>NC_134858.1:75364150-77764150 GCF_049852395.1 Peromyscus maniculatus bairdii
GAAGAGTATGTGTCAGGTCTATGAGGACACATTCAGAGAATGAGAAGAGGAGCTGAGTAAGTCTGGTAGAATGCTGCTGCACTTCTGGCCAAGTCCAAGGACAGCAGCTCAGTGCCATGCTCCATTCCCAGGTGACTCACTCGGGCCTGGAACGAACCGCTAGGACATGGTCCAGTTTTCTCTCTTCCAAGAACCCTGGGCACCTTTAGTACACAGAAGCTCCAGGGCCACAGCCAGTCAGGATTGTAAGCACACACTGACCCTGCACGTCCTTCCTGCAGCTCCAGAGACTGAAGTGTGGTGTCAGCGAGGGTCCTGGTCACAGACTGTGGTGCAGAATCCCAGGCAGGCTGGAGAGAGGGTCTATTTTTACGCATAGGCAAAAGCAGAGAAGGAAAAAACAAACAAAAGGCTGTTTCTAGAGCTGTGATAGACTAGCTGTCTGAAGGTAACACGTGACAAGAGTCATCACCTTCGATTAAGAAGAGCGTCTGACCTGTTGTGACTCCTTAGAGGATAATGGTCCATTGTCTAATGTAGCATATTTACATTCTCCATTCATCAGCTGATGGGCATCTAGACTGTGTCTACTTCCTGGTTACTGTGAACAGGGCAGCAAGGAACACGGATGAGAGAGTAGAAAGATAAAGACCTCTTTTGGTATATCCTTAAGAGTGGTTTGCTGGATCTTAGGGAGATCTATCTCCAGTTTTTTGGGGCGCCTCCACACTGATTTCTATTGTGGCTACACAAGTTTGTACTCTCACTAGGAGTGACTAAGTGTGTCCCTTTCCCAACATCTTCACCAGCATCTGCTATCATTTGTTTTATTGTGTTTTGTTTTGTTTCTGTCTTGTCCATCCTGGGTTGGATAAGATGAACTCTCCAAGTAGTTTTAATTCACATTTCCCTGATGGCTAGTGATGTTTAACATTGGTTTTTTTTGTTTGTTTGTTTTGTTTTGTTTTGTTTTGTTTTTAGTGTTTCTCAGTCATTTGTATTTTATCTTTTGGGAACTCTCTGTTTAGTTCCATGCCCCATTTGTTGTTGTTGTTGTTGTTGTTTTGTGTGTGTGTGTGTGTGTTATGCATTTTCTTGTTTAGTTCTTTGAGTTCTTTATATACGCTAGACACCAACCCTCTGTCAGATGTATAATTGGTAAAGATTTTTGTCCCCATTCTGTAGGCTGCCTCTTCATTTGAATGCTGTACAAAAACTTTTTGTTTCATATCCCACTAATCAGTTGTCGGTCTTCATGTTTTTGCTCTCAGAGTCCTGTTCAGAAGGTTCTTTGCTGTGCCTATAAGTTCCAGTCTATTCCCTACTTCCTCCACTATTAGATTTAGGGTACCGCTCTTAGGCTGAGATCTTTAACCCATTTGTGGTTGAGTTTGTTCGGTGTAATAGAAATGGATCTAGTTTCATTCTACATGCAGCTATCCAGGTTGACCAGCACCAGGTTTTGAAAGTACTGTCTTTCCTTCGGTGTGAATTTTTGGCCTCTTAGTAAACAAAACAAAACAACAAAAACTAGGTGTGTGTAGGTGTGTGGACTTACGTCCGGGTCCTCAGTTCTGTTCCATTGATCATTGTGTCACATTTTATGCCAATACCATGCTTTTACTCATTACAGTAGCTCTGGAGCACTGCCAGAACCAGGGATGGTGATTTTTATCCAGTTCTTTATCGTTCAGGATTGTTTTAGACATCTTGGGTTTTTGGTGTTTCAATATGAAGTTTAAGATTATTATTTCAGTTTCTATGGGGAACTGTGCTGGGATGTTGATGGGGACTGTGTTGAATATTCAGGTTGCTTATGGTAAGATGGCCATTCTCACAATATTAGAAATGGAAAGACCTCCCATGCGTATGGGAGGTCTTTCCATTTCTAAGCATCTTCTTTAGTTATTTCCTCAATATCTTAAAGTTTTTATTATACAAATATTTCACTTCCTTATATTTATTCTGAGATTTTTTTTAAAGCTACTGTGGATGCTAGTGTTTTCCTTTTTTCTTTCTTTCCCTATGTGTTTGCTGATTGGATATAGGAAGCTACTGATTTTTGTGTGTTGATTTTGTATCCTGCTATTTTGCTGAATGTATTTATTAGCTATAGAACTTTCTTGGTAGAGTCTTTAGGTATTAAATCACAGCATCTGTGCACGAAGGGTACTTTGACTTCTTCCTTTACTATTTGTATCCCCTTGATCTCCTTCAATTGCCTTGTTATTCTAGCTAAGACTCCAAGCACTATCTTGAATAGGGATAGAGAGAGTGGGCATCCTTGTTTTGTTCCTGATTTCAGTTGAAATGCTTTGAGTCTCTCTAGGTTTAAAATGATGTTAGCTTCGGGTTGCAAATTGACTTTATTATGCTTAGATATGATCCTCATATGCCTAGTCTCTTCAGGGCTGATCATGAAATATTCTCAATTTTATGGAACAGTTTGAGTAATATTAGTAATAGTTCTAATAGAAAATATGATAGATTATGCACTGAATCCATCTGGTCCTTGGCTTTTTTAAGTTTGGAAAATTTTAATTACTACTTCTATTTAATTGGGTGTTATGAATCTGTTTAAAATATTTACTTCATCTTGATTTTACTTTGGTGGGTCATATGTATCTAGAAATATATGCATTTTTCTAGGTTTTTCAGCTTGGTAGAATACAGACTTTTTTTTTTTTTAAATATGACCTTATGATTCTTTGAATTCTTTAGTGTCTGTTGGAATGTCTCCACTTCCATTAATAATTTTATTAACTTGCATCATCTCTCTTTCTTTTGGTTAATTTGGCGAAACATTTGTCCATCTTGTTAATTCTTTCAAAGAACAAACTCTTCCTTTTATTGATTCTTTGTATTGTTTTTTATTTTTATTTTATTCATTTCACCCTTGAATTTGATTATCTCTTCTAGTATATTCTCTCTGAGTATTATTTGTTCTTATTTTCCTAAGGCTTTCAACTGGATGGGATGGGTAACAGGGAAGGGAGGGGCTGACTCTAGAGGTCTCTAACTAGGGTTCTGGCTTGATAGGTCTTCCTACCATCTTATCAACTACAACTGCTTTAGGAGCTAGATACCCATTGTCCAAATCAAAGATGAAGTTATCTTTGACATAGTTAGGATACACTCATTAAGTAATCACATATGAATACATAGCAACCCACTGTAGTAGCTCATGGATAACACCATAGCCTTAAAAGGAATGTGTTGGCATTATTTTAAGTTTACATATAAAAATGAGGCTTAAGTAGTTTAAATACCACGATAAATGTATAAGCAAAGATGCTGGTAAGGCGCATTAGAAACAGCTCTATGGCTCATTTCTCATGTTAAAATCTGGAATCAGCAAATCAGGTTGGCAAGAACTCTGGCCCACCTGGTCATTGAGGACCCCAGGAGCCTAACCATCTCCTAGTGTACTGCCCTCATTTGCATTGTCAAAACTGACTTGTGGGGAAGAGAAAGCCTGGGGAAAGCAGGCCTACCTACCACTGTCTGAAGGTTTCCGCATGAAGGGAATGCCTGTCTGTGGTGGTAATCTAATTGTACTGAAATGTGATTTTGATTGTATGTTAATAAATAAAGTTGCCCGGGGGTCAGAGCTATTAGAGCCATAGCAAGAGTGTGGCGGTGGTGGCACACGCCTTTAATCCCATAGATCTCTATGTGTTCAGGGAAACAGCCAGCATTGGAGACACATGCCTTTAAGACCTAGGGGGCTGTACATTCAGACAGTGACGAGGCAGTCACGTGTTTGGGTTTACAACCAATGAGAAGGCAGAATGACTGGAAAATCGATTTACAGACAGGAAGTAGCTCTCTTTCGGGAAACTGGGACACCGCAGGCGGAAGGGTGAGATTTTAGCTCTGAGCTCTGACCTCTCGGCTTTCTCCTTTACATTGTTTCTATGTTTCTTATTTAATAAGACGGTTAGTTACATCTACACCTATCTTCTACTGATTCCACATTGCTGTTACTAAGGGACTCTGGAAAGTGGAGTACCTGAATGTAATTCCATTACTATGGAAAAGGTAGAGAAATGACTGGACAGTCCTGACACAAGTAATATTAGAAAGCTGTCCCTGTGATCTAAGATATCATCAGCCTTCATCTGAGCCATTCACTTGACCCTGTAGGTCTCCAAGCTAAATCTCAGTAGTGTGTTCCTAGTCAACATTCAAAGTAATAATAATAATAACAACAACAACAACAACAACAATAATAATGTCAGTATATAAGCCAGGCTGTGTTATTCTTCAGTTCAAATTCCTGTAATGGCCTTCCTCCTCACCTAGAACACAAGCTGAAATCTTTACCATTGCTGAAGACCTCCACCTGGTCCTATTTTTAACTGCTTCTAAAGCCCCATTTCTCTATTCTCCCTGCTGCCCACCCTTCTCTAGTCATTGGGCATTCTGCTCTCTCTTAAGGAGGTTAAGCAAGTCATCAATCACCCACAGCTTTTGTATTTGATATGACAAAAGGAGGCAGGTGAAAGAACCTCAAAAGGTATCACAGGCAGAAGAACAGTTCACCTCTGGCCCACAGACATTTCTGGGAAGCTGTGAGTTCAGCTCAACATGCTTGTAGACGACATCAGATCACAATGTGAAAAGGCTGAACATGCATGGCTTAGCATGAAAGGAAAGCTAACAAGTAAATGACCAAAATATGCCGGTGGAGGGGGCAGAATAAATGAAGTACAGTGAGGGAGGCAATAACTGATGAGGATATGGAAATAAGCAGGGGTCATTCTTATAATACAAGGCTTTGTAAGACAATGCAGGGACCCTGGATTCCAGAGTTCAGTGCCCAGAAGCCATTGGAACTTTGAGGGTTTTATCTGATGTCTTGCTGTAGCCCACTCAAACATCTCTACTCTTTCAATAACTTTCATTTTGTCTTCTCATTGTTCTCAGATGTCACCTATTCCACGAATAAATTCTTGAATGAACAATGTACATTTTATCATATTTTAGGGTGTTCAATAAGCATTTAGTGAGCACTTAAGGCAGTATTTTTTTTTTTTTTTTTTGGTTTTTCGAGACAGGGATATAAGGTACCATGCTCTGTTCGACACAAATGTTACTGAGGCATTTTCTCTACATTTAAGAAGTATTGGTAGTTTGTTAAAGGTGTTACACCCATTGAGAGAGCCAGACAAACTCTATTTTAAAGAAAACTTTATTTCTAGCAATGCTAAGATAAGAGCTGAACCAAGTTCCAGAGACATAAAAACCTAGTTAAGACTCTGGTCAAGGCGGCACCCCCACACCCTGCAATGGTGGGTAGGCTGCTGGCCAAGAAATAGTTATAAAGCTATGAAGCTAAAACAAAGGCTTAATCCATCAAAGTCTCCAATAGCACTGGGAGAGTCTCCAAATGTATTTTGTCTTCTGTAGTTCTTCTCTTGGCTTAATGTTCCTGTTAACTGAAGTATGACCCTGAAATGCAAAGGCTTCTACCCCCTGGCTTGCGGTTTTTCCCTTTAAAAACCCTTCATTCTGAGAGCTCAGGGCCGTCCTCCTTCACCTAGCTAGCCAGTGTGTTGGGCACAGACCTAGCCCAGGCTTGATTGTTTTAATAAACCCCTTTGTGCTTGCATCGGATATTGGCTCTGTGGTGGTCTTGCTTGGGGGTACACGGGTACAACACCCTAACTAAGATCCAACCAAAAAAAGTGCTAAATTCTATAAAAGAGTTACAATAAAGTACTGTGAGAAGTTCAAAGGGATGAATGATAACTCCCAGATATAAAAATTATGTATGTATATTTTGTGATGGTTTGTCTTGATTATTGACTTGATTAGATCAGGGATGAGCTAAGCGACATACTTCTGGATGGGTTTATGAGGACATTTCCAGGAAAAAATCTCCCTAGAACGGGTAACGCCTTCTGTCAGCAGCCCGGATACAAGGAAGTTATAATGGCTGCCAGCACTTTAGAAATGCTGAGAACCATAGCCTCGGTGAACAAGGCTCAATGCCTCTACAGTCCCAACCTGATACAAGGGCCTGGAGGATTGGTGTTCATCAGTCTTCCCACAGGTTCCCTTTACATCCCCGCTGCTTTACAACTCTAGAGCGCTTGGCAGGGTCTTTGTTGCTAGGGTCTGACCTAGCTCAGCTTCCTGAAATAATGGGATCTAGCTTTATCATCTCTCTCTGCACGATCACAAGGGTGAATTGCCTGCCTTGCCTGTCTGAATCCGAGAGAACAGATGCCAATACTTGGTTGAGACAGGGAGAAGAGCACCAGGGGGCTAGGGAATAGATAAGGTTTTACCAGATAATCCAAGCTGAGATAAAGAGGTGGGACTAACAGACAATCCACTTTTTATTCCACGTCCGTATTGTTCTGTATTGTTTTAATTCTAGGCTGACCACATTCTAGAAGCATGTGTGGAGTGGTGTGGCTCTTCAGAGATTCTGTCTTATTATGAATCTGCATTTAAAATTTAAAAGCAAAGTGTGAAGTTGAAAGGAAACTTGTTCAGCCATAAGAAAAACTGTTTCATCCATGGAGATTTTGAATGAAGTGACCTCTAATAGTTTTTCTTTCTGCGCTAACAGTCTGAATCAGTTTGTTTTCATCAATCTAAATTCTCTTCCTATTTTTTTTTTTTTTTGGACTGATATCTGTGATAGTCAGCATCTTCTGGAAACGGGATAGATAGAATAAATATTGTAAAGGGGATTTATTAGATTGGCCAAGGGAGAATTGGCTGAGTACCCCTTTCCCCCCAGGGTACTCTTAAGGAGGGAGAAATGAGAAATATGTAGGTAGAAGTATAGAGGAGAGAGACAGTTAGAAACACAGGATAGCCTCGGGAGGGCCTGGGTCAAAACCCACCAGCCCCTCCTGCCTCTACTAAAGGGCTATTAAAGGAATGCCAAGGGGTGGAACAAAAGACCTCCCCCCAGCACAGGCAAGTACAGACCATCCCAGACACCTCCTGACTATGCACATGATCAAGCCATCCCTAATGCAGCCCTGCTGTGTAAAGCAAGCTCAGATCTCCCTAGGAAGCTTTTGTGGGCTCCCACAATTGGCCTGCATGATTCAGTGAGACTTGGCATCCTCTCTGATTCAGATATGCAATTCACCCTTATGATAGTGTAGAGAGAGATAATAAAGCTTAATTCTACTTACCTCAGGAAGCTGAGATAGATCAGTGATTAAGTGTATAATGTGGAACTTTGACTATCTCAACATTTATTTTTGTTTTTTGTTTTTTAGGGGTTTTGTTTGTTTGTTTGTTTTTGGTTTTTTGAGACAGGGTTTCTCTGTGTAACTGCCCTGGCTGTTCTGGAACTCTCTTTGTAGACCAGGCTGTCCTTGAACTCAGAGGTCCACCTGCCTCTGCCTCCCAAGTGCTGGGATTAAAGGCGTGCACCACCACTTCCTGGATGTTTCAACATTTATAACCTGCTAGCAGCTTTAAAAATATCTCGGACTACATAATACAAAGCAGGAAGATTTGATTTTTAAACATAGGGCTGTGAAGAACTATACAGTGTATGTTTCGAGAACGATATGGACTTACCTTAGTCACGACTCAGTAACAGGCTGGAACACCTGCCGATAATGAGCTCCCCCTTAGACTTCCTGAGAAGGTGGTGCTCACACACTGCAGCAGTTCTGTAAAACTGCCAGGCAAGGATGTTTTAAGCCAGGCATAGTGAAGCATGCCTGCAATTCCAGCACCGGAGGGGCTGAGGCAGGGGGATCTAGGCTGTGTAGTAAGTTTCAGGCCAGCCTGCACTAGAGAGTTATATGACATTTCAAAAGAACAAAATGATGTTTTAAGTCACTTCTCACTTTCAGCACAATAGGCATGTCTTAGTCCTTTTAGGTTAGGTGTGTGTCCGTTTCCATTAAGCTAAGGATTGGGCAAGAAAATCATTACAATTCTCGGTCCACTCTGGCTTGACCAGAAATCCTCCACTTTTTGTCTGAAGAAGTCAGATCGATTTGTATGCCAAAGGGCAGCACTTTATGCTGTTATCATCACCACGATGGTGGTGCTCGGCTTTCACCACCAACCTGACTAGATTAGACTCTCCTAGGATATCCACCTCTGGGCATATCTATGAGGGTATTATCAGAAAAACTCCACTGTGAATGGCCCGCTGGATATCAGCCCTGGATCGGATAAAAAGGAAAGCAGAGAAAGGCCAATGAGCGCCAGCGTTCGTCTCTCTCTGGGTTTCGATTCTCTTATGTGATTCTCTTACATGTGAACAAGCAACTCCAGGCTCCCGCCGCCACAGCTTCCCTTCCTGGTGGGCTACATCTCCTTAAACCATGAGCCCAAGTAAATCACACTTCCCCTAAGCTGCTTCTGTGAAGTGTTCAGCCACAAGGAGAGAAGTAATACACAATAGGATGAGGGGGCAAAAAGAAAAGCTGTTCTTGCATTTAGGAAATGTGTGCACTTGTTCGGGAATAACACACGTGTGTCTCAGTATCAGTCCTGTATACAGGTGGATTTACTATATAGTGCAGAGTGTAAAACATAGACATTGAGGCAAAATGGTAAATAGTATGTGCTGTGGTTAAAAATTCAACAGCATAGACTGTAGACATTAAAAAGGGAACTGTTGACTGTGGGCAAGAACTAGAGAGGTGAAGCCTTCAAATAAGGGTGAGATTTATGTTATTGCTGCATGCAGTGTGTTCTAAGTAAAGAGAACAGTATAAGCAAGGATACTGAGGCATCCCTTCCATTGTTTATTAATCCACTCAACAACTGTTTAATAAACAGCTTACCTGGAGCTCAAATCCAGTCACTTCTGAGATGAACTGAAGGATGAAATCATGCCCCTCACCTCCATGGGACTGGCTTTGGCTGGAGTTCAGGCTGATAACCCAGTACCTACTGTGTAAGGAGCATTTACGACTGTGGATCAGACGGAATAAGGTTCATGGTCCTTTCATAATACGTGCTCTGTTTATTAGCATCGTCTATCTCATTCATCTATATGATTTCATAATTCATAAGCCTTTTCTCTGGATGCTGTCACAGATCTGAGCCATCCGTAAGTTAGCTGTTCACTAGGACAGCTACCAGAACCCTAGCCAAGACATGTGGGTTGATGAGTGACCTGTAGCCAGAGCCCCCTGAGGGCAGGCTAAAGGGTGTGATCTTGGTTCAAAACAAACACCACTTTCATCTGGCATCTGGGACACTAAGTCCTGGGGGGGAACAAGGGACAGTGACCTGCTCAGCCTCTGGCAGCTGAAGCTAAGCCAGGCAAAAGAATCACCCTCCCCTCTGCCCCATTCTGCCAGTTCCAGGTCTGCGTCCGTTCAAAGTCCACTGCACTTGTGTCCCAGCTGGTGGCTTCTTCCTTTGCCTAGCTGTCTGCCTTCTGTGCCCACGTCTTGATCTCTAGCAGAGCACTGCATATGCAGCAGCATTGGGAACAGAAGCATGTGCTTCACAGTCCCGGCAGCCGGAAGATCAAGATGAAGGAAGGCTCGGGAACCTGGGGAAGGCGGCTTCCGTTCCAAGATGGTGCTGGGGACTGCAACCTTCTGAGGGAGGCCTGCAATGATCTCACTTGGTGGAAGGTGGAGGAGCAAGACACCACTTCCTCTGTCAGACCCTTTCACAATCCATGAACTTGAGCCCTGGAACCTCACTACCTTTCCGAAGGTTCCACCTTCAAACTCTGTGGCACTGGGGGCCTGTTCTCTGCTCATGGGTTTGAACACACATTTAGGTCACAGCGGGCACCAACTACTCCCTACCAGTTTGACATCAAATTGTAATTAAGAGCGTGGACTTAGATTGCCAGCGTGACTTTGAGCAAGGCACATCTGGGTCTCAGTTTCGAGACTAAAATGAGAGTAAAGTTTAGAACCTAAATCGCTGAGTTGTCACCAGAGGACAAAAGGAAGCCGCGGCCATTATAGTAATCAATAAAGGAACTGGGCGAACAGCATCCCTGGGAAGGAAGGCTGCTAGAGTGCCGTACACAGTAAAGAGGTGTGGGGTGGGTCTCTGTGAGCATGCTAAGGGGGGATGAAGGTTGCGGGGAGGGAAAGCAGGTCCACTAGACGGGAAAGAATCTTCACGCAATTCAGTGGCTGTCCAGTTTCCACATAGATCCACTTGGAAACAGTCCGTTTCCGCTTTCAGCTGGTTAGAGCCAGTCAGCGGAAGCACAGTCTGCACTTTTAGTATTTCCTATGCAAGTGCTGTCTGAAGCAAGAGAGTATCCCTTTCAGAGGATGAGATTATTTAATTCCTGCCTGGCATTTAGAATTCTGGTACCTGATATACCCCTATTAAGCAGATATTAGCTTTTAATACTTGTTAATCAATATTCCTCATCCTGTGCTCTCACGCCATCTCAGGGATTTTGCTTCTGAATTCTCCCTCCCTCTCCCCCCCTCTTCCCTTTCCCTCCTTCCCCCTCCTTCCTAAATAGTTCTTTTCATCTTCCTAGAACTTCCGTATACTAAGGTCTCTCTTTGACTTACTAGAGGCAAAGACGGAACACAGATATATAATCATTTTGAAAAATCAGCCAGCTATCTAAAATATGAAATTACAGCTGTGTCAACATCCTACTGTACACCATCAAAATCTCAAGGTGATAAAAAAAAAAAAAAGTCAGTAAAAACAGTGCAACTACAGGCGTGTTCCGAAGGCTTGGATGAGGCTTAGATAGGAGTACTGGAAATGTGGCCCTCAGTGTGGCAACGTGAGAGGTGGCAGTACCTTTGACAGGCAGGGCTCATTAGAGGTGCTTACACCACGGAGGGTGTTACTCTCAGAGAAGGTCAACGCTGCTCTCATGGAATGAGTTCTCCTGAACTCAAGCTGTCACCAAAAGACCCAGACCGGTCTTCCCCTACTCCCTGGCCTACTGTGTCACTATGTCGTCTTTCCCTCCCACGTGACCCGCACAGTGATGCTGATGCCATGTAATCCAGCTCAGCAGCCTCACGGAAAAGACAACCAAGCATAGCTGTCCGAGCCTGGACTTTCAGCCTCTACACATGTGCGCTAAATAAACTTCTTTTCTTCATAAAGTACCCAGATTGGCCTAACTTGTGTTTTGGTTTTTTTTGTGGAGGGAGGGGATGTTGATTTTTCAAAACATGGTTCCTTTGTGTAGCCCTGTCCTGGAACTCACTCTGTAGACTAGGCTGGCCTTGAACTCACAGAGATCCACCTGTCTCTGCCTCCCGAGTGCTGGGATTAAAGGCGTGCGCCGCCGCCGCCGCCGCCGCCGCCGCCGCCGCCGCCGCCGCCGCCGCCGCCGCCGCCGCCGCCGCCGCCGCCGCCGCCGCCGCCGCCACCACCACCCAGCTTAGATTTGCCTAACTTGTTATAGCAACAGAAAACAAACTTTCACACACTCTATAAGAAACCACTAGAGAATTCCTTAATAAATGCAGTGCTTATTATAAGTACTCAGCAGAGAACTATCTCCTCAACTATAGTACAAAATTCAGGACTCATAGACAAAAAGATCAGTAAGTCTGACGATACAAAAGTCAAACATTTCTGCAAGGCAAACATCACCATTAACAAATATAACCCAGAACTGTCTACCCAGGGATGTCACTGCCCACCGAGGACTGGACCCTCCTCTGTCAATTAGCAATCAGGAAAATGCGCCTCAGATGTGCCCACTGGCCAGTCTGATGGAAACAGTTCCTCAGCTGAGGGGCCTTCTTCTCTGGTCTCTCTAGTGTGTGTCTAGCAAACTGGGGGAAATATACTTGCAAATTATATTAGGAACAAAAAAGCTATTTTTCCTACTAAGAAAATATGTATAAAGTGCTGAGAAAACCATAAATAATTCAGTTCTTAAAAAAACAAACAAACAAAAAAAAAAGCCAAATCTTGTCAGGTATGAATGATGGCTCATAGCTTTAATCTTAGCACTTGGGAGGCAGAGGCAGGCAAATCTCTGAGTTCAAGGCCAGCCTGGTCTACAGAGACAGCCAGGGCCACACAGAGAAACTCCGTCTTAAACAAACAAAGAATGCCAAATTTTCAATTTTTGGCAATCCCCAGTAACAAACTAGAACTAACTCTTAAATATTAAAATATATTCTGTCTCACTGAAAAGAATGCCTGTTTCCCACTTATCAGAATAGCAAAGTCAAAAGTCTGATGATCCTGCATTGATGAGGTATTTCCATATTGCTAATGGGAATGCCATAGATGGGAATTTGGTGAAGAATTATTACCAAAATCTTAACTGCCCATACCCTATCAGCCAGCAAAATCTACTTCTAGAAATTTATTCTTAATATTACACAGGTACAGTTCCAAAATAATACAGACATAAGGTCATTCGTTTGCTTATAAATAAAACAAATAGGCACAAACAGGACCTCCATCAACAGGAATTAAATCAACGTGCCACATCTGTGATTCATGTGGCTTTGGGGCGTCTTTTGGCAGTTCCCATATTATCTCACATTTTTTCCATCACCACTGTACCTGTTACAGTGTATTTGGAGCACTACAAACTGTGTCCATATCAGACGTCAGCTTAGTCGATAAATGTGTTTCTGATGTGTTCACCCACCAGCCATTCCTTTCGTCTTTTTTTCTGTGAGCCTGCCTATTTCTTGAGACACCAAAAAAAAAAAAAAAAACCTAAAATTAGGCTATGCTGGTTATTTTTTGTCAAGTTGACACAAACTAAAGACACCAGGGTGGGTGGGGACCTCAGTTGAGGAATTGCTTCTATCAGACCGGCCTGCGTCCGTGATGCCTTTCCTTGATTGCCAATGGATGGAGGAAGGTCTAGTTTACTATATGTGGTGGCACCCCTGGACAGCTGGTCCTGGGTTATATAAGAAAGCAAGCTGAGCATAACCCTGGAATAAGCCAGTAAGCAGTGTTCCTCCATGGTCTGCTTCAGTTTTTGACCCCAGATACCTGGCTTAAGTTCTTGTCCTGGCTCCCCTGGATGATGGACTGTGACGTGGAAGTATAAGTCAAATATACCCTTTTCTCCCCAAGCTGCTTTTGGTCATGATGTTTATCACAGCAACAGAGAGCAAACGAGGGCACAGGCCAATCAATAAACCTACAGTGGCCTGGGAGGGTTCAAGTGAAAGACTGAGTCTCTCACTGTATAAAAAAAACTAAAAGAAACTAGAAATGATCACGGTGAATGAGGCAAGCATGTCAAAAGCCGAGGGATCCTGAAAGCTGGATGTGCACCCCAGTTAACAAGGAGTGAATGCACAATGAGGCTATTGAAGAAAGTTAAAACTTATCCTGTGGCCGGGCAGCGGTGGAGCACGCCTTTAATCCCAGCACTCAGGAGGCAGAGCCAGGTGGATCTCTGTGAGTTTGAGGCCAGCCTGGTCTACAGAGCGAGATCCAGAACAGGCACCAAAACTGCACAGAGAAACCCTGTCTCAAAAACAAAAACAAACAAACAAAAAACCTTATCCTGCAGTAGACATACAAGTGGAATAAACAAATAGTTTCTGTATAATGTGGAGAAAGTTGTAGTATTCAAGCCAACCATAAGAATCCTGAAAGCCAGCACCCAGACCAGAGTATGACCTTAACCGTTGTCACCTCCGTGAAGCTGAGAGAGGTGAGGATATTGCAGAAGTGAGGTTGCATCAGAAGGTTGAAGAATGAAGTTGTCTCTGTAACATGAAGGTACAAAGGTGAAATATCACCCATTCACGTGGAAGCCGCAGCAAGCTGCCAGAGGTGACTGAACTAAATCCGTAATCTTCCCTGAAGATGAAACAGTGTCACACTGGAAGACGGTGCCTTCTGGGACTTTCCTAGCTGCTGAGAAGTCCATGCCTAACTTCAAAGACTGTTAAAAGACAGATTGGCCCTCTGATCAATGGCTGATGTCACTGGTGACTTTAAGTTGATACCAAGGCTCATTCAGAAAATCCTAGGGCTATATGAACCACTCTAAATCTACTCTGCCCAGACCCTGTTAGCAGAACAACAAAGTCTGAATGGCAGCACATCTGCTCACCACATGACTCATGGGGTATTTTAAGCCGACTGCTGAGTCATATTCAGAGAAAAAGATTGTTACTGCTCATTGATAGTACCGTGTCCAGCTATGATCAGGGATACAGCTGTACCATTGCTTGCATGCCTGCTGACAATCATCTGCCCCCAGCATACAGAGCAGGGAGTCATCTTACTATTCCCTAACTGCCTTAAGACCACTCCTACCATCGATGCTGATCCACAAAAGAGCGCTGGGGGAAGTAAACCGAAAAGGTTCAGGAAAGGATTCCCAATTCTGAATGCTGGAAAGTGAGTTTAGACAGGAGTCAACATTAATTACCACATTCATGAGAAGATGGAAGGAGATGATTTCAGACTTGGAGTGGTTGAAGGCTTCAGTGGAGGAAGAGACAGAAGAAAGAGTGTGAGAATGGGAATTACAGGTGAAGCCTGACAACATGGCTGGATGGAGGTCTTCTGATATTTAGACTTTAGGAAGGATGACATTGCTTCTTACAGGCAGTCAATCCTAGATAGAAAGTCTACTCGACGTGGTGATGCATGTTCGAAACAGTGTTGAAATAGCCATTTCAGCTTAAAATATTGCTTCATTTTAGTGGACAAAGCAATGGTGTGGAACAAAATACTGTTAAATAACATTTTAAATGAGTCAAAGAAGGGACGAGTTGGTGCCGCACGCTTGGTTGTTACAATAAACTCACCACATCACCCTTGCAACTTGCAGCCACCACACCGCTCAGTGAGCAGCCGCAGGCACAGAGGCAAGATCCTTCACCAGCAAAGACATAATAACCAGCTGAGAGCTCAGGTGATCACTAACATTTTTTAGGAGTAAAGCATTTTAAATAAAATATTGACTTTTTAGACATGATACTATATCATATTTAATATGCATCAGTATTCTATAAAAATGAGTGAGAAATCAAACAAGCCTCACTCAGCTATGGTCTGGAACTGAACTCACAATATCTTTAAGGTATATTGTACTTTCAAAATCAGGTTCCTGACTTCTGAGCAATCGTGTTGTAAGACATGGCTGAAGAGAAAAGCTTGATCAGAATACCCCTGATCAAGGGTTCACACTTAGGAAGAACCCAAAGTAAGATTTTTAAATAGTCTCTATTAATGAAGACACATAGCCTGTCCAGGATTAAACACTTAAAATATGAATGATTTCTTTTGAAAAATTCTATCTGAAGAAACAAGACTCCCATGTTCTTTTGCACTCTGATACACTACTCAGAATTAAGAAACTCTGATGTTGGCCAGTGAGATGGCTCAGTGGGACAAGGTGCTTGTCACTGAGCCTGAGAACTTGAATTCAATCCACGGAGGAAAAGAACTGATGACATCCACAAGATGTCCTCCGATGTAGACAAGTGCACCTTGGCATACCCTTGTGAGCACATACACACAGAAATAAATAAGTGTAAAGAAGAACTTTAAAAGAAAGAAAGAGGCTGGAGAGATGGCTCAGTTATTAAATGCAATTGCTGCTCTTCCAGAGGACCTGAGTTCAATGGATTCAATCCCCAGAAGCTACATTAGGCTGCTCAAAACCTCCTGTAACTGCAGTTCCAGGGGATCCAACCCCCTCTCCTGGATCCCATGGACACACACACACACACACACACACACACACACACACACACACACACACATGCACATCTTCTTTTTAGAAAAGAAATATTGACTTCACATGCTGGGAACGACATGGTCCACCCAAGGATCACCACGTACACCAGATGTCAGTGAAAAAAGTGACTTCCTATGTTGATGCTGGTTCTTCAGCTTGGCCATGATGAGGCCTCCTCCATTTTCTAGGACAGTCTCAGCTTGTTCTACTTTCTCCTAACCCAGCTGGCACCTGCCAAATTATGTGTGAATTTTGGGTTGAAGATTATAGATCTCTTGGATCCTCAGTTGGTCTAAAGCAGTGGTTCTCAACCTTCTTAATGCTGCAATACATAGCTTGAATATAGTTCCTCATGTTATGGTGACACCCCAACCATAAAAATACTTCATTGCTACTTCATAACTACACTTTTGCTACTGTTGTGAATCATAATGTAAATATCTGATATGCAGGATATCTGATATATGATCCCCTCCCAGGGGTTTCGACCCACAGGTTGAGAACCACTCCTCTAGGGTTTGGTTTATATCATAGATGGACACAATACACCTACTCATCTTAAAACTGCTCACTGAGGACCTCTCTCTGCATCAGCATCCTGCTATGGCAGGTGCTAAGGTAGGTTCTTATAGAGCTTTTCCATGGCTGGAGAGACTCAGGAAAGAGACGTTCCGGGAAAGATCACTGAATGACAGACAGCTGCAAGAGGCATTTTCATGGCAGAAAACAGGAAGAGATCCTTGGCAACTAAAACTGTGAGATGCTGTGGAGGAAGAGGATGAGATGGAAGGGAGGAAGAGCTGTCTTTATTTTTACTGGTCAGAGGAAGGAGAGAGTAAGTTCGAAGCCAAGGAGATTCAAAGTAAGTGTCTGCAGTAGAGAAAAACACAGCATGGACTTCAGCAACCAGACTGCCTTTAAAAAAAAAATCATGTGTCTGAGAGAAGACCAGTGCAGGGTGGGCGAGAAGTTCTGAATCCAGTGTGAGGCACCTGACAAGACCAGTCCCTCGAGTCACACGTGTTGCACAAGCGCTGCACCGAGGAGGTGTGCCTACACTCTGCACACCCTTCTAGCTGGGGCTGGGATACTGGAGCTCCATGAAGCCCCTAACACCCTGGGTCTACGTGCAGTATTTGTTTTGCATGCAAGAGTCTGACTTTTCACGATTGCACACACACAAAAGCCCTTGTGAGCACAATGGTAAGTCGCATAGACTCCAGGCATCCTTTCCTGGAGATGCTTCTCCTACCACCTATTAAAGGTGCCTTTGTTCTCCTCGGATGAGGCAGCAAACGCAATATTTGGTAGATTGCTTTAGAACAGTGCATCATCCGCTGTTGCTTGATGCTTGCTACCAAGCCTCCAGGAAGATCCTAAGTGCTAAGCTGCTTTAAAGGCAGAAAGTCACCAAGATTGGTGGATGATAAGAAGCTGGGGCAAGGCCTGTTTTTATTGTTCCCAGTTTAATTCCCAAGGCATACTTGGTAGGATTCTAAACACTTCCATGAAAAGAAAGTATTTCTCACTCTCTTCACACACTTGAATAATCTTCTGTTCCATGGGAAACAAAATATTTCCATTGTTTAGATACTGTATTTTGATTGGTTAGACATAGTTTCATATTGGGTTATTGCTTGTTTGGTTTTGTTTTCCCCTGATTGGCTTTTCGAACTCAGCTTCACATAACCTTCTACACAATGGCCTCCTAATTGTGGTGCTCCGTTTAACCTATTTCTACACCAACACAGCTTTCCTCCAAACTTTGAGTGAACGTCTCTTTTTGCTGTTCTCATTCACTGTATTTCTTTCTTTCTTCTTACAAACAGCGAGAAACATAAGCAGAGTGAGTCCTTTAACTGATAAGGACTTTCTGGGGTTAAGCGTAGCTAGACATCAGCAGGGGCCTTCCACTTACCATTACCCAGGTTTTGTCTTGTTTTCTGCAACAGGGTTTCTCTATATAACCCAGGCTGTCCCAGAACTTGCTCTGTAGACCAGGCTGGCCTCAAACTCAGAGATCCGCCAGCTTCTGCCTCTCAAGTGCTGGGATTAAAGGCGTGCACCACCTGGCTCCATCCTACAGTTTCCAAGACTCTAGAAAGGACCCTAGGTTTTAATTCTTTTCCTCAACTGAGCTCTTATTACATTATTCTATTTGAGAATCTGGAATCTTAGAAGAATACTGAAGAGACTATTACCTCAGACACTGAAGGGTTAGTGAGTTTACCCTGTTTGCATGCTAACAAATGAGCCTGCCATGTATACTGACAGACTTAGAGCCTGGGACCAGAGACAATGACTTTGTTAATCAGAACACAAATACAAACGTCAGTCTGAGTAATGACTGGTGTCACAGGGTGACACATGGACCAGATGTTACCTGGGCAAACACCATAGGAGGACTCCAAGATTAGCAAAGACTGGGTCACATAGGGCTGTGGGTCCTGTCCATCCTTCCCTCCTAGGAAAGATTTCCTCAGAGAGAGGAGCTGGTCTTACTCTTCTGGGGAGAGGGCTATTTCTAAGCTTCATTATCTCTTGCTTCCATGGCCATTAGCTCTCCAAACACCCTTGAACAGAGCATCTGAAAACTGTAGGTAGGCTGTGGAGAGCTGCTTCTGCCAGCCATTACTAGGGACGGAAAGCAAGTGCCTCCCAGAGCAATTTACCAGAAATAAACCCCAGGAGCGTGAGGTCTCTCTCCTAGACTAAGCTATTTCTAGATGCACTGAAAACCTGTGTAGCCTCTTCCATCCCACTATCTTAGGGAGCCATTAAATCCCCAAACCTTGTGGGTCAGAATTGACCTGGTAAAGAGGAAGAAACCCGTAGAAAGGCAGAATCAAGAGGTCAGATGTCAGATATACATTCAAAGCAGTGATTGGGAGGGGTTTAGGATTCCTCAATCTGCTGAGTGACTCCCTACTTTCTTAGAAAGCATGTGTAGCCTTGGGCACAAGCAGAGAAGAAATCCATCCAGGTGTTCCTCCACTCCTTTCCCCAGAGTCTGGAACTGCTCAGAGTCCTCATATTATGGGGACTGATCCTGAATTACCCAGGTTATCCAACTGATCCTGAATCATCCAATTTTCCACAGATCACGTGGTCTCGTTCCAGACTCTGCAGGCAGACTGCTCACCAGAAGAAGTGACAGTTCCCATGACTGTTACCAATCCAGACACTTCACTGGTGAATGTCCCTTTTTCAGTGTGAAAGGGCAGGTTTGAAATGAGAGAGGTTATAATTAACAACCAGGGTATGGACCAAAGACTTGAAAGCATTGAAGGGTTAGAGCTTTGAAACTGAGTTATGCTACAATCCAATCAGCAACAAATCACTGAATGTTCCTGAAAACTCTAAACCTATCTTGTCTGGGATCACACATCTCTGCAGCTCAGGGCCTCCCCTCATGTCCACAGCTAGGCAGGCGAACAGCCACGACAGCCTCCTCAGACTTCCAGAGGAAAATGACTCTTCTGACTCCTTTGTGACATTTTGGGAACATTAAACTGAGTGAAACTTGGGGTCATCTAACAGGTTAATGATCCAAATGATTAAACCAACTGCACTAATCTATCCCACAAGGGCCGTGTCCGTCATCTAACGTCTGAAAGTGAGGACACTAGGAAAGAGATGTTGAGATCAAAGTGTGAGCAGCTTGCGTCCCCTCATTCAGAAGCCCGTGCTCTGACTACTTAAGGGGAAGAAAGTGTAAAGCGGTCTTCTATACATTTGGTACACAGGCTTGTGGCACATATACAGACTTGTAAGTATTTTGAATCCCTGGTAATGGGTTTCTCTGCTGATGGAATGAGCCAAATCAAGCTGAATTAATAAGACCAGGTTTAATCTGAGCAAAGCATTCCCGGGTGATCTGGGGAGGAGGAAGAGAATCACGTGGCAGGTCTACGGGCTGGTGTGTAAATACCCTGTAGAAATGGTCTTGAGCAGCTCTGGGTGAGGAGTAGCGCTTGGCAGGCTTTCTAAGAGACGGGATTTGGAGAGGGAGGAGAGGGCTGAGGTGGAGCTTCCAATAGAATGTACACGTGGTAGGATTGTCCCTCTACTTTTAGAATGCGTTTTTCTGTAGATTAAATTTTAACTTCTAGGTTACTGCCTACCTCTATCTTAGCTAAATTAGGCTTTTTGAACTATGACTAACTTGCCTCTGCAGATTGTGTTAATGGCTTCAGTCGTGCCCATCTGCTTCCTAAAAGTCCATTCACAATCCTGGCAAGCTCATATATAACTCCTTAAGACTCGTTCCTTAGGCATGACATCATTCATGTTCAGATTTTCCCATGGGTGGGAATCTTTCAATTGAGAAATTTTTGAACAAACAATAGGGTTCTCCAAGATAGGCTTTGGTAATCATCTCAGGCAGAGTTGCCATAGACAGCTCAATCCAAAACATTTAAAAAAAAAATCACAAATGAGATGACATTCCACTCTGGGAAATGAGTTTCCATCAATAGAAGCTGTGTTCGGGCATCCTTGAGTATCATAAATGAAGGAAATCCTGTCTTATAAACACAGTGGATCCAGATCTCCTGAGGTTAAGCAGGGACCTGAAAGTCCAGAGCTTGTTTTAGCCCTGCTGTGTAGGAGGCAGAACGCTGAAATGACACTCCAGTGGCCATCCCTCTTGAGCAATCCTCTGATCTTGGAGTGCAGAGAGAACCCAGGAACACATGTAAGATATTAATAATGTAATTAGGTTGCCTTAGTCATCACGGCTGAATTTGGTTTTGTAACTGTGGTTGAAAATAATATGAAATTATCTGAACCGTGCCATAGCCCAGTATCATTGGGCACCTATAGACTGTTGTGCAATGCAGTGTTACAACTTGGGTACCTATAGACTGTTGTACAATGCAGTGTCACAACTTGGGCACCTATAGATTGTTGTGCAATGCCGTGTCACAAGTTTTTCATCTTGCGGCTCCATCCTAACTGAAGGATTCCCCTTTTCCTTCTGCAGCCTGTAGCAGCCATTACCCTGCTTTCTGTCTTTATGAATCTGAGAGCTCTGGGTAACTTTTAAAAGAGGAAGCAGTAGTCAAGGTTTATTGGTGTTAATTTAACCTAGTAAGTTTTTGGGTACTTGTTACAGAACAACAAGGAACTAACACACCCATTATCCTTCGTTTTGACCAGGCCCATAGGTCATTCCAATTGTCAGAGCTAGTCCACTGGGCTCCATGGCTCCTTTGTTCTTACCAAACTCAAGACTAACTGTAACATTTTCTTTCCTTTACTTACTTAGTTTTTGAAAAAAAACTCTTACTTTATATCTATAAGTAGGTTACATGAATATATAGTTCACAATAAAATATATAGCAAGATATGTAGTCAAAATCCTTCTATCTTTGTTTTCCTCTGTCCTTGTTCTCACCTACCTTACCTCCCTTCCCTGTCCCCATTCCCCACCCCCACCCCGTAACCTCAGCTGTCAACATCTCCATGTTCTTTGCAGTGCTTTTAAAGTACACGTGCATGAAGAAGACTGCTCATGACTCCCACTCCCCAGTGTCCCCTTCTTAAATCATTTTAGAATGCTTAGCTGGGGGAACTGGGTGCTAGGAACTAAAACTATATTCCCCTGGCTCCTTTAGGCTGAGTGCAAGTAGGTACAATATACATAGGTATGTGTGATGCTAGAGCCAAACCTGGGAACCACTGACTCGCACCCCAAACTCACCCAGATGGGCTATAAACTAAAGGGTTATGTGGTAGTTCCCAGGAGCTTCCTTTGATACATGCCCTTTGACCCTTCTCACTCTGCATCGTCCTGACTGGAAAGCAGATGCTTCATTATGCTCTCAGAGAGGAAAGCACGTGCTCAAGCTGGAGGGCCAGTGACCTAGGGAAGTCACCTCCTTGGGTGTGTCATGGATCATAGCTCTTATCTCAAGCCTGGACAGTGTGTCCCAGACATTTGCAGAGAAAAATATATACCTTCTCTTTTAAAATCACTGCCCACCCCCGTGTGTGTGTGTGTGTGTGTGTGTGTGTGTGTGTGTGTGTGTGTGTGTGTGTCAGAGAGAGAGAGAGTTTAGATACCTGTGTGTCATGACAAATGTATTCCACCATGTTGGGGACAAATTCTCTTTTTGTCCGTGGCTGTGGACACCAGCATAGCTGGTCTGTGAAATTCCAGGAATTCTCCTGTCTTCGCCTCCCATCTTGCCATAGGAGCACTGGGGATACAGGTACTCATTACTTTGCCTGGATTTGTTTGGGTTCTGGAGATCAGAACTCAGGTCCTCAGACTGGTGTAGTGAGTATTTTACCTGGTGATGCATCTTCACAGCCCAAGTTATGTTCTTTTTTGTCTATTCCCACTCACAGCCAAACCAAATTTCTAATACAGAGTTTAAGAAAATAAGATATTTTTTTTCTTAACCTTTTTTTGTGAATAATAAAACTTTGCATACACTGCTATTACGCAGCTTTGTACTGGTTGCTGACTTCTCGTGTCTCTGTCCATTTTGTTCTCTCAAAGAGGACAGGGAGGAGAATGCACACCAGAAACAGGATTGTGTATAAAGATTTGGGCAGGATTTGGAGAAACTGGTGGAAGACAGTAATGAGCTCCTGGACTAGCAACTAAGGAAGCCACCCACACCCTCAGAGCCAACTGTGTAAGCAGATGGACTGGTCCCCGGAACCCAGAGGTCTACAGCTGCAGAACAGGGTGAGCAAAGAGCAGCAGGGTCACTGTACAATAAACCACAGGACTGCTTCTTCCTTCCCACCTCTGGTCTTCTGATGATGCCCCATACTGGCTGATTCCAGTCAGAAGCCCGGCAGGGAGGGAGCTTGGGGACTGAGATCCACAAAATTGACCCCTGGGGACCCAGAGCAGGGTGGGAAAAGTGAAGAACGCATCTGAAGTGAAAAGCAGACACTGTCTTCCATACCAGCATCATGTGCCACCCTTAGTCAGAATGAGAACCCCTGTCCAGTGTAGAGAGCATACAAAGCCTCACATGTTACCTCCATACCATAAAGACATTCCATCTTATTCCAAAGCCTTCATTATATCACTGTTCATTTAACATAAAAGGGAGACCCAAGAATGTGATGAACACGTATCAAAAGTCCAACTGCTTTTTTTTGTAATGGACAACTGAATTCTTAAATTCATAAGTAAACACAAAAGACTCCAAATAGCAGCCCTCTGAAAATCAAAAGTCCTGAGAAAAAGAGCAAAAAATTGAGTAATCAGATTTCCCAGTTTTAAAATATACTGCAAAACAATGGTAATCGAGACACTTGTGGTCCTGGTATAGGGTAAGTACATAACACAATAGAATTGAGAGGCCAGAAATGAACTTCATTTATGTTCATTTGATTTTGACAAGGGTGCCGAGGCCATTGAATGAGAGAATTATTCTTTCAGCGTATAGTTTTCTGAATAGAAAAAGAAAGAAAGAAAGAAGGAAAATAATCAATGTACTTTACTGACACCATATGCAAAAATTATCTCAGAAAGGATCAAAAGTCCGAATAAAGCAAAAACGCTATGAAATCCGCAGAAGGAAGCGTAGTTGTAAGGCTTCTTTGTGTCCTTTTATCAGGCAAAAGTTTTTTTACCTGTAAGACAAAAAAGCACAATGACCATAGAGAACATGCATGAATTGCTTAGACCTCTTAAAACTAATACTTGTATGTGGCAAAGGACCATGAAGAAAACAGCAGTCCTGTCCACACCAGAGAGACAATCCTGGCAAACCACATCTCTAATAAGGATGTAACATCAGAATATATAAAGAATCCTCACCATGCAACAATAAAAACACGAACAACGTACAATGTGGGAAAAGGATTTAGTCAGACACATCTCCAAAGAAGATAAGCAAATGGCCAACAGCACATGAAGAGATGCTCCATAGCCATCAGGTAAATGCAAAGCAAGACAACAGAGACCCGATGCTTAATAACTTCTAGAACAGTTCTAATAAACACAACAACCAGGGCTGATGAGGAGGTGAGGAAATCAGAGCCATCCTACGTTTGTCCATCCTGTAGCTGCGAGAAATATACAGTTGATCCTCCTGAGGGAAGAGGTTTGTGCCGTCCTCAGGATACTGAACACAGAATGCTATATTGAACCAGCAACTTTATTTCTAGTTTTTAAAAGAAATAAAACAAATATTCACTCAAAAATATATACATAGATGTTCATAGCAACACTATTCATACCAGTCAGAAGGAAAAATAATTCCAGCGCAAAATTTTAATCAATTGATCAACAAAACATGATCAACAAAACAATAAATATTTTATTTTATTCAAAATAAAATATTAGTTAGCCAAAGAAAGAAAGAAAAAAAGAAAGAAGGAAGGAAGGAAGAAAGAAAGAAAAGGATGGACTATAGATACCTGTTCGCATCATGGATGAACCTTAAAAACATTATTCCACATAAGATGCATAAGACTATTCATTGCATGATTAAATCTATATTAAATATCTAGAGAGAAAAAATAGTGATTGCAAGTGGTGGAAGAGTAACTGGAAACAATTGCTAACAGAAACTTCTTTCTGAGGCAATGAAAATATTCTGAAATTAGGTAGTGGAGGTGATTGCATAATACGTAAGTGTAGAAAATGCACTGGATTATATACTGTAAAATAGTGAATTTTGTATTGTGGTGCTTTGCATGAAAATATGAGCCTCATATATTGGAATGCCGAGTGGAACTATTTGAAGATTAGAAGGATTAGGAGGCATGGCCTTGTTGAAGCAAGTGTGTCACGGGTTAGACTGTAAGATTTCAAAAGCTCATGCCAGGCCCAGCCTTCCTTCTCTCTCTCTCTCTCTCTCTCTCTCTCTCTCTCTCTCTCTCTCTCTCTCTCTCCCAGATCCAAATGCAAAAGCTCCAGTACCATACCTTCCTGCCTGCCACCCCACCCCCACCATGATAATGGACTAGCCCTCTGAAACTGTAAGTAAGGCCCCAATTAAATGCTTTATTTTATGAGTTACCTTGATCATGGTGTCTCTTCACAGCAGTAGAGCAGTAACTAATATGGTGAGTTATATTTTATTAAAATATTTTGGGAAAATAATCAGAGAAGGGAAATGGGGAGACACCCAAAATAACTGCTGCATCTCTCAGTTCCACCCTGTCTCCGCATCTCTCAGTTCTAACCTGTCTCTGTGTCTTTCCTTTCTCTGAGCCTAATTTTAGATCACTCTTCTCTCTGCCACTGCCCATTCCACATTCCCCTGACCTTACTAGTACCTCAGATGACTACCTTCTTCCCCTGACAGGGTGGCTCAAGTTTTACTCCAGTGGTAGATCAGCCTTTGATTAGTCATTGATTAGTCATTATTGTGGACCATCTAAGCTTTACAAGTTGTCTATGTTGTGTAGTAGAATTGACTTTCTCAATACTAATAAATACAAATTCCAATGATTGAATCACTGCCCATTCCTGGTGCTTTGTCTGGCAGAATCAACTTTCTTGACACTGGCATCCATTGCTCGTCTGTAGTCACTCCTTTACCCACCTCTAGTTTTAGTAGTATGAGAAATAAAAATGACCAGGGAAGAGGTTTAATTTTCAAATTAACAAGATGGCCAGACTATACTAAATGGAAAATCATTCCTCCCTTGTACCTCTGGACCTCCAAATCCAAAGCCATAAATCTATGGCTATGGGAGTAGCAAGGGAAATTTCTGAAAGTGAGGATAAGGAATAATAATGGTGAAAGGTACAATCCCAACCTCTGCCTTGGGTTCTTGGACCCTCAGGTGGCGTAAGACAGACACCGCTGATAGGTGGTCCCTGGCACAGTGCACACACTGTCCTCTGGAGCAGTACCCCCCACTGCAGCTCTTCACACTGTCTTTTCATGTGCCTTGTGGGTGATGGGGCATGGGCAAAGACATGAAAATCATCCTGGTAGAAGCCATCGTTGCAGATCTTTGCTGCCAAAGGCACTCAGTCCGCACAAAGGCAGAGTGGGATGCTATGATAAAGGATCGCCATCCAGGAAAGGCCTGCTCTGCACTGAGACAAAGGCAAGGTGCCCTTGGTGCAAGACCCCATCCAGCTCTCAACTTGTGAAAGGAAGTAGCCTCAAGAGTTTTCCTCCTAGAAAGCAACAAACAAAAACTGTAGGCAGAAGTTTCTCTCTCGCCTGCCTGTTTCCAAGCACCCAGCAGTCGCTTCCCAAATAATTGACTCGAAGGCTTA
The DNA here is from genome assembly GCF_049852395.1 of Peromyscus maniculatus bairdii. Classification (NCBI taxonomy): domain Eukaryota; kingdom Metazoa; phylum Chordata; class Mammalia; order Rodentia; family Cricetidae; genus Peromyscus; species Peromyscus maniculatus. The sequence goes on from NC_134858.1 coordinate 75,390,007, forward strand.
ATAGTACTTACAAATGTTCTCCCGGTAGCTCAGGCTTATTACTAACTAGCTCTTACACTTAAATCAACCCATAGTTCTTTTTTTATGTTTAGCCACGTGGCTTGGTACCTTTTCTGCATGCGGCATTCTATCTTGCTTCCTCTGCATCTAGCTGGCAACTCCTGACTCCGCACTTCCTCTTCCCAGAATTCTCCTAGTCTGCTTGCCCCACCTGCACTACTGACAATCAGCATTTTGTTAAACCAGTTTGAGTGGCAAATCTTTACAGTGTACAAGAGCATTATCCCACAGCAGAAAACTGCTGCTAATGAATTTCAGGGAAGCTGACTCCATCCCAAGCTGGCAGTCAACTCTGGCAGTGACATCCACCTGGTGCAGTCTTTAGAGCAATGGCTCTCAACCTGTGGGTCGTGACCCCTTCGGGGTTGACTGACCCTTTCACAGTGGTCGCCTAAGACCATGGGGAAACACATTACAATTCATCACAGTAGCAAAATTACAGTTACAATGTGGCAACGAAAATAATTTTATGGTTGGAGGGTCACCACAACATGAGGAATTGTGTTAACGGGTTGCAGCATCAGGAAGGTTGAGAGACAATGCTTTAGAGGCAGGAAGAGTGTAAGAGGGGAAGAGTTGTGAATACTTCCTCTGCAGTTTTAAGGCGCCACTGAGGCTAGGCTTCATGTGTGACACGGGAGTCCCTACATCAAGTCCCTAAGAGGAAAGAGACTACGAAAGACTGTTGTAGGAAGCTCTGAAGGTAAAGCCTGAGTTGCAGGGGAGACTCCATTATTGGAAGATGTCAGAGCCATGACATTTGCCAAGGGGAGTTACGTACAGGGAATGGAACTAGCCTAAAAAAGACGTGCATGTTATAGGCAGCAAAGCTGGAGGGACAGAGCCAACTAAGCCCCTTGACATTGGACTTGGAGCTACAGGATTTGGCGTGTTTGCTTTGCTGGGTTTTCATTATATTTTGGCCCAGCATTTTTTCACCCTGGCCCCGTTTTCCTCCCTTTGGAATGGTCATGTATATTCTGTACCATTTTATGTTTGATGTATGTAAAATTTGCCTTTTGATTTAACAGAGGGTTACATCCAAGAGATTATTTTTAAGTCTCAAAAGAGACTTAGGACTTGGGATCTCTACCCAGTGTTGAGAGGCTCTGAAAGACTAGAGACTTTTAAAGTTGATATAAATTCATTTTACATTGTGATATGACTATGAACCTATAGGGGTCAGAGAGTGGAAAGTGGTAGTTTCAATGAGAAATGTCCCTTATAGGCTCACTTGGTCCCAGTTGGGGAGGTTTAGTTAGTGTGGCCTTGCTGGAGGAAGTATGTCATTGGTGTAGAAGGAGGAAGCTTTGAGAATATATACCACCCACTGCTTCCAGTTTGCTGTTTTATGCTTGCCTTTGAAGATGTGAGTCCTCCACTCTCTGTTCCTTCCTCCATGCCTTCCCACCACAACAGACTCTTATTCCTCTGAAACTGTAAGCCTAAATGAACGCTTTCTTCTCTAAGTTGTCTTGGCCACAGTGTTTTATCACAGCAGCAGAACATTAGTTCATACACCCTCTTCCTGTCTCTTCCCCGGAGCCCTCCATGACATGGTCTATTTTGCTCTACCACGATCTCCCTGCCCTAATCTTCTGCCTCTTATTGGCTCAGAAATAATGGATCCAAGGGATCATGGACTGAGGGCACAAGCCCAAGTAAATCTGCTTTTAAACTGTTTTATCAGAAGTTCTAACACCCTAGTAAAGATGTGAGCTCTGGAGCCTGGTTGTGATAGTATTGCCTCCTGTATGAACCCATTACAGAGGGATTTTGCCTTTGTTTGCCTATTGTTGCTTTTGGATTTGGGATAAATCTGAGTTCAGGGTGGAGGCAGTTCTAAAAGCATTCCTTGGGTCCCTGAAATCCTGCCAACAATTGGCCAGTAATCTCTCAGGGGCTACCACGGGGATCCCTCTTTCAGAAGACCAGCCTCTCTAAAGACTTTCTGCTCATCTTTTGCTACGGCCATAAATCTTGATTTCTGTTTCTCACTCAGGGAACACAAAGCCTAGGTCCTTGGTGTTGACATTGACATAAGCCTTCAGGAGAGAAAAGAGTAAGCTGGCAGCAGCGTTTGTCACCCACTGGCTGTGGTCAGCACTACCGACCTGGCTGGGAGGTGTTACCATCTTTCTTCTCCCTGCTTAGTGATCTTGGAAGAGTCACGTGATTCATGAGAAAGGGTGTTGACGAAGACGCAATGACAGAGTAACTATATCCCAACAACTACAGGATAGTATGAGCAGGGCAGCAACTTCTTGTCTCCTGCTGCCAAGCCTGCTTGATAATAGGAATCACTTGTGGGATTTCCTAAACTCTGGTTTGCTGCCCCTTTGCTTCAGTGAGTCACACTTGGTGAGCACAGAGCCAGGATCCTGTGACTCTCAAACTCTTGATGACACCACTAAGGAACAACACGCAGTTGAGCAAATCTCTGGGGAGTGATAGCTGCCATCTGCAAAGGGTTTTAGAGTTTAGGGGACAATTTCACACACAGTTTCTCATTCTTTTTTTATTAAGAGATTTTCTATTCATTTTCCATACCAACCACAGATTCCCCTGTCCTCCCTCCTCCTGCCCCCAGTCCCCCCCAATCCAGCCCCCATTCCCACCTCCTCCAAGGCAAGGTCTCCCATGGGGAGTCAACAGAGCCTGGTGCATTCAGCTGAGGCAGATCCAAGCCCCTCCTTCCTGCACCTTGAGACCTTCCTGTAAAGTGTCTCACCATAGGCACTGGGTTCCAAAAAGCCAGCTCATGCACTAGGAACAGGTCCCGATCACACTGCCTGGGGGCCCCCTAAACAAGCTAAACAACTGTCTTGCTTATCCAAAGGGTCTATTCCAGTACCATGGGGGCTCCTCAGCTGTTGGTTCACAGTTAATGCATTTCTACTTGTTTGGCTATTTGTCCCTGTGCTTTTTCCAATCATGGTCTCGATATCTCTTGCTCATAGAACCCTCCTCTCTCTCTCTCTCTCTCTCTCTCTCTCTCTCTCTCTCTCTCTCTCTCTCTCTCTCGCCAACTGGACTCCTGGAGCTCTGCCTGGGATCCGGCCATGGATTTCTGTATCTGCTTCCTTCAGTCACTGAATGAAGGTTCTATGATGACAGTTAGTGTATTCAGCCATTCAATCACCAGGTAGGCCAGCTCAGGCACCCTCTCTGTATGACAGTTTCTCAGAAAATTGGGAATCAATCTTCCTCAAGACTCAGCTATACCACTCTTGGGCATATACCCAAGGAATGTTCAATCATACCACAAGGACACATGCTCAACTATGTTCATAGCAGCATTATTTGTAATAGCCAGAACCTGAAAACAACCTAGATGTCCCTCAACTGAAGAATGGATAAAGAAAATGTGGTACATATACACAATGGAATACTACTCAGCAGAGAAAAACAATGACATCATGAGGTTTGCAGGCAAATGGATGGAACTAGAAAATATCATCCTGAGTGAGGTAACCCAGACTCAGAAGGACAAACATAATACGTACTCACTCATAAGTGGATACTAGATGTAAAGCAAAGAATAACCAGACTACAATCCACAGCTCCAGGGAGGCTAGCTAGTACGGAGGACCCTAGGAAGGATGCATGAATTGCCCAATGATAAAGAAATGGATGAGATCTACATGAGCAAACTGGGGGTGAGGGGAGTAATGGAGGGAAAGGGACAGGGGATGAAAGCTTAGAGGAGTGGGAGGTTTGAGCTGGAATGGGAACAGGGTGGGAGAGCAAGGAAAGAAATGCCATGATAAATGAAGACACCATGGGAATAGGGAAAAGCAGAGTGTTAGGGAGGCTCTCAGGAATCCACAAGGATGACTCCACCATAGACTACTAGCAGTTTCTCATTCTTATAGCACTACAGACCTGATGATACAATTCTCCCCACTTTTCAGGGGTTCAGAAAAGTGAGGTGATTTGCCTGTGACAGTATGTACATATTCAAATACCTATGGACGACAGGCAGTTTCATCCATCCTTTTAAATCACTGATTAATTTGTTCATCTACTTGCAATTGAGCATTCACTTGTGTGGTGGTTTGAATGAAAATGGCCCCCGTAGGCTCATAGGGAGTGGTATCACTTGAAAGGATTAGGACATGTGGCCTTATTGAAGTAGGTATGGCCTTGTTGGAGAAAGTGAGTCACTAGGGGTGGACTTTGAGGTTTCAGAAGCTCAAGCCAGGCCTGGTGGCTCACTCTCTCTTCCTGCTGCCTATGGATCCAGATGGAGAACTCTCAGCTACTCTCCAGCATCATGTTGGCCTGCATGCCATCATGCTTTCTGCCATGATAATAATGGACTAAACCTCTGAATTTTAAGCCAACTCCAATTAAATGCTTTCCTTTATAAAAGATGCTGTGGTCATAGTGCCTCTTCACAGCAAGAGAAACCCTAAGACAACTTGTCTAAAAAATATACATTGTATACAGATGCCTCCTTGAGCCTCATTAATAGCAAGTTCTGTTTTGCCATTGCTTTCTAGGAGGAGAAAACTCCTTGGACCATTTCTTTCCACAACCTGGAAGCTTAGATGAGTGGGGTTTCCCTGAGGGCACCCTTCCCTTTGTTCTCATGCAAACCAGGCCTCTCCTTGATGGTTGCTAACCCCCTTAACAATAACAGCTGCTCTTGCAGCATGTGACTTCACTAAGTTTTAAGTTTTTGGTGCTCTTTTTCTCTCCAGCCCAGAGACTTTGTATTTCTTTCTGTCCCAGTGGCTATTTTTCACTGTAGACCTGCATAAGCCTGATCAACAGCAATGGCTCCACGGACAACTCAATGTTATGTTGTCTTGAAATTTCCTCTGCCAAAGAAATTCATCTACTCCCTTTTTATTTAGCCTCAGGGAAGTTCTCAGGACATGGACAAAGTAGCTACATTCTTTGCTAATATATCACATTAATGGACTATAACCCAGTTGCCACTTGGTTTCCCCGTGAAACCTCTTAAGCTGAGCCTCCACCATCTGCACTGCTCTCAGACTGTTGTCTTTCAGTCTTCTACGATAACGATCCACTAAGCTCTGTTTACAGCATCCAACCACTTTTATAGTCAAAAGTTCTTCATTCCTCCGAAACCAAAATAGTTAGGTTCTTCACAGCAACACCCCACTCCTGGTACCAACTTCTGAATTCGTTGCTATAATGAAACACACCGTCACCCAGGCAACTTATAGAAGAAAGAGTTTATTTTGGCTTATGGTTCCAGAGGAATAAGAGGCCATAATGGTGAGGAAGCCTCCCAGCAAGCAATAAGCATCATGACCAGAGCACGAAGCTGAGAGCTCACATCTTCACATGGAAACACAAAGAAGAGTTAACTAGTGGCACAAGGTTTTAAATTTAAAAGCCCAGCCTAAGTGATATACTTCTTCTTACAAGTCTGTACCACCTAAATGTCCCCAAATAGTGCCACCAACTGGGAACCAAGTACACTGGTTAGTTTTATTGTCACCTTGATACAAGCTATAGTTATATGGGAAGAAAAAAATCCTCACCTGAGGGATTGCCTCTTTCATGTTAGCCTTTAGAGAAGCCCGTGGGATATTTTCTTGATTAATGTTTGATACGGGAGAGTACCGCCCACTGGGGGCAGTACCATCCCTAGGCAGATGGTCCTGGGTGATACAAGAAAGTAAGTTGAGCAAGCCATGGGGAGCAAGTCAGTAAGCATTTTTCACTTATCTCTGCTTTAGTTCTTGCTTCCCGGTTCCTGTCCACCTTGGATTTCTGCCTTGGCTTCTCTCAATGGTTGACTGTTTCAGGACATATAAGCCAAATAATCCCTTTTCTTTTCAAGTTGTTCTTGGTTCTGGTCCTTATTACAACAATAGAAAGTAAACTATGACACCAATGTTTAAATGCTGGAGCCTATTGAGTATGTTTCTCATTTAAACTATCACAATGGAAATTTTTAACAAGAAATAATGCATGACTCTTCATTACCACACTATTTCCAACAGCACAAGCCCACCACCATCCCAGATATCCTAGGATGGAAGAATAATTTTCCCAATACTGACATCTTCCAGGGTATTCCTGCAGAAAAAGGAGTGGACCCTCTGTGAAGCTGCCTAGGAAACAATATAGCCTTGTGTTTAATACAGCATTAATAGAGGTTAGAGAGCAAGTTCCTCAGTGCTGAGCATTGACACAGGAAACTGTCACTAGATGACACCTCACGACTCTAAACCTCGGGCTTGGATCTCAGCCCACTAATCACACAGTGAGAGGGGCTGGCCATACTCCCAACCTGGAAACTGATCTGGCAAAAGAGTGTGAGAGATTAGGCGATAGCACACATCAACACTGGGATATCCAGTCCCCTCCAATCACAAGGACAGGCTGCTACTTCCTCCACTTAGCTTGAATGTCCTCACTACTTGTGGAGGAGGGAGTTGGATGTTGACAGGCTAATCCTTTGCTGTGGGTTTTCTAACAAATTCCATGCCTGCAGGCTGGATATGCCCATTAGGCTTCATTTATACCTGACTAGTGAAGTGAGGTCTGCATCTAGACAGACAGACACCATACCTTTCTTGAAGATAATCAACACATCAAAGGTTACCATTAAAGATAAGACAACCACCATCTGTAAGGACAGCTAATTACTAATTGCTCCTGGGAACCCCGAGGCATCATTAGCATGCTAAGCAAGCACTCTACCACTGAGCTGCAGCCCTAGCCCCAGGGTAGTACTCTTGAACTTTATAGGGCTCCTGGAGAGTAAGGCGGAGAAGCGGGGAGATGTGTGATCTCCAAATGAAGACTGATTTGAACAAAGAACATATAGCTAGCCTGGTGGTTGTCTGCACAGATGTCCTCAAATTCCTCTATTTCCAGGCAAATTTCTCATTTCAGATCCACTCCATTCATCTTCGAGACAGCCTGGACAAACGACAATAAACAAATCTGTAGGGAAGAAACAGTATCAGAAACAGGTTGGCTACATAAAATGAGTTTTTAAAATTATTAGCTCATTATCCTCTTATGATCAAAGATACTAGGATCATCAAGGACAAAGAGCTCTTTCAAAAGGTTTATTTATTTGTAGCCAGGCATAGTGGCACATGCCTTCAATCCCAACACTTAGGTGGCAGAGAAAGGTGGATCTCTGTGAGTTTGAAGTCAGCCTGGTCTACAGAGTGAGTTCCAGGACAGTCAGAGCTATATAGTGAGACTCTGTTTCAAAACAAACAACAAACACAAAGATTTATTTATTTTTATTGTATGTGTGTGGTTGTCTTAGTTAGGGTTTCTGTTGCTGTGGAGAGACACCATGACAATTCTTATAAAGGAAGGTGTTAATGGTGGGAAGCATGGCGGCATGCAGGCCACTCTAGACAAGTGCTCCATCGCTGCTATTTTGTCCTTTTTTTCACTTAAAAGTGTTTTATTTGCAAGTACATTGTGTGTCTATAACTGGTGTGTGCTATTTGGTATGGCTATATGTGTACATGTGGGGTGAACGCACATGGCGGTATGCATGCCCGTAGAAGCCAGAGTGGCAGTGCATTTCTTCAATTATTTTCCATCTTTTTAAAAAATTTTTTGAGATAGATTCTCTCACTGAACCTGATGTTCTTCTATTCAGCTGCCCTGGATAGCCAAAGAACTTCCGGGTTGCACCTCTCTCCACCCCTCACCCCCGGCATTGTAGACACAGATGTGTGTCACCACCCCTGGCTTTTTATGTGCGTTCTGGGATTGAGAACTCAGGCCCTCATACTGGCACAGCAGGCACCTCACCAGTCAAGCCATTCACCCACTCCTGAGCTGCACGTGAGCACGCCACAGAGCTTGTGCACCAATGTTATCACAGCACCATTCACAGCAGTTAAATTACGGAAGCAACCTACGTGTCCAGCAACAGAGGCCTGGATAGAGAGAACGTGCTGTATTCACAATGGAAGACTGTTCAGCCACAAAGAATAAAGTTATGTCACTTTAAAGAAAAGGAATGCAACCAGGGACCATGTGTATTAAACAAATTGAGCCAGTCCATCTTAGAAACACAAACATCTCTTTTTCTCACATGTAGTTTTTAAATTTTATATAAATGCATAAAGTCATGTGTGTACAAATAAAATGAAATTAGAATAAAAACTGTCTCAGGGATTAAAAGTGACAAAGGGGTGGGTGTGGGTGGAATATGTTCAACTTACATGCTTGTATGAATGTCCTTATGCAAAACAGTACCATGCACCATGAATTATACAACGAAAAAGGATTTTAAAGAAATAATTGTCCATCTCTCTGTTTCGCTCTGCTTTTAAAAGTACCTCTTTCAATTATTTATACACATAATCTTGAACTGTTTTCCATCCCTCAATCACTATGATAAAACAAGAAAACCATGTAATCACTTTTATGAAGGGCTGTGCTAGACACTAAAGTACTAGGTTTGAATAAAGTAGTCTCTGTCCCCAACCTCGCCCAGACACAATAAAAATTTACGAAGTATGATTTAAATTCCAAGAGATAATGGGGGGAAGAAATAGAGGTTTGTCTCTGTTGACTGGAATCCATTGCTTGTCAGGCCTGGTCACATGGCCATGGCTGGTTCCCTCACAAAGTGTATAGTCAGGCGGGGGAAAGCGATGTGGTTTGCAGGATGGGAACTGGGGGAATGAGAAGTCAGGTAATAGAGGAACACTGTCAACCATGGTAGGCATCGGAAGAAGGGTGAAGAGCAAGGGAGAAGCATGCTGCGGCCGCGATCAGGAAAGTCACAGCTGCATCAGCATCATCAGGACCGGCCTGCAAAGTCTCCCCCGCTAAGCGGATTTCTGAGGGTTCAGGTGGCCACTCTGGAGGATGTAGGGAGCCTAAGCTAATCAGATGGGATCAGACAGTTATTTTCATTCCAAAAGATCTATTTACTGTCTAGGAATACTTTTTTTCTCTTTTCTGTTCCTTTTTTCTTGTTCTTTCCCAACCCATGTTTCAAAGATTACTCATTTTGAAGTCCACATTTGCAATTTAGTTTTTAAATATTTATCTACGTATATTTTATAAGACTATCTGCAAGGTACTCTACATATAATTACATCATCCATATTCAGGATTATTTTAAATTTTAACTTTGAAACAGAATCCAAATTACTCTTTGAAATCTCTGCTAGAGGCTGGAGAAATAACTCAGCAGTTAAGAGCACTGGTTGCTCTTCCAGAAGACCTGGGTCAAGTTCCCAGCACCCACACAGTGGCTCACAACTATCTGGAACTCCAATCCCAGGGTGTCTGAAGTCATCTTCTGAACTCTATGGGTACTCCATGCATGTGGTGCACAGATACACACACAGTGAAAACACTCACATATAAAAACGATTGATTTTTAAAATAAAATAATCAAAGAACAGAATTTCTGCTGAATCTTCAAGGAACTTAGATAGAATAGCATAGTCTAGATCTTGATTGTGCTTACATGAATTATTCTAGGTCTTAAGAGGAATGTGTGACGTGTTTCACAAAATGGCCAACTGCGCTTCAGCCTTAGCAAATAAAATTCTGATTATAAGTTTGAAAAACTATTGTTAAAGAGAATTCTTGAGATAAGAGAAACAATCGGCCCAAATGATTATTGTCCTGGTGTGACCAATAAGCATTCTGGAGGTATAGGATGTATGTCGAGGGAGTGTTGGTTTTAATGTGGCGGCGCTGTGTTATTCATTAAGTGGTGGTGTTACTGTGGGAGAAAGGCCACGAGGCAGGACAAAACCCACTGTCAGAGCTTTATTAGGAGAAGAGAGGGACAGAAGAGAGCATGACCAGGTCCCTGGGAGACATGTGCAGAGAGAGAGGGCGGGGAGGAGAAGGGGGAGGGGTCTGTGTCCCGCTTCTTACGGATTCCCCTGCACATGCGCATATGGGCTTGCAGAGCTACGTCATGCATGCACATAGATTGTGTGGTCACGCTGTGTGCAAATTACACAATCACACATTGCGCAGATTATCTAGGATGTCAGGCCCCTTACTTGACTATGGAACTGCGCATGTGTGCTCATGTAGCTGGGGGGGGGAGTGGCCAGGAATTTCAACAGGGAGCAATAGCAAGGAGAGAGAGAGAGAGAGAGAGAGAGAGAGAGAGAGAGAGAGAGAGAGAGAGAGAGAGAGAGAGAGAGAGAGAGAGAGAGAGATATCATTGGCCTCTTTTTCTTTGATTATTATTGTTACATACATGCAAACACATAAATATATGAACACAGCCTGAGACTGTTGAGTGTTGCTTATAGGTATATGATTTCAGGGCTGATCCCATAACCAGTTAGGAGCTTATCTATGGGGCAGACTTTCTCTCCCTTTCTCAGCGGTCATGAACTGCCTGACCTGCCTTCCATGTTAGCATCTCTATTGATATTGTCTCTGTTCCAATATTGTTTAGGCAGGATTATTGCTAAGATTCCATGGGTGTAACTTCATTAACCACTTCTAGAAAACACAGTCCCAGCAGACTTTGTAGCCCTAGCTCTTACAATTTCTGTCCGCCTCTTATGCAATGTCCCCTGAACCTTAGATACAAGGGTTGTATTGTAGATACAGCAAGTCAGGCTGGGCAGCCCACGACCAGTTGTTTTCTGCATTTTGACCACTTGTAGCTCTCTGTAATGGTTTCTATCTGCTTCAAAGAGACACTTTTTTGAAGAGGGTTGAGAGCTACACTCATCTGTGAGTAGAAGGATAAGTATTCAGAATGCCGTTCGAAACTATACTGGTTTAGCAAAGTGGCAGCATTAGTTTCTCCTCGAAGATCCATGGTCTCCTTAACCATGTGCAGTAGGCTAAGTTGTCAGTACCAGGAATGATTTTCCCTCCAGTTAAGTGGGCCTTAAATCCAGTTAGACAGTGCTAGGGTACTGCCAAGATAAAAATGCCACTATTACACACTAAGGGATATCTTTCCATGCTGGTCATTGTTGTGGTTCATAGGTGTCACTGCTGGATATGGGTTGCTTTTTTCCCTGGACAGCTTGCACAACATCTTCCAGCACTATGAAAGCTAGTCCTCAGGGAAGAGACTCTCAGGTCAGATCCAGCTCAGTTCTTCTGATTCTTATGTCCAAAGTATGTGGTGTCTTCAACAATGAGGATTTAAGTTCAACTTCTGGGAGTCGACCAAGAGCAATAGCAATAGCCTATATTGTTCTAAGAGCAATAGCAATAGCCTATATTTTTTTGGGAGTCTCCTGAACAACAACTAGAAAGGAGGCTTCTTATGCCTGCTACTGAGTTTTTTTGTTAGATAGTCTATGAATCTTGGAGAAAGCATTATCACCCCAATTGGCATAACTTCACTTAAACTATATATGTTTGGATACACATACAATTATATGTATTATATACAATTTTAGGTAAATATAAAATGATTCCTTATAGATTTTTCAAACATCCTTAATGTTATTTATTCCCTTCCACTGTCCTTTCCTCTACATTGACCTCCCTTCCCCATTCTCAGTTAAAGGCCCTCCATTGGTTTTTCCCCATTTCTCCCTTCCTGTCACTCTATCTTTCTGTGCCCTCTATAATGCCCCCTCAATGATAGCCTTCCTGTGTTCCTGGTTTCTTTGGTTATTTTAGGCTATATGCTCACATCTGAAGATTTGCAGCTAAGAATCATGGATAGAGAGAACATGCATTTGCCTTTCTAGGTCTGGGTTATCTCACTCAAGTATAGTGTTTTCTTCTATCCGTGTAACTGCAAATTTCATGATTTTATTTTTCATAGCTGAATAGAATCCCATTATGCAATATGTACTATACTTTCATTCCCCATTAATCTGTTGAAGAACATGTAGCTAGCTAGCTATTGTGAATATAGCAGCAATAAACATCGCTGAGACATATTTTTGATGTAGGATGTCCGTCATAGCTAGATCATTTGGCAGATTTATTTTTAACATTTTGAGCAGTTTCCACACTAATTTCCAGAATGGCTACACCAGTGTGCATTCCCAACAATAATGCATGAGGGCTCTCTTTCCCCACATCCTCACCAGCATTTGTTGTCAAAATTGTTTTAATTCACACTTCCCTAATTGCTAAGGATGATGAACATTTTTGAGATACTTCTTAGCCATTTTTATTTCTTCTTTGGAGAACTCCCTATTCAGATCCATAGCCCATTTTTTTTTTATGTTAGATCATTTATTTTCTTGATTCTTTGTTTTTTGAGTTCTTTATATATTGTGGCTATTAATCTTTTGTCAGATGTATAGCTGGCAAAGCTTTCTCTCCCACTCTGTGGCTATCCTCCTTACCCAATTAACTGCCAGGGATGCCTTTCTGTATATTGTGAATGTGTTGCTCTGACTGATTGATAAATAAAACGCTGATTGGCCAGTAGCCAGGCAGGAAGTATAGCATAGGTGGGACAAGCAGAGAGGAGAATTCTGGGAAGTGGAAGGCTGAGTCAGGAGACGCTGCCAGCTGCTGCCACCATGAGAAGTAAGATGTAAAGTACCCCTAAGCCACAAACCACGTGGCAACTTAAAGATTGATAGAAATGGGTTAATTTAAGATATAAGAACTAGATATCAAGAAGCCTGCCACGGCCATACAGTTTATAAGTGATATAAGTCTTTGTGTGTTTATTTGGGTCTGAGAGGCTGCGGGAGCTGGGTGGACACAGGAAAACTCAAAATACAATTGATTATTTCCTTAACTGTACAGAAGTGCTTTAGTTTTATGAGGTCCCACTTGTCAAAATTTTAAAAATAAAATGTGAACAGAAACTTCACAAAATGTACATTAATTTCCAATAAGTTTTAAAAGCCCAAGATCTTTAGTTGTTAAGAGAAATTCAAATTAAACTGCAATAATATACTACTGGAAACTCATTCATAATGTTAAAATTTAAATGACTGATACCCACCCAATGTTAGCAAGAATGTAAAGGAGACAGAACTTTCACCTGTGCTGGTAAGAATGTAAAATTTGGCAATCTAGCAGTTTCTTAAAGAGTTAAGCACACATCTGTCGTATGAGTCAGTAATACCAATTCTAGTGTTTATACAAAATAAATGAAAACATTCGCCCACAGAAAGTCTTGTGTAAGGAAGCTTATAGCAGCTTTATTCATAATAGCCCCAAACTGGAAACAACCCAGGTGCCCATCAATAGAGCAGAAAAATAAACTGTGATGGACTCAGACAGTGGTATGCAACTAACTGATGAAGAGAAACAAACTACTCGTACATGCAGAAACATGAATGAATCCCCAAAGTCTATACTCAGTGAAGAAAGTCAGTTGTAAGAGTGTATAATATGTGATTCTATGTATGTGAAGTTCTGCAGGGGAGAAAAAACTGATAAAACCAGAACAGCAATTGCTTCTAGAAGTGACCGAGCCTGAGTAAATTTCCTGGTTGATGAAAAGATGCCTACATCTTTTAAAATATAGAGTTTAATACATGTTAATAGTTGTCTTACTGGGACAGCGGTGAAGGCAGACACCAAAAACATGTTCTTGCATGCTGGGCCACTTGGAACAGCTTAGTGAGCACATGGCATCTACTGTGTAGTTAAAAAAAAAATGCTACAAATACCATTCTGTTGCCCTCAATCAAAAAAAAATATTTTTAAAGAAAAGTCCAAATGCTGCCATTGCCTGGAATTGTGTAAGTTTTGTTTATCATTGAATAGTCGTAGAGCTGATGGAATATGCTCATCGACACACTTTGACTTGGGTTAAGTGCTTACATCCTTACATTAATATTAAAGTCACACACAAGTCAAAATGGAAAAGCTGCCAATGTTTGCTTCTGTCTCTCTTTTCTACTCACAATCACATATTTAAGCACCTTTGATCCAGGGGGAAAAATGTTATCTAGTGTTCAGAACCACCAACAACAGGAACAGTTTTAAAATGGACTGCTCTTCTGCCAGGGTGATTCTTAAGTGTGCCCTCCATGGGCTAGGATTTCTTGAAAGATGTCTTGGCATCATTATTTCACATTTGGTATGAGTAGTGCACAGGTTAGTACCTTCGGAGAGGCGTGGTGCATGGCTGTAGAAACAGGAAGATTGCAGGTTCAGGCCATATGACCAGCCAGGGGCTTTCTCTCTCTCTCTCTCTCTCTCTCTCTCTCTCTCTCTCTCTCTCTCTCTCTCTCACACACACACACACACACACACACACACACACACACACACACTCACACACACACACCTGGACACCTGGAAAGAGAGAATAGCAAATCAGAAGTCCATCGGACTTTCCACACCTGATTTCACACCTGATACAAATTTGCTAAAACTAATTGAACTCTACCCAGAAAGTAGGTAAATTTCACTCTTTAAATTATAACTTAATTTGCAAAGAAACATTTCTAGCAGACAATAGTACTGTGCAATCTCCAGTCCCTTTTAATTGTACATATGTAGTGAGGAATGCACTGTTTTGAAGTCTATCTCTATATACATTTATTTTAGTTTTGGCCTTTTGGTAATGTGAGGATCATAATGGAAAAAAAAAAAAAGGATCACTGTGTTACTAATCATAAACCACAACAGATAGGCTCCTCTGGGCCCTCTTCTTAATTATCGAAACTGCCACTTTTCACAGAAGGAACCATATCAACAGAACAGCTCAAGGCTGCACCCTAGGAAGACACAGCTCCCTATAGTGCCTGCCTTGAGAGAACTCAAAAGATCACCAGCAGAATTTACTGTTTATTCTAGCCAACACCCAAAGACAGCCTCCGAGGATCGGGGTGGGGTGGGGTAGGGAGGGTGGGGGGAGGGGGAAGGGGAGAGGTTGGGGAAGGTAGTCAGCCTCACTTCCAAGAGTATCAGGGCCCAAGCCTCCTTTCCCAGCACCCTCACCCCGCTTCCCTGAGTTGACTACTCTTGCCACCTTGATGAGAAGCACGCGCGGTTAGTGCTTTTGTGGCCAACTTACTTCATGAAGCACCGTGGTTTCCAGGGCCACGCAGATAACAAACAGTAAGATTTCTTTCTTTTGGAAGGTTGAATAGTACTCGTCAGACGTACACGGTGCATTTCCTTCATCCATTTACTTCTTGGTGGGTATAATGTGTGTTGTAATGTGGCTGAGAACATGGAAGCAAACACCTCTTGGGGTTCTAACTCTTGGGGGGGGGGTTCCAATTGCTAATTCTTCTGGATTAGATGCTAATTTGATTTTTAATGTTTTAAGGGAACTTTAAACCATTTTCCATGGCTGTGATGTAATTTTATGTTCCTAACAATACTGTTGTGTTTCATAATTGTCCCCTTTTCTCCACAATTTTGCCAACACTTTGGTTTGTGAAAACAGTCATCCTAAGAGGTTTGAGGCAATAGCTTGAAGAGGCATTTACATTTCCCTATGATCAAATGATGCTGAGTGTCTGTTCACGCTTCTGTCAGCCACTTTCTGTCATTTTAGGGGGTGTGTCACACAGTATTAGTGCCTGTTGTCTCTGGTTAGAAAGTCATAGGTGAAACTTCTCTTCCTCACAGGTTTTTTTTTTGCGGGGGGGGGGGGGGGGAGAATTTACTTTAGAAATACAGAGTAAAGTGTTTCATCACGGCATTTCATACACGTAGGTCACTTTCCCTTGTTCTCACTAGCTCCTCCTGTTCACCGCCCTCCCGAGTCCCTCTCCTCATCTGGTTGCTTGCCTCTCCTTCCCTCCGGTTAACAACCCTTTCTGTTCTTCCATTATATGTATTCCATTGCTTTTCCCTTACTTCTCGTGATCTGTCTTCTACTTTCATGACCTATACACCGCACACGCATGCGCATGCGCATGCAGACAGAAACACACACACACAGACACACCACACACACACACACACACACACACAGACACACACAGGCACACACACACACACAGACACACACAGGCACACACACACACTTTTAAATTTAGGTCCCACATACATGAGAAAACATGAGTGAGGTATTTGTCTTTCTCAATGTGGCTTATCTCACTTAGTATAGTGATTTCTAGTTATATTCGTTCTCTTATACATGTCATGATTTCATTTTTTTTTTTTAGGGCTGCCTGAAATTGCATTAAGCATATGTGCCACATCTTTTTGTTCATTCACCTGTTGATGAGCATAAGATTGGCTCTATGTTCTGAACAGTGCCTCTCTAAACACCGGTGTGCAAGTATTTCTGCAGTATGTTGACTCACAGTTCCGTCAGCATAAACCCAGGACTGGTAGAGATGAGTCTACGATACTTCTGTTTTCAGGGGTTTTTTTTTTTTTTTTTTTTTTAAAGAATTCCACACATATTCCTATAATGCCTACAGAAGTTTGCATTCTCACTAGTTGTCAATAAAGTATTCCCTTTCCCCCACATCATCCCCAGACTTGTTTTCTCTTTTTTTTTTTTTTTTTTTGGTTTTTCGAGACAGGGTTTCTCTGTGTAGCTTTGCGCCTTTCCTGGGACTCACTTGGTAGCCCAGGCTGGCCTCGAACTCACAGAGATCCGCCTGGCTCTGCCTCCCGAGTGCTGGGATTAAAGGCGTGCGCCACCACCGCCCGGCTCAGACTTGTTTTCTTGATGATAGGCATCCTGACTTGGGTAAAATGGAGTCTCAAAACAGTTTTAATTTACATGTCCCTGCTGGCTAACATTGAACACTTCTTAAGTATTTATTGGACATTGGTATTTCTTTCTTTTCTCTCTTTTTTCTTTTTGAGAATGTCTATTTAGTCCACCAGCCCATTTATTGATTGAATGATTTGGTTTTGGAATATTAATTTTTGGAGTTCTTTATAGATCCTGGTGCTGTGGGATGTTCTGTACGCTAAATGTGTTGCTCTGATAGGTTAATAAATAAAACACTCGTTGCCCAGTAGCCAGGCAGGAAGTATTGGTGGGACAAGCAGAGAGGAGAATTCTGGGAACAGGAATGCTGTGTCAGGAGATGCTGCCAGCCACCGCCATGAGTACCAACATGTAAGATACTGGTAAGCCATGAGCCATGTGACAAGGTATAGATTCATAGAAATGGGTTGATTTAAGATGTAAGAACTAGATAACAAGAAGCCTGCCATGGCCATATAGTTTATAAGTAATATAAGTCTCTGTGTGTTTACTCGGTTGGGTCTGAGCAGCTGCAGGACTGGCGGGTGAGAGAGATTTGTCCTGACTGTGGGCCAGGCAGGACTGGAGAAAACGTCAGCTACATCCTGGATATTAATGCCATGTGTACCTGGCAAATAATTTTTCTGTTCTGTAGACTTTTCTTCACTCTGGTGACTGTTACTTTGCTGTCCAGAGCTCCTGTTTCATACAGTTCTGCTGTGAGATTTTTCTTTTTTTTTTTTTTTTTTTGGTTTTTTCGAGACAGGGTTTCTCTGTGTAGCTTTGTGCCTTTTCTGGAGCTCACTTGGTAGCCCAGGCTGGCCTTGAACTCACAGAGATCCGCCTGGCTCTGCCTCCCAAGTGCTGGGATTAAAGGCGTGCGCCACCACCGCCCGGCTTTTTTTTTTTTTTGGTGCTGTGAGATTTTTAGGACTATTTCCTGTGCTGTTGGGAGTTTGGAAAATCTTTGCCTATGCCTTTGAAGTGGCTTATTTATTGTGTTTGTTTTGAGCCAGGGTGTCACTATGTGCAAACCGCAACCCGAGTCCAGGGAGATTTTTGGATTTTGTCACATGTATACTTCATTTATTAGGTTGGTCAAAATAAATCTACCTTTCTGGGTGATTCTGTGCTGGAAGCCCCATTTTAAAACAATCTTTGCATTTCTGCAAAGAATTCAGAACTTAAAATGCACTGCTGAGCTGGGCAGTGGCTCACGCCTTTAATCCCCACACTCCAGAGGCAGAGGCAGGAGGATCTCTGTGAGCTTGAGAGCAGCCCGGTCTACAGAGTGAGTTCCAGGCCATCTGAGGCTGTTACACAGAGAAACCCTGTCTCAAAACAACAACAAAAAGAAAACAAACAAACAAACAATACATTGCTGGATTCTACTACCAATATTTACAATACCATTGAGAATTTAAATTAATCCTTCATTCTCCCTGCCAATATTTTGATCAGTGTCTAAGTATAAAGTAAGACTTGCCTATACTGATTTTAAAAAATGTAGTCAAAATTGCATGCTAAGCATACCCAAGTTCAAGTTGACTCTGTGATAAGGTGGCAATATAGATGGATGGAGAGAGCACACTCACTAAGTGTGGTAGATCAGATGAGAGAGCACACTCACTGAGTATGGTAGATCAGATGAGAGAGCACACTGAGTGTGGTAGATCAGATGAGAGAGCACACTGAGTGTGGTAGATCAGGCAGAGAGCACACTGAGTGTGGTAGATCAGATGAGAGAGCACACTGAGTGTGGTAGATCAGGCAGAGAGCACACTGAGTGTGGTAGATCAGATGAGAGAGCACACTGAGTGTGGTAGATCAGGTGAGAGAGCACACTGAGTGTGGTAGATCAGGCAGAGAGCACACTGAGTGTGGTAGATCAGGCAGAGAGCACACTGAGTGTGGTAGATCAGGAGAGAGCACACTGAGTGTGGTAGATCAGGAGAGAGCACACTGAGTGTGGTAGATCAGGCAGAGAGCACACTGAGTGTGGTAGATCAGGGAGCAAGCACACTAAGGGTGTGATAATACACATAGTCTGAGGAAACACCCTGAAGTGGGCACTGCAAGATTGCTGTGCTGGGTATGTCTCATCAATTTATCAACTGAAGTGACGACGGATTAACAGTTTCCTATTGCCACTCTCTCTCAGAAACTTCTAGAGTTAAGATATAGAAAAGTCACAGTCAGAGAATGCGGCTGTATACCACGCTTAGCTTTGTAGGATCAACCTGTGTGTGTCAGGAGTCAAGCTTTTTGTCGTTGTTTTTAACTAACCGCCCGCGATTACACCAAACAACTAAGAGGTGTAAACCAGTTATTCTCAACCTGTGGGTCCCAACCCCCTTGGCAAACCTCTGTCTCCAAAAGTATTTACATTACGATCCCTAACAGCAGCAAAATTACAGTTATGAAGTAGCAACGAATATAATTTTATGGTCGGGGGTCACCGTAACATGAGGAACTGTATTAAAGGGCCCCAGCATTAGGAAGGCCAAGAACCACCGCTTTAAACAGACCCTTCCTATTTAAATTAACACTTAAATACCTAATACCTCCAACTGGCAGCTGACTGGACAGGAGATGCATTTGGTAAGGATGGAGAGCTGGTGTAATAGCCCCTTTCCACCACCCAGCCTGCTCTTTAAGGGATGAGACTAAATAGAACCCTCTGAGTTCTCAGGTCATTGCCTTAGTGATTGACACACCTTAGTAAACTCTGCTGGCATCAGTGTAGCTTGGGAGTTACATATCTCTCTCTGGCTGACTGACAAGCATCTATCTAGTGCCAGTTAAAAATTCTAGAAACAAAAATGAGAAAATTCAAGGCAGAGCCAGGTGAATCTCTGTGAGTTCGAGGCCACTCTGGTCTACAGAGTGAGATCCAGGACAGGCACTAAAACTACACAGAGAAAACCTGTCTCGAAAAACCAAGAGAGAGAGAGAGAGAGAGAGAGAGAGAGAGAGAGAGAGAGAGAGAGAGAGAGAGAGAGAGAATTGATGTTAGCAGACCCAGGTGCACTAAAGTGGCCATTTAAATGTCTTGGTGGTACTGGAGATCCATATCAGGGCCTTGGGTATGCTAGGGAAGCACTGAGCTACACCTTTGGAAAGGAGAGAAGAAGGGAGGAAACAAGATATGTGAGGCTTATTTTCTCTCCCAGTTAGCAACTCCTGGAAGACACTTGGCCTGTAGCTGCTGCCAATCATGATTCCTAGAGAAGTCATCATCAGATCCATAGGTTATGTAAATACAGCCAGGACCTCTTGACAAAGTGTGCATAGATTTTTCTCAATAAAGTGTGTGTAAGGACTGTATAGCCCACTGCACATGGATGCTTCATGGAAGAGCTTGGTGTCCGGTCCAGTGTTCTATAAAACCCACTTCCCTTGATGCAAACTGTGGTTGCTACTTTCTATCCTGTCTTACAGCAAAAGGACCCAAATTATACATTAGACTTTTAAAAGGAAAGCAAATTCAGGAAGATGTTCAGAATTCGACAAGTGGTGTCACCCCCTCCATCCTGAGCGTTTGCAGGATAAATGAGATATGACCAAAGGCCACCTCACTGACCAGATGCAAAGATCCTGTGTCAAGTTCATGTACAGCAAAGAGAAACAAAGACATCTAGAAGGTAGAGCGTGCACAGTGTCTGCTGTTCAGACTTAAATATATAAAACTTGCTAAGCAAAACTAAAGGGAAACACTAGGAGTATATATATTTAAAAAGTGTATGAATAATAACTAAGATGTGTATTTGTAAATTATACTTCATAAACAAAAGAGTTCAACAGGAAGGCAATAAAATAAAATGTTACCAGTGAGCTGTGATATGAGTGGTAAGGCAATTTTCTTCAAACATCAGTATTTTCAAATTTATTACTATATTACTTTCATAAAATAGAAAAAAACAAGACAGGTCTAAACAAACAAACAAACAAACAAAAACTTCCAATGGAAAGAAGGTGTCTTAGTTAGGGTTTCTGTTGCTGTGATGAAACACCATGACAATGGCAATTCTTATAAAGGAAAACATTTAATTGGGTGCCTACGTTTTCAGAGGTCTAGTCCATTACTGACATGGTGGTGTGCAGGCAGACATGGTGCTGGAGAAGTAGCCCAGTGTCCTACATCTTGACTTGCAGGCAACAGGAAGTGGTCTGTCTCACTGGGCGTGGCTTGAGCATATATGAGACCTCAAAGCCCACCTCCACAGTGACACACTTCCTCCAACAAGAGCACACCTACTCCAAAAAGGCCACACCTCCTGATAGTGCCACTCCCTTTGGGGCCATTTCTTTCAAGCCACCTCACAGGTCAACACTCCCTGCTGACAGAAATGGGATTATAATTCTTGAATGAATTTGTCTCTTGGCAGCCTATCTAGGGCAGAGGTGAGGAGGGGGGAGTTTCCCTCTAAAATATGGTGGAAAAAAAATCAGCTTCAACTGATGGTTCCAGCAACCCAAGTTGTTTTAACATATTTTTTAAAATTGATTCTTTGGGAATTTCACATCATGCACCCCCAATTCCATTCACCTCCTAGTCCTCCTATATCCTCCCCTCACCCCTGTAAAGCCACCCCAAAAGAAAATAAAAAAAAATAAAAACAAGGCAAGCAAACAAACAAAAACAAGAACAAAATAAACCCTCTTCGCTTTTCCATCTTTCCCGCCTCTCCAACACCTCTTCATTCGTCCTGGTGGCGTCAGGAGCTGTGGGGTGTCACACAGTGTACCCCTTTGTCCCATCAGCTTTACTGGCAAAGGTTCATTGCAATGAGTCACTGATCTGGTTCAAGGCCTCTAGTTTCTGGTTCACCATCATCACTGGATACGCATCGGAACTCCTCTGGGATATCCTGCAGCCACCCAGAGTCATGGAGATCCTGCTGGTATTGTCCCACAGCACCAGTCGGTTCATGAGCTCCAGCAGGTCCTAGATGGGGTAGATGCTAGGGTAGGACAAGGCCCAGGCCCAGGTCTGGGGGTGGTAGCTGAGCTGGTCAGGCCAGGACACTGGCCCACCCACCTCAGGAGAGGGGGCAGAGCCAGCTCCCCTACACCCATGCCAGCAGGGTCAGCTCTCCCTTAGCTGTGCTGAGGAATAAATCTTTTCTTCCTTCCTTGAAGATGCCGGTAAGCTACGAGCCACGTGCCAAGGTATAGATTTATGGAAATTGATTAATTTAAGCTGTAAGAACAGTTAGCAAGAAGTCTGCCACAGCCATACAGTTTGTAAGCAATATAAGTGTCTGTGTTTACTTGTTTGGGTCTGAGCAGCTGTGGGACTGGCGGGTGACAGAGATTTGTCCTGACTGTGGGCAAGGCCGGAAAACTCTAGCTACACTTCCTTTTTATTTTGTTTTTTGTTTTTTTGAGACAGTTTCTCGGTGAGATCCTGGCTGTTCTGGGACTCATTTTATAGACCAGCTGACCTCGAACTCAGAGATCTGCCTGCCTCAGCCTCCCAAGTGCTGGGATTAAAGGCTTGTGCCACCACTGCCCAGCGTAATCCAAGTTCTTGAGTAAAAGTTCTCCTTTGATGGCCAGAAGACATTCGAATAAGAAGCATTACTTGCTTGTCAGTTCAATTAACAAAGTACAGACAGGAGCTGGAGAGATGGTTCAGGAGTTAAGGGAGCTTATTCTTGAAGAGGACCGGGTTCTGTTCTCCGCACCCACATGACGGCTCATAACCATCAGTAATTCCAGTTCTTGGAGATCTCAATACTTCTGACCTCCGAGGACACCAGGGACATAATGGTGCATATCCATATATGGAGGCAGAACACTCATACACATAAAAATAACAAATCTTTAAAAATGAGAGAGAGAGACAGACAGACAGACAGACAGACAGCACCTTGCTCCACCACTCTCCAGCTCATGAGCTCTAAGATACTGGTAGCTGGCGTCCTGGTATTCAAGTGACACAGAATGTTCTGTCTATAACGAAGATGAGTCTGGTCGTGGGTAATATACTTCTAAGTTAGGGCGGCAGAGATTCAAATAAAAAGTTGCCCAGCTAGAAAACAGCAACCAGCATGACATTAAAAAAAATTTTTTTATATGCATTGGTGTTTTGCCATGGGTGTTGGGTCCTCGAGAACTGGAGTCACTGAGCTGTCATATGGTTGCTGGGAGTAGAACCCTGGTCCTCTGGAAGAGCAGTCAGTGCTTGTAATCACTGAGCCATCTGTCCAGCCAACATGACATTTTGAAAAGATAAAAAGCAGGAACAAACAGACAAAAATAAATGAAGAAGAAGATGGAGGGGGATGAGATGAGACGGCTATTGGATGGAAACCCGCCTTCAGGAAGAATGGAGGCAGCTTTGACACAATTCAGGCTGGAGTATTTTCCTTGAGGCAATGGCTGATGTTTTCAACACAAGATTAAAATTATGCTGTGTTGAACTGAACCAGTCACAAACTACCAGAGATGCCTATGTCAGTTTGAGGAACAACCTGGCTGTCACGTATCCCATACTGGAAGAACTTGCTAATAATGGTTTTCAAAAAATTGTTTATGCCGGGTGGTGGTGGCACATGCCTTTAATCCCGGCACTCAGGAGGCAGAGGCAGGTGGATCTCTGTGAGTTCGAGGCCAGCCTGGTCTACAGAATGAGATCCAGGACAGGCACCAAAACTACACAGAAAAACCCTGTCTTGAAAAAACCAAAAAAGAAAAAAAAATTGTTTATATGTTCTTATCAAATAAACTCAGAAGAGAGGAGCAGAAAAACCAAAAGGAGGTTTGTTTGCATGTAAGTCTGCTGGAGTGTTGAAGAAGTCCCTTTCATTGGCCATGTTTCCCAGAGCTAACCCGTTCATTCAGTCTAAGCTGTGGTAGTTCAAAGTGTCCAGGAATAGAATCAAGAGACTGCCAGGGTGTGATCAACTCGCGTCTGTAATTAGAGTCTACAATCCGTTCTGACAGACCATATCTTTGCCAGTCTCTCACTTCACTCTTTATAGGTTTGAATTTTCACCTACACATCTTGTGTCATCCATTCCCTTTGAAGAAATTCACTGAGATTTTCAAAGTACTGCTACATTTGAGTGCACATCAGATCGACTTTTATTAGATGTGTCTAAATTATACAGAGTAAGACTAGCCCGGCATCTCAGCATGATTATTGAGATGGATAACAGTCTGAAGTAAAAACATCATTTTCCAGCTTGAAAATTTTGTTTCCTATCTTACACTCTTCTGATCACTGCAACTTCTAAGCCTCTAAAGCACTAGAACATGCCGGGTCATGGTGGTGCATGCCTTTAATCCCAGCACTTGGGAGGCAGAGGCAGGCAACTCTGTGAGTTCAAGGCCAGACTGGTCTACAAATCGAGTTCCAGGACAGTTAGAACTGTTACACAGAGAAATGCTGTCTTGAAAAAGAAAAAAATTTAAAGCACTAGAATGCCTTCCTCCTCCAGGTCCTGCTCACTGTTCTACAACGTTGCAGTTTGCTTTCTGCTGTTGTTTGTGCTTGTTCCGACTTCCTTCATCACGCTGACATGCCAGGCTAGTAGTACTCATCTTTGTATAATCTGGTCTTGTATAATATTAGAGGGACCAGCCTTAATATTATACATCCCAGGGGCTCAGGAGAGAGAACTACTAACGGCGAGGACTATTTTCAGGAAATAGAATCTCAGTACACAGAGCTCTATCGTCCACTTGCTTTAATTCCTCTGGCATAACATCCTTTATACACAGCTTCAATTCTGTTCTCGTGTCTAGCTCCTTTCTTTCCTGATTTCTCTCTATATTTATCTACTGTCCCCTCTAGGTTCTATCTTAATTCCTTCATCTAGTTCTGTCCCTTCTAGGTTCTCATCTATCTAGTTCTTTCCCCTATCAGCTCCTCTCTCGTCTCCTTCTCTCTCATCTGGCTCTTCCTCATCTTGTTCTTCCCCATCTGGCTCTTCCTCATCTTCCATCTCGTTCCTCTAGTCCTCTCTTTTAGCCCTTCAATCTAGTTCTTCCCCATCTCAGTTTGTTCCTCTCAAGTTCTTACCCATCTAGTTCTTCCATTCTCTTTTCTCTTCTCCCTCTTGTGCCCTGGAAGTCCCGGTATATAAAAGGGAGGGTCTGAGCTAAATTGTGTAAAGCTATTAACGTCCACCTCTCCTAGGTGTCTCCTTGTGGAATTTACCGTAAGTCAGGAGACTTGCACATGGGCTGTTACCATTGTTAG
The DNA here is from genome assembly GCF_049852395.1 of Peromyscus maniculatus bairdii. Classification (NCBI taxonomy): domain Eukaryota; kingdom Metazoa; phylum Chordata; class Mammalia; order Rodentia; family Cricetidae; genus Peromyscus; species Peromyscus maniculatus. The sequence continues at coordinate 75,414,846 of NC_134858.1, forward strand.
TCCACCTGGGACTAACAATGGGCGCCCACCTGGGTGGTGTTTCCTGTAGTCCTTGAAAGTGGCCAAGGGAGATAATCTGATTCCAGAGAAAGCCTTTCCTGAGGCTGTTCTCCAAATACCTGGAATGTGTATGTCCAGAGAGTGATCAGTCTATACTGTTAGTCCTTCTTAGGGGAAAGTCAATTGGAAAAACTATGAAGGCACACATGATTTTCATAACAGAATACAGCTGATATATAACAAGCCAAGTAACACCAAAAACTCCTTGGGATTTGGCTTCCTCTGGAGGAATTCCTTGATCCCTCCAGGTAGTGACTTTGCCATAACCAGCTGAGTTCTTATGATATATTCCTGCGGCCCGCAGCAATCTGGCTATGTGGGAATACTAAAAATATGTATTCAACTGAATTGAATATAATTATTATGCACTCCCTGTATCATTCATACTCACAATTTAAACTGTCTTCATTGCCCTGCATTTTAAATGAGTCATGTCACCAACAAGCTCCCACATACTTCTTTGTCACCATCAGGAAGGTGCTGGTCTGTTCTCTCAAGCCCTACCACGTTCTGTATGTTCTCCTTCACACCCGTCCGTCCTTCCTTCCTCCTCGATGCTGTCTTGCTGTGGAGGTTCCTCGTTGCATCACAGGCCGTGTGTAAGATGATTCTAAATGATCTTGCCCCATCTACTGAACCCTTCTTATCCTATCTTCCGAAGCATAAACAATTTGTTTTTAAAACCTCAAGACACTCTCAGCTACCAAAGCCCTGAATGGCTTCTCCCAAGTCCTCTGCTCTGTACTCAAGTCCATGCTCCAGTATCATTTCAGCTGCTGGGTCTACAAGCACACTCAGTCGGAGGAATCCTCCAACTCCGGTCAGTTTGCACACTTACGTCACTATATGCCTCTGTTAGACAGCTCTCCAGCCTCTCAAAAACTCTGCATAAAGCCCAGGTTGATGGAGAATGAGCATTAACAGAGACAGGCAGGGGAGACAGCTGAAATGTCATTGGTTGTTAGAAGTCAGATCATCCCTATGGAGCATGCCACAGAGCGACCAAACCTCTGGAAAGGCAAACAGTGACTTTGTGTTTTGACTGGAATTGTCAAGAGTTTTATCTCGTTTGTCCCCTCATCTTCGTAGTGGCTGTCACATTCTAGAAACTAAATAAATACCCTGTTGAATGATAAAAAAAAAAACATCAAGTCATTTTTCCCATGGAAGAAACTGAGGTCAAAGTGCCTTTAACATACTGTCTTAAATGTAATGCCACTCCATCGCTGGCCATGCGTCAACACTGAGGACAGCTGTAGGCATAGTGAAGTCATGTTTGGCCCCTGAAGGAAATACAAGCTGGGAGAAGCACCACCACGTTCATAGAAACTTGACTGAAGACTCCTCCACGCCAGGCTGAGTTTCCTCTCTGAAAGGAAGAAAGGCTAAAATTCTCCACAGTCCCAGTCCTCATCCTATTGTTGAAAACAGACTGTTTTCCTGGAGGGTCTGCAGGCATGCCCTGGGATCCTGGTGCAACTAGTTCCTGCCATCATGAGAAGAGGTACAAGGAAAATTCCACCAAAGATGCCAAGCAAGGGCTAGAGAGAGAGCTCAGCTGGCAAAGAGCTTGCCTGGCAAATAGGAGAACCCAAGTTCGATCCCCAGAATTCATATTTTTAAAAGCCAGGCATAGTGAAGCAAAACTGTAATCTTAGCACTGTGGAAGGGAAGACAGGAGGAACCCTGGGTCTCTCTAGCTAGCTAACCCAGACAATCTGGAGCGCTCCAGGCCCGTGAGAGATGCTGTTTCAAGGAAAAGGACAGAGGATTTCTGAGGACCAACACTCAAAAGTTTTCTTCTGGCTTCCACGTGCTAGTGCAGACACATGCAAATGCACCAGCCTGCACATACATGCACACACACACATAAAAATGCCACCCAAACATTCAAGGATAAGATATAGGAATTTAGATGCTATTTAATTTGTATCCCCTCCTCCCAGGCCACTGGCAGTGCTGTAGCTAGACTGGTACAGGAAAGGAATTATGATAACTATCACAGTGGTCAGACTGAGACATAGTTTTAAGTCATATAGGGATCTTTAAAAAGAATGATGCTATACGTAACTGATCTAAAGATGAAAGCAAACATGTTTATAGATAGGTAGACAGGTATATGAACAATTTAAAAAAACCACCTCATTTGGTGCAAACTTTGCAAATGTTACTATGCTTCTAATTTTGTTCAGGCTGGGGAAAAAACTCTGTGTGTGTGTGTGTGTGTGTGTGTGTGTGTGTGTGTGTGTGTGTGTGTGATGCAAAGAGAGATGTTATATTAAATTCATAGACTGGGCCAGATACTTTTCTCCATCAAAGTATAGTTTTGGCCCCCGTATTATCCCCAGGGTCAGAGCAACTTTTCAGCCAACTCAAGTGACATTTTAATTCTGGAGCATAAGTAATTTTGACCATGGTAGAAATATCAGCGCCCTGGGAGTGGCTATTCTCCACGGGATAGCCTGGGTTGCTTCCTGGGCCATACGGAGGCCAGGAAGTGTGCGCTAGAACAGATCTGGGGCTCCAGTGTGGGCTGGAGCTGGTGAGAACCTTGCCACCTCCCTCTGGTCATACTCTCTTGAGCGCCAGACTCAGTTGAGCAATGGAGTTTGTCTTCAGCTTCCATCCTTTAGCCTGGTCCCGTGCTGCTGCCCCCTGACACATGGGTACCCCTGAATCTACGCTGGCTTTCAGATGTCGGCAACTTCAGAGACACTCAAACTATGCTGACTGCTGGAAGGTCATCATTCTCTGACAGCAACGCTCTGAAAGGGGTTGATTGTAGACGAATTTTTAAATGGTCTTATTATATTAAAATCAAGGAACCAAATATAGGGGTTAAGCCTTAAAGACATCAGGGAAATAGGAAAAGCCACCAGCCAACCTTACCCCCACCAACTCTGCAGCTTCCAAATGCGAGCTACTTCCTGTTTTACCCATGCCTTTATTGCCTTGCTGTTCTGCCCTCTCATTGGCTATCTTAGCCCAGCTACCTCACTTCCCCGTCACTGCCTGTCTATACAGACCTCCACTTCTCTACGGTTGGTATTGGGATTAAAAGCCTGTGTTACCACGCTTGGCTGTGTCCTTGAACACAGGGAGACTCTGCCTGCCATGTGATCGGATTAAGGGTGCATGCCACCACCGCCTGACTTCTGTTTATGGCTGGCTATGACCTCTGATCTCCAGGCAAACCTTATTTATTAGCATACAAATAAAATACCACCACATTTCAGCACAAATAAAATATCACCACACAGAGCAGTCAATCCTTCGAGTATATTTACATAAAAAGATAAAATATGTGTTGCTGGTAGAAATGACCCCAAGGCTATGTTTCTCAGGTGAAAACAGTAGTGTCAGACTGCGAACACACTGCAGAGATCCCATGTCATGATTAACCTCGCTGACACCCTATCCGGGCTGTGTGGCTTAGATTAGAGGGCCCTTTCACACACAGTAACTCATCTGATCCCACGACAAATGAGGGACACCACATTGAGTGTTCTGCCAAGTGCCATTACGCAAACGATATACCTAGCAGGTTCCCAGTTAAGCCACAAGGATCTCACCCCACACTGCTCCCCACCCCCAGAGTTCTCCACATACTGTTTTATTCCCTCCATATTTTACCAAATCCTAAATCCGTGGGTTCATCGTTATCTTTTTATTATCTCTTCTCTCTCACCCTTTCCTAAGCAACCTTCCTGGTACTCCAACATTGACAAATCGCTTCACCACAGGAATTTACTTATTATCTCCCAAAGTAATCAGTTGTCTGACCTAGTTCTGTCCAAAAGAAATACAAGATGGAGGACTGTTTTAATCTACTTGCTTTATTTTTGTGGGTTTACAAATAATTTGAAATCATGGTTAATCTCATCCATATATTTTTTTATTTTTTATTTTTTGGTTTTTCGAGACAGGGGTTTCTCTGTGTAGCTTTGCGCCTTTCCTGGAACTCACTTGGTAGCCCAGGCTGACCTTGAACTCACAGAGATCCGCCTGGCTCTGCTGGGATTAAAGGCGTGCGCCACCACCGCCCGGCCTAATCTCATCCACATTGACGGTAGTGTTTGTTTGTTTGTCCTTCGGTGTCGAGAAGTACACAGGTAGCCAATGTAAGGGAACAGCATTGGCCCAGGACACCCAAGACCAACTTCTCAGCACGATGGAGATTTATTTGTACCAAGGGACAGAGGGCAAGAAATAAGAGACTAAGACAGGAGATAGAGAATGAGGGGGAAGGTTTCCTGCAGCCTACCTATTCTTGCTGATGGTGTAGTCTCTGGTCACCACTTCAGTGATGGCAAAATGGCATTTCTAGAGCTCTCTTGGGTAGGAAGCCATGTCTCTAATTTAAATTTTTCTAGTAGAAAAGTAAGTCGAGATAAGTGAAGTTAGTTTTAAAGTTTCTTTCTGTAAAATGTACACAGCATAAAACTTACTACTTAGACCACAGTTTATTTATCTGTTTGCTGGCAGACATTGCAGTGCTGTGTTTGGAGCTCTTTTCAAGACTGCTGCCATGAGGACTAGTGAAATGGTTCACTGGGTAATAGAGCTCACCAGGCAAGCCTGAGGATCTGCGTTCAATCCCTGGACCCCATGGTGGAAGGAGATCAGTAACTCTGACCCCCACACAAGCACAGCAGCACAAGTGCCTTTCCACCGTCACAGGCACGCACACTAGAAGAAGCTTAAAGATCACTTTAACAAGGAAAAGAACAGTGTGATGAGTGTCGGCACCGGAGCATCTGCATCCTTGCCTCCAGTTCTACTGCTGTGAAATGAACTCTAACTGCAGTTTCCATGTCAACATGCGATCAATGGAAAGATGCATCTGCGGCGCTTTGTATAAGGTCTCAAAATCTGGGACAGTCACAGTACCACTCAATTTAGATGTGAAATTTTATTCTATATTTACATTTCATAAAATTTATAGTTAGAAAAGTAGATCCACAAATTGTTCCAAACATACTCTAGAGGGTGTGAGTTGATTTAAATTAAACTTAAAATTCAGTGCCTTGCTCACCCTGACCACATTTTAAGTGCTCGTAGCTATTAATAGCTAATGACTTCTGTATGGAACACAGCAGATCCAGCTGATGGGACAAAATGCCTGCCCCTGACCCCAATCACAATTTGGTGACTTCATCCTGCCTCTCTTAGCCTATCTTCCTCTACTCCCCAGCATACATCCTAGAGTAGACTGACTGATCCGAAACATTAATTTGACGAAATCTACATGGAACACTTGCCTATGTGCAAGCATTCTGCTAAGCACTGCATGGAACAGGACACAAAACCATGTCTGGATGGGGCATAAAAAAAAAAGGCCAGCAGATTGTAACACTGCTAATGTCACAGTAAAGACAGAGTACATCATAAATTGCTAGAAGCCTGAGGGGAAAGGATCTGATAGGAGATGCACATAAAGGACATCATTATAACACAAAAAACCCCAGCATCTTCTCAGTTTTGAGTATGTTGGGGGAAAAGATTTGATGGCATGTACAATAATAGTACATCTTAGGAATACGGGAAGATTCTAGAATGAAGGACAGATCCCCCGTGGAAGAGGTTAGAGAAAAGAGTCATGGTGGTGAAGGAGCCAAGCCAGCATGTGTAACCAGCCTGAAGTGAGAGACACCTTTGCCTCTGAGGAGCAAAGAGAAAATGACGGTTCATGTAGAAGAGGGCAGGTAAGCAGGACCCCGCTCACGCAGGCCTTTATGCCATAGTAGAGAGTTGCCATTTTTTTATTTTTTATTTATTTATTTATTTATTTATTTATTTATTTATTTATTTATTTATTTATTTATTTATTTATTTATTTATTTATTTATTTATTTATTTATTGCTTTTTTGAGACAGGGTTTCTCTGTGTAGCTTTGTGCCTTTCCTGGAACTCGCTGTGTAGACCAGGCTGGCCTTGAACTCTCAGAGATCCTCCTGGCTCTGCCTCCTGAGTGCTGGGATTAAAGGCGTGCGCCGCCGCCGCCGCCGCCGCCGCCGCCGCCGCCGCCGCCGCCGCCGCCGCCGCCGCCGCCGCCGCCGCCGCCGCCGCCGCCGCCGCCGCCGCCGCCGCCGCCACCCGGCTAGAGTTGCCATTTTGTACCAAATGCACTGGGAAATCTGTTGTACATGTTTTAAAGATGTTAGGTAGGCTGAAACTGGGAAACACTATACTCAGTGAGGTAACCCAGGCCCATAAAGACAGATACATGTTCTCACTCTTACGTGTATCTTCGTGTTGAATCCTTTGATTTGTGTGTTTAGCTTGGAGTACCTGTAGAATCCAGGAAAATAGAAACGGACCACGGTGGGGAGGAGGAACAAAGTTCTTAGGGAGGAGAAATAGTAGAACATAGGCGATATGAAGGGGAAAGGGGGAATAATGGGAAGGGGAGGTTTAAGCAGGGAGAGGGCTGGGAGGGCAGGGCAGAGTGGAAACTAACACTAAGAATGTTTGGGAAAGCCACATGGAAACTTAAGCTGCTATTTTATAAGCTCCCTGTTTATTTGGAATTACCCTACACAGGAAATAATGCTCCTGCAGGAAGCCATAGGTTGCCAAATAAAATCCCAGTGCCGGGTGTTGGATATCCCTCCCTCCATGAGTTGTTGGTTAGGGATGTCTCAGAGATGTCCAAAATAATACAAGCTATTGCCATTGCTTTTGGTTGCCCACTAGAACACGACGGTGCTGAAGGTACCACACACTTTGGTCATAGGACATGGAGCAATCAAGTTGGTACCAGGAAGTTTCCTCCTACCAGAGAGCCTTTAGCGTATTGAGTGCTGTGTAGATGGCTGGGGTGGCCGTGGAGGTGTGGGGGGAGGTATCAGCAACAGTCCTATCTAGTTGTGAGCACTGTGAGTTAAAATAATGACTGGGGTGGCAAGGTATGCTCATGAGTATATATGCTCATGCAGTGGTGGCACAAATATTATGGGAGTGTCCAACCACTTTCTGATCAGATTGAAGGCCACTGCACATGAAGAAACTCATGCTTAGTAATGTAAACCTGGCCAGCTGGGGAGCTCACAGGTTCTGGGGACGGACCTACTTTTATTATTTTGGCTAAATGGATATAAAACTGCCATCTAAATCCATATCTTTTTATTAATAGATCAGTACATCTCTTAGACCTCATCAGAGAAGTTTCTATGTGTAGTAGACAGTGGTCAATGTAGAAACTCACAAATGGTTAAAGTGTAGAGAAGACATGTTTATGAAGTGCTTACCCACAAATGTGACATCTGTATCACAACTCTCCTCCCAAGGCCCAGAGACCATCTTGGAAGAGGAAGCAGAAAGATCACATGAGGTTAGGGAGGCCTGGAGCAAACCACCTCTTGAACAGGACAGGACCACTGCACTCATGATCAGCAGCAGTTGTGGCTGTCTGCAGACGGTCAAGACAGCCAGCATTCTGGCCCCCACCTGGAACTGAGTAGCGATTGACTTCTGATGGATCCCAGGGGAGGAAGAGTCGGATTTCTTTAAGGGTGCGTCCCCCTCCCAGTAGGTCACCCAAGCTCCCACATCTAAAAATATATGGGCAGCTTAAACTGGACTGAGTGGATTCTTTTTTTTTCTTTTTTTTTTTTTCTTTTTTTTTCTTTTTTTTTTGGTTTTTCGAGACAGGGTTTCTCTGTGTAGCTTTGCGCCTTTCCTGGAACTCACTTGGTAGCCCAGGCTGGCCTCGAACCTGAGTGGATTCTTTTAAAAGATAAAAACAAAAGACAAGGATGTGAAGTTGGGGGAGGGGATGTAAGTGGAGATTGGGGGTATGAGTTCCAGAGAAGTTAGGAGATGAGTACGAGGTGAATACAGTCAAAATACAAAATAAAGAATTAACGCAAATATTATATTTAAAAGACATCGAGTTAATGCTTAATTTATCTTTTTACTTTCCTTCTATATATTTATTGAAAGAAGATCTCATCATGTCTCTGTAGACAGCCCAAAACTCACTGTGTAGCCCAGGCTGGCCTGGGGCTTGCTGGGATCCTTCTATCTCCTGAGTGCTAGGATTACAAGTGTGCTCCTCTTTTAAATCTTGAATCCTTCAAGGGCCTTTCTTTCCCCTGAGTTTTAACCTCCGCTGCTCTGTCCAAGTTTCCCATGTCCTCATACTCCTTGCTACAAAGATTTAGTTCTGTGAACAAGAATTGCCTCCTACTCCCCAGCACCTGGGCTACCAATACTTCACAACAAAATAGGACATCATTTTATGTCAGGTTGGGGTTACCTGCTGGCTGGTTTGTGTCAACTTGACACAAGCTAAATTCATGGCAGAGAAGCAAACCTTGATTGAGAAGATTAAGAAAATGCCTCGGTAAGATCAGGCGGCAGGCAAGCCTGTGGAGGCCCACAAAGGATTCCCAGTGAGATCTGAGTTTGCTTTACCCGGCAGGGGTGCATAAAGGGATGGATTGATGTTTGGAAGGGACTGCACTTGGCTGAGCTAGGGGGAGGTCTTTTGCTCCACCCCTTGGCATTCCTTTAAAAAGCCCTTTAGAAGAGACAGAAGGGATCAGTGGATAAGGATCCAGGCCTTCCTGAGCTAACTTGTGTTTGTATCTTTCTCTCTTCCCTCTATATGTCTTTCCAAGTATTTCTCACTTCTCCCTCCCCAAGAGTACTCTGGGGGAAAACTGGAAGCAGGACTCCTACACAAACCTGTAGGGCATTTTCTTAATGACTGATGTGGGAGGGCACAGCTCATTGTGGGTTAGGCCATCCCTAGTCTGTATAAAAGCAGGCTGAGGAGGCCTGTGAAGCAAGCCAGTAAGCAGCATCCATGGCCTCCGCATCAGCTCCTGCCTCCAAGTTCCTGCCCTGCCTGAGTTCCTGCCCTGCTGTGTTTGATGAATTGTTGTATGGAACTGTGAGTGAGATAGATCCTATCACCTCCAGGTTGCTTCTGGTTATGTATGGTGTTTCATCACAGCAATAGTGACCCTAACTAAGACAGGTGACAAAATAGCATTATCAACCCCTGTGTAACCTCGTGATTATGAGACTTGAACTTTTCTGTCCCTTCCAAGTTCTGGCTTGGAAACTATGTACTTCAAAGAATTCTTAAGAAACCCAATCTTTGATCCAAGAAAGAAGTGCTTGCATTTGGCCAGATGCACCCCGCTGACCTACACACCAAAAGCTTTCCTGAATGGCTTTCCCTGTGGATTCTCAGTTTAACATCTGCAAGACCAGGCATGAAAGGGTCCCACATTCAGTGACTTTCCAACCGCGGCCTTGGCAGATACATTTCTGAGCCTGTTTCTACGTCTAAAACTGGCCATGATTAACTGAGAAGTGAAAACATTTAGCCGTAGTTCATGATCAAACCGTTCTCTGTGCCTTTAAGGTTTCCCCCGAGGAGAGAAGGGAGGAAGGGAGTGACCCTTAGTTGACAAAAGAAAATGTCACTGTTTCCTCTTCCTGTCCAGAACGGTTAGATCTCCTAGCAGATAATCTCAGGAGAAGGTCGTTAAAATATGCCGAGGGCATTTTTTCACTGTAACTTTTTTTTTTTTTTGAGTTCACAAAAGGCAAGTGAAATCCAGCTTCTAGGAGAGCAGCCTTTCTCCTGGGTCCCACCCAGGCCCACAGCCTGCACTGGCTTTAAAAGGCCTGGATTCTCCGGAGCTACGGTCCGGGATGCATGTTCCCGCAGCCTCCTCTCTCAGGCTCCCGCGCCCCGCGCCGTGCATGCCCCGCCTGCTCGCACAGCTTGCCAGGTCGGGAGGTTCAGAGCGCGGCCGGGCCGCCGAGGCCAGTGCCCGGGAGTAACCCTGCGGGCCCGCCCCTCTGCACAGGCTTCCCGGAGCGGCGCGGTGATTGGCGGACGCCGACGCGGGTGAATGGGGTGACCCCGCTCCCCCCACCCCACCCCCACGCCTGCCCGAGGCCCGGCGCCCCGAAGCAGCCCGGAAGTGAGGCCATGGTGGTGGTGGTGGGGTCCTCGGGGATACGCAGGATGCATCATTCGGACAGAGAGCATTCGGCCCCGAGGGTCCCTCCTGCCGCCGGCGCTGATCGCCCGCTCGCACTAGAACCTTGGAGCCTGGGCAGGGCCTCGCTGAGCCTGGGCTAGCCCAGACTCCTGATGCTCGCTGTGTGTACCTTGTTGAACATGGAGTTTGGATTCAGCCGTTTCAGTAGACCAGACGCACACTCTTTTCGCCATGCAGACCTCAGTGAAGGAGGCCTCTGTCGTGGTACAGTGTAGAGGGGGAAGATTAATAAGCAGCATCATTACGGAGTGTGAGAAATGCTGAGAAGGAAGCAAACTAGAGGAGAGATTGGTTTTTGGCAGGGGAATGGCGCCCTGGTGGGGCTTCGGGTAGGGGTACAATGGGGATAGGAAAGGAGCACACAGGCTTTGAAAAGGCCCGGCTTTTGCAATGTTCTTTCCTCATTCTCTCAGCTTCTGAAATCTCAAGGCACTTTCATTTTTTTATTTGCTAAAAGTGCATCAGTTTTCATAACGTAATGTTTTTTATTATCTCAGTTCCTGGAGTATAGCATTTCCCGGAAGACAGAAAATATGTACGTGATGTTTACTGCCATCTAGATTTCTGGCTGGGTGCAGAGGGTAATTTTTAAGACGCATAACACATTGGTGAATGTTCGATGAAAATCAATTCCTATCTTTTTATGCTTATCCCACACACTCAGGGTGGCACTCCTCATCTCTGCTCTTTGTCAGGCTTTCTTGAATATTTAACCACAACACAGCTTTCTAGGCATTCATGCCCTCAAGTCTACTGACTGCTGAACTAGCTGACCCATAAACTACTGTCTCGGTGAGATGAAAGCACAGCACCCCATAGGATGTTTGTGTTCGATTTTTGTGTTGCCATAGTTACCTGCAATGCCTCCATCCACAGTAACAAATGAAGAAAACAACAGGCAAATAAGCGAACACTCGTAGCATGAATTTGAGACTCCCAAAGTCTTACTGTGTCTTGAAACAGCCGACTAAATCTAATTTGCTGTTATGATTATGAAGAAAGTAAGCGGTCTTCTTGGGATGTCGTTGTGTATGTTTTTAAGTATACAGTCTTTCACTAGTCAACTTCAATAAATATCCATTTCTTTTTTGCTTTTTTTTTTTTTTTTTTTTTTTTGGTTTTTCGAGACAGGGTTTCTCTGTGTAGCTTTTCGCTTTTCCTGGAACTCACTTGGTAGCCCAGGCTGGCCTTGAACTCACAGAGATCAATCTGTCTCTGCCTCCCGAGTGCTGGGATTAAAGGTGTGGGCCACCACCGCCGGGCCTTTTTTGCTTTTTATGTATCTGGCCCAACACCATCCTAGAAGTTTCTGCCCTTGACTTGTGGAAAAGAGATACTAGAAACAGTAAGTGATACAAACGAGTACAGAGTGCTCTGGTCTTGGGAAAAGGTGAAAGAGAAACATTTTCTTCTGCTTTACATTCTGTGAAGCAAAGCCTAGGGAGAGAGGAAAATAAAAAATGAAAAGGTTAAATATATGCATATTGAAACTCTATAGAAGTCAATCTTATGTGTCAATAAGATGCAGAGTGATAACATTGTATTCTACATTTCCTAGTTTAAACAGTTTAAAAATTGCTCCAAATTTATGCTCAGAGGGAATCTGCTTATCAGCTTCTATATTTGTTGAAACAATCTGATAAAGGGCAGCATGCTATATAATCAATTAGGTTAGAAGGCAATGCTGCACTTTGACATAAGAGACTATGTAGCTATGCAAGCCAATGCAAGCAGTAGTTTTCAAAAAATTAAGCTGAAGATATGGTTCAGAGGTTAATATCATTTACTGCCCTTTGAGAGGACCTGGACTTGGTCCCCAACACCCTCATGGTGGCTCAAAACCATCCCTCACTCCAGTTCCAGGGAGATCTGATAGCTGCCCTTTTTTGAACTCTGAGGGCACCAGGTATGTACCTGGTGCCTGGACATGCATGCAAGTAAAACACTTACACACATAAAATAAAGAATACAACTCATTAAAAAAAAATCAAGGTGCTGCACAAACTTGTCAAGTTTCACTTGAGTCTTAAGTGGTAAAAAGTGAACTGAAATTGCACTATCATATTTTGACATGGAAGAGTATGTCTAATAGTACAGATACACATAAGCAAGGCTTTTGATGAAATACTTTTTCAGATAACTAAAATACCCCATGACCTAGAATGACTATGTCTTTGAAGGCTAAATTTTAGAGAACTTGCTTTTATAAATGATAGATCCAGGGCAAAGAATATCGAGGGTATGTCTCCAGCTCTAACAGAATATAAATCACTTTAAAAGCATGTCACTTCACCAGGGTAGACTCCCTAACAGCCAATTTACACAGCTACTGTTGGGCTAACAGTAAGCTTATCACTTGCTTTTATCTAATCTTTAGCTCTTTGATATGGTATTGAATTAAATAAATTAGTTCTAAAATTTATCTTGATATTCAGCAAAGTAAAAGACCCAATGATAATCTTTCCTGGTTGAAAGCCTTATTTTCATTTCAGTTACAACTTCATTGAGATATGATTTACTGAACACAAAATTCAGCCAAGCATACAATTCAAGAAGTTGACGGCTGAGCATGGCCAGTTCAAGACTTAATTTTTGCCAACTGGCCTTGCAGCCACGAGTATGCTACTTTAGTCTTGTATGCCTTGATTTTCTCATCTTTATGCTGTTGACAGAAGACGACTAGGGGCTGGAGAGATGGCTCAGTGGTGAAAAGCGCTTGTTCTTACCACGCGCTGGGGTTCAAGTCCAAGCACCTACATGGTGGCTCTGAACTGTCCACAAGGTATCCAGTGCCCTCTTCTGACCTCCTGGGGCACCAGGCACACATGTGGTGCACAGACATACATGTGAACAAACACACGCATAAAACATAATAATAATAATAATAATAAAAAGAATGCAATCAAAAGTAAAATTCCCTTTTCTGGGAAATGTTTCAGTATTAAAAGAGAACGGGTACATTTTTTAGTTTATTTAAATGTAAAAAAATTTGTATGAATGTTTTGTTGGTGTATATTTATATGCACTATATTCGTGCCTGGTGTCTGCAGAGGCCAGAAAAAAGTGTTCAGTCTCCTGGAACTGGACTTACAGATAGCTGTGAGGTACCACGTAGGTGCCTTTAACTTCTGTCTTAGTTAGGGTTTCTATTGCTGTGAAGAGACGCCATGACCACGGCAACTTTTAAAAAGGAAAAACGTTTAGCCGGGGTGGCTTATTTCAGAGGTTTAGTTCATGATCATCGTGGTCTAAGATGGTGGTATGCAGGCAGACATGGTGCTGGAGAAGTAGCCGAGTGTCCTACATCTTGACTTGCAGACAACAGGAAGTGGTCTGTCTCCCTGGGTATGGCTTGAGAGCCCACCTCCACAGTGACACACTTTCTCCAACAAGACCACACCTACTCCGGCAAAGCCACACCTCCTAATAGTGCCATTCCCTTTGGGGGCCATTTCCTGTCAAACTACCACAACGGCTGAGCTAGCTCTCCAGCCCCCAAAATTTGACTAATTATTGCAATAAATATAATAGCGCTTGATATTCAAATTAATACAAATTTAAGATTTTTTTAAAAGGTATTTTTACTTATGTGGGTATATACATGTGTGCTCACATGAGTTAATGTGTGTTACATGTGTGCATGTGTGTGAGGAGGCCAGAGAGTGCCAGATCCCTTGGGACTGGAAATACAGATGTTTGTGAGCTGCCTGATGTGATTGCAGGGATTTACACCCAGGTCCTCTGCAGGAGCAGCAAGTGTTGTTCAGTGCTGAGCCATCTCTCTGTCAGTCTTCACATCACCCTAATTGTATTGCTTTGAGTCCGGGACACAGTCTGAAACAGAGCAGAGGCTGTGCCTTCAGTAAGCTTATTAGACGACAGGATAATAAATAATAAAAAAGCAGATGTGGTGTGTCAAATAGTGATGAGCGCTAAGGAATAAAACCGAATCGTGAAGAAAAGCTCCAGAAAACAGGAGTCAAAGAAGGCGACAGGATGGAGTGGCAGAAAAACGTCTCTTGCTTCCGGAGGAGGTGGTGTTTATGCCAAGATCACAATGAAACAAAGTTGCAAGCCTTCGGGATGTCTAGGTTAAATCCCTGGAGGCTTAGAAACCAACAAGAGCAAGGCTCTTGAGGTGGTCTGCCGCTTGCTCAGTTCAAGGAGTAAGAAGGAGGCTACTGTCTGGGAAAGGCCACAGTGTCCGTCATGGCTTAGTCCTGGAAACCTGACAGGGGTGATGAGGGAATGAAGAATGGACAGACACACGTACAGAAAAGCTGGGATCAGAAGGAACATGGCCCTTTGATGGACCAGCACCACCTATCAACCTGGGACCTCCCTTATTATGCACAGGAGAGGCTATTGAGTCTCTTAGAGGAGGTCTCTGGACGGGAGCAGTCTCAATCTGCAGTCATCCTGGAGGAGGAAGCTGCAGTTGCTAATTTTTGCACACACAGGTTAATCATTCATTCACACTCACACTTGGACCAGAGAAAGGCCTTGCCATGCCTCTGAGCCTCACCCAGATGAAGGCTTTGCTGGATCCCTTGGGTCTGAGGCATTGGGCCTTGTCAATAATGCACATTTACTCAGGACTCCATTCACTCCTTACACATTCACTCAAGGCTTTCTTGGCCCCCCACAGAAGGCAGATAATTTTAGAAGAATAGAGAAATAGCAACATGTTAAATAATTAAAGTCCAAAGGCGACTGTTAGGATTTGGGCTTTAATTCTCTGTTGAGATATGAAGTTGGTAGTACTACACAGAACTGAAAAACAGAGAGAAGACACAAGAGAGAAAGAGAGGAGGTCAAGAGGAGAGAAAGAAGCAAGAGAGCGAGCTCAATAGATGGATCTGTGTTGTCCTTAGTATAAAACAACAGTCGTCCTAGATTCTAGGTAACTTTGAAATGTCCAGAGACTGACATTTTAAAGACAGGTTTTGTTATGTCATGCAAATATCTCCTAATGAGACAGTAGCAGTTTTAGTAATTAGAATTGTATTATAATGAAACTGTTAATTGAATTTTTAATTCAACTGCAGCTGCTATCGCAATAAAACAAATTAGCCAGGATATTAAATAATCTCTTCCTTAGATCTAGACCCAGTGATAAAAACTAGGGGGGCGGGTGCTACCATAATTTAAAAGTAAATAAAGAGGAAAATCAGTATTTAATGGAGAAAATGTGATGCTTTTTTTTTTTTGATGTTACCATGTGAGTTTTACCAAGGAACTACCTTGGATCACATATGATGGGTAAAAGGGCAGCAGTGGCTTCAGGACAGTCTCATAGTTCTGGTGACCAAGAACCCAATTCTGTGGTACCCAAAACACTTCCCTTGAATTCCATTATTTAGTAAGCCTGGCATTGATGATAGGTTCATTTCTATTTGGGAAAAAATAGTTAAGATGGGAAGTTACACCAGTTCTGTGCCTTTCTTGCAGATTTACACTTGAATCCAAAGTTACTGAAACAGGGATGTCTTAGGGTTTCTATTGCTGTGAAGAGACGCCAAGACCACGGCAGTTCTTATAAGGGAAAACATTAATTGAGGTGGCTTGTAGTTCAGAGGTTCAGTCCATTATCATCATGATGCTATCGGAGAGGAGGTTGAAAGTCCTACATCTTGATGGCAGGTAACAGGAAGTGAATTCAACTAGGCATAGCTTGAGCATAGGAGACCTCAAAGCCCACCCCTACGTTTCCTCCAACAGGCCACACCTACTTCAACAAGGCCACACCTCCTAATAGTGCCATTCCCTGAGATGATGGGGGTCAATTACATTTAAACTACCAGAAGTATAGCTGTGAGGGTGGTCATTTCACACTCTGTGGTGTAAATTTAGCTGCTGGGGCAGAGAAGGCCCTGCTTGCCACTGATTGCATAGGTAAGTATATATTGCGGGGGTTCTCAACCTATGGGTCAAGACCCCCTTTGTGGTCAAATATTAGAAATCCTGCATATCAGATACTTACAATTCATAAAAGTAGCAAAATTAGAATTGTGAAGTAGCAACAAAATCATATGATTGTGGGTCACCACAATATGAGGAACCGCACTAGCATTAGGAAGGTTGGGAACCATCGACATACTGGAAACCCTAAGGCTCTGCTTGAGGAAGATGAGAGTATGGCCTTGCTAATAGCCTTGAGACGAGTTCAAATGCTGGATAGTGTAGGAAGTAGAGCTGAAACAGGAGCGAGTGTGACACTGCTGATTTTATCCTTCACCCATTCCAAACAAGGTTAGAGACTTCTTGTCACCCACCAGGGACTGCTAAGGTCTGTGCAAGTAATGCAGCAAATCTAGCATGTTTCTCCTTTCAGCGGTGTTTACAATCTCAAGTTGTGATCTTTAAAGCACCCCAGAGATTGAGACAATACAGCTAGGGAACAAATACAATGAATATGTGTAGACGAATTTCTAAACAGTCTTATTAAATAAGAAAGCAGAGCCAAACACAGAGGTATAAGCTGTAGAGCAATAGGTGCCAACTAACCTTAGCTCACCATCTCACCCTAGCTTCCAGAGAGGCTTCTTCCTGTCTAACCTGTACCTTTATTGCCTTCCTGTTCTGCCTTTTTATTGGCTCTAAGCCCAGCAACCACACTTCCTCATCACTGCCTGTCTATACAGACCTCCAGGTCTCTATGGTTCGTACTGGGATTAAAAGCATGTGTCACCACACTTGGCTGTGTCCTTGAACACAGAGACTCTGCCTGCCCTGTGATCGGACTAAGGGCATGTGCCACCACTGCCTGACTTCTGTTTATAGCTCGCGGTTACCTCTGATCTCCAGGTAAACTTTATTATTAACATACAAATAAAATATCACATTTCAGCACAAATAAAATATCACCACAAATATGGGCTAACTGCGTGTGCAAAGACATCCTTTAAATGATGGGAAGAAAATATAACTTTATTTTATTTCAAAGTAAGAAAAGCATTATTTGGTGTTTGATTTTGTGGTGGTTTGAAAGAAAATGCCCCCCCAAAGGGAATAGCACTATTGGGAGGTGTGACCTTGTTGAAGTAGGTGTGGCCTTGTTGGAGGAAGTTTCTCACTGTGGGGCCTATGTTGAGGTCTCTTGATCAAGTTTCGCTCAGTGTCACAGATCATTTCCTGTTGCCTGTAAAATGTAGGACTCTCAGCTACTTCTCCTGCACCATGTCTGTCTGCATGCTCCCATGTCTCACCATGACAACAATGGACTGAACTTGTGAAACTGTAAGTGAGCCATCCCAATTCAATGTTTTCCTTTATGAGTTCCTGTTGTCATGGTGTCTCTTCACAGCAATAGAAACCCTAAGACAAGTATTTCCTTACTGTTTGTAATTAAAGTAAATACAAATAGTTTGGCCGTATGGGCTTAAAACATTTTATTGGTGGAGACAATATAAACAGTTGAGTATGGTATAAAACTTGAGATTGAATTTTAATTTCAATTTGAAAACTTAAAACTCAAAAAGGAAAGAACATATAGGGCAGAAAAGTTAGCAAGTCTCTTAGGAGACAGAAGGAAGAGTGATAATAAAGGAAATTTACTCCTGTGCCATCAAAATATGTCTTTACATGCCACTTGAACAACACTCTGTATATGTAGATATCCATGTTATGAATGATTAGCACTCTGCACTGCTTCAGGGCAGGTGGTCCTTAGTGTTTGTAGAAGTGAATGGCGACTGTTACAACAGCAATTTGTGTATGTTTAAATTATCTAATGTGTATATAGTTTATCTGTACTCCTATTACAAAGGTTTGGGTCCTGGAGCATTGCTGGTACATGATAAACATTACCCTATAAACGAAAGTGCCTACATTGAATGGTTGGCTGTGTTGTGTCAATAGGTGTGGGACTGTGAACTAACACACACACACACACACACACACACACGGGTAAATTTCTAGTGCTTGAAATGGGAGTTGTATGATACTTGGATGAAGAAGGCCCTGCATTATAAAACAGCAGCAAAAACCAGAAAGACTTTCATGTTTGTGTCCGATTCCCTTTTAAGTGTTTAAATTTGCCCAGCTGAAAGACATTACTCTACCAACTTCTCCATTACAAGACTGATAGTTTCGTAGAGTGGAAGAATCAAAATTCCCAATAATGTGTGAGCAATCCATCCAAGAATTACCGTTACAAAGTGCCAAGTGATTTTTTGTTGTTGCTTCATCTTGCCCAACCGCAGCCCCAAACTGTGAACTGGGTCCCTTTCAGAATGGTGTCGAAGCCCGTTAGGGAGGTGGGCACCTGCCAAAAAAAAAAAAAACGCCGCACCAGGACCCTGCCCCCGGATGCTGGAAAGAGTTCAGGGCATCTAGAACTTCACTGAGGCTATTGCGCAGACTCTGCGTCCCACGCAGGCTTATTAGGAAGAAGCCAGAAAAGTGCTCCGAGACACGTGAACCACAGGGGACCAACCCGGGCCTCCGCTGAGCACCGCATCGGATTCTGGAATTTACAATCACGAAAGTTCTATCGCTCCAGGATTGGCTCCCAGGCCGCATGACATCATAGCGCTTGATCCAGCCTCCGGGCGCGGATTGGCTGGCCGCGCCATTGTGACGTCACGGTCAGCCCACGCCGGGGTTGAAGCTGCCGGGCGCCTTCCTCTTGCATCGCGGCAGCCGCTCGCTCCTGTTCCCGCGCCCGCTTGCACATCCTCCTGCTCGCGCGCTCCTGCTCCCGCCCGGTGCTCCCCGCCGCCGCTCCGGCCGAGAGGTGAGCCGCTTGCTCTAGGAACTTGGCGGGTGCCGTGGCACCGGGGCGCGGCCGGGCTGCTGGCGCCGTGAGGTCCGAGCTGGGCTGGCGGGCGGGCGGGCGGGCGGGCGCGGGGGGGGGGTGATTGGGGTGGAGGACCGCAGGCACCGACTGGGGCCGGGCGAGCGCGGGGCGCGGGCCGAGCGGGGCTCTGCCGGGATGCTGTCGCACCTGTTCGTGGGTGGCAGCCACTTTGGCGCGCTGACAGGCGCGGAGATCGCAGGGAGGGATGGCGGCGCGCTAGGATCTTCCGCAGAGCTTTCTCCAGGCGGCAGCAAGGGCTGCTGAGCAGGAGCCCCGCGCGGGTCCGGGCGGCACCGGGCGCCGGGGCCGCGCGCCGGCCTTTCCCTGCCTTCCTCTCCTTTGCCGCTGCCAGGGACCCTCGCTAGCCGGCGACCACTCTGCCTTACATTTAGCAGCCCTGCTTGCCCCGCGAGGGTGGGGACTCGGGCGCCGCGCTGTAGGCAGCGGCCTGGAGTCAGCGGATCCATAGTGTGCACAGCTCGGGAGTTTTAGGAAAAGTGCTCTTAATTGTTTCCCTGCCAGCAAGGTTTCCCTTTCCCCAATCCTTGGGGTGGAGATAGTAACGCCCAGAGGGAGAGTTGTTCTTTTTAAACGAACTTGAAGCCCTTCGGCGCCTTTGAACTTGGTAGCGTGCCCGCTCACGATTGTGAGTTATGCTCATCTCTAGGCTCCTTGATTGCAAATTTGAAGGATGCATTGGCTGACTTTTCGTAAGGGGCGAGGGCGATTGAAAGAATGCAATGCGTGACTCATTAATTGGACACCCGAGAGGTGTCTGATGAGAAATTGGTGGGGAGCGATCAACCTCTCCCTAGCTCCGATTCTCTGTTTTTTAATGTCAGGGCCGGTGGCAGGAAGTGTTTCTTACAGTTATACGGGAGGGCCAGTGTTGCCTGTTGGTTTTGTAATTTGTTCCTCTATAACCTGTTGGTTTGTACTTTGTTGCTTGCAAGTCTCA
This sequence comes from Peromyscus maniculatus bairdii, assembly GCF_049852395.1. NCBI lineage: Eukaryota > Metazoa > Chordata > Mammalia > Rodentia > Cricetidae > Peromyscus > Peromyscus maniculatus. Next base: position 75,434,693 of record NC_134858.1, read on the forward strand.
GGCCACAGCATTTGGGTCAGAATCTACAGCTGGCTTTGCATTAGGTGAACGCACACTTTAGATTTCCATTTACGGTTGGCCACACGTGGATCATTTATCAGTTCAGCCCAGGTACTGCCAGCGACCTTGAAAGAAATGCTACTTACGTAGCTTTTGAGATTTTTCTCCTGATTATAACATCACCGTGGAGAACTTTCTGTAGGCCATCTCATTTTGCATTTTCTTTCAGTTTCGAACTGAAGACAAAAGGGGAAATGTTACACACTTTCACAGAATGTAGGGTAAACTTGAAAGAAAAATGAAGGGAAGCATGGCTGTCAGATTTTTCAAAATAGGTATCTCGTAAGTTCAAACACTGTACTTGCTTGACTGGGTTTCCTTGTCAGTAAACCGGGTTCCATGTTGCCAATTTATTAGGTGGTTTTTGAGAGACTATAAATGAAAGAACCAAACTGGGGGTCTGCTCAATAGTGGTTTGATAAATGTTTCCTTTTACTTTCCTGGGATTAACAGTGTTTCTCTTGGCCAGGACCTTAGCCCTGGGATGTCTGCTGTTAGCAGAAGCCTTTCCCCCAGTACTTTCCTCCTCTGCGTTAGCCATAATTACTGCTTGGGCTGCTTTTAGAGGTGAAGTACTCACTCTTGTGTTTTATTTCCAACGTGAAGTATATACACAAATCAAGTCAGAATTGCTTACCTTGTCTCCCAGGCACCGTGGCAGAGGAGAGCATATATGTTGCCTTTTTCTCTACCACTCACTAGCCTTCCCCATATATATACGATTCTCCTTTGGCCTGCCAACTCATGGTCACCGTGGACCACCTCCCCTTAGCTGTCTGGCTTTCCCTACATGCATTCCCTTCCAGTTCTCCTGTCTGCCCTTCTCCCTGGCCTCTCTTCCCTGCCTTTCTTGATGCGGGGAGTTGAACCCAGAATGTCACACATGCTCAGCAAACCTTGCCTCTGAGCTACTTCATCAGCCCTGTTTCATGGACTAATGATAAGAGAACCTATTTGCTAAGTATTTCTTTCCACGTCCCAGGGTCCCCTTGGGGAGTCTCATCACCCACCGTTTTGTTTGTTTGTTTAGAATCGGGAGCTAAAGCCTAGAGATGTTGGTTTTTCTACATTCACCCAGCCCTGTCTATCTCAAGCAGCGTTCCCACCCTGGCCTCATCGCCTCTAGGCACCTGTATGGCATTTATGTAATCGTGCTGTTTGGTAACTTTAAAAACCCTTAAACCTTCCAGGATTAACAATCGGCTGTTTCTCAAAGCTGCCTAAAATATGTTTATTTATTTATCCTTTCCTTGATTCATTTGTTTTAAGACAGGCTCTCATGTAGTCCAGGCTTGCCTCTGCTTACCAGTTTCTGCAGGTGACCTTCAACTTCTGGTCCTCCTGCCTCTGTTTTTTGAGCACCAGGATAGTAGGCCTAGGCTAACACATCTGCTTTGTGCTGTGCTGGGGGTGGAACCCAGGGGTTCAGCATGCTAGGCAAGTGTTCCAACCGAGCCATCGCCCCAATGCACGACTTATTGTTATTAACTTGCTGACTTTCTTTAGCTGGTTTGTATGAAATGTGTGTGTGGATGGGGTGTTTGCATCCAAAGATGAGTGAAGCGGTTCCTGATGCCAAAGCCCTTCTTGATTTGGCTTACATTTTGAGCCTCTTTGTACACACTTTTATTCTTCACACAAAAGGGAGTCAGAGGTAGGTTTCTGGGGCGCGTGTCTGCGTGCTTCACGGCACAACTGTCTGTCAAATACTGCAGTCTGTAGCAGTGCTGAATTGGTCAGGATGCTTTTGGTGCAGGGAGAACTAGCTTAACCCCTGTAAGGGCCTTGAAAGCAAGACCTTTGCTCCACTTCCCTACAGCCCTCTGAGATACAGGTTCTGTCCTTAGGCTCATTTTGCAAGATGACTCTACCAGCGACTGTCTGGATTCCCCCTTGAGGTGCTTAAGTTAAGCCTTGGCCACTTTAAGCAATCACTGGGAAGAGTTGGATAACCTGGTATCCATCCCAACAGTGGGTTGACTCTTGCCACACCTAACTGGCTGCTGTGCCTTTAGGGAGGGCTTGCATTAACATCAGTGTGTCGAAAATAAGTTAGGGGAAGTTTGGAGTGAACATGTGTGGAGTTATTGGGCAAGAAGGAAGTGCAGGTGACCGAAGCTGTTAAGACGGCAGAAGCAGAACGTTAGTCTGGCTTTGCTGTAATAACAACTTAAATTATTGAGTTGTTCTATCAGACTATTAGATCACTTCCCTGAGAGTGGACCTCAGGCCTCATTAATTGATACCAGAACATTCTCACTTAATAATAAGATGCTTGGGGTTGGAGAGCTGGCTCAGCAGTTAAGAGCACTGGCTGTTCTTTCAGAGGACCCGGGTTCAATGTCCACCACCCACATGGCAGCTCACAACTGCCTGTAACTCCAGTTCCAGGGTACCTGAAACCCCCATGCAGGCAAAACACCAATGCATATGAATTGGGAGGGGAAAAAAAAGGATGCTCAGTTTAGATACTTGTCCAAGGTCATGACTCATGCAGCCTAGATGTTTCTGATGCCGGATCCTGTTTTCTCTTCTGAGGTGTTCAGTAACAGAATGTTACAATGGTTCCTTTTTTTAAAACTAGAAGAAATATATTGAGTGCTATGCTTAAGAAATAGGAATCTTATCAGCATGTATAGGATGGGTTGGCTGGGATGGAGGCTTGGGATGTGGAGAGGGCCTGAGAATGTGGAGAGGTAACAGTCTGCCTTACCTCACATAATGGTGCACGTGATAGACTGAAACACAGGCTTGGGATGCAGAGTTAAAGCACACACATGCTAACCAGCGTTCAAGTGTGAAAAGGCACGGGTGTTTCAGCATTGGTGTGTTGAACTGACCGCATGGTTCCTTGTCTTCACATGCCACCAAACATGAGAAATCAGCTTTGAGCACTGGTCTCTTTCTCTCTCCCTCTTTAAAAATGAAAGGAAGAAGTGAACATGTCTTAGTTTCATTTTTACCAAGAATCAACCCTTTGTTTCTGTTTGGCGGTGGCTAAAGGGTGAAACTTGAGATCTTTTAGGTCTTAGAAAGACATTACAACTGGAGGTAAAATTGCAGCCGTGGAAGCAGATTGCTGCTAGGGTTGGCTTCTGGAGCTTGAAGCGTTACCCTAGGAGATGAGGGTTCAGCCTAGAGAAGCAACTTGTTATCTGACCATGTGTTGAGATAGGACGCTCTCTTCCAGTCCCTCACTTCAACCATAAACGTTACAGTCACCCAACTTTGGTTCCCATTGGCATGTTTGCCCCATGGGGACATTTTTTTGTTGACTTGTAGTCATCTATTTTAAGCATTGTGTGGCCCCTGGGTTTAAAACAGTCCTACTTGGTGAGTTTTTAGAGATTTAAATTCCTGGTTAGGGAGATGGCTTTCCTTGCAAGCCTGAGGAACTGAGTGAGCTACTAAGAACCCGTGGCTGGGGGTGCGAGCCGGGCAGGGGGGTGACGGCACCCATTTTCACTCTCAGCACTAAGGAGACATTGGTTGGCAGGTCCCTGGAACTCCCTGACCATCCAGCCTTGATGCCTGGGAAAGTTCTACACCAATGAGAGACCTTGTTGTGCTCCCCCACCCCCAAAGGGGGGCCGCTGAGGAATAATGGTATTATGGTGTCCTCTGGCTTCCACAAGCCCACACGTGCACAAATATACAAAAAAAGCTAATTTCCTGTCCTTCCTGTCCCTTCCTTCCCCTCCTGTTGTGTGTGACGTTCAGTTGGAATTGTATCCAGGAAATAAGGGGTACCCTAGTACTCTTTATTGGGAGTTAGACTTTAGTGCTTTGGGCTTAACATCTCACATTGTTTGGGGTTCAGGACATAGCTTGTTATTTTTGTTGTAAGATTTTTCAATGTTGATTCTGTCTTGCTTTTTCTAACTAGAATAACCATTTTTCTAGAAACATACTTGTGATTTTCAAGTATATTCTTAGTTACTATACGAGGCTAGAAGTTCCCACACATGCTGGTTGTGGTTTCTACTGGTTGATTTCTCCTGTTGCCCCTTCCTCTTCCCCTGCTTAACACTTAGATTCTTGTTACTAACTTTAGGAAGCCATTTTGGACAGGCTTCATTGGAACCATGTGGGGAATTGGTTAGGGAATGTGCTTTGAGTTTCTGGAACCAAGAGCGCTGTTCCTGCTTTGTCTTGGCACAGTAAATGCTGGGACAAAGTGATTGTTATGAATTCTCCTTCCTTAAAGAATATTCTCAGGATACCAAATTCAGTAATTACTCATTTGTTTCTCTGGGACTTCAGCAATATGGTGTGTCCCCAGGGCTAGTGTTGAAGGCACACCTGCTTCTTTGGAGAAGAAACAAATTAATATTTACAGAGGTGGCTGACACCTCAGTCAGCCCTTGGTTAGTTGATTCGCACAACTGAAAATTAGCATTTGTTTCTGACCAAACTTGGAACTATCGATGTTATGATCTGAGGTGCATCTTGTCTGCATCTAAGTAAGGCAGGCTGTAGGAAGCATTTTAGAGCAGTGGCTTCCAAGTTAGCCACACACCTATGTAGGTTCCACACTTACTGAAGTGTGGACTGTGGCAGGTAAGTTACGCCACTTTCCCAAGATCCCGACTTGCGTAGAGAGCTTGGATAATAACTACAACCACTTGGAATGGCATTGGAACCATCAGTTTTATGTGTGGAAGTTAAGTAGGGTATTGGCTGGTAAGTGCAGTACAGAATTCCCTCTGTACAGGACACTACTCAAAGCATTGTTTATAATAGCAACAGGTGAGAAGAGCCAGTAGGGCAGATGTCCCGCAGCAGAATAAATTGTGCCATCGCTTGGCAAGGGACTACACCAATTGGTGCGTGCTAAATGGAGTTGTTTTTCACCATAGGCCACTTGGATGAAGTGCCCAACAGAAATGAACAGCTCACTGAACCTTATAAGATAAGAACCTGAGGTGTACAGAAGAGAACTAAGGCTCAGGAGTGTCACTTCACTCTTTAAAGCTCCACAGCTAGTAGAGCCTGGTCTCAAGTCCGGAAGGGTGCTGCAGAGCCTCCTAGGTCTTGGCAGTGCCTTGGCCTCTAAGACCCGGTCACTTAGACGGTCAGCTGTGCTTCAGAAGGCAAGTGGAGGTCAGAGCCACCACATTCCGGGAGGTTGGTGACAGCATAAAGCTTTTGTTGACAGTAGCTAGGCAAAGCTCTAGAAGTGGACAGGAATAACACTTGTGGTCGGGGCTCAAGAGGGTGGCCTTTCCTTTCTTCCCTTAACTCCTTTTGTAGATATTCTGGTCTTCGGGCGGCTCTGTCTGTGGAATCGGAGGGCAGCGCTGGAGACGCGCCTCAGTGGTAGAGCGCTCACTTAAGTTTGCCCGGGGCCCTCGTCCTCTTCTCAGTCCGAAGGAGTGCAGACACGGCCCTGCTGGTCTAAGAAGCCTGTGTGGAGAAGCCTCGTCTCCTGTCGTCTTGGCCTCGGGAATCCAGCCTTGGTGTCCTGGTGTGGCCCTGGCTCCAGTGGGTTTTCTTTACAAGGTGTAAGGCCTGAGAGGTGTGTGCTGCACTGGGTAGCAAAGGCACCCAGAGTCTCCGGGGAGCATCCTCTCAGTGCCCGGTGAGTGGACATGTAAGTCCTGAGCATTTGGGGAACACTAGGTCATCGTCCTGCTACCGGCACCGTTAGGACTGCTGTGCTGAGCCAGGGTTGCGGCCGTAAGCTCCTTCCCCCGTTCCGTTCTCCTGGGATCCCTCCGTCTTCTCAGCACTTCTTCTTTCTAGGTGAGCACCGAGTCACTCAGTTCGTCTGACAGAACTGTGATGACCTGAAAGTACCATCGTTCCTAAAATAAAATCACAAGTCATATGATGGCTTATGTATTAGCAAGGAATCAGATAATAAAACCATCCTGACCTTGGCCACGGTCTGCAGAAGAGATGAATACATGAATACTATTATGTTTGCTTTTTTTTTTTTTTTAATAGCACATCGCAGCAGGCTTTGAAAAACAGCCTGCACATGTTGATTGTGGCCATACTGCATTCACCTCCACACTCAAATAAGAGTTATGATATAGATATCTAGTTGAATTTTAACGAAGAAACGTGTTTTCGTATTGCACGGCCTAGGTCACACAGGCTCGGATGGAAACCTTTTAAGCCATTTTCTGTTGCAGGATCGTAGAACTCTGTTACAGCCTCCTCTCTTTCAATTTTAGCTTGGGCTGTGATGCAGCCTTTGTGCGCTTGGTACAAATTAGCTTGGAGAACATTAAAATTTATTTTGAATATTCAAGTAATCACATCAACCATGAGACTGCAATCAGATAGGAATTTTAAGTAGCTACCCAGAGTAGAAAATATTGCTTAAAAGCCTCTTGAAAATTGGTCTCCCAGCTATTTGCAGTGGCAGTCTGTTGGCCTCGTAGTTTCCAGTATCATTGGCTCTACTGAGCTAGAGCCCAGCCCAAGCCCAGCCCCTAAGGCAGCTGCTGAAAGGAGGCAAGTGGCGGTATCTTGATGATGACTGTCTTGGCTGGTGTCTTCTGTTCAAGGGCTCTTCCTGCAAGAAAGAATTGCTCCAAATGGGTGGGAGCTTCTCCAAGGAGACTCTTCAGATACATCACGACCTCCATGTCCCTAGAAACGCAGTGACTCCTGTAGTGGCTTCATTTTCAAAACAAGTAGCGTTTGGGGTGGGCTTAGTGACCCCAAAGGAGGTTGGCTGTGACTGGAGAACACTGAGCCCTTCCATTTCTTCCTCCCCATCCTCCTTCCCCGCTTCCTTTTTGGTGGCACTAGGAACTGAATCCAGGACCCTGTGTAAGGTAGCTGCTGTTGTGTTGTGTTTGTGAGACAGAGTCTCACACACAGCCTGGGCTGGCCTGAAACTCCGTATGTCACTCCCGTTGATGGCAGCCTCCTTTATCCTGCCTCTACTTCCCGGGTATTGATATTTCAGTTATGTACGTACCACTGTGCCCCTAGCTCACGTACTTTTCATTGAGCTATAGAACCTTTCATGGGGCTGATGTAACTTAAGGGTCTCCAGAGTCTAAGCTTGAGGTCAGCATTTGTAGACACTCCGATAGCTCATGGGCTGTCTGTTGGTAGGGTTTCAGTGCGGTAAACATTTGTAGATGCTCCCATAGCTCATGGGCTGTCTTGTTGGTAGGGTTTCAGTGCCTCTCCCCACTCACTGATTGTTCCTGTCAGCTTTCTAGTCCAACTCTTTTTTCCCCCACCCTGCAGGCTTCTAATATCTCTTATCAAAGTCAAAGTCTATGTGGCTGTCCCTACAAATTCTGCTATTTTTCACCGTGGTGGTGAACATCAGTCCATATCGGTTTGCCTAAGCCATCGAGCTAGAAGCCACGCTCCCATCAGCCCCCCTCGCTCCACCTACTGCTATCAGCTGCTGGGTATGGTCCGCTCAGGCCTGGTCCATCCTTACCCGCTGCCCGGCTTTCTCAGCACTTCAGTTCTTAGATGATTGCAGTTTCTCTCTGGCTCCTTTCTGCCCCCCTTGGGTTCTGCTGCCAAAGTGGCTTTCTGACACATCATTAGGATCATTTTAGCCTGTCCTAAAGGCCTCCTCGGCTCATCCTTTGACCCCATGGCCTTCATATACCTCTTAATCTGGACACTTAAGACTTTATATTCACTTGCCCCGTCTCTGCTTCATGTTTTATTTGGATAGCTTCCTCATTAATATCTGTACCTATTCCCACTGTTTATAAAGCAAAGCAAAATGATAATTGAAAAGCCTTGTTTTTCATGGGGCAAAACCTGACCTCTTTGATTCTTCTGGCTGAATTGTGAGTTCTGACCCCTTCTTGGCTGCTTGGCCCAACATTTTAACCTCTTGTGTGTCTCAGTTTTTTCTTAAAACGAGAATGACCAGTATTTTTCTTCTTCACAGTTCCTCAGAATCTGTCTGGCAAGAGTTTCTCTGTGTTTCAGAACCTGTGTGCTTTCTGGGTGTAGTGTAGGTATCTGGCAAATATTTGCATAAACATTTCTCCGAAGTGTCCTTCAGACGTGTGCTTGAGTCTGCACGTGGCTGTGTGATGCTGATGAGATAGATCCCTGAGAACACTGGACTGCTACACGATTCTTCCCAGTTGAGGAGCCCACCTGATCCGAGGACTGGGGCATGTCTCCAGGCCAAGAGAGTAGAGCAGTGGCGGCCCTCAGAGCATTCACATCGCTAGACATTCATCCCACCTGCCTAGGACCAGGGGTGATAATGACTGCTATTTTAAAGGTGGTGTTTATTTGCATATCACACTGTATGCTTCAAGGTTGTTAGTGCTAGAACAGTCTGGTGGCACTATTCCCAAAGAAGGAATAAGTAGTGAAGATACCCATTATTAAAATAATAGTGAACTTGCCACTCTTTTTAACCTTATTTTGGTTAGCATCATGCCCAGGGGAAGGGTGGACAGAGCTGGGTTAAGTAGCCACAAGGCTACCCAATTCATTGATCATGCACAGTCACTCATTATAGAGGGTGGGAACGTAAGTCCTAGCTGGGTGTGGTGGAGCACACCTTTAATCCCAGCACTGGGAGGCAGAGGCAGGTGGATCTCTTTGAGTTTGAGGCTGGCCTGGTCTGTGTAGTGAATTCTAGGCCAGCCTGAGTCTGATGGAGGACACTGAATGAACAGATAACTCAATGGTGAGGCCCGAGGTAGGATGGTGTTGAGAGCCAGGGGCCAGTCAAGGATACTTTCATGAGATTGGAAAGCCAGGATGCTGCAGGAATCGGGCTGGTAGAAGAGGAAAGAGGCTTGCTGTTGGGGGATGGAGAGTCATGTGAGGAATGAGAGTCAGGAGGACCAGTGATGGAGCAGAGAACTGTCCCTGTGGGCCCTGTGGCCACCCGGAGGAGTCTGAACATTTTCCGAAGAGATTTCACCTGTCACTGCCAGACTGGAGGGGGGTTTTGGGAGTACAGTGGAGCTAGCCTCAGGTAGCCAGTGGCTTTGTGGAAGTAGATCAAGTTTTAAAAATCTACAACATCTAGGGACTGGGGAGGGATTTAGAAATAATCTGGTCTCTTAAAGTTTACTAGGGCTGGAAGCCTAAATGGCTTCCTGGAGTTTTCACAGAAATTGAAATAGAGCAATACAGGAAACTGCTTGTCTAAACCTCTTTATGTCTCTTGGCTAATGTGCTAATTTGGGAGAATAGGGCATTGTGGACGCTGGTATTTTTATTTTATTTATTTTTATTCTTTGGAAATTTCATACATACATACAATGTTTTGACCATACCTCCTCCTCTTCCCACCCTTACTACATCCCGGAGTCCCCTTAGTGCCCACAGTGTACGCATGCGTGCAGGTCCATTGGCTCATGGGCCGCCTGCGGGGGTGGGGGAGGGTGGGGGGGTGGGGGCACATCCCGGAAAAAGAACTCATTTTCCCTTCCCAGTCAACTGCAGCTAGGGGTGGGGCTTCATGCTCTCCCCCTACTCAGGCTGGAATGTTGACTGGCTTGATCTCAGGCAGCCACGGCTGTGAGTTCCTGAGCACAGCATCCGATGTCCGGAAGGTACTGTTTTACGGCCGCCCAACCTCTGACTCTCTGAATCTCAGAGTTCCCTCCTCTGTGATGTTCTGGGAGCCTCTGGGGGAGAGGTGATGTAGATGTCCTGTTTAGGGCCGGCCTGAGCACAGCATAGTCACTTACTCTCTGTACTTTGATTAGTGTGAGTCTCTGTATCTAACCTCGAGTCATTACAAAAGGGATTTCCCCAGTGAGGGGGGCGGGCTGCGTTAATCGTGGTCAGCCAGAAGTGATACTAGCGGCTAGAGCAGGGTCCCAGGCTAGCTTGTTTAAATAATAATAATAATAATAATAATTATTATTATTTACATTTGGGGAGAGAGGAGAGAGAGAGGAAGTAAGAGAGTGTGTTTCAGGGATTGATCTCAGGTTGCCATTTTACCCTCTGAATATTCTCTGGCCCTCACTTGATGTTTTTGAGAGTGGGTCTCTATGTAGTCCAGGCTGGCTTGGAACTGCAATCCTCCTGCCTCCGCCTAGGATTTATAGGCGTGATCTGCCACTTGCAGCTTCTGTGGGCTTTTGAAGAAGCAGATTTGTTTCTGGCATGGAGAGTTAGATGACTTAGGAGGTGGCTGGCTTTTCATTTGAATCTTTAGAGCTGAGAAGAACTTGGAGAGAAGAGTGGTGAGGGCCTACTGTGTGGAAGGCCTACCTTATGGAGGGTTTACTGTGTGGAGGGTCTGCTGTGTAGAGGGCCTACTATGTGGAAGGCTCACCTTATGGAGGAGGGTGTACTCTGGAGGGTCTACTGTGGAGAGCAGCATGTGAGATCATGCCCTTAGTTCCATGCTGTAGTGATACGGGTACCTCCAGGAATCATGAGTATCCTTGGACACCAGGAAGAGCTCTAACAGCACCAGCTTGTAGAGCAACTTCAGTGTTTCTCAGAGTTGACTGGTTTTATTGTGTCATCATCATCAGTACTGAGGGTTCTGCTTTGCATAAATATGTAGTACAAAATGGCAGAAGTTAACTTAGGACCACTTTGGAAATTGTTGGAAATCTGTCCTAATCCCAAGCCAAAATTCATTCAGCAATTTTTTTTTTGTTTTTGTTTTAATGAAATCCACGTCAGCAGCTTCAACAGCAGTTTTTAAAATAGAATATACTAAAACAATAGCATCCAAAGATATACTAATTTGGTATTTACATGCTGAGGAAAGATAGTGGGAAAATACTAGACGTCTTTGTTTTCCGTAAGTAAACTATTACATTTCTGTACAAGGAGAAGACTTGGTACAGCAGAAATGCAATTTGTACTGTCCAGTCGTCTTTCCCCAAGGGTTTTCAGGTGGCAGTGGTTGGGGTGGTAAGGCATGATGCTGTGGGCTGTGCAGCCTTCACGTGTATGTTCAGAACCAAGGCTGCAGTGACGGGTCATGGAGCAAGGGGAGGGCTCCAGGCAGCCGCACCTTGGACTCATTCCACATTTGATGTGGAGTTCATTTTTGGTCATCGTGTATTCCGACACCTTTTACCGTCACCAACTTTTTCATGACTCCAGCGTTCAGTGTGGGACCTCTAGTTTAAGAAGGTGGGTCATAGCCAAAACTTAAGTCAGTCGCTCAACGTGGCCCGAATACAGTGAAGCGATGTGGTTAACGTGAGATGTGTCGGGCAGTTGCCATTGTTTGGGGACGTACAGTTCCCCAGTAAATGTTTATTTACAGAGTGATTGCTTGTGATAGGTGACTGCATGTGCCATAACCACCCTCCCCCTTCTTCCTAGTGTTTAGTCTAAATTGTGTTTGTTGTAGTTTACGTTATAACCCCCCCTTTTTATATCTTGGAACGTTTTATTATTTATTCCCTACTGAAGTCAAAGCCCACTTTGGGCCAGACTTCAACTAAAAATGAGAATAGTATAGAGCCCACAGTGCTGAAACCTGTATCAAATCTCGAAGACGATTGCTTTCAGCTGCATTGGAAGACTTTAACAAGCTGGTCCTGGGACACAGCAGGGCCCTCCTGACTCAGATAGAAAACTGTGTTGTCTGTCTCCTGTGGCAGCTCCAGCCACTGTCCACACTAGGGAGTAGAAGCAGGAGCCTCGAGCTTGGCTTTCCCTGAGTGCTCAGTAGCCTGGCTCAATCCTGAGACAGCTTCACCCTGTCTGTCAGTCTGTCGGCTTCTCCATTGCCCATGAATCTCGAAGGAAGGCCAGAAGCATCCAGCCGCTGAAGGTGCATGCCCTGGACGAGCTCCAATCTTGTTTGGTTCTGCCACACTGGTTCCTCACCCATTTTTCCAGTCTTGAGCCCAGTGTGTTATCTCTAGGAGGGTGTGTACACTGGCTCATCCACCTCAAGGGCCCTGGCTTTCCTGTGTGTGTCTGGAGTGTGTCTCCCTCCCTCCTTCCCTCCCTTCCTCCATCCTTCTCTCTCTCCCCCTCCCTACAAGGTCTCACTATGTAGCCCTGGTGACTTTCTTGGAACTCTAGGCCAGGCTGGCCTTGAACTCTCAAAGATCTCCTTGCCTATGCCTCCCAGCTGCTGGGGTCAAAGGTGTGTACAACCGTGCCTGGCCTGAGTCTCACTAGTTACAATTGCTCTATTTATTTATTTATTTATTTATTTATTTATTTATTTATTTATTTATTTATTTATTTATTTATTTATTTATTTATTTATTTAATTTGTATGTTTGTTTTTTGAGACAGGGTTTCTCTGTGTAGCTTTGCGCCTTTCCTGGAACTCACTCTGTAGCCCAGGCTGACCTCGAACTCACAGAGATCCGCCTGCCTCTGCCTCCCGAGTGCTGGGATTAAAGGTGTGCGCCACCACCGCCCTGCTGCTCTTTATATATTTTGAGTCAGCCTGGACTCTTACTTCCTGGTCTCTCTGTTGGTTATGCCCTTAGTCTGTGCCTGAAACACCCTGTCTTCCCCATTTCTGCTAGCTGTCCAGCCTACCTGAGCTCTACGCCATTTTCTCCAGGAATCCTCCCGTCTCCTAAGTGTCTCCAAAGTCTTGTTTTGTACGACACCCCGCCCTCATTCCAACATACCGTAATCTTGAGTTAGTTAAATGCATACAGAAATCAGGTCCTACAAGGGCAGAGCCGTCCCCACCCCATGACAGCAGACCTCTGCCTTCAGAATACTTCCTCTTTGCCTCACAAGCCAGATGCATCCTCACTACCATCTGCATCAGTGGCTCGCAACCTTTTCTAACACTGAGACCTTTAACACAGTTCCTCGTGTTGTGGTGACCCCCCCCAACCATAAAATTATTTTCGTTGCTACTTTGTAACTGTAATTTAGCTACTGTTATGAATCATGATATAAACATCTGATAAATATGCAGTTATCAGCAAAGGAGCCTCGACTCACAGGTTAAAAACCGATGCTCTAAATCCTGCCCTATCTCTGACCAGGGAGAAACTGCCTGTTCCTTTCACTATGACCAGAAATCACTCAAAGAAATAAGATTACAGCTTACCATTTGTGGTGAGCATAACTGTAAACAGACCAGGTTATGGATGTTCGGAGCCTTTTAGTTAGTGGCTTTGCAGGCTGCATGGAGTTGACTGTAGCCTGTGGAATCTAATACCTGCATTTAAAGGCTGTCCTGACACCCCCCCCCTCTTCTGTCAGTGAAGGTTCTTGCTCGTCCCTCTCAAATGATGTAAAAAACGTCTCCTTGCTGGTGGAGGGAGCTGACTGTTCTGTTTCAGATGCTTTCCACATGGGTCTCTGATTTCATTCACCCTCATCCAGAGGCTCCTGGGTCACTTGTAAGTTCTTACCTGCGATTCGTGTTCATGTACTTGCCCTTCTCCATCATCCTGCCCCTCGGTTCCTTAAAGCACTGAGCCTATGTTCTGTGGCAGCTGACCCAAGTCTGGCAGTGGAAACTGGTCTGCCTGCCTTTGTCCTCCTCCCCGCTTAGGAAGACCCCAGTCCTGTGGCCCTTCCTTCTGATGTAGACATCTTGAGCCTGCAGATGCAGCTGCTGCAGTGGCCTAGCCAAGGCCACTAGGGGTCAGGGACAAAAATCTGAGTTGCTTAGATACCAGGCCACATTTGCATCTTGGCCTCACTTCTGATGACAGTACCCCCTTCCCCCCCCTTTTTTTTAATAAGAAAATAAGTAAATGCAACTTAATTACGAAGTTAAAATAAAATCGAAATGGCAGTTCCATGGCTCTTTGCTGCTCCTGTTCAGTGTGCTTGCAAGGTTTTCCCAGAAGCCACTCTGGCTTTGGTTGTCCCCTCTCTGAGTAGCTCAAGGTCACAGGCTCTGCCCTCTGGGCTCTGTATTATTGAGCTTTACCAGTTGAGTCATGGAGGAAAGAAATCACAGCTTGATGACTTGTGCTAGAAGGGAAATGGGCGCTACTTGTTACAACATTTTCACATCTGTTTCTAAGTTCGTGGTTTCTAAACCCCTTTGTTTTTCAGAAATAAAGTGGATGTAGTGATTAAAACTACAGTGTTCCCCCAAGAAAAGGGGGGAGGAAGCTGTTTTAGAGCATTTGCAGAGTGTCTTGGCACTAGAGCTTATTTTCTCTGGCACCACATTGCCTGTCTACCTATCTGGAGATGTTATTAATAAAGCAGTTGCATACGCCGCATGTGAAAATCACTTCAATTACGATCATCTTTCCTGCTGTTTTATTCTCCAGAAAGGGAAATAGGATTGAAGTGAGAGCCACTTCATTTTTAGGTGACGAGCCCAACTTCCTGTTCTCTCTTTCTTTTGCCTTTTGCCTTGCTTAACTAAGTTTTCTATGTTGCAGACAGTGGGCTGTCACTTACAGTAATCAGTGTCCCCGTGAGACAGAGCCCCCTAGCCACGCTGCGAGCATAGACTGAGCACAGCCAGGCTGAGCTAGGTTACGGGAAGGACCCGCTGCGCTTCACTGCCAATGTCAGCTGTATTGTTCTCTATGAACAGTTCAGGTTTTCCTTCTATCTTCAAACCATTGTTTCCCCTTAATATGATCATGTGCCTGGCTAGTAGGCATCACTCTGTAATATTTTCCAAACTAAGAACGCCAAGAGTTTCTTGTGTTGAGAAACTCGCAGCTGTCTGTTTTGTGGCTGTGCCCTGGTGGTCAACGTTCTGAGCTCTGGTTCCTAACACAAGGGGTGTGCTGTGCGCGGCACAGCCGGGAGCCTGTGCACTCGGATGCACAGTGGTTCGCTCTCATGACGCTGCGCTCTTGCAGAGGAATCCATTCCCAGACCGTGAGAGGAGATGAAATGTGCAAATTCTCATTTTGGAAAAGACAGTGTCGTGTACTTTACCCTGTCTCTCTTCTTCACTCCCATTTTTTCTTCTCTTTCCCTCTTCTCCCTCCTCTTCCTCTTCCCCTCCCTGTCCCTTCCTTGTCCCCATCTCTCTTCCTTCTCTCCCTCTCCCTACACTCCTCTTTCATTCTCCATGGATATATTTGAATATGAGTACTTCATGTATGCAGTGGTTAGTAATTGAATGCATTCTTTTTTATTGAAATTTTAAATTAAGTTAGCATAAAAAGTAATGTGTTTTATTATCGTATTTTCTTTATTGTTTTTTCGAGACAGGATTTCCCTGTGTAGCCCTGACTGTCTTGGAACTTGCTCTAATGACCTGAGTGGTCTGAAACTCAGAGATCTGCCTGCCCCTGTTTCCCAAGTGCGCTCTCTCTGTCTCTGTCTCTGTTTCTCTCTGTCTCTCTCTGTCTCTCTCTCTCTCTCTGTCTCTGTCTCTCTCTGTCTGTCTGTCTGTCTGTCTCTCTCTCTCTCTTTCTCTCTCTCACACACACACAAATAATAAAATAAACCTTAAAAGAACCCTCATTTTTTTTGTTTTCTTTTTTTTGGGTGTGTGTGTGGATATTTTAAGTTTAGAAACTAAATTTTCAGTATCTTTTGGAAATAAAACCTTGGGGGAAGGAATCTGTGTAGCCCCTATTACAATAACTGTCAGAACTTTTTGACCCCATTACATTACTTTAAAAAAAAAAACTATTGAGCTTCATAGAGCTCTAGTTTATTCAGATTATATCTATTGGTGTTTAGCCTGTCAGATACTAATTTTTTTAAATTACTTTGCAGTTGAATTTTTAGGTAATATTTTTCTTCTTACCTGACAGCATAAACAGCCTCTTTGTGGAAAATGTGCTTTATGAAACTACAAAACAGCCAGGCGGTGGTGGCAACATGCCTTTAATCCCAGCACTCGGGAGGCAGAGCCAGGCGGATCTCTGAGTTCAAGGCCAGCCTGAATTACCAAGTGAGCTCCAGGAAAGGCGCAAAGCTACGCAGAGAAACCCTGTCTCGAAAAACCAAAAGAAAAAAAAAAAGAAAAAAAAAAAGAAACAACAAAACATTAGTGCAGACTAGAAAGCTTGATGGTTTTGTCCATCTCTTAATTACTTGGCTAATGAAGGACGCCTGGATCCTCTCAGTCCCCTGCATTCAGTAGATTCAGATCTCACACGTGAGAGGGAGATGGGGAAGTAACCTTTGAGTATTATGAAAACAGTTTATTTCTTACCAAAAAGAGTCCAGAGGCTACAGGCCTCTGGACTGCATGTTGAGAATCCTGCCACAAAAGGCCCTACATATTGTATTTTTAAAGAGGAGCCTTCTTCTTAATTATTACAAAATCATTTTTCATTTCTTCTTTCTGTGTGTCTTGCCATCATTTCCTCCTGCTTAAGATTCTTGACGTATGCTGCAGGGTATGTGTGCACTCCTTCACATTTTACCTGCGTCAGGTGGACAGCCATTTTGGACTTAATTGCATGAATATATCTGTAGAGGACCTTACTTAGGTAGGGTACGATTTACTGTTAATTTGTTCACAATACTGGTTGTTGGTAAGTTCTGGAAAATCTGAGCAGAAAGGAGCAAATAAGGTCATGATGTATGTTTGTTGGGGTGCACTTTTTAATCCCGGCACTCGGAATGCAGAGGTAGGTAGATCTGAGTTTGAGGCCAGCCAGGGCTACAAAAAGAGACCCTGTCTAAAGAGCAAAAAGATTATTTTTTTTTTACATAAAAGATTGTCATTGTAGCAGTAGTAGGTTACTTTTTAAAAAATACTCATTTTACTTTTATTTTTTAATTATCCCTTCCCATGGAATATCTTTGCTTTATAATCTTTGGACCTTAAAGTTGGCTGAACATCACTTAAAAATACATAATGTCATTTTTATCCAGGCTTGGTGTCTTTCACTGTTGATGTTGGAGAATGCCTTTGTTTTAATACAGAACTGCTGCATCATGTCCCCTTGATCTTGCTTTGTGTAACTATTTAACCCTTAATTCCCTGTGTTCCAGGGAATTAATTTTTTTACAAAGTGTGGTCTCTGGATCCTAGTCATTGTTGCGCGTCTCCTGGTTCTCCAGTGCAGTGAGTTACTGATTGTAGTTACTAGCTTTTCTGTTGGTTATATTTGCACTGTCCAGTCTAGTAGTCACCAGCTACATGTTGTCACCAAGACTTGAAAAGTGACTGATGTAACTGAGGAACTGAATGAATTTTTACTTTTTATTTTTACTGAGTTTTGTTTTATTTTTGAGACAGATCTGCCTGCCTCCATGTTGTGTGACAGACTTTTCCTGGGGAAATGTTAGGAAGTGTGTGCACAGAAACACACACACACACACACACACACACACACACACACACACACACACACACACACACGTTAGGGAGATCAGGACAGATCAAAGTACAGTTACCACCGAAGTCCAACTTGCTGAACCAGTGAGTTTTACTGAGGTCACTTACAGGAGCAGAAATGACTCAGACAGCTGCTTCACCAAGGCCACCCCAGCATGAGTGACAGCTCACACAGCTGGGGACCTGGAGCCCAGTCATCTGCTGGCAGCTCAGCAGGTCGGAGAGTGTCCTTCCCAGGTGGCTCAGCTGGTCTGAGCCGTTTCAGGCACTTCACTGATCTCTTACTTCCAAGCCGTTGGGCATGTCTTAAAGTCTCCTTTGGAGCTTGGCCCCTGAGAGGGATTACTGTTTATACTCTTTGAGGAGGTGGGAGGAATCTAGTGAATCCTGTCAGTTTTAGGGACTTCCTGAAGTGGTTTTGAACTGTCTTGAACTTCCCTGTAGGAGGGAATGTTTCAACATCAAGGAAACTGCTACATAACACTTCTCTTCAGGGACCCTATACCAGCCAAGCCTGGTTTTTGTTGTTATTGTTTTAATTTAATTTAATGAATTTACGTAGCCAAGCTAAGAAAAGTCTGTTTATTTCTTTTCTTAAGTTTTAATGAACAATTATTGTATATATTTAAAAAATATACAGTCGGCATTCGATATACACATACAAATATAGACAGATGTTATTAAGGCCCTCCAAACTCTTCTAGTGAGACACACACACACACACACACACACACACACACACACACACACACGCACACACACACACACACACACACACATTTAAATTGTTGTAAGTTGTAGCCACCCTGCTGTGCCTCAGAACACTAGAAGCTATTCTCCCCACCTGCCTGTACTTTCGTACCTAGTATCCAGTCTGTTTCTATCTACTCTTCCCCCTGCTGCTACCTGAAGGACTTTGGGGTTGACCTGATGGAAGCACCAGGGAATGAAAGTAGGGAATAAAGAAATATCAGACGCATGCATCCATAAAAGCTGGGGTCGGGTAGGACATGAATTCTGATCCAGACCAGCAGCAGCCCTGAAACTCAGCCGGTCTCTGGAGGGGAGCAGTCTCAGGCTGCACTCATCTTGTAGAAGGAAGTTGTGCTTTGGTATTTTCAGTACACACTGTCAGTATCCGTACTAGGACCAGCAGACGGCCTTGCCACTCCCATGGTGGGGGGCCTTGGCCTCCTTGACATGGCCAAGCTCATGTCAACAGTGCATCCTTAGGAGATTGTCCACTCCCCATGCCCCACCCTCCTAACTTTCTTTGTCTGTGGGATTAACATTTAAAATCCCACAAGTTAGCCGGGCGGTGGTGGCGCACGCCTTTAATCCCAGCACTCGGGAGGCAGAGCCAGGCGGATCTCTGTGAGTTCGAGGCCAGCCTGGGCTACCAAGTGAGCTCCAGGAAAGGCGCAAAACTACACAGAGAAACCCTGTCTCGAAAAAACCAAAAAAAAAAAAAAAAAAAAAAAAAAAAAAAAAAAAAAAAAAAAAAATCCCACAAGTGAAAACACCAGGTATTTGTTTTCTTGTTGTGCCTGAACTGTTCATGGGTCTCTTTTTTTAACCCATACTGTCACAGATGACTAGATGACTTGCTTTCCTTGTTTGTGGCATGGTAATACCCCATTGTGTATGTGAACGATTTTATTTTCATCCATTTATCTATCTACCGAAATCTGTGCATTCATTCCATCTTAGCTCTTGTGGATTGTGTTCTTGTAAGCATGTATGTGCAGGTAGCTCTTGGATTTACTGGCTTCTTGTAATTCTGTGTGTGTGTCTGTGTCTGTGTGTCTGTCTGTCTTGCTGAGGATGCAGCCTCAGCCATCCTACATGCAGAGTGTAAATGCTCTGTGACCAGCCAAATTCTTAGCCCCATGGCTTGATGATCTCATTACCTGTGGTGGTATTGTGTTCCCTAAAATATTGTGTACCCTAATAAACTTATCTGGGGTCAGAGAACAGAACAGCCATTAGATACTTAGGATAGAAAATGTTGGCACTCATGCCTTTTTTTTTTGTTTGTTTGTTTTTTCGAGACAGGGTTTCTATGTGTAGCTTTGTGCCTTTCCTGGGACTCACTTGGTAGTCCAGGCTGGCCTTGAACTCACAGATCCGCCTGGCTCTGCCTCCCGAGTGCTGGGATTAAAGGCGTGCCACCACCGCCCGGCGGCACTCATGCCTTTAATCCTAGCATTCCAGAGGCAGAAATCCATCTGGGATCTCTGTGAGTTCAAGGCCACTTTGGAAACAGCCAGGCATGGCTTTAATCCCAGGGAGTGATGGCAAAAACAGAAAGATATATAAGGCATGAAGACCAGAAACTAGAGGCATTTGGCCTGGTTAAGCATTCAGGCTTTTGAGCAGCAGTTCAGCTGAGACCCATTCGGATGAGGACTCAGAGGCCTCCAGTCTGAGGAAACAGGATCAGCTGAGGAATCGGCGAGGTGAGGTAGGTGGCTTTAACTTGTTCTGTTTCTCTGATCGTCCAGCATTCACCCCAATACCTGGCTCCGGGTTTGTTTTTATTAATAAGAACTTTAAAGATTCGTGCTACAATTACCTTTGGAGATCTGCCCAGGAATGGGCGTGCTGGTTCATACGGTAGTTGTGAGTTTAGTTTTTTGAGGAACTTCTTCCTTGCTGTTTTCTATTAGTGGACAGCATTATCCACATCCCTACCAAGAGAGTATGAGTGCTCCCTCTCACGCTCCCCATGAGTGTTTACTTTTATCTTTTTAGTCACAGCCATTCTGATTGGCAGGGGGTGATTTCTCAGTTTCCCGGGTGACACCAAGTGTTTTTTCTATTATTTCTTTGCCCTTTTTCTTTTGAGAAATGCCCTGTCAGATTGTTTGCCTGCTGTTTGAAAAGAGGATTGATAACAATAAGGAATATTTCACAGATAAGTGTTATCCTTGCCCAAGGGCCTAGCTGATGTTTGTTTCAGCCCATTGTAGCGCGTGTGCTGAAATGAATATTCCCACTTTTTAAAAAGGAGGAATCTTGGCCGGGCGGTGGTGGCGCACGCCTTTAATCCCAGCACCCAGGAGGCAGAGCCAGGCGGATCTCTGTGAGTTCAAGGCCAGCCTGGGCTACCAAGTGAGTTCCAGGAAAGGCGCAAAGCTACACAGAGAAACCCTGTCTCGAAAAACAAAAACAAAAACAAAAAAAAAAAAGAGGAATCTGGCTTTCGTGGTTGAGTGCGTGAGTTCTCTGTACTTGGGACAGCCCCTCATGGAGTGTTTTCTTCAGTTTGCCTGGTTATCCCTACCAGCAACTCTTTAGGATGTTCCCTTGTCTCACCACTGACCTCAGTTTCGCGAAGGCTCCCCCTGTCCACTCATCTGTTCCCCTCGGATGTACCGTAGCAAGTGTGTTTGACTGTCTGGTTTGCTTTATTGATGAGGCTGGAACTGGAGAGACAGGAAATTAAAAAAAGCAAGTCTAATTATGAACTGGAGAATGAGCTTTGGAGGGCAAACAGTTTAGGGGGCGATTGTTAAGGTTGGGCAGGGTCAACCTAGCTTTTGGAGAGAATACCTTCTTGAAAGGGAAACGATCCAGACAAAAGTAGAGGGGTGCAAAGACTCTGTGAAACAGGGTCACCAGTCCCATTGCTGATGATACACAGAGGAAGGAGAGCAGTATGCCGAAGAGAGCCTGTGCTTGGGAGTTGGTTGCTGCACCAGGAAGTGGAAATAACCAAACTGTCCATCAGCTGAGTAATGACTCAAGAAAAGAAGATCTATACACACAATGCAATACTGTTCAGCCTCTTTGTAATGTGGATAGAACTGGAGAACAGTATGCTAAGAGGAGTAAGTCAAGCACAGAAAGACAATTGCTACATGTGCTCAGGTCGACAGGAAGCTAAAGTGTTAATCTCATGGGAGAGTGCTAGTTATGTTATCAAGGGCCGGGAAGGGGAGGGGGAGAGGGACATGGAGAGAGTGTTCACAGGTGCAGTTGGGTAGGAGGAGTATCCTGTCCCGTTTTTCAGCACAAAACAACCATGGTTGCCTACAGTGACATATATAAAAGTAGCTCCTAGAGATTTGGGGTGTTCCTAGTGTGAAGAAGTGGCGTGTCCAAGATGATGCACATAGATGCCATGACTCTATCATCACATGTTTATGTGTGCAGAATGTCACACTGCACCTTCTAAGTGTGTAGTTATGTCTGTTACAAATAACAAAGATGGTCTTAAAATAGACACTGAGTGGGGAAGTAAACAATAAAGGTTTTGAAGTTTTTTAAACTTTAAAACCGTGGGGTTAGATGTCATCCTCAGTGTTCCACAGACACTGCTGTCTTGTTGCAGAACATTCCCTCTTTCCAAAGGAGAGTCTGTGCCGCGGCTCTTCCGCTCCCCGCTCACCACCCCAACCACCTCACTTGCCCCATTTCTGCAGACTTGCCTGCTGATGCCTTCCTACAGTGCACAGTGTGGCCCATCCTCTCTGTTGGGTGACGGTGATGTTTGAAGACAGAGAGCTAGTCATATGGACACCGAGTTTGGCAGAAGTATGGTTCTGCTAGTTAGTATTTTTCCTGGGAGTAAGGCTCCTTGGGTGTGGTGTCAAGAGTATTCCTGGAATGGCTAGCTAGGATCTAGCCTGACTAGATAAGCAAAGCTGCATGGGTGGGACCAACGACATCCCCCAAAGCAGACTGAATCCCTGGGAGAGCCCAGGAGGGGAAGGGCTGGCTGGGAATTTGTGTTTAAAGAGAGAGGGGTATCCGGTTTCAGGTTGGATAGTGGGATCCTGACTTAGAATACCTGTGGAACCATAAGCTCACCTAAACCGGGGTGTTATCTTCTGCTGTGCTCCATGGGGAGCACCCCAACTCTCTGCTCAGTACACAGATGGGCACTCCAAGGTTTAAAGGCAGCAGGGTGGGAATCTCCCTGCTTGGAGGGCTTCTCAATCAGTTGGAAGCAGCTCATTTTTCTGCCTCCTGATGAGTTATTTTCTGCCTCCTGATGAGTAAGGCAAGGAAAACTGAGTCAGCCGTAGCTGCTGGTGCCTTTGGCCAGCTGATCAAGCCTGTTGTGTTCCCAGTCTGCTTGCTAGTGTTACTGCGCAGCTACCATTCATCCATAGGATTGTAGTGGGCACCCTTTGTGTGCTCGTGGTGGGTCAGGTGATGGCCACAGCCTTTGTCTTGATGCTCACTAGATTGTGTCTAAAGTATGAATAGACAGTGGGATCTAACCCGGGCTGGAGCTTTTGGGAGGAGTCCCCAGGAGAGCGTACTGTGTGGTACACATTCGTTGCCCATTAGTGTAGATGAGAGTGAAGCAGGGAGCCTGGAAGACTTGTCAAAGCTTCTAGAATCTGCCTCAGGTAAGGGTGCACTGCTGGGGAAAAGGAGATGCCCCTGCTCAAAGCTTTGGGCACAGAAGGCTGGGAAGCTGATGTTAGCCGGAGCTTAGAGGAGCCTCTAAGCCAAAGGAGGGGTACAGACTCACTCACTGTCCACAGATCAGGAGGAACAAAAGGCTCTAGGCAGGAGCAGTCCTATTAGTTTGGGTGGGTAGTTTAAAAACAACACACTGGTACAATATGTTGATGGGTAGGCGAGAGCAAGAATAGACCCCTACAGTGGGTATGGTGGTACATGCTTATCATCCCAGCACACAGGATGCGGGGCACAGTGATCG
Organism: Peromyscus maniculatus bairdii; assembly: GCF_049852395.1. Lineage (NCBI taxonomy): Eukaryota > Metazoa > Chordata > Mammalia > Rodentia > Cricetidae > Peromyscus > Peromyscus maniculatus. Next base: position 75,457,591 of record NC_134858.1, read on the forward strand.
TGAATTCAATGCCAGTCTTGGTTCATAGCAAGCCATTCTCAAAGAGAAATAATTAATAATAATAATAATAATAATAATAATAATAATAATAATAAATGTCTGAAGCCATCTTAGAGTTCATGTGAAAGCAATTGGATTTGCCAGTCACACATGCCTTTAATCTCACTGCTAGGAAGGTAAAGGCCAACCTGTTGTACATAGAAAATTCCAGGGCAGCAAGGGCAACATAGTTTTTTTTTTTAAAAAAAAAAAAAAAAGAAGAAGAAGAAAGAAAGAAAGAAGAAAGAGAAAATGGCTTTGTCTGGTGTGATGGGGATGTAGGTGGGAAGACTTGGGTTTTACAAAGTTCTTGGGAGATAATAGGCCCAGACATGGTTGAATTACCGATGCCCTGACTCTTCCATCTGCTGTTTCCTCTCATGCCTCTGTGGCTCTTCCCATGTTGTGCCCAATGCTTTAGATACCCTCCAGCATTGTCTTAAGGCTCTTCTGTCTTGTAAAGTTCTTACTGACTCGGCCAGATGCCACTAGTTACGGTCTTCTTGGAACAATTCACTGAACAAATATTTAAGCATGTCCACATGTTTTAATGTGCTGATTTAGTCACTGCTGACTTGGCTTTCTGGTGAAGCAGATTCAACACACGGCCGTTACAAGGTTGAGGCAGAATCTGAAATGTGGCAGGCCCCACCACAGTATTTCTCCCTAGAACACAGCAGCCTCCGCCCACCTCCCTTCCATGGGAACTGTTTCTGCCTGCTCTCACCGGCCAGCATCTCAAGTGCCAGGGGAAGCTTTGCTGAATCCCCACAGTGCCTCTGGCCTGGCTGCCTGCCCCCACCCTTTACCGTTTACCCTCTGTTGTTCTGTGTCTTGCTGGGTGCCTGTACAGTTCTTACCGCTGATCTGATACATGTCACTGCTGTGCCAGACACTGAGAGCTTGCCTAGGTCATTCCATCCAGAACAGCACTTTTAAATGGTTGGTATTTGAAAAATACCCAGATGGCATGCCAGCTTCATTATTTCCTGCGATAGATGTGAGGACTCCTCCCCTGCCCCCCAAGACAGGGTCTCAACTATGTATATCACTTATTAACTAGAACTTTCAGAGATCCACCTACCCGTGTCTCCAAGTACTGAGATTAAAGGTCTGAACCACCATGCCCAACTAAACAGACGCTCGTAGACTTGGACACTTGAAGTTAATGAGTAGCAATGTGATTGGCACTGGCATCTTGGAGGGTATGTTTGCACATTGACTTTCTTGGAAAGATGTAGCAGTGGATAGGACATCCTCATTAATTAGAAAGTAGGCTTGAGTGTGAGGCCATGCCGCAGAAACCAGTGACGTTTAATATTGTGCATTTCTACCTTGCTTTAGTCTGCATGGGCCCAGGATTATCAGTGCCCCTGAGTAGTCGTTGGCCCCAAGTTAACCCGTATTACCAACCACTGAACCCAGGTGGGGGCTCATGTATGCCCTGTCTCCACTCGCCTTTCTATTGGTTGCACATTTCACTGAAAGTTCTTCAAGCTAACGTTTCTTATTTGCAGCCAGCTTGGGAGATAAAGACACACATTTAAAAAACTTACAGTGGGCTGGTGAGGTGGCTCAGTGGGGAGGGTGCCTGCCTCAAGACTAGTGGCCCAAAGTTCGATCCCCAGGACCTACTATCTATAGTGGAAGTCGATAACCAGTTGATGTATGCACACACAACAAATAAATACAGAAATGTATTTTGAAAGTTTTTAAAACTTACTGTAACCTGTTCCTCTACTTTTTGTCTTAATCTAGGGCTAATCTCTGACCCCTTGTTATAGGTCTTTTTGATTGCCATTAAGCATTTAATACATGTTTTAGATGTGCATCTTAAATATATAGATATGTAACTAGTTCCCATAGTTTTATAATCGAATCTTATGTGCTTTATTATACCACATTTTATTTTTATTTTGTGTGTATGAGTGTTTTGCCTGCATTTGTATCTGTGCACTGTAAACAGATGCTTCCTGTTCTGACTGCCCAGTCCCAAATAACCAACTTAGAGACTGAATATTACTTATGAATGCTTGCTTGGTCAATAGCTCAGGCTTGTTACTAGCTAACTCTTACACTTAAATTAACCCATATTTCTTTTTATGCTTGCCCCATGGTGGTACCTTTATTAGCATGGCACATTGTCCTTCTCCCTCTGTGTCTGGCTGGCAACTCTGACTCCGCCCTTCTCCTTCCCATCATCCTTAGTTTGGTCACTCCGCCTATACTCCCTATGTGGCCAATCAGCATTTTATTAAACCATTTCAAGTGACAAATCTTTACAGTGTGCAAGAGTGTACACAGTGCCCACAAAAGCCAGAAGAGGGGTTGGTTCCCCTGTGCCTATAGTTATGAATGGTTGTGAGCCACCATGTGGGTGGCTGCTGGGAATGGGACCCAAGTCCTCTCTCCAAGAGCAGTCAGTGCTCTCAACCATCTCTCCAGCCCCTTTACAAAGTATATTAAAGGACTATGGGAGAGGCTTGTGGCTCCTCCTGTTCTCAGTCCTGCATGCTGAGCACAGTGGACATCCTTAGGTCATAGTATCCTCCAAGGCAAATGAGAACTTCCTTGAGACTTGTCAGCAAAGCCTTGCTAAAGTCACATCATTACTGTATGTATGTACTTGCCCACCATTTTGAAGCAGGCCTACTGCCCAAGAGTTGGTAGGTCCTAATTCCTACTGCCTCCAAGGTACCAAAGTCAATCTGATGCTTAATTAGAATGAAAACTTAAAGTGAAGGAGAGTGTGTGTGCTACCTGAGCTTGTCACCGACAGCTGGCTCTCTGACATCTTATAGAATCGTTGTCTTGGTATTAGGTTCCCCTGTATATAAAGTGCTCATCACAAACTTTACATGATGACTTGGATCCTGTAGTTCGTGGTAGGTGTCTACAGGTTGCTCGTTTGATGCACGCTCCTGTTTTCCTGGCAGACTAGATTATACCTCTTCTAATTTTAGTGGCAGTTAAAAGCCTGAGCAGCCAGAGTTGGATCTGTTTTCCACCTGGTACATGTAGGCTCTGCAGTTTCTAATGTGTGAGTCTCCACTTCTGTAAATAGGAAAATTACCCTTTAAGGACTATTGGGAAGATTAAATTGAACAGTTTGCGTGGTATAGTCCTAAGTGCACAGTGGTGGTTACTATTGGGATTGTTGTCATTGGTGTGTTTCTGTAACTAAGGGTCCCATCCTGAAGCCAGAGTCACCAAAGGAAGAGCGTTCAGGCTTCATAATGAAATCTTCTTACCTCATTAGTGAGGCATTACAGACGATAATGATGCCGAACTTGTTTGATGTTGGGACAAATTAGGCCTGAGTTCATGCCACCCCATCCTATTAAACCCAGAACAACTTCTCCCTACTTGCCGGTTTCCTGCAGTGAGACAATTCTCAGACAGGGGCCACTTGTCACCATAAGGCCATTATGACCCTGGTAGAAGTTAGACAACTCTGAATTGAAGCTGTTGTATCCCAGGCCTTATTCTGTGTTCGGCAAGTAGACAACACTTCAGGGTGTGGGTATAAAATTTCTCAGTGATCAAGTCAAAATATTTTCCTAACCGTTCATCAGCACCTGCACAGGGACTGGAAAAATCAAGCTGCTTTACACTGCTTTAGTCCCTCTGATAACTCATAGCATAAACAGAATTTGGCTGACTCAGCTGCTGATCACCAGGGCCTCTCTTCTGCAGAGTGCTATGTACACAGTTAGGAAATCAACCAGTGTTCTCTTAAATACATGACGGAGTTTGAATTTTTAAAAAATAGATTTATGATCCTCTCTCACAGACCAAATTGACTGTTGCTTCATAGGACCCCCCCCCCCCCCCCCCGCTTTGAAGATTTTTTTTTTTTAAAACAGCAGTCCACATTTTCAAAAGCCAGATGACAAATGAATATCTATGATACACCTTCACATAATGAGGAGATTGTGTGTATTAAAATAATTGGGGGGCCGGGGGAGGCTGGCTCAGTTGTTAAGAGCCCTTGCTGCTCTTCTAGAAACCTAGGTTCAATTCCCATAGCCCACACCAAGTGTTTCACGATTCTCTGCAATTCCAACTCCAGGGGATCCAATGCCTCTGGCCTCAATGGGCACTGTACCCAATAGTATTTCCCCACACATAGGCATACATATAATTAAAAATAAGTCTTTAAAAAAAGAAAAGAACTGGGTGTGGTCGAGCACACCTTTAATCTCAGCACTCCAGAGGCAGAGAGATCTCTGTGAGTTCAAGGCCAGCTTGGTCTACATAGTGAGTCCCAGGCCAGCCAGAGTTACATAGTGAGACCCTGTCTCACCAAACCAAAACAACAAAAAAAGAAAAAGGTCTGGACATTCTAGCCTCTGGAAGTATGAGAAAGAAATGGTTTAATAAGCCCTTTCATCTTGAGTATTTGTTACAGTGGCCCAGGATGGCTGTAGCCTTTTTCCAGTTGGTTGGAATGCATTACATGGCTCGTGTGTATGACAGAAATGGAAATGCAGGCGATTTTAGACACGCTGTTGCTGAACAGTTTCAACTTTTCAGCTTTTTTGTGCACCAGGAAATATGTGATAGCTTTTCCAAATCAACTAGGCTATTTATGCACCATTTTGTTTCTGTTACTTGCCAGGTAGGTAGTCAGTTTTAGCTTTCAGTGTATGTCCGTCCGTCCCCCTGTCTGTCTTGTGTTGGGCTTTGTGAATTTGTGCTGAGTGTGGATAATAAGGAGTCCCACGCACTTTTGATCACCATCTTGTGTGGTACTCCTGAAGAAATCTGGTTTTGAGAGCATTTTACAGTTTCTTTTATTAAAATTTACCCAATTGACTTCTCTAGGAAAGGCTATTTATAACTTCTATACACAGATGGGGTCTCCTCCTCTTACATCTCCTTAATTTTCCTGTGGGGACCTCTTAGTTAATCCTTAATGGACTTCATGCTCATGTCATCGCTGGCCTTCCTTTGTTTTGTTACAATAAAGTGGTTTTTCTGAGCTCAGAATTGAATATTGCTGCTTGGGGAGAGCTGGGCTGAAGGGACCCATGGCAGAACACCGGCTCATAGTGCTGTGACTTAGGAAAGCTTTAGTAGTTCACTCAGATGCAATCATGTGGCCTAATGTTAGCTTTCCAACTAGATACTTGTCAGGACTTAAGCACCCGTGCACCTGGTGGAGACAGGAAAGCGCTGCCTGAAAGAGACTGGATCTAGATGGAGTTTCCAGAGGTGGCTCCGGAAGCCTTCTCAGTCTGCAGCGGGGTCGCGCCCATTGAGTAGCTCCTCTGTGCAGAGCCAGGTGGCAGCAGGAAGTTGAGTCACATATTGTGACAGGAGTCCCTCCACATGTAAAATTGCTCTCTTCTTGTCTTTTCTGGTTTTTTCTCTTCTTTTTTTCTGAGACAGGCTCTCTATGTAGCCTGTGGTTGGCTTGGAACTTACCACCTGCCTCCACTTCCCCTGAGTGCTGGGATTAAAGCTGTGTGGCACCGTGCAAGATAAAATATTTTATTCTTGCCATTTTTAGTGGAGTTGATAAGAAATTAATTAGATAATCAAAAAAATTCTTAGTTTTTTAAATAATGCAATGAACTTTTATGTTTTATTATCAGAAACACCTAGGATATGACAATATAAAACCACTGAGAGGATTTTTGTTAAAAAGGGGGGGGGCACTGAGACTATAACTCAGCAGAACACCACTGTGTGAGATCCTCCGTTCACTCTGCAATAGAGGGAGGGACTGAGGTGAGGGAAGCGTGTCCCACTTGAGAGAGGACGTGACAAACTCCTGGCTTGCACTTACTGTTAAACGAAGCCCTGGAGCTGTTCCGGATTTATCCCGGTGTCTTTGCCCATCTACAATCCTGTAAGATGAGGTTTTGAATTTGTTGTCATGACTGAAGTAGTTCAGCCCACAGTGTGTCTCTGAATCTCAAAGATGACATTTTATTCAGGGAGGCTTTACTTGTCCCATGACTTGCCTGCTCTTTGAAAAGGAGCCTGTGTGCAAAGCAGAGCTCCCGGAAGGGAAGCAGAACCAAGGCCGATGGATGCTAGCACTCCATCCCTGTGGTCTGGGTAGGTGAGTGTTAAATGAAGCTAGGTCAGACAGCCATGGAGCAGGGGAAACACCAGTGTTTGGGTGACGTGTAAACTCTGGGGCAAAGTTCAGAGGACCCCCCTCTTCCTTTTCCAACACACACCCTTTTTACTTTGTCACACCTAAAGTCACCGCCATGTAGAGCAGATTGAGGATGGGGGTGTTCTGTCTTTTGTTTCTGATAAATGCTTAGCCTTGCTTGTTGGTTAGTTTTTCTTCTAACAGTTATAGATTTTTGAAAATTGGACTTTTTGAGAGGGTTGTAGATTCATATGCAGCTGTAAGAGAGTATTCGCGCGCACACATATGCATGCACACATGTGCGCGTGTGCACACACAGAAGGATCTGGGGGCAGGGGCACATGGCAGAGGATGAAGGGAAAAGGGAAAGTGATCAGATTACATTTTAATTTAAAATAAATAAAAGAGATAGCACATGGATCCTAACCACCCTTTCCCTGTTTCCTCGGAAAACGCCCTGCCGACATGGACCTTGGTACAGTCTGGCATGGGATGGTGTCGTCAGTGTAAGTTTACTCAGATTGCCACATCTTTTCCCCCCACATCACCCTTGGCAGCCACTGGCTCTGCACCAGCCCTGTAGTTCCATCATTACAGAATGTTATATAAGTGGACTTCTTCGACTGGGTTTAAATCTTTGGAGATTCACCTAGGTTGTTGGTATATCAATAGGCTTTTTTTTTTTTTTTTTTTTTGGTTTTTTTCGAGACAGGGTTTCTCTGTGTAGCTTTGCGCCTTTCCTGGAACTCACTTGGTAGACCAGGCTGGCCTCGAACTCACAGAGATCCGCCTGCCTCTGCCTCCCGAGTGCTGGGATTAAAGGCGTGCGCCACCACCGCCCGGCTAACAATAGGCTTTTAAAAAATGTCTTTTATCCTTTGACAGATTTGTACATGAATACAGTATATCTTGGTTCTTTCTCCCCCCAAGCCTCCTCTCCTACTAACCCTGGATGTCTCCCAACAATGTCCCCTTCCCACCTTCATGGCCTCTCTTTCCCCCCTCCCTTTTGGAACTCAGCAAATAGAGTTAGTGCTGCGAGCTGGAGCGTTGACTGCTGGTGTTGACCCTTGGCAAGTCTTGAGCGGGTAACTGTAGCTTCAGCGAGTTCATGAGTGCCATTCATGCCGTGTCTGTGCCATGTCCAGAAGATAACACTCACAGCATCCTTCTCCATCCTTCGGCTTTGACATTCTTCCCTTTGACATCCCTCTTCCCTGATGTTTCCTGAGCGTTAGGTCCTATTTAGGGCTGAGTACTCACAGTCATTTATTATCAACAGCTTAACCAGTTGCTGCATTAACTGCCAAAAGAAACTTCTCTCTGGCCAAGGTAGAAAGCAGCACTTCTCAGTGGATATAAGTGTAACTAATTTAGGAGGCAGTTTGAAAACATGTCCATTTAGCAGAACAACAGAACCAGATTCTTCCCTTCTCACTCTCAGGGCCTTAACTACCCGCCCCAAGCCATGGGCTTTTGACCTCATTTCCCTCTTTTGGAGCAGGCCTCAAATTGAATCGGAAAGGGGTTGGTTGCCTCCATAACTTTGATGCACTATTTTCCAGTAGGCATACCTTGCCAGGCTGGTTAGTGCCCTGTTCAAGGTTTACTGCTGGATAAAACCATTGATAATGTTCCTCCTCCAGTGATCCACAGCATCTTCTGGTACTGTGAAAACTAGCCAGCAAGGGACAGAGCTTTAGACCAGTTCCAGCTTGGCTTCTCTAATGTCCTGCAATCAAAGTGTGTCGTGCCTTCAACAATATCTTACAGCCTGTTGGGCAACCAAGAGCAACACTAACAGTGGCTGGCTTGCATTGTTTGGGGGCCACCCGGGCTAACAACTCATGGGAAGTGTCCCATGCCTGTTATTTTATTATTTATTTTTTGTTAATACTAAGGACAGGACATACTGCTGTGTAACTGTCCACCCATTAAAGAACATCATAGTTACTTGAATTTAACTTACCATGATAAAGCTGCTTTGCATGTGTTTGTGTGAACACAAGTTTTTATTTCTCCCAGTGTTCTGTAAGTTCATTGTGGCAACAGAGTAGTATGTAATTGTGGGTCTTTATAATAGGTTGTTTTTTTTTTTTTTTTTTTTTTTTTAATTTGATTTTTCGAGACAGGGTTTCTCTGTGTAGCTTTGCGCCTTTCCTGGAGCTCACTCTGTAGCCCAAGCTGGCCTCGAACTCACAGAGATCTGCCTGGCTCTGCCTCCCGAGTGCTGGGATTAAAGGCGTGGGCCACCAACACCCAGCCTGTTTTTTTTTTTTTTTTTTTTTTGAGACAGGATTTCTCTGTGTAGTTTTGGTGCCTGTCCTGGATCTTGCTCTGGAGACCAGGTTGGCCTCGAACTCACAGATCCTCTTGAGTACTGGGATTAAAGGTGTGTGCCACCACCGCCCAGCTACAGTAGTTTTTATTGATATCCTCTTGAGTCGCTGTAACTTTGGGGCTGTTAGAAACAATCTCTCTGGTAGGTTCTCATTCTCTTGGGTGGATATCTAGAATTGCTGGGCCACAGGAAATTCTTTCTCATTTTGAGAACTTGTCGAACCGTTTTTCCTAACACATAAACCGTTCCATAGTATGACTGTCAGTTAGCATTAGTTATCTGACCTGGCAGAGGCAGGTGGGTCTCTGCAAGTTTGAGGCAGTCTGGTCTGTATCGTGAGTTCCAGGCCAGCCAGGGCTGCATAGTGAGACCCTGTCTCAACCACAAAAAACAACAACGAACCGGACAACAACAGATTCCCCACAAATATCCCATATCTTTGCCAGCACCTGTTTTTGTCCACCTTTAGTATAGATTATCACAGTGTCTGTTATGTGGATCTTTTCAAAGAGAGAGGGCTGCTACAGCAACCCTGCTTTGCGGTCCCCCCTGGTGTGACCACCACAGTGACTCTGCTTAGGTTAAAAGTCACCTGTGAACCCAGTTGACTGCTTCTGGGCTTCTGTGAAAGAAGGGGAAAAAAAAACCTTGTATTTTTTTTTTTTCCTGTTAAAAATGAAAGAATTGCTGTTGTTATGACACAGAATGGCATGGAAAACTTTTTAAAAGATTGAAAGTTTCTTTTTTTCAAAATAATTCAGGCTCTCTTTTTGTGGCCTAAAGAGCTAACATATGCAAGCTGGGGGGCTTCTCACGGAACTTCACATCCGTTTGGGGACTTTGCAGGAAAGATAGCGGGGCTGTGTAATGCATGCTGGGGCGATGTCATGTGTGAAGTGGGGCGGTATTAGCACACGTGAGGAATAATTTCCCCGTTGGTAGGGTTTTGTTTCACTTGGAGAGGTGGTTTGAATAGAAGTGGTCTTCCTGTCTCTTAGCTGGTAAAATGACAGCAAACGAGGAATTCGGGCCAGAATCTGCTGGAAGAAAAACCAGCTTGTCCTTGAGACGAGGCTTTGTCGGTGTGATAGGATATACGGAGGCAGCGGGGTGACTAAGCAGCAACAGCCGTAACGGTAGGGGATTTTGTTAAGCGTTCAGAAGCCCATTCATTCATGAACCAGTTACCAGAGCAGACCACTCTTCAGAGAGCCGTGGAGACGCTCAGAGAGATTTCTCAGCCTCCAGAAGAAGGACCCTGAACTTCTAGGGATAGGTTCCAGACATCTGTGTGTTAAAGCTTCTGGGTGACTGAGGTGCAGCCACATTTGAAAAGCTATTGCTAGGAAACTGGGAAATCACGAGGGCATATTCATTTCCTCACTTGTCTGGGCTTACATGGGCAGTCACATGCATATCCAGGTTCTCTATAAAGATACAGATGTGAATGTCAAACTGAGGGTTTTATTGCTGTGACAACTCTTTTTTTTTTTTTCAAGACAGGTTTTCTCTGTGTAGTTTTGAAGCCTGTCCTGGAATGAACTCTGTAGCCCAGGCTGGCCTTGAACTCACAGAGATCCGCCTCTGCCTCCCTGAGTGCTGGGATTAAAGGCGTCACCGCCACCCGGTGCCCATGGCAACTCTCATAAAGTGCTGCAAGCCGCAGGAAAACATAATGGAATTCAGCTACTATCACAAAAGCTTCTACTTGGAAAAGTCAAGGACTTCTCCAAAGGTCAAGCCATGGCTTAAGGAGTCTTGGTGATATTTTAGCTTTTGTATATATTTTAGCTGGTTCCTAAAATGATTTTCTTGTGTGCTTCCAAGAACTCCTAACTGTGTTTATCTAAAATGCCTATCAAGCATCCAAGGCCATACGAAACAACACCTGTCTCCTAGGTCAGGTGGATAGCTTTATTTCTTTTGCAGTTTAGGGTGAGACCCTTCTTTCTTATAGAACCTTACTAACAGACCCCTAACTTCTTACCTAACCACTTCTCGGAATTCAGACTGAGCACATAGATTCCCTTTTTGATACACTTACTGGTCATTAGCACTCAGTTGACCTCCTCCTTTACCACTCCCATTTTGGATTGTAAGAGAAAGCCCGGTGGTCACTGCCTGAGGAAAATTCTTACCTGCCTTTATGACCCCATAGAATTCAAGCCTAGGGACCTTGCTCAACCAGGGGACTGCTATTGCTTGGGTTTATAACTGGATTCCTGGGAGAGTTAGGTAGATAAATATAGAGAGAAATCAGGCAAGAAAGGAGCTAGGCACGAGAACAGAACTGAAGCTGTGTATACAGGATGTTATCCCAGAGGAATTAAAGCAAGTGGACGATAGAGCTCAGTGTGCTGAGATTCTATTTCCCCAAAATAGTCCTCGACGTTAGTAGTTCTCACTTCTGAGCCCCTGGGATGTATAATATTAAGACTGATCCCTCTAATATTATACAAGAATAAAGGAAAATATTTAAGTGAGGCTTATACTTCAGAGGTTTAGTCCATTATCATCATGGCGGGAAGCATGGTGGCATGCAGACAGACATGAGACTGGAGAGGCAGCTGAGAGTTCTACATCTGGATCCGCAGGAAGCAGGAAGAGACTGCCACAGTGGCCCTGGCTGGAGCATCTGAGACCTCAAAGGCTGCCCCAGTGACGCACTTCCTCCCACAAGGCCACACTTCCCTGTAGTGCCACTCCCTATGGGCCTATATGGCCATTGTCATTTAACCCACCACAGTGAATTCCAGAGGTTTCCGCTCTTGAAGAGCTTAGGCCTAAGTGGAACTGTGGACAGATGAACAGATGGTTTTAAGTAATAATCACATTTTACAGATAAAACACCCTTTTATCACTGATTGAAATACAGTGGAAGTGATGGTGGAATTGGAAAATGAGGCCAAGGGAGGATCATGGCCTCTTTTTCTCCTAAGACTGCAATGGGCAGTGGTTTCTGAGGCCTCTATTACCACCCATCTTAGGGGAACACAACTGTTTTGGGGGTGTGTTTATGTGTGTGTTGTAATGTGATACCATTTAAAATTACATTAATTCTCTATATTCTCTTAGAGGTCTGTATTCAAGCAATGTTGATAACTATCTTCATCATCTTAGTACATTCAAGTGCTCCTTTGGAAGGTTGTCTGGGTGTTCTAAGGGTGGTAGGCTGTAGAGCAAAAGACCCAGGTTCAGTGTCTTGAGTGCATGACCATTGGCAGCTCAGCACCTCCCTAGGTAAAATGCTTCTTGATTTGGGACAGTGAGGTCCAGATAAATCCATAGCAACTTAGCAACCGACCCAGTCCACTTGCGTTTTCCCGTATGAGCGCATGGCTGATTGGTAGTCGTGGCTCACAGTATCAAAGGGAGAGAATGTCACACTGCCTGTCACCAGGCCAGGAAAAGATCAAAATTGAAAACCCAGTTTCTCCTGAGGACTGTTTCCACACTATCACCATGTCAAAGAACTGGAGTCCTCTTGGCCGGAGAGATGGCCCTAGTGAAAGGCACTTACTGTTCCTGAAGAGGCCCAGGGTTTAGTCCCCCGCACCTCAGGTGGCTTGCAGCTGCCTGCAGCCCTACCTCTGATACCCTCTGACACCAGCGTTCTGTGCACATGCACATTAACTCATACCAGGTACACAAACATACAAAAGCAAACCCACCCAGAGTTTAATTAGGGAATTGAACTAATTAAAATTAATTAAAATAGTAAATTAGGGACCATCTATATAGAAAACTAAGAAATTCATTATGCACTTACCATTTGCTGGTTGTGAGGAGTAAGAGGCAGGTCAGACACAGACTTACATATGCTCTGTACTAAGGATGAGATGGAACCTGATCTGCATTCTTCCCAGAGAAATTCATGACCAGTATCCCCTCAGCGTTCCAGAGAAATCCACCTAGAGATTTCTTGCAGGTCCCATGATTCGATCCAAGTATCATTGCTTGTGATTACCATCTATAATAGGGAAGAGCAGAGCCCTGAGGTTAAGCACGTTTCACTGCCCATGACCTCGTAGGGAGTTCCAGTTTTGGGCCAAGTTCATAAACACCAGTGTACAGTCGATCAATGTTGTCTTTCTAACAATGGTGAGAATATACGTTTTTGCAGCACAGTGTGACTCACTGGGTCACACAAAGGTATAATTAGCCTTGTTTCACAGACTAGAGAACTAAGACACTAACAGATTGAGTAACCTTTTCTCTGTCACTCTGAATGCGAGGCAGCCACTTGAACCCTGGCTTTTTGTTTGTTTGTTTGTTTCATTTTTTTGAGACAGAGTTTCTCTGTAGCTTTGGAGCCGTTCCTGGAACTCGTTCTATAGACCAGGCTCATCTTGAACCCAGAGAGATCCGCCTGCCTCTGCCTCCCAAGCACTGGGATTAAAGGCGTGCGCCACCACTGCCCAGCTTGCTCGTTTTCTTGTGTCTGAGTTTCTTAGGTTATTTATATATTGCTTTTAAGGCCCAGAAAAGCACATCTCTGTCCCGAGTGGAAAAGAAGCTCCTTTTGATTTTGAAAGGGGCGTTCATGCATGAGTGCCTGTTTGCATTTTTAAAATGGTTTCATATCTTACAGAATGCTTTTGCTGAGCATATCGCTAAGAGGAAAGCAGAGCATTGAGGAAGGGCTCCCTGGGAAAATGCCTCTGTAACTAGCATTTCAGGAAGCTGTTGTTGTGGGTGGGTCTTCCTCTTTCTTTCCACTGTAATACCAAGTGTATCTTTCCACCTCTGGTATCTTGCTTGTGGACTGTCTTGCTCAGAACAAATTGGAAGAAAGAAGGAATTAATCTAAGGTGGTACAGCGCTGTGTTTGCTAAAACCTAGCGGGAAATAAGCAGGTTCTGTGTAGACAGTGCTGAGTGCTGAATGAGTAGTCCAGACCGCAGAGCTACGGGAAGCTAGAGAGAATGCCTAATGAGGCGTGGAGGAAGGAGAAAGGGTCGGAAGTGAGAAGAAAGCAGAGTAGGAAGGAGGGCTGAAGATGTTCTCTAGAACAGAACAACTGGGCAGGTGGTAAACCCCTGCACTTCCAGGGCTTTGAGGCTGAGGCAGGAGGATCCTGGGGTTTGAGGCCAGTTTGGGCTACATAGTGAGACCTTGTCTCAAAACAAACAAACAAACAAAGAAACAAACAAACAAACAAACAAACACCTCCAAACTACTACTACCACAGACCACAACAAAAAGCAAAGCCAGTGGAGTAACTATTAGTTTAGAAAAGTGTCCTCTAGCTGAGTTTAGAATAGTAAGTACCCCCACGCCTTCCTTTCTATGTGACGGTGTGTTCATGAGTCCTGGGGTCAAGTACTTCAGGGCTTCCTGTATGCTAGCCAAGTACTCTGTCAATGCAGTGTGCCTCAGCCCCTAAAATAATTCCTTTTAAAAAAAAAAAATACTAACCGGCAGCAACAGAAATTGGAGATGGAGGCTTCCCATGTGAAACATCTCATCTTATTTTAGTGCAAAGAAATACTGATTGTAGCAACATTTTAAACGTGATTGTCCCCAAATTGTCCATTATATCCTAACAGTAGGGAGGCTTTCCCTTCTGGTCTGTGACCCCAATTTGAAGAACACATCCACGCCTTGCTCTTAGAGTTACTGATCTGAGACCCTGTGCTGGTTTTCTTCATGTTTAGCAGAAAAAAGGATGTCACCAGGGTGGTAATGAGAGTTAGGGTCTTTGAGTGAGGGGAGAGCATATGGAATTTCTAGAGTAGACAAAGAATGTAGCTTTGTATATGTGGGAATGGTGACATGCAGTTGGACGAGGCAGGGAGCTAACATGGCAGGTCATGTTTTGTAGCCAAGATTTCACCCAACTTTATTATTTAAATGCCAGAATTTTTGAGGGATTTTGTTATTAGGTTATACTCATGTCCTAAAACTTGTTAGTACTTGTGTGTTTTTTTCCCCTTGGAGACTTGTGTAGTTAACATTTCAATTTTTTTTTTTTTTGTTTTCTTTTGTTTTTGAGACAGGCCTTCCTATATAGAGTAGGCTGGCTGGCAACTCACAGAGCACCAACCATGCCCTGAGGCTGTGTTTTAACAAAAGAAAAAAAAATTGCTGCTTGTTCTCTCTGGGAGCTAATGTTCTCAGTATAGAACACCTCTAAAATTCAGGGATCATGTGTTGTGGCTATGGCTGTGTGTGTGTGTGTGTGTGTGTGTGTGTGTGTGTGTGTGTGTGTGTGTGTGTGTGTGTGTGTGTTGGCAGCCAACATGAAAGAGTGTTCCATGTCTCCTGACCCTAAGTTGACCATTAAAAGGGATGGATGAGCCAGCATGCAGGCTGTTAGGTACCAGCCTGCTACCTCTCAGGGCATAGGTTTGTTAGCTCAGCTTAGTTGGCTGTTTGTAGGTGAACTTTGACAGTTCAGAAAAATAAAACACAAGGTGATGATGTGGTTACATAGTAGACAGCTAAACTTCCATGATACATTTTAAGCCAAAAGGAATTTGACTGGCCTGATTTCACGGAAAAGGAGACTGTCGCCTGGCAGTATTATTACCTTTTGCAGCCAGATTTCCAGACTGTCCCTGGCATGGATGGGTCATCAGGTGGCCTGGTTGTGGGTTTAGGGCATCAGCTGTCTTTGCTGTGGTTTGTATTCCGACTCTTGGATGTAGTTACATTGAGCCTTACCTGTCCAGGCAGGTTGCCTTCACCCCAGGCCCTTCCTTTCCTTCCTGGCACCTGTCTTTCTCTCTCTGACGCGTAGACTCTTCCCGGGAGCGCTCACACAGGTCAGACTTGCTGCTGTTTCCATCTCAGCCCCACTGCCACACTCCTGTTGTCCTTCTTGGGAGCCCAGTGGGAAGCAGGCAGAGGGGACTGGTTCGCTGTAAAACCCGTCGGGGTGTCATTATTCAGTGTTTGAACGTGCTTCTGGTAACTCTGCTATATGATTCACCTGGGCTTACACTACATTCGAAGGGAGCTAGTGAGGAGATAGATGGAGGGTGGGTTTTCCACACCAGCAGAGCTGGGGTTCTCTTTGGGCATGCGGTTTGCCCTCTTGGGTTCAGAGTTTACAGTATTTCATGCTGTGGTGCTTCTGATCTTTCCTTGAATTCAGGCCTAAGGATGCGGAACTCTAAGCCCTTCCTTGCCAAAAGTGATTTAGGTGGTGTGCTGGACTCTTTTCTCCCATCATGCTCTCTTTCAGATGCCTCTTTAAATACAGGGAGTGCCAGCCTCTGTCAGTTTTCTATAGTGGGATATTTAAAATGTGACACAACATCGTCTCGTGATTACCGAAAGTAGTCCAGAATTTTGTAGTGAGAAATGACTCAGCTGAGAGTGTCTGCTGCGAAATGTACATAATAAAAAAAGGAATTCGGGGCTGGAGAGATGGCTCAGAGGTTAAGAGCACCGACTGTTCTTCCAGAGGTCCTGAGTTCAATTCCCAGCAACCACATGGTGGCTCACAACCATCTGTAATGAGATCTGGTGCCCTCTTCTGTGTACATAATAAATAAATAAATAAATCAACACCTGGTGGGTGGTAGGTATACACCTGTTTTCCTAGCACTTGGGAGACTGAGGCAGGAAGATCTCCAGTTTGAGGGCACCTTAGGCCTTTTTGTCTGTTACTGACAGAAAAGATTTTCCTGAGATCTAGTCTAACTTATCATCCCTCCCTCACTATTTTTTTTCTTTGTCCATGTGTTTTATGTGTGCTCTCGAGCTCCTGAATAGCTTTGGGGGTTACTGTTATGGTTGGAATTTTAAAATGGATTCTGGTATACCTAGCTATGGCCTGCAGTTTCCATGAGGCCATCTGGATTGAGTGGAGGGCAGAGACGCTCGGCTAACGAGGCTGTGACTTTGGTTTGGTGTCAGCAGGGTGTCGTTTCTGGGGATAGTAATCCATTCTTGTCATGTCCCCTCTTGTCGATTTGTGGGGAGCCAGGCAGATGAATGAAAGGCCTACTGTTTGCTACACAGAGGATCAAAGCTCCTCCTCTAGAGGGTCCCAGTGCCTGCCTTGGTTCCTGCTAGCACAGTGGTACAGAGCACCTGTGTTCCCACTTGGTCCAGCACAGTCGAAGTCATGTCACTGGGCCACACAGCTTGGAAGCTGGAAACCCCGGCAGATAGGCAGGCTGCAGACCCGGCAACATGATTGGACATCGTCGCAAATTGGGTCCTGGCAACAGCTAGGCCAAGTGTCGAGGGTCCTTCAGGGTCCCGTGCCTATACAAGGGTGTTGCCCACAGGCCGCTCAGCAGTGGGCCAGTCCAGCCTGTCAGTGAAGACCTTTTTCACAGCCCCCTGGCATAGCAGATGAGGCTTAGTGAGGGAGAGGAAACTGGACAGGGCCCCGTGCTGGCAGATGGCCTACAGCCAGCGTGGGGACAGAGGTGGTGTGAGCAGCTAAGGATCGGCACCTCTCTACTTTTCCCAGTGTGCCATCTGCAAGGTGTGCCATGTGACTGCCCACTGTTGAGCCGGGCCGAGTGCACCCAGGCCTCTGAGCCACTGTGCTCCTCTGTAGTGGGCACAGTGCCCTTTCTCCTGATGGACACTGGCTCATACACTGAGGCCCCCTGTTGGTGCCAGCTTCTCAGGGCAGCCTTCTCTAACTCCGTTTTTGAAAATAAATCCCGTTCTGAGGTTCATTCCGTCCCTTTTCCCCCACTTTAGTCTTCTTGTGAAAGTAGATCACATTTCATGTATGTAGCTGTCATTAATACAGTTGTTCCCCTTAGGCATCTGGGTCTGCTTCAAGACCTCCCCTGAATGCCAGAAGCCAGAGACTGTATGAAACCCTATACATACTTTATTCCCCCCTTCTCTCCCTCCCTCCTTCCCTCCTTCCTCCTTCTCTCTTCCACCCACATTGTAACAAACTTTGACCTTTTCATTTGAAGCACACCTTAAAGTGCATATTCTGACCTCTCCAAATTGCCAGCGCCAGTATTCTCTAGGTCCATAATAAATACAGGCCGTGTGAACAGCCAGTCCGATAAATAGATGTGACTGAGTGCTGGCCCTATTGGTAGCATGTAGTTGGTGGGGATGCCCTGGACCAAGCAGTTTGTGCTCCAGACGGGATGGTGTGAGCTGCTCCTCTTTCCTCAGAGTATTTTACAGTCAAAAACCAGGAATTATTTTTTCTATTTTCACCTTAATATTTTCAGACTGCAGTGATTGCAGGTCATTAAAACCATTTAGATTGCTGTTTGTTCATATTATTTCTTTCTCCCCCACCTTGAGTTCTGTTTCCTAAACTACTGTAACTCTTAGGGTTTTAAGACCTTCATGCCTAGCACCTGGTATAGACAGTAAGTGTGGGTGTAAATGAAAAACATGAATGGCGTGGATCGGTGAGTTGTGAACAGAAGTATGGCATTTGGTGCCTTTGGTGATGTCTGTACCTTCTAAGAACAAACAGCCTCAGCTCTGAAGAGCATACGGACACACCCATATGGGAGTCATGGGCCTGAGTCACAGGCCCACCTCCCCATGTCCCTTCATCACAGGACCCCCAAACTGTTGTGTGAACTACCTCCCTCTTGACCATTTCCCATGTCTGTTCTTTCAAAGACTGTCTGGCTGCTTTTCCCCTTTGTTCCTAAGTTTGGTGGGAAAAGTTCTGCAGATCTCAGGGAAGGGTCATGCAGTTGAGAAGAAAGGCGTCCTCAGAACAGATGTGGCACTCTGGCAGTCTCCTCCTGGGTGTGATTTGAAGGGAGCCCTGTGCATGCCAACTCCTGCAGGCCTCACAGCAGGGCAGGTTGGACAGATTATCCATTCCAGTGCTGACATCAGTGTCTCCAAGTACTAGAAACACGAGTCCTTTTGGTATCCCACTGCTGAATTCAGTACTCTTGGACTGGAATTTGACCTTACGTTTAATCAAGCTGCTTTTCTCTGGCCACGTTAGCCTAGATTCTCAAACTGAGCTCTGTCCTAGGCTGTTGTCCTTGGAATAATGGGTCATTGAGCAGTTCCCGGAACTTATTTTCTTCCCAGTCCACTAATGGCTCTCTTGCCCTGTCCGCTCCCCCACTCCCAACACACACAACCAGTTAGCATTGTACCATTTAAAGCCTTTCTTCACCCCTGTCTCCAGCTTTCCGTTGGCCTCTGCTTAGGAAACCAAATCTTGCAGCCTTCTGTAAAGCCTCTTAACTAACAGGCAAAGAGAACGATTCTTGTACTGTACCCCCCGTGTCTCTCTGGGAACTGTTCCTGATGTTAGAAGCTGTTAGTTGAATTTTATTCTTCCAGCACAGCATTGAATGGGTGCATGCAGCTATCATGGAGGTGCATTCTAACATCTGCTGTCTTGAAGGCCTGGCTTTGGCTTGGGGTTCCTTACACCTTCTGGGCACATCTGGGTGATGCTTCTAAATGTTCATCCCTGTTTGCACACAGTTGGACACAGCAGGTGATATTTAGTGTTTTCGTTCAAAAGTCATGACTTTATTTAGATAATCTCTTGTTCTTTCAAGTTCCTCTCCTGAACTATTATCCATCCCCACACCCCACCTTTCCCCCAGCGGTTTGGCAATACTTAGAAATGGTTTTGAAGGTTATCAGAAGAATTGGAGACTCAGTGATACTGTTTAGTGGACAGGGACCAGGGATGGGTTAATGATCCACCAGGTACTGGGCAGTAATCGTTTCCCTCAGAATGTCAGTGGTACCCAGAGCAGTACAGACGTTGGTGGCTGACTGGTAGCAGACATAGGAGAGCTTCCTACCTGCCCCAATACTGCCCTAAAGGACTTACACGTAGTAAATAAATGCTGTCTATAATCATCCAGTCGTTGAGGTAGTTACGTCACTGTTCCCCTCACTTTACAGATAGGAGGTTAAACGACCCGCCTGCCACATACTGAGTAAGTAGAGAAATGGGTTTCAAGGCTTCAAGGTTTCAATGCCTTTTAAAGCACCCAGCCCCCCGACCCACTCACTGGCCAACTTAAACTGTGCCTGTATCCTCTTAGTGTGACCCTTCATTAACTGAGGAAGAGCGCTCACCAGGTAGTAAGTCTAGAGGTAAGATGCCTTGGGGGAAAGAGACTGTTTGGTAGTCATAGTCTTTGTTTCTGAACCAGTGGCCTATCACTGGGGATGGAGGTTGATGCTGTCAGTTTCTACCACAGGCTGAGGGTGCCAGTGCCTTCCCAAAGCAGGAGAGATGCTCGGACACAGCTCAGGAGCTGCTGCATTCCAGCATAGGTGGTTCTCCTAGCCCCCTTCGTATTCCAGCTGTATTGACGTAATTATAAATACTAGAGCTATCAGATATTTTCATGCATAAAGGTGTTTATCTGGAAACCAGCCAGAGAGTACACATACTTGAGTGTGGTGAGCCGAGAGCGGGAAGGAAGCAGTTACTGAAACTGGCTTTGCTTTTGCCCTTGGAAGTTACACTGTTGTTGGTGTTTTCTTTTTTACACAGTATTTATTCTTTGAAAATGGCATGCATTGATAGAGTATATTTTGATCATATCTGTAAGTAGAGTTTTTCTGTCCCAACCACCGGCTCCCAAATAACTGAACAGAGGCTTGATACTACTTTTAAATGCTCGGCCTATAGCTCAGGCTTGCTACTAGCTAACTCTTATACTTAAATTAACCCACCACACCTGGCTTCAAATGTAAACTCTGAGAAGACTATTTATTTGAGAAAAAGGTACACAAAATATCACAAATAATGACTTACAACAGAGGGATATGAGAGAACCTGAAAGCCAGTAACTTTTCCTAAGCCATTCATTTAGAAGGTACTTGCTTTTTGGTTTTTTGAGACAGGATTTCTCTGTAACAGTCATTGGCTGTCTTGGAACTTGCTTTGTAGATCAGGGTGGCCTTGAACTCACAGAGATCCATCTGCCTCTGCCTTCTGAGTGCTGGGATTTAAAGGCATGTGCCACCACTACCGCCCAGCTCTTGTTGCTTGTTTTGAGACAGGATCTCAAACTTTGTAACCCTTGCTGACCTAGAACTATGTGTAGACCTGGCTGGCCTCAAACTCAGACTTCTGTTGCCTCAAAAATGTGCACTTCCGCCGGGCGGTGGTGGCGCACGCCTTTAATCCCAGCACTCGGGAGGCAGAGCCAGGCGGATCTCCGTGAGTTCGAGGCCAGCCTGGGCTACCAAGTGAGCTCCAGGAAAGGCGCAAAGCTACGCAGAGAAACCCTGTCTCAAAAAAACAAAAACAAAAACAAAAAAAAAAAAAAAAAAAAAATGTGCACTTCCACACCCAGCATTAATCCAGAGTCTTAAGGATGAAGCACTGACTCACTGCTGTGATCAGTTTACTATTTTCTAATGCTAAGTTGGCTTGGTCATTTGCCAATGGATTATAATCCAAACTTATAAAAATCTGTATATGACTGGGAGAGAGGAAGGGGACCAGCAAAAGGATGGCAGCTGTGAAGGTGTGTGAGTGTGTGTGTGTGTGTGTGTGTGTGTGTGTGTGTGTGTGTGTGTGAGAGAGAGAGAGAGAGAGAGAGAGAGAGAGAGAGAGAGAGAGAGAGAGAGAGAGAGAGAGAGAGGCGAAGCTATGGTAACAACACGGGGGGGGGGGGGGGGGGGGGAGGATGGACTAGCAAGATGGCTCAGCAGGGAAAGGCACTTGCTGCCTAGTGTGACAACCTAAGTTTGAGCCCCATGGATCCACAGGGCAGAAGGAGAGAACCAGTTCTGGAACTTGTCCTCTGCCTTCCATGTGCATACCCCTACTCTCCCTTTAAATAAATACAGTAGGAATATTTTAAATTATATGGTATATGTTATATACGATGTATGTTATATACAATATTATGTATATATAGTAACAAGCAAGGACGCCGCCACTCCTCTCCTCTTGTCCTTGAGTGTGATTTCCCTGTGGGGATGGATGTCTGCCACCTTTCAGTCCCGTTCACTCTTCACACCGAGGTTCAGCATCACAGGGATGGCTTTTATGGAACTGAGAAAAGACGTTCAGAAAACTGGGACTTTGTTTTTGATGTGAGTTCACAGGATGCATCGTTCTGAGTTTCAAATTAGACCTGGCATATCAGTTGCATGGAGGAGTTAAGAACAGTTTTGTTTTTGCGGGAGGAATTCAACCTTTCCCTTTGCACCTTTGAAAATGGCTTGTTCTTGTTCTTTTAGGAAAATGCATATAAGAAGTATTTTGAGTAGACACTAATCAATGTCTCCTTTTCTCTTTAATAGGTTTTAAAATGGAACATTTTGATGCATCACTCAGTACCTATTTCAAGGCATTACTGGGCCCCCGAGGTAAGGCGGTTTTTGGTTTTGTTCAGCATCTAGGGCTTCCCTCCCATCTCTTTATGGTCTCTTATAAATATTGCATGAGGAGATCTTAGAAAATGTTTTCTGTGGTGAGATCAAAACTTTATCCCCAGTAACAAGGGGCCTTGCCAAGTTCTCTTGCAGTTGAATGCTTTCCCCTGGCTCCTGGGACAGACTCAGCTGCTGTGGCCTTCTCTCTGCTGGCTTCAGCTGCCATGCTTACAGCCTGGGATTAACGGTGGTTCACTTTTCTTAAATCTTGCCAGTGCATTCCAAACACGTACTTAGCCTGACCATCAGACACTGTCTCCCTTGCAAAGTTTAAGGGCTTCTTCCCTCTGAAAAGCGGGTCTTGATGTATCACCCAGGCTGGCCTTGAATCCATGGGGATCCTCTTGCCTTAGCTACCCAAGTGCTGGACTGTGTGTGCAGCACTACCCAAACAGAAGTATGTGCTTATGGTACGAGGCATGAAACCCAAGGCTTCATGTGGGCTAGATAGTGCTCTGTTGTTGAGCTATAGTGTAAATAAGCACATTCAGGACTTTTTCTCTCATTTTAAAAATTTAATTTTTTAAATTATCATGTTTATTTTAGCATATGGTAATGGTACAAAGTAATGGGCTTCATTTTGACATTTCCATGTCTACAGAATGGCATTGCTTTATATTCATTCCCTTGGTTACCCTCTCTTCTGTCCCCTCCCACATCTCTAATAGTGCTTTAAGGACTTGTTTATAGCTCATTACACTTCATGTCATACCCTTGAAATCCCTGGTTATACTGCTGTGGTAGTCTTCATTATCTCTTGGTATTTTTTAAGTAAATTAGCTCTGCATAGCCTTTTAGTATTACCTGTAGTGTCTTTAGAAAAGAATTTTTTGAGGGGTTCACAGAGATGTGTTAGACTTCCGTCACGGGGACAGAATCACTAAAAGTCATCTTACAGGAGGGAAGGTCATTTCGGTTCCTGGTTCCAGAAGTCTCAGTCCATCCTGGCCCTGTCTTTCTGGGCGTGAGACAAAGCTGACTGTCATTGTTGGAAGAACATGGCAGAGGGTGTAAGGACAGACCCCAGGATAAGGTGTTCCCTCCAAGGGAAGCCTTACTGACCTGTACTCTCCGTCAGGCCCCACCTTCTACAGTTTTCAGGGGCTCTAAGTAGTCCAGTCAACAGTGAACCCAGAGATGGATTCATCCATTCGTGACATCAGGGACCTCACAGTCCAGTCGTTTCGCTCAAAGACCTAACCAGGAAGATGTTTGTGAACATCTTCTATCAGACAAGAGTCTCAGTTTCACTCATGATTTTTAAAGTGTAGAAGAAAACAGCCAAAGAATTTCATCTCTCAGTATGTCAAAGATGAAATGGTGTTTGATACCATCTGTGATAAGAATAAAGGTGTGTGGTGATACTTTGTTTGTACTCCAGCAAATAAAATTTGTCTGAAGATCAGAGAACATAACAAGCCACTAGAATAAACATAGAGGCCAGGCAGTGGTGGCACACACCTTTAATCCCTGTACTTGGGAGTCACACACCTTTAATCCGGGTGTACACCTTTGTGTAAACACTAGAAGGTTGAGACAGAAAGCGATATGGCTGGGTAGAGAAGGGAATATAAGGCAGGAGGAGACAGGAGTTTGGTACCCTTAAGGCTGAGGACTCAGGGGCATTCAGTCTAAGGATTTGTAGAGGAGCTGGCGAGATTAGAAGTGGCTGTGTTTTGTTCTCTCTGATCTTTCAGCATTTACCCCAATATCTGGCTCCGGGTTTTTATTATAGACCATTTAGGATTCGTGCCACAAGGGTGTGGGGAGTCTAACTTGGTACAACCTCTTTTCTTCTATGGTAGTTAAAATACACATGACTAGTGATCCTGAGCTGATATCTATAGTGATTCTTGACCAGTTATACAAAGATAGATGAAGAATGCTCATTTCAGAATTGTCCATCCATTAGGAACAGGTTAAACGAGAGGGTGGTCAGTTTGAAGGAAAAACAAAACAAAACCAAAAACGAGTTAGGTTGGGAGTGGTGGCACAAACCTATAATCCTGCACTCAGGAAGCTGAAGCAAGAGGATCATGTATTTGAGAGTAGCACATCTGTGTAACAAGTCCCAAGACGTACCAAGCTGTACAGTGAGAGACAAAGAAAAAAACAGATGCATTTGCATCAGCTTGTGTCAAGACAGTGCCTTCTTGGCTATAAGAGACAGAAAATCCAACTTTTAGTTGTCTGAAATAATAATAAAAATGATGATCTTGCTTTGCAAGGAAGAGTAACTACTGGGCTATTTCAAGGGTTCTCTGACAGTAGCCAAGAGCCCTGTTCTTGATATTTATCCACTTTGTCATCCTCATCTGAGCAGCGTAGTCTTCAGGATGGCTTCCTTTATGACGGCAGCCCCTCCAGGCTGTACATCCAACATAGGCAGAAGACATTTGTACATTGTATGAGTTGAAGAACAAAGGCTTTTCACCTAAAAGCTTAGTGGTCACAGCTGTTCCACATCTCCATTTCTGGACTGGCTACCACACAGAGCAGCGAGCTACCCTGATCAGCTGGACCCCGAGAAACCCTTTGTCTGGGGCTAGGGTTGGGACCAGCTGATATGGGTACCCCTGGAGGGAGGATGGGTACTTGGTGAAAATATACTGTACAAAAGAGCAAGGTGCTGGACTGAACCTTTAAGTAAAAGAACATGAAAAAATTGTAGGTAATTACATATATTCGTTGCATTTATAATATATATGCAGACAGAAGATGTTAGCTGGTTAAGTGGTAACTTAACTTTTTCAATATAGACTGCTAAGGCCCAGAGCTGAGAACAAAAGGTGTTAGGAATGCCTGCCTTTGTAGCTACTTCCCTGAAAGACTTCTGAGAACTGACGGTTCTTAGAACCGACAGTACCATCCGCCACCATGCTGGTGGGGAGGATGTAGAGGCAGCATCTCTTTCTGAAGCCAAAGAAAGCAAGCCGTGAAAGATGCTGGGAAGGCTCAGAGTGTCTGCAGAAGGCTGACAGACACATAGTTCACCAAAGGGAGCGCGTGGTTTATTGAACTGTGAGATCAAGGCAAAGAACTTAGGGGGGTGAGCATGGCAGTCCAGCCAGAGGACAGGGCTGTAGGTATCAGGTACCTGGACCTAGGTGAGAGGATAAGAGTGGGGTGTCCTCTTCTACACAGGTAGCCCCTTTGAGTTAGTATGGGTCTCAAGTTCCTATAGTGCTCTAAATCTCTTAAATAGTCCCTGTCTGATCATAGCCCACCCAATAGCATTTCATTATTTTTACTCATTGGCCCTCTGCTGCTGGCCTTCTAGTCAGGCAGTGTCCCTAACCTGACTACAGGGCACACAGGTTGTGCCTGCACATGCTAGGCACATACTAGGCACATGCTGGGCACTCACTGAGCCGTTTCATGACTCCATGTTAACTCAATAAACATAATAAACTTGGTGGGTAATTTAGCTTTAATTTTCTTTCGGGATTTTGGAAAGCACGTTTTTACTGTTTTACGTAGCAGAAACACAAGTAATCAATCATTCTCAACCTGTATCAAAACGCTGTGCTCTGTTTGATGTGTATCCGTATGTATTCTGCTTTGTACAGATTTAATGCAACATTAGTGTCAGGTGGATTGGGAGTGGGTTTTCTTATGCGTATCTTCCTAATCACTGCACATTTTCTTCTGGTGTTTTTCAGATACCAGAGTGAAAGGATGGTTTCTTCTGGACAACTACATACCCACATTTGTCTGCTCTGTCATCTACTTACTGATCGTGTGGCTGGGGCCAAAGTATATGAAGAATAAGCAACCGTTCTCTTGCCGGGGAATCCTAGTGGTGTATAACCTTGGACTCACCTTGCTGTCTCTCTATATGTTCTGTGAGGTAGGTCAATGTCTGGCGAGGGCTTCCTTCCACTGCTCTCTCTGCTGGGGCTCCTGTCCTGAGTTGTGTCCCTACGTGAGGAAAGGCAGCTGCCCCACTCGAGGAGAGAGCTGGGCAGCTAGCCTAGTAATGCATTTTGAGTAGGTTTTAAAATTGATCTTTAAAAAAACAAAACAGCTGTTTGTACAGATGTCTCCTAGACTACCTAAAGTAGAAGCCTTTGTTATCGATTCTTTTATTACTCATGTTTCATGTGACATTGAAACTAAACTAAATATCTTAAAAAACATTCATATGCATGCAAAGTACAGGTTGGAAAATGAACAATGTGAAAAGCAGATCTGTGCACATTTTATTATTTATTAATAGATGCTCCTTTCTGAGGTGGAGGGAGGTGGAGGAGGAAGGAAGTGGGTGGCACATTGGTAAATTCTGTGGCAGTCAGCCTTTGTTCTGATCTGATAACTTGTCAGGTCTCACAAGTTTTGTTTTTAAAGTTTTGCTGTGCATATTCATTGTACCTGGCCCCGTGTTAAGACGAGGATACTTTTACACAAGTGTACACTGTGTGTATAAGCTGATTTTAAAAGCTGAGACACATGAATGGTAAGATCCTCATTTAGAATTTTAATGGGCTGTGTGAATTCAGGCCCAATACTTTTACATGACTAGAACGTTCAGATTAGGTATTTTTGCTTCAAAGGCAATTAATCAGAATCAACATTTCAGTTTTCCCTATTTTGCAAGGGATAGTAAAGCCAGGAAGGAAGGGGAAAGTTGTCCACTGTTGATAAGCACAGTTTGCGTCTTTGGGAAGGACTGTATTTTCCAGGCTCACATTAACCTCTTGCTAAACCCCCTTGGACAGAGAATTGATATCTATACACGGAATGGACACTTTCAGCTACTCTTATCGTGGCTTTAATTCTCCAGGGGGTAGTAGAGAAGAGGAAGGGGGAGGGGGAGGGAAGAATTGCAGTGGTGACTTCCTGGCTCACACTGAGCTAGTAGAAGCTCCTGGGACAGTTGGAAGGGCTGCAGCTGGAAGGGATGCAGTGGGAAGGGATGCAGCGGGAAGGGATGCTCGTCCCCTCACGTGTGCGCCCCTCTGCCAAGGTGTGACTGGGTGAGAGCAGCACTAGCATTGCTTTTATGTTACACACTCAGAAATGCCTGTGTGCGTGCGTGCGTGCGTGTGTGTGTGTGTGTGTGTGTGTGTGCGCGCGCGCGCGCACGTGCGCCTTTTTTCTGGCCCATTCTAGAATGAAGGCAGTTTAGCCTCCAGGATGGCAGGATGGAGATTGCAGGCCCAGAGGCAGGGCAGTACACGGGCATGACTCCTGGCCCAGTGCTGGGCCCTGCTCTCCATGCTGGAAGGACAGATTGCAGCAGCCGTCAGGTTCCAGAGCAGACTTGTCTCTCACATCTTTGAAAGATGACAGAGCCGTTTCTTTAAGGAAGCTTCTATAGACTTTAATAGTGTACGTAGTATGTTCTAGAAGGAAATAAGGTGATTGAATTTGAGAAGCCCTAAGTGTTTGCCTTACATGATGTTTCGCTTTTCACAAGTCGCAACGACATAACTATTATGTAATTTAGCGTCCTATACAGATATCTCTGAAGTAGAGAAGAAAATTGCTATATAAACCACGGTTTGTGCATCTGATTAGGGGCTTCTGGACAGCCTGTAATCAAAAGCACAGTTTTTCCTCTGGCACTGTGGTAAGCGTGAGGGAGTTCTGTGAGGACCATTTAGCCCCATGTATAGAGAAGAGATGTAAGAAATAGACAGAGGGACATCCCACCCTCAACCCCTAAGCTTACAGGACATAAAGGGTAACACACGACAGGCAGCTGTTACTTGTATTAAATCAGGTTTGTGAATTTGTATTCTAGTCACTTATGCCTGAGTGATAAACCCTGTTGCTCCAACGTGATCATCATGTGTGATTGCTGTTGTTTGATTCTTCCATAGGCTCATCAGTGATTCGACTGTAGTGTGTCCCTTGTCAAGGCTGGCACTTCATTTCAATTCAGGTTTTTTTCTGGAACTAGCGTTTGTATCCCATTGCCTAACAAGACACATACGGCAGCCCTGAAGCCTCGGCTGCTAAGCTGAGGGGATCCTGAAGCCTGTGGGGTGCCGTGCCATGCACAGCCATCTCCAGTTACCTTCCTGCTTATTGACATATTGAGGCTGTAAAGAATTTTTAACGCAAATATGTAGTCGTGGATATTTTTGTTTATTGATTACCAATCTGCCTTGAGAAGTTCTGGGTCAGTACAAGGAGAAGTAATGGCTGCAGGAAAAGGAAGGCCGTCCCTCACCTGTGTTTCCCCCCCACACCTCCCCATATTCAGGCCAGGGATGTTGCCATTCACAGTCAGGGTGGGCCTTCCCACGTGAACCTCTCCATAAACACACCCAAAAGTATGCCTCAGTAGTGCCCTAGACAGTTCCTAATCCAATCAAGCTGATGTTTAGAATTTACCAGCATGGGGTTCTCACCGTGAACACTGACGTGGATAATTGACACACGGTGGCACATCTACTCAGCTGAAATACACTCTCAGGGGGCAGGGAGCACACGGACTCTGTGTGCCTCGGTAAGAGCCATTTCTCAATGCTCAGTAACTAAGGCCCTCCTTTCCCTGCTCCCAGAGTGGAACGAGCCACTCTGACCACCGTGAGGGAATGCAAACTCTGAACTGAACCAGAATAAACGCTTCCTCCTTCAGGCTGCCTTTTGTAAGGTAAAAGGAACCAATACAAAACCCCCTGCCTTCATGATAGCCTGTTTCTGCACCAGCTGGACCTGCATTTCCCTGTCAGCCCGGCAGCAAGCCATATCGCAGTGACTTCTGCTCCTTTGTTCCAGTGTGACACAAGGTGTCCCTCTGAGGCAGCCGCTCTGTTCTGACGTGAAGCTGTTCTGATGTGTCTGCTCTTTTCCCATTATGCCTCTGACCTCTGTGGCCCTGCACGGAGTGGATCTAATTGTGTGGTCTGATGGAGTCTGAAAGGGCACGTTCATCTTGCTCAGCCTGTGCCTCACACACTGATCAGGACTCAGCAGCAGCTCTCAGGAAGCCAGGGTCCGTGCTGTGCAGCCTTTGCCTTTGGTCCCCCCAGGGGTGCTTCTCTTCCAGAAGACACGCTCCAGGCTCCCCTAGGCTGTCCTGCTCAGCTCTGCCTGAACCCCACCAGCGCTAGCTCTTGGGTTCTTCCTCCCTGCCCCCCAGTCTCTTCAGTGTCTCTGCTCCCAACTGAAGTGTTTTCATGGTACACCCATCAGCATCTCATTCCAGCCCAGCCCAGCCCAGCCCCACAGACAACCTGTGAGTTCCCTCTACATTGTTGTTTTGGTTGTTTACACCACAAAAAGTAGCCTTGTATAGATAGGAACAGGGAAAAGTCAGATACGAGAACCACATTTTTATACTATTTAACAGTCAGTTATAAATTACAGGTTACAAGCAATTACTTTTTGAGTATGCCTTTTTCTCTAGTAGCTGTATGTAGAACGGCATGAAAAAAATGTGATCAAATGATCTTTCCAACATCAGAACATTTAAAATTTTGTTTTAAAAAAATTATTCCTGAGAAGACAGACCTGGTTTAACATACCAAGCTTATTCCTTATTCTCCTCCCCAGTGCTGGGCTTACATACTTATGCTGCTATTCCTGGGTTTCCCAGGGGTTCTAGGGTTCCCAACTCAGGTTCTCATGCTTGCCCAGCAAGTACTTTACCAACAGAGCCGTTTCCTTATCCCCAAATCAGCTTTTTTAGAGAACCGATACTGGGCGTGGTGGCACATGCCTGTCATAGCTGGAGGATCAGATCAAAGCCACCCTTGGCTACATAGTGTGAGGCTAGCCTGCCACACATGAAACTCTGTCTCGAAACAAAACTTCTTAAAAGTACCCTCTAGCTACCTCTCTGAGGTCATGCTTCTGAAGTCATGGTTTAGCCTATGCTAATTTTTTTTTAACACTTTAAAACAGAAGTGTTTGTTGAATGTCCCAGATAAGCGTCCCATGTTAGCATTGTCGGGTTGTGTGAGATGTCTTCCCCTGACTGTCTGAAAGATGATGGAAGAACTTGAATACAGACTTCAAAGAACAACTAGGGGGTAGGGCAAACCAGCTTAACCTTCCTGGTTAAGAGGTAGAGTTGGGTGTGTTTTGTGTGGATGGGTGTCCAACCTGGGTGGTTTCTGCCTTTGTTCAGGTTGCCAGGAGTTCAGACTGCCTTTTCTTTGAACCAGGCTTTGAAAGTCATGGTGCTTTATTGGAGAGGTAGAGGTAGAGGATGCGGCGTTTGGGTTGGGTACTGTGCCGGAGCCTCCTGGTCTGTAATTGGAAGCTGTTAAACACCTCCCTAGACACCTCTGGGCTCTGCCTTGCTTGGGACTCTGATGTGGCCAGGGAGCAGTTGCTTTGGAAGTATTATATTCCAAACTCTCCTCTTTTTCTTTTGGCTCAGACTTTCCTAAAATAGATAACATTATTGTGGGAAACACGGGATTTGAAGGACATGTTTTGTTTCCCAGAATACTTTGAAAAGGGTTTTTGCTCTTGCCTTCTTTAAGGAGGGTGTAGAGAAGTTGACTCAACTGGAGAGACCAGTGTCTGTAAGAAAGCTCTGCTAGGTGTGCCCAGCGTTTTGATATTGTGACAAGACATTGTTGCCTATGAAGTTCACACCGTGAAATCATCAACCCCTCCCTAACATGCAAAAAAGTCTGAATGTTCTAATTATGTTTATGGTTTTATGTTGGGGTCTATTCATAGCTGTCCCTGGGGTGCACAGTTGTAGGTTGGACATGGCTGGATTGTTGCCCAAAATTGGTGACCCTTTGTTCCCTTACAACTGAAGTTCCTTGTTCAGAAAAACTCGCCCGAGGGATTGTAAGGGAATAGTACTTGCCCCTCAGTCTGTCTGAAGCTCTTCTGAGAGGAAAGGGAGGATGTAGTCCAAGCACCTCCTCCCTCCTCACCCACACAGGGAGGAAGGGAGAGAGGGAATGCCTTTGCCAGAGAGGAAGCCTTGGACCTGATTCTCCAGACTCCTCAGACCTAACTTTGCTACAAAGTAATGAAGTAGTATATGGGAAGGCCAAGGCTGCTCTTTCTTTTTCTCTTTCCCACTGTCTGTCTGTCTGTCTGTCTGTCTCAGTCGCTGTCTCTCTCTCTCTCTCTCTTTTGAGATAAAGTCTATGTACACCAGGCTGGCCTAGAACAGAGATTCTCCTGCCTCTGTCTCCCCAGTGCTGGGATTAAAGGTGTGTACCACCATGCCCACCTTACCAGTTCCTGACTAAAGCAGGGCTTTGCAAAGCAAGACTAAATGAAGTAGGTTGGCTGAAGGAGAGTTTTAACCTATAAAGGACACTGGCAAGGGCTCCTGTTTCCGCCCTGATTGTAGATTCTCAAGTACCGGAAGCAGAAATACCATACATTTGGCTGGAATCCTATCAGACTTATGTGGAACCTACCAAAGGCTGTGCACCGACTTCCTCATTTAACCTTCGGTCTCCATATTCCTGTTCTTTTTTTATTGTATATAAACAGTTAAAAAAAAAAAAAAAAAGACCTCCAGCATAAAGAGGGCAGGGCTGGTACTGAGAAGATGCCAGGCATACTTGCTTCAGGTCGGCCTGTTTGCTCTGTGCTAGAGATTTGTCAAGTGTGCAGGAGCGGTCCTCATGGGTAAACAAGGGTGGTGCCTTCAGCTGTGTTCGTGGTCATAGAAGGAAAAACACTTCTGAAGGGCCTGGGTGTGAAAGTATCCTCACAGGCTTCCATGTGCTCTGGACATGAGATTGCAGATTGAAAGCTACCTGCTGCTGTGACTCCATTCATAATAGTGTCCAAAGTGGCCCGATACGCTGTTGGGGAAATGGGTGCCTTTGAATTCAGAATGGCTTCTGATTACTTACAAATCAGATGTCTGCTAAGGAGATAGATACAGGTAAAGGTCTAATTTCCCCCAGCATCCTTCATGGATCGACGAACCAAGAACCCAGAAACAGGCATGGAAAGCATAGAACTGCTGTGTGAGTTACCCATGTCATTTCTGTGTCTCGGTTTCCTCACTTACAATGCTCACTTTTAGCAGATATAAAAGCATACACACCCCAGCAAGCAAATCTGTGAAATGTCTTAACGGCTCTTAGGAGCGTCCATTGGGCTGCGATATTGTCATATTCAAGCATTGAGAGCTTGCTTTCACTGCCCTTCACTCGTCTCTGCTCAGGGAACGATGTCCACATAACTTACCCACCTTTAACCACCCGAACCAGACAGCCCTTCCAGCATCCTGGGGCGTTGGGGTACCGGGGTAGAACTGTGAGGAAAGAGCTTCTCCAATTAGACTGGAGTGCTTCAAATGACCTTATTTCCCAGGAGGCTTTGGTAGCATTCCAGGAAGTACTGTGCCGAAGGTTAGACTTCATTTGTGGTTTGAAGTCAGTTCTCACCCTTAAAGGTCGTTCGCGCCCTTCTTGCATCAAGCAGACCTCGCTGTGACTGATGCTCACCTACACTGTTCTTAAGGCGAAAAGATACACAAAACCTCCATCGGCTATTGGATTTGTCTCCTAGGAGAGAAGGAAGCCGCTCGCTGTGTTTTAATTATAGCTCTTCACACACTCCTGGCCTAATTAAGGGTTGCTTTACTCCAAGGAAGGAGAAAGCGCATATGGCCTTACAGTGGGAGCTGCCCGTATCTTGGTTACTTAGGGAAAGCCACGTAAGTAATCCTCTCTTTGTTGTCCCTGGACCGGTTAGTGGTACAGGGAGTGTGAAGATCGAGACAAGCTGTTCCTTGTGGCCGGCTTTGTCACTCGGAACCGTCCCTTAGCTGCGTCTCAGAAGCTCAGGGTCGATGGCAGTCCTTTCCCTGAGTGCCTCGCTTCGTCCATCCTCTCGGGCCCTCTTGCTGCACCAAGTCTGCTGACACACAACATCTTGAGAGTCTCAGTGAGAGAAGGCTGCAGTCTAGGTGGCCTCCACAAGGACCAGGAGAGGTGGAGGAAGGGCAGGCTCAGGCCAAGAGCATGGCCACCGCAGGAGCAGCTGATGCTGTATGGAGCTGGCTGTTGCTGACCAAGCTCACCACCCAGTGCCCACCCACACCCGTGTTCTTTATCCTCCAAAGGTGTTTTACATAGAGATTTTCATTTTCCTCTTTTATCCGAGGCCATAGGAAGGGGCAAGTAGGATTTTGAGTCCCATTGCTTATAGAAGGAAGTCCCACTTGGATTCCTTTAGAAACAAAAATGAAAACGAGGCACGTACGTGCCTGGAGGGCTCTGCTGCTCCATTAACAAGAGTCTTCCTTGCTAAGAGACACCTGCAGAATTCCAAGAGGTAGGCTCTTCCCTAAAGAACAACCCCACCCTGCACAAGGAGGTCAGGTCCTCAGTACCTGAATAAGTGTCTTGTACTCATGGTCATCCAACCCAGGATACAAAGATGGTAGCTGAGAAAATGGTGATGGTAGGGTCTAGATGTGACTTTTTTTGGTTGTTGTTGTTTTTGAGACAATCTCACTATTTACCTTAGCTTCCATGGAACTTATTACATAGACCAGGTCACAAACTCAAAAGAGATCTGCTTGCCTCTGTCTCCCAAGGGAGATTAAAAGTGTGTGCCACTGCACCCTGCTAAATGCGACAACTTTTAATATGGTAAAATTTCAAGAGGTGTAGCAATTGAAGGTAACAATTTTAGCACATTCCTCTTATTGTACATATTTATCCTCATGGGAACTTTACTGCATTGTCTGTGACCTTTTGGGAAGGAGCATTTCCTCTCTGTATCTCAGAAGATATCTAGCGTTTCTGTCATGGGATGAAGGCAGGACAGTAGACAGTGTATTCTGACGGCATGACCCTCTTCAGTTAGGTTTCCTGCGGAACCAAGTCCACCTCCTCACCCTGCTTTCTGGTCCTCTTTTCACTCTGGTTTTGTATCTTGAGTCTTGAAAGTTCTGATAGGTCTGGGAGAGACAGACCTAACTGGCCTTGAAAGAAGACATAAGACCAAAAATATATGCATGCCTAGGATGTTACCTCATCATGCTGGTCTAGAAAAAATAGCATTGTATGTGGTCTGTTACGGAGTCTAGCGTAGAAATTATTGAAAACTTGGGCAGAAAACCACTTAGAGATAATGGAGTCCACCCTCACTTTGACAGTGAAAAGCACAGTGCTATCGGTCAGACCTTCCCAACCCACAGGGCTTTTCATCTCAAGGCATTCTAGACTCCTGGGCTGTTCTTTGGCCTTGAAAACTGTGTAAACTCTGAATGTTTCCATGTGGAGAAAGTAACAAAACAGAGGGAAAACATCAGAAAGGAAGTCAAAAGAAACACCAGCTGCTAGCTCAGCATCCATGCGAGTGTACCAGGCCTGGCATTTATTTCTCACGTTAAATTGGATGAAAATGTGACAGTGTGACTCAGCATCCATGCGAGTGTACCAGGCCTGGCATTTACTTCTCACATTAAATTGGATGAAAATGTGACAGTGTGTCTTCCAGTCCTTGTCCAAACATGCTGCTCACTGTAGGGCATCTGTGCTGTTCACCAGGCTGAGCAGTTGTCTCAAGGGCAGTGGGCCTGAAGCCTCCTGGATCCTGGCTCTTAGGTACCCCTTCCCTCAGACCCTTTCTGACTGATCAGTAGCATGAAACCGCTGGGTTACCACCGTCCGAGCTGCATACTGAATTCTCTTGAGACCTTTACAAGAGGCCCCTTGAGGTTATGTTTCATGGTGAGAGTGAGGCCAGGCATTAGTAATTCTTTAGAAGCTCCCAGGTGATCGTGCTGTGCAGCTACAATGGGACCCACAGCTGTTTCCAAATTTCATCTGATCAGAATCACCTGTTAAAACACTGGCCAGCTGGTAAATCACAGCGCTCAAGAGGTGGAGGCAGGAGGATCATTACTTCAACCTTGGCTACCTGAGACCCTGCCTCTTCACACACATAC
This sequence comes from Peromyscus maniculatus bairdii, assembly GCF_049852395.1. Classification (NCBI taxonomy): domain Eukaryota; kingdom Metazoa; phylum Chordata; class Mammalia; order Rodentia; family Cricetidae; genus Peromyscus; species Peromyscus maniculatus. The sequence goes on from NC_134858.1 coordinate 75,492,271, forward strand.
ACACACACACACACACACACACACACACACACACACACACACACACACACACCACATTGGGTTTCCTGCCCATAAATTTCAGAGTCACAAGATCCAGGGTGGGGCCTAAGGCTGTTACAAGTTCGTGGGGGGGGGGGGGTGTCAGCTCTGCTGGTTGGGGACAGTTCTTTGAACCAACATCATTAGATTCTCTAGAGTTTGTAATCTGGGTCCCTGAGTGCCAGCCTTGGTGATCTAGGGTTTTGGATTCTGAAGGTGTGGGGTAATCCAAGAATGCATTCCTCAGGGGTCCTGGGTGCCTCTGGTGGTGCTGGACGAGGATACACACTTTGATAACTAGTGACTGGGTCCTTGTGTGTGTTTCATGCTTGTGTGAGATGAGACTTAAAGCATGCCATCTCAGCACCTGGCGTTCTGTGGTTATCAGGAACACTCAAGATTGTTCCAGACTATAGACGAGTAAACAAGCCTGGAGCTGTGCTTTTCATAGACAAATAGCACCCCATGGCTGTTAGGAACATGGCAGGTGGGCAGCGTGGAAAGAGAGTAATTCAAATAAACTTCCTGTCCGGACCGTTGGCGTGGGTCCTCAGGTCTCATAGGCTGCTCATCTCGCTGTGTGGAAACTGCCGAGGAAACAGGCCCTGGAAGAGAGCCCGTGAAAACTGCAGGACTATAACAAAAGTTTGCACCTGGTTCTGGGGTCTTCTGTGACACCACAGTGTGTGCAGACAGCTCATCCGTGAGTCCAGAGGGCGACACAGCAACAGGAAGTGACAAGGAATAAGGAAGATGGACTGGGTTGCTCCTGGTGTTTAAAGCCTGGTTCCAGGCCAATGGTCTTGGTACCGGCAATTTAGGGACTCGTTAGAACTACACATGCTTGTACCCCCGTGCCCCAGATAGTCCATGACTGGCACACTCACATCTGAGTGCACTCAGGTTTGAGAACCCCGGCTTAGGGAGCGTGGCATACAGAGACAGGATGCCATCTTGGAGTTGCACTGGTCTCGGGCATGCTGAGGCTCCAGGTAGAGGGGGTTTCTGAGGGCAGCAGCCTGGGAGTGACTTCAAGCTCCCCTTCAGCCTTCCAGTGTGCTGACCCTGTGTGAACGCAGGTACAGTGTTAGACTTCCCTCTCTCCACAGTTCCCGAACTTGCCTCAGTACAGCCCCGAGTAACTTTCCACATACTCGAAACGAATGAAGTTCAGCTGAACAAAGTTCACTTGAGCAGGGTTCTCTGCGGTAACTGTTTTTCTTCTCTTTTTTCAGTTGGTGACAGGTGTGTGGGAAGGCAAATACAACTTCTTCTGTCAGGGAACACGCAGCGCAGGAGAATCAGACATGAAGGTACTGTTTCAGGGGTGGGCGTGGGTGGGCGTGTCTGTGTGTGTTTGGTTCTTCAATAAAGAACTTCTACAAAAGGCGAAAAAGACCATACCCTCTCAATCCTGAGAATTCCTGATGACATTTTGAAAAGAGAAAGAAAGAAGTGCTGGGTGTGTGGTAGGAAAACATGAACATGAATGGCATACAGAGGATGAAAATGTGAGCCGCCCTCTCTGTAGAAGAAATTCTGTGAGCAGTTGACAGGGGAAGATTGTGTTTATCAGCTTTCATATTTACATAAAAGAGATCATTTGGATTTCAAATCATTCTTCTAAGTGCCTTCTGAGTGGTGGTATTAAAGGTAAAATCCAACTTCCACTCTTGAGGATTGGAGTTTGTTTTTTTTTAACAGAAGGCTTACAGTCAAAGCTCAGCCCGGCCAGCATTTCCTTTGGACATACTGATTGGACCAGCAATGGGTACCACACATTCTGGTTCCGTTTCTTCCACGATTCATGCTACCTCACACCAGTCCCTCAAGCCCAGAGCATCCTTCTCCCTCCTAGAAGCTCTGCAAACTACTTGAGAAAAGTGCTGTTGAGGCTGGAGCTTCCCGGGGCTTTTGTGTTGACTTAGTTTTGCTTGAGATGGGATCCTATAGGGCCTCGCATTCTATGTAGCTAAAGATGATCCTGAACTCTGGATTCTCTGGCTTCTACCTCCAAATCCCAGGAGTGCAGGTGTGCGCTTCCTGTTCTTCTTAGAGTGTGCAAGAGTGTCAGGAGCCCTTGGCAGACACCCCTGCTGCCCCTCCAGTCCTCCCAGGATAGCATGTTCATTGATTAAAGGCACCCACAGTGACCAGAGCTCAGACACCCGAAGGCACTGGGAGCCAGCGGGGCTCTCCAGCTTTTTGTGTTGAGTGTACCTATGTATAGCATGTTCCAGGTGACATTCCAGAAAAGCACTGGAGAAAAACCATAAACCCTTTGCTTGTAGATCATCCGTGTCCTCTGGTGGTACTACTTCTCCAAACTCATAGAATTCATGGACACCTTCTTCTTCATCCTTCGCAAGAACAACCACCAGATCACAGTCCTACATGTCTACCACCACGCCTCCATGTGGAATATCTGGTGGTTTGTGATGAACTGGGTTCCCTGCGGCCATTGTAAGTAATAGTGTGTTTGGGAACATGTGATAGAGGCAGACTGGAAACTTAGGCACTCAGCAAAGATGTTGTCTCTGTGAATTCCTAGGTTAAGCTTTGAATTTGTGTTCAGTTTTTTTCTTTTTCTATTTATTATTATTGTTTCAGTTAGCATACATTGTAAAGGGTTTCATTGTGACATTTTCATAGCATTATACTTTTTTCTCATTTGTCCCTCCTCCGACTACCCCCTCAAGTTCCCTTTCTTTACCCCTTTTTGTCTCCTCCTTTCTACTTTCTTAGAACATCTATTAGACAAAGTAATCCTAAGCAGAAAGAGTAATGCTAAAGATATCACAAGACCCAATCCCAAATTATACCACAGAGCCATAGTAACAAGAACGGTAGAGTACTGGTACAAAAGGGGCATGTGGACTCAAAGAATAGAACAGAAAGAAGACCAGAAATCACACAGCTACCACATAATCTCTGACAGAGTTGTCAGCAGAAACACTCATTGCTTTAAAAAAAAACAACACAAATTATTCATTAGTAAATAGACTGTTGAATTCAATACACAGTTCATTAAAGGAAACACAAATGCCCAATACTTTTAAAAAGTGCTCAGCATCCTTTAGCTACCAGGAAAATGCATGTTACAGCTGCTTTGAGACCCCATCTCACTCTAGTCAGAATGGTTATCCTCAAGAAAACAAACCAGTGGGGGATATAGCAGAGCGACAAGCACTTGACCAGTATCAGTGAGGTCCTAGGTTCAATACCACTAGAGGCAAATGCCGGTAAGGACATGGGCCAAGAGGAGCTGTGACTCACTTCCGGTGGCACTGTATCCTCATTTAGCTGATGTGGAAATCAGGAGGGAGGTTCCTCGGGAACTGAAGCTAAAACTACCATATGACCCTCCTGTACTGCTCTTGGGTAAAGAGCCAAGGACTCCAAGTCAGCAAACCACAGAGGTACAAGTACTTTCATGGTTATTGCTACGCTCTTCACGATAGACAACAAATGGAACCAGCCTGGATGGCCATCCACAGGTGAAGGTCAACAGTGCACAGTGGAATTTTATGCAGGTATAAATCATAGCATTTGCAGGAAAATGGAGGCAAGTGAACGTAGCCAGGCTTTCTTTGGACCACCAGTTCCCAAATAATGATATGGAGACTTATTAAATATGAAAGCTTGGCCTTAGCTTAGGCTTGTTCCCAACTAGCTCTTAAAACTTAAATTAACCCATTTATATTAATCTACATTCTGCCTCGTGGCTTGTTACCTCTGCTCAGTACCATGAGTCTGATTTCCTCTGTGATTGGCTGGCAAATCTCTGCCTCTCTTGATTCCTTCCCAGAGTTTCTATCTCTGCCTGGAAGTACTGCCTATCCTCTCCTGCCCAGCTATTGGCCATTCAGCTCTTTATTAAACCAATTAGAAGGTGCTTTGGCAAAACACATCTTCACAGTGTACAAAAAGATTATCCCAGAACAAAGTAAAATGAGCCAGACTCAAATACTGCATGTTGTATATCATATGTGAACCCAAATATAAAATTGTATATGTGCATGTATTAATGTGTAGGTCACAAAACTAGGAAAAGGATCATGAGAGAGGAGGAAGAGAGCTTAAGGGAGGTGGGAAATAATGAGGGTAATGGAGTGTATGTAAGAGCAGAGGGGACTGCTTGCTAGGGAAGGTAGGAAGCCACCTTGACAAGAGGAGGGATAGGGAAGGACACCACCAGGAAGGGGAGCAAACAAGAACAAACTACAGCCGGGGCGGTGGTGGCGCACGCCTTTAATCCCAGCACTCGGGAGACAGAGCCAGGTGGATCTCTGTGAGTTCGAGGCCAGCCTGGGCTACAGAGTGAGTTCCAGGACAGGCACCAAAGCTACACAGAGAAAAAAAAAAAAAAAAAAGCACAGTGACAGAAATGTATGAAGATGCCACTGTGAAACCCATTATTTTGTATGCTAATTTAGAATTGAAATCATTAAAAAGACAAGCCTCTTCAATAGATGGTTCTGGAAAAACTAGAAATCCACATGTAAAACTAGGGAACAGAACACAGATCTCTTGCTCTACCCCAAAATCAATCCTAAATAGGTCAGAGGCTGTAAAGTAAAACCGGAAGTTATGAACCTGTCTAAAGAAACCCAAGGCATCAAGATACAGAAATAGGCAAGGACTTTATGAAGAGGACCTGGGGTTGCCTTTAATGAGTTTGTGTGACCTAAGAGCACAGAACTTTCTCTAGCAGTCAGTGTCTTGTGCTGATTGGGTAAAATGAAGGAACTACCAGCCTGGGTTACATTAAGAAGTGGGGGATGGGTGGTCAGGTAGGTAACTCAGCAGGCAAAGGTGTTTGCTGCCAGGCCCAGTGCCCTGAGTCCAACCCCAAGAGCTCATATGTTGGAAGGAGACAACCAACTTCTACACCCCTTGTTCTGTCTAGTGTGGATGGTATGTGCTGCCAAGTGATGGAGTCTGTCTGGTGTGGTAGGTATGTGTTGGGGAGCAAGGCCTTCTTGGCTACAGCACACGTTATGAAGCCCCTATACCCTCTCACTGAGTGGGGCTACCAGTCCATAGCATGCACTGAAGTTTGCTAGCTCTTTAAGGTTGGTTATGGTGCTGGCATTTGCATCTTCAGGTTCCACTTAGGATTCCAACAGATACCTCAGTCACGTGGTTTTTTTTATCCTGACATTGAAGAATTTGACTTAGAATCTTAGGATCTGCTCATGGATTCTCCCCTGTCCCCAGCATAGTTGCTGATTTAACTCTGCCCACCAAGATTCACAGCTCTATCGGGTGTATAACTGGACAAAATTTTCTAAATGCAGTGCCTTTGCGCTTGGGAGATAGGTGAGACCCTTGGGGGATGGGTTGAGCTCAAACCCCGCCCCCTCCTTTTTTAATATTTTTATTCACCAATCACAGTTTTCCTCCCTCCCCACCCCCATCCATTCCTCAGAAAGGGTAAGGCCTCCCATTTAAGTCAACAAAGGCGGTACATCAAGTTGAGGCAGCACCAAGCTCTTCCTCCCCTGCATCAAGGCTGAGCAAGGCATCCCACCATAGGGAATAGGTCCCAAGAAGCCAGTTCATGTGCCAGGGACAGATTCTGGTCCCACTGCTAGGGGCCCCACAAACAGACAAAGTTACACAATTGTCATCCACATGTCTAGGGCCTAGGTCCGTCCCAGGCAGGTTCCTCAGCTGTCAGTCTAGAGTCCATAAACTCCCATGAGCTTGGGTCAGCTGTCTCTGTGCGTTTCCTTGTCATGATCTTGATACCCCACCTCACCCCCGCTTGCTCATATAATCCCTCCTCCCTCTCTTTGATTGGACTCTCAGAGCTAGGCCCAGTGCTTGGCTGTGGGTCTCTGCATCTGGTTCCATCAGTCACTGGATGAAGGTTCTATGATGACAATTAGGGTAGTCATCAATCTGATTACAGGGGAAGGCTAATTCAGGCACCCTCTCCACTATTGCTAGAGTCTTAGCTGGGTCATCCTTGTGGATTCCTGGGAGTTTCCCTGGTACCAGGTTTCTCCCTAACCACTTAATGGCCCCCTCTATCAAGATATCTCTTTCATTGTTCTCCTTTCCTGTTCCTCTCCCAACTCTGCCATCCCAATACCTCACATTCCCATCCCCCATCCTCTATTCTCTATCCCCCCTCCCCCCAGTTTACCCAGGAGATCTCATCTATTTCCCCTTCTTGGGGATGATCCATGTTTTCCTCTCAGGGTTACCTAGCTTCTCTGGGTCTGTGGATTATAATCTGGTTATCCTTTGCTTTGCTTTACATCTAATATCCACTTAGAAGTGAGTACATACTGTGTTGGTCTTTCTGGGTCTGGGTTACCTCACTCAGGATGATTTTTTTTCTAGTTCCATCTGTTTGCCTGCAGATTTCATGATGTCATTGTTTTTTACCACTGAGTAATACTCCATTGTGTAAATGTACCACATTTTCTTTATCCATTCTTTGGTTGAGGGACATCTAGGTAAGCTCAAACACTCTTAAACTAGTGTTCATCCCTTACCACCTGTGGATAAAGCTAGCCCAAATTCTAGTATGGACCGCCCTGCATTTGATTACATTCGAAGAATATTTTACATTCCAACATATCTGGACAGCTAGCCCCACCTGGCCCATGGAAAACTAGAGAGAGTATACATGACCTCTGCAAGGCTACAGGACCAGCTTCTGTCATAGTCAGTAGAAACTCCTTCTAACATAAGTCCGTGTATCTGAAGCGGGGGTGGGGCTTTGGTTCCTTAGTCACTGTTGAGGATGAAAGTGTAAAAAAAAAAAATGTATTGTACTAGAAATTGAAAGTCGTGGTAAAATGGATCTTTCATCTCGAAGGAACTGACTCTAGATTCTGCTGTTTACCACAACCATAACTATAGTCCTAAGGAGTAACCGTAACTTCCAAGTCTCCTCCAGACCTCAGCAAAGGAATGGAAACAGCATGCTGCCCATCACTTAGCCTCCCCCAGTATTCAGAATGGCACCTCTTAGGCATCTGGGAGGAGAAGTCCGCCTCCCCACCAGCCACACCTGCAGGTGCCAGGGCTGGGGCACGAGTAGTCACGGGAGCTTCAGTTGACCACTGGGATCAAGGTGTCCTGGTGGCTGCTTGCCCTGCCCACCTAAGTGGAAACTGACTTTCCGTTACACATCCGTGTAGTACGTAGAGCTGCAGCGGTTGTTGTCCTCTGGAGTCTCAGGAGTTTCTCTAGCTCCAAAGGGTCTTGAATTTCCCCCGACTGTTATTTGCGAAACTCTAATGCATTTCTCCAATCCCCTTTGTTCCCACAGCTTACTTTGGTGCCACACTCAACAGCTTCATCCATGTCCTCATGTACTCGTACTATGGTCTGTCCTCTGTCCCTTCCATGCGTCCCTACCTCTGGTGGAAGAAGTACATCACCCAGGGGCAGCTGGTGAGTAACTTAGTCACTGTGCCCAGAACTGGCTCCTTGCTGGCCACAGCCCTCTTCCAGGCCACACTGTTGTTTAATCAAATCCAGTTGATCTAGTTCAAGTTTCACCGGCAGATCAGGGAATGCTCTTGTAACTAGTAGATGGAGACACTGCTCTGGACTGGGGGTGCCTCAGGTCTTGAGCTCCCAACTTCAGGTCAGTCATAGTTCTTATTTTGTGTGTGTAAGCACATAATGTGCACACGTGTACTCAGGTCCAAAATGAAGCTGAAAACTGCTTATCTGTGTTCCCAGGAGTTTCAGGTAGAACTTCCAAGGTGCTGAGTCCAGAGCCTTTGTAGCTTACTGGAGAGTGAGCCTGTTGGCTAAGATGGGTACAAGGTGACTGCTCTGGCCCCGTATAGCAGAGCACCTCACACTGCTTCAGATGATGGGCCCTGGTAGAAGCAGGCCAGCAACTGTCTGGTCTGGATGGTTCTTCTCACCATTCTTTCTTAAACCTTGGCCAGTTGTCAGTATATTATTGGTGCACATTCCTCCCCCCTCATGAAGTCTTCCTGAGCTGATTAGTAATACTACTGTTGACCAACACTGGCGCCTTTTGTCCTGGGTGCCAAGTACTCGTGCTAAGGAAATGATTTTTGTATGAGTTGTTTCAAATGTTGTCTCCATTCTGTAGGTGAACACGTTGAGGCAGGAGGCCAAAGCTGGCTGCAGGGGCAGGCACTGAGCCCCCCAGCCCAGGCTTGCCGTATACATTTGTTCCAAATGAATCTAATTTAGATCCCCTGAATCAATCTTGATTTCTCAAAATTTAAAAATAACATTCTGAGACGCTCCTTCTGTGTTTGGTGTTTCATTATCACCTCTGCCAGCTGCTCTGCAATCCTTATTAATCTTGTTCTCACCTGTGAGGAAGGGTAATTGTTCTCTAGCCTCCTCTGCTACCAGAGGAGAAAGGATGCAGAGATGGATCGATGCCGTAGTCGGGGCTCTGGCAGACAGAATGTGGAAGAACACCATGGGACATTGACATCCTGCTGGGCTATGGGCCATCTGCCTCGTTATGTCTCGTCTTGGAGGACTAGCCTGAAGAAAACAGGGAGCTGGTGGAAGCTTCCAGACGTCACTGGGCTGGCCTCACCCGTTGGTCCTCCTGAAGGTTCTTTAGTAGTCAGGTGGCCCTAACACCTTTTCAGTGTATCTCTACACGGGGCCACCGTTTTTTCAAGGTCGCTCATCAGGAGTCATCTGTGGAGCTGGCCTTTTGGCCAAGAAGAGTTTTAATGTTCATGACAGCTTTCACCACATTAAGTGAACACAGATCCCGAGGAGGAAGCATATCAGTCAGATCATGTGTAGCAAGCGACATCTCTGGCCCCTTCAAACACATACCTCGCTCCTCTCTCTTGTATCTGTCGGTGCCGAGTCCTGGAATAGGATGAAGGTGGTTTAATAGCTTTGAGGAGAGAGAGGGAACTTGGAGAAGACACATACATACACAGTTTAGGATAAAATGTGGTATAGAGGGCTGGCAAATGCCGGTTCCCAAACTTGGGTGGAAGCTCCGATACACAGTTCTGGTTGGAACCCCATCTGTGTTCAGCCCTGGCCTTTCTCCTCTAGGTCCAGTTTGTACTGACAATCATCCAGACGAGCTGTGGGGTCATCTGGCCATGTACCTTCCCCCTCGGGTGGTTGTATTTCCAGATTGGATACATGATTTCCCTGATTGCCCTCTTCACGAACTTCTACATTCAGGTAACCCTCGCCTTTCGCTGGCAGCCGGCCTTCAGCCTCTCACTCAGGAGGGCTCTGTCAGCCCCTGCTGGTGCTGGCACTGTGCTCTGAAGGAGCCTGCGTAGGGATGGAGGGACCGCCCGCTTTGCTCAAGATGCGGGAACTGGGCATCTTGGGGCTCAGGTGGGAGATGAGCAGTGTGCTTTATTCCTTCCCTCTGGCCTAGTGCAGAGAAATAGAGGTGATTTTCAATCAGAAATCTCAGCCTCACTGCCCTGCTTGTCAGAGCTAAGTGACATTTCCATCGAAGTCCTCTGCTATAATTGAAACCTACCATTTTGTCCCACTTTTCTACGGCTCAAGTTGGGGCCATGAGTTTGGTCTCATGAAGTGATAGAGGTTTGCGCACAGACTGTCTCTGGGGGCGCCTGACCACTTGGCATACACTGATGATTCTCCTGCTTCTGTGGCCAGTGCCCAGTGGCTTCAGTCCTCACTGACCTGGGCAGAAGGTCAGGAGCAAGGGCAAAGGTCATGGGTCCTGCGCAAAGGCCAGTAGTATGGAAGGGCCACCCGGAGGCTCAGCCACTGTTTCTCTTCTGTGTCCCCATGTACCTGCGTGTGACTTGTTGACTCATGTTTTGCTGGGGCCTAACTATGGGACCTTTCTCCAGTTGCTCCTAGCACAAGAGGACTGAGGTAGTAGCTGAGGCAATAAGACAAGATTAAAGATAAGCAGTGACGTCTGTGTTAGAGGAGCTGCTGTCGGGTGGGAGGAGCCAATTTGGTCATAGCCGGTCACTCTACCATCCAGTCCTTGAAGAGGCAAAGCAGAGTGAACATAAACTCTGTATCATAAATGTTTCTTTTGTGACCTCGGAGTCAGAGAACCTATGAGCTAGGCTTCAAAACAAAACAAAACAAAACCCCGAAAGTGTGATTGAAATAGAAAATGGTTATTGGAGCACAGGAATTACTTGACGAGATTCATCATACAAGTAGAGCAGGCCTAGTTAGGTGCAGACTAGTATAGTTCTCCTGGTTAGCAGGCACTCAACTGCCTTGTACATTTCAGACCTACAACAAGAAAGGGGCCTCTCGGAGGAAAGAGCACCTGAAGGGTCACCAGAACGGGTCCACGACTGCGGTCAACGGCCACACCAACAGCTTCCCTTCCCTGGAAAACAGCGTGAAGCAGCGGAAGCAGAGAAAGGATTGACAAGGCGGAGGCGACCCCTCCGGACCACGGCGTGTGATTGTAAGCACAGTATGAGTTGTGCCCTGACGCTCGTAACAGCTGCTGTCACTAGTCTGGCCTACTGTAGTGTGATTTAGGTCGGGCCTTCTCCATCAGTTCCAAACCCCTAGTATGTATACAGATTATACAAGTAGGCATACGATTTCTCCCATTTCTGGGCTCTCATCGACCCCCGCGCTAGACTGTGGAAAGGGAATGTTATTGTAGTATCCGACACTGCTGTTGCCTTATTAGTTATAACACGATAGGTGCTGAATTGTGGTTCACAATTTAAAACACTGTAATCCAAACTTTTTTTTTTTAATTGTAGACCATGCATGTGATTGTAAAATGTAAATTTGTACAATGTTGTTAACAGTAGAAAAACACACATGCCTTAAGACTTAAAAAAGCAGGGCCCAAAGCTTATTAGTTTAATTAGGGTATGTTTCAACTTTGTATTCATTTGTAATAGCTCCGTTTAGAAAAATCAAATATGTGATTTATGAAACTAGCGTGTGATGTGTAACTTCAAGTGACTTGGAGATGCGAAATGGACAGCACCTTCCGCTTTCTGATGCTGGCTTTTAATAGGCAGGCTCAAGTCTGGTGGAACAGTCAGTTTAACTTTTTAACAGATCCTATTTTTTTATTTTGAGTGCCACTATTAATGTGTTCTAAAGAGGTGGGGAAGGGTCCAGAGCAGTCTGGAGACACTTGCATCTCTCTTCTTGGTCCTCCAGAGTCTAGGGCGACTGTAGGGTGAGCAGGCCACTTGACACTTCTGAAGTGCTTAGTGTTTATACGGGAGACAGAAAGTCCATTCTGCGTCCCTCCATTTGCAAAGAAGAGAAATAACTTTTCAGGAAGGGTGATTAGACACTCACCATGTGACCGTTACGTGGACCAGCGATAGGGAACTGGTTGCCTGGGTCCAAATTTTTTTATTGTTTTTCTGTAGTGCTATTTTGACATATACTTCCTTTTAAAATGTGCCTAATTTACCAAAATTTACCAAGAGACCAGGAAGCACCTTAAGTATTTTGAGGTAAAATTAAAGAGGTAGCTAGAGCATGAAGGAACCGGGCATTTGGGGAGTGATTTTATTCAGTGTATATCTTGGCAGCATCTATACTTTTTTTTTTTCTGCTTAGCATCTAAAGATTGGTTTCAAGCGCTTGTTTCAAAGTAATAGACTGCTTATCTTAAAATCGTGTCTCGTGTACCTGAGGCGGTGATCATACAGATGAGGACTCTTAAACGTGTGTCGTTTTTAAAGTGTTGAAAGTTTAGCCTTTGAATACCTTCCGCTTTGAAAAAAATTTCGTTGAACCACTCACGACACATCTTAGCAGATGATTGACAATGTATAAACTAATTGTGGGTTTGATATTTATGTAAATATCAGTTTACCATGCTTTAATTTTGCACATTCAATTATAAGGAGCCAATTGGTCCTAATTAGTCTTGTGGGTTTTCTGTTCAGAAGGAGTTGCAGCATCTGTTTACATTTACCTTATGAAATCTAGAATGTGTATATTTGTGTGTGTCTTCATCCTAGGTACCGGTTTGCAGGTGTCTTTACGTATTTCAGTACAAAAACTATAACATTCAGTAGTGTGCTGTCAAAGTGTGCTTATTAGCTTGTCTGGATATACCCACACTGTTAAATAATGTCTAAACATTAATCATTAAAACATTTTTGATTACCAGTGCTGTGATTTCATTGTTTGATGTGCTGCCAGTTCTGAAAGGCTGGAGGTTGGTCAACTCCATCATTTTATAGGCGCTTTGGGAGTGGGCATGAGTAATGCCATGTGGAAAGTGGTTGGACTAGTCAGGGTTCTCTAGAGGAACAGAACTTACAGAATGCATGCATGCGTACATATATACATACATACATACATTCATATACACATACATTTTAGATTTATTAGAATGGCTTACAGGCTGTGGTTCAGCTAGTCCAACAATGGCTGTCTACAAATGGAAGACCCAAGAATTCTGTAGTTGTTCAGTCCATGAGGCTGGCTGTCCCAGCTGCTTTTCAGTATATACTGGAATCCTGAAGCATTAGGATCTAATATCAGTGAAGGAATGGATTTGCTAGTGAGAGTGAGACAAGCAGGCAAAGAGAAGAGAGCTTCCTTCTTCCATGTCCTTTATATAGGCTGCTAGCAGAAGGTGTCATCCAGATTAAAGATGATGATGATCTTTCCACCTCAAAGATCCAGATTAAAAGTAAGTCTTCCCACTTCAAATGATTCAGTTAAAATTTTTTATTTTTTTAAAGATTTATTTTTATGTGTATGAATGTTTTGCCTCTGTGTGTGTGTGTGTGTGTGTGTGTGTGTGTGTGTGTGTGTGTGTGTACATACACACGTGTACCATGTGCCCAATCAAGTCAGAAAGTGTTGGCTGTCCTGGAACTAGAGTTACAGATGGTTATGAGCTACCATGTGGATACTGGGAGTTGAACTCAGGTCTTCTACAAGAACAACCAGTGCTCTTAACTACTGAGCCATCTTTCCAGATACCAAATGATTTAATTAAGAAAAAAAAATCCCTCACTGGTGTGCCCAGCCATTTGGGTTTTAGTTACTGGACAACCAAGAGTTGCCATCCCAGCATGCTACCGCTTCCCACGAGGAAGAACCCCACAGGATAAAGCACAGGGTCTCCCAACCCTAGCTGCACCCCCACAAGAGGTTCCAGCTCTGAACACATTCCTGGATCCTTCCTGGCATCCCACCCACTCCCTTCATCTTTGGGCTGAGTGACTTTTCTCGTTGTAGATTGTACGTGCACATTTTTCTGTGAAGAGCAAGCTAGACAACATCTCAGTCCACGTGGAAGCTGCTCAACTGAGCCACTGTGGAGCACAAAACAGCCACAGGCATGTAAGTGAGTGGGTGTGGCTGTCGTGACACTCCATGTGCAGAACAGAAGACCCGTGCCATGGATTGCTGAGTGTGCGTGCTGGAGAGTGATGGGTTCCCTCCTTCATCCCCGAGTTTCATAACTCCTGCCCCTCCCGGCCTGTCCCAGGCTTTTCTCTTCCATCCTCCCAGCCTGTCCCAGGCTTTCCTCTCCCATCCCTGTCTACAGTGAGGTGGATGCTCTAAATGCCTCATCTTTCCCAGGGAGACTGGATGGCCTAGATGCCCCATTCTCCTGCTCCCTCCACACCACAGCCTGAAATGTAGGCTGGAGCTTTTGTATATGTCAGTAATACTTTCAATTGTCACCTGAAAACTATATAAGTCAATGGCATGTTAAATATTACTAAGGGAACTGTTGGAGGTTGGTTAATGGTGATAAAGAATCAAATCAAAGCCGGGCGGTGGTGGCGCACGCCTTTAATTCCAGCACTCGGGAGGCAGAGCCAGGCGGATCTCTGTGAGTTCGAGGCCAGCTTGGGCTACCAAGTGAGTTCCAGGAAAGGCGCAAAGCTACACAGAGAAACCCTGTCTTGAAAAACCAAAAAATCAAATCAAATTAGCATTTCCCCCTTTATGTCTAGAACAGAGGTAAACAACAGGAATTAGAGTAATAGAAAGCATAACAGCCGCGTCTGTTGGCACAGAGGAGGCAGAGTGAGGAAGACGATGGTAAACTAGGCGAGCCTAGAGTTCCAGGCCAGCCAGGGTTACATGGAAAACCCCTTTCATCCTGAAAGAAAAGTGAGGAGAGGAGAGAGAAGAGATCGAAGTGGCACATCTCATTGAAAAGACCAGGTTGTTAAGCCACAGTCTAGCGCTCCCTGGCCAACAATGTCCTGAACTGAACTCGGGGCTGCCTCCATCACCAGTGGTGACTGGTTTCTCGTCCACTGCTGAACTGGTAATCAAAACGTATTTTTTAATGAAATTGGTGATAAACCAAAAATTCAACCCCTGACCTAATCTTATATGCAAAAATTCCAATGCAAGATTACAAACAGTATAAAACCTAAGACCACGTGACTTCTCCAGAAATTATAATGATCCCAGAGCAATGGAGCGCCAATAAAAGTAAATTAGACGAAACCCTCAAGGGTTAAAATAGAGTTGGTTATTTATGTTTTTAATATATGGACTTCCTTGTTTCATTTCGCTGTTTGTGTTCTCTTGGAATTCATTCAGGAGTATCACCAATATTTCCCTGAAAGCATTTGCAGTGCTCCAGGGGGACTTGAGTCATTTTCTCTGCTGGATTGGTGTTCAAGGCGCCAGGCTCAATCCCCAGTAGTCTGTGAGAGTTGAATACTGTCTGGGAAAAAAAAATTATCAAAAGTGTAGGCAGCTATAAAAATACAGTGAAATAGAAACCAATCACCCGTAACATCGGTTCTGTCACGAAGTAAGGAACACTGACGGTGCCGTGTGCACTAATGTGTTAGTTCCGGCAGGCATGGGTGTAAACAGGAAAAGCAGAGCGAGACTAGTGATGAAGAGAGGGTTTGCAGAGAAAAGCAAAGAGAGGAAACAGAAGCAAAGGGGGGGGGTGGGGAGGACTGGGGGAGGGGGCCGTGATGCCATTTGAGCCAAAAGTACGATGAAGAGGTAGAGAAACAGGCTGAGCTGCAGGACGTCCAGGAAGCGGTCAGGCCTTTGTTCTTCGGGACAGCTGTGTGAAGGAGAGGGAAGAAGAGGGCACGGCCGAGCAGAGCGACTGGCCTGCCAAGGTGACATTGGGTATGAAATAATGTTACACACAGGGGAAAGGTGAAGAGCAGAGAGCAGCCGGGGGCCGCAGCCTAGTGTGTTCCTTCTTCCTCGGGATCTGCTGCTGCTGGTCAGCTAGTGTGGAGGGAGCAGAATAGGGATCAGCGTTCGGACGGCCGTGGATATGACGGAGATAGCCCTCCGGGAGATGATTTCAGTGAGACAACTCAAGTTTATGCCAGAGTGTAGGAAATATATAGGATTGAGACGCCTGGGACAACCCCTCATTTCCACTGAGTGGCACGCTCCTATCATAAGGCTTTGTATGTGGAAGCAGGGTGAAAGTTCCTAGTGCGAGTCCTAGTTACCCTATCATCGGCAGCAGGGGCAAAGCTTCTAGCAGGGAACCATGCCAAGGGTCACGCTAGAGATGAGTCAGGCATCCCAGCCTAGAGACATCCTCCAAATAAGGGCAGATAGAGAGCAGGAAACCTTACTGGGGAGGAAGTCCTTCATGTTGCTAAGCTTGGGGGAAGCTGCCAGGCCATGATAGATTGCAACCTCGGACCGGGAGGGCCTCTCAACTGACTATGAACATGATCTGGCCTGTTGGCTGTTTCCAGTATGAGCCTCTGCATCCCTTCCCTGACTTCCAGATGCCTGCTTGTCTGTCACAACCCCTGGGTGTTCCTTTGTGAGGTTGAGTCTCAGGGGAGTCAGGAGTTGAGTTACAAATAGTGTTCTCACCTCTGGGCTGGCTTTGTGTGGTTTCTGCCACTGATGCTGGGCACACCTTTTCGGTAGTCCTGTAGGAGTCTGGTTAGGGGTGCTGGCACAATCCCAAGCAGGTTGTTGCAAGGCTGGATTCACAGATGGTGTTCCTCTCTCTTCACCAGTCAGGTCACCAGTCAGTGTTGGCCCTGCCCTTAGTCCTATTCGGCTTTCAGGGGTACCACATGGAACCTATAATATTCCCCTGCAGACTCTGGCTCCAACTGGGCTTCTACCTCACTGAACACAGCATGTTTTTCCTTCAGACCTCCTTTCCTACAGATTTGGACCTTTCTGCTGGACACCTTTTGGTGCATCATCCTTGACACTTGCTTTGCGTTTGCTGAGAGAACACATGGGTCACAGGCCCTCCAGACACCTAGCTGCCAACCCAGCAAGGGTCTTTTTAGGATGGTGTACAATGGCTACCCAGTCGAAAGCTGAGATGAGGTTCTTCCCTCTACCCGGTATCACTATTCTCTCTTTCCCATTCTTCTTTTTCTGATCTGTAGATTTTCCCTTACTGAAAGAACAGCGCAGATTCTCTGGGCTTCTCCATGTAAGCCATAGTTCCCACAGTCTGTACTTGGCATTCCTTCCCTCTGGGAGTAGGGCGTTTCCCAACTAATACAATCCCCTGGGGTGCATTCTGGACTTTTTTGCTTTGTATAGTCCTCTGTTTTTACCTTGGTTTAAAAATCCAGAGCTATCTGGCTATCGCTTACCTTGTCTAAAAGCTGTTATCTAATTTTGCCCAGTTTATTTCCTGAAGAGACTACGCCATCTCCGTATTATTACTATTATTTTTGTGTTTTTTTTTCCCCCATCACAGGCAATTTATTTTGTTCTATTCATTCACAGTTAATACAGAAAATACTTGGAAACATTTCCATATAATGTTTGACACAGAAATCATCAAATAGAAGTATACAATGTTGACAGGAGACAGTACATTTATAATTTATAACCCCAAATGTATTTATAAATTAGAAATGGAAAGATCTACAAATGAAATTATGAAGGTTCACCAAAGTCATTTAATCTGTTAGTTTCTTATTCATTTTTATATCTTAATAATATTCTATTGTATGAATAAACCACATTTTATTTCTCTCCAGTATTTGATAGCTATTTGAGTTGTTTTAACTTTTTTACTATTAGCAACACACTGCTGTAAACCTTCATGTACATGTTTCATAGGTGCACATTTTCAGTAGTTTGAGGATTTATTCCTAAGGGTAGAATTGTTGAGTAACAGTAACAATGTTTTGCATTTTGACCAACCACCAAACTGTTTTGCCAAAGTGGCACACCATTTTACAATCTCACCAAATCCTTGTTTTTAAGGCTCTGATTTTTGTACAAAAGCATTCAATCATTCTGTCAGACCAAACCAGGAAAAGTAAGCTATAGTTCAGAGCTGTTCTATTCCATTTACTATGCAAAGCCATTCTTGGTGTTTGCAACTCTCAGCCCTTTTGAGTATTCTTGCAGTGTTCATTTTCCTCCATCACTTTTTTTTTCTTCTTTTTTTCTGGTTTATTTCTATCTATTACAAATGTATAAAAAATCCTCCACCAACGCTGCTGATAGCAGCAGAACCTTGAGAAATATACCTTTGGTTTGCCTCAGAAAAGGAACACATATTGCACTGTCAAGTTTATAAAATTGGCGCAAAACATTGTAGTAATGTTACAATACCAGTTTTAAGAGTTCAGTGACTAATGGGGAGCCGATGGGATACATGCAGAACTGTGAAAGCGATCTCACTTAGCCAGCTGTACGCGTAGACTGTAAATCTACATTCAGATCATTTCTGAACTAAGACTATCATCTCAGTTTATCTGTTGAGGTCAACCAGGAAACCCTAGAATATACCTTGATTTTTGCAAAAAACAAAATAGGGGGAGGGGTTTCTTCAGCATTTCAGTCCACGAGTAACAGTATCCTAACAGGCAAAGTGTTCTCTCACTGCTGCTGGAGGTCAACTTGGGCTTTAATTTGCATTAGCACTTACATGCATAGTAGTCTATTTTTGTTTTTTTAATGTGCATTTGTGTATTGCCTTGGTGAGTTTTTGTGCACCACATGCATTCAGGAGCCCAGAGGCCAGGAGAGGGTGTTTGAATCTCTGGACTTGGAGTTAGAAGTGGTTGTGAGCTGCCACGGGGGTGCTGGAAATTGAACCCAGGTCATTAATAAGCACTGAGCCCTCCCCCCAGCCCTAGTACATTCAGCGCCAAGACATTCTGGATGTTTCTAAAATCTCCTCTGCTGTTTGGCAGACAGGGTCATGATTATCAGTCTGGCCTGATGATCATTATCCCCAGAGCTCTGACAGCAACACTCCAGTAGTCAGGTTTATTCGATGCCTGAGGTGTGTTTGACAGAAACGCAAATGGATCCCACTGTCCTCTTGGACCTAACCTAACGGGTTTATTATCTGCACTTCTAGACCCGAGGGGTGGCTCCTGTGGAGAAACAGCAGGGCAGCAGGGCTGGCTCTCCGCTCTTTTTTACCCCGGCTCTTTGGTGCCACCTCTTCCAGGAAGATGTAAAGCCCGTGATTGTCATTCTTGATGGGGTTTTGTGATCGTTGTTTTGGCTTGGTTTTGCAGCTCATCTGTCTTTCTCCTCTTGGCTGTGTTTATGGCTCTCATCTCTAAGGGGTCATTTTTACACCCATCTTTGCCACAGTCCACACAGGACGTCTGGGCTTAACTTTGGTGAGGCCATGGAAGATGTCCAGGATGGAAGTTGTAGGAACAAGCAGCAGGGGCAGGGAGCCAGTGATGTGGTGACAGCTGTTCCTTTCTCAGATCACCCGGACTCTGTCACGTCGTCCGGTTTCATCACTGTTGACCAGACTTTGGCGGTCACATCTCCTAACTCGAGATGACACTGGAAGTCTGAATCCGTGGTGCACCTGAAGGGGATAAGTTGGTGTATGGCTTGTAAATAAGCCAGCTCTGTGTTGACTGTAAGCAAAAAATTGTTCAATGGTTACGTCAACATTCTGCTGGTATGATTGGTTGAAATAACAGACACAGATATGGCTTTCCTTCGTAAGTGAGTCTGACAAAGGTTTAACCAAGCTAGCGCCTCTCGGCAAGCTTCATGCCTTCCTCTGTGAGTGTTCCCACTGAGATGGGTGCTCATTCATAACTGGGTCAACTTCAGGTTCGAACCCACGTGGGCCCTACCCTGTTCCTCAGGCATCAGTTCTGAGTCCTGAGGAAGCTGAATTGGCCAACGGTGAAGCTTTGGCTCTCTGCCCTATGCTATTTGGGTTAAAGGTATTTTAAGAACAAGGCCAAAAGTCACTGCATGCCCTTACAAGGAAACAATCAGAAGCCAAATCCTGAACACAAAATTGCTTCCCTGAGGAGAGGAGGAGAAAAATGATGGCCCTAAGTGAGACAGGGAGTTACACCCTTATTTTGGAACTGGGGTTGAAAGGACACATACTAGATGGGGTCCATCTGTTCAAGTTTGATGGCAGAGTAGCATCCTGTAGGGTAGAGGCCTCTATGGGGACCTCAGGAAAGTTAACCTTGCTTTCCTATTCAACTACGAAAGAGATCTAAATGCCTTGCTGTGGTTTGAAAGAAAATGGCCCCCAAAGGGAGTGGCACTATTAGGAGGTATGGCCTTTTTGGAGGAAGTGTGTCACTGTGGAGGCGGGCTTTGAGGTCTCGTGTGTGTGTGTGTGTGTGTGTGTGTGTGTGTGTGTGTGTGTGTGTGTGTGTGCGCGCGCGCGCGTGCATGTTCAAGCCATGCCCAGTGAGACAGTCGGCT
The DNA here is from genome assembly GCF_049852395.1 of Peromyscus maniculatus bairdii. Classification (NCBI taxonomy): domain Eukaryota; kingdom Metazoa; phylum Chordata; class Mammalia; order Rodentia; family Cricetidae; genus Peromyscus; species Peromyscus maniculatus. The sequence goes on from NC_134858.1 coordinate 75,511,918, forward strand.
TCCTGTTGCCTGCAAGATAGGAGTCTCAGCTACTTCTCCAGCGCCATGTCTGCCTGCCCGCCACCATGTTGCATCATAATGATAATGAACTAAACCTCTGAAAATACAAGCAAGCCACCCCAGTTAAATATTTTCCTTTATAGGAGTTGCTGTGGTTGTGATGTTTTATCACAGCGATAGAAACCCTAACTAAGACACTACCCCAGATGGCTGAGGTTAAGTCAGGAGATAGGAAGCTTTTAACGCAACCTAGCAGTAACTATCATGGGTCATTTCTTACCAGACAATGTCTTAGCCAGGGAGATAAACATTAGTCATTTTTGCCCGAAGCAAATTATTAGCCTAAATTATCACTGAGGTTTAGTTACTACAAGCGTTTTCCATAAAGGATTTTTTTTTTTTTAAGTTTTTAGATGTCTTAGACTTAGTTGACTCACAATATGTGAATGTGAGAGTTGCCTCATCACAGGCAGATCCTGGCAAACAAGCCGTACTCACCCTGACTGGCATGCTACGGAACTGCAAAGGTGAATCAGAACTCTGGGATCGATCTACTGAGTGAAGGAGGGGGCTGCAGGCATGCTGAAGTTCTTTCTATCTACTTCTTTCTGTGAAAGGCATGAGAGATCATGCTCCCCACATGCTTTTGACGTCACACTCGGAGCACTGAGAGATAAGGAGCCTGTGGCAGATTTCCTGGCTTCTGCCTGGTCAGCAGTCCTTCATGGCGTTGTTAAAGCACTTCTCAGGAAAGCAGCCTGAACAACCAACTAAAAACCTATCACCTCATTTGTATTAAATATTTAAGATATACATAATTTTTAAAATACCGTTCTCAGGGGCCGGAGAGATGGCTCAGAGGTTAAGAGCAGTGGCTTCTCTTCCAGAGGACACAATTTTCAACTCCTAGCACCCACATGGCACCTCACAACTGACTGTATTTCCAGTTCCAAAGGATCTGGTAGACAAAACACCAATGCACACAAAATAAAAATAAATAAGAAATTAACTTTAAAAATGCCTTTCTCACATGTATGTTTCTGTGGGGGTGCTTGTGTGAGCAGATATGAGTACATGTATGTGCATGTGTGTATGAAGGCCTGAAGGTGACATTGGACATCTCCCTCAGTTGCTGTCTACCATGTTTGATTAGGTATGGTCTCTTATTTGAACCCACGATTTGCCTATCTGACTAGCCTGAAGTGCCAGCTTGCTCTGGAGTCCTCTATTTTACCTGCCCAGCTCTGAAATGACAGGCGGGCCACCACGTCCACCTGGCATGGGTTCAGGAGACTCAAATTCTGCTCCATGACAATCGCTTTAACTAAGGATCCATCCCCCTGAACTAAATATCTTCCTGTTAATCTTCTCTTTTCAATTCATTTTTTTAAAAAGATGTATTTATTTATTTATTGTGTATACAGTGTTCTGTCTGCACATATCCCTGCAGGCCAGAAGAGGGCACCAGATCTCATTACAGAAGGTTGTGAGCCACCACGTGGTTGCTGGGAATTGAACTCAGGACCTTTGGAAGAGCAGCCAGTGCTCTTAGCCTCTGAGCCATCTCTCCAGCCCTCAATTCATTTTTAATGTTTGATAGAATACATTTTATAGGACAGTTTGTATAACTTTGTCACAGCATGTTTTAACTTTTGACTTTGGTTTGGGGTTTTTTTTGTTTGTTTGTTTTGTTTTTAAGAGAGTCTCATGTCATGTAGCCCAGGTAGCTTTGACTTTGTGTAAATTGCAGATAGACTGGCAGCCTTGGATTCTCTGAGGGTCTGGGCCACTTACATAGTCAACATGGCCAACTTCCTGCCACTGCTTCCTCTCCAGGACAGATTTGGTGGGCTTTCCCTTTTCTCTTCCAAAGGGAAGTGTTCGACAGGATTTTCAAACGGGGTGTTGGGGTTGGGGGGCTCCTGTGGTCAGAACTAATCAACCTCCCTTTGTCTGGATTATGCAATGTGAATAGCATAAACCAGCCTATTCAGAGAAAGAGAGAATTCATTCCCAAACACATAAAAGTCCCAGCAGACTGGGGTTCCAGCCCTCTGAGAAATTTGTGTGTGCTTTGCTATATGCTTTCAGTCGAATTCTGGCAGAATGCTGAACCCTCACTTTTTCTGCCCTTTTTAGTCTTTAAATTGCAGGAGAAGCAAGAATGTACCCCAGAAACCTTAGCCCTCCCCCTGACAGCACCCTCTGGACACTTTTGCCTTTCCTGTGTTACCAGGACGGGGGCTGGGGGCCGGGGTGGGGGGTGGGGGATGTAGTCCAGTCCGGTCTCGAACTTGTGATCTTCCTGTCCCACCTCTCAACTGCTAGGATTGCTAGGTTATCAATGTGATCCTTTTGGGGAATGAGATCAATAGGGCCTGGAGCAAGGGAGCACAGACTGGGTCCTAGCCCGGGAGTGGGATTTCCAGTGAGGTTTCTGCAGCAGAGGTGGAGATAGAGTAGTGTAGAGGGAAGATTGAGAATTTAAGTTCAGGGCAGAAGGGGTATGGACAGAAGAGTGTCCTAAGGACAGGGACTTCCCTCAGATCTGCACTCAGCCGTGGTGCGCTCCCAGAGGCCATCCAAGTTGCTGGCAGGGCTCACTGACTCAGACAGGAAGTTTTTAGAGGAGAATCATGCAAGCATGAGTTCCTGCTGAGGGTGATGCAGAGGTACTTTTCTTCCCAGGCCTACTGTCCTGTCTGGGTCATTAATTCTCAACCTGTGGGTTTCGGCCCCCTTGGAAATGACCAACCCTTTCACAGGGGTCACATAACAGATATCCCGCACATCTGATATCTACATTATGATTCATAACAGTAGCAAAATTACCGTGATGAAGTAGCAGTGAAAATAATTTTATGGTTGGGGGGATCACCACATGAGGAACGGTGTTAAAGGGTCGCAGCACCAGGAAGGGTGAGAACCACTGTCTAGGTACTGGTACTTTCCCACTGTGGATGAGGAAATGGCTGTTCAAGGAAGTCATAGAGTAGTTCCTGCTCCAGTGGTAGTGAGAAAAAGAAACCGGCCAACCAGTGCCTCTGGGCACATTAGAGCTGTGTCCATTCTAGCCAGCCAAAGTCCACATTACCAAGTGAGGATGCCTGTTCCATGGATGAAGGACATGCCAGGAGAATCCCTCAAACACCCAAATATTATACCGTTGCCATTATAAAGCTTTGCCATCTCATAAAGACTGTGACATGTCTTGATATATGTATACCAGACAAACTGGCCAAATCATAATAATCATGTCAGTCTCATCAGACGGTCATTCTTACGCTTTCAGGATTTTGTGCTCTTTAAGTACAGCAGACTATTGCAAGCAAAAGTTGTCCTACTGTGCTGCAGAAAATCAGCCCCAGCTGTGCATGCTGCTGGTCCATGCCTAAACTCCTAGCACTGGTGCTCAGGCTGAGGCAAGAGTATTGCAAGCTTGATTTTTTTTTTTTTTTATAATGGTTGAAAACTATTCCCCCATGTTCTGTTGTATATATTGTATGTATATATAGTATGTTCTGTTGTATATATTGCATACTGTATATACACATTCTACATCTTCTTCCCCAGTCATTTGCCGAAGGACATCATTTGTATCTTAGCTGTTGGGGATAGACCTGCAGGACAGTGCTGAGTATCTCTTTGCTAGGATTTCATTGCATGAGCAGGGGTGCTCAGGGGTGAGAGCATTGGGTCTTTCAGTAGCTTTCTTTTCGTTTGTTGAGGACTTACCATACCGTTCCCATCACTGTCTGTATTCCTTCACACTCTCACCCACAGTGGACAAGAAGCCCCCTTTCTCAAATCTTGGTCCTGTATTTTTTTTTTAACTCTAAAAATTGTTTTAATTACTTGCATTTATTTGTGTGGGGAACCAAGGATAACTTATAAAAGTCAATTCTCTCCTCCCACCATGTGGGTCCTGGGAGATTGAAGTGAGGTCTTTGGGCCTAGAGGGAAGTGCCGCTACCTACTGATCTATCTTGCTACCTCCACCACCCAGCTGAAGCTCTTCTAGCCATTCACAGTTGTGGTCTTGACCTCCCTTCCCCTGCTGATTAGTGATGCGTGGCATTTCTTCACATACTTATTAGCCATTGAGACCACTGGGCTGTTTTTAAAATTGCATTCTTTGGGGGGTTTTCGGAGTTGTGTTTTGTAGGATATCTTTGGGCCGGTTTCGTGGGTTCTTGTACATTTGGGATGTTAACTAACCTTCCTGTAAATGAGTGGTTGGCAGATCATTTTATCTCCTCCTTTAGATGGCCACTTCACCTCATTTCCTTTGCTTTAGAAAAGGTTCTTAGTTTAATGAATCCAGTTTGTCTCTTTGCTTTCGTTTCCTGTTCTTTGGGGTCCTGGTCACAAAGTTATCACCTGTAGAAGTACCTTGAAGTACTTCCTGTATCTTTGAAGTGTTTCCTGTGGGTTTCCTTCTAGCAGCTTCAGGCATGAAATTTAGGTCTTCGATCACATTGATTGATTTTTGTATGGGTAATGTATGGGTCAAGTTTTAATCCTCAACATGCGAACGTGGTTTTCCCAGCTCTGTCTGTTAAGGATTCATTGTGCAATGTATGTTTTTGGTGCCTTTGTTGAGAATCATTTCGCTGCCGATGTTTTTACTTCTGGGATTTCTTTGCTATTCCACTTACCTATTGCTTTAACATCAATACCATCTTGTTTTGGTTACCATAGCTTTGTGATATATTTTTAAATCGGCTATTATGCTGCTTCCAACTTTATAACCCTTCTCCCAAACCTCCAAGATTGCTTTGGCTATTCTGGGTCTTTTGTGATTCTGTATGAATGTCTTTTTTTCTACTATTGTAAAAACAAGCAATTGTTATTTTCATGGATTATTGCTTTAAACCTATAGATGATTTTGGTACTGTGGTCATTTTAGCAATATTAATTCTGCTCCATGGACATGGGATGACTTTCCATTTGTGCATTTATGCATTCATATGTCTGTATGCATGATCTCTACAATTCTTTATAGTTTCCACTGTAGAAATTTTTTACTTCATTCTTTAATTATTACAATTTTTATTTTTTACATTTATTGATTCATGTATGTATTTGCGTGCGTGTGTGTGTGTGTGTGTGTGTACGTACGTGTAACATGCCACACTTTGGGAGGTCAACTTGTCTAAGTCTGTTCTATCTTTCCATCATGTAGGCTCAGTCAGCTTTAACCACGGAACCATCTCTCCAATTTTAGTCCTACATTTTTTATTTTTATTATGAATGGGATTGATTTCTAGATTTCATTTTCAGCAATTTTATTCTTTTTTTTTCTGGTTTTTTTTTTTTTTTTTTTTTTTGGTTTTTCGAGACAGGGTTTCTCGGTGTAGCTTTGCGCCTTTCCTGGAACTCACTTGGTAGCCCAGGCTGGCCTCGAACTCACAGAGATCCGCCTGGGCAATTTTATTCTTGATGTAATTAAACAATAGTTGTTTTCTTTGTTGATATTGCCGGGGAGCTGAGTTTTGGGAGAGAGTTTGTTTGAGAAGGAGTCTTGCTGTGTAACCCGGGCTTGTCCGGGATTCACTATGTAGACCAGGCTGGCCTCACAGCTTTCCTACCTCTGCCACTTGGGCGTGTGTCCTCACCTTTGCTGGATTCAACATCAGTCCTTGGGAACGTTGGAAGGACTTTTTATTCATTACGCTATTTCATGCTTCATCCTGTGATGGTACTAAGAGCAAATATTCAAATACTAAAAGACAATAGCAAAATCTATAATAAAGTCTTTTCAGAAAACAAACATGTAATATGTTCATAACCCTATTTGAAAACCTAACATTTACCAAAAAGTATCTAGTGCCAGCTGAGGTGGCACATACCTTTAATCCCAGCACTTGGGAGGCACAGGCAGGAGGATGTTTGTGAGTTCGAGGCTCACCTGATCTACATAATGTTTTAGGACAACCAGGACTACATAAACTCTTCATTGAAAAGGAAAAAAAAAAGTGTATAGTCTTTTCTTTTTAAGCATTATGGTAAAACTTTCGCGTCTAAGCTCCCGTCACAAAATGACAAATGTATTGACAGATGATTCAGCAGAGGCACAGATGACGGCCACATGTATTCTAGCTGATAGATGATAAATCTGTTTCTGAACATCTAAAATGGTGTATATTGTATGTGTGTGTGTGTGGGGGGGTATTCTTATACCATCCTGGGGAGATAATAGATTCTAGACAACACACTCAATTCCACGACACACGAGAACAGGGACTCTGTCACTCATCCCTCCATCCCTACTGTATACCCAGCAGAGCACCCAACACATAGATGTTCAGTAAAAACGTTTTGAATCAGAGTTGCCCAGCTGGCCACAAAATTAAAATCCTCCTGCCTCTGCCTCCTAAGTGCTGGAGTTAATAAACTTTGAATCGCCACTCTGGCTTCAAGAAATGTTCAGAAGAATGAATAGAGGCAATTGGGAAGTACTAGACAGCATCATGCACATTGAGAGAGAGGCTTTTGAGCCAATTAAAGCTGAGTTTAAAAGTTTTCATCCCTCAGCAATCATGTGACCTTCCTTGTCAACCTACTTAACCTCCCCAGCAAAGATCTCTGGCATCTGAGAAACTATGCACGGATTTACATGATTTGCATGGACAGACCCAAGGATTTTGATCCCCATGCAGCCCTCAGTGGTGACATCAGATGGTTGAAAATTAGTCAGTGGCACAGAGGGTAAATACAATCTGCTTCCAGTTGACCACGTGCCAGGGCAGTTCACCTGAATGGTGAAGCCTCCAACAGGGTGGACCTGGGAGACTGCATCACTGCCCAAGGCCTGGAACTTTTCCTTGCAATTCCTAATGGATGCTTCCTTCTGCCTCCCGGCCACCTCTGGATGATTGCTTCATGGGGAACCAAGCCCAGTCCATCCCTCTCTGTATGCTGGCCCTGAGCTGGCCCACCCGCTCTCAGACCAGCCTTCCTCTCCCTCCCACATTCAACCACACTCAGCTCTGGGCTGTCTAGAGCAGCGTGGCCTGCAATGCTGGAACCTTGGCTCTTCTGCAGATACTTGGGTGGCCTGTCCCTGTACTGAAATGCCACCTACCCAAAGAGGCCTTCCCTGGTGACCAAATCTAAAAGCTTACTCTTGCCCACCTCCTTCCCCTCCTTGCATTCCTGTTCTTTGTTTTCCTTCTAGAAGACCCTGGCTTGGTGCCCATGAGCCTTAATTACTTAAGTTAACATGGATGAATGAGCTGAGCTGGTCTGTGTAGATGGCACCTACATCCTCCCTTGAGGACATTCACCTTGTCTCAGATATGAAGGGTGTTGTGCTTTTAATAGCCCCAAGGTTGTCAGTAAAACTCCTTAATCGTCTCAGAAAAGTGCACCCCGGTTTATTTCAGAACGAGCACATGACGGTGACCAGTCAGATCTGGCCAGTGTTCAAAGGAATGGACTTTCTGGTTTCCTCTAAACAACGCACAGATTCTGCTGCTCCAGGCCATTTGCATTTAGAGTTGAAGACAATAATTGTGAAGGTGAAGAACAGCATTGGAAACTATTTTTAGAACCTGCAGCAAATGAGGTGGCTGGGGTGGGGTGGGGTGGCGGTTACTGATGTTCAGATACTCAGTTGAGGTTTATTGACTTTTTATTACCTCTCTCATCTGTTTCTCAAATTGTTGTTTGGCAATGGTTTTCATCCCAGATCTTTTCAGTTGCTAGAATCACAAAACAACCCCTGATAGGAAGAGAATAGAGATTTGGAGGATGGTAGCTCAATCCAGTAAGAACTGCCCTGGGCTGGGCGTGTGGCTGTGGGTAGCATGCTTGCCCAGCATGCACAAACCCCTAGGTTCCATTCCCCACAGCATATAAAATGGAATAGTGGTGCATTCCTGTAATCCCAACCCTCAGGCAGAGGCCAGAGAATTGAGAGTTCAGAATAATCCTCAACTACATAGTAAGCTTGAGGCCAGCCTGGGCTATACGAGACGCTGTAGAGAGAGAGCTGAAAGAAATCCAAAGGTCCTGTCGTTACTAATCATCTTCAAGATTATTCCCGGGGTCACTTGTTGTGAAAATGGACCCATAGGCAAAATGGTGCAGGGATTTGTCAACCTCAGATAGTGTGACAAGAAGCCTTCATTAGCTGCCCTTAGAAATACCTTCTCAGTCACGGGGGTGGGAGGGGGGTGGGGGGTGGATGAGGGGTGGGGGCGGGGGGGTGGACACAAGGCATTGCCAATGGCTTCAGGGAGCAGGAAGCTGTGTTCTGTAGGGAAAGCTGGGCAAGGTGGAGGCTGGGAGGCAACAACAGAAACGGAGGTGATAAGCAGAGCAAGAGCTGAGCTAAGAAAGAACAAAATTGACAGCAAGCAGGAAACAGCCCTCTCGGGGACCTGAAACCGGCAGCCTCAGCTCTTCCTTCTCCAGCAGACCAGCAGAAATTGAGGTCGTGTCTGTTAGCTTGCTTTTCCTCTATTTTCCAAGTCCTCAAATCAAAGGCCCAAGCACTGACTGGCAGAAAACATCTTTATATCTTAAAAAAAAAAAAAAAAAAAAAAAGGCAGTGGATGCACATGTACTCTTGTTTATAGTTAAAGGGCCAGTAAAAGCTTTAGAATCCCAAGAGTCACATAAAGCTGGTGCATTATTATATAATATGATTAGACACACTTTGAAAGAAGTTTATGGTGTTTTATCACAGCAATAGAAAAGTAAGATACATGGATAGATTGATGGAGGCATAGGTGGATGGATGGATGGGTGGGTGGGTGGATGGATGGATTGATGGATGATGCATGGGTGGGTGGGTGGATGGATAAATGGAAGCATGGATGGATGGATGGATGGATGGATGGATGGATAAGAAGATGGAGGGAGGCATGCACAGATGGATGAATGTAATTGTGAATAAATGTAACTTGCCTCCATGCTTTCTCCAGTCTTTGTCTTGAAGGAAGAAGCAGATAGCTTCCAGCATGAGCTCTTGTGGTTGTCTGCTCTTTGCTTCCACGTCCACTGTCTTCCTTGCCCCGGCCTTCCCTTTCTTACTCTGCTGAACCCGTGGCTTTCTTGCTGGCTAGGACTCCTAGCCCCAGATCAAGTCCTACCACCTGCCCATCTTCCTTGGCCCCTTGTATTGCAGGTGGCTGTGACTGGTTTCCAGCTTCAGGTGCAGATTATCCTCAAAGGCAAGTTGGCCCGAAAGCAGCTGCTCCCCATAGTGCAGCTGAACTCAGATCTCCCCAGAGCAGATTGGGGTGGGAGAAGACCATCCTTTCATTTGTATAAAGCCGTGGTTCTCAACCTCCTAGTGCTGTGACCCTTTAACACAGTTCCCCATGTTGTGGTGACCCCCACCCATAACGTTATTTCATTGCTACTTCAAAACGGTAATTTTGCTACTGTTACGAAGAATTGTAACATAAATATCTGTGTTTTCTGGTGGTCTTAGGTGACCCCCATGAAAGGGTCTTTCGATCCCCAAAGGGGTCAAGACCCATAGGTTGCAACCAACTGGTATAAAGCAACCTTGGACAGAAAAGAAAAGAGGCCCATCAGAATGGAACTGGGGGTGTTTAGGCTGATGCCCTCTGTCGGCACACATGCCCCCCAGCTAGGCTGCCTTTGGGATGGTTGGCAACCCAGTGCTGTCTGTTCTCTTCCCCATCAGTCCTCCAGATACTCAACCATGGCTTCAACCTCCTTCCCAGCCTTTGCCTGGTGCAGTTCAGAGGGTCTCAGTGAGAGCTTAGGTTAGCATCTCACTGCCTTGGAAGCCTGGGTCCTGGATGCCAGGTGATATAGGTTCAGTCCCGGCTGAGGACTGTGCTTCCTCCACATGGGGGGACCCAGGGGAGGAAGCACTGCCCGGAGACTGGAAAATAAGGGGTGCGTTCCTGTAATCAACCAAATCGCACGTGCAGAGCCTTCTGACTAACCTGGGCTTTTGCATACAAGCTGGAATCCCTGCCTTGTATTTGGGTCAGATCAATGGGAAGGACACACGACTTGCTTTAAAATTAGCCTCAAAACTCACTGTATAATAGTTCTAGTTTTCACTAAATAGAATGGTTGGGTTTTCATAAGGACACACACAGCATTTATATTAGTGTACGTGATTGAATTAGCTTAGAGAAAATCCTTTAGATTCACTGAGATGCCTCGTTTACCTGTAAAGTGATGTTGTAGATTTTGTATGAAAGAAAAGATTAACAAAACTAACTGTCCTATCCAGGACTCATGCACAACACACACACACACACACACACACACACACACACACACACACACACACACACACACACACAAAGTTTTTGAGCTTGTCAATGAAGAGAACAATCTCTTCTGTCCCTGAAGGACAGGGTGTAACTGGAAAGGAAAGAAACGCTAGCTTCCTAAATCATGCCAGAGCCCAGGGTTAATATTCTGGGAGGTTCCTAAGCTCAGAGAACATTTTAAATCTTAAGAAAACAAGCTCACCCCCACTCCCACCCCCACCCCACCCCCACCCCGCCCTGAATATTTCCCCTCTGACAGTGAGATAGTCTTCACACAAACTCAAAATCAGCAAAAAACGGTTACCAGCAAAAGCTACCTCCTGTTGTCCTTTGCAAGGGCAGCTTGTTTTCCCAGATTTCTGATTCACCTTGGCTGAATCTGCAGATAAGCCCAAATGACCTAGAGGCCCAGGAGATGCAGAGAACTGTGTGTGCCCTTAGAAAATCCATCTCTGTAGTAAGGAGAGAGAGGGAGGCTTGAGCTCAAGGCCAGCCTGGACTACATGAAACTCCATCTCAAATACAAAAAGGAAACCACTTTATAGCAAGAAAATCATTTTCCTGCGATCCTTCGAGCTAGAAAGATGCTTGATGGTCACTTACGTCTCATATCTCGTGTGATGTAAAGAGCCGGAGGCTGGAGAAGAGGTGTTTGGCAAGCTCGACCTTGGGTGGGCAGATGATCAGGTGACTGTCACCGTGCCTGACACCTTGAGTTTGATCCCTCGGGCCCATATGGTAGAGAGAACTGACTTCTGTGGGTTGTGCTCTGAGTTCCACAAGAGTGCCGTGGCATGCACGCACCAGCACACACACACACACACACACACACAAGTGTAATAAAAGCTTAAGAAAAAGAGCTGGGACTCTCTAAGTAGAGGAACAAAGACTATATAAAACAACTGGCAAGAAACCACAAGCAACCATGGGCTTTGTTTCTCACAAGATGTGACCAGGCAGGCAGGGAGGCTTTCATGGGCGATGAGAGGTCCTCTTTGGAGTCAGACATACTGGTCTCAAACCACGCCTCTCTCACTCACTGGCCGTGTGGTCATGCCCTTTGACCTGTTTAAAACTTGTTTCATCATGGGTAAACTAAGCATAATGATGACAACCACCCGTAGGCAGTTACAAGGTTTTAATGAGGTAATGCTTGTAGCATGTCCATAGCAGAGTGGCTGCAGTCAGGCCTGGTAAGTACTCATCATTGGTGACGGTCATAACCGACCCCCACGGCCTCAGACGGCCATACTACAAATTTTGTGCCTTAAGACAACAGAAAACTCTTCCATAGTACCTGATGCCTAAACTCAAGGTCCCAACAACCCTGCTGTCTCAGAGTCCCAAGTCCTTTCTCTGATGACTTAGCTGTCATTCCGCTGTCTTGGGTCCACAGTTCTTTCTCCTATCCTTCCGGCTCTTATCTCCTTGTCCCTTACAAAGCCTGGACCTCTTGCTTCATAAGACCTCTGTCTCTTGGCACCCAGCTCTTGCACAGTGTAGCCCCTGACCCTGAACAACCCAGGGGATGTCTGTGTCTGTGGCCCTGTCTTCTCCAAACAAAAGGTAAATGTCACCTATGCTGCAAAGGTTGGTAGGTTGTGATTCCTGATGATGCCATACAGATAGTGGAGCATGAGGAAGCCTGGGGCATCAGGGCCTCCAAGCTTTCCAAAACCTTCCTCCCTGTTGGACTGGAGGCCACAGGTCCTTTCTCTTCATGTTCCACCTTACAGTTCTAGAGTTACACTATAGAATGTTGACAACAGTTGATGTGTCTTTTTGCCATTTAGTTGGGCTTTGCTGTTGTTTAGCACTCTCCCTATGTTGCCCAGGCTAGCCTTGAACTCTTGGCTCAAGTGATCGTTTGATTTTAGCCTTCCAAGTAGCTGGGACTATAGCTTTGCTGCTCTTCAGTGTGTGTACGTGTGTGATGGTTAATCTTGATTGCCAACTTGATTGGGTTAATGACACTTAGGTTGTTGGTAAAGCATACCTTCTGGTATGTCTGTGTGGGCATTTCCAGAGAGGATTACCTAAAGTGGAAGACTCACCCTGGATGTGGCCATATCATCCTACATAGTGGGTACCTGGGTGCAAGAAAACGAGGAGGAGGAAGCTTCCCAGCATAGGCATGTTATCACTCGTTGCTCCCTGGCCATACGGTAAGCAGCCTCCTCCACATGCCATACTGTTCTGTCTTGCCATAGGTCCAGCATAGCCAGCCATGGGTTCAAACAACTGAAACCGCCAAAAGAAGTTCCCCATCTTAAGTTGTTTGGAGAATTGTCACAGTGGCGGGAAGCTTATACACCAGGTTCTCACATGGTACACATGAAACGTAGACACTCTTTACAAAAGGGTTTTTAAAGATTTTTGGAAATCATGATACAAATGCCATAGGATAAACACAAAACAAAGCAACACTCAAACAAATGACATAGGTTAAAGTATCTGATCTGGAGAGATGGCTCAGTGGTTAAGAACACTGATGCTCTTCTAGAGGACCCAGGTTCCAGTGCCAGTATCTACATGGCAGCTCACAGCCATCCATACTCTAGGTCTAGAGGATCTGATGCCCTCTTCTGGCTTCTGCTGGTACTGTACACATGTCGTGCACAGACACATGCAGGCAGAACACCTACACGCATATTTTTTTAAAAAAGGTAAAATGATCTTGTCTGTCACAATGAAAGCATATCATCTGTAACCCAACTACAATACTTGATAGGAAAAACTCATGATTCATTTCCAAATTTGAGTTAGTCAAATAAACATCACAGAACAACCATTTAACATGCTAGTTTTCGTTTATTTTGACTATACACCCAGTAGCGGGATGATTGGATCAAATGGTGGCCCTATTTGTAGCTTTTAATGCACCTCTCACAGTTTTCTGTAATGTCCACACTGATTTACATTCTTACTAGTGGCATGTAAGGGTTCCCCTCTCTCCCTGTTCACATCGGTATTTGTTACTATTGAGTTTGGATCTTTGGTGGGGAGATGGGTGCTGGGAACTCAACACATGTCCCTGTAGATGCTGAATGGATGCTCTACCATGGAGCAGCATCCCCCATGCAGTTTCTATCTGTTTGGTAATAGCTATTCTACCTGGGGTGAGCTGATTCCTCATTATTGTACACAATACCATGTGTACTGATCTGTGAAAGCTTAAAAAAGACAATGTAAGGCTGGAGGGATGGTTCAGCAGTTAAAAGCACATACTGTTCTCCTAGAGGACACAAGTTTGGTTCCTAGCACCCGCGTTAGTTGGCTCACAACTGCCTGTAATTCCAGCTCCTCCAGGAAGGAATCTAGTGTGTCTGGCTTTCTCTTGCATTGCACACATGGATACACTCATGTGCATAATTTTTAAAAATGTTGACATGTAGAAAATAGGTTAGTAGAGTGGGGGGGGATATTTAATGGGAACATAAGAACAGTTAGACAAAAGGAATAGATTCGAATGTTCCATAGTGTGTGTGTGTGTGTGTATGTGTGTGTGTGTGTGTGTATATGTGTGTGTGTGTATGTGTGTGTGTGTATGTGTGTGTGTGTATGTGTGTGTGTGTGTGTGTGTGTATGTGTGTGTGTGTGTGTGTATCATACCTGCTCTTTAGCTCTCCTGAACCTGGTCCTCTCTCCCTTCTCTTCTCCTTCCTCCTCTCCATCTCCTTCCTCACCTCTTTTTTTAAAAATTGTTATTTTTATTTCATAAGTACAAGTGTTTTGCCTGTATGTATATGTGTACCCTGTGCTTGCCTGGTGCCCATGGAGGTCAGAAGCATTGAATCCCCCTGGAACTAGAGGTTTAAAAGGTTTGTGAACTGTAGATGTAACCAATCGTATTATTAAAATAAGAAACACAGAGCCAAGGTAAAAGAGAAAAGCCGAGAGGTCAGAGCTCAGAGATAAAATCTTACCTCCTGCAGTGCTCCTAGCTTCCCCGAGAGAGGGAGGTACTTCCTGTGTCCCTGTTTAAATAATCTGTCTGTTCTGCCTTCTCATTGGTTGTAAACCCAACCACATGACTGCCTCATCACTGCCTGTAAGTACCGCCCTCCAGGTCTTAAAGGCGTATGTCTCCAATACTGGCTGTATCCCTGAACACACAGAAATCTACCTAGCTCTTCTAACCACCACGCTCTTACTATGGCTCTAATAGCTCTGACCCCAGGGCAACTTTATTTATTAACATAAAATTAAAATAACATTTCAGTACAAATAAAATATCACCACAGTGAACCACTATGTGGGTGCTGAGAATCAAACCCAGGTTCTCTGGAAGGGCAGCCAGTGCTTTAACCACTGAGCCATCTCCCCATTCCCCTCTCTGTCTTGCAACAGGTTCCCATGTACTCCAGGCTAACTTTAAATTCACTATATAGTTAAGGCTAGCCTTGAACTCCTGATCCTTTGGCTTCCATCCCCCAAGTCCTATCCCAGGTGAGATAGGACTCCAGACATGTGCCACCATGTCCGGTCTTTGATAATTATATATTTCAAAATAGCAAGCAGAGAAGGCTTTTAATGTTCCAGTCATAAAGCAACAGTAAACATCTAAATGATAAATATGTCAAGTATCCTGTTCTAATCATTATACATTGTGTGCATGGATTGGAATATCACACTACACCCTATCTCTGTCAATTAAAAATAAATTATACAGGTACTTGGGATGTTGCTCAGTAGTAGAGCATTTGCTTAGCATGTGAGGCTCTGGGTTTGATCTCCAGTCACACACCACACCACACACACACACACACACACACACACACACACACACACACACACACACACACACACCCTTTAAGGTATAGTGATGGGTAATGTCAACTTGACCTGATCTGGAGTCATGTAGGAGATAAACGTTGGGCATGCCTGTGAGGGATTGTCTAAGCTAGGCTAACCGAGGTGGAAAGACCCACCTTAACTGTGGCTGTATCATTCCGTGGGTTGGGGTCCTAGAGTGAATAAAGAGAAGGCAAGCTAAGCACCAGCACTAGCTGTCTGCTGCTTCCTGACTGCAATGTGACTAGCAGCCCTCCACCCTGCTGCTGTGCCTACCCCGCCAGGATGCACTTCCTCTCCAACTGTGAGCCGGATTAAACCCTCAGGTTGCTTTGTTGCAGCAGGAAGGCCAGGATGTTTCAAGGAGAGCTGCTTTAAGCCAGGCATGATGATGAGCACTTGTAATCCCAGCACTAGGGAGGTAGAGGCAGGAGGACCAAGGAATTCAAGGCCAGCCCTGGCCATAAAGGATGTTGGAGGTCATCCTTAGACTCCACCTCAGTAACAAAGCCAAAACAACAGAAAAGAATTAAACTGACAGTTTCAGTTGCTACCCTCTCTTTGTTTTGGTGCTGTTTTTCTAAACAGGAAAAAGGTTTTAAAATGAATAAACCAAGACTCAAAAATACTGATTATAACAGTATAATTAGCAACTTAATGAAATGAAAGCCCTAACTAATTTTTGGTGAATATGTGAATTGTGGGTATGTTATTAATCAAGCAGAACATGCAGGAGTGGGCAGTAGTAATGAGGTCATTTCCTTTCAGTTTTTAACAACCTAGAATCATACAAAAACCATACATTGCCAACTGTTCCAACGCACACATAATCCCAGCTCCTGAGAAGTGGAGGCAGGAAAATCAGGAGCTCAACGGTAGCTTCTTCTCCATGAAACCCCGTCTCACAAACGAAAAGCTCATACACTCCTCCTCCTCCCCTTTTTCTTCTTCTTCTGTTATGAAGGAGCATTTCCCAAGTGTGAAACAGCATTTGTTTCTGCAAATATGTGATGTGTCTCCCCAGGCTCTGAGCATCTAACTCTGTGACAGATGGTTACCTGCCTGAGAATCTCCCCTGCTGTCCCATGGCAGGATCACTCTCACCTAGCCTGCCTAGGAAGAAGACGAACATGTCCAGCCTTCCAGGATCAGGAAGGAAGTTCTTAGCACAGCACACAATGCCAGGCATTCACACAGCAGCTCATGGCTTACATCTGTGGAGCTAGATGTAATTGTCAACCTTGGGGCATCTGTGTTTAAAACCTGGGACAGCTTTTAGACATCTTCATGTGCAGAAGCATAGCTCTTCGAGTCCCTCCACACCCACACACTAAATTTATCAGTAAGTGAAATTATCCAGCTGGACCTAATGAGGCCATTGGGTTTTGCTTCTCCTAGCTTCATGATCATTGTGCCTTTCCTCCCTCGGAATGTTACCTGTCTCCAGCCCTTTGGAACTCAAGGCCTTTGTATTCTAACCATGCTTTGCATCAGAATTCCAGTTCTGCCAGTCAGGAAGTTCATTTGCCTCACAGCGCGTGTACATGTTGCCCAAGCTGCCCACGTTCACATTTGTGTGTAAACCTGCATCATGGATTTATAATAAGCTGTGTGCCTCACAGGGAGCTTGCCCCCACAAACCCTGAAGGTGCCCACTGCACAAGGTGCCCAGCTGTGTGGGACTGAAACTCCCTCTGCGCTCCCAGGACTGCTGGAGAGCCAGTGCCATCCTGACGCCCCAAGGGGACACTCAGGCTTGCAGCTTTTCTAAATCACATAAAAGCAGGTGTCCAGGCTGGAGATGGCCCGCTTGCCCTCGTCTCTCTCCGCTGTTGTCCTCTTTCCATTCTCTGCAACTCCAGGGTCAGGAGAACAGGCAGTTAACCTAGATGAAATACAACAACCATGTAAGCGAATAGGTCCCAAACTGTTTAAGTTGCAAACAAGCGTGAACTTGCCTTTGAAAATCTGTGCTGGCGTAACAGATAGCAGCCACCCACAGCACAAGTCTGAACAGACTGTCCTAGAGTTCTCCTGACCTTGAGCTGCCCTGAACACGAGAGAGAGCAAACCAGCGCCACACTCCCAGTGGCTTCCTGCCAGCCCACCAGCTCCTGCAAGGCACCGCGCCTCTCCAGGCTCTCGGGCTCCACCTTCTGGCCTGTGACCCCCTTCTGGCCTGGCCTGTTCCTTGACGTTACAGGTGGACCGCAACTGCAAACAATTTTTCCAGATTCCTCAGCTCCTCAGGGACAGCCTGGGATGGTGCAGCCTTGGCACAGGGTGCTTGCCTGAGTCGGAAAGATGGGATCCAGGGATGCTGAGACCCCTACTGTGGTAAACAGAGCAGATCCACCCAAGGATGGAATCTTTGTCTCAGCTTCCTGGCACAGCCAAGGCTGTGAAGTCCTGGCGTATGCTCACCTGGATCTCTTCTCTCGGATCTGGTTCTTGCTCTTTTATTGACCCTCAAATGGCCAATAAAATCACAGTCCCAAATCTGCTCTTCCTTGGATGTTGATGTTAGGTTTCTTTTTGCGCCTCACCTTGCACTCCAAATTTTTTGTGTGGCCGCAGCCCAGTGTGGAGCTTCTTGCCTGCTCTGCCCCTGCCCTGAAATTCAAGGAGAGTGAGGCTGGAATGTCTCTGTGGTCAAGGTCACAAACTGCCCTTGAAGAGGGCATGTGGTAGTGTTGTCCAGTGAGAGAATACAAGTCTGTTGAGCATCTTCCTGGAAAACTCACGCATGCCTCTCTTCCGCATCTTGCATTTATCTTCCTGCTTAGGTACAGAGGTTACATGTGGAGGTGCAGCAGCCATCTTGGAATCAGGAGGACATTAGGCATTTTTCAAGGATGAGTAGAAGCATAGGAAAAGCCTGAGCTCAGATGATGTGGGGTCATCTCACTCAACTTGGACAGCTTTTGGTCTTCTTGAGAATGTGAGAAAAAAACAAACTATTGTCTGGCTAAGCTATCATACATAAATTTGTTTCATGTAGCCGAACATCCTTTTATAGGTATGCACCATATATCTAACTATAGATACCTCGAAACAAGATGAGTTACCTCATCAAGACAGTACACCGCAGAGCACATTGCCCTCTGCTGGAATTACTAGTCCAGTTAGGGGCCTTGTGTTGCAAGATGATGTATTAACTGGAAGAAAATTCAAAATTCAAAAAAAAAAATAAATTCAAAGTGTGCTTTTCCAGAACAGGTGTCATGTTTACATTGGCAACATGTCAAAAAAATTGCAAACCAAATACCATAGTTAGGGATCTTGTGCACACGACAGTTTCAGAAGTTACACATCAGCCTCAGATGTGTGAAACCCACAGAGGTCAACACAGAATGAAGCAGCTCAGTTCAAACCATGCATCCTGCCCACAGCTAACAAAGCCCGGGCTTTCTGGTAAGAAAGGGCTGCCACAATCTTGGCCCTTCAAACTGAGATGAAAGTAAAGGAAGTAGCACAAACGGAGCCCCACCCGCTTGGAGGGTGAGGTTGATCTTAGTTCATGCTGGGTACCAAGGAGCCAGATCTACAGTTTTGCAAGAAGCCGTCATTCAGGCTTTTGCTTCACCGGTCACCTCCTGCCTGCTGCCTCCATTGTTGTCGGCAAGGCAACAAGGTGAAAGTACACCTGTGATTTGTGTAAATCTCAGCAATTTAAGGACTTGGATGTCAGACCGGTGGGGTCAGGCTGTGGCTCAGCAGGAGAGTACTTGCCCAGCATGCTTTGCGTTTGATTGCCGTGAGCACCATCAGGAGGAGAGAGGCCTCATTCCACTCTAGCCTGAGACATCTTAACTCACTGTATTCTAGCCCAGGATGACAGCTTTCTGCCCTTCTATTAAATAGCTAATGATTACTGAGCACTCTCAGAACCCCATATACTTTCGTTTCATCCTCTTGAGAGTGCCATGGGATCGATATGTAGGGATATTGTGTTCTTGGGAAGCAAATAGAGCCAATGCTCTTCCTGCTGCTGCGGGATCATCTAGGTACAGAGAAGGTGGAGAGTTATTTAGTGGCAGCAGCAGTGGTCAGGCTGACCTGAGCCCTGGTAACAGCTGGTATTTAGCCAACTGATGTCAACACTGGATCCCTAGCAAGCTCAGTCTCCCGCTCTCAGCTCGCACAACTTCTCTTGTTGGCTTAGCTCTTGCACATCTTCTGTTCTCGGACATGGCTTCCCTCTGGTGTATGGGTCTCGGACATGGCTTCCCTCTGGTGTATGGGTCTCGGACATGGCTTCCCTCTGATGTATGGGTCTTGGATATGGCATCCCCTGAGGCACATGACCTCCTCTATGGTACACCTCTCTTTGGTGCACAAAACTGGGACATGGCCTCTCTCTGGTATATGTATCTTGGGTATGGCCTCCTCTCTGGTGTACGGATCTTGGACATGGCTTCCCTTCTGGTGCATGGACCTTGAACATGGACTCCCCTCTGGTATATGAACTGTCCACATTTTGTTCACCCCAGTCAAAAACATTTTCTATTGTTTGCAACCAAGAAATATTCTTTTATCTTTTTCACATGAGCAAATTGGGTCTTGGATGTAGGGAACTTACCAAACATATCCGCTCACCCTCCAGGATGGTCCCAAAGATCCACATGTCTTGGGAATTCATGCCAGGTGAACACTCCCCCCAATGCTGAGTTAGGGTTGGCCTGTATATCGTACAGTGTGTGACTGCTGAGCCCAGATCCCAGGGGCCATAGTTCTACCCTGTTCTCTGCCTTGCTTTCTCTGAGCAGAGTCAACATCATGCCATAAGGCTGTATTAACTGTATTTGTGTTGTTGTTTATTACTTAATACTTTGGTATCTAAAGCCTTGGTGACCTAGAGAGACACACACCCACATCCCCCATCTCCTAGCTAATTCCTAGAATTAGTAAACAACTCTGAGTGCACTTTTCATATGCAACCCAACCACTTCAGCACCCACATCCCAGCTTCCTCCTTCTTATACTCTGGGTCACTGTCCCCTGCTCTACTTATCCCAGGACAGTATACAAGTCAACTAGTGCAGCCTTGTGCCCCAGAGCGAGCCCACTGAAATTACTCCAACTAGCCAACCCCAAACCTGATTGCCCTGCCTTGATCATTTCTCCCCTCAGAGACCTCAGCAGACATGCTTAGCTGCGCTGCCCTGTTCCCACTGCCTTCTGCCTGCCCTAGGGTTTCTCTAAGTGCTCCCCCCCCCCATGGCCTGGAATGTTCCCCCTCTTGGGATCTTTGAGGTGTAATGACTTTGTCTTTTATCTTTTGTAGCACGAGGGATCAAGTCCCAAGCCTCATGCATGCCAGGCAAGTGCTCTACTGAGCTGTAGCACCCATCTTTTTACGGGCAATCACCTCTTGATGTGTTGGCCTTGGTATACCTATAATACTAAAGCCTATATTTTAAGGCGGAGGATAATTAAGTAGGAGACACCCATGTGTTGAGAAGCAGAGGCCTCCGTCCACAGCCAACACCTGTCTATGAACTATCAGGACAAGTCACCCTGGCAGAAGCCCCAGGGGCAGTGCCCAAGCCTGCAGATGGCAGCAGCACCAGGAGACACCTCAGAACAGGACAGATACCTCAGAACAGGACAGCACTGGACCCATGATGCTGACTGCAGGCATTCCCAGGTATGGCCCCATGGAAAGTGAGAAAATACATGCTCATCTCTATAGGAGTCCCACCCACCTGTGGGCTCACCTTCCTGTTCTCTCACAGGCAGCCAAGACCCTGGAGTGTTAAAGGAAAATTTCCAGAAATAAACAAACAAACAAACAACAACAAAAAAAAAAGATGGGCTGGCGAGATGGCTCAGAGGTTAAGAGCACTGACTGCTCTTCCCGAGGTCCTGAGTTTAATTCCCAGCAATCACATGGTGGCTCACAACCATCTATAATGAGATCTGGTGTCCTCTTCTGGTGTGCAGGGATACATGCAGGCAGAACATTGTATACATAATAAAGAAATAAATCTTAAAAAAAAAGAAATCATAAATTTTAACTAGCTTTCGTAACTATAACAGCAGTATAATTATTCTACTTTCTTAGCAGTGATTGTGAGTCCCTCACTATGGGTGCTTCACACATAAAACTTCGTTCTAGGTATGTATATATAGCAAAACTTGTGAGATAACAAGGTTTGGTACTAGCCTTTGTTTCCAGCATCCATGGGCATCTTGGGATGTGCTCCCGCGTCAGAGGCACTGTATTCAAGCTGCTAAGCTCTGAGTTAATTTGTTCCTCAGTGACAACGTCTAAGTGGAAGAACTGAGGCTCGGAACCAGGCCAGTGCACTTCTAAGTGGGCAGTCCTCCAGGCTCCTGCAATGCCACCATACCAGCCGTGTGAAGAGGCTTTAGGCTCCCCATTCAGCAGTAACCTGAAGTCAGGGTAGTTCAGGAGACAGCAGGTCTCTGGGTCGTACATTGACCAGCACACCGTGTCACCCAGGATCCAGGCAATTCAGCTGGCCTCACTCAGCCTATCATTCTAATCTTCAAAGGATGGCAGTGGCATTCAGGCACGTGGCACAGATGTCCCAGATGCTTCTCAATGGACTGGGAGGGCAGTCCTAGCCATACCAATTAGGAGTAAGCAGGACAGGAACATTGGAGTGTAATGGACTAGTCAGGTGTGTCCATGAAACAGATGCCTGGGAATCCTTCACTTAGTCACATGGGCTTTGGAATCCCCTTGCACAAAATCTGGGTTCTAAAGACACAGAATGTGTGCAGAAGGTTGGGGGTGGTGGTGAAGGATGTAGGTGTAGCATCTTCTATAGGAGCCACCGAGGAGCAAGTGGTATTAGCCAGGAGGGGAAAAGTAAGCAGGTGAAAGGTACCAGAGAAGCAGAGGAGCCGGAGCAGGGGATGGGCTCTGCACCAAGAGCTAAGAACCGGAATGAGTCCTTCCCTACAACCGTTGCTCACAGCCCACCCTCCCTCCTGAGGCTGCGCTGGGTGGGGGCTGGCACATCTGACCACTCACTCTTCCCCTTTATCCATGTGGTCGAAGTCGTGCGGCCCTGTTGCTTCCAAGGGCCTCCAGGTAGTGGAGACTGCAGACAAGCCAGCCAGCTGGTGGCTGCTGATCGGAAATTTCCGGGGTGGGAAGGCACTTGCACCTCTTTTGAGATTCAGGGAGGCTACTGAAGAACTTTTTTTTAATATAGAGCTCTCTCTCTCTCTCTCTCTCTCTCTCTCTCTCTCTCTCTCTCTCTCTCTCTCTCTCTCTCTGTATGTGTGTGTATGACACATGTGGAGATCACAGGACTTCAGTTATTAGAGGTAGAAATCACAAGACAACTTCGGTTATCCGGTTCTCTCCTCCCACCATACAGGTTCTGGGGATGGAAGTCAGGTCTTCAGGCTGGGCAGCTAGCACTTTTACCTGCTGAATTGTCTTACCCAATGGTAAGACTATTTAAATGGCATTTAGTGCTACATTTGTCTCATTTATCAGGACATGGATTAATCCAGAGCAGTAAGTGGTCTTTGTAGATATGGAAATCCAAGTTCACAGTGAAGCGACTTGGCCAGGGTGACAAAGGCAAACTGAACTACCGCTGGGTCTTAGTGCACGTCCCATCACACAGAAAGGTCTATACCAAATGCCATGGAGATCCACAGCCTTGGTTGTCTGGAACACAGAACTGATGGCTGTAGGTAAAATGTCCTAATTATTTGTGCTCATTTGAAAATACTAATTACGCTTAACACAGAGACATTTGTTTTAATGGCATCAAACCAGACATTCTGTGCTGATGCACAATTTCTGTCTACATAATTAATTATGACTTATTATACATCCCCAAGCAGGCAGAAAAGAAGGGATTTGTTCTGTTTTGAGACAGGGTCTCACTATGCTGGCCTCAAATACATGATCCTCTTGCATCTGTCTTACTGTGCTGGTCTTAAACCCATGATCCTCCTGCCTCTGTCTCACTATGCTGGCCTCAAATGCATGATCCTCCTGCCTCCATCTCCTACGTCCTGGGATTACAGGTCTGTGCCACCATATTCAGTGAAGAAAGAGTTTTGAAAATTCCCAACACAAAGAAATGATTATTTAAAAATTGAGGTGATAGATAAACCAATGATCCTGTCTGACCACTGTACCTTGTATTTGTCTGCTGAAATATCACACACTGCACCCAATGAATGTTTACGGTTATCACATGGGAATTATATGAGGGTTAAAGCAAAGATGTATCTCCTTCTTTACCGAAACAGGCCAAGATTGCAGCTAATAATATTTTGCACCACTTTTAGGGACTGTCAAGACTGAGTGCTCTCCAAATGACGACAGAAACCAGGACGTCTGCTCTCCAGTTCAAGAGTTCATTAGGCTCAATACTTCAAAGGCCGCCTGCTAAGTTTCCTGAGAGGATCTTTCTAAAATAGTTCCTTTCTCTCTCCCAGCTGACTTGCAGGTCTGACTAGGCCAGACTCTGGTCCACATGACAAGCTGTGCAGGGGTGGGGTGAAGAGTGGGTGGAGGTGGTGTGGTGAAGGGTGGATGGAGGTGGGCCTTTGGCTACTTCAGCAGTTTCTGTCTTCGGAAATAGTTTTCCCTTTCTCTCTATTCCTCCTTTCTTTCTTTCTTTCTTTCTTTCTTTCTTTCTTTCTTTCTTTCTTTCTTTCTTTCTTTCTTTCTTTCTTTCTTCCTTTCTTCCTTTCTTTCTTTCTTCCTTCTCCCTCTCTCCCTCCCTCCCTCTCCCCTTCTCTCTCTCTCTCTCTCTCTCTCTCTCTCTCTGTCTCCCTCCCTCCCTCCTTCTCTCTCTCTTTCCTTGTCTTTTCTTCTTCTTCTTCTTCTTCTTCTTCTTCTTCTTCTTCTTCTTCTTCTTCTTCTTCTTCTTCTTTTTTTTTGGTTTTTTGAGACAGGGTTTCTCTATGTAGTTTTGGTGACTGTCCTGGATTTCACTGTGTAGCCCAGGCTGGCCTTGAACTCACAGAGATCCACCTGCCTCTGTCTCCCGAGTGCTGGGATTAAAGGTGTGTGCCACCACTGCCTGGCTCTTTGTCTTTTTTTGATAGGGTCCACAGTGTGGCTCTGGCTGACCAGGCTGAACTCACAGAGGTCCACCTGACTCTGCCTCTTGAGAGCTGAGATTAAAGGCATTCTCCATACACTCAGCTTAAATATCTTTAAAAAAAAAATTATTTTTTTTGTTGTTCACTAAAAGGTGTCAAAAGTCAGTATCAGATGTCAACTCTGGCTGGGTATGGTAGATCACGCCTATAAATCCCAGCACTAGGAAGGATGAAGCAGGAGGATTACTGTAAATTCAAGTCCAGACTGGATTGTGGAATAAGACTAAAAAATAAACAACAACACCAGAAAGATGCTGATTTGATGGGTACTTTAGTTAGGGTGTCTTATTGTTGCTATAAAACACAATAACCAAAAAGCAAGTTGGGGAGGAAAGGGTTTACTTGTCTTACACTTCTGTATTGAGTTCATTACTGAAGGAAGTCAGGACAGGAACTCAAGCAGGGCGGGTTACTGGAGGCAGGAGCTGATGCAGAGTCCTCAAAGGTGTGCTGCTTACTGGCTTGCTTTCCCTTGGCTTGCTCAGCCTGCTTTCTTATAGAACCCAGGACCGCCCAGGGATGGCACCACCCACCGTGGGCTCGGCCCTCCCCCATTGATCACTGGGAATCCCTTACAGCTGGATCTCATGGAGGCGTTTCCTCAACCGAGGCACTTTCTTCCCTGATGACTCTAGCTTGTGTCAAGTTGACACACAAAACCAGCCAGTGCCGTGGGTCTCTGTCCTACAGTTGCCCCTTCAAAAATCCGCTAGAACTCTGGGGAATGTGACACTGGTCCTAGAGGAGGGGAACACAGACAAAACCTGCTAAGGTGGCTTGTAAGAAGTAAGAGAGGAGTTTAGGAGTTTGAGATCGAACTGTAATACTTCAAACACTGCTCCAGTTAGGGGCGGCACGGCCTGGGATCCCAGTCCTTGAGAGGCAGGGGCAGGAGGATTGCAAGTTCAAGTCAGCCTTGGCTACAGACCGAGGTACAATCTCCAGAAAGACCCACGTAAGCTCAAGCTGTAGACACTCTCAGCATGGATGTGGGGAGTAGGCGTGAACTCCCACCCCAGCTAAGGAACTATTAGATTGTGATAGCTGCTGGGAGAGGACGAGGTCATTTTCCTTGAGGACGTGGCCCCTGGTAAGTTGACCCCTCTTCATGGCAGGCTCCTCATCCAAGTGTATTTGGAAACACGGATTGAATTCCGAACGTTTTGAGGGAAAGGGGAAGAAAAGAACACAGAGTTGCAAGGGTAGGGAGATGGGGTAGATTTGGAAGGAGTTGGGGAAGCAGGTGGATATTATATAAATCTATGAAATTCTCAAAGAAACAATGGTGGTCTCTTCAAGACAGGGTTTCCCTGTGTAGCTCAGGCCATCCTGGAACTCACTGTAGACCAGGCTGGCCTCAAACTCAGAGATCCCCCTGTCTCTGCCTCCCCAGTGCTGGGATTAAAGGCAGGTGCCATCATGCTCAGTTTAAAAATAATAATAAAATATTTTGAAAGATAAGATATATACACAATAAATATAATCACCATTTAGCCATTCTAGTTATTTTTTAAAAGATTTATTCATTTACTATGTATACATATATCCCTGCAGGCCAGAAGAGGGCACCAGATCTCATTATAGATGATTGTGAGCCACCATGTGGTTGCTGGGAATTGAACTCAGGACCTCTGGAAGAGCAGCCAGTGCTCTTAACCTCTAAGATATCTATCTCTCCAGCCCCTTGGCTATTGTTGTATGCAGTAAAAATAATTTAAAGCATTCCTGGGTTAAATAGACGATTCATAGCCAAAAAGCAGGATCTAAATTGGTCCTCTGCTCTCCAGAGTCTCTCTCTACCTTCTGCCTGCAGATCAGACGCAGAGCTTGCAGCTGTTTCTCCAGTACCATGTCTGCCTGCAGGCCACCATGTGTAGCAGGAATCTTAGAGAGTCTTTATTAATAAAACAAACCTGGAGCCAAGTATTGGGGTGAACACTGGAAGATCAGAGAGAAAGAACAAGCCACAGCTACCTCACCTTGCCGGATCCTCAGCTGGTCTTGTTTCCTCAGACTGGAGGCCTCTGAGTCCTCATCCAGAATGGGTCTCAGCTGAACTGCTGCTAAAAGCCTGAAAGCTTAACCAGCCAAATGCTTAACCAGGCCAAATGCCTCTAGTTTCTGGTCCTCGTGCCTTATATACTTTTCTGCTTTCTATCACCACTCCCTGAGATTAAAGGCTCGCTTTCTGGGATTAAAGGCGTGAGTCACCATGCCTGGCCGTTTCCAATGTGGCCTTGAACTCACAGAGATCCAGAGTGATTTCTGTCTCTGGAATGCTAGGATTAAAGGTGTGAGTGCCACCATTTTCTAGCCTTTGTATCTAGTGGCTGTTCTGTCTCTGACCCCAGATAAGTTTATTAGGGTGCACAATGTTTTGGGGAACACAACACCACCACAACCATGCTTCCCACCATGATGGACAACTGACTGAACCTCTGAAACTGTAAGCAAGCTGCAACTGCTATCCTTTATACGAGTTTATAAGAGTTGCTGTGGTCATGGTGTCTCTTCAGAGCAATAGAACAGTGACTGAGCCAATGATCAGGCCAGTGTGTGCCGGGAACAAGGTTAGAAACAATATATCCTTCCAATGTACTCTGTCTGTGACAGGCTTTGCACTATGATGAAAGAAACACTAAGTAAGGGAATGCAGTGTTCTAATGCTGAGCATGCATGAGGTGTTAAGTGTTTGCATTATGTGTGGGAACAGGGTGGCCAGGAGCTTGAGCAACAGGACGGCCCAGGAAGGTTTGGTTGGTAGGAAGGGTGGTTGCCTCTGAATAAAATGTGGAGGGCAGATCAGGGATGGACAGACCTGGAGGTAAAGGGAGCAGGAAGAAGCCAGAAAGGCAGGGCTGTGGCCATGGTCTGCAAGTCAGTGGGAGAGGCCAAAGCCATGAAAGGAAGGAAGGGAGCCAAGGATGGAGGGCAGTGTGCCCAAGGCTGCCCTGGTCTGCCCAGAGGTCATGAGAATCGCTGAGGGAATAGTTTCAAACAGTTCTATTTTGGGGTTCCTAGAGAAGTGAAGAGATTGTGTGTGTGTGTGTGTGTGTGTGTGTGTGTGTGTGGACACCATGCCCTAGCCCTGTGCATCAGGATGAAGGTATTCTTCACATACATTTCTTTCTTCTTGAACACAAACACAGGTGTTATTGGGTGGGAGACAAAGCAAATAAGAGCCATGGCCAGCTTTGATAACCTTTATACATGGACCACCAGCAGCGCTTCATCTCTCATTTTGTCTTAGTGGTCTTTGGAGACAAGGTCTGTGGTCGCTTGAATGTAACTGACCCCCATAATCCCAAAGGGAGTAGCACTACTAGGAGGTGTGGCCTTGTTGAAGTAGGTGTGGCCTTGTTGGAGGAAGTGTGTCATGGTGGGGGTGGGCTTTGAGGCCTCTCTTGCTCAAGCTTCACTCAATGTGACAGACAGACAGCGTCCTATTGCCTATAAGATGCAGGACACTCGGCTACTTCAGCACTATGTCTGCCTCCTTTGGTTTAAATCTGTAACCATTATCACCTCGATAACCACATGGTGGCACCCCTCTGCATCCCTGGTACCTGAGGCCTGAGGACTAACAGTCCAAGCCAGGCTGGGTATAACCACACTTGGTGCAAGTTTTTAAAGAGATTTTTTAAAATTTGTCTGGATGTTTTGCCTGCATGTATGTCTGTGCATCATGTGTGTGTAGTACCTGAGGAGGCCAGAAGAGGGAGTCAGATCTACTGGAACTGGGGTTACAGGTGATTGTGAGCCACCATGTTGGTGCTGGGAGCTGAATCTGGGTCTTCTGAAAGAGCAGCCTTAACTGAGGAGTCATCTCTCAGGCCTCGGCACTCAGCACGTGTTAGAGCACATTACCCAGTTTGAGGAGTGTCACCAAATGCATCCATTTTTCATTGAAAATCCACAATTTCAGATCTACTGAAGTCGTTTCATTTTTGACACCAAGTTTTGCCATGTAGCCCAGCTGGCCTTGGATCCGAAACTTCCTGTCTCATCCTCTCAGGTGGTAGCCTTACAGTACGTACCACTTTGTCTGGCCCACTGAGATTTTGCATTTACTGACAAAACTCTGTGGTGCTTTGAAAGAAAATGGCCCCCAAAGGGGAGTGGCCCTGTTAGGAGGTGTGGCCTTGTTAGAGTAGATATGGGCTTATTGGTGGAAGTGTGTCACTGTGGAGGAGGGCTTTGAGATCTCATGTATGCTCAAGACATGCCCAGTGTCTCAGTTCACTTCCTGTTGACTGCATATCTGGATTAAAACTCTCAGCTCCTTCTCCAGCACCATGTCTGCCTGCATGCTGCCATGTCCCACCATGATGATCATTTATAACTCCTTTATAAGAGTTGCCGTGGTCATGGTGTCTCTTCACAGCACTAGAACACCCTAACTAAGATAACTCCTTTATGGTTCTCTTTCTAGTCACCATAATTACATCTCTTTGAAAAATAACAAGTTTAATCAGATAAATCAATGTTAAGAACTACTGACTACAACCATGCAATCTATTCCTTGTTTTAGATATAAATATCTCCCATTACAACTATTTGTATGTATTTGTTCTCAAGAAATATTATCTGAAGCTAGAGTGGTTGCTCATACTATAATCTCAGCCCTTTGAAGGCTGAAGCAGGGGGATTGCTATGAATTCAAGGCTAGCCTGGGGTAAACAGTGAGTTTCAGGCCAATATAGGTTACAGAATTAGAACCTGTCTCAAAACACCAAAACATAGGGACAATGAAATGATCAGTGGGTAAAGGTACTCACCGCACAAGCCAGGTGTGGTGAGTATTTAGTTTAAATAAATAGAAAAAAACTGAACAATGCTCACAGGTTTTGAACTCGGTGAGGGAACATTATAACTTTCGTGGGTTTGTTTGTTTTTAAGATTAGTCAAAAGTAGGGAATCGGGGAGATGGTTCAGTTACTAACATGCTTGATGTGCAAACCCTGAGTTCAAATCCCCCCTCACCAAAAACAAAAACAAAAACCACAACAATAACAAAACCAGATTGGCATGGAGGCATGTGTCTATGATCATAGAGCTGGGCAGACAGAGTTGAGAAGATCCCCTGAGCTTACTGGACAGGCAACCCAGCCAATCAGTGAGTTCCAAGTGTACCGGGCGATCTTGTCTCAAAAACTAAGATAAGATCAGTAGAAAACATCTGGCTTCCACACACCATGGCACACACACACGCATGCACACCCAAACACAAAGTGAAAATAAGTGCGCACACACATTTTTTAAAAGATGGGGCTGAGAATGGGTAGTGTACTACCATGCAAGTTTGAATGCCCAGAACCTATGTAAAGTGGGGCATGGTGGTACTTCTGTAATGCCAGTGTTCCTGTGGTGAGATGGGAGGTGGAGATAGGAGAATCTGGAAACTAGACAACTAACCCAGTGCACACAGCAGCGACACAACAAGAGGCCCCTCTCAGGGTCACTCAGAGACCCTGTCTCAAGGAAATAAAATGAACAGCGACGGAGCTAGACACCTAACAGCCTCTCTGGCCTCTATGCATGTATACTTGCACATGTGTGCTCATACACTACACACACATACACACACACACCCTTGAAATGAAATGATTAGTCAAGGGTAATTGTGGTAGTTGAAGGTAATTGGCCCCTATAAGCTCATAGGGAGTGGCACTATTAGAAGGTGTGACTTTGTCGGAGTGGGTATGGCCTTGTTGGAGGAAGTGTGTCACTGTAGGGGTGGGCTTTGAGGTTTCCTATGCTTGGAATACCACCCAGAGAGTCAGTCGACTTCCTGTTGCCTCCAAGACATAGGACTCTCAGCTACTCCAGCACCATGTCTGCCTGCACGCCACCATGCTCTCTGCCATGACGATAATGGACTGAACATCTCAAACTTTAAGCAAGCCACCCCAATTAAATGTTTTTCTTATAAGAATTTGTGTGGTCATGGTGTCTCTTCACAGCAATGAAAACCTTAACTAAGACAGTAATTTAGCATAAACTTTAAACCCTGGATGCTAAGCCTGAAACTCATGATCCTAACATCCTCACCTCCTGAGTTCTAGATTACAGA
Organism: Peromyscus maniculatus bairdii; assembly: GCF_049852395.1. Classification (NCBI taxonomy): domain Eukaryota; kingdom Metazoa; phylum Chordata; class Mammalia; order Rodentia; family Cricetidae; genus Peromyscus; species Peromyscus maniculatus. The sequence continues at coordinate 75,542,167 of NC_134858.1, forward strand.
CCTGCACACCACCACTCCCCGTGTGCCCCTGTATTTGATGACACAGGCAAGTACCTCCGTCATCTGTTTGAAGATTCAACCAAGTCATCTGCTTTAAAGACTGAAAGAGTTAAACTGGACTTTAAACATTATTGAAGGATTGGGTCTGACAGTGAAGATCAGATTGCATGTTTAGCTGGTGTAACACTCGGAGTTCAATTTCTAGCAACAAGCAAACATTATTCATCATAGTGCTACTGCCTCTAATAAGCTGGAGGGTGAAAGAAATAGTCTTAATTGGGGGTGGGTGAGAGATGGGGGCTTGAAATTCATTTTGTTTTTAATCTCAGTCTGTGGGTGGGGACAGGGCTCGCTTCTCTGGGAGCGACTGGAGGAGCAATGGGTTAAACATCGAGGAGATGGCTAGAGTTAATCACTCAGGACATGGGGTGAAAGCTGGTAGGAATTCTAAAAATAATTCCTTCTCCCAAACTGAAGCAGTCTGCAAGAAGCAAGATCGGAGTGCTTAATAGCTCGACTCCTTTGCCCTCTGCTGCCCTCGGCTCCCATTCAGAGCGGAGAACAATCCTAACGGGTGTGGGGACGGTGGGGGATGGATATCTGCAAAGGCTGAAAGAATTGAGCATGCCCCAAAGGACACGCATCAGCCAAGTTTGGTGGCACAGGGCTGAGTGGAGTTCCGCGGGACTTCGGGGGCAGCTCTGCCCCTGCTGCTGTTGGTGAAGCTGCAGAAGAGCGGCCGAGTCAGTCCTTGTTCACAACCTTCCTCTCCCGCACCACCGTCATTTGTAATGTCACGGGCTTCGAGAGGAGCAAGAAGAACTGGGAAGCCCACGTGTCTGGTAGCTGTGCACATTCCTTCTGTTTTCTGTGCCCTTTCTGCAGAAGAGCCCCCACTCAGGTCCCATCTCCTTCAAATCTTGCTAACCTGCATTGCACCCCCAGTGACCAGGGTCACATGGTGGATCCCCTCCGCTCTTCTCCTCCTTGCCTGTCTTTCGGTCCTCAGCATGTTAGGATCCCCAGTGAGATACTAGCCTGTCAATCCAGTGGAAGAGATGGAAACTGGGCTCTGAAGTTTTCTAGTAAGCTGCAGCGCATACTGCAAGTGGAACTCAGGCCCTCTGACTCTGAGGCCACTGCGCCCAACAACACACACAGTGGGGACGCGGCCAGTCCCACTTACCTGGGCTCAGCATTTCAGAAACTGCGATGTGTGCAGATAGCACACACGCTTTTCCCACGCCACACCTTATTTTTCAAAGCGAGGCTTGAACTGAAAGAATGTGTGTGCCCTCCACCAGAGAGGCCCTCTAAGAACACAGGCTTTCCTTTCTGCGTGATATGGGCCAGAGGGAGAATCCATCCCTGTTTAGAGGGCTCAGCATTCTTGCTACTGTTACTGAATGGCAGTGTGAATTTGTACTTGCACTGAAATGCAAAGTTTCTGAGCCTCCAGTTCCACAACGATGGCACAGGCTATTTTTCCTTCCTTATGTGATGCTCCTGGTAAACGTACCATAAACAGATGTGGAAACTGTTAACAGGGAGCTGCAGGCACTATCCTCCAGCTCTGACCTCTTCCTGGCTGGTTGGTGCAGCTTGCAGGAGCGGGGAGTGGGGGGGGGGGGCGGTGGCACAGCCTTTCGGGGGGGGGGGGGGAGGCGTGGCTTTGCAGATGGTGTGCCTAGCAGCAGAAGTGGAGGTTTGAGTCCTCTAGAAACTTCTATCTTGATACAATGTTCTGTGTAGCTGAGCTTTTGGCAGGGTGGGGGGGGGGTTGGAGGAGGTGTACATGATACACCGCAAACCAGGAAATTGGAGTCAAATGACAGCCGGGCAGCAGAAGGATGAAAGGTCACAGGCTGATAGAAAAGCCGGTTACCTGGCCAGAGAAGGCTTTGGGCTGCCTATGTGTTTGTTCTCTTATCCCAGCCCCCAGATCCCTTTGCTTTCACATATTACACATTCACCATACCATCACTGCAACCCCAAGTCGCAAAGGAGGTCTCCACTGCTCAGGTGAACAACCTTCGTCTGCTGCTTCCGGCGCCCGGGCCTGTGGTACCGTGTGGTCAGAGCCCTTCCCTCTGCTCTTCCTTATGAGCTCGGCAATGGCTCTGTAAGGCACCACTTACAGCTGTGGCCCACGCCTTTAGTCCCAGCACTCAGGAGGCAGAGCCAGGTGGATCTCTGTGAGTTCGAAGCCAGCCTGGTCTACAGAGCGAGATCCAGAACAGGCTCCAAAAGCTGCGCAAAGAAACCTTGTCCCCAAAAACCAAAAAACCCAAACCACTGCTTGAGGCTGTGCTGAGAATCTTGCTGATTGCTAAAGCTCAAACCTCACTAAGACCTTCCTGCAGCACTGTGGTTTGCTGCTGCTGAGGGATCCTGCAGCTCTTTTAGCGTTCAGTCCCAGAAGTCACACAAACCTCGCCTATGCTGCGTCCCACTAGTCAGCACAAGTCAAAGGACTAGCCTACGCCCAAAGAAAAGGCAGTAGACACTTCTCCAGGGAAAGGAGCCCCCTCCCCGCCCCAATTTACAGCCATCCAGCATCTACCATTCAAGATCTACCTGGCCTGAATTCCAGTTAGTCATGGGCCTGGTGGCCTCACCTCTCCATTCTTCATTGCCTTCACTGTGAGTTGTCTGTAGCTTTGAGGAGCTGTCTTCCCCACAAGAACCTATGTCCAAAGAGGACAGACATGACTTAATGCCCACTGCCAGAGCCTCGTGCGTTCAAGGTTCTCAACAATACAGTGGGAAGTAGGAAAGGGATGACTATAGCGGGAAAGCACACCCAGGAAAGACGAGAACAATGTGATGTCATCGGGAAAACAGAATTCTCAAGGGGTAGCTCTTGGGAGGCAAATAAACGCGGTTATGTACCAGGCCTTTGAAATCTGTCTTTTGACATCCAATCTCTCATCAATCACCTAGAAACCTCATACTGAGCCTTGTAGCTAGAGTTTTCCTGCCTTGCCCACAGTCAGGACAAATCTTTGTCACCCGCCAGTCCCACAGCCACTCAGACCCAACCAAGTAAACACAGAGACGTATATTGCTTACAAACTGTATGGCCGTGGCAGGCTTCTTGCTAACTGTTTTTTTTTTTTAATCTTAAATTAACCCATTTTTATAAATCTATACCTTGCCACGTGGCTGGTAGCTTACCAGAGTCTTTACATGCTGCTTGTCCTGGCGGTGGCTGCAGTGTCTCCCTCAGCCTTCTGCTTCCCAGAATTCTCCTCTCTCCTTGTCCCACCTACTTCCTGCCTGGCCACTGGCCAATCAGTGTTTTATTTATTGGCCAATCAGAGCAACAGTTTTGACATACAGACCATCCCACATTACTTCCCCTTTTCTTTTTTTTAAAAAGGAAGGTTTTAACTTTTATACATCTCCAAAGCCAGCTTGGTATATTTGGGAATTTGGGCGTAGCTTCTCTTACTACTTCCTGCTGGAGGGGGGCGCTGTATCTTACGGTGACACAAAGAAAATTTTAGGATCATGGAGTAGTCCGTGAGACTGTATCGTCTGAGCCAGTTGCCTTGAAACAATTCTGGATGTTGGATCATCTGGGCCATGGTGTCATCGGAGACCTTTCAGGTGGTCTTGGCTGGTCAAACCTGATGTATCTTAATCTGGAACAAATCCATAGCCTCTGGCTTTCTGTAGAAACAAAAGCAGAGCCTCTTTTCCAAAGCAACATATCCTTACAGCCAAATTTTGAAGTCAAGGTACCTTTAAAATATAAATTTTGGCATAACTCAACAGCTTTTGCAATCAAATGTTTTTCTTCAGTTACAAATATCAAAGAGAACATAATCCAGATTCTCTGTGTGGTAGCCATCTTTATGTGGCTTATGTTTTATATTACCTTGAGCCCATTGCTTTAAACTGCAGCCTTCTTAGCACTGTGGCTGCTGGCTCCGCCCACTTCAGCTTCCCAACATGGCGGTGGTACGTTTTCCGCCAGCTCTGGGAGCCATCAACTCTCAGAAATAGTGGGTCTATGCTTCTTATCAAAGCAGCGTGTAGCCCAGAAACCTCTTTTTGTTTTGTACTAGCAAAGGCTAAATCCACCATGCAGCTTAATGTGCCACTTGCAGAGGCCTCATTCCCGCCATACTGCAGATTGAGCGTACAAGCCAGGATCCCGCCAGTAACTCAAACCGGCAGCTGCTGCTCATTTGAGAGAGACAATTAGGAAGCTGTTTTTAGCTCCGTTTTAGAATCTTTTCTCAGGTTTTAGGTGGAAACTCTTGCCCTCTCGTTGGGCACCATTGTAGATGTAACTAACCGTCTTATTAAATAAGAAACACAGAAACAATGTAAAAGAGAAAGCCCAGAGGTCAGAGCTCAGAGCTAAAATCTCACCCTTCTGCCTGCGGTGTCCCAGCTTCCCGAAAGAGGGCTACTTCCTGTCTGTATGTCTTTTTTATAGTATTATTGTTCTGCCTTCTCATTGGTTGTAAACCCAAACACGTGACTGCCTCGTCACTGTCTGAATGTACAGCCCCCTAGGTCTTAAAGGCATATGTCTCCAATGCTGGCTGTATCCCTGAACACACAGAGATCTATGGGATTAAAGGCATGTGCCACCACCGCCACACTCTGTCTATGGCTCTAATAGCTCTGACCCCCGGGCGACTTTATTTATTAACATACAATCAAAATCACATTTCAGTACAATTAGAATACCACCACAGAGCCTCATACTTCTGTCTCTTCTACCACGGAGGAAAGAATCTCCAGTGTTCTGCCATATGAATGTTTCTGCACCGTGGTTTGTGCTTGGTTCCATCAGAGACTGGAGGAGGGCACTGGAGTCTTTGGAACTGGAAAAAGGGATGATTGTGTGAAGCATGATCCCAATTAGTCTTATCAATAAAAACCAGGAGTCAAATATCGGGATAATAACCCGAGGGATCAGAGAAGCCAAGGAGCTGCCACTAGTGACTTCTTACCTCTCCGGATCCTCAGACCAAAGGGGCCCAAGATCCTGCCTCCACCTCCTGATTGTGCTGGGATTAAAGGCATGAGCCTCCCAAGTGCTGGGATTAAAGGTGTGTGCCACCACTGCTTGGCCTCTATGGTTAGCTAGTGGCTAGCTCTGCCCTCTGATCTGCAGACAAGCTTTATTTGTCAGAACACAAAATATCACACAACGGTTGTAACCTGCCCTATTGGGTTGGGAGTCAAATCCCAGTTTTCTCAAGAGGCTGCTCCCAACTCCTGAGCCATATCTCCAGCCCTTTCCTTTCCTTTCTTGTTTTTTGGTTTTGCAAGTTTTGACAAACTGTACTTCATTCTCTCTTTTTAAATATTTTAAAAATTTACTTTATAAATAAAATATGTATGTCCATATGTGTACTCTGTGTGTGCCTGGTACCCATGGAAGCCAGAAGAGGGTGTCAGACTCCTGGAAGTGGAGTTACAGATGGTTGTGAGCTACCATGTGGGTGCAGGGAATTGAACAAGTGCTCGTAACCACTGAGCCATCTCTCCAGCCCCGCACTTCATTCTCTTGGCCTGTCAGTGCCTTGATGGGTTCCTGTAATTTTTACTACACTACTGGTTACTCTCTGCTTTCTCTACTTTCTCATATTTAATTAGTTTCCTGTGACTATGGAATAGCAGCAGTTTTTTTGTTTGTTTGTTTTTGGTTTTTTCGAGACAGGGTTTCTCTGTGTAGCTTTGCGCCTTTCCTGGGACTCACTTGGTAGCCCAGGCTGGCCTCGAACTCACAGAGATCCGCCTGGCTCTGCCTCCCGAGTGCTGGGATTAAAGGCGTGCGCCACCACCGCCCGGCTAGCAGCAGTTTTTTTTATATAGATAAATGCTGTCTCCCATAAAAACGAGATGTTCAGAATGCTGTGCCCATCATCTCTACTTAGCGAAAACAGAAATTCTGCCCACTTTCACCCCCCAACATGACTCAACACTAGGTTTTAAACAGCTGATTTCCAGCCGAGTGCTGGTGGTGCACTCCTTTAGTCCCAGCACTCTAGGAGGCAGAGGCAGGCAGATCTCCGAGTTTGAGGCCACCCAGGTCTACAGAGTGAGTTCCAGGGCTACACAGAGAAACTTTGTCGTGTGTGGGGGGGGCTGGTTTCCCCCTTTTTGCTCCTGGCTATTAACAGCCTTTCCCAAAAGGTCTGTTTTTTTTTTTTTTCTGTTTGAAAGCACCTTATGGTGATATTTTATTTGTGCTCTAACAAATATAACTTATCTGGGGATCAGAGGACAGAGCCAGCCACTAGATTAGACATAGAGACCAGACAGTGGTGGCACACATGCCTTTAATCCTATCACTTGGGAGGCAGAGATCCTTCTGGATCTCTGTGAGTTCAAGGAACACTGGGAACAGAGCCAGGCATGGTGACACACACCTTTAATTCCAGCACTTGAGATATCATGTCTTTGCTTGGGAAGGACACATGCCTTTAATCCCAGGAAATGATGGCGGGAAGCAGAAAGGTATGTAAGGCATGAGGACCAGGAACTAGAGGATTTTAAGCAGTTCAACTGAGACCCTCAGAGGTGAGGACTCAGAGGTTTTCAGTCTGAGGATTCGTGGAAACAGGATCAGCTGAGGAGTTGGCAAGGTGAGGTTGGCTGTGGCTTGTTCTGTTTCTTTGATCTTTCAGCGTTTACCCCAATATTCGGCTCCAGGTTTTTTGGCTTTTTTTTTTTTAATTAATAAGACCATTTAGCAATTTGTGTTACAACACCTCTTTATGTTGAAATTATGCTTTTCTGAAGACTCCATCATTGCCCTTCCGACCACATACCATTGTAAAATAACTTTATTCTGTTTTAAATTTCTGTTCCCATTTCTTTGTGACTAGACAGGAGATCTCCAAGACCCCTGTGAGTAACAGCCTATGACCCTTTACTGTCTGGAAATAGCTGTTCCCAGCCTGGAGGGTATTGGGGTTGGAGCTCAAACGCCTGGGTTTCATGTGTGTTTCCACAGTTGGCTGAGGAGATTCTGCCAGTATGTTGACTGAAGTCCTACATGAATTTGCTTCTTTTTACTTCTGCCTAGAAATGTACACAGCTTTTCCAGTTCAGGGATTATTTTTAAGGAGCCCGCTATTCACATGCGTGGTCCCTTGGATCATCTTCAAAATCGTTTATTATATTTATTTGTTATTTTGATATCTTTTTTTTTTTTTTCTGGACATCTTTTTTTTTTTTTTTTTTTTTGAGACAGGGTTTCTCTGTGTAGCTTTGCGCCTTTCCTGGGACTCACTTGGTAGCCCAGGCTGGCCTCGAACTCACAGAGATCCGCCTGGCTCTGCCTCCCGAGTGCTGGGATTAAAGGCATGCGCCACCACCGCCCGGCTATTTTGATATCTTTGTAATTTTTCCTCTGGATTAGGAGGCATTTTCCCACTTTTGTTCTTCCAGAATGTAAGGAATGTCTATTTCAAGACACACCTTGAACCTTGGTCTGATGGGAAACAGAGACCAGGGATCATGAGTTCAAGGCCAAGCTCATCTACTCAGGGAGCACAAGGTTAGCCTGGCCTACAGGACACCCTATCTCAAAAATACTGAAGCCAAAGAAACAAACAAAGACCTTATTTAAAGAGAGAAAGAAAGAGAGAGAGAGAGAGAGAGAGAGAGAGAGAGAGAGAGAAGAGAGAAGAGAGAAGAGAAGAGAGAGAGAGAGAGAGAGAGAGAGAGAGAGAGAGAGAGAGAGAGGAGAGAGAGATAGAGGGGATAGAGAGAGAGAGAGAGAGAGAGAGAGAGAGAGAGAGAGAGAGAGAAGAAGGAGGAGGAGGAGGAGGAGGAGGAGGAGGAGGAGGAGGAGAAAAAGGAATATGGTGGTGCACATTTGTAATCCCAACATTTGGGAGATAGAGGTGGGGGTGGGGATCAGGAGTTCAAAGCCAGCCTGGCCTGTATTAGCCCCTATCTCAAAAGACAACAGTGACATCTTGGGGTATGGGTCTCAACACTGACCATCGTTTCTTTCAAATTATTTGCTCATATTTTAGCTTGCAAATTAAGAGTTTTGGTCTTAGGAAGGAGTGTGTGTGTGTGCATGCATGTGTTTGTGTGTATGCATGCATGTGCACACACAAGTGTGTGTTGTACTTGCATTCCCTTAAGCCCTCCTGCCCGCTCTTAGGTTCTGTACTGCATGATTCCTCCCACAGTTCTGTTCTCGTGGGGACTGGAGCCATGTCTCCTGTGAGTGGCTTTCCTCTGACTGGTAGGTCACTTAGCTGTCCTTGAGGCCTTTCCCTGCTGGGTCACTGAGGCCCTGAGAGAACTTGCTGAGACAGCATACCATCAGTTGTACGAAGGGCATAGCAAAATCTCCTTGTGTGACTTAACCCGCCGATCAGTTTTCAGAGCCCACCTGAGCACAAGAAGGAAGCGGTGCCCTCCACAGTCTCTCTGTTGGCCTGAGTGGAGAGGTCTCAGCTCCTTAGCCCTCTGGGCCCTGAGAGGGCAGCCCAACCTCTAAAGAAGTTTAGAGTGGACAAATTCGGATCTTCCCTCATTGATCTGTGGGCCTGCCCACCTTCAGAAGAGAGTTTGGTTGGATTCTCACCCCAGGGCCTCTCTACTGTACCCATCTTCCTGCTCTTAGGGGCTCAGCTGGGAAGGTAATTAGCCAACTCTGTCCTGTAGAGGGGACCCCAGGCCCTATCACGCTCTTAGCTCAAGACATGTAGTTTCTGGATTGGAGACGTGGGCCAAGACAAGGGTGAACTAAGGCTGTCATTTGCTAGTAAACAATTGCCTGAAACACTGAACTTCTGAGCTGGAGATGTAGCTCAGTTGGGAGAGTGCTTGTCTGGCTTCCATAAAGCCCTGAGTTCAATCCCCAGCACCACAGAAAACTGAGTGTGGTAGTGAAGACCTATAATTCCAGCATTAGGGAGACAGAGGCAGGAGGATGGAAGTCCAAAGTCCTCTTGGCCTGGGCTACATGATACCCTGCTTCAAAACAACAACACTAACTTTCTGACCTTCAATTGAAATAAGTAATAAGAATCATGTAGATTTTACAGATGCATAGAAACCCGACGAAAATGTTTTCATTTCTCCACGTTCCGTTCTAGTCTTTCTCCCTTTGCAGGGAATGTTCACACAGGTGACTGAGAAGACACACCCCGTCGGGCCTGCTTCTCTTACTGAGGATGTGTTCTGCAGCAGAGAGGTGCAGGATACGTCAACAAGGCCTGGAGCATCTGGTGGCTGACACCACAGGGATATGTGAATGAGCAATGGGGAATCCTCCAAGTGATTACAGCCCAGCCTTAGCAACCTGCGTGGGGTGGGCTGTAATGACGACTCCCTCACTTCAGTGTTCTTGTGGACGCATCTTTCCAAATTCTGCGAGTCTGCCCTCCTGGGCAGCTTCTCTCTCCACGGTGCCTTCCGTGTTTGACCTTTGACAGTGTCAGCTTCTGCAGGCCAGGTCAGTCCCAGGGGAAGGACACCGGCTTAGCCACATTCTCTCAGCGGTGTCCCCAGTCTCTTTCCCAGCTATCACTCTTGTGCAGGCCTGGAAATCAAGCTTAAAGCACCTTGGAGTCTTATTGACAGTTTCCTTCACTGAGAGCTCATGCTCTTCTGATTGTTCTATATGGTAGTATTTTATTTGTACTGAAATGTGATTTTAATTGTATGTTAATAAATAAAGTTGCCCAGGGGTCAGAGCTATTAGAGCCGTAGCAAGAACGTGGTGGTGGTGGTGGTGGCGGCGGCGGCGGCGGCGGCGGCGGCAGCGGCGGCGGCGGCGGCGGCGGCGGCGGCGGCACACGCCTTTAATCCCAGCACTTGGTAGAAGATCTAGGTAGATCTCTGTGTGTTCAGGGATACAGCTAGGATTGGAGACATACGCCTTTAAGACCTGGAGGGCTGTACTTACAGGCAGTGATGAGGCAGTCATGTGGTTGGGTTTACAACCAATGAGAAGGCAGAACAGAAAGACTCTTTAAAGACAGACAAACAGGGAGTAGCTCTCTTTCGGGGAAGTTAGGAGCACTGCAGGAGGTAAGAGTTTAGCTCTGAGCTCTGACCTCTCAGCTTTCTCTTTTACATTGATTCTGTGTTTCTTATTTTAATAAGATGGTTGGTTACATCTACAGTTCCGTAGAAAGCAAACCTTATTTAAAATGTTCTACGCTGGGCTGGAGAGATGGCTCAGCATTTAAAAGCACCCGCTGCCTTGCAAGAGGACCCAGGTTCAGTTCTGAGAACCCATGTGGCGGTTCACAACTGTCTGAAACTCCAGTTCCAGGGGATCCAGTGGTACATGAGTGGCACACAGACATACATGCAGGCAAAACACTCATTCAAATAAAATTAAAGTAAATAAACTTCTACACTGGTAAGAGGGGTCGTTTGCCAGCAACTGAGGTCTGAACAGTCACTTCTAAGCAGGCTTAGTCGCCTTTCCCACAAGCCCTTCAGGCCTGTGTATCTACCCACAGCTGCTCACCCACTGAAACCCACATCCTCGTCTGGAAGTTTCTTTGGTCTCCAGATCTAAACTGCTGTCCTCATCTTTTCAGGAAGAATCAATCTGACCCTTGAGTATTGCAGAAATCTCTCAAGCATTTCTTGCCAAGAAGGTATGCTCACGCTTTCCTCCTCACACAGAGAATTTCATTCCACATCGGTGAGATTGCTCCCAGCTGCGGGGATCCACCTCCTCTGCGGCTCTCCAAACCGCGCCCCCCATCCTATCCCCCTGCAGCAGCTCTGGAAAACGGTCAGAAGGAAGGAAGAGAAGTCTCCCCTGGCACCTCTTCCTCACTGGGACTGAGTTCGTCACGGAGAGAGCGGGTTTTTGTAAGGTCAGGCCGCTCCTTGCTCTCTCTCTGTCCTCAATGTCACGGTCCTTTTGTTTGTCCACATATTAAAGTGGAACATGAGACTCTTGCCACATGTGGCTGACCGGACTTGGATTTCCGCCCTCCAGAACTGTGTGCTAAATAAACCTCTTTGTCCATACATTCCACAGTCTCCTGTATTCTGTCCTAACAACAGAAATGATAGCCAGTCATTTCTGCCCCTTTGGTGGCCTCCATGGATGGTAGGTAGTATCCAAACCTTTAGCAAGGTCTGTGACTCTGCCTTCCTGGCCTGGATCATCACTGACTGCACATGCTCCCCTCCCCCCTCCCCCCCTCCCCCGGGCCTCAGCTGCAGTGGCCTCCTTCTGTCCCTCAGACTCCCTGGCTTTGGAACACTGTGCTTCTGCAAACACCCTTCTCCCTGGCCCTGGATGCTGCTATCACACTCACGCTGCAGCAGAATGTCAGCTGGAGAAGCCTCCCCTACCCCAGAGGCAAGGCAGCCTCCCTGTCACAGCTCCTTTCTGTCCCAGCCTCTCTTCACAGCTCACGTTATCGAGCCCTCAGTGGACACTCAAGGCTGAGGTTGACACTGGACCCGGACACCAGCACTGCGGTGGTGTGATGCTGTGGTGGTATTGCCGGCTGATGAATGGGCACAGAGTGATGTACATGGTAGGGTGGACAGGAAACAGGAGGGATGCATTATCCCAGCGGGTCAGAGCAGGACAGACATTTCACCGCACTGCTCAGAATAAAATGCAACGTAAAGCGGGGGGTTGGTTATGCTCAGAACTTTCCCTTTGCCATCTTCAGACCACATTTCAGCAGGTAACTGAAACCACAGACAACGGGACCACAGAGAACGGTGGGGGCCACTATGACGTAACACTAAGAACTACATTTGGCTAATGGGTTTGGGGAGACAGAGTTCGGTCTGGGAATCAAGAGTGCTTTGTTTCTTCTTACAGTTTTACATTTGACCAGTGTGATTAGCTATTCTGCCCAGGGGCTGTTCTGAAAACTTTTGACAGCTAATCGCTTTTTTTTTTCTCTCTTTTTTTCCTTCTCACCACACCTCTGTATATCCTGATGAGTCTCGAACTGCCAGATGAGACACGGTCCAGGTCATGGCATCTGGAAATGAAAATGACCTTGGCAGGATTTCACCTCAGACAGCCAGGGATATGTCATTCAAAAGGAGATTTTACTCATTAACCTAGACCTTAATCTTTTTTGCTATAACTGCTCATAATTGTCCGTACTGTCGCTCATCAGTGCCATTCCCTTCCATATTTAATCATGTCCAGATGACCGGCTCAGAAAGGACTTTTTGTCACTTTCAACAGCCACCCCGCCTCCTTTCATTCACGGTTTTTGTTGTTGGTTTTGTTTTCTCAAGAAAGGGTTTCTCTGTGTAGCCTTGACTGTCTTGGAACTCGCTGTGTAGATCAGGCTGGCCTTGAACTCACAGAAATCCACTTGCCTCTGCCTCCTGAGTAATGGAATTAAAGGCATGCGCCACCACAGCCTTGTTACTCATGGTTATTTTTATTAAATTTATTTATTTATTGTGGGTGGTGATGGTTGTGGTTATACAACATGGAATGTTTGTGGACATCAGGAATCAGTGCTTTCTTTACCTACTGAGGACTGAGCTCAGATTGTCTGATAGGCAGTAAGTACCTTATCCACCGAGCTGGGCCAGTCCATAGTTATTATCTCTATTTTTTTTATTATTACTTATCCATTTTTTTTAAACGGTACAAGGCCTCACTACATAGCTCTTGATAGTCTGGACTCACTATGTATATACCAGGCTGGTTCTGAACTCACAAAGATCTTCCTGAAGCTGCCTCTTAGAGTGCTGGGATTAAAGATGGATGTCACCAGGCCAGCCATCATCTCTATTTTTTCAGTGTGGAACTCCTAACACTCTGCTTCCTGGCTTCCATTATCTTTATCCCTCTCTTTTCTACAACCACAGAGTAATATGTCATAGCCCTACTCAGGGGCCTGGGCTGTAACTATTTTCTTTGTGTTAAAACTTCGAAGTCCTGCTGGGTGTGGTGGCACAAGCTTTTCATTTCATCACTGGGAGACAGATAGGCAAATGTCTGTGAGTTCGAGGCCAGCCTGGTTTCCATGGTGAGTTCCAGACTAGCCAAGGTTACACAGTAAGGCCCCATCTCAAACAAAACACTCCCCAGCCCTGTCTGAAGTCAGGAGGGAGATCTTCAACCAGTTCCTGCATGAGAGATGAGTGACTGACCTCCGTGACTAACCTGGCCAAGCTGGAGGCCAAGGCAGAGAGAACCAGAGCTACATCACATCTGGTGTGGTCATGGTGGTGGCCTTGTTCTTGGTGTTGGGTTAGGTGTGGTGGCCTTGTTCTTGGCAGGATTTAGAAATGCAGCCTCCACCTCTCTGCATTTCTGTCATGTGTGGCCCTGAGCTCTTCTAATGGGGTTGAACTTCTACAGGTCATTGACACTTTCGTTAACATGCCTCCTGAAGCCTGTGTCCCAGGCAGACAGAAGGGTCTAAAGACAAAGCCAAAGAGACTGCAGATGCCATTGCAGAAGAAGCCAAGAAAGCTATGGTGAGTGACTGAATGAAGAATAGCATCTAAATAATTGACTGGCTGGAGCGTCTGGCTCTCCCTCTCCCTTCCTCTTAGGGCTTGATGCTGCATTGTGGACTGTGCATTTAATAACGCTGCTTGGAAACATTTGTTGTTTGTTTTTGAGACGAGGTCTCTATGTAGCCATGGCTGTTCTGGAACTCTCTATATAGACCAAGCTAGTCTTGAACTCACAAAGGTCCACCTGCCTCTCATCCTGTGTGTTGGGATCAAAACCATGTGCTACTATGTGCCTGGCTAGAAGTGTGTGTGTGTGTGTGTGTGTGTGTGTGTGTGTGTGTGTGTGTGTAGAGAGAGAGAGAGAGAGAGAGAGAGAGAGAGAGAGAGAGAGAGAGGAACATATAAAAACAAACCTTTCCAGGTGTGGTGGTGCACACTTGGAGTCTCAGGGTGGTGCACACTTGCAGTCTCAGGGTGGTGCACACTTGCAGTCTCAGAGAGGTGCACACTTGCAGTCTCAGGGTGGTGCACACTTGCAGTCTCAGGGCAGTGCACACTTGCAGTCTCAGAGAGGTGCACACTTGCAGTCTCAGGGCGGTGCACATTTGTAGTCTCAGCACGTGGGAGGCAGAAGCAGGAAGATGACTACAAGTTTGAGGTTTCCCTGGTGTAAATAGTGAGTTTCAGGCCATCTGGGGATACAGTGTGAGACCTTGTCTCAAAACAAAACAACCAAACAGCTTACTCCTTAGCTTCTGTGCTGTGACTTTACTCATAGACCACGTCTGCTCCGGTGGAGGCAGGAGGAGATGTAGGGTGCAAAACAGATTCTCAGTCTGGAGCTTAAGCTTGGGTTCTGGCTAGCAATCTCCCTGCCTCCGTCTTTAGAGTCTGGGATTATAGGCGTGTGCTACTGAGGGCCTTTAAATGAGGATGGCTCCAGAGGCTCTTACGTTTGAATACTTGATCCTAGATGTTGGAACTGTTTTGGAAGGATTAGGGGGGTGACCTTTTTGGAGGAGGTGTGTCACCAGTGGTGGGCTTGGAGGTTTTCAGAAGCCCATGCCATTGTCAATTAGCTCTATCTGCCTTCTACTTGGGGATCCAGGTGTGGCCCCTCAGCTGTTCCTGCTGTCATGGGTTTGCTCCACCACCATGGACTCTGACCCTCTGAAACCATAAACCCAATTAAATGCTTTGTATTGTAAGTTACACTAGTCATGGTGTTTTGTTAGAGCAATAGAATAGTATCAGAGACAGCTACTGTACTCGGTCCTTAGTTCTTTATCAAACTCAGTTGGGGCTTTGCAAGTGACAGAAGTTGAAACCCTGGCAAATCACTGCATAAAGCACTGGGCTACATGTTCCAAGAGAAGATGACAACAGTGAGAGCTTCTGAGAGAGGGAATTCCTAGAGACGTGAAAATTAGGGGACCTTAGGCGTAATAACCAGGAAGAGGACCCCCCCACCACCACCACGAGGTATCATCAGGTCTCACGTGGAGGTCTTTGATCCGTTTGGAGTTGATTTTTGTGCAGAGTGACAGGGATTGTGTTAGTCAGGCCACTGCTCCTGGTCCAGACTTTTACCCAATTATTTAAACTCACACTTGGAAGGTGGAGGCAGTAGTTTAAGGATAATCACATGCATAGCTATTTTTTTTTTTTTTTGGTTTTTTCGAGACAGGGTTTCTCTGTGTAGCTTTGCGCCTTTCCTGGAGCTCACTTGGTAGCCCAGGCTGGCCTCGAACTCACAGAGATCCTCCTGGCTCTGCCTCCCGAGTGCTGGGATTAAAGGCGTGCGCCACCAACGCCCGGCACATGCATAGCTATTTTAAGGCTAGCCTGAGCTACATGAGTTCCTGTCTCAAAAACAAACTCAGGAATGGAGGCAGAAGGCTTAGGATTTCACTATCAGTCTCAACTAAAGAGCAAGCTCTAGGCTTAATTACAAACCTTAATTACAAAATAATGAAGCTGGATATATAGTAGTGTAAGGACTGAGGGAGGAGATGCTGGAAGTTTTTTGCAAACCTGGGTTACACAGTGTGGTTGGTTTGAAACAAAATGACCACCATAGGGAGTGGCACTATTAGGGGGTGTGGCCTTGTTGAGTGGGTGTGGTCTTGCTGAAGGAAGTGTGTCCCTGTGAGGTGGGCTTTGACGTCTCATGCGTTCAGGCTACTCCCAGTGTGATACAGTCTCCAGCTGCCTGTGGATCAAGGTGTAGAACTCTCAGCTCCCTCTCCAGCACCACGTCTGCCTGCAGGCCACCATGTCACGCCATGAAGATAATGGACTAAACCTCTGAACCTGTAAGCCAGCCCCAATTAAATGTTTTCTTTTATAGGAGTTGCTGTGGTCATGGTGTCTCTTCACTGCAACAGAAACCCTAACAAAGACACACAGTGAAATCCTTTCACTAAAACAAAGAAAGAAACAACAACAACAACAAAAAAGCTGTGCTCGGTAGGTAGAACACGCCTTTGATCCCAGCTATCAGGAAGCAGAGGCAGGTGAATCTCTATGACTTCCAGGCCTGCCTGCTCTACCTAGCAGTTTCTAGGACAGCCAAGTTACATAGTAAGAATCTGTCTCAAAACCAAGACAAACAAACAAACCCCTAAAAAATTAGGGCTTGTAAGATGGCTTAGCAGGTACAGGTGCTTGCCTCTAAGCCGGACGACTTGAGTTCAATCCCCAAGTCCCACATGAGGAAAAGAGAGAACTGACTCCTGTACGTTGTCCTCTGACCTCTGTGTGTGCTGTGCACACACATAAATAATAAATAAATAAATAAGTGAAAATACTATTTAAAAAAGAGAAGAAAAATTTAAGAGAGTATGTTATGAAGACAGAGCCAAAGAACGACATGGGGTGGGGCCAACATCTGTACAGACACTGCTTTATTTTTCTTCATTTGACTGGGTCATCAGTGAGAAGGTGAAATCTTATTTTATTTTAAGACAAGGTCTCATGTAGCCCAGGACGGCCTAGACTTGCTATTTAGTTGAGACTGATAGTGAAATCCTAATCCTCCTGCCTCCACTCCAGAGTGCTGGGATTATAGCTATAGAATGCTAAACCAAGTCTATGGAAGTACAGTTTGAATTCACACCTGAAGGATGGAAGGGTATACAAAGAAAAGGACCAGCTAGGAGCACTCCAAGACCAGAGCATCCTGGAGGCGAGGGCAGCCTGGCAGGCCTTTCTTTGGACCTGGGAAAGGTGTGTGGGGTCAGAGGGGAGGGTTGACTGTGAGAGAGGAGCTGTAATGGACCTGTGGGGGTGACCAGCCTAATGGCCTGACCTAAGGGCTCCGGGTCCCCTAAACAGCAACCTCCACGCCGCCCAAACCCGGCTGTGTGACCTGGAGTAAGAAATGCGACTTCTTAGCGGGTCCGTGTCCTCATCTGTGAAGAGGGATATAGCCAGGCATGGTGACAGACACCTGTGCTCGGAAGGACCAGGGGTTGGAGGTGAGCCTCGGGTTGTAGTGAGTTCCAAGTGACCAGGGGTTCGAGGTGAGCCTCGGGTTGTAGTGAGTTCTAAGGCCAGTCTAAGTATCAAGGATGACCCCGAGCTTCTGATCCTCCAACCTTCACCTGAGTGCCGAGAAGACCGACGTGAGCTGCCACATCCAGTTACAGTGCTGAGGTCAGAGCCTGGGACTTCCCACACGTCAGGCAACTGCTCTCCCAGCTGAGCTACATCCCTCGCCAGCAGCTGAGCAGTTGGAAAAAAAATGAAACATAAGACTTAACAACACATGGAAAGATAGGAATTTCACTTCAGTGTCTGAAAGGACAGTTTTAGCCAGGTGTGGTGGCTACAGCGGTTAGAAGCAATGATTCCCATTCGTAATCTCGGCTCTTGGGAAGCGGAGGCAGGAAGAGCTCCCCACGTTAAAAGACCAGCCTGGCTGCAGAGTGTAGGCTTGTCTTGAGCACCTTCCCGTCCCCACCTCCAAAAAAACAAAACAAAAAACCAACAACGACAACAGAAAATTTAAACAGGGTCTTCAGGCTGTGGCTGAGCAGATGCACACTGGCTTGGCGTTAGTCAGACCCTGAGTTTGAGCCACGACAGGAAAAGGAACGCCGTTAGAGGATTGAAAAGGAGAAGGAGGAAGAAAAAAAAGAGGAACTAAAGGAAAAGACGTTTCAACAAAGACCCACAGAAGCCACAAATTTCAACTGTTTGTCATCAGCTGTTTGTAAAGGTACAAACAAGATTCACCTATCATGCAGTGTAGCTGTTGGGAGCAGATTTGGGTTACTTGGAGCCTGAGTTAGTTTCTAAGCAAATAAGTATTACAATCCACAGTTCATTAATAAAACTATCTGCCCCCCAAATCAACAAACAGTGCCAGTATACTGGAGGAGGAGGAGGGAGAGGAGGAGGAGGGGTGAGGGGGAGGAACAGGGCTTCCCAGACCATGCAGTAGGGAGTCTGGAGCTCCAGCCGAACAGTGGGAAGGAGAGCCGTGGCCTGGCACATGCCAGGTGAGGGTTCTGCCCGGCAGGCACACCCTAACCCTTATAATGTTTTAGTTCTGGTTTAATACTGCAGTCTGCTGGAGGGTCAGCTGTGTAACTGGCAACTGTTAGTGTCTCCTGGAGTGAACCAGGGTGGCTGGAGATGCACTCTGAGCCGCTGTTACTTTAGTGGGGTAAGTCTTAGCTCTCTTTCCCACTTGCTCTATGATGAAGTCATACTGAACCCATAATTTGAAGTTAAGATGGAAGGAGGAATGTGAGTGCTAAGGCTCGTGGTAGTACTCAGGCAGGATGGGAAGACAGGGAATTACAGTGGCCTGGAAGAGGGAAGATCCTTGCATCCGATTGGTTTCTCCTCTGAGAAAGGTTGGGAAGGGTACCACCGATGAAGCCCAAATTGTCATGGAGTCAATACGTTTCTTCCAAAAGACATCTTATTAAGGACAGTAAATAAACTGTGCTTACTTAGGGCCCAAACGAGAGAACCTTGAGTTTCTAGCAATTCCCTCATTCCTAAATGTAAACAGGACGCCCATAAATCCACCTTTCAACTTCATTCACAGAAGGAAACCTTGACCTCTAACCTCGCTGTGAGCTGCACTCCGAACAGGATTAAAGGTGGTTCTTAGAAACCTTTGGAGACACAACTTGAATGCCAGCAAACCCCCATGTTCCTGTTGTAAAGAGCATAATGCTCGCTCACAGGGGAAGCTGGTACCCATGTTTGGCCTTGTCTCTCTCTTTCCCTGAGCACATCATCTTTTTTTCTAATATGTTAAATGCTTTTGACCAAATCTCCAACTCTAATCCACAAGTGCTTCACCATGAAATTCTTTACAATCTAGTCTGTCCATTCATCCTCCATATGCCAATTAAAGAGAAATAATCATGAAAAATATGAAGATCTACTCAATGTGGTTACATCGAGAGGAACAACAATTAGAGAGGACCAGTGTTCTCTAGCCCGGTCCGTCTTGGTGTTCTCAAATGAGGTTGAGGCGTAAGCAGAGAGCAAGGGGTATCATAACTTAACATTCCTGGCCAAGATGTGGTCCCACTCATCATTGGACTCCAGTCTGTCCTGAAAGATGGTCTGAGAGGTTGTCGGAAATACCTCCTGAGAGGCAAGTTCCTGCCCTGATGATCCCAACCTTCATCCTTCTTCTTCCAGCATGAGAAACCGGGGACCATTGTTTTGATAATCGGACAGAATGGAGGGGCCAAGTGGCTCTCTTTAGAATACGTTTGCTCCTCTCAGGGTCTTTATAGTAAGTCTGGCAGAGCATACAACCCTGCTGTGGGGTATTTGTACACTGTGTGAAGGTGTGCTGCTGTGATTGGTGTAATAAAAAGCTGAACAGCCAATAGCTAGGAAGAGGTTAGGCGGGACTTTGGGAGACAGAGGGGACTCTGGGTAGAAGGGCGGAGGCCTCAGCCAGATAGAGAGGAAATAGGAGGTGCAAGATGAAAGAGAGGTAACACCATGTGACAGAACATAGATTAATATAAATTGGTTAATTTAAGTTATAAGAGCTAGTTAGGAACAAGCCTAAGCTAAGGCTGAGCTTACATCATTAATAATAAGTCTCCAAGTCATTTTTTTGTGAGCTGGTGGCCCAAAGAAAAATCCATCTACACAATCCTTCCTGAATAGGACATGTGAGGGCATCCAAGGCATAAGGCCTTAAAGAGCAGGAAGTTAAAGTCCCTAGAAGGTCCACTGCCTGTTCCCAAGCTTTCTCCACTTGAGATGTACTAAGGTCTCACCACAGTGGGTTTTTTTTTCCTGAAAAAGGGTGGGGTGGGATGGGGTGCAAAGAACTGAAACTGAAGCAACAGCCCCTGAAGTGAGCTTCCTGCAAACCGCCTGTGCAGCTTTTACCCTTTTAAGGAGTCTTTGCAGGCGGCTGCACCTATTGCACTGACTACCTAGGAAGAGACGACAGATGCCTGTTGCAACGGAACACTGTGCCTAACTGGCAGAAGGGCCCTGGAAACCTGGAATCGGATCCTCTTGCAGTACTGCTTAGCTTTGTGATGATGGAGGGTGCATCAAGGTGTCAGCTACCATTTCCTGCTCTCCATTTCCTCCCCTTAGGTGAACAGCTTAGCTTCTGAGAGACAGGTAGCTCTTCTGAAGAACGAGCACCTTAGCACTTGGTGGGCGGCAGGCCTCTGGAGCAGTCAGTCTCATGAAATCCTATGGATTGGTGAGATCTCGATTCCAGAACACAAGCAAGTTTGAGATGCACCACCAGTCCTTGCTCAAGTGGCAGCCAGAACAATGGACTGCACAGGATGAAAAGCATTTCCTGAGTATGGACCCTCCGTGACGACACTGTGCATTAGTTCCTATCTCTAGCACAACTGTACTTTTATTTAAATTTTGATGCTGCTGATTGGACCCAGGCCTTGCACATGATACCCTCAGGCCCCTAAACCCACTTTTAAAATACACAAAAAGTAGTAGTGGGTCTAGATCTCGGAGGGTTAGAGGGAGTGAATATGGTCAATACACAGCCTGAAAGTTTCGAAGAAGTAATGAAAATATATTTAAGGGAATGGAGAGATGGCTCAGCAGTTAAGAGCACCTGCTAGCGAGTTTGATTCCTAGCACCCACAGGGGGGCTCACAACTTCATCTCTAATTCCAGGGCACCTGAGGCCCTCTTCTGGCTTCAGTGGGTACCAGGCATGCACTGTGGTACACAGGCATACATGCAGGCAACAGAGAGAGAGAGAGAGAGAGAGAGAGAGAGAGAGAGAGAGAGAGAGAGAGAGAGAGAGAGAGAGAGGGAGAGGGAGAGGGAGAGGGAGAGGGAGAGGGAGAGGGAGAGGGAGAGGGAGAGGGAGAGGGAGAGAGAGAGAGATCAGGAAAATGGGGCTGGGGGAATGATTCTATTGGTAAAGAACTTGCCTGGCAAGCTTGAGTACCTGAGTTCAAATCTCCAGAAGCCACATAAAAAGACAGGTTTGGTGATGCTCACCTGTAGTTCTAACAATGGTAGGATAAAATCTGCAGGCAGACACATCTCTGAAAGTTTGCAAGCTAGCTAGCTCGAAGTACATGTCAAAGTTGCAGGCCAGTGAGGTTCCTCATCTCAAACAGAAGCTAAGGCCCTTGAGGACTGATGTCGGAGGCTGCCCTCGGACTAATATATGTACCTGTGTTGCAGTAAAAAATGGGAATGGAATCTTTCTTTGGGTGGAAATACACTGATGTCTCCCCGCTTAATAGGAGTATGCCATCAGTCCTGCTAAAGAGATGGGAGGAATAATTATCCCTTTAATAGGATCATGCACCTTTCCTTCCCAGAATCTCCCCTTTGGCACAGTTGCTATCGAACCTCCACGAGCGACTGTTGGGTCTATCTCTGTTCTAGGCATGCTTTCCCTAACACTCCAGGCTTTGCTCTTTCTCTAAAGCTCTCCCTCCCTCCCTCCCTCCCTCCCTCCCTCCCTCCCTCCCTCTCTCCCCCAATAAGGCTGCTTGTCTTCAATGTATTTGACCTCCATAATGAGGGTCTAGGAGTTAGACAGATCCCCGGAAGGCAGATAGATAGAGAGGCCTGCTAGATAATAAACGTGGAAAAATCACAAGAGGATACACTTCAGGCTTCTTCTTTACCCTCCTGACCTGAAATAAAGGCCTGGCAACTTAAGACAAAGTCTGGTCACTGATTCTGCAGTTATTAGCCTCCTTCCCTGTTCCTGCACCAGGACCAGCATGACATGTTTAAGGGCAGGATATGCTTTGTTCAAAGTAACTAACACGAAATTAGGGTAAGAAGATGTCCCCGAAGTCTCTTAAGATTCCCCAGTCCTCAAGGAGAAACTGGGCTTGTGTCTCCTGAGAAACCCGCCTCTGCATGCACACACACACACACACTTTTTTTTAAATGTAGAATATTGCCAGGCCCAGTGGCACAGACCTATATAGCACTTGGGAAGCTGTAGCAGGAGGGATGCCATGAGTTCGAGACTGGCCTGGGAGACATAGTGAATTTGAGGCCAACCTGGGATACAGAGTGAGACCCTGTCTCAAAAAAACAAGAAAGAGGGCTAGAGAGATGACTTGGCTCACACTATGAAAATTCTATTTTTGTGTATGTGGTGTATGAACGTGTGTGTGTGTGTGTGTGTGTGTGTGTGTATGCACGCACATGCTCACAGAAGTCAAGGAAGATATTGGGTGTCTTGCTCTACCATTCTCTGCCTTTTTCATTGGAGACTCACTGAACCTGGGTCTAGGCTGAGGACCAGCAAACCCCAGCGACCATCTTGTCTCTGACCCTCACTGTACCCCTTTTCTCATGGGTCTTGGGTCCTCAGGTCCTGTTGCTTGCACAGCAAGCCCTGTTATTCACTGAACCATTTATCCAGCCCAGTAAATTATATGTTAATAAGCTAGCGTTTAAACTGGTAACAGTGGCCCCCACCCATCATCCCAGTATTGGGGCAGCTAAGGAAGGAGAATTGCCGTGAGTCCAAAGGCCAGTCTGGATTACAAGGTATGACCCTGACTCAAAAACAAACAAACAAAACAACAAAGACCCAAAACAGAACCAGCTTGAATTTTTCACAACTAGAATGAAGCCCAGAGCTAAGGCGAGAGGAAGGAGGGGAGAGGAAAGGATGCCCCAGAGCAGGGGTGAAGCTGTCTGCTTGCCTTCCTGTGACTGTGCTGCAGCCCCATTCCTGAGCTGGTTTTTAAGTTAATAATGTGATTTGTGCAACTTCGGCTTTCTAAGGGTCGATGATCAATAGGTAACGTGGAGCTCACGGGGCGGTCAGCAACGGGGAATGAAGTGACGAGCAAGCCAGTAAGCAGCACCCCTCCATGGCCTCTGCATCAGCTCCTGCCTCCAGGTTCCTGTTAGGTTTGGATTCCTGCCTTGGCTTCCCTCAGTGGCTTGTGATTCAGGATAGGTAAGCCAAACAAGCCCTTTCCTCCTCAAGGTGCTCTTGGTCCTGGTGTTTCAGGACCACAGTAGTGACCATGACTAAGACAGAGGATAGACTGTGAACCGGCAGTGAGAGAAATGGGTTCGAAAGCCTTAGGAGAAGGACCTGGTGGAGGAGACGGCAAGAGTCAGCCCACAGAAAAGCCCCCGAGGGCCTCCAGCTCTAAGAGAAGGAGAATGGAGCAAAGAAAGGGGCCAAGAGAATACATTTGGCAGGCAGGAGAAAAACCAGAGGGAGTGGAGTCAACGGGAAGTCAAGAGCTGGGGAGCGAGAGCAAATGAGTCTAAGGCAGAAAAAGTGGCCCACTGTGTCACACACTGCCTGCTCATAGACCAAGACTAGGGATGACGGTGGCCTGTGAACTCTGACCTGAGCAGAATAGGTAGAGAAGTGGGGGGATGTCTTCGTCAGGGTTTCTGTTGCTGTGAAGAGACACCATGACCACGACAACTTTTATAAAGAAAACATTTAACTGGGGTGGCTTGCTTACAGTTTCAGAGGTTCAGTCCATTATCGTCATGGTGGGGAGCATGGCAGTGTGCAGGCAGATGCGGTACTGGAGGGATAGATGAGAGTCCTACCTATATCTTACAGGCAACAGGAAATGGATCGAGACACTGGGCAGTATCCTGAGCACAGGAAACCTTAAAGTTTGCTCCCAGAGTGACACACTTCCTCCAACAAGGCTATACCCACTCCAGCAAGGCCATACCTCCTAATAGTGCCACTCCCTATGAGATTATGTGGGCCCAATTACATTCAAATGACCCCATTCCACTACCTGTCCCCCATAATCTTGTAGCCATATCATAATGCAAAATACATTTAGTCCAATTTCAAAAGTCCCCATAGTCTATCACAGTCTCAACAATGTTTAAAAGTCCAAAGTTCAAAGTCTCTTCTGAGATTCATACACTCTCTTAACTGTGATCCCCGGTAAAAATCAAAATAAAAAAGCAGATCATATACTTTCAACATATAATGGCACAAGATATACATTATCATTCCAAAATGTAGGGGGGAAAGCATAATGAAGAAATACTGGACCAAAGCAAGACCAAAACCAGCTGGGCAAACTCCAAACTTTGCATCTCCATGTGTGATGTCAAGATGCTCTTCAGATCTCCAACTCTGTTCAGCTTTGTTGACTGAAATACATTTCTTTCTCTTGGGCTGTTTCCACTCCCTGTTAGCAGGAATACCTTGGTAAGTATTCCACAACTCTGACATTTCTAACATCTTGAGTTCTCCAAGGCAATCCAGGCTTCAACTTCACAGCTTCACACAATGGCTTCTCTGCTCGGCCTTCATTTAGCGACACCCCTGACCCATGCCTAGCCTCAGTGGTTTTCTTTAGATGAGGAGGCAAATTCCATAACCCATTTCTCCTATCCTTAACTCTAAAGCTAAAAGCATGTGGCCGAAACTGCCAAGCTGGAACATGGCCCCCTCATTTAATTACATCTCCACCAGCTTTCTGCCCTTCACTGCCTAAGCTTGGCTGTCCTGAAACTTGCTCTGTAGACCAGGCTGGCCTCAAACTCAGACCATCTGCCAGCCCCTGCCTTCCTAATGCTGGGATTAAAAACATGCACCACCACACCTGGCTCTAAGCTTTTCTTTAATTCCTTTCCACAAGTTGGAAACTTAGCTGAGTGGGATCTTGTCCTTAGGCCAACACTCACTTTATTCCATTTTTTAAATGGATTTATCTCCTTGAACACAAGACTTGGCTCCATTCTACTTCCTGGCACTCTTTTTCTCCTCAAAATTTACATTTTGTCATTTACCCTCCTCAGCTTGCTCCTTTTCATTATAAATTTTCATTAGAGTTAACATAATAACCATACGACAGAGTCTATACTAGGCTGTTTTGAGATTTCTTCTACCAACAGAAATTAATTCAAAACTTTAGCTATAGGCAGATTCTTTGGGCAAGGGCAAAGGTAGCCATTTTCTTCACCAAAATATCACAGGAATGATCTCTAGGCAACATACTGAAATCCTTCTCCTCTGAAACCTCTTGAGCGAGCCCCTAACAGTTCAAATCACCCTTAGGGCTCCTCTCTTCCATGCCCCTACTAGGACAGTCCATTAAGCAGTGCTTAAAACATTCCATAGCTTTCCAAACCCAAAATACCAAAGTCCAAATTCCTCCAAACAAAAACATGGTCAGCCCTGTCATAGAAATACTCCAATCCCTCATACCAACTTCTGTCGTAGTTAGGGTTTCTATCGCAGTGAAGAGACACCATGACCACAGCAACTCTTATAAAGAAGACATTTAATTGGGATGGCTTGCTTACAGCTTCAGAGGTTCAGTCTGTTATCATCATGATGGGGAGCATGGCAGAGTGCAGGCAGACATGGTACCGGAGTAGTGCCTGAGAGTCTATATCTTGCAACAGGAAGTTGACTGAGACATTGGGTGGTATCCTGAGCACAGGAAACCTCAAAGCCCACCCTACAGTGACACACTTTCTCTAACAAGGCCATCCCTACTCCAACAAAGCCACATCTTCTAATAGTGCCACTCCCTAGGAGATTATGGGGGCCAATGATGTTCAAACCACCATAAGGTGGTTTGAGAGATTTAAAGGAGACCGAATTTGTGGCTGCTTTCTGAGATGATCTTGCTTTGTGACCCTGGTTGACTTAGAACCCATTCCTGCTACGTCAGTCTCCTTAAATCTGGGATTATAGGCATGCATTACCACTTCCGGCAAGGTGGTGGGCTTTGCTGTGAGGGGAATACCGTCTGCTGGTGGTGACAGTTGAGGAGGGGTGTTTTGGGGTTTTTTTTTTCTTTTCCTGCTCCCAGATGCTCCTGTTGCTTCCCCCACCATCACCCCTATTTCCCCCCTAAAAATCAGATAAACAAAAGGATTCTGATGTATGAGTCGGGGTGACTTTACAGGACGAAAGATAATGTTGCAAGATAAGGTCAAGATAAGATGGCATCCTTGAATGGGGTGGTGCAGGGTTGGAGGAGCATGGAGAAACTGTGGTAGAGGTCAACAGACTTTCTCTAAGGGGCCAGAGAGTAAAGGGTTTGGGAATACGTAGGTCATGTGGCTTCTACCATAGGTACTACCATATGATGCCAGCCTAAAGCAGCCACAGACAGTGTGTGCCTGAAAAGGCACGGCTGAGTGCTAATAAAACTTTATGAGGGGCCAGTGAGATGGCATGGCAGGTGGAGATGCCTACACCCAGACCTGATGACCTTTCCATCTCAACCCCACAAGGTGGCGGGAGAGAACCAAGTCCCAAGAGCCAGCTTCTGGCTCTGGGTGTGCACTCGAACCTGTACTCACACATGTGCGCATGTGCACATGCATGTTCTCACACACACACACACACACACACACACACACACACACACACACACACACACGCAAACGCACCAATGAATAAACAGAAGTTTAAATGAATAAACAGAGGTTTAAATGTTAGTTTCCCATCACAAAATATAATCTTTTTATTTTCCTGCAGCCGTGGAGCCACCCCACGCTCGTGGCGTCTAAGAAGAGCCCCGCTTGTACCGCGTGGGCCCTTTTTACTTTCTTCAGAGACGCCACCATGCCACCTGTTCCCAGTGCTGGCCCCCTGTCATGCTGTTGTCCCCAGGAATCTACCTCAGTGTCCCTCCTGACAAACCCCAACCTTTAGGCGGCTGTGCCCCAGTGACAGCTCTGTCTGCGCATGCCTCTGGACACCTCCCGCCTTGACTGCTGCTTTGCCCTTCCTCACAGTGACGGCCAGTAGAGGACATGGCTCCCGTTTCATCACTTCAAGGTCACTGCCACTGCTGTGCTATGTGAAACCTTGCCTCCAAGCCCTGGCCTGAAGCCCCTCTGGGAAGATGGGCTGATTTTCTCATTAACCGTGTTCACGGGGTGCTGTGAACACTGTGAACCAGGCACTGTGGTAGGTTTTAGTCCCTTATCGCCATCAGAACTTGTCTTCTGGTGAGAGAAAGCAGAGGATCCGTGACGGAATATATGATCTTTCAGAGGTGTCAAGTGTGGAGGGGAGGGGATGTGAAAGGGTTGAGGCTCTCTTGGGAAGTGAAATGGCTGCCATCTAAATCAGGTGAGCCTGTGCACGGACAGGGGACATGAAAAGGATAACTGAGTGGGCACCCACGAAAAGGCCATGCAGACCAAGGGGACAGCCTGTGCCACACCTCTGAAGCTGAAGCTTGCCTGCGGGCTGGAGCAGAGAGCCAGGTTGAGGGCCGTGGGAGATCCATCGTGAGAGATGCACAGACTATGGGCTCCAGCCACACTACCCAACTCGGGGACTTCTACCCAGACATGGCTCCAGCTACTTGAAGTGTGGCTGGTCCAAATAGATGGCACCTCACATTTGAAAGGCTGAATGAGGGCTGGAGAAATAGCTCAGTAGTTAAGAGCACTGGCTGTCCTTCCAGAGGTTCTGAGTTCAATTCCCAGCAACCACATGGTGGCTCATAATCATCTGTAATGAGATCTGGTGCCCTCTTCTGGCATACAGGCACACATGCAGGCAGAGCACTGTACACGTAATAAATAAAGATATCTTGAAAAAAAAAAAAGAAAGGCTGAAGGAATGCAAGCATAAAGTTTGTTATTTTTGTATGGGTTTCATACGGCAACAATAGTATTTTTGAGGTACTGGGTTAAATAAAGCATATTATTGCCTTTTCTTCATTGGCCATCTGAAGGTAAGATGGGTCCCTAGCAGTTATACTGGAATCACTCAGGAAAGCTGATGCAGAAAACCAAGCTGAACATGCATGGCCAGTGTTCCCATCAGTGTGCAAAGGACACAGATGTCACTAAGTAGGTCCAAGTGCCTTTGAATGGAGTATTCCAGACCAACCACCTGGTGAAGAGGGGTCACGCTAGTCTTCATGCACAAATAAATAATAAATAAATAAAACTTTAAGACCTTAAAAATATTATTAAAACACATTTCACTTATTTCTCTTTTCTTTTGAAAACCACTTATTATTTAATCCCCATGCATAAGTGCCCATCTATAAATGAGCCACAGTGGTCTCTGGTTGCTCTTCACAGGGTAGTTCAATGGTTACTTCTGAGTGCGGTGGCTGGAGGAATCCGACTCTCAAAGTCAGTCTTCTCTGGTGCTTCCTTCCTGTGCCCTACATGCTACTGCTGTAGAACACATTGTTAGAAGGTCTTATTAATAAAAACAAAACTGGAGCCAGGTATTGGGCTGAACGCTGAAAGATCAGAGAAATTGAACCAGCCACAGCTCTAACCTCACCTCGCCAATTCCTCAGCTGATCCTGTTTCCTCAGAATGGAAGCCTCTGAGTCCTCATCTGAACGGATCTCAGCTGAATTGCTACTAAGAGCCTAAAAGCTTAACTAACTCTAGTTCCTGGTTTTCACGCCTTATATACCTTTCTGCTTCCTGCCATCACTTCCTGGGATTAAAGTCACCATGCCTGGCTGTTTCCAGTGTGGATTTGAACTCACAGAGATCCGGATGGAACTCTGCCTCCCAAGTGATAGGATTAAAGGCGAGTGCTACCATTTTCTGGCCTCTATGTCTATCTAGTGGCTGTTCTGTCCTCTGACCCCAGATATGTTTATTAGGGTGCACAATATATTGGGGCACACAATACCACCACATACTGCACTATTGACTGAGCTATCTACGGGTGTGTGCAAAATCCTTTTCTGTAGTGGGTAGCCATTCCAGCCTTGATCTGGAAGTTCCAACCCCCACTGAGGCTTCAGTAACTGTCACGCCTACAAGGAGGGGCCAAGAGAGGACCCTGAAGACCAGAGATCCAGATGTGCCAGCTCTCTTGGTTCCTGGACCCTGGACGCTGAAGGTAGACTGAGCAGAGTTCTCCAGAGAGAACTCCAGAGCACCTTTCCCAGACCCTGTAGCCTATCCCTTCATTTGTAAGTTACCCCACAAAATAAACCTCCCTTTTAACTACGTCCACCAATACTTCTCACCAAGCCTTGGTTTTGGGGGAGAAATTTGCTTGATTTCCTCATTTCCTTGTCTGTGTTGCCTAGGGCACCTTTCAGTCTCTGATTTAGAGGCGCCTGCTAAGCCTCTGCTCCCCTGAAGGACCAATGATTTCTGTGATGATATTGGGCCACTCCGGCATCTATGGGGAATAATTTTTTAAGTTAGTTTGTCGGCATAGTTTTGGGTTTTTGCCTGCTTAAGAGCAGAAATAGTCACCAGCTCCTCTCTGCAGAGCACAGAGCCACCTCCTACAGGTACTTCTGTCCCCCCTTCCCCTTTACTTTAGTAATACAATCTAATCTTAGCTCAGCACAATGCCACCAAAGTATTGATTGTGTGTGCCATCTTTGTGCAAAGTTACGTGTCATATGTGACTGATATCAGGCCACCTTAAGTCGGGTGTTAGCCATGTACATAATTCCCATGTTTTGCCCCAAATAAAAGGCATGTGCCCTTTGATTCCAAGTTCTTCACCCAAGTAACTAAAATGTGATGACTAAGGCTAGAGAGGTGGCTCAGTGGTTAAAGCACTTGTTGCAGGGTGGTGGTGGTGGTGGTGGCGGCGGCGGCGGCGGCGGCGGTGGCGGCGGCGCACACCTTCAATCCCAGCACTCTGAAGGCAGAGCCAGGCGGATCTCTGTGAGTTTGAGGCCAGCCTGGGCTACAGAGCGAGTTCCAGGATAGCTAGGGCTACATGGAGAAACATGGTCTCAAAGTCCCATGCATGCCCCCCCTCCCCAAGAAAATACTTGTACCCACATAATGGTTCACAACCATCTATAACCCCAGTGTGAGGAAGTCCAGTGCCCTGATCTCCAGAGACCAGGCATACATGTGATGCACTCACATGTACACAGGCAAAACATTCACACCTAAAATAAAATCAATAAACCCAAAAAGAAAAGACAATGATTAATATCTTCTCTTACGTGAATGGAAGATGTCCTTAGGAAATGCGTTCTGGATGTCAGGATTCCAAAATGGATGACCCTGGGGTGACCTCACGGCAACACTGGGTTATCCGCAAGGCCCTGCTTCTGTTTCCTGGGGAGATCTCATTTTCTGTGCATACCTCTCTTGGAGGCCATTCCTCCATCTTTAAAGCCGCAGTTCACCCATTTCTTTTGACTTTATTATTATAGCTCCTAAGAAATATGAACCATGGCAATGAGGGGGGTCATGTTATCTTTTTATTGGATGATGCTGATGAGGTCTTGTACGGTTTTTTGAGAAAGTGAGCTTCTTTTTTGATGGAAGCGAAGGACGTGTGGGTCCCAAGCAGAGCTTGGAACACTCAGGCTTTTGTAATATCGATGCTGGATTGTCGGACTCAGGGTGAAGCCCTACAGATGCAAGGTGATGGAGCTGTTCTGAAGGTGGAGCCAACAAGATTTCCCATGGGGTTAGACATGGGGTGTGGTCTGAGCAGCAGGAAGGATGGAGCCCGCCACAGACTATAGCAGGAAGTGGGACCGAGCCGTGGGATGGGGGGTGGGGGGTGGGATCACTCCTGGTGTCAGCTAAGCAGCCATGTGGAGATGCTGAGTGGTTGAAAGGTGAATCGTGAAGAAGCTTTAGATCAAGAAATAAATTTGGAATCATGGCACCAAGTGGTATTCAAGAGACAAAGGAACTCACCAAAGGCCTGGGGTTACATGTGAGTGTGAGAACTAGACTTTCAGAATACCTGGCATTCGTTGACTGGGGAGGAAAGGGAGAATCCATAGAGTGCAGGGGAGGAGGAGGAGGAGGAGGAGGAGGAGGAGGAGGAGGAGGAGGAGGAGGAGGAGGAGGAGCCAGATGATGGGCCCTGGGAATCCACAAGTGGAGCAGTGCACTCTGTAGATAAGATCAGGACAAGGGCAATGCTGGGCAATGCTGACCGAGGGTTTCTGTCGCATGGCTGTGGAGGTCCCGCAGTCTCTTTGGAATGATCTGAGCAAAAGCTTAGTTGTAGGGATGGATCCAAGAAAGCAGTCAAAGCTTTGCAGTTAGCAGTGAACATGGAAATTCCCAGGAATGTCAGAAGAAGAAGAAAGAAATGGGAACTCCGCTGACCGAGTATCGGGGCTAACGAAGGGCCAGAATAGCAAACTGTGGGTGTGTGTGTTAGTGTGGATAACCAAGAGAAATGACAGCATCCTCATGGGGAGAAGGTGTAAATTAGGGGAGCTCTGCTCCCATGGAGATGAGGGTATTTTTTTTTATCCAAGGCTTACGAAGGGGTGCCCTCTGGAGCCATACTTGTTGACCTGTTGCAAGGCACACGAAGGCTGGCCGTATGAGTGTGATGTGATGGTGGACTCGAGGAAGGGCTGCCTGGAGGCTTCATTTATTCAGTAAGGTGGGAAGTTAAAACTACCCCACAGGGTGAGGGTTCAGAGACCTTTGGAGAGACGTTTTGGAGATATGTATAGTTCAGCTGGTAGTGTCAGCATGACCGGGCTGTGGCAAGAGGGGATGGCATTTATGGACATGGTTTTAAAGTGATGGCCCAAGGCTGTGGTACAGGTATGGAGACCATATGCAATAGATGATCTTGGCTGGGTTCATGGCCAAGCGTCTGCTGTGCAGGCCTGAGGACCTGAGGTCTTATCCTCGGGGAGCCAGCTCCCATAGGGGTGGGTAGAAGTCATAGAGCTCGCTGGCCTGCCAGCCTAGCTAGCCTGTTAGCGGTGGACTCGGTGAGAGAGCCTGTCAGGGGCTGCAGAGATGACTCAGAGGGTAAAGACAGTTACTGTCCAACCTGAAGTCCATCCTTGGGACCGCTTATAGTAGGAGAGAAATGACCCGGATAAGTTGTCCTCTCGCCTCCACATGCATGCTCTGGGGGCATACTCCATCCCCACTCCCCATCCCTCCCCCCCACACACAAAGTCGTCTTAACGTTTGACTCCCTCCAATACTTGCTTCCTGCTTCCTCTCATCCCAGAAGCAGCGGAGCTCTTTGTAGGCGGAGGCAAGAATTGCTGCCTCCCAGGAAGCCCAGCTTGCTCTTGCTCTCCTCCCGGTGGCCACAGGAGGAATTGCAGCCGAGTCACCACACAGAACACGGGTGCCACCGTGTGGTCAGTGGCTGCAACAGCGAGCGTGTTAATCTCATACCCGCTGGAGGAGTTGAAGGCCCCGGGGTCACGTGACCAGTAAACCAAAGGGCTGGCCCGGTAGCTCTCGCTTCCCTCACCTTGCACTTTCTCACTCTCCTTCACTGCTGGAGGGGACCCTCTCATGAGGAGGCATCCACTCAAAAAGCCCTCAAGAGTCAAGGAAATGAAACCGTTCCTGAACGCTGAACATCTGCCAGAGAGATGCTCTCTTCCCTGGGAGCCCTCGGCCATCCTGGCTTCTTTCCAGGGCCACAGCGTCTTCAGGAAAGCCGGAAGTGTCAAAGCACAAATTCACAGGACAGACATGGCTGAGGTCCTCATTTTTCATCACCAGACATACATTTAACCTGATTGACTTCAGCGGAGTTCCCATCTCAGTCCTTCCTTTTTCTTATGGCCTCAAATTCCAAACATCTTCAAATCTAAAGCTCATTCATTTCCCGAAGGGAAAATGTGGGCGGGGGTGGGGTTGTTGCTGGACACACAAGCGCAGGAGTGAAACCGGGATGCTCAGTTCTTCCGCCTTCGGTGGTGCTTTTGTCTCGCTCAAAGCTGGCCTTCCCGCCACCCGGGATGTCCACCACCTCGTCTGTGAGCCAGCTGGCTTCCCTTCCTTCCGCATCTGCTCTGGCTCAGGCTGCAACCGTTGGTTCTTGGATGTCTGCTCTGCCATTCAAAGCTGCACTCAAATTCCTCTTCTACCAAGGTCTCCTCCCCACCATCCTGTCACACCCAGTACGGTTCCAAATGCCACTGTAGTGTTTAAAAAAAGTGTTTGGAGTTGGGAAGCAAGTGTGCATGGACAGACCAACCACAGCTTCTTACGGGTTTTTTTTTTGTTTTGTTTTGTTTTGTTTTGTTTTAAATCATTATATGTATGAGTGTTTCGTCTACATGTATGTCTGGGTACCACATGTGTGTCTGGTACCTGAGGAGACCAGAAGAGGGCACTGGATCCCCCTAGGACTGGAATTACAGATGGCTGTGAGCTGCTGTGTGGCTGCTGGGAACTAAGCCCTGGTGTTCCGAACTGCTGAGCCATCTTTCCAGTGCCCACCAACCAAAAGTTGTAAATAAACAACTTCATTTGTTCACTCCTTTCTATTTCTTGTTTCTGCCTCCTCTTCCTTCCTCCCCTCCCCTTTCTTTCAACACTGAATTTCTCATAACCCACACTACCCCCGAATTCACTATGTAGCCAAAGCTGACTTGCCTCGCATTCCTGAAATCCTCCTGATCATCTTGCCTCAATTGCCCAAGTGCCAGACGATGATGATGGTCACATGCTACCATGCCTGGCTAAAAATAGCCCAAGTTGCTGATTTCATATTCTTGATCCTCTAACCTTCTTACCTCACCCTCACCCTGTCTTCTGCCACAGACCACCACCGCTGGCTGCACCACTGTTGTGGAATATTAGTGGAAGGTGTGTTACATCTGTTTATGCTGTGGGATCTTTGTTTAATGATGCAAAGCTGTGATGCATTCTTTTACTTTGCATTTGTTTAACTCTGTGAAGCTGTGTTACTGTGCCTGCCTAAAACACCTGATAATCTAATAAAGAGCTGAACGACCAATAGCTGGGCAGGAGAGGGATAGGTGGGGCTGCCAGGCAGAGAGAAAAAAATAGGAGAAGAAATCTAGGCTCAGAGAAGAAGAAGGAGTGAGAAAAGAAGGAGAGGAGGATGCCAGGGGCCGGCCACCCAGCCACACCACCAGCCATGGAGTAAAAAGAAAAGAAAGAGATATAGAATAGAGAAAGGTTAAAAAGCCCAGAGACAAAGGGTAGTTAAAGCAAAACAAGATAATTTAAGTTAGAAAAGCTGGTTAGAAACAAGGCAAGCCAAGGCCGGGCATGCAGAAGTAAGAATAAGTCTCCATGTATTTATTAGGGAGCTGGGTGGTGGGCCCCCAAAGAGTGAAAAAACCAACTACATACCACGATGGCCAATGCTTGAGTGTGTGTGTGTGTGTGTGTGTGTGTGTGTGTGTGTGTGTGTGTGTTCATGATTTTGCTATATAACCTA
The DNA here is from genome assembly GCF_049852395.1 of Peromyscus maniculatus bairdii. Taxonomy (NCBI): domain Eukaryota; kingdom Metazoa; phylum Chordata; class Mammalia; order Rodentia; family Cricetidae; genus Peromyscus; species Peromyscus maniculatus. The sequence continues at coordinate 75,576,182 of NC_134858.1, forward strand.
AGTTCACCTTGAGCTTGCAATCCTCCTGCCTTAACCTCCTCAGTGCCTATACCACCACACCATCAGCCAAGGATTCAAGAGTCCGAGGAGAGGTCTCATTTGGGACAGGACTTACACAGTGACAGGGGGCAAGTGGGCAAGGCATCCCGAGGCTATGGAGTGAAATCTTAGCATCTTCAGGGGAGAAAGCCCGGGACATCTGCAGCTCTTCGGGGGTAGCCTCGGCTTTCTTGTAGGTAGTTCTGCTTGGCTCAACCTTCACACTCACACTCACTCTCTACATTTCTACACTAAGCATGAAGACCAAAGAACAATTGTTTTATTTTATTCTTTATGTGTATGAGTCTATAGTGTGTGTGTGTGTGTGTGTGTGTGTGTGTGTGTGTGTGTGTGCGCGCCTATGCACTTGTGTCCACATGTGTGTGGAGGCCAGAGATTGGCATCAGGTATTTTACTCTATTACTTGTCACCTTATTTTGAGACAGGGTCTCTCAGTGAGCCCAGTGCTCCCGATTGACGGGACTGGCTGGTCAGTAAGCTTAGGGGACCCACTGGGCCACCAAGGCTGACCTGTAAAGTGATGTTCTTTGCCGAGGATTTTTGTATTCTCTTTCTTTCCTCCCTTTGTTGGTCGCCTCTCATCGTTGCTAGATCCCTGTTGGGACACAGTGGGTCACTTCGTTGTTTTCCAAACATACATGTCAGAGCTCACAAACACATTTACAAGTGCTTACTGGCATGAATGTCACATGACATCACATGCTCGAAAGGACCTCATGGTCTCTAGCTTGTATTTATCGTAGTGAGGTGATTTCACTGCTTAGTTACGGCTCCTGAGATGACGGGGACAGAAACGGGAGTCACTGACAGAGCTGATGTCCCTGACTCCACACTGCCTGACAGTGAGCAGCTGAGATCCTCCACTGCTTCGTCTGTACACGGGCGTGGAGAGGCCGAGGATTTACTGGTAGTTAAGCAAGCACAGGGTTCTGATTTCAGTCCCCTCACAAAGTATAAATAAATAACACAAATACTTATTAATTTTTCTTTTAAGGCTGTTGTGAATCAGATAAAAAGTTTCTGAATTGTACACTATACTATGTGTGCCCCCCCATCCCCACTCTTCCCCCCCACTCACCCCACCCCCTGCAGCCCATTTCTCGCTCTCTCTTTTGATGCAAAATGTCTTGCAGCCTGTCCTGCCTGGGAAGAGGGCTCACCTGGTGATGGAGAGTGGAATGGGTTGGACTGGTATTTTACGGAATGTGAAGTTAAAAGTAGTAATGTCCCTGATGTTATGAAACTAACAGTTTAGCAATACCTCTTTAAAGAGAAGAGAGCCAAGATAAAAATGTGGTCCTTTTCTGAAACACTGGGATTTTTCTCAAATTTGACATAACTCGGTTCATGCATCTTTGATCCCCGTGTGCTGTCGCCTGCCCTGTTTTGCCTCCCTGTGTAAGGTAACTTACTAGGGTGCATTGCCAGCTTGGTGGCTGAGCAAACGCCTGGCATGCAGACTCCTTGGGTCCACTCTCAGCATCCTTGAAGAGCAAACTTGTCAATGAAGGTTGCTGTGGAAACAACGCCAGTCTCCTTCGATGGATGGAGGAACCAGCGGTGCGGTCTGCACGCACAATGGACTTACTCAGTCTTCAGGGACAGGAAGTTTGATTCCTTCTACAATATGGGTGCAACTGGACAGCATTGTGACAAGGGATATAAACAGGCCACAGAAAGACAAGGACTGTCCGAGTCTAGTTCCGTAGGACACGCAGAGCGGTGGAAGTCATGAGGACAGGAAACAGGGAAGCGGTTGCTAGAGATGGGAGGCATTGTTCAGTGTGGATAGTTGTAGTTTTGCAAGGGTCTGGAGTGGGCAGTGGGGGTAACAACAGTACATCAGTGAGACTCTGTGGAAAGTTACTAAACGGGGAATTTAAGATGGCTCAAAGGGACATTTTGTGAGATGGGTATATATTTCCAAAAGATTTTTGAAAGTGTGTGTGTGTGTGTGTGTGTGTGTGTGTGTGTGTGTGTGTGAGAGAGAGAGAGAGAGAGAGAGAGAGAGAGAGTGTGTGTGTGTGTGAGAGAGAGAGAGAGAGAGAGAGAGAGAGAAAGAGAGAGAGAGAGAGGGAGGGAGAGAGAGAGAAGGAGAGAGAGAGAGAGAGAGAGAGAGAGAGAGAGAGAGAGAGAGAGAGAGAGAGAGAGAGAGATCTATGCACCTTCACATATGGAGGCCAGAAAGAGGGCATCAGGTCCCTCCTAGCTGGAGTTACCGGCATGTGCAAGATGCCCAGTGTGTTCTGTGAGTGCTGGGATCAGAACTCTGGTCCTCATGCTTTAGAAGCAAGAGCTCTTGACCCCTGAACCATATCAGAAGCCCCTACATTTGATTTTTTTTTAATTTAATTTAATTATGTTTTTTTTTTTTTTTTTTTTTAAAGACAAGGTCTCACTCTGTAGCCTAGCTGGCCTGGAACTCATGGCAGTCTCTCTGCCTCACTCTCCCAAGTTCTAGGATTATAGGTATTGCCACCACCCCTGGCATGTTATATGTATCTTGATACAATAAAAAGGGAGGGAGGGAGGGAAGGAAATGGGTAAGTAACACGCAGGTGTGATACAGACCTGGGACCCCAGCACTTGAGAAATGGTGGCAGAAGGATCAGGACAAGAGTTTGAGGTCACCTCAGGCTACAGGAGACCTGACCCCCCCCCAAAAAAATAACAATAACAACCAAACCAAAACAACAACAACAACAAAAAAGAGACCCCCCCAAAAGGTAAATAACATGTAAATGAGCAGTCAGGTGCTTGCTTTCCCAGAGTTTTCCACAGGGCTTCGTGTCAGTAACTGGCCAATACCCATGTGGATTTCTGTGCCTCCACAGGTCAGCTGACTTCCTGTCTGAAGCTGTGGATGCAGACAAAACTGAAACCAAGACAGACGGCTACCATGGCTTTCCATGACAACTAGGCTCCAGGCGTTTGTACAAGAAAGACGGCAGCATCTTGAGCTCAACACCTTCACAAGGAGAGTCCAGGCTGAGGATGCCGCCCGAGAGGGCCTTGGCCTAGCAGACTCCAGGCCCTGATCCTGCTCCCCCAACACAAAACCAGAGCAGAGGCAGCCAGAGCCTCTGGGTTCAGACATGTTCCTGGCCTTCTGGATGACTGGGATTTTTGGCCCATGAAAGCTTCCCACCAGCCAACATCTTGGGCAATCGCTGGGTTCACCTCATGCCTTAGGTAGTTCAGATAGCATCCCTTGCTGTTGCTGCTGCTGCTGAGGCAATCCTGGAGCCCCAAGGCGTAGAAATCAAAAGCTTTTGCCAGTCACGAGTAGGAAAATAGAGGGCAAACCTGCCTCCCAGGGCTGCGCTCTGTATGCCGTGTGTCTATAGCACATCCATGTATCGTGTCTATATATCGCGTCTATGTACCATGCTTCCTTCTATGGGATTTCCTTGGGTCTCCATTTCTCTGCCACATTCTAGAGGTAGAATGCTAGCTATCCTAATCATTGGCCAGCAACTCTTCTGAGTGTTCCAGGCAGCTGTTTATCTGGATGAAGGTGTGCGATGAAAAGCTTCTGCAGTGGCTCTGAAGTTATCTGGAATCAAGGTCTGGCAGGTGTAGACCGGGACCGGAGCATGTGATCTTTCAGGCCGGCCCCTCCGGGGCTCAGGTCCTTCTTTACAAACCTGCCGACCTCTGGGTGTCTTTAAGAGAGTTCAGCGAGCCTTGCCTGGGAGTGGTACGAAGTTTCTATTGCATAAAGGGGCGATGCTGCCCAAGTTTCCCATTCCTTTTTTTTTTTTTTGGATGGGGGAGGTGGGGGCGGGAGTCTTTTGCCCCTGTAGGAGATTTTGGAGCTATCTCCGTGATACACCAAGCTGTTGCCTGCCTTTCTTCACTGCGGGCCTTGTGAGGCAGTGGAGCCTCCAGGGACTATGAAACATGGTGATATTTGTAGCATGCTGAAGCAGAAGTCCATGTGAGACAGACAGCACCCTGCCTCCCCATGGGTCAGTTACTAAAGACATTCATGAAAAGGTTCAAAAATGCTACTTTGTATTTTTGTTTTGAAGCTATGGTTGCCCCTCCCCACCACCACCCTCACCCTGTGGGAATTTTTGTCAAATGTAATGAATACCCGTGTTCATTTGGTTTACAAAATATTTTTTAAATGTTTACTTCAGCTGGACATAGTAATCGATCTACACCTTTCATCCTAGCACTTGGGAGGCAGAGGCAGGAGATCTCTGTGAGTTTGAGGGTAACCTGGTCTACATAGGGAGTTCTAAGCCAACCAGAGCTACAAAGTGAGACCCTGTCTCAAAAAAAAAAAAAAAAAGTTAACTTCCGTCTTCTGATATGGTAAATATTATCATATATAACCATATAAGCAAAGCTTTTGGAAAGTTGTATGAAGTTTAGATAATAAACTAGTCCCATAGACAAAAAGTTTGAAAAATGCAGAGATAAAATACCCATAAAAGTAGGTAGTTAGTTTACATTCACTTAAAGCAGTGGTCTTCAACCTTCCTAATGCTGCCACTGTTTAATACATTTCCTCACGTTGTGGTGACCCCCAACCATAAAATTATTTTTGTTGCTACTTCATAACTGTAATTTTGATGCTGTTCTGAATTGCAATGTCAATATCTGTGTTTTTTGATGGTCTTAGGGATCGCAACCCTCAGGTTGAGAACTGACTTAAAAGGAAAGTATCAAACAGTTACAAAGGTCACGCACCTCTTTAAAAAACATAAGTAAACATAAAAAGAAGAACACATCAGCAATCTCATACGCAAGGAACCCAAGGAACGGCTGCTGCCTGGGTTCTACCCTCAGCGAGTTTACAGGAGGAGGCATGAGGACCCTGAGCTGAGTTTCTCCCCGAGACCTCAGCTCTCCTCCAGCTACTTCTGGCCCTATTTTCTTTAGCCAATATTCTAAGTGTGTCCGTCAGCGAGTGTCCTGGTTCATACCAGCGCCCACCATCTTCTTCTGCTCTGGCTTTCTTTGTCGATACTGGTTGCAGTCCTAACAGGAGAAGGGAGGCAGAGGCAGGAGGATTGCGGTAACTCTGAAGCCAGTCAGATCTACACAACTAGCTTCAGGCCAGCCAGGGCTACATGGGAAGACGCTATCTTATAAACAAAGCAAATCTTGAAGAAACAATTCAGTGGGCAGTTACCCACCATACTGTCTCTACTGTGAGTCTTGCTGGGGTGTGCATTGAGGAAGAGTGGGGACTGTTGGACTAAGGAAGGGGTGGGGGAAATCAGTCTTGGATGCCCCAGGGTCTTGCAGCAAGACCTTACCCACAAACTGAAAATAATAACACCCCCCATAGTCTTTTTATATAGCCTAGCTGGCCTGAAACTTTGAACACACAGAGATTTTATATGGATTTTAAAGTACTTATTTATTTTTTTTGTATACACACACACACACACACACACACACACACACCCACGCACGAGCACACCTGTGCTCTCATACACCATGCTGTGTGTGTGGAGGTCATAGGATGCTTGTATGGGGTCAGTTTCATTTCCTCCACCGTGTGTGGGTTCTGAAGATCCAACTCAGGCGGTGGCCGGGCACTTACAGCAAGCACTTTACCTGCTGAGCCGTCCTGCCTGCTGGATTTTTTTGGAGACAGAGTCTTGCATGGTATTTAACCACAACAGAACAATTAACACGTACATGGACAGATGATAGACAGATGCGGTGTGTTACATGCATGCAATCTGACGCTTTATTCACCTCAAACAGGAGGGAAGTTCTGACACGTTACAAGAATGAGCCTCGACCACACTATGCTAAGGGAGACCACAAAAGACTTCTATGCCACCCCTGGAGACTCAGTTCCTAGAGAAGAATGGTGAAGGCCAGAATCGGGAAGGGGCTGGGTGAAGAGCCCTGCACAGGATGGCAGCCATGGCCGCCTCCCCTCATGAATGCGCTTGATGCCCCTGAACCGCACTGTGCTTCACAGCCACGGGTTGCAAAGGCTTTGGATGCGTCACCAGTTTTTACTCTGAAAGAATCCCGAGGACATCAAAGGTCTTTTGATTACGTGGCACTCCCTCTCAGCAGTTCCCATATCAGGAAAATCTTCTGCTTGCTTGTTTTGCTTTGTTTCGCTGTGGTTTTCTGACAGAGCTTGCGATATCACACAGGATGGCCCCAGGTCTTATTCCTGCCTCTGCTTTGTAGATGCTGGGAGTCTAGGCCTATGTTTCCAGTTGTATTTGTCCTAAATTTATATTCCTAAAATTATGTCAAGATGGGTACATTAAGTGAAAGGAGATCATCTCAGATGAAGCCAGCAGTCCACTTAGGGTTCAGGACAGTCGCCTCTCCCCTTGATTCCACAGGGGCGACTGGGATAGGCCATCTTTTACAAACGTTCTCAAGGTAGTACCTTCCTCGCCTGAAAGTCAATTCACAGACTCTATTTTCTGTTTTGTTTTTTTTTTTAATTTAGGAAGTACACAGACCTAAACAGCTGACTGCCTGGACAGGTGGCACACATCTTTAGCACTTAGGAGGTAGAGGCAGGTGGATCTCTGTGAGTTCCAGGCCAGCCTGCTCTACATAGGGAGTTCCAGGGCTACACAGAGAGACAGTCTCAAAAAAACAAACAAAATTTTTAGCTGGTGAATTGCATACCCACAAATAACCACAAATGATGTTCTCAATACTGCAAATGATGAAGGGCTGAAGAGTAGGATTTTTTTTTATCTTCAGTAGATTCAACTATTTTTAACCTGAAAATACCAGTTTTTCTTTTTAAAAATATTTGTATATTGTAGTATGTGGTGTGTGTGTGTGTGTGTGTGTGTGTGTGTGTGTGTGTGTGTGTGACACTCATGCGCGGAGGTCAGAGGACAGCTTGAGGGACTCAGTTCTCTCTGTCCACCCTGTTCTAGGGATTGAACTCGGCTTGGCAGGGTTGGAAGCTTTACTCACTGGGTGCTCTTGTAGGTCCAGGTCTTTTCTTTACAGAGAAGACAGTCTCTGTAGGGATTTCCCTTCCGTTTTGCTCGAGTGGATTAAGGGGTAAGAACCCAGCACATAAAATCTAAAGTGAAGGCTGTATTCTCCTGCATTACATGGATTTTTGCTAGCTACATTACACGAACTAAAGACAGTTGGTTTCTGAAGTGGCACCAAAGAAAGTCCTTACCCAGCACTACTACCTAACTCAAATATTTCCGACCAAAGAAAACTATAGACCAGTATTGGAAGGTTACCTGTCAAAAGATGGTTGGCATCAATTCTTGCCTCTAAGAATTCCCAGACAAGATAAATCCCCCAAGGACTCAGATAACTTTTCAGACAGAAGCAGTCTGATATACAAAACAACCTAGCTTTTTTTGTTGTATTAGAATATAATTCAAAGAAATTTCAGAGCCAACTGACTAAAAAAACATTCAGTCTATTGGTGAATGATACAAACCATCAATATGGAGGTAAGGTTTTAAATTATAACTAATTATTTTTGAAATATTTATTCATCTAAAGTATGGGAATGGGCTTTTACTTTTTTTGAGGCAAAATTTCACATTGTCCAGGCTAGCTTCAAACTTGACATGAAAAAAAAAACAAAAAACAGCCGGGCGGTGGTGGCACACGCCTTTAATCCCAGCACTCGGGAGGCAGAGCCAGGTGGATCTCTGTGAGTTCGAGGCCAGCCTGGACTACCAAGTGAGTCCCAGGAAAGGCACAAAGCTACACAGAGAAACCCTGTCTCGAAAAAAACCAAAAAAAAAAAACAAAACAAAAACAAAAACAAAAACAAAAAACAAAAACAAAAACAAAAAAAAAAACAACTTGACATGGAGTCAAGGGTGACCTTGAACTTCTGATCCTCCTGTTTCCAATATCCCAGAGTGCTGGGATTACAATTGAGTGCCACCATGCCTGAGGGATTTGGGTTTTTTTTTTGTTTTTGTTTTTTGGTTTTTCTTTTCATTTTTATTTTATCATTTTACGGGAGAGCAATTGGGTTCATAGTTCTCATTTACAGACTACATAGAAGATGTACATGTCTCAATTATAGTTTCTGATGATAGCTGTTTTCAAGCTTCACACCATTATCCAAGCAAGCACCAAGACACCCAAGGACTTCCCTTGGAAGCTGGGGATCTCACTAGGCAGCCAGATCTATCATCTGCAAGAGACTGAGAGAACTCAGGCCAGTTTCTCCTTTCTTAAAAGAGAACCAGGCCTGAACCCAAGTTAAGATGTCCCAGCATGGCCTTCAGAACTGCAGGGGTTTGTAGTACTTGGAGAAACCACCTAAGGCTCCAAATTTAGAACCCTAGAAGAAAACGCCGAAGTTCGGTTTTGCACATCGCAGAAGAGGGATCTTTGGGCTATTCCTGGATTCTTTCTGGACCATCAGCATCCGGGCATCTATGGGGCTGACAGTGTGGTCCGTCTCTGTGCCCTTCACATTGAGTTGGGTGAGACTTCACAAAGCCTCTCCTAACATTAAGGGACGTCAGTCCCTTCCAGTCTCACCTTTAGACTCATAATGACAAAGGAGAGTGGTCTGTTCAGAAGCATGGGTGGGCTCCAGGCTCCTGGACTAGGAGCTGGGGGTGCGTTCATACACGGATCTCTTTCAGGTGTGTGTTGAAAAACCTAGTTCTAAGGGTTGAAAGTATGCAAAACATGTATTGTGTCACCTCGTGGCATGCTTGAGGACTTAGCTGGCCTCGGGCTGGTGTCCAGGCTTTCTGGTCCCCTCCTATCCATTCCTGTCCTCTGGCTGGCTCTGTTCTCTTAGATTCTGCTGTGCGGCAGAGATGCCCATCAGCAGGTCTGAGGTCAACCTTCCATTCGGCATCTGCGATGAAAGACTCACCTTTTTCATCCCTAATTTGGAAAATTCCAGGGAAAAGCTGAGTCAGGCTGGGTTCTGTGCCAGAAGAGACAAGGAGTTCTAACAGATAGCCTCAGGGGGAAGGCAGGTTTCTAAAAGATGATCAGGTAAGAGGCAGGGGAATGCTGGTCCCAGAAGGAACCAGAATAACAGGCAGTTTTGTCCCATAGCCCAGGAAATGTTTTTTAACATCACCCTTCTCTAGTTGATATTCCTCCTTTGAATAGTGCTTTGGGACAAAAAAAAATTTTTTTTGATTACTTAATAATCTTATAAAATTTAACTCGTTGATCCTCCTTGGACCTTACTTGAAATATCCTCTTTATAATTTCAACTAATATAGCTTAATAACATCTATTTACTGAGGCAGCTGTAAGGGTTAAATGTTTGGTATGATACCTACCTAACACACAATGGGTGTTAATAAGGCTTCTCAATAAGGAGACCAGGAATGGCAGAAGTAGGGGATTCGACTCTGGAGCACTGATTGAAACAGATTCTGGAAGGACAGTTGTTAAGTGTGGAAGAAGTCCACACAGAGGTAGAAACCAGAGGCCTCACTAGGCAGAGCCATCAACACTGAGAGTGGCAGAGAGGTCCTGAACCAGAGAGAGCAGCAACATGGCTGACACCCGGGTTAGGAGGGCTGCTCTCTGGATGTTTCTGGAATGTCATGTCTAGGGATCCGGTGCATGAGACGATCCCACTCCAAATGCCTAAAGCCTTACTATTACACCCATGAAATACGCCAGACAAACCCCAAGAGACTGCAGGCAGAGTACCAGGCACTGCGAGAGGAAGCGCCAATAGTTCAAGTCAGCTCCTCCACAGGTGGGCTTCTCACCACTTGGCTTCAGGCGGGTTCCTTGTCCAGGGAGGAGATAGAAGTGGGCAAGGGGAGGCTTCTGCCTGCCCAGAGGCTGAAACAAAGACTCCAGACTCCGGCCAGCACAGAGTGTCTGCACACCAGAGCCCGCTCAGTTCTGCCCTGTGGTACCTGACTGTGCAATGTTGCTTCTCTGAGGCTTGATTTCCTTCTTTGTGAGCAAGACGTATAAGAACAGTACCTAGCTGAGCATGATGGCGATGGCCGAGAAGGAGGCAGAGCAGGGGGCTGGTAGAGATGCTGGGAGTGACGAGTGTCATGTAGGGGAATGTCCAGCATGGCATGTGATTCGCTGTGAGAGCTCAGTTGAGGAGGTCACTATGGTTACTGTTGCCCATCAGTCACTGTGTGTGCCGCTCCCTGTAATCCCAACAGTTGAGAGGTAGAGGAGGGCCAGGAGTTTAAAACAAGCTTCTGCTGCTTAGGAAGTCTGAGACCGGCCTCTTCTACGGGAGGCACTCCCTGTCTTAGAAAAAAAAAAAAAAGAATGAACAGAGCCAGTAAGCAGAGAGATTCTCGGCAAGTTGGGATCTCATCCTTAGGATGTGGAGCTCGCTCTGATGTCACCAAGTGGGACTGGTGCTTGGGACAGGGATGGCTCTGGTACTGCAGCTGGGACCCAGCAGGGCTTCCTGTGAAGAAAAGGAGCAAACAACCTCAGCTCTGGAGCAGATCCTAGCTGGGAAGCCAGCACAGATCCGTGTGTGACAAGGAGAGGCGAACAGTGGGATTAGGATTAAGAAAACATCTATGCCTGGTGTATACAGAAAAAAAAAAAAAAAAAGAGTTTGAGAGGACATGACCAAAATGTAGTAGTGCGAATCCCTGAAAGTTTGCGATATGAATTAGTAACAGTGATTAAAAAAAAAAAAAAGACGTTGATTTTATTTTGTAATTATAAAAAGTGTTAGTGCTGAGTGAGTGATATAGTTAGGAGCTCTAGAATGCCATGAAATCATGTGTTTTAGAACAGTGTTGGGAGGTGTCGGAAGGGTATGTTAGAAGTCCTGAAAGATGGATAAGGTTTAGACATGGCAGTGGGAAAGACCCTCTATAGAGGGGTGTGCTGTCTAGCCCGGGGCCGGCCTTGAACTCAGAGACACTCTCCGTTTGCCTTCTGAGTCCTGGAATTATAGCTTTGCACCACCACCCTGAGCTACACAGAACTTCTCGGCATCTTCGATTCTGCTTTGTATCTCCAGAGCCCAGCAGACTACCCGGAAGAGGAGCTGAGCAGACCTGGTGTCCTGAGGATCTCTCTAGAGGAAAGAACTCGCTAAGGACATCATGAGGAAGAACTGAATTAATTGGAAGGCTTGGTACATTAAAGAATTAGGGCTGTAGGCTAGCATTCAATGTTTCTGGTTTAGGGGATGTTAGCTGTCTAAAAACTATTTCAATAATTTCCACCATCCCCGTGGTGTCTCCACCACCAGGTCTCTGTGTCTGCCTTCTCTCTCACACAGGCAGGACAAATGGTGGGAAACTACATCTTCTGTGAATCGGACGCTCTTGGACTTGACCTATAAAACTACCAGAAAAAAAGAAAAAAAAAGAAAAAGAAAATCTGTACATCTTCACAGGGCTCTTTTTTTTCCCCCTCCAACATCCCTTTGAGTTAGACATCCTCTTCAAATAGAGGAGGGGAAAGTTCAGAAGCACACCAGAGAATATTCATCACATGGCTGGCACCCTGAGAAAAGACAGGCTGCTCCTACCTGTCCCCAGCTGAAAGCATCTTGATTTTGATTGGACAGTTGCCAGAGTCATTAGCATAGTGTACCCTGACCTGGATTAGGGAACAGCGTCCACTCAGAAATGACCAGAGCCTGCAGGGCCTGAACCAGCGCTGACACTTGTCTGATTGCTGGAGAAGAAGCCTGAAGGAAGGAGTCAGGAGCACTGAGGTTGGAAAGTGTAAGTGACTCATGGCCACAGGCCGCCGGAGGGCTTCGTTTGTGCTAGTCCACGGTCTGTAAAAATGATGAAAGCTGAACATGCTTTGGTCAAGACACTTAAAAAAAAAAAAAAGGAAATCTTGACAAACTTAGATTTTTTTTTTTTTTAAATCTTAAACCTGGGGAAAGATTGAGTTTACTTATTGAAGGGATAAAGCAGGGTTTTTTTTTTTTTTTTTTTTTTTTTTGTCTTCTGTGTTTTATTCTTATTTTTTTAGGGAAATAAAAAATTAATGATTATTCCGAAAAAGCGTGTGTCAAGGAAGAGTGTTTTTTAAAGTCTTAAAAATGCGTATAGTCTTTTAGAGTGAAAATTTTATTCCCCTTCTCTTAATTTAAAAACAAGTTTCTAGCCTCCGCTAAGAACAGCGTTTTATAGGTTTTAGCAATATAGATCTTGTTTTCCAAAGTTTTTTGTTTTTATTTAATACATCTGTTGTGTGCTGCGGATCATATCTGTTCTAATTAGCTATAACCAAGTTTGGGCTAGGGGAGTTACGGTTGTGACTGTGACTTAATACTTATGTCTTCTGTATCTGTCACTTAAGCTGTCTCAATTAGGGTGTCAACCATTTTTTTTCAGCAGCTCAATAATTACTTCTTAAACATAGAAATTTACTTAGAAGTTGCAGGCAATGAGCTGTGGCTGGGACTCGGTGGTGCCGTGTAAGGCCTCGGTGTCAATCCCCGGCACCACCAACTCAGAAACAAAAATAAGAGAGACAGAAAGTCTCTCAAGTATTTAGTCTTGAATGCCCTCATTTGCGTGGGGGAAGGGACTTCATGTTTCTTGGGGCTGTTACCACAGGGCTGGAGCTGATCTTGGAAAGGTGAGAATCAGTACATGGGTTTTATCTCTGAACGTATTCGTGAATCTAAATTGCTATGGGGATATATCCCAGGTTCACTGTGTATCTTTACGTAAATTTACATAATTTATGTAGGAATAGTTCTAAGCCGTTGGCTCCAGGCAATAATGGCTCCTCCAAAAGCGCTCATAACCAAGGCGTCTAGCAATGAGGAAGGAAACCCAAACCCAAAGGTAGAAGCTCTGACCAGTGTCTGGGAACCCCAGACAAGCTGCTGTGGCAAGTCCAGTGGCTGCGGCAGCTTTGTTTCTCATTGGCAGTTGGTACTTGCAAAAATGCCAGTGAAATTGCTATTTCTGGTGGACAGGTGATAAATGAGGTTTTTGTTGTTGTTGTTGTTGTTTGTTTTGGTTTTTTGGTTTTTTTTTTTTTGGTTTGTTCTTTGTTTTTTGCATTGCTTTACTTTGCTTTTTATTTTATTTTAACATTTATGAGTGTGTGTGCGCGCACCTGTGCAGAGGTCAGGGACTGAACTCAGATCTTCATGCTTGGCGGCAGCACCTTTACCTGTGAAGTCACCACCACCCTCTTTTGACACAGTCTCGTCTCACACCGTAACTCAGGCTGGCCCTGAACTCGTGGCGGTTTAATCTCTAAATCATCAGTGTTGCTATCATTTATTTTTTTAGCTTTGGAAAACAAGCCCCTAAACTGCTCGCGTGGACAGACAGACAGTTTTGAGAGTGAGAGCTCTCTAGCACGTCTCTGAGAAGCGGAGTAGAGGGAAGCCTGTGGTGACCCGATCTTATCATGGAACTGGACGACTTTGATCCTGAAGACAAAGAGATACTGAGCTGGGACATTAATGACATGAAACTGCCACAGGTATGCGCTTGCAGGATTGCCCCCAGTGTGTGGCTCTGTAGCCTGACAATTAACCCGCCAGGTTCGAGCAGGGAGCCTGTGAGGTCCTAGCCGGCTAAACTACTTCAGAGTTCCAGCGGTACAGCCCACCGAGGTGTTTCAAGGGGAGATGCAAGGCCTAGGATCTGGGCACCTCTTTATTTTCCAGACACCCCAGGAATAGACATTGATAAAGAAAGCGCTGCTTCCTCCCGGTCAAAGCTGGCTCGCTCGGGTTAGCACTCAGTACACAGTACTTGCCAGTGGACTGACTCCTCGTCATGCACAAGACTCCATCTCACCTTCTTTAACGGTTAACACTGAAGCTGGAATATAGGAGCAGTGGTACCCTTGGGCAATACTCTTGAGGGACTGATGGAAATACCAGTAGGCTTGCTGGGTGACTTCTACTCTACCCAGGAGTGCTTTGCTTTTCATATTGTCTTTGACCTCCTCTATTTGACCTCCTCTATGGCAAATGCTCTGTGTGTGTGTGTGTGTGTGTGTGTGTGTGTGTGTGTGTGTGTGTGAGAGAGAGAGAGAGAGAGAGAGAGAGAGAGAGAGAGAGAGAGAGAGAGAGACTGGGTCTTACTCAGCAGCCTAAGCTAGCCTTAAATCCCCCCAAAGAATCTCAAACTTGCCTTGAACTTACAATCCTCTTGCCTCTGCCTCCCAAGTGCTGGGATCACAGGCCCAGCTAGCGACTCATCTTTGAACTCTGATTTAATGAAAAGCATTAATTAAGACCAAGTTTCCGTGGTTATCATTCCTGACTATCTTGTCCTCTCTTCCCAGCGTTTAAAGATGCTTTTACTGGACGTTGCTTGGAAAAATGACTATGAACAGTAATCCTGGAGTCCATTGGGACCCAATGTCTGTCTGATCCTGGGAACAGGCAGGGCAGAGGAGCTGGGGAATCCAGTCTCGGCTCTTGACCTTTCTGGGTTCTCACTCTAATGGATACTTCTTTTTGATTCTCTGTTTTCTCTTAATTTCCCCTTGAGATCTCCTTTGGTGGACTGTTGAGAAAGCTGAAAGACAGAAAATACACCCATTCGTTCAAGGGGGCCAATCCGCCATCACTAAGGCAGGCAAACTTCCGTTCTCAGGACTTGCATTCTCAGGAGTTGCTCCTGATTTGTACTGCAATCGCTGTAGCTGTTTTAGGGGAACTTCAGAGTAAATTTTAATTGCTGTTGGTTTAATGGCCCCTATTTCTCCCTGTTTTTAATTTTGTGCTTGCACCCCCAGAATGTGAGCTGAGGATAATATCTAGAGCTGAGGTCGGCAGATGGGGAAGAACTTGGAACTGGCAGGTGGGGCAACCCTGTGTAGTGACATGCATTTCTCCAGGTGTGGTATTGCATGCCTGTAACCCCACCACATGGGAGGCAGAGACAGGGGACCCACCACAAGTCCAAGGCTTGCCTTAAAAAATAAAAGGAAAAAAATGCCCAATTTTCCTGGACAGAGGACTAATATTGTTCATCAGCTCCATAAAAAAGAGGAAGAACCACTTCCCTGAGCGAAACTCAGGGCCCAAAAGCTCTTGTTCCAGCATGAATTCCCAAACTCCAAAGCACTCTTGACTCCTTAGGCCACCACACAGGGAAGTCCACGGGGTACATGTACACTCTTGCTCTGGAAACAGATCCTTTGCAGTTAGTGAACAGGGGGAAAGGTTGCTTATGGAAAAGTTATTTGGCTTATAAAACTCAGGGCAATAATTAAAAGTGCAAACATCCTTTAGTATGATCTGAGCAGACATGATTCCATCCAGATCTGGGTTTATTCGAATTCTGGAATTGTATCTACAGCCAGCTAAGGTGAAAAATGAAAGATCTTGGGACATTTTCAACAGCAGGGCTTGTGTTTTTTCGGAGTAATCTGAAGGCAGAGGGTACCCAATGGGAAACTGAGGACCTGAAGGCACTGGCCCTGGACTTGAGTTCCAGCTGTTCCTCTCTCTACTTGTAGGGCCCCTGAAAATTATCTGCCTCTCCTCAAATTCCTTTTCCTCCTCTGAAAATGCTGCTTCAGCATGCAGGGGGCTCTTCTGTACCCATTGATTCTGATAGCCAAGGATTCCAGAATTGTCTGCCTGGGCCTGGTGGGTGGTTTCATTTGTTTGTTTATTCATATTTATTTAGGATTCTTTGTTTGTTTGTTTCTTTCTAATGTGTATGAGTGTTTTGCCTTTGAGTATGTCTATGTACTACATGAATGCCTGGTGCCCTCGGAGGCCAAAAGAGGGCAGTGGATTCTCTGGAACTAGAGTTACAGTCAGTAGTGAGCTGCCAAGTAGGTACTGGGAATTGAACCCAGTTCCTCTGGAAGAGCCACAAGAGTTCTTAACCATTGGACAGTCTCTCCAGCCCTATTTATTTAAGTTTTTGAGACAGGGTCTCACTCTGGAATGGGCTAGAATTCACTATGTAGCTTAGGTTGGCCTTGAACTCATAGAAATAGTCCTGACTCAGTCTCCCAGCTGGCTGGAACTGTATAGCTTTTACTTAGCTGGTCTGGAGTTCACGTCATAGACCAGGCTAGCCTCATGCTGGTGATTTCTGCCTTTTGAGTGGTGGGGTTCCTGCTGTGAGCCCACATGCCCAGCTTTCCATTTCTCCTACATCCACTACATCAGCCCGGAAGCACACACGCTTGACTACACCATCATGGATGGATGTCTGTTTCCAAGACAGTGTACTACACCAGTTACACTTTCCTGTTCTATTCCCCTTAAATTACATTTGCACCTGCAAAATCAATCTCTCTGTAGAGTTTTCTTGGTCCAAGCAGCAAATGTCTGGTGTTGGTCTTGTCTTATGTTCACTCAAAATGTGGATTACATGGTCCCAGAGAGTCTCACACTCTTCACACAGGCTATGACAGTTGAGAGATAAAAATGTAACTTTTTTTTTTCCTTTTTGGCTGGAAAATGAGGAGATACTCACTGCCCTTTTCAACTAAATAGTAGTCATTTCACAGGGAACGGAGTACCCTCTGTTCTCACAGCAGTTGGCTTTCCTAAGCCGAAGAAGGGTTGTTTCAGTAACACATGGACACCTCAGTCATTTTGTTCCTAAACACTGGGCAGTTGTCAGGTCAAACCCATGACCAAAACAACACTAAGACATTTATTCACACAATTCCAATCTGGTTGTCTTATTGGTGGTGGTTTTGTTGTTGTTGTTGTTGTTGTTGTTGTTGTTTGGATTGTTTGTTTTGAGGCTAGAGCTCACTATGTAGCCCAGGCTGGACTTGAATTCATTATGTAGCTCAGGGTGACCACGAATTCAAGATTCTCTTGCTTTTACCCTAGCTGAGATTACAGGTATCGGGGGCTGGGGATTTAGCTCAGTGGTAGAGCGCTTGCCTAACAAGGTTCGGTCCTCAGCTCTGACAAAAAAGAGAGAGAGAGAGAGAGAGATTGGAGGTATCACGATGCCTAGCTAATTTCACTTTGATTGGTAGTACTGTGGGCAAAGGCATGCTGTGGGCAAAGGCATGCATGCTGGTTAAGTATGCTCTCACTGGGCTTCTTCACGGAGCTGTACTGTCCACCCAGTTCCCAGGCTTGAGTCCACTTCAGTTTCTCTGCAGAGAAAACATTCTTTAAAACAGTGGAGTCGAGTGTGAAGGAGCTATAGCTCTAATTAGTTTATGGCTGGATCAAGATTTTAGCCAGCAAAATTTTCTTCTCCTCCACAGAGGATGAGCCCCAAATCATGGCTGTCTGACTCTCTATAGATTCAGGTGCCCGCGCGTAATCACAAATAATCAGATGTGCTGAGTGCTGGAGAGGTAACAGGCAAACCTGATTCTGGATTCTTCATCAATTTACTATTGTCCTGCATGGCTAGGTCATGTTGTTCCTCACGCAGACATCCGTAATTTCACCCTCTCTGCCCACCTCCTGCTTGACCTCCAGGCTCTCAGGCTCTCCGGGGACGGCTCCACGTGTTTGGACACCCGAGATTGTCGAAGCCCTTGTTATTAGGTCTGGGGCTCTGCCACCCAGAGCTTCCGGTGTGATGGTGTTGGAAACATTCCTGCATCTGTGGCGATAGACTCTCACCCATCACACACCTTTGGCTTGGGTAGTAGGAGTGGGAAAGTGAAAGGAGAAGAGAGGAGAGAGGAGAGGAGAGGAGAGGGACGTGGAAGAGTGTATGAGAGAGGGAAGAACGTGACCTAGCAATGTGGAACTCCTTTCCTCAGATGGGAAATGGCAGGATTACTAGCAATTCCTGATGCAAAGACATTTGTTGACTCCTGATGACGTTTAGAACTCCATCCATCTACAGCTGGCCCAGAAGAGGCAGATTCACTCAAACAGCTATCTGTAGGGTCAGAATGACAGTATATTTTGTTTCCTTCTGCTGCTGTTATTGTTATCGGGTTTTTATTAAATAACCTTGGCTGGCCTGGAATTTGCTATGTAGACCAGGATGGCCTTGAACTCCTAGAGATCTGTTTACCTCTGCCCCCTGAGTGCTAGGATTAAAGGTGTGTGCCACCACACCTGACATATTTTTGTTTTGTTTTCAGTAAGTAACATAGTTTTCCCTTTACCTGGTTCTCTTAAAGTGTCTGTTTGAAAAGCTGGGTGCGAGTATGGCATTGTATTCCTGTGATCCTAGCATAAGGACAGCCTTGGCTACTTAGTGATTCTAAAACTAACTTGGGCTAGATGATGTCCTTGTTCTATTTGGAGAGAGTGATATAAAGGATTAATAAGTAGTAAGCTATTCATACTGGAAGACAATTGCTTTATACACCAGTAGACTGTACTAAGAATGAAAATGAATTTTAATGTATTAACGTGATGTAAAATTTTGTTTTTTTTTTCTTTTTTCTTTTTTTCTTCTTATTTTTTGAGATAGTCTCTCACTGTAGCCCAGGCTTGCCTTGGCCTGGAAACAATCCTCATGTCTCAGCCTTCCAGCTGCTAGAATTACAGACAAAACCCACCTCCCCTCCTCATAATGTGAATATTTTGATACCTAATTTAGGAATTTGATTTTATTAGCTCCATATAATAGTAATATATAATTTTTGATAGCCTATTAAAACTCCAAATGACTAAATTAAATTAAAATGAAGGTCATATAAGGAGTGTCCTTATGTTCTCATCCAGCTAAAAGGTACTGCGTACATTATAGGATTAAATTTCCTTGTAAAAAAGTATGCAGAGAAGCCATAGAAATATCAATTAAATTCCTAATGATGCTACCCAGGAGGTGATAAAATATAAATTTGTTCGATGTGACATGTTGGGAAACTTAAGGATGTTCCCTTTCAATTATAAACTTCTTAACCGAGAGCAAAAACAAAGAGTTACTCATGAAAAGTTAGAAATTAAAGTAAACAAAGTATCTAAAAAGAAGAAAGTGTTTTATGAAAAGTTAGGAATTAAATTAACAAAGGTTCTGAAAAGAAGGGACCATTTTTCTGGGAATTGCTAACAAGGTTAAAAAGCGGTGTTCTCGATTTTAAAACTTCACGTTCCTGACGGCAAGCTGCATGGGCTTCCTTTGGTTCTTGGCTGTTTGGAGCATCTGGATCCACCATCCTTCCAATTTTAATACAAAAAGCTGCCAAAGACTCCACTGAAAGTCCTGGCAAATGACAGAATGAATAAACAACAGCCAAGAGAAGAGCTTCATGCATTCACATTTCCTTCTAGTAGGTTCCTCACTTCATACACTACTGCCTTATTAACGGAACTAGAAAACGAGGGCAGCAGGGGTGCCATTGGAGAAGAAAGCGCCTCAAAGATGTTGAGGGTCACTTCTTCCTCCACACACAGGAAGTCTTTGCTTTGGTCAGAACAGCAGAGGGGTTCTCATGGACACATTTCACTACTCCTGGCTCATGGGACTTGTAGTTCTGACCTTGGCGGGAATGGGTGGGTGGGGCGCTCCCATAGAAACCCCTGCTGTCCTCTAAGTGTCAGAACCCCTTGTCCTCTTTGTCTTGATACCTGTGTGTCATATAAGAACAATACAGATCAAGTCCACCAGTCCTTTGTAGTTAAAATGATTAAAGGTAAATCTATATTTTAGTGTTTTAATCTGCATTTTAATTATAGGTTAAGAGTGCTTACCGCTCTTTGCAGAGGACTGGAGTTCAGGTCTCAGCTCTCAAAATGGGTACCTGCACTCAGGTGCACACACCACTCCCCACACAAACACATAATCATAAAATAAAAATCTTATTTTTTATAAAAAAAAAAGTAAAATATTCTGCTATGCTTTTGTGAGATGGAAAGCTGGAAAGCAGAGATTAGAATTTCAGTCAGCAGGAAGGGAAGACAGCGGGTGTTGAGGTTCCAGGGGGCTTCTCATGGGGACACTGAACCACATCAAGGTCACTGTAGCATGAATCTTAAAGAGTTTTTATTAATAAAACAAACCCGGGGCCAAGTATTGGGGTGAACACTGGAAGATCAGAGAGACAGAACAAGCCACAGCTAACCTCACCTGGCCAACTGGTCTTGTTTCCTCAGACTGGAAGCTTCTGTGTCCTCATCCAAATGACTCTCAGCTGAACTGCTGCTCAAAAGCCTGAAGCTTAACCAGCTAAAAGCTTAACCAGGCCAAATGCTTCTAGTTTCTGGTCCTCATGCCTCATATATCTTTCCTTTCTCCCATCACTCCCTGGAATTAAAGGCTCACTTTCTGGGATTAAAGGCGTGAGTCACCATGCTTGGATGTATCCTTGAACACATGGATTTCTGCCTCCGGAATGCTAGGATTAAAGGCGTGTGCTACCATTGCCTATCCTAAATATCTAGTGGCTTTTCTGTTCTCTGACCCCAGAAAAGTTTATTAGGGTACACAATATTTTGGGGAACACAATACCACCACAAGGTCACAGCTTCCCCGTAGATAGTCAGCGCAGCTTCCCTGGCTGTGCTTCCCAATAGGGAGGTTCTACAGCTGCCTGCTGGGCCTCAGGGGGCGCCTCCAGCAACACAGGCTTGATGTATCCCCTTCCTCTGGGGTGGAAGTCTAAGGGGGGGCAGGGGTGGATGTGGATGCTCATCCATCATGCAATTGCTATTCATCTCAGTCTCTCTTCAGACATTCCTTGGTTTTGCTAATGAATATTCTGTGTTGTATATTCTTGTTGGGAAAGCAAAGGATTGGCACCTTGATTTCTTTTTCTGGCTTTTTCAGAATCTTCTACCACAATCTCCTAGAGTCTTCTAAATGAAAACTGTTCTGATTTTTATGTCAGGTCTCTGAGAGTCATGATGATGGGCAGGGTCAAACCAGGATGATTCTCCTTCTAAGAGCTGGGCAGGATCTGCCACATGCAGTATCAATCACCACTGTAGGGCTGGGGAAATGAGTCACACCCAGTCACTACGTTTATTTATATAGCCCAGAGCTTGCTAGATGCTGTGACAAGTCTTACATGTACAATATTTCATCCCCAGAACTCCTGAAGTGGGAGAGTCTCGTCATCCCTATTTTACACATGCAGGAACAGAACAGAAAACAAAGTGACTTATGCTCTAAGGATCCCTCCCCTCTGTTTTTAGTGTGATTTTATTGTGCTTCAAATTTTTAAATGAAATCTGCTACCATGACTGCTTTGACAGTCCATGCATAGCCACCACACGTGTTAGCCAGCCTCTAGAGCTCTTTCTCTTGTCCAATTGAAACTCCGAGACCCACTGAGTCACAGCTCTGACCTTGCACAACATAGTCCACCCAGATGTCCACATGCAGGGAGCAGGGCAGCACCAGGTAAGCAGGAGGACTCATCCTGAGTCCTCTGCATGTCTGAGGGGTGGAGAAAAACAAGGAAACAGTCCGTGGAGGGAAAAGTGAGTTTCCAGACCTCTTTGAACCAGAGCTCTGCATTGCTTACCTCTGGTGACTTTGTAATTCCCGGGATGGTAACCAGTGTGGTATGAGACATTATCTCACTGTGCTTTCCATAGTTGTTATGAAAGAGCACGGCGAGATGACTTCACCCTCAAAAATTCTTGCGGAGAAATGGCCCTTACTGTTATCACCAATGGCTGGAGAAACAGCAGAGTCCAGAAGAGCTAAATTCTATCTCATCTTGTTTTAAGAGACTAAATGCTTGATAGACACAGCAGACACCCTACCGCCAGTGTGTTGCCAGGGGTTCTCAACCTGCCGGTCGTGACCCCTCTAGGGATCAAATGACCCTTTCACAGGGGTCACCTGAGACCATCAGAAAATGCAGGTGTTTACATTATGATTCACAACAGTAACAAGAGTGTAGTTATGAAGTATCAACAAAAATAATTTTTTTTTATAGTGGGGGGGGGGGTCACCACAACATGAGGAACTGTATTAGATGGCCGCAGCAGTAGAAGGTTGAGAACCGCTGTTTGTGCTCACAGATCCCACCACCGGAATTAAATTCGGGTCAGGCTCTACCAAGGGCGTCTTGCTCTGCCCCAGTGGCCCGGATAGCTTTTACATCTATTCCCTCGACAGAGGCGGACCGGTCCGGGTGGGTTTTCCGGATGAAACCGTAACAGAATCTTTGTGTTTCTGTCAGAACGTGAAAAAGACGGACTGGTTCCGGGAGTGGCCGGACTCGTACGTGAAACACATCTACAGCTCGGAGGACAGGAACGCACAGCGCCACTTGAGCAGCTGGGCCATGCGCAACACCAACAACCACAATTCCCGCATCCTCAAGAAGTCGTGCCTGGGGGTGGTGGTGTGTAGCCGGGACTGCTCCACCGAGGAGGGCCGCAAGATCTACCTGAGGCCTGCCATCTGTGACAAAGCCCGGCAGAAACAACAGAGTGAGTGGGGCTTGGGGACAGCAGCAAGGAGGCCGGGAGCCGACTTGGATGTCCCAGCCAGGGTGGACATGTCCCAGGGGCCCAGGCAACCCTCCCACTGGAGTTACGTGACAGCCAAGTCATTCTGACGGAGAACTCTCTAAGAGAGAGCCACCCTTCTCCTTCCCCTCACCTCCCCCTACAAGGCCTCCCGTGTGCCCCCCCCGCTCCCCATGAACGCCCCCGTTGCTTTGGAGAGAGATTGACTCATGGAAAGTTCAGGAGAAATCAGTTCACAGACTTGCTGCCTGGCACCTGAGTCCCGGCGAGATCCCAGTGAATAATAATTGATAGTCTTGAATATGGAGGAGCAACTTCTGTTGCGCAGGGTGCTTTGGCCTGTAAAATAATCCCACTTGCCAGGCAGCTGTTGACTATATCCACGTGTGAGCCCAGTTGGCCATTGGTAGACAGAGTGCTGGTCATGGGTGAGATCCAGGGGCGGCAAGCGCCTGAGACTGGGCAGGGGTTCGCCTCCACTATCCTGGACCCAAAGCCGAAAGCCAGCAGGGCAGCCCAGGCTCAGGAGTCAGCAGCCCGTGTTGCCTAGCCAGCTACTCTGACTGCTTCTTCTGTAGGGAAAAGCTGTCCCAACTGCAATGGCCCTCTGAAGCTGATTCCCTGCCGAGGCCACGGGGGCTTTCCGGTCACCAACTTCTGGAGGCACGACGGCCGCTTCATATTCTTCCAGGTAGGGTTCGAGTTACTAACCCGGCTTCTCTTTCATGTGGCAGGTCTCTATTTTATCAGTGGAATTTTGTCAGTGGTTGTGGGTATAGGGGCATATGAGACTGTGCCCACCCTCTGGAGACCCCACATCTCTAGGGGTGGAGCACTGGAAACCCCCGAAGGCCGAGCCCCTCCACTCCCGAGGAGAGAGGATGCTAGCCGAGCACTCCTAGGCTAGAACAGGCCCCGTTCAGCTCTTGCTGTCCACAGACCCCAGCGTGGGTACCGGTACTGACTCGGCACTAGCTCTGCACACAGGAACCCCTTGATTCCTCTGGGAAACCCCAGCTTTCTGCAAGAAACACCAGTCGGGCCAGGATGTAAAAGGCGAAGAGTGGGCTCTGGTGTCAGACTGTCCGTGGAGGATTGACAACCCAGCTCTCCCAAAGACATGGCCTCGCTCTGGAGCATTTGGCCAGCTGTGACGTAGCTGTTCCCACAGCGGCTGAACTCCAGCTACCAGCCCCTTACCGCCAGCTCACTTAAGTCACTGAATATTTCATACTGGGCTCCTAGCTTGACTGTGGGGACCCTGGGCCCGCTGAGAGAGGTTATCCAAGCGACATCCCTTCTCTAGGCCTCATTGGTTTCTTATTCTGTCAACTGGAGTGATAATAATGGTAGGTGTGTAAGCACTGTGCCAAAGATTGAGAGAAGACGAGCGTGGCTGGCATGCTTGATGGGAGGCAGATTCCACATAAGGAAGCGACCTCATAGGACAGGAGGCAGGGGTGAGCACCGTGAGCTTGGGAAGAGTGCTGCTGCCTTGCTAACACCAGGTCCCAGGAGAGGACAGGACAGAGAATGAAAGCTACGCCCTGTGAAGTGAAATCCAGTGACTCATTTTTTTGTTTTGTTTTTACTACTTTGCCTCTTTTTAGTCGAAAGGAGAGCATGACCATCCCAAGCCGGAAACCAAGCTGGAAGCGGAGGCGAGGAGGGCAATGAAGAAAGTGCACATGGCATCCGCCTCTGGCTCCCTGCGGATGAAGGGGAGCCCAGAAACGAAGGTCAGCTGCTCACCCCTGGAGTGGGCGTGGTGGATGGCCTCCGTCCTTCACTGACCACTGAAAGCAAACCTTCTTCTATCTGGCCTGTCTATAAACAAGCATGGCATCCACTGAGCAAATTGAATCTGAGAGTTTACTCTTAATTTTTTTTTTAACCATATTTGAAACAGGCTTGCAAATATTCAATATGATCATAGATTCATCATCCTTAATCCAATTTTTTAAAAAAGAGCTTGAATCAGTATTTAACTCACATTTCGCAGCTCTACATTTTAGTTCCAATAAACTCAGAATTAATCAAAATAATCTTCACAAAATGCTTCTAGCCTTATGCTTTTGGAGTTTTTGTTTTCAAGTTTCCAGACATCCCTAGAACAGATGGTTTTCTTAGCTTGTCTAAATAATCAGATGGTCTACGGCCATACCACCCTGAATGTGTCTGACTAATTTCATCTAAAGCAGTGGTTCTCAACCTTCCTAATGCTGTGACCCTTTAATACGGTTCTTCATGTTGTGGTGAGCCCTCAACCATAAAATTATTTTTGTTGCTATTCCATAGCTCTAATTTTTGCTACTGTTATGAATCATAATGCAAATATCTGAGATGCAGGATATCTGATATGCAACCCCGCCAAGGGGTTGTGACCCACAGGTTGAGAACTGTTGATCTAACCAATCAGATAGTTGTTAAGCTGGGTGATCTCTAGTGTGATCCCAGTTCTTGGGACACTGACACATACCAGCCGTCGGGATCCAGAGTTTGAGTCCAGCCTGGGCTACATAGTGAGACTGGGTTAAAAAAAAAAAAAAAAGTTCCTGAAAATGATGGTCATTCCGTGGTAGAGGGAAGTGTGGAGACTGTCAAGAAGCACACCACTCTGAGGGCCTCATAGCATTACAGGTTTGTCTGTTTGATGTGGTGCTAATTCCTGCTTGGAAAGCTCTAAGTGTACTTTATCTAGGAGGAGCTCCCAAATCCCCAGGGCTGGTCCTCATCATTCATCTCAGCCACAGGGCATCTCAGCCACTTTACTTAAACAGAATCTTTATTTCCTTCCCTCAGACTATCTTCTTATGAGGGGAGAGCTTATATAAAGAGCTAGCTAGCAGCTTCTTCTCCTATGGGATAACATAGTTCTCCTCAGGGATAATATGGTTAATATATATATATATTTGATGCTGACCAGTTTATGTCCTATTCCGCGTAGTTTCCATGAACTCAGAGAAAAGTCTCTAAAGGAGAAAAACAAATGAATCCAACAATGCCATGGTCTCTCACACTAAGAAATGGACTAGTCTAGGTCGGGAAGAAGAAAAAGGAAGAGGTAGAAGTAGGGGTGAGGGATAGCCCTGAGAATTGTACCAGGGCTAGTATGAATCTTTGAACCTGCAGGGTTTTTGTTTTGTTTTGTTGTGTGTGTGTGTGTGTTGGTTTGGTTTTTTAATAGCCTCCTATAAATGGTGCAAAAAGGCAGTTAGACATCTGATACCTGAGCATGATGCATACTAAACATCCACGGAGTACATCTGGCCTTTCACAGGTTAGAAAGTTGTAAACTAGAGTCAGTGTCTCCTCAAAGGTTCCCAGCAGCTGTGGAGAGGTTGTGCCTATGGTCGAAGTATGCAAGGAATGAAGGCAATCTTATCGAGGGATACTTGCAGAATAACTCGGGGGTGCCGGGGGTGGCCATGTGGCTTTACTTAACTTATTAACGCGGCTGTTCATTTCCCTTTCCAGGTTCTTCCAGGTGAAATACCGAGTCAGGGAAGTTTACCTTTAACTTGGTCATTCCAGGAAGGCGTCCAACTGCCCAGCAGTTACAGCACACCTTTAATAGCTAACGCCCCCCAGCAGAACTCCCTGAATGATTGCCTATCCTTCCCCAAGAGTTACGATTTGGGGGGAACCACTGAGCTGGAAGATCCAACTTCCACCTTGGACTCCACTCAGCTCTATGAGAAATTCAAATTCTCCAGCGGAAGGCTCTACAGCGCTGAAGACCAGTTTCAGCCTCCTGTCCCTGGGGTCTACACAGATTATGACGACTTACAAGCCTGGAGTAAAAATGCTGCTGCCTTAGGGAGAAATCCTAACGATGAGCCCTGCTACCCCAGCTATCCTCTGCCCCCCGTGACCGGCTGGCCCTGCGACTTCTTTCCCTCGCAGAGCTCTTTGGAGCCCTTGGCCCAACAGATTCCACTGGAGGCCCCTGCAGCCCCGAATGGCTGTCATCCGCTGTGGTCCAGTCCAGGAGGTGAGCCTTATGAAGAGAAAGTGCCTATGGATTTCAACAGCTACGTGCCTTCCCTCACGTACCACTCACCTCAGCAGGACCCCTTTCTGCTCTCCTACGGCTCTCATCCTCAGCAGCAATACTCTCTGCCCAGCAGGAGCAGCAAGTGGGATTTTGACGAAGAGATGGCCTGCCTGGGTTTGGATCACTTCAACAATGAAATGTTTCTAAACCTCTGTCCTTTAAGATGACTCAACATCCCCTCCCCCGACACCACCACCAAATCGTGATTGGTTAAGGGGTTGGAAGGCTATCCCTAGAAAATGGGTTTCAAAACATAGCCTCGGAGAAGTGTTGGAATCATGACAAGCAGGAGACAAGACTTTGTTTTTTAATCTAGCTAGTTTTTTCACCTCGCCAGTGCTACTGTGTTTACCTGTAGGAAGGAATAAAAACTTACTTGTGCCAGGTACAGGGGCACACACCTTTAATCCCAGCACTCGGGAGGCAGAGGCAGTTGGATCTCTGTGAGTTCAAGGCCAGCCTAATCTACATAGTGAGTTCCAGGACAGCCAAGGCTATGTAGCCTGTCTCAGAACCCACCTACCCACCCCCAAAAAAAGAAAGAAAAAGGAAAAAGGAAAACTAAAAAGAAACTCTTGCGTTGTGGAGCAAACTGCTCCCTGATGCCCTGTTCAAGCTTTGGAAATTCAGCATCCACCTCGGCAGGGCTGTCTGGAGCAGTTTTACTATGGAGAACACATGTCAACTTAACATTTCATCTATGCCTTTTCGGAAGCTAAAAACAAAGGAACAGAAAGAAGACAGAAGAGCTATGGAGGTGTAGAGTTGAACAGTTTACCCAAGAAATATTTAATACTTTGCTTAGTTTTATTATTTTTTAAAAAAATACGTTTTCTAGATTTGTGACTTGTCAAAGCAAGAGGCGTGACCTCGTCCTATTTATAAAGAACAGAAAACAAATGAACACGGGAAGAGAACGGAATCCACCTCTCCTTCCCTTTCTCCTTCTCAGTGACTTCTCCTCCCACAAGAGCTGAGTCTCTGTCCTGTCCTACTCATTTTTGTCCTTCATGGTATCTCAATGTCACGTTCATATATGAGAAATTCTTGCTTAAAAGTCTTCGTGAAGGGTTGTGGGTGTGGCCCCACAGAGGAGAGCTTGCTTAGCATGTTAAAGGCTCTGGGTTCAATTCCCAGCAACAAATTCCAACAGCAAAGCTTTCTTGGGCATGGAGGGCACACCTGTAATCCTGAAATTTAGGAGGCTGAGGCAGAAGGATCATGAGTTTGAGGTCAGCCCAGGCTACATAGTGAGAACCTATCTCAAACAAATTTAGAACATTCTTCCTGGAGGCCAAGAGGCAAGGTTCCATAGTTCAGCACTTGGTACTGAATGGGGCTTTAGCCTTGGTACCCCAAACCCAAATAGCTAAACAAAGGAGTCTCTGTTCCTTAGTCAACTGGTCAGTTCCCAGTCTCTGCTGAAGTACTTTCTAGAAAAGACAGTACAAAATCTGGAATGAACTTTGCCATAAGCAAGTGTTTCCAAAATAATCTTTACCGTTTGATTTGTAACTAATGTGTATGATACAAGAATCAAAAATAAATGATATCTCTTGTTGCTCTGGTCCTCTGCAATACTAAAAGCTTTCTTGTCTACCCCATAGACTAACGACATTTTCTAAATACATATGTAAATATTATTATACATAATATATAAAATATGTTGTTTTCTATATTATTGTATGTCTGTGTGTGATGTCATATCTGGTATTGTATCAACTCTGGCTTTTGCCATTTTAGGTTACAATTGAACAGTGGTCCCTTATAAGCACATGGAAGCTGAGTGGCCTCATTTTCAATGGCACATAGCCATTAGTATTATAATTAAATAGTCTCCATTCATAGACATCCACATTGTTTGAATCTAGTAAATTCTTTGGTGTGAGTGCAGAAAAAAAAAAATACTTGATTTAGCAGAGTTCCACTGCAAATGCTTGTATATGCCCATGAAGGCGGGAAACCAGACCTCCTTCAGAAGCTCCCGGTGAGTGAAGGTGGATCCCACTCCACCCCAAGGCCCTTCCACGTCTCAAAACTGATCTCTAAGTTAGCGCTTTATAACTTTGCTAACTTTGGATGTACTCTCAGACAACAGTTCCGTTTTGTCTTTGTACATTTGGTCTATTTTAAAGGGTTGTTGAGGAAGCCCGTGAGATGGCTTAGCGGGTAAGGATGCTTGCCACCAGGCTGATGACTTCACTTCAGTCCTTGGAGCCCAAATGGTAGAAAGAATTACTCTAGCAAGTTATCCTCTGACCTCCGTGTACGCTCATTGCACTCACACCTCTGTGCATAAACATACACAACAAATGTGAAAAGAAGTATAACCCACACAAGGAAGAGTGCAAAAGTCATAGTACATAGCTCAACACATTGAGGTCACCAAGTCTGTCTGCCATGTTGCTGGTGTACATTCTCTACATTCTCTTGGGGGAAACAATGTGCTTTTCAGATTAGACATAGTTTATTTGAACATCTACAACTGCTTACAATGGCCTTCCAATGAGATCCTATTGAATATCACCTAGGCTGTGGGATGTAGCTATGGGCCTGATGGAGTTTCCTATGCCTAGACAGTTCTAATTGCATTGAAAGAAAAAAGAACCAATGGCTGCTGGAGGAATTTTAATATCTATTGTTCTGTGACGCTTTAGTATTACAAATATTTTTCTCCACTAGACTGAAGCACCCTTTCATCTCAGCCATTTTCACTTTAAAGCAATCTATAATCTTGATATTTATCAAAACAAGAACACGTCGTTAACTGCCAGTTCCACTCCCACACCCGACCCCCAGCCTTCCAAAGGCTTCTGCTGCTTCTCACACTTAGCTCTAGACTTCCAAACAGCAAGATTCCACATCTGTGTTTTCACGGTGTGTGTCTGTGGCATTCCGACCACAGATTAGGATCTGAGAGCTTCATAATGGTACCAGCCCCATCCTTCACCAGCTCTACTGTATGTATAGTTTGATGATTTTTGCCCATAGTATACTTGGTCATTTTGTGTAATGAAACCCAGCCAAAATCAAGATATAGAATACAGCCGTTATCCGAAAAGCTTCTGTTGGTACGGGGTTGGGGGAGAGGTGGAGAGGGGGGTCAGCAGTTAAGAGTGCATACTGCTCTTACAGAGGACTCAGTTCAGTTCCCAGCACCCACGTCAGGTGGCTCACAACTTCTACAACTCCAGGTCCAGGGGATCTTACACACTCTTCTGGTCTCTGTGGATACCCTCGCTCGCTCCCATGCACACAGACATACATAAATACACATAATTAAAAATCCTTTTGCAGGGCCATGGTGGGGCATGCCTTTAATCCCAGCACTCGGGAGGCAGAGGCAGGTGGATCTCTGAGTTCGAGGCCAGCCTGGTCTACAGAGCAATTTCCAGGACAGCCAGGGCTACACAGAGAAACTCTGTCTCAAACCACCCCCCCCAACCACCCCCCAAAAAAAACTTTTAGAAAGTGATTGGGTCCCTTCTCAGTCAACTCTTTCTCTGATTCCCAGGCCCCAGCATGCACTGCGTGCTTTCTGTCGCCACGTTGTCGCATTCTTTGAAATGACCTGCAAGTGGAATCACAGGCCTTTAAAATCCGCTTTCTTACTCCGCAGGATGCTTTTAAGATCTACAAATGTCCCGTGTGATATTAGTGAACTTGTTTACTCTGTTGTAGGAATGAATCACACTTCATCCATAAGTTAACCTGTGTACATTCAGGCTGTTTCCAGCTTTGTAAATTATGGATAAGACTATTATAAATGTCCAATTAAAGGCTCTTGTGGACATTTCTCTAGTCTGTGTACCTATGCATGAAATCATTTCATCACATGTTAAATGCACGCTGTGTCTAGCATTCGTAGATACTGCTAAGCTGTGTGGCAGAGTGGCTGCAGTATTTCTCAGGCCTGTCAGAAGTAGACGTGAACGTCCCCCTCCTTGACTTCATTTTCTAAGCTCCTTTCACTCTTAGCCATTCTTAGAAAGAAGTAGTAGCAACTCCTTGAGGCTTTGTTGTTTGAAATAGGGTCTTACTCTGTAGACTTGGCTGGCCTGGGACTCACTGTATATCCCAGGCCTCTCAGCTGCTGGAATTACAAGCATGAGCTATTATGCCTGGCTTCTCACTGGGGCATTAAATTACATTTCCCTGGTGACTTACAGGGTTGAGCATCTTTTTATGTTTTATTTACCACTTCTATGGCTTTGGTAAAGTATCTACTCAAATCTTTTGCCTATTTCTTTGGTTGCAGATAATGAGGTTTGAGAATTATATCTTCAGGATCTAAATCTCTAGTCATATATGTGTTTTTGTAGGCTTTTTGCTTTATATCATCTAAATAAACATTTGTAATCAAATGTATGATTTACAAATATTTTCCCAGTTATTGCATCCTATCTAATACAAGGCCATAAAAATTTGTCTATATACTTTGAGAGATTTTGTTTTTAGCTATTATAGTTAAGTCAAGCTCTATTTCTACATAAATTTCACGTATGAGGCATGAGGCAAGGATCGCATTTCATTTTATTTTGAATAAGAATATTAAATTGTCTCAAAGGCATTTGTTGAATCAATATTTCCTCCCAATCTGAAAAGATCAATATTCAGAATTTCTAGGGCCCAAAGAAATGGCTCAGTAGCTAAGAGCACTTGCTGAACTTACAGAGGACCAGGGTTTTGTTGCCAGTATCCACATGATGGATCAGAACCATCTGCAACTGGTTCCAGGAGATCTAACATGCTCTTCTGGCCTTTGTGGGCAGCAGGTATGTCTATAGTACACATACATGAAGGCAAACACTCATACACATTAAAAAAAAAAAAAACCAGTCTTATTTCCTGGAACCCATTGCTATTTCTTTGATTATAGTTTCTATACCTTTTCAGATGGCCTTGACTGGTAATCCTGTTTGGAGTCATGTTCATATCTTTCATCTCTGTATGCATATAAAAAGTTAGGAGCACAACGTAATTCTCTGCAATAGCAGGTTTCTTACGACATTTTTACACAGGCTGTGATGCGCTTTGATCTCATCTGCACACCCCTGTTGACCTCTCTCATCACCTTCCTGTCTCTTGCT
Organism: Peromyscus maniculatus bairdii; assembly: GCF_049852395.1. Taxonomy (NCBI): domain Eukaryota; kingdom Metazoa; phylum Chordata; class Mammalia; order Rodentia; family Cricetidae; genus Peromyscus; species Peromyscus maniculatus. The sequence goes on from NC_134858.1 coordinate 75,607,638, forward strand.
GGTCTCTTTCTGTGTCTTTTTTTAAAACTTTTGGACTTTCTGTACAAGACAGCACATAGTTGTCTGTCTTTCTGACTCTGGCTCTGGCCATGAAGATTTCTAATTCTGTCCAATTTTCTTGGCCAGTTATTTTCTTGCCAGACTTAGAATATGTCTTTTCATTCCTTTCTGGCCTACAGCATCTGTCTGTACTGAGAAATCCATCAGTTTAGAGAGGACATCTTTGCTTAGTGCTTTTCTTCTTGCAGACTTTAAAATGATTATTTTGACAGTTTGATGCACATTGTGGTGATATTTTCTTCATGATTTTTAGTGTCCTTTAAACTTCCTGTCCATGGATGTACGTATCTGTCCCAACATTAGGTGAATCGTTTGCTGTTATTACATCAGATGCATTTTCCTGAGCTTTTTTTCTCCTGGTTTTCAGGTATTTTATAAATGATGAAGCTTCATTCAGTTTAATGCTGCCACAAAGGTCGCCAATTCTTTCATCATTATTTTTCCATTTTTCTCTTTCTATTTGTATCACTGCAATCACACTCTTTTGATTTTAAATTTGTTCTTAAGCTCTGTATAGGTCTATATTATATTCTGAACATATTGCCCTCATACCCCTGGTCTTCTCTGTTGACATTTCTTTCTGTTCCCATAGACAGACTTCTACATTCATATCATATGTGAAAATATAGTTTAGATATAGCTTTAAATATCAATATAAAATCCAGAACCCACAAATGAGAGAAAAATATACAATATTTGTGTTTCTGACACTAAATTAATTTATTTAATATGATCCTCTCTCCAGTCATATCTACTTTCTTACAAATGACTTCATTCTTATTTATGGCCAAAAAAAATTCCATTGTGTGTAGAAAGCACTTTTCTTCATCCATCCCTGTGTTGTTGGCCATCTAGGTTGGTCATCACTTAGCTACTGTGAATGGTGCTGTGGCAAACACTGATGTGCAAGCATCTCTGTAGTTCTGGCTGCCATCCAGGTCACAGGAAGGTCTGCTTTTAGCTTTTTTAAAGAAACCACCACACTGGCTTCCACGTGCCTAGACTAGTTTACCCTCTTGGAAGAAGGGTGTAAGGGTCCCTTGGTCTACATCCTCAACCACATGTCTTGTTTTCCTAATGCCTGCCATTTGGACTGGTGTGATATGAAATTCAGTGTTTGGCAGAGCAGTTCCAAAGACCAGGTCTTCTTCAACATCCCACATTCTTCCTTCTGCTTGTTTGACCCCTCGTTGAGGCTTTGTCTGTGTTGTTGATTCACCGAGCTCTTCATTTCCTTGCATATGAATGATGCTTATCCCAAATCCCTCTTTCCTGAACTCTTCATTCATCCATAGCTTATTCTCTGTTTTCTCTGGGAACTTACTGATCTTTTTATGATTGTTCTTTTTGGGGGTATTTTGTTCATTTCAATTTCTTTGGACTCTGTTTATAGGGAAAATATTGCATTGGTTTTGGAAGCATCAGGTTACTTGACAGTCTCATATTTCTTTTGCTTCTACATTGAGATGTGCACATCTGGTGAATCAGGTGCCTCTATTACTTTCAAAGGGTGCATTTCTTTTTTAATTATTTTATTTTTAAAACTATTTTATTTTATATTGAATTATTTTTATTTTATGGTATTTTCACTGCATACATGTCTCCGCCATATGTGCATGCCTGGTGTCTACAGAGGCCAGAGAGGGTGACAGATCCCCAGATCTGGAGTTACAGACAGTTGTGAGCTGCCACATGGGTACTGGAACTTGAACTTGGGTCCACTGCAAAAACAGCAAGTACTCCTAACCACTGACCCATGTCTCCAGTCCCTGGGTGACATTTTAATAAGTATGTATCTCCTGGCTTGGGATATCAGCTTATTATGCAATGCTGGCTTTCATTCTATTGAGACATAATACTGAAGCTTCCCTAGAGCTTCTTAGGTCCTGATTAATGACTCTGAACATAGTGAATATTGAGGAGGGTCAAACAGACGCAGTGTCTCTTGGACCACACAAAAGTAGGGACATTCTTGTAATGTAGGCAGATTTTGTAAGTATCAGGGGGTGAGGGGCAGTTAATTCTACAATGAAAATGATATATAGGATATATATCATACATACATATGTGTATATATATTTCTATATATAGTGAGAGTAATAGTATCCTTTCTTTGGTTTTGTGTGTGTACATATATATACACACATATAAAACTAACACACACACACACACACACATATGGGGGTCTCATGTAGCCAGACTAGTCTTGGATAGGCTATGTAATCCAGGATGACTTTGAATTTCTGATCCTCCTGCCTCCACCTACCAAGTGCTGCAATTCTAGGTGTGTATCACTATGCCTGATCCATAGGGCTCTAGGGATGGAACTCAGGGCTTTGTCCAAGATAGGTAAGCATTCTACCAACTGAGCTACATTCCCAGCCTTCTTTCATTTTTTAACCCCCATTTAAAAAAAAAAAAAAAAAGCTGCTATTAAGCCACAGGCACACAGTACTGAGAATGCGAACAATTTTCTCCTGCCAGGGAAGCAGGTAGGCTGACTGAGGATCTTCACCTCTCCTTTGGCTCCTCCCATCCCAGTCCCCCCAGTCTCATCCCAGCTCTGAAGCAGAACACCTGCCACAGTCTCCCTTTCCTCTCTGACCCCATCCTGAAGACGTCATAGAGCTCTCTTCCAGCCTCCCTTCCCCCAACTCCTCCCAGTATCCCAGCCTTCAACACCAGCAGACATCCCCTGGGAACACACCAACTGAGCAGGCCAGGAAAGCAGGATAGCTAACTAAACACCTTAACCACTTCCTCCTCTCGTCCAAATCCAGTCCCCCAGGTTCGCTCCTCGCTCTGCAACAGGACATCTGCTACAGAGCTCTTTCCTCCACTTCGGACATCACCTACGGATCTCACAGACCTTCCCCTCCTAACCTCCCTTCCCCAGCTAGTTGCTTTATTCCAGCCCCCAACTCCAGCAGGCACTCCCTGCTAACCCACAGACCACTCTTGCCAAGGACGCAGGTAGACTAACTGCAGATCTTCCCCTCTCCTTCGGTTCCTCCAGGTCCAATCCCCCAGTCTCACCCCTGGCTCTATAGCAGACCCCCTGGAGCGATTTCTCCTTCACTCTCTGCCCTGTTCCAAGGAGACTAAATAAGCAGGTCCTGGTGGGACACTCTGCCTCCCTCTGTCCTGTGAACCCTCTTGGATCACTAACCTATCCTCATTCCTAAGCATCAGCTCCCAATACCCAGAAACACATCATACCTGGGGGACCCTCAGTGGCCACACTTTTCAGGGACACAGAAAATTTCCTACCAGGCAATATACAGCCACCATTCTCTCAAAGAGAGAGAGGGGGGAGGGGGGAGAAGGAAAGGAGGGAGGAGGAGGAGAAGAAGAGGAAGAAGAAAAAGAAGGAGGAAAGAAAGAAAGAAAGAAAGAAAGAAAGAAAGAAAGAAAGAAAGAAAGAAAGAAAGAAGAAAGAACCCAGAAAGGAAACAGAAACCAAGAAACGAATCATCCACCCAACAAAGACAAAATCAGATATCATCACCTAGAATTATAATCTTCCCAATCTCAGATGTCTAGATACTAGCATAGAAACATCATCAATAACAGTCAGGACAATGTGTCTCCATTAGAGCCCAGCCAGCCTACCACAGCAGGCCCTCAATATTCCAGCATAACTGAAGCCCAAGAAAAAGACCTCAAAACAACCTGTCCTAAAAGAGGAAATGAATGCATCCCTTGAAGAAATCCAGGAAAACACAAACAAACAGTGGAAGGAAATGAATAAAACTGTTCAAGATCTAAAAATGGAAATAGAATCAATAAAGAAAACCCAAACTGAGAGAATTCTGAAAATAAAAAATTTAGAAATTCAAACGGGAACTATAGAGACAAGCTTGATCAACTGAATACAAGAGATAGAAGAGAGAATCTCAGGCATTGAAGATATGATAGAAAAATTGGATACGTTGGTCAAAGAAAATTTTAAATCTAAAAAACTTCTGGCACAAAACTTCCAGGAAATCTGGGATACTACGAAAAGACCAAATCTAAGAATAATAGGAATAGAAGGAGAAGAATCCCAGGTTAAAGGCAAAAAAAATATTTTTGATGAAATCATAGAAGAAAATTTTCCTAGTCTAAAGAACAAGTTGCCCATAAAGGTACAAGAAGCACACAAATCACCTAATAGATTATACCAGAAAAAAAAAGCTCCTATTGACACATAATCAAAATACTAAACCTACAGAACAAAGAAAGAATATTAAAAAGCTGCAAGAGAAAAAGACCAAGTAATACATAAAGGCAGACCTATTAGAATCACACCTAATTTCTCAATGGAGACTCTAAAAGCCAGAAGGGCCTGGACAGATGTGCTGCAGACAATAAGAGACCACAGATGCCAGCCCAGACTACTATACCCAGTAACACTTTCTATAGATGGAGAAAATAAGATATTTCATGATAAAACCAAATTTAAGCAGTGTTTATCTACAAATTCAACCCTACAAAAAGTGCTAGAAGGAAAACTCCAACCTAAAGAGGTTAACTACACCCATGAAAACACAGAAGATAAATAATCTCAGATCAGTTAAAAACAAAAGAAACATACACACACATACACACACACACACACACACACACACACACACACACACATACACACACACACTCCACTAACACCATCACCACCACCACCACCACCAAACAACAGGAATCAGTGACCATTGGTCATTGATATCTCTTAACATGAATGGTCTCAATTCCCCCAATAAAAAGGAACAGACTAACAGAATGGACCAGGAAGCAGGAATCATCCTTTCCTGCATCCAAGAAACATACTTCAACATCAATGGTTGAGGGTTTACCTCAGGGTAAAGGGTTAGAAAAAGACATTCCAAGCAAATGGACCTAAGAAACAAACTAATGTAGTCATTTTAATATCTAACAAAATAGACTTCAAACCAAAACTAATCAGAAGAGATAGGGAAGGACACTACATACTCATCAAAGAAAAACCCCACCAAGATGACATTTCAATTCTTAACATCTATGCCCTAAACACAAGGGCGCCCATATTTGTAAAAGAAACACTGCTACAGTTTAAATTACATTTGAACCCTCACACAGTGATAGTGGGAGACTTCAAAACCCCACTCTCACCAATAGACAGGTCATCCAGACAAAAACTAAACAGAGAAATGCTGGAGCTAACAGATGTTATAAACCAAATGGACCTAACAGATATCTACAGAACATTTCACTCAAACACACAAAAAATACCTTCTTCTCTGCACTTCATGGAACTTCCTCCAAAATTGATCACATATTTAGACACAGAATAGATCACATACTTAAGGTTTCTATTGTTGTGACAAAGCACCATGACCAAAGAGCAAGTCGGGGAGGAAAGGGTTTATTTGGCTTACACTTCAGCATTGCTGTTCATCACTGAAGGGAATCAGGACAGGAACTGCTGTGGATATTGCTCTATATATAAATAAAACACTGATGGCCAGTGGCCAGGCAGGAAGTAGGTTGCCAGGCAGGAAGTAGGTGGGAAAAGGAGAGAGGAGAATTCTGGGAAGCGGAGGGCTGAGGAGAGACACTGCAGCCACCGCCAGGATAAGCAGCATGTAGAGACTCTGGTAAGCCACCAGCCACGTGGCAAGGTGTAGATTTATAAAAAAATGGGTTAATTTAAGATAAAAGAACAGTTAGCAAGAAGCCTGCCACGGCCATACAGTTTATAAGTGATATAAGCGTCTGAGTGATTATTTTATACGTGGATTGTGGGACTGCGGGGCTTGGGGAACCTGGAGAGAAGCCCTCCAGCAACAAGGAACTCAAACAGGGCAGGATCCTGGAGTCAGGAGCTGATGCAGAGGCTAAGGAGGGGAGCTGCTTATTGGCTTGCTTCCCCTGGCTTGCTCAGCCCACCTTCTTACAGAACCCAAGACCAACAGCCCAGAGATGGCACCCCTCACCATGGGCTAGGCTCTCCCCCACTGATCACTAATTGGGAAAATGCCTTACAGCTGGATCTCATGGAGACATTTTCTCAACTGGGGCTCCTTCCTCTCTGATGACTTTAGCTTGTGTCAAGTTGACGTACAAAACCAGCCAGTACAGGCACAAAGCAAGTCTCAACAGATACGAGAAAATTGAAATGACATCCTATATTCCATCAGACCACCATGGATTAAAGCTGGATATCAATGACAACAGCAACAGCAGAAATCTTACAAATTCATAAAAACTGAGCAGCTCTCTACTGAATGAAAAACGGGTCACGCCAGAAATAAAGGAAGAAATTAGAGACTTTTGAGAATCCATTGAAAATGAATACACAACATACCCAAACTTATGGGCCACAATTAAAGTGTTTCTAAGAGGCAAGTTCATTGCACTAAGTGCCTACATAAAAGAAAAAAAACTACAGGAGAGATCTCATACTAGCAACTTAATAACACACTGGAAAGCTCTAGAGCAAAAAGAAGTAATCACACCAAAGAGGAGTAGACAGCAAGAAACAATCAAACTCAGGGCTGAAATCAATGAAATAGAAACAAAGAGAACAATACAAGAACCCATGAGACAAAGAGTTGGTTCTTTAATAAAATCAACAAGATAGACAAACCCTTATCTTAAGTAACTAAAAGGAGGAGAAAGAATATCTAAATTAATAAAATCAGAAACAAAAAGGGGGATATAACAACAGATACCAAGGAAGTCCAGAGAATCATAAGGTCATACTTTCAAAACCTACACTACACCAAACTGGAAAATCTAAAAGAAATGGACAATTTTCTGAACAGATGCCACTTGCCAGAGTTAAAACAAGATTAGACAAACAATTTAAATAAACTTATAACCCTTAGTGAAATAGAAGCAATCATGAAAAGTCTCCCAACCAAAAACAGTCCAGGATCAGATGACTTTATGAAAGAATTCTACCAGATTTCTAAAGAAGAGTTAACATTAATACTCCTCAAATTATCCCACAAAATAGAAACAAAAGGAACATTGCCCATTTCATTTTATGAGGCCCCAGTTACCCTGATACCCAAACCATATACAGACCCAACAAAGAAAGATAATTACAGACTAATTTCCTTTATGAATATAATTGCAAAAATTAATTTTTTTACTTAATAAAATACTTGCAAACCTAATCCAAGAACACATCAAAAAGGTCATCTACCATGATCAAGTAGGCTTTATCCCAGACATTCAGGGGTGGCTCAATATACAAAAATCAATAAATGTAACCAAATTGAAAGAAAAAAAAAAACATGATCATCTCATTAGACTCAGAAAAGGCCTTTGACAAAATCCAACACCTTTTCTTGATAAAAGTCCTGGAAAGATTAGGGGTACAAGGGACATACCCCAACATAATAAAGGCAGGTTACACCAAACTTATAGCCAACATCAAATTAAATAGAGAGAAACTCAAAGCGTTTCCACTAATATCAGGGACAAGACCAGGTTGTCTCTTTCTATAACTATTGAACATAGTACTTGAAGTCTTAGCTACAGCAACAAGACAACTGAAGGAGATCAAGGGGATATAAATTGGAAAGGAAGAAATCAAAGTCTTGTTATTCACAGATTATAGGATAATTTCTATGTGACCCTAAAAATTCCAACAGGGAACTCCTACAGATGATAAGAACTTTCAGCAAAATAGCTGGATACAAAATTAACTCACAAAAAACAGTAGCCCTTGTATATACAAATGACAAATGACTGAGGAAGAAATCAGGGAAGCAGAACTTTTCATAATAGCTTCTAATAATATCAAATATCTTGGGGTAACTCTAACCAAGCAAGTGAAAGACTTGTATGATAAAAACTTCAAGACTTTGAAGAAAGAACTTAAATATCAGAGGATCTCCTGTGCTCATGGATTGGTAGGATTAAAAGGGTAAAAATGGCCATCCTACCAAAAACAATCTACAGATTCAGTGGAATCTCTATCAAAATTCTGACACAATTCTTCATAGATTTTGAAAGAACAATTCTCAACTTCATATAGAGTCCTATCCACTAACAGTTATTCCATGCTAGCAAGAACTTCTGCATGGTTTGTAGATCTCTGGCACACATTATGGTACTCATGTGGACTCATATATGCTTCTCAATAAATATTTGTCCATCAGACTACCAAAAGAAAAAAAAAGAAAAACAAAAACACAAAACTCAAGATAGCTAAAAACAATCCTGAACAGTAAAAGAACTGTTCAAGGTCTCAAAGTAATAAAAAACCAAGTGGTATTGGCATAAAAACAGACACATTGACCAATGCAATCGAATTGAAGACCCAGACATAAATTCACACACCTAAGGACACCTGATTTTTGATAGAGGAGCAAGAAATACACACTGGAAAAAAGACAGCATCTTCAACAAATGGCACTAGACAAACTGGACATCTGCATGTAGAAGAATGTAAATAGATCCATACTTATCACCCTGCACAAAACTCAAGTCCAAGTGGATCAAAGATCTCAATATGAAACAAGATACATTGAACCTGATAGAAGAAAAAGTAGGGAATAGCCATGGACTCATTGGCACAGTAGATGACTTTCTGAAAAAAACACCAATAGCACAGGCACTGAGATCAACAATTAATTAATGGGACCTCATGAAACTAAAAAGTTTCTGCAAGGCAAAGGACACTGTTAATAGGACAAAAGGCAGCCGCAAAATGGGAGAGATTTTTTTTTTTTTTTTTTTTTTTTACCAACTATACATCCAATAGAGGGCTAATATCCAAAATATATAAAGAACTCAATAAACCAGATATCAAAAAACAAATGATCCAATTAAAAATGAGGTACAGATCTAAACAGAGAATTCTCAACAGAGGAAACTCAAATGGCTGAGAAACCTTTAAAGAAATGCTCAACATCCTTAGCCATCCAGGAAATGCAAACAAAACTACTCTGAGTTTCCATCTTACACTTGTCAGAATGGCTAAGATCAATAAACACAAGTGACAGCTCATGTTGGCAAGGATGTGGAGCAAGGGGAACACTCCTCCATTGCTGGTGGGAGTGCAAGCTTGTACATCCATTGTGGATATGCAGTTCCTCAGAAAGATGGGAATCGATCTACTTCCAGACCCAGCTGGAGATACCACAGTTGGGCATATACCCAAAGGCCACTTCATCTTACCACAAGGACACTTAACCTACTATGTTCATGGCTGCTTTATTCATAATAGTCAGAAACTGGAAACAGCCTAGACGCCCCTCAACAGAAGAATGGATAAAGAAGTGTGGTACATTTACACCATGGAGTATTACTCAGCTGTTTTTTAAAAAAAAGTGACATCATGAAATTTGTAGATAAATGGATAGAACCAGGGGGGGAAAAAAAACCATCCTGAGTGTGGTAACCCAGACCAAGAAAGACAAATACAGTGTTATTTGCTTGTAAGTGGATATTAGCCAATAAATAAATGATAATCAAGCTACAATCCAAAGACCCAGAAAGGTTAGGTATAGAAGAAGAGACTGGGGGAGAGGACACATAGATCTCTCTGGAAGGGGGAAATAGATTTCATGGGTGTACTGGGAGGGGATGGGAATGGGAGGATCAAGTGGGGAGGGAAATAGGAGATAGGATGAGGGAGGGAATGTAGGGAGAGACAGAATTGGAGGGGCATTTTAGGGCTGCTATGAAAACCTAATGCAGTAGAAACTTCCTAAAATACATGAAGGTTATCTTAATAAGGTCTCTTAATAAAGGGGGAGATGGAGTCCCCAACTGGCTATCTCTTATCACCAAATTGAGTTGTTGACCAAAGGGGTCCCATGGAACTCCCCAAATAACCCAGGCTGTTGTCAAGACAATAGGTTACTCTCCATAAACTGACAGCAAGGTCCCATTGTTGAAGACAACACCCTCAGAACTCACTGAACATGGAGAGGTCTTACAGATACCTACAAAGAACCTTCACTCCTACGGTAGTGTCTTTGGTATGGAAAAGGTGCTCAACAAGCTACCAAAAGAGAAATGTTAAGCACCAACCCAGCCACAAAACATCTACAATCTGCCCTGCCTGAAAAATATGTTAGGGCAACGGTGGCACAAGGCTTGGGGGAGTAACCAGTCCATGTCTGATTTGACTGATCCCACTCCACGAGAGGGAACTCATACCTGACACTGCTTGGGTGACAAGGAACCAGAGACTAGATAAACCAGAGAAGCTAAGGATTGGGATTGAGAAACCAACCTGGGAAATCTCACTCCCTACCCACTCAGGCGTGTGTTGTAAACAGGATGGAAAAGTGGACAGGATGCACGTCCGGGTGTCAGATCTTGCAGGGAAGAAATCGAGCTTCCCCGACCTCACATTCCGCAGCTGTGACCTGGAAAATGAAACTGACTAGAGACAGATTAACCAGAGAAAGGGGAGGGGTGTCACACAGAGCAGAAATGAACACAAATGGAAGGGCAAGAAGGTGGCACTCGGCAGGCGTGACAGAGGCGGTACAATTTGTGGTGATATGACAGGGTAAAGAAAGTGGTTCTGAGCTTCCAGAGGCAGCAAACCGCGGGAAGGAAATCCTCGGGGGAAACGCGTAGGAGATGTTAAGTTTCTCCTAGTAAGGTCTGTTGTGTAGACCGGAGCCCTTCTGCCCTTCTAGTACAAGAGAAGGGAGGGAAGTGGCTGCCCTGCGTGTAAGGGGGCAGCAGTCAAGCCCCTCATCACTGTCTTCCGCTCCGATCGGTCTTCGTGCCAAAGGGGCACATTCTGATCCCGTCGGTTTGCAATAGCCACTGGCAGTCTCCATCCTGCTACGCTGGAAGCGCTCAAGGACCTGGACCGTTGTTCACCATTACACCCCACTGGCCCGTTTATTCAACTGAGATTTTTGAAACATGTGTGGGTGTTTTGCCTGAGTGGATGTCCATCCCCTTGACTGTTGAGATGAAGACGATGATCTCGTCTTAGCGTTCTTTCATACACTGACCTCCCCTTCAGGAGAGGCTACCCCAGGATGACCACGTCCTGAGGAGGAAGCAGGATTCATTCATTCATCCTCATCCCCATCTAACTTATAAAGATCTACTTGCCTTGGCCTTCCAAGGGCTGGTATTACAGGTATGAGCAATCACACCAAGCAGGATAATCTTTAGCTTTGATAATAAGCAAGTATAGAATTGTCTTTAGGTTTTTTTTTTTTTTTTTTTTTTTTTTTTTTTTTTTTTTTTTTTTTTGGTTTTTCGAGACAGGGTTTCTCTGTGTAGCTTTGCGCCTTTCCTGGGACTCACTTGGTAGCCCAGGCTGGCCTCGAACTCACAGAGATCCGCCTGCCTCTGCCTCCCGAGTGCTGGGATTAAAGGCGTGCGCCACCACCGCCCGGCGTCTTTAGGTTTTTTTTCCTTCTGTTTAATGACTATATAACAATCATAAAAAATTTAGAGGGATATTTGCATATCACGTGACAAAATGTCTTTTCATAACCTAAAGAGAAGTTTCTTTTCATTTGAATTTTCTCAAGGAAATCTGGCAAGCCATAATCAAACAGGACAGACAAACTGTGAGTGGGTGCCTTTTCATTGTGTCCATTCCTGTAACAAAAGCTTTCCCGAGAGCTTAAAATGCACAGAAACACTCAAGACACACAGAGAATACATAAAGAGACACATGTAGATACATATGGGGCATATACACAGAGAGAAACAGATACACATACATAGATAAAATCACACACACACACACACACACACACTCCAAAGCCACATTCACAGTGGTAGCAAGGAAGAGATAAATCTGAAGCTCAGCTCCATTACTGAGCTTCTGAAAATGTGACCTTGGAATAGAGAGTTCACCTGTGGTTTCAGTCCTGGGTATCTGGTTCCAAAGGGAAAAAAAGTTACTGTTGAACTGTCCAAGGAAGTTTCTTTATGGTAAGCCAGGGGATTTTTTTTTTTCATTCCACTCCCAATAAGGTAATCTTGTTTTGTTTGTGGGATAGGGAGAGGGAAGCAGCTGCTGTCACCAATGAAATCTTCATTTTAAGGCTAGTCTTGTTGTGGGGAGTAGCAGGTAATCAACAGCACCAGGAAGAATGGAAATTCCACACAGACAACCCCCTCCATGAAGGCTGGTCCCCAACAATTATTACTTGGCAGAAAACACACACCAAAAAAGTTTTAGCTGCCTTTATCATACCTCTTTCATTCTAGCTAATTTTTCATTTGTTGTGATAAACATCATGACCAAAGGCAACTTGAGGAGGAAAGTTGCTTTTATCATCCAAGGAAGCCGAGGCAGGAACTCAAGGCAGGAGCTTGAAGCAGAAACAATGGAAGAACGCAGCTAAGTGCCTAGGGCTGGTACAGCCCACCATGGCATGACCACTCCTACATCAATCAGCAATAAAGGAAATGTCTGCAAGCATTGTGGGGCTAAGGCACCAAGCGTTTTGTTCTGCCTTGTTGATGTCAGCTCTGGCCGGTGCCTGGAGACTGTTAGGACATTGATCATCACTCCAGGGTGAGACTTACACTGCATGGTTGTCTGTAAGCAGGCTGCATGGGGGCGTTTGTCCACCACGTGTGGGGTGAGGGCCTGGCTGGCTGGACTGCACAGCCCGCTTCCCCAGAAGTCACTGCAACTGATCCTAACTTGATGATTTCATCAGCCCCAGTATCGCCAGACTTTCCTAGTTTTCAAGAAAACCGCTTATACAAAGTCTTCCCATTCTCAAATGCTAGCTCAGATTTCAAAGAGAAAATCTTCCGATTTGAGCTAAACGAAGCACTTCCATAGCCTGTCTCTGGTGCTATTTTGTAACTCTGCCGAATATGGCCATTGCAAGGAGAACTCTTGTGAATAGATAGTGGCCGTGGGAACGAGAGAGAAACATTTAAGGAAGAGGAAAATGGAGTTTTAGTGAGATGCAGAAGAGCGATGCTAGCTACAGTGAGCACGTGGTTTCTAATGCTGTGTGTAGTCCTGGTAACAGTAATTATGGATTAAATCCAATTCTTCAGGTTCTGTAAAATTCCATTTGGTATAGTTTAACCTATGTTACCCTCCTCAATTTGTGGTTTGGAAAATCAGACCACGAGTTCATGACTCAAATGTCTTAAGAACTCTCTCTATAACTGTGATTTTGAAGTGTATACACATACATGGAAGTAACAATAATAGTCAAAAAATAATGCTATCAACTTGAGAGTGGAGGGGCAGGGGAGGGTAACTGAGAGGTGTTGGAGGGAGGTAAGGAAGGGGGAAAGTGATATAATTCTTTTTCAATTAAAAACATAATTTTTAAAGTATACTTAATTAGGTCTTTCTTATTGAAAATAGATTCTTCTCTTGTACAATACATCCTGATCACAGTTTCCCCTCCCTTTACTCCTCCCAGATTCCCTTAATTAGATCTTAATAAAGGCCTCTGTATTACTTCTGATCAGGTCATATTTACCCACCTTGCTTTGGGGATATCTCTGTAAAGGAGAAGAAAGGGGGAAAGTCTGCGTTCCTTTACTTTTAAATCTCTAGCATGAATATTTAATAAAAATATTTTCACAGGAAGTAGAGCTTTGAGGTCTTACTAAAGAGCCGCGTGTATTCACTGTATGTAGCCAGGCAGCCTGTGGTACCACCAAAGCACCAGCAAGTCACGTCCATTCCCGAGAAGGCAGCCCACTTTCTCAGCTGACAATTTAATTTCCGATCCTAACTAAACAAACAGTTAAGGCTACTGTCGAGTGGAGAAGTATAGGTTACCACAGAAACAAGCAGGTTTCCAATCAGGTTGGTTAGAAAGTAAAGTCTGTAAAATCTTAAAGGAACTGACATCTTCAATAAGTGTAGAAAATTGATTAGATCTCTATTAGATTTGGGGTCAGGAGGAGGGAAGAGGCTCAGAGTTGAAAATGCAAGACAGATCTAAGAATATGAATTCAACTGGGCTGGCAGTCACAAAGCTGTATTCTGTTGTAATTTCATGTATAGTGATAGTTACTTTCTGGTCATTGGTTTATTATTATTGGTTCTGGCCTCCATTTAGGCCATTCAAAATGAAACTGGGGCGAGGAGATAATTTAGTCAGAAAGGTCCTGCTGTGTGTGTGCACCTGGTCCTGAGCACAGAGCCCCAGAACCCAGGTAAAAGCCTGCAGAATAGCACATGTCTGAATAAGAAGGTGGGACTGGGGCTGATGGCTACCTGATATTCAGTGGTCAGCCTCACCAGCCTAACTGATGCACTGCAGGGTCAGTGAGAGATATTGTTTCATAGATAGATAGATAGATAGATAGATAGATAGATAGATAGATAGATAGATAGATAGATAGATAGATAGATAGATGAGAGAGAGAGAGAGAGAGAGAGAGAGGAGAGAGAGAGAGAGAGAGAGAGAGAGAGAGAGAGAGAGAGAGAGAGAGAGAGAGAGAGAGAGAGAGAGGAGGGCCAGGGAAATGGCTAAACAGTAAAACCTAGTCCATTTCCAGAACCCTCATAAAACACCAGATGAAGAGGCATGATCTGTAATCTGAGCACTCCTATGGCAAGATGGGAGGTGGGCACAAGAGAATGTCAAGGATGCTGGGAGGATCCTGTGAGCCATATAGCCTGGAGTGCACAGCAGCAGAAACCACACACACACACACACACACACACACACACACACACACACACACACACACACACACGAACAAGGAGGTTGTAATTGTACTAAAATAATTTTTAATTAAAAAAATGACACAAAAAGGAGACATCAAACCACACAAAAGCCCAGTGGCTCACACCTGCAATCCTATCACTTGGGAGACTGAGAAGGGAAAACCAGGAGTTCAAAGCCATTCTCAGTTACAGAGTAAGTTTGAAGCCAGTCTGAGCTATGTGGGACCTGTCTCAAAAAAACATGCACCAGGCCTGGAATGACAGCTCAGCAGTTAAAAGCACTTGCTATTCTTGCAGAGGATCCAGGTTTGACTCCCAGCACCTACATGACGGCCCACAACCATCTGTAACTCTAGTTCCAAGAGAGCCAACAGACATCCATGTGGTGCTCATACATGCACGCAGGCAGACTATTTATACTCATAAAGAAAATAAATCTTGAAAGAAAAACAGACACGATTTACATGACTTCCCCACTTGGAGCAATGTCCACATTTTCTCTCCTTCACTCTGGCTCTGCCCACTCATGAATGAACATCCCAAGGAGAGCTTCTATTGAGCACCCTTAGATTGGGTCAAAAGCACATGTTCTCACTTCAGGAGTCACAGATCTGTCTTAGATCAGTGTTCAACACCTTAACCTGAGCCAAGGGCAAAACTGCCTTCTCTCCAGGGCCTGAGCTCCAGGCTTCGTGATGCAAACAGGTGTCTCCATCTGTGAGGCCTCTTTTCCAAGCCTAGACGTTCTCACCAAGTGGCTATGTCGCTTCTTTGAGAAACAGCTTCCTTGTTCACCACAGGCCAGCATCTGTCACAGACTGGCTCTGGGAAAATGACTGGAGTATCAGTTGGCTTTGAAAGTCCAGGACCAGGCATAGAGACTCCAGGAAGATGAGTGTGTCTGGTGATACTTTTCTGTGGGCATATTTTGCTTCCCTGGTGAAGTTTCTTCCTCCATACTTAACTTTTGATAGCTCAGCGGTTAGTAGCCTGCTTTCATGAAGTCTCTTTCAGCCAGTTCATGGGTGGCACAGAGTGCTGGTGACTCTTCTGTTCATTTTGCAGCCTGCTCCTTTGCTGAGTCTGTTTGCTTGTTCTGTTTTCGTGTAGTCTTTCGGTTCACCATACAGAGGATCACGTCATCTGAAACAGGATTTGGCACTCCCTTTCCTTATTTGCATGCTTAATTGATCATTGCTGTAGCTCCAGCTTCTAATGATAAATTTTAAAAGTGCACTAAGAGTGGATATTCTTGTTTTGTTCCTGATGCCAAAGGAAATATCTTCAGTTTTTCCCCATTCAGTATGACTGGCCATGGATTCACCATAGCCTTTGCTACATTAAGGTATGATTCTATATCCCTAATTTGTTGACATCTTTCATCAAAAAGGGATGCTGAACTATATTAAATACTTTTTGTGCAGCTCTTGTGATGGGCATGATTTTATCCTTTGCCATGTTAAATGTGATGTATTATATCCATTGATTTGCCAAATTGATCCATCCTAACATACCTGAGATGAAACCATTATGACTTTCATGTTCTTTCTGATATGTGGTTGAATTTAGTTTGCTAGTGTTTTGGTGAGAGTTTTTGTATTGATGTGCATCATTTGTATACATTGCATTTTTGTAGTATCCTGTCTGGTTTTAATAATGGTGATGCTGACCCCACAGGGTTGGGATTACATGGGCTACTTCCCTATACATATAGCTAAGGAGAATTGATCCTAGTTCTTTTTTTTTTATTTTTCATTTTCATTTATTTATTTATTTTTCTATTATCAGCTTGATACAGTTGATGCTAGTTCTTTAAAAGTCTGCTAGCATTCCTTTGGGAAATCATCAAACTGACTTCAAATTCTTTGGAGACACTAGTATTATTATTGATTCATTCTCATTACTATTGTCTATTTGTATCCATCTGACTCTTTTCTTATTTGTATTCTTCCAGTATCTGTAGTTATTTATGTATTCGTGGCTCAATTCAGGTAAATATTGTGTGTCTAGAAATGTTTCAGTTTCTTGCAGATTTTCCCACTTGTTAGGAAATAGAGGTATTTTTCCTTGTTGTTTGTTTTGTTTTTATGAGACAAGGTTTCACTATATAGCCCTAACCTTGAACTCACACAGATTCACTTGTCTCAGTCTTCTGAGTGCTGGGATTAAAGGTATACATCACCATGCTGAGCCCAGCCAATAGTTTTTTCATAAGTGATTTTGACTTTTTGATAATGATCCTTTGTACTTGATGGTATTCATTCTCTTGTGTTTCACAACTATTTTCATTTACTTAGGTCTCTTTTTTCCTTGCATAGTCTAGATAAAGGTTTACAAAATCTGTCTAGGTTTTCAAAGAACCAACTCTGTTTCATTGGTTGGTTTGTTTTGTATTTTAGTTTATAAATAATTTATTTACAATTTTGTCTTTGTTGTTTTGTTCCTTACATCCATTTTTGGTTTGACTTATACTTGCTTTCCTAGTCTTTACTAGATCTCACTCATTATTTGATATCTTACCTTCTTTTTTTCCCTTCTTTTTGAGATAGGGTATCACATAACCTGGCCTAACCTGAAACTTGCTATGTAATCAAGGATGAACCTGAACTTCTCATCCCATCCATCTGCCGCCACCTTCTGAGTTCTAGGATACACATATGCATCATCGTATGCATTTTTATGTGGTGATTTCGTCTTGAATCCAGGGTTCATACATGGCAAGCACTCCCCCTTCCTGAGCAACACCCCAGCCTTTATACTTCCTTTGAACAGTTGCCAATCAAATCCAGATGTGGGTAGCTCCACCCTCCAGCCTCTTCTTCTATCTTTTTCAAATTTTGGGTCCTTTCTGCTGTTGATATCCCTCTTATCACCTCTTTTATAACACCCTCAGGGTTGGTACGTACATTTACATTTGTATGCTTACATTTTTATTCATTTCAAAACACATTTTAACTTCCCTCACAACTTCTTCAGGGAGTGCTGTTCACTCTCAACACACTTGTGAAATTTCTTTTTCGTGTTGACTTCTAGTTCTAGTCCACCGTGACTCACAGAGATGCAGGAGGCAGTGTAAAGGTTTGAAGCTTGCCGAGACTTGTTTTGTGGGCTATATGGGCTGTTCTAGAGAATGTTTTGTGCGTTGATGAGAAGAGTGTGGAGCATTCACCTGGTGGGTGGAAAGCACTCTAAACATTTGCTAAACCCACTTCATCTACGGTGTGGATCAGCTCTCATGTTTCTCTGCTGGCTCGGTCTGTAAGATTCATCCATTGATAAAAATGGGGTGTTGAAACTTCCCTATTCTATTGGAAACCCCCCGCCCCACCTCATAGAGCTAACAGTTTGCTTTATTAGGTTGGATGCTCCAGCATGAGGTGCATGTAGATTTAGAACCCCACTTTCTTCTTCCTGAAGTGATTCATTGGCCATCATATGTTGACCTTCTGTATCTTCTGGTCATTTTACCTGATTCAGTTTCTGTGGGATGTTTTCCTAGAGAATGATATTCCTTTGGAGGTGGGGTGGTTCTTGATTCCTTTTCATCTCTTAAGCTCCTATGCTGAGATGTGTGCATCTCGTGTCCGAGACCTCTGCCACTTTAGTGGAGGGGTCTTCTTACTGAGTGATGAAGATGAGACTTGGCTGTCAATTTGTTGTGCGGTGCTGGTTTTGATTCACACTTTTCTGCCTGTGACAAGTGACTTCGAGTATAGTGGAAGAGTTGAAAAGACCACTATCTCTCCATTCTTGAGTGTGGGGACACTCAGGATTCAGATGGGGTGGTATAGGCAGCCGTGGGTGTGGGATGCTCACTGTTCATGTTCTGTTGCAGTGTGGATGGTGGGCCCTGTTAGACTGTGGGTTTCTTCAAGCAGTAGTGAGAAGCCTGATGTGTGCGCTAGTCAGTGGTGCTGAGCTGGGTGCCATTGGAAAACGGGAATCGGGACTGTAGCATCCTCTCTGCAGCACTCACCTCTTGATAACACTACATACATAGTCAGCATGTTCGTCAACGTTCTATTGCTGTGAGGAGACACGATGGCCACAGCAGCTCTTATAGAGGAAAGCTTTAACTGGGGCTGGCTTACACTGCAGAGATTTAGTCCATTGTCAGCATGGTGGGGAGCATGGTAGCACACCCAGGCAGGCATGGTGCTGCTGCAGCTGAGAGTTCTGCACCCAGATCCACAGGCTGCAGGAAGGGAGACTCTGAAACCTCAAAGCCCACCCCCAGTGACACACTTCCTCCAACAAGGCCACACCTCCCAACCCCTCTAAGTGGTACCACTCCCTGATGACTAAGCGTTCGAATATATGAGCCTGTGGGGGCCGTTCTGATGCAAACCATCACACAGGGCGTTTCAGTGGCAGGGATTGTACAGGTGAGGTTGCCCTGGGAAACATGCTGCTCCTCTCTCGTTTTGGTGACAGCATCCACCAGGAGTGACCACAGCCAGAGGTAGGCCCAGTTCCTCCTCTCTGGGCCCCCTTCTGTTTTGCATGCCTGAAGATGAAGAGATTGTAAAATCTCTGCCCACCCTCCAATCACTGGGGGCAGTGTGGTCACAAGAACTCCAGCGTCATCTCCTGACCCTGTCAGTAATGGCTGCTTGAGCGTAGTCCCGAAAGGAAGAGTCATAGAGAACATGTGGACATCTGCCCTCAGTCCCAATGCAGGTCTGCATAGGGCTGGCCACACCCTTGGTCTCAGAGGGCAAGTGTTGTGATCTCCTGGTTGGTGAGAGCAATGCCCCTGTGGTTTTCCTCCATGTGTAATACCTGTCTCCTGTGTCTGGGATTACATCGCAGTTACTCTGCTGAGCCAAGTTGGGTCATGAGGACACTACATGTGTTCCCCAAGCCAATGCAGCAAAGATGTCTGTGGAATCCCAGTAAAGGGAATATACAAGGGTTCCTGAACCCTAGAACAGCCAGAATTCAGACTACTGTTCCCTTCTCAAGATAGCTACTGCCTGCAGTACCCTGAGGATTCCTTGGAAGATGACATAATTTTCTTTCCCTAAAGTAAGGTACTATGCAGATTTTTGAATCTTATCTCAGTGAACTACAAGCCTGCTAGCATTTTGAAACTTTCAGCCAGGATTACTCACATCTGCATTGATCGCATTTTGTCAGACCTTCTCTTTCATTACTACCTGCTGCAAAGAGGAGGGGACCTGGGTAGCAGTCCCTAGGGCATTCTGTTTCTCTTACTATGCTGATCTCAAGTCTCTGAATTTTAACTCTTCTATTTTCTTTCATGTTGATTCCCAGTGTTCTTTCATGGTCCCATATGCAGCTGTACACCTGGTACTTTTGCTGGGTTCTGTGGAGAAGGAGGTGAGTATTGGACAATCACCTTGAATCCCTCCTACTTTAAAAACTCCAATGGTACTATAAACAACAATTCACCAAAACCTTCCCAGTCTACAAGTGACAGTCCACAGTGCAAGAAATGCTGTGGAATAATCCTTTTGTACACTGTGAAGATTTGTCCCTGTGATTGGTTTAATAAAGAAGCTGATTGGCCAATAGCCGAGCAGGATAAAGTTAGGTAGGAGAGCCAGACTAGGAGAATGCTGGGAGGAAAAAGGGTGGAGTCGTGAATCACCAGCCAGATGGTGAGGGAGCAGGAGATGAACATGCCATGCTAATAAAGGTACTGCCATGTGTCAGAGTGCAAATAAGGAATATGGGTTCATTTAAAACATAAGAGCTAGTTAGTAATAATCCTGAACTATTGGCCGAATATTTATAATTAATATAAGCCTCAATGTGTTTATTTGAGAGTGGGTATGGGACAGGAGAACTTCACCTACAAGGAAATCTTCCCCAAACCATGGAAGACAAAACAGTGGCACAGAGAGATTTCAGAGGGTCTAAGGGTTTGAGTGACATCAGTGATAGAGATATGTCATTGAGGTCAAGGGTCAAACTTAATATGTTTCAGGAAATATGAGTCAAGTTTTGCCTGAGTCTTGGAAATCAGTGACAGGCTTTCCATGAACCATACCTATATAGTAGGATAGGCCCATAGAGTAGAGGCAAACCAGTTGCCAAGGCATGCACATAATGTACTTCCTTATGAGCCAACCTGGAGTCTGCTTGAGGGCCTAGCCACAGGTGCTGTCAGAGCTCTTGATCGTGCCCAGCCAATGATGGATGACCACACAATGTCACCAGATCGAGACACAGCCTAGGTGCTGGGAGGAGGTATATAAGGCCTTCCCTGTTGCTGAATAAATGAGTCTGTTGTTTCCCTTCACCTGACTCCCAGGATCTGTGTTGTTGACTCCACACTTTCTCACTCCCTCCTCAGAGAGATCTGTTAGTACCAAGAAACACATACCTATCTCCACCTGCAAGGACTGGGACTATGCCTCGGTTAGCTTTAGCCTCTTTTGTTCAGGATAACCTAGTGCTTCCCAACAAAGTGGAGATGGAGTGATCACATCCTTCAGGAGACATCTAGCGATGTGTAGAGAAATTTTGGGTACCATAAATGAGAAAAAGAGCTTGTCACTGACATCTCATCAGCTCAGGAGAGCAATGCTGTAAGAGATCCTTTGATGTTGTTTGTTTTTGCTCTTTTGAGGGGCCTGCCACCCAGCTATCAAATAAATCATATGGAGACTTATTCTTACTTATAAAGTAAGAATAGTCCAGCCTTGGCTTGCCTTGTTTCTTGTCAGCTTTTCTTTTCTTTCTTTGTTTTTTTTTTTTTTTTTTTTTTTTTTTAAAGATTTATTTATTTATCATGTATACAGCTTATATGACTGCAGGCCAGAAGAGGGCACCAGATCTCGTTACAGATGGTTGTGAGCCACCATGTGGTTGCTGGGAATTGAACTCAGGACCTCTGGAAGAGCAGTCATTGCTCTTAACCTCTGAGCCATCTCTCCAGCCCTTGTCAGCTTTTCTTAACTTTAAATTAATCCATCTGTCTTTTGCCTCTGGGCTTTTACCTTTCTCTATTTCTGGATCCCTTTCTTTCTTACTCTGTTGCTGGTTGTGTCGCTGGGTGCCTGGCCCCAATGTCCTCCTCCTTCTCAGGCTACTCCTTCTTCTTTCTTCCTCCCAGATTTCTCCTTCTATTTATTCTCTCTGCCTGCCTTCCCTGCCTATCCTTTCTTCTGCCTTACTATTGGCTGTTCAGCTCTTTATTAGACCATCAGGTGTTTTAGACAAGCACAGTAACACAGCTTCACAGAGTTAAACAAATGCAACATAAACAAAAGTAACACATCTTAAGATAATATTCCCCAACAATCCTTGGTGGATAATAGTACACCACAACAGAGTATCCAGCCCAAGTGTCAGCAGTGCTAAGGTTGTGAACCCAAGATAGAATGAGTTCAAATCCTGGTGGCTAGTGAGTGAGTCACCTCCCCTCAATCTCCCTTCAGTTAAGCAAGTTCTAGAAGTCTCAGGCCAATGCTAACTCAGGCATCATGGGAGTTACTTTCAACTCTGAGGAGTCACTAACTGCAAAGGAATATTCTTTCTGTAAAATACATCTTACTCACTTTGTACAGTGTCTACTGTTTTTCCTGAAATGCCTGTACCATTTTGAGAAATGATTCTCTTGATCATATCTTTCCAGGACCAATCAAAAATTTCTAGGGATTTTTTCAGTTATCAGAAACAATGACAGCTGTGGTAGTACAAACCTTCAATCTCTTCACTCCAGAGACAGAGGCTGGAGGATCCTGAGTCCCTTCAGGTCTGCGTGGGCTTCCTAGAATGAAACCCTGCCTCAAAGAGGAAAGGAGAGAAGAGATACAGAGCTAACCTTAGGAAAGCATTTAGCTTTTCCTTCATATTTTCTTATGACTTCCATCTGTCAAAATGATCCAGTGGTCACTTGCTGCCTAGAGAAACTTGGTTTAGTGATGGGAGAGAGGGGAGAGCACAAAGCTAAGGCTTAAAGGCAATTAGAAAATAGTAGGCTTATGAAATTAATTGCCATTGAAGCTGACAGGAATCAAAAACCCAATCTGGCATAAACGAGGTCTTCCACTGATAATCTTCCTCAAAAATCCCACAGTGGTCCTCTTCAGCAGCATATCTGTCCTCTGCAATGACACTCCCCCAAAGACTAATCTTTACCAAATGATTCTCCAGTCCACCCATTAGTGTGGCTGCATCTATAGTCACTATGTGTCAATTACACCTCCCCCTGCTCACTTTCCGTATCCTGCTTCTCATTACTGTGGAGATCACCATCTTTGTCCTCCTTCCTATTCCAAACCCTCTCAGTACTGCTTGTTCCTGGTTTAAAAGAGAGAGGAGAGAGAGAGAGAGAGAGAGGAGAGAGAGAGAGGGAGAGAGAGAGAGAGAGAGAGAGAGAGAGAGAGAGAGAGAGAGAGAGAGAGAGAGAGAGAGACTGGCAATGAGATAGATGCTAAGAGCATCTTCCTTAGAACATGCTGGTACCCTATACCATACATGGACAAGAACTAGACAATAAAAGAAATCAGGCTGGTAAATGTGTTCGGTGGTTATCTTTGAGGTTTTTTGTTTTTAAATAATTCCTTATTTCTTCTTAATGCCTTTCGGTATTTTCTAAAAGGACTATATTAATTCTGTATCAAAAAGATGTTTTGAAATATATATTCCCCAAGGAAACAATACAGGAAAGAAACAAATCCGGAGACTATATTTTTTCATTTAAGCAGCTCATGCTAACCAATTGTGCCTCTGGATACATTGTACTTCCCTACCTATTTTCAAACTGAGACAAGCTCTGAAAACTTTACCTATTGTTAAGAGGTACTTTTCCCGGGGTGCTGCAGCCTGTGAGGCTTGTGAAGCTTTAGGATAGGATTGCCAACAACCAGCATTGATGAGATTTTCCTGGACTCTGTCTTCATTATCCACACCGAGGGGAGGAACTTGGGTGGCAGTCTCTGGGGGTATGTTGTGTTTCTTTTGCTTATGCTGATTCAGAAAAGTCTGTGAACGTCACAGATGCTTCCCCGACAGGCGTGCCACTGTGACATGGGGGTGGGGTGGGGTGGCCAAGGAATATTGGTTGTCTTAAGAAGAGTAGGAAGAGAGCTGTAGCACACCCGTCCAGGACAGCTTGCCCTCAACTGCCACACAGCATGGCAGTACATGGACAAGTGTCCTCATAGGCAGAGAGACGCCGGCTTAATGACTGTCTCAGTAGGAAGGGAAGCTCCTTGCAGAGCCTTGCTCTTTCTTGCAGCAAAATCTCTTTTTTTTTTCCCCAGTATAACAAGAGAACCTCTATTCACTGTTCCCTCCCTTCCATGTTCCTATAGTTTGTACCCATCACTTCCCAGAAGCCCTAAGCCACTATTCTTATTTTATTATGTTTACGTATTTGCTTCTCCATGTGCATGTATGTCGGGGGATGGCTGGGTGGGTATGCCCCACACATTCACGTTAAGGTCAGAAGACAGCTTGTGGAGGCTGGCTTTCATTAGGGCTGTTTTCCAGGCAGAGGTGGAGGTTGTATGCTTGGACAAGGAAGCCTCTTAATCTTTACATTTTTTCCCCTAACTCCTCTGGTTCTTCGGGACTAGTTTTTGTAACTTAGAAGGCCTGTTTTGAGATTGCCAGCTTCAAATGCTGATGTCTTTGTGTTGAATTGTGGGAGAGGTTAGGCAGGGCTAAGCAGGGGCAGGCTGTTTCTAGTCCTGAGCATGTGTAAAGGTCACCTTCATTAAAGAAGAACCGGGCTACACTGTTTTGTACTCAAGTATTGTCAAGGGTGGAGTCCTCATAGATGTATAGAGCAGCTACAGCAAGGCTGTAATTTGGGAAGGGCCGTTAGCTTTAGAGACATTCAAGGCCTTGGCTATTCGCAAGCTGCTGCTTCTTTCCTGTGGTTGGAAATTTAATTTTCACTTTTATCTCCTGCTTTTTACAATCTTTTGTTACTGTATTGTATACTTTTTAAACAAGCCCTGGAGAGTTTTATTAAAAAGCTTCCCCGATTGACTTTCACCAGCCTAGTCTGGCATGATTCTAGTAACATCAGGATCATCTGGGTCGGTGGTACGCAGATTTCTCCACACGCTGTGCCCAATTCAACATCATTGTCACTGGGGTGACGGACTCCGGTTTGGGCCAACATGGAATAGTGTTCTCTTTCCTATTTCCTCAAAGCTGGGCAGTTGTCGGTGAGAATAACCAAGTTGGCTTTGCCCCGTCTGCTCGTCTTCAGATCGGCTCGCATCCCACCAGCAAGGAGTAAAGTTTCTGCTTGCCTCACACTCTCACCAGCAGTGCTTTTCTTGACGACAGCCATTCTGACCGGAGTGAGAGAGTCCATCTCACGCAAAGACGTTTTCATTGGCGGCGTTTTCCTAATGGCTACAGATCTGGAATGCTTTCTTCAAGCATTTGTTGGCTATTTTTATTTCTTCTTTCGAGACTAGTCTGTTCAATTCATTGACCCATTTGCTTTACTTTGTAATACATATTTTATTTTTAAGATTTGTTTTTATTTATGCATCTGTGTAATGTGTGTGCTATGTGTGTGAGGGTACCCATGGAGGCCGGAAGATGGCATAAGAACTCCCTGAAGGTGGAGTGACAGGTGACTGAGAGCTGCTTGATGTGGGTGCTGGGAACCCTAATTCAGGTCCTCTGCGAGAGCAGCAAGTCCTCCTAACCAGTGAGCCATCTCTCCAGCCCCTGGCCCATTTATTTATTAGATGATTTGAGGTTTTAATATTTGATTTTTTTGCAGTTTTTCCTATGTCCCAGATATTGGTCTTAAAGCACTCTATTAAAAAGGAGTAGAGAAAGTGGACACCCTCAGATTATTTCTGACTTTAGTAAAATTGCTTTTTCTCTATTTATCATAATTTTGACTCTAGTTTGTCATATATGTTAAGACATGTTCTTTCTCTTCCTAGACTCTAGGATTTTTATCATAAAAAGATATCTTTCTTGCATCTATTGATAATGATCACGTGACATATATCCTTGAGTCTATTTATATGTTTTATTATATTTCTCAATTTATATATGTTGAACCGTCCTTACATCTTCAGAATGAAGCCGACTTGATCATGATAAACAATTTTGTTTTTGTGTTCTTTAATTCGATTTGCAAGTGTTTTGTTGAAGAGCTTTGTGTCTGTGCTCACCAGGTATGTTGACCTGTAACTTCCTTCTTTTGCCACCTGGTCTTTTTGTTTGTTCTGTTTTATTTTTGTTTTTGAGACAGGGTTTCTCGGCGTAGCTTTGTGCCTTTCCTGGATCTCACTCTATAGTTTGCTTTGATAGTAATGCCTGCTTTGTGAAATAAGTTTGGAAGTATTCCATCCTTTTCTGTCTTATGCACAAATTTGAGAAAGGTCGGTGTTAGCTCTTCTTTGAAGGCCTGTTAGAATTATACTGAATCCACCTAGACTCAAACTCATTTTGCTTCAATTTTGTTGTTTGTTATAGAGCTGTTTAAATTCTTTATCTCATCCTGGCTTAACTATAGTAGATCATATGCACCTAGAAATTCATCTATTTCTTTCAGATTTCCTGACTTAGTGGGATATGTTTTAAGCTATATCCTTATGATTTTATGAATTTTGTTTTTATCTACTATATCTCTCTTTTAATGTCTAGTTTTATTAATTTGGGTCTTCTCTCTTTTGGTTAGTTTGGCTGAGGATTTATCAATTTTGTTATTTTCCATGAACCAATTTGATTTCATTGGTTCTTTGTGTTTTTTTATTATTGTCTATTTATTTCTTATCACTTATTATTTATTGTTACTGTTTCTATTTCTTTTATTTCTGCCCCATCTAAATTATTCTTACATCTGATGCTTCTGAGTTTGGCTTGTTTATGTTTTTCCAAGACCCTAAAGTGCATCCATTTTATAATGTAGAAGGGCGTGTGATGACTCAACTTATGTAAAGACTCTCCATTGAGCTTTTTATTTGACTTACTGAAATTGTCGCTTCCCCAACATTTCAGTTTGATTTTTCTCCACTATTTCTTTATTTTAAAACTCATTTGTTTATGCACAGTTACATGTGTGTAGGCATGCTTATGCCATCAAATGCATGGGGAGGTCAGAGGGCAGCTTCCTGGAGCCAGTTCTCTCCTCCCATCATGTGGGTTCCGAGATCAAAGCAGGCCATTAGGCCTGGCGGCCGGGGTCTGTACCTGCTGAGTCATATCACAGTCCTCCTTCGGCGCTCTGTCTCGTCACTGAATTCCATTTTCATATTCTGTGGTAACTTCCTTGTTTCATTCAGATGTTTGTTTTCTCTTGGAATTCACTCAGGCATTTGTTCATTTCTTTGAACATACTTATCATCATTCCTTTGAACTTTCTGTCCAGGATTCCATCCAAGTCACTCTCATTGGGTCATATACTCCGGGATTGGGAGCTCTTCGAGGAGACATATTGTCATGGTCTTCATGTCTTTTATGGTTTTGCTCTGGGGTTTGCACATCAAGAGTCAGATAGTTGTTGGATTTTTTTTCTTAATTATTTAGGTCATCTTTCTTCTTTCATTCAGAAGCATCTGCAACCTTTGGGTGGGACTAAATTGTAATTGGGTTGATGTGTCATTCCCCCCTGTATGACTTCTGTACGGGGCACCAGACTCTTTCCCAGCTGTCCCCTGCAATAGCGGTGGCTATCTATGGGTAGACCTTCTGTGAAAGCGAAGTCACAGTCAACATACAATAATCACTCCTTAGGTGCTGGTCATTTCAGGAGTAAAGGGACATCGACAGCACTGTGGGTGGTAACATTAGTTATTAGGTAATATTAATTAGGTAATATTGTGGGTACAAGTAAGGCTTGGGGGAGAAGAGTGAGAAGAAAAAAACAGTAATTCTAGTAAGTAGTAGTATGGGATAGGGGAATGTAGAGGAAGGGATCATAAATAGGAGGTGGACGGTAGGGAGAAAGACTTGGGGAGATGAGGGCATTGGGGTAAAGATGTGCTATCGGGTAACATAGAGCAGTGCATCTCTCAGGAGTCTGGAACCATTTAGTGACCATTGCTTTTCAAAAGATAACTGTATTCCAGCCTTCTCTGGATGATTCCCTGGAGACTCTGGCCAATGCCTGGAAGATTGTTCATCTTCTTCCCCTTACAACTGTGTGTGTGTGTGTGTGTGTGTGTGTGTGTGTGTGTGTGTGTGTGTGTGTGGTTGCATTTTTGACATCTTCACTACCATATGTTATATGGTGTCACCTCTCTGGTCACACCTATAGAGGATCCTAAATGCCTCTTATGTTTGAATATCTAGTTCGTTCTCTAGATTTGGGGATTTTTCTGCTACAGCTTTACTGAGCAGGCTCTCTATGCATTAGCATTTATCCTTGCACTCGGTGGAGTCTTAGGTTTGGTACCCTGATATAGCCCAGGGTTCTTGGGTGCTGCGGCCATGTTTTTTTCTTCCCCTGATGATGTTTGTATGTAATACATCACTGGCATTGTCCTCCATGTTCTTTCTACTGCTTGGCCGAGTCCGTTGATGTTTGCCTCTGATTTATCAACATTTTCCATCACTGATATCATTTTTTTTTAAATCTGTATTTCCTTGCTGAAAATTTCCCCACATGGCTGATGTTTTCGTCTGCATCACAGGCTTCTTCATCTATTTTTCTGGCTTTTGTCTCTGCGCTGCTGCCTGTCCCCTGTGGGTCCTGAATCTGAAACCTCTTTCAGATTCACTGATCTGTGATTCAAGTGATTCAATGATCACTTTCTACTAGAAAACTTGTGAAGTCTTCTTGGAGTTTACCTATCCTCAGTCACATACTGAGTTGGAGGCTTACCTGGGCAGCAACTCTGTCTTAGAAAAAGTAAATTAAAGAAAGAAGGAAAATATAAATCATAAGACAAGGGGAAGACTTTTCTCAGCACTGTCCACACGGATGGGATTTGGCCCAAGCCTGGGAGAAACTATCATTTCTAGTTTCTTTATAAAACATGTCATCTCAGAGACAGCAGCACCAAAGAATCTATAAGAAGATTTGTCTTCCCATGTCTGAAGCCTGAAATGGTCCAAGCCAGATATCAAGGAATCAGACTGACATCAGAAACAGTATGAGAAAAGCAGAAACTGGCATGGGGACTTGGATGGAAATGGGCTAGCCAATCCTGACAGCTCAGTTGTGCATGTTCCCAAGGCCCCTGGAGTCACAGCAGCGAGAGAGATACCGAGGCTCCTACGAAGCAGCTTCACAGGAACACGGAGGAAGTGAACAGGGCTTCCTGGTACTTACTGTACTCTCGTATGCTAGAAAAAGAATAATAGTAGGAACAAGAAAAAAGAAGCCTCCATTCCAAGGCTGCATCTGATGAAAGGTTGACTGTAGTGCATTTTCTTAATTAGTGATTGATGTGGGAGGGCCCTGTCCTTGCACCAGGACTGGTGGTCCTGGGTGCCATAAGAAAGCAGTTTGAGCAATGAGGAGCAAGCCAGTGAACAGCACCCCTCCATGGCCCCTACATCATCAGCTTCTGCCTCCAGGTTCCTACCCTGATTTCCCTCAGTGATGGAGTGTGACCTGAGAGCTGGAAGGTAAAATAATCCTTTCCAAGAAGCTTTAGTCGTGTTTTTTGTTTTTGTTTTTAAATCACAGCAATAGAGACTCTAAGTCAGAAGCTTTGATGCTGATGAAATTTCCTCAGGACCGTTCTTTAGTCTGACAAACACATGCTCTGGTCAACACCATGAAGGGATATTGAAAACTTGGGATAAGAGGGACACCTAGAGGCAAAAACACACTTTACTCTATTTGCCAGGAGACTTTTACGATTTCTTAGTGGTTATTTTCCCAAGACACTGGAATCAAGGTTTTAAAGGAATTGGCTAGGTGTACACACCTTTAATCCCACCAGAGGCAGGAGGATCTCTGTGAGTTCCAGGCCAGCCAGACTACATAGTGAGACCCTGTGACAGCATTCCTCTTGAGCTGCAACTGGCCCAGTCCCAGTGGATACACCCACACAACACTTGCACACCCAAGGCTCAGGGGACACTGGGGAAGAGGAGGTAGAAGAACTGTAGGAGTCAGAGGAACAGGGAGTTTGCTATGAGACTGTCTCCTAATAATGTCAGAAGCTGCACTCATGAAGTCCCACCAACACAACTGCCTAAATGTCCGCTGGACAACGGTGACAACCATAGACATGCTCACATGGATGACGGGAAGCCCAGGAAACGTCAAATCCACACAAAGAACTGCAGGCAACTAAGAAATGCTGGGCCCAGGAGAAACAGTCTTCCCCAAGGAAGAGCACTCCAATTGGTTACTGGACACCAAGCAGTCAGCCCGAAAAACACACACAGCAGTAACATTAGACAGTCGGAGCAGGCTGCGCTTATGGATGAGAGGGAAAGGGTGGGGAGAAAAGAAATGTATATAACAATAAGTGATTTCAGAAAGAGGCCATGAATTTGAAAGAGAGCAAGAAGGGGGGTCTATGGGAGGCTTTGAAGTGGGGAAAGGGAAGGAAAAATGAAGTAATTATAATCTCAAAAAATAAAAAAAATCTCAGCACTCGGGAGGCAGAGGCAGGTGGATCTTTGTGGGTTCCAGGCCAGCCTGGTGTACGTGAGTTCCAAGATAGCCAGAGATACATGATGAGACAGTGTCTCAATAATAATAATAATAATAATAATAATAATAATAATAATAAATAATAAAATTTAAAAATAACATATTTCCTCACTACCTTCATGAGGATAGTTAGCCAATTAACAATGTCTAAGGTTACTTTTAGCTTTGACATCTCGTGTTTCATCTGAAATTTAAAAATCAGTCGTATTTGTCATGTCTAAAAAAACCTGTCTTCCCATATGTGACTCCTGCTGCCACTGACAGCTGTATGGATGCCCAGGGACAGGTCAGCCACCTGAGTCCATGTTAGTTACCTAGGGCCATGATGCAGCCAGGGCCATGCAGATCTGAGTGGCCTTCCCTGCTACCCAATGCCATGGTGCTATCCAGGCCAGAGCTGCAGCTGAGGGCCATGTCTGGGTCCAGGGCCCTGCTGCAGCCAGGGTCTGTGTTGATGTCTGAGGCTCCTGTCACCATCAAAGGCCATGAAGATGCCTCAGATCTGGGGCCATGCTGATCTGAGTGGCCTGCACTGCCACCTGGGACAATGGTGACATCCAGATCCAGCTGTTGCAGAAGACCATGTCTGGGTTCATGGTCCTACTGTGACTGGGGTCTCTGCTGAAGTCCAGGCCCCATATGGCCACCAAAGGTTGCACAGAACCCAGGGTTAGGGCCGCAACCTGAGGTCTTGGTGTGGTTTGGAGGCCACACTGCTACCAGACCCATCCCAATCGGAGTGACCAGCACTTCCACCCAGAGCCAGGATGTCATCTGGGCCCAAGCTGCTGCCAACGGTCATGTCTGGGTCCATGGTCCAGCTGCAGTCTGTGGCCTGTATCACCTCAGGGGGCCCTAGGAACCATGGGTGATGAAATCAGAGGTCCATCCTGAGCCAGGCCTACCCTTCGCTGACCCAGAGAAAGCTGGCCCTGCCTCTCAGACACTGCAGCAAGAGAGCTGACCCCTGCTCTTGGGAGAGGTGGCAGAACTGACCCTGATGACATGGGTGTAGGGGAGCTGGCTCCGCCTCCTCACCTCGGGGTAGCCCCGGTGGCCTGGACTGACCACCTCAGCTACCACCCAGGCCCTTGGGTTGTGCCACCCTAACATCTA
Source organism: Peromyscus maniculatus bairdii (assembly GCF_049852395.1). Classification (NCBI taxonomy): domain Eukaryota; kingdom Metazoa; phylum Chordata; class Mammalia; order Rodentia; family Cricetidae; genus Peromyscus; species Peromyscus maniculatus. The sequence continues at coordinate 75,639,011 of NC_134858.1, forward strand.
CCCCATCTAGGACCCGCTGGAGCTCATGAACCGACTGGTCCTGCTGAACAATACCAGCAGGACCTCCATGACTCTGGGTGGCTGCAGGATATCCCAGAGGAGTTCCGATGAGGATCCAGTGATGATAGTGAACCAGAAACCAGAGGCCTTGAACCAGACCAGTGACTCACTGCAATGAACATTTGCCAGTAAAGCTGATGGGACAAAGGGGTATACTGTGTGACACCCCACAGCTCCCGACGCCACCAGGACGAAGGAGGAGGTGTGGGAAAGATGGAGAAGCGAAGAGGGTTTATTTGTTCTGTTCTTGTTTTTGTTTGTTTGCTTGCTTTTTTTTGTTTGTTTGTTTTGTTTTAGGGGGCACTGCAGGGGTGTGGGGAGAATGTGGGGAGACAGGGAGGTGAGTGGAATTGGGGGGGGTGCATGATATGAAATTCCCAGAATCAATTATTTAATAACAATTTTTTTTTAAAATCTTCCCAAGTTTTCTTCCTTTTTTATAATCTGCTGTTCCTGTTTCGTTCATGCATCTTATTTCTCCTCTCTGACCATATTTGCCCCTTTATTTCCCCAGTACGTGATTTAATGACGGTCAAATGGTCATTTATGAAGAAGGACCCTAGAGTCAGTTGGTTGAGCTTGCTGATTCCAGGCCTGAGGAAGAGTCACAGTCTGCCACTTACACGTTTGTAGGTCTCATGGTTGAGATTAGAGTCCCCAAGGTCTGGGGTTAAATGTGACTGGGCAGTGACTCTCAGGCCCTGCTGGCTGTCCCAGGACTGTTTATTAAGTACTCTCACATCTTTTTTTTTTTTTTTTTTTTTTTTGGTTTTTCAAGACAGGGTTTCTCTGTGTAGCTTTGCGCCTTTCCTGGAACTCACTTGGTAGCCCAGGCTGGCCTCGAACTCACAGAGATCCACCTGGCTCTGCCTCCCGAGTGCTGGGATTAAAGGCCTGGGCTACCACACCGCCCAGCTGTACTCTCACATCTTTAAAGGCCATCCACGTGTATCTCCTTGAAAGACACATTTATTGATGATCTTTATTGAACAGTTTCAAACAAATCCAGAACAGGTTTTACATTTTGAGTCTGATGCGAAGACACTATGTCATGCGGGAATAAATACTATCCAGTGTGCTCCCTGACATACGTGAGGATGAGGATGTTCAGGCACAAGGCAGCATACGTGACAGATCTGCTCAGAAACCTGCTTGAAAACATGATTTAAACCCCACTTTTAGGTTTACTACAACATAAGTGTACTTAACAACTTCTAATTTCAAAACAAATTACCCCAGGAATCAACTACCCCTTTAAATAAAAAAAATAATTTATACTCTTCGTAAAGGAATTCCAACAACTTAAGATAAGTTCCAACTCCATGTATGTACATTTAACTTAGGCATTCGGGCACGCTCTGCTTCTGCTCATGCAGCAGTGGCGTGCTGGCGAGGCTCTACAGAGGCCTTTCAGAGAAGGCAGTGTAGCTCCTGACTCTGGCGAAGAACAAGGGGGTGTACATCTTGTCGATCTCAAAAGCGCTGACTGCAGTCTCTCCAGTTGATCTAGAAACAAATACAAAACCGCCAAATGAGGAAATCCCAATTTATCTGAAACCCCTGCATGCTTGTACAGGGTGAGTTTAAAGTCTAAACAATGGAGGCACATTGTAAAACATTTAAGAACTTCCTCCAGAAACCATTCTTATTGGCTGCACAACAACACCTGCTTGTATCATAACTTACTAAATAATTATTCTTTTAGAAAGTGAGATTGCTTGATATTTGGCAACTAAAGTAATGTGTATTATGACCCTCTACACATTCCTAAGAGAATTTCCAAGTCAAAGGCCACAGACAAATCTGCAGCCCTTGTTAAACTGTTTCAAAAGAAATCCTATTATCACAACAGAATGACTTAGTATTGGATCAACGGCAAAATCCTAAGTGTGCGCATGCTCAGGGCCACTAATATGTTGTCACAGCCACATTATACACCCCGAAGAGAAATCAACTGAGGCAGAAAATCAAGTGACCTTTGACTATTACAAGATTGTGGTCACAAGCAGTTACAAAGCACTTCCCTCCTGAAGAGGGGTTCTCACTTCCTACTGGGGCAAGTATAAACTGTGGTAACCACTTCCTGGCTTCCCTCTACTTATGGGGTTTACTTTGAAAGGTAGGAAACCATCTGCATCAGTTCACAGACTGAATCGAGAAGGGAAAGATTGGAATGTGAGGGACACTCTGCCCATCTTGGTGGGCGGAGCCTCCAAATGAGCACCGAAGTCATTCACAAGGTGGCCATAGGATGGAGAACATTGACCTTGCATGGTCAAGACCACAGAACACATTAATGGGAGCCTACCTCAAAACTTCTCTCTCAGAATTCTGGATTCAACCTGCATGGAGAGCCCCAGAACATCAATCTTCTTTCAAGCCCGCCACCGTTAACTCGGGCAGTCACATGACCTGGTATTTCACCTCTCTGCTGTCTTCTAAAGTTTTTCTTATTTCTGTACTGCTCCTTTTTGATAGTCTTAAATAATTACCTAATCAGACTAAACCTGTTCTCACAGAATTAAGAGTTTTAAACAGGAATCATCTACCCAAGCCATTTGGCACTGGTTACACTGAGCACCATTTTAAAAACAGACATAATTTTCTAAGTATAATTTTTAAAATCATTCACCATCTGTGGAAAATACCCTTTTGAAAAGTGCCTAGAGTGTGTCCATGAATAAGCATCTCGTTCACAGCCTTCAGAGACCTGAGTTCTGCTGATGGAATGTCCCGTCCTTACTGAGTAGGTGTGAGTACTCATGCTTGGTCCTTCAGACTCTCACTTCTGAAGTGGTAATACTGACTGGGAAGGAGAGGCAGGGCTCTATTTCCTCACTCACGGTCCACTTTTTACCTTTGAGCCTCTTTTTGGTCTGTGTGTTTGCTTTTCTGGTTCATATAGTTTTACACTGTGGTTTTTACTTTGTAACAAGATACTGAAGAAATCCAAACATATCAAGCTTCTCAAGCTGGATATAAAGTATACTTTATGGTAGTCTTGTCATTTTTTTTTACTTTATTTTAAAATGTTCTCTTATGTGTATGGTTATTTTGCCTGCATATGTTGTATACCACATGTGTGTCTTGCACCAGTGGAGGTCAGAAGAAGGCATCAGATCCCCTGGGAATGAAATTACAGACAGCTATAAACTGCCATATGGGTGCTGAGGACTGAATTTGGGTCCTTGGGGAATCAGCAGTGGCCTTAACTGCTGAGCCATCTCTCCAGCCCCTAATCTCGGCATCCTGTACTGCATTCACCTACTTGTAAGTGATGTGACAAGAGTGATGGATCCAGATGAGTTTGTTGAACCTCTGGTGGCCACTGGAACACAGCTGCAGCCCCACATGAAAACTATGATCTGCTTCTTGCACAGGAACACGACGAAAATATCTGTATTTATAGTCAAGTGGTTTCTGTAACAGAAAAGATTCGTGAGCTACGATAACTGTGTATAGGAATACGATGTAAGCGTCACACTACAAGTAACTTAACAGTTACACACTGCAGACTGCATGAGTATCACATGCACATCTTGAAAAAGCAGTAAGGAACATACCAGGTTTGTTCCCCACCACCACAGTAACTCATGTGTTAAACATATGGCTGAAGAAATGAGGATCCAGGGAGATTAAACAAGTTACCCAACAGTTTCAGAAATAAAACTTTTATCTCCAACCTAATAGTTTCTTCTCTTAGGAAATATTTCCTTTAAAACACTTTTTAAGGACTGGAGAGATGGCGTGGCAGTTAGGTGCACTGGCTCCTCTTGCAGAAGATCTGGGTTCAATTCCCAGCACCCACCCACACAGCAGCTCTCAACTGTCCACAGCTCCAGTCCCAGGGGATTCAATGCCTCTTCTAGCCTCTGCAGCTACCAGGCACACACATGGTGCATGGACAGGCATGCAGTCAAAGTATCAATACACATACAATAAAAAAAAAAAAAAAAAAAAAAAAAAAAAACACAACTTTTTTAAAAGAAGAAAGTGATAAATTGGTGAAGGCTGCCAAAGAAAGCATGGAGAGAGGCAATGGTGGCACACACCTTTAATCCAGTACTGGGCAGAGACAAGCAGATCTCTGGAGTTTGAGGACTGCTTGATCTACACAGTGAGTTCCAGGCCAGTCACGGTTACACGCTCATCTTACAACAATAAAATAGTCCACAGGTAAACAGATGTGATGAATTTGATTCTAATAACACTTTTGTAAATTGTGAACAATGTGACTGGTTTCATTATAAAAGGATACTGACACGCCACATGGGAAATCCTAAATACTTTTATTAGAAAAAAACCTAATGTTGACTTGAGGAAATGCGTAATCACAGTCAAAGTAATTATCTCTGTTCCTCAGCCTGTTGCACCACAACATTCCAGGAGCCTATCGAAGGAGGCAGGGGAGCCAGGGGTGGTGGTCACAAGATGGTGGCCTCACAGACGTACCCCTGCACTGTCTCACTATATGACAGCAGGAAGAGAGAAGGACCCCGCAAGAATGACCCCTCAGATAGACGACACAAAAGTACTTGCTTCAGCTACCTCACAAGGGAGGTGACCGGTGTGCACTATGCCTCCTAACCAGGAGGGACAAAGGAATTTAGAGAAAGTTGTGAAAACATTTGCGCTTCAATCTGCCAAGAATTTAGAGCGCTGCAGACTGTGACATATATTAATAATCAGAGTTCTGCACAAAAGCAGAAGTGGGCAGCTTTTTTCCAAAAACTGCTCTCTCTCTAGTCTCCTGGCAAGAGCGGTCTGTGCAGGCAGCACAGGAAGTCGCACGACCTGGTTAAGACACGAGAGTCAGATGAGGGATCCTGGCCCCACATTCCTGTGCATAAGAATCCTAGAACAGTTTTCTGGAAAGAAGACCAACACACTGTTCCAGAGAAAACAGCAGAAAACCCCAGTTCTGGTAGATCTGTTAGAGGTCAGCACAGATCTTATGCCAGAGTATCTCTGCTTTCTTTCTAGCTGAGAACATATGGATGGATGGGCTGTAGAACATGAACACCCCCAGTTCCACGGTGCATACTCACGTCTTCTTTTTTCTTAGTTATTACAGCAAATACTTTGGTCTGATTGTCTGCATCTTGTGACAAGCGATAATGACCCAGCAGAATTGCATCCGTTCTAAGAAATAATAAATGTACCTTAAATCAATCAGTTATACTTACTGGAGTAATCTAAAAAACTGAGTTACACCACCACTTACTCAGGAATCTGCAAAGGGTTACTAGAATGAGAATGAACTTTTCCTCCAAAGCCCCAAAGCTATTATACAGGCTGCCCAGGGAAAGGCTTCTGGAGACTGATTCCCCCAGCGCTGTGCCTGCTTTTTAAGTCATGCATTATTAAGAGGAGCACTGCCTTAGGTTAAATCTGAAAATACGGACTGGCTAGAAAGCTATGTAAAAACACTACCTGGTGTTCCTAGTTCTTAAACGGGGAACAATGGACTGAGGCTCCTCGGGGGTTGTCAACATCATCACATGGCCATCAGGAAAGAATCTTATGTACCTACATAAAAGAAAAAACACCAAACACCACACACACAATATAAAATATGCCCTTAGTTTGCAGGACCCACACTTGGTCATAGCTGTGAATATAAGTGCATATAAGAACTGGGGTTTTCTGCTGTTTTCTCTGGACCAGACTGAAATACCATCAGCAAAGCACCGCTGAGACAGGAGAGCACACAGGACAAGTCAGTCTACAGGAGAACGAAGGCATTCTACAAACTTCCCTGGGGCTCTGCTGACCTTTTCGTTTTACTCACTGAACAAACATTAAACTTGGCTCTTCTCTTAAAGTTCCATGTTTTCCTGAGGCACTAATTAACGCCTGACAAAGTGAGACCCAATAATTAATATACAATGACCAGCACTATTCTCCTTATTCTCAGCAGCGGTCACATGTGGTAAGCACTAAGGCTGGGACAAGCCTTACATGTTATAATCGTAACAGACAAAAAGGGCTCTGGACTGTAACTAGGGGCTGGAGGGATTATAACATTTATGTTAATCTTTTGGTTTTAGAATGCAGTTCCTGTCATAATACTGGATAAAAATACTGAGGATCATCTTGTGGATAAATCATAAGCAATAGAAAACAGACAGAATAACTAAGGAGCTAATACTTGAGAGAGTTCTCCACTCACTCATTTTACAACAGCTGTACCTGTAGTATTCCACTTGGTGCCAGGCTCTATAGAAACCATCCAGAGACTGCTCTCCCTGGCGGATATATGTGGTTTTACTGATGTACACACCTAGAAAAAATAAACAGTTGTTTTAAAGGTACATACATACATAAAAAAAGTACATGCATACAATTTAAGTCAGAATCATATAACATAGTGTTGTTTCTTTTAATTATGCTTATATGCACTTAGGTCCATTACAGAAAATAAAAACTTTGTTTTATCAAAATTAGCACTACATACCATGATTTCTCCTGAGTTCTTGAATCCAACTTACCATCAAAGCGAACACGAGGCCGTTCTAAAAACATCTCTCTCCAGGACGAGTATGGGACAAGTTTCATACAGCTTCTGCCCCACACTTTCAAGCAAGCCAGACGCCATATTTCAGGGTCTCTAGGTAAGAAAGTATATCACCGGTAAGTGTAAAAGCTAAGTCCTTAGAAGCAGTGAATATTCTGACTACCGTGTATTTCTTTTGAATTCAACAGTTATTTGTTGAGCACCATTAGATACTGTCTCAAGGGGTAGGCATAGACTGACAGATGGGGTGCAGACCTTTTGTTGACTGGTGAGAGGAAATATTCCGGTCAAGTGCTCAGTGTAAAATTCAACCACAGAAGTAGTTAGATAGGAATGACACTGTTCAAGAAACTGGCCCTCTGGACAGGGTGACCACAGGGACAGGAAGACTATCCTGGCAGGTGGTCCATGCAAGTTTTGGGATGAAGTGTGAATGATGGGCTCCGCAAAGAGCAGGAGCACAGGCTGCAGAGGTGAGCAAGCTGAGCAAGGAAGAGGAGGAAGCCTCTAGCAGGAGAGTGCCGATTCCCAAGAGATGCATGCCACTAGAAACTTGGAGCACGACTATGCTTTCTAAGGACAGCTCTGAGAGAAATGGAATAAAGAAGGGTGACAGAATCTGAGACAGCATCAACAAAGCAGTCAAAACAACAAAGGATGATAAAGGGACAGAAAGCTGATTTAAAGAAGTAACAGAAACTTCCCAAACCCAGAAAAAAACAAATACCCAGGAATCAAGAAGAACAAAGGATCTTAATCAAATACAACCAAAATATGACAAAGGGAAGTCCCAATGTGCCTAGCAACAGTCTTCCAACAGGAACTTCTACTAAAGGTCAGGGGTCTGGGGTGACCCATTCGAAACCCTGAAGGAAAAATAACTGCTAAGCAGAGATGAAGGACCCAAGAGAGCTGGAGAGCGCCCCTGTCAGGACTGCCACAGAGAATCCAACAGCAAAGGGAGACTGCATTCCACTGCGGGCTGGGGGAGAGCTCTGCAAACAGCCAGCTGGTGGCAAGCGCTCTGAACAGAAGGGTAACGTGGAGGTGAAAGAACTGCAGTTCCGGTGCGGCTGCCGGGGACAGGTTTTCAGGGCCGAATGCTGGGGACAGGTTTTCAGGGCCGGCTGCCGGGGACAGGTTTTCAGGGCCGGCTGCTGGGGACAGGTTTTCAGGGCCGGCTGCCGGGGACAGGTTTTCAGGGCCAGGTGCTGGGGACAGGTTTTCAGGGCCAGGTGCTGGGGACAGGTTTTCAGGGCCGGCTGCCGGGGACAGGTTTTCAGGGCCGGCTGCTGGGGACAGGTTGTCCTTGCGCTGCCAGGAAAAGGAAAGTGGCTCAGTGCTGGCAAGAGCAGCTCAAGAGCAGGCTGGCAGCTCTAACTGTCTCACGCCCGGGGGTGAGGCTGGGGATTGAACCCAAGGGCTTGCGCATGCTAAACTATATACAGGGGTTTTCATCACAGTTCCAGGAGCTGGCTGGTCTAGGAGTGTCCGCCCTGCTCCATGAGGAGACTCACATTCCCTAACGGCCGAATCCAAGCTGCTCCAACAGCAGCCAATGTTGGATACGCTTCAGCCTTAGGGGCTAGCAGAACCTCTTCTGGTGCCGGCAGAAGCCTTGGGCTTGAGGCCTCATGGCCAGTCAGCATATTCAGATCACTAGATGGCACTGCCACAAGCTGGAGTCCCACCTGCATTTCCCTGGGGAATCTGGGAAGGTGCCCCTTTGGCTCCCTTTCTTGGGGAGCTGCTGATACGGGCCCAGCTTTACCCGTGTCTGTCCACCAGAAGGTGGGAAGGTCCTTGCCACTTCAAGCAGCTCTACAAATACTACCAGAGTTCCACCACCTGGTGCCATCCGCACTCTGCGGGAATGGGCAAGGTTTCTTCTCCAGCCTGTTACCTTGAGACTAGCTAGCTGTGAGCGCCAAAACCCAGCATCATCCACCACCACTGTCTCTCAGAACCTGGGAAGAAACCTGATCCACTTCCACCCTAGGTTTCCCAAAGGCCTGTGTGTTTACAGCTTGACCCTCAGATTATAGGGCTCCTGGGAGGGGACAGAAGACTGTGTTAGGAGGTAGAAGCCATTGTTGTATTCCAGGGCATTACAGCATGCCCTTGAAAGGATTAAGAGGACGCTGGTTTCTTCCTATCCTTTCTTACCAGCTACCATCAGGTCAACAGCAGCCTGGGCCAATATTCCAAACCATTATGATCTGCCTTGCTGCAGGCCCCGAGGCAACTGAGCCAACAGAGCAAAGCTAAAACCTCTGACACCATCACCCGAATAAACCTTTGAAGTTGTTTTCCTCACCTATTGTCCGTGACAGACACCACCACAGGTCCATCTATGCCCATAGCTCTAGAAACCCAGCTCTTAGCACCCCAAATCTGTCACATGCACACGCCTCCCCAGAGAAGACTAGGAAAGGCCTCCTCCCCAGTCCACAGCCTTAGTACCACAGTACCCAGCCTATCTTACTCATGTCCTGCAGTCCAAGACTCTGACTACCGACGCTTGCCCCACAGGGCCTAGGGACATTTTATCCACACCCTGCAGCCAACAGATACCAAAACCACAAGCCCCTGAACCATGGACACTCAACCCACAGGCCACCACATCCAGGATCCCCAAGAGTGCGGACACAAGCATCACAAACCCAACTCTTCCCTACACCTGCCCCACAAGGTCTGTGTACAGGGACCACAGTTGCTGGCACCAAAAGGTCACTTGTACCTGTCATTTGAGACCGGGTTCCCATAGCTCCTGAAAAGCGGCTGTCAGAGGTCCAAGTCCCAGAGCCACCCACAACTGTCCATGACAGAGAAGATGCCCTTTGCATCCTGTAACTTCTGGTGTTACTGATGCCACAGACACCACCATCAATTTGGTTTTTATCACATGGGAGCTAGGCAAGGTGACACCCTACCACATGGCTCCCAAAACTGGCCACTGGCACAGAAGTCCAGGCATTTCCCCCATTTATCCCAAGAGTTGTGACAAGGTCTTTTTCAAATCCTACAGGTCAGGGACCATAGCTGTGGGCATCACAGTCCTTGGTATTACTTGTGCTTGTCATGAAGGACCTAAGGATAGTCCTCTTGACATCTCATACAATCGAGACTATGGTAGATGCTACCATAGATCCCAATGGAGCTTGAAGACACATGAGTCTCTGGAAGTCTGTGGCCATTGTAAAGTTATATAATTCCTGTATGAATCACTGTAGTCTAGACTATTCAGGCACTCGGAGACATTACTAACATCAACCAGAGCCAAAGAAATCAATCACAGAGATGTTATACATTTAAGCTCCCTTCTAACCAGAGCCAAAGCCCATAGCCTTCCAAGAAGTACAGGAAACGAAAACAAAAGGAGATGAAATTACTTCAAAATAAGGTTTCTTTCTGGGTCGACGAGATGGCTCAGCAGGGATCAGCACTTACTGCCAAAACTGAGGACTGAGTTTGGTCCCCGGGACCCAGATGGTGGGGGAGAATGCTGATTCTGTGAGTTGTCTCTGGTTTGCACATGCATGGCAAATGCATGCCTGTATACATGTACACACGAAACTCATAATTAAAAATAATAATTTAAAAGGCTTCTTTTTGCACAGCAAAGTAAACATCTAACAGCATGCAGAGATAACCAACAGAATGGGAGAATATGCACCTGACAGAGTTGACATTTATAAGTCATTTATAAGAAACTCTAAATACTCAATAGCAAAAAACAAAACAAAACAAAACAAAAAAAAAACAAACAAAAAACAAAACAAAACAAAAACCCACCAATAACCTAATTAAAACATGAGCAATGAATCTAAACAGACACTTCTCAAAAATAGGTATTTTGAGGATGAACAGGGACATGACAAAAATGTTCTGTACCACTGATCAGCAGGGAAAGGTAAACACAACATTGGTATCACATACTCCACTAACAATGTCTCTAAGAACATTAATTAGTACAGCCATACAGGTTCCTCCAAAGATGAAAACAGGGCTGCCACATGCTGCAGCAATCCCAGCAGTGGGGAGGCATGCAAAGGAAGTGAAGTCAATGTGTTAGAGACATCTACGCCCCACTTCACTGCAGCACTATCACAATAGATAACAACTAGAAAGGAGGATGCCTTTAAAAACGACAGCGAATACACACACTGCAATACTATTTGGACTTAAAAAGAGTAAAATCCTCCAATTTGTATCAACTGGGATGGAACTACAGATCATTAAGTTATGTGAAATGCCAGTGACAACTGCCACCTATCTCTCTCGTTATGCAGGATCTATTAAAGATGAGAGCGCATCAGCGTCTATCTGCTTAGGTCATGGGGAAGAGGAGTGAAGGGGATGGCAGGGGAGGGGCTTGTCAACGGCACTAAGTCACATTAGGGCAGGAAGCGCCAGTGCTCTAACACAGGAGTGGGCATAAATGTCAGTGTGCTGTGTAGTTTGAAAAAGTACACGGATTCTGAACTGCCACCATGAAGAAAGAAATAGGCCAGATATGGCGCCATACGTCTGTAATCCTAGCACTCCAGAGGCTGAAGCATAGGGATTCTGGATGAGAAGACAACCTGAGCTATATAGTGAGTTCATGGCCATCCTGAGCTATGTAGCAAGGCCTAGTCTCAATAACAGTGCTAAGATGTAGTTTTATAAAGAGTGCTTGCCTAGTACAAAAAACGGAAGTAAATATGCTTAATGTGATTATACATTATGCAATATATATATATATCACACATTATACAGTACCATTAATACAGAAATGTTTTACCTTTTTATGCATTAGCTAAAAAAATAAATTTAGGTGCATGCTTATAAAACTAGGACTGGGAGGCTGAGTCAGGAGGACTGTTTTGCATTTGAGGCCTCCTGGGCTACCCAGTCAGTACCTGGCCAAACAGGGCTACCTTGCCTCAAAACCCAAAACAAATCAACAAACTCTTAGAAACAAACAGTTCTGTTCCCATTGGAACTGCCCTTCAGACATGAGGAAGATAAAGCTGTTTCCAGAGAAACAAGCTGCCCCAAAGTTATCACCATCATACCTATGTCAGGAAATACCAGAAGGAGTTTCCTAAGATGAAAGAAAACAGTACTGATAAATAACACAAATACCTCAAGCTTAAATAAAAATGTAAACTACCAACATCAAGAATTTAAATAAAGGGGCTAAGAGTACTGGCTGCTCGTGCAGAGGATCTGGATTCAGTTCCCAGCACACACATGGCAGCTCACAAGCATCTGTAACTCCAGTTCTAGGGGATCCAATGCCCTCTTCTGGCCTCTTCAGGCATTAGGCACATATATGGTTCAGACATGCATGTAGGCAAAACACATGAAATAATTCTCTCTCTCTCTTTTTTTAAGAATTCAAATATAGGAGGGGTAGAATCAAAGTCTGAAGGGGTGTTTGTGTGTGTGTGTGTGTGTGTGTGTGTGTGTGTGTGTGTGTGTGTGTAAACTGTTATCAGCTTCAAATAATTTATTAAGATGATTTTTGTAGCTTTCATGGTAAATGCAAATACAAACCTGTAATAGATACACTGAAAATAAAAACATGCTACTAGGCAAAATCACCTCACCACAAAAGAAGACAGGAGAGGGGAGGGGACCTCCAGAGTAACTAGAAAACAATGACAACAATAAACCCTCCCATATCGATAGTTACCTTGAATACAAGAGGATTAACTTTCCAACTAAAAGACAGATGCCTGGACAGAGGACTGACTCTGGGAAATTGACCTCTGACTTCCATTCATGCTGTGGTACGGACATCCACAACATACAAGCACACAAATAAATGATATACTAAAAACCATTTTAAAAACTCATGTTAAACTATCACTTTGACTCTTGTTAGATTCTGAAATAAGGAAAAAATGGCAAAAGGTGGCAACTGTGGGGAGAAAGGGACTCTAACTATTGGTAAGAATGTACACCAGTACAGCCATTACTGAAAATGATACAGAGGCTCAAAATATTAAAAATATAACCATATGATCTAGCAACCCTACTACTGGGTACCTTTTTAAAAAAAGATTTTGAAGCATTTACATTTATTTGTGTATGCATGTGTGAGAGAGAGAGACAGGGAGACAGAGAGACTGTGAGTGAGTGTGTGTGTGTGTGTGTGTGTGTGTGTGTGTGTGTGTGTGTGTGTGTGTGTACCAGGTGTGTATTGGTGCCCTCAGAAGCCTGAAGGCTTCTGATCTCTCAGAAGGGCATCAGATCTCAGAGCTGAAGCTACAGGTGGTTGTGAACTACATCCCACAGTGCAAATATATTTTAAAACATCACACTGTAAACAATAAATACACACTTTTTTTTTCTGTCAGTTAAAAAAAAAACCCTCTGGTAGTTCTATGTTCTAGACTGACCCTGTCTCAATATGCAAGGTCGAAAATGATGGAGGAAGACTCCTTATTCAACTTCAGGCCTGTGATTGCATAGGCTCATGTGTGGCTAAAAAAACATGTGAACACATACACATGTACACCATATAAATGCAACAAATTAAATAAAAGCTGTATTAAAAATAGACATTTTTATATTGATACAGCTCAAAATATTTTTAAATCCCAGTAGATAAAAGGCAGCATCTTCAACAAGTGGTGCCAGTCAAACTGGATGGCTACATGTAGAAGAACGAAGAAGCTACAGTCTTATCTCTGACCCTACACAAAACTCAACTCCAAATGGACCAAGAACCTCACTCAGGTAAGATCTGACTGAGGAGAAAGTACAGAACACACTTCAACTAGTAACACAGGAAGGACTTTCTGAACATGACTGGGACAATACAAGCAATAAGACCAACAATTGTTAATGTCTGGAGAGATGGCTCAGTGGTTAAGAGCACTGGCTGCTTTTCCTGAGGATCCACACTCAATTCTCAGCACCCACATGGCAGCTCACAACTGTCTATAACTCCAGTTCCTGGGGATCCAATAACCTTACACAGACATGAATGCAGGCAAAACACCAATGCACATAAAATAAAACATAAATAAATCTTTACAAATTTTTTTTTAAAGAGCAACAATTGATAATTCCTTAATGAAACTAAAAAGCTTCTGTACAACAAAGGGCACCATCACATGAGTAAAGAGACTCCCAGAAAATGGGAAAATCTTCACCAGCTACACACACATCTGACAAGGAGGCCAGCATCATGTGAGTAGAGGCCTTTACAGAATGGGAAAATCTTACCAGCTATACATCTGACAAGAGGATTAGTATCTAGAATACACAAACAACTCAAAAGACTAGACATCAAGAAAACAACTAACCAATTAAAAATTTGGGTAAGAGACTAAACAGAGTTCTCAAAAGAAATACAAATATCTGGGTCCTTTGAAGAGCTGTAGTGTTCTTAACCACTGGGCCATTTCTCCAGCCCTAGATTTTCTTCTTTTAACAATTACTCATTTTATGATGATATAGGTTCCATTCCAGAAATTTTGCTTTATTTACCAAAATGCCATGTGTTTCCATCTATAATTAATGGAGTAATACTGATAGGTTCACCAATTTCACAGGGTTGGCAGCAGTCCACCAGCTTCAGTGGTTATTTATGAAACAGACTAACACACAGAATTATTACAAACCTAGGCTTTGAATAATTCAAATAGTTTATGCAAAATATTAGATTCTAAATGGAATTAGGCTATTTTAAAATAATACATTTGAATTTTAAGGACTAAAGTTATAAAAAAAATTCTAGATGCTAAGGACTAGGCACACATTTTTATATAGAAATCTATGGAGGATCAGATGCAAATGGCTATGATTATTCTTTATGCTATAACATTTTTAAAGTATACAACTGCTTATTTAAGGGGTCAAAACAAAATTCCAGGAAAGCTCAATTTAAATCATTAACATCTAATGGGTTTAGTGTTACTATCAAGCACTGTGAATGTATTTACTTCCATATCAACTGAACTGTCATGGGAACTGTGGAAGGAGTCAATGTGACTATCTGTTTCACAGTGTTATACTTGGAATCCAGCACACTCTAACCTTTAAATGCTGTTATTTGAGAAAAATCACATTAAGTACAGCTTTGCAAAGTCTCTGTTTAAGCTTTTACTCAGAACATCAAGCGTTTTCTTTGTCCTTTTCTTTCCTTTTTTTTTTTTTTTTTTTTTTTTTTGGTCAAAACTGACAAAAGGCCATCATCTTTTTCTTCACTGTCTGAGTCATTTCTAAAAATAAGTACCTGGCACAGATATAGAATCCTCTGCACACCAGTGACAACTGCTCTAACGATCTGAGGTCCAAGTCACTTGATACCACCCATCGGAAGATGTACATCAGGACCTCCATAGGCAGGACTGCAACAGAAAATCATCCTTCAGTGATTTCCCTTACGGTCGGTCTTAGCACATTTATGCATTCTGAGAAACCGGTACATCACAGCCTCATGCTGCTCAGACACTGGCTGAGCATACTTTAACTACCCAGCAGTAAACAATGGCTCCTACACCAATATACGGGCTTCTTTATTTTTCAGCATAGATTTGGTGCTACCTAAAGTACCATTTTCCCCTGTAAAATTATTTTATCACTGAGATATATTAAAATAGATGTAAAAAAATGATTCATATAGTTAACTGTAGAATATTCCTTTACCCTATGTGAACATATATCCTCTGATTGGTTTAACAAAAAAGCTAAATGGCCAGTAGCTAGGCAGGATTTTTCGGGGCAGAGAGAATGCTGGGAAGAAGGATGGAGTTTGAGGAGATGCCATGAGATGCAGAGCGAGCAGGATGGCATGTACATAGATGAGGTAAATGAGCCTTGGGGCAGCACATAGATTAATAGAAATAGGTTAATTTAAGTTATAAGAGCTAGCTAAAAAACAAGCCTAAGGTATTGGCCGAGCATTTATAATTAATATTGAGTTTCTGTGTGGTTATCTGAGGGCAGCTTGTGGGATAGAGCTGATTGGCGGTCCTAATGAAAAACTCCACCTACAAATGGTGCCTACCATCAGGCAATGTAGATCCACATAAAACCCAAGAAAGCTTAAAAAAAAAAAGCTTCTAGGGCTGGAGAAATGGTTCAGTGGTTAAGAGCACTGGCTGCTCTTCCAAAGGTCCTTCAATTCCCAACAACAACATGGTGGCTCACAACCATCTGTAATGTAATCTGGTGCCCTCTTCTGGCAAGCAGAACACTGTATACATAATAAATAAGTAAATCTTTAAAAAAAAAAAGGGGGGGGGGGTCTAAACACAAAAATGGAGTCCAACATGGCTTCCTGGTAACCACCTTCTCTTGGAAAGGCTCAGTGCTAGCAACAAACAAAGGCGTGGCTCCTTTAAGAGGGGGCTTCCTGGCTCCTTGGTAGCAGCAAACACAAGAGCGGCTCTTCTAAAGGCCCTGCTACTGATCACTTAAATGGGGCTCATGAGCAGCAGGCAGCACGCTACTTGGTGGCAGTGTGGACCTAAAAACTTTCCAGAGTTGAGGCGGTAAAAGTGGTTCTCCTGTACCTCCACCATGAGGCTAAGCTCTCAGGGACCTGAGGCGGGAAAAGCCAGTCACCAACACGCCATGAGCTAAGTTACACAGTGGTTTAAGTTTTGCTCAAGCAGACAAAAAAGATTACAGATACACAGTAAAGACAGATCCAGAGAAAAGAAACTTCTAAATGGGTTACAGTGTGTTTAAAAATATACATAAGCTTGAGAGAGAAAGGAAAAAGGATATATACAGTCATAGAATTTAAAAAAAAGTTTAAAATAATAAAGTCCTTAAAAAAGGAGTAAAGATAATATATATATATATATATATACACACACACACACTTATATATGCACCAAATATAGATGGGAAATACACAGAGAGTCTGGATCGTACGTGTTACTGTGTTGTCTTTGAATTTTTTGACTGTTGATAAAGGAGTGATAGCTGCTAAGAGACATTGTATTATAAAATCTGCTAGATTAAACCAACCTAGATATTTTAAAAATATCTTGACTTCAAAATGGAAATCAAAAGGTGTGTTGCTTTAGGGGAGAGTTTATGCTTTTATTTCCATAGGAAATGAGAGGCTGTGGATTCATTCCAGGTTGATATGGATCAGGTTTGATCAGGAAAGACACCCTGAAAATTCTGGCTACAGACATAAAAAAATAAACCTAGAAAAACTACAAAACATGTAACATATTTTACCTGCTCAAACATAAAACAAACAAAAAAAATCATCTTTGGCTAACTTGTGTACAACACAAAGTCTATAATTAATACAGACATGTATGTTACCTTTAAAAGTTTATGTATTTTCAAAGCAAGGAAACCAAACACCAATAAAAACAAATGAACCAGGTGATCCAGCACCTCAAAATGCCTTTGTTACAGTTTCCTCAGAGTTCTGCATCCAAAACAGCTTCAAGGCTGCTGGCTAAGACAGTTCAGCCTCACTAACTACTTCAGCCAAAACTTAACAATTATCCTGATTTTCTTAAGGTTCCCCCAAAGATGCCAGTGCCCCAGACAACAGGGAGCAGTCCACAAAAACAACACCCACATTCCCAAAACATGGGCTATGGATATTTGCAATTGTTTGGGGCGGGGGGTTGGTTATAAGTTGTTACTGGTTATAGTTAGGGGGAAAAAAACTAAACAAAAGAGTTAAATTCTAAGATCTCTTTCTAAATGAAAAAGGGGGATGTGACATAGAAAAGGGAAGATTCTTGAATCTACTTTAATCCAAAAAACAACTATTAATCTCAAAATATTTTACATTGGTATGGATTTTGGTTATTGATACAAATTTAAAGTTAATTTTGTTATAGTGCACGTATGTTTCTACTCTTGTTTGGGGCATTGTGTTTATGCAGCTCATTTAAAAATGTAATGTATAATTAAGAAATGCAGATTATTACTTAGTCATCTTTAATAAGCAAACTTGTAGTCATGTTAGTAAGTTTTCAAGGTTAAACAGATATATTTAGATAGGTGATCTTCAAACACTTCAAAGACCTACAGAATATGACATTTAATATGTTTAATAACCTAAGGCTTTTCATGATAGTGAGATACATCTGCTCCTGACAGAACCAATTTACTTCAAAAGAAGTATAGAGTTTGCTTTCTTTATGGAAAAAGCTTGCCATTTGGGCAAAAAAAAAAAAACCTGCCTTTGCCTCAATTGCTGACAGTTTACTGTCCAAACTGGACCCGCATGATGTGAAATAAAGTGACTATCAAACTTTGCAATACAAGGTAAGACAGTCCTTCAAAATTCCCTGCTTCTCAGAAAAATTTGTCAGATATAGTAGGGCTATAGGTCAAAGATGGATGCCCCAATGTTACAAAAGAACTCTGGGTGACTGTCCAGGCAGCCAGATGTCCCTGTCATTAGGTAACATTACACTCTTCTGGGGTCTTTGATGGTGTTAAAGACTAAATAATTAGACTTAAAGTTTTCCTTAGTTATGATAAAAGGTAAGTTAGATATGAAACTCTAGACTCACAAAGACAAGATAAATAATAGAATATTTTCTCTAAATTTGCCAAATATAAATTGAGTGGATATTGTAACTGTAATTCTTACTTGATAACTGTTTTTGTTATATTACATAATTTTAGTATGTTAAAATCAAAACATTTCTTTTTTATTTAGACAAAATAAAAAGAACAGTGGAATATTCCTTTACACTATGTGAATATATGTCACTGTGATTGGTTTAATAAAAAAACTAAACAACTAGTAGCTAGGCAGGATTTTTGGAGCAGATACAATGCTGGGAAGAAGGGAGGAATCTGAGGCGACATGAGAGCTAACAGAATAGGAAGTTCATAGATGAGGTAAACGAGCCTCAGGGCAGCACACAGATTAATAGAAATGGGTTAATTTAAGTTGTAAAAGCTAGCTAAAAACAAGCCTAAGCTACTGGCTGAGCATTTATAATTAATATTAAGTCTCTGTGTGGTTATTTGGGAGCAGCTGGTGGGACAGAGCTGATCAGCAGAAAAACTCTGCCTACAGTTAACACTAAAGCTATTTTCATTTAAGAAATTTTTAAACAGTTATATGAAAATGTAACTTCTGAAAACTTTGCCTTATCATGACCACTGTACACTCTGCCTGATGTGCTTATTGACACCATGTTCCTCCAGTTTCCAAAGGGCTTCAATGAAAAAAGCATGTCATCCCAAGTTCCTGCATCACCAGTTCTGTTCTTTCAGATTCTGAACAGCACAGATTTACATCTATAGCTATTTCTATTATAATTAGATCGCCTATCACATCTGGAACTAGGGCACTAATTATCTGACTTTACACCAAAGTTCAAGTGTTTCTGAGTGAAAACAACTAAAAAGCCACCCACCTGATATGTGAGTCTGACTGGTTTCAAGCTCAGGCTGACACAGTTTGAGCACAGACTCCTGAAATGTGAGCTGCTGCTGGAAGTACGACAAGAGATCTGCCACCTTGCTGTCATCCTCATTATCTTCAATGCTGAAACAAAGAGGATGTGAGTCACTGAATGCCTCAAGCCGTAAGAGCACACAGGTTAAAACCTGTTTGTTCACAGCACCTTCTAAACGTCTTTAGAAACTCACCTAAAAAACAAACTTTCTTACTAGATGTGCTAATGTGTGTCCTGCCTTGTTACAGAGCACCATACCAGTTGTTCAAACAAAAATGTTCTGGTAATTATCCAAAGAGTTAGAATTTTTTAGGTTCAGGCACTGAGATTTAATTAGTTTAATGGTAGAGATTTTATGAGTTAGTGAAAAAAATTAAACAATTTGAAAATTTTGCATAAGTTCTTTAGTGAATTTTTTTGTGTGGGGGTATTTGTCTGTATGTCTGTGCACCATGCAGAGCCCCCAGAGGTCAGAAAAGGGATTGGATCCCCTGGAACTGGTGTTACAGTTGTGAGCTGCCATGTGGATGATGGAAATTGAACCCAGGCCATCTAAAAGAACAGTCAGTGCTCTTAACCACTGAGCCACATCTCCAGCCCCTACTTAGTGATCCAAAATCCCTTCTGACTGTATGAAAAATAAAATGCAGATGCCATTTGAGTTGCTAAGTTTTCTAAAGAAATTATCTTAATCTGTCATACTACCCTAAAGAGTGAAATATCAAATCTGAACAAGTCTTACGATCTACAAATCATCTACCAACATTTACAGATGTATAGCTGCAAGGTTGTTTTAGTTTTCCATTTTGAGGAAGTTAACCTTAAAGATGATCAGAGTTACAGAAAGGCTTGCAGGAGGATGGAGTTAGGAAAACAGGAAGGGCATTTCACGATACAGAAAGCAGATATGGTTGGCTCTAGATAAACTCAAGGGCCCATCTAATAAAACTTCAACACAGGCGTGAAACCCCGTGTCAAAAAATCAAATCAAACAAAACAAAACAAAAACAAAAAACTTCAACGGGGGTGGAATTTTCCCAAAACAGAATCCTTAGAACTTCACAGATCTGGTAACACAAACTCCATGAATCTGGCAATACAAATTTGACTGAATCCTTATACAGTGCCCATAACATCTGGGTTTCTATAAACAAACACATTTTTTTCTTTCTTTCTTTCTTTCTTTCTTTCTTTCTTTCTTTCTTTCTTTCTTTCTTTCTTTCTTTCTTTCTTTTTTTTTTTTAAGTGTTTTTGTTTGTTTGTTTCTCTTTTTTGAGACAAGAGTTTCTCTGTGTAACCATCCTGGCTGTCCAGGAACTCGCTCTGTAAACCAGGCTGGCCTTAAACTCAGATCCGCCTGTCTTTGCCCCGCAAGTGCTGGGTTTAAAGGTGTGTGTACCACCACCAGGACCAGGCTGCATTTTTTTCTTAAAGCACCTAGCACATAGTTATAAAACTGACTAAGATCCATGTCTACATAACTCCATCCAAACTCAAAGATGATTTAGAAAAGCCCAAATGATTCGTTTGAGTATGAACTACTTCACACTGTTAACTCTAATTTGGTGAAGAGTATTATGAGCTGAAAAATTTAAACAGGCAATTAATACTGACTTCATTGGATGTTTATAATATGATTTATCCAACTCTTAAATGTTGATTTTTCTGTGTTAAGAAACACTGGTTCTGGGAGTAGGAAGAGGACCAGCAAGAAAGAAGGAGAAAGAACAAAGCTGAATTACACCACACGAACACACCCCAAGATGAAGCACATCACTTTGTATGCTAACTTCAAATAATTAGAAACATTGGCAATAAGCATACATACTGAAAAATGTAATTGTATTATTTCAAGACAGAACAAATAATAAAGTAGCGGATAATTCCTTAGCAAAACTCTATGTGATGGGCCAGGTGGTGGTGACACAAACCTTTAATCCCAGCACTGAGGAGGCAAAGACAAGTGGATCTCTGTGAGTTCGAGGTCAGCCTGGTCTCCCAAGTGAGTTCCAGGGCAGCCAGGGCTACACGGTAAAACCCTGTTACAAAAAGCCAAAAAACAAAACAAAACAAAACTCTATGTTTTGTGGGGAAGCACTACTAACTGAGCTATATTCCTAGGCTTGTAACGCCCATTTGAACCTGACATTTCCTCCTGGGCACAAACAACTCTGCTTTTAATGCCACCAAGTTGGGCTTTGGAGGGAAGTTAGGTCAAAACAATTTTGTAACTGTCTTGCAAAAAAGCATTGCTTTGAAATATACTCTTAATCTTTTTTCCATTTAAACCATCAATGCTTCTTCCTAACTGATGGAAGTGCTGTCAGGTACAATGAAACATCATTTCTCTCAATGCTTATACCTTGCACCTATGCTTTTAGGCAATGCTATTTGACAGGTTTGATAATACTCATCTATACACATTAAGAGAATGAGAACACTATAGTTCAGCATTTTCCTAATGAGATGCCTTTTTTTGAAATGTCAAAAAGATTAAAACACAGAGGCTTATATAATGAAGTTCTATACACCTACCACCACCTTCAAGCATTAATTAATATATTTATCAACTAGCCTAACCACATTTAGTACTTTCCACTTCAAACAGATTTCTGAAGGTTGAAATATATTCTTTAATTCATTCTTTTCAATAATCATCAATTTAATTTTAAAAACTTTCATCACATTATGTTTGTTACATCTACTTAAAATGTAGATGTAATCTTAAAATTTCTCTAATTAAATAAGTCTACTTATAAACATGGACACACTAAACACAACAGTAACAGAATAAGCATCACCTTCTTAGCAGGTTCAGAGTTAGAATGGCAAAAAGTGCTTAACTTATAAACTTTATGCATTACTATCTGTCAAATTATATACGCACTAGCTGTTTCCAATGCCATCACCATCTGGAGACCGGGTATAAGTAATCTTGAACTCAATATCAGGTACAAGTTGCATAGCCCTACGGTAGAACTTGATGGCTAAAAGAAGAGATAAGCTGAATTAGGTATGGCCACACATTTCTGTCAGTTACTCTGATTGCCCTTACCTGTGGTTGGCACACATCTTTATGAACAGCTGAATACTTCAAACATGCAACAGTAGCACACTGAACAAACATATCTCGAAACTATGCTGCTCAGGTTCCAATCCTCTCAAGGTTAACAGGTTGGGGGACTATCTTCTTATCCTTCCCATGTTTTTCCCATCCTCTCTGACTCATTAGACATGATTCTATGTGGGTGTTTCTTTATGGGACTCCATTTGTTAATGCAATTGTTACAGCTCAGAATCATTACTTCTGGATGAACTTTTCCTGTGTCACAAAGTTGAAGAAAATGAAATGCTGGATATAATCAAGAGATTTGCAATTCATCCTTCCAATCCAATTTCCTTTACCCCAGTGTGCCCTTACTCAGCTAAATAAACTTTAAATATTACTTTTATTTGAAATATTTTATTTCTACTTTTTAGAGCTTATACATATAACATTTCCTCCTTCCCTTTTCTTTCCTTTCCTTCCTCCAAACCTCACATATACCCCTCCTTGTTCTGTTTCAAATTCATGGCCTCTTTCTTTTAATTAATTGTTAACATACATAGAGATATGTGCATGTAGATACATATATATTCCTACATATAACCTGCTCAGGCTGTATGTTACCTGTGTGTATGTTTTCAGGGTTGACACTTGGTGTTGGTGTACTCCAATCTGGGGATGACTTTTCTTTTATTCTCAGAATACCTTAGTTTCCTGTAGCTTTGTGTAGGGTTGAGGCCTCCTGGGCTTTCCCCCATTTTATTTTTTATTTCTATATATGTGTAGGTGCCCAAGAGGACAGAAGAGGGTGTTAGATCCCCTGGTGCTGGAGTTACAGAAGTTGTGAGCACCGCTGAGCATCTCTCTACACTAATAAAACTCATTATTTTTGTTGTTTTATTTTTTTTTCCTTTGAGACAGGGTCTTGTTTCCCTGGTTGGCCCTGTATACTCAGTATATAGCTGATATTGGCCTCAAACTTGTGGCAACCCTCCTGCCTCAGCCCTCCAAGCACTGGGATTACAGTATGCACTACTATGCCCGGCTTAAATCCTGCTTTTCATAACTCCTGTGGGTAAGCAGTTTATAGAGATGTGGCATTCCCCCTCTCTCCCCACGGGAATCTGGAACCCAAGAAGCTGATTAGCTCTTTTCCTTTGGGATGAAGTTCATTCAATTTGCTATATTCTGTAATGTTTCCACACTCTGAGTCTAGTACTATATGTTAAGTACAGGGTGAAGCCTCACAAACTAATGCAGACTACATAAGGGACTTGACCAGTTAGATACTCAAAATATGGATAAAAATATCAGTAGAAAAAATTTCCAAATAAATACAGTAACTTCAAATGATGTTATTTTCCATGTGTTTTCAAAGAACTTAATCTCAAACATTTTTTTCATGCCCCAATTACTATCATTACCACCAAAAAAAACTTAATATGGAAAGGATCACTCTGCTTATGTGTACATTATCTACCCTGCTCCTTGCTGGAGATAGAACCTAGGTCATGCATTACACACAGCAGGTGAGGATTCCACCACTGAGCTACCTCTCCATTTTACTAATGCATTTCTGTAGGGTTTGTAGAGACAAAAGCTGTAGCACCTGCCTTTGGTAAAATGTAAAGTTAAGCTTAGAAAGACCAACTACGTGTTCTTTGATTTCATCCTTTGTATTTCATGAATCCAAAATATTTTCACACATGAAAAGAACACAATATGATTTTTATTTTATTAATGAATAACTAATACAAAACTAAATATAGAAAATTTATTTTACTCATCCTACAAATATGATAATATTGCCCTGCAATGTATTTTGGAAACAAATTATATATAATTCATTTATTTTAACTAATTATTTTTATGAAAAGGGGTCTTTACTATGTAACTCTGGCTGGCCTGGAACTCTTCATGTAGACCAGGTTGGCCTCAAACCTTCAAGGATCTTCCAGCCACAGGAATGACTGCTGTACCTAGTCTAATTTTTGTTTTTAACTTAAAATATAATTTCAAGTAGAAGGAGGAGAATGTTCTATACTCAATAAATTCCATCACAAGAAAACGCGGATCACTAATGAGCTACAATTCATAAGTAGGGTTTTACCTTCATAGAGAGCTCCGTTTTGTTCTTCTTCTACTGCCTTCAGGAAGAGTTCTCGAGCCTGTGAAATAAAAAGGTGAAAAAAAAAATTTTTTTTTGAAAATCTGTATGGTAAGTAGACAAACTGGTATGGTGGCACAAGACCTCAATCCCAGCACTTGAGAGGCAGAGGCAGCAGGATCATCCTTATGTGAGGTCAAACTGGGTTTCATGAATCCCTATACAAAAATAAATAAGTAAATAGAAAGTACATTTATAGTAGAAAGACAGCATTTTCAAACGATGCTGTAAAAACTATATATCCAAAGCAAAACAATGGATTTGGCCTAAGCCTCACAGCTTACATAAAAATAACTCAAAATGGATTATGAACTCAAAAGCAAAATACAAAACTATTGAAAAAAAACTTCAGGGAAACGAAAAATATCTTGGGGTCATAGGTGGCTCTTCTACGTGAACGACACAAAAAACTATGAATCATAAAAAGAAAGGCTAACATACTGCCTCGTAAAGACTCCTGCTCTGAGGGGCACCCTGCTAGGATGCGGTGACATGAAGATGACAGCCCCCATGTAAGAGGACAGCGACAGGGTCAGGCAAGCAGCTAGCATGCAGAGTATATCCAGTGTGAACAGCTACAAACTGTCCAGATACGGAGATGACTGACATAACATGACAACATGTTCAGTTTAAAATATAACAAAACACCCAATTACAGCTCCCAAAGAGCCAGGAGCCCAGCGCCAAGTGAGACGAGCTAAGGCATAGGCAGCTGAGGCAGGGGGATCACGGGAAGTTCTAGGCCACTCGGGCCTACACAGTGAGTTCCAGGCCACCTGGACTATAGAATGAGAACCTGTCTCAAGACAAACACAAAAAACCCAACCAACCAAAGATCCTTTGAAAAGGCAAGAGTATTTAGAAATTTCCACTTCTGCCTTTTTGGGCTTCTGTTGTAAATTCCAGACATCCATTTTTTAAGAGACTAGGTGACTCTTAAGAGGCAATAAATTAACACAAACATTACACGCAAATGGTAGGTGACAGAAAAAAGGCTGTATTAGTTACTGTGATAAAATGCCATGACCAAGGCAGCTTAGAAAAGAAAAGCTTTATTTGGGCTCATGGTTCCAGAGGTTTGAGGTCCACGGGGGTAGGGGGTGGGGATGGGGGATGGAGTGAAGGCATGCTGCAAGAACAGGAAGCTGAGGGCTCACATATAACGCCAAGCATGAAGCAAACTTGAATGGCTGAGTCTTGAAACTCTCAAAGCCCCCTCCAGTGACATGCTGTCTCCAACATCTCCCCAAACAGTGTCACTAGGGACCACGCACTCAAACGCCCAAGGCTACTGGGGACATATCATTACATCACAACCAAGCCCATAGTAATAACACCACCCCAGACAGTTAGAAGTTGTAAAGAATAGGTAAGCAGGAATACTGGTTAAAAAATTTTCCACATCAGAAAAACATTATTTTCCTTCACAAACACATCTCTATCAACAGAGTTGACTAATGATGAATCATGCCAGTGAAAAATCTCTATGTGCTGCAAAAGAGAGTGAATTTGTTAGAGCATTTCAGCACTTAACTTTTCTTCCTTTGCCAGCTCCTGCCTTCCTTTGGTGTCTGCAGCTGCTTTCAGTATGGAGCCTCTTCCTGACCTGCAAGGCCGAGTGTCTAGATTACTGGAACCCACACCTGGGGCAAGTTCAAACATCCACTGAGCTCTGAACATCTGGAGCTGTGCCTGTAACAAAAGGATATTTGAGGACCCATCAAGAGCAGGTAGTGCATCTCTGGAGTGACTTAGCAATATGCCCAGAATCTACTTCAATGTACATTCTTGTAATTCTAAGGCCAGAAAACAGTCACTCTCTTCTTAACGAAATACCTGATAAACGTACTTAAAAAAAAATCATTTTCTGCATTAAACTTTAAGGAATAAATATTAGTTGAAAGTAAGTCTGTCTATACAATAAAAAGCCTAAAAATACTGGAGGATTAAATTGTAGTCAGAATTGAAAATATAAGCCCTGAATTAGGGGCTGAATTTACATGGTGCTGAACAATTGTGAATAATGCACAGCTAGTAGATATTACAAAGCTCCTAAAAACTTCTATGTCAGCCCAAAGTCCTTCTCTTTTAGTAAACATTCTCTACTCCAAAAAGGAAATCCTTCTAAACACAGATCATTTAAATATAAAACACAGAAAAAGTCAAGCCCTTTAAGGAAGAAATTGTTACTCCAACTTCTGAAAACAGCCAAGTTATCATCCCAGCTGGGTACTGCCTCAGCAGGGTCACACTGCCTTTGGGCTTCCCACGTAATGACCTGGCTCCTGGTGAGGGCAATCTATCCTCAGAAGCCCACAGGACCAGCTCAGGCAGTCCACTAAGACTGCACTACAGCCGGGCTTCCTCCTCTTCTGTCTCCCTCGCCCAGCCTCCCTCGCAAGGTTCTGACTCTTAGGTGCCCTGAAGAGCAATCTCTATTCTGCTTTCCCCCTGAGAGCTCAAACCAATAAACTTCTCCTCCAGAAGAGAGCCACTTCTACCAGAATCGTGTCTATTATTTCTGGCTAACTTTTTGAAAAGGTGACTTACAAATGTTCTAAAAATGTTCTGTACAGGGCTCTGGTTCCCACACTCTTCTAACATGTTACAGTTATACCTGACCTGCAGAATCTTTAGCTGCATTCATTATTTACTAAATGAAATGTACCAAATAAACAAGTATTATAATACCTAGAAGTTCAATAATTAGTTTAATTACAGTAATTTTGAGTTTAATACAAAAGATTTATCTCATCCTTGTAAATGGCTATAGTGTATTTCAGATTATGGTAGCACCATTCCTTAGAACAAGTAATGGATATTTAGGTCATGTGAAACTTTACCATATATGTTGTAATGCTATGACAGGAATCTTTGAACCATCATATTTACTCATTTTCCCTATTATTTCCTTAGATTTAATCTCCTGGAGAATTGTTGCATCAAAAGGGAATGCATACTTTTAATTTTGATACACATTGCTTGTGTACCCTCCAGAAAAATAATGGCCGTTTATAATCTCAAGTGGAATGTGTAAGTGTTTTCACAGTCCAGACAGAATTGGACATTATTCCATAAACCAGTTAAATTATTAATGAGGCTTATTATGTCTTCAAATATTTAACAGCCATTCATATTTTTCCATTAACTGTCCCATTCACCTTTCCTGTCTTTTGTTCCTCTGATTTATGCACATAATCTATACACTGAGGATTCTAAACCTTTGTCCACAAGGCAAACAGTTGTTCTAGTGATTTCTTTCAACTTTACCATGCCTTTTGTTATGCACAGACTTTAAACTCTTAAGTGATCAATCTTGTTATTTAAGGTTATGAGTTTTGAGGCATGCTCATGTATTATTTTGAACACTTTAAACCTACATTCTGGGGAGCAAAGCAATAGTTCAGTGGGTAAAAGCACTTGCTGCTAAGCCTAAGGACCCAAGAAGCCTAATGACGCGAGTTCTATCCCTGAGACCCATGTGGTGGAAGGAAAGAAATGACTCCCACAAATTATCCTCTGACCTCCACATGGGCACACACATGCACACACAAATAAATAAAAGTAATAAAAAAAATTGTAAATTACATATTGAACTCCAAAGCTGTGGTTATTGATATCTATGTTTACAGCAAAGGTATGGTTTAAGTATGCTATAAAAAATATGAAAGTCCAAGCCAGGCAGACACTGGTAGTTCATGCCTTTAATCAATCCCAGCACTTGGGGGCAGAGGCAGATCTCTGAGTTAGAAGTCATCCTGGTCTATAGAGAAAGTTCCAGGATAGCCAAGGCTACATACAAAAAGCAAACAAACAGAGAATAGGAAAGTCCAGCTAAATTCCATGCAAAGAGCTGACAAACGCTCCCCACCCGGACCAGCAGTCAACAGAACTGAAGACACACACCTGCAGGTCTCTCTCAGCAGGACTCTCCTTTTCATCATCACCCACTCTGACAGCATCAGAATGACAATCTTCCTCCGCTTCTGCCTGAGGAGAACAAACCAGAACAATGTCAGAAACGCAAACACGAGTTTCCCTTTGTGATCTACTCAACTGTTCACTAATTGTTAACAACTGTTAACTAGTACCACACCTTTGAGTTTGTGGAACCCACTTTGAATATCAAGGCTGTACAATGCACTTAGGACCCTGCTATTTATTTCCAAAGGAAAATCAGTCTGAAAAGCATATTCTCTACTCTAAGCCACAGGAGTGTTAGTATCACCATGAATCTTAAAATTTTGTTCCCAAAAGTGTAATATCAATTCCACTCATCCAAAAGTCCTTTTGAGCTGGGCAGTGGTGGTGGTGCACACCTTTAATCCCAGCACTCAGGAGGCAGAGGCAGACAGAAAGGATCTCTGTGAATTCGAGGCCAGCTGGTCTACATAGTGAGTTCCAGGACTGCCAGGGCTACACAGAGAAACCCTGTCTTGAAACAAACAAACAAACAAACAAGTCATTTTGAATCTAGAATTTGCTATCAGTAAATGTTTCTTTGGCCTCTTATTTTCTATAAATTGTGCCTGGATCTAGGAGAGGAAATAGAATCAAGTCTGGTAAGTTGGCACCGCTCTCTGAAGACCACCCCACAAGTAATGCGTTTTCCAGCAGGAACCCAAGTGTCCTGAAATGCAGTCATAAGTCCTATCACCAGTGTTCCAAATACAATTATTTCAGCATAACTAAAAGCAAAAACTTTCCAAAACAATTCTGTGTTCACAAAGCTCAGCACGTTATAGAGGCTGTGATGTTTCGTGCCAACGAAATACAATTGCTTCTCTCTAGATGATCTACTTTGGTAAGTTTAAATGATACCAATGAAAGAAAATTTGTACTTCAACTCTTGTAATACTGTAAAATCAACTCCACTAGGCTTCAGATTTGGAGTTGGAGATGGCTCAGCAGTTAAGAGCATTCTGCACTTCCAGATGACCCAGGTTCCGTTCCCAGGACCCACAGGGTGACTGACATACATTCAGGGTATCGAACTTCAGAGGGCATGGTATCTCAGCCAGGCATGGTATCACATGCCTTTAATCTCCAGACTCAGGAGAAAGAGGCAGGCAGTCTCCTTGAGTTCAAGGTCAGCCTGGTGACATACTGAGTTAAAGGCCAGTGAAAGAGTATACAGTGAGACCTTGTCTTTAAAAGGAAGGGAGGAAGGGAGGGAGGGAGGGAGGGAGGGAGGGAGGGAGGGAGGGAGGGAAGGCAGGCAGGCAGGCAGGCAGGCAGGCAGGCAGGCGGGGAAGCCCGTCTCTTTTTTTAGTGCTGAGGAACTGAGTCCAGAGCCTTGCACATGGTAAACAAGTACTCTACCACTGAGCCACTGAGCTGTATCCCAACCAAAGCAACCTCTTCTATTTTATCTCTATTAGAAACTCAATCTTTCACATTGGAGTGGCTGCAAGTAGAATAAAGGTGGACTGGATTCTAGTATGTAGCTTTGGGCCTAATAAATGTTTCTGTTTACTATTTCCACTGTATCCTTTTAGTTTCAGTAAATTAAATGACTAAAATGAATCCTACTTCCCAGGAAAATGAAGTATTGCCTCAGTCCAGTCTGTTAGCTAATAACTTATCAGCAAGGGGAACTTGCTCAACACTCAACGTGAGCAGCCCTACACAGAAATGTGGTAATGTGGGAAAGGACACTGAAGGTTAGCTAGGGATAATACCAAAACCAATGTTGTTGTCTCTAGTATCCACACACACATGCAGAGGGGAGTATGCACAGTTTCATACACACATGCCACCCCCGAAAAGGAAGAAAAGCCAAAAAAAAAAAAAAAAAGCAATTCCATGTAGTTCCAAAGACAGCACATTTTAACTGTAAGTTATTTCCAGGAGAGAAAAGGTTTTATTACCATAGATCTTTGAACAGAGCAACCAGACACATTTGCACCACAAACAGTATAACATAAACAAGCTCTGCTCACACCTTATCTCAAGCAACCAGACTCAAAGCAGGGGCCAGTAACACTTGACTAGCCGGTACAGCGTGAAATGCTTGGTGCTCTGTAAAGGTTACATCAGTGAAGACATAAACGAAAGAAGCATTTGTTCTAAGTCTGGACCTTGGGTTTGGATAAAAGGGCTTGGACAGCTGTCCCCCAAAAGGTCCATGTGTAAAAGGCATGGTCCTTAGGTTGGCACTCCTGGACATTGAAAGAACCTGTAGGATCTGGCCTAGTGCTTGAGTCATAGGGGGCAAATCCTTGAAACAGACTGTGGGACCTCTTTCTTTTCTGTGTCCTGGCTCATGAGGTGGACAGTTTCCTCATTTACGTGTTCCTGCCAGGATGTGCTGCTTCATCAGAAGCTCGAAGCAATGGAACCACTTGGATCCCAGAATTGATCCTCTAGAACCTTTATAAATGAATTCTTTATAAATGATCACAGGTATTCTGTTGTAATAAGAAGCTGATCTCCTAGGAAATACATCAGGGACTCTGAAATGCATGGATCCCACAGAGAAGCATATTTCTCTTTTTTAAGAGTCGATTTTTCACTGCAAACCCTAAGCATAGCTAATAAGAGAGGACCCGAGTCCAGCAGAATATCCTTTTAGTAGGACAGCCTTCTAGCTATTGCCTGGCAGTCAGACTAAGCTAACTTGATCTGAAGAGCTTTTCCTGCTCACACCAGGGTGCTGCTTGCTCTCTGGACCTGGACTACCATTTCCCTCACTTAGACGCTCCGACTTATCTTCAAGATTCAGGTGAAGGTTCATCTTGGCAGCTTTTCCCAATTCTCTTTTTGTTACCTTAATTCTGTATTGAAATGATTTGTTTCCTTCAGTGGAATGAGTATACTGAAGGCAGAGAACACATCTTGGTCACCTTTGCTACCTTTAGGATCAAACACATTCCATGATGCTTGGTAAAACACCAGCCTAGTGAGCTTTTGTTCCTTGAAGCAAGGCCTCATTCTATACAGCCTAGGCTGTACAGTGGTCCCAGTGGTTTTCCTCCCTGGGACGCCTGAATGCTAGGAAGAATGGAAGTGTGAGACATAAGATATACGCAACCACACTATGATCTCTTCCTTTCTGTGGAGCTGGAGAGATGGCTCAGCAGTTGAAGACTTGATATTCTTCCAGGGGACCTGAGTTTGGTTACCAACACCCATGTCCAAGCAGCACACAGCATCTCCAAGGGATTGGAACCCTCTTCTGGCCTCTGTGGGCACCTGCACATACATGACATCCTGTCTCAGATAGGGTTACTATTGCTATGATGAAATGCCATGACCAAAAGCAACTTGCAGAGGAAATGGTTTATTTGGCTTACACTTCCACTGTTTATCATCGAAGAAAATCAGGACAGGTATTCAAACAGGGCAAGAGGCAGGAGCTGATACAGAGGCTGAAGAGGGGTGCTGCTTACTGGCTTATTCCTCAGGGCTTGCTCAGTCTGCTTTCTTATAGAACCCAGGACCACCAGCCAAGAGATGGCACCACCCACAACAGGGGATCTTATGAAAGCATTTTCTCAATTGGGGCTCCCTGCTCTCAGGTAACTCTAGCCTGTGTCAAGTTGACGTAAAACTATTCAGCACACATACACTCATACTCATTCACACACACAAATTTAAAAACAATTTAATTTAAGAAGAGAGAGATCTATAAAGAAAATTGGTTATTTCTGGGTCATCTTTTCAGATATGACATTCCATGATTAAAAGTTTATCATAGATCACACTGTATAGGTTTGGTAACACTGAAGATCTGGTACTGTACCAAAATCCACACCATGCCACACTAGTAACAGGCTCAAAAAAAAAAAAAAAAGTTGAATACAGAATGCCTATCTCAAAGATAAGAAAATAGGAAACCTGTAATAAGACAGGCTTTTCCCTGAGTTTCTGTATTATAACAGAATCCACTGTTAACCTGATTTTTGATAGTATGATCTGGGATTTTACTACATTTGGTCAATTTCAGTGCCACTTGAAATAAATAGGCGTTTAAGAAATTTTCACTTTTTTCATAATTGAAAATTACTCAAGCATCATTGTATATTTGAGTAAGTTTCCTCACAGATGGTATTAATTAAATACGAAGGTTAAGGGCTTAATCTTGGTCAGAGAACTACTTTTCAAAGTTTAGAAGAATAATCAATTAGTGCGTTTTCTGTGCGCCAGGTTAGCTGCACAAAATAAATCGTTTCGGCCAATTCACTTCAGGACCGACAACCACTTGAGTGTTCTAGTCAGTCTGGTATCTTTCATTCTCAATTCATTCAGCCCTAGCCGGAGATGAGTTTCTTGGTCACTGCAGAGACGGGATATTCCATGCAACAGTCCCGTTGAGACCTGAGCTGTCTGTCACACATGATGGGGCTTAGCGCAGTCTCTCCACCTGCACACAGAGAAGTGGCTTAGGCCGCGGCTACCACGAAATTAGACCCGGAGGGAGCCCTCCAAGTCTGCCAGGACTGTCGGCCACTATCATCACACCCGGGCACTGAAGTCACGGGGGGCGTGCGTCCGGAACTCGGGGCTCCCGAAGACGCAGAGAGCGTCTGTGGGCCCGGCTGCCAGAAGAGGAGCAATCAACAAGTGTCTCCGCTGGCCAGGGCCACCTCCCTCGTGCAGAGACCAGGAGCGCTCGCCTCAGACCCCACTCCCTGCGCGCACAGCCTGGAGCCGCCGGAGCCGGCCTTATCCTCCCCGTCCCGACGGCCCGGCCCTCGCTGCCCGCTCGCGCTGCCCCCCCCCCCTCCACCTCCCGCGGTTACCATGCTGGCGGCCGGCCGGCCGGCTTCGTCGAGGGGCTCCCCGCGCCCGGCTCCCGGAGGAGGGCTGGCGGCTGCCCGGTGTCTACTCCTGCCCGTCTGCTGCAGCGGGGCTTAGCAGAGTTCTCGGTCGGAGAAGCGCACCAGGCAGCGGCAGTAACTGCGGGCCCGGCGTACGGCAGCCATCTTCGCGGGACAGGGGGCCCGGGGCAGGCGCGCTGCGGCGGCGGCCGGGGACTCGAGCTGCGGAGGGGTCGCCGGTCGCCCGCGGAGGCCGAGCACCGAGCGAGGACCGGAGCGGCGTCGGCCCAACAGCAAGCGAGCTGGACGCAGCGGCGGGGCTGCCTGCTCGGCTGCGGAAACTGCGCCGCCGCGCCGCGCATGCGCACGGCCGCCGCCGCCGCCTGCTTGGCTCGCAGCAGCCCGGCGCGGGCAAGGGTGATGGTGGCCCTACTGTGTGCAGCCCTCCGCGTGGCCAGGCTGCCCGGCCTCGTTCAACCCGCTTGTCTGGTTCTGAGGCCACCCAGGCAGGAGGAAGCAGACGTTAGCTCAAAATGTTTGGACCTGAGTGTGGAGTAGAGCCCCCCGAGTCGATCCTCATAACTGGACGCTAGGGAACAGTAGGTTAGGCGCCCTGGGCACTGGGTGCCCTGTCGGAATGGGAAGAGTAATAACCCAACAGTCATTGCACCCCACAGACTCTGGACCGAGGAAAACATACGCTCATGTGTGCGGCCGGAGAGTGGTAACAGCCAACGCAAGGCACGTCGAACTACAGATCCCACAATACAACGGGGGAAAGAACGTGCTTCGCCTAGGCCTGAAACCCGACTCCTGCAGGGGGACGACGCAACGAGGCACGCTGGGATTTGTAGTCGGCAGGTCCACGTTGAGCCGGAACTTAACACCCACCCACCCCCAACCCTGTGCCACTTCTTAAAGCCCAAACATCCGATTCCACGTCAATAGAAGGCACTCGGATTGCACGTTTTAGAACTTTTTTCACCTACAGGCATATGCTAGCAAAACTTGCGGGCTTCGTAGCCTTTGACAGACATTTAGACAACATTTATTGAGTTTCTGTAAGTGTCAGGACCTAACCACCAGGACTCTACATTCTCCCGACTTCACAGAATTTAAATTTTTATTGTGCTACTTTATTCTGGAGCTCATAAATGAAGCACGTCTTCGGCAAAGAAATGGAGGTAAAAGGGAAGGGTGCAACTTGATTACAGTAAGAAATTGCAAATCCTTTGTATGTTGCTTATTGATTTAGTTTGTCATCCACCGAGTCCAGTTAATGTTGCCTGCTGGAAAATTGCCTGGTCTTGTTGGTTTGATTTTGTAAAAATAATCATAATTGCAGTGAGTTAATGAGTACAACTATCATGTCGTGTCCAGAAAACAGCATTTCAGAGCACACCCCGCCATCCGCATTCTCTCCACCCCACCTTCTTAGATGTTGCGGGAGCTGGGGGCTGGGGAGGGCATCTAGATGTCCCATTTAGGGCTGAGCACTGTCGCTTATTCTCATCGGGTTTTTTGGTTTTTGGTTTTTGGAGACAGGATTTCTCTGTGGTGTATTCACCTGGAACTCGCTCTGTAGGCCAGGCTGGCCTCGAACTCAGAGATCTGCCTGCCTCTGCCTCCAGAGTGGGCATTAAAGGCGTGCATTAGGATTAAAGGCATGCGCCACCGTTTTGTAATTAATGGAATCCACCTCTAGATGGAGACTGTCCTTAAGAATTAATCTAGTGGGATAGGTCAGGGGACTTGGCTAGAGGACCACCCCTAGGAAGATGGGTTCATATTGTAATTTTCCTTCCCAGGATTCCCACCTCCAGTGCATTGTCTAGAAGCCAGCATGAAGTGTTCACCTGGGTCTGTCTGTTCAGGTCTGCCTGAAGACTTTTTTTTTTTCTTTCTGCCTTTTTCTTTAAGATTCTAGCCAGAGCCTAAGTATGCTTTTAAACTCCCTAACTAAAAGCTTCCTTGCTCCTTCTCCAAAGTTTCCCTTCCTGTCATGTGGCTGCTGGTCTGCTCTGTTCTCTTCCTCCTAGCATTTCATGGTTTACAGCTCACCAGCCTTAGAGTTTTCCTTGTTCTTGAGCTTCTGCTTGTGTCCATTTTTAAACTCTTTTATTAACAAGACTAAGAACCCCAGGAAGGGAACTCAATTTCCTCAGTATCATATGATGGCTCTGCTGGGACTACCCAAGATTTCTTTCCTGCCTTTTAATTCCTTTTTAATTTTTTTTTTTTAAACAGGATTTTGTGTAACAGCCCTGGCTATTTTGGAACTCACTCTGTAGACCAGGCTGGTTTCAAACTCACAGAGATTCACCTGCCTCTGCCTTCCAAGTGCTGGGATTAAAGGCGTGCGCCACCACACACAGCTAATTCCTCTTTTTAAAAGACTTACTTTTATTTGTGTTTATATGTGTGTGCACCTGTATAAGATTATGTGCACCACATGTGTGAGAGGACCCAAGAAAACCAGAGGGTTTGGATCACCTGGAGCTGGTGTTACAGGTGACTGATGAGCCAGCTTACATAGATTCTGGAAACCTAAATTCAGGCCTCCACAAGAGCAGTACCTGCTTTTATTTATTTATTTTGTTGTTGTTTTGGGTTTTTTGTTTGTTTGTTTTTCGAGACAGGGTTTCTCTGTGTAGCTTTGGTGCCTGTCCTGGAACTCACTTTGGAGACCAGGCTGGCCTCGAACTCACAGAGATCCGCCTGCCTCTGCCTCCCGAGTGCTGGGATTAAAGGTGAACGCCACCACCGCCTGGCCTGCAGCAAGTGCTTTTAATGGCCAAACTGTCTCTCCAGCTCCCTGCTTCTTAATTCTTTAATCAGCAGAGAAAAGGAACCTGTTCCTTGACCTCTGAACAGCATCACTTTGACCAGTGATGAGTCTCTGCATTAACTGCTGTCCACTGCAGAAGACTTCTCTGACTAGGTAAGGTTGAGAGCAGTGCTAATCTCTGGGTATAAACAAATACTTAAAAGGCAGTTTAACAATGTGTCCATCTAGTAAAACAAGTCATGGGTTTCCTCCATAGGACCTTAACCTCCTGAGCCATGGACTTTGACAAGGTTTACTGTCTCAGACATGAATTCCTTCCTGTGGAGCAGGTCTCAGAGCCAATCAGAAAGCAGTTGATTTTACTTATCACCTCCATGCCGCTAATACACCAGTGGAGTTGTCTTGCCTAAATCCTATGTTTTAGAGCAGCCCTTTTCTATGGATGTTTTTATTTGTACACTAAGTTAACTACGTATAAAAAAAAAAAAACTACTTTATATTCAATGTTGGCCAAAAATTCAATAGTTTTCTTTGTTTTAAAAGGAGGCTCTAAAACATAGGCCTTCCGAGAAAATGTTTTCTTCCAGTTATCCCTTTAAAATCAGGTTTTAAATGGGAAAAAAAAAATGCTTTATAATTGTAGCCGGAGTTTTTCTGTCCTGACTGCCTGGTCCCAGTTAAACACACAGAGGCTTCTATATTAATTATGAATGCTTGGCCAATAGCTCAGGCTTATTACTAACTAGCTCTTACATTTAAATTAATCCATTTTTACTAATCTATGTGTTGCCACGTGGCTCATGGCTTTACCTGTCCTCTAGCATGTCTTGTTCCCTGAGTGGCTGTTCGTGTCTCTGTGACTCTGCCCTTCACCCCCCCAGCATTTTCAGTTTGGCTTTCCCGCCTCGCTTTATTCTGCCTTGCTATAGGCCAATCAGCTTTTTTATTAACCAATGAGAGTACTACATATTCCCAGCCTGCAGAAGGATTATTCCACAGCGTATAACAGATGTGCTTGGAATTATAAAGATCAGTTTTCAAATGAAGAATCATTTGAAATAGTTTCAGAACTTGTCAGTTTCATTGCGAGTGTTGAATGTTCAAGGTAGGCTGGCCAATTGACATGTTTTCTACTCTTCTAACAAGTTAAGAAAATAGTAAAGCTTAATAAAATAAATATTTGTGAAGAGAAATTGCGTACCTGCTTTATTGAAACACTGTTTGCTTCACAGTGAGAGTTCCTGTTTCATTAAAGCACAATTAGAACTCACGGCAGCTGATTCATATTTCAGTTGGACTCCATTGTATCCAGTAGCCCTCATCACTGGTTTTTATTACCACAACATGTATTATTTCCCAAGGGCCAGAGTTACTAATCCAAGCTACTTAGTAACCCAATGGACCTCTACCAAAAGTAGACCAAGATAGTTTCCCTATTTGCAAGGTAGACTGGCTTGGGCCATTAAATTAGTTACTTTAAAGATTGCCTTTATGAGCACCGTGTGACTAATTAGGCTCCTTGTCTTATGTTCACTGATGATGATTTGTGATTCTCACTTGCCATATGGGTTGGCTATCATAGAGTTAAGCAGAGAGGTAAATAAATGTTGACAGAAGCCTAAGGGAACTTGACTATCATCTGGTAGGTTTCAACAGAAGCAAAAGGAAGAAGCGATTGGAGCTTTGGTAAATTCGGGGGTGGGGTGGATTGGGGGAAGACTGCCTTCAGTCTTTAGGATTCAGACGTAAGTCATGAAAGGAAATTGATATGGTGGTGAGCTGGGGATTACTTTATTTTATTTTTGAGACAAGCTCTCGTATATCCCACAGTGGCTTTGTACTCTTGACCTTTCCACTTCCACCATCTCAGTGTCAAGGCCAAGCCTGAATGGGGGAGTTAAACTCACAAAAAACCCAACAGTATAAAGGGTTACTGATGCATTGGATAAAATAGTGTTGTTTAGAACGGTGTGGGTCTCCAGACTCGCAGCAACTACCCCAGGAACTTGTGGGGTGAGGCCCAAAAATTTGTTTTTACTAACTTCTAGGGATACCCCTGTGGAACAGTGGATTCCAGGGGTTGAGAGGTAGTTTGGATTTTTTCAAAATGCTTCAGAGCCGTCCCTTAAGATGATTTAAGGGGACGTCTACAATTTTGTTATTTGTTTGTTTGTTTGGGTTTTTGAGACAGGGTTTCTTTACATAGTCCTGGCTGTCCTGGAACTCACTATGTAGAACAAACTGACCCAGAATTCACATAGACCTGCCTGCCTCTGCCTCTTGAGTGCTGGGATTAAAGGTGTACAGCACCACGTCCACTTTACAATATAATTTATGACGTGAGTTTGTTCTGGTGTTTCTCAGCCTTCCCAATGCGGCAGCCCTTTAGTACAGTTCCTTCTGTGGAAAAAATTATTTTAGTTGCTACTTTATAACTATAATTTTGCTACTGTTATGAATCGTAATGTAAATATCTGTGTTTTCCGATGGTTTTAGGCATCCTTAGATGCCCTCTCTCCCCAAGGAGTAGGGACCCTTCGGTTGAGAACCACCGGAAGTAGGGTTAGATTTCCTACAGCTGCGTGGAAAAAAAGATTGTAGATTGCATCCGGATGGTTTCCCACATGGAAAGGTAGCCATTCAGTCTTTCAAACTTAAGTTGCAACAACGCTGAAAGCATTTTTCTACCGTGGTTAACTTCAGACACCAAAATTTGTTGTTTTGAGACATTGTGAGTCTACAATTCAATCGCATTGATTTACATTCAAGCAGGAAGATGTTCAGCAGGGCTCCCCTTCTTTGGGTGTGCTGGGTCAGCCAGCCTGGCAGGTGGCAGGTCTGGTGGGGCCCGGGAGCTCAGCGCTGCCCTCTGCCGAGCGTCAGGGAGATGACCGCGGTGCAGGGCCGCGCGGGGCCAGCGAGGGGAGCTGCAGGGCAGCTTTTCCAGGGAAAGCGGCCGGTCGTCCCCACTAGAAGCCACTCTGCCTTTTGTTTGTTTTGCTACTGGAGGCCGCGGAGCGGCGAGTGCCTGCTGGATGCCACGCGCTGCCGGGTGTGGACTTGCGGGGCTCGCCCGCTCCGATCCCACTACCCTTGCCTGCCGGGCCCGCTCCAGTGCACGCGCCGCCGCCGGGCTGCGATCGCTGCCTGTAAGTGGGGCTGGGGCTGGAGGGCTGCGCCGCGACCTGTCGCTGGGTGTTGGGCGGTACCGGCTGACCCGAGCGAACTCACAGCCAGGAAGGCTAGGGAGGGACTGCGGCTTTCTGGGTAGACCCCGCGGTCCTGTGGGTCTCACTCCTTTGCCGAGAAAACTCCCGACCCCAGGGCTCTTGATGGGTGTGTTTACCTTTCAGTCTGCAGAAGTGGAGCATCCTAGGCGACTTGAAACCTCTGGCGGGTCGGGGCGGGGGATCCGGATGGGGATGCGGGTGGGTCGGTGCTGACGACTTGGGCTTACCATTTGCCTAACTAACTAGGCCCTTGGCAGCCCCACAGGGGTCTGAGCAAGAATACTCAACACTTACTCGCAACCATTTTCCTCCAGATTTCCTTCTACACTGATTTCTTTCTTACCACTCCGACCAGATGTTTGGAGGAAGATACTGAAAGATTTTTTTTTTTCATTTTCAGAACGACCATTTGTTTTGTGGTGTTAACCTTTTAAAAGTTTGACGCTAGCATTTATGGCTTGTACAAGAGGTAAAATTAATGTGTCTTTCTGCAGAGGCGTGTATTCATTTCCACTTATTAAAGAGTAGCTTTCGCTAAGGCTGAGGACATTCTACCCTGGATGTTGCACACCGGACCGGATTTCTGAGCTATTGACAGTTTTTGTTTTATAATTTTGACCCCAGCACTCTTTGTAGTAAGAGGAGTTTAATAGTTAGCAGTTTTCACCCGTTTCCTGGTGAGTTGGGGCTTCAGGGTGTGTCCCAATAATGAATGGTGCCCTTGCATCATATAAAATCGAAAAGAGCTTTCAGTTAGTGTGGTCAGCATACACCTTATTTGAAATATCCGTGTCTTGACTCTATGCCCAACTGTGACAGGAGTTAATGTATGCATAAGTATGCACATCTGAAATAGTTTCTGAACAAAGCACTGTAATTCGGTAGATTCTTTACATCCTTCCCAGGGACCTAGGACTGTGGAACACTGGGAAGTCAGAGTAGAACTGAGGACAGTGCTGGGAGTTTGGGGGTTTTCCATATAGAGTTTCTCTGTGATGTCCTGGCTGTCCTGGAACTCGCTGGCTGGCTGGCCTCGAACTCAGAGATCCGCCTGGCTCCGCCTCCCTGGTGCTGGCATTAAAGGCATGTGCCACCAGCACCCGGAATGTGCTGGGGTTTTTTTTTTTTTTTACTTCAAATGACATCCTGGGTCAGCCCCTGCCTCTTAAGGTGCAACCTTACAGTGGCCCCGAACACTTCCTGCTTTTTCCTTTCTACTTTGCCTTTCCCTTTCTTCAGAGTCACACTGGTAAGTGGGTGCGAAGAAGGGCAGCCTCAGCTGTCAATGAGACCAACCAGTTTCTGATCATGGAGGAGTGTGCTGTAGGGTCCATGGAGCCTGCCTGAGTAGTTTATACTAGTCACAAAGAAATCACTTTTCTTACTGAAGTGTCTTCCCTATGTGCCATGGTAATTGTTAGCAGGATGAGGAGCTGGCCGTTTGGAGTTTCACTTACTGACTGTTGAACGCCAGCAAAGCCCTTCTCTTGGTTTCGCTCTTCTATTCCCCCTCCCCATAGCTTTTTAAGGTCCCCAATAAAGCTGAGGATTGTTTCGATTTTCAAGCACTTGGCTACCTTTAACCATCCTTCCTTCCATCCTTTGTATCCGTGAGTCATCAAGACCTTTGAAATGTGTTTCCTACAGCTCCTTCCCTCTACATCTAATCTAATCCTTGCCCTTCCCTTCCTGCAGCTTGTAGCACTGACACCACCTTGTAGTTAGCGTTCCATGCCTGTTAGTAAGCCCTCGTCAAATGTTTGCCCGGGGAGCAAATGAATGAGAAGCTTCCTTCTCTGTTCCCCTCATCATTCTATTGCCCTTGGCCATCCAAGTTTTTCACGTGATCACTTTGTTATATTTCTCCCGGCCAAGCGGCCCTTAGTTGTCTCTGTCACTTATCTCAATTCTACACTAGTCCATCTGGTTTTTCAAGGCCTTTCCTAAGGGGCCTCATCCTTCATATCTAATTTCTTTGTGCTTAATGTTTTACGGTGGGGGCCAGACTCCATCACCCAGTGTCACCATGGTATTACTCTCTTTAGAACCTCTCTGTCCACACTCTCCTGTGTGAATAGTACCCATCCCTGGGGGATGATATTGTTTTGTGTGTTTGTAAATATGCTCGTGTGTGTATATGTGCAGGTACATGTATGTATAGATGTGTATGGCCAGAGGTCAACATTGTCTGTCTCAAGTGGGATGTCCTTCTGTATCTGTGAATATGTATTGCTCTCATTGGTTGATGAATAAAGCTGCTTTGGCCTATGGCAAGGCAGAATAGAGCCAGGTGGGAAATCCAAGCAGAGATACAGGAGAAGAAGGGCGGAGTCTGGGAGATACCATCCAGCTGCCCAAGGAACAACATGTCAGCAAACTGGTAATGTCACGGCCACATGACAATACTTAGATTAATAGAAATGAGTTAATTTAAATGTAAGAACTAGCTAATAATAAGCCTGAGGAATCGACTAAACATTTATAATTAATATTAAGCCTCTGAACGGTTACTTGGAACCAGCGGGCAGGAGAGAAACTTCTGGTTACAGCTGTCTTCCTCAGTCACTATCTCATGTCTAGAAGCAGAGGATCTCACTGGTCCGATTAGATTACAAGCATGCACCTCTGCGCCTGGTTTTGGCTTGTGTGTGGGTGCTAGGGATTGAACGCAGGTCTTTGTGCTTGCACAGCCACTACTTTATCAACTCCCAAGTCCTGTTGGGTTCTATCTATTTTAATTACTCATTTCTCCTTTGTTCATTAGCCTGTCGTAAGATGTCTCTCTAATTGGTCTAGGTATTTTAAGTCTCTTAGACCTAGAGCCTTATTTTATGT
This sequence comes from Peromyscus maniculatus bairdii, assembly GCF_049852395.1. Taxonomy (NCBI): domain Eukaryota; kingdom Metazoa; phylum Chordata; class Mammalia; order Rodentia; family Cricetidae; genus Peromyscus; species Peromyscus maniculatus. The sequence goes on from NC_134858.1 coordinate 75,680,820, forward strand.
CTGGCAATATGTCTGTGGTTTCAGAGTCAGGCAAAATTACGGTCAGGCTCGTCTCTCCTTTACAGTCACATGGCTGTGTTGGATTCTTCCAGGATCACTCTCCTCCTTGAACCAGTTGTAGTGTGAAGACCATCTACAGTGCCTGCTCAGGAGTGGCCGACCAAGTTCTGCCTGTCCCTTCACAGGGACGGCCAGAGTCCTAAACAGGTGGCATACCTTTGGTAGATTTGTAGTAGACATTTCATAGTTGAACCTAGAGGAGGGCCAGGCTAACCATGTGGTGGATCTTACACTTACTAAAAGTGCTGCCGGAGCTTACATTATTCCTGGCTACAGTTCTGTTTCTGGGATCTGTTGCTATTTTTCCTTCTGAATCTTGCCAGGAACATTTCTGCCTTAAAAAAAAAAAAAAAATCAGCAACCTCTTCTACTTCATTTTGTGGGATCTTGTCAATTTAAAGATGTATTTATCTGCTTGTGGAAGATATCTATATTCATTTGTTTGTTTTGATTTTTGAGACAGTGGTTGTGGTGGTTTGAACAAAAATGGCCCCATAGTCTCATAGGGACTGGCACCATTAGGAGGCGTGCTCTTTCTGGGGTATGTGTAGTCTTGTTGGAATAAGTGTGTCACTGGGGGTGGGCTTTGAGGTTTCAGAAGCTCCAGCCAGGTTCAGTGTTACTCTCTCTCTTCCTGCTGCCTGCCAGTCGGGATGTGGAGCTCTCAGCAACCTCTCCAGCACCATGTCTACCCACGTGCTGTCATGCTTCCCACCATGACGTCAATAGACTGAATCTCTGAGCTGTAAGCCAGCCCCAGTTAAATGTTTTCCTTTGTAAGAGTTGCTGTGGTCATGGTGTCTCTTCACAGCAATAGAAACCCTGACCAAGATGCAGGCTTGCTCTGCAGCCCAGGGGGCCAGGTGAGCCCTCAACCTCCCAGGTGTTGGGGTTGCAAGTGTGAGCTATCACCCTGGCTTTGGCTGTGTGTGTTTACGCAGGACTACTTACCCAGTGGTTTCTGGACAGAATTCCGGGAATGGTGACCGTTGTAGTTTCGTCTCTGTTGCTGGGATAGAACACGTTGACCAAAAGCAGCTTAGGGGAGGAGGGTTTATTTTACCTTATGGGTTGCAGTCCATCACCGAGGGGGTCCAGGCAGGAACCATAGAGGAGCACTGCTTGCTGACTGGCTCACACACAGCTCATGCTCACCTACCTTCCTAATGCAGCCCAGGACACCTGCTGAGGGTGTGGTGCCACCCACAGGGGGGCGGGGTGTTGTCCACCCCTTTCCCCATATCAACAATCAAGACAATCCCACATAGACCAATCTACACAATCCTTCAATTGAGGCTCCTTCTCAGGTGACTCTTAGGCTGTGTCCAGGTGATGGTGAAAACTGACAAGGACCGTGACCTTTCTGTATACGCTGATGTGTAGATTGAGAATCAGTGTCTCACTTAACTAACTGTTCATTCTCCATTAACATTCTTTGAAGGCCATGCCATTTTTTTTTACAATTGAATTTTATTTATGTCCTTTTTATTTATTTTTGTGGTTGGATCTCATTGTGTAGCCCTGGAACTTGCTATGTAGCCAGACTAGCTTTCGACTCAGAGATCTGCCTGCTTCTGCCTCCTGAGTACTGAAATTAAAGTCGTGCACCACCCCACTCCATGGCATTCTTTTTTTAAAGACAGGATCTTTGTAGTTCAGGCTTGTCTCAAACTCAGGACAGTCCTGCCTTAGCCTCCTGAGTGCTGGCGTTTCAGATGTAAGACACCACACTTGGCCTGGCCATGACATCCAGAAAAGGGCCTGGGACTAGTGTATCAGACTCTGTCTGTGGCCTTGAGAGTTGATAGATGGCGTGATTGACTAAGAGGTGTGTGCTGGATGAATTAGACACATTATTCTGAGATCACAGTGTAACCATGGCCTGACTTAGGTTAGTGTTTACCTTTGGACTACAGCTCTAACTTCCTTATGAAGATACACATGTTCTGGCCAGGTACGGTGGCTCACATCTATAATTGCAGCTCAAGAAACTGAGGTCTGTAGATTGCTGTGTTTGAGAACAACCCAGATTACATAGTGAGTTCTAGGCCAGCCTGGGCTGTAGAGTGAGACCCTATCTCTAACAAAAACCCCCCAACAACTTATTTTGTAAAAAGACTTATTATAAGTAGTTTTTTTTTTTAAATGTAACATTTATAGGCATAGCATAATGCAAGGTAAACATGGCTAATATGGCAGCTGTAGAGCCCACAGTAAAATGTAGTATTCACAAGCTGGAAAGATGGCTCAGCAGTTAGGAGCATTGGTCCCTTGAGCAGAGGACCTAGGTTCAATTCCCAGCACCCACATGGTAGTTCACAGTTATCCATAACTAAGTTCTGGGGGATCTAATACACTCTTCTGACCTTCGTGGGTGCCAGGCATGCACATAGTATACATACATACATGCAGGTGAAACCCTTATCCACATGAAGTAAATAAATCTAAAACTTAAAATAGTAATAATAATAATGTGATTCTCCAGAACTAAGATGAAGGATTGCAATATCCAATTACTTACTTGACTGTACCATCTCTAACTAAACAACAAAAATCTGGTGTGCTTCAAGATGTGAAACTTTTTTTAAAAATGATTTATTTATTTTTAGTTTGTGTACATTGGTGTTTTGCTGCATGTCTGTCTGTGTGATGGTGTCCAATCCCCTGCAACTGGAGTTACAGACAGTTGTGAACTGCCATGTGGGTGCTGGGAATCGAACCTAGGTCCTCCGGGAGAGCAGCAGCTATCTCTCCAGCCCCCAAATGTGAAACTTTTTAAGCTCTGATGTAACACCCACAATTGGACTTTTTTGATGTTCACACCTGACTCTGTAATAATTGTAGTTGGAATGCAGACATAATAAAAATACTCTATGAAATTACGAAATTACCCTCTTAACTGTGCCTGTGAGCTGAAGTCTATGTTTTTTTAAGATTTATTTATTTGTTATGTATACAGAAGAGGGTGCCAGATCTCATTAAAGATGGTTGTGAGCCACCACGTGGTTGCTGGGGATTGAACTCAGGACCTCTGGAAGAGCAGTCAGTGCTTTTAACCTCTGAGTCATCTCTCCAGCCCCTGAAGTCTATGTTTAAAGTATATACAAATATCATGTATATACAAACATTCCAAAATAGCATGCTTCTTCATAGACTTGTAGTTCACAGAAATGATAGTTAATTCTTTTGTCTTCTTGGATTTTCTTTCTTTAAAAGTAAGTTTATTAGAGAATGATTTCAGATGGAACTGAAGGAAAGGAAAACAAGATCTTTCAAGATCTACATGGTTTTCAAAATTACTGCACAGATTTTTAGAAGGACCCACACTTTTGTGCCCGAGTCCTAATATGGTTGACCTATTTTGCCAAAAAGGGGACTGTGAGGAACGGTGGTGGGGGTAACTTACTGAAACAGGAAGTCACCTACAATCAGCATGGCACTTTACGCATCTATAAAGTGCTCATCAACACACCTTTTTGATGGCTATTCTGTGTCCCAGCTGTCTGCTAGATTCTAGAAGCTAGGAATGCAGTTATAATGATGCTAAAACCTCTGCCCTCCTGGAGGTGGAGTCTGGGGTAACTATACCTTTGTAAATGTGGCCTTGTAAAATGATTTCTATGGAGAGTGTTTCCATTTACATAGGGGTTTCCTGTTTGAGGGGTTAGGAAACTATGACCTGGGGACCAGGTCCTGGCCTCTGCCTGTTTTTGTGAATAACGTTGTAGTGGACTACAGCCATGCCATTATTTCTGTGATGCCTGTGACGGCTTCCTGCCTACAGTGGCAGAGATGTGTAAGCCCTTGGAACCGCAAGTATTGCTGGTTCTTCACAGAAGAAGTTTACTGATCCCTGCTCTATTTTGTTTTTTTTTTTCATATTAAGGTGCCATTTCATCCTTAATGCATTTTAGTGAAGCAGCGTAAGCAGCGTAAAGCCATTCGTAAGTTAAACATGTTGTAATCCCAATTTGACAAGATTTAGACTCACCATGGGAACATACCACCCTGAATGTGGGTTGTACCATCCCAAGGCTGGAGTCCAGGCTAGGTAAAAATGAGAAAAGGTGCTGAGCATTGGTGAATATTCATCTCTTCCCGCTTCCTACTGAGGATGCAATATGACCAAAGGCTTCCTTCCACAGTGATTTCCCTGCCATGATAGCTGCACCTTCAAACTGAGTCTAGAGGAACTCTCCCTTCAGTTTCTGGGGCATAGAAGAAGGAAGGCAGATGATTGATGTCCTCCTCTTGTGCAGTCAGTGCAATGGCTACAGGCATCTTTAATGCACTCCTTTGTTAGGGTGCAGGCAAAGCAAGTTCTCTGGAAGGAAGTGTCTTTCAGGGTCATAGCTGCTATTCCTAACAGGAAAAAGTCGTCCAAGAGTCAAAACGCATAGAAGATTTATTTTAGTGTGTACAGGTGCAGAAATTAGGTCCTGGAGGGAGGAATAAAAAAGACGTACTGTTTTCAGGCAGCTTTATAAGAGAAATTCACAATATTAAGTTACTCTCATAAAGTTCTTACACATTTGAACTAAGGTCCAAAAAGTCATTAGAAACCTGTAAGATGAAGTGCATTTTGGGAGGCCCATGAGAAGGTTCATTAGGGGCTTGTACACAAGCAGACTCACCATGGGGCTGTGGAAGCTACAGGAAGGACCTCCAAGGTCAAGGGCTGGGGAGCTCTTCCTGAGGGGCTGGAAAGTGTGAGTGGCTTTGGAGCTCACAGCTAGAAACCCTCAGTTTGCCCATAAGTTTATCTTTGTATATAATTGTGAAACTGCATCCTTGACCATCAAGGTTCCAAAATAAAGAATGGCCTATGGTTGCACTGGTCCAGGCCTGTTTTCCAGGCTGTGAATGAGCATGGTCCCTGATAGGAGTGCCTGGTCATGAACAGAGAGGGGAGGGAACTGGGGCAGAGCACAGGAAGGTTTTTGCCAATGTTACCTTGCTAGGAAAATGGTAACGTTTATTTCAAACATTTGCCAGAATGCTTTGAAAGAAAGCCGTTCCCTGTTTAGATAGAGCATTATCCAAATACAAAAGGCTCCCCAAACAGCGTGGAGGGGCCTCCCTGTGGCTGGAGGCCTAAGAGGCCTGCATCTCCAGCAGCTCTGTGCTGTTCACCCTTCTTCTGCTGTAGAACTTCAAAATGCTTCCAGAGAGCTCAAACGATTCACTGGTCTTTGTTTTGGCCATGAAGAAAGAGACACACTGAGTTTTCTGTACCCAAGGAGGTACCGAAAATAAATAGTGAAGTCTAAACTTCCAATTTGGGCCAGCCTCCGAGAACCTGCTGTGTGCCAAAGTGTGCATTGTGAAGGCACAGAGAACAGAGAGGTGTGGGCTGCATCCCTGCAGAGGACTGTCCACTGGGTCACCCACCATGGGGCAGAGGCTGGAACAGATGTAGACAGACTACTATGACATCGTGAGCAAGGATCCTTAGCTGTATCTGTCGGTGGGACAGGACAGGAGGTCTAAAATGGATGTGTGAGCTGACCTAGGAAAGAGGAGGCAATTCTTAACTTGGAGGTTTCCTGGTCAGCTTGCTTTAGTCAGATACATTGTAACAAAGGCAGAAGTAACCGATGCAGTACCCATCCGTTCGTGCAAAAATGTGGATACGCAAATATGGAGGCCCTCACAACTGCAGAAAAAGGTAATAGTTGGCGTTTTTACCAAATCGTAAGGAACTCTACAGTGTACAGCTGCCCTCTGCTTTTAGGCTGAAATCCTAGTGAATCATGGGTAAATGTGGAGAGGAGCAGGGAAACTTGAATCGGAAGTTGAGTTTTATACAGTTAAAGATACTAAGTAGTTTTGTGGTTACTTTTGGTTGTTTTAAAACAGGGTCTCATGTATCTCAGGCTTTGGGTGGCCAAGGGTGACCTTGAACTTCAGTGCTTCCTGCCACCTCTTTAGGAGTGCCAGAATTACAGGCATGCACCACCACACTCAGTTTATGCAGTACTGGGCATTGAACCCACCATACAGGAATCTTAAAGGCCCAAGAGAAACTGCACATCAAAATACTCCAGGGTGAAGAAGGGACGCTTCTGTTTTGGCCAGCTAGTTCTCCAGGCATCTCTTGAGTGATAGCAGAATAAGACATTAAGACATTTCTTGTTGTAGCTTTATGTTGTATTTATGCCTTGTGTTCTTTCAAAATGGAAATGCATGGTAGAGGGAAGCTTGAAAGGAACCTCAGGCAAGTAGACAATCACCTCTTCTACATGTCTCTGACTATAGCCTGTTCAGTCATTATGACTGCTGTGTCTTAGGAATAAAATGGCTCGTGTGTTGAAGGCGTGGTCCCCAGCTAGTGGATACAGTCTTTGAGAACTGGTTGGATCCCGAGAGTTCTGACCTACCCGGTGGATTCATGATTTGACAGCGTCATTGGATGGTGATGGGAACCTTCAGAAGTCAGTCCTAGTTGGAGGAGGTAGATCACTGAGGACATGTCCTCTAGGGCCCCCGTGAGTCTCTTTCTGCTTTCTGTTGGCCATGATCACAGCTTTGCTCTAATGGGCGTGTCCACCCTCTGGCTCAGAGGATACGTGGTAGAGGATAATTATGAATATATCCAACATAAATCATAAACTTCAAACATTAAGAGATATTTTTGTGGGTTTGTTTGGGTGGTGCTTTTTGTTTTGTTTTGTTTGTTTTTGTAACTTGAGTGTGTATTTCCTAAGTGTGAGCTTTGGAGACAACATCATTTCACAATGTTATAGGTTGGTCATGCCTGGTAGCACATCCCTTAGTCACAGTGTTCTGCTTTTCTACAGTCCAAAACCAGCAAAGCCAACCAACTGTGGTTGAAACTTTGGAAACAATGAACCAAAATCTATCATTTCTCCTTTTAAGTTGTTTGTGCCAAGTATTTTTAGACGGTGATGAAAAACTGACCCAATAATGGTGCTGATGATGAAAGTCAGTTTATTACCGTCCTGTCAATGGAGCCTTCACCTGCTATCTGGAGTGCTTTTAGTTGTTCTTGATAGAATAGTGTGCCCAGCATCAAGGACATTTAATTAGGTCATCCAGCAAGAACTCAAAGGCAGATATGTTCAGGGAGTAGACAGCAGCTCTGCTAATGGCAAACAGGACTGGGCTCATGTCTTTCTGTTCACCCTTAACAGATGTTCTCATCTTTGCCATTGAGATCTCACAGTATAGCACAGCTTTATACAACCACACTCAAGACAAAAACTCAGGCCGCTTCTCTGTCATCGATCTTATTCCTACGTACAGCCCTCCTCTGCCCTCACCCACTCACTTCCCTTTTGATAGCATGTGCTGGGGCTGTTGTCCCATCTCGAAACAGTTTTTAGTAGGCTTAAATTAATGCTTAGGACTAGAGCAGGTGGCTTCTAGACCTGAATCTGCTAATCTGGGATAAAACCAAGGTCCTATAAGCGAAGGAAGATGAGTCATGTTGCTGTTGAGTGGGCCAGTGGTGGCATCTGCCAGAGCACCCTTTCTTTTTCTTTGCATTGTCTATCAGTCACCCTGTTGTGTCCCAGAAGAACTGAGCATCCGTTCCCTACTTGAGCCACAAAAGTAATATCTGAACAATCCTGATCTCAGACATTTAACCTCTTCTTGCTTGAATATGCTTAGAATTGGTTTTTGCTTGGCTTCCCGCCTGGTGCTAATTTGAATAACACCACTTTATTCTTTCAGTATGGAACATAATTAAGCATGGAGAAGGAAATGACTACCTGTGGTGAATGGTTCTGTTCTCAGGATCCATACATAATGCAACTAACCTTTTCTCTAATATCATTTTTGCATACTTGAGAAAATTTTATGGCTCCCCAACCTCCTTTGCCTCCAGCATTCTGTGCTCTCATTGAGGACCCTCACTGGGTTCTTTAATGTGTCTCTGTAAAGTTTGGCATCCAGACGTGAACAGCAGCAGTTCAGCTTGCTTTGAGCCCAGCATTGCCACGCTGCACAATCCAGTAGACACCATTCCTGTTGTGTTTTATGTGAATGAAATGCCATGAAATCTTGACGTATGTCAACTTGGTCTGAGTATTATGTTTCTAAATTAGGTTCCACTAATGTACCGTCTTGAGGGGGAAAGTGGAACCTTTAGAGCTATTTGCAATTGCCTAGTGAGCAAGTCCAAAGGTTGTTTGGTTTTAGGGGTGGTTTTGTTGATTTTTGTTAGTGTGTTTGATAGTTAATTTGCAGTTCAAGAAGGGTCCAACCCAGGCCATGTGCAGCTAGGCATATCCTGTACCACTGAGCTACATCCTTAGCTGAGACATATATTCCACATCCCAAACGGTGTCTGCTCCTGTTTCTGATGAAGTCGGGCCGATTGCCTTTGTGTAGGCCTCCATCATACGTCACTCAACCGTGGCAGTGGCCCCTACACTCTGCCTTTGCTTTCTCCTCTCTAACAACTGTTCAGTCTCTGGGGGAATCTTCCTCTTGTGTTTCTTGGCAAGACTCTGGAGGTTTCCTTCTGCAAGATAAAGACTAAACCTCCTGTACATACACAACCCCCTTCATAACTGGGCCCCACTCTGAGGTGGTATTTCCTCCATTGCCCTTGCCTTCCATGCACCCTAGCCCTCCCTGGAGAGCTTTCAAAACGATCAAAGCTGGTTCCCACTCACTCTGCCTCTAAGGACTAGGCCAGCAAAACTTGACTAAAATTATACATGGTCAATTTGACATCAGTGAACGAAGAGGCACTAGACCGATCTGTCATGCAATCATTATGTAATTACTTGGTATAACAGCATACAAAGCTGCTACCCTGACACAGTGTCAGTCAGATCTTGCCATAATAATTGATTTTTGTTTCTTGATAATAATGACAAATTGTAACAAGGAAGAACTGTTAGGGTAATTGTGTGTTGAGTGGTTCAGGGTATCTTAATTTCAGTGAGGTACTTCATTCATAAGTAGTTTTCTTAGTAATCCAGGAAAGCATTGTTACAATTATCCAATTTAAGTGGATAAGGAAATAGTGGTGCATTAGCTATAAAGCAGAGGCTTTTGTTAATAATTGGTAGTATAAGGCTATTGCATAAAGAAAAGCAGAGGTGCCCACACACCACTGTAATATAATCATTATTAAGCTTTAGTCAACACAATTCATCAAGGAGGTGGAAAGGCTTGAGAGGATTCAGAGGTGCGTGCCAGAGATAATTAAGGAATGGAAAATGGGTCCTATGAGGAAAGCTGTGCAGTGAAGGCTGCAGAAAGCCGAGCAACACATGATGACTGACTTTATGTGCATACACACTTTCATGACATGGTTTCTTCAGAACACTAAACATGTAGAGATCAGCTTGAATAGCAGTGTGCCAGGTTGGTTAGACAGGAAGCAAAATGCCTAATGAACTAGGAAACGACAACAGGAAGTGCAGCCTGGTCATAGCAGTCCCCCTGGTTTTAAAAAACAACTTACCGTTATCTAAAAAGCAGAGCAGATGGAACCAAAATCAACCAATCAATCAATGTGTATTTATGGGGCTAGCAGAGTGGCTCAGCAGGTAAAGGTGCTTGCAGCACAAGCCTGGTGGCCTGAGTTCGATCCCCAGAACCCATGTAAAGGTCCAGGAAAAGAACTGACCCCACAAAGTTGTTCTCTGACTGCCACACTCATGCCAAGCCACACCTGCCCGTCTCCCGACACCATGCCCTTTCACATACATAACATGCACCAAGATACAAAATAATAATGAAAATTTAAAGATAAAGAATGTAGTTCATAGCCGGGCGGTGGTGGCGCACACCTTTAATCCCAGCACTCAGGAGGCAGAGCCAGGCGGATCTCTGTGAGTTCGAGGCCAGCCTGGTCTACAGAGCGAGCTCCAGGACAGGCACCAAAACTACACAGAGAAACCCTTCCTTGGAAAAAAAAAAAAAAAGAATGTAGTTCATTAATTAGATGAGTCTTGACAAATCAGAGTCCCAGTGAGTTGATTTGTTGTTTGTTGGGTGGGTGGGTGGGTGGATTTCTGGAAGATGATTTATCACGGTGGCTTGGGAGTCTTAATACACTACAGAAGCAGCTATGGTCGCCGTAGAAAGTATGCACACTACCAAATAGATGAGGATGAAGACGGTAAAGGAGGGACCAGGCGGTAAAGGAGGGACCAGGCGGTAAAGGAGGGATCAGATGGTAAAGGAGGGACCAGACACAGCACTGCCGCCGTTTCTCGGCTATGACCAGATCCCCTTGGTGTCAGATTGAAGCGAGGCCTCGATGCCAATAGTCCACGACGTGATGATCACACGTGGAAGAAAGGGAGTTCTGGGAAGGGCATGGCATGCAAATCCGCATTTGTATGTTTTAAAGGAAGGTAAACTGTTCAGTGTGGTCTATATGCCTTTTTAAAAGATTCCCCTCTTTCTACTGTTTTGAGGAGAAGCTTTTAAACTTTCAAGCTGCAGTAATGTCAAGTTTACAGAAAAGCTACATGGAAGCTCCTCTGCATGCTCCTCTGCATGCTCCTCTGCATGCTCCTCTGCATGCTCAGACTAGTACAGCGAGCTACAGAGAGCTGGCTGCCTTCAGCAATGGAGGTTTGTTTCTCTCAGCGCTGGGGGTCGGGAAGTCTTAAGGCCAAGGTTGTAATGGATTTCTGCAGGTGAGGTCCTTCTTCCTAATTTATAGATTGCATGCAGATGACTTCCACGTGGCAGGTGTGGGGCAAAGGAGACAGGACACTAATCCTGTCGTACCCATGGGACCTCATTTTTAACCCAATTGCCTCTTTTTAGGCTTAATTTCCAAATGCAGTCACCTTGGGAGTTAGAACTTCTCCTTACAGATGGGAATGGGGTGGGGATACAATTTAGAACATAGCACACCCTTTATTCTGCTTTTCTCTGTTAACATTTTATCCAATTTGTCCCAGACCTGCACATATGCACGCATACACACAGAACGCTGATGGTGCTCAACTTCCCAGTGGTTCAGTTACAGAGTTCCGGCTTTAGGATGGAGCCCAAAGTGATATGCATTCCATAGAGACTGCGCTTGGAGTTCTCGGTTTTGATCTCGTCCCAGCCTTGTGTTAGGTGGTACAATACTTTCTTGATGTTGAATAGTGACAGCAAGCTACAGCTCCCAGGCAGCCTTTCCGTCAGAGGGTGAACAGCTGATCTCTACAGAGGGTGCTGCTGGCGTCATATTGTGTTTTGTGTTTACATCCCATCATGTCTACAAAAAGTGCACATCTGTGTGTATAGAAGCTATTTAATACTTGATGATAAAGTAGCCCAGCTGTGTTTTGAGCATGTGGAAGGTAGACAAAGCTAAGGGATGGCATTTGGAAGGATAGGAATATCAGATGCATTTTCAACTCACATTATTTTCACCTTACAGTGGCTTTATCGGGACATAATCCCATATGAAGCTGTAATCACATCCATTATTGTCCTTTATCTCTAGATCTTTCTGTGTATTTTCCAACAATAACATAAGTGCTATCACTGAGCCACAGCATATGCATCAGCTTCAATAAATTTATGACAGATACAATATTTATCTAATTTGCTTTCATTTATCTGGTTGCTTCCCTTGACTGAAAAATGTCTTTTTATATAGCATTTTCTTCTTTTTCAGAGTAGAATCCAGTCAACACCTATGTTGATAAACATGGGCAGCTGAGAAGATATGGCTCAGTGAGTAAAGCGTTTGAAGACTTACTGAGTTTGAATCCTTAGCACCAGTATAAAAAGCCTGGTTGTACAGCTGTACTCCCAGTGCTAGGAAAGGGGGCGATGCAGAGAAAGTAGATCCTGGGGTCTCACTGTTTAGCCAGGCTAGCAAAACATTGAGCTCCAAGCTTAGTGAGGGACCCTGTCTCAATAAACCAAGGTGGGGAGCAGTAAAGGGAGACAGCCAGAATTGACCTCTGGTCATCATGTGTGCATGCGCAGGCCAGTGCCCCTGTGCCCACATGCATACACCACACACACACACACACACACACACACACACACACACACACACACAGATGTACACACATACACAAAGGTATCTGAGGTCCTCCAGAACAGAATGCTGGGATTGTGCCTTCAGGTTCCCCACTTTGCCCCTGGATCCCAAGTTTAAACCCTTATGCTTTCATTGCTGTGCTTTGTGTTGCTAGCATCCCTGTTTCCCATACAGCACATCTAGCTTTCCTTTGTGACTCAGTTGATTTGCTTTTCTTATTGCCTCCCTGAGCCCAGTTGGAACTGACCCACCTGGAAGCCAAGCCAACTAAGAACTGACCCACCTGGAAGCCAAGCCAACTAACCCTACTCCATATTCCCACCAAGCCCCCGGTACCCTGGGCCTACTTGAAATACCACCCCCCTCATTCCTTACCATGGCTAAGCTCTTTGAAAGAAGGGCCTGTATTTATGCATATGTATTAATATTTATGTGCTTTATGAATATTTATCAACCCACAGTGGAATACATCACTGTGAAGGATAGCACAAAGAAGTTGTAGGGAATCAGATCCTGAAGAACAAGAAGAAACCAAATGCCCGTCTGGGGGAAGGAATGAGCGGAGCGTGTGTGGGCTGAGCTGGACTCCTGCATGCTCTTGCAGTTGTATGATAGGGAGTAGGAAGTCAGGATTGCCAGTCTGTTCCCCAAGGAGTCTCAAGTCATGCACGTTTACAAGAACATAGTCTAGGTTTCTTTTTTTTATTGTTGTTTCTTAGTGTTGAGCCTATCATAGACACAGAAAATTTACAAATGATAGTAAAGTACTTGTATCTGCACCTGGCATCTCCATCTTAGGTAACCATGGAGCCATGGTCAAGACTAGAGAATTACTGTAGTTGTAATAATGTTACTGGCTAACTGCAGGCTCCGGTTCATTTCTTCAAGTCTCCACTGCCGTCCTTTCCTGAGGATCTTATTTGGGATCCTGTGTTGAATTTAGCTGCCATAGCTCCTTAATTGCCTCCAGCCTTACAGTTTCTCTGTCTGCTCTTGTCTTTTATGATCTGGACTCTTGAATCCTACTGGCCAGTTGATTGTAGAATATACTGTATCCTTCGTTTGGGGGGTCTGTGTGCTGTTTCCTTGTGATTAAGCTGACTGAGATTCTGCTTTTGTTGGTTGGGGGGAGGGATTGAGACAAGGTTTCTCTATATAACAACCCAGGCTGTTCTGGAACTTGTTCTGTAGACCAGGCTGCCTCCCGAGTGCTGGGATTAAAGGTGTGCACCACCCTGCCTTGCTGAGATTCTGCATTTTTAAGAGAATACTGTAGACTACATTTTGTTTTTGTTTTTGTTTTTCGAGACAGGGTTTCTCCATGTAGTTTTGTTGCCTATCCTGGATCTCGCTCTGTAGACCAGGCTGGCCTCAAACTCACAGAGATTCGCCTGGCTCTGCCTCCCAAGTGCTGGGATTAAAGGCATGCGCCACCGCTGCCCGGCTGTAGACTACTACATTTTAAAGCACACTGACTGGTGATGTGCTTTTCTCAGTGCATTACATCTAGATTTTATTAATCACATCTCATCCAGGATGTTGAACTTACCATTGACACAAGGATGTTTGGGAGTTTTGTTTTGTCTTGAGATACAGTCTCATTGGTTTGTTGTTGTTGTTGTTGTTGTTGTTTTTCGAGACAGGGTTTCTCTGTGTAGCTTTGCGCCTTTCCTGGAATTCACTTTGTAAACCAGGCTGGCCTCGAACTCAGAGATCTGCCTGGCTCTGCCTCCTGAGTGCTGGGGTTAAAGGCACATGCCACCACCACCGGCCTGAGATACAGTCTCATTGTGTAGCTCTGGCTGGCTTGGAACTCCCTTTTTACACCAAGATGGACTTAAACTCACAAGAGATCTGCCTCATTCTTACTCAAGTATGTCACTACCAGCAGCTAGGGAAGCGTTTTGGGTTTGGTTTTGGGGTTGGGGGGGGTTGTTGTTGTTTTGGGTTGGTTGCTGTTGTTGTTTAGTTTTGTTTTCTGGATTGCTTTTTGTGAAGTTCTCCCACGCCCCCGCCCCCCCCAGTAGTTAACCAGTATATTTTGAGATTATACAAATGTCCTGTTTCACCCACCCATTGCTTTCTTCGTGGATCAATGAGCCTCGCCTCCTGCAAGTCTTACCGTGGTATTTACTTAGTAGTACATTTCTCCTTGCCCCTTTCATTGTACATTTATTGACTGGAATTCTTTTGGAAGGAGAAGCTGCATAGACAGGAGTTATATGCAGGAAGTCATGTCCTTCCGTCGTCGCGTCTTTTACCATTAGAATCTTCAGATTGCTACTTTAGCAGTCACAGTATACCCTCATCGTCTTCATTAAGTGTTTATGTTATGAGTGTTTGCCTGAGAACATTGTAGTCACCTGGATTACAAAGCTTCTTTATTATAGGCAGACAGAGTGACTCTCGATTGTATGTTTTTAAAAAATCAATGACTTACTATTTTTTAAAAAAACCTACAACAATGGGTAGCACAGAAGCTGCTATATATCTCCTATATCGGCCTTGAATAAGTCTTTCTTTGTTCAGCTTCCAATCATCTAAGAGAAAAAAATAGAACCGTTGATGCTTAGCTGCAAATAGTTCATGAGACACATGTCGGTTTTCTTTCTGCCACGGTGTGGTACTGGCTTTCTTGCCTTTGTAGGTTTACACTGCTGGTTGTAGCTCAAGTGCAAAGAATGCATTTAGCATGGGTGCTCTTAGTTCAGCAGTCCCCATATACCATAGTCTTGCAGTTTTCCCAGAGAAGCACTGAATTGGACCTAGTTCATTTCATCCGTTTCCAAGCATTGTGTCTCTAGTTTTATGAAGACGTTTATTTGTATTTGAAAGAGAATATATAGGCCAGGAGTTGACAGCTTTTTCTGTGACTCCAGAGCATAACCACTCTTGGCTATACAATGTCAGAATCAGTTCTGCTATTATGAATAGAGGTAACCAGCAAGTGTAAATGTCCTTTGTCCCAATAAAACTTCATTTAAATGAATGAAGGGCAATCTAGTGACTACAGTTCACTGCCCATTGTTTTAGATTCCAGAAATACACAAACCCAAAATGTTCAAGAACATCTGTCCTAATCCTTCATGCTTTTCTACAGGCAGAAGACTGACCTTCGAAAATATGTATTTGGGAGATAATCACGTTCTATTGAATACCTTGTGCTGGTGCTGCCATCGAAAAATCTGGTTACAGTCTGGGGAGGCCTGCTGCTGCTGCAGGACTGAACCCCCTCGGCCCTGAGATGAGTGTCCCAACAGAGCAGGCACATCATGAATAGATACACAACAATCAAGCAGCTTGGGGATGGGACCTACGGTTCTGTCCTGCTGGGAAGAAGCATTGAGTCTGGAGAACTGATCGCCATTAAAAAGTAAGTGTATGCTTCACTCTTGTGAACTCACAGCCAGCTCTACCTATCAAGGTGCTTTAAACTCTGTTCTGTCCATTCCCTGTCTTTGAAACATGTCTAACGGGGAGTGGATGGGGGGCATAAAGAAGAACATTAGGCGATGATTCTAATGTTATAAAGAAACGGTACAGCTTATGATGAGGTGGTAGTGAAGTTAATAAACTTCATTTTCCAGGAGAGGACACGTGTTTATCTGGTACCTGCTGTCTTGGGTCACTCCCCCATATTTAGTGTTTTAGTGCAGACAGAGTTCAGACCAACTGCATTAGTTACCTGTTACTATATAGCAATTTACTCCAAACTTGTAGATTAGAACAACACACACACACACACACACACACACACACACACACACACACACACACACACATTGTATCGCAGTTTCTGTTGGTCAGCACAACTTAGCTGAGTTATCCGGTCCAAAGTCTCTTCTGAGGCTGCAATCAAAGTGTTGCTCAAAACTGTGCTATCATTGACAGCTGGGCAGGGGAGGGAGCTACTGCCAAGCTCACTCATGTGACTTTAGATTGCATTTAGACCCTTGGACGTTGTTGAACTGAGGGCCTAGGTTCTCTGCTGGTTGTCAGCCAGAGGCTGCCTCTCAGTCCTTTGCCATGTGGACTGCTCCAAAGAGTAGCTCACAATAAGGTGACTTGCTCCACTGAGATCTAGGCAACAGGAAAGCAGTAAGGGGCTGAGAGGCAGCTCAGTGGTTAAGAATATTTACTATTCTTATAGAGGATTAGAGTTCAGCCCCAGCTGAGCTACACAGTTCAACAACCTGTAACAGCAGTTACAGTTACAACAACTGTAACTCCAGTTCCAAGGGACCTAACACTCTCTTCTGGCTTCTGTGGCCACGTGCACACACGGTATACATAGTACCCTATTGTACATATATACACTAAATAAATTTTTTGTAAAGAAAGAGTGTTCTTAGATGGAAGTCATATCTTTTTACTCTTACAAATCAATCACAGAAGTGACTTCTTCTCAGAATGATGTACCCTTACTAGCTAGAAGCAGGTTATTGAAGGAGAAAGGGTATACACGGTTATAAATAGAGGAAGATAGGGGTCTTTGGGGATCATGTTAGAGTCTGCCTGCTGGGGTACCTATGCCCATCTGCCTTCTTACCATCTGCACTAAGTCCTGTAACCATTTAAAAATCATTTCCCAAACTGAACTTACATGCAGAGTACTATTGCACTTTTATTCCAGACCTGTTTATCCTTCTTATCGTTGTTTTGTTTTGTTTCTGTTAGACAGTCTTGCTGTGCAGTCTAGGCTGGCTTTGGATTCACACTTCTCTGCCTTGCCTCCCAAGAACTGGGTTATGGATGTGCAGAGGTTCCTTCTGACTCCGTTTTCCCTCTCTCCAGGCACCTCCAAACCTGAGCTCTCTTGACTTGACTCTCACTTATGCCTCCCCCTCAGTCATCTAGTCCTGTCAATTGTACTAAATAGCTATCTGGTCTACCTCCTCCACGCCTACTAGAACCTCACTTCCAGACTAATACTATTTACCATGTGACCACCAGGTCCTCTATAGGGCTCTTGGCTTCCAGTCATTTCACAGCTCATGCCAAACTGAAAAGACAGTTCGTTAAAACCACTAGTGTTAAACATTCTCTGTGTTCTCCTGCCTCTTTGCAGCCCTGTGCTGGATGGTTTTCTGTCAACTTGACACAAACTAAAGTCATCTGAGAGGAGGAAGCCTCAACAAAGAAAATACTTCCATAAGATCAGGTTGTAGACAGCCATATGGGGGAGGCTCAGGCCTCCCTGGGCTGATGGTACTGGGTTCTAAAAAAAAAAGCAAACTGAACAGCCAGAAGGAGAAAGCCAGTAAGCATCACCCTTCCATGGCCTCAGCATCAGCTCCTGCCTCAGGTTCCCACCCTGTTTGAGTTCCTTCAGTAAATGGCTATAGATGTGGAAGCTTTAGTCAAATAAACCCTTTCCTCCCCAACTTGCTCTTGATCGTGGTGTTTCATCATAATAATAGTAACCATAACTAAGACAGGCCCCTTGTCTCAGGTAACTTCCGTGCTCACAGCAGAGCTGGGCCTCGTCTTGGTATCAGCACAGTCACGTATCTCATACCTGATCTTTCATCTTTCCCCTAGTTTTGCTGCTCTTTGCCCTGGCTTTCTGGAACCACCTTCTAAAAGAACTTCCTGAACGAAAGCCTAGGAGAGTCCAGTGTGACATAGCTTTCTCTAGGTGCCATCCTCTTAGCAACAGTCATCAACTTCTGTGACCTCCAAGTTGCTGCACCTTTGGCCTGTTTTCTCCAGCTTTATCTCTTATCACTGCCCTCTTTCGTCTTCACTCCAGTCTCCAGCCTTCCAGTGTCTTGAACTTACTCCTGCCCAGATCTTCTTATGATTGGCCCTACTGCATGTGCCTAGATACATTGTACTGTTTTCTTACTTCCGTGGTGGTGGAGCTGAGGGAGCAGGTTGTGGGGGAGTAGATCAGCAGCTGAAAGCTTACATCTGGAACCACAAACAGAAAACCGAGTGTACTGAAATGGGGCAAGTGACATACTTCCTCTAATAAGGCCATACTTCCTAAGCATTCCTAAATAGCCACCAACTTGAGACCAAGTATTCCAATACACTAGACCATTGGTCATAGACATTTCCTTCAACTACCACAAATAGTAAGATACCATGTTGTTGTTTGGTCTTTGGTCTTTTCTCTTTTGGGGGGCCTGCCACCCAGCTCCCAGATAAATCATACATAGAGGCTTATGCTTACTTATAAATGACCAGCCTTAGCTTGGCTTGTTTCTTGTCAGCTTTCTTTAACTTAAATTATCCCATCTATCTGTTGCCTCTGGGCTTTTCCCTTTTCTTACTTCTATAATCTTACTCTTACTCCGTGGCTTGCTGTGTATCTGGATGGCTGGCCCCTGGAGTCCTCCTCCTTCTCTGGCTACTACTTCTTCTTCTCCCAGATTTTCCTCCTATATTCCAGATTTCTCTCTGCCTGCCAGCCTCGCCTATCCTTTCTCCTGCCTTGCTATTGGTCATTCAGTTCTTTATTAGACATCAGGTGTTTTAGACAGGCAAAGTAACACAGCTTCACAGACTTAAACAAAAGCAACATAAACAAAAGTAACACACCTTAAAATAATAAATAAAATAATAAAATAATATTCTACAATAATACCATATCTGGTATCTGCATGTGCATTAAAACCCAGTTCCTGTGGTATACTTGCCATGTTTTGAGTGCTTAGCATATAGCCACATACTTTTTTTTAAAATATAATTTAAAATTAATTTTTTGAAAACTTCATACATAGGCACAATGTATCTTGGTCATATCCATCCCCACCTGTCCCATGGACCTTCCCAGTATATGTCTCTCCCACCCCTTCATCATCCACCCCTTCCTGTTCCTCCTCCTTTTCCCTTCCTGTTTATAATCCCCTGAGCCTAACTAGTGCTGTTTTATCCTGCAGCAACATATCTGTGGCTACCAACAACAGAAGTTCTGCGGGCCAGCACTGGCCTAGACAGAGTAAACTTGAGGGAGTTTCCTTCGGCCAAGTTAGTTTGTTAGCGTCAGACAGCAGACCTGGCTGTTTGTACGACACCAGGAGGCCTGCTTAGGGTTTCTGTTGCTGTGATAAACACCATGGCCAACTTGGTGTGGAAAGGGTTTATTTCTTCTTACAACTCTCAGGTCACACTCCATCACTGAGGAAAGTCAGGAGCTGATGCAGAACCCATGGAGGGCTGCTGCTTACTGTCTTGTTCCTTGTGGCCTGCTCTGCTCAGCCTACTTTTTTTTTTTTTTTTTTTTTTGGTTTTTTCGAGACAGGGTTTCTCTGTGTAGCTTTGCGCCTTTCCTGGGACTCACTTGGTAGCCCAGGCTGGCCTCGAACTCACAGAGATCCGCCTGCCTCTGCCTCCCGAGTGCTGGGATTAAAGGCGTGCGCCACCACCGCCCGGCTTCAGCCTACTTTTTTATACAGTCCAAAAGCAGCTGCTCAGGGATGGCACCACCTACAGTGAGCTGGACCCACTAGCCTCAATCACCCATCAAGCCCCACGGACTTACCTGCAGGCCTGTCTAACGGGACATTTTCTCAACTGAGATTTCTTCTTCCCAGATACGTCTGGATTTGTGTCAAGTTGACAAAAAACAAGCAGTACACTAGGTCCCCACTGCTGCAGGAAGTATAATGGCTTAGGCTTGACATGTTTTCATATAAAGGCTTCTTAGATAGTATAATATTTTATACAAATTGGAACCAACATTGGTTAGGTTCAGAATGAAAAAAATATATTTTTATTTGTATGTGTGTGCATTCATGTGTGCCTGCTGCGTGTGTATGTGTGCATGTCCACAGAGGCCAGAAAATGACATTGGGTCCCCTGGAGCTGGGTTGCAGGCAATTTAAGCTGCCTGATGTGGGTGCTGGGAATGAATGAGGGTTCTCTGCAAGAGCATGCAATGCTCTCAACACTCAGCCGCCTCTCCAACCCTGAATGAAAACATTTCTAAGAAATGGTGTTCAGCCTGTCACTTGGAATAAGCACGTTGTTTCTTTCTCTTCCCTTACAGAATGAAAAGAAAGTTTTACTCCTGGGAAGAATGCATGAACCTTCGGGAGGTTAAGGTATTTGTCAATTTATCAGGGAATAATTCTATTTGGCTGATTAGAATAGTTGTATTTATGGCTAGATGTATACCTGCTGTAGTCATTTCATCTGTTTTTTTTTTGTTGTTGTTGTTGTTTTTTCTCAAGACAGGGTTTCTCTTGTGTAGCTTTGCGCCTTTCCTGGAACTCACTTGGTAGCCCAGGCTGGCCTCGAACTCACAGAGATCCGCCTGCCTCTGCCACCCGAGTGCTGGGATTAAAGGCGTGTGCCACCACCGCCCGGCAAAAGAGGGTATTTTATACAGCTGGTATCTGAAAGTGGAAAATTACTACGTTACTTAATGGATGTATTATTACTAGAATGCTTTTGTTGTTAATGGATTCTTCAACCTGTATATTTCAGTAAGTGTTGGTTTGGTGGACTGTTGCCTCCATAGGTGTCGTTTCTATCCACTGATGCACAGGAAGTTCTACCTGTGGCTTATTTCCTAGATAGGATAGCAATGCCTCTTGAGTTTTCTTGCACTAATACCCTGTTGTATGCAATGGAATTCTTTGACTCACACAGAGCTTTGTCAGCATTGCATAGAGCGTGTCTTCACCGGTTTCCTTTGTTTGTTTCTTTTCTTTCTTTCTTTTTTTCTGCCTATGTAGCCCAGGTTGGCCTTGAACTAGAAATCGACTTTGCCTCTGCAGCTTCCCAGTTGCTGTGATTTACAGGCTCCACCAGGCCTGGCTTGTTGTTGTTGTTGTTGTTTTTCTTTCTTTCTCTCCAGTGCTGGTGAACAAACTCAGGACCTCATGCACCTCGGCAGGTGCTCTAGAGCAGAGGTTCCCCCCAGCCCCTTTCCTGGGCAGGTGTTCTAGAGCAGAGGTTCCCCCCAGCCCCTTTCCTGGGCAGGTGCTCTAGAGCAGAGGTCCCCCCCACCCAGCCCCTTTCCTTTGTTTTTGTTCCCTTTTCTTTCTCTTTTTCCTCTCTCCTCTCCATTCTACTTTTAACATCTCTCCAGGTAGACTGACCACGAGGGTTTCCTTATGCATTGGAGTGGTGCTTCATCCATTGCTAGGCCTCACACTCATCTCTGTTTGAAAAGCCCAGTGGGATGTGAAACCAGCCCTTTTAGAAGGTGAAATAGGGCTTCAAGTCCAGAGCAGGGACGTGCAAACTTTTTTCATAAGGGGCAAGATCATAACTCTTTTAGACTCCACGAGCCAAAAGATATTGTTGAAGATATTGTTTGTGTATAGATGTAATGAGTGAAAACTATCCCATCAGGTGTGATGGTGCATGACTTTAATCCCAGCACTTAGGAAGCTAAGGCAGGTGGCTCTCTGAGTTCAAGGCCAGCCTGGTCTGTGTAGTGAGCTCCAGGCCAGCCAAACCTACATAGTAAGACTTTTTAAAAAAAGAAGAAGAAAGAAGAAGGAGGAGAAGAAGAAGAGGAGGAGGGGGGAGGGGAGAAAAAGGAGGAGGAAGAACAGCAGCAGCAGCTGGGCATGGTGGCACAAACTTTTAATCCCAGTACTCAGAAGGCAGAGGCAGGTAGATCTCTGTGAGTATGAGGACAGCCTGGTCTACAGAGCACATTCCAGGACAGCTAGAGAGACTCTGTCTCAAAAACATACACACACACACACACACACACACACACAAACCCACAAAAACAAAAACAAAAGAAAAAAAGTATAGCATATAAAAATAATAATTGAATATAATTTTATTACAAGTCTTCCAATGAGAAAAATGGCATTCATTTGCTGGGAGGCCATAACATTAAGCTTAATTGAGGTTCAAGGTGATCGGGGCTAGAGAGATGGCTCAGAAGTTAAGAACACTTGCTGCACTTGTAGAGGGCCCTGTTTAGTTCCCTCCCCAACACACGGATGGCTCACAACTGCATCAGTTCTCGGGGATCCAACACCCTCTGCTGGCCTCCTAGGGCACTTGTAAGCATGTGGTATACATACCTATATCATACATACATACATACATACATACATACATACATACAATCAGGCCAACACACATACATGTAGACAGAAGTTTTCCTGTCCCACAGCCGCTCTCAACACAATGAGGCTTATATTGGTTATAAATGCTCGGCCAATAGCTCAGGCTTGTTACTAGCTAACTCTTACATTTAAATTAATCCACATTTTTAGTTATGCTTACCACATGGCTCATGACTTGTTACCTCTTTTTCTATGTGCCCTGCTTGCTCAGTGGCTGGCTGGCATCTCCCCCTCAATTCCTGACTCCACCCTCACTCTTCCCATCATTCTTTCTGCTTCAGGCTGTCTCGCCCAATCTCTTCTTGCCCTGCTATCAGCCACTCTTTTTTTTTTTATTAACAATGAGCATAATCCACAGCACATACATATAAAATAAAGTTAAAAAAAAAAAGTAAGAGTAGTATTCTGTCATAAAAGTGATTGGGAATACTCATCTATAAAATCTGCTCCTAGTTCATGGACCCTCGAAGAACAGGTAGTGGATGGATTTCACCTGAGTCACAGTAGTATGTTAACCTCTTAGTCAGAGAATAAAAGCTCTGGGATCCCAAATCATCACAGGTAAAGAGCAAAGCATGACCCATGGAATTCTTGTGATGACATGAAGCTTTGAGGAATGCCCTTGGTTTTGATGGTAAACCTTACTTTTCTGTACAACTGACTGTACATTTTCTCTCCTGGAAATGCACACCCTGCCTGCCTTTGTTGATACTCAGGCAAATTCAACTTCAGGGACAAAGGACTTATTTCGGTTCACAATTGAGGAGATAGAAACTATGCTGGTGAGGAAGGCACGACAGGAAGTCGTGACAGCAAGAGTGACACAATTGTTCTGTATGGAGTCTGTGGTCAGGAGGAGGAGGAGGGATGAATGCGGCTGTTAGCTTGTTTTCGTCCTTCCTTTTTTTGTTGTTGATGCAAAATCTCTTGTACTCAGGTTGGCCTCAAATCCACTATGTAGTCAGGGCTGGTCTTGAACTCCTGATTCTTTTGCCTTCAGCTCCCAAGTACTGTCATTATAGGTATACGTCATCAAGCCTGCTTTCCTCTTTTCCCTTCTTATTCTATCCAGGACCCCAAACCTGGTGCTGCCCACACTCGGAGTGGGTCTTCCTTCCCAAGTTAAACCTTTCTGGAAACTCCCTCAAAGTCATGCCTTGAGGTGTGTCTCCTAAGTGATTCTAAGTCTCATCAAGTGGACAGTGAGGACTAACTATCTCATGCTTCTTGTTTGTACCTCACCTTTGACCTTTAATATGTCTTCTTTATTGTTACATTCATTATTTGTTTGGCTTTGAGACAGGATCTCACTGTGTAGCCCAGAGTGGCCTTGGTCTTATAGAGATCCACTGCCTCTGCCATCCAATCTGCAATGCACGCCACCAAGCCTAGCCACATGTTACATGCATTTTAAATTCATACCCTATGCTCACAGCAAGGCTGCTGGCCTCTGAAAGGCAGACACTGCCTTGCACCAGTCTTATCCTTAGGATATAGTTCATTGTGGTTGTAACAGGGAGGACAGCATTGACCAGTCCCTGAGGGTGGCAGAACTGGTACTATCGATTCACCCATGGAGTGCATCCCTGTGGGAACTGTTGGCTCATTTTTTAGTCTCTCCTGATGCTTTCTGCTCTGACACAAGTGGCCTGTGTCTACTCCACAGACTTTCCCATAACCACATAAGACTTTCCCATAACCACACAGATTAGACAGATAGAAAATTTAACTTGCTCAGTAACCTCATTAAAACTGGAACTTCAAGCTGCTCTTAGACATGAGCCTGTAATTCATGTTTCAGACAGACCACAGCCTCACAGCTGAACCACTACGCTCCTTTTAAAATTGCCTTCTAGAAAAGCTCTAAAACAGACTTTTTTTTTTTCTGAGTGAATTTGCCATGAAGCTGTTCATCGAGAGATGCTTGTGACATGCTTTAAGCAAACAGGCAGGAAAGATGGCCGCCATCAGGAGCAGCCAGTGAACATCGGCCTATGTTGTTACTCATGGAAAACCAGGGCTCCAACCCAAGTAAAAGGGATAATCAACTGAGCTGGGCCATCCTAGAAGATTCTAGCCCAAACTGCTGAGGATCCATGCCAGTAAAATGACTTGGCAAGAATTTGTCCTCTGAGATGAAAAGTCTAGAAAAGTCTCACTTGGTCTTTATCTACTGGCTGTATTTCCTCTCTCTTCCAAGCTACATCAATCCAAGTTCCGATCATTTGGATCCTTCTGGATTTGGATGTTTGCTTTAACTCTTCCTTCTGTACATTTTGTTTGTTTTATAGAAAGGGTGTTCTTTTTAATGAAATTCAAAGACAGAGGACAAATTCTATAATTTGTCATTATTGACCTCATTGCCCTGTGAGGGAAAAGACTTTTCAAGGTTCAAATTCTGTGATCATCCAGGTAGCACCCCCAAGAATTGGGTGTCTCCAGATACTGATTGCTGGTCACTAACAGGACAGCTTTTTTGTTCACCATTGGCAGATGATATATATGGAAAGTCATATGTACAGGGCTACACTCAAATGAACTTAGAAAACTACATGTGTATAATGAGTAATCAAAGCTCATGTATCATCTTCTGAACCATGTCCATGTTCCTCGGCTACTGCCTGACTTGTTCATCTCTATTGCTCTTGTCCTTTCACTCAGTATTTCATCAATAATATGTCTTCAATCCCCCTGGTAATTAAAACTCATATTGTAAGAAGGAGCATTTTGTCGCAGGCACACAAGTCTGATCAAAGTCTAGAGAATCAGGCTATCAGCCTCAGTCCTTTCAGCAATTTCCTGTTGACCGTGTCTGCAGGCTGCTATCTGGTGACCTCAGCCTTAACCAGCTGCATTCTCCAGCGCCAGAAGATTTAAAGCCATGGCTCTCTTTATTGGTTCCCCTCTGGCCACTTGTACAACCTGAGTTCCATGATCTGGAGGGGGTGAGCCTAAAACAGCCTGGGCCTGTTGCCACAAAAATAGTCCTGACCTATCGCTCCAGGAACAGTACAGTCAGGAGTACCAGCTAGTGATCAGATGCTTACTTTCTAGTCAATCCACCAAAGGCATGCTTCTAGATAAAGTCATGTTGACTTCAGAGAAACACTGTTTACAAAGTTGCCAATAGAATGTGATTCATGGCATGTTCTCGGTTCTCAAATCAGAAATCCCTTTCTAAGTATGCTTGGGGTTGCTTTCCCTTTGAGACACATTTGTTTTTCTAATTTCATCTGGTTTTCTTTCTCACCTTGTTTCAGTCTTTGAAGAAGCTCAATCATGCCAACATAGTAAAGCTGAAAGAAGTCATCAGGGAAAACGATCATCTCTATTTTATCTTCGAGTACATGAAGGAAAACCTTTACCAGCTCATTAAAGAAAGGTATGGTTTGGTCGTAACCTTATTTTTGAACAAAGTGTCTTTGAGATTTATTTTTATTGTTTAAAATTATATCTGTAGGGGTGCATATGTGTGTGAGTGCCCACAAATGCCAGAGGTGCCAGCTCCCGACTAGTGCTGGAGTTACGGTGAGCTACTCCAATGTGGGTGTGGGAACTGAACTTCCAAGGATCCTCTATTGCAAAGTAGATGTACTTTCTGCTTGGTTTATTTCAGCTTTCTGGTTCTTTCTATAGTCCTTTAACAGTCTTATGTGCCTCTGGATTTTAATTTTAATGAATGAAATCTGCCAGCTAAGTGAAGAACATTCCTGTGCCGGGGTGCCCCGGGACAACTCCAGGGATGCAGCTTGCTTGCTTGCTTTCATTTTGTGGTGGTGGTGGTGGCGTTTTGAGAAAGGTCTCATTTCTAGGCTGGCCTCAAACTTGCTGCATAGTTGAGACTAGCCTGGAACTCAGGATCCTTCTATGTGAACCTTCTGAGTCCTGAGATTACAGGTGTGGCTGCCCTGCCTGGCTTATTTTTGGATACAGTGTTACAGGTTTCTTATTTATTTTATTATAAAACGTTTACTCTTTTCTTTGTAATAGAGCTCAATGTACTTGGTGTTTATTACTTAGCCTCACTATGTCAACAAGTGATTATTTTTCTCTGCTATTTATTATCAAAGGATCTGGTAAAATTTCTTAATCAGAATTACTCAAGATAATAACAGAGATTCCTTTTACTACAGAAACTCGGCTCTTTAACTTTGTTTTCTTCTGGCCCATACAGAAATAAGTTGTTTCCAGAGTCTGCTATAAGGAATATAATGTATCAGATATTGCAAGGACTGGCATTTATTCATAAACACGGTAGGTGATTTGCAATATTGTGCTTCCGAATAGCAGTGAAATGTTATTGTGAATGAATATCAGGTGGATGACACAGGAAGTGTTAACGCCTGTAGAGCTGACAGGCTGACAGTGGCTTTCAGAATATTCAGGGGATTAAAGTGGCCTAAAACTTTACACAATGCAGGAAAACAAAATAAATTAAAACTTAGCAAATGGCTGGGCAGTGGTGGCGCACGCCTTTAATCCCAGAACTCAGGAGGCAGAGCCAGGCGGATCTATGTGAGTTCAAGGCCAGCCTGGTCTACAGAGCGAGCTCCAGGACAGCCAGGGCTACACGGAGAAACTCTGTCTCGGAAAACAAACAAACAAACAAACAAACAAAAATAGAAAAACAAAAAACTTAGCAAACCGAAGAACAGACAAAGTCAAAACAAGGCAGGGGTACAACCAGGAGTCAAAGCCACTCATTCTTTCTTTTCTTTCTTTCTTTCTTTCTTTCTTTCTTTCTTTCTTTCTTTCTTCCCTTCTTTCTTTCTTTCTTTCTTTCTTTCTTTCTTTCTTTCTTTCTTTCTCTCTTTCTCTCTTTCTCTCTTTCTCTCTTTCTCTTTCTTTCTTTCTTTCTTTCTTTCTTTCTTTCTTTCTTTCTCTCTCTCTCTCTCTTTCTTTTTTAAGAGGAATCACAGTTTAGGAGGGGAGATAACCAACTGTGGTCACACAGTTCTTCAACCTCAGCACTTTTGAGGCAGAGGCAGGCAGAGCTCTATGAGTTTGAGTCCAACCTGGTCTACATAGCAAGTTCGAGGCCAGCCAAGGCTACATAGTAAGATATTGTTTAAAAAAATAAAAGATATAGCCCACACTGGTGGGAATGGTAGCAGGAATGTAAGGTGATCAGTCACAGTATGCCCTAAAATGTTTTCATATAATATATTTTGATCATATTCTTTCCTCTCCCCTAAGTCCTCTTACATCCTCCTCGCCTCCCTACATACCCAATTTTATGTTCTTTCTCCTTCTTAAAAAAGGAAAAACCTCCCAGCACTTGGGAGGCAGAGCCAGGTGGATCTCTGTGAGTTCGAGGCCAGCCTGGGCTACCAAGTGAGCTCCAGGAAAGGCGCAAAGCTACACAGAGAAACCCTGTCTCAAAAACCAAAAAAAAAAAAAAAAAAAAAAAAAAAAGGAAAAACCAAAAACAAAAGTCAAAAAATTACTAAATCACAACCCCAAAAAAGCTTGGTGTCCACTCCCCCTCCTCTGTGCCCAGCTTTTGTCTGGCATGAATCTGTACAGGTCCTGTGTGAGTTGACAGGGTGTGCGTCAGCCCTGTTGTGTCTGAAGGATGCTGTTTCCTTAGAGTCATCCACAGCCTCTAGTCCTCACAGTCTTTCTGCCTCCTCCTCTGCATAGATCCATGAGCGTTGGGAAGAAGGGTTTGATAAAGATACCCCGTGTAGGGCTGAGTGCTCCAGGGTCTCTCATTGTGTGCACAGTGTCCAGTTGTGGGTCTCTGTGTGAATCGCCATCGGCTTCAAGCGGAGGCATTTCTGATGAGGGGTGAGCCATGCACTGATCTATAGATATATCGCAGTATGGCATCACAGGGTGTTTTACTGCTATAGTAGTAGGTTCTCACCTGGGGCCCATGACCTATCTAGTCTTAGTGCCTTGGCCTCCTTGGTGATATCAAGTGTGGGTTCCTTGGCATGGAATGAGCCTCACCTCTAATTTTTAATCAGTGGTTGGTTACTCCCAGTACCTTTATGCCGCTGTTGTACGAGTGTATTTTGAAGGGGTCACCCTTGTAGGTTGCAGAGTTTGTAGGGTTGAAGCCTCTAGTCGGGAACCAGCTTGATTTCTCCACATTTGATGGCATAAGTAAATGGTGTCTTCAGCAATAGGGTCCTATACTCTGGTTGTGGGGGGGGAACCAATAGCATTCATAATAGCCTGTAATGTTTGGAGGATATGTCCGCATGCCAGCAAATTTTATTCCAGTAGAAGAAGCAGACAACAGACTTGTTTCTGAGCTTGTTATACAAAGCAAAGTGTGAGCCGGGCAGTGGTGGCGCACGCCTGTAATACCAACACTTGGGAGGCAGAGGCAGGAGGGTCTCTGTGAGTTCAAGGCCAGTCTGGTCTACAAAGTGAGTTTCAGGATAGCCAGGGCTGTTACAGAGAGAAACCCTGACTCAAAAATAAACAAACAAACAAAACAAAACAAAACAAAAAAAAACAACCAACCAAGCAAACAAACAAACAAAACAAAGTGTGAAACATGATCAGTTAGAACATATGTAGTTTCCTTGATTTAAAAATTGACTAGTCAAAAGCAAAATTATTATTTTTTAAATTAAGACCTTCAATTTACCTGTATTTATCTATCTAGTGTGTGTGTGTGTGTGTGTGTGTGTGTGTGTGTGTGTGTGTGTGTGTATGCGCGTGTGCATACGCATGCATTCCCGTGTGTGACACAGCATGGGTGCAGAGGACAACTTGCAGGAGTCTTGCAGTGACTCCTCTTCCTTCCTCCCTTACGTGGGTCTTGAACTAGTGTCGTCAGGCTTGGCGGCAGGCATTCCCACCTGCTGAGCCATCTTCCAGAGGTATTCTTGATACCCTGGCCAGGAAGACACTTGCTCGTGGGCCCTTTGGAGGGGACAGTGTGTCACTGATTTTATAGTAAACACAGCGGCAGGCTGCATAGG
The DNA here is from genome assembly GCF_049852395.1 of Peromyscus maniculatus bairdii. NCBI lineage: Eukaryota > Metazoa > Chordata > Mammalia > Rodentia > Cricetidae > Peromyscus > Peromyscus maniculatus. The sequence continues at coordinate 75,709,853 of NC_134858.1, forward strand.
CCCGTTTTGCTCGATATCCTTCACTGTAGGCCAGTCATGTCTCCTGATCAGAGAAAGCAGTTCTGCCCGGCCCCGGTGTGACTCTCTTCAGGGATGGTGGGTAGTCCACAGAGAGATTTAGAATGTCCAAAGGGAAGCATAGCCATGTGCCCTTCAGGAAACTCTCCATTTGTGTTTTCCCTCCTAACTGAGCTTGTGGAACGTTAAACAGCAATGACTATGAGGCAGTCATCTCCAGCAGCTCTCTGGAACGTTGCTGGTTCTAACCACTGGAGACCAGATGAGGCTGGATTGATAACTTTCCCATGAATACGTAGCCAACACGTGGACATCTGTGGGCGAGGACAGAAGTGCTCTGAGAAGGTCATTTGAGGTGGCCTCAGCATGTGGACCTTGGCTGATTTTGTACAGGCAGAAGCCTCAACACTCTCAGTCTGTGGATGTTCCCACTGTAAACAGTGCACTGACAAATGGATGCATTACTCAGTAAGAGATGGGTTGAAACCTTTCAACAGTTACTGGATTTGGTGTAAATTGTCAGTGGGTAGAAAAATCTTGTGTTGCACAAGGTGGCACATTATATCCAGGGTCAGCACCAGCTTGCTCTTTATCTCTAAGTAGTTCTTCAACGTTACAAAAAGGATGAAACACACAGACCTTGGCTGTCTCTACAAACCCTTGACATCCTCCAGCACAAGCTTCGTAATCCATGAGTGATACACACGGCTGAGCTGACTTGTTTGCTTGCTTGTTTGTTTGTTTGTTTGTTTTCCAAGACAAGGTTTCTCTATATAACAGTCCTGGCTGTCCTGGAACTCGCTCTGTAGACCAGGCTGGCCTGGAACTCACAGATATCCACCTGCCTCTGCCTCCTGAGTGCTGGGATTAAAGACATGCAATACAGCTGTGAGCATGACTTCTTAATCCAGCATGGTGAAACACTAAGTACAGGTGATCGCTGATCCCACTGACTTCGGAGGATTGGCTCTTTAGCCATTATTCACAAGAATTCATGGTGAGTGGTGTGTAGTAATCAGACACAGCACCTTAGGGACAAATAGAGGACATGTAAGAGCTCAAGGAGAAAAGTGGGGAACCACAGGGGTTTTCTGCCAGCGTATTTTTCAAATAGGGAGCAGTCAGAGTTTTGGTCATTTGGGCTGTTTCCTTAACCCTGGAACCTGAGTTAGAGACTTCCTTTTTACTCCTTTTAATGAGACTCAGATATGTCTAGGAAGAACTCACAACCTTTCTTCTGAGACGCTACTTAATGAAGTATTTATGGACTCATAGACACAGGCTGCCTATGAGCTTCTAACATGTTCCTACACACGTGCCTATCTCTGTATGTACACATGCCCACATACCTATCGTCCATACAGTCCCTCCTCTCCCTCACACGTGAACAGATGCATAGGCATTGGCATGTATACACACACAAATATCTTTAGCTAACAGTTTAGCACCCCATAAGATCCCCTTGGAACTCTGCACTGCCATTACTTTCAAGCCTTAGACATTGAGAATGTGTGTGCAGTGAGAGTGTGTGTGCAAACAGTGAGAGTGTATGTGCAAACAGTGAGCGTGTGTGTGCAAACAGTGAGCATGTGTGTGCAAACAGTGAGCGTGTGTGTGCAAACAGTGAGCATGTGTGTGCAAACAGTGAGCGTGTGTGTGCAAACAGTGAGCATGTGTGTGCGAACAGTGAGAGTGTGTGCAAACAGTGAGAGTGTGTGTGCAAACAGTGAGAGTGTGTGTGCAAATAGTGAGAGTGTGTGCAAACAGTGAGCGTGTGTGTGCAAACAGTGAGCGTGTGTGTGCAAACAGTGAGAGTGTGTGCAAACAATGAGAGCGTGTGTGCAAACAGTGAGCGTGTGTGTGCAAACAGTGAGCGTGTGTGTGCAAACAGTGAGAGTGTGTGTGCAAATAGTGAGAGTGTGTGCAAACAGTGAGAGCGTGTGTGCAAACAGTGAGAGTGTGTGTGCAAACAGTGAGAGTGTGTGTGCAAACAGTGAGAGTGTGTGTGCAAACAGTGGGAGAGTGTGTGCAAACAGTGAGAGTGTGTGCAAATAGTGAGAGTGTGTGCAAACAGTGAGAGCGTGTGTGCAAACAGTGAGAGTGTGTGCAAACAGTGAGCATGTGTGTGCGAACAGTGAGCATGTGTGTGCGAACAGTGAGCATGTGTGTGCAAACGATGCAAAGGAAGATGCAGCTGTGGAGGAAGTCAGGCCTGCATCCCTCACAGCCTCACCACCCTGGCCATCACCAGAGGCGGTGGCTGACATGTCTCCCACCAGCTCTGTGCCCAGTTCTGGTTGGAGCGAACGTCATCCACTGCCTCTGTCACTTCCTTGTCAACGTCACAGGTAGAAAGAGCGCACAGTAACTATGTCCTTCGAAGGAGGGACACTGAGGCTGTGAGAGGCTGAAAGCTCTGCAGAGACCCCACTGCAGCAGTGACAGGGGATCGGTTGGCTAGTCAGTTGGGGACTCTTAGCAGAAGAAGATGGTAGGTAATGACTGTAAGCGGGGTAGACCCGAAATTCTCAAGTCCTGTCCTCTTTGTCTTTTGGAGGTTTTTTGTTGTTGTTTTTGTTGTATTTTTAATAAAATGGGGAATGGGGACAGAAAGAGAGATGGCTCAGTGGGTAAGAGCACTTACCACCAAGCCTGACAAACTGAGTTCATTCTCAATGGAACAAGTGAACCCAGTTCCTTCAAGTTGCCCTCTGAGCTCTACACACGTGCCCTGGTAACACACACACACACACACACACACACACACACACACACACACACACATACCCCTAATAGATCACTATGATTTTATTTTTAACTTAGAGGGTTTATGTGTTGATGACTTTGGTTAAGTGCACATGTGCCTTGCTATTACCCCTTTCCTGTTGGGATAGAGAAACCATCTGATACGCTTCCTAGAGCTGTTTAGTGAGTTCCAGCCCTTCCCCATGGCTCATTCTCACAGTGTGACGGTGCAGTCCGCCCCTGGAGAGTACACTCCTCTGAGAGGGAAGAACAGTGCAGATGTAGTTGCTATGGCCATATTTCATGGCACTGAGTTCTCCCCCTGGGGCGTAAACACATGGCCATACTGTCTGAACAATGCCAAAGCACGTGTCCCTGGCAGGAATATAATACAAATTGTATGTTTCTTCCTCACCCACCCTTGTAGCTGTCCAGAGCACCCTTCCCCATCAGGAAATGGAAATGCATTTGGTAGTTGGGAGGGCAGGGTTTTGCCCCAGAGGTGATGCCATGCCTCTGAGCCTCACCACTGTCGTGTGTGTGTGTGACCTTGACATGGCCTTTCTCCTGTCTGTGTGCTACTGCTCCTGTGGCTTCCTTTTTTTTCTTAATATAAACACTGTAGATTTAGATTCAAGGAAGGAAGGAACTTGGGGAGGGAGGAAGGGAAGGAAGGTGAGAATGATCTAAAATTGCTTTCACAGCAGAAAGATGTACTACATAAATTCATATTTAAATACTCTTTAATCACTTCCTCTTATTTAATCAGCATCATCAACAATAGAATCTAAACAGGAGGAAGCCTTCCTTGGTTTTCCTTTCTTCCTTGAAGTTATCGTGAAAATCCTCTTGCATAATAAAAAGGAAAGTCCTTCTGTTACTGAGCAGGCAGGCGGTATCCTGAACTTAAATGAAGGGTCTTTTTCTGTGTTCTGGAAGCTGTTTTGAACAGGAAAGTTCTTCCTGTGGCAGCACTCAGCTGTCGCATGATGTCTCAGTGGCACGGCTAGGATTCCCATTGTCACGTCGGGAGGCAGAAGGAAGAAGGGGCCACGCTGCACGTCAGGAGAGCACAGAGCCAGGCAGGAATCGGAGCCGAGCTCTAGTGCGACCTCCTCACAGATGGCACTTGTCACTAGCCCCACAAGCCTTAATTCTTATCTGTGAAAAAATGACATCATGTACGCAAGCCCCCATTGACAGCTTTGGGGAGGTTACCAGAGAGAACTTTCTCGTAGCAGTCCTCATAAGGACAGGCTGCCCTCTAAAAGCTTTATGGATACAATGTGTTCATCCTGCAAGCCTGTGAGGTTTGCTAGTCTCTATTTCACAAATGAGGCAACTCGGGCACCAGAGGGTTAAATGACTGTGGGCGGTCTGCACATTCACATCCTAAGCTGCGTTGTCTCTTTGAATGGAAATAGTAATGTTTCGATAAAACAGATGAAGTGTGGAAAAAGAACCCACTTGGAGGGGTAAGTAAGAAATCTGAATCTTCATTCCCCTTTTGGTTAATGGTCACGTTCTCTGTGGAACTAGAATTAAGATGCATAAGCCATGAGGGAACGGATAAAGCCTGTCTGTCGGGAGGAGCGTGTTGGTGCTTAGCAGAGCATGAATCCCAGCGGGACACAGAAAAGGTCTGGAGTGCATAAGTGACGCTTGTATGAGTACCAGTGTGATAGGATGAACTGACCTGGAGAAGATGAGAACCGATGCAGGTGTTATAGATAGATGGTGCCAGAGGGAGTCGCTGTGGGTGGAGGAGGTTTGGGGACAGATGAGTCACTAGAAGAGAAATGCCACATAAGTGTATAAATAATAATTACCCCAATTAGAAGAGGAAGGGAACGTTTACTAGGAGAATCAGTGTTGATATGGAAGTGAGAAGGTCAGAGTCACAAATCAAGGTTTAGGTGTGTGAGCCGAGAGGGAGGGGGTAGTGCTGGGCACTCTTGGGTTGTGACACATTTTTTTTGGTGGGATTGTGAGCAATTTTTTGCCCCCCCCATGACTGAGTTTTCCCATCTGTTCAGTATGAAAAATTATACTTGCCTTTTCTTCTTTCACTGGAGAGGTTTTAGAGCATTTGAGTTTTTAGGTAGAGAAACCATCGTCTCACGGTTTTCAAGGATCCTGGAAACTATCCTAGGTATGTAGACAAAAGATAATTCTAATAACTGCGTAATTCTTAATTCGTCTCCAAGATGGGTACATACAGTCAGGCCTTCTGAGAACCAGCAGGTGTTGGCAAGAATAAAGGTCCCAAACACAGTGACTCAGTTATACCAAGACGCAGAACAGACATCACTCATCTGGTGGGTAGATAATCTATTTTATTGGGCTGATAATAAACCATCTGGATTTGTCTGTGTCAGTCAGATTGTTTTTTCTTTGTTGGAAAGGCCATTCTTGACTAATATTGAATCACTCGGAGTTTTTTTAACCTGAGAACCTCAAGTTCAGTTCTTATAATTATTTATATTTGGTTTACTACAAATCTGGTTAGGATTCTTGAAATTGGGCCATTAGGCCCCTGTCAGGACAGCAGCAGCATAAAGATGAAGCACTGAAATTTAAGCGAAGCTCAATGCATTTTCACAGTGTGCACATACCACGCATGAACTTAGACCTGCAAATACACAAACGCTGTAAAATAGACAGCTTGTGTGCTTGTCTCTTGTCTAGCCCAGACCTGACTCTGATCTCACTTCCTGGGATGTGCACAGCAGGTGGCCCTGGGTTGTGTAGGAAGTACTTCTTACTCCTGCCCGTGTCCCCCTTGAATGCCTCTGATTGTTTCTGTGCCTTCGTCTTCATGTAGGCATGGGGCTCTTGGTTCTAGTTGTACTCAGCTAAGCCAGCCACTTGGTCTGCAAATCCATTGGTATGCATTTGGAACTTGACCTGATGCTAAGCCCAGTTGTCTCCAGGATGGTAAACACAGAGCAATGTCCTTTTATTAAACCATTGCTCCTTTCCATCATACATCTAGTATAGTGCATTTTTACGTCACAGTCACTTCCTGTTAGAGCAGAGGCAGGCTTGAAAAATAGCCTTGGCTAATTGCTTTAGTGCTACAGGAATGCCCTGTGTGATATGGACATCCATCAATGAGTCCTCATTGTCCCCGCCCTGCGTCTGAGACATTGCACTTGTTGCTCAGTTCTCAGTTGCTGTCATTTAGGACTTTCTCTCTTCCATCCTCCCCACAGCTCTGATCCACTCTGCTGATCCTGCATATTTGGTCCATGTAGATTCATCACTGTAAAGTTCCAACAGGCCCATGTAGTTCCCTCAGTTCAGTCAACAATCATATGTTGTGAGACTGCCATGCTTTTTCTTGCATGCAAGGCATTCAGAAGTGGAGTGGGCAGCCATTCCAGCTTGGATCTGGAAGTTCCAACCCCCATTGAGACTCTGGCAACTGTCACGCCTACAATGCGGGGCCAAGGGAGGACCCTGGAGACCCGAGACCCGGATGGCTACCCACTACACAGAAGTGTAAAAGGCCTTTACCATTAAAGGGCTTTCCTCTACTTAGTGAAAATGGTGACCATATTTGTAAATGATAGAACTCTACACATGATCAGGGTAAAGGCCTGTTCTACCTGTGAAGGCAAAGGCCAAGAACCGTGACATTTGGGTGGTTCTGAATCCACAGAGCCCAACCCGTTAGTTGGCATGGCCTCTGAATATTTCTTGACAGGGTGGAAGAATGTGAAATGTTTGTTTGTTTTCGTTTTTTGAGACAAGGTTTCTCTGTGTAGCCCTGGATGTCCTGGAACTCGCTCTGTAGACCAGTCTGGCCTTGAATTCATATATCTGCCTCCTGAGTGCTGGGATTAAATGTGTGTGACATGACCACTGGCTGTAAGATGGCTTCTTAGACAAAGGGCAACTCAATAAACCTTGGAGAATGGTTAAAATTGGGATGGATACAGATAAAATGGAACAAGTGTACATTATCGTGGGGATAAATCTTGGCAGAGTTTTCCTATCCTGACATCCTGCTCCCATATAACTGAATCTGAGGCTGAATATTAATTATAAATGCTTGACCTATAGCACGGGCATGTTACTAGCTAACTCTTACATTTAAATTAACCCATATTTCTTGTCTATGCTTTGCCATATGTCTTATGGCTTGTTACCTCATTTTCTACATGTTCTGCTTCCTCAGTGACTGGCTGACATCTCTCCTGACCCCACCCTTCTTCTCCCATCATCCTCCTAGTTTGGTTGTCCCAGCTATAATTCCTGCCTGGCTCCCAGCCAGTCAGCCTTTTATTAAACCAATCCAAGTGACAGCTTGTTTCACAGCAGATAAATACAGTAAACTCAAAGGGAATGAAGAATTTCACCTGAGTGAAACACACTCTGTGTAACTGGTGATCGGTATTGGGAAATATGTTTTCCAGTGTGGGTGATTGAACCTAGGGCATCATGCATGTTTGTCAAATCCTTTACCACAGAGCTCTCTCCCCAGCTGGAAAATACATTCATCTCTTTAGGTAGAATAAAAAAAATCATATTTGTTAAACTATTTAAAGAGGCTATGGAAGGGTGTGTGTGTGTGTGTGTGTGTGTGTGTGTGTGTGTGTGTGTGTTAGGGGGTCAGTGTTTAAATTATTAGAATGTGTAGAGTCCAAAGAAGCTGGAGGAAGAAGACCATGAAAAAGGGATCGTGCAGCCACAGGCAGGAAGAGCAGCTGGAAGGCAGAGGAAAAGGGAGAAAGGCCAGGAGGTGTCCTGAAGGAAGTGCAGGACGGTCCATCACTATCAAAAGAACAGATTCAACAGAACTACCAGGTACTTGGTGATATTATTAAAGTCGGAGGAGAGGTAGTTTTGGACAAGCTGATGCAGGCATGAAAATGGCATCCCCTTAGGATCCTATTAAGGACATGGCTTTCAAGGATGGTTCAGGATATGACATTAGAGATATCGCAACCAATATCACAGTCAGTGTATTCAACTAAGTTGTCCTTCCTGTCTGCGTGTCCCAGTGAGATGTAGAAGCACCTTGAGTGATGTCTGTGGGTGGAACCTCAGGGAGGAGGTGGTTTGGGTTTGCAGTGTCTATTGCTCGTCACTGGATGTTTGTGTGTGCCCGGTAGACGCTCACAGTGAATATCCCCATGCTGCATCTCCAGAGCACCACCGCAGCTGAGACTTCTCATTCAGTGAGCTATCTTTTCTCCTCATGATGTGTGCTACACATTGGGCAAATTAGTAAATGCTCCTAGACAGTGTCACAACACATACCAGAATCACAGTTCTGAATAGACCAGATCCATCAATCCTCTCTCTCTCTCTCTCTCTCTCTCTCTCTCTCTCTCTCTCTCTCTCTCTCTCTCTCTCTCTCTCTCTCTCGTGTGTGTGTGTGTGTGTGTGTGTGTGTGTGTGTGTGTGATTTTTCAAGATGAGGGTTTCTCTATGTAACAGTCTTGGCTGTTCTGGAACTCTCTCTGTAGACCAGGCTAGCCTTGAGCTCATAGACCCCCCTTGCCTCTGCCTCTCAAGTGCTGGGATTAAAAGTATGTGCCACCTCACCCAGCTAATCCTTTGTCTCTTATTTAAAAATAAAAAATAAAAAAAACATATACATGTATATATATGTTGTTGCAGTATACATTTAATGTCAATAAAAATTATTGTCTTTTGAAATAGTTTTACTCTCAACTTATTTCTGCTGAGTTGATAGAAATGAATTTCTCCCTGAGATAGTTTGGTTTGCAGTTATCTCAGCCCACAAGTTTTAGTATTCAAAAAGACTTCTTTGTAAGTAAGATGTACAAAGATCTACTTGGGATTGATTTTGTGTAAGGAAATGACCGAAGCCCCGCGAGAAGTCTGAAGGGCTGGTCGTTTGTTACAGACGTTGTCAAAAGATTGTCAGCGCTGCAGAGGGCAGTGCAGGGAGGAGCATGCATTTGGATTCCTTTGCTGTCTCTGCAGGCTTCTTCCACCGCGACTTAAAGCCCGAGAACCTCCTCTGCATGGGACCAGAACTTGTGAAAATTGCAGACTTTGGATTGGCCCGAGAAATCCGATCAAGACCTCCGTACACAGATTATGTGTCTACTAGATGGTAAATGCTATTTATCTCAAAATTATTTAATTGTGCTTCTTTCAAAAGATATAATTTATAAGGCTAACTGGTGATACACACTTCTTATTCCCAGCACTCAGGAGACAGGTGGTGCTTTGTGATGTTATTGCCAGCCTGGTTATTGAACTACAGAGTGAGTTCTAGTCTAGCCAGGGCTACATAGTGAGACCCTGTCTCAAAAAAAAATCAAAACAACAGAAACAATAAAACTTTATACTGAGAACATTATTAATCATAAGCATTAATTTCTCACTAAAAGGAAAAAACAGTTCAAACACTGTAGATATTTTGTTACTGAATGAAGATATAACCTTGTGTTAAACAATTTTAAAAGGAAACTCATCATATTGTCCAAAGTCTAAATAATTTTTAAAGTCTTTAGATTTATTATTTTATGTGTGAGTGAGTGTTTTGCTTGCATATATATGTGGTGTGTGTGTGTGTGTGTGTGTGTGTGTGTGTGCGCGCGCGCACACGCGCGCGCGCATGCCTGGTGCCTATGGAGGTTGGATGCTCTAGAACTAGAGTTACAGATGGTTGTGAGCTGTCATGTAGGTGCTGGGAATTGAACCTGGTTCCTTTGCAAAAGCAACATGGGCTCTTAATGGCTGAGCCAATTCTCCAGCCCTTGTATAGTTAATTTTTGTACAAAAGCTTTTCTGAGGATAGTTTCTCCACATCCTTCTTCCCTGCTCTCTTTTTCCTACCCAACTCCTTGTGTTTCTGAAGACGCTAGAGGAGATTCCTGTGTGGAGGAGAGATGGCCGAGCACTAAGAGTTTTGTCCTGTTCTTGAAGAGGACCCAAGTTCAGTTTCTCACCCTCTTCAGGTGGCTTATAATCGACCTTTTATAACTCCAGCTCCACAGGGATCCAGCAGCTCTAGCCTTGTGTGCACACACTCCCCCCCCCCACACACACAGAATTCTTTAAAGACCTTGGAAGAGAAGGAAGAGACTATCTTTCTTTCATGTGTGCATGGAGTATATGTATGATCTTTGTGTGTATATGGTATATGCACATGAGTGTGTGGGTGCTCACACCCATGGGGAGGCCAGAGGAAGACACTCTTTTCCTCTAGCACTGTCAGCTTATTCCCTTGAGACAGGGTGTAGCTAGAGGTTTCCTGCCCTGCCCACAGTCAGGACAAATCTCTGTCACCCGCCAGTCCCACAGCCACTCAGACCCAACCAAGTAAACACAGAGACTTATATTGCTTACAAACTGTATGGCCGTGGCAGGCTTCTTGCTAACTGTTCTTATAGCTTAAATTAATCCATTTCCACAAATCAATACCTTGCCACGTGGCTCGTGGTTTACTGGTATTTTTCATGCTGCTTGTCCTGGCGGTTGGCAGTGACTCCTTCTGCCTTCCTGTTCTTTTATTTCTCCTCTCTGTTAGTCCCGCCTATACTTCCTGCCTAGCCACGGGCCAATCAGGTTTTATTTATTGACCAATCAGAGCAACTTGACATACAGACCATCCCGCAGCACAGCCAAGTGCAGACCATCTCAGACACCTGCACTCAGGCCCATGGTCCTAGTCATCCTCTATGTGGACCTGCTGTTAAAGCCACGAGGAACCCAAGAACGGGCTCCCACAGGACATACAGAACATCCCACAGCAACAGGGTCTCTCACTGAGCTGAAAAGCTCACCTTTTTGGCTAGGCTGGGTAGCCAGTAAGCTCATGGAATCCTCTGTCTCTGCTCCTGAAGGCTGGAGTTACAGGCACAGTAAGCCATGCCTGGATTTGTACTTGGGTGCTGGGGATTTGAACTCAGATCCTCATACTTGCACATAAGTTGACTTTCCCACGGACCTCTCTCCCAGCCCTAAAACTATTATTTGTTTATTAGCGACCATGACAGTTGTCACGTCCTTGTAAGCCCATGTACCACGTTGCATTTAGGGAAAAATATATCCCTTAACTAAGAGTTACTTATTATTGAATGTACCTTCTGACCAGTAGAAGCAACAGCTAACTGTTAACCTTGTCTTTTCAGGTACAGGGCTCCAGAAGTACTCCTGCGGTCTACCAACTACAGCTCCCCCATTGATGTCTGGGCAGTTGGCTGCATCATGGCAGAGGTGTACACCCTCCGGCCTCTCTTCCCTGGGGCCAGCGAAATTGACACGATTTTCAAAATTTGCCAAGTGTTGGGAACACCGAAGAAGGTAATGACATGGACCAAAGGCTCATGAGCCGAAGCCAACAGCTCCCTGCTCTGCCCCTCCCCCGTGCTGTGCACCACCAACCCACCAGACTGTTCTAGAGTCTCTCTTGACCTTGACCATTCTCCTCTGCCCAAGTTCTCTAGCAAGGCCAGCTTCTCCCCTTCGTTCTGCCTACAGCTAGAGTGTTTGTCATGGATCTCTCTATCCCCCTCTCGATATCATCTCACCCTTTACAGAATTTCTCCATTCGTATGGGCACAGTTATGTCTCCTAAGCCTTCCGAAGGTGATCTGTATCCCTACTTCTCTCCTTTATAACTGTTCAGATTTTAACAGCTGTTTGGGGCCTTTCTTCTCACTCCATCACCTCTGACTGAACTCACCTGAAGCACAGGGCTTACCATTTAGCATGCTTCCTTTCTTCATGGCCTGTATCCATATGTGGTCTTATCATAGTCCCCAGAGGGCCAGTCTTGAGGCTGAGTGTCATATGGCTCTTCAGTTTTTTTGTTTGGTTTGGGTTTTTGAGACAGGTCCTCACCGTGTAGCTCAGGCTAGCCTGGAATTCACAAAGATCTACCTGCCTCTGCCTCCTTTATTCCTGGGAGTGAAGGTATGTAACCACCATGCTCAGCTGAGGCTGTCTGTCTTTGCAGACTCACAGCAGAGTTGGAGCTGGAACTATGGATATCTCTGCTTGCTTCCCCTCCATACCCCCCACCCCTGCTCTACCCCAACATCACCCAACCCCCAACCCCATCCTCCAGGCTTTCCCTTCCAGCTTGTCTTTCAGTCTGTGACTAGATTCTTCTTCCTTAAAAACAGCTGTGGTTGTAATCTGGTCTTTGCTTGGAAGTATTCATCATCCCCCAGTCCCTCAGTTCATTGCTCCGTTCCAGGGCACAGCCTGGCTCTGTACCCTGGAATAGTCCCATTTCTGTGTATTGCCTGAGTGAATGTCTCTTTAGTGACCATCAAGGTCCCTTCTTCCTCCACGGGACTCAATGACGCTCCTCCCCACGGCTTCTCCAGTCTCTGCTGTATCTGTATTCTTTGCTATAATATACTTGTCTTGTGTCTCTTTTCCCAGCTCCCAGTACTATTGCTGTTGTGAATTCAATCTTCATTTTCCTTCCCTGTCCCCCCCTCCTTTTTTTAGTTTGTATATTTGTGTCTATGTGTCTGTGTGTCTGTGTGTGGCACCGGGTATCAAACCTAGGGCCTTAAACATGCTAGACAAAGTTCATTTCGTTTTTTTTAATTATTTGACTGAGTCATTACTGCCACCCTGTTAATGATAAGGTTTTCAAAGTACCCTGCTGGCCCCCTTCCTCTTTGTATCTATTATCTACCCCTCTGGTGGCCTTTGTCATTTTTTTTTTTTATTATACTTTAAAAGTATACCCTATTTTTGTCTTTTAAGGACAATGACATTTTTTTTAAAAATATTTATTTATTATGTATACAGTGTTCTGTCTGCACATATCCCCACACGGCAGAAGAGGACACCAGATCTCATTACAGATGGTTGTGAGCCACCATGTGGTTGCTGGGAATTGAACTCAGGACCTTTGGAAGAGCAAGCAGTGCTCTTAACCTCTGAGCCATCTCTCCAGCCCAAGGACAATGACATTTTAAGAGAAGAATTTATATTGAATTATTTTGGATACTCAACAACACTCAGCATTCACACAGGAACTGTCTGAGTGGATGGTATACATGGTACCAGTTGGCTCCAGGGAGAGGTCAAAATTCTATCAGGGTTTGCCTTACAAAACAGTAGTGTTAGAACTGGAGAAGCCTCAAGCCTGGCTGTTCAGATTTCCCACCATTCACTCCGGGCCTCCACAGATGTGATGCCTGAAAAGGTGGGGAGTGAGCCGGGCGGTGGTGGCGCACGCCTTTAATCCCAGCACTTGGGAGGCAGAGCCAGGAGGATCTCTGTGAGTTCGAAGCCAGCCTGGTCTATAGAGTGAGTTCCAGGAAAGGCTCCAAAACTACACAGAGAAATACTGTCTCAAAAAAACAAAAAAACAAAAACAAAAAAAACCCTGAAAAGGTGGGGAGTGGAGAGGACCTCTGTGTCTCAGCTAGTCCTCTCAACATAAATATTTACAATCATTGGCGATATAGTTAACACATGGAGTGTCACAGATCTATTGGTATTTTGCTTTACTTCATTTTTATTTTGTCTTCCCCCTCAAAAATACCATACGAGCAGTTTCCAAAACCCACGTGTCAGATGCACAGCAGGGAAAATGCTGAGGGCCTCAGTCCCCAGTTCGCCCAAGATGGACAGTCTTCTGTAAAGGATATAAAACCAGCCAGGCTGGTGGCAAGTCACTGTCTTTCCTGCCAGTTCTCAGATTTCATGCACTGTAGTCTGTGTGAGGGTAGCCGTGGGCCTCATCACATACACCTGACTAGTGGAGTCACGGGACAACTGCCTTTGGTTATGGGCGCATGTGGAAGACTCCCACACAGACACCGTCTGAGTAGCATTTCCTGTCTTTTCTTGTAGACTGACTGGCCCGAAGGCTACCAGCTGTCAAGTGCCATGAATTTCCTCTGGCCCCAATGTATACCCAATAACTTAAAGACACTAATTCCAAATGCTAGCAGTGAAGCCATTCAGCTCCTGAGAGACATGCTCCAGTGGGATCCCAAGAAACGACCGACCGCTAGTCAGGTTCGCCTGGTTCTTTTCTGTTCAAAGCATTTCTTAGGAAATCTCTACCTCACTCTGAGTATTTCTGTGAATTACGTTTGGTAATATGGCTGAAAATAGTACTGACTCCTATGAACTGGAGGAATTTAAGGTAATCTGAAACTTGTTGGGCATAATTAAAATAGTTAATATTAAACAGTTATTTATATTGAACATTAACACTGATATATCATATATCACAATGTGTAATATATGATATCATATATCACAATGTGCAATATATATACATATATAAAATCTGCAAATATAAAATTGCCAGCTAGGCATGGTGGTGCACACCTTTAATCCTAGCACTCAAGAGGCAAAGGCAGGCACGTCTCTGAATCCAAGGCCAGCCTTGTCTACAGAGGAATTCCAGGACAACCAGGGCTACACAGAGAAACTCTGTCTCAAAACACACACACACACACACACACACACACACACACACACACACACGCGCACACGCGCACACACACACACACACACACACACACACACACACAAGAAACATAAAATTGTCCAGGAATAAAGAATAGTTCAGAAAAGAAATGTGTGTGTGTCTGTCTGTGTGTCTTCGGAGGTGGTTTAAAATATGTTCTCTGAGAGTTAAGACCATTCAGTAGTTTGGCGATGAGCCAGCACGAGTGTTGAAAGGTAACTTAGGACACCAGCCCACTCATGGACAGACAGCCGGGACAGAACGGCAGCCAGATGCAGCTGGCATTTTCATGTACTTTGCACATGCTATGGTGTGTTTTATGTGGTTTCAACCTAGTGCAGAGCCCATGAGGTAAATGCTTTTGTGTTCACTTCTGTGGGTAATAAAACTAAATCTTAGAAAGTTGGAATGATTTTTCCCTATCCACTTATTCAGTAACTGGTACAGGTAGCACAGCTGCCTATAGTCCAGGTGGCAGGGCTTCTAGATGTCTTCCCGCCCACCTTCCCCTGGGCTGCATTGATAAATTATGAAATGTACCCAAAAGAGCCGAGGTAGCGCTTGTCACTCAGCGGCCTCTTGCAAGGCTGGTTTTGTTTGAACCTTTGTCAGCTTGACTCATGAACAATTAATTACACCGCTCAGAGCATCAAACAGAGAACCGGTTCTAACCAGAGGAGATGACCTGTGGTCTTCTATCACAGAAGGGCAGAGCTATCAGAAGAAAGTGCCAGTGTGAAGGTAGAATTTGTGGTACTGGAGAGATGACAGCTGGGGACGGTTAGGGGGCAGAAAAGTTCATTCTCAAAGTCCTAAGGAGGCAGCCTCAGCCTGGTACCAGCAGCTTCTGGCTGGTCAGACATGGTTAGAAAGTGCATGCCCTTCTGACGGTAAAAGTCACCAATGGTTTTAGGGCAGCAAGGAAAATTTCTGATGAATCACTTTATTTTTTTATAGGATGCCCATAAAATATTAAGTTAAACAAATCACAACAAATCTCGTATAACCAAACCCAAGGGAGGAATGATATCAGAAAAGCTAAAAATATCCCCAAATCAGATCAGACTTACAAAATGCCAGGAGCTACAAAGAATTCTTTCTAGTTATATGCCAGAGTCCTGGACTCTGGCACAGTACCCACATTATTTGGCTCTGAGTCTGCACTTACATATAATAATCATAGATGTGCTGGGCGGTGGTATCGCACGCCTCTAATCCCAGCACTCGGGAGGCAGAGGCAGGCAGATCTCTGTGAGTTCGAGGCCAGCCTGGGCTACAGAGTGAGTTCAAGAAAGGCATAAAGCTATACAGAGAAACCCTGTCTCAAAAAAAAAAACAAACAAACAAAAAAAAAACATAGATGTTTATAACTTAGGTTCCAGATCCATTAAGAAAATACTGTTATTTTCAGTGACTTCCATTAACAAATCCAGGGGAATACATATAGAATTTCATAAAGAATTGTAAGCTTCTGTATGTTAAGATTTATGCTTTGGTTAACCAGGAAACTCGATTATCCATAACTACAGGCAGCCGACTCTTGTCTTTATGGGAAGGTTTGAGTATTGTGTGTTGTACTCACACAATACAGCCTGAATAACGGCAGAGATAACTACTGCCTGTTTAGTTGGTTTATTAGTTGGTTGGTTGGTTGGTTGGTTGGTTGGTTGGTTGGTTAGTTTTGAGACAAGATCTTATATATTTATATAGTCCAGACTGACCCAGAGTTTCTGTTTAACCAAGTCTAGACTTTAACTTCTGATCCTCCTGCCTCCACTTTCCTGAGTGCTAAGATAATAGGCATGCCCCACCATTCCCAGATTCATACCATCTGCTTTAGCCGAATAACTTTAAGTATTGCAACTAATATGTAAATTCTATATGCAGTATGTTGGTTTATGGCATGTTTGGGCTCAGAGCCTGTAGCGAATTGGTCACACGACCTGTAGTCCATTGGTCGTGAAGGTGTTTACTCCCCCTTCTGGACTTTTCCTTCTAATGCCTCATTTGTCGTTCCAGGCCCTTCGATATCCTTACTTCCAGATTGGACACCCACTGGGCAGCATCCCACAGGATTCAGGAAAACCTCAGAAAGATGTCCAAGACAAGACAGCCCCACCTCCTTACATCAAGCCGGCCCCTCCTGCCCAGCCCCCAACCAAGGCACATACACTGATTTCTTCTCGACCAAACCAAGCCAGTCAGCCCCCTCAGCATTTCGTGTACCCCTACAAAGGTGAAGCCTCCAGGACAGAGCAGCTCAGCCATCTTCAGGAGGGCAAGCCAGGCCCAACGCTCTTCCCTTCCCTCCACAACAAGAACCTGCAGCCAGTAGGTGTCGAGTGTCTACAAGGAAACTGCAGTTTCTTCGCTCAGTTAATTCTCTTCTGGCTACAAATGTTGTGTGAAATGTTTTCCTTTTCAGTACATAAGGTCTTAGACGTTTATTCCCACAGTACCATGGCATTGTGAGAAGGCCCTTGATAGAAGGTCTGAATTCAGTTTCTGCCCTTTCTGTTAACAATCCCATTCTGTATTATTAGTTCCTTTGCCGTTGCTCTGATAAAACACTTGACTACGGCACCTTAGAGAAGAAGGAGTTTATTTGGGCTTATGGTTCCAGAGGGTCAGAGCCCATGATGGCGGAACAAAGGCTTCACAGCAGGAGCAGGTGGCTAAGGGTTCACAGCTTGAGCTGTAGACACCAAGCAAAGAGAGCATGCTGGGAACGGTGCATGACTTTGAAACTGCCAAACCCACTCCAGTGACAGATTCCCTCCAGCCAGGATGCACCTCCCACCCTGCCCAAACAGCACCACCACCTGGAGACCAGGCACTCAAGCATCTGAGCCCACGGGTATTCTCGTTCCAACCACCACTGGGGTAACCGTGGCAAGCTGGACTCTGTAACCCGAGTTCTGCTCTTCAGCAGCTTGGTGCATAAGCAAGTTACCCGGCTTCTCGGCTCCACATTATCTCACCTGTTAAACAGACGCCATTATAATGTCTACTTAATACTGTTGTAAAGACTTGAGAAGAATTGAGAACAGTACCTAGTATATCGTATCTCCAAAATATGTATAGTGCTAGCATGTTTTCTGTCAACTTGACACAAGCTGGAGTTATTGGAGAAGAAGGAACCTCAGTTGAGAAAATGTCCCCATTAGACTGGCCTGTGGGCAAGCCTGTGGGGCATTTTCTTAATTAGTGGTAGATGTGGGACGGTCCAGCCCACTAGAGGTGGTCCCACCCCAGGCACCTGATCCTGGGGTGTGTAAGAAAACAACATGAGCAAGACCTGAGGAGCAAGAAAGTTGCCATGGAGCAAGACCTGAAGCAGAGCATGGCTTCTGCTTCAATTTCTTGCTCTGCCTGGGCTCTTGCCCTGACTTCATTCAGGGGTGGACTGGAAGAGTAGGATGAAATACTCCTTTCCTCCATTAATTGCTCTTGGTCACGGTGTTTTCTCACAGCAATAGAAACCCTAACTGGTACATCATAGAACTCAGAAAGCGCCGGGCATTGTTGCTGTTCATCCCTACAGAGTCACGGTGTTCTCTTACAGCAATAGAAACCCTAACTGGTACATCATAGAACTCAGTAAGCCGCTGGGCATTGTTGCTGTTCATCCCTACAGTCAGTTTCTTCATCTGAGGAAGAAGATCTTAACTTATGTCCCCTCGCCCAGACCAGTTTGTTCTTGACAACAGAAGCTCCTAATGCCTGTGGCGATGTTTTGAAAATCCTAAGGAGCTGCAGTCAGCTTCTGTCTGTAGACTGTTTTTCATATTATTATTATGAATTGATGTCAATGCTGAACTATTAATTGAGCACAAATCTTTCTTCAGCTGATTTCTGAATAGACAGTGTGTGTTGGATCAGTAGAAGGACAACCTACCTGCCAAGGAGTTTATTTACTCCCTAATGCTCCCAAGTCTTACTCCCTAACACCTTTATGCAAAAGAGGTCCCTTCTCTGGACAGCTGTTCACCAGCATCCCAACCAGTACCATGTGTGTGTCCCCAGGGCTGTGGGCTTCCACCTCTTAGAACGTTATCCCTTCTCAAGATCGGGAAGTGGCCTGTTTGGAAAGTCCCTGTTATATTCTTCTGTACATAAAGATTATATCAGAGATAATTCCCAGGCCACTGAGAAGCCATTGTTTATATTGTTTGATGTGATACAGCAGGGTGACCAAGATTTGGCAATAATCGTTTGTCTACTATAGCAAAGGCCCAAGTTAGAATTTAGCCATCTTCCTAGTATGTCAGAAGAGTTGTGACTTCCTGTGGTGGTAAGTTTTGATTGTTGACCTGACACAATGTAGACTAAGTCTCAGTGAGGAATTGTCTCGATTAGGTTAGCCTGTGGGCATGCCTAGGAGGGAGTTTTCTTTTCTTTTTTTTTCCTTAAGATTTATTTTTGTTATGTAAAAAAAATTTGTGTGTGTGTGTGTGTGTGTGTTGAGAACTGAACTCTGGTCCTCTGCAGGAACAGTATGTGCCTATAACCACAGCGCCCTCTCTCTCCAGCCCACGGGTTTTCTTACTTGGGTTAACTGAGGTGAGAAGACCCTCAGTGTGCGCAGCACCATTTCAGGGGCTGGCACTGGACTTTATAAATGGAGACAGCAAGCTGAGCGCTGGCACGCATGTGCCCCTTTATTGCTGTCTACTCTTGGCTGTGGATGTTAACGGGACTGTTGTCTCAGGTTCCTGTCAGCACCTCTTCCTTACCAGAACAGACGGGAACCTGGAATTGCTCCACTGAGGCACACCCATCAGGGTGCCCTGGTACAGCAGCAGACTAAATTAGGATACTTTCTTACATCTTACTCTCTTACATTCTAGTTTCGTGAAACTTTGTAAACTTTTGTTTACAAAAAAAAGAAAGAAAGAAAAAGAAATAGTTGGTGCAGGATAAGTTGTAGACGGCGGTATGGGTCTACATAAAGGGCACAGATGCCCTTTCAGAGGAATGAGGCCTGTGGGGTGGCGAGGTCCTCCAGGTCCTCCTCACTGTAGTAATAAAGGAAATGCAGAACACACTCACACTCTCAAACACACGCACGGGCTATTGATAGGTGAACCCTGTTAATGTTGCTTTGTCTTTTCCTGTGTTTGTAGACACAGAAAATCCTCGCTGGCCTGGAACACAAAAATGGTGAAATCAAGCCAAAGAGCCGGAGAAGGTGGGGTCTTATCTCCAGGTCCACAAAGGGTTCGGACGACTGGGCCGACTTGGACGACTTAGATTTCAGTCCCACTCTCTCCAGGATCGATGTGAAAAACAAGAAGAGGCAGAGTGACGACCCCCTCTGCAGGCAAGTGTGCTTGCTTGTCCCTGGGAGCAAGCTGGCGCCCGTCACCGGGGTCTCTCTGATGACGCGCCACCAGTATCTCTCCTGACTTAAGCCACGTTCTCTTGATTCAGGTTCGAAAGTGTTTTGGACCTGAAGCCATCCGAGCCAGTGGGTACAGGAACTAGCGTCTCGACCCAGGCTTCCTCCCAGAGGAGAGACACGCCGACCCAGCGGTCTGCAGCCAAGCAGCTCTACTTGAAGCACTCGCGCTACTTGCCTGGTAACAGAGAGGGCGCCTCGTGCCTGGTAACAGAGAGGGCGCGCGTGCCTGGTAACAGAGAGGGCGCGCGTGCCTGGTAACAGAGAGGGCGCGCGTGCCTGGCCACAGAGAGGGCGCACGTGCCTGGCCTCCGCTCACCAATAGCCAGTCTTCGCCCCCGGGGTCACATGGGTTTATAGATTCTCTTTCAGAGGACCAGCACATCCCTACTTGTGCCCTACGTGACAGACAGTATAGATCACATCGTGTGGCCCCCCTAGCTAAAACCCTTTAGAGCTATCTATCCACTGCTCATGAAATGAAATCCAAATTCCTCACAAGCCCCAACATGCCTCATACGGCATGCTGTGTTGCCTCTGTGGTTAGAGTGCTCAGTACCCACGAGTGGGGACGTCATAGAATATTTGGGCCTTGCATTTCTATCTTACGTAGGCATCCTGAGATGAGAGACTTAGTGTAGAACGCTTCTGAACTCGATGACTTGGCAACAACTAGACAGCATGCCTGGAGCCTGTCTTTTTCTCTCTGTGTGCACTCAGGAACCCAGGGTAGGAGTTTAGTTACCCCTTCTGGACAGGTTTGGTAAGTGCCCAAGCCTCTCTCCAGCTTTCACATCCCAGCCTTACACTCTCATCCAGTCATCCACTTACAGATTAACTCAACCAGTCTGTATGTGTCAAGCACCCATTATGTGCTAAGCACTGAGAATATTATAATGAAGCAGGACCCTCCACCCTCACCTTCCACAAACGCACAGCTCCAGGGAGCTCCTTCACACTGCAGTCTCATGGTGGCATCATGGAACTACCCTGCAGATAAGGATGAGTGGCACTCACGGACTTGCAGTGAGACTTTGGCATGTAGTCATCACAGATGATATAGTGGTCAGGAAAGATTTCTCTGAGCAAATGGCTCGGCACCAAAAAATGAGAAAGACCCAAGTGTGCAGAAACCGAGAAGAGAACACAGCGGCCATGGAAAGATCAAGGGCAAAGCCCTAGAGGCAGGAAAGGCTTAGCCTGTGAGAGGAACAGCGCAGTGACCAGGGTGGCAGGGCAGAGAGCCAGAGGGACGGAGTGTGTAGCATGAGGTATCTTTGAAAACCTTGGAAAAAAAAAATTCTGGATTTCATTTTTTTGTTGTTGATTTTTTTGGGTTGGTTTTTTATTGTTGCTATTTTAGGGACAGGGCCTCACTATGTAGTCTTAGCTATATGAGAACTTACTATGTAGACCTTGAATTTACAGGGATCCTCCTGCCTCTGCTTCCTGAGTGTTGGGATTAAAGGCATGTGCTACCACACCATGCTGAATTTCCTTTTTTGAGATAAGGGAAATCCTTGAAAGTTCTTAATTGGAGGACATGGGTCTCCAGTGAGGGGCCAGCAAGCTCTAGCTGTTACCCGGGTAAGAGGAGGGGAAGCCAGTCTGGGAGTACAGTGAGAAGGAAAGCCTCCAGATGCATTAGTCTTCACTGTGGTCGGGAGTGTGATGAATCCGGGCAGGCTATCAGGTTTGACATTGCGCTGATGTTCCCTGGGTGACAAGCACGGGCTCCAGGCACAAGGGAATTACAGAGCTGATCCATCGCAGCTGGGGTGGAAGGAGATGATAAAAAGAATGTGTGAGCTTCAGTTCGGAAGAATAGCTGCAGAGCCTGGCGCTGGCAGGAGCATGGAGCATTGTGGAGGTTTGTCTTAAGGTCAGCTGCAAGGCTGCTGTGTTCTGTCCTGGGTGGCCCTGCATGTGAAGAGGCAGAATCCACGAGGCTTGTTGGCACAGTGAAGTCAGCAGCAGCTAACATCAAGGATGGTCCAGGCCATGGGAGAAGGTGGAACCTCAGAGAACAGACACAAAAAGAAGCCAAAGGCTGCAGAGGATGGCGTGGGGAGTATGGAGTGGGGGTGGGGAGTGGAGAGAACCTCAGTGAGTGACAGGAAAGAAGTCATTTGGGAAGAGGGCAGATTCAAACGTTAGGAGGCCTGAAGGAGTGCTCCTGAGGGAGAGCACCAGAAAGACAAGACATGGACAGCTCTGTTAGTGGAAGCGTAAGAAAACCTCTCAGACTGCCCTCAAATGAGACAATGCATTCCACTCAAAGATGTCCTCTTCCCTCTGCATCTGTCGGATGTTATCATCAATTTCCGGGGACATTTTGTACCACAGAAATTTTGTGTGTTCTGTATTACTTTTATTTTTGAAATTTGGCATAAGATTTATTTTACATTTCAAATGATCTTGGCTATGTCTGATTAAATCATCTAACATAATGTCACAGGCTACACATAAAAAGAAACGTACTAGGGTGACTGTAAGTATCTAAGTCATTGTTCTATTGCTGTGAAGAGATACCATGACCATAACAACTCTTTTTTTTTTTTTTTAAATTTATTTAACTTTATCTTATGTGTATTGGTGTGAAGGTATCAGATCTTCTGGAACTGGAGTTACAGACAGTTGTGAGCTGCCATGTGGGTGCTGGGTCCTCTGGAAGAGCAGCCAATGCTCCTAACCCCTGAGCTGTCTCTCCGGCTAATATCCCGTTATGAGATGTACCACTGCTTCTGTCTGTCTGTCTGTCTGGTTTATCTTGCATTTTAAGCTCATTTTCTTCTCTACTAGGAATAAATATAAGAAATGGCGTGCTCCCAAATCCAGGCAAGGACTTTCCTCCATCAAATCCATGGTCCAGTTCTGGTTTGTCTGGAAAATCTTCAGGAACAGTATCAGTAGTGAGCAAAATAACTTCAGGCAAGTAGCAGTAATTACCTTCTGAGTTACCAGAGGCAGGTTCCCAGGATGCTTTGGGGTTTGGAGAAGGGCACATAGAGAACTGTGGGATGAGGACTTTCTGGTCTGAGTGACAGGCATCTCTTGGGCTTCCCTGCCTTTTGCTCGCTCCCTTTCTTAATAGTAGCCCTTGGGGTTCAGCCAGCTCCCACAGTGTTCTGTCCTCCGGGGAGATGGGGAGTGGAGCAGTGCCCCCTCCCCCAGGGGGAAGTCGAAAGTAAGTGTACAGACCTAGCAGATCTGACCCCGATGCCCTGGTGTGCCTTGGGCACCTGACTCCTAAAGTCAATATTGGTTTGGTCTTCTCCAGCTGGACTTTCTGACTGGTGAATCTGCCCTGCCCACGGAATCAGAATCCCTTTTGATTGGAAGATGGACGGCTTATCAGGCACCCCCACCCCCACCCCATGGGCACACATTTAAAAAAAAAATAAAGTCCTCCAAACTGATTTGCCAGGTTCCCAGTAGACAATTTCCCCATGCTATTTCACAGCCCTTGCTGAGGGCTGGTTCCTCTTCCACAGCTCCTAGGACGCACCTAACCCTCGCCGCTCCTCACCTTCTTCCATTAGGGTTCACTTAGGAATACAGTGCCCAGGCACCCATCATGCCACCTAAGAACACACTTGAGGCCGAGAGTCTAGCTGAGTCCCCACACACCGCCCCGCCCCCACCCTGCCCCCACAACATACCACACCACCTCACACCACACCACCCTGCCCTGTCCTGCCCCAGGCCAGATTGGGTGTTAACTTTTCCTGTGCATTTAAAAATATGTATGAAATTCAGTGAGTTTTCCATATTTTAAAGTTTATATGAACACTTCCTTTTAAGGAATAATATGTGTAGCAAGTATAATTATCTACCCTAAATTATAGAATATGCTATGTGTGGTTGTATGGTGCCGAGACTCATTATTATACTGGATCACTATTTATTCCTTGTTTTCTCAACAAGCACATGGCTATTTGTAGCTCATCCCTCAGAAGGGGCCAAGGTGGACACTTCTGTATCCATGTTGCTATTCACACAGGCACCAGGTCCTCTGCTGGAATCCGCATTTTAGG
Source organism: Peromyscus maniculatus bairdii (assembly GCF_049852395.1). Lineage (NCBI taxonomy): Eukaryota > Metazoa > Chordata > Mammalia > Rodentia > Cricetidae > Peromyscus > Peromyscus maniculatus. Next base: position 75,733,494 of record NC_134858.1, read on the forward strand.
TGAGAGGGTGTGCCCATCTTGGGCTTTGGAGAGACTGTCAGATTGCTCCCCTGCTGGGTGTGGAGTTGTGCCTCACCCTTGGTGACACTTGGTACCCAAGACTACAGTGAGTCTTGGTCTGGTCTAAAACGGTGTTCTGTGTTTAAACTTGTATGTCTTTGAGAATGAGGTTTGTTCCTCATGTTTATTGATTATTTTTTATTGGGGGGTGGAGACTTGTTCGAATTCTCCTCTCATTTTTCTTCTTATCTCCTCATTAACCACTACTGCACAGTGACTCCATCTGACCAACCTTCTACATTCATTCCAGGACATTTGCCCACTCTGCCTTAAGCAGTTACTAAATGCCGTTTTTGCTTTCAAGAGAAAACAACTGTACCATTAACACTTCCTCACAGGTGGAACGTTTATCTGTTTAGTGGTCTGTAATATCTTTCTCCATTATCCCTGTGTGCCTTTAAGCCATAATGGTCAGTGTTAGAAATACTCATTTGTCTGTCCGTGTTAACTGGTTACCTGCTATTTCAAATTATACCAATATCCTCCTAGAACACAAAGGAGGCAGGGTGCTGTCCACCCCCACCACACCTTCAGATGGGGATGATAAAAACAAGCCGATGGCACACACCTGTAAGCCCAGCGCTCCGGAGGCTAAGGCAGGCAGACTGCCCATTTGGGGCCAGCCTGGGCTCTGTAGTGAGACTCGGCCTCAGAAAAGAAAGAAAGGGAGAAGGAATGAGGGAGAGAGACATGGCAGGTAGACATAAACAATGAATTTTTAGGACATTTTCATTGGGGGCCTGTGAGATGGCTGGGCAGCTAATGGTTGTTACTGTGCAAGCCTGGAGACTTGAGTTAATTCCTGGAACCCAAGTGAAGGTGGAAAGAAAGGACTGACCCCATAGCTGTCCTCTGACCCCATGTGCTTGCCATGGCATTCACCCTCCCGCACACATCGTACAAACACCATAGTAATAAACTTAAATATATATATATATGTACATATATGTGTGTTTGTTTGAGACCGTTTCTCTGTGTAATAGGCTGTCCTGAAACTCAGTTTGTAGCCCAGGCTGGCCTCAAACTTACAGAGATCCACCTACCTCTGCCTCCCAAGTACTGGGATTAAAGGCATGCGCCACCACCGCCCATCTTAAAAATATTTTTAGCCGGGCGTGGTGGCGCACGCCTTTAATCCCAGCACTCGGGAGGCAGAGGCAGGCGGATCTTTGTGAGTTCGAGGCCAGCCTGGGCTACCAAGTGAGCTCCAGGAAAGGCGCAAAGCTACACAGAGAAACCCTGTCTCGAAAAAACCAAAAAAAAAAAAAAAATATTTTTATTAGTAGTTAGTTTTTCTAATTATCAACAGGATATTTAGTTTATATTTCTAACATCTAGATAGATGAGATTACCTTTGTGTACGATCAGTTAAGTGAATTATGTTCAGCTGTTCTTCAGAATTTGCATATACTGACAGGATAGTCCATAGGATGGAGCAGAAAAAAGAAAGTTCTAGAATGGGTAAACCAATTCTTGGGGGGAAAAAAAACACAGAAACTATCAAATATGTGCCTTGTTTAGTTTAACACCATCCGCCTAGATGCTGTCTGTGGGAAGGCGCTTCCTGTGCCCTGCTGGCCTTCCTGCCTGTGGTGTGGTGGCATCCTTCTCAGAACTCTCCTCATTCTCCTTTTTCCCCAGAATGTAAAAACAAACTGCTGTGTGCTCACGGTCTCATGGAGTGTGTCTTGGTAGTAATGAGTTTTCCTTTCCACACCTCAGTTGGCTCAGGCTCTACGAGTTCCAGCGGACTGACTGGAGGTTACATCCCTTCCTTCCTGAAGAAAGAAATCGGTTCTGTTATGCAGAGGGTACACCTGGCGCCGCTCACCGACCCCTCCCCTGGTGAGTGGCGTTTCAGATCATCTGTAAGGGAATCCAGTAGTTACCAAACAGCTGCCTCGTGTTAGGAACAGTGTAGACAGAACAAGTCGGGCAGCACTCCTTGCCCGGGGTGAACTTGTGCTCTATAGATGATACATGAATTAAATATATATTCACATTTGCTTTTATGTGACATAAATGCATGTATATATAAGTCACATATACTAAAGTCTGATGTGCATAAATGGTAAGGGAAAAACCAAAGCCGGCAAGACCCGGGGGTAAAGATGGGGAGGAGGTTAGTGAGTGAGCGCCCCAGCCCTGTGAATGGCATGGGATTCTTGCGGACACGGGCTTTGGAGCTTATCAGGCCTAGCACATCCAGGGAGCAGTGAAGAAGCCAAAAGGCATGGGGCTAAGAAGAGACACGGGGGCTGGAGAGATGGCTCAGAGGTTAAGAGCACTGCTTGTTCTTCCAAAGGTCCTGAGTTCAATTCCCAGCAACCACATGGTGGCTCACAACCATCTGTAGTGAGATCTGGTGCCCTCTTCTGGCCTGCGGGGGTGTGTGCAGACAGAACACTGTATACATAATAAATAAATAAATCTTTAAAAAAAAAAAAAAAAGAAGAGACATGGGGAGTAGCTAGAGCAGGCAGCTCAAGTATATGGTCATTGGCTGATCTTGGGAATCTGCTGGAGGGTTCTGTGTGGGCCGCCATCTGCACACGCGTCCTCCAGCTGACTGCTGTCCTTAGACTAAACGGGAGCCACATTAGAAGCAGGAGCCGTAGCCTGGGCCAGGGTTGTCAACCCTTGATAACATCCACCACATTCTGGGTCTACATGGGATGCAGGGCCAATAGGGTTTGCTGACAGAGTGTAGATGAGAGAAGAAGAGCGGCCTAGGGTTTTGACTAGACAAATCTTCCTGCGGGTTCCTTCCTGCCTGCAGGAGGGTGGCGGAGGAGGCAAGTGCTCCTCCTGGACGTTGCAGACATTTATCCCTGTGCTGCGCTTTCCTGCCCTTGGCTTGGCTCCCTCGTGGGTCAGTTCAGCATTTCTCTTCCACTGCAGGCTATTCTTCCCTGAAGGCCATGAGACCTCACCCAGGGAGGCCTTTCTTCCACACCCAGCCTAGGAGCACTCCTGGGTTGATTCCACGACCTCCAGCCGCCCAGCCTGTGCACGGCAGGATAGACTGGTCTTCCAAGTACCCATCCCGTCGGTGACTGTCTCAGCCATGAGGCCATCCTCCCTCCGCTGACTCCCTTGCACCCGCAGAACCGCGTGATGGTGTAAAAGCACCCAAGCTTATAGCTGTTCTGAACTAACACATTTCAATATTTCTTTTAAAAGTTTTTTTTAATATTGATTTGAATGCAATACCCTCTTTTTGTATAAAATTATTTTATTCTAAAACTGGGTCTCATTATTTTCTTAAACAACAGCATTTTGTATATATGGATTATGTTTTAGCATTTTATACAGTCAACTTTGTAATGAACTTTTTAAAGATTAAGTAATTTTTGTTTGTTGTTCCACATAATATTTTATACAGATTTTGAAATATATAATAATATTGATGCAGTATTGTGACAGGGTGCAGTTTAATGCTGTGCCGTAAGGGATTATGTACTCAATATATTCGAATATTGTGAAGAGGCTGCATTTTAATGTGGCTCATTTGGTACTTTAGGCTTTCCTGGACTGATCTGAGGAAAGCGTCCCATCCACTGCTTTTCTTAACAGCTTGTATCGGTTGTTCTGGGGGCAGAAGTTGTGTTGTTGTTGTTGTTGTTGTTGTTTTGAAACAGGGTCTTATGTAGCCCAGGCTGGCCTACCACTTACCAAGTAGCTGAGGATAGCATTGAACTTCTGATCTTCCTGCCTCTGGCTTCCTGAGTGCTGCCATGCTTGGTTTTAACCCAGGGCTATTATTACATGCCTAACAGCCCTCAACTACCATCCTTTATACTACTGTTCTATTAGAAACTGTCGCTTTATCTGGACTTGTTTCACTTTATTTTTGCCCCCAGAACAAAGAATTTTTTGAAATTTTATGACGCTCATAAATACAGTTGCAAATATCCAGATAAAAACCAAGCATAACCATACTAAACTATCACATTTCTACCTTTTTTTTTTTTTTTTTTGACTGACAGGGTTGCTCTCTACTGGTTAAAATCCCCACTGGCCTCCAGCTTCAAGTAGTGCACTCCTGGCGGTGAGGATGAGGGAGGGGTGGAGCAGGGACAGCCAGCTCCCTGCTGGGCAGACACTGAGGGAGATGGCAGGACCTGTAGTCACCAGGCATTGTTCAGGTGAGCTTTTCTTGTTCAGTAGGGCCTATCAGCCAGGAGGACCTACCTACCTACCTACCTACCTACCTACCTACCTACCTACCCACCTACCTACCCACAGCAATGCCAGCAAGCCTTCCTCCGGCCTTCACTATCCCCAGCTCACCTGCAGCAGACTAAAGATGCAGAAAACAATACTTAGCTCAAAACCAGCCGAGCCACGGAGGCCGGTGGGGAGGTTGCAGCCCCCTGCAGGTGTCTACACCTACCTCCCTAGAGCCAGAGAGGAGGCTTCCTCCCACCCCTGTGGTCCATGCTTCTTTCCATTGTTAAAAACTCTGGGCTGAGAGATGACTCAGCTGCTCCCGTTCCAAGGGATCCGATGCCCTCTTCTGGCCTCTATAGGCACCTGCATGCATGTAGATACCCACCCACTGACATAAACCCATGTCAAATCTTTATAAAATCCAGTTGTTAAAATCCCTTAAAAGGGAAGCCTTTTTATGTCAAAGGTACCTTTTTATTATAATTTTTCATTGGTTTATTGTAAAAAATTTCCTAACGTATGTTAACACAATCAATTAAACTTATATCCCTGCCAAGATGAATGACCAAAAGAGCCTAGTGTCTTTCTATACAGCCCTGGCTGTTCTGGAACTCACTCTAGACCAGGCTGGCCTTGAACTCACAGAGATCTGCCTGCCTCTGCCTCCTGAGTGCTGGGACTGAAGGCATGCACCAACATGCTATTTTATTTTTTAACTGATAAGGAATGTTACATTCAGCTCAGCTCGCCACACCAGACTAGGGGCAGCTCATCAACTTTCCGAGCCAACATCTCAGGACAACTTTAGGAGTGGGAAAGACTTAGGGGAGAATTTCAACTTACCTGAGAAGTCACAGTTGCCACGATGTTATGTCTAGACTGTGCCACATCCCCACCCCCACCTCGTGTGGTCTCTTTCAAGGGTGAGACCTCTGTGGGACAGGCTGTTCCATTGAGAGGAATGTTTACAGCAGTTTTGCAGATGACAAAGCTAGTTTGGAGCCAGAACGATGCAGAGGATCCCCTTCCTTCCACCTCTGTATTGCACATCTGCCTCCACTCGTGGTTCCCTTACATAAGGACGGGTCACCACCAGCGAGTGCAATAGCAAACCTCAACGGAACATTAACTCACGTTCTCCCAGGGCCCAAATGACTCTTTTGGTTACAGTTTCCAAATACAGCAAAGCAAACCATACAAAATGATCATTCTTTGTATGGTTGAAAGGGTAAGGTGAATACAGACATTCCCATAGAGTCCCACCTAATAAATTGGTTAACGATTGCTTTGATGTATAAATAATGACTTCCAAGGGGCTCTGTCTGTCCTAAAATTAGAAAATAATTGATGCTTTGGAGAATCTGACTCAAAAGTACACTTGACCAAGCACTTTGATTCTGAGAGGTGTGTAGAAAGCACACAATGGACATGGGTTTGATAGGGTGTGTCTCCCTGTCAACAAGCTGGCAACGAGACTTGAGAAAATGTATATGCAAGCACAACTTGAGACCATTCCTGTATGTATTATATTCTAAACCAACAAAATGTGTGTTCAGAGCTGAGTCCTCTACTGTGAGGTTAATATTTATTTTCTCTTTTCTGTATTATGTATAAAAAGTAAATTAATCTCAGATCCTGTTCAGCTAGCTGGAAAGTTGGCTTTAAATTTTAGATAGCACTTAGATATACAAATAAATCATTAGCACCACATTCTCCATAATCTAGCTAGTGTTAACTAAGGCCATTCTATTCCTTTTAATTGACAAAAAACCTGGTTACAGGACGTTATAAACTTGTTTTCCTAGTGCTTTGTGGGCCCTCCCTTCACTTTCCTTCCATTACTAGCAAACGGCTCCCCTTGAGAAGTTAAACATACTTGTTTACATGAAAGAAGTGACTAGGAGCTGAGAAAACTAGATTACTGAAAACCCAAGTTCTAAAGACCTCGCAAAAACCTCAGAAGTACTTTTCCCTCCTCAAAATGGGTAAAGGAGAAACTGTATACAAGCTATGTAATGTAGAGGAAAGTAGACCTTTTTAAACAGTGATAGTCAAACCTGCCTGTTGCATACATTTTTAGCTACTGTAGAATTATGAAGTGGAAAGCAAAATACTGGCAGGTGTGGTGAGTTAGACTGCACCTACCCATGACTACATCTCATTTACAACCGCAAAGCTTTTGGGGGGCTGGAGAGTGGTTCAGAGGTTAAGAGCGCTGGCTGCTCTTCCAGAAGACCCAGGTTCGATTCCCAGCACAAACAAGGTAGCTCACAACCATCTATAACTCTAGTTCCAAGAACGCTACCCTCTTTTGGCCTGAGGGCATCAGGTCAGGCATGCACATGGTGCACAGATATGAATGCAGGCAAAGAACCTCTAGAGATAAAACTTAAATTATATTGCATTAAATTAAATAACTTTTAAATAAAGGGGATTTATTATTTAAAGAAAACAAAACAAAACCAAAACCAAAAACAGCTTTCTGGCGAGCCAGGAAATGGTACAGAGTGGCTCATTTTGGGCCTGTTTTGGTGGCAGGGTTTGCCTCACAGAGACAAGGGAAACTGCATTTTCGTAAAAGCTGTTGTTAATATTTTCTTTACAATAATCCCATCAGTTACCAAGTGTAGAAAGCTGATCCTAAAACAATGTTTCAGACATAGGGCTTGCCTGAGGACCACCTACTTCTAAAACAGTGTGACACTGTCATGTTCTAGAAATATCAAGACCTGGATACACGAAGGCAAAGTGTGTCAAAGAAAGAAAGACTCACTTTCAATGCCAGTGTAAGTACTGTTGGAGTCCATGGCACCGTATTTTCCTATGAAGTCACATTTCCATAACATCAAGCCATTGCCTTGTGCCATTGGGGTGTGTGTGTGTGTGTGTGTGTGTGTGTGTGTGTGTGACACAAACTCTCTCAACTTACTGTATGACCAGAAGCAATATGTTTATAAGAAAACATTTGACATACTCATTGTTTTATGTTTTAACCATATTGTCGCGATGGGTTTAATATATGTGCATAGGTATTTTTTAGAATTGTTTTTACAGTTTACAACCAAATGTACTGTATGTTCGTATAATTTATAATGATGACCTGCTCATGTAAATTATAAAAACAAAATAGGGGCGTGTGTCATCTTATTTGCTGTTGGTTTTTCCTTCAACACGGATAGTGTGACTTGAACACCACCTGGATGAAGCCTCTGGTCTCCCATATTCTCAGTACAGAATGCAGGTTAGTTCTACCGATTTGATTATAAAGTGATCTTCCCTTACCTAGAAGGCAAAGAACAGGAAAAAAGAGACCCTTCTGAAACAAAATGTTTCTTTTTGAATGATTTATCCGAAGATGTTTGATGGTGTTAACATTATATATGGAAACTTCTGCTCCAAATAAAGTTACAATTTAAGAAAATTGATTTGATTATTTTGATTCTTTTTTTGTACCTTTCACTAGCTGGTAACTTCAGGACTAAGAAGAAACAGTTGTTACTGTTGTTGGTTTTGTTGTTGTTTGGTTGGTTGGTTTTTGGTTTTTCAAGACAGGATTTCTGTGTATAGCCCTGACTGTCCTGGATCTCTGTAGACCAGGCTGGCCTCAAACTCACAGCGATCCACTTTCCTCTGCCTCCTGAGTGCTGGGATTAAAAACCTGCACCATTTGAGATAGCATCTCACCATGGAGCTCAAACTGGCCTGACCTGATATTCCTGCCTCCACCTTCCTGAGTGCCAGGATCACAGTAAGGACCACTGTCCCTGACTCTCTGGCTAATTGGCCTCTCTCTCTCTCTCTCTCTCTCTCTCTCTCTCTCTCTCTCTCTCTCTCTCTCTCTCTCTCTCTGTGTGTGTGTGTGTGTGTGTGTGCGCGCGCGCGCGCGCGCGGTTTTTTGAAATATGGTTTCTCTGTGTAACAGCCCTGGCTGTCCTAGAACTCACTTTGTAGACCAGGCTGGCCTCAAACTCACCGAGACCCACTTGGCTCTGCTGGGTTTAAATGCATGTGCTGCCCCAACCCAGCTAGAGGCTGTCTTTTAGGCAGCTCAGCTTGTCTGAAAGTGTCTCTCAAGGGGCCTTACTGCTTATAAGTGAGAGAGGGTCTTAGTGTATCTCATTAGTTTTAGGGACTTCCTGAAACCTTTTAATTGTTTGCTTTCTGAACTTAATGAGCTTCTTTGAAAATATAGTGTTTAACCTTCCCCTTTAATATAATATGTTGTAAGCAGCTAGAAGATGGAAGGTTCTATCTCAGGAGAAATTACTACACAACAAAAGTATAATCAAAGACAAAAATGATTGATATGTTTCTTGACAGTCCAAGGGATGGCACTCCCCAGACCCCAGGCTTAAGTCCATATGAGATGTTATTTACACCATTATTTCTCACTAACAATTTGTTTTCTTCCTAAGGAAAATGCTACCCAAATATAGAACATTATAACAGCTCAGTTCAACACTGTAGCACCTTCCTGCAGCCAAGAGAGACGGTTCTAATATTGTTTAATCTAAAAATTAAGTGGTGGGTCATTTCCTTCTCTCCCTGCCTTTCCAGGAGCCATCGGGAAGGTGTTATGAATTTGCATAAATGGGGAATCCCAGCTAGCCAGGTGTGAGGGTGAACATGCTGGGCAGGTTGGGGAGGGGGACAGTGAAGTGTGGAAAGTCATTCACACCCAGGCGCTGCATCCACGTGGAGAGTTTATTATAATAGAGAGAGGAAGAAAAAGGCAGTAGACATAAAAACAAAGTAGAAAGAGTAGGGAGAGAAAGCGGAGGTGTGCACACCTCATGGGAATGGAGAGACAGAGACAGAGACAGAGACAGAGAGAGATACAGAGAGAGAGACAGGGAGAGAGAGGAAGAAGGTGAGGAGATTTTCCATAAAATGGGGCTTTTACGTCAGAATACAGAGTGGCCCCAAGGGGTGGGTCAGGATACTAACATTCCTATTTTGATGATCATAAAAAGAGGTGAGTTATGGGAGCAAGTGGGGGAACAAGGGCGCTGAATTCCCGAGACTGCTTCAAGCCGACAGAGGGCGATGTGGGGAGCGGGGAGATCTGTGCATCTGTTCCTTGAGGGAGCTGAGGAGGCAGGTTGCAGCAGTGGTGTTCCAGCTTGGGGGAGTGGCAGGCCATGCCATATCAGGAGTATAGAAGCCATGGCATCTGCTATTTCTCTGGAGGTCAGGCGGGAACAATGAATCTGCAAAATATGCTCGAAAAATAGGAGGCATCAGAAATGGGCTCTGGAGATCGTTAGTTTTCATCAGACCAGATTTCTTGATGCAGTAGCAGAACTTTTCCCAGGAGCCTGTAGGTATCTGTAAGACAGCTGGAATAGATTTAGAAGAACTTTCCCTAGGAACCTGTAAGTATCTGTAAGACAGCTGGAATGGATTTACGTCATGGCAAAAGGATTAAAAATCTTAAGAAGCATTTGTTGAAACTTTGAACCTCTGGAGTTACACAGCATCTTGCCAAGTCCAAGCAGTGCCGGGCAGTTCCACAGAGCCTGGACAATGAAGTGAAACAGCCAGCTACCCCAGGACGTGGCCAGCACCGTAGTTTTCTCAGGTCCCCTAAAGATGATCGGCACCGCCCATACCAGCAGGAAGCAGTCTGGAGAACACGGCGCCCTCATCCCGCCTCACCTGCTACCCCTTTCTAACTCCTCACCTTTTTATAATAAACAAAAGGCAGGCGTGTTGGCATTCAGGCATCTGTACTGGCCTGCCCTCAGGGTCCTGACAGGATGTCCTCAGCTGCAGCCACTAAGAGCACCCCCTGTGCCCATTCACTTATAAAAGGCGGGCCTTGCCCACCTCCCGTCTCCTTTCCCTTTCTGGTCCCTACCCGCTTCTCAGTCTCCTTTCCTGCCCCCTCTCTGCCCCTTCTCTCATTCCTTCCCCTCAATAAACCTCCTACGTGGGCCCTGTTATATGGTGTGACTCCTTCCCGCCGTTTTAAAACTACAACAGAATTGACCTCACACTATGAGTCTAGTCACTCCAGTAGTTAACCCAGGGCCTGAAAACATCCTGAGTTCCAGTGGATTTGGACTTGAACATTTTAAAAATATCCCATTTTGGCTTCCCCTGATGCCTTTCCCAGAACTCATAATGCCAACCACACACTCTAGCTTTTACTTCTCTGTTGTGGAAGATTCCTTTACACTGTGAAGATACGTCACTGTTACTGGTTTAATACAAAAAACTAAACAGTCAATAGCTAGACAGGATTTTAGAGGCAGAGAGAACACCGGGAAGAAGAAGGCAGAATCACTAGCCAGATACAGAGCAAGCAGGATGGGCACTACAGAGATGAGGTAATAAAGCCACGAGGCAGAAAGTAAATTAATAGAAATGGGTTAGTTTATAAGTTAGAGACAAGCCTAAGCTTCCATAATTGATTATAAGTCTCCATGTCATGATTGGGGAACTGGCTGGTGGGACAGAGAAAGACTCTACACTTCTCCCTCAAATCTGTTTCCAGACACCCATCCTTCCCCACACTTGAGTCATACAAAGCTATTGATGCACTTTTGGGGTCTTTTAGATAGGCCCACTGGAGGGGTACCCCAACTGCCACACCCAATAAAGGGAACTCCAGTCAGCACAGTATACCCCAAGGCCGAATTCTCAACATGAAGATTTATTTACCCCAGAAGGACAAAGGGCAGGGGATAAGAGACAAAGAAGAGGTAGAGGATGAGGAAGGAGACAGGAACAAGGGAGACAGGGAGGGGGTATTTGGGGTGTTTGTCCTGGGAGACAAAGGACTGCCTCTGGATAGAGACAGACAGGGTCCATAGGCAAACTGCGGTTTATAAATATAAAAGGAGGACACCCCACCACCACCACCGTGTTGGGATGAGGTGCTTGATTTTCATTGGGTATGTTAATTAGATGAGCCAAAGGGGCACTTTTGATTGCTGGACTTTAACATTTTGATAGCTGGACCTTGGTAGTCAGCCTCGGGAGAAGGAAGTGGCCAAATAAGGGACTAGAGCTTGGTAGCTAGCTTTAGGAATGTAATCTAACCATTTGGCAAGGCAGAGGGGATGGGGGAGGGGCAAGCTCTGCCAGATCTTGCCGTGCTTGGGCCAGCTAGAGTCCCTTCACCCGATGCCTCTGATCATTTGGAAGAAGCAAGGTCAGTCAGTATCCCAATTCCCAGTGGCAGTTACCTGTGTAGAGGGGATGATGAGAACAGGAGACAGAAATTAGCTAGGCGGCTCAGGGTAAAAGACCCCAAAGAAAAGTAACCAGTTTATTTCTTGGCTAAGAGCCAGAAACAAAGGACTGGCAAGATGGCAGAGGACCCAGGTTCAGTCCCTCAGTACCTACATGGAGGCTTACATCCAGCAGGAACTCCAGTTTCAGGAGACCCAACACCCTCCTCTAAACTCCTTAGGTGTCAGGTCCACACGTGGTGCACATGCATACAGGTAGGCAAGATGCTCATAAACATAAAAGTAAATAATAAATAATGTAATAAAAAAAAATAAAAGCCAGAAACGACAATGGGGCCTCTTGACAGCCACGTCCTAGCCAGAAGCCAGAGATGTCAGAAACATTAATGAGGGCGCAGATCCCTGATCTGGCTCCTGAATGATTGTTAGTTGGGGTTACTTCTTGAAGGGGGTGGATATTAGTGTATAGTAATAAATGTGTATTAAGAAAAAAACTCCTTCCAGTCAAGAGAATAGAATTTCTAGTCTGGGTGGAGACCTAACATTCTACTTGGGCTAGGTCAATCACCCCGGGAAAGGACCGCCCTAGGTAGGCGGGTATAGTGTAAGCCATGCTAAAGAAGCAGAAAAATTAGCCTAACAATGAGATACTGTCTTTACCTTCTCAGAAAGTCAGCCTGCAGGGCCACAGCCCGGAAGCTCCCCATGTCTGTCTGTTTTTCTAAATTATACAGAAAACTGTGAGCTCTCCTTTTCTTTTCCTTCCTTCCTTCCTTCCTTCCTTCCTTCCTTCCTTCCTTCCTTCCTTCGTTCCTTCCTTCGTTCTTCCCTCCCTCCCTCCCTCCCTCCGTCCTTCCCTCCCTTTCTCTCTCTTTTTTTTCTCGGAGCTGAGGACTGAGGCCAGGGCCTTGCACCTACTTGGCAAGCGCTCTACCACTGAGCTAAATCCCCAACCCCTCTTTTCTCTTTTTTAAAATCTCTTTTCTAATCTAAGCATGCGTTCCATATTACCTTGGGTTTTCTTACTCTTCCTCCAAAGCTCCCCTGTCCCACCATGTTCCATAATCTATCTTGTCCAGGCTAGGTTAAATGGGATAACTTTCTTCACCACCTCCCACTCCACTCTCCTCCTCCAGCCAGCAGTCTAGAGTTACAGCTTGCCTGTACTGGGGGTTTGTCTTTTCAAGTGTAATAATATTATCCTAATAACATTGTTTAAAAAAATAAATTTAAGCTGGGTGTGGTGGCTCATGCCTTTAATCCCAGCAGACTCTCTGAGAGTCCCAGAACAGCCAGGGCTACACAGAGAAACCTTGTCTCAATTAAATAGGTTAAATAAATAAATAAATAAATTTAACTTTAAAAAAAATTAAAGAACTGCTCTTTAATTTGACTCATGTTCATACCCAACGCATATACCTATAATTTATAACTTATAATTTAATTATAATTTATTATAACCTAATCTTTAAAAAAGTTAAAGAGAATCGACATAAATTAACTAATTAACATGTAATTCCTGGAATTGGACAAAAGAAAGGCAGACTGCCACATGCAGCGCCTCATTTGGATGTGTCTGGAGTCTTGGAAGCTTGACTACCCTACGTTCTCCTACAAATGGACCTTGAGAGCTTGTTTGGAGGTTCTAGCAGGGGAGCGCAGCTACTCGTATACCCTTGACCGAAGACCGGTCCTCCTCTATTCGGGGAAGGTCGTCCTCTTCGACCGAGCGCGCAGCTTCGGGAGGGACGCACATGGAGCGGTGAGGGAGGAAGGGGACACCCGCCTAGCCAGCCAGATCAGCCGAATCAACCCTGGCGATCAATGGGGTGACAGATGTCGCAGCCAGATCGCCCTCACATCCGGCGAAACAGTGCTGTGTACCTGCTATATAAACTCAGGGAAATTTATACCTTCACACTTACGTCGACTTTCAAGCGTCTCCTCTCCATACTAGGACCTTGTAGCAAAGCCTACATCGTTTCTCACTTAAAGAAGGTGAATGTTACCTCCCTTTATGCTAAGTTTAAGGGGAAAAACGACTTAACTTTAGGTTATTTTCACATTAACCAGAATGCTTTGTTGTAGCTGGGCGGCGTATGCTAAACACAGCCGTCCGGATTGGTGAAGCCTTCCGGGAGTCCCGCCCCCGGCGATGTCAGCGCGCGGTGCGCTGGGTGACCTGGCTCTCTGCCCTGGCTGTGCTGTGGCTGGCCGCTGGCACCCCTGTCTCCTGCTCCTGGACTAGGCACCCGTGCCCCGTGTGTGTCCCGGGTGTCCCGGGTGGGCTGGGGTCGCAGCCCTCGGTGCACGTTGGCAGCTCTGCTGAGGCGGGCTGGACGGCGGAAGGTAGACCCAGAGCCTCTCCGGCCTCGCGAGCCTCACGTGGCCCGGCCCGGGGCATAGTCGTATGTGTGTGTCCTTGTCTTCATCCCTGGCCGAAGTGACACACGAAGGGGAGTAGTAAGTCCAAGAATGTTATAATGTGCAGAATTTGTGGAGTTCTGCGCCGATAGGATCATGCCTTGTACAAAGAAAGGCCCCAGCCTCCGCGGATCCAGAATATGAAACAGACACTATGAAAGCCAAGGCTTAGGGTTTTGCTCTTTCCTTCAGTTTTTAAGACGATGGCATCTTTTTATTGTGTGAGGGGAAACGCAACAATAAAAGAAAACACTTCTGCTCTCGAATCCTGAACGTTTTATTATGCCCAGAAATCTGGAGAGAGGATAGGATCTATCATTTTGTTCTTGTTTGTTTGGTTGGTTTTTTTTTTTTTTTTTTTTGGAGGGGTTGTGTTGCTGGAGGGCTTCTCTCCAGGTTCCCCAAGCCCCGCAGTCCCACAATCCACTTATAAAATAATCACTCAGACGCTTATATCACTTATAAACTGTATGGCCGTGGCAGGCTCCTTGCTAACTGTTCTTTTATCTTAAATTAACCCATTTTTGTAAATCTATACCTTGCCACGTGGCTGGTGGCTTACCAGCGTCTTCACATGTTGCTTGTCCTGGCGGTGGCTGCAGTGTCTCCCCCCTCAGCCTTCCGCTTCCCAGAATTCTCCTCTCTCCTTGTCCCACCTACTTCCTGCCTGGCAACCTACTTCCTGCCTGGTCACTGGCCATCAGTGTTTTATTTATATAGAACGATATCCACAGCATTTCCCCTTTTCTTTTTTTAAAAAGTAAGGTTTTAACTTTAACATGGTAAAATTACATATAACAAAACAATTACAGAGCAAGAATTATAGTTACAATATTAAAGAAGATGTCCTATCTATCTTATATTTGTGAGTTTAAGGTTTTATATCTAACTTATCTTTTATCATAACTGAGGAAATTACAACTATCTAGTTTTCAATCACATCAAAGACCTGAGAAGGAACATAATGGTACCTGAGAAGTAGTAGATGGATGCAAGCAACTTTCGGGAATCTTGCAAGACAGCTGGCAGCCTGGACAGTCACCTAATGTTTCTCAGCATTGTTGGTGCATTTAAATTGGCTACAGGCCTAGAGTATCTGACAGACCATTTTCAGAAGCAGGATTTCTGAAAGACCATCTTACCCTGTCTTGGCAGAGTACAGTGGTCGCTTTCCTTGTGTCCCGCTTGTCCAGAAAGGACAGCATTGCATTTGTACTGTCAGCCATCAAGGCAAGGGCAGTTCTTTGCCCAGTAGGCCATTTTGTGCCAAAAAGACAAACTTCCAAATGGAAATGTCTTAGAAGCCCAACATTCTCTCGGGATCAATTGGTGCAGCCAGGAGCAATTGTGTCTCATGTCAACAGAATTCTAAGTTATTTAAATGCCATATTCTCTAGATCTATGAAGTGTTTGAAGATTACCTATCTCTCTGAAATATATCTATGTATACGTAGAAGACTTAACTAACATGGCTACAAATATGATTATCATAGATGACTAATTATTAATCTATTTTTTAATTATCCATTACAATTTTAAATGAGTTACATAAACATAATACCTCAAACAAGAATAGAATATATATACAGTATAACAAAATTAACTTCAAGTTTGTATCAATAAACTAAAATTTATACCAATGTAAAACATTTTAAACATAAACTAAAATCTATACCAATGTAAAACATTTTAAACAAGTTGTTCTTTAAAAGTAGGTTGATTAATCTATCCTTTTATCTTATCATCTCTATATTCTCCTATATATCTATATCAAATCCCCTTTTCTTTTTTAGAAAGAGATCACCTGTTTATAATCAACCTGTTTTAAATAAAAATATTGGTTTTTCTCTGTCCCATACCAGAGGGCTCTTCTGATTTGGGACACAAGAATCTCTTAACCATTTTTTTTTAAAACAATATGTCTGGGTTTAGAGGGGGAGTGAGCCAATTCCACCTCTAAAGCCAGCTTGGTATATTTGGGAATTTGGGCGTAGCATCTCTTACTACTTCCTGCTGGAGGGGGGCGCTGTGTCTTATGGGGACACAAAGAAAATTTTAGGCCTATTGGGTAGTCCTTGAGGCTGAATTGTGTGAACCAGTTGCCTTGAAACCGTTCTGGATGTTGGATCATCTGGGCCATGGTGTCATCGGAGACCTTTCAGGGGGTCTTGGCTGGTCAAACCTGATGTATCTTAATCTGGAACAAATCCATAGCCTCTGGCTTTCTGTGGAAACAAAAGCAGAACCTCTTTTCCAAAGTAACATATCCTTATATCCAAATTTTGAAGTCAAGATACCTTTAAAATATACATTTTGGCATAACTCAACAGCTTTTGTAATCAAATGTTTTTCTTTAGTTACGAATATCAAAGACAACATAATCCAGATTCTCTGTGTGGTAGCCATCTTTACGTGGCTTATGTTTTATATTACCTTGAGCCTATTGCTTTAAACTGCACCATTGTAAGACTGAAACGGCACTGTGGCTGCTGGCTCCGCCCACCTTCGCTTCCCAACATGGCAGTGGTACGTTTTCCACCAGCTCTGGGAGTCATCAAGTCTCAGAAATAGTGGGTCTAAGCTTTTATCAAAGCAGCGTGTAGCCCAGAAACCTTTTTTTTTTTTAAATACTAGTTGAAGGGTTCACAACACGACCCCCCCACGGTCCCATTTACCAGGCGGACACTTCCGCCTAGCCAATTCCGGTCAGGCCGGACACCTCCGCCTAGCAAGTTCCGGCCAAGGCATCTCGCGTGACCAGAATCCGTGACATTACATGGCTACGTAAGCGCGCAACGTGACCATGTGATCTACGCACACGCGTGGAGTAGTGACATGACCTGGCCCCGCCCCCAGCCGGTTTTTAAAGCGGAGCGCCATATTCCTGGTTCTCTCTCTTCTCTCCTCTCTTCTTCTCCATGCACGTGTCTCTCCCACAGGCCTGAGCACTCTCTATCCCTTTAACTCTAATAAACTCTTATAAGCGGATTCTGTCGTGTTTCGTGACGTTTCCTTGCAGGGTAAGAACACAACGCAGCTAAATAACTAACACTAGTAAAGACTAAATCTACCACACAGCGTAATGTGCTGCTGGCAGACGCCTCATTTCCGCCATACTGCGGTCAAACGGACACGCCAGGAACCCGCCGGTGTTCAAATCCGTGTTTTGCGGCGTCTAGCTGCCCATATGAGACAAGAAGCAAGAACCTGTTTTTGGCTCTGTTTAGAATTGGTTATTAAATATTCTCAGGTTTAAGGTGGAAACTTGAGCCGTTGGGCGCCATTTGTTGCTGGAGGGCTTCTCTCCAGGTTCCCCAAGCCCCGCAGTCCCACAATCCACTTATAAAATAATCACTCAGACGCTTATATCACTTATAAACTGTATAGCCGTGGCAGGCTTCTTGCTAACTGTTCTTTTATCTTAAATTAACCCATTTTTGTAAATCTATACCTTGCCACATGGCTGGTGGCTTACCGGCATCTTCACATGCTGCTTCTCCTGGCGGTGGCTGCAGTGTCTCCCCCCTCAGCCTTCTGCTTCCCAGAATTCTCCTCTCTCCTTGTCCCACCTACTTCCTGCCTGGCAACCTACTTCCTGCCTGGTCACTGGCCATCAGTGTTTTATTTATATAGAACGATATCCACAGCAGGGTTGTTGTTGTTTGTTTGTTTCTCCCTCCCAGAAAGTCAGAAAGCCATCACGATGTCCGCTATCCAAACAGAAGAGGTCGCATGGATTCCGTGAGATGGGCATCAGCTGCTGGTACCTGGCCCACTGTATCTTCACATGGCCAGACAATGGGTCTTCCATCCACATCACAGCAGGTCCCATTCAGCCAGAGGATCCTTCCTGTCGGGGACTTTTCTTTGTAAATTGCATGTAATTAACGGAATATTTACCCTGCTATGTTACCCTTGGTTTCTGAGTCATGGCCGATGAATATCTATTAGTTAATAAGAACAAAGGGAATTAACGTGAATTTTGCCACTTTTACTAATTATACACCCTCTGGGTGAATTTTCTGTTCCTGGTGCCCAGCTGGTAGCCATGATTATTTGCCTGCATGTGTACATTTACTTTTAGTTTCTGGTGGAAATTTTCAGATACAAGCAAACAAAACATTGCGTAAATTCTGTGTGTGCAGTCCTTACCCTGATTGACAGTAATCAGCTCATGTGGATCGTGTTCGGTGTATCACCTGCCTCCTCTTGATTTGCGGGAGTATTTTAATCCAGACTTTGTTTCCCGTGGGAGTGCCACACTTAGCTATCCTTATGAAAAGGAGGGTCTGGTGGGAACTGCCAATCGGGCTGCTTCTGCCCTCCTGTGGGACAGCTGGGGAGGCATGGTGCTTGGTTAACCTACAAGAAACAGTGTGCCCTATTTGTAATAGCCAGAACCTGGAAACAACCTAGATGCCCATCAATGGAAGAATGGATGAAAAAAATGTGGTACTTATACACAATGGAGTACTACTCAGCAGAGAAAAACAATGAAAGCATGAAATTTGCAGGCAAATGGATGGAACTAGAAAAAATCATCCTGAGTGAGGTAACCGAAACCCAGAAAGACAGTCATGGTATGTACTCACTCATAGGTGGATTCTAGATATAAAATAAAGAACAATCAGACCACAACCCATAGAACCATAGAGGCTATATATATATATAGCATGGAGGTCCCTAGGACGACTGTGACTTATAATAAATTTCAGTTTTACTCAATTATTGAAAAAAATAGCCAAATGAATGGAAACACATGAACTATGAACCAAAGGTTGAGGGGCCCCCAGCTGGATCAGGGCCTCTGAATAGGTGAGACAGTTGATTGGCTTGATCAGTTTGGGAGGCAACTAGGCAGTGGGACCAAGTCCTGTGCTCATTGCATGAGTTGGCTGTTGAAACCTGGAGCTTATGCAGGGACACTTGGCTCAGTCTGGGAGGAAGGGACTGGACTTGCCTGGACTGAGTCTACCAGGTTGATCGCAGTCCTCGGGGGAGGACTTGTCCTGGAGGAGGTGGGAATGGGGGGTAGGCTGGGGGTAAGGGGAGGTGGTGGGAGGGGGGAGAATAGGGGAACCCATGGCTGATACGTAGAACTGAATGGTATTGTAAAATAATATATATATATATATATATAAATTTTAAAAAATATTATAAGTTAAAAAAAAAAGAAAAAGAAACAGTGTGCCAATCGGCTGAAAGCCCACAGCCCCCAGCCTCCAGCACCCTTAAAATCAACCCCAGTTCCAAGACCAAGTCCTCCTGGAGAACTCCAGCAAGGCCAGAGTGTGGTAGAGTTCTAGGATTTGGTTGGTCTGCCAGTGAGAAACCCCTCTCGGGAAAATCTTGACTCCAGAGCAGCCATGCTGTTATCTGGGACTGCCACTGTGTTCCGAGGCTCTTCCTAACCAACTCTGTCTCTTTGCTATTTTTTTCTTTCATGGACAATAGACCCCATCCACCTGCCCATAAGCCTCTTGTACTCTTTGTTTTATTTTATTTTTATTAATTTTTTTGGTTTTCCAAGACAGGATTTCTCTGTGTTGTTTTGGTATCTGTCCTGGAACTCACTCTGTAGAACAGGCTGGCCTCGAACTCACAGAGATCCGCCTGGCTCTGCCTCCCGAGTGCTGAGATTAAAGGTGTGAGTATTCTTTGTTTTATTTTTTAAGAGTTGGGCCGGACAGTATTAGCCCACGCCTTTAATTCCAGCACTCGGGAGGCAGAGCCAGGCAGATCGCTGTGAGTTCGAGGCCAGCCTGGGCTACCAAGTGAGCTCCAGGAAAGGCACAAAGCTACGCAGAGAAACCCTGTCTCGGGGGAAAAAAAAAAAAGAATATACCACCAAGAGCTGGTGAGATGGTGCAGTGGTTAAGAGCACTAGCTGCTCTCCCAGATGACCTGGGTTCAATTCCCAGCACCCACATGGCAGTTTACAACTGTCTGTAACTCCAGTTCCAGGGGATCTGACACCCTCACACAGACAAGTGTGCACATAAAATAAAAATAAATAAAATATTTTTAAAAACACACCATCAAGCCTAAGCCTTCTCATTTATTTAGTTTAGTCTGCCTCTCTCTCTCTCTCTCTCTCTCTCTCTCTCTCTCTCTCTCTCTCTCTTTCTCTCGTGAGTGTGTGTGAGAGAGACAGAGAGAGACAGAGAGACAGAGAGGCAGAGAGGCAGAGAGAATGAACTCATGTGGGGGTCAGAGGACAAATTTGAGGGGACCTGTCGGGTGCTTCCACCCACCCAAGCCATTGCTCCATCCCCTACTCCTGCAACCTTGGCTCCGTCTTCTTTTCTGTCCCTTCTAGCCAGTTTAGGACATGCTCCCCCCCAAATATGCCATCTTGTTGTTTGAGAAAACAGCAGATTATAAAGCCTGGGACAGTCATTGTCATCTCTGCTTTCCTTATGAGCAGCCAGCAGGCCCTCTCTGGAGAAGGACCACTGTTACACCTGCCGGAAAGCAACATCTTCAACTCGCCAGGCCTGCCTGGTCTGGAATTTGCTTACTCGGTAGACCAGACTGGCCTTGAACTCACCATGGCCCATCTGCCTCCGCCTGCCAAGTGCTGAAGTCTCTCTCTCTCTCTCTCTCTCTCTCTCTCTCTCTCTCTCTCTCTCACACACACACACACACACACACACACACACCACCATGCCTGGATTTTATATATATATTTTTTAAGACAGAGTCTTAGCCGGGTGGTGGCACATGCCTTTTATCTCAGCAGAGGCAATGGATCTTTGTGAGTTTGAAGCCAGCCTGGTCTACACAAGGAAAAACCCTGTCTCAAGAAACCAAAAAGGAGGAGGAGGGAGAGGAACAGAAAGAAGGGAAAAAGAACTCCTGACCTTCCTCCTGCTTTTACAGAAAAAGTACTGGTATGTATCACTACACAAAGCAATGTAAAATCTTTCGTGAGTAAAACTGCATGTTTTCCTCCCATGAGTGTGTGTGTATGCATGTGAAAAGGAGCTACACAGCAATTGTGAAGGTCAGTGGACAGATTTGTGGGGTTGGTTCTCTTCTGCCACGTAGGTCCCAGACACCAAAATCAGGTGTAGGCTTGGCCGCAGACACTTTTTCCTGCCAAGCCGTCTCGCCCTCCCCTGAGAGTGAGGACTTCTTAATGCTGCTAGTTTTTTAGGAACACAGAGCATGGACAACACTCAGTATTGCCACTGTGGAACCAAAATAAGACCAAAATGTTCTCACCCCAAAACTAAAGGCCTAAGACTGCTCCTTTTAGCTACAGGCCATAAGTTACTGGAACAGGCCAGAAGTTACTGAGACCAGTCAGTTCAGATTCCAGAAACCAGGAAGTGTAAAAGTACAGAGCCACAAGATAGTCACGAGGTAATGCCTGCCAGACTATGGAATGTCCTCTCCCTGGTTTCCAGGGTAACTGATCACAGAAATGCCTCCACCTGAGGGCAGCCAATGAGAAATGGTGGCGGGCAACCACTCCCTTAGAAGTAATTTCTAGAAGTCCCTAGAAGCGAGCCAATCAGAATTGTACCTGTACTAGCACCCCTAAATGATGTAACCTTGTGACTTTTCCCTTTAAAAACTGAGCTTGCAGACAGGTGGGCGCTTCCTCCAGCCTCCACTGTGTTGGATGTATTGGACGAAGTCCCTGCCTAGGCTTGTATTGCTTTTGGATATCCAGAATTAAACCTTGCTTTTGCATTCCGGCATGCTCGTCTTTGGTGGTCTCTCTGGGGGTCACGATCTGGGCACAACATTTGGGGGCTCTCCGGGATCCCCAGAGACCCCCCCCGCTGGGACACCTAAGAGCTCCGGAGGTCCATCTGCACCGATCGGTAAGAGCGCTCCATTTTCTTGTCTGTGTTTTCCTGTTACTTTTATTCTCTTATCCGAAGCCGGCGGTTGAATCTGACAGGCTCACCTTGGCGGACGCGCCTGTAAGGTGACGCTGGAGGAGTTGGAAGACGTTCCAACCCCTCATCAGGACTCGGGGGTCCTTACAGGTCCCCCCGTCATAGGACGCCCGAGAGGGGTCCGTCTGTTAGGATGCCCGTGAGGGGTCCGTCTGTTTGGATCCGTCTGGGGATCGGGAGATGCCCATGAGGGGTCCGTCTGTTTGGATCCATCTGGGGATAGGGAGACTCTGTTGAATTGTCCCTGTCCCATCTGTAGGTCTTTGGCATTATCGAGGCTCCCTCTCCGGACTCTCGTCTGCCTGGACCATCTGTAGGGCCCTTGTTCTTCCTTTTTGTCTGCCTATCTTGTTCGTCAGTGTTATTTGTTATACCTTCATAAATGTATAAATGTGTGAGAACTGTGGCCACATGTGTGAGTGTTTTATGCCTGAGCTTGTGTGTGCATTGGGACTTGTGGGCCGGATTGCCAGCCAAAGGGATGGAGACCCCTTCGGTGGTTGAACTGGCACAGACTAACCTAACATTGCTTCCTTGCTCTCTCTGACCAGAGCACAGGCAGCAGGCAGCAGAAAGCTTGCGGCTGCACAGCTGCTACTTCGGGGACCCAGGGTGCCGCTGAGAGGGCTAGGTGGCCCGTGAGCATCACGGGGCCTAGATGCAGTGGGTTCGGGGCCCCAGCTCGCTCAAAAAAACTATGGAGTAGAGGCTTGGCTGCATGGGAACTAGGCATGGCTTTGTGCTAGAGCGGGCTGTGAACACTGTGTGTATGGCCGGCAGGTTCTGGCTGGGCTCCTGTGTGGACATGGGGCGGAACTGGCAGGAGCCAGCAGGAGCCTCAAGGAGCTCAGTGTGGGGGCTGGTGGAGAACTAACTGCCCCTCCAGGGTCACAGCTGAGGAGTGGCCTACAGGTCTGTGGGCCCAGCCAGGGCGTGGAGTCATCTTTTGTCTCCATGGTGCATGCTTCCCCCCCCCCCCCCCCCCCCCCCCCCCCCCCCCCCCCCCCGCTTTCCCCATCCTCCTCTTCCAAGCTGTTGGGTGGGGCTCCCAAGACCTGCCCTGGGGCTAAAACCTGATCAAGTTCTGGCTCCAAGAATGGAATGTCACCAACAGTTTCTTGTCTGCGGTACAGTGCTGATGCAAATTGAGTTTTCTTGTTATGGTGTATGCATGTATTTCTGTTCTTGTTTAAAATATTGTAACTTTACAATATATTCTAGAGTACTGAGGGAAATCACAAGAAAGACTTTGGTAAGAGTTTCTGTTTTGAAGGAAAAGAAAAAGTGCAATTTGTCTGGAGTAAATGTCTGAGGGATCAAAGGAACGGACTGAGGGTAAATGGAAGGTCGTAGAAGGTCAGAGGGGATGTGATGTAAACTGTTTGTTATGGTTTCTTATACCTGCAAATACTGAATTTGAAAGTTAATTCTTATTGGTTTTCATCTTAAAAATGGCTAATGATTTTGCAAACTGCTTATGTGTGTATGTATACAGGCATGTGACTTGAAAATGTAAGCAAGCTTTAACTGTATGTATGTGTGTAACTTGGATCCAACTGTGTGTATGTGTGCAAGTAATTACTGTTTAGAAAAACGAGCTTTAAACAGCAACCACGTGGCTCCCTCCATCTTGGCTGGTAACCTCATGGACAGCCATGTGGCTGGCAGTCATCTTTTACTAAGGTTATAAAGATCTACTCGGGTTAACACCTAATACTTATGTCTTTACCAAGTGTTCAACAGCAAGTTTCTAGAGAATTTAAATAGATGGCAACATATGTTTAATAAATAAGGTATTTGATTAATATTAAAGCTGCACATCAATGCTTTTATTCACAGGAATATACCTTGTTCTGACAGCAAAACTTTGCAACATAAAGGAATCATAGGAAACAGCTGAGGTTTGCAAATGTATGGCAGGACTAGAGTTCCAAAAAGAGTCTAGTTGCAGTGGTGGAAGACATTCGAGAGATATCAGTCTTTTAAGAACAGTTTTTATAGTTAAAAACCAATGGCTTAAAAAAATGTTTCTTCTAACCCAAGGTATGTTCAGGCTTAAGAATGTTGTATAATGATATTTTGTTTCGGTTTCTTTACTGAACCTGTATTTGATGCTAGAAGACCTTCAACTTAAAAGCATTGTTTTTAGGCTACTTATTGTAGACTGTTAGAGAACATAAATAGTCAGTCATAAGTAATCAAGTTTTTTAATTGTAGTCAGGGTAAGTAAGTACTGATGTAAGTTTACTCATTTACTCAGTCTCTTGCATATGTTTTTAGGGTTAAGCTTGAAACAAGTAATTAGAAACAAAGTTTGTCTATTCAGATATACCTGGACAGCCCTCATACTTCAGAGATCTGCAGAATATGGCATTTAAATGTTGATCTAAAAGCTTACTATATCAGACAGGCTTCCAGATCCTAGCAGTGACCCAAGATCTCCAAAGAAGATTACATACGAGGCACCACAACGTCTCTGCCTGAAATATGACAACGCTGACCACAGGGCAAGATGCCCCAATGCAACGCCTGCCGCCAGGACCCAGCCCAGACTGTGGACAAGCAGTAGGACACTGGAATTGATTGCACCCTTTTGCGTGATCAAGGTCAGTCTTCCATGTCCCTATTCCACAGGAAAAATACTCTGCCTTATGGACCTGATGGCGGAAGAAGATTTATGCTGTACTGACTGGTGCCTCCAACGCTATGGAGACCTGGGTAGGGTTTGGTCCCTGTAATTTATAGGATTGGAAGCTTCTTGGTCTTCACTCAGATATAGTTTATCCTTCTCAGATCTCTGACAGTACTGATGGCCAGGCTAGCTCTAACTTTGTCAGCATGGCAGCATCAACCAGATCCTTCTGCAAGGCCATAGCTAGCTTGTTAGCTCACTTTTAGGAAAATGTTCTAAGATATAAAAGTTTAAGTAAGTCATAAAGGTTCAGATATGAGTCCAAAATGAGATAAGTTTCAGATTACTCTCCTGTTCTATGGTTCAGAGCTTAACATTTAGGAGTTCTGATGAGCTGGTAGAGCAATGACTACTTACTGTTCAGTCACAAGCTCAATATTTTGGATTTGTTTTAGATGTCATCTAAATATGTATAAATGTAATCCTAAAAGTGCCTCTCACCAGGCCAAAAATCTCTGTCCAATTTATACCTGGCTTTCTGGACAGAAGGAAAATGCACAAGCTTTTAACCCAAATCTGTAGTTCTTGTTGGGACTCAAAGGCATGAGTCCACTTCTGCTGTTTTACAGACAATATGGATTTCAGTATAGATTGGTAATACTAATGTATGTCATTTTGTAAGTAGGCCTCAAAGGATCAAAAGAGTCATAAAAACCTAGACCCACTTCACAGAGGTCAAAAGGACCCCAGATAAGTATTCCCAAAGAAGGTATTTTTCCTCTCTCCTGGTCTTGGGACTACTGCTTTTCCCATTACTAAGGGTATGGACCTAAGGGTTCCAAATAAGTTCATAAATTTGTCTCAACAGATTTCTACTCAGCTGGCAGTCACCTCCAGGTTTCAGTCGCTGACTCCACTGCTCCAGATGACTGTGTGCTCTAGACAACTGTGAGCTCCAGACTTGCTAAAAGCTGACGTGGACCAGCCCAGCTAACATGGTTCTTCCCTGTCCCTATGGGGTCAGGCAGCTACATGCTTCTGACAAATGCCCCCTTGCCCAGTCTTTGACTAGCTTTTCAGCCTTTTGGGGCCCCCTGACATCGGCGCCCCAATGCCAGCTCGAAGCAGTTCCAGAAGAGAATACATCACCCATATTCCCTGTTCAGAAAAGGCTGAAATGCTGGGTCAAAAGAAAACTCCCTGGCATAGAGACAAGATGGCTAACTATACATGGCCATTATTAGAGAGGGATACTTAGGAGCTAACTGTCCAAAACCCATGATTGGGTTCCATTAGGCACATGAGAAGGGGGAAATGTGGAACCAAAATAAGACCAAAATGTTCTCACCCCAAAACTAAAGGCCTAAGACTGCTCCTTTTAGCTACAGGCCATAAGTTACTGGAACAGGCCAGAAGTTACTGAGACCAGTCAGTTCAGATTCCAGAAACCAGGAAGTGTAAAAGTACAGAGCCACAAGATAGTCACGAGGTAATGCCTGCCAGACTATGGAATGTCCTCTCCCTGGTTTCCAGGGTAACTGATCACAGAAATGCCTCCACCTGAGGGCAGCCAATGAGAAATGGTGGCGGGCAACCACTCCCTTAGAAGTAATTTCTAGAAGTCCCTAGAAGCGAGCCAATCAGAATTGTACCTGTACTAGCACCCCTAAATGATGTAACCTTGTGACTTTTCCCTTTAAAAACTGAGCTTGCAGACAGGTGGGCGCTTCCTCCAGCCTCCACTGTGTTGGATGTATTGGACGAAGTCCCTGCCTAGGCTTGTATTGCTTTTGGATATCCAGAATTAAACCTTGCTTTTGCATTCCGGCATGCTCGTCTTTGGTGGTCTCTCTGGGGGTCACGATCTGGGCACAACACCACAAGTGATGTACATACGTCCATGGTACACAAACGTTAACCAGAGTATTACCTAACACCTCAAACAATCGTGGAAACTTTCCCAACATACGTTTACGTAAAATTGTAGGGGCAGAATCGTTACTTATGAAAAATGAACATTTAAAAGACTGAAGATATGTACTATCTTATTATGTATTTTAGAGAGAAAATGCTATTATACTTGGGTTGAATTTTTTATTCTAGCCATTTTGGAGTAGTTTAGAAACTGTGGTTCTCTTATAAGTAAATACAGATTTTAACAAAGCTTCATGGAAACGGTGTCATCCTTTACGTCACGTTTCCTTTCTTCCTATGTCTCTATAACTTCTATTTCTTTTTTCTTTTTATTGGAATGGTATAGTGAGTAACCCAGTCTGACCCTGTAATCCATTATGTAACCTCCAACTTGCAGTAATCCTCCTGCCTCAGCCTCCCAAGTTCTAGAAGTACAGGTGTAAGTCACTATGTCTAGGTAGGGTTTTTTTTTTTGTTTTGTTTTGTTTTCTTCTAACCTCAAACCTTTCCTCATGGCAAACTTTTTATTTGGGAGATTTACAGAAATGGCCCAGAACTGCCCAAGAGTTCTGGGACCTTCTCACCTCTCCTTACCCTGTAACTTGGGAGTTATGGAGGTGCGCCCTGCGTGGGGGGGGGGTGTAGAGTGACGTGTCCACTCTGAGCTCCAAGGCTGTTGGAAAGGGTCTGTCTCTGTGTCTGAACATTTGCAAACAGAATGTCCCATATCTGGTGCATGCTGGGTCTCTCTCCATTATAGAGAACTCAGCGCTGGTACCCACTGGACTTCCCAGCCCCTGCTCCCCAATTTCTGCAGCAGGTCAGAACCTGTGCTACACCCACTAGTCCTGGGGGCCATCCCCTCAGAACCCCGCTGGAGGGCTAGGGCCTTTGAAATCAGATGAGGGCGGCAAGTGGCAGTTGTGTTTGTTTCCTTAATTAAAGGTTGAATCATTAAAATGACTGTTTTCCTGGAAATAAAGAGATTTAAACAGGCCTCCTTTCTCCCCTGCCGCCTCCCTCCTCTTTTTCTAATTTGTCTCCCAAGGACTCCAGCTCCATGTTAAATAGCAAAGGATTATCTGTGTTTCCATCTTGGGACCCAAGTGGCTCCACAACAATCCCTTATCTGAGCCCGCCTGGGGGCAAGCGGCACTGGGGCCGAATTCTTTCCAGTATTAACCACCATTCAAATGGACAGAGGAGCGGAAACTGAACTGGTCCTTTAGGGTGGGGGCCCGCAGGGTGGCCTCAGACCTTCCTTAGGTATTTTTTTCCTAGCCATCTTCCATGGAAGGAAGGTTAGGTAACTTGGGGATTTAAGACTTTACTAATAGAGAGGAGGGGAAATACGTGAAAAGTGCTTAGGAAAGCCCAGTAGATGCTCAAGTTACCAAGTCAAAGCACTCAAAGTTACCTAGTCAAAGGTACTCAACTAGTTACTTAGTCAAAGCACAGTGGGTACTCAGCTAGTTAATTAGTCAAAGCACAACAGTGGATACTCAGCTAGTTACTTAGTCATTGTTAACAAATATAAGGCCTAGGAAGAATGAGTGAAAAGCCAGAAGTCTGTTTTAGAGGATGATGGAATTGGGCAGTTGGATGGAGCGGTGGTTCTCAGAGATCTTGGACACCAGCAGGGCCTTATGCCCCGCACACAGAGCGTGACATCAGGTAGTGCATGACAAGTATCTGAAACGATGGTACAGATGGTGACAGACCTCTGTCCCCTCCTGTACCTACTGTGACCATTTCATCCTCCACTTGCATGAAAACTAAGAAGTCCCTGGCTCCCCAGCTGGTGAAAACCCAGATGGTTGTGACTCCTTAGCTACCTCCAAGAAGCCAAAGGGAGGGTCCCCTCTACTTCCTGTGCACACAGTGCTCCCACAGTGGTGTCCAGACTGTTAACAGCAGCATCCCCTCCGACAGCAATGATTTGAAGGCAGAGTTTACATCTTCTTACGCCTGTACCCGAGTGGCGAGTACAGACCCTGCAGAGGTGGATATCCAATGAAAAGTTCTTAAATACATGAAAAGAAGAGAATGCCATCTGTCCACACCCAAAGTTCCTTGTATCAGTCCTGTTGACTGACATCATGTCCTGTTTCCTCTTCTGTGACAAGAGGGTGAACTATTGTTGTCTATTTTACCAAAACATCCTGGACAGTTAGTAACCCATTACTAAAGTGCCTAGAGAATAAAAAGACATCCAAGAGTCCCATTAGCCCCTTGATCTCTGTAACAGATGAAGAGGCTCTTTCTTTCTTTCTTTGCTTATTTTCAGTAAGAAAATTATGCTTTCAAATCAGCATGGAGGGTAAACCCCATTAAAAAGTGCTAAAGGGCCCAGGAGGTCAAAGCTGAAGAGGAACCTAGGCCTAGAGGTGTCTCGAGATTATCTACACAATGGCAGCCTGGGAGAGTTAATCCTGTGCCAAGGGAGACTTCCACAATTGAAGAATACATGGTCACCCTTCATCTACAAGAGGAGGAGGAGGAATAAGAAGAGGAAGAAGAGAAGGAGGAGGAAGAAGAAGAAGAAGAAGAAGAAGAAGAAGAAGAAGGAGAAGAAGAAGAAGGAAGACAAGATGGAGGAGGAAGAAGACGGAAGACAAGAACAACATTGATGTCAGGGAGGAGGAGGAGTGTGGGGACCCACAGAGGCTCCCTAGTGAGACCTTACTCAAGATCAGAGAATCTGAGCTTGCTTTACCCAACAGGGCTGCATAATAGGATGATTTGGCCACAGGCGTGGTTACCAGGCATTTTGAAGGGTCTACTGCAGCAAACGTACTGGCTGTACATTGTGCTTTGATCTTGAAAGGGCAAGGTCTTTTTTTTGTATAAAAAGCCCTTTGGACTAAACCTCAGAGTGACTGGGCCCAAGCCCAGCCCAAGCCCAGCCCAAAGCCCAGCCGAGCAGCTTTCTAACTGAAAACAATGCCCACTGAGCACAATGCAAGTCACAGCAAATAACTGTAAAGGTGAGGTTTCTGCATGGCTTGAGTAGGGTTCATGAAGGATTGAGACGGCTGTTTTGACATATATTATTAATGTTCTAATAGCATCCACATATACATTTAATGAGGACAAACTGTTTCCTTCACTCCTGTTCTTGGATCTAAACATCTCAGAAAAAGGCACTGTGGTAACGAAACTGATTGCTTGTGAACAAGAACTGGGAATTGGACACTGGAGTGGGAGCTCGAGAATGGCCTGCAGCAAACCCTTTTTGCATGGGCAAAGGGAGAGAGGGAGTGACTGAGCTTGAGACTCCGTGTTACAAGATGGGTCCCATGGGTTGCAGACCACCAGGGCCAACCACTCCATGCAATTGGCATCGCCCAGGCATCGCCCAGGCTGTCACATGACCTGGAGAAGACCCAGACCCCCGCTAACCAGGGCATATGCACACTGACCCCAGGGGGGCCCCATTCCCTTTGCTCCCTCAGGATGTTTTTGTTTTCTTTAGTTTTGTTTCCCTGTGTCAGCGAGCTGAGCTGAGCTGAGCTGAGCTGAGCTGGGCTGAGCTGAGCTGGGCTGAGCTGGGCTGGGCTGGGCTGAGCTGGGCTGAGCTGGGCTGGGCTGGGCTGGGCTGGGCTGGGCTGGGCTGGGCTGGGCTGGGCTGGGCTGAGCTGAGCTGAGCTGGGCTGGGCTGGGCTGGGCTGGGCTGGGCTGGGCTGGGCTGAGCTGAGCTGAGCTGAGCTGGGCTGGGCTGGGCTGGGCTGGGCTGGGCTGGGCTGGGCTGAGCTGGGCTGGGCTGGGCTGGGCTGAGCTGGGCTGAGCTGGGCTGGGCTGGGCTGGGCTGGGCTGGGCTGGGCTGGGCTGGGCTGAGCTGGGCTGAGCTGGGCTAGCTATGGTTTCTTCTGTTTCTCTCAGATTTTATTAACAAGAACTTATGATTCATGCTATAGGACTCTTTTGCATATTCTGGTTTTTTTGTTTTTCCATATGAATGTGAGTATTATTCTTTCCAGGTTTGTGCAGGGTTGTGTTGGTATTTTGATGGGGATTGCATTGAATCTGTAGATTGCTTTTGGTAAAATTGCCATGTTTACTATGTTGGTCCGGACTTAAAGTTCTTGTCATATAGGTCTTTCACTTGCTTGGTTAGTGTTACCCAAGTTATTTGTGGCTAATGTAAAGGGTGGTGTATCTCTGATTTCCTTCTCAGCTATTTGTCCATTTTATATAGGAGGGCTACTGATTTTTTTTGAGTTGATCTTGTATCCTGCTATGTTGCTGAAGGTGTTTATAAACTGTATCAGTTCCTTGGTGGAATCTTTGGGGTCACTGCAAATAGGGCAAGCTTGACTTCTTCCTTTTCAATGTATCCCGTTAATCTCCTTATGTTGTCTTATTGCTCTGTCTAGAACTCTAATACTATATTGAATATGTAGGGGAGAGTGGACAGCCTTGCCTCGTTCCTGATTTTAGTGGTATTGCTTTGAGTTTCTCTCCATTTAATTTGATGTTTGCTGTTGGCTTGCTGTAAATTGCCTTTATTATGTTTAGGTATGTTCCCTGTATTCCTGATCGCTCCAAGACTTTTATCATGAAGGGGTGTTGGATTTTGTCAAATGCCTTTTCTGCATCTAGTGAAATGATATGTGTTTTTTTTCCTTTGAGTTTTTTTATATGGTGTATTACATTGACGGACTTTCATATATTGAACCACCCTTGCATCTTTGAGGTGAAGCCCACTTGATCATGGTGGATAATTGTTTTGATGTATTCTTGGAGCCTGATTGCCAGTATTTTATTGGGTATTTTTTGCATCAATATTCATGAGGGAGATCATTCTGTAGTTCTCTTTCTTTGTTGTATCCTTGTTTGGTTTAGGAATCAGGGGAACTGTAGCCTCATAGAAGGAGTTTGGTAATGTTCCTTCTGTTTCTATTGTGTGGAACTGCTGCGGGCCACAGGAATATATATCATAAGAACACAGCTGGTTATGGCAAAGTCACTACCTGGAGGGATCAGGGAATTCCTCCAGAGGAAGCCAAATCCCAAGGAGTTTTTGGTGTTACTTGGCTTGTTATATATCAGCTGTATTCTGTTATGAAAATCATGTGTGCCTTCATAGTTTTCCCAATTGACTTTTCCCTAAGAAGGGCTAACAGTGTGGACTGATCACTCTCTGGACATACACATTCCAGGTATTTGGAGAACAGCCTCAGGAAAGGCTTTCTCTGGAATCAGATATCTCCCTTAGCTGCTTTCAAGGACAAACAGTAAGAACAGTCCATGTGCAAGTCTCCTGATTTAAGATAAATTCCCCAAGGAGACACCACCTAGGTCAGGTGGACGTAAGTAATAGCTTGACACAATTCAGCTCGGACCCTCCTTTCTTATAGCCTTACTAACTTTATAAACCTCTAACTCCTTACCTAACCACTTCTAGGAATATTTAGATAACCTTCTGCGCTGACAGCTATGCTCAGCCTGAACCCCAGTTCAAGCCTCCCTGTAATTATCATTAGCAGCATCCGGCCAGCTCCATCCCCAGATGGAGGAAAGTACTTTATCAGAGATACCTCTGTAATCTCTAAGAACAGACTTAAGCATCCGGGCTACCTGTTTGAGAAGTCCTGGCGGATGTGCCAATTAAGCCTTACTTCCTCTTTTCCCAAACCTTACCACCAGTTCCAGGTCTCCCTTTAACTATCACCAGAGGCATCCAGCTGTACACAGGTTGCCTAGCAACTGAACACACTTTCCCCCACCCTGCAGAAAAACGGCAGATAGCTTGGACAGATAGGAACCACAGGAAAAAAGAAGACAGTTTTATTTTCTCCCATTGACCTAGCAACTTATAGATTCTTAACACTTTCTACCAACCACGTTTAAGATTATAGTTGATCACATAAGAGCCCTCTTCTTAGATATTACCTGAATTTAGCCCTTGGTTAATTCATTTCCCCATTGGTCACTTCCCTTTGGGGTTGCAAGTGATAATTAATGGTTATTGCCCCTCTATGTGATTCTTATCACCCCTCCATTTGACCCTGGAAGCCTGGCTTTGCACTGCTAAGGGAATACTGCTTGTAAGTGTATATATCCCCGGACTCCCAGGGCACGAGAGGACAGAGAAGAGAAAAGAGAATGGAAGAACTTGAGAGGAACAAATTGAGATGGGGAAGAAGTAGACTGAAGGGCTAGAAGAGAGTACTAGAGGAACGAGATGGAAGATGAGAAAGAGCCAGATGAGGAAGAACAAGATGAGGTAGAACGAGAAGAGGAGAGAGGAGACAGGAGAGGAGATGATATGGGAAGGAACAAGATGGATGAGAACCTAGAAGGGGCAGAACTAGAAGAAGGAATTAAGATAGAACCTAGAGGGGATCGCAGACAAGTGTAGAGAGAAATCAGGCTAAAGATGACCTAAATATGAGAACAGAATATAAGCTTATAACCGTCATAGAATAATAAAGTATATGGACTAAGGAGTTTCCTGTACATAGATTCACTTCTTCTCATCAAAGATTAATTATCAGCTGGTTGTAGATTCTTCCCGGACCCTGGGAGGGGACTCTTGAGGGACTGGACCCCAATAGTCCCCGATATGGAACAATTTAGAGAGTATTGGTATTAACTCTTCTTTGAAGATCTGGTAGAATTCTGAGCTGAAACCATCTGGTCCTGGGCTTTTTTTTTGGTTGGGAGACTTTTAGTGACTGTTTCTATTTCCTGAGCCGAGCTGAGCTGAGCTGAGCTGAGCTGAGCTGGTGCCAGGAGGTCATCATGCCTTCCTTCCTTTCTGCCCGACATTTGATACCCCGCCCCCACAAGCCTATATTATTTAATGATGTAGAACTGCCCTTTCCCCCAAAGCCGAGATCCAATGGGCTGTTAATTTCTGGTTCCCACAGGTATGTGCTGGTTTGAGCCACTCTGGCTGCTGAGAAGCTGCAGGTGGAAATTTAAAGAGGTCAGGGTGGGCCTCTGTGGGTCAAAGGAGCTGGGGGAACAGCTGGGAGTGAGGGGCATGTACCTTGTTGCACCCAGGAGTTACCCTCTTCCGGTTTGACAGAAACCAGTTGCACAAAATAAGATTGGTTTTGGCTGGGCATTTGCCATTGTGTGTGGTGCACATGCGTGTTGAAGCCCCAGGGTTGAAATCAGGTGTTAATCCTCCCTCACTCTCCGCCTCATTATTTGAGACAGAGTCCCTCACTGGACCTGAATGAAGCCTACCAATTCAACAAGGCTGGTCAGAGAGCTCCAGGGAGCTATCCATCTCTGCCTCTCCAGTGCTGGAATGACAGACCCGGACTGCCACACACAGCTTTCTACACAGATGCTGGAATCCAAACTCAGGTCCTCATGCTTGCCCAGGAAGAGCCGATCCCCAGCCCAGCACGCCCCTACTCTTTGCTTCCTGTTCATCCAGGAAGTGAACAGCTCTCTCTCTTCCGCCATATGTCCCCACCGTGATGTTCTGTCCCACACCGACCCAAGCAAGAATGGGTTGAACCTTTTGGAACCATGGGAACCACTAGCCAAAGCAAACCCTGCTTAACGATGTTTCTCTCAGGTATTTGATGAGAAAAGTCACTTGTCCAACAGCTAACTCAGAGGCTGTCGGGAATTGCCACACTTGTCCTTTTCCATCCTGACTGAAGTTTGTTATTTAAAGAACATTGAAATGTCACTTCAACCCCTTAGACCTCAATATACATCTTACCCTAAATGGATCTTTTCTTTTTGCATCCACACTATTATCGTGCCCTCCTGAAGTGGCAATAATTCCCTTCACATTCATCTTC
The DNA here is from genome assembly GCF_049852395.1 of Peromyscus maniculatus bairdii. NCBI lineage: Eukaryota > Metazoa > Chordata > Mammalia > Rodentia > Cricetidae > Peromyscus > Peromyscus maniculatus. The sequence goes on from NC_134858.1 coordinate 75,767,581, forward strand.
CTGGGTGATGAGGACAATTCCTCAGGATTAGAATCAGGTCAAAGAAAAGCCTCCCCTGATGCTAGGTAACGGACTAGAGACTGCAGATCGATGCCCTGGGCTTCTATGAGAACCTGGGTCTCGGCTATAAAGGATGGAGATTTCCCATAAACATCTGCTCCAGTGTCTCACGGAAGCCTGGGAGTTCCTCTGTCATCGACACCAAGGCAGTTGCTAAGACAGGAGTGTGGGCATTTCAGCTACGAGAATGCTCTCATACAGTGGGTCGGAATTGGCCAGCGTTTGTTAATATATCTGTTTCTGGGCTGGCGAGACGGAGGTAAAGGTGCTTGCTGCCAAGGCTGAAGACCTGAGTTTGGTTCCCAGAATCTACATTATGGAAAGACAGAACTGACCCGTGTCCTGACTTCCCCTCAACCTTCTTCTAACTCAGGATCTCTGGGGCTGGTCTGCAAATCTGCATTGCTAACAAGTTCGAAGATGAAAACGAGTTGGCTAGCCCCTGGCCCATACTTGGGGAACTACAATAGACCCCACAGATGGATCTGTTTTAAGACAGATCTGGTGCCTGTGCCACTGAGGCTGGGCAATGGCTGCCTGGGGTTTCAGTAGCCCTCATGCTGGGGGTCATCTGTGTGTCAGCGAGAATGGAGAGTCCATCAAAACACTAGAGCCATTTTTGAGATGGACAAACGTGGGTCATGATTTATCCATTCTTACAGATTTCTGTGGTGTGATGGGACCTGTAGCTCAACTGTGTTCTGGCAGGAGACAGTCGTCACAGAGCAAGCAATTGCCTGAAACAGATGAGGCCTGGCACAGCACCTTTGTGTGAATTAGGAAAAGATGCTCCTCTGGGCAGAGGATGGGAAAGGACATCTTCTCACCACCGTAGGCGAGGCCCTGATGAGAACAGAAGAAAGCCAGCCAAGGCCTGGGACAGGCCAAGGACCCCTGTGTGACTCTCCCTGGGAGGCAGAAAGTAAATGACACAAAATCTGGTCCTTCGGGAGCTGAGCATGCTGGCACTCGCCTGGGATCCAGAACTTGGGGAACTGAGGATAAAGGATCAAGAGTTAAGAGCAGGGCCATCCAGATAGTTCAGCAGGTAAAGAAAGCTGTGTGCTTTGAAGGCTGCCAAGCTGAGTTTAATTCCTACAATCCACACGGTAGATGGAGAGAGCTGACTCTTAACACACACACACACACACACACACACACACACACACACACACACACACACGCCACACCATACACACATACCACACACCACACACATACTCACACACACCATACACACATATACACAGCATACATATACCACACCATATACACACACATACACATACCACACACCATATACACACACATACACATACCACACACCATACATACATACATACATACACACAGCATATACACACACATGCACACGTACCACACACCACACATACCACATACACACACACACTACACACATACCATGCACACATACACACAGCATACATACACCACACACCATATACACACACATACACATACCACACACCATACATACATGCACACAGCATACACACACACACATGCACACGTACCACACACCACACATAACACACACACACACACATACCACACACCATACATACATGCACACAGCATACACACACACACACACACACACACACACACACACACACACACACGCACACATACCACACACCACACACAACAAACACACGCACACACACACCATACAAAATTTTAAAAAGAGAGTGGGCCAGCCTGGATCATATGGATGATTCCAATAAAAACCAAACAGAGGAACAAACCAGCCAACTCTGACCCTTTAGAGAATGGCTCCCAAGCAAGAGGAACTGTGGCCTGTCCCAGGCCTTGGCTGGTTTTCTTCTGTTCTCATCAGGGCATTGCCTACAGTTGTGAGAAGATGTCCTTTCCCACTCCCTGCCCAGAGGAGCATCTTTTCCTAATTCACACAAAGGTGCTGTGCCAGGCCTCGTCTGTTTCAGGCGATTGCTTGCTCCATTGATTCCTGGGTTAAAGGAGTTCCATCCGGCTCTCACCCCATGGCCCACCCTCGCCTTCTCATCCTGCCTCCCACCCCAACTCTGGGCTGAACCTGTACTTTCAGCCCGTCCCTTGCCTGCCTGGCCCCCGCCAGAACTGCCGGTCTCTGGTTCTGTCAGGGCTCAGGCCTAAACCATCTGGATTTCCTGAGAAACCACATCCCCATAGCTACCCAGCTACGCCTACAGGTGAGACCAGCAGAAACCGGAGGGAGCTAAACTAAGCTGTCTCCACTTACTTACTTCAGGACCGTGGTACAGTCAAGATCCCAGAGGTTATTTAAAATTAAATTGAGCACACGAACCAAGTGGGGCCTCTCGAGAAAGTCCAATAGCTCTTCCTACATTGAAAACCTTGCCTAGGGCACCCCAACAACACTGGGCTTGTTTCTCAAGGAAGCTGCTGCCCAGAACTCACGCTGGCCTGCTTTTTGTCTCGGACAGGCCGCTCTTGGAGCTTGTGTTCCTGTCTGTAACTCAGTTGGCTAGCCAGGGAGCCCAAGTCACTAAACTAACGCAGGTGGCTGCCTGGCTCGCCAGCCGTGGGAGAGGGAGTGGTTAGATGTATTCATCCCTCTTCCTACCCAGTAGACGCTCACTGAGGGCTTGGGAAGGCTGAGACACTGGGCAAGCCACAGCGGAGGATACACTGTTCTCGTGGAGGATGCATTCTGATGGAGGAGACAAGACAACCACCAAATAAGTAAAAATAAAGAGTAAAATGAATATAATGAAAGAGTTGGGGGGAACCCCAAGAACGTACAGTGTGAGATTAATGAAATATTAGTGTTGAACCTGCTGCCAAGCACAGGGACCAATCATCAGCCAATGTCCTTTTTGCTCCGGTTACGGGTTGTGCTTCTAAAAGGCCCTTCCATACCTAGAGTAATGTCAGAGGAAAATACCAGGCCAGGAGGCTGTACACGCCCAGGGGCGAATTGCAGTGTGAAATGGTTGATTTGTATCTTAGGTTGGCTGGGTGAGCATGGTGTGAAGGGTGTAACCCCTGCTGGCAGGTACGGGTCACCCAGAGGCTCTGGACCAACGTGAGGAGCGGGAGTCTCTGGAGAGACTGGAGCGGGAGTCTCTGGAGAGACTGGCGAAGGGATCAGGAGAATGGGACAGAAACAGATCTGCTAGGGACTGACTGGTGCCATCTCTTCAGGCGTCCCTTCAGAGAGAGAAGGACGATGACATTTCAGCAAGTGACCGGACAGGAGGAGGTGACTTAGAAATGAGAGAACACAGAGTATTTTCCAAGGGTACCTTGCTTGGTGAGATGCTTGGAGAACAGCAATTACCTTGAGGCAGAGGCAGAGAGTAGGGGGTGAGCATGTGTGGAAAGCCGAGACCAAGGCGAACGATGTTTTAGAATTATATTTTTATTTATTTGATTTTGGGGCATGTGTGGAAGTCAAGTCTCCGGAGCGGACTCTCTGCTTCCACCATACAGATGGGACTCAGGTCATCAGGCTGGCTGACAAGTGCCTTTCCCTGCTAAATCTCCTCACAGGCCCACGGAAAAGGATTTTTATCTTGAGAGAAAAAGCCTCAGATGCCTTGAAGAGTTTGAGAGGGTGTGGGGCACCCACAAATGCTGCCCAGAAAGAGTGGCAGGTGGCTGCTCCAGAGCCGGGTGTCAGTCCCCCCCCCCCCCCCCCCCCCGGCTCCTGAAAAGTGTGTGGGCACCCAAGAGAACCTGGCGCGGTTTGCTCGACCCGGAAGCAGCCTGCGTTGGTTTGTTCTTCTCCCTCAGCCAAAGGATGAGTTCCTGGTCCCAGAACGGCAGCACCATGTTGCGGGAGGGCTTCTCTCCAGGTTCTCCAAGCCCCGCAGTCCCACAATCCACTTATAAAATAATCACTCAGACGCTTATATTACTTATAGACTGTATGGCCGTGGCAGGCTTCTTGCTAACTGTTCTTTTATCTTAAATTAACCCATTTTTATAAATCTATACCTTGCCACATGGCTGGTGGCTTACCGGCGTCTTTACATGCTGCTTATCCTGGCGGTGGCTGCAGTGTCTCTTCTCCTCAGCCTTCTGCTTCCCAGAATTCTCCTCTCTCCTTGTCCCACCTACTTCCTGCCTGGCCACCTACTTCCTGCCTGGTCACTGGCCATCAGTGTTTTATTTATATAGAACAATATCCACAGCATTTCCCCTTTTCTTCTTTTTTTAAAAAGTAAGGTTTTAACTTTAACATGGTAAAATTACATATAACAAAACAATTATCTAGCAAGAATTACAGTTACAATATTAAAGAAGATGTCCTATCTATCTTATATTTGTGAATTTAAAGTTTTATATCTAACTTATCTTTTATCATAACTGAGGAAATTACAACTATCTGGTTTTCAACCACATCAAAGATCTGAGAAGGAACATAATGGTACCTGAGAAATGGTAGATGGATGCAAGCAACTTTTGGGAATCTTGCAAAAGTAGACCAAGACAGCTGGCAGCCTGGACAGTCACCTAATGTTTCTCAGCATTGTTGGTGTATTTAAATTGGCTACAGGCCTAGAGTATCTGACAGACCATTTTTAGAAGCAGGAATTCTGAGAGACCATCTTACCCTGTCTTGGCAGAGTACAAGTGGTCGCTTTCCTTGTGTCCCGCTTGTCCAGAAAGGACAGCATTATATTTGTACTGTCAGCCGTCAAGGCAAGGGCAGTTCTTTGCCCAGTAGGCCATTTTTGTGCCAAAAAGACAAACTTCCAAATGGAAATGTCTTAAAAGCCCAACAGGAGAATGTCTAGAAGGTAAAATAACCAAAATGCAATCCAGTTTTGGATCAATACGATCCATGTGCCCTTCATGTACTTTCTTTTCTACCAAGGCTAATTCTTTCTCAGCTTCAGGTGATAATTCTCTTGGACTATTTAAGTCCTTGTCACCTTCTAAGGGTTTGAACAAATTATTCAGTTCATCAGTTATTACCCCAACAATAATTCATAGATGAGAAATGTCTCCAAATAATCTTTGAAAGTCATTAAGAGTCTGTAGTCTATCTCTCCTAATTTGCACCTTTTGGGGTAATTTTTTGTAGCACTATTTTATGTCCTAAATAATTAATAGAATCTCCTCTTTGTATCTTTTCAGGAGCAATTTGTAATCCCCAGCAAGGCAAAATTTTCTTTACTTCTTCAAACATTATTTCTAAGGTATCTGTATTTGAGTCAGCTTGAAAAATATCATCCATATAATGATAAATTATAGATTTAGGAAATTTTTTACATACCATTTCCAATGGCTGTTGTACAAAATATTGGCACAGAGTTGGGCTATTCAATATTCCCTATGGGATGACCCTCCATTGAAATCTTTTAACCGGTTGAGAATTATTATAAGTAGGCACTGTAAAAGCAAATCTTTCTCTGTCTTTTTCTTGTAACGGTATTGAAAAGAAACCGTCTTTTAAATCAATAACTATGAGAGGCTGTCCTTTTGGTAACAGAGTAGGCAAAGGCATCCCAGATTGTAGAGAGCCCATTGGCTGAATTACTTTGTTAATTGCTCTAAGGTCTGTTACCATTCTCCATTTACCAGATTTCTTTTTAATAACAAATACAGGAGAATTCCAAGGGCTGGTTGATTCTTCAATATGCTGAGCATTTAACTGTTCTTCTACCAGCTCTTCTAAAGCCTAGAGTTTCTCTGTTGTTAAAGGCCATTGCTGGACCCATACAGGCTTGTCTGTTAACCATTTTAAAGATAGAGCTGTCGGTGTCTTTGGAAGATCATCAGTTATTGTGCCCTGTTCTTGTATAATATGGATGGCTGGTGACCACTCATTAGAACAATATCTTCTAATATTTCTCTCAGTAACATGTGCTAGTTTATGATTTGTTTCTGAGATTGGAGGGATGTTAATCTGAGTATTCCATTGTTGCAACAAGTCTCGACCCCACAGGTTCATAGTTATGTTAGCCACATATGGTTTTAATTTTCCTCTCTGTCCTTCTGGACCTATACATTTGAGCCATCTTGCACTCTGTTTCACCTGAGATAATGTCCAAATTCCTAACAGTTGAACATTTAACTCCTGAAGAGGCCAAGTTGGATGCCAAAATTCTGGTGCAATTATGGTAATGTCCGCACCTGTGTCTACCAGACCAGACAACAAAACACCATTTATTTTTATTGTTAATTTGGTCTTTGTTCATGAATAGATGTTTGCCAAAAATTTTCTTTATGTTTTTTTTCTGAATTTTCTATTCTGTTTCATCATCCTGACCAGCATGATTTATTCCAATAGGCATTTGGTTATTTAATTGCTCTGAATAGGGGTTTCCTCTACAACTGCAGGAAAGGTTTGAACTGGATTTACTGTGGGGGCCTGCATGAGGCCCCTCTGGGAGTTTCCCGAATTCCGAGGCAAAGGATTACCTTGTCTGTCCCTTGTTGATCTATATTCCTTGGTCCAATGTGTTCCCTTACCACACCCTCTGCATACTCCAGAAGGAAGGGGCATTCTGTTACCAGTGTTCCTTGAAGAAACATTGTTTCTAGGAATGACCTGTCTACAGTCCCTTTTCAAATGTCCTTGCTTTCCACATCCAAAACATCTAACATTCCTCAAACCTTTTGAAATGGCTTCTCCTACCCACATATCATCATGCTCATGAGCTTTCACATTAACTGTGTCTCTAATCCAACTTTCCAAAGGTGCAGATCTTGCCTTTAATGGCCTGATTATTCTTTTGCATGCTGCATTTGCATTCTCAAAGGCCAAAGATTCAATTATTTTCTGACTAGCTTCTGAATCCGGGACCATTCTCTTTACTGCTGAAGCCAGTCTTTGTAAAAAATCTGTGAAAGATTCTTTTGGGCCTAGTATAACCTTTGTAAATGACTCAATTTTTTCCCCTGGTTTCTCAACTCTGTCCCATGCATTCAAGGCTGCCGTTTGACATAGAATTAGGGTTTGGACATCATATAAACATTGTGTTTGTACTGAAGCATATTGGCCTTCTCCAATAAGCTGATCCTGGCAGACTTGTATTCCTTTATTCCTGCATTGTTTTTCTATATTTTTAGCCTCATCTTTGAACCACATTTTCCACTGGAGGTTTTGTCCAGGTTCTAGAACAGCCTGAGCCAGCTCCTGCCATTCCTGTGGTACAATCCTATTATAAGTTGACCAGGAGTTTAACATTTGCTTTACATATGGGGAATGCATGCCATAAGATGCTATTGCCTCCTTAAATCTTCGTAAGTCTAACATTTCAATTGTAATCCAAGTATTTTGTGAATTCTCTTCACCAGGTAGCTGCTCTATGGCTACCGGATAAATTAAGGGTGTATGTGTGAAAACAGGCTTTCTTTCTGTAACCTTATGATCTAATTTTGAAACAACTTCACTGTTAATTTCTTCTGTCTGAATTTGAATTTCTCTAGAATTCATTTTTACAGGTTTAACATGTTTTTCTAAGACTGTTATCCTGGCACTTAAATTGACTATCTTTTTAAATAGTAAAATGAGGATAAGCATAGTAATAAACTGCATAATTCTATCAACATTAATCTTCTCATATAGTTGTTCCATTGTCAGAGTGCCTAAAATTTCAAACAAAACCCATTCTTCCAATGTACACATAAAACCCATTTTTTTTAAATGTGGAAAAAATTCTCTTTTAAATAGTTTTCTTTAAAATATTTGATATCTTATTTGACTTACCAAGTCTGTGTAGAACAGTAGAAATCTGAGGGAATTTCAATCACAAATTCTTGCAATGTACCTCACTCAACTTTATATGTAAATTTTTATTAAAACATTGTTTTCATATTTTGTACAGTTTGTGAAATTATGCTGAATAGATAATTTAATTAATTTAAAAATCTAATGCCATTTCTAAGCTTCTGTAATTTATTGGTAGAAAATAATCACATAACCACATCTACCAAGCCACTCTCCTCTTATAATTACTTTTATTCTTAGTATGTATCAGTTTAAAACGACCATGGAAAAAACATGTTTGGCACCATGGGAATACAGGACTAGATGAGCTTTGCTTATAAAAAAAAAAGTGTTGGCTAAGATCAAGGGTAGTATCTATTCTTATCATGTTCTTAATCTAAAAGAATAAAAGTCCAAGTCAGAGAGATTAATTACAATATAGATAGAGATGAGTAACATCTATGACAATGGGATGCAGTTATGTCATTTTAATATATTTTTTTTGCTAAGATCACTCTGGGCTTTTCCTTGCAAACTTTTCTGGGTACAAGGAAAATTTTTAGGTCCTTTTCCACAAATCTCAAAGGACACCATCACCCTTCTTTTCAAGGACTGATCAGAATATATAAGATTTTCTATAAGATTTACTTTATCCAAACCACAAAGCTCTACACTGTACCATCCTGACTCCAATCCCTTCTATTCTCTCCTTTTACTTATCAAACAACATAGAGTCTGTGAATTTTCAATCATATTTGTTGTATAATTTCCTGTATGAGCAACACATCAGATGGTAGATGTGAATGGTAAAGCTAATGATTGGTATTTTTTAACTTACTATTTTCTGTTTCTTGCTCTTAGCATTGTCTCTATTTAGGAATATATGTAATAAACATATATATTTATCATTAATATGTCCTAAAACTACAGATTAAAAGGCAGAAACTTATTGTGGTTTGAACAATGATTGAAATATACTGAAAATGTAGAAGAAGTAGTAATAAAGTAATATTTTAAAATTCTTGCACTTTTTCCAATAAAACAAGCCTTTAGATGTCAGAAAAATCTGCCTTTATTCCTAAGTATGGAGCATATGCTTGATATGTCTGATGACACCATCAAACATGTAATCCTTAATTAGTCTTTACTTACTTAAAAACAAGATGAAATATACTCATAGTATTCTTTGAAATAAAGGTTTGTCATCCAGCTTATTCTTGTCTCTATCACAAAAAAGTGTCACATAGGAAAAAGCACAGGCTGGATTGCTTGTGAGCTATCTGGCAGTCCCATAAATAAAAGATATTTCTCTTTAATACTTTTTTTTTGTTTCACAAAAACAGAAACAGACCTATGACTCAAATTCTAAAGCTTGCTATAGTAATCATAAGAATTCTTCAAGCAAATTTAGCAGGGAAACTGGAAGGTGAAACATTTCAAAGCACTCTGGATAAGTTAGCTTGAATACTGCACAAAGATAGAAGAACTTTATCTTCTCTGACCAGTGCAGAAATCCTTCAAGACTAGATTAATGAAAGGAAGGATGCAAGCAGATGTAGGTTCATAAGATGTTGTAGTGTCATAACACATCTTCTGGAAAGTCAAACAATATAAAGAGACAATGGAAAAACAAATCAGCTGATAATCTGACCTGTCTTACCTTTGGCCAAACTAAATTTTCCCATTAAGCAGATAGATTCAGTATATACAGTGAAGGTAATTTATTCTTGATGTCTCTGGGATTAGCTAAATCCAATCCTACAATGACTCTTTGAACACAGGATACTTATTTTATTCATTAGCAAATCTCTCCTGCACAGTGAAAAAGTGACAAAAACCATAATATCTTTAAAATTAGAATTGTACTTCAGCTGTATTTTATTTTGAATTTTATAATTAACATATGAAAATTTAGTATTACAGTAGTATATAGGAACCTATCAATGTATTTCCTACGAGGTTTTCATTAGCCTCAAGGCTTCAAATTTACCAGCATAAAAACAGAATTTTCTATCAAATATTTTTATGTATTAAGGTATATTTTATTTAATCCATGTTAAAAATTTCACAAGGACAATAATTATACTATTGTGTCTCATTAAATATTCTGCAACTCTCTTGTTCTGTCATTTTTTAGTACACAGTACTGATGGTATTCTTGTCACATTATCTAGACAAACTCCATTCTTGTGTAACTTCTATGTTGGATACTCAAGGAGTCTTATATGCAATTCATTAATTTAATTTTTGTTTAAGAACAGGGAATTTGGTGTACTAGTTCACCTCAGTGGTTATAATACTGCATTACATTCTGTCTTTTCGCATACATTTGTGACAATTATTGGTACAATGTATGTATAAACTAACTTTTGATAGATATTTCATTTCCCTCCTACAAATTGTAAGTCCTTGACCTTACACACTAATTAAAATTAGAAATACTTAAAAATTTTATAAGTAAATGAACAAAATAATATCCTAATTCATTTCATTAAAAAGGTGGTTTCATTCAAATAAGAGCATACTTCTTGTGTTTGATATATAGAAATCCAATTTAATTGGATTTAATTGACATTTCTAAAGGAGTAGAATTTAATTGACATTTCTAAAAATATCTTGTAGTTATAAAATAGGATTTTGAAAACATTAAACAAATCAATGTGCAAAAGTTTCAGCACAGGGTAGTTTCTGTGTATGTTTCTAGCATGTGAATTATACAACTCCAAAACTTTCAATATGAGTGCATAACATGAGTATCTGAAGAAGCAAAAAAACGAAATGAGGTCACTAGTGGGGCTAATAGATAAGGTAATGGCAGGATACACATGAAAGGGGAAATGGGAAAAAACAGTGGTCTAATTAGGGAAGGAGGAGGGAGATGAGAAGAGAAGGGTAAGGTAACAGGTTAGAAAACTTTTAAGGAATCCTACTATTAACTATCTAACAATATTTGCAATATGTGCAAGTCTGTGTATACATGCACCTATATAGTTTAAATGAAATTTTCTCATCTGGGATGACAACCTTTCTCTGAAGAACCATAGACCCCCAACACCAGGCATGAGAAGTTCCTTTTTGAGTTGTTGGTCAGGATGATCTAAGAGATTCCCAGAACATTACAGGCTGTTGCTTTAGTCCTAGGGTAGCTCCAGTATTGGAAGTTAAGTCTCTATTGTTGGAGACACCATTTATTTTGAACACAGAGCCCAGAGGCCCCGAGCTGGATCTGAACTGGATGCTTCCTCCCTGAAGACTAGCTTTCATGGTACCACAAGGCACCATTAAAGTTTCCAAAGGAGGGAAATAACCAATAGTCCTACTCATTTATGATGCCTATGAACCCCAGCAAGGACGAGCATGGCATGATAACTCTAAGAATACAGTAGGGGTACATGTATCTTGGCACTAATCAACATCTCTTTAGTTGGACTTAAGGCCTGCTCAACAATAGGGGTATCATGAATGGTACTGGAAACCTAGACAATTATCCAGGGCTAGTGAAGTCATAAATCTTGAAGGGGAACCTATAACTACGACTTTATAAAACCAGCACAATCACTAGATATAAAAATATTTTAGCCGGGTAGTGGCGGCACACGCCTTTAATCCCAGCACTCGGGAGGCAGAGCCAAGTGGATCTCTGTGAGTTCGAGGCCAGCCTGGTCTACAGAGCAAGATCCAGGACAGGCACCAAAACTACATAGAGAAACCACGTCTTTAAACACCCCTAACCCCCCAAAAAATTATATATTTGTCCTTTTACCCTCAGATATGCATTTCTCACTTATCATCAAGGAAATTTCTCTCTAAAACAGGTGACGACCCTTACAGAAAGTCACAACTAATAAAAATGCAGTTGTGGAGACAGTTCCAATAGATACAGCTACAACAAAATTGCTTCACATAAGGCTCAGATAACTACAGGAGAGGAGCCAGAAAGATTGTACTAGCTAGGAAAACAGGAAGTTTGAAGTGAGATTGCGTCCTCTTGAAATGTCCGAGAAGCTACACCAATAAAGTCCTACCAACATAGCTGCCTTAACAAGACCCGAACAAGATGGCACCCTTAGACATATCAGCACTGAAGGAGAAGAGCTCATGAGGTCTTCCCTGGATGAAGAACTATAGGCAACTCAGGAGTGCTGGAAGTGGGAGAAGTCTTACCCAGGGAAGAGCACACCGATGGTTTTTCAACACCAAGTGGTCAGCCCTGAGAACATGTATATACAAGTAGCACTGTGTGTGTAAACGATTAAAGGAAAAAAGGTCACAAATTTGAAAGAGAGCAAGAGGAATGCATGTAAAGGGTTGCAGGGAGGAAAACAAGGAGAGAAATCATGTAATTATAACAAAAAATTATACATAAAGTTTTTCATATTCTCTAAAAATAGACATCTTTATTATTGGTTTTTTCGTGTTCATGAATTGCCTATTAAATGTTTATTTTCAGTTGGAAGCTATTTATATTTATTAATATATATGTTTATTTATATATATAATTACTGTAATATGTTTTAAAGAATATTATTTTTTAAGTTCTTTGTGGCATTGTTCAAGTACAAAGGATGGTCCAATCTTAGATGAATTCTTCTTGGCCAATTTTTTAAGATATTTTTCTCTACATATCTCAATTTTACATAAATATTCCTGTATATTTACAACATTTTGTGTTTTTATGTTTCAGGAGTTAATCTAACTTTAACTACTATCGTTGTTGTTGAAGAAGTTGTATGTAACAATTAATGAAAAAGTAGTCATAAATTTGAAAAGGAGTAAGGAGAGTATATGAAAGGGTTTGGAGGCAGCAATGGAAGGGGAAAGTACAATATTAAATCAGAAAATAAAAGGAATAATTTAAAAAACTAATTTATCAACAATTTAGAATAGAAAATTTTGATTTTGACTCATGGTTTCAACTGTTAGTGATGGGATTACATGGTAGAGTAGAACAGTTTAGATTATGTAGCCAATTTAGACCAGGTAACCCAAGAGGAATAATTCTTGCACTAGATGGTTTTCTCCTTTTCAATTTTAGTCCATATAAATTTATCTGTGAACATTGTGCCCAATATTAGGGGTGTGTCTTCCTTATTAGTTAATCCCCTTGGAAATGCCTTCACAGTATAAACAGAAAAGTGCTTCATTAACCTTTCAGGTGTCTCTCAATCCATTCAAGGTGACAATCAAGATTAACCACCGAATTTCATAATGTTAATAGTCTGTGTCTCTTTCTAATGCTCCGGTTAGTCTTGGTAGGGGTTTATCAATTTAATTGGTCATTTTAAAACCACAGCTTATGGTTTCATTGAATTTTCCTAGCTAATCCTTTATTATCTGCTATAGTATTCATTATTTATTCCCTTCCTCTTACAGAGTATGATCCCTAGTTACGATGCTAATTGTATGCATTTAATTTTAAGTATACATCTATTTGTGTAGATATAGTGTGATTTATTATCATGCATGCACATACACACACACACACACTTTCTCACATGTGATAAAATTTAATTGTTTTCCTAATGTACCTTTGATTTTATAAAGTCCTATTTAATTAATCTTCAATTTTTGTCACATTTTGAATTTCATATAGTATAAGATATTTTCATTTTTCTTCAACTTTTTAATGCATTGGCTATTTACAACAATATTGTTTCATTTTCACATATTTTCTTTTTTTAGTTTTTAATTTGTAAAGAGTTTATTTTAGTGGCCGGGCGGTGGTGGCGCACGCCTTTAATCCCAGCACTCGGGAGGCAGAGGCAGGTGGATCTTTGTGAGTTCGAGGCCAGCCTGGTCTACAGAGCAAGATCCAGGAAAGGCGCAAGGCTACACAGAGAAACCCTGTCTCGAAAAACCAAAAAAAAAAAAAAAAAAAAAGAGTTTATTTTAGTTAACGGTCCACGATGTGGGGATGTCAAGGCAGCAGGAGCTTAAACCAGCAAGTCACATTATGTCAACAACCAGGAAACAGAGAGATGAATACTAGCTAGTGCTCAAGTCTGTTTTTACTACTTCCTGTGACCAGGATCCCCCGCTCTGACATGGGATGGTCTGCCCACATCAACATGATAAACCCCCATGGGTATTCTCAGAGGTCCATATCCTACTTTTATATTTTTATTTGAATTAGTAATTTCTAGTTTGATTCCATTATGACCTGTATATAAAATTGTATAATGTCTAGTCCTTCAGTTTGTTAATATCTAGATTAGAGCTGGTCTTTATTGTTGAATATTTCATGGTCCCTTGGGAATATTATCCAATGACTATAGTAAGTGAAGGATGGATATAGAAGAAACACAACAAGAACATTTATGATCTAAAAAATCTAAGTTTTAGAGAGCATATAATATATACAAATATAATATATATATAATATTAATATTATCATATTAACAGAGAACCAGGAAGGTTAATTTGCTTACTTTGTATAGAAAAGTTGAATAGTAGGATTGTGACTGATAGTGTGTTCTATAGGGCATTGGATATTGAGATAGTAATATATAATAGGATTTACGTCTAAACTGCAGAGGTGTAGACTTGGTTGATAAGGGCACAATGTAATAAAGACAATGCTAAATTAAAAAATTTGAGGGGTGTTAATTACACTAGAAGAGAATGATTAAATATGAGAGTGAGATGTAGTTTTGATACATGTTTAAATTACGATAATTACATCTTTTCCCCCTTTCCCTTTCTTCCCTTTAATCCCTCCTGGATACTCTTCATTCAATCCCTCCCATGCCCCTCCTCAAATTGACAGTCTCTTTTTAAAATTATTATTGTTTTATACATATACATGTATGCGCAAATATATAAATATTGCTGTGTCTGGGGTTTTTTTTTTGTGTGTGTGTGTGTACTTGAAAAGTGAAAAGACCTATTACTGAAGCAAGTACCACAGACCTAGAAGACAGAAATGAGACATAGTCAGAAAAATTCAAAAACAGAGTTGGCTACAATAGAACTTCGTCTATTTGTATCCCCAGCAGAGTGTACAGTGTTCATATCAATTGGCAGTTTATATCTTATACAGCTCTTGGCTACAGGACCAATTATAAAATAAATAGTTTATTATTTGCTATTATTTGCTTTCGTTTTTTCTTCTCTAACAGCTTTCTGGGGATTTTCCATTTCACCTTATTTTAGAACCATGAAGTAAGGGCATTGTGACAGTTAATATATAATGCTCAAATAATTTTTGGGATGTCTGTGAGTATGTGTCTCAGAAGAGATCACCATTTAATTGGTACACTATCTGGAGAAGGTATTTTCCCCATTGTGGGTAAGCATTGTCCTATCTGTTGCTGACTATTATAGGAAAAAATGACAGAAGAGTGAACTTTCCTTCCTGTCTTGAGTCTTATCCATTATTAATGACCTAAAAGTTTTGATAGTAGCTTTATGAATTTATGAAAAAACATAGATTTTTATAAGGTTTTGGATGGTATTTATTGTTTATATAAGCACCATGGCTACCATATGTTGAGTAAACTGAAATGTCCATCTCCTCCTACCCTTAGATAGTCCTCATGCCTCAAGTCTCAATCAGGTATGAAGCCACTGGGCCCTCCTTCTCAGCTTGTAGAAGCCAATTCCCCTTAATAAACCTCTCTGATGTATCTGATAGCTACTGCTGCTGTGGAGACAGCTTCCAGCAGTACCCAGTGAAAGAGGGAAACACACACACACACACACACACACACACACACACACACACACACACAGACACACACACTGTTATGGTCTTTCTATCATCTTCAGTCTCAGTTCTTTATTTCTTATATCAGATATCTAGATGTATCTATCACTCCTGTCTCTGTGGTTGATATATTGTGCACCCCAATAAACTTATCTGGGGGTCAGAGAACAGAACAGCCACTATATTAAACATAGGTTTAGGTAGTGATAGCACATGCCTTTAATCCTAGAATTCAGGAGGCAGAGATACAGGAGTTCAAAGCCACAGTGGAAACATCCAGGCATGGTAACACACGTCTTTAATCCCAGGAAGTGATGGCAGGAAACACAAAGGTATATAAGGCGTGATGACCAGGAACTAGAGCCTTTTATTAAGCTTTTAGGCTTTTAGCAGCAGTTCAGCTGAGATCCATTTGGATGAGGACTCAGAGGTTTCCATTCTGAGGAAACAGGATCAGCTGAGGAATTGGCGAGGTGAGGTGGCTGTGGCTTGTTCTGCTTCTCTGATCTTTCAGTGTTCACCCCAATATCTGGCTCCTGGGTTTGTTTTTTATTAATAAGACCTAGAAATCCGTCTACATGTCTCTCTTGACGTTTTCTTTCTAACTAATGTTATTTTTCCCTTACAGCTTATATACCCCATCTAAACCTTTCAGGCAATATAAAAGTTATAATGTGGTTACATTATATTTTTCAAGTGAATGAATACAAGTAAAAACAGCATGTTTTCCATATCTCTTACATGATTAAATGTTTTACATATTACAGGTGAAAAACAAGTTGTGCCAAGAACCCACATACATTCATACCCAAGCAATTTGTTATAGATTAAGAGAGTGAGCAAGTAAGGTATTCTTCTCAGCCAGTTTTCTGCTGGCAGGCTGAATTTTGTGGTTACAAAGAAAGGACCAATAACTTTATTATTTATCTTAAAAGGTAATCTTAAAAGAAATCTTAGAAGAATCATAAATCTAAACTTTTATATATGAAACGCAATCAGACATATCTAACTTTAAATCTTTAGGGTGCATACCCAATCACCAAATTTTTTTTTATATCAAGAAGCTGAGGGTATAAGGAATTAATCATCACCTTTGGTCATCAACCAATTCTAAGCAAGAAAGGCACGTCAGCTAATAATAATTGGGCTGCTTTGTTCTTGTTCCCTGACCTTAACGAGTCCCTCACTCAACTATGTGCCTTGCTAAAACTTTAGATGGTTTCCTTGGCTTTTCCACCTCAAAGCTAGTCACAAAACATCTTATTCTAACCTTGTTCTTTAAAGCTTTGTTTCAGCTATGATGCACTCCAAAACTTGTGAACACATCTCATAACATTAAGATTGAGAGATGGCTCAGAGGTTAAGAGCACTGGCTGCTCTTCCAGAGGTCCTGAGTTCAATTCCCAACAACCACATGGTGGCTCACAGCCATCTGTAATGAGATCTGGTGCCCTCTTCTGGCTTGCAGGGATATATGCAGGCAGAACATTATATACATAATAAATAAATCTTAAAAAAAAAAAAAAAAGAATTTAAGCTTGCTGCGCTATTGGGACTCAATTGTTTTGCTTAACCATTAACCCAAGCCACAGTCTATATGGCTCCCCAATATAAATTCATGTGTTCTAATTGTGCGGTACTTCCTTGTTTTATTTTTTATCCTCTGTAGCCTCTGCTTGTGGTGATATTTTATTTATGCTGAAATGTGGTGATATTTTATTTGTGCTTTAATAAATGAAGCTTGCCTGGAGATCAGAGGGAAAAGGCCAGTCATTAAGTAAACAAAGAAGTTAGGCACACACCCTTAATCCAATCACTTGGCAGTCAGGATCTCTGTGTGTTGAAGGCCACACTGGAAATAGAGCCAGGTGTGGTGGCACACACTTTAAATTCCAAAAGTAGTTAACCACAGAGGTCTGGAGGTCTGTACAGACAGACAGGAAGTGGCAGAGCTATGCAGGAAGAGGAAGTAATGTAGCTGAATGGAGAGAGCAAATCAGATGACAGAACAGCAAGGCATATAGATGTGGGTAGACAGGAAGTAACTTGCATTTGGAGGCTACAGAGTTGGTGAGGTAAGTTTGGCTGGTGGCTTTTCCTATTTCCATGATGTCTCTAAGGCTTTCACCCCTATATTTGGCTATGTGTTTTTTATTTAATAAGACCATTTAGAAATTAATCTACACTGCTTTATCAGAGGCAGGGACAACTTTTATCCTACTCTTACCTAGGTTAATTTTTCCACTAAACTAATCTCTATTATAATCTCATACTATATTTATTAAAAATCCTCGATCCTCAAAATTCTATTTAAACCGACACTTATTGTATAAAACCATTGCTTCAGTTAAACAGTACAGCTTAGGAGGAAATCATTGTCTTAATAATCCATAGGTAAAAATACTCAGTATAATGGGATATTCCCAAGACTACATTAAGGGCAGTGGGGATCTCCGCATGCCCATTCACACCATGCCAGATACCAGAGAAAAATGGCAGCAGCCAACATGCAAAGACACAGCAGAAGCAAGAAGCATTCTGGGGCTGAACCCAGGACCTCGCCTATCTGAGATTCACCCATCAGGGTTTTGTTTCCTGGTGGGCTGATCCCCTAAAATCAATTGCCATATGCTGCTCCTCTGACATCACAACTGGCAGATAGCTGTGTTTTTGTATTGCCAATTGTTTCAATCTCTCTGGAGAACCCTGATAAATGCACTCATTTCCCATGTGGTTAGAGAAATGACTTTTAATGGGACAGAGTAAAATGAAGGACCAGCTATCCTGCAGTTTTTTCTAAAGTCCAATATCAGAAATACAATATTGTCAAAATTAATTGTGAGCAATGATTATCTATGTCTGTGATTAGGCTTGGATTTTTAACATTATTTTCAATTTTGATATTGTTTTTCATTTTTTTTATTTTGTGGCTTTCTGCAATATTATCTTTGACAAATTTGTAATCATTAAATATAGCTAATATATATTAGGGTAGATATAGTTATCTAGGGTAAATATAGTTACCCTAGGAGGTATGTCTACTTATCTGCATCCTGAGCATTATTCAAGACACATAATTAGTTATTTTCCCTCTGCAGTTAAAAACTAGTTGAGGCTACTCTGAATAGGAGTGTGTCCATGATCTCTTCCCCTGTATGTTTGTTGGTGGTGTATAGAAAGGCTATTGGTTTTTGCAAGTTAATTCTGTATCCTGCAACTTTGCTGAAATTGTGATCACTTCTAGAAGTTTTTTGATAGAATTTTCTGGGATCTGTCACGTATAATATCATGTCATCCATAAATAAGGAAAATTGGATTTCTTATTTTCCTAATTATACTCCTTTAATTTCCTTCTTCTGACTTATAGTTCAAGCTAGCGTTGATATAATATGCATACACAATCCAATACAAACTGGTTAGCTCTGAAATAATATGCACACAAACAACAAAAAATGGACTTGGTTGTTATGTATTGATGCATCTCTTAATATATAACAATAATAGTCAAAGAAAAAGAGCCCATCAATTTGAGAGGGGACATGGGAAAGATTTAAGGGAGGAAGTGTTTGAGCAGTTAGACGAAGGAAAGAGAAGAGACAAGTAATATAATTATATTTTAATTAAAATGTATTTTAAAAGAAAAGTAGAAAGTAGACCAACAAAACCAGAGAGTTTGTAAGAACAAGTCCAGACATCCAGATGAAGTCAGGAAGGTAGAGGATCTCTATAAAAAGTATCAAATCTTTCACTCAGATATCATGGCATCACATAGATAGTGTATCAGCATACACTTTGTGGTGACAATAAATGTATAAAAGTCTCATTTATTTATTTTGTGTGCCTGTGTGTATATTGTGTGTGGTCATACATGGGCCATGGTTTGTGTGGAGATGAGAGGACTATTTGTAGATGTTTGCTCTCCTCCCACCATGGGATGTGGGCTTGGTGGCAGGTGCCTTTATTTGTTGAGCCATCTCCCAAGCCATGGCATTAACAATTTTAATTATGAGTGTATTCATATTTATTTATATTTATTTATTCACTTAATTATGAGTATATTAAAGAAAAATAATAATTGCTAGTATTTTAATATTATAATTTAATTTTGTTTTATCTACTTTACTGATCTGTGGGGTTTTGTCCCCAAACAAGTTATTTAGTCTTAACTTACTTGATATTTTCCTTTATTTGCAGATGGGACAATATGTACTTTGAAGTGTTCTGTCAATTATCTTTTAAATATAAAATTTGTCACGCATTTTGGGAGGTAGAAAATTAGGAAAAAATCAACAATTTCCATCTATAATATAATCTAAATCCCTTCAAATTCTATTACTTTTCTTTTTTCAGCAAAATTTATCATATTCTTTTTCTCAGTTTATGACAATCATTAAAAATAATGCAACAAAGATCACAATTATACCATTTTTATTAAGACATCAGTTCATGTAATTGAGAAAACTATTGTCCACAATTCTTACTTAAGTTGTATACACGTATGCATAAATATGTACACACACTTTGCTTAGTTATGTTTTAAATTAATCTTAATATTTTAAGTATAAGATGTTAAATGGAAATTTTAACGAATAAAATCTTGTTAGTTTTCCATTACTGTGACAAAACTCTTGAGGAAATGGCTTAAAAGAAGAAGGATTTATTTAGCTAAAGCTTTTATCTGTTGACTCCACTACTGTGTTTTGGGAGCTGGATGGAACCAGTAACTTCTCAAAAATCACATCTCTAGTGTCCCACTTCATCCAAACATGCTGCACCTTTTTATAATCCATGAATTCAGAGCCAAGTGATGCAACAGTTGCCCGACAGTAACTCCATCCAGAGACTAAACCCTCGGCATATGCACCGTGTTTAGAAACTTCACATCCACACTGTAACACTAACTTTATATAATGGGAAATTTTTCTTTGTTTGGGGGTCATATTTCATAGAAAATGTATCCTCCATATCATAAATCAAATTATACTTTTTTTTTTCAAAGTAGTTCAAAAAGTGAGAAGAAAAAGTGTGTAAATATACTTTGTAGTAAACATGTATATTAAGAATATATTGCATATGTGACTATATATTATACATGTATATGTACTACTCAAGGTTTAGATAATTGTCAACAATAGAGTAAAGTTCCCCTTACTCCAAGTTCTCTCCAAATTCTCATTGTATACCCTAGGCTGGATTTGAACTAGAAATCTTCCTGTTTTGGCACCCTATTCCTGATGACTGTGGCATTGAAAGTGTGAGCTACTACACCCAGCTAAGTAGTGACTCAAGAAATCTTGTTGTGGAGATTGACTGCTGTATGAGTTCAATCGTTCATCATTTAGAATAATGTTGAAGTTCTAGAACAGCCAAGGCTACAAAGAGAAACCCAGACTTGAACCAACAACCCAAATAAAGAGAGGGGGATCTTTCTTGTGTTAGTGACTTAAGTCTTTAGTCAGCATGGGGAAAGCAGAGAGAGGGGTATCTCTTGAGTTCAAGGACACCCTGGTCTATAGCCCGGTCAAGAACAGACAAGGCTACACAAAGAAACCCTGTCTAAAATAACAAATAAAAGCAAGCAAGCAAAAACAAAAGAAAGAAAGAAGGAAAGGAAGAAAGAAGTGAAAGAAGGCAGAAGGAAAGAAAGGAAGAAAGAAAAAAGAGAAAGTTTTTTTCATGTGTTGTTGTAGCATAACTTTAATATCAGCACTTGGGATGTGTAGAGGAGAACCAAGGCTACACAGACAAACCCTGTCTCAAAAAACCAAAATATCCTGTGTCAAGCCCTCTGTCAGATGTGGGGTTGGTTAAGATCTTTTCCCAATCTGTAGTTCATCCTTTTGTCTTGTTGACCATGTCCTTTGCTCTACAAAAGCTTCTCAGTTTAAGAGGTCCTATTTATTAATTGTTTCTCTCAGTGTCTGTGCTACTGGTGTTGTATTTAGGAAGTGATCTCCGGTGTCAATGCATTCAATACTACTTCCAAATTTCTCTTCTATGAGGATCACAATAACTAGATTTATGTTCAGGTCTTTGATCCACTTAGACTTAAGCTTGTGCTCAGTGACAATTATGGATCTATTTGCAATCTTCTACCTGTTGACATCCAGTTTTGCCAGCACCATTTGTTGAAGATGCTTTCTTCATTCCATTGTACAGTTTTGGCTTCTTTGCCAAAAATTAGGTTTCATACATGTGCGGGTTAATGTCAGGGTCTTCAGTTTGGTTCCATTGGTCCACATGTCAGTTTTTATGCCAGTACTAAGCTGTTTTTATTACTGTAACTCTATAGTAGAGCTTGAAGCCAGGGATTGTGATGCCTCCAGAGGTTGTTTTATTGTACAGGATTCTTTTGGCTATTCTGGGTGTTTGTTTTTCCATATGAAATTGAGTATTGTTCTTACTAGGTCTGTGAAGAATTTTGATGGGGATTGCATTGAATCTGTAGATTTCTTTTGGTAAGATTGCCATTTTTACTATGTTAATCCTACCTACCCATGAGCAGGGGGGGGTCTTTCCATTTTCTGATATCTTCTTCAAATTCTTTCTTCAGGGACTTAAAGATCTTGTCATACAGGTCCTTCACTTGCTCAGTTAGAATTACCCCAAGGTTTTGTGTATTATTTGTGGCTATTGTAAAGGGTGATGTTTCTCTAATTTCTTTCTCAGCCTGTTTGTCATTTGTATATAGGAGGGCTACTGATTTTTTTACTTAATCTTGTATCCTGCCACTTTACTGAAGGAGTTTATAAACTCTTGGGTCGAATTTTTGGGATTACTTCTGAACATTATCATGTCATCACCAAATACTGAAAGTTTGACTTCTTCCTTTCCAATTTGTATCCCCTTGATCTCCTGTTGTTGTCTTATTGCTCTAGCTAGAACTTTAAGTACTATATTGAGTAAATATGGGGAGATCGTACAGCCTTGCCTTGTTCCTGATTTTAGTGGATTTTTTTTTTTTAGTTTCTCGCCATTTACTTTGATATTGTCTGTTGGCTTGCTGTAAATTGCCTTTACCGTGTTTTGGTATGTTTCTTGTATTCCTGATCTCTCCAAGACCTTTATCATGAAGGGATGTTAAATTTTGTAAAACGCCTTTTCAGCATCTAATGAAATGATCATGTGTGTTTTTTCTTTCAATTTGTTTATATGGTATATTACATTGACAAACCTTTGTATGTTGAACCAACCTTGCATCTCTGAGATGAAGCCTACTTGGTCATGGTGGATAATGTTTTTGATGTGTTCTTGGAGTCTATTTGCCAAAATTTTATTGAGTATTTTGGCATCAATGTTCATGAGGGAGATTGGTCTGTAATTCACTTTCTTGGTTGCTTCTTTGTTTGGCTTGGGAATCAGAGTAACTGTAGTTTCATAGAAGGAGTTTGGTAATGTTCCTTTTGTTTATAATTTGCAGAACAATTTGAAGAGTATTGGTATTAACTCTTCTTTGAATAACTGGTAGAATTCTGTGTTGAAGCCATCTCGTCCTGGGCTTTTTTGGTTGGGAGACTTTTAATGACTGCTTCTATTTTCTTACAGGTCATTGGTCTATTTAAATAGTTTATCTGGTCTTGGTTTAACTTAAGTATGAGGTATCTATCCAGAAAATAGTCCATTTCTTTTAGATTTTTCCAATTTTGTGGAGTAAAGTTTTTTGAAGTATTACATGATGATTCTCTGGATTTCCTCATTGTCAGTTGTTATGTCTCCCTTTTCTTTTCTGATTTTGCTAATTTAGATGATCTCTCTCTGTCTTTTGGTTAGTCTGCGTAAAGGCTTGTCTATTTTGTCATTTTCTCAAAGAACCAATTCTTTGTTTCATTGACTCTTTGTATTGTTCTCTTCATTTCTATTTTATTGATTTCAGCTCTCAATTTGATTATTTTCTGTCGCCTCTTCCTCTTGGGTGACTTTGTTTCTTCTTGTTCTAGAGTTTTCAGGTGTGCTGTTGAGTCACTATTGTGAGATTTCTCCAACTTCTTTATGTGGGCATTTAGTGCTATGAATTTTCCTCTTAGTACTACTTTCATAGTGTCCCATAAGTTTGTGTATGTGGTATTTTCATTTTCATTGATCTCTAGGAAGTTTTTAATTTTTTTCTTCATTTCTTCCTTGACACATTCGTGATTCATTTGAACATTATTCAGTTTCCATGAGATTGTAGGTTTTCTGTAATTTTGGTTGTTGAAATCTAACTTTAAACCATGGTGGTCTGATAGAACACAGGAGGTTATTCTAATTGTTTTGTATCTGTTGAGATTTGCGTTGTGGCCAAATATGTGGTTGATTTTAGAGAAAGTTCCATGGGGTGGTGAGAAGAAGGTATATTCTTTCTTGTTAGGATGGAATGTTCTGTAGATATCTATTAGGTCCAATTGGGTGATGACATCAGTTAAGTCCTTTATTTCTCTGTTAAGTTTCGATTTGGGAGATCTGTCCAGTGGTGAAAGTGGGGTGTTGAGATCTCCCACTATTAATGTGTGGGCTTTTATACGTGGCTTAAGCTTTAGTAATGTTTCTTTTACATATGTGGGTGCCCCTGTGTTTGGGGCATAAATGTTCAGAATTGAAACTTCATCTTGGTGGATCATTCCTGTGATGAGGATGTAATGCCCTTCTTGATCTCTTTTGATTGATTTTAGTTTGAAGTCTATTTTGTTGGATATCAGGATGGCTACACCCGCTTGTTTCTTAAGACCATTTGATTGGAAAGTCTTTTCCCAGCCTTTTATTCTTAGGTAGTGTCTGTCTTTGAATTTGAGGTGTGTTTCTGGTATGCAGCAGAAAGATGGGTCCTACTTTCATATCCATTCTTTAAGCCTTTGTCTTATTATATGTGAATTAAGTCCATTGATATTAAGAGGTACCAGTGATTATGACCAGTGATTGTTAGTTCCTGTTATCCTTTGGTGGTAGTATTGTGTATTTCTCTTCTTTGGGATTTACTGCTGTGGGGATATCTATTGCCTATGGTTTTGTGGGTGTATCTGACTTCTTAGGTTGGAATTTTTTTCTAGTGCTTTCTGTTAGGCTGGATTTGTAGATAGGTCTTATTTAAATCTTGTTTTGTCTTGGAATATCTTGCTCACTCTGTCTATGGTGATTTAAAGTTTTGCTGGGTATATTAGTCTAGGCTGACATTCATGGTCTCTTAGTGTCTGCATTACATCTTTCCAGGTCCTTCTGGCTTTCAAAGTCTCCATTGAGCAATCAGGTGTTATTCTGATGGCTCTGCCTTTATAAGTCACTTGGCTTTTTTCCTTTGCTGCTCTTAATATTCTTTCTTTAGTCTGTAGGTTTAGTTGTTTAATTAATACGTAGTGAGGGGACGTTTTTTTGAGATCTAGTCTGTTTGGTGTTCTATAGGCTTCTTGTGTCTTCATAGATATTTTTCTTTCCATTTCTTTTCTTTCTCTCTTTTCTTTCTTTCTTTCCTTTTTTTCTTTTTTTCTTTTTTTTTTTTTTTTGGTTTTTCGAGACAGGATTTCTCTGTGTTGGTTGGTGCCTTTCCTGGAACTCTCTCTGTAGACCAGGCTGGCCTTGAACTCACAGAGATCTACCTGGCTCTGCCTCCCAAGTGCTGAGATTAAAGGCGTGTACCACCACGCCCTGGCTGATATTTTTTTCTTTAAGTTGGGAAAGTTTTCTTCTTTGATCTTGTTGAATATGTTTTCTGTGCCTTTGAGTTGGTATTCTTCTCCTTCTATCCCTATTATTCTTAGGTTTGGGCTTTTCATTGTATCCTCGATTTCCTGGACATTTTGTGTTATGACTTTTTTGGTTTTGGTATTTTCTTTGACTATTTCTTCTATAGTATCCCCTACATCAGAGATTCTGTCTTCCATCTCTCGCATTCTGTTAGTTATGCTTTCATCGGTGTTTCCTGTTCATTTACTCAGATCTTCTATTTCCATCGTTCCCTCTGTTTGTGTTTTCTTCTATTTCCCTTTTCAGGTCTTGAACTGTTTCACTCACATGTTTAATTGCTTTTTATGGTTTGTTTCTTGGGTTTTTGTTTGTTTGTTTGTTTGTTTGTTTGTTTGTTTGTTTTGCTTTCTTGAAGGGATTTATTGATTTCTTCACATTTTTGTTTGTCTTTTCCTCAATTTCACTTTTCCTTTTTTCTTGAAAGGCCTCTAACATCATCATGATGTTAGTCTTTTGTTGTTGTTGTTTTTGTTTTTTTCAATACATGGTTTCTCTGTGTAGCTTTGTGCCTTTCCTGGATCTCAATCAATGAACCAGGCTGGCCCCAAACTCACAAAGATCTGACTGTCTCTGCCTCCCTAGTGCTGGGATTAAAGCCATGATCCACCACCGCCTGGTTGTGATGCTATTCTTAAGGTCACTTTCTTCTGCTTCTTCTATATTGTGATGTTCAGTTCTTGCTGTTGAAGGAGGGCTGGGTTCTGGTTATTCCCTATTGTTCTTTATGTTGTTGTATGTATTTTGCATTGACGTTTGCCCATCTCCTCCTCTCTTGGTCCAATTCCAGTTCTTGGTCCAATGCGAGCTCTTGGTCTAATGCTAGCTGGTGATTGGGTTTCCATGCTACAGGAAGTGGCTAGGATCTCAGGTGGATGGATTTGGGGGCAGGGAATGTAGATTGCAGGGTCTGGTGGGGGGTCTTGGTATTACTTTTACTAAAAAATGTCTAGTTCATTTGTATTTGACAAATCAGAGAAAATAATTCCATTATCTATCCTATTTTGGTAAATCCAAGATGTATCTAATTCACTTTCTATCCTAATTAATCTTCAGCTATAACTAACTAATCTTCAACTATAACTAACTAATCTTTAACTCCTTCAGAGACCCAAGAAGGAAATAATATTAGCTAACAAAAATAAAAACAGGAAGTGCATGCAAGCAACTTCCAAAAAATTTGTGAGTTGACAGAAACAGTCAGCTGCCTGGACAGTCACCTGAGGTTTCTCCGCAGTGTTGGGGCATCATCTTCAGCCTATAGGCTTAGCATATCTGGCAGACTCATTTGTGAAGTAGGATGTACACAAGGTCAACAGTTCAACCTCACATTGGGTGAGAGCAGTCCATGTACCAGAAACACCTGAATTCCACTAGTGTCATGTCATGATTCAGGATTTTAAATTCTGGAAATTGTTGACAGTTTTTGAATTCAGATGTCCATTCTTTTTGGCTGTGTATATATGGCTTCATCTCAGCATCCCCTTTTCTCCACATCCTTCTATTAAATGCCAGTCTACTATTGAGAGGCATGAACTTTCAGCTGCTGTTCCATTTGCACAACAGAAGCCATCAGCCCACTGCCTGTTCAGCTGCCTTCGAAGAAAAGGGCACTGTACCTTTTCCGGATTGCAAAGGCCACTTCAGGGATGGGGCCATATTGTCCTGGCCTCAGAAGATGCCTTTTGATAAAGCCATAACCACACTTGTTTTGGCAAGAATCTGTAGTCCTTTGTTTCATGTTCTGTCTGCCCATTTTGTCCTGTTGATTTGAGGATACTTTGTTGTCCAGTGGCTAACTTTTGCCACAATGAAAGTTAACTACATATGCAGTTTCTTAAATGCCCATATTTTCTCTGAAGTAGATTGGTACTACCAGGAGCCGATATGTTTCAAAAAAGTAAAATTTCTAAGTTATTAAAACATTTTAAATGCCATTTCCTGTAGATCTCTGAAGGGTTTGAAGATGATCTGTCTAAAACATCTCTAATCATTTTTTAAAACATATCTAATATGACTACAAGTTCTATTGTAATGTCTAACTACTAACTTTCATTTCTTTATATCCTAATAGTTGGTAATAATAACATTCAAGGATCAGAAAATTGCATTACATTGTTAGATGAATGGTATGAATACAATTAGAAATACACATATAGCATTTTCTAACAATATCAATTTCAAATTTGTATACAATATAAAACAATCCAATCCAATGTAAAGTATTTAAAACTAGTAATTGTCTTTTTCTTTTCTTTCTCTCTTTCTTTCTTTCTTTCTTTCTTTCTTTTTTAACAAGAACCTTAAATCTAATCTCCTTTGCTTAGCCTTTTTCCTAACCCTTGACAACAACTTGTAACCAACCCCCCTAAACAATGAAAATTATCCCAGGATAAAAGGACCAAAAAAGCACCCACCCCACACCACGTCTTTGGGAATGTGGGCGTCGTATTCTTAAAATTGCTTCCTGCTGGGTATGGGCAAAGTTATCTTTATCCTGAAAGAAAATTTTAGGTTAGTTGTCAAATTCTAGGAATGGTAACTATATCCTTCATTATTCAGTCTGTGTATAATGCCAAAGTTCAGGGTTTATCTCAAGTCCTTATTCAAGTAGTCTTTGAGACTGGATCATCTCAGCTAGTCATCTCAAAATTGCTCTGAGCACCTTGTAGTTCAAAGTTGATCTGTAGATGATGTTTGTCAGCCTACTGATATTATTATTGTCCACGTGGAATTGTTGTTGTTGTGGGGCCCCATCTTCTTTCTGGAGACTTCAGTTGATGTTAGGACTGGCCGTGATTTCCTGCAGAAAACTGATAAGAGACTCAAACACAGAGACATATATATGCAGCTAATTGAAGCCTTTTTTTCTAGAATTACTTAGTACTCTATATGACCATTCATATCTTAACAAAGTTTAAAATGTATATATATATATATCTATATATATTAATCTTGTAAATTTTGATATAAAATTTATACTTTAAGAAAAGTTTAAAGAATCAGAATAGAATCAAAGAGTTGAGATTAGTAATAGAATAGTCCCTTAATTAATTTGGCTTTTGTCCTGTCCCATAACAGAAGATGGCTCTTTTATTCTGGCATGATACAGGGAGTTTGCATTTTCCTTTTAACAACATGCTTGAGTTTAAAGAAGGAGAGAGCCATTCTCCAACTCCAAAGTCAGCTTTAAATTTTAATTGAACTGGGACTATTAGAAGACCAACAGTGTTAATTCTTTAGAGAAAAGCAGAAACAAACATTTAGGAAGACATAAAAATTTTTAGATAATATATACCCATACGCCGTTTCACTCTGTTTCCTGGGATAGATGATTTGTCCCTTTTCTTCAGTTGTCTCATTTGTCTAGTGTTCTTCAGATTCCTTAACCTTCATTCTCCTAAAAGACAAAAACAAAAACCTTTCCCCAAGACTAATTTTGGGGATGTTCCTTTTTGGCAAGCTAATATCTTATTAAATTAAAAGGCATGTGTTACTGGTACAAGTTAGTTTAAATTGGATGTTCATGCTGGTTGATGAACTATCACCTCCTCTAATTAAGAGGTCTCTCTTGTTCAAATCGAACCTTTATCAATTTTGATGGTACCCACAGCTTATCTTCTCCTGTAGAAACAATAGCAAAACCTCATCCCCAATGTAATACATACCCTGGTTTCCATTCTGAGGTCAGCACATCCTTAAAGTATATAGGCTGATTTAATTCTGTAGTTTTTTTCTATTATCCAATGCCTCTCTGCAGCTGTTGTTCCTTTCTCATTGGCATTGAGAATATTCAGAGTTAATAGAGCATTATGCAGTCTATTTCTGGGGGGTTTTGTTACCCCTTTCTGTTTATTTAGCATATCCTTTAGAGTTCTGTTTGATCTTTCTATAACTGCTTGACCTGTAGGATTATGTGGTATGCCTGTAATATGCTTTATATTGTAATAAGCAAAAAACTGTTTCATTTTAACAGAGACATATGATGGAGCATTGTCAGTTTTGATTTGTGTAGGTATACCCATGATGGCCATAACTTCTAGCAAATGAGTGATTACAGAATCAGCTTTTTCAGAACTCAAAGCAGTTGCCCATTGAAATCCTGAATAAGTATTGATGGTGTGGTGTATATATTTCAATTTTCCAAATTCTGCAAAGTGAAACACATCCATCTGCCAGATTTCATCCCTCTGAGTACCCTTTGGGTTACATCCTGCTAGTAATAGCGTTTGATTGTAGAAGGAACAAGTAGGACATTTCTTTACTATTTCCTTGGCTTGTTGCCAGGTTATGGAAAAAATCTTTTTTTAAACCTTTACTATTTACATGATGTTTTTTATGAAATTCTGAGGCCTTCAGCACATTTCCTATCATTAATTTATCAATCTCATCATTGCCTTATGCTAGAGGGCCTGGCAGACCAGTATGGGATTGAATGTGAGTTATATATAAAGGATGACTCCTTTTCGTGATTGTATCTTGTAATTGAATAAATAGTGAAGTTAATTCTGAAGCATCAGGGTTAAATTCTGCAGTATCAATATGTAATACCACTCTTTCAGCATATTGAGAGTCAGTTACTATGTTGAGAGGTTCTGAAAAATCCATTAATACCAACAGAAGAGCATACAATTCTGATTTTTGAACTGAATTATAAGGACTTTGAACCACTTTACTTAAATTTTCTGATTTGTAACCTGCCTTTCCTTGTTTGTTGGCATCTGTATAAAATGTACGAACTCCAGATATGGGTTTTTGCCGTACAATTCGAGGCAAGATCCAATCAGCTCTCTTTATTTTTTTATTTTATTTTATTTTACAATACTATTCACTTCTACATAATAGCCACAGATTCCCTTGTTCTCTCACTTCCTGCCCCCCTCCCCTTCCCCACAACCCAGCCCCCATTCTCACATCCTCCAGATCAAGGTCTCCCCCGAGGACTGGGATCAACCTGATAGACTCAGTCCAGGAAGGTCCAGTCCCCTCCTCCCAGATTGAGCCAAGCATCCCTGTATAAGTCCCAGGTTTCAAACAGCTAACTCATGCAATGAGCCCAGGACCTGGTACCACTGCCTAGATGCCTCCCAAACAGATCAAGCCAATCGACTGTCTCACCTATTCAGAAGGCCTGATCCAGTTGGGGGCCCATCAGCCTTTGGTTCATAGTTCATGTGTTTCCATTCATTTGGTTATTTGTCCCTGTGCTTTATCCAACCTTGGTTTCAACAATTCTCGCTCAAATAAACCCTCCTCTTTCTTGCTAATTAGACTCCCAGCGCTCCACCTGGGGCCTAGTTGTGGATGTCTACATCCATATCCCTCAGTACTTGGATGGGGTTTCTGGCACAACTATTAGGGTGTTTGGCCATTCCATCACCAGAGTAGGTCAGTCCCAGCTGACTCTCGACCATTGCCAGCAGTCTTTTGTGGGGGTATCTTTGTGGATTTCTGTGGGCCTCTTTAGCTCTTTGTTTCTTCCTTTTCTCATGTGGTCTTCATTTACCATGGTCTCCTATTCCTTCTTCTCCCTCTCTTTTCTTGATCCAGCTAGGATCTCACGCTCTCTTTCCCTCGACCCTCGCCCTTCATTGTTCCCACTCATGTCCAGGCTGTTCATGTAGATCTCATCCATTTCTCCGTGTCTTTCTTGGGGTCCCGTTTTCCAGGTAGCCTCACTGGTGATGTGAGTAGCAGTCCAGTCATCCTTGTTCCACATCTAGCATCTTCCTATGAGTGAGTACATACCATATTTGTCTTTCTGAGTCTGGGTTACCTCACTCAGGATGATTTTTTCTAGATCCATCCATTTGCCTGCCAACCTCATGATGTCATTGTTTTTCTCTGCTGAGTAGTATTCCATTGTGTATATGTGCCACAATTTATTTATCCATTCTTCAATTGAAGGGCATCTAGGTTGTTTTCAGGTTTTGGTTATTACAAACAATCCAATCAGCTCTCTTTCTAAGATCAATTCTATCGCTTTTGGGATATTTGCTGTTAATTTCTCCCAAAAAATTACTGCAAACTCTTTGCCAAGGTTCACTTTCTGTCCATAATTTTTCAATGTCCTCCTTAGTTAAAGGTATGACAATTTCTGCTGGGTCTATTCCTGCTAATTGACGAAATCTCAATTTTCCTTTCCAAATCAAGTCAGAGATTTTTTCCACATAAGTTTTTAATTTTTATTTGGTTTATTTGGTAAAAATATCTATTTCAATATAATATCTTCCCTCTGCATTAATATTCCTGTAGGAGAACGCCTAGAAAGTGAAATAACCAAAATGCAATCCAGCTTTGGATCAATACGATCCACGTGCCCTTCATGTACTTTCTTTTCTACCAAGGCCAATTCTTTCTCAGCTTCAGGTGATAATTCTCTTGGACTATTTAAGTCTTTGTCACCTTCTAAGGTTTTGAACAAATTAGTCAGTTCATCATTTTTTACCCCATTTGATATTTTCCTTCATTTAAGGATGAGCACAGGGCCACCATTTCAGAGCTACAGACACTTATTCTCAGCAACTTAAGTGGTTATAAGTTTATATTAAAACTACCTACAGCTGAAAAGAAAAGTTTCCCTTAAGATGAAGAGGACAGTAACAATAACCGACAGGTGTAAACACAAAAGTTTACAAGGCAAAAGACAGGCACATCCCATTATCTTTTTAGACAAATGTCTAGTCCAGCATCCATCCCATCTCAGCATTCAAGCACATATGGCTTCCCAGCTTAAGATCTTTTAGATTTCAGCTTCAAGACAAGCTGAGGTGACCTCTCATGATAGCCTTTTTATTTCTTCAGAACTCACTCTGGTCTCTCTGTCTCTGAGTCTCTATATCTCTTTATCTCTGTCTGTCTCTGTCTGTCTCTATTTCTGTCTCTCTGTAGCTGCCTGGCCTGAAACTCATTATGCAGACAAGGCTGGCCTTGAACTCACAGATCTACTGCCTCTTCCTCCTGAGTGTTGGGATTGAAGGTAAGAAGCACCATGCTCAGCCTCTGTGAATAGTCCTTTTAATACCCTCACCTCTCCTACCCCATAAAAAGCACACTTGCCCTTCCTCTGCACTACTATCCCTTTTGTCCATACCTTGTTACCTCACAGTATAACACATGACTGCTCTCATTTGATTTAATGATTGCCTCTTGATACCAATGGAGTGTTAGTTATCGAAGAGGGAAAACTTCTCTCTGTTTTGCACATTGATGGATCCCAACGTTTAGAATAGCAATTACATTAAGTAGGGTATTAATAAGTAATGAGTGTTTCAGGGCTGAATGACCACTGGGAGGGCCCCGTAGATGCTGGTGATTTGTTGGTTGATTCCACTAAGTATTGGGTACTGAATGTATACCCAGGCTCTCCTGGGGTCACCACGTGACCCAACTATGGCTATGGACTTGAAGAAGCCCTCTGCTGGAGGCCCCAATGGGTACTCCAGATTGTGGCTGGCTTTGTGACTGGCTCTTTTGCTATCCAAATCCCCACAGAGGCTCCATGTGATACCATGAATGGCTCCCAGGTCTAATCCCTGGAACCTGTGACTGCCCTCTTTAGTCTAAACAGGATTTGTAGGTGTGATTAAATGAAGGGTTTTGAGATGAGATTTTATCCTGGATTATCAGGGTGTTGAAGTTTGGATATTAAATATCCATACCAATACACAAGCATATAGGTGGAGGTGTTCTTTATACATGACATGGCAGCTTTAGGAGGCGGGACCAAGCTGGAGGAGTAGTCCACTGGAGATAGAGAAAGCTTGAGGTTTAGAGATAAGCTCTTTTTCCTGCCCCCTCTCTCCTACCTTGTCTATGGAGATTTTAGTAAACAGTCCCACACTGCTGGAAACAGCGCTTCAAGCCATTCCCACCCAGCCATCCTGCCCCCTTTATATTGAATGGTTTCATCTCAAATTGCGAGCATGAATAAGCCTCTGTTCCATTAAAAAAAATCCTTTCATATATATCACTCTATGGGATTGTATTTCAGTTCCAATAATGTACAGTGACTTTAGAATCCTTGGTCTCCACCTGTTTAGACCAAGAATCCTTGGTCTCCACCTGTTTAGAGTTCAAGTTAAGCCCCACCAGAGAGGTGGAAATGCTGTAGATGCCAAGCAGTTCAGAACCTGCAACTTTTCTCTTATCAGAGACTGGATTTCTTATGTAGCCTTGGCTCTCCTGAAAATAGCTGTGTGCAACAGTCTGGCCTGGACCTAACAGAGAGCCACCTGCCTCTGCCTCCCAAGATCTGGGATTAAAGACTTACTACACTACCACGGGGTAGAATCTGCAACATTTCAGTCAGATGGTGTTGATTGCTTTGCACCTGGAGGCTGTTTTTTTTTCTTTTATTTCTAATATGTTGTTAGTGAGAATGACATTACATTGTTTTCTCCCTCTATCTCTTCTTATGTGTCCTTCAAGTAGTATTGAAAGCCGCTGGTAGTGAAAGTCCATGGGAGTATACAGCAGTGACAACTAGAGTTCAGAAGGTCAACCTGTCAGAACTAAGGGGTCTGTTAGAGGAAACCATCACACAAGGTATTATGGGATTGCTGCCTTTTGAATGAACTGGCTGTCTCTTGTTGTAAACTTCTTGTGCAATAACAGCCATGATTCTCCCCATTTACCGTGCATCTCCATGTTATGTGTGATCTCACGATTGCATCTCAATCTTGGGCACAACTTTCCCTATACATTTGGGGTAATTGGACAGCTGTCCCCAGCTGCATTTATTTTTCATTAACATATATCTGGCCAGGGCCATTCTCCGGACAAAAGTATTTCAGCAAAGATACCTTTTTGCAAGGACAAAACTGCACATAGATAAACATTAGCTCATCTCACTCACAGATAGAGAAAAGAACCACTAACAATTAAATCCTCAACTCCTTACCTTCACCCCGGGTTATTTACATAAGACCCTAACTTAAGAGATTTACTGCTCACATTCCTGGGATGAAGTTTTAACCATTTGCTAGATACTGAGTTAAGGCAGTTACTTCCCACTGACCCAAGGAGATTGCTGTCAAGGCCAGGCAGGCAACAGATGCCAAGCTTCTTTCTTGTGCAAATTAAGTTTTTACTCCTCCTCAGCCAGGTGCTATTCCTAGATTTTCTCCGCAGCAATTACTCTGAGTGAAAGTGCTTTTACTAACCAAATACTACATGCTCTGACATAGGTTGCTTAGCCACCTAACATATGTCCCGCCCCCATCAAAAAGCAGCTACACCCAAATGAGCAGGAAAAGTGGTGCCAAAAACAGTTTACTTTCTTGTGACTTATTGATCACTAACATTCTATCTAGCCATTTCTAGATTATAGTTTGAGCACATAAATTCCCTGATTGGTCTTAGGCTTTAGTTGACCCTACCAGAGAACTCCCCTTTAGTCACTCCCCTTTTGAGTTGTCATTGGAAGCTGACAATTAATTGCTTTATGTGTGGGTGCTTATCACCTCTCTCTGAGACCCTGAGAACTTCAAGCCTCGCATTGCTTTACAAAAGAATTACTGTGTGGGTATATATACTGGTTCTCTGAGGGCACAGGGAATAGGATTGATGAAAAAGAACAAGATGAGGACAGAGATGGAAAGAACTAAGTAGAATGATGAGAGAACAGCAAAAGGAACTGAGAGCAGGAGGGACCGAGAGGAGCTAAGTAAGAGAGCAGAAAAGAAACTGTGTCGATGGAATCGCCATAGAAGAATAAAGGGAATGGACCAAAGAACTCAGTGTGCTTAGATTCATTGAATATCCCTCAGATTAGAATCCTCAGCTGGTTGGTAGACTCTTCCGCGGACCCTGGCAGCAAGCAATATAGGCTGGACCTATTATTGTTTGCGTTAAAGTAGTCTCTAAAGACCACACCAACTTCCTCCATGGTTGCTTTTGATAATGCTTCCAATAGATCAGCTGCTGTAATTAACATTATTCTAAATGGATGAAAGATTAAACCCATACAGCAGCCAATCTCCACAACAGGATTTCTTGAGTCACTGCTTAGCTGGGTGTGGTAGCTCACACTCTCAATCCCACAGTCAGAAGGAATAGGCTGCTGAAGCAACAGGATTGTTACTTCAAATCCAGCCAAGGGTATACAGTGAGACTTTGGAAGGGATTTAGAGGAAGGGAAACATTCCTCTATTGGTGGGGGTGCAAACTTGTACAGCCACTTTGGAAATAAACATGGCAGTTTATCAGAAAATTGTTAAGCAATCTACCTCAAGACCCAATGATACCACTCTTGCTCATATATCCAACAGATACACAATCATACCACAAGGTCACTTAGTCAACTACATTCATTGCAGATTTATTTCTGATAGCCAGAACCTCAAAATAATCTAGATGTCCCTTAACCAAAGAATGGATAAAGAAAATGCAGTATATTTACAGGATGGAGTATTACTCGGCTGTTAAAAATAATGACATCAGGAAATTTGAAGATGAATGGATAAAATTAGAAGTAAAAATCATCCTGTGTGATGAGTAACCCAGACCCACAAAGACAAACATGGTATGCACTTACTCACAAGTAGATATCAACACTAAAGCAAAGGATAACCATGCTGCATTCCACAGACCCAAATAGGCTAGGTAACAAGGAGGGCCCAAGATGGGACACATGAACTCTTTGTATGAGAAATAGAAGAGATCTCCTGGGTCAACTGCTGGTGAGAGGAGTGAGAACATAAAGAATCAGCCTGGAGTTTGGGTGGAGGGGGAGAGTATTCAAAGAGATGACTGAAAAGGGGAGGCACTTTTCAGGGTCAGATAGAAGCCAGTTGCAAGGGTAACTCCCATGAATCTACAAGGATGAGCACAGCTAAGACTCCTAGCCATAGTGGACAGATAGCCTGAGTTGGCCAACTTCTGTAATCAGATAAGTGATTACCCCAGTTGTCATCAAAGAGACTTCATCCAGTAACTAATGTAAACAGAACCAGAGACCTAGAGCCAAACATTAGGCAGAACTCAGGAAATCCTGATTAAGAGAGGGAAGAAGGATTGTAAGAGCCAGAGGGATCAAGTATACCACAAGAAAACCCACAGAATCAAATAACCTGGCTCATAGGAACCAACAACCAGGGAGCCTGCCTGCATGGGACTGACCTAAGTTCTCTCAATATATGTGATAGTTGTGTAGCTTGGTCTATTTCTGGGACTTATAAAAATGGCAGCAGAGGCTTTCATAATGCTCTTGTTGGCTCTAGGAAATCTAGTCTTCATACTGGGTCGCCTTGCCCAGCCTTAATACAAGGGGAGATGCTTGGTCTTAAATGAAACTTGGTATGCCATACTTATGTTGATAGCCATGGGAGGACTTCCCCCATCCGAACAGAATCAGAACAGAAGTGGATTTCAGGTCAGGATGTAAAATAAAAAAAATAATTTTTAAAAAGACTAAAAAATAGCAGTTAAAATATTTTTCTGTGCTTAGTATTTTGCAGTGTGCTTATATTTTACTCTTGATAATTTATCAAATGTATTTTGCAGTGTGCTTATATTTTACTCTTGATAATTTATCAAATGATGTCATCAATCTATGATTTTAGTAATATCAACTTAAAAAAATCCTTACTAGTTTTTTAAAGTATCTTGTACTACTGATTTTGAGCATGTACATCTGAACTGCAACTCCTTCCAGATCCTTCCCCTTTTCCTACTCACTCAATTTTCTGTCTTAAAAAAAATTTCATTAATCTCATTCTATTTTATTTTCAACTGTTTGTACTTGACAATAAAAGCAAAAAATGCCTAGCTCTCTAGCATCTGGAGATCACAGTAACCAGAAAGAAAACTATGTGGAAATGCTCTAGCTATAAAATATCATAGAAACTTCTGGATCTCAATCAAGTGCTGTAGATTGTTTGAACCTGGATGCTGTGTGTTTTTTTATTTCTAATATATATTTAGGTGAATTAAAATTGGACCACTTTCTCCTCCCTTTTCTTCTTAGAGGTCCTTTTTATACAGGCTGCAGGTAGACCATGTGGGCAGGATGTAAGTTGATCTGAACACTCCAGAATATCCAGGCTTTGGTGGGCCTTCCTACATTAAATGATTCTATTGATACAAATACCTGTCAAGAAAAAAATCACAGCCTCTCAGGTTTTAGTTAATTCCAGTTGTAGTCAAATTGACAATCAAGAGTACCCCCACAAGGGATGATCACTTTGTATTAGGTGATCCTTTAGGGAGCTCATCACTAATCGAGACCAATTCAGTATCCAGAGGTGAGACTCTTTCAAAATTTCCCACATTCATATCAACATATTCATTGTTCTGTTCTGATATATGCAGCCATTTCTAGGAGAAACTGTTTCAAAGCACACTTCCTGGTATTCTGGCTCTCACCGTCTTTCTGAGCCCTCTTCCACAATATTTCTGATGCCATTGATGTAGGATATAGCGGTATCTGTTGGGGTTCAGATCTCCATGATCTCTTGATTTTTACATTCTGTCCAGTTATGGTATTCTGTGAGTATCTGCCAGTATGGCCAATCACTTCTTTTCTATGTTCTTGTAAATAAACATGACTAGGTCTTTCTTACTCAATCTGAAATCTAATGTATTGTTCAGTTTAATAGTGATAGTCATAGTAATTAATAGAGGACTGGCAGAAAAAAATGTGCTTAGTATTATTTGATATGCAAGTTGTTAACACTGAGGTGTGCTTAGTGTTTAGAGAGCACAAGGAACCATAATGGGTATCTTAACACAGCTTTCAAGGAGTGTGTAAAACAATGATGAGAAAAGCAATAATATTACATGTAACCAACCCATCATATACTGGCTGAGGGAACTGGAGCTGTCAGACTGGTGAAGATTTCCCATATGTAAAGTTTATTTAGTCTTCTAGCTATAAATATGGTTCAGATAAGGATTATTCCTAACTGGAGTTAGCAGGAATCCTATTGATAGAGTCTGGACCTCTGCTATCATTCATACTATGGCTTCTATGTATGTAGAATCTTCTTGGTGTTTGAATTAAAATCACTACAGTAACAGGTGTTACCTGATAGGAGCCCAGGAGATGGAGCCCTTCACTTCCCTTTAAGCAAATTTCTCTGCCTCTAAAATCATAACCTAGTTGAGTAGATCATAGAAGTCATTTAGAATCTGCCTTTGAGAATACCAGGGCAAAAGAAGTTGGATGATTTGGTTCATTTAAGGAAACCTTTGGAGTGTGAACTAAGCTTTATCTGGAGCTCCCTGACCCTTCTGTTTGGTGGGCTCAGGATTAGGAAGGGAGGGTATAGGATGAAGGCATCCTGAAGTGGAGTTCGATGTGTTTCCTCCTTTGGGAATTCTCTGTTTAGATCTATACTCCATTTTTAAGTGGGTTAATTATTTTCTTGATGTCCAGTTTTATGAGTTCTTATATATATTTACCTATTAGCTCTATATTGGTTGTGTAGTAATTAAATATCTTTTCCTATTCTGTAGGCTGCCACTTTGCCTCAAGGATGGTGTCCTATGCCAAACAGAAGATTTCAGTTCCATGAGGTCCTATTTAATTGT
The DNA here is from genome assembly GCF_049852395.1 of Peromyscus maniculatus bairdii. Taxonomy (NCBI): domain Eukaryota; kingdom Metazoa; phylum Chordata; class Mammalia; order Rodentia; family Cricetidae; genus Peromyscus; species Peromyscus maniculatus. The sequence goes on from NC_134858.1 coordinate 75,806,298, forward strand.
TGTCCTTAGTGCCTGAGCTATTGGTGTTCTGTTCACAAAGCATTTCCTGTTCCAAGTGAGTTCAAGACTATTCCTGGCTTTCTCTTCTATCATATTCAAAAAGTTTTGCAGAGGTCTTTGGAGTTGAGTTCTACATAGGATGTAAATATTGATGTATTGGAGTCTTCTACATAAAGCCATCTAGCTTGACCTGGTATATTTGTTAAAGATGTTGTCTTCATTTTAGTATGTATTTTTCACTTTAAAAATAAAAAATCAGGTATTCATAGGTGTATGTATTTAAGAATTTATGAGCAGATCTTTAATTTGTTTCCATTTATCAATGCATCTATTTTTATGACATCAAACTATTTTATTATTATAGAGGTGTAGTACAATTTGAACACAGGGATAGTGATGTATCCAGCAGTTCTTTTATTACTCAAGATTGTTTTAGCTTTCCTACTTTTAGCATTTTTTGTTGTCATTGGGATTTTTTTGGTTTTTTTCTTTTTTTGTATTTCCATATGAATCTGATAATTGTCTTTTCAAGATGTCTGCCGAATTGTGGCCTGGGGGTGGATTTGCACTCCTTTAATCTTAGCACTCAGGAAGGAGAGCAGATAGATCTCTGTGACGAGGGGCATGTCTGGGAGTTCAAGACCAGCCACCTCCATAGCCTTGTCCAGGACAATCAAAGTTATAAAAATTTGTCTCAAATAACAAAAAAAAAAAAGGAAAAGAAGAAAGAAGGAAGGGAGAAAGGAAAGAAAGAACAAAAGAAAAAAGGAAGCAAGGAAGAAAGAAAAGGAAGAAGGAAGGAGGGAAGAAAGGATATTTTTTTTCAGGTCTTGGTGGTGTAAGCCTTTAATCCCAGCACCTGGAATGCAGAGGACAGCCCAAGCTAGACAGAGAAACCATTTCTCAAAATACCAAAAGTCTATGTCAAACTGACATTAAATTAGTGGACACAATACATACCTGTGCACCAGCTTGACACCATTAAGTAGAATCCAAAAGCTAGAGCATATTTTTATGGTGCTAGAATGCAACTGAGGGTCCTGAGCATACTTAAAAGGGGATTGAACACTGAACTAGAGCCTCAGTCTCTAAGACTAGTCCCTTAGTATCTAAACTTAATTACTTAATGTCAGGTACACAAAAACAAGCAAACAAAAGTCACTGATGGATATTTTTTTTTTATGTATTCCTGGATTCAGTTACCCAGTATTTTTTTTTTTTTGAGTATTTTTGCATTTTGGACTGCTAGCAGTGGTCCAGAGGGTGACTGGTCTAGCGAATATCCTAACATCATAGAGCAGATGCAGGCAGATGCAGTGATCCAAGCCAGGTACCAGGCTGAGTTCCGGGAATCTAATTGATGAGAGAGAGGAGGGATTCTGCAGGCGGGGGACATCCAGATCATAACAGGAAGACGTGCAGAGATGACCGGCCACACTCGTGGATGTACATGAACTGCAGACGAGTGGCTGTGGAGCTCCCATGGGACTGGACTAGGCCCTCTGGAACGAAGGATGGTTGTTTCCTTTGAACTGTTTGTGGAGCACCCAGGCAGGGGGATCAGGATCTGTCCCTGGTGTATGGGCAGGCTTTTGGGAATCCGGTGCCTGTGGTGTGAAGCCTTGTGCAGCCTTGGTGCCATGGGAAGGGGCTTGGACCTGCCTAGGCTCTGTCTGCTGGGCACTGATGACTCCCCATGGAAGACCTTGATTTGAGGGATGTGGGGATGTGGGGTAGCATGGGAAGGAAGACTGGGAGGTGGAAAAGGGAGGAGTAGGCATCAGTGGGTGGTATGTAGAGTGAGTAGAAAATTTCTTAATAAAGAAAAATGGAAAAAATCACTATGAAAGGAAATGTTCTTGTGGAATATGTGGACCACAGGGAAAAAAAATAACATAGTCGACCAGTATTTTCTTTAATAGTATTTTAATATTTAATAGCAATAAATGAGATAACATTACAGTAGGGAATACTTAAAAATCACTATAGTGCTGGACTGCAGTTTGCCCATTGGAGAAGAAAGGCCAGACAGGGTAACTGAAGGTGCCAGGAGGGTACTTGTATATGAGGGAACTCTTAGCAACATTCACAAAACTTAAACATCCCTCCTCACAATCAAGGAACACACCAACTCGGCCCAGTGGCTTCTCTATATAGTGCTGGAATACTGGGTATGTGGTGAGGAGGCTGTAATGATTACCCTCCTTCACACACACAAGAAGAAATGCCCCTTCAGATTCAACCAGTTGGTCTCTATTCCTTAAGCAGGAATCCTTACAGACCCCTACAGCCCAGTCCCAAGAGTCCTTCAAATCAATCTCCCAGTAATATTTCCCTGAGATGAAGCTCTGTGATCTCCAGGAAGCCAAATAGCATCCAACAGAATCCGCAGATGTATCTTTATGGTGAGGTCTGAAGCTCAGTCTTCTCATGGCATTAAATAGGTTCATCTTGTAATGCAACATGGCTAAGTTGTCAAAGATATGAGCACTGTGGGAAGAAACAACATTTTAGGTAAAATGACAATTTGCATTCTCAGGTGAGAGCAGTCCATAGAGTCTTCGTGGATTTTAAAAAGAGAATGCTAAGACTTGAGGATTAATTTGGCTAAAATAAACCAATGTCAAGGATTTCCACAGAAAAGAATGGTAGCATGCTCTAATTTTTTGAATATTTTAGATAATGTAGAGGAGGTAGCCTCAGCCTACTTCTGTCAGGTGACTTTTAATAACACCTGCCTAAGGGAAGATGTGTGCATTGCAGCAAGGGCCAGAGCAAAGGCTGTGCTCATGGATCTACATGAAAAGTCATTTTTATGTAGATATAAGTAGTGATAACTTTCATATTGGTGTTTTCATTTGCATCTAACTGAGCATATTTATACTCAAGGAGAATCTAAATATGCTCTAGAAGTGGATCCCCAATGTATCTGTCCTCCTTTAACCTCTGCTTCCTCTGATACTCTTTCTCTGTGAGGTTACAATTGACATTTTTGATGTACAAGGGGGATTTAAACACTGCCTCATGTCCTATCAATTTGTTTTATTTTCATTGCTCATGATACATGGCTTTGTCTATTTAGTTATTTTATGGTTTTGTTTGGTTCCTTTTGTGATAGGGATTTGCTCTTTGTCCTAGACTGGCAAGAAACTCACTATGTTAACCAGACTGTCCTTAAAATCATTGGCACTCCTCCTCCCACTAGGTTTTTGATGCTGGGATTACTGGTGTGCACCTCTTTATCTTGTGTATTTTTTAATATATGGAGTAAAATGCAATGTAAGAAATTAATTTCTAACACATTGAAAAGAAAATAGTCAAATATCTCCATCCCTGGCTACACTTGGTTTGAATCATACTGTCCAGAGTGAAATAACCATTCTATTCAATGAACAACTGATAGTCCCTTTTCTGCAACTATTACATACAACACGATATAAGTATGCATTTCTGTTTGTTGGTTGTTTGTAAGATGACCATGTGATTCAATAATAATAGAATGTGACTTACCTAAACATATTTCTGGGGAGTTAAAATATTTGTGTTCGCAAAGGATATCTCATTATTAGATGGTACCTCTCATCATCTTATTAGTGAAGACACTCACCTTGGAACTGTATGTAACTTTCAGTCAGTCCAGTGATGGGTAGAGCATTGAGTTCTGTCTTAATAGGCTGCGGCATGCTCAGCTGTATTAACTCACTCATGCAAGGAAAAGAAAATATTGATCTGTGTGGTGCTAAAGATATCACACAGTGATTAGGAAAAACTTCATTCCAAATTCAGCCAAACACTTCATGTTACACAAGCCTGACAACTTGAGTTCAATCGTTGGAACCCTTGACGGAAAGAGAAGTTGTCCCCTGAAAGTTATCCTCTGACCTGCACACAAGTGCATGTACATGCACACACATTCACACACACACATAAAAATAACAAAACATAAAGCCGGGCATGGTGGCGCACGCCTTTAATCCCAGCACTTGGGAGGCAGAGCCAGGCGGATCTCTGTGAGTTCGAGGCCAGCCTGGGCTACCAAGTGAGCTCCAGGAAAGGCGCAAAGCTACACAGAGAAACCCTGTCTCGAAAAAACCAAAAAAAAAAAAAAAAAAAAAATAACAAAACATATAAAAGAATCCCCAAAACATCACACTAAAGCAATTGAGTATTTTCTATATAAAAGACATCTGCACTTTCCTAAGGCAACTTGGACAATTTTACAGCATATTTCAGGGTATCCTGACTTGCACTGATGGTTAAACTCACCTTCTGAACATGTCCTCCAAACGCTGCAAAGAAAACAAAAAAAGGTAAGATATCTGAAGAATTGAAATAAAATGTTTGTTTCTAAAGTTCATATAAATGTCAGTCAACATCACACCAATCTATCCTGGGAAATTATATTCATGTTTTAAGATAATGTCAACCAAATAAATTAGCAGACCTTCAATTCTTGATGAAATCAGACTGGAGAGTCAAATTTGAGAAGGACATGGGTATCGACTGTACATTGCTTTTGATCGCCCCCCTGTCTGCAAAGGTAGCATTCCCTGAGCTTCTCTACAAGCCATAGGGATACTTTAGCGAAGGATACTTCAAAAGGGTGGCCTCACTCCTGCATGGTGCTTCACATGTGTATTTCAGAATTGCAGGGTTAGAGGCCTGAGAATTACTGTGAATTGCAAGGTATTATGTACTACCAAATAGGATCCTATCTCAAAATGCCAAACTCCTAAAAGACTCCCAAAAACACAAAACTCAAACAAAAGAAATTAAGCCATGGGTTACATTAAATATGCACAATATACAAGTACAGGTAAAAAATATTGGAAACCTAAACCATTGAATTTCAGTTTTTGGAGAAGCAAGGCACAAAAGACAAAAGTTAGGACATAATCCCTGGAGAATCTACGGACATAATTTCAAAAAGCTGGTTCTTTCAAGATTATTACAGAATTTTGTTTCTCCAGAAAATTTCTGAAAAGGAAACTCTCATGAAAAGTGTAGGGAATATTGAAAGCTATCTTAGTAAAACAATCACCACTGTGGGCCTAAGTCAATAAAGCCTCTTCCTGCACTCCTCCATGCTCACCTGCAGCAGGACCACATATGGCTCCTGGAACATTGCCATCAGCTCCTGATACATTTCTCTTAGTTCTTTACTCTTTTGCATCATCATGGCTTCACTTGTCCTGAGTTTCTCTAAAACACATTGGCCTTCATTTCTCATAGACTCAATGTGTTTCTCTTCCTCTTCGCAGAGGAGTGGATGTAGCTTTCTATACTCTGTCCTGATCATTTCTTCCCAAAAAGTCAAGTAGTCCTGAAGAAAAAAAGACATTCCCAATCATATTTGCAAAGTATTTTGTCCTCCTTCATTCCATCCTCCTATGCTTAAATTCCACAAATGACTTGTATAACTCTGATGCATATACTATGATTGACTGTCTTCACACCTCAGAAAATGTAAATGCCTTGGTTCCATTTATTTCTTCTTTATTGATTACATAGGCAATCCAACCCTAAGATGCATTTACACCTATATTAGAGGTGCAGAGGTGCCCGAAAAAACGAATGATCATTCATATGTTCACAAAGTCATGAAACTCTGCATGTAGTAATTAGAATTCATGGTGTAGTCATAAAGTCTAATGCAGTGTGCAGAACTGTCAGCATTCACTCATTGGTCCCAGACTCTTCTGCAAGAGGCAGACCATTTTTTCCAAGAACAGGGACATATTATAAACTCAGATTTAAAGGTGAGTAGGACACATATTCCAAGTACCCTATCCTAGGCCTTATATTCAAATCATGAATGGCAAATTTTGAAAATATCTGCATCAAGAGATTTTAAGCATGGTTCTCATACTCACAGTCCAAAGAGTTTTCATTCTGTTCTCTGCCTCTAAATTCTCTTGATTTTCTTGGACCTTCTCCCATAAAGATGCCATTTGCTTCAAAAGTCTATCCTGTAAAAAAAACAATGAATATCAATTTTGGAAAATATAACTGATAGACAAACTCTTGGGCAATTAATACAATTATTGTAGCGAGAGTCCCAGAATCAAAATTATCCTTCATTTTTTTCTTTTCATAACTATGAATTTTAGATTAGAACATAGAATTGGAAAATGCAACTTGCCCATTTGCTCAGGTATAATGATTAATAATTTTGAATACATGCTTGACTGTACCTGACTCTAATGTACTTTTCCTAATTTAGTCTCCAGTCATAGACACTTTTAAAAGATAGGAAGTTAGTATTGCAGTTTCCAGTGACCTGGGCATAATGTATCATAAAATACAAATGATCTTTACACTCATCGGTCCCCCAAAGGACCGATGTTTACAGTCCTAATCACCCTTTCTTCATTAGCTGTTATTAAAGTTACACCATTCTGAAAACAGTGGCTTGTTACTAATGAGGACCAGCATCTTCCTGTGGTTTGCTAAGCCTACCTCTCTCCAGCTTGCAAGTTCTCTCAGAAGCATCACTTACCATTTGATCCTCAGCAGCTGCTTCAATGGGACAGTGTCTGTGTCCTCTGTACTCATGGGAGTTAGAGCAGAGTTCACAGAGGAAGAGCCTATTCTCAGCACAGAAGATCCTCTTAGTATCCTCGTGGGTCACACACTTTTGCTCCTCAGAGGTTAGGTCCTTCATGAGGCTGGCTTGGACACCAGCTTCTTCAAAACAATGTTGGTTCTCAATTCCTTCTGATATTGTTCCCTACAAATAGGGCATTGGACAGGTGGTTGGATGTCTTCCCAGGAAAGGTGGAGGCAGGCTCGACAGAAGCTGTGACCACAGCTTATGGTGATTGGATCTGTCAGGCAGCTCAGGCAGATGAAACAGGTGAGTTCTTTCTGGAAGGCTTGTGAAATGTCTGACTCCATTTTTCTGAAGGAAGAAAAGCAGAATTACTATTATTCGACTCCAGAGAAGCTAGAAGCAGCACAAAAACTGATGCAAGTTGTGATTTAATTCTGTGTATGACAAAGCAGGCTTCAATTTTCAGGAACAAAAAATCAACATAGGTATAGGATTGCAGTTGCTGATCCTTCCTGTTTCACTCTTCTTGACAGAAATATAGATTAATCTGATGTCTTTCTGAGCCATTCCACCTGCATTTTTTGGAGACCTCATTCAAATTAGTGTCTTGGTTGCTGGTCTGAGACATGCTTTCCAAGGGTTTATAAATAAATATACACTAGAGTGATCAAACTCCTTCAAGTCCACATGTTTGCCCTTCACTACAGACATAGGTAGGTTAAACACACCCTTCTTTGTTGGCTATCCAAGAAAACACTCCCTATTTCACATGGTCCCTAGTAAATGCTTTGCTTCATTTCTGATTTTAGCATCTTAGTCCTTCACATCCTCCTGTCCTACCCCTCTGACACTTGAAGGCAACATTAGTTACTTGACTTCTTTCTGATGCAAATAGTTAACAAGAGTAAGAATTAGGGAGGCTCATAGTTCAAGGTTATGTCCATCATTGTGGGGAAGAAATGGTGGCAGTAGCTTGAGGGAGCTGGTCACATTGCATCCAAAATCAGCAAGAACAAAACAAGGAACTCTTGCTGCTCAGCTCCTGTTCCCTTTTCCTTACTTTGAGACCTCAAACCATGGAATGGTCAAGTGATCTCATGAACATTTAGTGTCGATCTTACCAACTGTAGTGAATCTACCCCCCAATAATCCTTCACAGACATCCCCAGAGGTTACCATATCTATACTAAATCCCATCAAGTTGAAATCTAGGGTACTCTCTGTGGAAACTTGTTTGTTTATCAAAGATACAGTTCGTGGCTTCAGTTTATTGGATGAACCTTGATGCAAAAACGAGGCTCTCATGACTATAGCAGAATTTCCGATTTAATCAATAGGTACCCATTGTTCCTTCTCTTTGAACATCTACACAAATAAAGAATCTTGGATTGACTGAGATAAACATCCCCCAAATAACTTCAGCTTGTGAGATCTGATGCAAATTGAGTCCATGGCTTTAGCTGGTAGTACTATTTACCTTGAAAATAATACTAATACTCATTGTCAAGATTATTTTAGAAAAGAGATGGAGACTCCAATGCTCCCTTCCTTAACTTACGTAATCACCCCCATTTGGTATTTTATTTCTGTATATTAGATACTTCATTTTTTTTTTGAATGCCTAATGCTGTTTATTGAAGGAGGAAAGAGGTCTTAAATACAGGCTTACAGCAACAATGGGGGAATCCTGGAGGGCAGAAGGTGCTACTGATGTTTTACAATCTTGCAAGTAAGCTGTTAATGCCCTATATGCAGGATATACAGACAAGGAACTTCCCTTAAGCATTCAGGAGGGTGGAACCCAGCAGGGAATTAGCTTAGGGAGGATATCAAGGTCAAGGTCAGCAAGCAAGGCAACAGTTAACCAAAACTGGAGCCAGGGCCATACAGGTCCCCACTTTTACTAAAAAATGAGCTTCTGATACTTCATTCCAAAATAATTTATGAATTCACAGAAATAATGAAAACTGAATGCAGAATTTAAAAATTGCACCAGATTATAACCAGGATGTACTTTTCTGAATAGAATATTGTGTTTAGTTTTCTCTAAATTCATCACATGTATACTTCCAACCTAGCAAATCAACCAATAGCAGGAAGAGCCAGTTTTTAAAAGATGGTAAACTATTATCAAGCATTATTTCACACTGTAATGTTTTCCTATAGTTTACAACAAAAAATACTAAAATATTTTCCTTTGCTAAATAATGAGTTTTCACTTTAATAAATCATACTCATAGAATATACCTCTAAATGCTAGTAATCATCAATCTCTTCAGAGCAATTATTTTATATATTATACATGTAAAATTGATTTAGAGGTATTAATCTCACATCTATGAACTACATACAGAAATACTCTATAAATATTCCTAAAATTTAGAGAAAGAACAAAATTGAAAGGTGGAACATCAGAGCAAAGAAACACTGTGAATGGATAAACTACAATCATCTATAGCTGTAACTCACAGTATTTTTACGAAGCAAGGTGACCAAATGGGAGCAGAATCTCTTTTGATAGACAAATTTCAAGCATTTTTAAGCAGAAACCTCAGTTTTGTAATAAATTAAAATAGAAAACACTGACTTTCAATCTTAAATTGTTCACTCACCCAAGAAATAGTCTCCAGTCTCAGCAGTGTTTTGAGGAGACACAGCAATATTAGTTCAGCTCTGGGGTATGATCCCCAATGTGTGGAGTGGATAGATCTAGCAGTCTAGGAGCCAGAAGATATGGAGACTCACTCTGTCTGGTCTAGAGAAGAATGAACCTGGCTGGCCCCTGGAGTGTCCTTATATACTCTAAAGACCACGCCCACTACCTCCCATGTTGCTTTTCCTGATGCTTGCTGTAGGTGAGCTCCTGTAAATAGCAGTATTCTAAATGGATAGAAGATTGAATTAACTCTATGACCAGTATCCAAAAACAAATCTCCACAACAAAGTTTCCTGAGTTTCTGCTTAGCTGGGTGTGGTAGCTCACACCTTTAATCCATAGAGTCCCAGAGGATGACCTGCTAAAGCAGGAGGAGTTTTAGTTTAAGGTCTGCCTAGAATACAGAGTGAAAACTTTTCTTAAAAAATTAAAGAGGAATTTTTGCTACAATATTTCACTGTTTTTAAATAATTTGTGGTGTGCTTATATTCTTTCTTTTCCTTTTGTAATTTCAAACTTAATGATATCAATCTGTGATTTGAGCAAATATTCTGGGCAAAATGTGTTTTTAAGTACTGGGAGCTGACAAGTAGTGATGGGTGTGCTGGTGTAGGAGAGTTAAGGGAGTTCTTAGGATGGGGAAAAGCAGGTGTTCCACCAGGATCTAATTTGTCCCCTGGGAAATGGGGCAGAGAGTGAAGAGAGGCCACAGCAGGTAGTCTGCTATAGAGCTGGGCTGAGACTAGGGCATTGGATTTGGAGAGAAGAGTGAAGATCTTCAGTAAGCCTGCCTGCTTCCCTAGCCTACTTGCTTCTCTGGCAGGCTTCACTGAAGGGTTCCTAGGGAATGCATGCTGGTGTTTGGAGGCTGGAATAATGTGATTAGAAGCAGGAAAGAAGGTTGGAGAGGAAGATCTGTTTAATCCACTAGAGGTGGGGGCAGAGAGGAAGGGAAGGTCACAGCAGTTGGTCTGCTACAATGCCTGAGCTAAGACCAGGGGATTGGATTTGGAAGAGAGGAGGGAGAAGTGATGATCCACAGTTAGCCTGTTTCCCTGGCTAGAGTCTCTGAACTTTGTTTTTGTTTCCCATTAAAACCCCTGTGGTATATATTGCTGGAACACAGTAATGTTTTGTAAAATATATCTTTGTGGGCAGATTTTAAAACAGGCTGCATTTTACTCCATTGTACAGTCATCCTAAAAAAAAAAAAAAAAAAAAGTAGGGGAAGAGGCAAAGGCTTACCCCAGGTAATGCTTGTCTTTGAGAAATTGTATCTAAAGTTTTTACATGGCCATCGCACATTCTCTATGATCTTTCAAAATGCAAGAGAGATGGGATAAAAATGAATGTGGCTTTTCATCTAGGACCTCTTCTGACCTCCTCAGGCCCCAGACATGCATGTGGTAGACATACATAACACACATACATTTATTCAGGCAAAACACTTACATGTAAAGTCAAGTAAATACATCTCTTTTTTTCATTAAAGTGTAGTGGAAACAAAGCTTACCAATTAAATAGCTATTAGTGGGCATGTACCTAGCATTCCATAACTGGAGATTCAATTATACAGAGTAACTCATCACACATCCTTTGGCATACATACCTACACCTGTGCAGGTACCAATTTCAAAATTAGAAATTCATCTTCCAGAGACTGCATTTAACTGGATGAAATAAAATATTACCATTGTTGACGGCTGTCTGAGGTAATTAACAGTTAATCTGTGCAAAGTAATGTGCAAGGATTGTACATGTCTACAAAAATGCTTTTTTTTATTACTGGATGCAATTATGCACAGTGAAGTCATTGGGTGGATGTGTTTTACTTATGATTTAGGTTATAAAAATAGAAACTTTGCTGGCAATGTTGGCACACACCTTTAATCCCAGACTTGGGGGGCAGAGACAAGTAGATATGTGAGTTGCAGGTCAGCCTAGTTTACATAGCAAATTTCAAGGTCAGATGGGTCTACATAGCAAGTCTAGGACAGCAAAAGCTACATAATAAGGAAACCTTGTCTCAAAGCAACAACAAAAATTTTTAAATGAATTAAAAATTTACATTCTTTAGTAGAAAATGTATAGTATAATTCTTCTATGTGTCATACTTAAAACAGCATTATCTTGCAGTAGAAGTTAGTGTAAAAATCCTTTCAAAATTGTATGTGCTAGGTAAAACTTGGCCCACTGTGTGGTAATGTTGAAAGGTGAGTGAACCTCTGCCAGATGGCAAGGAAAGGAGGGAAGAGGAATTGGATCGAGGAAAAATGCCACAAAAGGGATTAGTGCTAATCCTGGGCTTACTCCCATAATTTTGTGTTACTTTTAATGCGGGTCAAAGCACATTTGCGATCTCTCTACACAGAGCTTGTTCCCTTTACAGCTCTTCAGCATGTTGTAAAACAGCTAAGCAGGTCCACGGTAGAAGCTAAAATGATGAAACTACCTGATCTTGGATTTTCAACCTAAAAAAGAAACTATCATCAAAATAAATTTAATCTCCTGGTAAAGTTCTAACCATTAAGTGTTTTGTTACAGCAACAGAAAATGACAGAGCACACTATTTGTCACAATATTTATTATATTAGCTGTATGTATTATCATGTCACAGTTAAGGTGTCATAAGAGAAATTTCTGACATAAATTTCTAACCTGAGGAGGCTCTTCAGTGTTTCTTAAGCAATGTATCAGATCCCTGGCCTCTACCCAGGAGCTGATGATCAGCAGCTCCCAACATCCCGTTAAATAAACAAGAATGTCTCCAGACTCGGTCAAATGTACCTTCACAGACTATATCACCACTCATGTTTTATGCCTGGACAATACTCAAATATTTGTTGTTAGTAATTATGTTTAACATTACTTGTATCCATATGTATAATACATAAGTTGGTAAGTCTCTCTTCATTACAATTTTTTATAAAAATGAAAAGTCAGGTGGTGGTGGTACACACCTTTAATCCCAGCATGGGGGGGGGGGGGGGGCAGAGCCAGGCAGATCTCTGTGAGTTCAAGTCCAGCCTGCTCTACAAAGTGAGTTCCAGGACAGGTGCCAAAACTACACAAAGAAACACTGTCTAAAAAAAAAAACACACAAAAAAAAGAAGAAAAGAAAAATGAAAATACTATAGAAATATTTGACAGTGATCTATTTTTTCTTTAGTGAGATACCCCTGCATGATAAAAAAAAAAAAAAAAAAATCCCAAAAATGATTCATTGTGATCTTTCCACAATTGATTCTTCTAGAATTAAGCTGGAAATGACGAATGATTAAGCAGGCTTCTCTTCTGTATGAATATGCTGATAAAAGGCTACTCACATCTCTCAGAAAGACTCTCTGTATTCATAAAATGAATTATCAAGAGTGACCTGTTAGTAATACAATGAGAACAGATCACACTTGGGAAGACTAAATATTACAAATATTTATTTCATACTAATGTGCCAGGCATAGGGCACAAAGACAAAGGTGAAAGATCTCTGTTTTCTTCAACCAATTCTTTAATCCCAATAAATTTTCCTCAGTGTTTGTAAGAATGTCCTTTGGGCCAGGCGGTGTTGGTGCATGCCTTTAGTCCCAGGACCCGGGAGGCAGAAGCAGGTGGATCTCTGTGAGTTTGAGGCCAGCCTGGGCTACAGATTGAGTTCCAGGAAAGGTGCCAAAGCTACACAGAGAAACCCTGTCTCAAAATAAAGGGGGGGGGTTACCTTCACTTCACTTTGACATAAACTGGAAAAAAGTGTCTGCAATTCTTTGGGTTGCCAAGTCTAGAAATATTGCATATCAGCTGAATTCACAGTCTCCCAGCAAAACTCACTTAATTTGTAATGACCATAGTGAGGCTGAGAATTGCAGGCTAGGTCCAGAGATATAAGAAAATGGTCTTTGGGGGCATAGCCACTCTGCTACCCAGTATTATTCCATTATACACAGTTTGTGATATATGCCAATGCCTAATTTCTAAATATCCTTGATGTTGTTCAATACTATAAGACTTTTCCTTGATTGTGCTTCCTGATACTTGCTTAGGTGTGATGTATGGTTAATGAATGGGCTTTCAACATTATAGGCATTTCTTTCTCAATTGAGTTCTCTGATGCATGCTGTGGGGAAATTTCTACTGGACAGATTCCATAATTATTCCATTCACAGATATTTTACTCACAGGATTATTTCATATTTACAAGGAGTGACTTTTAGACAGTTTTCTAATGATTACATTTCTACAAGAGTCTTTTGCCAGTGCAGACTTTCTCATGCATATTAAGGCATGAATGATGCAAAAATGATTTTCAACTTTTATTCATAGATTTTTCTCAGTTATAAAATGTATTTTCCACATTTATGACTTTCATTGAGGTTTTCTCCAATATGAGTTAGATATATTTAAAACAGGTTTAAAACTACTAGATTCTTTTACATTTTACTACTAGATTCTTTTACATTCATGTTTTCTCCTATGTAAATACTTAGATGCATTCCAAGTTTAGACCTGTAGTGTGGGACCTTTTCCCATATGTATTACATTTATAAAAATTTCCTCTTGTGTGAGTTTTCCTATAACATTTTAAGGGCAATTTCTGGTGAAACTTTCCTTCACATTCAATATGTTCCTAATGTTTCTCAACCCTGTGAGGGTTCTCCATGTTAACTGAGAGCTGTTTTACTGAAAGAACACCTATACTACACACACTCAAGGGAATTCTTGGTTGGAGTATTTGAAGCATTCTGAGGCTTAAATAAATGTCTTTCTATACCCATCCTCATCATACTTCCCCATGTCTGTGAGTTCTCTGATGCCTACTTAGGTTTGATTTCTGTGAAAATGTTTTTCTACATATATTGCATTCATAGGGTTTCTCCCCATAATGAATCAACTCATGTACAATGAGAGATGATTTGTAGCCAAACATTTTCCCACACTGAATGCATTCATAGAGCTTTTCACCTGTGTGAATTCTATAATGCTTACTAAGGACTAACTTCCACTGAAATGTTTTCCCACACTTATTACATTCATAGGGTTTCTCACCTGTATGAATTATCTGATGTTTGTTGAGATATGACTTGTTTTGAAAGGCTTTTCCACACTCTTTACATTCATAGGGTTTCTCACCTGTGTGAACTTTCTGATGAGTTTTGAGGTATGACTTATTTTGAAAGGATTTTCCACATTCTTTACATTCATGTAATTTCTCACTGTTATGAATTCTCTGATGCCTCCTGAGGTCTGACTTTTGGTAAAAGGCTTTCCCACACTCATTGCATGCATAGGGTTTCTCACCGGTGTGAGTTCTATGGTGCATGTTGAAATAAGACCTGTTATGGAAGGTTTTTCCACATTCTTCACATTCATATGGTTTATCACTCTTGTGAGTTCCCTGATGCATTTTGAGGTATGACTTCTTTAGAAATGCTCTTCCACATTCTTTACATTCATATGGTTTTTCACCTGTGTGAGTTCTCTGATGCATTTTGAGATACCAGTTATGTTGGAAGGCTTTACCACACTCGTAACATTCAAAGGGTTTCTCGCCAGTATGAGTTCTTTCATGTACAATGAGGGCTGACTTTTGCCTGAAGGTTTTATCACATTTACTACATCCATAGGGTTTTTCTCCTGTGTGAATTCTCTGATGACTAGTAAGGGAAGATTTAGTGCTAAAGAGTTTCTCACACTGAATACATACATGGGCTTTTCTCTGGTTATGTGTCCCCGGATGAACTTTAAGGTCTGATTGGCTAGTAAAGGTTTTTTTACTTTCAAGGCATTTACAAGATTTGCTCCCTGAGTATGTTTCTTGGTGTTCAGTGAGGTTGCCATCCACATTGTAGAAGCCTAAAAGGACCAAAAAAAAAAAAATCATTTCAGTGAATTACACTTCAGGTTTTCTAATGGAATTCTCATGTTCATGTTAAGGAATTTTTCCTATCTTACTAGCATAGTGTTTTAAGATCATATTAAGTATTAATTTTTAAACTTTAGATATAACATACTGAAACACACTAATAGGTTAACATATTTTTTCTCACTTTATTTTATTTTTGTGAAGAAATATTTTGTTAAAATATTAAGCTGGGTGGGTGGTGGGGGCGCACTCCTTTAATTCCAGCACTTGGGAGGCAGAGGCAGGAGGATCTCTGTGATTTTGAGGTCAGCCTGGTCTAAAAAGACAGTTTCAGGATAGACTACAAAGATACACAGCGAAACTCTGTCTTGAAAAACCAATAAATAAATAAATAAATAAATAAATAAATAAATAAATAAAAGATACACAGCGAAACCCTGTCTTGAAAAACAAACAAACAAACAAACAAATAAATAAATAAATAAATAAATAAATAAATAAATAAATAAAAATATCGATTCATTGCTAGGCATACTTTTCCACTCAGATAATGGTTACATTTTTTTACACTGTTCTATTCTCATATTTTCTTTGATATATGACAATTGTGACCTTTTCTTTCTGGCATTCTCTTTATTCTGGTCTAAAATGGGCAATAATTTCTAGAACATCTTCTTTCCAGATTATGAGAGAAGTCCAATGGACAGCTTCCTAACCTGAAGCTTCCCTTATGGCCATGAATTTGCATCTTAGTTTGTTTAGAATTACTACTTCAGGAGTGGTCATGGATTGTGAGTTTTTCAAACATGAAATTTCTTCCTTTCCACTTCCACACAAAACAGATACCAGTAATTGAGGTCTTAACTGAACAACATGTGCTATCCTTTTCAAAACCATAATAAATACAAGGAAACACCTGTCCACCTCCACCCTGGGGAAATATGTATGTTGTATGTCATCTCTAAAGTGTCTAGCTGTACTCAGACTGTAGTCCCCATTTGAAAAAAAAAAAAAAAGAACCTGAGGGTTTTTTTGTTTTGGATAGGTTTGGTTTGGTTTTTGGTTTTGGGGTTTTGGGTTTTTTTGAGACAGGGTTTCTCTGTGTAGCTTTGTGCCTTTCCTGGAACTCACTCTGTAGACCAGGCTGGCCTTGAACTCACAGAGATCCACTTGGCTCTGCCTCCCAAGTGATAGGATTAGAGGCATGCACCACCACCCGGAGCTGAGTTCTTCAATATGAAAACTTATTTCACTTCTCCTTGATTCTTAAGTCGGAACACCTCTTCCTATGCTGGGTCCTCCTTCTGATTTCTTAGATCATGCCTCACAAGTCTAACTTTTAGATCTTTTTCTCTATTTTCTTATCAACTACCTAAGTAAAATACTCTATAACTTAGACACCATCTGTTACTCACTATACTCTGGTTCAACATTACATAGAGTTGTGACTCCTTAGTGTAAATAAACTTATCTGTCCTTTACCAAAGTGTTAATTCCATGAAGTAAGGACATTAGTCTTACATTTTTTTTTTAATCTCATCTGTATTTACCTTTTAAAGTAGAATATGACCAAGCACTATATTTCCATTCAGACTTGAAGGGTTACAAGACCTAGGGAAGCGTAGGGTTTTGTTCTCGGTACTTTGGAAAACAAGCCACATGGGGAATTCTTCTGTTTTAGCTTGTGTTCTTCTAAGACTACAACATGCAGAATGACTACAGGGGATGAAAACTTTTAAGATGAAACTTAAGCCATCTTAATTTTTTTCCTTTTAAACATGAAGCTAAATCTCAGAATACTCCCAAGTGACAAATTATTTGGTCTACTAAGGAATCCAGCTTCTGAACAGCTAAACACTTCAGACCACAAAGTTAATAGGTTACATTACGTCTTACAACAAACGTTCTAAGGCACAAAGCTACACAGAGAAACCCTGTCTCGAAAAACCAAAAAAAAAACAAACAAACAAACATTCTACCAACCTGTTGAATTAAACCTATAGTATCACAGTATCACAAGTAGAAAGAAATTTTATCTTCCCCTTAGTTTACATGCCACACAGATGTTTTAAACGTTAACAAAAATAAACAAAAATCCTGGAAAATATATTATCAGAGAAGGAATGAAGGTAAGCGTCAAAGTTCTGGTGAAGTTTAGTCTACTTCTTCCATGCGCGATGTGTCGTCATCTCCTTCCAGGGTTGGCATCTCTTCAGTTACAGCAGCACTGGTATCATCCACAGTAGGATCATCTTCATCAATACCTAGACCAAGCTTGATCATCCTGTAGATCCTGTTAGCATGTGTCTGGGGATCTTCCAGACTGAAGCCAGAAGACAGGAGTGCAGTTTCATACAGCAAGATGACCAGATCCTTCACAGACTTGTCATTCTTGTCAGCCTCCGCCTTTTGCCGTAGGGTTTCAATAATGGAGTGATCAGGGTTTATCTCCAGGTGCTTCTTTGCTGCCATGTAACCCATTGTTGAGTTGTCTCTGAGGGCTTGAGCTTTCATGATTCTCTCCATGTTTGCTGTCCACCCGTATGTGCTCGTGACAATACAGCATGGGGATGTCACCAGTCGGTTTGATACAACCACCTTTTCAACCTTTTTCTCCAAAATATCTTTCATAATTTTGCAGAGGTTTTCAAATTTTGTCTTTTTCTCTTCCTGTTTCTTTTTCTCCTCTTCATCTTCTGGGAGTTCCAGTCCTTCTTTGGTAACTGACACCAAGGTCTTACCCTCAAATTCCTTCAGCTGTTGCACACAATACTCATCAATGGGCTCAATCATATAGATTACTTCTAAGCCATGCTTTCGGAGATGTTCCACAAAGGCCAAGTTAGCAACTTGGTCCTTGGTCTCACCTGTGATAAAGTAGATGTGCTTCTGGTTTTCCTTCATTCTGGTGCAATAGTCCTTGAGAGAAACCATCTCATCTCCAGAAGCAGATGTGTAGTACCGCAACAGCTCTGAAAGCTTCTTCCGATTTTGAGAGTCTTCATGAATTCCAAGCTTTATATTTTTTGAGAACTGCTCATAAAACTTTTTGTAGTTTTCTTTATCTTCTGCCAGTTCAGTAAATAGTTCTAAACATTTCTTTACCAAATTCTTTCTGATAACTTTCAAAATTTTGCTTTGCTGCAACATTTCACGGGGAATATTTAGAGGAAGATCCTCAGAATCCACCACTCCTCTAATGAAATTCAGATACTCAGGGATTAACTCCTCACAGTTATCCATGATGAAAACTCTGCACACATACAACTTGATGTTGTTCTTTTTCTTTCTGTTTTCAAACAGATCAAAAGGAGCACGTCTTGGGACAAAAAGAAGGGCCCGGAATTCCAATTGTCCTTCAACAGAAAAATGCTTCACTGCCAAATGTTCTTCCCAATCGTTGGTTAAGCTCTTGTAAAATTCTCCATATTCTTCATTAGTAATGTCATCAGGATTTCTGGTCCAAATAGGCTTTGTTTTGTTGAGTTCTTCTTGATCAATGTACTTTTCTCTTATCTTCTTCTTCTTCTTCTTCTTCTTCTTGTCACCATCTTTCTTTTCTTCTTCTTCATCAGAACCAACATCTTCTATTTCAGGCTTGTCCTCTGACTCCTTTTCTTCTTTTTCTTTCTCTTCCTCTTTATCTTCTTTTTCTTCAGCTTCATCATCACTGACTTCCTTATCACGTTCCTTCTCCACGAAGAGAGTGATGGGATAGCCAATAAACTGAGAATGTTTCTTTACAATCTCCTTTATTCTCCGTTCCTCCAAATACTCGGTTTGGTCTTCTTTCAGGTGTAAGATAACCTTTGTTCCACGGCCCATTGGTTCACCTGTGTCAGTCCTCACTGTGAATGAGGCCCCTGCTGAGGATTCCCAGGCATACTGCTCATCATCATTATGTTTGGTGATCACAGTCACTTTCTCAGCAACCAAATATGCAGAGTAAAAACCAACACCAAACTGGCCAATCATAGAGATATCTGCACCAGCCTGCAAAGCCTCCATAAAGGCTTTGGTACCAGACTTGGCAATAGTACCAAGGTTATTGATCAGGTCAGCCTTGGTCATTCCAATTCCTGTATCCACAATAGTAAGGGTTCGATCTTGTTTGTTGGGAATAAGATTAATGTGCAGCTCCTTCCCAGAGTCTAGTTTACTAGGGTCCGTCAGACTCTCGTATCTGATCTTGTCCAGAGCATCTGATGAATTTGAAATCAGCTCCCTCAGAAAGATCTCTTTGTTTGAATAGAAAGTATTGATGATCAAGGACATCAACTGGGCGATTTCTGCCTGAAAGGCGAAAGTCTCGACCTCCTCCTCCTCCATGGGTTGGTCTTGGGTCTGGGTTTCCTCAGGCATCTTTGCGGAGTGACCACGCATGGGACATGACCGGCTGCACCACCACACTGAAGCAACTAGTCTTACATTTTTATTGATGTACAATGTATAAAATGACCAGCACTTGAAATCTGCTTCATTAAAATGTGCTAAAACAAAAACAAACACATGAAAAAATGTCTGAAAACAAAATCCCCATGAGATTGGAGTGTAAGAGGCAACTGAAATTATGAAAAAAGAAATACCAGAGGAAATTATCAAAAAACAGACGTCAAAGGTTAGACTTCAGGTATAATTCTTGGAAAATTTTCATCAAATGAAAGGTAGGTACATATTCAAGAGAATTCTCCTTGTCGAGTATGTAATGAACAAGTTTGCGCCCTCAGATATGGAACTTGGGATAAATTGGTAAAATGGCCAACTTATGCTAGACATGATCTCCCCGTCCAAGAGTATGACTAACCTGGCAGACTCTGGTTTGCAGATTCATCTGCTGTCCATGGCTCTGCTCCCTGTTCCAATTTGAAGATCAACTCAGGTTTAGGAACACATTGTCCTGTTAATAAGAAATAATGTAGGACTTAGAGAAATTTTCTGCTAATAAGGTTCTTTGCAGAAAGACAAAAACAGGTTTTAAGATCTGTGCGACCAAAGTGCTAAATGTGGACCTTTCACTAGAGAGCACTGAACAATCATAATGTGTGGCCTAGAACCTTACCCCTAAACAGCTTTAGATCTCACATTTGTTCATATATTTACTACACTGAAAGTGCTTGCTCCTGACACTACTTACCCAGGGACACCAGGCTGCTGTATGTCTCCAGCATCACATTCCTGTACAGCACCCTCTGAGTATCATCAAGATTCTGCCACTCCTCCCAGGTGAAGTTCACAGTGACATCCTCAAATGACACCAAATCCTGTAACAGCACATTTCTCCTCAGTCAATTACTCTATGCTTATAAACAGGAACTTGAAGACCCAGCTTATCTTAAGGAGTGGAAGGCTCTCATGTATATGTTACATTATAATTTCCCTTGCTTATATAGTGAAGAAAAAGAAATATCAAAGAATTATTCTGATATTATTGACTTATGAATGGAGGACAATGATTACCTTATAGATTAAAACCTTCACTGTTGGTGTAAGAGAACCAAGGCTATTCAGGTAACTAGGCCTTAATCACATAGGGCTGCACGTGAGGCATGAACATACCCAGGCATCACTTTCCCTCTTAGGGGTTGGAGGCAGCCTCACTACTGTCATATTGTATGGGTCATGCAATAACAATCGCCACTCCCAAAGATAGAGTGATCCTTGTCACTAAGTCATGCAGCATAACTCATATGTTAACCAACCTGCTTCCTGCAAGACCTCCCCTTCCTCAGGAACCTTTGAAAGTATAACCTTTGCTTTACTTGGAATGGCTGAAACTCCTCTTCAGCACCGTATCTCAATCACACAAGCAACCACACACCATAGTAATAGTCCTATACATAGTGTCATATATAGGTGAATGAACCTCCCTGTATTTGACAACAGGAAAACATAAAATTGAAGGAACTGATTATGAAATGAATGATTCTGTACTTACATATCTAGACATATCTTGGCTAGGAAAGGACCCAAGGGCTTCAGCCCCAATATGTCTCTTGCTACTGCTATGCCTTTATATGTTTGCTGCTGCCATTTTTTCACTGGTACATGGCATGGTGTGAATGGGCATGGGGAGATCCCCATTGCCTTTAATGTGGTATGATTATCTCACGGAAATATCCTGTTCTGCTGGGCATTTTTACCTGTGGATTATTGTGAAGATGGTTTTCTCCTAAACTGTACTGTAACTAAAGCAATGATTTTACACAATAAAAGTATTAGTTTAAATAGGATTTTTGTTGTTTTGTTTGTTTGTTAGTTTGTTTTTCAAGACAGGGTTTACGCTGTGTAGTTTTGGTGCCTGTCCTACATCTCACTCTGTAGACCAGGCTGGCCTCAAACTCACAAAATCTGCCCGGCTCTGCCTCCCAGTGCTAGGATTAAAGGCGTGTACCCTGGCTTAAATAGGATTTTGATGATTGACAGTCTTTAATAAATACAGTAAGAGATTAGGATAAAGGTTAGCTTAGTGGGAAAACTAATATAGGTAAAAGTAAGATACAAGGTTGCCCCTGCCCCTAATAAAGGTTGCCCCTGCCCCTAATAAAGCAGGGGCTGCAGAGGATAGAAAATAAGAACAAGAAAATGTCTCTTGAGGAGTGCTATAGACATTGATTAGTGACTTAGGTTAATGATTAAGAAAAACAATTGAAGCCAGGCAGTGGTGGTGCACGCCTTTAATCCCAGCACTCAGAAGGCAGAGCCATGTGGATCTCTGTGAGTTCCAGGCCAGACTGGGCTACAAAGTGAGTTCCAGGACAGGCTCCAAAGCTACACAGAGAAACCCTGTCTCAAAAAAAGAAAAAAGAAAGAAAGAAAAACAATTGAGTCCCAGTAGCCCAGATAGCTTAAATTCTTTTAACCTTAATGTTGGAAGATGTGCTCAAAGTTTTTGGTGTACATTGTAGCTAAAGCAAAGCTTCAAATAAATAATGACTTGAGGTTAGGTTAAAATGTTTTTGTTAATTGGCTTTGAGGTAAAAATATCTTGGAAAATGATTTAAAGGCATACTTTATTAGTTCACCAACTCTGTGGCTTCCCCATCAATCCTTGAGTTGCTGGAGCCTGGTCCTCATGGCAGCAATAGGCAAGCTTTATATGCCAAATGGTATTCCTTACAGATTAAAGGTGTGTACTCTGACATTCCAATATTTCCTTGCCCATACAAATAACTGCTTATTACTTGTTATTTGTAAGACCTACTAATTACAAAATTACAGTATAATACTATGAAGTTGTATCAGAACAGGTAAGTGAACTGAGCAGATCTGGATTTCAACAGCCATCCCCTAGAAAAACTAGAAAGGCTTATGGGATAGTCAGAAGGAAGAATAGAGAGTGAGACATGGGAGTGTTTTCAGATACAGAGGAGGAAACACACACACACACACACACACACACATACACACACACACACGCATGCACACACAACAAGCGAACAAAAATCTTGCTATGAAATTCCTATTCCACAGGTAGAGGCTCTCCAAACAGACTAAGGTTAAACAACTTACTGTAGCAGGAATCTTAAAAGTTCTTATTAATAAAATCAAACCTGAGGCGAATTATTGGGGTCCATGCTGGTAGATCAGAGAGACAGAACAAGCCACAGCTATCTCACCTCGCCGGATCCTCAGCTGGTCTTGTCTCCTCAGACTGGAGGCCTCTGAGTCCTCATCCGGAATGGGTCTCAGCTGAATTACTGCTCAAAAGCCTGAATGCTTAACCAGCCAAAATCTTCTAGTTTCTGGTCCTCATGCCTTATATATCTTTCTGCTTTCTACCACCACTCCCTGGGATTAAAGGCTGGCTTTCTGGCATTAAAGGCTTGTGTCACCATGCTTGGCTATTTCCAATGTGGCCTTGAACTCACAGAGATCCAGAGGGATTTCTATCTTTGGAATGCTAGGATTAAAGGTGTGAGTGCCACCATTTTCTAGCCTTTGTATCTAGTGGCTGTCTGTTCTCTGACCCCAGATAAATTTATTAGAGTACACAATATTTTGGGGAACACAATACCACCACAACTTACTACTAGATAAAGCATGGATTGAAAAGATCTCTTTAAGAAAGTTTTAGAATATTTTGAAATGGAGAGATTGCATAATGGTTTAGCAGTTAAAGGTGCTTGCCATCAAGCCTTACACACTAAATTCTATCCCTGGGCCTACATGTTCCTCTGATTTGTACCCTTTTGTGTGTATGCTTGAACATATATGCACACACACACACACACACACACACACACACAAATGTAAAAAAGGATATTCTGAACTGAATTTTAAAAAAAATGAGTAAGATAAAAATTGTAGACTACAGCATAAACTGCTACTAGAGGGAAACTGATGCATGAAATAAAATATTAGGAAAAATAAGCTAAGATCGGTAATCTAAGTTTGAGCCTTTTGAGAGCAGAAAAACAAAAATTGAATACAACAATGGGAGAAAAAAAAGAATCAAAGAATAAATCAATGAAATTAAAATAAAAAGTTAGCATACAGAGCACACAGAGAGAGAGAGAGATACACCACACACTCTGCTCAACAATTGAGGGTTAGGACTATTCTGGACCTGAGTTCAGTTCTCAGGTAGAAATCAAAAGAAACACCTTTAATCCCAGCACTTGAGAGGCAAAGGCAGGCAGATCTCTGTGAGTTCGAGGCCAGCCTGGGCTACAGAGTGAGTTCCAGGACAGGCTCCAGAGCTACACAAGAGAAACCCTGTCTCGAAAAACCAAAAGAAAAAAAAAAAGAAAGAAAGAAAGAAAGAAAAGAAAAGAAATTAATTGGACATAGGCTACAAAGTCAAGAAGAAGGCAGATACTGATGACAAAAATCTTGACTTTAGTGTTAAAGAAGAAACAGAAAAGTCACCAAAACCGAACATTATGTTGACCCATAACACAAATCCCCAAAATAAAATCCCATATATGCTCTGAATATAAATCCTATAAATAAGAAACCAGTATCAAATCAAGAGTCTAGGAATGACTCAATATTCAGAAATTAAATACTATACTTTGTAATAACCTTTGAGCTAAGCAAGTATACATGAAGAATACTTTCTTTCTTTCTTTCTTTCTTTCTTTCTTTCTTTCTTTCTTTCTTTCTTTCTTTCTTTCTTTCTTTCTTTCTTTCTTTCCTTCTTTCTTTCTTTCCCTTCCTTCCTTCCTTCCTTCCTTCCTTTTCTCTCTCTAACTTTCTTTCTTTCTTTCTTTTCCTCCTTCCCTACCTCTCACTCTTTCTTTCTTTTCTTTCTTTGAGATAGGGTTTCTCTGAGTAACCTTGTCTGTTCTGGAACTTCTTCTGTAGACTAGACTGGCCTCAAACTCAGAGATCTACCTGCCTCTGCCTCCTAAGTATTAGGATTAAAGGCATGAGCCACCACCACCTGAAGTGAACTTGGATACTGACTTTTGGGAGTGGGCCACAACTACTGGGCAATTCTTCCATCTTTGGTGGAAACTAAATCCTCTTAGGCCTTATCTGTAGCAACTGGTTTGATCAATGAAACATGGCAAAGGTACCATCTGGAAAATTCATAGGCAAAGCTGCAAAAAGTCACACAGTGAGGGGGTCCCTGCAGGTGTCATACAAGAAAGCAAACCACTAAAGAGATAAGAATGAAAACTGAGGGTTGGGGATTTAGCTCAGTGGTAGAGCACTTGCCTAGCAAGAACAAGGCCCTGGGTTTGGTCTTCAGCTCAAAAAAAAGAATGAAAACAGGAGCCAGGTGGTGGTGGCTCATGCCTTTAATCCCAATACTTAGGAGGCAGAGGCAGGTAGATCTCTGAGTTTGAGGCCAGTCTAGTCTACAGAAGTTCCAGAACAGACAAGGTTACACAAAGAAACCCTATCTCAAAGAAAGAAAAGAAAGAAAGAGTGAGAGGTAGGGAAGGAGGAAAAGAAAGAAAGAAAGAAAGAAAGAAAGAAAGAAAGAAAGAAAGAAAGAAAGAAAGAAAGAAAGAAAGAAAGAGAGAGAGAAAAGGAAGGAAGGAAGGAAGGAAGGAAGGGAAAGAAAGAAAGAAAGAAAGAAAGAAAGAAAGAAAGAAAGAAAGAAAGAAAGAAAGAAAGAAAGAAAGAAAGAAAAAGAAAGAAAGAAAGAAAGAAAGAAAGAAAGAAAGAAAGAAAGAAAGAAAGAAAGAAAGAAAGAAAGAAAGAAAGAAAGAAAGAAAGAAAGAAAGAAAAAAATGGTGCAGATTCAGCCTGAATCAGACTTTGGGGAATCAAATGCCAGGTATTCATTGTCAGCATATTTAAAACACAGTACAATCTGGGAAAAGGTTTCTAGGCAATAATTGGTCCAATCAATCCAATTCCAGGTGCACAATAAAGCTCAAAGTGTGACTACAAAGAAACTCCTTTACAAGGTACGTGTGACCATGAGGGTGAGTTCTATAGCTAAAAGACCTAGAATCTAGATTGGTCTCTGACCAAAGCATAGAAGTGAGCAGGCTATAAAGTGCATGGAACATCTTCCCTAAGGATTGCTAACTAGGGAGGGAAGAGTCTGGAATAATCATTCTGGTGAATTTGGGCAACCCTCTGCCTCTATAGCAAAAGCTAGGTGAGATCTGTCTCTGTAGCAAAAGGTGGGTGAGGTCTGCCCCCACAGAAAGGAAAAAGGTCACCAGGTCATTAACAAAATCCACTCTCACTCAGCTTTCTGGATGGAATAGTGGTATTTGGTTTTTAACTCCTCCATTGAGGAGACACTCCTGCAATGATTATCATTCCTGGTTCTCCTGGGGCTTCTCTTTGAGTAAAAGGGCCTCTGTGCCCCCAACAACACAGCTCTGTTAGGAAGCTAGGCATTAGGTAGGAAATACAGCTATCCTGAGACAACCAAAGAAGCACAATGAAAATCCAGAAGAACCCTTCTTCCTAGGACACATGGAAATTCCTGCAGCTGCCCACTGTCAGGCAACAGTGAGTGTTCTTGTACATCATCCCAGTTCTGCTTTCAGTGACCCACTCCAGCTACCAGATCACAGCAACACTGAGTTTAAGCCAGCCAGCAGAGAATCCCTATCACAGGACCACCAGTTATAAACTATTCTAAGTTGTCACATTTTTAGGATGCTTTTTGATCCATAGTTTGAATATGAAAGATCCTCCACAGATTCATGCACCAGATGCTTGGTCATAAACTGGTGACATTATTTTTAGAAGTGAAAAAAACTTCAGGAAGTTGGGACCAGCTAGAAGAAATAGATCACTGGGGTCATGTCCTTGCTTGTACATTAGAGTCTCTGGCCCTTTCTGGCCTCTTTGATTGTTTTCTACAACCAGAAGAATAAGCTTCAAAGCCACTCATACCTACCAGTATGATGTATGATGTTCTTTTCCAGGACAGGAGACCAGGACACCATAAACTCAACCTTCAATTACCATGAGCAACAACAACAAAAAGTCCTTTCCAAGGTTGTTGCTCTCCAGTTATCATGCTACAGAACAACAAAAAGCCTAATTCAAGAAGAATAGCTGGCTAAATAAAATATAATCTGTTATGTAGAAATGGGATTTTATTTTAATAAAAAGTTATAAACCATGACCCTGTCATTGCAAATAAGGTGAGGTCTAAAGGTTACCCGAAATTCAAGCTAGAAGGACACCACAACACTTGATGAGGGAGTGAAGGGTGATCATAAATTTATGGGTCAAAAATATGGAAGAAGTAAACAGGGATATGAGCAAAATTCTTACCTAACAGGACACACAAAATGGTAAGCGCAACTGAGTATCTCATTGGTCTACCTAAGCAAATTCCTGGGGAAATGTACAAAGTACTATCTAGTTACCTATCTCTACCTTAAAAAAAAATGAGAGTAGAAAGATAAAACTAACAAAGGATGATAAAATTTCAAGTATTTAGGAAAAATAAACAGGTAGGATTTACTGAGATGGAAATTTGGTTCACTGGAAGAATTCAACCCAATAGTAAAAAGATACAAGATCCAAAAGATATTCTCCTTTCTGAGGGAAGCAGGATTGATCTAGTTAGACACAATGAAACAAGGTTGCTAATGTGGGTGGCTTCTGTGTAACGGATTTTGGTGAATTCTAAGTACATATTTTTTAAAGAATTTACTTCAATTTCATTTCCGGTACTAAAAGGCCACAGTCATAAAAAGAAAGCAATAGTTCCATTAAAACTTAATGGGACAGCAGATGATAGCTCAAACCTTTAATCCCAGAATTTAAGAGGCAAAGGCTGGTGCGTTCGAGGCCAGCCTGATCTATAAAGTGAGTTCCAGGTCAGCTAGCACTGTGACACAGAGAAACCCTGTCTGTGGGGGGAAAAAAAAAGACTGAGCAGGAGGAGACCCATATGCTTGCCTGGGGCTGCCTGCCCTTGTCAGAGAGGAGAAAACTCAGGCCCACCCAGGCCAAAAGGCACCCGGCATTGGGCACTATATGGTGAACAAATACATGGTGTGGTATGGGAGAAAGAGACAGAATGGTTCATTTCCTGTGGAGAGAGGCAGATCTGAAGAGGTGAAAATGGTGAGCAGCAGGCTGAGATAGGTGGCCTGCTTGCCACCTGGGGCTACGGTGATGCCTGGGCCTGGCCTGCTGCCAGGGCCCATGTCTGGGTCAGTGTCCCTGCTGCAGCCACAGTCTCCGTTGATGTCTGTGGCTCCTGTGACCACCAAAGGCCAAGAATTAGGCTGCACAGAGTTGGCCCTGCCCCTCACAGGCTGCAACACTAGGGAGAACTGGTCCTTCCCCTCACCGGCTGCAGCATTAGGGAGAGCGAGCAGGTCCTGCACCTCACCTGGGCAGCACAGTAGAGTTGACCCTGTGCTGTAGGTTTGGGTGAGCCATCCCCAAGGGTATGAGAGCAGAAGAACTAGCCCCACCCCTTGCTGTCTGCTGCACAGGATGAGCTAGCCAGGCAGTGCTAGAGAATTCACCTTGGTAGTGAAAATGAGGGAGAGCTGGCGGGCTGACCAATCCAGCAACCATCCAGACCCAGAACCAGGGCTATGAGTTGGCCCACCCCAACAAGTGGTGGTATTTTATCTGTGTACCCCAATAAAGAGCTTATCTGAGGATCAGAGGAAAAACCAGCCACTACAGTAAACATAAAAGTCAGGCGATGGTAGCATATGCCTTTAATCCTAGCATTCAGGAGGCAAAGATCTATCCGGATCTCAGTGAGTTCAAGGCCACACTGGAAACTGAGCCAGGCATGGTGGCTCACGTCTTTAATCCCAGCACTAACCATAGAGGTCTGGAGGTCTGTACAGACAGACAGGAAGTGATATAGCTGAGTGGACAGAGGAAGTGAGATGGCAGAACAGAAAGGCATATAGGAGTGGGTATACAGCAAGGAGGTCTTTTTGGAGGCTGAGGTGTCAGTAAGGTGAGGTTGGCTGTGGCTTGTCCTATTCCTCTGATCTCTTGGTTTTCACCCTAATATCTGGCTCTGTTTTTTTTTTTTTATTATAAGACCATTTAGCAATTCATCTTACACCAACACCCACCCTACCTATGATCTGCTGGAGCATATGAAAGGGCCGGTCCTTCAGATCCAAAGCTACAGGACCTCCATGACACAGGGCAACAACAGATATGAATAAAATAACAATATGTAATCAAATGGGGACTAAACAACTTGTGGTGGTAATCTAATTGTATTGAAATATTATTTTGATTTGTATTGAAATATTAATTTGATTGTATGTTAATAAATAAAGTTGTCTGGGGGTCAGAGCTATTAGAGCCATAGCAAGAGTGTGGCGGTGGTGGCACACGCCTTTAATCCCATAGATATCTGTGTGTTCAGGGTCAGAGCTATTAGAGCCATAGCAAGAGTGTGGCGGTGGTGGCACACGCCTTTAATCCCATAGATATCTGTGTGTTCAGGGTCAGAGCTATTAGAGCCATAGCAAGAGTGTGGCGGTGGTGGCACACGCCTTTAATCCCATAGATATCTGTGTGTTCAGGGTCAGAGCTATTAGAGCCATAGCAAGAGTGTGGCGGTGGTGGCACACGCCTTTAATCCCATAAGATCTCTGTGTGTTCAGGGATACAGCCAGCATTGGAGACATATGCCTTTAAGACCTAGGGGGCTGTACATTCAGACAGTGACGAGGCAGTCATGTGTTTGGGTTTACAACCAATGAGAAGGCAGAACAACATACTTTAAAAATACGAACCGACAGGAAGTAGGTCTTTTTTCGCGAAGCTGGGACAGCAGGAGGAAGGGTGAGATTTTAGCTCTGAGCTCTGACCTCTCGGCTTTCTCTTTTACATTGTTTCTGTGTTTCTTATTTAATAAGACGGTTGGTTACATCAACATCTGGCGCCCAACGTGACAGGAATCCATTAAAAACTGCTTGGCTTGGCGGCAGGTCCGCTTTCCCGCAAGGGCGGCAGGCGGCCCGCGGCGGCAGCGGCGGCACACGGCGGCTGGCGGCGATCGGCTTCTTAGTCCGAGCTGCTGGCGTCCTAGTCCGGGTAGCAACTTCTAGCCCGGGCCTAGGTCTATGAGCAGCTTGCCTAAAGCCGGTGCTACAAACAACTCAGACCTGCCCTGCCGAACAGGGCCCTGCCTGTAAAGCCAACGCACGTGGTCGGAGCTTAAGGAAGCCAGACCCAAGCCTTGACTCGGCACAAGAGGGAACACGTGGCTGCATTTAAGCTTTAGCCGGCTACACTTTCTTGTGCGTTCTCTCTTTCCTCTCTCTCTCTCTCTCTCTCTCTCTCTCTCTCTCTCTCTCTCTCTCTGGATTTACACCTGGGACACTAGGTGGCTGCTTTGAAAATCCCCTCGGATTTCTACTGTTCTACGCAGATTTGGTAAGTCATAATATATCAGATATTTTAAAGGAAACTATCTAAAAGAGAATTTTTTTCCACATTAAAAAACAAATGGGTTTTATGTGTACATTGGAAGAAAATTGGTTTTTGTTCGAAATTTTAGGCAGTCTGGCAATGGAACAACTATATAATATTAGTATTGGTGGAATTATGCACCTCATCACTATAATAATCCACATTTTAATATTTAAAAAGATAGTCAATTTAAGTGCCAGGATAACAGCGTTAGAAGAACTTGTTAAACCTGTAAAAATTCAGACAGAAGAAATTAACAGTGAAGTTGTTTCAAGTCGGGATCATAAGGTTGCAGAAAGAAAGCCTGTTTTCACACAGTCACCCTTAATTTATCCTGTAACAGTACAGCAGATGCCTGATCAAATGGCTACACAAAATACTTGGGCTCCAATTGAAATGTTGGATTTAAAAAGGTTTAAGGAGGCAATAGTATCTTATGGCATGCATTCCCCATATGTAAAGCAAATGTTAAACACTTGGTCAACATATAATAGGATAGTACCACAGGACTGGCGGGACCTCGCACAAGGTGTTCTGGAACCCAGCCAGAGACTTCAATTTCTGACTTGGTTTAAGGAGGAGGCTAAAAACATAGAAAAACAATGGAGGGATAAAGGAGTACAAGTTTGCCAGGATCAGCTTATGGGCGAAGGCCAATATGCTTCAGCACAAGCACAATGTTTATATGATGTCCAAACCCTAATTTTATGTCGAACGGCAGCCTTGAATGCATGGGACAAAGTTGAGGAACCAGGAAAAAAATCTGAGTCATTTACAAAGGTGAAGCAAGGCCCAAAAGAGTCTTTTACAGATTTTTTACAAAGACTGGCTTCAGCAGTAAAGAGAACGGTCTCGGATTCAGAAGCTGGTAAGGCAATAATTGAATCTTTGGCCTTTGAGAATGCGAATGCAGCATGCAAAAGAATAATCAGGCCATTAAGGGCAAGATCTGCACCTATGGAAGATTGGATTAGAGAAACAATTAATGTTGAAGCTGATGAGCATGATGATACATGGGTAGGAGAAGTAATTTCAAAAGGTTTGAGGAGTGTTAGATGTTTTGGATGTGGAAAGCAAGGACATTTGAAAAGGGACTGTAGACAGGTCATTTCCAGAAACAATGTTTCTTCAAGGAACAATGGCAACAGAATGCCCCTTCCTTCTGGAGTATGCAGAAGGTGTGGTAAGGGAAAACACTGGACCAACGAATGTAGATCAACAAAGGACAGACAGGGTAATCCTTTGCCTCAGTCTTCGGGAAACTCCCAGAGGGGCCTCAGGCAGGCCCCCAGTGCAAATCCAGTTCAAACCTTTCCGGCAGCCATAGAGGAAATGCCTGCTCTGGAGAGCGATTAAATAACCAAATGCCTATTGGAATAAATCATGCTGGTCAGAATGATGAAACAGAGAGAATAGAAAATTCAGGAGAAAACATAAAGAAAATTTTTTGGCAAACTTCTATTAATGAACAAAGACCAAAATTAACAATAAAAATAAATGGTGTTTTGTTGTCTGGTCTGGTAGACACAGGTGCGGACGTTACCATAATTGCACCAGAATTTTGGCATCCAACTTGGCCTCTTCAGGAGGTAAACGTTCAACTGTTAGGAATTGGGACATTATCTCAGGTGAAACAGAGTGCAAGATGGCTCGAATGTATAGGTCCAGAAGGACAGAGAGGAAAATTAAAACCATATGTGGCTAACATAACTATGAACCTGTGGGGTCGAGACTTGTTGCAACAATGGAATACTCAGATTAACATCCCTCCAATCTCAGAAACAAATCATAAACTAGCACATGTTACTGAGAGAAATATTAGAAGATATTGTTCTAATGAGTGGTCACCAGCCATCCATATTATACAAGAACAGGGCACAATAACTGATGATCTTCCAAAGACACCAACAGCTCTACCTTTAAAATGGTTAACAGACAAGCCTATATGGGTCCAGCAATGGCCTTTAACAACAGAGAAACTCCAGGCTTTAGAAGAGCTGGTAGAAGAACAGTTAAATGCTCAGCATATTGAAGAATCAACCAGCCCTTGGAATTCTCCTGTATTTGTTATTAAAAAGAAATCTGGTAAATGGAGAATGGTAACAGACCTTAGGGCAATTAACAAAGTAATTCAGCCAATGGGTTCTCTACAATCTGGGATGCCTTTGCCTACTCTGTTACCAAAAGGATGGCCTCTCATAGTTATTGATTTAAAAGACTGTTTCTTTTCAATACCCTTACAAGAAAAAGACAGAGAAAGATTTGCTTTTACAGTGCCTACTTATAATAATTCTCAACCGGTTAAAAGATTTCAATGGAGGGTCCTCCCACAGGGAATGTTGAATAGCCCAACTCTGTGCCAATATTTTGTACAACAGCCATTGGAAGTGATACGTAAAAAATTTCCTAAATCTATAATTTATCATTATATGGACGATATTTTACTAGCTGACTCAAATGCAGATACTTTAGAAATAATGTTTGAAGAAGTAAAGAAAATTTTGCCTCGCTGGGGATTACAAATTGCTCCTGAAAAGATACAAAGAGGAGATTCTATTAATTATTTAGGATATAAAATAGAGCTACAAAAAATTAGACCCCAAAAGGTGCAAATTAGGAGAGATAGACTACAGACTCTTAATGACTTTCAAAGATTATTTGGAGATATTTCTCATCTACGAACTATTGTTGGGGTAAAAAATGATGAACTGACTAATTTGTTCAAAACCTTAGAAGGTGACAAGGACTTAAATAGTCCAAGAGAATTATCACCTGAAGCTGAGAAAGAATTAGCCTTGGTAGAAAAGAAAGTGCATGAAGGACACGTGAATCGTATTGATCCAAAGCTGGATTGCATTTTGGTTATCTTACCTTCTAGGCGTTCTCCTACTGGAATATTAATGCAGAGGGAAGATATTATATTGGAATGGATATTTTTACCAAATAAACCAAATAAAAAATTAAAAACTTATGTGGAAAAAATCTCTGACTTGATTTACAAAGGAAAATTGAGACTTCGTCAATTAGCAGGCATAGACCCAGCAGAAATTGTCGTACCATTAACTAAGGAGGACATTGAAAAATTATGGACAGAAAGTGAACCTTGGCAAAGAGCTTGCAGTAATTTTTTGGGAGAAATTAACAGCAAATATCCCAAAAGCAATAGAATTGATCTTATAAAGAGAGCTGAATGGATCTTGCCTCGAATTGTACGGCAAAAACCCATATCTGGAGTTCGTACATTTTATACAGATGCCAACAAAGAAGGAAAGGCAGGTTACAAATCAGAAAATTTAAGTAAAGTGGTTCAAAGTCCGTATAATTCAGTGCAAAAATCAGAATTGTATGCTATTCTGTTGGTATTAATGGATTTTTCAGAACCTCTCAACATAGTAACTGACTCTCAGTATGCTGAAAGAGTGGTGTTACATATTGAGACTGCAGAATTTATCCCTGATGCTTCAGAATTAACTTCACTATTTATTCAATTACAAGATACAATCAGGAAAAGGAATCATCCTTTATATATAACTCACATTCGATCCCATACTGGTCTGCCAGGCCCTCTAGCACAAGGCAATGAAGAGATTGATAAATTATTGATAGGAAATGTGCTGGAGGCCTCAGAATTTCATAAAAAACATCACGTTAATAGTAAAGGTTTAAAAAAGGATTTTTCCATAACCTGGCAACAAGCCAAAGAAATAATAAAGAAATGTCCTACTTGTTCCTTCTACAATCAGACGCCATTACCAGCAGGATGTAACCCAAAGGGTACTCAGAGAAATGAAATCTGGCAGATGGACGTGTTTCACTTTGCAGAATTTGGAAAATTGAAATATGTACACCACACTATCGATACTTATTCAGGATTTCAATGGGCAACTGCTTTGAGTTCTGAAAAAGCTGATTCTGTAATCACTCATTTGCTAGAAGTTATGGCCATCATGGGTATACCTGCACAAATCAAAACTGACAATGCTCCATCATATGTCTCTGTTAAAATGAAACAGTTTTTTGCTTATTACAATATAAAGCATATTACAGGCATACCACATAATCCTACAGGTCAAGCAGTTATAGAAAGATCAAACAGAACTCTAAAGGATATGCTAAATAAACAGAAATGGGTAACAAAAACCCCCAGAAATAGACTGCATAATGCTCTTCTAACTTTG
Source organism: Peromyscus maniculatus bairdii (assembly GCF_049852395.1). Taxonomy (NCBI): domain Eukaryota; kingdom Metazoa; phylum Chordata; class Mammalia; order Rodentia; family Cricetidae; genus Peromyscus; species Peromyscus maniculatus. Next base: position 75,840,380 of record NC_134858.1, read on the forward strand.
AATTTTCTGAATGCCAATGAGAAAGGAACAACAGCTGCAGAGAGACATTGGATAATAGAAAAAACTACAGAATTAAATCAGCCTATATACTTTAAGGATGTGCTGACCTCAGAATGGAAGCCAGGGTATGTATTACATTGGGGACGTGGTTTTGCTTTTGTTTCTACAGGAGAAGATAAGCTGTGGGTACCATCAAAATTGATAAAGGTTCGATTTGAACAAGAGAGACCTCTTAATTAGAGGAGGTGATAGTTCATCAACCAGCATGAACATCCAATTTAAACTAACTTGTATCAATAACACATGCCTTTTCATTTAATCAGATAATAACTTGTCAAAAGGAAACATCCCCAAAATTAGTCTTGGGGAAAGGTTTTTGTTTTTGTCTTTTAGGAGAATGAAGGTTAAGGAATCTGAAGAACACTGGACAAATGAGACAACTGAAGAAAAGGGACAAATCATCTATCCCAAGAAACAGAGTGAAACGGTGTATGGGTATATATTATCTAAAAAAATTTTATGTCTTCCTAAATGTTTGTTTCTGCTTTTCTCTAAAGATTTAACACTATTGGTCTTCTAACAGTCCCAGTTCAATTAAAATTTAAAGCTGACTTTGGAGTTGGAGAATGGCTCTCTCCTTCTTTAAAATCAAGCATGTTGTTAAAAGGAAAATGCAAACTCCCTGTATCATGCCAGAATAAGAGCCATTTCTGCTATGGTACAGGACAAAAGCAAAATTAATTAAGGGACTATTCTATTACTAATCTCAACTCTGATTCTATTCTGATTCTTTAAACTTTTCTCAAAGTATAAATTTTATATCAAAATTTACAAGATTAATATATATATATACATTTTAAACTTTGTTAAGATATGAATGGTCACATAGAGTACTAACTAATTCTAGAAAAAAGGCTAGCTGCATATATATGTTTTTGTGTTCGAGTCTCTTATCAGTTTTCTGCAGGAAATCATGGCCAGGCCTAACATCAACTGAAGTCTCCAGAAAGAAGATGGGGCCCCACAACAACAACAATTCCACGTGGACAATAATAATATCATTAAGCTGACAAACATCATCCACAGATCAGCTTTGAACTACAAGGTGCTCAGAGCAATTTTGAGATGACTAGCTGAGATGATCCAGTCTCAAAGACTACTTGAATAAGGACTTGAGATAAACCCTGAACTTTGGCATTATACACAGACTGGATAGTGAAGGATATAGTTACCTCTCTTAGAATTTGACAATTAACCTAAAATTTTTCTTTCAGGATAAAGAAAACTTCGCCCATACCCAGCAGGAAGCAATTTTAAGAATACGACGCCCACATTCCCAAAGAGGTGGTGTGGGGCAGGTGGTTTTTTGGTCTTTTTAATGGGTTTTGGGTCTGGGATAATTTTCAATATTTAGGGGGGTTGGTTACAAGTTATTGTCAAGGGTTAGGAAAAAGGCTAAGCAAAGGAGATTAGATTTAAGGTTCTTGTTTAAAAAAAAAGAAAGAAAGAAAGAAAGAAAGAAAGAAAGAAAGAAAGAAAGAAAGAAAGAAAGAAAGAAAGAAAGAAAGAAAAAAAAGAAAGAAAAGAGAAAGACAATTACTAGTTTTAAATACTTTACATTGGATTGAATTGTTTTATATTGTACACAAATTTGAAACTGATATTGTTAGAAAATGCTATATGTATATTTCTAATTGTATTTATTCCATCCATTTAACAATGTAATGCAAATTTCTGATCCTTGAATGTTATTATTATCAACTATTAGGATATAAAGAAATGAAAGCTAGTAGTTAGACATTATCATAGAACTTGTAGTCATATTGGATATGTTTTAAAAATTGAGCAGAGATGTTTTAGACAGGTCATCTTCAAACCCTTCAGAGATCTACAGAATATGGCATTTAAAATGTTTTAATAACTTAGAAAATTTTTCTTTTTTGAGACATGTCGGCTCCTGGCAGTACCAATCTACTTTAGAGAAAATATGGGCATTGAAGAAACTGCATATGGAGTCAACTTTCATTCTGGCAAAAGTTAGCCACTGGACAAAAAAGTATCCTCGAATCAACAGGACAAAATGGACAGACAGATCACAAAACAAGGGACTACTGATTCTTGCCAAAACAAGTGTGGTTATGGCTTTATCAAAAGGCATCTTCTGAGGCCAGGACAATATGGCCCCATCCCTGAAGTGGCCTTCGCATCCGGAAAAGGTACGGTGCCCTTTTCTTCGAAGGCAGCTTAACAGGCAGAGGGCCGATGGATTCTGTTGTACAATGGAACAGCAGCTGAAAGCTCATGCCTCTCAAAAGTAGACTGGCATTTAATAGAGGGATGTGGAGAAGAAGGGGATGCTGAGATGAAGCCATATATACACAGCCAAGAAGAATGGACAGCTGAATTAAAAAACTGTCAACAATTTCCAGAATTTAAAATCCTGAATCATGACAGGACACTAGTGGAATTCAGGTGTTTCTGGTACGTGGACTGCTCTCACCCAATGTGAGGTTGAACTGTTGACCTTGTGTACATCCTACTTCACAAATGAGTCTATCAGATACACTAAGCCTATAGGCTGAAGATGATGCCCCAACACTGCGGAGAAACCTCAGGTGACTGCCCAGGCAGCTGGCTGTTTCTGTCAACTCACAAAATTTTTTTGGAAGTTGCTTGCATGCACTTCCTGTTTTTATTTTTGTTAGCTAATATTATTCCCTTCTTGGGTCTCTGAGGGAGTTGAAGATTAGTTAGTTATGGTTGAAGATTAGTTAGTTATAGTTGAAAATTAATTAGGATAGAAAGTACATTAGATACATCTTGGAATTATCAAAATAGGATAGATAATGGAATTATTTTCTCTGATTCGTCAAATACCTGTTTAGGTATTTATTACTTGTATATATTGTATATAGTTATTGTACTTTTGTATATAGTTTTTCTTTTGTTAGTCATAACCTTTTGCTTTTTTTTCTTTTTATTAAAATAGAAAAGGGGAAATGTGGTGGTAATCTAATTGTATTGAAATATTATTTTGATTTGTATTGAAATATTAATTTGATTGTATGTTAATAAATAAAGTTGTCTGGGGGTCAGAGCTATTAGAGCCATAGCAAGAGTGTGGCGGTGGTGGCACACGCCTTTAATCCCATAGATATCTGTGTGTTCAGGGTCAGAGCTATTAGAGCCATAGCAAGAGTGTGGCGGTGGTGGCACACGCCTTTAATCCCATAGATATCTGTGTGTTCAGGGTCAGAGCTATTAGAGCCATAGCAAGAGTGTGGCGGTGGTGGCACACGCCTTTAATCCCATAGATATCTGTGTGTTCAGGGTCAGAGCTATTAGAGCCATAGCAAGAGTGTGGCGGTGGTGGCACACGCCTTTAATCCCATAAGATCTCTGTGTGTTCAGGGATACAGCCAGCATTGGAGACATATGCCTTTAAGACCTAGGGGGCTGTACATTCAGACAGTGACGAGGCAGTCATGTGTTTGGGTTTACAACCAATGAGAAGGCAGAACAACATACTTTAAAAATACGAACCGACAGGAAGTAGGTCTTTTTTCGCGAAGCTGGGACAGCAGGAGGAAGGGTGAGATTTTAGCTCTGAGCTCTGACCTCTCGGCTTTCTCTTTTACATTGTTTCTGTGTTTCTTATTTAATAAGACGGTTGGTTACATCAACAACAACTCACCACATATTCATTCATGATGTTTGCAAGTTGCTTGTTCATGGTTTTGCCCTTGGAAACACACAAATGATATTGGAGATACAGTTGAGAAAAGGAGACTAGTGTAGAGTCATGAGCGGGAGAGGCTATTCATGGCTTGGTCCTAGAGTCTCCACTCAAAGCACTATACAATTAGCTGAAAAAGAAGAAGAAAAGTTAAAATTGTAAGAAGATAGTTCCTAGGGGCTAGAGAGATGGCTCAGTGGTTAAGAGCACTGGCTGCTCTTCCAGAGGTCCTGAGTTCAATTCCCAGCACCCACAGGGCAGCTCACAACTGTCTGTTACTCCATTTCCAGGAGATCTGGCACACTCACACAGACATACATGCAGGCAAAACACCAATGCACACAAAAATAAATCTTTTTAAAGAAGAAAACAGTCCCATTCACAAGAAAGTACAACAAAGACAGCATTGGCAATGGACTCACAAGTGCATTCAGAGCCATTACACATGACAGTTATGGCTGAACTAATGAGTACAAACATCAGCAAGTAATGAACATATTAGTAATAATTAACATTCCTTTTTTAAAAGGAAACCAGAAGTCATTATGTTTGCTCTTACCATTAACACAGAAATGCACCTGTTTTTTATTGAAATATTCTATTATTCCACCAAAATGGGCTCCATATGAGCACTTTCTCATACTACTTCTTCCTTTGTACAGCTCATTTTCTTTTTTTTTTTTTTTTTGGTTTTTCCGAGTCAGGGTTTCTCTGTATAGCTTTGCGCCTTTCCTGGGACTCACTTGGTAGTCCAGGCTGGCCTCGAACTCACAGAGATCCGCCTGGCTCTGCCTCCTGAGTGCTGGGATTAAAGGCGTGCGCCACCACCGCCCGGCTGTACAGCTCATTTTCATGGAAAATATGCACATTGCAAGATTTGTTTTGCCCATGCTTATACAGTAAGAAGAAATTAAACAATGCCCATTTCTTATAGGACATTGTTACAATAATGTTTCCAAATGGGGCATCTCTATGTATCCACACCCTGATTTCATTCCCACGAATAATAATGAGCCATTTTACCAAGAGAACTCAGCAAATGTGAAGACAACCGAAGCTTGAAAAGTATTTCCTAACCAGTGCTCACCTACTAGACACAAATGTGTTGTGAAGAACCTTGGTGGCAGCTTGATAAAAATAAAGCCTTGAGGAGACTCTGCAGGAACCCCTGGATGTGAGACAGAACACCCAGAATGAGACAGCCTCAAAGCACTGATGACTCAAACCTCATTTGTCACTGAAGGCAGCAAAAGACAGCAATTTCGCAGCTGAGACCAGTCCAGACATCGACCTAGAGGAATGTGAAAAAAAAATCAAATTGTTCTTTAAAGTAATATTTTTGTTGTTGTACAAGAAAAACTGATACATCTAATAATTTAGAATTCAATTATTTTAACATAAAATGGGAAATAGTTTCCAAGCATGACAAACACAGTAAAAAGTATTCTGTAACCAGATGCCTAAGCTTTGAAAACCACAGTAGGAATAGCTGAAGTCACATTATTCAAACCAGCACTGTCTGGCAAAAGAGGGTCTAACCTTTTAAACAGAGAAGCTGTTAGGTTCATGTGAATGTGGCATTCTGTAGTATTTGCATGTATAGGTTTAGAGCACAAGTTTAATGTGATCTAATTTCTTCATTTTACAAAAGTGAGACTGATTTCTATTATTTTCATTCTTATGAATTTTGGTTTACAGAATGCTAGCATTAAGTAAAACACTTTTATGTTTAACCTTTAAGGTTATATAATGTACAGAATGTATTAATGATACCAGGGGTAGGAAGCTTAGCAAAAGGTATTTGGAAAGTATTTGAAAACCAGTCACCTTGTTCTGTGGTAAAGCATTTGCAGTTCACACTTGGACACTGGATTTCAACACCAAAAATAGAAAAACACAAATCTAAGGCATTTACATGGTAACTAGTAATCAGTATTAGAAAATATACAAACATTGGTTTTTGTCAGCTACACATGGTAAACAGACATACATGTGGACAATATACTCAAACATACAAAATTAATTAAAAGAGCTCACACACTGGAAACAGTGAGAGAAGAGGAAAAGTAAACCTACCAACCACTGATTCAGTCAGGTGTGACAGGGCACCTCTCCACACTGTATCACAACTTCCAGATCCAATACATATTCCCCGGGTCCTTGCCTATCTTTTTCAACTAAGCTGGTAGAAGAGCGACAACCTCAACCATCTAAAGAGGATCAAGGCCCCGACTACCACCCATATATTGATAACTTCTGAGAAGGTGGTAGCTTTGCCCAAAAATTGTTCTAAGCAATGGGATCAGTAATTGCTTAGGTCATGTAAAGCTAAGAGTTTCACCTTCACTCTGCCTCTGCTCAAATGCACTAGTTGTGGAGGGAAGGTCATTAACAGTAGATCTTGCCTGCTGTGGAGCAGGTCCCCACTAGAGAATTTTCACAGGACTGAGATTGTTTGCATGGCCATTACACAGCTGGAATTACCTTCACACAGCTGGAATTACCTTCACAGTAGCTCTTGCTTAACGCCCTAGAGATGTACACTGACTCATGTAGACTGATCTTCGCACACCATGTATTACATGCCAGAGAAATGCACATAAAGAATCTCCCTCTAACTGAACAAGTATATCCCCTGTCTCCAACCTCACCCACAGCTCATTAGCCTATGAGGCAGGTGGTACTATAATTGCTTGCTCTTCTATTGCATTATACTCAATAAACATACTTCCTATTCTGGTCTAAAGGGCAAATGCATTAACAGCTCAGCAATCCTTCCCTGTACTGGCCACCAACGTAGTAGCCTGAGCACTATGGTAATGGGGAAGGACTCCAAATTGGCCGCTGTACTGTTCTGAAACATCATGATGTACAGGTAACTTTCAATTATGCAATCTCTGCCATGAAAATGTGGGCAGACCCTGTTAATCAAAGGACAGTTTTAGTCAAAGGGGCCTGTATCACAAGGCCCTGCAGTTCTGTAGAGTTAGGTGGCAGCATTCTAAGGCTTGGACCCGGAGCTAATTCCCTACCAGGACTCAGCGCTTCCTAGTCTCTTATTAAGGTCTTCCTCCACACTAGGGTGATGGAATTCCTACTGATGAAACACCCTCCCCTTCAGAACGTGAAACCCTCTATTTTGTTCTCAAGAAAACGTTCCTATTTCAATACCAGAATCTCCTAAGAGATATTCTCGTCTCTGGTGACTTGGTATTTGCAAAAACGAAACAAAACCTAAGATAGTGGTTCTCAACCTTCCCAATGTTGTGGCCCTTTAATACAGTTCCTCATGTTATGGAGACCCCCCCCCAACCATAAAATTGTCTTCATTGCTACTTCATCACTGTAATTTTGCTACTGTTATGAATCGTAATGTAAATATCTAATATGCAGGATGTCTAATATGCGACCCTTCCCATAGGTTGAGAATCGCTAAGAGCTCCAAACCTGGAGTGCCAAGCTGGCCACTGTCAAGCTGGCTACGCGGTGCACAGGAAGCCAAAAGACGTGACGAGACAGGAAATTTAAAGAACAGAATCGCCAATGCCCGACAGAGTCTAAAGACAGTATGTGAGAATTTCCCTAGGAATTTCGGGTCAATTCATTAGGATAACAAACACCCTCTTTCGTACGGACTCGTGGGTCACAGGCCCCCTTCAGTCTCCAGCACTTACACTTTCAACTTACACTTTCCCAGGCTCGCGGTTTGGGATTTCTGGGTTCGTGCTAGTGAAAAATTCCCGGTTCTGCAGTCTGGTCTCAACAGGATTCTTCACCGGCAAGGGCTAGAACTTGAGCTCACACCTCAGGCCTGCTGGCCAGGGCAATCTAAAGACACGCACCGCCCCCACCCCCAAGTCGCCATCTTGGGCTCTCTCCTCCTTGGCAAAGCTTCTGTAAATCCCTTGGACAGTTGGAATCACAGGCCCAAACACCTCCTAGCGCAGTCTTCTGACACAGCAACCATGAACGCACTGTCCAGGTCGTCTGTTCCAAATGGGAATGGTGGATCCTTGCAGTCTCCTCCCAGACCCGCTCCGGTCTGCCCCACGTCTCAGCCCCACCACCAAGACCCACCTATGTTTCTGCTTCCACCAAGCGAAAGGGTTCGGATCCAGCTTCCGAGGATCGTGAGGTCACTCTCCTCGTTCTTCTTCGCATCCGCCTCCAGGAACCCCGCAGCAAACCCTCAGCCTGAGCGATGGCGTCAGCACCACGCCAGGTCGCGACTTTCTAAGCCAGTTTCCAGGAGAGTGCTGGACAGAGGCGTCCACAAGCCGATTGGTGGGAGCTGTTTACCTGATCCTGTGAGGGATGGCCCCGTAGGTGAGGGACTACATTACCCATGAGCCTCTGAGAATCTATGGCAAGCATAAAAGGACATTTTCCCACAGGTCCACACTTGAATTACCAGGAATGGTGGATTTCATGGTTTAGAACAGGTACCCACCTCATAACGGTGATATGAAATTCCTTCACCTTTCTCTCAGTCGAACCGCAGGTGTCCCAAAGCAGTATAGAATGTGAGAAGGAAGCTCCAGTGTATTCATTCTAGAAGCAAAGCAAGTATCTCTGTGGGAGACACTGAGTCAGAAAATCGTTATGATACTTGTTATGGGGTATTCACCAGGGAAGACTGCTTTCTATGGATTTAAACCAATAGAAAGTCCTTTATTAGCCAGATGGCGACTACCCTGTGTGTTCGGGATCCCAGTGAAACCCCAAGCCTTTACCAGGGTGAGCTTTTAAGCACAAAAACTACGTCCTGGGTTGACATACTTTAGTTATCAAGAACAGTTACCCAGGAGAACTATAGAAGCCAAAAAGCAAGGTTAGTACATTGAAAGACTTTCCCATAACTATGGGCTTTGATAGATTAGGCCTTTGCTGTAGTTTTGGCAGGTGGTATTGTCTAGGTGCTGAGTTTTACAGCCTGAATGGTATTTCCACCATGGAGTCAGTTGTGCTATGGTCTTGGAGCCTACTAAGGTCTGGGGCCCTGTTACAATACCTTCTGTTGGCTGTCCAGAGCACCACAGGAAGTTGAGTGCTTAGCGTTCCCCAAAGACTATGAACCACTTTCAACATCAGCAGTGAATCAAATTCAGCATTCTGGTTATACAATACAGTAATTTTCAAAATTCATGTTGAAATAGAACCACCATTTTGGATCTTGTGACAGAAGGATAGAACAAGAAACTATGTAGAGGGTTGGAGAGATGGCTCAGAGGTTAAGAGCACTGACTGATCTTCCAGAAGGTCCTGAGTTCAATTCCCAGCAACCACATGGTGGCTCACAACTATCTGTAATGAGACCTTGTGCCCTCTTCTGGTCATACATGCTGTATACATAATAAATAAATAAATCTTTTAAAAAAGAAAAAAAAAAGAAACTATGTAGATGGACAAGAGACAAAAGTCAAGGTATTTCCTGCCAATAATTATAGGAATAATTGGAATTTGAAATGAAAAAAATCACTTCCTCCTGGGCAATGGTAATGCATGACTTTAATCCCAACACTCCACAGATCTCTGAGTTCAAAGCCAACCTGATCTACAGAAGGAGTTCCAGGATAGCCAGAGCTACACAGAGAAACTCTATTTCGAAAAAAAAAAAAATTTACTAAAGTTGAAATCATTTTCAAGAAATTTTCAAAAATGAACTACTAGAAGCTGGGGGTAGTGGCACACATCTTTAATCCCAGCAGAGTGATTAAGGGAGGCAGAGGCAGGCCGATATCTAAGTTCTAGGCCATCCTGCTCTACAGAGCAAGTTCCACAACAGCAGAGACAACACAGAGAAAACCTGTCTCAAAAAGACGGAGGAGAAGAAGAAGAACTCAGTAAACCAAAGAGGTGAATTGGGTCAAACAAAATCTAAATAAATAAAGACATTCATTGCTCAGAGTTGAGTTGATAGATTCCACATTATTAAGATGAGTTTTTCAACATAATCTAAACATTCACTATAACCTTTTTTTATGTGCATTGGTGTTTTGCCTGCATGTATGTCTGTATATGAAGGTGTTAGATACTTTGGAACTAGAGTTACAGACAGTTGTGAGCTGCCATGTGGGTGCTGGGAATTGAATCTGGGTCTTCTGGAAGAGCAGTCAGTGAGTGCTCTTAACCACTGAGCCAACCCTCCAGCCCCCTCACTATAATCTTAATGAGGTTCCTGCAGCCAGGGTGTGGTGGCACACACCTTTAATCCCAGTACTTGGAAGGCAGAGGCAAGCGGATCTATGCAAATTTGAGATCAGCCTGGTCTACAAATCGAGTTCCAGGACAGACTACAAAGCTACATAGAGAAACCCTGTCTTGAAAAACCAGGGGCTGGAGAGATGGCTCAGTGGTTAAGAGCACTGACTGCTCTTCCAGATGACCCATGCACCCACATGACAGCTCACAGCTGTCTGTAACTCCAGGATCCAACATCCTCACACAGACATATATGCAGGGAAAAGACCAATGCACACACACACACACACACACACACACACACACACTATATATATATATATATATATATATATATATATATATATATATATAACCAAATAATAATAATAACAATAATAAAGTTCCTATTTTGGTGACATTGTGTTCCCCAAAATATTGTGTACCCTAATAAACATCTGGGGTCAGAGAACAGAACAGCCACTAGATATAGAGGACAGAAAATGGTGGCACACATGCCTTTAATCCTATCACTTGGGAGGCAGAGATCCATCCAGATCTCTGTGAGTTTAAAGTCACACTGGAAATAGCCAGGTATGGTAACCCATGCTTTTAATCTCAGGAAGTGAGCCTTTAATCCCAGGAAGTGATGGCAGAAAGCAGAAAGGCATATAAGGCATGATGACCAGGAACTAGAGCTGGTTAAGCTTTCAGGCTTTTGAGTAGCAGTTCAGCTGAGAGCCATTTGGATGAGGACTCAGAGGCTTCCAGTCTGAGGAAAAAGGATCGTCTGAGGAGTTGGGCGGTGAGGCTGTGGCTTGTTCTGCTTCTCTGATCTTCCAGTATTCACCCCAATACCTGTCTCAGGTTTGATTATATTAATACGACCTGTTAAGATTCGTGCTACATCCTATAGAAGTGTTTCTGTCTGTAAAGTGAAAGGCGTGGCCTTACACTTACAGGGATTCACCTGTCTCTGCCTCCCAGGTGCTGGCATTAAAGGTGTGTGCCACCAGGTCTAGCCCTTAATAACTTATTCCTAACAAAGTAATGAAGCATCATCCTGAGGATTATCTTATAAAGCAATTGTAGCCTCCATTCACACATTCTTTCTTCCTCTTACACCATTTGGCCTAAAGGAAGCCAAATGTCATTTGCCAGGCTGTGCTGTAGAGAGGTCCATGTGAGTGATTGATCTTAGAAGCCAATTCTACAGCTCAGATGGAGCTTTCAATGACTGTACCCTGTATAACTGGAGCTTTTGATGACTGTACCCTGGATAAAAAATTTGACGTAGTGTTATGCCCAGATTATGACCCCCCAAAGAATCCACCGTAGACCTTTGGATGTCCAGAATGCAACAGCAAGGTTTATTCTGCAGATACAAGTCTAGACAGGGACTCATTCCTACATCCAATACAGTGAGGCAGGGAGGAGTGCCTCTTTCTTGGGGAAGTTAGTTTTTATAGGCAAAACCCATAAAATTTCTTAGAGGGGAGGGGGTTAGTACGGGTCCATCCTTGATTGGTCAAGTTTTTCCCGGGCCTGGACTTTATCTTATTTTAGCTTGTCTGTTTGCCTTGTCAGGAGTTTTACAACTTCTCTCCGGGGTCCGGTCTTGTTATCTCTGGAGAGGGGCATCTCGTGGTTAATTGGTTACCATCAGACATCCTGACTCTTCTTTTGTTCCTGGGGCTGGCGCCATCATTTCTGGGGACTTGAAACTGGCCTGGCCTAAATCACAGTCCCCAAAGCCCCCACTGAAGACTTTAGGTACAAAATGCAAAAGTAAGGTGTTTTCTAAGTTTACAAGTCTCCAGGGAGGCTCTTTCAAACCTCTCACTCACAGCAGGGAGGTGGGAAGGAGCTCTCCCCTTTCTTTGTGAGGCTAGTTCTTAAAGGCACAGACCATATAATTTATTTTAACCCACCTCCCTTTTTAGTCTTTTGGTCGAATATCCTGACTGTGTTTTCCAAAGTCCCTGTAGCAGATACAGCCACCTGGGGAAAAGGGGTCTAAGTTCTTATCTACACTTAGGAATCCTGGTTTAAGCTTCTCTTTGTCTGTAGGGGATAGAGTGGGGGGTTTTACTGAGGTATCACATTTCCCCCCTTTCTTTGTTCCTAGAGGGGCTCAATCATGAGCCCCTAACTTGCTCTAATTTAAGAGATTCCCATGTTGACTCATATTCGGTGGTCCTGACTTGTGTATAACTCCGTTGTACCATGAGTTATATGCTGCCAAGCCTGTTTTATAAATTGTACTAGTCTGTTAAGTATATAGGGCCTGAGTAAGATAATGAGGATCACAGTGGGCCCTATTAGACTTGCCTCTATGTTAGGGAGCTTTTTTGACCCAGCATTTCAGCCTTACTGAAGAGGGAAAATGGACGAAGTGTTTTCTTCTGGAACTGCTTCAAGCTGGCACTGGGGCGCAGTAGTCGGGCAGGGGGCAGAAAGTTGAAATGCTGGTCAAAGACTGGGCAAGGGGCATTTGTCAGAAGCATGTATCTGCCTGACCCCATAGGGACAGGGAAGAATCATGTTAGCTGGGCTGGTCCACGTCAGCTTTTAGCAAGTCTGGAGCTCACAGTCGTCTGGAGCAATGCAGTCAGCAACTGAAGCTTGGAGGTGACTGCCAGCCAAATGGAGATCTGTTGAGACAAATTTAAACTAGAAACAGAAGTTAAAATTTATGAACTTATTTGGAACCCCTAGGTCCATATCTTTAGTAATGGGAAAAGCACTAGTCCCAAAACCATGAGAGAGGAAAATATTATCTTTAGGAATACTTATCTGGGGTCCTTCCAACCTCTGTGAAGTGGATCTAGGTTTTATGACTCTTTTGATCCTTTGAGGTCTACTTACAAAATGACATAAAAGTTTTAGATATGTTAGTATTACTAATCTGTACTGAAATCCATATTGTAAACAAAGCAGGTAATGGGTATCTGTAAAACAGCAGAAGTGGACTCATACCTTTGAGTCCCAACAAGAACTACAGATTTGGGTTAAAAGCTTGTGCATTTTTCTTCTGTCCAGAAAGCCAGGTATAAATTGGACAGAGATTTTTGGCCTCATGAGAAGCATTTTTAGGTTTATATTTACATATATTTAGATGACATCTAAAACAAATTTAAAATGTTGAGCTTGTAACTGAACAATAAGTAGTCATTGCTCTACCAGCTCATCAGGGCTCCTAAATGTTAAGCTCTGAACCATAGAACAAGAGAGTAATCTGAAACATATTTTATCTTAAATCATTTTTTTTTTGAGATCGTCAAAGCTTAGAAGTTTTTTTGTTGTAAAAGTGAACTAACAAGCTAGTTATCTCCTTGCAGAAGGATCTGGTTGATGCTCCCATGCTGACAAAGTTAGAGCTAGCCTAGCCATCAGTACTATCAGAAATCTGAGAAGGATAATATCTGAGTGCAGACCAAGAAGCTTCCAATCCTATAAATTACAGGGACCAATCCCTACCTAGGTCTCTAGAGCGTTGGAGGCAGCAGTCATAACAGCATCAATCTTCTTTCACCATCCGGCCCATTACGATCCTGTTTCCTGACTTCAGCACCAGCAGTTCTGTCACAAGCTTCCCATCAGTTTCTTTACCAGGCTCTAATGTGACCATCACTTTTTTATCAGGCTGGGGAATGCTTCGGAAGAGACAATGTTGCTCCCAGATGAACTGTCCAGTCAACTTGATATTTACATCTACCTGGCCAACCCTGGTGACATTATCTTTGATGTGGTAGGGAAGACATTCAGATATCAAGGGGTCTTCATTTAGATTTGCCAGGTAGGGAGTCTTTTACAGTACAGTACCATCCTCTCGGACAGCCATGCCCATCTTAGCCAGCAATGTTTTTCTCTCCATTTTGAGGGCTTTTGTCTTAGGAGGCTTTTTTTAAGTCTCATTTATCTTGGCAATAATCTTTTTCCATCTCTTGTAGCCTCTCTATGGCTTCCTCAGGCCCAATTTGGGGCTCAGCACTGGGGGAGAAGGAGGGCTCCAGCTCCCCATTGTGTGGAGGAGGAGACTAGGGTGAAGCTGGGGTGGGAGGAGATGATACCACTGACAGAGCATCTCCAGGACTGTCCTCTTTTACCTTTAGACCTCTTAGGGCAGAGGCTGAGAGTCCCTGAGCCATCAGCAGCTCCCAAAAATGTGCCACCTCCTTCTGCAGCTCTCGGGTAAGCCAGGCATTGGGGCATCTTGCCCTGTGGTCAGCGTAGCTATGATCCAGGCAGAGACGTTGTGGTGCCTTGTATGTAATCTTCTTTGGAGACCTTGGGTCACTGCTAGGATTGGAAGCCTGTCTGATATAATAAGCTTTTAGATCAACATTTAAATGCCATATTCTGCAGATCTCTGAAGTATGAGGGCTGTCCAAGTGTATCTGAATAGACAAACTTTGATTCTAGTTACTTGTTTCAAGCTCAACCCTGAAAACATATGCAAAGGACTGAGTAAATAAGTAAACATATCCCTGTAATATTATATCAGTATTTATTTATCCTGATTATAATTTTAAAAAAAACTCAATTATTTATGACTGTCTATTTATGTTCTTTAATAGTCTACAATAAGTAGCCTAAAAACAATGTTTTTAAGTTGAAGCTCTTCTAGCATCAAATACAGGTTCAGTAAAGAAACCAAAATAAAATATCATTATATAACATTCTGAAGCCTGAACATACCTTGGGTAAGAAGAAACATTTTTTAAGCCATTGGTTTTTAACTATAAAAACTGTTCTTAAAAGACTGAGATCTCTCAAATGTCTTTCACCACTGCAACTAGACTCTTTTTGGAACTCTAGTCCTGCCATACATTTGCAAACCTCAGCTGTTTCCTATGATTCCTTTATGTTGCAAAGTTTGGCTGCCAGAGCAAGGTATATCCCTGTATATAAAAGCATTGATGTGCAGCTTTAATATTAATTAAATACCTTATTTATTAAACATATGTTGTCATCTATTTAAATTCTCTAGAAACTTGCTGTTGAACACTTGGTAAAGACATAAGTATTAGGTATTAACCCGAGTAGATCTTTATAACCTTAGTAAAAGATGGCTGCCAGCCACATGGCTGCCCATGAGGTCACCAGCCAAGATGGAGGGAGCCACATGGTTGCTGTTTAAAGCTCATTTTTTTTAAACAATAACTTGCACGCATACACACAGTTGGATCCAAGTTACATACATACATACATACAGTTAAAGCTTGCTTACATTTTCAAGTTACATACCTGTATACATACACACATAAGCAGTTTGCAGAATCATTAGCCATTCTTAAGATGAAAACCAGTAAGAATTAACTTTTAAATTCAGTATTTGCAGGTATAAGAAACCATAACAAACAGTTTACATCACATCCCCTCTGACCTTTTACAACCTTCCATGTACCTTCAGTCCATTCCTTTGATCCCTCAAACATTTACGCTAGACAAATTTTACTTTTTTTTTCCTTAAAACAGTAACTCTTACCAAAGTCCTTCTTGTGATTTCCCTCAGTACTCTAGAATGTATTGTAAAGTTGCAATATTTTAAACAAGAACAAAAATACATGCATATACCATAACAAGAAGAACTCTGAATTTGCATCAGCACTATACCATAAACAAGAAACTGTTAGTTAAACTTATAACATAGCCATGGTAGCTTATCAATCATAGGCAGTGACATTTTATTCTTGGAGCCAGACCTTTATAACTTATTTTAATAGCTTGCATTTTATATAAAATCTTTATATCTTAGACCCTATATAAACCTTATTTAAATGTTATAATTTATTTAAACTTTAAAGTTGAACTTTAAAGTTTTATATTTTTATATCTTTTAACTATTTATTTAGACCCAAAATATCATATATTTAAACCCTCATGACATGTTTAAGCCTTTAAATTTTTATATCTTAAACTGTTTTTTTAAATCAAAAATCATTTATTTAAACTTTTATCTTAACCAACAATAATTTGAAACCAATTTTTTTAAATGATGGCAAGTATTTGTAACACATTGAACTCAAATGACCAAAACCCATGTAAATTTTTGTTTTTTCCTGTGGAAACAAAAGCATAATTTTCCTAGTATCTTGAACTGGTAACCTTTTTTTTTTTTTTAAAGCAAAACCAGGACAGAGAAGGGTTAACAAGAGAAATTCCTGGCTGGCAGAAGAAACCTTAAAGTTATCACAGTAAAGGAAGGGAGGGGGAGCAGTGGTCATAAAGTATGTCCTTGGCTGCCAGTGTTCCTGAAAAAAAAGTTTTTGTTGACTCCTCTGACTAAAGTCAGATTCTCTGTTCAGTGTTCACACAGTTTTGTCAGTTGCAGGCAGCCATTGTCCTGTCCAGAGCAGGACATGAGAATCTTAGCCCGCCTGTACCGAGAGCACGCACCCCCACCCTCGTGAGAGCAGCCAGCTGCCTGCAGTCCTGATAGCAAGAGAGCTAGGGAGGGAGGGAGGTGAGTAGCAGAAACAGATGACCTTTACACAGACAATTCAAGTACCAGCACATCAGCACTGAGATGATGATGGCCTCACTCACAGCAAGCAAGCCCCTCGATTGCGGCTCGCACATCCTTCTGGTGGGCTAGGCAAAGATCTAGTGGAGAAGAAGGGGACTGTCCCATAGCGTCCGTCACAGTCAAGTCAACAATGAGAACAGTTAACACACTACATACAAGACCAAGGGCACACGAAAGAAAAACTTTGCCCCAACGAGACAACCAACAAAGCTCCAAGAACAATGACAGCCTGATGTGCTCTGTGGAGAGTGACCCTCCAGTCTCAATCACACCAAAAACAATCCAGACTCGAGGATCTCTGTCCTTGATCAAACAGACATCAGGGGGCTTTCACATCCCTGTCAGTCAGACATGTACCTTATTTCTTGGAAGAGAAACAGAGTGTAAAGTAACAATGACCACAATAAAACATACAAAAAAAAACCCACAAAATGGCTCTAACAAATTCCCGGGACAAAATACAAAGTGGCACTTTTTCCCACCGTGGGGAAAGGTACCCAAAGATGCTCCTCTCCTAAGCACTCCCTGGAGGAGACTCCCAAAATCAAATGGTCACCTCTGAGGTGGCCCCAAATGGCTCGGGACTAGGGGGTCCCTTGCCCAAATGAGGGAATGAGACGTCTCTCTTTCCCTCCCAGGATCACTGTCCGGACACGTCTGTCCCAGTGAGAGCCTGCAAAGTACAAATCGAGCCTGCAAAGTACAAATCCTTCGAAGTACAAATCAGTCGACCGGCGCAAAACATAACGAACGAGACAAGACAGAGACAGAGACAAGACAAAGAGCGCTCTTACCGGTAGATGTCAATAAACCTCTGGACCCTTGAGGGTCCCGGTGGGGTCTCTGGGGTTTCCCGGCCAACGCACCAAATGTTATGCCCAGATTATGACCCCCCAAAGAATCCACCGTAGACCTTTGGATGTCCAGAATGCAACAGCAAGGTTTATTCTGCAGATACAAGTCTAGACAGGGACTCATTCCTACACCCAATACAGTGAGGCAGGGAGGAGTGCCTCTTTCTTGGGGAAGTTAGTTTTTATAGGCAAAACCCATAAAATTTCTTAGAGGGGAGGGGGTTAGTACGGGTCCATCCTTGATTGGTCAAGTTTTTCCCGGGCCTGGACTTTATCTTATTTTAGCTTGTCTGTTTGCCTTGTCAGGAGTTTTACAACTTCTCTCCGGGGTCCGGTCTTGTTATCTCTGGAGAGGGGCATCTCGTGGTTAATTGGTTACCATCAGACATCCTGACTCTTCTTTTGTTCCTGGGGCTGGCGCCATCATTTCTGGGGACTTGAAACTGGCCTGGCCTAAATCACAGTCCCCAAAGCCCCCACTGAAGACTTTAGGTACAGAATGCAAAAGTAAGGTGTTTTCTAAGTTTACAAGTCTCCAGGGAGGCTCTTTCAAACCTCTCACTCACAGCAGGGAGGTGGGAAGGAGCTCTCCCCTTTCTTTGTGAGGCTAGTTCTTAAAGGCACAGACCATATAATTTATTTTAACCCACCTCCCTTTTTAGTCTTTTGGTCGAATATCCTGACTGTGTTTTCCAAAGTCCCTGTAGCAGATACAGCCACCTGGGGAAAAGGGGTCTAAGTTCTTATCTACACTTAGGAATCCTGGTTTAAGCTTCTCTTTGTCTGTAGGGGATAGAGTGGGGGGTTTTACTGAGGTATCACAGTAGGGCCAAAAGCACCTTAATAAACTCGTGGTTTCTGGATCCCAGAAATTATAATAAATTACTGAGATTTTAAGCCACTACACTTTAGAAATTCATTAAGCAACAATAACAGGTAGTACACAGCTAGACATGGTAGTTCAAACCTTTAATCCCAGTACTTGGAAGGCAGGGGCAGGAGGATTTGTGTGAGTTCAAGGCCAGCGTGATCTATATGTCAAGTTCCAGACCAGCTAAGACTACATAGTAAAACCATGTCTCAAAAACAACAAAAGGCAAACAGATATATAAAACCAATAGCTATTAAAGACACTGTCTGGTCCTTGAAGAGAAGGCTCATGGATGAAGTCCTTACCATACAAGAGTGAGAGCCAGAGTTTGGATCCCCAGAACCATAAAACCAGGTAGATACAATGGTCACTGTTTTTTGTTTCATTTTGTTTTGTTTTGGGGGATGTTTGTTTGTTTGTTTGTTTGTTTGTTTTTTGAGACAGGGTTTCTCTGTGTAGCCCTGGCTGTCCAGGAACTCTTTCTATAGACCTGTTTGCCTCAAACTCAGAGATCAGCCTGCCTCTGCCTCCTGAGTGCCACAGTTAAAAGCATGTGCCACTACCAGCCTGCTCATGCTAACTACCCTTAATCCCAGCACTCAAGAGATTGAAACTGGGAATCCACCATGGGCCAGGTTCAGCAAGAGACCCTGCCTCAAATAAAGTGGAGAGTGTAATTGAGGTGCAGTGAAACCACCGAACTGAACCACTCCATGGGTAGAAAAGAAAAAGATTTTTGGGGATCAAACTGCCACAGCTTTTGAAGAGAAAAGCGGAGGAAAAGCAAGTGGATTTTAGATGACAGCCAGCAGAGTGGAATCTTGGAGCTAACACTGGCTGGTTGGATTGATGGGGAATTAGCTGCCCTTGCTGAAGGTAGTTAAGCTTTGAGGACAGGATTAAGGGAAGTTCCTGGGTAAACAGAAACCAGGTCCTTAGGCCTCTGTTTATCCAACAACAGTCCTCAGGTTACCTGTCCAAAGTCTTTCTGTTTAGGATATTGTCACCAGCATAACCATTTTAAGGGGCCACTTCTGACCTAAGAGACAAGGAAGACACCTGACATCAACTTCTGGCCTCCATACCCATATGCATGAGCACTAGCACCACATGTGAACACATATACCCACATGCATACACACATACACAAACAAAAAAAATTATTTTAAATGAATGTATACAATATGTAAAACAAGTAAATTCTCTTGTTCTAGTAGGTGTCTAGTAATGTTTGCTAGTTAATATGATAAACAATAGCTTCATTTCAATAATTACATGATCAATGAAATGGTAACTGAATTTTATTTTTATTTGTTTGTTTGACACAAGGTCTCTCTCTACATAGCCCTGGCTATCCTAGAACACATGTTTACCAAGCTAGTTTCAAACTCAGAGATCTGCCTACCTCTACCTCCTGAGTGCCAGGATTAAAGTCGTGTGCCACCATGCTCTGCAGGTAATTAAACTTTAAATTAAAGAAGCTCTTGAACAACACATGAAGAAAAAGAATTTGCATTTGTATAATTATTAAAAACCCTTTTGTAGCAAGGCATGGCAGGCATATCTCTGAGTTCAAGACTGCCTGATCTACAGACTGAGTTCCAGAACTACACAGGGCTACAAAGAGAAATCCTGTTTCCAAAATCCTAAATAAATATCCTTTTATGAAATTAATAAATTTGCATGAGCAGACTCCCAGTGCTGTCCGATAATAACTGTCTATTGAACTCCAAATTCACTCTGCTGATCCAAACTGCATTTCTTTGATCATTCCTCTAGAATTAATACCTGTTAAGTTTCAAACCCAGGACAAATGGCTGAAGTGCCTACTTAACATATCAAAGCAGACCTGGCCACCAGGTTCTCCCAGCATCCCTCAGTCTTTACCTGTTACAGGGCATGGCTGGCATACCCCACCTCCTGCCCTCCAGCCCAGGGACTGGGCCACCCTTCCCCCAGAGGATCTTCCCTGTATAATCCAGACATTTTTGTTGCCCACTTTTTTTGTACATTTGGCCTCCTAGTTCCTGCACCTGGTTCCCCTCTCCCCTGCACCGACCTCCCATGGCCCAGCTCAGTCTGGTCATGTCCACTGTGGACTCTCCCAGATGTCCCTGTCCATGCCTCTAGCTATGCCTTCCCTTTTATCAACAATAAATTTTCTCCTCCACCATAACTAGGAGCAGTCATACCCTTTCCTTTCCTTATTTCTTTTTTTCCATTCACACTACCCAGAGCAGCATTCACTTTAAAGAATGGGGCATGAGTGCCCTCTAGTGACAGGCTAGGTGTATACATTTGTCTGTGCATACTTTTCAGTAGCATATGAAAACAGTTGAAATCAAATCATTTCACAAACATAAAAATGCCCTGCATTACTAAACCAATTTGTACCAGTACTTTTAAATAAAAAAATGTCACAGTCTCGGAGGACTTGCTAATGTTAACAAACAACATGAATAAATAACACTAAAATGTTCTTCATTAAATGATTCTGATAGCTCAAACAAAATCTCAGTGGAACGAAGGCTGATCACCACTTAAATGGGGAGCAAAGACACCCCTTTCTGACTTTGAAATGCAGAGTCCCAGGACAACAGAAAGTCTTACACCAGGGAAGTCATCTGAGATATGCTTCCACTCTCAAGTTCTCACTGGATGAGGTGTCTGCTTTTCAAAGATCAATTGGTTCCATTATGTTAAACAATTAAAAAGTGGGATTGGGGGGGGGGAGGTTGGAGAGATGGCTCAGAGGTTAAGAACACTGGCTGTTCTTCCCGAGGTCCTGAGTTCAATTCCTAGCAACCACATGGTGGCTCACAACCATCTGTAATGAGATCTGGCGCCCTCTTCTGGCCTGTAGGGATACATGCAAACAGAACACTGTATACATAATAAATAAATAAATCTTAAAAGAAAAAATCCCCACCCCCGCCCCCCAAAGAAAGAAAAGAAAAAAAACTTTTTAAAAATTAAAAATAAAAATAAAAAGTGGGGCAGGAGAGAAGACTTAGTGATTAAGAGCACTGACTTCTCTTGTAGAACTGGGGTTCAATTCCCAGAACACACGTGGTGGCTCACAACCATCCTTAACTCCAGTCCCAGGGGATCCAATGCCAGCTTCTGACTTCTATAGGTACCACATGCACGTAGTACACAAATAAACATGCAGGCAAAACACTTACACATATTAAATTAAATTAATAGAAGAAACACATCTACACATTTCAAAATAAAGCCACACAGTGGTGGTGCACACCTTTAAGCCCAGCACTTTAGAGGCAGAGACAGGCAGATCTCTGAGTTTGAGGCCAACCTAGTACAAAGAGGGAGTTCCAGAACAGCCAAAGCTACACCGAGAAACTCTGTGTTGACAAACAAAACTGAAAAATTAAATAATGAGTAATATGTAAAGCATTTATTACTAAAAGAAAAAATTGGTATTTAGGTAAAAGAGGACTATGCTGGACACACTTAAGTGCCTTCACAAAAGATACTTGGTGGGGAATAAACTTTTTTGAAAATTAACATGTATAAGAAAGACATAAAAAATAGAGAAATTACCAGGTGTGGCAGTGTATATCTGTAATCTCATCATTGAAAGCTAAGGCAGAAGAAGTGTGAGTATGAAGCCAGCCTGGGCTACATAACAAGATCAGGAGAAAGGAGAGAAGGGAGTGGGGAAGGGAGAGGGGAGGGAGAAAACCTTGGAAGAACTCGAACTCCAGCAGACTTAGAATTTTAATAAAAGCATTCACCAAAGTGAAAAGAGTCACAAATATCCATTTATGTTTATATATTACACTAAAATGAAATCATTTAGAAGCATATTATCTCTTGATTTTCTTCTCTGACCAACTTTTTGATTCACTAACACTGAAAGGTTAATAGAGAGATTAAAATATGCATGAATGGTGACTATGTACAGATTCTAAAATTAATTTTGGTCCATGTGACCCAAAAGTTTGACTTTCACTAAAAGTCATACTGTAGCATCTTGTCACTAACATGTGGAAATATTTGAATTTTTAAAAATTTATTATGGGGGAGGCACACACCTGGAGAAGTACAGCCTCAACGTTGTCAAGCTTGGGTGCCCTTACCCACCATCTCACTGTCCCTGTATGAACATTTGATACCTAAAAGTACATTATTATTCTTTTGAAACTACTGGGAATTGGACCTAGGGCCATGCATGAGAGTCAAGCACTCTACCACAGAGCTACATCTCCTAGCTACACTGCTGTGATATTGCTGATCTCAATAAAACATCCTCGAAGGTGACTCTCTGGAGTCCTCACCAAAAGAGGGCACTCCATGACCATTTTAAATAAATCCAAATGCCTGCGCTGCAAGACTCTTATGTCTTCATGTCAACAAGGTAAGGAAACTTCTACTGCATTTTTTATATAGCTTTTTAACTATTACTGGGGAATTATGACTATCATGAGTCCAAATGAGCGTAAGTGACTAACATTTCTCTGAATTACAGCATTTCAAGTTTTTTTGTTTGGTTTGGTTTGGTTTTTTGGTTTTGGTTTTGATTTTTTTGGTTTTTTGGAGATGGGGTTTCTCTCTGTGTACCAACCCTAGCTCTCCTGGAACTTGATTTGTACATCAGGCT
Source organism: Peromyscus maniculatus bairdii (assembly GCF_049852395.1). NCBI lineage: Eukaryota > Metazoa > Chordata > Mammalia > Rodentia > Cricetidae > Peromyscus > Peromyscus maniculatus. The sequence goes on from NC_134858.1 coordinate 75,863,177, forward strand.
GATCTGGAACTCACAGAGATCTGCCTGCCTCTGCCTTCCAAGTACTAAGATTAAAAGTGTGTGCCACCATGCCCAACTACATTTCAAGTTTTGAACATTTACAATGTTCTTTTATGGTTTGCCCTAGAAATTTATTCAGGAGCCTCAGAAATCATCACACTAATTAGTAGATTTTTATGTATAGCTATCCTTTGAATTCCATGTGACATTGTAAATTACTAAAGTACCAAAATACATCTATCCAGACATCATTTGGTAATAATTATTAGGGATCTCCTGCTAGCCAAACCATGAATAAAACAAGTATAGGTTCCTGGCCTCGAAGTACCTATGTTTCACTAAGGGAAACATTTAAAAAAAAAAAAAAGTCCACAAATAGAAAATGAGAGAGGTGAGTGGGAACTATTGGATCAGAACTGTAGTTTTGAGTGAGCTGATCAAAGAAACCCAGAGAAGGTAATGGTTAGGTCAGAACACAAAGGAGGTAAAGTAAGCCAGGAAGAAGAATGAGGAAAGAGCGACCTGACCGGGTACAGAAACAGCAGGAACAAATTCTAATCATAAAGTGGCCTCAGCAGGCGTGAGAACTGGCCCTGAGGTCACCAGAGCTGGAGAGCTGTCCCCGCCTGCCACCAGCTGCAACACTTGGGAGAGCAGGCCCTGAACCTCACTGAGTAACACGATACAGCCAACCTTGTCGGCGGAGGTGTGGGCGAGCCAGCTCAGAAGTTGTAAATGTGGGAGAGCTGTCACCACTACTGTCATGGGTCGATGTGGGAGGGTGAGAGGTGTCCCCCTTTACCCCTTGCTCTTACCTCCTGCAACAGATGAGAGAGCTGACTCTCCTCTTTACCAGTGGCAACACTCGGGAAATGGGCCTGCCCCTCACCTAGGCAGCACAGCAGAGACTAAACAGCCCAGAGACCTAGAGTAAAACCAAACACTACTGGTCTTTAAAAAAAAAAAAAAAAAAACTAGCTGGGTGATGGTGGCGCATGCCTTTGATCCCAGCACTCAGGAAGCAGAGACAGGCGGATCTCTGTGAGTTTGAGGCCAATCTGGTCTACAGAGTGAGTTTCAAGACAGGCTCCACAGCTACAGAGAAACCCTGTCTCAAAAAACAAACAAACAGAGTATCAATAAATGACGCCTAATGGTATTCTGCTATACCCATAGATGTGTGCCTTATTCAGTCATAATCAGAGAATCTTCCTCCTGCAGCAGATGGGAACAGGAGCAGAGACCCACAGCCAGACATTACACACAGAGTTTAAATGGAAGATCTCCATCAAATCCCTCCCCTCAGAGCTCAGGGAATCCCATGGAAAAGGAGGTAGAAAGAGTGTAAGAGCCAGAGGCGACAGAGGACACCAAGAGAATGTGGCCCTCTGAATCAACTAAGCAAAGTACATAAACACTCACAGAGACTGGAGCAGCAAGCACAGGCCTGCATCGATCTGCACCAGGTCCTTTGCATGTATATTATAGCTTTTAGCTCAATTTTTTTGTTTTGTTTTGTTTTTGAGACAGGGTTTCTCTTTGTAACAGCCCTGGCTGTTCTGGAACTAGCTAGCTTTGTAGACCAAATGGGCCTTGAACTCACAGATCTCTGCCTGCCTCTGCCTCCAGAATGCTGGGATTAAAGGCATACACCACCACAACCCGGCTAGCTCCGTATTTTTATGGGACTTCTAAGAGTGAGAAAGCGTGGGTTTCTGGTTCTTGTGCCTGCTCTTGCGGCTTTTTTTCTTCTGATGGTTTGCCATGTTCAACTCCGACATGATAAGTTTTGCTTCATCTTATTATATTTTATTTTGTCATGCTTTGTTATCCCTTAGAAGCCTGTTCTTTTCTAATGAGAGATGGGAAGGGAGTGAATCTGGATGGGAAAGGAGATGGGGAGGGGCTGGGAGGAGCAAAGGGAGGGGAAACTATAGTCAGGATATATTGAGTGGAAAAAGAATCTGTTTTCGCTGGGCGTTGGTGGTGCACACCTTTAATCCCAGCACTTGGGAGGCAGAGCCAGGAGGATCTCTGTGAGTTCAAGGCCAGCCTGGCCTACAAAGCGACTTCCAGGATAGGCTACAAAGCTACAAAGAGAAACCCTGTCTTAAAAAAAAAAAAAAAAAAAAAGTAAAAAAATGGCCCCACTTATCAGCAGAATGAAAATAACTGATTTATGACCAAATTGGAGCATATGTATCAGGCAGCCTGTGGCATAAGCTCTAAACAGAGATGTCATGGTTAACTAACTTTGTCAACTTGACACTCCTGGGGAAGAGATTCTCTGAACTGAGGAACTGCCTCTGTCAGACTGCCCTGTGTACACATGGGGCATTTTGTCCGTGCTAACTGATGTAGGAGGGCCTCGTCCACTGTGAGGGATGCTGTCCCTAGGCAGATGGGCCTGGGCTATACAAGAAATGTAGCTAAAGGTGAGCCTGGAAGCAAGCCAGCAAGCAGTGTTCCTCTGTGCTCTCTGCTTGGGTCGCAGCCTCCTGGTTTCTGTCTTGAGTTCCTGCCTTGGCTTCCTTTCATTTGGACTGGAACCTGTCAGAAGATTAACTCTTTCCTTCCCTGATTTGCTTTGTGGCCGTGGCATTTATCATGGCCACTAAAACTGGAACAAGCACTACAGATATGGGAAATGTAATACTCCTTTTTTCTAGAGGCTCAGCCTGCTATCACTCTGGTACTTACTCTCCCTGGAACTGGTTAGATGGCCAGAGGACCCGAGAGATCTGGGTACAATGTATGGCCTCAGAGTGAGAGCCATGGATGCCTTCACCCATTTCCCCAAACAGACTCAGGGCTAGGACTGACTTCACAGAGATATTCAGTGCACACGCACACTGCTTAGGTTAGAGCCTGAAGCTGTCAAAGAGAAGATAAGAAATTACTGGGTCCAATGAGAGCGCAAGAGAGTGAATATGTTCAAAATGTACATGTATGAAAATGTCATAATTTTAGCATGTATAACTAATATATGCTACTAAAATATAAAATGAAAAGTTTCAAAAGTTTTAAAATATAAAAAAGAAATGGGGGGCGGGGGGGGGGGGGGAAGATGGCGGACGGGAAGGCGGGAGAGGAGAAGCCAGAGAAGCCGCAGCGAGCCGGAGCCGCCGGAGTGGAAGAGACTGTTGGGTCAGTAGGTGACAGCTGCAGAGATGTCTGCCTTGTAAAGATGCTTTGTGAGGTTGCTGCTCCCATCCATCTGCTCAGTAAAAAGAGCTCATCTTGGTAAGTTGTTTCGACTTCACCAGGACCTGAAGAAGCAGCAGAAAAACCTGTGAAAACTAAGACTGTTTCTTCCAGTAATGGAGGGGAAAGTTCCAGTCGCAGCGCTGAAAAGCGATCAGCTGACGAAGAAGCTGCAGACCTCCCAACAAAGCCTACAAAGATCTCCAAGTTTGGATTTGCCATAGGTAGTCAGACGGCAAAGAAAGCATCGGCCACACCCATCAAACTTGGATCAAATAAGCCTAAGGAAACGGTTCCAACTCTTGCTCCAAAAACCCTTTCAGTAGCAGCAGCTTTCAATGAAGATGAAGATAGTGAACCAGAAGAAATGCCTCCAGAAGCAAAGATGAGGATGAAGAATATCGGAAGGGACACACCAACATCGGCTGGACCAAACTCCTTTAATAAAGGAAAGCATGGCTTTTCCGATGATCAGAAGCTGTGGGAGCGAAATATAAAATCTCATCTTGGAAATGTACATGACCAAGACAATTAAATGAAGTGTTTTGAGATTGGGGTGTGGGTGGGTGCAGTTAGAAGGAACAGTCTCCTTTTGTAAAGAATGGTGTAAGACTAGCTTTGGAGTCAGTTTTTCTTTTCTTTTCTTTTTTTTTTTCTTTTTCTTTTTTTTAAGATTAAGTGGTACACTAATAAATGAGAGTTTGAAATTTAAAAAAATAAAAATAAAAATAAAAAAGAAATGGGTCCAGTCTGAGCACTGGTAATAAATGGTTCAGACTAGGCAATGTGGGCCACACTGCCTAGAGCAGAACATCCAGCCCTTTGAACCCATTCATTCTCTGTTTATGCCTCACATTAGCCAGCCTGAACTGGTTGATTTATTTCAACTACAGCTCCATCTTCTGAGTGGAAAGCATGTGTCTTACCTTTGGCATCACCAGAGAATGGCAAATGTGGGCTACCTCCTGTTGTGTGACAAGACTTTTCCAGAGGGGACACATGTCTATTCACCCCAGATGGAGAGCATGACAGACAAAAGTATAGATACCACCTAAGTCCAACTTGGTGAACCAATGAGTTTTATTGGGGTTATATACAAGAATATGAGTGAGAGTTTACTTACAGGAGCATAAAAGATCACCCTGAATGGTGACAGTTTGCAAAAGCTAGGAACGTGGAGCACACTGTACAATCTGCAGGCAACTTAACAGGTTCCAGAGTGAGTTAACAGGTTCCCTTCCAAGTGACTCAGTTGATATAAACCTCTTCCAGGCAGCTCTGTGTGTTTCTGCTTCTTACAGGCTGCTGGTCTACTCTCAATCTTCTTTCAGCTTGGCTTGCCTGAGAGGACTCTCAGTAGTCTCTATTGTTTACTCTTGGGAGGGAGGGGCCTAGTGAATGTGGTTGGTTTCAGGGACTTCCTGAAGCTATTTTGAGTTATTTACAACTTTTGTTTGTCTTGAAGAGTTTGACTTTGATGGAATGTTTCAATCCATGGAGAACTGCTACACAACACTTACTTCCCTACTACAACTTTCTCCTGCTGCATCTGGTTAAGAATCTCAAAAAAAAAATCTTTCTACAGATGGGAAAGGCGCTACACAAACAGGATGAAGAGGGAAATCATCAGCCTTGCATGAGTACAATAAGGCTGATGAAGAAAAACCCAGTAACTCCAGTCCTTCCTCCTACTCAGTCTCTCAAGCAGCATCCTTCTGGACATGGTGAAGACCTTTGGAACAAGCTAGGGCTCTAAAAGTCCGATCCTAACACCATGGAACTTGGAAGTCTCGGTCTTCTCTAGCAGGCACCATCTCTGTTATGTCCTCAGAAGAAGCTAAAGGCTCACTAATATCTGTGGAACCTTTAGAGACGACATCTTAGCAGGACAGACATTTGCAGTATGTCATATTGTGCTTAAGTTTTCATTTGTAGACGCTTTAATCCACCTGTAATGTGAGAGGTAAGGCCAAGATGAAGCATGACTTCAGAATTGACAGGTATTTTCTCTTCATTTAACTTTTCATTCTGTTCTGTTCTGGTTTTGGTGTGGTGTGATGTGGTTTGGTTTGGTCTGGTTTTGAGGCAGGGCTCTCTGTGTAGCCCTGGAGAGTTCCTGACAGTCCTGGAACTCTATGTAAACCAGGCTGGTCTCAAACTCAGAGATCTACCTGCCTCTGCCTCCTGAGTGTTAGGATTAAAGGTGTGCAGCACTACAGCAAGCCACAACATTTATTGAGTTACATATATGCAGAGTAAGAGCTTAGTGTTCAATGAAAGAAAAAAATTGAAAAAGAGGGCTAAAGAGTTGGCTCTGTGGTTAATAGCACCTGTCACTCAGAGGACCTAGATTCAGTTCCCAGCACCAACATGGTGGGTCACAAACATCTGTAACTCCAGTTCTAGGGAATTCAATGCCTTCTTCTGACCTCCTCAACACCGGGCATGCACATGGTACCCATGCATACAAACAAGCAAAAATACTTACATGCATAAAATAAAATAAACCTTTAATTTTTTTTAATTAAAAGGAAAATGTTGCAAAAGACCCAATCAAGCTACTATTTGATCACTAGTATGCAGTTTGGCTTGGATTGTATAGAACACTGGTTTCAGCCAAGGTGGGGCTGTAGCACAGTGCTCCCTTCTGGTAAAGGCCTATTTTCCTCCTCTCATTACTATCCTTCATCCCCATAGACATCAGTTTCAAAATGAAGAGGATCTGGGCTTAGAGGTTTTTAACCTGTTGACCCTAATCATCACTGCATCTGTGTAGCTGAAATTCCTGTGTCCCACCTGACCCATCGTAAGGACAAATCTCTCTACTCGACATTCCTGCAGCCACATGGACCCAAGTAAACACACAGAGGCTAATATTAATTAAAACTGCTTGGTGCTCACTTCGGCAGCACATATACTAAAATTGGAACGATACAGAGAAGATTAGCATGGCCCCTGCGCAAGGATGACACGCAAATTCGTGAAGCGTTCCATATTTTTTGTTCTTCCAGAGGTCCTGAGTTCAGTTCCCAGCACCCACATGGTGGCTCATAACCATCTAATGAGATCTGGCACCCTCTTCTGTATGCATAATAAATAAATAAATAAAAAAACTGCTTGGCCATTAGCTCAGGCTAACTATTGACTAGCTCTTACACTTAAATTAACCCATAATTCTTGTTTATGTTCAGCCACATGGCTTGGTATTTTTTTTTTCAGTTCTGCCTTCACATCTTGCTTCCTCTGTCTCTGGCTGGCAACTCCTGACTTAGCCTTCCTTGTCCAGGAATTCTCCACTCTACTTATCCCACCTATACTATACTTCCTGCCTGGCTACTGGCCAATCGGTGTTTTATTTATCAACCAAATCAGAGCAACACACATTCACAGCACACAGAAAGACAACCCTAGCATATCTGTGTCCCTGCTGTGTCCAGAAATAGATCCAAAAAAGCATCACACACTATCAAAGCATACATTGTGTCTGCTAGAAGAAGCCTTCCAGTAATGTCATGAATAAGCAAAAGTCTAGTTAAAGAGATCTGAGGTAAAGTGGGGTGAAAGGAGATAATAATGTCTATTATATAGATGATGACAGATAAGGAAAGTGACTGGAAAACAAGCCAACAAGACTATATTCAGGAGCTGGAGAGATGGCTCAGAGGTTAAGAGCACTGGCTGCTCTTCCAAAGGTCCTGAGTTTAATTCCCAGAAACCACATGGTGGCTCATAACCATCTATCATGGGATCTGGTGCCCTCTTCTGGCATACAGGCATACATGCAGGCAGAACACTGTATACATAGTAAATAAATCCTAAGGGGGAAAAAAGACTATATTCAGAAGTCCATTCTTCTGATCCCCTTCCCATGTGCATCTTATGGCATCCCATGGCATTCCTTAGACATGCTAGGCTCTATCAGGTTCAGTGTGGCTGGTCTTATGTTGAGGTTTTTGATACATTTGGAGTTGAATTTTGTACAGGGTGATAAATGTGAGCCTATTTGCATTCGGCTGCATTCAACCATCCAGCACTATTTGTTGAAGATACTGTCTTATTGCCAGTATGTATTTCTGGCTTCTTTATCAAAAATCAGGTGCCCATAGGTATGTGGACATATTGCCTGGGTCTTCAGTGAAAGTGGGGAAAAATCTTGAACTCATTACCACAGGAAAAGACTTTCTCAACAGAACACCAATACCATAGGCATCAAGAACAACAGTTAATAAATGGGACCTCATGAAACTGAAAAGCTTCTACAAGGCAGAGGACACCATCATTCAGACAAGGCAGCAGTTTACAGAATGGGTTACTATAGCTAGAGTTTTCCTGCCTTGCCCAGAGTCAGGACAAATCTTTGTCACCCGCCAATCCCACAGCTGCTCAGACCCAACCAAGTAAACACAGACTTATATTGCTTACAAACTGTATGGCCATGGCAGGCTTCTTGCTAACTGTTGTTATATCTTAAATTAATCCATTTCCATAAATCTATACCTTGCCACATGGCTCATGGCTTACTGGCATCTTCACATTCTGCTTGTCCTGACGGCACCTGGCAGTGACTCCTTCTGCCTTCCTGTTCTTTCTTTTCTCCTCTCTTTTAGTCCTGCCTATACTTCCTGCCTAGCCACTGGCCAATCAGTGTTTTATTTATTGACCAATCAGAGCAACACATTTGCCATACAGAACATCCCACAGCAGGTTACCAACTACCATCCAGTAGAGGTCTAATATCTAAAATATTTTACCAAGAACTAAAAAGAAGCTGGAAATCAAGAAAACAAATAACCCAATTAAAAAATGAGGTACAGATATAATCAGATTCTCAATAGAGGAAGCATAAACAGCTGAGAAACACTTAAAGAAATGTTCAACATCCTTAGTCATCAAGGAAATACAATTGGTCAGAATGGCCAAGATCAATAAAACAAATGACAGCTCATGCTGGCAAGGATTTGGAGTAAAGGGAACATTCACTCATTGCTGGTGGGAGTACAAACTTGTACAGCCACTATGTAAATCAGTGTGGTGGTTCTTTAGGAAGCTGGGAATCAATCTACCCCAAGATCCAACTATACCATTCTTGGGCATAGATCCAAAAGATGCTTCATACCACCACAAGGACACTTGCTCAACCATGTTAATTGCAGTTCTATTCATAATAGCCAAAAACTGGAAATAGCATAGATGTTCATCACTGGACAAATGGATAAAGAAAATGTGGTACATTTATACAATGGAATATTATTCAACCATGAAAATGAAATCATGTAATTCACAGTAAATATTTATAATATTTATGAAATGCATAAATAAGTGGATCATCCTGAGTGAGGTAACCCAGACCCAAAAAGACAAATATCTTATATTTTTACTTACATGTGGATATCAGCTGTTAAGTCTTTGATAAGCAAGCTATAATCCGTGTAACCACAGAAGTTATGTATAGAGTAAGGGATTAGAAGGGAGGGAGGGATCTCCATAGGAAGGTGAGATAGAAGAGGTAGTTATGGGGGCTGGAGAGATGGTTCACAGGTTAAGAGCACTGCTTGCTCTTCCAAAGGTCCTGAGTTCAATTCCCAGCAACCACATGGTGGCTCATAACCATCTGTAATGAGATCTGGTGCCCTCTTCTGGCCTGTAGGGAAACATGCAGACAGAACACTGTATACACAATAAATAAATAAATCTTAAAAAATAAAAAGGTAATTATGGATAGACAGGGGAAGGTTCTGAAACAGGAGCATCAGATGGGAAGGGGAAGGAATGAAGAGAGTAAGAGAGGGAATATGAGGAAGGACAGTAAAACTAAGGGCCATTTCAATTGTTGTATTAGAACCTAATACAGGAGAAGCTTCCTAGAATATATACATATATGAAGGCAATCTAAATGAAATCACCAAATAACGGAGTACACAGAGCTCCAACTAGGTAACTCATAACCAAATGAAGTTTCCAGTACCAGAAATGGGATACATCTAACCAAGTTGTTGGCCAAAGGGGTCCCTATGGGCACCCCCAAACAACCTAGGCTATTGCCAAGGCTCTTGGTTGCTCTCTACAAACTGATGGTAAGGCCCTATTGCTGAAGACAACACCTATACAACTCACTGAACATGGAGAAGTTGAGCTGGTGCCTACCAAGAGCCTTTATTCCTATGAAATAGTGTCATGGTACTAGAAGGTACTCGGCATGCTATCAAAGGAGAAAGGTAAACACCAGCACTTCTATCCACAATGGTGACCTGCCCACAAGATGCACTAGTGCAATAGTGGTACAAAGTTTGTGGGAGCAACCAACCAATACCTGATTGGATTAAAGGTCCATTTCATGAGATGGAACCCATCCCCAACACTAGTCAGTGGCCAAGAACCTGAGACCAGATATGCCTGGAACCTACAGTAAAACCAAATACTACTGATCTGCTAAAGGAACATAGCAATAAAATGACTCCTGATATCATTCTGCAATACTCATAGATCAATGCCTTGCTCAGCCATCATAGAAGCTTCCCACTTTAGTAAATGGGAACAAATACAGAGACTCACAGTCACACAATGTGCAGACTGTGAAAGACCTTAGAACACTCTATCCAAAATGGCGTGTCTCCATCAAATGCCTCCCCTTAGGGCTCAAGGAACCCTGTGGGAGAGGAGGTGGCAAGATCATAAGAGCCAGAAGGGATGGAGGACATCAAGGAAACAAGGCCTTCTAAACATAACATGACTGACATGCATATTAACTCACAAACTGTGGCAGCATGCACAGGGCCTGCAAGGGCCCAAGCCAGATGGGGTCCCAGCACTGAGAGAAGTGAACACATACCCCAACCCTTAATCTAGAAGCTATCTCCAATTAATAACCACTCACAAATAAAAAAGTTAGCTTTCTCCAGTGGAGCCTCACTGATGATACAAACCACTCTTAAGGGCAAGCCCCATGCCCAGCAGTAGATGGCCAACACAAAATGAATTCAAATCTTTGGAGGTTCTTTGTCTTATAATGTTGTGTCAGAGCATTTTTTTTAACCTTACAGGGCTTTTGCATATGCATTATGGCTTCCGGTTTTGTGCATTTATGGGATTTCTGTGCATGAGAACATGTGTCTCTGCTTTTTCTACTTTTTCTGTTTGTTTGGTTTTTGGTTTTTTTTCAAGACAGGGTTTCTCTTTGTAGCTTTGGTGCCTGTCCTGGATGTCCCTCTGTAGACTAGGCTGTCCTCAAACTCATGGAGATCCGCCTGCCTCTGCCTCCTGAGTGCTGGGATTAAAGGTGTGTGCCACCACTGCCCGGCTAAAGACTTATTCTTATACTCAGATAAGTACAGCTCTCACCCCTCTTCAAAGAAACATCACTTTTCAGCTGATGGAAACTAATACAAAAAGCCACAACTGGTCAAAATGTAGAGAACAACTAATACTCTGTGCTCAGTCCCAACTGATACATGTATAAAACAACCCCCACATGCAAGGCTTTCAGAACATTGCAGAAGAGAAAGTGGAAAAACTATAAGAACCAGAGGACCAGGAAGTCTACTGTGAGATTGTGTCTCCCAGAAATGACAGTGAAACCACATTCATGGAACTTCAACAATATGGCTGCCTAAACAAGCCCTGTATAATGACACCACCAATAGACAGGCAGCATGGAAGGAGGAAGTCTCACCAGAAACCACCCCTGGACAAAGGGCTACAGGCAATTAACAACTGCTGAGAGAGAGAAAGAATTAGTCTTCTCCAGGAATGAGCCCCCACTTGGTTATCTAACTGGTCAGCCATGAAAAAATACAGATACAAACATTAAACAGACTCATCAGATTGTGTGTGTGTGTGTGTGTGTGTGTGTGTGTGTGTGTGTGTGGTGTGTGTGTGTGTGTAAGCACTCAGAAGCAGAGACATCTGGTTATATAGTTAAAGAATAGTCAAGGAAGACTCTCAGTATCAATCTTGGGTACGCATGGGCACACATGTACACACACACACACACACACACACACACACACACATTCCAACACACTTGCAAACATGCAATACACATACATGCACACCACACATATACATGTCTCAGTTAGATAGTCAGCTCAAGGCTAGCTTGGAACATATGAGACTGTCTCAAAAAATGTCTACTTCTATGCATATGGGGTGGTCATAATTTTCAATGCTAAATCAGATGGTTGGGAGAGTTGAGAGGGGCCATGAGGGCCAGTGAAGATGACACAGAATACTGAGTCAATATATGTACTCATTTTCCTCCTCCCACCCTCCAGTGTGTATGACCAGTATTTCTCTGTCCGACCAGCCAGCTCCCAAATAATGACATGGAGACTTCTTACTGATTATGAAAGCTCAGCCTATAGCTTAGGCTTATTCCTAACTAGCTCTTATATCTTAAATTAACCCATATTTTTTAATCTACATTCTACCACATGGCTTTTTACTTTTCTTTCACTCTGTACCTCCAACTTGTTCTGCATCTCCTGGAGTCTCCTTTATGTGCCTAGATTCATCCCCAGTTCCTCTCTTTGTCCAGAAGTCCTGCCTATTCCCTCTGCCTAGCTATTGGCGGTTTAGCTTTTTTATTAAACTGATCACAGTGGCACATCTTTATACAGGACAATCAAATATCTCAAAACAAGTGTAAGTTCTTATTGTTAAGTCCATCAATTAAGAGAGTAGTTAGGAAGACTGTGCCAGCAGGTAGGCCGAGGTCAGCACTAACAGTAAGCCATGTCATTTTCTCCATGGAAATGAGAAAGGAAATTTGCACTGCAAAGAATTGTTTCCTGTAAATGTGACTGAGAGTCTTCAAATGTTGGCTCTCTGTTTTAAAGTATTCAATCAAGATAGGAAATTTATGAGAGCACCTTGAGAAACTTGGTTTTTTTCACTTTATTATTATCGGGAGAATTGTGTGTGCACAATGCACATATGTACTGACACACACATGCCATGGCTCACGTATGGAAGTCAGAGGACAGCTTTGTGTCATCAGTTTTCCCTTTCCACCTTTATGGGGTTTCTGGTGATTGAACTCACGTTGACAAGCTTGCACACCAAGTGCTTTTACCTACTTTTACCAAGAGCTAATTTCATGGGCCCCATCTTGGGAATTTTAACAGAAAGGAAAGGTGCTAACAAGAGCAGAAGAAATAAGTTTAGACTATTAAGTAACTATTTGTACTGTAACAGATTAATTATGGCCACTGAATTTCTACACAGATATGAAATATGCTTCCTTTCGCATTGTGTTTTATTAAAAGCATATATCTAAGCTAGGCATGATGGCTGTCATATATAATTTCAGTACTCTAAAGGCTGAGGCAGGAGGATCATGATTCACAGGGCCCCCTAAGTGACATAGTAAGTTTCAAGACAGCCTAGGCAACACAGTAAGACCCCCATCTCACAAATCCAAAATATATAAGATAACACACTTCTGCCCTAAAATCATTAATAAATGTGATTTATTTTTACATAAGTTACAACAGCATCTTGTATTTAAAAAATACGGGGATTCCACATATGTGACACCAACTGCAATTTCCACCTAGCTCTAAATATTATATTAATATAATAATGAAGTATTTAACAAGCATGGAAAAGAGAAACAGAGGAGCCCGAATAAATTTGTATTTCTCCACTTTCATCTGTAATACTTCTGAATAAATGAGTAACTATCATTTATCAAGTTCAAATTCAGCTAGTTCAAGTTCAACTACATATCTTTTTGTTTGTTTGTTTGTTTGTTTCGTTTTTCAAGACAGGCTTTCTCTGTGTAGTTTTGGTGCTTGTTCTGGATCTCTGTAGACCAGGCTGGCCTTAAACTCACAGAGATCCGCCTGGCTCTGCCTCCCAAGTGCTGGGATTAAAGATGTGCCACCATCGCCACCGGCTCAACTACATATATTTAAATCTCATTTCATGGCATTTTTCATCCTGGAAACTGTCTGCCCAGTATACTAGCCCTCTGCATAGCTGTGCCAAAGATTGACCAAGGCAAAGCTATTGAAGTCACTTTACATGAATGAATGATAAAGCCTTTTAAAACACAGTTGTAGAATACTTCTGGAGGGACTTGAAGACTGATCCCCTGCTAATTTCTTAGGTAAGTAAATCTCATACCTTTTCTGTGTCCCTTTTTGAATTTTTAAAAATGGAAATATCATATGCCTTACTGACTACACAGCATTAATGTTAGATAATTATGTTTAAAGGTTTTGACCTCTTCATATGAGGCAGCACATATCATCATCAACATTAGATATTTAATTATTATCTACCATGATTAAAGCAGTATGACAAATGTTTCTGAGGAGCTAAGAGCCAATATATCAAAATAAAACAACAAAGGAAATAAAACAAAAACAGCAGATGTGATGAAACACTCTGCTAATCCTTGATTGAGGCATAGAGCAATCAGGAATTCAAGGTCAGCCTGAGCTATACCATGGGATCTTATCTCAGAAATGGAGAAGAAGGCCTCCGGTCAAATGGCAGAGTAGAACTGCCTCTGTGTGGCCTGGTGAAAAGCGTTAGCATTAGAGAAACTAACTCTACTTCCAAAAGAAAGATAGGAAGGGCTTCAAAAATTCACAAAGGCGGTGACTGAACAGCTGAAAAGTTTGGAGACAGAGAATCAAGGCACCGAGAAGAAATTCAAGCCCTCCGCTCCAGCCATGCAGCTCCCAGGATGCTAAGAAGCAGAAGCCCCATCAGAAGGTAGACCAGATGGTCCCAGTAAAAGACTGGAAGTGTTACTTTCAGGAAAAGCCTCCAGTCCCCACACGTTTAAATCCAGACACAGGTTTTGGTGAGTCAGTGATTCATCCAACAAGATGAATCATCAGTAAAGAGAATTCTGAGTTACTCTATATAACTTACAGGGCATTGACCAAGTACCATCCTCACAACGAATTTTATTGTTTAAAACTGACTTACTTAAAGGCCTGAAATCAGAGAATAATCACAAATCAGGACACCCAAATTAAACTGCCACAGCCCCCTGGGTAAGAGACAGTCTGAGAGACATGCATAGGGATCAGGAAAGCTAGACATTGACAAGCACAAACTGCATGCAGCAGGAAGCTCAGCTCTGGCAGTGAAGTCTATCAGGAAAGACAGACCTACCCTCAGTGGCCAGGAACTGACCTCATCAACAGAATAACTCCAAAGAATGAGGTCAATGGGTGGATCAAATGCCGGAGCCAGCATTCTGCCTGAGTTTCTCTTTTACGGAGTCCAGGAATTCTGAGGCTCCAGAGGAATACTTAACAGCCAAAGCTGCTCGTTGCTTCAACAAAGTGATTGATGCTTAGTGGTCAGACCTCAGTGCTGTGGTTGCTCTCCTCACTCCCAATGTGTCGAGGAGACACCTCCCAACCTCCCAAGTAGACTATTAGCCACCCCGAGGGCAGGAACTGTGGCAACTCCAAAGGGCAGGAGAATCAGTCCAACTCATAGCTGTAAAACTAAGAACATTCAGTAGAGAACCCTGGTATGCAAAGAAGGAAAATTATGAAGGGAAGGCACTTCTGGCAGATACCATATGCTTGTCCTGTACACGCGCAGACCCAGAAAGACCAAAGTAAACAGATTCAGCCTACCCTCCCCAGCTCCCAGAAAGAAAACAGTTCCACATTTCATATTTTTTTCTGTTTTTCTCCCCACCCCTTGTATATCCCTTTGTTCATCTTTTTTTGTGTGTGTTTGTTTTTTTTTAAGATTTATTTATTTATTATATATACAGAAGAGGGTACCAGATCTCATTACAGATGGTTGTGAGCCACCATGTGGGTGCTGGGAATTGAACTCAGGACCTCTGGAAGAGCAGTCAGTGCTCTTAACCTCTGAGCCATCTCTCCAGCCCCCCATCTTTTTTTACTAACTAATTTTAGGGGTATTTTTACTTTATTAGCTTTTTTAAACTTTCATGATTTTTCCCCCTTCATACTTTTATCTCGAATTGTTTGTTATTGGACTGTCTTTTTCCTTTCTTCTGATCCCCTGTTTTCCCTCTCAGTTTTTAAGGGAAAGGAAGTTTACTTGAACTGATAATTTTGAGGATACAGTCCATTTGTGATAGGAAAACCATGGAGACGAGAAATTTTGACCATGCCAATAGGAGCATAAGGCTGTTTGCTAACATCTGTGTGGGAGTCCAGCTCCCACCTTTCGAAGGGTTCTTAGGTGGAGGAGAGAGGGATAAGAAAATATCAGATAGAAAGGAGATCTAGGCAGGGCGGTGCTGGCATACAACTTTAATCCCAGCACTTGGAAGGTAGAGCCAGGAGGATCTCTGTGAGTTCGAGGCCAGCCTGGTCTACAGGGTGAGATCCAGGACAGGCACCAAAACTACAGAGAGAAACCCTGTCTTGAAAAAAAAAAAAAAAGAAAAAAGAAAAGAAAGGAGACCTAGATGATGAGAAGAAAGACAGAAATACAGGATAGCTTCAGGAGGGCCTGGGTCAATACCCAGCAGCCTCACCCAAAAGACCTCCCCCTTGCAAGATCAAAGCACACCATACAGCCAAGTGCAGACCCTTCCAAACACCTGGTAACCACACCCGTGGTCAAATCACCCATTACACAGCCCTGCTGGGTAAAGCAAGCTCAGACTCTCTGACCCTAAATAAAGTCTCACTAGAGAGCCTCTGTGGGCTCCCACATATCTGGGCAAACTAGGAAAAGTGAAAGCCTCTTCTGGCTTTCTCGTTATCCCATCTTACTCAGCTTAAGATTGGACAAATAAGCCTTGTTTTATGGGCTCCAAAGCCCATGCCACAGGTTGCTTCGTACATATGCCCTGCTCTAGTCATAAGTTTGTCACTGATAAGTGAGATCACTTTACCATTCTTATTAGAGATTGCCAGCACCTTTCTTAAATAAAGCCAAGAACTTGCTAAGATTACACATGAGGTAAATCATTAGATAGTTTAGAGTTTTTGTTGTTTGGGCAGTTCTTTGCATTTTTTTTTTGGTTTTGTTTTATGTTTTTTGTTGTTGTTTATTGTTGTTTGTTTGTTTTTGAGACAAGATCTTGCTAAGCATTCCAGTTTGACCTGTAATTCACCTTGTAGCTGCCCTTGAACTAATTCTCAGCCGGTCCTGTTTTCTGCTCCCCAACCCCCACCTCTGTACTGAGATTACAAGTGTGAGCCACTACACAGTGCTGATAGTGCTAATGTTTTGGAGATTGCCTAAGATGTAAAAGATTGTCCATGAACATCCACTGGAAACTGTCTCATGATAAAAACATGAGATGGGTATTCTTCCTTCGGGACCCTTCCTACACTCAGAAGTTAATCTCACTTTTACTTAATAAATCTACATTCACTCTGCTCAAAAAAAAAAGGGGGGCGGGGTGGGAAGAAGAGAAGAAAAAGAAAAAACATGTGCTAGTAAGTGGGCAAGAGAAAACTAGGAATAATGAGGGGAAAAGTAAAGTTAGTTTATAGGCCACACTAGGGTGATAACTAAAAAAAGATTTTGAAATAGTGGGAATTCCACCATTTTATCTTCAAATGAAGAAACTCAGTCTTTGCTACATTTAGTTCAGCTTGACAGAGTAGCTTCAAGACTATAAATCACTCGTTGCTGCAGTGTGATTTCAGACACCAGATCCTGGTAGGTTACAGAATTGCAAAAGCAAGATCCACAGAGTTACTCAGCAGAAATTTTCTAAGTGGTAAAAGCACTAATCTTTTTTTTTTTTTAATTTTTCTTCAGATGTGCCAGCTGGTGGTGGCACATGCCCTTAATCCCAGCACTAGGGAGGCAGAGCCAGGTGGATCTCTGTGAGTTCAAGGCCGGCCTAGTCTACAGAGCAAGATCCAGGACAGGCACCAAAGCTACACAGAGAAACCCTGCCTCAAAAAAAACAAAAACAAAAATTTTTTTTTTCCCTTCGGATGCATGTGGATAAAAGTGAGATTAAGATATTAATTTTGGGAGGTTTGGAGACAGAGCTTCACTGTGCAGCCCAGGTGGCCTTGAACACAGTCCTTTTTCCTCAGCTTCCCTAGTGCTGGGACTGCAGATATGTGCCACCATATCCAGCTAAAATCGTCTTTCAGATTCTAAGAGTCAGAATACCAGGAAATCTGCTATAAGGCTGCCTCTCCTAGAAATGTCTGCATAAACAAGACCTGGACAGTGACAATAGACACGGTAGTGGCTGAATGACATTGATCCCCACAGGCTCATATATCTGCATGCCTAGTCTCCCAGTTGATGAGCTGTAAGGGAAGGACTAGGAGGGGTGGCCTTGTTGGAGGATGTGTGTCACTAAGGGTGGGCTTTGACACTTCAAAAGCCCATGCCACACACAATATCCCCTCCCCCCTTCCCCTCTCCCTCTCCCTCTCTACTTGCTGCCTGTGGGTTAGGATATGAAGCTCTCAGCTACTGCTCCAACACCACATATGCTGCTGCCATGACAATGAACTAACCCTCTGAAACTGTAAGCAAGTCGCCAATTAAATGCTTTTTTTCTTTGGTTTTTCCAGACAGGGTTTCTCTGTGTAGTTTTGGTGTCTGTCCTGGATCTCACTCTGTAGACCAGGCTGGCCTCAAATTCACAAGGATCCGCCTGGCTCTGCCTCCCGAGTGCTGGGATTAAAGGTGTGTGCCACTGGCTAAATGCTTTTTTTCTTTTCTTTCTTTCTTCTATTATTTTTTTCTTTTTTTGACAAGAGTTGCCTCGCTCATGGTGTCTCTTCACAGCAATAGAACAGTGACTAAGATAGACATACTCATACCAGAGCAAGGAAATCTCACAGGATCCCACCCTGAGACAGACAACTAATAACTGCTTAGAGAGAGAGAATTAGTCTATCCTGGGAGTGAGGCCCAGACTGGTTATCTACTGCAAAGTGGCCATCCCTGAAACCATATACACATAGCAAAAACAGGAGACTGCATTTGCATATTGTGCATCTGTATATATACGTGTGTGGAACAATAATAATCAAAGAAAAAGAGGCTATCGATTTGAGAGTAAGATGGAGGACATGGGAGAGGCTGTAAGGCAGGAACATGAGTGGGGCTGGAGGGAAGAAAGGGAAAGGGAAAAGTGATTTAATTAAAATGTACTAAAAAAATAGAGCTGAAAAAATAAAACTTTTAAAATAAGTAAAATAATCTTTGAGTTACAACTCCCTAATAATAATAGAGAGATCAAAAGGTCATTATTCAGACTTGTGTTGGCTTTCACCCACTTTCATAAGCACCAAGTCTCTTCTCCTGGGGCTGCAAGCATTTAGTCATAGTTCATCACGGTCCTTCCCACTCATTGTCCATTCTTCCCCCTGGACTCCATCCCACCAGGCCATACTCTTTCTTTCCAGATGTCTGCTTTGGCTTTCAGTCATTGTTTCTTTTGTTTTGGCCCACATCATGCCTCGATTTTTAAAATCAGCTGCCTTTGCAAAATAAATTTTTTCCAAGCCTGGACCAGGATGGAATTACTTTATGTAATTGACACCTTCTTTCTGAGAAGAAAAGAACATTTCTGGTTTAAAAAAAAAAAATGCTTAGGCAATTTTCAAATAACATTTAGTAGAACTAAGAACTGTTCTAGGAAAGCCAAAGTAGGTAATGGGAAATATGAATCCAACCAGGAAGTTAGTTTGATAAACACAGCTTCTACGAAGGCATAAAGTAGAAACCAACCTAGAACGGGCCAGGGATTGACGAGGTAAGAAACTGAAGCCTATGAACGTGGGTGGCTACTTCAAGAAGGTTGGTTGGTTGGTTATAATATGTGCTATGAAGGCCTGGGTTTGAGTAACAACACACACACACACACACACACACACACACACACACAAACACACAATAACCAAACCAACTTGACTGGGAAAAAAAATTACTGGGGCAACAGCTTGGTTTTTTGTTTTGTTTGTTTATTTTGAGTGGGTCGGTTTTTTTGTTTGTTTGTTGTTTTGTGGTTTTGGTTTTGGTTTTTTGGTTTTTGAGACAGGATTTCACTATGTAGCTCTGACTGTCCTAGAATTCATTCTGTAGACCAAGCTGGCCTCAAACTCACAGTGGCCCACCTGCCTCTGTCTCCTGAGTGCTGGGATTAAAGGTGTGTGCCATCTTGTTTTCAAGAAGAAGATAATGGACACTTGGTTTCCTGTAGAAGGAAAAGAGGGCCACACATAACTAGCTATTGGATTTTTTTTTTTTTTTAGTTTTTCGAGACAGGGTTTCCCTGTGTAGCTTTGCACCTTTCCTGGAACTCATTTTGTAGACCAGGCTGGCCTTGAACTCACAGAGATCCGCCTGGCTCTGCCTCCCGAGTGCTGGGATTAAAGGCGTGTGCCACCACCACCCGGCGGCTTTTAATTTCTTAATGAAAACTTTGCCATTCCTTAGAAATAAGGTAATAGGCCCTAATTTTGTTTTAAATGCAGATGATCCTCAGCACTACAAACCACTATGGTAAAAGTTTATTTTTCAATACTTAGCATTAGAGAAGGAGTGTAGTACAGGACATCTACCAGACTCTGAAAGACTCTGATAAAAACGAAGAGCCAGTGCTGAAGTCGCTGTTTATGGGATGCCATGGCCAGCACAGGTTGCTAAGGCCTTGTGCCCTGACACGGAAGGTCACTGCCGAATGCTGGGGTCTCGTGACCTGGGATGCAGATTACAACCGTGGATGCATCAGGGGGCCCCTGTCAGGAGTAAAGACCTAGGGGGAAAGAGACACAGAGAGTCCTCTTAAGTCAAGATGGCCAACTGAACAGGAGTCACTTAATGCATGTGATTTCACTTTTGGAGCCTCAATTTGTGATCCACAAATGGTTTAATCAAAGCAATTTCACAGGCCTGTGAAGAGGACTGAATAACATCATGCTTGCAAAGTTCTTTGCAGGAAGGAGCCATGGAGACTAGGCCTGGTAGGCAAAGCACACCCACTGTCGCTCCCAGACCACTGGCCTCATGAAAACCCAGAGACACTAGCAGTCAATGGGATGTGGACCCTCCATCTTCAGCACTGTTGCCACAGCAGCTACAAAGCCAATGCCAGAGTGTCCTACCTGGTGAGACTCTATTTGCCAGCCTTGCAGGCACCCAGCCCACCCACCAGACTTTAACCCAACCTAGGCTCTGGGTCAAGAATTCTGCCAGAACTAGATGAGAGGGCACCAGAACATCAATGATCTCTCTGACCACCGAAGACTGTGAGACCTTAAGGGGCAGTACAGGGACCATTAGGCTACTGAGAAAGAACAAATACAGTTTGATCAGCCACACCTGGTTTTAGAATGAGGCATGGCGGTTTGACAGAGGGCAACAAGCAGGGAAGTAGCTTGGATAACCATGGGTTGCTGTCAAGCTCCACATTTTCCTGGACACCAGCCAGCCACGCTTAGGAGTGGTGACTCTCCCAGCCCCAGGGAAACCCCAGAGCCAACCATTCACCCATCCAAGCCTTTCAGACAGACCCTGAGGCTTGGCAGGTTCCAGAAATTGTCTATCCTGGTTAGTTTTGGTTTTTTTTTGTTTTTGTTTTTGTTTTTGTTTTTGTTTTTGTTTTTTTAATCAACTTGGCACAAGCTAAAGTCATTTGGGAAGAGGAGCCTCAACTAAGAAAATGCTTCCCTCAGGTTGGTCCATAGGCAAGTCTGTGTGGCCTTCTTGATTACTGATAAATGTAGGAGGTCTAAGCCCACTGTGGGCCGTAGGCATGTTGGCCTGGGTTACACACACACACACACACACACACACACACACACACACACACTGAGAAAGAGAGGCAGCTATTTCTCCATGGTCTCTTGTCAATTCCTGCCTCCAGTTTCTACCTTGAGTTCCTGGCCTAACGTCCCTTCATGGTGGACTATAAAACTGTAAGTTGAAAAAAGCCTTCCCTCCCCAAGTTGCTTTTGGTCATGATGTTTATCACAGCAAAAGAAAGCAGATCAGGACATTGTCAAAGGATGGGCTAGATACTCCCTGCCCTCAGGATAGGTGGGGCATGAAAGTGCCCCACAAAAGACATTTTCTCTTTCCCTTGAATCTTAGCATGACCTCTTGATTAAGTTACAGCTAGCGATATTTAAATAGAGCTTTTGGAGCGAGATTTTAGGGAATACCTCTTAAAAGAGAAGTACTGAACTTTTATGTATGCTTCAGTGTTTTTCCACATTCTCCTGCTGTCTGGAAGATGAACAACATAACCAGATCTACAGGAACACACAGACCCATAATGCAGCCCAGATCATGCAAGTCACATGCCAGGGTGCTATAGCAGAAAGATGGAAGTCTGAATTTCTAGTACAGACAGTCCACCACAGCAGTCCTGGATGACAAAATAATGGGTTTCTGTGGCATATGAGACAGAGATTAGTTTTTGTTAGGGACTATCATTCAGAAGTTTACTTACTATGCAACTAAGGCTAATGGTAAAGGGAAGCCATATTAATAAGATAAAAAGATTTCAATACATACAAACCATAAACCATAAAGGTAAGAATTAGGAAATCTTCTTGAGCAAATGCAGAATCTGCACTGAAAAGATCAAGAACAATAGTGTATGCTATAATTCTTTAGCAGTTCAGGGAAGCCAGATGCTGATGTTTCCTCCAAGTATCTTACATGTGGTGAGGCGTGGAGAGTTGTCTCAGTGGTTAAGAACACTGGCTGCTATTCCAGAGGACATGGGTTCGGTTCTCAGCACCCACATGGTGGCTCACAACCATCTGCTACTCCAGTTTCAGGAAATCTGACATCCTCTTCTGGTCTCTGAAAGTACCAGGCATGCTCGTGGTACATATGCATACATGCAGGCAAAACATCCATAAACATTTTGTTATGTAAGAATTTCAGATCCTTCTGCCTCTGTCTCCCGAGTGTTAAGATTACAGGGTTGCACCAACATGCCGGAGAAGGGATGTCAAGTATCATTTAGGGGCCATCTTGGAGAAGTAAGCTGTTCCTTTCCTCTGACTCTCAGATTTTAGATAGTGTGATGGTTTGTTTTAACTGTCAACTTGACACAGCCTAGAATTACCTGGGAAGAGAGTTTCAATGAGGGATTGATCAACTAGAGAAAGTGGAACTGGGCCATGGTGGTACACACCTTTTGTCCCAGCACTTGGAAGGCAGAGACAGGCAGATCTCTGAGTTTGAGGCCAATCTGGTCTGCAGATCAAGTTCCAGGACATCCAGGGCTACACAGAGAAACCCTGTCTCAAAAAAACAAATATAGGGCCAGGATGTGGCACATGCCTTTGGTCCCAGTGCTCGGGAGGCAGAGAGGCAGGTGGATTTCTGTGAGTTCGAGGCCAGCCTGGTCTACAGAGCGAGTTCCAGGACAGCCAGAGCTGTTACACTGAAAAACCCTGTCTCAAGAAAGAAAGAAAGAAAGAAAGAAAGAAAGAAAGAAAGAAAGAAAGAAAGAAAGAAAGAAAGAAAGAAAGGAAGGAAGGAAGGAAGGAAGGAAGGAAGGAAGGAAGGAAGGAAGGAAGAAGGGAGGGAGGGAGGAAGGAAGAAAGGAAGAAGGGAGGGAGGGAGGGAGGGAGGGAGGGAGGGAGGGAAAGAAGGAAGGAAAGAAGGAAGGAAGGAAGGAAGAAGGAAGGAAAGAAAGAGAAAAGACAAAGAGAAAAAAAAGAAAAAAACAAATATTGAAAGGGGCAGGGGGTTGAGCATAAGCCAGAGAGTAAGCCAGTAAACAGTGTTCTTTCATAGCTTCTGTTTGAGTTTCTGCCCTGGCTTCCATCAGTGATGGATTTTTACATGGAAGTGTGAGACAAATAAATTCTTTCTTTCCAAATTTCTTTACATTGTGGTGTTCATTTCAGCAACAGAAAGCAAAATGGAACACCATCTAATACCCCAAGAACATGCCCATAGCTATGTACCCTGTGAAGAGCGTGCAGGTCTCGACTGGAATTCTACTAGGTATTTGAATGCAAGACAGAAGTGATTTTTGATGCAATACTACAGGTTTCCACATCAATGTGGTGCACTGGAGTAACAGTTCCATATCTGGAATGTCTATGCTTGTCCGTGAAGCACCTCTGAAATCTTTGATTGTAACTTGTGAGGCTCCCAGGTTCAATTGCCACATTCACATAAGGCCTATGTCCCAGTTATCACACTCTGGGTTTTACTATGTCACATGCCTGGGACTTACTAACAGGAATCACATGTCTGCTATATCTCATTAAGTCCTCATGATTTTGTCTACTTTTGTGCCTGGGGTGGGTTTTTATGTCATATGCTATGGAGAACAGAACTGACAATTGTGACCATCTGAGCACTTGCTAACTCAATTTGTGAGTTTCATTTTATGTTTCCTTTTGAATGATCCTTTGTCCTGGGCTGCAACATGAAAGACAAATGGGTATATTTTCAGTTTTCAAGCTGTTACCACAGGTTTTGGTTCATGGTCTATTTATTAATCTTAATCATCAACCACATGACTAGCACATAAGTAAGGCTCATATCTACAAAATATCTACTGGGAGTTGCTATTGTTATATAGCATTTGGACCATGAGGCAGAATGTACTAGACTGGTTTCAGTGAGAAGTTGGCCATGCTTAGTATCTTAGGTAGGTTGGTATTGCTGTGATGAAATACCATGACAAGAGCAACTTGGAGAGGAAAGGGTTTATCTGGCTTACAGCTCCACATCACTGTTCATCATTGATGGAAATCAGGGCAGGAACTCAAACAGGGCTGGAGGAAGGCACTGATGCAGAGGCCGTGGAGGAGTGCTGCTTACTGACTTACTCCTCATGACTTTCCCAGTCTGCTTTCTTCTAGAACCCAGGATCACAAGCCCAGGTGTGGTTCCACCCACAATGGGCTAGACCCTCCTCATCAATCACTAGTTAAGAAAATGTCTTACAGACTTGCCTACAATCTGACACTGTGGATGCATTTTCTCAATCAGGGCTCCCTCCTTCCAGATGACTATAGCTTGGTTCAAGTTGACATAGAACTAACCAGCTCACTTAGGGAAGATAGATCTTTAGACTCCATTACCCTTGAGATTTGAAGATCTATCCGTGAACCAAGCCATATCATCAGCTAAAACATCTTTGAATCATGAGTTCCATTTAGCCAAAGAAAAAGAAGAGTCCCTTGTAGGTTGGTCATCCCCTTCAGCAAGACAGCTATTTGTTAATGGAATTGCTTAATTTCTTGGGGTCCCAGCTGGGCTATATCTTGGAAGTAGAATTTTATTTAATGACATAGTTTTGCTAAGATTTTTTTTTTTAAACTGGGCGGTGGTGGTACACGCCTTTAATCCCAGCACTTGGGATGCAGAGCCAGGCAAATCTTTGTGAGTTCGAGTCCAGCCTGATCTGCACAGTGAGATCCAGGACAGTCTCCAAAGCTACACAGAGAAACCCTGTCTTGAAAAAAAAGCAAACAAAAAAATTTTTTTTAAAGATTTATTATGTAAACAGTGTTCTGTCTACATGTATGCCTGTAGGCCAGAAGAGGGCACCAGATCTCATTACAGATGGTTGTGAGCCACCATGTGGTTGCTGGGAATTGAACTCAGGACCTTTGGAAGACCAGCTAGTGCTCTTAACCTCTGAGCCATCTCTCCAGCCATCCTTGTTTTATTAATAGAATTAATGAGTGCCCATATACTAATTGGTAGCATTGGATTTAACATTATATCCATCTTTAAGGTCACAATGGTTGAGTGTTCTATTTTCAGAAAGGCCCAATAGCAAGCAAAGTTGCCATCTGAAGGTTATATAACTCAGGTCATTTATGTATTAATGATTTTGGGTGGATTTTTTTTTTTTAGGTTTTGGTTTTTTATTTTGTTTTTCAAGACAGGGTTGCTCTGTGTAGCCCTGGCTGTCCTGGAACTCACTTTGTAGACCAGGCAGGCCTCAAACTCACAGAAATCCTCTTGCCTCTACCTCCCCCCGAGTGCTGGGATTAAAGGCATGCACCATCACTACCACCACCACCACCCCAGCATATTAATGTTTTGTGTACAGATGTACTGATTAAGTAGTCTCTTGTTATCAGTTCAAATTCATTTGAGTAAAAGTTGCTGTGACAATATAACTGAGAAAGCCAACTTAAGAGGAGGAAGTATTTTTGTTTGGGCTCATGATTTCAGATGATCTGGTCCATGGTCAGTTGGCTTAATTGCCTTGGGCCTAAACTAGACAGTATCCACACAGTGGAGCATATGGTAGAAAAAGATATTCACCTCAAGTGAGTATCAGCCAGGAGGGAGAGAGAGAGAGAGAGAGAGAGAGAGAGAGAGAGAGAGAGAGAGAGAGAGAAGAGAGAGAGAGAGAGAGAGAGAGAGAGAGAGAGAGAGAGAGAGAGAGAGAGAGAATGGTTGCAAGAACAATATATATCTATCCTTCAAAGGTACACTGCCAGTGACCTCCTTCTTATGACTAGTTTCCTCCTCCTTAAAGTCCATTCAGCTCTAAGTAGGATACCCATCGGTGAGGTTGGTACTTCCACATCTCAATAGCACCAACAGCTGAGGGCCAGAACTTCAACACATGAGATTGTGGAGAGACATTGCATATTCAAACCCTCATTACATATACCAAGCCAACCTTGTATAGCTAGAGTTTTCCTGCCTTGCCCACAGTCAGGACAAATCTTTGTCACCTGCCAGTCCCACAGCCACTCAGACCCAACCAAGTAAACACAGAGACTTATATTGCTTATAAACTGTATGGCCGTGGCAGGCTTCTTTCTAACTGTTCTTATAGCTTAAATTAATCCATTTCTATAAATCTTTTCCTTGCCGCATGGCCCGTGGCTTACTGGCATCTTCACATTCTGCTTGTCCTGGCAGCGGCTGGCAGTGACTCCTTCTGCCTTCCTGTTCTTTCTTTTCTCCTCTCTGTTAGTCCCACCTATACTTCCTGCCTAGCCACTGGCCAATCAGTGTTTTATTTATTGACCAATCAGAGCAACACATTTGCCATACAGCACATCCCACAGCAACCTTGAACTTGCAATCCTCTTTTTTTGTTGTTGTCTCTTCATTTATTTGATTTTGTTTTGTTTTGTTTTTGAGACAGTGTCTCTTTTTGTACCCTGGCTGTCCTGGAGCTTGATATGTACACCAGGCTGGGCTATAATTCACAAAGATCCTCCTATCCCTGCCTTCTGAGTGCTGGGATTAAAGCTGTGTGCCACTATGCCCAGAACTTGCAATCCTATTGTCTTAGCCTCCCAAGTGTTTTGGCATCAATCTGCAGCCTCCATTAGCAGAGCCTGTATTGTTCCATGTCTTATGACCTTTGGCACTTGTAAAGGTGGTCATGCTTTTGGCAATATTGACTAATGGGGCCAAAAGAATACCCAGGATAAAACACATGCTATCTGTACTACCCAAACTGACTTAGTAATCAGGGATCTTATTTCGTATTTATAGATACTTCCAAGGACAGCAATTTTTGTTTCATTTTTATCAATATTCCTCTGACTACTGGTGTAGGCAGAGTTTTCCTGCACTGGCAGCCACTCTAGAATAAACACTCAGGGTCTTCATACTAATTATAAATGCTTGGCCAGTAGCTCAGGCTTGTTACTAGCTGTCTCTTAAATTTTCAATTTACTCATTTTTTATCTATGCTTTGCCATGTGGATTGGTACCTTTTCTCAGTACAACATGCCCATCTTGCTTCTGTGTCTGCTAGCAACTCTTGACTTCATGCTTCTTCCTCCCAGCATTCTCAGTTTGGCTTTCCTGCCCAACCTTATCCTGTTCAGCTATTGGCCAGTCAACTCATTTATTAAATGAATCATAGTGACCTATATTCACACAGTGTAAATATATATATATCACATACTGGCCTAGATTTCTCCCAAAAATGTATTTGTTAAACAGGTCCCTGGACCTTATCAGGATTGAGGCCTAGGCTACATTTGTCATAGTTGTGTTTGGGGTGTTTGTTTTGTTTTTTGAGACAGGTTTTTCTCATTATGTAGACATAGCTAGCCTGGAACTCTCTATGTAGACCAGGCTAGCTTTGAACTCTCCAAGATCTGCCTGCCTTTCCTTCCCACCAAGCCCAGGCCACCTCTTGAATTTCCATTCTCTTCTCTTGTTGATAGACAGGTGGTCTATATCCCATCTACCCAGTACAACCAGATGAAAGACAACTTGGTCAGCCTGACACCTTCTCAGGGAACTGGCACCACCCTGAGCTTGCTAGAATGATAAGACCTGTGTGTCCTCTGTGTTGTGGTGATTCTGTTTCTGTGCCAAACTGTTCATCAACTAACAACAGGAGTAGGAGGCCTGTTAGGTGATGCACTCTAAAAATTATAGATGTCAAGTTCACCAAGAAAGTGATGGCTCACATGGAACATTGCTTTCCCCACATGAGGGAGATAGAGATTAGTTAACAATGAGTATTGTCCCCTCGTGGCCAGCAGGTCTTACCATATAACAGCCTCAGAGTGGTGATCTACATGTATCACTCTTGGATCATGGCCAAATGAGCTGGTTTCTCCTGACCAGGGACAGATACAGCAGTGGAATTAACCAATTGCTAGAAGATGCACATTCTTTTTTATTATTATTAGTCTCTCATACATTGCATCCCAACTGCAGTTACCCCTCCCTCCACTCCTTCCAGTTCCCCACAAACACCTCCCCTCTCCCCGAGATCCATTCCTCCTCTGTTTCCCTTCATAAAAGAGCAGGCCTCCCAGGGATATCAACCAAACACAGCATAAGTTACTGTAAGACTAGACACATACCCTCATTTCAAGGCTAGAGGAAGCAATCCAGTAGGAAGGAAAAGGTTCTAAGAGTAGGCAAAAGAGTTAGAAACACCCCTACCCCCAATGTTAAGAGTCCCATAAGAACACCAAGCTACACAACCATAACTGATATGCAGAGGACCTAGCACAGACCCATGCAGACTCCATGATTGCTACTTCAGTCTCTCTAAGCTCCTAGGAGTCTATTCTGTGGGCTGTGTTCTCCTTGACCCCTCTGGCTCTTACAATCCTTCCCCCCACCCTCTTCCTTGGGGTTCCTGGAGCTCCTCCTGATGTTTGGCTGTAGGTCTCTGGAGGATGCACTTTCTTGAAGCAGAATAGAGAAGTGCACACACACCCTGGAACAGGGAAAGTTATTGCCAAACACGGTGATATTCCAGCACAGCCTGTGAGGACTTCATGACTCTGTGCAAAAAAGAAAATGTTCTATGCTCAGCCAAAGCACACTCTTACATAGGCATGGGGTGGTGGACAGGCTGCACAGGACTTCCCCTGCCAACACCTGCCTTCTCTTCTGTTCTAACAGACGAAGTGTTCTTGCTCCGATCAAAGACTTCACTTCTATTCTGAGGAGTTCTTGTTGTGTCAAAGATTTGTCTCCTGAAATCCTAACACTTTCCTGCCTCATAAAGCCACACAATGTCCATGTCTAGTGTCACCCAATTATAAAAGCAGTCCTTTAGCCTTACATTCCTCTCTACCTGCTAATCCACATCTGCCTTCTCACCTTCATCTTACCACAGCCCTCTTCAAATAAACAACCCTCACTGCTGTGCCCCTGAGACCATGGGACGCCACCAGCGGCCTTTATGTTGCCAACCCCAGTGATTGTTTCTATTATCAAACTTAACATTTTAGAAGTATTCAACCCAGTTGACCTTCTTCTCACTGAAACTCTTCAATTCTGGAAAATCACATTCTCCAATTTTCCCCTCTAGGGGTCTCCTTGGCTAGCTTTTCATCCTCCACTGGAACTCTCAAGTTTCCAGTGTTCCAGGCCCTGTACTGGGCTTTCTCGTGTTCTCTATTTATATTCTTTCCCTGATGATCTCACGCCTGTCACGCTTTAAATTACTTTCTTATGCCAGTGACACTCAAGCCCCAACCTGTCTCTGAACTTCAGACTCGTGTATCCAGCTGCCTGCTTAATGTTTCCACAAATATGAGACAGTTTTTTTCCTTGAATTCATTGACTTTATTGTTTATTCACTTTGTTTGATTTTAATTTCATAAGATTGCCAGTTGTCTGTCTTGCTGTAAAACCTAGCCCTTGCTGGGTAGTTTAGACCAGAGGTGGAGGGGATCATTACACTGACAAGACAGGATTTTTGAATTTTTAATAATTATTTTTCTGCTTTGAAATAAATGAATTGTGCTTATCATATTTAGCTTGGTATACATACTTTACTGTGATTTAACTGAAAGCTGCAATAGTGCTATTTATCTTTTATTATATAACAATCTTCTTATATTATAGGTGCTATATTTTCCAAGGCTGGCTACGGTAAGATGTCTGCATACACTGTGGTGCCAATCCCAGGCTGCTGCTATTATATTAGCCCTTAGCCAGAGATCCTAATCAGCATTTGTCCACTAGCCTTTCTGTGGTCCCAACTTTTCTCTTGGAGTTCAGTTTTACAATTCTGATGGCTCATTGAACAAAGTAGCCAAACATTAAATCTAAAATTTAATAAAAAAGGACCTGGGAAGGTTGCTCAGCAGTTAAGAGCGCTGGCTGCTCTTCCAGTGGACCTGGAGGATTCAATTTCCAGCACCCATGTGGTGGCTCACAACCACCTGTAACTCCAGTCCCAGGGGATCTGACACCCTTTTCTGGCCTCTGGAGGCACTGCACACACATGGCACACAGACATAAAAGCAATCAAACATCCATACACATCCAAATAAATAATTTTTTTTTTAATTTAACAAAAGAAAAATTGCATCATCCTCTTGTCCTTGAACTCAAATTCCCATGAGTCACTGGGGCTGCCATTCTCTTCACCACTCGGGTCCACTCTGCCTCCTTTCTGCTCCTATAGTCCATCATCACATCCTATCATTTCCTCAGCAATAGCCTGCTTGGTTGACATGATTATGAGTCTGGAATCACAATCATTTGGAAATAAGAGTTAACTCAGATCTCCATGCATCTTTTTCCTCATTTTTAAAGCAAGACACAATAGCTTGGATCTTAAGTGTCTTCTAAAAGCCCATGTGTTAGAGGCTTGGTTCCCATGTTGGCAGTACTGGAAAGTGGTTGTACTTTTTTTTTTTTTTTTGGACAGGAATTATTTATTTTACTTTTGACACAGAATCTCACTCTATAGACCAGGCTGGCCTCAGACTCACTGAGATCATCCTACCTCTGCCTCCTAAGTGCTGCGGTTAAAGGCGTGCGCCACTCCACCTGGCACTCTACCCGTCCTTTTAAGCATTGGCCACACATTCTTACTTATTCTTCACAGCAGCCATGTTATTCAGTGGTTGTACTTTTCCATTACTGTGACAAAGTGCCATTTATTTTGGGTCGTGTTTTGAGGGCACGTTCCACCGTTTAGGAGAAAGAGTGCTGGCAAAAACGGCTCAAGCTGTGGCAGCAGGAGTGTGAAGCAACAGGTCGCAAGCCTTCCCCAGTCAGGGGTGAATGCTGGCGCCCAGCTCACTTTCTCTTTTTTCACTTTTATTCTGTCTGCCCCGACTCCCACCGCCATGGGATGATGCCATCCACATTCAGGGTGATCTTTCCTCAGTTCAACTTCTCTGGAAACATCCTCACAAATACACCCAAAGGCATGGCTCTTGGGTCATACTAAATCCTGTCACGTTGACCATAAACACTAACCAGCATTTAAGAAGCACCTACCAGGTTGTTAGGTCAGCGGAGGTGCACTCTTGAAGGAGACGCTGGGGCTCTGGTTTCTTTCTCTTCTCTTTCATTCCTGGCCATGAGGTGAGTGGTTTTGCTCTGTCATGCAATTCCAACATAGCATCCAGCCTTGCCATAGGCCCAAGGCAATGGACCATCCAGTCATGGGCTAGAGCCTCCAAACCATGAACCAAAATAAGCCTTTTCTTTTCACAGAAGTTCATTATCTAAACCAGTGGCTCTCAACCTTCCTACTACAGCCAACCTTTAATACAGCTCAAGTTGTGGTGACCCCCCCAACCATAAAATTATTTTCATTGCTACTGTAATTTTGCTACTGTTATGACTCATAATGCAAATATTTTTGGAGAAAGAGGTTTGCCAAAGGGTTGGAGACCCACTGGTTGAGAACCACTAATCTAAAGTCTCTTGTTACTGTGATGAAAGCTAATACATAAGGTTAAAAATACATACTAGAGCCACATGATGGTGGTGCACATCTTAAAACCCAGCACTGAGGAGGCAGAGGCAAGTAGATCTCTGTAAGTCCCAGGCCAGCCTGGTTGACAAAGTGAGTTCCAGGACAGCTACAGCTGTTACACAGAGAAACTCTGTCTTGAAAAAATAAAACAAACAAACAAAAACATACTAAAATCATTTTGAAGATTACATTGAGTTAATGATCTAAGAACCTAATACCAGAGCTGCAGAGTTAGTCCAATAGGTAGAGCATTTGCTTTGCAATCCCAAGACCCGAGTTTGAACCCCAGAACCATATAAAAACGATGCTAGTTGTAGCATGTGCTTCTAATTTCAGCACTGGGAGGTGGAAACAGGAGGCTCCCTAGGACTGATATCTCAACCAATCTGATTTGTGAGCTCCAGGCAAATAAGAGATCCCTCTCAAAGGAAATGGGTGGTGTTCATGGGGATAACATCTAAGGCCTCCACGACCATGTGCACATCTGAGCACATATATTTAAATACACAAAACTAACACCACAGGCTGCAAATGTAGTCCAGAGACAAGGCACTTAACTTGAAGCTAACACAAGATGCTATAACAAGTTCTTAACATATCCAAATCGGTTTCCTTCTTTCTATGGCTAACATTATTGTGATGTCCCTTACAATATCTTATCCAAATGATTGCATTCATTATCTAATTAATTATTACTTACATGTATTATCATTACTATCGCATGTGTGGGTGGGTGGGCTTTCGTGCCACAATGTATGTATGGTAGTCAGAGGACAACTTTTTGGAGTTTGTTCTCACCTTCCACGTCTACATGGGTTTCAGGGATCAAACTGAAATCACCAGGCCTTCCTGTTAAGACTTTTATTCACCAAGCCATCTTGACAGCCCTGGTTACACTAATTCTTATGCTGTATGTTCAGCAGGGAGGGTGGGGGGGTGGGGGGTCGGGGGGTCACATGCCTTTAATCCCAGCACCCAGGAGGCAGAGCCAGGCAGATCTCTGTGAGTTCCAAGAAAGGTGCAAGCTACACAGAGAAACCTTGTCTCGAAAAACTAAAAAAAAAAAAAAAAAAAAAATTCCAAAAAAAATTGCTGATAGTGGTTACTGCTTGGGAGTAGTACTGGGGAGAAGAGTGCCAGAGACATGAGGACGTTTACTTGTCTATATCCTTACATACCACAGGTGTTTTTAAAGCAATGTGAGGAATACGTAAGTTTACGTTGTACATTAGCCAATACTGTGGGGGTGGGGTGGGGGGGGGACACAAAACTAGTAATTATTTTGTCTCCGAGGAGAAATCTCATCTTTATGAATGAGTCCAATCATTCGAGTTTTCTGAAAGCCACCACACATATTCATTCACTCATTTAACAATTACTGACACCGACTTCACCATAGGCTCTGCTTTAAGCCAAATAAAGAGAAATGCACAAAACCAGAGGTGCTCCTCACACACTCTAACGGGAACTAATGACAAATGCACACATGGTTTTAATTAGTGAAAAAAGCTACAAAATAAAGAGCCGAGTTTCCAAATGCTCAAAACTTCAAATGTAGCATGTGCCCCCATAATTCACTCACACATGCCAAAATACTGAAGCATTATTTTTGAATCTTAAGTTTGACGTTTGAATTATTCTCTTTCCTTTTTAAATTTATAATTTAGTAGGAAGACACTTAAAAATAGCAAAGGACAGCCGTGTGACTTTAGGCCAACTGACGGCTTTTGACCTGCTTCCTCCTCTGTGAAATGGAGTGCTTAACTTCTCAGGATTGCCACAGAATAACTGTCACTAGTGGCTGGTAACGGGGGTGGGGGGTAGGGGTGGGGGTGGGAGAGGCCGGACCGGGCTGAGTGCCCAAGCAGGCTTTTGGGTGGCGTGCACGCGACAGCGTGGCCTTCTGCAGACCTGCGGGACAGGCAGGCTGCACGAAGAGTAAACTCAGGGCTTTCCGCTTTTCACCCGCGTAGATCTGTGCGCCAAGGGTCCGTTCGGCGGCGCCGCTGGGTGTACCAAGCGCAGCACCGGCCACCGGGCCGGCCAGGCTCCTCCAGCGGCCGCGCGCAAAGGCCGCCTGCGCGGCCAAGTCAAGGCCGCTCCCCGCAGCCGACGGTGCTAGCCGACTTGGCTCGAAGCAGGCGGTGACCTCGCCTCCAACTGCGGCTGTTCGTTTGAATTCTGGCGCCACTCCCACGCCACGTAGAGCCGAGCGGCCCGACAGACTCGGAAGAGACGGGTGGCAGCGTGCCGGCGGGAATGCGCGCAGGAATGAACGAGCACGCGGCACGCGGGCGGCGCGCACCACGCCCCAGCATGGCCCGGAAGAAAAGAGCCACGGCGCGCGCGCTCCCACGCGGGGGCCTCGGGGAAAGGCCACGCCCCCGCACGGCGTCGCGGCCAATCGCTGCGAGAGGGAGGGGCAGCCTCGGTCTCACGCCGCGGAGGCTATAAAGGGAGCCGCGGGCGGCGCGGCTCGTTCTTTTACGCCGGGATCCGAAGGCTTTGTCTTTCGCTGTAGGTGAGTGAGGGCTGTGGGTGGATGACCAAGAGGAATATGATGGCGCAGGGAGAAATTGGGAGGCTTCGGTTTTGTGGGACAGCCTCGGAGGCTTGAGATTAGCTTGCTGTTGCCAACTTATTCGAGGAAATGCGCATCTGCAATGGGAGGCTGCAGGATTAGAGCGTAGGCCCAGAGAGTGTAGCTGGGCGGCCTAACTTAATGGCCGCCGGGGTCTGGTTCCTCAACCCCAGCATGGGTGGGTTCGGACACATCGGGATTTGTGGAGGAAGGTTTTATGAGTTATGTGCTGTTCGGAAGGTACTGGTGCCGTCCAGAGTCGACTGATTACACAATCCTTTCACAGGAACAATGACGCCGTCATTTTCTGGGTCTTCAAAGCAGTTGCAAAGAGATGCCCAGGTAAGGGTGATGCAGCTTAGTTTTTTAACTAAGACTCTTGCCTTGGCAATAGGAAGTGGTGTGGTGCTTAAAATTTTGCTTCTTTTCATTAGATGGAAGAGAGAGGCCCAAACCATCCGAGGGAATTCATAACAAAAAGTAACTTGCTAAAGACCTGACTCTTACTTATTTCAAAAGGTGTGTATTGAGCCTAGATTTTTAATTTTTATCCCATACAGAACATAGTGTAAAATAAAACGTGCGCCAACAGCTTCCGTAATTTTAATTCTGAAACAATGCTGGCCAGCTACTCCATTTTGTAGTCATGTGACTTAAGCCATATGCCTTCAATGCTTGCCTTTTTAATTTGGGGTGGCTATGCTATTAAGATATTAGTCTAATCAGTCATGAATTCTATCTCAAAGATGGTTACCTGGAGAACGACTATAATGCGTAAGAATGAAGTCATCTAGCTGTATAGGACTTTTTATGTAATTAATACACTTACTATGTCATGGTACTTTTTTCTCCCAGCAGTGACTGCCAACGCATAGAGATGCCAACTGCCTATAAGGTTCCTAGAGCTGCTGGGAGAATGAGTGTGAGTGGCTTTTTGTTTTGCTGAACATGGTGTCTTTGGTCTAGTCTATGATGATCCTATCCCGAACCTGAATTCCTGTTGAAAAACTAAAATTACGGATCTGGCTTCTGAGATAGACCATTACAAAGGCACTGTTGTGTTAAGCTTTAGTGTTGGTGGTGTTGTAATGCCTGTGTTTCTTTTTCTAGGGACAGTGGCACAAGGTTTTGCTGGCGTATAAGAATTGGATGTTGTGAACATGCAGAAAAGGCAGACAAAAGAAGAAAATGTGCAGTATTGACTAGGGTTTTGAGATGAGGTCTTTACATAGCCCTGGCCTTGAACTCAACCATCTTGCCTCCTAGGTGCGGGGGATTTTGTGCCAATAAGGTCAACTATGATACTAATTTTTATTAATGGATAGAAGATGAGGTCACAGCTTCTTAAAAAGGGTTGTTGAATTTCATATAAGTGAAAATATTGATTCTTTAATTTTATTGGGTTTAAGATGTGGATGGAATTAAAGCTGTGTGGAAGTTTGCAGTGATTCATGAGAATCTAGTAGGATTATGGCAATCTGTCTAGTGAACAGAATTCAGTGTAAACAGGACAGCATCTGGTTTGGCCTGGACAGTTGAGCCTTGTATGTTAATAGA
This sequence comes from Peromyscus maniculatus bairdii, assembly GCF_049852395.1. NCBI lineage: Eukaryota > Metazoa > Chordata > Mammalia > Rodentia > Cricetidae > Peromyscus > Peromyscus maniculatus. The sequence continues at coordinate 75,898,624 of NC_134858.1, forward strand.
TTGTCTTGCAAATACATATATGACAGCAGTGTAAAACATCAGTTTGACAATTTTGTGACTAAAATTTGTTACAAGCTACATTTCCTTATCCAGCAGGGCTTACTGTAAATGCTGCAATAAATGTTCAGTTGCATCAACAGATAACCTGACTGCCCTTTGTGTTTCTATTTGCATGGTAATTGAGTCTTCGAGGTTGGTGGGCTGGGGGAGGAATTATTAGGTTTCCCTGACATTAACAAGTTACACAACACAATGATAGTGTTTTGTCTGCAGACCAGGTTGGGCTTGAGCCTCAAGTGCTGAGGTTAAGGGTGGCCTGCAGTGCCCACCTTGCCCTTCTAAGTGCCAAGAGTTGAACTTGTGGTTTTTTGAGACGGGGTCTCTACCACTGTCCTGGTGTTCACAACATAGACAGCTGGCCTCAGCTCAGATCCAGCTGCCTCTACCTCAGATTTTAAAATAGTCTCCCAAAGTTCCCTTTGCAAAGTAGTGTCATTGTGCCTAGTTCTAGGTAAATGTTCTAGTGTGCTGTCGTTTTTTAGTTTGATAGAATTACATTTGATTGGCTCCTGCTTTGAAGGGTCTAATCCAATATGGCTTTTCCCAGCCCAGTGTCCTAGAATTTTTTTTTTTTTACTGATGAGCAGAGTCTAGTCTTTCACCTATAGACAACCCAGTTAACTGGTTAAGTCAGTTCCCAGCTTTGATACTATTTAGCTCTGACAATCAGGGACTCTGTTCCATGACATTTTCTTATTTCTGCTGAAATACAGCAATGTTAATAGGTAAATTTCCATCCTATAGACCTTTATAGAACTCAGTGAATAGCAACTTTGGTGTAGGTTTTTGGTATAAGATCTGACCATGGCAACTTTTCCAATTTAGATGCCCTCTTGCCTGGTTGCTGTAAGACATGCACTACTGAATTAAACTGGTAAAAGGGGGGAACCTTAAGTTGTCTCAAGACATCCTAGGGTTTCCTCAATGTCAGATGCTGGTGTATTAATATGACTTATTTTCTTTTGTTATTTTGTCTTACCCAACCCAACCCCGAGAGCTGAAGACTGAATCCGGGGCCTTGTGCTTGGTAGGCAAGCACTCTACCACTGAGCTAAATCCCCAACCCCTGTTTTTTTGTTTTTTTTTGGTTTTTTTTTTTAATGTTTTTATTTCTCCTGATGTTTATAGCTTCCACTAACTGGCCTATTTGTTTTTCTTTAGTACTTTAAAAAGTTTTTTATTTGATGCTCTTGATTGGCTTTATTTTAAGATGGTTTCTATGTAGTCCTGGCTGTGGAACTCTGTAGAAACAGGCTGCCCTCTAACTCGGATCCCCCTGCCTCTGCCTCCTGAGTGCTGGGACTAAAGGCCATGTTGATTGCTATAAATTTCCCTGTCTAGCACTGCTTTGCTGTATCATACAGGTTACATGTTATATTTCCTCTTTTTTTTTTTTTTTTTTTTAATTTGAGGTATTTTTAATTTCCCTATTGATTTCATCATTCATTGGCTATTCAAGAGTAAGTTACTGAATTTCCACGGAAAGTACAAAATGGAGATGCATCTTAGGAGTCTAAGGCAGGAAGATCACTTGAACCCAGATTGGGGCTAACTCAGACAACAGTGAGACCCTCAAGGTTGCACTTTACAAATGATGAGTCGTGAATAACAGTATGTGAAGTGGGGTGGGGACAATATTTGAGTTCTTACTGGTTCTCTAGTTTTTTGTTTTTCTCAGCTTGAAAATTTATCTAAATAGGCTTTAAAAACTGTTATCTTTTGAGGCTAGAGAGATGGCCCAGAGGTTAAGAGCACTGACTGCTCTTCCAGAGGTCCTGAGTTCAATTCCCAGTACCCACATGGTGGCTCACAACCATCTGTAATGAGATCTGGCACCCTCTCCTGTCTACATAATAAATCTTTAAAAAAAAACCTGTCATCTTTTGAGGTCCTATTAATAGATAAGATCTCAGGTCCAGAAACAGGGCCAGATACTTAATAATATTGTATAGTAAATATTTAAAAAACACACACACACACACACACACACAACCGGTGTGGCACATGCCTTTAATCACAGCAGAGGCAAGTGGATCTCTTTTGAGTTCCAAAGCCACCCTGTCTACAGAGCTCCAGGACAGCCAGGGCTATCCAGAAAAACCCTGTCAGGGGATAGGGACTTAAGAAATTTAAGGCACATTGCACTTTATCCAAGCTGGCAAACAGTTAAGAGCAAGGCAAGGTTGTGAAATGGTTTGTTTTGAAGCCCTCTGACCTCTTTCTGCAGTTCCTTCTGTTTATTGTCTTCTAATGGGTCTTTTAATATAGCATATTCAGTTGATCTGAATTACTGTGCGTGCTCTTTATGTATTACAAAGTATTAGTCTGCCAAGGAGCTCAAAGATAAGAATTTCTCTATTCCCTTTGTCAACAGTGGTACAAGATGCCAAGAAAAATCAAAAGCAAGCCAGGAGGAGAGGTGGTGGTTCTACATGGCTTTTAATTCCAACAGAGGCCGAAGCAGTCAGATCTCTTCAATTCTAGGCCAGCCTTGTCTACAGAGGGAGTTCCAGAACAGCCAAGGCTACACAGAAAAACCCTGTCTTAAATATATATATTTATATAACATATATATATATATATATATATATATATATATATATATATATATATATATATATATATATATATAAAAGCAATCTTACAGAAATAGAAAATAAATATTGATTGATCAGTTTGGAAGAGGGCCTCACTATGTAGACCTGGCTAGCTGCTAGCTTGGAACTCACTCAGACGAAGCTGGCCTTGAATTTATAGCAATCCTGCTTCTCAAGTGTAGGAGTTACAGGCATGTGCCACAATGCACAGCAGAATTTTTTTCTATCAAAGGATTAAACAGATTGAGTCAAACCCAATTCAAGAATAGGTAAAAATACAGCCGGGCGGTGGTGGCGCACGCCTTTAATCCCAGCACTCGGGAGGCAGAGCCAGGCGGATCTCTGTGAGTTCGAGGCCAGCCTGGGCTACCAAGTGAGTCCCAGGAAAGGCGCAAAGCTACACAGAGAAACCCTGTCTCGAAAAACCCAAAAAAAAAAAAAAAAAAAAAAAAAAAAAAATACAGTTAGGCCTAAAGAACACCATGCATGCATGCATGCATAAAGTATGGTTTAGAACCTATTTGTGATAAGTTGGTGGGGATGTTGGCATGAGTTGGATGAAAGGAATGGACTAGATCAATGACTGAAGAATTTATACCTGAACAAGAAACAAGTCCAAAAAGGCATCATTTTAGTGGAACTAAATTTGAAAGCTCTACATTTTATAGTTAAAATTAGTTTTCATCAAACTTACTAACTCAAACCTTTTGATACACATTGGATGGCATTTTTTTCACTATGCATGAAAGACTAGCCTTCTACTTTATGGATGTTGACTAAGTAATTCTTTTTGTTAGTAAAAGGCTAATACTAGTCATTATCAGGGGCCTAGAGTTGTTAAGGAACTACCTGAGAGCTCACTAGAGACTCAAGTCTAAAAGAACAGAACAAAAACTTGAACGGGACCTCACTACAATAATATGAAATGTATTTGCTTGTTTCAGACTGGTTTTGCAGGTTGAGAGCAGAATTTACATATCTGGCTTCAGTAACTTTTGCCAACTGGAATTCAGTTGCCCCAGCCTTGTGTCAGGCTTCCAGATAATCTTAAAATATAGTAAGTACAAATTACCATTTGGTGCTTTCTAAAATTAGTTCTATTGCCAGAAACCTAATCTGCACAGCATTTGGTTTCCAGTCAAGTGTCCTCTGAACTGACTAAGGCCGTAAGAGCTTGCTGCTTGCAGTATACGAGCTTCTGGCTGTTTTCATGACTTTTTTCTCCAATTGCCAAGTGGGGATTAGAGCCCTTACCTGGATTTTCTTTCTTTCTTTTTTTTTTTTTTTTTTTAAAGACAGTCTCACTGTGCAGCCCAAGTTGGCCTCAAACCTAACTCAAGTTTCTAAGTATTGGGATTTTATAAGCATGAGCCACCATTCTGGTTCTAGAAGGAATCTTCTTTTTTTTTTTTTTTTTTAATTTTCATGTTCATTGGTGTGAGGGTGTCAGATCTCCTGGGACTGAAGTTACAGACAGTTGTGAGCTGCTATGTTGGTGCTGGGAATTGAACCTGGGCCCTCTGGAAGAACAGCCAGTGCTCTTAACCACTGAGCCATCTCTACAGCCCCTCTAGAGGGAATCTTAACTGAGAAAATGTCCCCTTCGGATTGGTCTATAGGTAAGTCTATGGAGCATTTTCTTGATTAATGGTTGACATAGGAGGGTCCAGCTCACTGGAACAGTACCACCAATGGTGGGAGGGGCTGGATAGTATAAGAAAACAAGCTGAGCTGGGTGGTGGTTGTTGCCAAGCATTTCATCCCCGTGGTCCAGAGACAGGCAGGATCTCTGAGTTCGAGGCCCGCCTGGTTCACAGATCAAGTTCCAGGACAACCAGATCTGCACAGAGAAATCCTCTCTCAAAACGAATGAACAATTCAGTTTCTACCTTGAGTTCTGCCCTGACTTCCCTCGGTGACTGAGTATGGCCTGAGAATTGTAAACTGAAACCCTTTCCTTCCCAAGTTTGTCACGGTGTTTTATCACAGAAGCCATTAACTAAAATAAACTTCTTCCTAAAAATGTTTTTGTTTTTTGTTTTGTCTTTTTTTCAGAGCTGAGGACCGATCCCAGGGCCTTGGGCTTGCTAGGCAAGTGCTCTACCACTGAGCTAAATCCCCAACCCCCCTAAAAATGTTTTAAGTAATTATTTGAAAATCTTCACAATAAGACTGTACATTCAGGGTCTGGCAAGACAGCTCAACAGGAAAAAGCACTTGCCACCAAACTTGATGACCTGAACTTGATCCTGAGAACCCACTCCCCTAACCCTACTTGCCCTCTGATCCTCAAATTCAAACGGTGGCATTCAGCATTTGTGCATGTGCACACACAAATAAACAAAATACAAAAAGAAAGACTATGTTTAGGGACTATCTCTAATCACTAGAGGATTTTCCCTGAACCTATAGAATACATAAAGATTATAAGGAAATAAAGTGTTGCCTCGTGGTATAAGGATGACTCAGAACATGGGACAAAATTTGAAATAGATCACATCAACAAAATGAAGGGTAAACACTGATTATCTCAATAGGTACAGAAGAAAAAAATACTGGATAAACTCAGCATCACTTCATGAAAAAACATTACAAAAATGAGGAATACATTGCTGGGCAGTGGTGTCACATGCCATTAACTCCAGCACTGGGGAGGCAGAGGCAGATGGATCTGAGTTCAAGAACAGCCAAGGCTACACAGAGAAACCCTATCTGACAAAAAAAAAAAAAAAAGGAATAATAAAAAAACTACTCAAGAAACACCATCTGTAACAGTGTTGTCCTGAATAAGAAAAGGACCAAATGTTTCCTTGACAATTGAGAACAAAAAAAGAATTTCCAGTTTCACAACTGTTATTTAATAGAGTTGAGCCAGGCATGGTGACACATGGGTGTAATCCCAGCACTAGAAAGGCAGGTAGGTCTTTTTTAGATTGAGGCCAGACTGGTCTACAGAGTCCCAGGACAGCAAGAACTACATAGTGAGATCCTGTCTCAAAAAAAAATTTTTTTTTAAAAAGGAAGAGAGGGCCTGATGAGATGGCTCAGGGATTCAGAGCACTGGCTGCTCTCCCAGAGGACCTGGGTTCAGTTCCTAGCATGCACATGGCAGCTCACAACTGTTTGTAACTCCAGTTCCAGGGCATCTGGCACCTTCATAGAGACATATATGCAGGCAAAACACCAATGCACATAAAAAATAAAATTTAAAAGAAAGGAAGAGAAAAGAAAAATCAACATTGTTAAAATGTACATGCTTACCAGGTAGTGGTGGCACACCCCTTTGATCCCAGTACTCAGGAGGCAGAGGAAGGCAGACCTCTTAGTTCAAGGACAGCCAGAGGTATACACAGAAACCCTGTCTTGAAAGACAAAAACAAACAAAATGTTAGAAATTCTTGCCAAGATACCAATGACATTTTTTACAGAACTAGAAAAACACTCCTAAAATTGGTGAGGAACCATAAGAGACCTTGAGTAATCGGACATCATTAGCAAAAAGAACAAGGCTGGATGCATTAAAATACCTGACTTGAAAGCATGTTTCAAAGCTATCAACCAAATGGCATAGTACTGGCATGAAACAGACACATAGACCAACGGGACAGAATAAAAAGCCCAGAAATAACTCTGCATATTTATAGCTAACTGATTTTCAACAACGGCAGCAGGAATATATGTTGATGAAAGGAAGCACCTTTATTGAGCCCCCATGCATATAGTAACTATTACTATACTCCCAATTTCCATGAAGTAAGCTTTTTAGGTTCCCCATGTAAACGAGACACAGGGACTTGACATTTAATAGTGGTGAAGCATGTGCCTATCGTGTACGAAGCGTTGTGGGGGAAGATCCTTGTATTTCAGGTTGAATGACAAAAACTCGAATCAAAGGCTTAAGTGTAAGACTTGGGAATAGGAAGCTACTCACAGAACTAAAAAGGCTGCATAGCAATGGACAGAGTGAAGAGAATGCTTAGAGCTGAGCACAGTGACAGACAGTGTGCTGAGAGGCTGATCACAAACTGAAGGGCTGGGGCTGTGGAGACGACTCAGTGCTTGGGAGTGTTCCAGAAGGCTTGAGTTCAAATCCCAGCACCTATTATCAGGTGAGTCACAATCACATGTACCTCCAGCTCCAAGGAGGGATCCCACACCTCTGACTTCTGTGGGTACTTGGATTCACACAGGTATTCAAGTACACAGACACACATACACATACAAACAAAATCTTAAAAAGAATAGAATAAACTGGAAGCGCAGACTGGATAACTTAGTGAGCACCTTCCTCAAAGTAGAAACAGTTCAGCCAATAAGAGACACTTGCTGTCAAGCCGGGGAAACCAGCTTGTCCTCTGACCTCCACATGCATGACATGGCACACCTCAACACACACACACACACACACACACACACACACACACACACACACACACTAAATAGATGTAATGAAAGAGAAGAACAGAACTTGTTTTTTACATATCAAGGAGGAAAGGAGGGTAGAAGGGGAGAGAGAAAGAAGAGGAGGTCTGAGGATAAAACTGAGAGGTAGCGAGCCCATCTAGTATGTGTAAAGTACAGGCTTGAGTCCTCAATACCACAAAAAAAGGGAGGGGAAACCCCTTACAACTGGAAAAATATATTTGTTAATTGTACATCTGACAATATACAGAATATGCAAGAAACTCCAACTCAGTAGCAAACCCTAACTTGATCTCTCTTTTTTTTTTTTTTTTTTTTTTTTTTTTTTTTTTTTTTTTTCTTTTTTGGTTTTTCGAGACAGGGTTTCTCTGTGTAGCTCTGACTGTCCTGGAACTCACTCTGTAGACCAGGCTGGACTCAAACTCACAGAGATCCATCTGCCTCTGCCTCCTGAGTGCTGGGATTAAAGGCATGAGCCACCATTACCCAGCTCTAATTTCTTGAAATGGAAACTAGTAAAGGCACTTGCCACATGAACGTGACCACCTGAATTTGATCCTCAGATACCATAGAGAGAGAACAACTCCTGAAAGTTGTCCTCTGACCTCTATATTCATGCCCATACTCATGTATTCATCATACATGCATGAACAACAAAAATTTACATCAGGCAATGGTGGCACACACCTTTGATCCCAGCACTCGAGAGGCAGAGCCAGGTGAGCCAGGTGAATCTCTGTGAGTTCCAGGCCAGCCTGGTCTACAGAGTGAGATCCAGGACAAGCTCCAAAAGCTACACAGAGAAACCCTGTCTGGAGAAGAAAAAAAAAAAAGAGTAACAAACAAACAAAAACAGGTGCAAGGTTATTTTATTTATTTTTGATACTATCAGGGGTGAATCCAGGATTTTACACATTCTGGTCAAATGCTCTATTATTGAGCTACATCTCCCAGAGATTTTTGTTTTGTTTTATTTTTCAGATGTTATTCATATGCCCCATATGCTAGTTTCAAATTCATGGGCTCCAGTGAATCTCCCACATCACTAAAGTAGCCAGGAGTAGGAGAACTCACCGCATCACACACAAAGCCAACAAGCTAAATAAGACAACCAGGGGAATGATGGAAAAGAGAAGTAATCGATAAATTGAGCTCTGTGGTATTCCACAGTTAGGACATTTCAGATTCATTTCGTTCAAATTCCAGACATATTGTGTTGTCAGGTTCAGGTGCTGCATGTGGAACAGGAATCGGGAATGATGAAGGAGACCTAAAGCCAAATGAGCAGGAAAAAAACAAAAAAACAAAAACAACAACAACAAAAAAAAAAAACAACCCAGGGATGAGAACGACACAAATAACCCCCCCCCCGGGGGGGGGGGGCAGGGGGAGGACACTTGGAATTTTATGCACAGCACTGCATGGGAAGAAAATGGAAAGGGTGACTTTTTGGATGACAGATTTGCAAAGTAATAAAGTAACCTTCAGGAAAAAATGAGATGAGAAATTTAACAGGTGTAATAAGGGTTTTCATCAGACCTTGTGGAACTCGGGGAAACAGAGTTGGTCAAGGTCACAGGTTTGTCTCACAGTGTTAAAATGTCAGTGGAGGCTGGAAACTACCTATTTGAATGAGGTTAACTGCATATTTCTTCATTATTCTCCTACTGTGCTTATCAGCTTGGGAGCAGAAAACAGATAACCAGTTTAATCGAATTTAGGAATAAATCACCTGGGAGGATCGGAGCAAGGGCTGTCAAGGGTATTGAGGACACAGGAAAAGTGTTAAAACTATGGATCTTAAGGTCCAGGCTGCTGGATCCAGGATGGACATAAAGATTCTGCTAGGAAACTATCCCAAGTAAGAGTGAACACTAGGTGTGCCATAGGCAGGTACTGGTAAAAACTAAGTAAAATCAGACCCTCCCTGACGATGCTACACAGAAGCCCATAGCTTATCATTTTTTGGATTCCTGGTTTATCCTTCTCTAGCCCTGAAGCTTGAGTTCATTGAAAACAGAGACTGTCACAGCTGTGTGTTCTATAAAGTCAATGGACAGAGTGGGGTAAAGACTTCTATGGAATATTTTTCTAGTTGAATGAAATTCAGTGTGTGTATTTAAGGTGAACACTGGTTATGTATGATTTAAATTTTCTGAAACAAACAAAAGAAATAAGAAAATCTGGAAGCTGTTGAGGATGGTTTATGTATATTCCCCTCCAAATTCACATGTTAACATGCTCCAAAGAAATGCAATCCAGACTGAAAGTCTCCACCTGTGATAAAATTCAGAAACCAGAATCAAGAGGCACCCATATTTTTTGTTTGTTTGTTTTGTTTTATTTTTTATTATTATTATTTTTTGTTTTTTGTTTTTTGAGACAGGTCTCTGGCTCCTGCTGTCCTGGAACTCACTCTGTAGAACAGGCTGGCCTCAAACTCAAAGATCTACCTGCCTCTACACCCCCGGCTGCCGGGATTAAAGGGGTATGACGTACTCAAATCTTATTTTTTAAAAAAGATTTAGCCGGGCAGTGTGGTGGCTCACACCTTTAATCCCAGCACTCTGGAGGCAGAGGCAGGAGGATCTCTGTGAGTTTGAGGTCAGCCTGGGCTACAGAGTGAGTTCCAGGAAAGACTCCAAAGCTACACAGAGAAACCCTGTCTCGAAAAAATGAAAAGATTTATTTTTATTTATATATATAAGTGTTTTACTTGCATGTATGTCTGTGCACCTTATGTTTACGTGCCTACAGAGCCCAGAAAAAGGTGTGTCATATCCCCTGGAACTGAAGATACAAGCAGTTGTGTGCCGCCATGTGGATGCTGAAAGAACAGCCTAGCACCATCACAGAGCTGTCTCTCCAGCCCCAGACATCATTTTCATTACTGACCCAGAGGACGTTGGTGTTTGGTGTCCATTCTCTCACTACTGTAATTACTTTTATCAGGTATCAGCGACAATCCCGGAAGCACCCCCCCCCCTTTTTTTTATTTAATGTCGAATGTTGTGTATTGAAGGAGGAAAGAGGTCTTAAATACAGGCTTACAGCACAATGGGAGAACCTCGGAGGGCAGAAGTTCCCTACTGATGTTTTACAATCTTGCATCTAAGCTGTTAATGCCCATTATGCAGGATACACAGACAAAGAACTTCTTTTAAGCATTTAGGAGGAAGCACACTTTTGTATAAAAAGAGGTAATGTAGGCCGGGTGGTGGTGGCCCATGCCTTTAATCCCAGCACTCGGGAGGCAGAGGCAGGCAGATCTCAGTGAGTTGGAAGCCAGCCTGGTTTACAAAGTGAAATGCAGGACAGCCAGGACTGTTACACAGAGAAACCCTGTCTCAAAAAAAAAAAAAAAAAAAGCCGGGAAGCGGTGACACATGCCTTTAGTCCCAGAGCCAGGTGGATCTCTGTTAGTTCGAGGCCAGCCTGGTCTACAGAGCAAAGTCCAGGACAGGCACCAAAACTACACAGAGAAATCCTATCTCAAAAAACAAAGCAAAACAAAAAAAAAATAGGTAATGTATGTAGCCTATGTTTTTATTGTTGCTAATATTTATATTGTAATATTTATATTTAATATAATTTAACAATATTTAATATAATTTAACATTTAATAATATTTATATTGTAATAACTAGAGGTTAATTTGTTTATGTATATAATATGTATATATTTATATTTAAAATTTAAAAATGAGCAAGGCCTGGGAGTGTACACCTTTAATCCCAGCACTTGGGAAGCAGAGGCAGGAGGATCTCTGTGAGTTAGAGGTGTGACTGATCTATACAGCCAGGCTTATGTAGAGAGATTCTGTCTCAACCTGGTGCACATCTTTTATCCCAGCAACCAAGGTAGGAGGATCTCTTGTGAGTTTAAGGCCAGCCTAGTCTAGATAGTGAGTTCCAAGGCAGTCAGGACTACATAGTGAGACCCTGCCTCCAAAAGTAAAAAAAAAAAGAAAAGAAAAGAAAGAAACCAAAAACAAAACAACAAACAATAAATAAACAAGTAAATAAATAAAATTTTAAAATGAGTGCAAAAACACTCTCAGAGAACTGGCAAGATGACTAAGCTGGTAAAGACACTTGTCAAGCCTAACAGCCTGAGTTCCATTCCTAAGACACATGGGAGAAGGAAAGAACTAATTCCTGCAAGTTGTCTATTGACCTCCACACATGTGGCCTGCTACATACCTGTACGTGTACACACACACACACACACACACACACACACACATTGTAATTTAAAAAATTTTAAAAATATCTCAGAGTTTGATAGCTCCATAATGTCAAAACAGCTTTGAAATTGTGGATCCATCTCAACATGTGTGAATACAGCTCTCTATTTGCAGATGGCGGTGGGTGGGGGGCAGCTTGGGCGTGTTGAGGCATGGTTTCATGTATGTTACACTGGCTGAACTCTTGACAAAGCTGAGGCTGATCTTGAACTCCTGACTGTCCTGTCTCCACCTCCTAAGGGCTGGGATTACAGGTGAATGCCACCATGGCTTTACTTTCTTTAAGCATCTGGTTTGCTTTATATCTGATAAGCTATTTTTGGTATCAAGTCATCTTAATAGGCTAGATGTGTGATGATTCAGAAACATACAAAGGTTCACACTCATTTGTTCATTAAATAAACAAGTACTCAATGGTTAGCATGTGTGGGTATTGTTCTGTGATGGCAATGAATCAAACAGATGAGAATTCCTGTCTTTGTGGAGCTCATAGTTTAAAAGCAAAGGAAGAATACCACCAATAGTATAAAGCGTGCTACCAAATGAAAACTGATATAAAAATAGAATATGGGCTGTTGGGTGGGTTTGGAGAGGTAATTGTTGTTGTTACTTTGGTTAAACACAGACTCTGATGCTTGCTAACTACATGTTCTACCACTGAGTTATACCACTAGCAAATTATTACACAATTGCAAACTATTGCAATATTAAATGGGGTTGACAGGAAAGATGTCCATAAAAAGTTGAGATTAATGAAGCAAAAGTTTTTAGAGTATTAAGGATTGAACTATGCACTTACATCTGGGAGAGGGCCTTTTCCATGGCAGTGCCTCGGGGACAAGAGTATGCACAGCAGGGGGAGAGTAGAAACAGGATACTCGGATTATATAGACCCTCATGAGTCATCCAAAACTGCGGTGAAATGGGAAGCACTGCGAAAGAAAACATAGACTCTAAAAATGATTCATGCACATTTAATGCCTGAACCCCCCAGGGCCCAGAGAGTGACTCCTAAATACCTTTTACTGTTTGAAGAAATCAGAGCTCAAAGGAGAAAGGCTGACTACAGATCTGAAACAAGGATTGTATGAAATGTGCTTGGGAAATCTTTCTCTAGGAGAGTCCAAGGAAGCCAAACTGCCAAGAGTGTGTTAGAAGAACTCAGGAGCTTGCTTGGAGGAGCTCCCACTGACAAAAGAGGGAACACATTTCAACTTGAGCAGTTGAGAAGTACCTAGGAGACTATCTTAGCACACCTCTGGACATGTCTGTAAGAGCATCTCCAGAGAGGATTAGCTAGGGGGGCAACGCCCACTCTGAATATGGCAGGCTGGGGGGTCAGAATTGAGTAAAGCAAGGAAACTAGAAGCTAAGTTCAGGCATTGTGTCTCTCTGCTTCCTGGCTGCCACGAGGTTTGGAGTATTGTTCCTTACACCCTTCTGCCACAATGGACTGAATTCATGAGACAAAATAAATCTTTTCTCTTTAAATTGTTTTTTTCTTGGGTATTTGGTTACAGAAACAACAAAAAGCTAACAGAGAAGTTGATGCCAGAGATGTGGGGTCGTTGTAGGGTCCTTTTTTTGGTGGTGGTGGTGGGGGGGGGGATCGAGACATGGTTTCACTGTGTAGCTAGCCTTGGCTGTCCTGGAATTCACTCTGTAGACCAGGCTACTCACAGAGATCTGCCTGCCTCTGTCTCCCAAGTGCTGGGATTAAAGGTGTGTACCACCACTACCTACCATAGTGTTTATTCCTTTTTTGTTTTGTTTTGTTTTTCAAGACAGGGTTTCTCTGTGTTACAGCTCTGGCTGTACTGGAACTCACTTTGTAGACCAGGCTGGCCTGGAACTCACAGAGATCTGCCTCCCTCTGCCTCCCGAGTACTGGGATTAAAGGCCTGCACCACCACAGACCAGCATGTTTATTCTTGATGGATGTGATTTAGAAGCCTTTGGAATCATTGGTGGGAGCAATTTGGAAAAATTTAGGTATGCAGGCCAGTAGAGAAATTCTAGAATGTGGCAGGCAGACAGAACTTAATGGGGAATCTAGTTAGGGTCCTGAAAATTAGACTGCTGATAAGAATTTGGACAGATCAAGGCGGTGGTGGCGCACCCTTTAATCCCAGCACTTGGGAGGCAGAGGCAGGAGGATCTCTGTGAGTTCGAGGCCAGCCTGGTCTATAGAGTGAGATCCAGGACAGGCTCCAAAGCTACACAGAGAAACCCTGTCTCAAAAAACCAAAAAAAAAAAAAAAAAAAAGAAGAAGAATTTGGACAGAAAAGACTGCTCATGAGGTTTCAATGAGAAAGAGGACTGGACTGGGAAAAATGTGGACAAGGTATTTGGGGGGGGGTTGTTTTGTTTTTGCCACAATGTAACATTTTATGTGTGTTCTTGACCTAAGATTCTGTGGTTGGTTGTGTCTAATGGATTAAGTTAGTGAAGAAAATGTGATGGCTTCCCACATTCTGGCTTTCACATGACTATTATTGGCTGCCTTAGCTTCTAATTGCACAGGGCCACCTAGGAAAGTATTTCTCCATTTTTAGCCATCTAGTCACTCAAAGGCCACTGCAGCTATTATCCAAAGGTGGCCGGGTACTGCTCTAGCTATCAGCTGACCTTGGCATTACAGGTGTTACAAGCACATATAATGTAAGAGTTATAGGCCGGGCGGTGGTGGCGCACGCCTTTAATCCCAGCACTCGGGAGGCAGAGCCAGGCGGATCTCTGTGAGTTCGAGGCCAGCCTGGTCTACCAAGTGAGTTCCAGGAGAGGCGCAAAGCTACACAAGAGAAACCCTGTCTCGAAAAACCAAAAAAAAAAAAAAAAAAAAAAAAAAAAAAAGAGTTATAGGATCAGCCAGGCACAGTGGCACACATGTGTAATACCTTCACTAGGGATGCAAAGACCGAAGGATGAGGAACTGAAAGCCAGCTACACAGCAGCGTTGAGGCTAACACTGGCTACATGAGCCTTGGTCCTCCTCAAAATGAATGACTAAAACAAAGTTATAGGGTCCTTGAGGCTTTCACTTAGAGTTCATAGGAAGGCCTGAGAAGCCAGATGATGCATTGCATAGTAAAGATTCCTGTCGGCTTCCCTCGGAAGATCGATATGTGAAGTTCCGAGAATAAGGCTAAAGCTCCATAAGAGAGCATGTGAAGTTAGAGATGCCAAGAACGTGGAATGTCTGCCTAGGAAGTCTGCAGGCACCACGCGGTCCCAGCCCAAGAGCGGGCTGGAATTGACACAGCCGCAGGGGTGGCACTTCCTAAACCCTTTGGAATGCTTATCATATCATGTGCCCTAGATGCTATGTATGGGGCTATAGGGTTTAAAGTTTGCCATTCTGGATTCCAGTCCTGATTTCTATGCCTCCGCTCCTCTCTTTTGGGACAAGAATACCTACTCTGTGTCATTGTGTTTTTAGGGGCACATAACTTACTTTGTAATTTTGTGAGAGTTTCACAATAAGTTATCTGCCTGGAGTCTCAGAGGAGATGTTGGTGTTAAACTTTTTTTTTTTTTTTTAAGACAGGGTTTCTTAACATAACAGCCTGGCTGTCCTGGAATTTGCTTTGTAGACCAGGCTGGCCTTTAACTCACAAGAGAGCCACCTGTCTCTACGTCCCAGTGCTGGAATTAAAGGCATGGCCCACCACGCCTGGCTGTATTTGAACTTTCAAACATGTTGAACCTGTTGTGGCTTTGAGACTCTTGAAGAGAGACTAAATCACATGACAGGAAGAACATGAACCTCTAGATTTGACTTAAGGCTCACTTTATCAGAAAAATTAATTTCTTTCTCTTGTTTAAAACTTATTCTTTTCAGCTGGGCGGTTGTGGCATACACCTTTAATCCCAGCACTTGGCAGGCAGAGGCAGGTGGATCTCTGTGAGTTTGAGGCTAGCCTGGGCTACAGAGTGAGTTCCAGAACAGGTGCCAAAGCTATATAGAAAAACCCTGTCTCGGAAAAAAAAATGTATTCTTCTCACATACAATACATCCCAAATGCAGTTTTCCTCCATCTACTCCTCCCAGCGCCCCTCTCTGCCTCCCTTCTCCCTCAGATCCACTCCTTCTCTATTTCTCTTCAGAAAAGAGCAGGCCTCCCAAAGATATCAATCAAACAAAACATAAGTTACAATAAGACCAGGCACAGCCGGGCGGTGTTGGCACATGCCTTTAATCCCAGCACTTGGGAGGCAGAGGCAGGTGGATTTTTGGGAGTTCGAGGCCAGCCTGGTCTACAGAGCAAGATCCAGAAAAGGCACAAAGCTACACAGAGAAACCCTGTCTCAAAAAACCAAAAAAAAAAAAAAAAAAAAAAAAAAGACCAGGCACAAACCCTTATATCAGGGCTGGACAAGGCAACTCAGTAGGAGGAAAAGGGTCCCAAGAGCAGGTGAAAGAGCCAGAGACACCCCAACCCCCACTTTTAGGAGTCCTACAAGAACACCAAGCTAACAACCATAACATAATAGGACTTAGCACAGACCCCCATGCTCCATGATTGCCAATTCAGTCTCTCCAAGCCCCTATGAGCCCTGCTTAGTTAATTCTGTGGGCCATGTCCTCGACCCCTCTGGCTCCTTCCTCCCCCTTTTCTGCAGAATTACCCAATCTCCACCTGATGTTTGACTATGGGTCTCTGCATCTGTTCCCATCCCCTGCCGGAGGAAGCCTCTCTGATGATGGTTGGACTAAGCACTGATCTCTTCTTCTGACTTGAAATTTTTCTTTTCTTTCTTCTTTCTTATTTTGTTTTTGTTCTGAGACAGGGTTTCTCTGTGTTACAGTCCTGGCTGTCCTGGAACTCACTCTGTAGACCACACTGGCTGCCCTCAAACTCACAGAGATCTGCCAGCCTCTACTAAGATTAAAGGCATACACCACCATGCCTGACTGAAAAATTTATTTTCAATTTTTCAATAAAAAAGAAATGCCTAGGAAATCATCACAGAACACATCTGGTGTGTCTATGAAGGCCTTTAAGAGAGTAATAGGGAAGAGCCACCCTAAATGTGAACATCCACCCAAGATTGGATACCAGGGAAGAATAAAAGAAGGCTGTGAGTGAGCGCAGGTATTCTGCCTCTCTGCTTTTTGGCTGCTGAGGTGAGCAAGTTGGCTCTACCATACTCCTTCAGTCATGATGACGGAAGCCTCTGGCCATGATCAAATGTCTATTTTCCCTCCTCTAAGTTGTTTTTTTCTAGGTATTTTATGACAGTGACAAGAAAGCTAAATATAATGTCACAGGTTATTCATGCCAAAACTGTAGCTGAAAGGTCTTTTCAACACTAAGTATGCCAGTGGATAACCAGATAGAAAGTGAGAATAAGTTTCTTCTTATTGATTTATTTCAGTAAGTAATTAAAATACACTGATAATCATAATGGCATCACTTTCTCCTCTTTCATGTATATGGGTGGGTTTTTTTCTTCTTACATGTATATCTGTGCACCCCCAAGAATGCCTGGTGCCCACAGAGGCTGAAAGAGAGTGTCAGATCACCTGGGACTATAATGATAGACGGTTGTGAGCCACCATGTTGTTGATGAAACTGAATTCTGGTCCTCTGGAAGAACGGTAAGTGCTTTTAACCACTAAGTCATCTCTTTAGCCCCAATATCACCACTTTTCATTTTGTTTGTTTGTTTGTTTTTTGAGACAAGAGTTTCTTTTCGTAGCCTTTGCTATCCTAGAACTAGCTTTGTAGACCAGGCTGGCCTTGAACTCGTAGGGATCCACCTGCCTCTGCCTCTAAAATGCTAGGGTAGAAGGTATGTGCTACTGCTGCCCGGCTTAATATCATCACTTTTCAAGGTCTAATAAATTAATATATGCAGGCACTGATCCTGTTGACATCAAACAAGAGACGCAACCAGATAGTATATGTTCCTGACAACAATGTACATTGCCTATGAAGAGCTCTTGCCTAAAAGAGTAAAGATTGACTTACCAAAAGCAATCTACAGATTCAATGCAATCCCCGTCAAACTCCCAACACAATTCTTCACAGACTTGGAAAGAAAAATACTCAACTTTATATGGAAAAACAAAAGCTAAAAGATTCCTATACGATAAAGCAACCTTTGGAGGCATCACCATCCCTGACCTCAAGCTCTACTATAGAGCTATAGTAATAAAAACAGCTTGGTACTGGTACAAAAACCGACACATGGACCAATGGAATCGAATTGAAGACCCTGACATTAATTCATGCACATATGAACACCTGGTTTTTTGACAAAGGAGCCAAAACTATACAATGGAAAAAAGAAAGTATCTTCAACAAATGGTGCTGGCAAAACTGGATGTCGATATGTAAAAGGTTACAAATAGATGCATATCTGTCACCATGCACAAAACTCAAGTCCAAGTGGATCAAAGACCTGAACATAAATCCAGTTACACTAAACTTAATAGAAAAGAAAGTAGGGAGCACTCTTGAATGCATTGGCACCGGAGACCATTTCCTAACTAAAACACCAACAGCACAGACCCTGAGCACAACAATTTATAAATGGGACCTCTCAAAATTGAGAAGCTTTTGCAGGGCAAAAGACACGGTCAATAAGACAAAAAGACAGCCAACAGAATGGGAAAAGATCTTCACCAACCCCACATCTGACAGAGGATTGATCTCCACAGTATATAAAGAACTCAAAAAACTAGACATCAAAATACTAAACAGTCCAATTAAAAAATGGGCTAAAGAGCTAAACAGAATTCACAAAACAAGAACTACAAATGGCTGAAAGACATTTAAAGAAATGCTCAACATTCTTAATCATCAGAGAAATGCAAATCAAAACGACTCTGAGATACCACCTTACACCTGTCAGAATGGCTACGATGAAAAACACCAATGACAGTCAGTGTTGGAGAGGATGTGGAGCAAAGGGAACACTCCTCCACTCTTGGTGGGAATGTAAACTTGTACAACCACTCTGGAAATCAGTATGGCGGTTTCTCAGAAAATTAGGAATCGAACTACCTCAAGGCCCAGCCATCCCACTCTTGGGCATATACCCAAGGAATGCTGATTCATACCATAAAGATACATGCTCAGCTATGTTCACAGCAGCACTATTTGTAATAGCCAGAACCTGGAAACAACCTAGATGCCCGTCAATGGAAGAATGGATGAAAAAAAATGTGGTACATATACACAATGGAGTACTACTCAGCAGAGAAAAACAATGAAAGCATGAAATTTGCAGGCAAATGGATGGAACTAGAAAAAATCATCCTGAGTGAGGTAACCCAAACCCAGAAAGACAGTCATAGTATGTACTCACTCATAAGTATATTATAGATATAAAATAAAGAACAATCAGACTATAACCCATAGAACCATGGAGGCTATATATATAGCATGGAGGTCCCTAGGACGACTGTGATTTATAATAAATTTCGGTTTTACTCAAAAAAAAAAAAAGATGCTAGATCGTGTTTACAGTAATATTAAAAAAAAAAAACTGGAGGAGGCGGGAATGGGGGGTGGGCTCGGGGGAAGGGGAGAGGGAGGAGAACAAGGGAATCCGTGGCTCATATGTAGAATTGTATTGTAAAATAAAATAAAATAAAATAAAATAAAAAACAAAAAAAAGGAGCAAAGATTGAATATGAATTTAATAAAGCATTTGGGTATAACTGCTAATTTAGAGAACACACAGAACTATAATAAAAAAATACAAACGATGGGAAAGTAAATGTTTTATTTAACATATGTATCACGAGTTAAAAAAAAACAGCAACAACCAAAACAAACAAACAAACAAACAAAAAACCAAAAAACCCACCCTACCAGCCAGGCGCATACCTTTCATCCCAGCACTCAGGAGGTAGAAGACAGGCTAATATCTATGAGACTGCGACCAGCCTGGTCTACAAAGTGAGTTCCAGGACAGTCAGAGCTATGCAGAGAAACCCTGTCTCAAAAAACCAAAACCAAAACAAAACATCACCCTAACAAATGAGATGAATGGGTAACTTTTAAACTTAGAGACTAGGTAGATACAGCTATATTCCCAATGTTTGTACTTGGATTCTGAATCAATATTGTAAGAAATTAGGACATTTAATGAGATATCTGAACATTGACTTTGTATTTCACATAATTAGGAGATCATTGGGGCTTTTGTGTGTGTGGTGTGTGTGTGTGTGTGTGTGTGTGTGTGTGAGAGAGAGAGAGAGAGAGAGAGAGAGAGAGAGAGAGAGAGAGAGAGAGAGAGAGAGAGAGAGAAGAATCATACAGGTATACAATGTGACTGACTGACTGATTCTCACTCACTATGAAGTCCTGACTGGCCTGGAACCTGTTATGTAAAACAGGCTGGCCTTGAACTCACAGAGAACTGCCTGCCTCTGCCTCCTGAGTCTCTGAATTAAAGATGTATGCCATCAATGGGGCTTTTGTTTGGTATGATAATGGTGTTGTTTCTGATTTGTTATTATAAATACATACTGAATTCTTTATGGATGAAACTGATGTTTACGATTTGCTACAGAATAGTATGAAAATCTGAGTTAGGGCTTGAGTAAGTATAAGCAAAGCAAAATTAGTCTCAAATTAACAAATATGGAAGCTGGAAAATGGGTTCATGGAAATGTCTTTTCTTTTCTCTTTTTTTTTTCTCCTTTTTGGTTTTTCAAGACAGGAGATGGGGTTTCTCTGTGTAACAGTCCTGACTATCCTGGAACTTGCTTTTTAGACCACCTGGCCTTGAACTTACTGAGATCCACCTGCCTCTGCCTCCCCAGTGCTGGGATTAAAGGTATGTGCTACCACCGCCTGACTATCTTTTTAGTTTTAAAAATGAAATCAACTTGAAATTTTTTAAATATTTATTTATTAATTTTATGGTGTTAAAGAGACGCAAATGTGCCATAGTGCTCTCATAGAGGTCAAACGACAACTTGCAATAAATAGTTGATTCTCTTCTTCCAACAAGTGGGTCCTAGGGATCAAACTCAGGTCCTCGGATTTAGTGGCAAGTGCTCTTACCTGCTAAGTCCTTTTGCCACCTTAAAATCAACTTTTCAAAACAAAGTTAAACATTTTATAAAGTTTTAATGGGCCAGCGAGATGGTCCAGTGGATAAAGGGACTTGCTGCTAACATGTCTGATGGCCTGAGTTCAGTTTCCAGTTCCCACATGTGAGTTCCAGGACAACCAGCACTATACAGAAAAACCCTGTTGGCGGATCTCTGTGAGTTTGAGGCCAGCCTGGTCTACAGAATGAGATCCAGGACAGGCACCAAAACTACACAGAGAAACCCTGTCTCAAAAAAAAAAATATATAATGTAGTGTTCTGTGCATTAGCTATAATTGTTAACAAAATTGAGTGCTTCTATTTCATCTAAATAAATAAATAAATAAATAAATAAATAAATAAATAAATAAATAAATAAATAAATAAATAGTATTTGAGACACTATAGTTGAACAAGTTCATCAGATTCCTCCACCTAGAACTATGTATGGTTAGCCTGGAAGTTTCTTTTAGTGGCACTTGATAGCATGTATGAAGACCCTGAGCAGAAACCCAGCACTAATGTGTGTGTGTGTGTGTGTGTGTGTGTGTGATTTGTCACACGCTTGTACAAACAACTAAATACAGCTTCTCACCAGTTTCTCTTTTCCCTTCCTCCTTCCCCCTTCAACAGTCTCCCATATGTAAATGGAGAGGTGACCTTGAACTTCTGATCTTTCTACTTCTACTTCCTGAATATAAGTTTACAGGCACAGTTCTACTAAGCCTGGTTTCATATTGTGCTAGGAATGAAACCCAGGGCTTTGTACGTATCTTGCAACTTAAAAAACATATCATCATATTAGAATAAATTTATTCTCCATGCTCTGTCTCAGCTTCTTAGTCTACCTTCTGTGACTTATTTGAAGGGAATTTACAAAGTGACGACATTACTCCTAGGAAGAGGTGACCAAATGTCTATTCACCCTAGATCAGAAACTGAGGACAGGTTAAGGATACTGCCAAAGTTCAAACTTGATGAAGCAATGAATTTATTGGAGTTATTTACAGGATCAGAAATTACTCAGGTAACTGAATCACCAAAATCTCACCCCAGCAAGGATGACAACTCATGCAGGCTGGAAACCTGGAACTCACTGCACACCTCGAAGGAGGTTCAACAGGTCAGGACGTGTCCCTTCCAGGCAGCTTAGCTGGTCTCTTCCTCCTCCAGACAGCCCAGCTGCTCTAAGCTTCTTCTGGGCAGTTCAGCTGGTTTGGAGTTCATTCAGCAGTCCTTACTACTTATATATGCTAGTGAAGGGAGCGGTCCAGTGTGTCTGATCAGTTTCAGGGACTTCCTGAAGTCTTTGCAATATGGAATGTTTCACCTCCCCGAGAATATCCTGTGTCTTAAATAGCTTCCCCCCAAGATAGGTTTTTATATCAGAGTGCCACACAACAAATGTTGATTATTTTCATTCAGTTCTGTAAGCAATTAATTTGATACCAGCCCCATCAGCTTCACCTTTTCACACAGATAACTATAGAAATGTCTCTTCTCATTATAACTGTTTTATCTTTGAAAGATGAATTTGGCTTCTGTGTGTTTAAATTTGTCAGATTATTAAAACTTACAATTAGTAGTGTACTTGGTAGGTAGGAGAAATGTATCTCACAAGAAATTATATGGTGTCTCATTTCCTTTGCTCAGGAAAGTCATTTTTTTGTTGTTTTTTGTTTGTGTTTTTCAAGACAGGGTTTCTCTGTGTAGCCCTGGCTGTCCCAGAATGCACTCTGTAGACCAGGCTGGCCTTGATCTCACAGAGATCCACCTGCCTTTGCTTCCTGAGTGCTGGGATTAAAGGCATGTACCACCACTGTCCAGGAAAGTCATTTTGACTAACAGAATGCATGAAGGATGACAATGCATTACACAAGACAGCTAGTATTCTAATATTCCTTTTCTGATTAGTTCTGCCCTATTTCTTTATGATCTCCTCGCAATCCAATAAGCTCTATATCTATCCATCTTCTTGTTATGAGAATTTCAAGTATGATTTTTGAAAACTGAAAGAACAATGTATTAGATACTTGAAGAACATCTGTCTTCTCCTTTTCAAATCATTAATGTAACTGATTAAAGATCTATATAATATTCTTTTGCTATATAATTTAAAAAATTCATATTAATTGATGATCTCCACTGTTTCAGCATTTTGTAAAATTTAGAGAACATTACATAATTTAAAAAGATTTATTATATATGTGTGTTTTGTCTGCTAGTCTGTATGTGTACATGTGCATGCTTGGTGCCTGCAGAGGTCAGAAGAGCTTGTCAGATGCCTTGGAACTGGAGTTACAGATGGTTGTAAACCATCATGAGGGTACCTGTTACTAAACCAGGTCCTCTGCAAGAGCAGCAAGTACTCTTAACTACTGAACTGTTTCTCTGTCCCCATGTTTTTTTTTTTTTTTTTAAGGACAAATTACTAAATTTAATGGAAACTTCCAAAACATACCATTTTATGTTCTAACAAGTCAGTCACTCTTCATCACTGTGACAAAATGCCAGAAGCAATATAAAAGAAAACTTTTGTCTTGGCCCATAGTTTCTGAGATGGTTAGCTTGCTCTGTAGCATCCAGGATATTGTAAAGTAGAACACCTAGGCAACAGGTATTACTGTTCTCATATCAGCCAAGAAGAAAAGGAGAAGGAAGGCGCCATGGGCAAGATAAATTAATCCAGGGCACTCCCATTCCATTTAGGCCACATCTCCTAGTTTACACTACTTCCTAATAGTGCCATCAAATTATGAATCCATTGCGGATTAATACACCAATGAATACCACAATCCAGTTAGTTTTGAAAAGCCCATCATCTGGCAATCATATTTCCTACCACTGAACTTTTGAAGCTATTTAATATCCAAGCAATACCTCAAAATATCTTTTTTGTTTGTTTGCTTTGTTTTTATTTTTGTTTTTCCAGACAGAGTTTTTCTGTATAACAGTCATGGATGCCCTGGAACTCAGTGAGATCCCAAGTGCTGGAACTAAAGGCGTGCACCACCACATCCCAGCTTTAAAATAGCTTTAAAATAATCACTGTCATCTCTATCTTATGATATTTTTTCATGAAGTTAATTTGAAACTCAACTCAAAATGTCTTAAACTATACAAGGAGTTTCATAGCTCTTGGGAAGGTCATTGCTGATGTATATAAATTGGTTTAGTGGGGTTGGGGATTCAGCTCGGTGGTAGAGGGCTTGCCTAGCAAGCGCAAGGCCCTAGGTTTGGTCCTCAGAGACAGGGTTTCTTTGTGTAGCTTTGTGCCTTTCCTGGAACTCACTCTATAACCCAGGCTGGCCTCAAACTCACAGAGATCCTCCTGGCTCTGCCTCTTAAGTGCTGGGATTAAAGGCGTGCGCCACCACCGCCTGGCTTTGGCCAATTCCTTAATGCTGAAACTTTAAGGTACTTTGACTATGACCATGATGACTAATTATATGATCAATGGATTCTCCAAATAGTTAACATTTCACTAGTGTATTTAGTTACTTTTCTGTTGCTATAATAAAAATACAAATTGTCGAAGACAACTTTGAGAAGAATGAGTTTATTTTGGCTTATGTTTTTAGAGGGCTAACAGTCCGTCACCAAGGGGAGGTATGGCAGCAAGCAGCAGGTGTGGTGGCAGGAAAGGATGAAGAGAGTTCACATCTTTTACCTCAAGCTTGAAACAGAGAGCGCAAACTAGAAGTAGGGGAGACTTTAAAATCCTACCCCCGGTGATACACTTCCTCCATCAAGTCCATAACTACTAAACCTCCCTAAACATCACTGCCAGTATTCAAATACCTGAGTCCACAGGGAGGGGTTGGGAGGACATTCTCATTTAAAACACTACATTCCACTTCTTAACCCCCATAGTTCCATGGCTGTATCCTAATGCAAAATGCACTTAGTCCAACTTGAGATGTCTGGATAGTCTTTTACAGTCTCACCATTGTTTAAAAGTCTAAACTCTCTTCTGAGACACAAGGCAATCTTTTTTGTTTGTTTGTTTGTTGTTTTGTTTGTTGTTTTTTGTTTTTTGAGACAGGGTTTCTCTGTGTAGTTTTGGTGCCTGTCCTGATCTTGCCCTGTAGACCAGATTGGCCTTGAATTCACAGAGATCTGCCTAGCTCTGCCTCCCAAGTGCTGGGATTAAAGGCATGTGCCACCAAGCCTAGCTCAAGATAATCTCTTAATTGTAATTGTGTAAAATCAAGAAGCAAATTACACCGGGTGGGAGCACGCCTTTAATCCTAGCACTCAGGAGGCAGAGCCAGGTGGATCTCTGTTGAATTCGAGGCCAGCCTGGTCTACAGAGTGAGACCCAGGAAAGGCGCAAAGCTACACAGAGAAACCCTGTCTCAAAAAACAAAAACAAAAACAAAAGGCAAATTACATACTTGCAACACATAATGTCACAGAATACATATTACCATTCCAAAAGGGAAGAATGATTGCATCATGAGGAAAAACTGGACCAAAGACCTAAATTCATCATGGAAAAAAGCAAGTCCTACAGGATTTAGGAACCAAAGGATTTAGATGGCTCTGCCCTCCAGCTTGGCTGCTGCAGCCTACACCTTTCTCTTGGCCTGATTCCACTCCCTCTACACAGCTCTCCTTGGCAGATATCCCATGGCTCTGGCATCTCCAGTATCTTGGGGTCTCCACTGAAACTCAGGCTTTGCTTTTACAGGTTCACAGATGGCCTCTCAGGGTCTCCTGCTCCCTCAAGGCCTTCACACAGGGACACCCCTGCCACGTGCTGCATGGCCTCTGAAACCATGGAGGAAGAATCCAGAACCCTCTCACTCTTGCATTCTCCAGGCCTCTGAAGCCAGCATCGTGTGGACCACACTGCCAAGTTCAGCTACCAGACAGAGAAGAACCCTGCCCCTTACATCACATTAGCAGCAACTTTTTTTTTATGGAGTTGCTTTCTAGAAGTCAGGAACTCCTTAGACTCTCTTCCACAAATTAGAAGCACTGTCTAATAGACTAGGAAGCTGAATGGAGCAGAAGGAGGAAGAATCTTGCTGGTAAAGTCTCACTCACAAGTATCTCTTTCTCCTCTCTACTATGAGGTGAGTTATTTTGCTCTACAGCATGGTCCCCACCATAAGGTCCCTCCCTGCCAAACACGGACATAAAAACAATGAAAAAAAATGACCATGGACTGAAATCTCTGAAACCACAAGCCAAAATAAACCCTCCTTCCTCTTCTGTTGCACATATAAAGTACTTTGTCATAGTGAAAAAAAAGTGACCTACACAGAAAATCCGTACTAAGTGTGAAGCCATCGCTGTGACTATTCCTAGTTATTTAGGCTCACAGTTCCAGATGTGGTAAGAAAAGACTATACTGTGAGGTTTTCCATCGCCCATTAATTTTGTTCCTTCTGGGCTACTAGCCTTATGACAGAATCACCTACATTCAGAATTTGTGTCTCCCAGTCAATTTCTGCCAATCATCTATGGAAATTCCCTCATAGACTCATCCAGAAAATTATCGTTAGTTTTTTGTTGTTGTTGTTTTGTTTTTTCGAGACAGGGTTTCTCTGTGTAGTTTTGCACCTCTCCTGGAACTCACTTGGTAGCCCAGGCTGGCCTCGAACTCACAGAGATCCACCTGGCTCCACCTCCCAAGTGCTGGGATTAAAGGAGTGCGCCACCACCGCCCGGCTTTTTTTTTTTTTTTTTTCTTTTGAGACAGTTTCTCTGTGCATCCCTGACTGTGTTGAACTCACTCTGTTGACCAGACTGGCCTCAAACTCACAGAGATCTGCCTGCCTCTGCCTCCTGACTACTGGGATTAAAGGCATGCTCTACCATCACCTGACCCTCACCCAGAATTATAATTTAGAAATCTCCTATGAATCTTTCTCCACTCCATCTTTTTTTTTTTTTTTTTTTTTTTTTTTTTGGTTTTTCGAGACAGGGTTTCTCTGTGTAGCTTTGCGCCTTTCCTGGAGCTCACTTGGTAGCCCAGGCTGGCCTCGAACTCACAGAGATCCGCCTGGCTCTGCCTCCCGAGTGCTGGGATTAAAGGCGTGCGCCACCAACGCCCGGCAAATCTTTACAGTCAAGATTAATCATCGCCTGGTGGTGGGTGGCACACACCTTTAATCCCAGCACTCGGGAGGCAGAGGCAGGTGGATCTCAGTGAACTCAAGGCCAGCCTGGTCTACAAAGAGAGATCCAGGAAAGGCTCCAAAACTACACAGAGAAACCCAGTCTCAACAAACAAACAAACAAACAAACAAAAAGATTAACCATCATAAATTCTTCTTTTGATATGCAAATATACTTTCTTTAAATATATCTAAAAATGCTCCAAAATAAAGATAACAAGCTCATAATGGCACCTGACATGATATAACTATTTGGTGTACAATAAGATTTGAAATTCCTTCCCTCTGATAGTTCAACAGTTCTGTAACCATACAAAACCACAAATTCATCCAGGCAGTGGTGGCGCACGCCTTTAATCCCAGCACTCAGGAGGTAGAGGAAGGCAGATGTCTGAATTCAAGGCCAACCTGGTTTACATAGTGAGTTCCAGGACAGCATGGGTTACACAGAGAAACCCTGTCTTAAACAAACAAATAAACAACTAAACAAACAAACAAATGTACACGTTCAAACTCTCCCCTGAAAACTAAGTACCATGGTTCCAGGTCCATCATCCAGGGTTTGGGCATCCCCATCCCTATGGACTTTCCCACCGCAGCCACAAGTCTTTCTGGGACTCACTCTCCTGGCTACCTACAATGTTCATCAGCATGTCCCCCCTGCACCTGATGTCTCCAACTTACTGAATTCCTTATTGCACTGTGGACTTCACTCGAATAAGCTTCAAACATACCTTGTCAAAGGATGCCCCACAGGGACCCCAATCCTGCTCCACCTTATCTGGCTTCTCAGTGCTTACCTTGAGATCTGGGTGGAAGCCTCCATAACTCACAATTCTTATCTTTTGGATGTTTGTGAAACCAGCATCATGTGAATAACACCAAAGACTGAAGACTGCTGCCAGCTTGGGCATCAGCCAACCCCCGCCACCAATCCCTGGGGCACAATACCACAATACCAGTGCCTAGATGGTGGTTGTTTTGTTTTTGCTTTCTATAGCTGTGATAAAGACTATGATCAAAAGCAATTAGGAGAAGAAGGGGTTTATTTGGGTTACCCGTCTTGATCAAAGTCCATCATTGAAGAGAGTTTGCCCTCCATGGCTTGTTCAGCCTGCTTTCTTTGGTTGTGAGCCTAACCTTTAACAGTGAAGCCATCCCCACAGCCCTCAAGCCCATTTTTTTTTTTTTTTTTTTTTTGGTTTTTCGAGACAGGGTTTCTCTGTGTAGCTTTGTGCCTTTCCTGGAACTCGCTTTGGAGACCAGGCTGGCCTCAAACTCACAGAGATCCACCTGGCTCTGCCTCTCGAGTGCTAGGATTAAAGGCTTGCACCACCACCACCCGGCCCAAGCCTATTTTCTTATAGAACCCAGGACCACCTGCCCAGTAGTGAAGAAAGTAATTGTCCCAACAGACTTGACTACAGGCCAATCTGATGGAGGCATTTTCTCAGTCCAGATTCCCTCCTCACAGGTGATCCTGTGTTGTTGATAAAAACAAACAGCCTTTAATCCCAGCACTCGGGAGGCAGAAGCAGGAGGATCTCTTTGAGTTCCTGGCCAGCCTGGTCTAGAAAATAAACAAACAAAAAACCTAGCCAACACAATAGTATATGGGGAAACAATTCCCCAAATAACCCTGTGAGAATAGAGGGCCCTAGAGCACACTTCTCAAAGCTTTCAAATGAGTTTACAACTTTACACCTTTATGTTTATGATGGGTGGAGTCTTGCTGAGTTCTGAATTCTTCTTTAAAATCTTTCCTAATGTAAATTGTTTTGCTTCTATTAGTGCTGCCAATAGCTTTAACTACCACACTCTTTTTGTTTTCCACTTTATTACTATCTTTTAAAAAGGGTCTCATTATGTCACCCTACCTGGTCTGAGTTCTCTGTGTAGATCAGCCTGACTCGGCCTCTGTGATTAAAGGAGTGCACCACCACACCCAGTTTGTTTTCAACTTTAAATGCATTCCATTCTTGGTGAATCTACAAGTTTTTCTACTCTGGCTTCATTTCACAATTATCCTTCTAAGCACGGCTAAAAGCATCCAGCAACATCCATGCCAAAGAACAAATGTGGGCTACCTTGAAATTCCTTCTGCCAGTCTAATTAACCTGTCACTCTTTTTTTTCTTTTTTATCTATCTATCTATCTATCTATCTATCTATCTATCTATCTATCTATCTATCTATTTATTTATTTATTATATATACTTATATATACAGTGTTCTGCCTGCACATATCCCTGCAGGTCAGAAGAGGGCACCAGATCTCATTATAGATGGTTGTGAGCCACCA
Source organism: Peromyscus maniculatus bairdii (assembly GCF_049852395.1). Classification (NCBI taxonomy): domain Eukaryota; kingdom Metazoa; phylum Chordata; class Mammalia; order Rodentia; family Cricetidae; genus Peromyscus; species Peromyscus maniculatus. The sequence goes on from NC_134858.1 coordinate 75,927,434, forward strand.
TGTGGTTGCTGGGAATTGAACTCAGGACCTTTGGAAGAACAAGCAGTGCTCTTAACCTCTGAGCCATCTCTCCAGCCTCCTTTTTTTTTTTTTTTTTTTTTTTTTTTTTTTTTTTTTGAGCTGAGAATCAAACTCAGGGCCTTGCGCTTGCTAGGCAAGCGTTCTACCACTGAACTAAATCCCCAACCCTAACCTGTCACTCTTAAGCTCAGCCTTGTACAAAGTCTCAAGGCATGAAGAAAGTGTCAACAAGTTATTTGCCACAGTGATTTCCAGTAGAGTCTTTGATTCCATCCGAAGCCCTGTGAGAATGTTCTTTGCTGTCTGCCTTTCTGTCAGCCCTCTGGTCTTCTGGGCTCACATCAAAATTACCCATCAAGTTCTACTTACAGTATTACAAGATTTTCCTAGCTAGCAACTCCAAAAGTTTTCAAATTCCTTCCACAAACTTGTTCTCAGTCTTCTGAACTGCAAGATGTATTTGGCTTATTGTTTCAGAGATTTGTGGTAAGACTGTGCATTGAAAGCAGCATAGGACATAGATAACTGCTCATAGGGTAGAGGCCAGAAAGCAGGAGAAAGAAACGGAGAGGGACCCAGTGGATCCTCCAAATGTATGACTTCAATGACCTATTTCTCACAACTATGTCTCACTCCCTTAAGCTTCCCCCATCTCTCAACAACACCATTATAAGGGAAGCCGAGCCTTTGATGCATGAGGTTTAGGGGACACTAAAGATGCAAAGCATACCAAATGGAATGGTGTCCTACAATGAATGTAAAGTTAAATTCTTCCCCCAGTGCTCTCTGTGGCACATTCATCCTCTCATTCAATGATAGTTCAGGATTTACTCTATTTACTTGGGGCTGAATTATGCCTCCCTCCAAAAACGATGTTCAAACCTTGACTTCCAATATCACAAGGTGGGTCTTCATTTGGAAACAGGCAACTTGCAAGTAAAATTACTCAAGATGAGGTCATACTAGAGTAATGCAAGTTCCTAACCCAACATGACTATTATGTTTACAGGCAGAGGGCTATTAAAAAACAAAGAAAACCATGTGACAATGAAAGTCTGGAGTTATGTAGCTGCAAGCTAAGGAATGCTAAAGATTGCCCAAGTACCTCCAGGGACAAAGAGTCAAAGAAGGTTTCAAAGGAAGCAGGAATCTACCAACCTTGACTCTCAACACCTTACCTTCAAAACTATGAGACGACACCTTTATGTTATTTTGAGCCATTCAGCTTAAGGTATTTCCACGTGGTATTCCTATGTAAAGAATGTACTGTTCTAGACACCAAAAGGGAAGAAGGCAAAGGTCCCTGTCCTTGTGTATGGAACATCACTAGTTTCTATAAACCCCAATACTACACAGATGATAGACAATTCCTTCTTTCACTTCTGTCTTCGATTTCTCCCTCTCTTCCAGCTCCTCTTTAAGTATCACTTTATTTTATTTATTTATTTATTTATTTATTTATTTACTTACTTACTTACTTACTTATTTTGGTTTTTTTGACACAGTGTTTCTCTGTGTAATTTTGGTGCCTGGGATTAAAGGTGTGCACCACTGCCACCCGACTAAGTATCACTTTATGCCAAAAAGAAAAAAGAAAAAGAAAAAGAAAAGAAATGCAGCATAGGGGCCAGAGAGGTGGCTCGGCAGTTAAGAGCACTTCCTGATCTTGCAGTGGACCCTAGTTTGTTTCCCAGCACCCTTAAGGTGGCTCACAACCATTCATAACACCAAGTGAATCCAACAATCCCTTCTGCTGGCCTCTGCAGGCACCAGGTACACACATGATGCTATTGTGTTAACAGTTTCCTCCAAGATTAAAACAGTCCGATCTACAGTGAAGCTCCTTAACCAGGAAGGTAAACACTCAAAATAGCTCCAGGAAGTTCCTGAAATTGATCAGATTCACTAGGCCTCTCCTGGCCAGAGTAAACAATAAAAGCTGAGAGTCCCTTTCAGGAGAAGAGCTAAGCTGCCAGGAAGACTGACAAGCTGGGCTGCAAAGAAGCTACCCAAACAAGACCAGCTTCCTGGAAGAGGTTTCAGCCAGTCACTTTGAAAGGATACTCTCCAAGCTGTTGAGCTGCCTGCAGTCTGTGCCTTATGCTCCAGATTTCCCAGGTCTGTCTGGGGGGTGGGGGTGGGGTGGAGAATGTGGAATTACCTTTGAGCTAGAATGAAATCCAAATCATGGAATATTTCAATGCTTATATAAAGTGATACTTTTTGTTTTGTTTTGTGTTTTTGTTTTTCGAGACAGGGTTTCTCTGTGTAGTTTTGGAGCCTGTCCTGGATCTCACTATGTAGACTAGGCTGGCCTTGAACTCGCAGAGATCCGCCTGGCTCTGCCTTCTGAGTGCTGGCATTAAAAGCATGCTCCATTACCGCCTGACTGAAGTTGTAGATTTTCAACCCTGTACACAAACTCCTTTGTTAAAAAAAAATATTTATGCTTCTAAGAAGAAAATAAAGAAAAAGAAAATGTCTAAATAAGAGAATAGACCTTGATAACTAGCTTTATGGATTTTAGCAAGGTTTTTAGCAAGGTAGAGGGAAGGGGAAGGGGAAGGCCTGTCAGAGCCACATGCTTGCATGGGTCAGCATCCCTTCAAACACTTCTTCATGGCCTCTGCATCAGCTCCTGCCTCCAGGTTCCTGCCTGATTTGAGTTCCTGCTTTGGTTTTCCTCCATGGACTATTTATTACTCAGGATATGTAGGTGAAATAATTCTTTTCCGTCTGGAGTTGCTTTTAGATGTGGTGTTTCATCACAGCAATAGGAACCCTAAATAAGTCAACCATGTTGACCACTTCTTCCTTTTTGAATGGCCTTTCCTTTGATGTCTCTAACATCACCTTCTGTGTTTTCTTTTCATTTGGATTTTTGAGACAGAGTTTCTTTGTGTAACAGCCCTGGCTGCCCTGGAAATCACTCTGTATACCAGTCTAGTCTCGAACTCACAGAGATCCACCTTCCTGTGCCTGCAGAGTGCTAGGATTAAAGGCGTGTGCCGCCGCCGCCGCCGCCGCCGCCGCCGCCGCCGCCGCCGCCGCCGCCGCCGCCGCCACCACCACCACCACCACACGGCTCCTCATATTCTTTTCAAGATCCATCTTTTATAGCACTGTTGATGCCACTTAATGTTCTGTACCAGCTTTTTTTTTTCTCTGCTTAATTAATCTAGTATTCCTAGGCAGTTTCTTTCTTCTCAAGACAATGTTTCTATTTAGCTCAGACTCGTCTTGAACTCCTCATATAATAAAGGAGGGCCTTCAACTGTGAAACTCTCTTAGCCTCTTGAGTGTTGAAATGACGGGCATGCATTATTATAATCACTATAATTGTATCTTAAACTTGTACTTTGAGCCCAGTGTAGCGGTGTATACCTGTAATTGCTGTACTTGAGCAGGAGGAGGCAGGGAGATGATTATCCTCAGCTACAGAGTGAGTTCAAAACCAGCCAGGGCTTTCTGAAACCAGGTCTCTAATACACAAACAACAAAGAAACTCTACTTCTGTAACAGGATATGTGTGTGAGCAGGGGAGATATACACAATACGTGTGCCTGTCACTTCATCCCACTCCATTTCATTAAAGTGACCATGGCACCTCCTAAGCACCGGATTCCAGTGGACTTACCACATATCGGAGTGCGGTGAAGCTTAAAATGAGTACAAGGTAAGCGTTCTCAATCTAAAGTAACACAAAAAAATGTCTGGCTTTCCACTGAGGGCCCAGAACTTGCTTTGAAGACAGAGAAAAGAGAGCAATGGCATTTTAAGAAATATCTGTGACTACATACCTTAATGGCCTGTCATTATACTGGAAATAATGACACAGAAAGAAAGAGAAAGATAAAGCAAGCCATAATTTGCGTTCGGTCATTCCTTATTTGTAATTAGGCAAGACACGGAGCATGTGTCCTAGGCTAAGTGTGCTATAATAACAATGAGACAGCTGTCGTGGCTTCCTTAGCAGGTATGTGTGTGTTTAGGGGTAGTGTTTGAATAAAGTCACCTTTGAGGAGAGCTTCGAGATATCCTACCATGGCAGGCTCCATGGAAGAAGTACTGCTCTGCTTTCTTTTTTCTTGTAATAAATCATCTTGAAAGTCACAACAACTGAAGGTTGCTCATATACTGAACTCCAGTCAGTGAGTTTGGAATGCATTTATAAACCAATTTTGAAAAGAGTTATGTTTGCATAACCCTGTTCTTTGTGTAGTTATTTCTTCTACAAACTCCTTTTTCCTTTTTTTCTTTTCCTTTTTTTTTATTTGTTTGTTTTCAAAACAGGGTTTCTTTGTATTACAGCTCTGGCTGTCCTGGATCTCACTCTGTAGACCAGGCTGGCCTCTAACTCACAGAGATCTGCCTGCCTCTGCCTCTCCAGGGCTGGGATCACACCCAGTGCATGGCTTCTTATAATTTAAATCTACCTTTCCACTACCAACGTTAGAACCAAGGAACTAAAATGAGACTGAGCTATGAATCTTGCACATAGAGATAAAAAGCTATAACCATGACAGCTGGCCAGATGGCTCAGTGGGTAAAGGCACTGGCCACCAAACTTGATGATCTAAGTTATATCTCCAGGATCCTCTCAATGGAAGGAAGAACGGACTCCCCCACAATGTCTTCTATCCACCACATGTACCCAGTGGTGTGTATGCACATGTACACAAACATGTGCCCCTACTCACATACAAATAAATGTAATTTAGATTAAAAAAAAAAGGCTATTATAGCTGGGCAGTGGTGGCACATGCCTTTAATCCCAGCACTTGGGAGGCAGAGGCAGGCGGATCTCTGTGAGTTCGAGGCCAGCCTCGTTTACAGAGCGAGAGCCAGGACAGGCACCAAAACTACACAGAAAAACCCTGTCTCGGAAAAACAAAACAAAACAAAAAGGCTATAATCAAAATATAGTTCTAGTTTTTTTCATGTTGAAGATGTCGAGTTTAAAATTTTAATAAACTTCATTTTTAGAGCTGTGCTGGTTAGTTTTTGTCAATGTGACCCAAATGAGAGTCACTTGGGGAGAAGTGACAGTCAGTTAAGGAATTACCACCATCAGAGTGGCCTGTAAGCACGTCTGTGGGACAATTTCTTGATTAATGATTGATGTGTGAGGGCCCAGACTACTATAGGTGGTTCCATCCTGGGGTAGGAGGGCCTGGATTGTAAAAGAAAGCAAGCCATGGGAAGCAAGTCAGCGAGCAGCATTCCTCAGGTTTTCTGCTTCACTTCTTGCCATGAATTCTTAGTGATGGACTCTTACTTGTAAGCCAAATAAACCATTTCCTCCCCTAAGTTGTTTTTGGTCATGGTGTTTTATCACAGCAACAGAGAAACAAACTAGAACAAGAGGACTTTTAGCTCCACAGAAAACAGCAGTGTGTGGTTTCCACATACTGCCTCCCCAAACCTTTTTCCTAGTATTAGCATAGTATATTAGTTGACACATTTGTTACAATTGGCAAACCAATATTGATACATTTTATTAAAGTCTATATTTCACATTAGAGCTCACTCTGGCTGTATTACACCCTATATGCTTAGGTAAAATATATAGTGACACCTATCTGTACAGTACAATTTTACCACTTGTTTTATTTAGGGTTACTATTGCTGTAATGAGACACCATGACCTAAGACAGCTCCAGGAGGAATGGGTTTTATTTCATCATCAAAAGCAGTCAGGGCAGGAACTCTTAACCTTGCAGGAACATGGAGGCAGGAGCTGATGTAGAGGCCACTGGAGGAGTGCTGCCTATTAACTTGCTCTTCATGGTTTGCCCAGTGCTCAGGACCACCAGCTTAGGGGTGACATCACCCACAATGGGATGGCCCCTTGCCCATCAAATCACTAATTAAGAAAATGCCCCCCAGGCTTGCCTACAGCCAGATCATTTGGAAGGAATTTCTTATTTGAGGCTCCCTCTTCTGAGATGACTTTAGCTTGTGGTAAGTTGACTTAAAACTAGTCATCACAGAACCTTAAAAATCCTGGTGTATCCTATTTAGATCTTGTTTCTCCTTCCTTCTCCCATGTTGAGCTTCCAGTCATTTTTTGAATTGTATATATATATATATATATATATGTATATATATATATGTATATATATGTATATATACATACACACACACACACACATATAATTTTATGTGCGTATTTTGCCTGGATGAACATATGAGCACCATGTATGTGACTGGTGCCCACAGAGGCCAGAAGAGGGCATTGGATACCCTGGAACTGGAGTTACAGATTGTCATGAGCCACCAAGTGGGTGCTAGAAATAGAGCTTGAGACCTCTGCAAGAGCAACTAATGAGTGCTCTTACCTGCTGAGCTGTCTCTCCAGCCTGTCTCTAGTTCCAGAACATCACACAGTTGAAAGCACACAGCAGACAGCCTTTTCAGATTAGCTCTTTTCATTGAGTAACACACACTCGACATTTCTCTATGTCTACTTGTTGCTTTATAGCATTTGGTTCATTTGTTTGTTTGTTTGAGACAGGCTCTCACATTGTGGCCTAGGCTGGAAGGGAACTCACTATGAAACTCAGGCTGGCCCCAGCCTTCCCAGTGCCTCTAAACTATCCATTTCACAGCTTGTTTATTTGTTCATCTATGGAAGGTCATCACGTAGGATGCTTCTAGTTTATTCTATCTAGTTTGGGGCAACTGTAGAAAGGCTACCATAAAGATCCAAGAGCAGGGTTTTTTTTGTTTTTGTTTTTTGGTAGACAAATGTTTCAAAATCCTTTGAGTATAAATACCAAAGAGTGCAACTCATGGATTGAATGATAAAATTCTGTTTAACTGCAATAAGCTGCCCAAACCATCATATAAAGGGTCTGTACCATTTTGCATCACCAGCAGTAATGGCAGGTCCTGGTTTTCACAACCTTCCCGACACCTAGTGATGTTACTGTTCTGGACTTGGGCCATCCTAATATAAATGATAGCATCTTGCTATGATTTGACTTTGTTATCCCTTAGTCTCTGTATTAGTTATTTTTCTATTGTGCTAAAACACCATGACCAAGGCAATTTATAGAAGGAAGAGTTTATTGGGGCTTATGGTTCCTAGGGGATATGAGTCCATTATGGCAGGAAATCATGGCAGCCAGCAGCATGTACAGTGGCAGAAACTGGGAACTCACCTTCAACTACAAGCATGAAGCAGAGGATGCAAACTTAACAATGCTTGAATTTTTAAACTCTCAGAGCCTGTCTTCAGGGATATACTTCCTCCAGCAAGACCACACCTCCTAAGTCTCCCTTAGCCACACCATAAACTAGGTGTTCAAATGCATTTCTCCTTCAAACCAAACCACTTCATATGCTTGTTTTCTGCCTGTGTTTCTTCATCAAATATCTCTTCAGATAGTTCACCTTTTGTTGTTGTTGTTGTTTGAGACAGGGTTTCTCTGTGTACCTTTGGAGCCTGTCTTGGAACTTGCTCTGCAGACCAAGGCTGGCCTGGAACTCAGAGATCCGCCTGCCTCTCTGCCTCTGCTGGGATTAAAGGCGTGTGCCACCACCGCCCGGAGGGTTTGCCTATGTTCAAATTGGGTTCTTTATTTTCTTCCAAGGTAGATTCTCACTGTTTTGTCTAAAGAAGGATGTTGTGTTATGGATTCTCTCCCTCCCCCATATAAATTGGAGAATTCCACTGGGCAATGGTGGGGAACGCCTTTACTCCCAGAGGTAGAGGTGGATGGGTATCTGTGTCAAGACCAGCTTAGTATACAGAGCTAAATCCAGGACAGCCAAGGCTATACAAAGAAACCCTGTCTTGAATCCCTCCCATCCCCAAAAAGAGATATTGTTAATATTTGGTATAATAAAATTGGTTGTTTGTGGTGATACTGTGTCTCCCAATATATTGTGCACCTTAATAAACTTATCTGGGGTCAGAGAACAGAAGAGCTGCTAGATAGACATAGAGGCCAGAAAATGGAGGCACACACACCTTTAATCCTAGCATTCTGGAGGCAGAGATCCATCTGATCTCTGTGAATTTGAAGCCACACTGGAAACAGTGAGGCGTGGTGACACACGCCTTTAATCCCAGGAAGTGGATGGCAGGAAGCAGAAAAGTATATAAGGTGTGAGACCAGGAACTAGAGTCTGTTAAGCTTTTAGGCTTTTGAGCAGCAGTTCAGCTGAGATCCATTTGGATAAGGACATAGAGGAAACGAGATCAGCTGACGAATTGGCGAGGTGAGGTTAGCTGTGGCTGATTCTGTCTCTATGATCTTTCAGAATTTACCCCAAAACCTGGCTCCTGGTTTTATTTTTATTAACAAGACCTTTTTAAATTCATGCTATAGTTGTTGCTAACATATATAGCTTAGTAGTATGGTTTTAATTATTTTTCTTTAAAATTTTCTTGTGCAGGTTCTTGAATTAGTGTTGGAAAACTTTGTTTATCCTTGGTACAGGTATGTCTTTTTTTCATAAGAGCTCCACCCTTCTTAGCCCCACTCCCAATATGGTCAACAGCACTAAACTAAGCATGTTAATGATGTATTTTCTGTGTAAGTCAGGATATGTCAGTGACAGTTTAGGCCAAATCTTTATTGTGGAGAGCTACATTGTGTGTTGTTGGATATTTAGCTGTGTCTCTAATCTATTCCTGACCTATTTCCCATTAAATGCTGGTAGTACACTCTCTTTCAATCTGACTACCATAAAGATCCTCAGAAATGACCCAGAAATACCTGGAAGATTTAATTGGCTCCAATTAAGAATCATTGATGAGCTGGGCATAGTGAAGCAAGACTTTAATCATAGAACTTGGGAGGCAGGAGAATTACAAGTTTGAGGCCCACTTGGCCTATATAAGGAAATTCTTCTGCAACAAACAACAACAAAATTTTTCTTATACAATTTTTACAGGGGCTGGGGAGATAACTTAGTTGGTAAAGTACTTGCCGTGCAAGTATGGGACCCTGAGTTTTATCCCCAGTACACAGTTAAAAAGCTGGGTGTGGTTCATGAATGCTTGTAATTCCAGTGCTGAGCATGCAGAGACCAGAGGTTCACTGGGGTTCACGGGGACTTGGTTGTCAGACAGCCTAGCTTAGGCTTGGTGAGTACTAGGTCCTAGTAAGGGGGATGATGCCTGAGGAACAGCTAGGGTTGACCTCTGGTCTCTATGTACATGTGTGCACACATGCATGCACAAACAGTTGCATACATAAACACACACACACACACACACACACACACACACACACACACATATATGTATGTATGTATAAACTGAAAGATCATTTCAATAGATTCTCTGAAAAAAAAATGTTTTTTTTCCCCCTCCAAGAAACTTTGTTTTAGGCCGGGCGGCAGTGGTGCACACCTTTTTTTTTTAAAGATTCATTTATTATGTATAGTGTTTTATCTGCATATATGCTTATAGTCCAGAAGAGGGAACCAGATCTCATTATAGATGGTTGTGAGCCACCATGTGGTTGCTGGGAATTGAACACAGTACCTCTGGAAGAGCAGTCGGTGCTCTTAACTGCTGAGCCATCTCTCCAGCCCATAAAGTGAACAACCTTTTTTTTTTTTTTTTTTTTAAATACCTATTTTAGCCCAGGATTGGGTTAAGATCATATTTGAAATGATATGTATCTTTATTCGGCCATTAAATTGAGGAAAAGACTCCGAGGGGGCACCCGGATATGAACCAGGGACCCCTTGATCTGCAGTCAAATACTCTACCACTGAGCTATACCCCCACGATTCACACCTTTAATCCCAGCACTTGGGAGACAGAGGCAGGCAGATCTCTGTGAGTTATACGCCACCCTGGACAACTAGGACTGTTACACAGAGAAACCCCGCCTCAGGGGGCGGGGGCAGCAGGTGGGGTGGGGGCGGATTGGAGTATCCCCTCCTCGCCTGTAAAATCTAATATACAATCTTTGTGCCTGGCGGTGGTGGCGCTCGCCTTTAATCCCAGCACTCGGGAGGCAGAGCCAGGTGGATCTCTGTGAGTTTGAGGCCAGACTGGGCTACCAAGTGAGTTCCAGGAAAGGCTCAAAGCTACACGAGGAACCCTGTCTCAAAAAAAAAAAAAACCAAACAATCATTGCAGGAAATTTAAAAATGCAGAAAAGAAAATTTTTTGTTTGTTTGAGACAGGGTTTCTCTCCTGAGTTCTGGGATTAAGGGCGTGTACCACCATTACCCAGCTTTTTTTTTTGGACATAGTTTTTCTACATAACCACCCTGGCTGTGCTGGAACTCACTCTGTAAACCAGGCTGGCTTTGAATGCAGAGATCTACCTGCCTCTGCCTCTTGAAGGCTGGGATTAAAGGGGTGTGCCACCACCGCCTGGCTGATTTTTTTTTTTTAAGTGGTTTTGAGTTTATGGAAGCATTTTAAATAAGAACCCAAACAATCTTGCCTGTATGCCTGCTTTTCATTATTTGCCAATTCAACAGTTTTTCCTTTCTCATTATTTCAAAAGTCACAGAGTTGGGAAGAATAATAAAGCAAATGAATAATGAAATTTTGGTTTTCAATTGATTTTTATTTATGTGTCAGGGTATGCATTTATGTCTTTATATGCACGTGACGTGGTTGCCCATGGAGGCCAGAAGAGAATGTCTGATACCCTGCAACTGAAATTACAGATAGGGTTGAGAGCCGCCAAACCTGTGTACTGGGATCTGAACTTAAGTCCCCTGTAAGAGCCTCACGTGCTCTCAACTATTGAGCCAGCTCTTCAGTCTCTAAATTTTGTGTTTCTGAGACAGTATCTTTGAGACAGATTCCCCTGCCTCAGTCACCTGAGTCTGGTATTATAAGCATGTATACTTGGTTGGCCAACACTTAACATAGTTTCATATTGTAAGTATTGGCTCTCTCTCTCTCTCTGTCTCTGTCTCTGTCTCTGTCTCTCTCTCTCTCTCTCTCTCTCTCTCTCTCTCTCTCTCTCTCTCTCTCTCCAGGGTTTCTCTGTGTAGCTTTGCGCCTTTCCTGGAACTTGCTTTGTAGACTAGGCTGGCTTCGAACTCACAGAGATCTGCCTGCCTCTGCCTCCTGAGTTCTGGGATTAAAGGCGTGTGCCACCCCCACCCCTGGCACAAGTATTGTTTATATTTCATATATATGTATCTTTAAACATTAAAATCAAATTATCAGCCAGGCATAGTAGAGCATGCCTTTAACTGCAGCACTTGGGAGGCAGTGGCAGATAGAGCTCTGTGAATTCAAGGCCAGCCTGATCTAACTAGTGAGTTCCAGACCAGCTAGGGCTACATAGAGAGACCTTGTCTGGGCAAAAAACAGAAATGTGAGTCATGCACAGTGAATGTAAGTCTTGATTTCACCACATACAAGCTGGGAATGATCTCCAAAATTTCAAAACCAAAGATTATCAGCCTGTGTGTGTGTGTGTGTATGGTGGTGGTGGGGGTGATGCATGCTTGCACAAGCAGGTATGTGTGTATGTGCATACATGTTTGTGTTCGTGGAGGCTAGAGGTAAGTTTCGGGCATCATTTTTCAGGACTGTCCACCTTGTTTTTGAAACAGGGTTTTTCACTAGGACCTGATTAGGCTAGGCTGGCTGAGCTCTGAGCCCCTTCTGTCTCTGTCTCCCTAATGCTGACATAATAGGAGTGTGCCACTACGCCTGGCTTTTTACATGTGTGCTGAGGTGTGAACTCGGCCCATCATACTTGCACAGCAAGCAATTCACTGACATAGACGGCTGTCTAGCCCCTTAGTGTTTTGTTTTGATTTTTAAAAATTAAAAAATGTTGATGGGTCTGAGCGTTTTTGCCTGCAAAAGTGGATGTGTTCCACTTTTGTGCCTGGTGACCATAGTGGACAGAAGAGAGTACCCGATCCTCTGGAACTGGAGTTTGTAAGCTGTCATGTGTGGCTCCTTGGGAACCAAACCTGGTTCTTCTGCAGGAGTAGCACGTCCTCTTCACCAAGTCAGATTGGCAGCTTTTTATATGGATCTTTCCCCTGCATGTATGTCCATACACCACTGCAGTGGCTGTGGAGGCCAGAAAGAAGAGGGTGTTGGAACCCCTGGAACTGGAGATGCAGACAGTTGTGAGCTGCCACATGAGTGCTGGGAATTGAACCCAGGTTCTCTTGAAAAGCAGTCAGTGCGCTTTCTCACCGAGTCATCTCTCTAGTTCCCATAATCAGCAGGCTTTTGAAAACAAGCGCTTTCCCTGCGAAAGCATCTTGCTGGCCCGAGCCTTGTACTTTAAAACCTTCTTTTTCTTTCTTTCTTTGTGTATGTTTACACCTGTGGATGTATGCCTATTAGTGCACATGTTGAAGTCAGGATAATTTTGGGGAGTTGGTGCTATGTAGGTCCTGGGGACTGAATTTATCTACTTAGCTATCTCAACAGCCCTGGCTTTGAACTTTCGATCCTCTTACTCAATCTTCACAGGGCTATGACTACAGGGGTGTACAGCCATACCTGGATTTATTGCTGGGTTGTTTTTTTTTTTGGTGTGTTTGTGTGTGTGTGTGTGTGTGTGTGTGTGTGTGTGTGTGTAGGGGCAGTGAGGGTCCATATAATGGAAAAAGTAGACTATTTTTCTATAAAGACTAAAATTCTATAAATTTTATATAAAGCTAAAATTCAAATGGAGAAAACCTTAAATGGCAAAACCATTTGCATATATTTAAATAACATGAAACTGGAGAGTTTGAAAAATCTATGTTTGAGGTAGAAATTTGCATTTCAAGTCACCTCTTTAATAGATATGGAAACAGCAATTTGGGGCCTGTACGTTTGCTCAGTGGGTAAGCATACTTGCCATAAAAGCCTGGCAACTTGAGTCTGATTCTGGGAACCCAGGTAAATAAAGATGCAAGCAGAGAACTGACTGCACAGACTTGACTTCTCACCTTCACACTAAGTTGGCAGGTGCCCCTATTCCTCCTGCACCACTAATGATTTTTAAACAAAGAAATAGTAGTTCTAAGATGAGAAAGCCCCTAGTTTATTCAGTAGCAGATCTGGGACGTCAGCCTGTTATATCCTTTGGCTTAATGCAGCATTTAATTCTTGTCTAGATAATAAAGATGATTCTCACACAGAAATAAGACTTCTCAGACCAGAGAATTTCATATTTTTCTTTTGAGACAGGGTTTCTCTGTGTAGTCCTGGCTGTCCTGGAACTCGATCTGTAGACCAGGGTGGTCTTGAACTCACAGAGATCCACCTGCTTCTGCCTCCTGAGTGCTGGGATTAAAGGCATGTGCCTTTAATTTTTCCTCCTTTTAAAAATATCCTAAAACCAGCCAGGTGGTGGAGGTACATGCCTTTAATCCCAGTATTCCACCGGGGGAGCAGAGGCACTTGGGAGGCAGAGCCAGGCAGATCTCTATGAGTTCAAGGCCAGCTTGGTCTACAGAACGAGTTCCAGGACAGCCAGGGCTGCACAGAGAAACCCTGTGCTATAAACAATCATCTGTTCAGCTTTTTAAATAAATTTTTAATTTTTGGTTTTTTGAAACTGTCTCATTATGCAGCTTTCCCTGGCCTGATACTTGCTCTGTAGACAAGGCTGACCTCAGATTCATAGAGATCCTACCTGCCTCTGCCTCCCAAGCACTGCGATTAAAGGTGTGCACCATCATGCCTTGCCCTGTTCTGCTTTTAGCTTATTGGGATTTCCCCATATTTTAGTAATAATACTTCCAGATCAAGTCTGGAACCAGAATGCCTGAGTGCCAGGAGGACAATTATATTATTGCTTCATCTCTCATTTGAAAGAAGTCAAATGAGCTGGGTATGGTGGTTATTTGCTGTAGTCCCTGCTACTTAGGAGACTGAGGCATGAGGGCAACTTGAACCTAGGAATTTGAGACCACTCTGGGAAAATAATGAATTCTACCCTTCTATCACAGAGAGAGAGAGAGAGAGAGAGAGAGAGAGAGAGAGAGAGAAGAAACAAGGAGGAGAGTTGTTCAGTAGAGAGCATAGCTGAATGTTTTTCATTTAATTCTGCCTAGGACACCAGCCACTTCTCTGAGTAAGTCTTTAGTCTGAGATACCTTAAAAATGCCAGATTCAAGGAAAAGTCAGCTGAGGTTGGCTAAGTTAGGTAGTGGAGTGCCTTGTTGACTTCAGGATTTGAGGTTTTGGGCTTGGGATATAGCTCAGGTGACAGAGTGCTTGCTTGGCTTACCTGAAGCTAGGCTCAAAATTTGGGAGGTGGAGTTAGGAGCACCAGAAATTCAAGGTTAGCCGGCGGCGGCGGTGGTGCACGCCTTTAATCCCAGGCAGAGGCAGGCGGATCTCTATGAGTTCGAGATCAGCCTGGTCTCCAAAGCGAGTTCCAGGAAAGGGGCAAAGCTACAGAGAAACCCTGTCTCGAAAAAACCAAAAAAAAAAAAAAAAAAAAAAAAAAAAAAAAGAAAGAAAGAAATTCAAAGTCATCCTGGGCCAGCTGAACTACGTGCCTCTGTCGGGGTGCAGGGTAGGGGGTAGACACAGACAGTCAAGGATTTTCTCCTAAGTGTAATTTTTCCCTTGGGGGTGGGGGAGGATGTTGGAGATTAAGCAGGATTGAGCACTGAACTACAAATGTTTCACAGGCTCTTTTAAAAAGTATTGGGCTGGGCAGGGGTATGAGAGTGCACACAAATGGGCTAGCCTTGAATGGATCAGATCTTCAAGAGTGGATGAATCAGAAGGATCCATTTTTAGTATACATGGTAGAGGGTGGTGGCTTTGGATGGTTGTAAGGCAGATGTGGAACTCCGGGAGAGAACTGACAGGATTTGACTGATAACGTCAGCAAGAGAATCTGGTGTCCTACATGACTCCTTTTCCAGCTCATGATGCTGGATGCTAATGGATGACTGTCCTGTCAGTGGTGACTCTGGGGATGTTGCTGTTTTGTTTCTCAGACAGCATCTCAAAGTGCCAGGCTGGCCTTGAACTTGCTATCTAGCTTCTTCCTGCTGGGATTATCGAAATGATTAAAGGAAGGATCTGGTGTTCAGTTTCTTTTGAAACATCAGAGATTAACAGAGAGCCTTAAAACAAAACAAAACAGGTTTGCGGGCTGGAGAGATGGGCCAGTGGTTAAGAGTGGTTGGTTACTGCTGCCTCGTAGAGGACCCAAGTTTGGTTCCTAGCACCCAAGTCCAGGAGTTCTTGAGTGCTTGTAACTCTAGCTCCAGTGGGATCCAATGCCTCTGGGGGCACCTGAACTCACATGCACATACTCACATGTTGACACACACATACCATACAGATAACTAAATCTTGAAAAAAGTGCAAGGAAAAGTAAGGTCTAACACGAAAGGAATTTAGGTCAGAGATGGAGAGCTTTCAGTCTGAGAGTTCTTGACGACATTGCCTAGGGAGCAGCGCTCTTTAAGCAGGCTCTTGTATTCTGGACTCACTAAAGAAAACCTCGTTTCAATCTTTGTCCACCTTGTCTAGTCCATAGGCTTTTTTATTACCCCTATTAACGTTTTGGTTGTTTTTCCATTGATACCATCATCCAGACCTTTGGGGTATGAACTAAAATCTCTTGTTGAATTAATAAAATTCCATAGCAGGAATATGTTTGATAGCATGGAATTTAGGCTCTGGATATCCAGAACCTTATTAAACAGGTTTAGGTTAAATAGTACTTCAGAAGTATTTCCTATTTGGTTCACCTGCCAACGGGAAAAAAAAAAACCCACAATTTTATGTGTGTAGGCACTTTGAAGAGTGTCTAACTTGCTTTGGACTACTGGCTTGTTAAAGCATAAAGCTCATTGGGGGGGGCAGTAGCTTTCTAAAAATAAGCCTTTTTTTTTTTTTTGTAAAAAGGATAATGCTATTTTCATTACAGTTGTTCTGGATAAAATTAGTATCCATACCGTCTGAGATACAAACGCCTTTGTCTTGTCTTTCTTGTACCTAGTAAACGGTTACAAAGGAAATGTCACTTCACATAACATTTAGTTGCCAAGACGTTTGAAAAGAAACACAGACATTTTTCCTCACAGTTGTCCTAATCACGAAGCTTTGTGCGGCTTCAAGTTGTTCCAAGTGTGCCAGGAGGAGCACGCAACTGCCTAAAAGGCCAGGGACCGAAACGGAATATTGCACAACCCAACACCACCGGGCGGGTTAAGCTTCCAAATCTGGCCTCGGTGTCATCCCCGGGGCGGGAGGCACTGGGATTTCCTCGCGAACCCACGGCGCGGCGCCCCTCCCTCCCTCCCTCCCTCCCTCCGCCCAGGGTATCCGTGCGAGCGGAGGAGGGCGCGCGCCGGGCGGGCCGCGGGATGCCCCATTGTCCAGCGGCGGAAGCCGGGGCTCCCCGGGGTGACTCCCGAACTCGAGCCCCGCCACCCGGTCGCCCCGAGCTCCGCCATCCCTCCCCCGTCACCCCCCACCCACCCACCCACCCCGTGCGGCTCCCCTCCCCCGCAGCCCCATTGTCTGCTTCGCCTCGCCCCGCCCCGGGGGACACGTGCGCCTGCAGCTTCCCGAGCGCCCAGGGCGCGGTGCGGCGGCGGCGGCGGCGGCCCCGGCAGAACGGGGCGCCCCGTGCCGGGCACCCTCGGAGCCCCGGCCGGCGGTGGGGGCGGGGAGGGCGGGGTGGGGAAGATGCTCGTCTCCTGACAAAGAACGAGTGGGACACGCCGAGCCAGGCCGCCCCGCCCGCCCGCCCGCGGAGCACGAGGGAGTGTCCGCACAAGAGGGCGGGTCTCTCATTCACTTGGCCCCCTCACCGCCGCCGCCGCCGCGGCGGAAGGGCGGGGTCTCGTCCCCCCCCACCACCCCCACCACCCGGGAGCGAGGGGCGGGGCGGGAGGCGGGGCCCGCGGGCGCGCGTCCCGAGGCGTCGGCTGCGTCGTCACGTCAGCGCGGGAGAGAGAAAGAGCGACTTCGGCAGGGACTGGGGACGGGCCGAGAGAGCTTAGCGCGAGGGAGGGCGTGAGCCAGAGTGCCAGCGAGGAGGAGGAGAAGGGCGGCCACTCGTTGCCTGAGCGGCCGCGGGACGGGAGTGGGGACGCTGGGGGAGGAGGTGCAGGGAGGGGACGGAGGAAGGCCGAGGGGCCAGGGCGGCCGGTGGCCGGCGGAGGTGGCAGGGGGAGAAGGAGGAGCTGGAGGAGGGCAGGGGCTGAGGGAGTGAGTGAGAGAAGCGGACGCGCCAGGGAGGGGAGGGAAGGGGGGTCACGCGGGGGCGCGCGCGCGCACTGGGAGCGCGCTCGGAGGCGAGTGGAACTGGATCGGGTTTGCTGCCAGCGGCGTGAGCTTCGGCCGCCATTTTACAACAGCTCCACTCGCGCCGGACACAGGGAGCAGCGAGCACGCGTTCCCCGCCACCCGACCCGGTCGGACAGGATTCCTCGGCCGCAGCCCCGCGGGGAGGTAACGACCGCCGGCACCCGGGTCTGGGAGGGGGGGAGCTCCATGACATTGTGGAGGGAGCTTGGGGGAGGGCGGCGCGGGGAGAAACCGGCTTTTCTGGAAAATGGATTCCAAGGGGGGAAGAGAGAGGAGCACGTTGGCCGGGGCTGCCAGGGAGTAGGCCGCGGCCGCGCCGCCGCTTCCTCCTCTCCCATGTGCTGCCGCGGCCGGGCTTTGTCTGCGGCGCTCCGGGAAGGAGGCGCCTGGGCAGCCCCCGTGGCCCGCGCGGACCGCGAGCGGCGGCGGACTTGGGTGTGCTGTCGTGGCCGGCGGCGCGGGAGTGGGCGGAGAGGCGCGGGTGCCGTCCCGCGGCCGGCCGGCGGGCTTGGGCGGTGCTCGGGCTCCCGCGGGCGTGCGCCCGGCGGCGGAACGCCCTCCCGGCGCGGGCTGTCGGCCTCGGCGCCGCAGCCGCTGCACCGAGGGGTGCGGGAAGGCCGGGGGGTCGCGGGCTATTGGGGAGCGCCCGGGGCGGAGAGCCATGTGTCACGGCGGAGACGGCGGCGCTGGGGGGCGGGGAGAGCCCGTGGCCTGGCGCCGCCGCGGCCTCGGTGTTGAGGGGCGAGATGGTTGCGGCTGCACCGTTCGGGGGGCTCGGACCGCGGTCTGCGGGTTGCTGTTGGGAGGCGGTGACGACCGCCTCGGCCCGGTGCTCGGTGGGTTTCCGTTGAAGGAAGTTGTAGGACATTTGAAGGCGCAGAGCACGTGTTTCTCTAATGGGCTCCTGGCGGCCGCAGTGGTGAGGCTGCCGCTCCGGGTGCGGAGTCGGGGGCGGGCTTTGGGGTGTGGGGGTGAAGGGTGGAGGAATTGGGTGGTGGGAAGGTGGCTTGTGTGAGCGCTTTGTTCTTCGCTGGCTGTTGTTACTGATCTATAAGCGGCAGGCGGGAAAAGCGCACTTTCTGGTTTACCTTGGAGAGAGACAAACCCAGCGTTGCTTTCTTCTCTCTCACACACACACACCTTATTCTCCGTTTTGGAACTGCTGCATGTGGCAGGCTGGGCCGGTCCCTGTGCTGATTGGGCTTCATTTGTAGTCAGGTTTTTCCTAGCGAGTGTTAGCAGGTGAAGGCAGGGGTGGTGCTCAGGAAGAATGTAGTGAGTGACTCGGTCCTTCTGGACCCCAGGCTCCAAATCTGGCTTGTCAGGAGATGGTGACTTGAAGGAGGTTTCTTTCAAGGGAGGCGCAGGCTGGCTGGTTGTAGTTACTGGTAGAGAAAGTCAAGATTGGGACTGTCATTGTCCTCTATTCTTTTTGAAGATCCTAGTTTAATTTTGCTTATTGCGTTTGAACAGATCTCTGGAAACATGGCTACAGAACATGTTAATGGAAATGGTACTGAAGAGCCCATGGATACTACTTCTGCAGTTATCCATTCAGAAAATTTTCAGACATTGCTTGATGCTGGTTTACCACAGAAAGTTGCTGAAAAACTAGATGAAATTTACGTTGCAGGTAAGAACTAACACTTGCAAAATTACATTATGAAATTTTTCTATTGGATTTCTGGCTTTGAGCTAAAATAGCAACTTTTTGTGGTTTCCAATAAATGTGGGAACTGGAGCTTTGCCTTGTTCTGATAGTTGGTTAATTTAGGTTTGATCTAGAGTTTTTCCAAAGTGTAGAGGGAGGGATGAAGTGGGGGAAAAGACCTCCCTAGGGGAAGGCTGTCTGGCCTGACGGATAAGTATATGATAGTAGCAACAGCTGCTAAATGTTGAGAGCAGCCCATGTGACTTTTTGGGGTATTTTTAAAGCAGGATTCTTGTTTAATAACTTGGTAAGTGTAGGCTAGTTCTCTTGTCTTTCTTGGTGTGGTAGTTCCTTTTTCTAGTGGTACTTGACATGGAGTAGATAGATGTTCAGTTGTTACGCTTGGTGTTTTGTTGGTTGACTTAGGATTTGTAGGCCTATGTATTTACTGTAGAAATATTGCAGTGTTCAGGACTACTTGGACACAAAACAGGATATAAAATATGTTGACTTCTTTCTGTGTGGTTGAGAGGACTTACTTAGTTCAGAATGGCTAAAGTATGATCTTCATTATGTAGATAAGGGGAGTAGAATCATTGTCACATGTGTACCTGTATTGGCCAATACAGGACTTCCTGAAGAAAGAATTTGGAAATTTTAAAAGGTGATAACTAACTAAATTTTCTCTTCTCCAGGGCTAGTTGCACATAGTGATTTAGATGAAAGAGCTATCGAAGCTTTAAAAGAGTTCAATGAAGACGGCGCATTGGCAGTACTTCAACAGTTTAAAGACAGTGATCTCTCTCATGTTCAGGTAATGTTAATTTAATGTCAGTGTAAAAAGAATAAAAAAATAAGTACTTTTGATCTGCTCATTTAAATTTAATTAGACACAGACATAATAGTAATGTTAATATGAGTGGAAAATTTCTTTACAGAACAAAAGTGCCTTTTTATGTGGAGTCATGAAGACTTACAGGCAGAGAGAGAAACAAGGGACCAAAGTAGCGGACTCTAGTAAAGGACCAGATGAGGCAAAGATTAAGGTATGTCTTTAAAAGCATTCTGTAGCTTTAAAGGGTTTTTTTTTTTAATTGAGTTTTTTTTTTTTAGAGTTATTTTCTAGTTTTGGTAAATATTCCTTGTGTGTGGTAGAGTATATTTCTAAGGTTATTGTCTTCTAATGACTAAAATTTGGAAAGTAACACCCAGTTTTTTATTATGATTTTCAAAAACAATTCATTTTTATCTTGTCTGGCCACTAATGTTCCATGCTGTGTGATCTATGGTTAAGTCTAAATTCATACTTATAGGTTACTGACAACACTGGGGGCAAATGGTTGTTTTTCTTGGGAGGCTTGGGTCCTGATGAATTTGGAATTTTAATAATTGCCTCTTAAATTGGGTTACCGAGGATAGCTATTTCTAAAACTAACTTTTCGACAATAATACTGTTAAGTGTGGTAAGCAAGGACATTGGGTTAGGGGTGAAAGTTTTTTGTTGTTGTTGTTGGTGGTTGGTTGATTATTAAGGTCATAAAGGAGGTTAAATTTCCTCGTATTCAGCTATGTTTTTGTTTGTCTTGTTGAGTGTATAATTGAGTATAGTTTGTTAGTTTTTAAGTTGATGTTCTTTACTATTGTTCCACTGTTCTTGAGGTAAAAGGCTATAGTGTAAGAAAACCAGTTGCTAAACAGGGCATAAATGTGGTATTTTACCCATATTGGAAAAGAAAGCTTAGATCATGGACAGATTGGAATATGAAGTTAGTAGTTATCAGAAACAATGAGTTTTGACATATCTAGCTGTGAGTGAATTGAGTTTGAACTATAATTTAGATTTCCATTAACAAGGGGGTGTAGTTGTTTCCATTGCAGTTATTCCAGTGATTGGGGAATTTATGAAAATTTTCTAAAAGTCTGGAAGGAGGTGGGTTGAATGAACTTGAATGGGACTTATATTATGACATTTTTATAAGGATGTTTGATGGAAGTGATAAAGTAGTTTTCCCCTAGATTGACAGTGTTATTTGAGACATAAGAATAATATTACATTTAAAAAACCTTTTGTAGCACAGGGATTTTATATGAGGGAAAGGAAAGGTGACCTATTTGGTTTAATTGATATTCTTAGTGTTAACACCCCCCCCCCCCCCCCCCCCCCCCCCCCCCCCCCGCCCCACACACACACAGACCAGCTGAGGACTGAAGCCAGGGCCTTGCACTTGCTAGGCAAGCGTTCTACCACTGAGCTAAATCCCTAACCCCTAGTGTTAAAATTTTAAGGAGTAAAAATTTGAGTGTGATGAAAAAGATTCTTAGAACTGTTTAAGATTCTTAGCTGTTTAAGAAATTTCATTAAAAAAGTATGAATATTTTTTAAATTGATATGTTTTCATAAATCAGTAATTGTTTTCTTTTTTTTGGACAGGTCATGTTTGAGTAGAAAAGATGAAATTTTGGGGTACTGAGGTGACTCAGTCTCTAGTCATTTAACATTTTGATAAGTTTTAACATGTCTTTTTATTTTGAATTGCCAGCTAGTTATTAACACAGTTTTTGTTACTTACAAAACTGTTCTGTAGTTGATATAATGGAGAACAGGACTTTTGGGGTTTTGTGGCTTAATGGAGTTTTATGGCTTATTAATGGATTACATACATCCTTTTGTTACTTTTACCTATAATGAGAGATGAAGAGAAACTCTTAATTGTGTTTTAACAGTTGAGAGGAATAAATCTAGAGGTTACATTGTTGTAATTTCATAAATATTCAAAGTCATTTTGGCTATTTTTTCTGAATGAGCCATGCTTTGTGGCACACCACTTCAGCACCAGATAATAAAGTTTTTCCAAGTGTATGGGCTTGGTTTGAGGAGTGGAGTGGTATCTTCAGAGGTGACAAAATGCCCATAAATGGCATTGTGTGTCTAGGAGTGGGTTACAAGAATTTATTAAGAAATCCAAAGTTGGGAGGTAATCAGAAGTGTTCATTTTAAATGAGGTTTTTATTAGCAGAGTGGATATATCTTGAAAGGTGTTGATAGTTTGATTTTACTTTTTATTGCTCAGTAATTAATTGGACACTAAAAACTAATATTTACAGGATCCTGAAGTTTTGATAAGTATACATAAAAGGAAGAGTTCTAACACAGACCATACACATTTGTATGCAGGAATGTTGCTGAGATAATTGGATAGATTTGAATAGGATTGACTTAACTGTAATTCTATGTATGTGATCATGTGAATAAAGCATTAATAATATTTGAACTTTTCAAGGCACTCTTGGAAAGAACAGGCTACACACTTGATGTGACAACCGGACAGAGGAAGTATGGGGGACCACCTCCAGATTCTGTTTATTCAGGTCAGCAGCCTTCTGTTGGCACTGAGGTAAAGAAACTTAAAACTTGTACCATTTGTATAAAAGGTATCTAATTTCCTAAAGAATTCGCCGTGATTGTGAATTCATATTAATTTACAGATATTTGTGGGGAAGATCCCCAGAGATCTATTTGAGGATGAGCTTGTTCCATTATTTGAGAAAGCTGGACCTATATGGGATCTTCGTTTAATGATGGACCCACTCACTGGTCTCAACAGAGGTTATGCGTTTGTCACTTTTTGTACAAAAGAAGCAGCACAAGAGGCTGTTAAACTGGTAAGTTGTCCCTACCCCCTTTTAGACTTTACATTTTCTATCCCTAATGTCAGATTTTTTTTTTATGTGCCATATCAGGCAGTGTTTGAAGTGCTGATGAGTCAATGTGCCTTTTACTTTCCTATGAAAATATAATAGCAGGGATTAGTGGATAAGATTCAGGATGTGTAAGATGGTTGTATAGAATTCCTAGTTGATTACTGAAACATATGTCTTTGGATATATCTTTTAAGTTTAAAGGAATGTGAAAAGGTTTATGATGTTGCTCCCAGAGGTTTTTCCCACACCTGGATCATATATTTTCTTTCATTAGAAATTCACAAAAGAGGGCTGAAGAAATGGCTCAGCTGTTAGAAGCACTGGCTACTCTTCCAGAGGTCCCAGGTTCAACTCTGAGTACCCACAGAGCAGCCCAAAACCATTTGTAACTTTAGTTCCTGGGGATCTGATGCCCTCTTCTGGTGGCATTAGGCATGCATGTGGTATACAAACATACATATAGGTCAAACATCCATACACTTAAATAAAACAATCAAAAACTAAATATTCAGGTGGAAGGTGGTGGTGGTGCATGCCTTTAATCCCAGCACTCAGGAGGCAGAGCAGGGGATTCTCTTGAGTTCAAGGCTAGCCTAGTCTCTATAGAGCGAGTTCCAGGACAGCCACTGAGAAACCCTGTCTCAACCAACCAATAAATACATGAAGAAATATCAGAGACCAGGATGATAAATTTCTAGATAGCAGCATAAAGGATTTTGTTGTGAGTGGGAATACTTGATTTAAAAACACTGGATACCAGGTGAGACCTAACTGGTTTTTCTAATTCTAAAAATGTTAAGAACTAATGGCTTATATAACAGATTGGTTTTATTAAATTCTATGAATCAAAAAGATTGAGAAAGATGTAGTGGCTTACTCCTGAATGTACCTGAGGCACAAGGAGATTACCATGTTTGAGGCCAGCCAGGAAGGGTAGTAAGAAACCCAATAGTGTGTATACACACCACCACCTGCAACAATGATAGTTCAAGTAAAGGCCATTAACTTCAGAGAGAGAGCAAGGGAGTATATGTACATGGGAGGAGTTGCAAGGATAAAGGGAAGGGGGAAATGATGTAATTATATTTTTACTTCTAAAAATTATAAAAAGTTTAAGAGCCAGGGGTTAGTGTTATTTCTTTTCCATTATGTAGCTTTGGCCTACTTGTAACTTGAAATTGTAGGCCAAGTTGGCTTCAGACTTCCAGAAATCTTCTACCTTTTTCTCCACATGCCGATGATTTCTGTAGACAACTCACTATGACTGCTACATGTTAAAATGGCTTATCCATTTTGTGGAATCTAAACAAATTTAAAATCTTCAGGCTGATTTCTCCTGAAAATTCTTAAAGAGGATAAGTAGGATATTTATTTGAATTAGAAGTCCTTCAGATATCTGAGGCGTATGTATATATGTATTTAATTTTGAGACTGGGTCTCACTGTAGCTTGGACTCAGATCTGCCTGCTTCTGCCTCTGTAGTGCTGTGAGTAAAGGCAGCTACTGCTGCTTTTTTTTTTTAATTTGAGATATTTACAGTCATTTTTAAAATTTTGAAAATTTCATACTTTTGTACAATATATTATCATATTTATCCCCTCAACAATTACCTTCCCTCTCTTGCTAACACCCCATTCTTCTCAACTAGTATGAGCATGAGCAGGATGCTGTTTTCTGGACTACTTTGTAGTGGTTACACCACTGAAGAAAATGACTTTCACCCCTCCTCTATTAACTTTGAAGTGCTCCTCAGGGAGGGGTAGGGCCTCCTGAGGCCCTCTTTAATCCTTAAGCTAATGGTAGTTCAGCTCCCGTGTATCTCTGATTGCAAAGGGTTTGTCATGTCCAGAAGTTCATGCTTCATAGTACTTCCCATTTTCCAACTCTGACAGTCTTTCTACTGCCAACTCTGCTGCTCCCTGAGCCTTGGAGGGAATAATATAGTTGACCCATTTTGGGCCAAGCAATCAATAGTCCCTTATTCTCAGAACTTTGACCAGTTATGAGTCTCTACATTGCGCATCATCCTCTGTAATAAGTGTTTCTTTGCCCAAGGCTGAGAGCATCACTAGTTTATGGGTATAAACAAATGTTGAGGGGGTCTGGAAAGTTGACTCAGCAATGAAGAACATATATATTCTTGTGGAGGACTCCAGTTTAGTTCCCAGTAACTGCATAGGGTGGCTCATCGTCTCCTGTAACTCCAGCATCGGGTAATCCAGCACCATCTTCTGACCTCCTTGGGCCAGAACATAATCAAGAAAATGAAATAAAATTTAAAAAGAAACTCATAAAATGTTTAGAAGACAGTTAACCAAATGTCTGCTTAGCAAAACATCAGATGCTGGCCTCTTTGGGCCTGCCTGTGACTTCCCGAGCCATAGACTTTCACTAGGTTTTATAGTATTGGACCTGTATTCTCTTTCAAGGAGGTGACCTTATCCAATTAGAAAGTGGTTGGTTATGCCACTACTTCACTTGCTATGTAGTCTTTAATTTTCTGGCATAATGGCATAGTGTTCATAACTCAATATTCTGAAATGTGCTAAAATAGACCTTTTTTTAAAAAAATTATTTTATATACATAGATGTTTTGCCTGCAAGTATGTCTGTATGGAGGAATCAGATCCCCAGAGTCACAGACAGGCAAGTCCCCTAGAAAAGCAGCAAGTGCTCTTCTTAACCTCTGAGCCATCTCCAGCCCCATGACTGACCACCTTTTTTTCGAGACAGGGTTTCTCTGTGTAGCTTTGCGCCTTTCCTGGATCTTACTCTGTAGACCAGGCTGGCCTCGAACTCAGAGATCCACCTGGCTCTGCCTGAGATTAAAGGCGTGCGCCACCACCGCCCAGCTAGACCACCTTATTTTTAAAGGGTGTTTGTAGCCAAAGGATGGCCTTGAACTTGTGTGTAGCCAAGGAAAACCTTGTATTCAGGATTCTTCTGACTGGCTTGAAAGCAAACTTTTGTATACTGTATCTTTCTGATTTTTCAGATTTGATATTCTCACCGTCATTTTAAGGCAGACCTCAAGGGAAAGAATAAGTGTATTTTGCAGTTCTCTATTGCTTGAATCTCTGCTAATGAGTATAATTGAATATGTATGCTTATGTTTCTTGATTTCTTTAAAGAATTCAGGAATTCAGGTTTTTTTTTTTTTCTTTTTAAAATAAATAATAGCTCACTTTTTCCTTACAAGAATGCTTCTCTTTAAGAGGAAATATGATATAGCTCTTCAGGGAGCCATTCTCTGGTAGTCTGGTAACCTTTGAGCTATCAAAAGTTGAATTTCATCAGTTGAGGTGAAATGAAGGACTTTTTGAAGCTGCAGAAAGAAGTGCTTTAGAAATCATCTCCTTGGGGTTAGGGAGATGACTCAGTGACCTAGTGCCTGTTATGCCAGCTTGAGATATGAGTTCAGATCCTCAGCACTCATGTAAAAGACAGGCTTGGTGATAAACTTGTGTAACCTAAGCACTGGGGGATGGGAACAAAGAATCCTTTTAACCAATTTGCCAGCCATCTTGCCTGTGAACTCCATTCAGGTTCACTGAGAGACTCAGTCATTTAAAAATAAGGTGGGAATTGATAAAAGGAAGACCTCTAGTGTCAGCTAGCTTGCATGCCCACTGTATACATGTGTGCATAACACATTACAAAATCATTTGCTTGGGGTATAAAATAACACCATTTATGCTAGGTAGCAACAAAGTAGCTTAAAAAGTTTTTTTTTTACATGTATGGGTGTTTTTCCTGCATGTAAATCTGTACCACTTGTGTGCCTGGTGCCTGTCGAGTCCAGAAGAGGGTGTTGGATCCCTGGAACTGGAGTTAACAGAGGATTGAGAGCTGCCAGGTGGGTGCTGGGAGTCGAACTTTGGGTCATCTGGAAGAGCAGTTGGCGCTCTTAATGACTGAGCCATTTTTCTAGCCTCTTTAAAAAAAAATAAAAGCCAAAAGCCTTTTAAAGTTGGAGTAGTGATATAAATGATGAAGAAAAAGAACCATCTTACTAAAGAAAAGCTAATAGAGAATTATATCTATTGATACTAGACTCAACTTTTGGGGGAAGAAAGTCTTAAAGTGGCATTTACATGAAAGTTTAGATTTATTTTGTATGTGTGAGAGTTTTGCTTGCATGCATGTATGTGGGTTGTATGGTTTACCTGGTACCTGAGGTGGTCAGAAGAGGGCATCTGGTCTTGTGAAACTGGAGTTACAGATAGTTGTAAAACACCATGTGGGTCCTGGTAACTGAACCTGGGTCATCTGCAAAAGCAGCAGTGCTCTTAACTGCCATGTCAGCTTTCCATTCCTGTAGACTACTTTTTTGGTATCAGATTCTCATTTCTAAATGAATTCAAGAAGCATTAAATAGTGACAACATTATTCACTATTAACATGATTTTTGAGTACCAATAAATAGACTGAGATATTTTAGTTTAGAAAACTCCCATGGTTTAATAAATACAATCCAAATTTGTATTATTATGGTTTGCTTGTGTAGTTTTAATGTACATGTATTAATAATATGTATTTTGACTAATAACAGAAACTTAACAGATGACCATATAGCCTTTTTGATTGATCTACGAGCTCTCATCCTTAACCTTTCCATATTTCTTTTTTGGTTTTTCGAGACAGGGTTTTGGTGCCTGTTCTGGAACTCACTCTGTAGACCAGGCTGGCCTTGAACTCACAGAGATCTGTCTGCCTCTCTCCCAAGTGCTGGGATTAAAGGCGTGCGCCACCACCGCCCGGCTCCTTTCCATATATCTAGGTTTTTCTGCTTATGATTCAGGTCTTTATATGGAGTAATAATGTTTTAGTTATGGGTAAATAGGAGACTTTGCAGTTTGGTGCCTTTTAAAAGATATTCTTGGTAGAACTGAGATCCACTGGAATCTCTTAGATGTATTGTTCTTTATTTTTAAGATTTTTTTTTCTTGTTAGCTCTGTATATAAATGTTTTGCCTGCATGTATGTATGTGCACCCTGTGTGTTCCTGTTGTGGGTGGTGAAGGCAAGAAGTAGGTATCAGATCCCCAAGAACTGGAACTACAGATGATTGTGAGTCACTCTGTGTGTGTTGGGAATTAAATCTGGGTCCTCTGACAGTATAGCTAGTATTCTTAACTGCTGGTCTATATTCTTCCAGCCACTTTAAAAATAACATTTCTTTAAGGTATTTTGTCTGCATGTATTTCTGTGCAACAAGGGCACTGTGTGCCCTTGGAGATCAGAAGATTAGCTGCCATATGGGTGCTGGGAATTGAACCCTCAGTCCTGGAAGAGCAGCTGATACTCTTTAACTGGAGCCATTTCCCTAGCCCCTTAAAAAGGGATTCATTATTGTGCATGGGATTTAGGAGATTTACTTTAAGATGAAAAATAACTAGATTTTAGAGGGAATGAAATGATTGAAACATATGAAAATACAAAATTGAAATTGACATATTTTTTGGCTACTTTGTGTCTGGATATGAATGAGCATGCTTTTCCTAAATAATTTCTCAATAGAACATATTTTAGAAATTATCCTGATTTGGGTCATAATTTGAGGTTCTATTTGAGTTATAACTGACTAATGTGAATTTTTATGTAATTGGAGTGTTATTCTAGTTATACACAACCAAACATTGAGAAAATGTCTCTTCTGAGTTATTCATAGATAAAATTGAGATACTTTTTCTTTCTATGTTGTGTCTTGAGAAATAGTTTAGGTTAAGGTGTTTAGATATTTTAAAAAAATGTATAGTGGTTTGTTTCCTTAGAATAAAAACTATTTTAAGCCAGGCATGGTGGTTCACACTTACAATATAGTCCTTGGGAGGAGAGGCAGACAGACCTCTATAATGAAACCATGTCTCAAAACAAAAAACAAACAAAAAAACCTCCAACTATTACAGATTATAAATTTGCATTTTCTTGTGGGTTATCTATAAAACAGTTTTTTTGTGAGACAGAGTTTCTCTGTGTAGTTTTGGTGTCTGACCAAGCTGTCCTCGAACTCACAGATCTACCTGCCTCTGCCTCTTGTGTACTGGGATTAAAGGCATGCGTTGCCACCGCCTGGCACAATAGGTTTTCTTTATAAACTGGGTTAATTGTTGATAGCTAAAGGAAGTCATGAGGTTAAA
This sequence comes from Peromyscus maniculatus bairdii, assembly GCF_049852395.1. Classification (NCBI taxonomy): domain Eukaryota; kingdom Metazoa; phylum Chordata; class Mammalia; order Rodentia; family Cricetidae; genus Peromyscus; species Peromyscus maniculatus. The sequence goes on from NC_134858.1 coordinate 75,956,187, forward strand.
ACAACTTCAGTTTTCTATTAAAATTATTTTTGTTGGGCGCAGTGGCATACACTTGTAGGAAGAGGCAGGGAGGTCTCTGAGTTCCAGGACAGCCTGGTCTACACAGAGAAACCCTGTCTTGGAAGCCAGTATATATGTTTTATTTGTTTAAAAATTCATAAAATGTATTTTGATCGTATTCACATTCCTCCTATTCCGAGCTCCATCACTACCTCTCTGTCCCTCCCCCAGTGTCCTTTTTTCTTTTCTTTCTTTTTCTTTTTAAGGACAAAGTCTTAAGTGGTCGTGGCTGGTCTTGGAACTCACAGATCTGTCTGCTTCTTCCTTTGAGCATTTGAATTAAATACAAGTATCATTAAATTTTTATTATTTTTAAAAATAACCCATTGAGTCCAGTTTGTGCTGCTTATGTGCTTCTGGGTGTGGGAGCCATCCAGGGAGTGTGGCCAACCTACTAGGGGCCATACCCTTGACTCCCTTTACCCAGAAGCCATTAACTGCCCATATGTGCTCAGTTAGGAGTGGGGGCTAGTGAACCTCTTGCTTCTCCATACTGAAGTGTTGGCTAGCTTGTGTATTCATCAGTGCAGTGGTCCTGCCCCATTAGAAGACATTTTGCTCTGGTCCTCTGGTTCTCCCTGACTTTCTGTCTCTTCTTGATAAAGGTCCCAGTTTTGACTGAGTACCAGTTGACATTTATCCTTAACGCTTTGTCGAGTTGTGAGTTTCTGCCTGAACCATCATCCATTGCTCAAAGAAACTTCTTTGAGTTCTGAGAACTGTACTAATCTTTGAGTTTAGAGAAAAAAAATTGAGAGAGCAGTTTACCTGAATCTGTATAGAGGCTGAGTGAGTGATCTGTGAGGCCATGTATCTTACTAGCATAGCTTTAGTGTGATACTAGGTTTCTTTATCTGGGATGCCTAACATAAACTAGGCATAGCAATTTAAGTAGATAGTTGAGCCTAATTATTTGAATAATGCAGTTAGGTAGTATAGAGGATTTCAAAGTAAATAATATCTTTATTTCTAGAATAAAAAAGTTTACTTTTATGTGTAAGACAGTTTAGTTTGCATGCATGTATATATGTATGTATGGATATGTATACAGCACCTGACATGGCATGTGTGTTTATAGAGGAAAAAAAAAATTTTTGAGGTGATGTCCTGTCTGGCCTGGAACTGCATGCCTCTGCCTGCTTTTAAATTATTTCAGTTAAAACAGTGCCACTGAGCCAGGGGGTGGTGGCATACGCCTTTAATCCCAGCACTCAGGAGGTAGAGCCAGGTGAATCTCTGTGAGTTTGAGGCCAGCCTGGTCTACAGAGTGAGATCCAGGACAGACTCCAAAACTACACGGGGAGAAACCCTGTCTTGAAAAAACCAAACCAAAACAATCAGACAAACAAACAACAAACAGTGCCACTGTGTAGCTGCTGGGTAAATAACCCAACTAGTGACATCATTTCTTACACCAGAATTTATATTTGTATGTAGCTTGATGATTTTCTAGCCTCCACTTGAAATAATTTTAAATGTGATACAGTGTTCACTTGTAGGGCTTAAGACTAGATTAATGGGTCATGTTTTCATCTGAGATGCTTAGTATTTTGGATTGTGTAAACAAACAAACAAACCAGGAAATAGGATTGGGGATGAACCTCTGGAGGTAGAGTGCTTGTCTAGAATTCATAAAGGCTTGAATTTGATCTTAGACAACACACAAACCAAATATGTGATGCACACCTATAGTCCTAGAACTAGGAAAGAAAAGGCAGGAGGAATAGAAGTTAGAAAAGTCATCGTTGTATACCTAAGTTTGAAGTCAGCCTTGGATATGTGAGACTTTGTCTTTAGAAAACACACAACAAAGCCGGGCGGTGGTGGCGCACGCCTTTAATCCCAGCACTCGGGAGGCAGAGCCAGGCGGATCTCTGAGTTCGAGGCCAGCCTGGACTACCAAGTGAGTCCCAGGAAAGGCGCAAAGCTACGCAGAGAAACCCTGTCTCGAACCACCCCCCCCCCAAAAAAAAAAAAGTGAAGAAAACACACATCAAAAGCCAAAAACAAAGGACTGGAGAGATTGCTCAGCTGTTAAGAGCACTTGTTGCACTTACAGAGGACCTGGGTTCCATTTATAACACCCACTTAGTGGCTCACCATCATCTATAACTCCATCTATAACTTCAATTCCAGTAGATCTGAGACCCTTTTCTGAATTCTGGCGTTACCAGGCAAATAAACAGCCCAAACACTTGTACATATAAGATAAACATCCCTCCCTTACAAAAAAAGAGCAAAACCTAGAAACAAAAAACAACAGGAAAGAGGACAGTACAGGCAAGTATGTATGTTGACTTGTGTGTTGTGTTGCTGAATTGGATTCAGTGGATAGTGGCTGCAGGGTCCATAATAATTCTCCAGAGTACAAATATTGTCATGGAAAAATCAACAACAAAAAACACTGCCTAGTAGTACCTGTGTTAATACTGATAGATGAGATTTCTACTTCTATATTGACAGTGAAGTTTTTATTACTGTTGATTTTTTTTTTTTCTTTTTTGGAAGAGGGTTTTACCTTAGGCTGCTAGTGCCCCGGGGTCTTAGACATTCAAACAACATACCCTCACCCTTGTTTTGTGTCTGTTGGTGAATAAATGCAGCATGCAAGAGGCTAAGGTTCTTGCCATGAGTTTGAAGCTAATTTTACTATGTTATGAGACCCTTTCTTAAACACAAACTTACATGCATACACATATACAGGTGTATACTACCATCATGTATATATAACCATTTTAAACAAAGAAGCTGGTGAAATAAATCCATGAAATATTTTACCAGCAATTTAGAAAATACTTAAATGTGTTTAACATGTGAACTTACTAAAATTCTTTTGGGTCTCTAATTTTCATTACTAAATTTTAACATACATAGCACAGTCCCTTGTTCATTGTCACTGCTTCCCCTGTCTCCTGTTTTCTTCCCTTACTGGTCCGCTTTCTTCCTTCACATAATTCCCCTTTTGCATTCACATGTTTATAAATCCTGTAGTCTATATATGAGAAAAGTGTTAACATGACAGTTTCTACTATAGGTGGATAAAGTGTTGATTTTGGAGAGTTTATATGGACAGGAGAGGTTATCTATAATCGAAGTGCAAGCAAACGGGGCAAAGGATAAAGGAAGAAGGGTGGAAGGATTTACATGGGTTGGGGTTGGTAGAGAAGGCCTGAGAAAGATGTGAGTGGCACAGTGAAGAAAATAGGCTAGTTGTAACATTTTATGTAAATAAATATAAGATAAAGCTTCTGTAACAAATGCCAGAGGTATTTTATAAAATGACAATGCTTTCTTGCATAGTAGAACGTTTTGAACCTTGGAGTGGGTGGCATGACATAAATGGTTGAATAATGGGAAATGTTTGAATGAAAAGAACAGAGGCCAAAAGAGGGATTATAACAACAAGGAGGGGGTCAGTGATTTTGAAGAAAAAAGATTGTACATTGGATGAGAAAATCAGGGTCTGAAGCATTTGATAGCCTAGGAAAAACAGTTCACAAGATATAGTCAAATCCTTGTGTAACTAATGTAAGTAATGTGCTGTGACTGTCAAATAAGCTAGAGTATGTGTAGTAGAGGTGTATGTGTCTATGGGTGGATTATTTAGTAGTCTCCTCAATCTCAGTCTGTATCTACCAATATTATATTGTAGATGACACTTTGAAGTGATACTTGAGAGTGCTGGCTTCTTGGAGGTAGGTAGCTTTGCTTGCCATTATTGGAATAGAATGATTAGTCAAACATAAAGAACAACTTAAGTCCTGAGCATTTTGTGTAGGAATCTGAAGAGTTGTTTTTCTAGTAAGGAAACAGGTTTTTTTTTTTTTTGTTGTTTTTTTTTTTTTTTTTTTTTTTTGGTTTTTGTTTCGAGACAGGGTTTCTTCTCTGTAGTTTTGGTGCCTGTCCTGGAGCTCACTTTGTAGACCACGCTGGCCTTGAACTCATTCGCCTGGCTCTTCCCTAGTGCTGGGATTAAAGGTGTACGCCACCACTGCCTGGCTTTACTGTAGAATTTTTAAGGAAAGGTTTTTGTCTCAACATAGAGAAAACTTTGTAATTAAATGTTTTAAAATACACGGAACAGGCTTATAGTATATAGTGGCTTTGAGAAGAATTATGATAGTAATCACTTCTTGATTACAATTCAAATATGAGATTGCTAAGTTTGTGTGTGTGTGTATGTGTGTGTGTTTTGTCTTGTGTGTGAGTGAGACAGTATGCGCAGGTGGTTATTAGAGAGTGTTTTGAGTGAGTGTACAGGCTCATTAGAGAGAGATAGAGTGAGAGTAAATTCGTCTGTATGAATGCACAGGTGCTCATGTGCCACAGTGCTCATAGAGTGGTCAGAACACAACGTTAGGTGTTGGTTAGTCCTCTTCTACCTTGGGAACAGGGTATTTTTGCTGTTTGCTGCTATGTATGCCAGGCTAGCTGGTCAGTAATTTTCCAGGGATTCTCCTGTCTCTTGCCTCCCATCTCTAAGATGTGCTAGTATTACAGTGCTACTGTGTTGACTTTACATGGGTTCTGGGTATGGGAACTCATGGTGTGGGCCTTAGGCTTGGATGACAATCACTTTACCCCCTGAGCCATCTCTTCACACTTTAATTAGTGGTCAGAATTCCTCTTTATTTTATTCTTGGTCACCTCACTGACATTGGGCCAGAAAGCTGGATTTTTAAAACCTTTTTGAGAACCCATTTTGCTAAATATGGAATGCCTCACATTTTGTTCATCCTTCATACCATCATGCTGTGCTGAAAAACTCTTAACTGCTTGAGGGACATGTTTCAAAAGTTAGGGCCTACCATATTAAATTAGAACTTCTCATAAAAATCAGGTTGTTTGTACTCTTTCCCTTTGACTCAGGGTTGTTCAGCAGGAAATGAGGTAGGTATTCTCTGTCTCCTCCCCTCCCTTCTTTCCTTTGTAATCTGTCCACATATATAGTCCATGCTGGTCTCTGGCCTCAGCCTTCCAAGGGTTAGGATTACAGGTGTGCATCACTGCACTTAGCTTTTTGTTTATTCAAATATGGGTGAAAAGGTTACAATTTTATTTATTTTATTTAAATCACTCTAAACTTAACCTTTCATTTTACCCTGTGTTGATCCAGGCATATGATGATGGTTTAGAAGGGAGGACATGGTTTTTCTGTAGATAATAATTAGTAGAAATATTCATTACTTAGAAGTAGTGCTGTAATGTTTGTGACTGAAGAAGTTTTTGCTACTTTACAGATAGGTGGGTTCCCTTAAAGTTTTTTTCTTTTTCTTTTGGAGACATAACCATAGCCTTGGCTGTCCTGGAACTCATTTTGTAGATCAGGCTGACTTACAACTCACAGAGATCTACCTGCTCTGCTTCTTGAGTGCTGGAATTAGACATGTGCCACTATGCCCAGTACTTAGAATTTCTGATTACTGTTGCCTTTAAGGAATTTTTTTCTTCTTCCTTTTCCTAGTGTGCCCCCCCCCCAGGACTTTGTTTGCTTTCAATAATAATTGTTGGTATAACCAAGAAACTTTTGCCAAGATATTTTTAAAGTTAGTTCTTTTTTCTCTTTGTTTGCTTTGCTCTTGATACAGGGTCTCACTATGTAGACCACGCTGGCCTCAAAACTAAATCGAGTTCACCTGCCTTGCCTCTGGAGTGCTGGAAGTAAAGGCATGTCATCACATTTGGCCTAAGTATTTTAAGTAAATACCTTCTTTTGTTTAGACCATTTAAATGGAGAGAGAACATATGAATGAGAATATGAATCAAGAGTTTCTGTTAACCTTACTGTAACTTGTATTTGTCTATATTTAAAGTTTGTAATTTCCATTTTATTCCTGATATTTTGTTTGATCAATTCTTAAATGTTAAACAGACTACATGACCAAATTGAAAGCATTTGTTAATATTACTAAGGCTGGCTATTTAATGCTAAATTATGTGAAGGTTGGGTAGGAGGCTACATGGTAAAATATAATTTAGATTAAATATTTGGAAAATAAGATGTTGTAATCTACTTCTTACTCATAGTCTCCTGCAATAATAGATTCAACTACTGTGTCATTCTTTTCAGAAAACATTTTTTTTTCCTTTTTTCTTTTTTTAAGTTTATAGGAGGCTTTTGTACGGAAGTGAGTTCTGGGACAGCCAGAGTTGCACAGAAACCCTGTCTTGGGGAAACAAACAAAACAAAACAAAACAAAAATGAGAGGTTTTTTTTGTCTAAAAGATAAGATGTAAATAAAAGTGTCAATGTTATATGAAAAATAAAATACATGACAAGATTTGTCAGCCTCTTGTTAACTGATAAATTTGGGTGTACTATGTTAGAATAGAATGTATGACCTCCTATCCATCATATACCAGGAGTGATATTCCTGCCTCCCAATTGTCCCCTTCATTATGTGGCAACCAATAACATCAGATGTCTCCTGGGGACCAGAATTACTCCTAGTGAGTACTATAGGGGGATGTCATCATGACAGAGTGCTTTTGTTGACCACTTGTGGATCAAGAGTGTTTGTATGAGCTCGGTTTATTGGATGAGCTTAGCTGGTGAAAGTTTCAGGGAAACTTTTTCCCCTCCTTTCTCTACGTAGATCTGGCTGTCCTGGAAGCATGCATCACTACCGCCTGGCAAAATTTTTTGAGGCTCAGAGGTCCAAAAATTATGTATCTTAGAAACATGTATGTATATAAGTATTGTGGAGAGAAATGAAAATAAGCCAGGAGTTTTGGGATATATTTGATGTATCTCAGTGGCATGGTAATCTGAGACTTCCTTTTTTCTTTTTTCTTTTTTTTAAATTTCAACACCATAGTTTTTATGTGTTTATGGGTGTTTTTGCCTACTGTGTATCTGAACTATGTGTGTCTGCTATGTATGTTAACTGGCACCTGCAAAGTCCAGAAGAAGGTATGGGAGCCTCTGGAACTGGAGTTACAAATGGGTGTGAGGCATTGTGTGGGTTCTGAGAATCTAACCTGTGCCCTCTGGAAGAGTAACAATGCTTTGAACTACTGAGACATAACTCGACCTCAGATGAAAATAGGCAAAATTTGCAACTTTAAAATCATGTGTTTGGTATGGATATTGAGAATTAGATGTAAATCTTTAATTGGCTTGATCAAAAATGAAGCCATTAAACTGTTCTGAACTGTAGATAATGTATGTGAACTTGAATTATTATCTGGAGATGAACAAGGTGATGAGTCACCTCCCTGAATTATCTATGTCCTGTAATAGCAGATAATGCCTGTCTTGCAAGACTAGAACTCATCTTGGTTCTTACCATTTGTGACAAAGTAGATCTTGAAGTCAAGTATAGGTGGGATTGGTTCATCAAGAATTATTCCTGTCTTTATCATTGTTATTAACATACAAAATTGAGGTTTTTTTTTTTTTTTTTAATTTTAAGTTTGTGAACTACAATTCATAATTTTGGCCCAGCTATGATGGGGCAAGCCTTTAATCTCAGCACTCAGGAGGTAGAGACAGTTTGAGACCAGCATGGTCTACAGAGTGAGTTCCAGGATAGCCAGGGATACACAGACCCTGACCTGAAAGACGAAACAAAACTTTGTAAATAGTAAGATTGATACATTGTCACTTGATAAGATTACATTTTGAAGAGCTCTTCCATATCTCACCATTCTATAGGATATGGTTACTTGAATATTACATTTACTTTTTTACTAGTAGTTTCATAGTTGGTAATCTACCTTTTTTTTTTTTTTTAAAGAAAAAACAACTAGTCTTTTTCCTTTGATTTTTATTGTATATTTGGCGAAAATCAAATGGAGGGGAAAGAATAAGGCTAAATATAGAAAAAAAAGATCTCATCTTTAGACTTGAAGATTTTTTTTATTATATTTTTATATTTATTGAAACTTGTTACAAGAGGATGTGGGAATGAGAAAATGTATTTATATATGTTACGGTTACTTTGGAGGCAGGAAACTTGATCATCTTGACTGAGATTTCCATGGTTTTTGAACACCTGGATGGAAGAATGATTTTAGAGATTAAGATATTGTCACTTAATTTCAAGGTTTTTTTCACTTAAAGAATTCAGAAACAAATTGACATTAAAATCATGAGCCTTTTTTTTTTTTTGTGTGTATGTGTGTGAAATCTTAGATTGCCATTCTTTCTAAAATGGGAATTATGCTAAAATTTTTATACTATTGGGTATTAATTGAAAAAAGAAACTTTATTATGGCATTTCCTTATATTCATATAATGTAATTTAATCATATCCAGTCCTGTTTTTTTTTTTTAACCCCACCTTACGTCTTTTTCTCTTTCACATCCCTAATAATTCACCTTTTTTATATGCTTCCCCCCATAAGAGAAAGGAAGCTTTTTTTAAAAACTGAAAACACTTGATACAAAGCACTAAAGTTTTCGCAAACAAATAGTTTTACCTTTGCATAGGATTGAGAATCTTTATAATGAATATATAACAATAATTTTAAAATGTTGTATACCTTTTTCCTCTTTCAGTATAATAATCATGAAATTCGTTCCGGAAAGCACATTGGTGTCTGCATCTCAGTTGCCAACAATAGGCTTTTTGTGGGCTCTATTCCTAAGAGTAAAACCAAGGAACAGATTCTTGAAGAGTTTAGTAAAGTGACAGGTAAGTTGGATTTAATTGGCAGGAGGTACAACTTTATCAGTAATGAAGAGAAAATATTTGGATGCCAAGTGTTCTAAACAGTACAAATTCTGTATTTGTTCAGTAAGAATTTTTACTTAAGCTTTATGAGTTAGGTAACCTTGTTAATAAGATAAGCCAGATGGTGATGATGCCAGCACTCAGGAGGCAGAGGCAGGTGATCTCTTGAGTTCTAGGACAGCCAGGGATACAAAGAAAAATTGTGTGTCTGTGTCTCTGTCTTGTGTCTGTGGTGGAGGAGTAAGCAAACATTGAGTTGGAGAGATAGATGACTTGCTAGTTAAGAGCATTGGCTGTTCTTTCAGAGGCCCAGAGTTAGATTCCCAGCAAACACTTGGTGGTTCTGAAACATCAGTTTTAGGTTAACTGATACCCTCTTCTGGCCTCTGGGCACCAAATACAGAAATACAAGCAAAGGCATCCATACACATAAATAAATTTAAAGAAAACAAGTAAGTATACATAGAGGTTTAGGGATAATTTCCTGGCAGTTAAGCTAATTTAGGAATAGATAGGGCCGGGGATAGAGTTTACCTAGCATTCACAAAGCCTTAGCTTTGATTTCCATAACTACATAAAGCCTGGTGTTGGTGGTACAAACACACCTGTCATTTCAGTGCTTGGTAGGAGGAGAGAGGAAGTTCCACATAGTGAATTTGAGGCCAGTTTGTGCACCACGAGACCTTGCCTTAAAAACAGTAAGACAAAACTAAACATGGGAACACAGCGGCAATTTGAGTTCAGTCTGTGACATTGTACATCCCTTCTTTGTATTTATTTCCATACTTAAGCTGTTAGTTTTTTGTTTTTTATTTATTTTTATTTATATTTTGGTTTTTTGAGACAGGGTTTCTCTGTGTAGTTTTTGAGCCTTTCTTGGAACTCACTCTGTAGATCCACCTGGCTCTGCCTCCTGAGTGCTGGGATTAAAGGCATGCACCGCCACTGCCCAGCTAGCTGTTAGTTTTGAATTCTTACATATGAATGAGGCTTTCCCACCATGTTAAAGGAACAAATGGTTATAAGTAGATAGATTGTTAACATGGCATATTTTTTTTAATTGTTCATCTGCCTATAGTGTTCAGAAATTTATTGTTAATAGTCTTTATAAACAGAAAAGTGTTCAGCATTAGCAATATTTACTGTTTTCCTTTGAAGTAATACCATGTATATTTGAGAGCAGAAAAAGATGCCATTTAAATGAATTTTAGGCCTGGCAAAATAGTGATGCCTTATCTCAAATACATAAAAAGTAAGGGCTGTTGATGTAGTTCAGCCTAGGTAAAAGTTTTACCTAAGCTGAAGACCTGGGTTCATGTACACGTGACCACTCCCTCCTAAATAGAATTTTAATGCAGTGAATTAATCTAACCACGTTTGACAAGGTGATAACATTTTTATAAGTGATAAGAAGATTCTTTTTTTTTTTTTTATTTGCCTTTCATATATTTAGTGGAATCAAAATGGTCCTTGGGGCTAGTTAAATATTTTACTTTCATTGGGTTTTCTGGACTTAGAATACTAGGGCAGGGTTGATTTGGGAAATTATTGGGATCTTTTAGAGGTTTGTTTGTTTGCTTGTTTTTTTTTTTTTTTTTGTTTTTGTTTTTGTTTTTGTTTTAAAGACAGGATTTCTTTGTGTAACAGCCCTGGCTGTCCTGGCTCTCTCTCTGTAGTCCAGGCTAGACTTGAACTCACAGAGATCCACCTGCCTCTGCCTCCCGAGTGTGGGCATTAAAGGCCTGTCCCACCACCACCTGACTTTTGGTCCTTTTCAAAATAATTGTTCTTTGTAAAACGTGTCTAGCTTAGAAAATAAGATTATTTCTTATTTTTTTTAACTTAAATATTATCTTAGTAAAACAAAGCTTTGCTTTTACAAGTTTTTGCCAGTTAACTGACTTCTGGAATGTTTGCTTAATTTCAGAGGGTCTCACAGATGTCATTTTATATCACCAACCGGATGACAAGAAAAAAAACAGAGGCTTTTGCTTTCTTGAATATGAAGATCACAAAACAGCTGCCCAGGCAAGGCGTAGGTTAATGAGTGGTAAAGTCAAAGTCTGGGGAAATGTTGGAACTGTTGAATGGGCTGATCCCATAGAAGATCCTGATCCTGAAGTTATGGCAAAGGTAAATATAGTTAGGTAGAACAATTTTTATTGGGGATAATAGGAGGATGAGGGAAAACTTACCAAACTTAAGTTCATGCGTTGTTTTAAATGATGTTTTTGAAGGCAAAAAGTATAGTTTACTAAGCGATTAGAGTTATACACTAAGAAATGGGAGTGCATGGAAAGTGAAAAGAGAAATCTTTGTAGACACTTAGCACCTTGTTAATTTAAAAAAAAAAAAATTACTACGTATAGAGTTTTCTGCTGGCATATGTGCCTACATGCCAGAAGCGGGCACCAGATCTCTTTTTTGATGGTTGTGAGCCACCATATGGTTCCTGGGAATTGAACTCGGGACTGCTAGAAGAGCAGCCAGTGCTTTAACCTCTGAGCCATCTCTCCAGCCCTTGGGTCTACTAGTAAGCTTACCTTCTAAAGGTTCCACAACCTTTCCAAAACACCACAGCCTTTAGACCAGGCCTTTAATATATGGGTCTTTGAGGGAGAGTAGAGATTCAGATTACAATATGTTGTCACTATTATAGTATCCTAGAAATGGTATTACTGCTCTGAAAAATCCTGTGATTTGTCTGTTTACCCCTCAAACCTTGACAGCTCCTTGTCTCTACCATTTCAGTGTCACAATTAATGATGGAAACTTCTCAGAGTGGTGGTAACTTTCGGTTTCTTGAGACGGGGTTTCTTCTCTGTGTAGTTTTGGTGCCTGTCCTGGAACTTGCTCCATAGACCAGGCTGGCCTCGAACTCACAGAGATCCTCCTGGCTCTGCCTCCCGAGTGCTGGGATTAAAGGCGTTTGCCACCACTACTTGGCGGTGGTAACATTTTAAGTGCCCTCTTTTTGTGGCTTTATGACTCTATAGCAACCATCTACTCCTGGCTCTGTGATAGGGTTTCTCTCTGTAGTCTTGGCTGTCCTGAGACTCCTGTAGATTCTCCTGCCTCCTCCTGATTGGATGGAGTGCTATGATTAAAGGCATATACCACCAGTGCCTGGCTTGTATCTAAAAGTTTTGCTGTGTCCATTCATATTCTGAGGGATATCTTGATTCTTTCTAATTTGGGGGAGTTATAAGGCTGTTAGAAGCATCTGGATGCTTCTATATGTTTAGTTTTGTAAGGGCCTGTCTTGCATCTCTTCCTCTGTGAATGGAAATTTCTCTCCTTCTACATCCTCACAAATGTTTGTAATCCCAATATGTATGTAGTTTTGTTTGTTGGAATTTTTTTTTTTCCTTTTTTGTGCAAGACAGGATTTCTCTGTAACAGCTGGTTGTCCTGAACTTAATTTGTAGACTAGTCTGGCCTTGAACTCACAGAGATTTCCTGTATTTCTCTGCTTTCCTAGTTCTGGGATTAAAGGTGTGTAGTTTATACTTCAGCTAGCTGGCTTGTTTGCTAATAACTGATGAGCAGTTTTCATGGTAAAACTTGTTTTGGTAATTAGCTGTTATTTTTTTCCCCCCTTCACTTGACTAGCTGTTTCACGTTAGTATTATGCGAGAAGTTGGAAGTTATATATCTTATGTTCTACTAGTTGTAATTCAAGTTAGCTTTATATGATGGGGTGGGTAATTGCTTTCAGAAATTGAACTCTTTGGAAATATTTAGGGAATTTGCTTTTTTATTTCAGGTAAAAGTGCTGTTTGTACGCAACCTTGCCAATACTGTAACGGAAGAAATTTTAGAAAAGTCATTTAGTCAGTTTGGGAAACTGGAACGAGTGAAGAAGCTAAAAGATTATGCTTTCATTCATTTTGATGAACGAGATGGTGCTGTCAAGGTAAACAAGTGGTAGAAATTCAATAGGCATGTAAAGTAGACAAACGTTTTTAAGTTTTAAAATCAGCATGCTTTATAAATTGGAGACAGAGTTCAGGTTATGAAATTCACTCAAGCAAACCTTTATTGGTCTCACCCAATTTCTTAAGTAAAAATAGTGAAGAGGAAGATTGTTAAAGCTCAACCATGTTTATTAGCTTTCAGAGCTAATGTAAATATTTTGTAAGTTTTAAAGTAAAATTACTTTGAAAGCCCTTCTTGCATATTGATCATTGTCTTACTTTTTAAAGGCTATGGAAGAAATGAATGGTAAAGACTTGGAGGGAGAAAATATTGAAATTGTTTTTGCTAAGCCACCAGATCAGAAAAGGAAAGAAAGAAAAGCTCAGAGGCAAGCAGCAAAGAATCAAATGTGAGTAAAAAATGAATACTCTAAAGAAAAATTGTATGCATATAATTTTGGTATAATTTATGTTACTGAAACATCAAATCTACGAACTCCCTTTAAAAACAACTTGAATTGAGAACTTTGTATAACAAATGGCAAGGAGCTAATTGTTTACTAAGGTCTTTCTGTTGACCATATTTGTGATAATTCTTAGTAGCCTATATTTGAGTAAGGGAAAGTCAGCCTTTAATGTTACTGTATAATATTCTTCTGAAAGTACCTTGTATATTAGTAATTTTTATGACTTAATATTTTTGTAAAAGGATGAGTATTCCCCATCTCGATTTTTTTTCTTCCCTTTTCTTTTTCTTTTGAGGCCACGTCTTACTGTATAGCACTTACTAGCCTGGCTAGCCTTGAACTCAGAGAGCTCTACCTGCTTCTCCCTCAAGTGTTGGGATTAAATGTGTGTGCCACCAAGACTAGTTGGGAATTTCTTCTTGGAGAGGTATAGAATATTAAGTGTTTTATTAGGTTGTTACCTTCGCACCAAAGAGGGATACAAAGATTCATTTAAAAAAGATCTCCTCACTCAAAGATTTCATAGGTTGACGAATAGACTCTGTGAAATGAATATAGATAGTAAAATAAAATATTAAACAAGTTAGGGGTGCTGAAGAGATGGCTTAGCAGTCAAAGGTGTTCGCTGCAGTACTAGTGGGACAGAGTTGAATTCCTAACATCCACATCTGGTATCTCATAACATCTGGTATTTCCTATAACTCTAGCTGTAGATAATTCTGATGCCTCTCCTGGCACTTGTGTTCATGTACATTTGTGCCTATATACACATACACAAAAATAAAAAAGAAAATCTTAGAAATACATTTGTGTGATGAATTGTATTAATTGGAGACACTTTTATAGATAGAGGCTTTTCAAAGAGGTGCGTGTGTGTATTTTTTTCTTTTCGAGACAGGGTTTCTCTGTGTAGGTGTGTGTATTAAGGAAATAGAGGAGTCCCCAAGATTGTTCAGTGGGTAAAGAGGCCTGTTGACTTGAGTTCCATTTTCTTGAAACCAAATGAGAAACAGCCCATCCTAGTTGTCCTCATGCTTGTGCGTGCACACACGCAGTAAACAAAAACTTTTTTTTTTTAATAAAGAAGAAAGAAAAGTGGGAGGTGCTAGTGAGATGGCTCAGTGTTGTTAACCATCAAGTTTAGAGACTTGGTTCAATTTCTAGGACCCTTTGGTTAGCTTCTGGTTTTGTTATGTGCGCTGGGCCATGCACTCCCATGATGTACACAAAACCAAGTGTTTTTACTTTGTTGAGTCTAAGAACTGAAGATAGTACTTTACAAATTGTCAGGGAGAAACTCAGGTAATTGCTGTTTAACATAAAATCAGTATTTATTGAGACAGGGTTTCGCTGTGTAACAAACCTGGCTGTCCTTGAACTTGCTCTGTAGACTAGACTGGCCTTGAACTCACAGAGCCCTGCCTGCCTCTGCCACATGAGTGCTGGGATTAAAGGTGTGGGCCACTATGCCCCACTTAGTTAATAGTATTTTAGGACAATTTTCTGTGAGTTGCAAAAGAAAAGGTTTTTCTTATGTATACCTGTTATTTTTATAATCAAAAAAGTGACCACATTCTAGTTTACACAGTAAAATGTCCAGTTGGAGGATGGTAAGTTCTGGCCTTTAATCTCAAACGTCAACTAAGTAAGTTGTGGTCAGTTTGAATTTTTCAGATACCTTATGCAACAATTATCATTGTGATCCATATTTTGTTGAAGAACTAAAGAAGTGCACTGTATAGTTTTGATGGTGGGAGTATAAATGAAGAAAAGAATTTTCATAGTCTTAATACTCAAACTATTGAATATTCTGTACGAAATAAAAATAATGATTTTTTCATATTTCTTTTAGAAGGTAGAGATTATTAATATATAAATATCACAAATTATTGTAGGTTTAGATGAGAGAAGTTACATTTGTAACTTGATTAAAGCATTAACATGTATTTGAAAATCCACATTGCATCTGAATCTTTTACTCAGTTTGAGATGAGGAAATTCTTGAGGCACAGATGTCAACTTGCCTAAGACCAGTTAGTCACACAGTAATTAGTATAGAGATGGCATTGAACTAAGGCAATGTTTCTGGCCCCATAATTTCTATGCTTGGGGCTGGGAGATGGCTTGGTGGTTAAGAGCATTGGCTACTCTTAGAGAGGAGCCAGTTTCAATTCTCAGTACCCACATGGCAGCTCACAGCTGTCTGTAACTCCTGTTCCAGGGGATCTGATACTCTCATACTGACATACCTGCAAACAAAACACCAATGTACATAAAATAAAAACAATAAATTATAATTTCTATGTTTAACCACTTACACTATGGCTTCCCTGTCTCCTTTTTTTTTGAAGCTGAGGATCGAACCCAGGGCCGGGGCACTTGCTAGGCAAATGCTCTGCCACTGAGCTAAATCTCCAACCCTTAGCTTCTCTGTCTTTGTTAGTGACATTTTAGGTTTTCCATTTTTTTTCCATTGTAAGACATTTAATAACATCCCCAACCTTTTCTAGGTAGCAGCAGCACCCACTTATGTCCCTAGACATTACCAAATGTACCCAGTGGTAGGAGTTGGAACAGAACCATTATCCCTGGTGAGAATCATGACATAGATTAGCCGTTGGTCTTGTGTTCTTCCTTAAGTCAGAAATACTAATCATTATGCTAGATTAAAAATTATCTTGATGGTAGCACATACCTTTAATTCCCAGCATATGGGAGGCAGGTGGATCTCTGAGTTCAAGGCCAGCCTGGTTTACAGATTGAGTTCCAGGACAGGTAGTGGTACACGAAGAAACCTTATCGCGAAGTAAAAAATCAAAACAACAACAACAAAAAACCCCCCACATATTCTATTAAAAAAGTTCTGGAAACCTTTTGTACTAGAATTGTGTTTTTTTAGGTGTCCATTGTTGGGATAGGGAAAAGTTGTGCCTTTATGAATTGAGTGTAAAAAGGGAAATTATTTCTGGAATTGGTGAGGTAGCTAAGTAAGTAAGGTGCTAGCTGCCAAGTTTGACAACCCAAATTCTGTCCTAGGAATATATCCATATGGTGGAAGGAGAATCGGAACCTTCTCCTAAAAGTTGTTCTCTGACTTCTACCATGGACGTTATGCATACTCAGTTCCCCCATCTCCCAAAACAAATAAAGTAAATTATTTTACAGGGAAATTGTTTTTACATGTTTTTTTGGAATTATTGTGGCTCTCAGGTCAGTAATACATACATCTTAAGTTTTAAGTAATAATATTATTGAAAAAATATGCTAGTGTTAGAATGTACACTATGTGCATACAAGAGCCCATGAAGGCCAGAAAAGAGGGAGAGTGTTAGATTCCTGTAACCAGTGTTAGGAGCAGTTATCAGTTGCCATGTCTGCTGAGAACCCATCAAGGCCTTCTGAAAGAGCAACAAATACCCTTAACCTCTGACCCACATCTCCAGTCTCAACATAAGTTATTTTTGTGATTGCTTTTTATAATTCCTTTGAAGCTAAAATTTTATGCTTTCATTGTTAAGAGGCTTTTGTTTTTCTCATGGAATATCTGCTTCTCTTGTTTGGGTAAAATAGTAAGCAATAGTAGTGATTTTGGTTTATCAGCCTGTTGCTTTTGTTGCTGGAGGGCTTCTCTCCAGCTTCCACCAAGCCCCGCAGTCCCACAATCCACGTATAAAATAATCACCCAGACGTTTATATTACTCATAAACTGTATGGCCGTGGCAGGCTTCTTGCTAACTGTTCTTTTATCTTAAATTAACCCGTTTTTATAAATCTATACCTTGCCACGTGGCTGGTGGCTTACTGGCGTCTTTACATGCTGCTTGTCCTGGCGGTGGCTGCAGTGTCTCCCCCTCCTTCTTCCTGTTTCCCCAATTCTCCTCTCTCCTTGTCCCGCCTATACTTCCTGTCTGGTCACTGGCCATCAGTGTTTTATTTATATAGAACGATATCCACAGCATCAGCCAAACTTACTTGGAAGGGTATCATACCATTTTGAATGGGATCTTTACTATCAGTAGTAAGAATAACTGGTAGACTCAAAGTTGAGTATTTTATGTGTTTAATGTGTGCAATGAAAAATGTCAGACAAATGAGATTTTTTTTAAAATTTTCTTTTTAAGGATGCTTTTTTCTTACACATTGTTTGTTACTCTTGTTTGGTTTGTAATAATACTTTCATTCTATAGTGCTATAGCCATGGTGTTACTTGTTAGGGTTAAAGGAGCAAGCTTTCCTTTCTAAGTTTACTGAAGGTTCAAATGACTTAACAGGAAAATTGGGCCTGGAGAGGTTAAGAGCACTGGCTGTTCTTCCGGAGGTCCTGAGTTCAATTTCCAGTAACCACATGGTGGCTCACAAACATCTATAATGAGGTCTGTCATACTGGCAGAACACATTATATATAATAAGTCTTTACAAAAATTTACAATGTCTGCAGCTGGGTGATAGTGGTGCACACCTTTAATCCCAGCACTCGGGAGGTAGAGGCAGGCAGATCTCTGAGTTCTGAGGCTAGCCTGGTCTACAGAGCGAGGTCCAGGACAAGGCTCCAAAGCTACACAAAAGAAACTCTGTCCTGAAAAGAAAAAAACAAAACAAACACAAAAAAATTTACCATTTTGCTGAAGAAATTGGAAAAGTTTGGCCATTTAATTGACCTGACATTTCCATTTTATTTTTATAATAAATGGCCTTTGTGTATTAGAAATACAAAAGTAGAGGAGATGTAATTCAGAATGATGTTTGGAAGCCTAACCAGTTTGTAAAAATTCTGTTATCGGAATTCGTATCCTTGTAAAATCATAAAGGATAAATAAGGTTCATAACTAGAGATTTGTGATACATTGGGATGTCTACTTTTATCCTGGTCCTGATTATTACTACTAAGAACTTACATAGTGCAAATAATTCTGTATTAAAGTCTTAAAACAGACTTTGATTGCTACAAATGCCTGCATGTTAACTCACTAATTTGATTTATACTCTAATCTTTGTGTGTTTTTTTTTTAATAGGTATGATGATTACTACTATTATGGTCCACCTCATATGCCCCCCCCAACAAGAGGTCGAGGGCGTGGAGGTAGAGGTGGCTATGGATATCCTCCAGATTATTATGGATATGAAGATTATTATGATTATTATGGCTATGATTACCATAACTATCGTGGTGGATATGAAGATCCATACTATGGTTATGAAGATTTTCAAGTTGGAGCTAGAGGAAGGGGTGGTAGAGGAGCAAGGGGTGCTGCTCCATCCAGAGGTCGTGGGGCTGCTCCTCCCCGTGGTAGAGCCGGTTATTCACAGAGAGGAGGCCCTGGATCAGCAAGAGGCGTTCGTGGTGCGAGAGGAGGTGCCCAACAACAAAGAGGCCGCGGGGTACGTGGTGCAAGGGGTGGCCGCGGTGGAAATGTAGGAGGAAAGCGCAAAGCTGATGGGTACAACCAGCCAGATTCCAAGCGGCGCCAGACCAATAATCAGAACTGGGGCTCCCAACCCATTGCTCAGCAACCGCTCCAAGGTGGTGATCATTCTGGTAACTATGGTTACAAAACTGAAAACCAGGAGTTCTATCAGGATACTTTTGGGCAACAGTGGAAATAGAAACAATAGGGCACCTGTAAAATTGGAGACTGATAGGTTGACCAGAAAGTGGCCCTAAATCTGAACAGGTGCCATTATAATTTGAGACATCTGGCAAGATTTTCCCATTATGTATATATTTTAACAATCCGCTTGGACACGAACAAAGCCACACTTCTAACTGCTTCTGGCAAACTGATTTATTTTTACTTTTAATTTTTTCCAATAAAGGTATTCTTAGATAAGAGAAAAATAGTTAATGAGTTTGCATTCCTGCTTGAGAATTTGGCTCATTGGCTGTAGCATATATGATGTTTCTGGGTAGTGTTTAGATTTGGTGTCTTGAAAAGGTAGTTGATTAAAAACCAAGTATGTCTTTAATATCTTGTATCAGGACAACTATTTGTATGTTACCAACTTAAATTGCTAGAATAAGGTAAATTGGTACACAACTGCTATTTTTAATTTAGACTTTGACCTAATTGGGTTTTCAAAACCATTTGGCTACTTGTATTCTTTATGCTGTTGTTAATTTCAATAAAAAATTCACATCTAAATGTATACTTATTAAAACTGTGTTTACAATCCGTTTTTCACAAAAATTCCTGCAAATTTGGTTCAAATTGTATAGCATGTCAAGGCCAATTAAAGGGTTTTGTGCCTTGTAAAGCCTTGTGTGGAATATGTCTGCACATTACACAACACTGATTTGTTGCTTCTGGTTTAAAAGTGCTATTATACAACAGACTCATGTTATCAACCAAAATTAATAATTAGTATGTGTAGTAAGTTTAAGTTGGTAAGTATTTTTATAGCTCTTAACTTTATGATAAACTATATAACAAGGACAATTACAGGTACAAGAGTTGTGGGATACATTTAACACTTTAGTTGTTTGAAGTTTATCCTAACAGTGTAAAACTCAATTGAGTATATTGCCCCTCTTGATTATTTTTGTGCAGCATGGGACAGCAAAGAAACACTAATGTGATATTGGGAATAATGTGAGTGTTTATAAGTTGAATTTTCTTTAAGTCCTTGTGCTTCCCTCTGAAATGAAAAGAACATTTTTAATTAGTAAATATTGAAAGCTTAAATTTACTTCACAAATTGGTTTATATCAAAAATTTCATGGCTGTTGCCATGGTCTAAAATAGCAGTGATGGGAAAATTAAAGTTTATTTATTTATTTATTTTTTGTGCAGAGGTGGTGATAGATGTAAGGTCCAAAGTGAACCTGCAATTCTCCCAAAATTCAGAAATTTATATTTGA
This sequence comes from Peromyscus maniculatus bairdii, assembly GCF_049852395.1. Classification (NCBI taxonomy): domain Eukaryota; kingdom Metazoa; phylum Chordata; class Mammalia; order Rodentia; family Cricetidae; genus Peromyscus; species Peromyscus maniculatus. The sequence goes on from NC_134858.1 coordinate 75,976,166, forward strand.
CAGGCTAAGTGAGACAGATACATAAGGGTGTGCTTTTTAAAAAAGTAAACCAATGAATTCTAAATAACTAGGTAAACAAATCTCAGATGTTTTCTTTGATTACTCCATGTCTCAAAATGGGAATACTTATAAATTTATTTGGACAAGTCCCTTAAAGTGTAAGTTGTTAGGTTTTTCCTTAGTGTTTTAAATAAAATCAGTTTGTGAAAAAAGTGGGGTTCTCAAAATACGCTCCCACAAAAGCAAACTCAAGATTCAACTGAAAGCAAGTGAGAAAACCAAGCAGAAGGAAATTTAGTTATTCTAAAGGCAACTAACTTGTTGGATAGAGTTTATATAAGACTTAAGGTATTTAAAGCTTTCTTATTTTTAATGTTATCATTATGTATGTACACATAATTAATTTAAAATGATTTATCTAACTGATTCCTTTTGTTACCTGGCTAGCAGGGAAAAGGGGTCGAGGCCGGTCCTGACCTGTTACAATGAAGACTGACTTGCTATGTGGGATTACACCAGAAGCTTGCAGTGGAGTAATGGTAAGGAAAATCAAGCAACCTTAAATATCTCGGCTGTATAGGAGCATATTCTATTGCAGAAGACCTTCCTATGAAGATCATGGAATCAAATACGGGACATTGAACTAATACTTGGACTTTGATATGAATTTCTTTAACAATTTTCTCTGCAGTGCAAGTTATTAAACTAAAGCTACTCTATTTTCCAAATGTGTTCCAACAAAAATCCTTCATAACTTCTAGCATGGTATCTTAATAAAGAATAAAGTTCTTCTCTTTAAAAAATCTGCTCTAAGTAGATTTTTCCCCTCTTTTTTTAATTAAGGATCTCAGCAGTGGTATTCTGAAATATTCTCTTGAATTTGTGCATTTAAATTTTATTGCAGTGATATAGATGAATGCCACTGTTGGTACCCTTAAATTTTATTTCTGCTCACCAAGGTTAATCATGATTGTCTATATCTTTTTTATAGTAATCACTTTTGAATTGTGTTCAGATGCAGTTTCAGGTGTAATCATCAGAGCTGGTTAGTCAGGCATTCCAGATAGTGGTTCTTTTCAGAACCTTTTTTAAAGGGTTGGTTAACTACCTCAGTAGCAGAGGATTGAACTATACCCTGTCTGTACTGTACATAGAAAATCTTTGTAGATAAAAGCAAGGCTTGTTAAATATGATATGAGGGTAAGATTTTAATAAACCAAATGTAACATTCTTAGTTGCCTTTAGTTTCAGAGGCTTGTAAGACTTCCTCATGACCATCATAACAGGCCTTGCTTTTGTCGTATTTTGTGGCTGAAAAAGCAGCCTTGCTTCTTCAGATATTGTAGTTATTTGGATGTATAATAGTTTAGCAAGATGTTACTTTTGTAAGACATCAGATGTTCAAAAAAGTGCATCCGAACTTGTACTAAATACTGCAGTGTCCCTTTATAAAAAGTCAGACTAAAACTGACAATTGTACAGCAAAGCCTGACATTTGGATATTTTGAAGTTTTTTCATAAATCATAGAAATTAGTATATGGCTGTAGTTTAGCTTTTTAGGTAAAAGGTATGTTTCATTAGTGCATTTGTTACTGCTGATCACTATAAAAATGTGAATCAGCTTTCCATTTCTTATGCAGGTCATGATAACTTGTAGAGTAGAGTACAATCATTTGTGCTATGTTTTTAATTTTCTAAAGCACCTTGATGACAGTGAGTGTTCAGTGGTGAAGCATCCTCTATTGAATCACCCTCAAAAAATTTTTTGCCAAGTCCTAAGTTGATAGCTTAAAGTCAAAAGTAAAATGATAGTTTAAGTAGGACTTGGTGTAAAGAAATACCTTCTCCCCTTCCCCAAAGGGATACTGCAGTTATATCACATACCCAATAGGCACCACGATGAAGATCAGAGCTTATACCTAATTAAGGTTTTATACACACCAGTTCCCCAGTAAATGCAAATTTAACAAGAAAATTAGACATGTCATATGTTCAAAATGCTCATGGCAAACAATCATTTTTGCATTCCTGCAAATAAAATTGTTTTATACTGTAAGCTGGAGGCGAGTGTAACTTATTTTTGTAATAAAGTTTTTATTTTTTTTATGTGTCATTAATATAAATGTGTGTTAGTATAGCAAATCTTCTGGTTTAAAAACTTAGAATTGCACACATTTCAGTATGTTCATTTGTACTTACATAATTCTAGAATAGTGGTTGCCAATAGCCTGTATGTTTCCCATTAATTGGTTTTTTTTTTCCTTTACTTTTTTGTTACCTTAATAAACCATTTTAGTATGTTGTATGTCAGTTACTGGGATAGCTGGGGCATAGAGTGTAATTTAAAATTTGTCAATAAGTATTCATTGGAATATATGTAAATGTGCCTTGCCGGTTGTTGAAACTTACCTACAAAATGAGTATGGGGTGACAAAAATTTGTTCCTGGTGCTTAATGAAACTTTCTTCCACTGATTTTATATATAACCCTGTGCTTTTTAAAAGTACATCTCTCAAATCGTAAGTTTGAGGGCTACACAAAACATGTACATTTCATTCTAACATAGTAAGTACACTAGGTCGTGGAAAGTGGGTCAATTATATGTAGCCTTCAGCAAAATCGAATCTCAGTGTAATCCTTGGTGCTGGCACTTCCCAGGTCCAAGGAGTAAAATGATCCCATCTAAGAGGTCATTGCCATGCCTATTGGCACTTAACTGTCATACCATTTTTACGGACACTGTCAAGGTCTTTTAGTTAATTCTTGGATTTATTTGTTGGGAAGCTAGAACAGGTTGTTTGACTTAACTGCATTGACAAAGTTGAAAGATGAACACTTTTGTGGGTTCACAAATGTGTTCTTTAAGAAAATATTGGAGTATTGAGCTCTGTGGGTTTCTAAGACTTGGCTATTTTAGTTTGGGGACATGGGAGGGAAAACTGATTAAAAAATTGTGAAGAATTGATGGTTATACTTAAGGGTAATGTAAACAGTGGTGATGAAATACAAACTCAAGTGAAAATACTTGACAGTGTTCATTTTAATGACTTTGAATTTAAGCCATTATAATTACTTTTAAAATTAAATATCATTTGCACTGTTCTGATAATGGGTGCAGTTTTTGAGCAATATAATCAGAGCTAAATATGCATGTAGTGATTAGTGATGTGAACAATTAAGTTCTGAGAAGAATACTAACCGTGGTATTTTCAAACTTCAATTTTCTATAGTAAAATCAGTAACAAACTCTTATCAGAAATCAAGAAAAAAACAGGCAATGCATATAAACATAATTTTGAATGTTGTGTGGCCTATAAAGCAATAATGCAATTTATATGGAATGTCATGGGATATGAGAAATGGAAATGCGAAAATAACTAATCCTTTAGTAAAAATGTCAACATGTTAAAAGGGGGAATGTTAACTAATGTAGGTTATTGCGTTTGTGATTTGTTTATGGGTTCTTGGCTTTGACAGCTTCAAAGAATGGACAGATGACAAGTTAAATTTTGTATATATTGTCAAGGAAAGGGTTTTTAATAGTCCCTTCCTTGAGGTAAAAAGTTTATAAAAAAGAATTTTGATTGTTGAAAAGTTACCTAACCAAAACAGACGCAAGATTTTGTTTCTGCAGACTACTTGGCAATCAAAAGTGTTCATAAATTTAGCTTATCAGTTTTTAGGAAGTTAGTTTGTGAGAAAGTTGTGTTATATTCTTCCCAAGCATGCTTTTTGTGCAAGATTTTTAGTCCTTGCAATTGAATCACACGTTAAAAATGGAGAATTGAATTGCACAAAAGGAATATGTTCACGATGGCACTTAACAGCATCATGAGAATCTTACGGATCACTGCAGAACTTTTACTACTTGATGCAAATCTGACTAAACAAAAGTAGAAACATTTTCTCATGACAGATTAGGAATGACACAAATGGATTGAAGGGGCAATCTGGGCTATATAATTGTATATAAGATATTTGAAAAGATGTATTTAGTATTAGGATGAACATCAAACCACACGGGAAAATTAACTTTAGTGCAGCTTTTTTGAAATTACTTGGTCAGAAACAGCAAATACATCATGTTATGATGTAGTCACTAATTGATGGGGAGAAATTAAAATACAGAAGGGCTTTATGCATGAAAAAAGGTAGTCGATCCGAGAGTAAATGGTTGCTCAGGTTCCTAAAAACTCCAATAATACCCTCCAAGACTGTTTTCTCCCCACTTACCATAACATAAACAGGAAATCGGTGGGTATAAAGTTAACAAATAAACAACTTATTTTAACAGTACATGGAACAGACTTCTTGGGATGATTTTTACGGTGTAGTATTTACTTAGTAATCTTACCACTCAATAGGGCATGCCACTAAAGATGCTAATTATGAACCAAGGCTCACACAGGCATTTTTTAAAAACTGAGCCAATGTATAGATGGACTTTTTGAGTCTGTCACTTTTTAAAAGTTCTTAAAACATAAAACATGAACACCACAGTCTGCCTTCAATAATGTACCTAAAATGTTTTTCAGGACCAGAAGCATTCAGTTGGACATCCTTTTTTGCAAATGCAAATCAGTATTACTCTGGGTCAAAGATTAAGTTTTTAATATTAACAGTAGTCTGGTAAACATTTAGAAGTCTGACATTGAGAAACAAAAGCTTGTACCTGAGTATTTTAATTAAAAAAATTAGATTTTAGCTTATTTAAATTCTTTTACATTTATTTATCCATAGAGTTTATATTTATTTCGTTCCTTTCGTCTCACTGAAAGCTGTCTGCAGGCTTTTTGATTTGGATTAGATGTGTGAAGTACTGTCTTTCGCCAAAAACCTCAAATTACCTGTTTTTTTTCCCAACGTAGTGGGTTTGTGCTTGTTTGGAGATCAGTTCAAAAACTATCTGTACTATCTGTACTGCCTCTGATGTTAAGATTTTATGTATAGCATAAGGAAGCTAGCTCTGACTATATTTTCCTAAGAATAAAGACCTATTTTTGTAGCATGTCTTAGGATCTCCAGGAGTCCAAGAGTTATTGTGAGTGTCCTCCATTTCATCATTTTTCACTCAACAGCTTTTTAATAGACACTTGGAATCTTTAGAGCTCTGTCGCCTATTGATCATGCATACATTCAAAGTAACTAGGAAATGGTAGAAACAAATTCCCCAAATACCTCTAACTGCAAGCCACATGACTGGGAGATGTGTAGAATAAATAATTGGGGCTGGTCTTCATTTAATTTTAAGTTTTGGAAATATATGGTCACATACATGCCAATAGATTTATGAACTCCATGATAATTTGTTTTGGGAACATGCTTCACCATGTAGTGTTCTTCTATTCTCCAGTTTTATTTCTGGCAAATAAAATTTCTTTGAAGACTGGAAAATGAGATTGAAGTACCAAATAATTCAGGAGAGGGGAAGAAGAAAATGATCTCTTGATAAAATTTGCATTTAGATTACTACAAATGAGTTTATGTGAATGAACTCTGCTCCATTGCATATTAAAGTCAGTGGCCTCGTACAGGACTTGTAAGTATATTCCGGGTTTTCTGGCTCCCGGTTCCAGGCTAGTTGGAGGTGGGGGCTAGGAAGGAGATAGGGGTGGTTTGAAATACGTTAGTAACTGCTACTTGATTTCAAGTTTCTGTTGTAGCTACCCAAGATGGTATTTAATGATGAGAATATCATTTTAAGACTTATGATTGGGGAAGTCCTGGTAAATTGGAAGCCATTTAGAGATTGTCTTCAAGTGTATTTCTGACACAATAAATTTAGTTGTGATAAAAACAGGGTCACTACAGAATTGCTTTTTACAGGCTTAAATTACTTAGTTTATTACTATAATTTAAACTTGATTTCTGATTTGAGAATTACAAAGGTTACATGTAATTTTTATGTATTGTGATTTCCTTAAACTATTCTGAAAGGATTATTGTGATGGAATTTCAACTTGGAGAAAAGTTACATCAGTTTTTGCTTTTTCAGGGAAAGAAGTCAAAAGGATTTGGGTAGACAGGCCATTACTACAGATTGCTGAGTAAAATAAGACTCCTAACAGTAATACACGATTTATGGGAAAATTAGATTCTACATGGCATCTCACAGAAATCCTGACATTCCTTTGTCTTGGGGATCATTTAATGGTGGTAACTTTAAAATGAGATGAAATTTGAGTAGTTGTGACATTTATGAAATAGAGGTATTGTACTATTTGAAGGGCAAATTTGCCAAACATGAAGGCATATATATCATTATTTAAAACCTAAAGAGAATATCAGAATTTATATTGGCTATAGAATAGTCAGCCATACCAGGTGGTGCATCTTACAATCCCAGCTATACAGGTTGAGGCAGAAGCTTGAAGAGGTAGGAGCTCCACTTGTAATTGCTTGAAATTATTTAATATGCCATGATGAATTAGAAAAGGGTATACATTACTTGTTCTCACTTATTTTGAATGTCCCTCGGGACAAAAACGTAAGAGAACAAAAGCTAAGTTCATGTATATGTTTGTATATTACACTTACCTTCTGTTCTACAGTCAACGTGTATGTATAGTGTAGTATTGGGTAATAGAGTTTACTTTTTTTTTCCTTTTGAAATAGTACTCACATGTTAGTAAAAAAATTATTTCTTGAGAGTGCTTCAGAATTATTAAGGGCAAAAGCATTACTTTAAATTTTACCATGCCTTCTGATGTTATATTTATTTTTATAAAATTAAACAAATTTTAGCGGACTTATTGGGTTCCTGAAAATCCATTTAGCGTTTAGGAGCATCAAGTAAAGTAAAGGCTTTAGAGAGAAGATACTAGAATCATTCAGTTTCTATGACTTACTGTTTTTTGATCAGTTTGCTTAAGTTGCCTAGTTATGATCATGTTTATTTTATTTTAGCCTGGAAGCTAAAATAGAATGGAAGCTCCTTGAGGGCAGGGCATCTGAGTAATGGTGCTATGCAGGCAGATCAAAAACAATCTTAAGCACTTTTCCCTTTGTAGATATTCAGGTAATTTGTTGTATTGTTAAATTCATTTAGAATCCTTTTAAATGCTAACATGATGTTGCCATCCTACAAATTAAGGTTATGAATTTCCATATTTAAATTGTCAATATGACTTTACAAAAATTATGAATAGTGTTACCTTCAGTTGCAGGACCAGATGTAGTACGATTTAAATGCTTTATGTCTTTTATAAATTTTCAAATATTTGTGTGAAAGTCACTATTTACATTTTCCTAATTTGAAATTGGAGGGGAAAAGAATGCTTAAACGTCATCCTTAGCAGTGACCCTCTGAAAATCCATTTTATCAATTTTCTTTCACGATAGTGTTCAGTTTAAGTGTATTATGCTACAGAAAACTCTTCATGTTTATTTATGAAGTATTGGTACTGATTTTAATAGTTTCTATACTTTTAAATATAACTTGGTAAAAAATAGCTACATCTACATGAATAGCCTTTCTAATCTACCAAGTGATAGGAAAAGAAAGTTAGATCATAAAGAGACTTTAGTTTTGAGTAAAGATGGTATTCATGTTTATTGTGTTTATAATTGACAGTTTATCTTGAATAGTACTATTTCCTTTGGTACTGAAGATGGAATTCATGACCTTACATATATGAAGTCTGCACTCGGCACCCACTCTCACTGATAATAACATAAAACTTCTTGGAGAGCACTTAAATAGCACAGGATATGAATCCTATATTCCAGTGCCCAACTTCAGCAGTTCTAGTAGGGATGTTTAACCTCTTTGTTTTTGTTTTTAGGACAAGGTTTCTCTGTAGCTCTGTCTGCCCTAGAATTCACCTGTGGACCAGGCTGGCCTTAAAAATCAGATCTACCTGCTTCTGTCTCCTCTAAGTGCTGGGATTAAAGATGTACATCACCATGCCTGGCTTTTTTTTTTTTTTTTTTAAATCTCTTTTAATTACTATGTCTAAACAGTATTTCCCCTTTGTTGAAGAATTTTGCTCATGCTAGTTATGTGCTTATTGTTACTGCTAGAAAAAACACATGTTGAGCTTAAAGTACACATCTGTAATGTCAGCCCTCAGGCTTAGACAGGATTGAATTGACATGATACCATCCTGGAGGATATAGTGAGGCACAAAAGCAAAAGTATGGCCTAAAGTAAGTAAACAGCACAGAATACTTTGCTTTGCCTTCATCTTGTAATTACTTTTTTGGTTTTACTTTTGTCTTTTTTTAATGTCAGAACTGTTGACACTGTTATTTACCTTGTCAGTAGACTGAAGATAGTCAAAACAGTATAGTATATAATGTACAATTCTACTTTGCCAAAATAGGTCCGACCCTTAATGTATCACCATTTGTCTAGGTAGATGCCTTTGCAGTTACTAAAGAGCTGTGACTTGATTTTTTCGCCCTTCTCTTGAGTTTCTGGTTACCTTTATAAGGATAACCTTCTTGGTGGCTTCTCATTACTCACTTGTCTAATACATTGTGAGATTTTTTTTTTTTTTTTTAAATTAAACTGTACTGCCGAATTCCGTAGCTAGTGCTTCAGTTCCATTTGAATTTTTTTTCAGGTTTTACTTTGAGAAATGCTTCATGACCTTGAAACACTTATTCATGGGGGAAGGTAACTATTATACCTTGCTCTTGTTTGATAGTCGGGAATCATTTTTTTCCCTCAACTTCAGAGATACTTGGATACATTTAATTTTATTTAAGCAGTTTCATTCAGACTCTCCAACCTCTTTGCAGGATTCAAGTATAGGTCCTAACTTACTCCCCTTTATGGAATAGTCTTGACTCTCTCAGTTGGCTTATTTTGCTTTCACCATCAAGTGTTGAGTTTGTTACTGAGAGTTTACACACACACACACACACACACACACACACACACACTTTGGAGATAGAGGCTGGTCAAGAACTATATAGACCAGACTGGTCAAGAACTCAGATCTTCTGCCTCTCCCTCCTGATTGCTGGAATTAAAAGTCAGTGCCACCATGCCTTGTCTGTATTGGGTTTTTGTTTCTTTTTGTTTTTTTATATAGTAGAGTTGAATTTACTAAAATATTTTTATTCAGTTTTTAAGCATGAAGATTAAGACACAGGTACTCTGAAAGTAAGATAATCTAGAGGCAGATGTGGGATTTCAAGTGCACTGTCTAGGTCAGTCTTATATTTTAAATTATAAGAGGGGCCTCACTGTCTTAAATCAGACCATAGCTGTTCACAGGTTCTAATTCACTACTGATCAAGAAAGACCTGTGGTGAGTCCCTTCTCTTGTGAGGTCACCACCTTTGCAATATCTACAGATGTATAATTAATATAGTGTAGTCAGCTGTGGACTTCTGGACTCAACCATTGATTAATCTTAAATGGGAGAATTTTGAGTTGATAATATCCAGTAAGTTGAAAAAGAGTCCACCTGGTTATTTTTATGCTTCTAGTTTTTCTTTTGTTTGATGGTTACTTATTTGTATTTATGAGAGAAATACTGATAAATTTTGTTAATCCATTGAGATAGCTAACTGCAAATCCTCTGAGGAAAAAAAATCACTATTCAGGTTTTGTTTTCAGATTAGGAGCAGAGAAAAATAACACTTAATGATAGGACTCATGAACACTTAGACAGTATTCACTTTTGATTAGTCATAGACCTTAAAAAGTGGTTTTACGGGGCTGGAGAGATAGCTCAGAGGTTAAGAGCACTGGCTCTTCTTCCAAAGGTCCTGAGTTCAATTCCCAGCAACCACATGGTGGCTCACAACCATCTATAATGAGATCTGATGCCCTCTTCTGGCCTGCAGGGCATGCAGGCAGAATACTGTATACATAATAAATAAACAAACAAATCTTTAAAAAAAAAAAAAGTGGTTTTACAACTCTCACCCCAGTTTTCTCCCTTCCTACTTTTTCAAACCAAGAGGCCTTGCCTTTTGCCTCCCTTGGAAAATGCAATTGTATGTATAGTTCAGTAAGTACAAAGTATGTAGGAGCTTCAGTTCTATAACTTTTGCAGGAGAAAAATCTTTATTTTCTGTGTAGTTGGGTGTAAATGCTGAATTTTAAAATCGAAATGGCTAGTAGAGTACATCATGGAAAGTACTACTAGATTTATTAAGATATCTCATCTTACAATCACTTTATAGTTATCTCTAGGGAGATCTGGGCATGGTAGTGAATGCAGAGGCAGATGGATCAGGTGACCAGCCTGATATGCAGAGAACGTTTTAGAACAGCCAGGACTAGACAGAAAAACTGTCTCAAAACCAAAAATCAACTACCAGTGCTGAATCTTGGTGCATGCCTATAATCCCAATACCTGTACAATAGGAGGTTAACCTGGGGTACATGGAAAGACTGAACTTAAAACTAGCACCTAGAATGTTTAAATATATCCTAAAGGACATTTTATTACACAGATTGGTACTTCACTAAGCAAAGCAGATTATTTTGAAGTGTCTAGAAATAAGACCAAAGGTTCAGAACATTTTAACATAGGGTTTCACAATATTTAGAAAAGCACTGAGTTGTTTCTTTTACATTTTGCAACTTTCATATTTTACCAGATAATGAGGCTTCAGTTTTTTGCTGTTGCAGGTAGCTTTCAGATTTGATATTTTGGGATTTGATTAGTGCTCTTTTGTCTTCTCTGGAATATGTTTATTTATATTGCTCTTACACTGATTAAAGAGTAATCCCTTAATTTTTTTTTTCTTTAAACCTGGACATTTTTAAGGTTATTCTTGGGACTTCCAGATCATTAAGTTAGGGTTATGATACTAAATACTGATTTTTATTTTACTGAATTAAGATTTTTGAATATAAAAATCTCATTGCTAATAGAACTTACTCATTCTTCCATAAAGCTCAGTTAGCTCAGTCTGTAGGTGTACATACACCAGGAAACTAAAGAGGGAACTTGGATATCTGACAGTTGGACTGGTGTATTTATATTCATAGGGATTCTCATTCTCCGACTGATTGGCCTATACTTTCATTTCTCACACAAACTGACAATATACAGGTTGATTAAGCAAAATACTTGATTGCTTCTAAATAGTCATGGTTCCAATGAATTAAATAATTCCCACCAACTTGAGTATTTTTAGGTGAAATCAGTAAAACCTTTTAGTCATCGGAACCATTAGAAGCAGCTATGTATAGTTACATACTTAATTCCCAAACTCGAGTCTTCATGCCTGCTGAAGACAACATGGTATTAAATTGATAGTGTAGTGTTCATATTCTGTGACATGTAGCTTCTTGCATTTTAATCAGACTTCCTGCCTAATCTTTTTATGCTTTTTATTGGGAAGGCTATTCATTAATCAGCATGAACTTGTACATTGCTGTTCCCTTGTTGCTCTTCAGGGAAAGAGTTTTTCAGTAAGGAAGCTAATATCTAGTCCTTTTTAAAGGAAAATGATCAAGCCATAGAGCATTGCTGTTACTTCTAAATTTCCTAAATTGCTGTGATAATGTTTGAGTTGGGAGTTGACATGTCATGTAAATGCCAGCTAATATTCTTATAGAAATTGTGTATTTTAATTTCTAGGATATGTTTATTTCAAATATGAGGTTGTAGACAATTTTCATGAAATACAATGGTGATAATTTATTGAGCCTGATCTGGAAATTTAAGGCTGAACCTCTCATTTCATTTTGTCTTTGAGACCGAGTCTCACTATATAGCCCTGCTTAGCCTGGATCCCTCTGTTTAGACCAAGCTGTGCTGGAATCCACAAGAGATTTGACATCCTCTGTGCTGGGACTAAATACGTATGCTAGCATACCTGGACCAACCTTTATTTTTTTGGTAATTAGGATGTTTCTAAACAAATATAGGTTAAACAACACCTCCAAGTTAACATGCTCTGTCCCAAAAATATCAGTAACTGCTCCCCTCACACAGAATAAACAATGTCTATTGAAACTTATCATACTCAATAATTTGAGCTGTACCTGTTTCTGCTGAGTTTTCTAGTATTAGAGTGATGGACATTTAAGTGTGGTTTCTTCTCACTAATTTTTTCGTAGCTATTAACAGGATGTTTGCATCCTTACACAAAACCTGGGTATTTGTGAAAGCTTTTTAGCCTTTGTAGTGTTTCCTTGTTACTGAAATCAGTCTTGAACCACCCCCACACTTTTTCCCTCATCTCCCAGCACACACCTTTAATCCCAGCACTCAGGAGGCAGAGGCAGGCGGATCTCTGAGTTTGAGGCCAGCCTGGTCTACAAAGACAAGAAACCTTGTCTTGGGAAAAAAAAAAAAAAGTACTCTTCGCACTTCATAATTTTCCAGCCTCTTATCACAACTTGTTTTTTTTTTTGTTTTTCCTACTTATTTTCCATTGTTTATAGTACAGCTTTATATCATAAGTATTTTTTAAGTTCAAGGCTTGTTTGATTTCTGTATTATGTGTAAATCTGCTCCTAGTTGTCTCTACATATCAGAGTACTTTTATTATATCACCACACCTAGTCAGATATGTTACATTTCTAAAGAGAGTAAAAAATACAGTTTTAGACAACAGCACTTTGTAATTTTAAATGCAGGCCACTTAATGGAAACTGCAAGTTTAAGTAGACTCCAGTTTACTAGTCATGGATGCATCAATTACTATCTGCTTTTGGATAACCTTAAAATTTTTTGTATGTTTATAGTTTTTCCTTCATGTATGTCTGTCCAAAATGTGCATGCTATATCTGAGGAGGCCAGAAGAGGGTGACATGCCCTATGCCCTAGAACTGGAGTTACAGATGGTTTTGAGTTTCTATATGTGTTTGGGAATCTAACCCTTGTTCTCTGGAAGAGCAGCCAGTGCTCTTTTACTGCTAAGCCACCTCTCCAGCCCCTTACATTAATGTTTTTCATGTTTCAGAATTGTGCTACACTTCAAACTACCTTCTTCAGACAAAAGTCTTACAGGCATATCAAAACTTTGAACATAAGTCTGAGAATCTGACATTGCTTTCTTGGGCAATTAAGTGGGTTTTTCATGTGTGTTATGTATGCTGTCTATTTTGAGGGGGAAAAAGAAGCACTTTGTAAACCTAAAGGTATCCAAGAGGAAAGCCATAGTTTTAAAACGTGGCAGAATTTTACTTGAATCTTCAGAACCACCTAAATTATTACTGATACTTTTTAAATTGAATTTCTTGCAGTTCATGTGCTAATTACATCCCTAGTTTTCCATGATTTCTTTACAGTAACAGGGAAAGTAAAACAAAAACAACAGGAAACAACTGGAATTTGCCCGTGACTATACATTTAAATAATTGTCAGTTGTGTTTTCAACATCTTGAAGACCTAGTGTTTGGAAGCGTCTGTTAGGGATAGTGGCAGTACAGGTCTCAAGTTGAAGTAATGAGTCCCCACAGAATGGCTCCATCACTGATAGCATCATCAATTCTGTAAGCATTGTTAAGAAAGCTTAGCTATTTAGCCTCAAGAAATAAAAGTTGAATTCTACATTATTCAGTGTGTGCACTTGTGCACATCTACAGTAGAAGTAACTGAACTGTTATCCAAGCACCTGGAAAATCTGCAGAGCTCCTAACTCTCTTGAGTGTAGGCCGTCAGACTGATTTCACTAAAAATTAGAATCTTCCTAGTCTTGTGTGCATGTTAATCAAAGAAGCACACATCTAAATAGTAACTGCATTTTAAGTTTTCCAGTAATACTTTTCAACAAAAATTTCCAAAATAACTTGATTCAAAATTTAAATGTGGATATACTATGTTGGATTTCTTTTAATGAGAAGAGACTTACCCATTTTTTAAAGGAAAGGTAAAAACTTATTTAAATTATTTAGTTAAATCCTTATTAGTAGAACTATAATTAAAATACTAATCTAAGAAAAATTTACTATTTTTTGTTGTTTTTGTGTCAAGGACATACTGTGGCCCAGTCTAGCCATTGTGTAACCAGGATGTCCTCAAGCTCGAGGCAGTGGCTCTTCTTCCAAGTGCTGGGATTCCTGCTGTGAGCCACCACATTTGGTACACCAAAAGCCTAATTGCGGGATGGTCTATAAGTCCCATGTCAAAGTTCCTGCAGCCCCCCTTTGGGTTTGTTTGTCCAGTTTCATAGCTGGTCTAAGGAAGCACTATGTACACCACAAAGTCCTCAAACTTGTAGCAGTCCTCTGCCTCCTGAATACTGGATTACACACTGCCATCACACTTGGCTCAAAGTGCTTTAAGATGTATGAAATACTGATAGGGTAAGAACTGTTAAAAACTTATAAAATACTTTTTGTGTTAAATATTTAAACTGCAAAGATAGCATATGTAGACATTTAAGCATCTGAAGTAATACAGTAAACATTTTTCTTTTTTATGACAAGTGTTAATATAGAGTATTTTACTTGTTTAAGAAATAAGACAAATATACATTGTTAATCTTGTCACAAGTTAGTGATAATAGATTATAAGTGCCTTTTCCAATCTAGTACTTTTTAAGTAGGTGAGTTGATATGTTCTCCATTGCCAGGCAGTTACATTTTCTAAAGTTATGAATCACACTTAATTGCATAACAGATTTTAGAAGCTAGCTTGTTATAAGGTAGAAATAAATCAACAAATGTGAAATATTAAATTTTCTGGTGCTAACCCTAGATGGGCATAGAGTTTTGGTGGTGGTAGGTTAATTTACCCAGGGAGTATCTATACTTGAGCCACTGATTCTGTAAAGTGGTAGTTCTTGGTTTCTTCCTAAATGGAGGTTTACCTCAATACCACAAAAATGTTAAATATGAAAGTAACACTTTTTGGTGGTGGTGGTGTTTGAGACAGGGTTTAACTGTGTAACCCTGGCTATCCGGGAACTCCCTTTGTGTACCGGTGTGTCCTGAACTCATCCTTTTGCTTGCCTCTTCCTCCCAAGTGCTGGGACTAAAGGCATGTGCCACCATCACCTGGCTGAAAGTAACACCTCAGAGCTCTCAAAATGACTGCGTTTCTCATGAGTGAATTAAATCTGCATTTTAGTTAGTTTTTTAAGGACTTGAAGTATACTTTTTTTTGTGTGTAGATTTTTATATTCAGATGTTGATATATAGTTATAGGTTTCAGGGAGAAAGACTATATTGAGAATAAATTTAAAATTGTAAAAAAAAATGAGTAAAAATACTTTAATGATTTATGACTGAGTAGGGAGGGGGCTTTAAAATAAATGTAACTCCTGTGATGAGTCTGAAGGGAGGGACTGGCTTCTAGGGATAGAGTATGCTATTACCCTTCTCTTCCTCATGTGCCCAATTTGTGCACATGATAGAATTATGTTAAAATGTGTTTTTCATTTAGCATCATGATTAAGTAAGTACACATGAGCAAGGCATTGTGTCTCTTGCCTGTAATTACAGCCCTAGGAGGCTGAGGCAGGAAGATTGCTGCGTGTTCAAGGCTGGATACTGTCTTTAAAAAAGTACATGTAATGTGAACTGGGACTTAGTACTACCTCAAACTCCGGTACACTATAGGATATGCTTGGAGGATGAGAGAAATCAGGTTTAAATTAAGTGGAAACGTTAGGTATTTTATTTAAATTTTCCTAGTGATTAATTATGAAATTTAAGTGAGAATAAACATAATTGCTGTTTGTGCAAGTATCTTCCCAGAGGCTTTTCAAGATCCTGACCCATTAAAAATTGCCCCATTACCTGTTGTTTAGGGGGAAAAAAACTATTATAGCCTTTAAATCTGCCCTGTATTATTTATACATTACATCTTTGTGTGACTTGTCTCCCTCACTAGATTGTAAGCCTTTGGAGGTCAGAAACTCAACTATTAACTCATTGTATCTTCCACCACATCTAGCACAGTGCCTTACACTTATTTGCTATTCAATAAATATTCGTTAAAATAATGGACATACTATTGAAGTTTGATGTCTATGGGCCTTTAGATGGATTATCATAGTTTTTAAACACACCTCTAGTACACAGTTGCATTATTTATAAAAACAAATTCACATTTGCTGAGCATTGTGGCTTATGCATGTAATCCTAGCACTTGAGGTTGAGGCAGGGTGATTGTCAAGTGTTCAAGACCAGCCTAGCTTCAGTGTGAGACAATGTTGCAAAAATCTTAACATAGTAGTGACCTTGCACAGCCTATGGTAATAGTCCAGGGCATATTTTGAATTTTCTTCCAATAAAAAGAAACTTTCAAACTATTCAAGTTCTAAATTTTGGGATTAAAAACATTCTGGTTTTGCTTTGTATTTTACACCTACAGTACACGTTTCATGTGTTTAATAGTTGTGGGATCAGAGACCACCAAAATAGACTGCCTAGATTCGGTGGGAGGTGGATAAACTTCTCTAGAGATTTCATGTTTTTATCTAGACCGGTGGATTAGGCTTTAATTTTCATGATTTCAAATCCAAAACATTCCTTGTATTAATGTGTAATGTTTAATAAGCACTTTTCACGCAATTTAATCTTCACACTTCATTAAATCCATTTTTTTAAATAATGAGATGAGAATTCAGGTGCTGAAGTAGGTAAGTTAACTGTTAAGTAACTTAGGCAAGACATTTCCATAGTTGCACTAGGGAGCTTAAGATTAGAATGACATTTTATAGACAAGTGTAAAGTGAATAGTACACTTTGAAGAAGCAGCATTTAATAAAGGTTAATTTTCTTAGATGTTTGTATCCTCTTGATTTTATTTGTGGATTTTAAAGAATCAGGGTATTTAGCTTAGTTGTGCACTGATTACTGTGTTGGAGACAAAGTTCAATCCTTATTACAGCCAAAAATACTCGTATGGAGAAATTTCAGTTTTCTAATTTTCAATATAGGAAAATTCCCTAGTTCATTCTAATTGCTCCTACAAAGAAATTAGACAAATGTTGGGAAGTTGTCTCATTTGAATAGAACTGTGAACATTTTTGAAAGTACATGCTGGCTCTTGGTCAAATTAATTTCAGAATAAGCCTTGGAATCAAATATTTTACCAGATGTTTACCAGCAAAGATCTTGCCAGATAAGTGACTAACTAGTTCAAACTACTTAGATTCATATCAAGCACTTAAAGGATAAATAAAGATTAATTCAATATAACCTTTTCTAAATTATTTTCTATTTTGGTATTAACCCTAGTGTGCTTCTATTAAAAAAAAAAACAGGAATATTTTGTAGTTCTGGAGACTAGACCTTTCACATATTTAGCAAACACTCCACTGTGGTCTTTTGATTTGAGATAGGGTCTTTGCTATGTGTTCTAGGCTGGCCTGAGACTACTGATCTTCCTGCCTTAAGTGCTAGGATTACAGTGATTTACCATGCCCTATGGAGTTATAGTGTAAAGTTACAAGAGTGAAATTAATGTTAATATTGCCTTGAAACAAGTTTTAAGGTTTGAATGAGTTTATAATATTTAAAGAGTAGTTAATGGTGACAGGCATACTTTACCACTGGAAATGTTAACTACCATCTACAAAGATGGTATGTATTTTGAGTTATTTAATGTCCTTTGGCCCATAAGTAATATCAAAGCTAATTCTGAAGAAGCTAGGGAAACGTGTTAATTTTAAGAACAAGGAGATCAATGAAATTTTAATGCTTAGCAGTAATAATGGGAAGAAAGGATAGTGCTTGCTGAAAAGGAAACAAGTCACTAAGGATGATCCACCTTTTCAGAATGTTGAGGAAATATTGATGAAGCTGCACACACTTAAAAAAAAAAAGTATAAGGAGCTTCTGTTTCCCTGCCTTGGAGGGTTAACATTCTAGGCATGAGAGATGACAGGTTACATGATGGCACTTGCCAGCGTTAGGATACCATGAAATCTTTCATCAGAAGCGATCCGGAGTAGGATCTTGTTTGTTCCAGCAATGTGGCTATACCATAGTTGAAACTAGAACACCTACGCTATGAGGATAATGTATAAGTTAAAATGCTTCGCACGGTGCTTGGATTTTTAGCTACTACAGAATACGAACATTAAAATTTAGAATGAGATTCTAAAAGGGAGTACCTAGTTTACCAACCTGCTTCCATCCTACACGGGTTTGTGACTAAGCCTGCCTGGTGAGGTGATTCTGGGTCCACCTTGGTAGTGACATGGCGAAGACGTTGGTGTTCTGCAGTGGGTGGCGGCCAGGTGGGCTGTTTCTCTCCCCACTGTCATAATCCCCAGTTTGATCCCCTATGAAAAAAACGGACTGCAAGGTCTCCTTCACTCCTTTCCCTTAGGCGTGGCTACAAGAATCGAAAGGGTGGGGCGGCAGGGTACGCTATACGGACTACACTTCCCAGAGGGCTTCGGTTGCCGCACTTGGGTGCTGTGCATAGGTAACCTCCTTACACTCTTTTGTAATCCTGCCAGTCTCGACGGTCTAGGTTTTCCCGGACTTCCGGATAAGCCAGTGGGTGGCCGGACCAGTATGTCTCGGTCTGAGCACGCCCGGGTCCTCCCGCAGGGTGGCGGCGGTGGACCTACTGCGGCCTTGCGTATGTTGGGGGCGGTGGCTGCGCACGCGCGGCGAGGGTTTCGGGGCGGGGCCTGGTGCGGCTGTGACTAGAGGCGAAGCTGGGTGGTGGGTGGCTATGTGGATCCGCCGCCGGGCGGTGGGGGTGTCCTCCCCCTCGGCCTCTGAGGGCGGCACGTCCTCCGCTGCATGGACCGAGATGGGGTCTTGGATGCGGACGATCGCGGGGAGGTTGAAGCAGCGGCTGCGGCTGGACGTGGGGCGCGAAATCTGCCGCCAGTACCCGCTGTTCTGCTTCCTGCTGCTCTGCCTCAGCGCCGCCTCGCTGCTCCTCAACAGGTACCTGCCGTTGGCCCCGCGGAGGCCGCTCGGGAGCCCGCGGGCTGTGCTGGGCTGCGGGCTGCTGACAGCGGGCGAGAGCCAACTCCGCACAGTGGCCTCGGGAGGGACGGCCGAGGTCGCACCCGGATATGCGGGCTGGCCGACTGCCCGTGGGCCGGGCATCCTCCGAGGTTACCTAGCCCTGAACCTTTCTTTTCTGACCATTTCTCAAAATCTGGGCCTTTGTCGCCTATTTTTTTCAGAACCGAAATATGTATAGCCACCTCAATTCGAGATGGTAAAAGGCGATTCAGTCACCGGAGGAGGGAGGGTTTAAAGTCCTGTTGTAGCAGCAGTCCCAGGCGGAACCCTTCTCTCTTGCAGTATTATACATGCACACACTCGCGGGCACACACCTTGGTAGCCACAGTTTCATCTGTCTTAAAGATTTTTGATCCGAAATCAGAAAGCGAAATAATACCCATCACATATCTACAATATTCTTGTTTCTCTCGCTCTTGTTAAGAGATGAAATATTCTGAAAAGTTAAAATGATTAAATTGAAAATTTGAGGTCAGGTCCCGCCCCTGAAGCTTGTAGATTTCCTTAGTTTTGCCCTTTCCAGAAGTAGTATCGGTGCATGGGGTAGTAGAAAAGATGTATACTTAAGAACATCATGTTGTTTCCTCTGATGTTTCGAGCAATCATTTTGTTTTTGAAGTAGTTCATCAGCAAGCATAACAGTGGAAAGCACACACAAGAGACTTAACTTAGTATTTTCACTAAGGCTAACCATTTACCGTGACTGTGACAGCAGTTTTTGTTTTCTTTTCCTGGTGGCTTTGTTTGTTGATTTGGAGCTGAAGTAAGTAGACTTAAGTAGTGATTACTATGTTTTTTTTTTTTAAGTGCCTGGGTTGTGATGGTGAGGTATTTGTTGGACTGTGGAAGAAGTGAGATCGTTTAAACAGTAAAAATTGTTAATTACTACCATTCCGTCCTCTGAAAGGCATTCCAAGCTAGACTGACAGGTTCAATTGAACTAAATGTAAACTACAGGATTTAAGTTTTGTCCTCAACTTTCTTCAACAGGAATTTAAGTGTAATTCCTCTCTAAGGTGGGACAGTCATTAGTTGAGAGCATATTGAACTAGCATTCTGAGGTCATCAACTTAGGAAGTCATAGCATCTAATATTATATGTTGCTAAATCATAAAATGCTGTCTGGTGTATGTGACATGGGATCTGTACCATGAATTTTGTATTATGTAAAAAAGGGAGAAAGTACACATATATTTTTATCTCTGAGTGGGCATGTTTATGAGTGAAACTGTTTTGGCATACTCTTTTCCCATTTGTTATTGTTGAATCAGCTAATGTGACTTTAAATATCATAGTGCTGTCTTTTTATTTTATTATTTTATGTAAATGGGTGTTTTGCCTGCAGATAAGTCTGTACCATGTGCATGCAGTGCCAATGGAGGCCAGAAAAGGGCCTTGGATCTCTTGGAACTGAAGTTAGAGAATGTGGGTGTTGGATTGGACCCTTCATTCTCTGGAAGAGCGGCCTGTATACTTAACCATAGACTATCTCTCCAGCCTCCACAGTGCTGTCTTTAAATAAATGGTTAGAGAGCCTCTTTCAGGAAAAGTATTAGGGAGGGTACAGAACAGAGTGAATAATGTACTTTTTTTATAAATTTTCTTTAACATGTGTACTGCTGTGTGTATGTGAGAGAGAGAAAGAGACAGACAAACATATGCTTTGTATTATTAGGTTGTCCTTGGAATGTCATATGAGAAAACCTGGTCCTTTCTGCCAATACGCACTAATAGGTTCATTTACTCTAAGACTTTTTTTTTTTTTTTTGGTTGTTTTTTTTTTTGAGACAGGATTTCTCTGTGTTAATAGGCCTGGCTGTCCTGGAGCTCACTCTGTAGACCAGGCTGACCTCAAACTCACAGAGATTTGACTGCCTCTGCCTCCTGAGTGCTGGGGTTAAAGGTATGTGCCACTACTGCCCAGCTTTACTTGTAGCTTTTTGAGACTTCTCCACACTCCTTTCTCTCCTGGCTGCACCAGTTTGCAATCCCACCAACAATGGATGAAGGTTCCCTTTTCCCCACAGCCTCAGCAGCATTTGCTGTCAGCTGTTTTGTTGGTCTTTGCCGTTCTGGCTGGTTAAGATGAAATCTCAAAGTTGTGTGGGTTCGCATTTTCCTAATTGCTAAGGATGATGAACTTTTTTTTTTTTTTTGTGATATTTCTTAGTCATTTTCCTTTTTTCTTTTGAGAATTCTCTGTTCAGGTCTCAGGTCCATTTTTGGATTTTTTTTTTTTTTTTTGTGAGTCCTTTATATATTGTGGATATTAATTCCCAGTGAGATTATAGCTAGCAAACATTCTTTCCCACTCTGTGGGCGTCCTCCTTACCCAGCTGATTGTTTCTTAGCTGGGTAGAAGCCTTTTAGTTTTTAAGTTCCACTTACCAATTGTTGGCCTTCACCTCTTGGGCAAATGGAGACCTATTGAGAAAGTTCTTTTCTATACCTATATCCTGCAGGGTACTGTTTTCTTCTAGCAGTTTCAGGTTTCAGATTTAAGTCTTTTATCCATGTGGAATTAATTTTTTTGGAAGGTGCTAGATACAGGTCTAATTTCATTCTCCTGCATTTGGACATCCAGTTTTCCCAGCACCATTTGTTAAAAATGCTTTCTTTTGTGCAGTTTATTTTTGGTATCTTTGTAAAATATTAAATGACTGAAGTTACATGTACTCAGGTTTGGGTCTTTGATTTGTTCTCTTGGTCTATTTGTCTATCTTTGTACCAGTTCCATATTGTTTTTATTATTATGACTGTAATATATCCTAAGATGTGGAACTGTAATCCCTCCCACATTTTTTTTTTCTCAAGATTGTTTTGGTTTTCCAGGGTCTTTTGCGGTTCCATAAGAATTTTAGGATAGTTTTTTTTTCTACTTCTGTGAAGAATGAGAAGGGGATTTTGATTGAGATTGCATTTGATCTGTAAATAACTTTTGATAGAATGACCATTTTCACAATATTAATTTTACCAATCCATGAGCATGGGATACCTTTTCATTTTCTAATGCCTTTTTCTATCTCTTTCTTCAGAGCTTAATTTTCATTGTAGGGGTCCTTCACTTCCTTAGTTAGGTTTATTCCTAGATATTTTATTTTGAGGATATTGTGAGTGGGAGTGTGTCTGTGATCTTTGTATGTTTCTTCTTAGTGTGTAGAAAAGCTGTTGATTTTTGCAAGCTGATTCTGTATCCTGCCACATTGATGGATTTGTTCATCATTTCTAGAAGCTCTTTAGTAACAATTCTGGGATCTCTAGTGGATAGCATCACGTCATCTGCAAATAGGAATAGTTGGATGTCTTCTCTCCCTGTCTGTATCCCTTTAGTTTCCTTTTCTTGCCTTACTGCTGCAGCCAGCACTTGAGCACGCCGTTGAAAAGGCACAGGGATAATGACATCCTTGTCTTGTTCCAGACCGTAGTGGGCTTGCTGGAAGCTTTTCTCCATCTAGGAGGATGTTGGCTGTGGGCTTCCCCTTGATAGCTTTTACAGTGTTGAGGTATGTTCCCTCTAGCCCTACGTCTTCTAGGACTTTTATCGTGAAGGCATGTTGAATTTTGTCAAAGGCTTTTGCTGTGTCTGTTGAGATGATCATGTGATTTTTGTCCATCTATGTGGTTTATTACGTTCATTGACTTGCATGTGTTGAACCATTGCTGGAATTTTAGGGAAAAAGCTAAATTGGCTATGGTGTATAATCTTTTTGATATTTGTCTGTATTCTGTTTGCAAGCATATTATTGAGCAGGTCTTGCCCCCACCCCCCACCCCTCCATCTAAGATTATATGGCCTGTAGTTTTCTTTTTTTGCTGTCTTTACCTGGTTTGGGTATTAGAGTAATTAGTGACTTTGCAGAAGGAATTCGGAAGTGCTCCTTCTGTTTTTGTATAATTTATGAAGGATTGGCCTTTGGAAGTCTGGTAGAATTCTGCTGTGAATCCATCTGGTTCTGCAATTTTTTTTTTTTAAGCTGGAAGGCTTTTCCTATTTTAATCACCTCATTTGTTATGGGTCTTTTTAGGTTTTTTGACTTCTTGGTTTAATTTTGGTGATTTGGCTGAATTTAGAAATTCATCAATTTCTTTTAGGTTTTCCAGCTTAATAGAATACATATTTTGAAAATATTTCCTTATAATATTCTGAATTTCTCTGATGTTTTTAATAATGTTTCACTGTTTTATTTCTGATTCTGTCAGCGTGGGTCCTCTCATTCTTTCTTTTGGGCAATCTGTCAATCTTGTTTATTTTCTCAAAGAACCAGGTCTTAGATTTGTTGATTCTTTATATTGTTTTCTTTGCTTATATTTCATTGGTTTCTGCTGTGATTTGGGCTACTGTTGTCTATCCTTTTACTCTGTGAGGTGTTTATTGTTGAAGCTAAAATGGATTTCTTGTAGACAATAGGTAGATTTTGTTTCTTGATCCATTCAATCACCCTGTGTCTTTTTATTGGGTAATGAAAACCATTGATATTTAAAGTTATTATGGACAAGTGTGTGTTACTTGTACTCATCCTGTTGTTATGTTTGGTGGTATTGTTTGTGTTCTCAATGATACTTTGTATTTTAATATTTATGCCTTTGTATTTTTTTTTTAACAGTCTCTCTGCTGTGCTCATTCCTCTCTTCAGCTAAAAATATTTTGTTGTCAATCCCACAAGGGTGACCAGACAAGGCCAGAGGACTGGATGTATGACCAGGGTTGGAACTGGCAGGTTGGGGATGATGCATGGATTGGCAGGGTCAGCAGATCCACAGGTCTAGACCCCAGGGAAGATTGTGGGAGATCTGGCTGGGTGAAGAGGTTGGATAAGGTTCAGAAAGTACCAGGCTGGACCCTAGAGAAGACTGTGGAAGAACTGGTTGGGTGGAGAGGTTGGATGAGGTGCAGAAAGTCCCAGGCTAGACCCTGGAGAAGGACGTGGAAGAACTGACTGGGTGGAGAGGTTGGATGAGGCACAGAAAGGACCTGTGAGTAGTGGCAGATAAGGCAGTCCTTTAAACCTGTAGAGGGAATGCGGTAAGATGGCTCTGCTATTAATAGCACTTGCTGCTCTATTATGAGGACCAGAGTTGGATACGAGCACCAAAAATTGGGCAGCTCACAAACTCCTGAAATTCTAGCTCTAAGAGATCTGACATCTTTTTCTGACCTCTATGGGCACTTGTACATACATGTGTACATATCCTCATTCACGTTGTCATGCATATGCATGCATACACTTAAATCTTTAAAAATTCTGTGACTAAAAAAAAAATGCAGCAGGGCACTAGAGGAGCTGTAGAGATAGCTCAGTGGTTGAGTGCTCGTTATGCATATGTGGGGATCATCAGTTTAGATCCTAACTCCTCTGATAAGCCAGGCTTAGTCCCATGCCCATCACCCCAGCACTGAGGTAAATGGACACAAGAGGATGGCTGGGGCTACTAGCCTAGCCAAAAAGAACCAAAAGCGGGGTGGGGGGGTAGGGGTGGGGGGGGTGGGGGGTGGATGAGGGGTGGGGGGGTGGTTGCGCACGCCTTTAATCCCAGCATTTGGGAGGCAGAGGCAGGTGGATCTCTGTGAGTTCGAGGCCAGCCTGGTCTACAAAGCAAGTTCCAGGAAGGTGCAAAGCTACACAGAGAAACCCTGTCTCCAAAAAAAAAAAAAAAAAAAAAAAAAAAATAGAACCCAAAATGGAGAGCTTCAAGTTCAGGGAGAGCCCCTGTCTCAAAGAAATAAGGTAGGATGTGATAGAGGAGGACACCTGACTCCCTCCCCTGGCATCCCTCTATGGGTATAAGCGTGCATATACTACAGTCACATGTATACATCCACAAACAAACATTCCAGCCTTAGGGACTGCAATAAAAGCAGGGCCCTGTGGCTCTGTGTTGGTGTGTCTCATCCTGTCCCAGAGGCACTGGCATTGTCTCTGCTCCTGTGCCCAAGAAGCTACTGATGATGGCTGGTATTGATGGCCGTTACACATCATCCAGGGGCTGCACTGCCACCCTGGGCAACTTTGCCAAAGCCACCACCTTTGATGCCACCTCTAAGACCTGCGGCTACCTGACCCCTGACCTCTAGAAAGAGACTGTGTTCACTATGTCTCCTTACCAGGAATTCAATGACCATCTTGCGAAAACCCACACCAGAGTCTCTGTTCAGAGGACCCAGGCTCCAGCTCTGGCCACCACAAAAGAGTTTTTATACAAGAAAAATAAAGTGAATTAAGTCTGAAAAAGAAAAACTGGTTTTCCCAGGCGGTGGTGGCAAGTACATAGTCCCAGCACTGGGGAGGCAGAGGCAGGTGATCTCTGAGGTCGAGGCCAGCCTGGGCTACAGAGTGAGTTCCACGACAGTCAGGGATACACAGAAGAACTGTGTCTCAAAAACAACAACAAAAAAGTAAAACTGATTTTCTAGTACTTGTAAATAGACTCCTTTAGAGGTTGGTTTACATTACTATTTTTTCTAAGAATCAGCTTATATTTGGTAAGTTTGCTTGCTGCTGTTGTCCTTCCTATTGTTTTTTGTTCTTTACAGTTTCCTTGCTGTGCACTTGGAATTTCTTTTTATTCCCCTAGCATTTGGAATGCTGAGCTTGTTTTGAGCCAGATAATTCCTTGTTGTTGGGGGCTTTCCTGTGCATTGTGGGTATTTTTTCTAGCTTCTTGATGACAATAGTGCTGTGCTGGGGTTCGTCTCAGAAGGTGCTACAGCGAAATTGTCTGTACACTGCCAGATGCTACCTGGCTAGAAAGTTTCATCTTAATGTCTTTGTTCTAGTTGACTTTAGTTATAGCTAGCACTAATGAATGTAGAGTTTACTGTCATTCATTCTAAGTATAGGACTTTTTTTTTTTTTGGGCAGGGCCTCAGGCTAGGTAGGCCAAGCTGACCTTGAACTCTCTATGTAGCTCAGGCTGGGAACTTCCTGCTACAGGATTTTTTTTTTTTTATTTTAAGAGATGGGGCTCTTACTGTATTTTCCAGGCTAGCCCCAAACTCCTCCTTTTGCCTCAGCCTTCCAGGTAACCAAGACCACAGGCATGTAACTAGTAGTGGGTTCTACAGTTCTTAAGTTGTAATTTAGAATTCAAAAGCACTCTATTTTTTATTTTTATTTATGTGCATTGGTGTTTTGACTGCATGAGGGTGTCAGGTACCTTGGAACTGGAGTTACAGACAATTATGAGCTTCAGTGTGGGTGCTGGGAATTGAACCTGGGTCTTCTGGAAGAGCAGCCAGTGCTCTTAATCACTGAGCCATTTCTCCAGCCCTCAAAAGCACTCTAAAAAAATTTCTTTTTTTTTTCTAAATTAGGTACCAAATTAAATTTGATAACCTGAAGAGACATGAGACTATTAATGGTGTTTATTTCTCAGTGATTAATTTCTAAATGTTTATATAATTTATTACAGAAATCAGGTTGATATATGATGTGAACACTTCATCGATATCACGTGGGAATGCTAAATATATATATTTATATTTAATATGCTGTAATTATTCATTAATCTTAAATTTGGATTATACATGGTTGGAATGATTTTGGGGAAATGGGTATAGTTGCTACTTACAAATGTAAGATTTACTTAATTTTTTTTTTTTGTTTAGATGTAGAGTGTACTTCTTTAGTTCCATGGGAAGTTTGAATAAAGGAAACAATTTAGGAAGGTGAAGCATGAACTGGAAAGGCTTCATAGACATTTTGTAAACACTGGAGCCATAGTGGTTTTCCGAGGGGTGGGTATTAATGTTTAATTACTGAGTGAGAACTTTCACTCATTTATTGTACAACACACACACACACACACACACACACACACACACACACACACACACACCACGAATCTTAAATGGTTCTTATTAATAGAAACAAACCTGGAGCCAGGTACTGGGGTCAATGCTGGAAGATCAGAGAAGCAGAACAAGCCACAGTCACCTCGCCTCGCCAATTCCTCAGCTGATCCTGTTTCCTCAAACTGGAAGCCTCTGAGTCCTCATCCAGAATGAATCTCAGCTGAACTGCTGCTAAAAGCCTAAAAGCTTAATCAGGCTCTAAGTTCCTGATCCTCACGCCTTAAATACCTTTCTGCTTTCTGCCATCACTTCCTGGAATTAAAGGCTCTTGTTACCATGCCAGGCTGTTTCCAATGTGGCCTTGAGCTCACAGAGTTCCAAGTGGATCTCTGCCTCTGGAATGGTACGATTAGAGGTGTGTGTGCCACCATTTTCTGGCCTCTGTATCTAGTGGCTGTTTTGTTCTCTGACCCCAGATAAGTTTATTAAGGTGCACAATATTTTGGCGAACACAATATCACACACACACACACACCCTCCACGGGGAGGATAGCTTTTGGAAGACAGTTCTCTCCTTCACTGTATGAGTTCCAGGGATCTAACTCACATAGTCAGGCTGGGCAACGGGCTCCTTTTACCAGTGGGCGAGAGCATGGTTAGTAATAGGCACAGAGTGGATGTTTCTCAGGTGTAGAATTCAGAGCATGGCAGTCAGGTGGTTTCACTAGCTGGGTGGCCTGACCTTTTGACTTACTTGGTCACTGTCTATAAATAAGATATTACCATTTCCACATTTTTTTCCCATCTTAGCTGCTGCATCCCTCAAATTCTGAGCTCTGGGTCTTACAATCTCTTTTGCAAGTGGAGAGATATGAGGGAAGAATCTGGGATGCACATGAAGCCCAGCAGGATGCTTCCCTTCTCTCATGGGTCCCAGCCCCGGGGTGCTGTCTGCCTTGCTGAGAAATAGTTGCCACATGTCTTTCATCTACTTTCATGGTTCTTTGTGATGGGAAGACAAGTCTGGTACTGCTTACTCTATCAAGGAAGCACAAGTCTTTGAGCTTACTTCCTATCTGTTTTCTCATTGAGGACATTCTCCAGGTCAGCTGGACTCATTTATACAAGACTGGCTTTTGTTTTAAATTCTGTTATCAAACTAGGTGACCTCAGTGCTTGAGTGAGGAACTATCAGATAATCTAGTCTATATCAAGATGACTCTTCAGCCTCCCATTTGTATGACCATACAGTGGACCTTGCTGTCATTAGAAAGTACTCCTAAGACTCAAATATCTTGTGATGGTAGCACTCAGAAGGCTGAGGCTGGAGGACCACAGGTTTAAGGCCAGCCTGGGCTTTGGGTTCTGGGCTCTGTAGCAAGACTTTTTTTTTTTTTTTTTTTTGGTTTTTCGAGGCAGGGTTTCTCTGTGTAGCCCTGGCTATCCTTGAATTTGTTCTGTAAACCAGTATAACCTCAAACTCCCAGAGATCAGACTGCCTCTGCCACCCAAGTTCTGGCATTAAAAGTGTACACCACCACCTCCGGACTAAGACTCTGTTTTTAAATAAATAAGTAAAATGAAAAGTTGTACTGTTGACTAGTGTGCATTTCTCATTCAGTCAGTCCTGGTGTCCTGACTCCTCTACTGCCCCCCTAGCCATCGTCCTCTTCTGTTGTCATGTACAGTTTAGAGTTTGGAGTCCTGTTAACGCAGATCTCACGGCCTACTACTTCAGCTAGTCCACTTCAGCAGCTTTCAGTCTACTCACTTGACACAGTCCGAATCTTGAGTCAGGGAGGTGGGTCTAGTCTCCTCACTGCCTTGGTAAAATCAAATGCAAACTCATGGGGGAAGGGTTTATTTTAGCTTACAGGCTACAGTCCATCGTTGAGGGACGGCAGGGGAGGAACTCAAGCAGGACCTTGAAGCAGAAACCATGGAGGAATACAGCTTGTTGGCTTACGCTTAGCTTCTTCTCTATGTTTAGTTAAAAATTAAAAAATATTATTTTAACATGTATGTCTGTATGCCTATGTGAGTTTATGTATATCACACACATTATAGCCAAGGAGACCAGAAGAGGATGCTGGATCCCCTGGAACTGATGTTATAGACAGATCAGAGCCAGGTAGTGAGCTGCTGGGAATGGAACTCGGGTCTCTGCTCTTAACTGCTGAGACCTCTCTCCAGCCCTCTGTATTTTTTTTTTTTTAAGACAAGGTTTCTCTGTAGCTTTGGAGCTAGTCCTAGAACTCACTCTGTAGACCAGGCTGGCCTTGAACTCACAGAGATCTGTCTGCCTCCGCCTCCCAATTGCTGGGATTATTCCTTCCTTCCTTCCTTCCTTCCTTCCTTCCTTCCTTCCTTCCTTCCTTCCTTCCTTCCTTCCTTCCTCCCTCCCTCCCTCCCTCCCTCCCTTCCTTCCTTCCTTCCTTCCTTTTTATTATATTTATCATGTATACAGTGTTCTGCCTGCATGTACGCCTGCATGCCAGAAAAGTGTACCAGATCGCATTATAGATGGTTGGAAGCTACCATGTGGTTGCTGGGAATTGATCTCAGGACCTCTAGAAGAGCAGCCAATGCTCTTAACCTCTGAGCCATCTCTCCAACCCTCAATTGCTGGGATTAAAGTCTTCCTCTCTGTATTTTTTAAACTCTTCCTTTTCTTACTGGGTCATGTCATATATTCCTGTGACTTTAGTGTTTTTTTTTCCTAATTTCTAACCCTTTGTTTTTAACTAATATTCTCTGTAAAGAGTTACCATATATAGCCATTTGTAGGCCATTTTTCTGTGGCACATGCTAGGACACCTGAAACTTGGCCAGTCCAAAGACTGATTTGTTTCTTGAAGACTTTCCTTTTTGTTCATACCTAACCAGCTACTTCAGTCTTTTACATTTTTCTTCTGTTTGTCAAAAGAATCAGCTCCTTTTTTCTCTGTCTTTTCCTTGGTGAGGGTCCTTATCTCCTCTCCTAGATTATTGTAACAGCTTTGACATAGCCAGTGTGTTCCTAGACAAGGCCAATCTCTGTATTGCAGCCAGCGTGGACTCCGAGTAATGCTGTCACTTTCCTTCCTAGGACTTCCATGAGATTGTTTATCATTTCCTTAGCATCACTCAGTACTTACTTGTGCTCTCTTTTCATATTTTCTTTTTTCTTGTCTTGTGTATTTGCAGTTGTCCTTCATCTTTACTGTGTATTATTTATTTCATTTATTATTTGTATGTATGTGTATGTGTCAGGTATGTAGATGTGTATGGGAGCTCACAGCACCTGTGTGGAGGTCAGAGGACAACTTTGTGAAGTTGGGTCTCTCTTTCCACCTTTGTGTGATTTCCGGGGATCACATTAGGTCATCATGCTTACACCATCAGGAGGCAAGCACGTTTGCCTACTGAGCAATCTGCCAGGCCACTTAGGACTTTTGATAATAACTAATAAAAACTCAGTTTGTACTAATTTTGGCCAAGAGAATACTAAATAACAGAATACTGTTAACTAGGCCTCAGAGAAACACGGAACAATATTGAGAATATACTACTAACAAACACCTTCTTGTGCTAGGTGTGGTGGGGCATATGTTTAATTTCAGTACTTGGGAGACAGGGGCCCATGGATCTGCGAGTTTGAGGCCAGGCTGGTCTACATAGTAAGTTCTAGGTCAGCCAGCACTACAGAGTGAGACCCTATTCACAAACCAAACGAAACCAAACCAAACAACAAATCTCTTCATTTACTCTCCTGGGTTCTCCCTAAAATGTGACTTCATTCTCTCTCATTGCCATTTTTTTTTTTTTGAAGATACATAGCTGTCAGTTATGAGAGCATTGCTTGAGAGGGGAAAAGACTGATTGAACCTTGGTTTAGGGTACTAGTTTCTAGTTCACATAGTTCACCTTATTTATTTCTTTGCAAAAAAAAAAATGTGTAACAGAGTAATTTGAATTGAGTATATGGAATATCTTCTCTGTGTCTAATGGCCAAGCTCATTGTACCCTAGTTTTAGGGTACTAGCTCTAGGGTACTAGTTTGTAGTTCACATAGTTCACACTCTTATTTATTTCTTTGCAATAAATGTAAATAGAGAGTAATTTGAATTTAGTATATGGGATCTCTTCTCTGTGTCTAATGGCCAAGCTTCTAAATGTGGATTGATTTCAGTTTTTCACTCACTGTCATACAATATTTCCCAAACTTCCTTAGATGTAAAGATTTTTGCCAAAATCACTCTGATGTTTTCACCCTTTGTTGCTAATATTCCCGTCACCATTTGAGCCCAGGCTGGCTAAGGCAGACTTCCATCTCCTAGATGTTGGGATCAGAGGCATGCCTGGTTTATGTGCTGTTAGAGAGCAAACCCAGGGTTTCCTGGATGCCAGGCAAGCACTCTACCAGCTGACCTACATCCTCAGTCCTACTTATCTAAAGTCTTTAACAATAGCAGTGTCCACATTCCCACAAGGACCTATTTCATTTGTAATTGCATTTTCTTTGACCTGAATTTCACTTCTAGCATTATTGCTGCTCATTTCCTGTTCCACTTTCATGTAGCATGAATCTTAAAAGTTCTTATTAATAAAATCAAACCTGGAGCTAGGTACTGGGGTGAACACTGGAAGATCAGAGAAGCAGAACAAGCCACAGCTTCCTCACCCCGCCAATTCCTCAGCTGATCCTGTTTCCTCAGACTGGAAGCCTCTGTGTCCTAATCTGGAATGGTTCTTAGCTGAACTGCTACTCAAAAGCCTAAAAGCTTAACCAGGCTATAGTTCCTGGTCCTCACACCTTAAATACCTTTCTGCCTCCTGCCATTACTTCCTGGGATTAAAGGTGTGAGTCACCATGCTTGGCTGTATCCTTGAACACACAGAGATCCAGGCGGATCTCTGCCTCTGGAATGCTAGGATTAAAGGCATGTGCTACCACTGCCTAACCTCTATGTTTAATATTGTGGCTGTTCTGTCTCTGACCCCAGGTAAGTTTATTAAAGTACACAATACTTCGGGGAACACAATACCACATCCCCCCCCTTTTTTTTTGTCTAAAATTAAAAAAGCTTATAACTAATACAAGAAAAACTATATCCAATAAGTATATACAATATATACAGTCAAGAATTACATTAATGATGTCTAGTCCTTTACATTTGACAGATTCAGACAAAAATTCCATTATATATATTAACAATGTCCAGTCCAGTACCATTTGATAAACTCAGACAAAAAATTTCATTACTTATCCTATTTAAAACAAGTAGTCCCTTTTTAAAAGTAGATTCAATAATCTCCCTTTTTATCTTATTGTATCTATAGTCTCTCTTTTTTCTTTTCATAATAGATTCAATAATCTACCTTTTGTCATTTTTTTATATCTTCCCCTTTTTCTTTTCAGAATAGATTCAATGATCTACCCAATTATTCTATTATTTCTTTATGTTTTTTTCAGAGTAGATTCAATGATCTACCTCAAATATATATTGTCTTTTGTCTGAATCTAATCTCCTTGTTCAGCTTTTTTTTCTGACCATTAACAATTAACAACTTGTAACCAACCATCATAAACAATGACAATTATCCATAAGCCATTGAATAACCAAAAAACACCCACCCCACCTCTTGGGAATATGGGCATAGTTTTCTTAAAATTACTTCTTGCTTTCTGGGGTGAAGGCATCTTTAGGGAATCTTGAAAAGAAAAATTTTGGGTTAATTGTCAAGTCCTGAGAGGGTTAATTGTATCATTTGTCCAGTATCTGCATAATGGGAAAATGCAGGGCTTGTCTCAAGTCCTTGCTCGAGTAGTCTGTGAATCTGGATCATCTCAGCTAACCATCTCAAAATTGTCCTGAGTAGTTTGTAGTCCAAAGTCGATCTTTTGATGGTGTTAATCGGCCTAATGGCTTTACCATAGTCCATGTGGAGTTATCGTTGTGGGGTCCCGTCATCCTTTTGAAGATTTCAAAGTTGCTGTTAGGCATGGTCATGGTTCCCTTTAGGTTTTTTTTTTTTTTTTTTTTTTTTTGGTGCCTCCTCTGTGGTTTGGAGCAATCACAGTCTGATAAATGTCTGTCTCTTGGAACCATGAATGTTCTTCCCTAGAAGAGAAAATCACAGCAATTTCTCCCCACCATTTGTCTTGCCAAACTTTTCCAAACTGACTTTTGCCGATGCTTTCTTGTAACATGATGGTCCTCACAGTTCTTCTCTGAACAAGCAGTAGTAAACCCTTCATCCCAGATAGCAGCATCACCAACACGAAGAGAAGCAGCCAGTAACTCAGAGCAGCAGCCCCTATCTCCATGGTCTCACCACCACCGTTTGTGGCTCGGATCCCTCCTTAGCAAGCCTCCCAGGCTGGCCTGAAACTCGGGATCTTCCTGCCTCTCCCTTCTTCAGGAAATCCTACCAGCGTGCTCCACCACCACTGGCTGAGGGTAGCTCAGGTCTGAGCTGGAGCCTGCAAGGAAGGCCACAGGCAAGCAGCTTTTTCATGAATTCATACCAAGAATGTTGGGCGCCAGATGTAGCATGAATCTTAAAGAGTCTTATTAATAAAAACAAACCTGGAGCCAGGTACTGGGGTGAACACTGGAAGATCAGAGAAGCAGAACAAACCACAGCTTCCTCAGCTGATGCTGTTTCCTCAAACTGGAAGCCTCTGTGTCCTAATCCGGAATGGATCTCAGCTGAACTGCTGCTCAAAAGCCTAAAAGCTTAACTAGGCAATAGTTCCTGGTCCTCACACCTTAAATACTTTTCTGCCTCCTGCCATTACTTCCTGGGATTAAAGGCGTGTGCTACCTCTGCCTAACCTCTATGTTTAATATTGTGGCTGTTCTGTTCTCTGACATCAGATAAGTTTATTAGAGTGCACAATACTTCGGGGGAAACAATACCATCACACTTTCATGCTTGTGAGTCAGTTTCCTTGTGAAATTATCCATTTTTATAAAGTGTCATACAAGGTTATCATTGGGAACAAGGAGGTAACACACTGCATGTTTTGCTGTTGTATGTGAGTAATCAGTTGCCAACAGAGGTGATGCAATTGCTCACTTGTACATCTGTTATTTATATTATGGTTTTTGTACTGAAGAGTTAACAGTAAAGCTTATGATTTATTCAGTTATTCACAATTAATAATCATGCTGTGGTCATTGAAGTTTGAACTGTGGAGGGGATTGGTATCTGTAAGATCATACTGAGCATGCCTGTTTTGAGACACCTTAATACGGTATATTATATTATGACACAATAAATAATCTGGCTTCTTGCCTCTTCAGGCTCCCCTTAGGACCATTTAAAAAAATTATTTTAGATCTACTCATTTTACTTTGTATATATGAATGTTTGGCCTGTGTGTCTGGTGCCTGTGGAGGCCAGAAGAGGGCATCAGATCCCCTGGAACTGGAGTTACAGATGGTTGTAAGCCACCATTGGGTGCTGGGACTCAATCCTGGGTGTAGTTGGAAGTTTTCCTGTATCCTGGCCGGCTGGCAATTGGAAAAATCTCTCCCATTTGCATCCCCCAAGTAAACACTCAGAGGTTTATATTAATTAGCTCAGGCTTATTACTGACTAGCTCTTACACTTAAATTAACCCATAATTCTTATCTATGTTTAGCCATGTGGCTTGGTACCTTTTCTCAGTTCTACCTTGTCATCTTTCTTCCTCTGTGTCTGGCTGGTGACTTCCTCTTCCCAGCCTTCTTCTCGTCTGCTTACCCTGCCTATACTTCCTGCCTGGTTACTGGCCAGTCAGCATTTTATTTATCATTGAATCAGAGCAACACATATTCACAGAATACAGAATGATATCCCACAGCACCTGGGTCCTCTGATGAAAAAGCAACAAGTGTCCTAAGCCTCTACTTTGTGGAAACTGTGAGCAGACCATAGGCATGCAGTGCTGTCAAGTTTGAATTCCCCTATCTCTTCCCAGGTCCCTCAATTCCTTTCCCTACCTTCCTCTGTTGGGTTTCCCTTATCTAATCATTAAGTTTTTCTATAGCATTTGAGTTCTGTTTCATAATACCAAACACATGTTCACATTGTATTATGCTCATTTATTCAACTTTCACTGCCAGACTGATCTCTGTGTTACTAGAGACCATGGTAGTGATGTACTCTATTATATCCCCAGAGCCCAATACTGTCTAACACAAAGTAGGCACTTGGAAAAATTAACTTTAATGATCATCATAATTTTGGTGGAGTGTGAGAATAGAAGGTATTCTGGAAGAATGAATTCAGACTACTTAAACTTAACATAGAAATGAAACTATGAAGTGTTGAACTTAATTTCCTCCTATACTTAAATGAAAATGCATATTTGGTAATATAATTCTATTATTTATATTATATCTAACAAAATATATTACAGAAAGTTAACTGATTGGAAAATTTAAAATTGATTTTGATTAATAGGTACTTAATAAATATATGGTAGACCAATAAAGGAATCGCTTTTAATGTTATACATTTCTTTGGTTCTGATCATTTTTATTTATTTCTAAGGTATCTTCATGTCTTAATGATCTTCTGGTCATTTGTTGCTGGAGTTGTGACATTCTACTGTTCATTAGGACCTGATTCTCTCTTACCAAATATATTCTTCACAATAAAATACAAACCTAAGGTAAAATTGTGTTTTTTTAAGTTAAAATTTTTTAAATATATGTGTGTACATGGTATGTCTGTGTGAGCATACATCACAAGTGTGAATACTCCTAGAGGTCAGAAGTGATCGTTAGATTCTCTGGAGCTAGAGTCACAGGCAGTTGTGAGCTACTCAATGTGGGTACTGAGAACTGAACTCTGGTCCTCAGGAAGAACAGCAGGCACATTTACTGCTGAACCCTTTCTTCAGCCTTGTGATTTTTAATTTTATTTATTTATGTAGAGGGTGCCAGATCTCATTACAGATAGTTGTGAGCCACCATGTGGGTGCTGGGAATTGATCTCAGGACCTCTGGAAGAGCAGTCGGTGCTCTTAACCTCTGAGCCATCTCTCCAGCCTGTGGTTTTTAATTTTATAAGTCAGTTTATGTGACTCCATGCTGTTGAGTCTTTTTTTTTTTTTTTTTTTTTTTTTGAGATGGGGTTTCTCTGTGTAGTTTTGCGCCTCTCCTGGAACTCACTTTGTAGACCAGGCTGGCCTCGAACTCACAGAGATCCGCCTGGCTCTGCCTTCCCAGTTCTGGGATTAAAGGCGTGCACCACCACCGCCCGGTGCTGTTTAGTCTTAAAGCAATGATTTTCAAAAATCTACCTGTTATTATTTTATAATGGAACACATGAAGTCCATAGAAAAAGATTGAACCCAGGCCCTTGCATGTAATTCCCCACTGAGCTGCATCTTCAGTCATAGTTGTAAGGCTTACAGTTCTAATAACAACTGTAAAAAGGAAATACAATCTTCTCAGAAAGTTGCAGTTCTCAATGTCAGCTTGTCCCCTGGGTACATGATAAGCACAAGGGCAGTTAGCTTAGAACAGAGGTTTTCAAAGCTGGTTGTACAAGAGACCCCCCTTGGGCACAATCAACAATCTGGATTGTTGGGCCTTTCCCCCAGATTTTGATTAAAAATTTCTAGGCTACTGCCCTGTAAATAGTGTTGTTAAAAGCTTTTCAGATAGTTCTGGAGCACAGACATTTAAGGAGTTCTGGGTTTAACAATAATCCAACCCTCTTAATTCTCATTCTTTCAGTCTCTCTCTGTGTGTGTGTGTGTGTGTGTGTGTGTGTGTGTGTGTGTGTGTGTGTGTGTGTGTGTGTTCCCACAGGCTGAGGATTGAACTCAGATCCTTGTGCCTAAGCAAATGTTCTAGCATTGAGCTAACCCCAACCCTCCAATCCTGTAAATCTCTTAATGAATATGTGTACAATAGAAAATAAAAAATAATTAGGCAATTTGCTTAGCCAAAATAATTTGTATTTCTGAAATTTAGTAGTGGTAGTAGTATATTAACTGTCCTCTGTAAGGCAAAATTCTGACTTTTAAAATTCTGTCCACAGGTCAGGATTTAGTGAGATACCCTTTCCCCCTCACCGATGGAGAGAAAGCAGGGGGCTTTGCACCTACTATTCCAGTGCTGCCCTTCAGAGCTGTGCTCCGCACCCCTAGGGGCTATCTTTGAATCATGGATTATGGCTCTTTAAATTGATACAGTCCCTCATTGGAGGTTTGTGGTATTTCTCTGTAGAGGGAACACAGAAGTCTGGGCCATATTTGGTCATGGCCCTTAGGATTTATCACATGCCTTCCTCCTCATTGAAGCCAAGCTTTGGGAGAAATGGAGAAGAATGTTTTTTTCTTTATATTTTTGCAATTGAAGACACAGTGAAAGATAGATTTATTTATTTGTTTGTTTGTTTATTGTTAAAGACAGGGTCTCATGGGCCTTAAATTCTAGATCCTTGGCCTCCTGAGAGTTGGAATTATAGGCATGTATTACCATGCCTGCTAAGGGAACCTTTATTTTTGGTTCCCACTCTTACCTTTCTGGTGATAGGCATTGAACCTATGCCACTGTGTATGCTAGAAAATTCTCTACTACTGGACCACTGAGTGGTTCATACACCCCAGGCCCAGCTTAGGTATGGGAAAACAGTTCATAAGGTATTTTGTGCCCACTGGCAGTTATTTTAGCAGGTACTTATTACAAATAATAGTTTTAGTTTTGAAGCACCAAACAAAAAAATTCTTTGAATGCCGTCATGGAGGGTAGCAAAGCTATTGAAAATTGATTCTTCGTAAAAGAGATATTATGGAAACTAAAGACCAATCTCTTTTTTTCTTTCCTTTTTTAGCAATTAGGACTTCAAGAGTTATTTCCACAAGGTCATAGCTGTGCTGTTTGTGGTAAAGTAAAATGTAAACGACATAGGTAAGCTAAACTTTTTTTTAAGTTGTGGTGTGTGTGTGTGTGTGTGTGTGTGTGTGTGTGTGTGTGTGTGTGGCCATGCTGTATGTCTGGAGGTCGGAGTACAAATCGGTTCTCTCATTCCACCTTTATCTGGCTTCTGAGAATCAAGCTCAAGTAATTGAGCTTCTAGAGCAAGTGCTTTTACCTAATGCTGAGCCACCTTGCTGGCCCCCAAGTTAAATGTTCTTATTTGTTGATCTTTTTATTACATTTTATTACAAGTTATTATTTTATTATAAATGATTTAGTTGTTTGATTTACTTTAGGCCTTCCTTGCTACTTGAAAACTACCAGCCCTGGCTAGACCTGAAAGTTTCTTCCAAGGTGGATGCATCTCTCTCAGAGGTCAGTAATTTAACTAACATTGCCAAGTGTGAGCATGTATTATTTAAGGATGGGACTGTGTTCTGAAAATCATAGGCAGTTTTGTCCCCGTGAGAGAGAGCATCACAAAATGTGCTTGTACAAACTCTGATGGTAACTTCAGTCATTGCACAGGGCTTCTTGATGCTGTGCAAATGTGAGGGATTTGAAGCTGCTCCTGGCCTAACATGGAATATGTATTGTTTTACAGAAAATTCTTTTATTTTAAAATTTCAGTAAATAGGAGTAAACTTTAAAATAAAAAGTACAGTGTTATTCTAATTTAATTTCTGTTGCTGTGATAAACTCTCGTGACAAGAACAGCTGAGGGGAGGAAAGGCTTATTTGGCTTACAGTTTCATGTTCCAGTCCATTGTTGAGAAAGTCAGGGCAGGATGTAGACATGTGGACACTTGCATGCTTGCTTCCAGCTAGCTCTTTCCTCTTACACTATTCAGGAGCCCCTGACTAGGGAATGGTGCTGTCCATAGTGGCCTGGGTCTTCCTACATTGATTAACCATTAAGACATTCATTATATATATACACGCTGATAGGCCAACCTGATCTAAATAATTCCTATTTGAGACTTTCCAGTGATTCTAGGTTATGTGAAGTTGACAGTTAAAATTAAGTAGCACAGACATAAACATAAAACTATATAAACATATACTATAAAGTATAGTATGCCATAGATTATAAAGTATGAATAACATAGTAAATGTATTTATTATCAGTAATGTACTTATTATCAAGTGTTATATACTATGCATAATTGTATGTGCCGTAGATTGTTATAACTGGCAGCACAGTAGTTTTGTTTATACCTGAACTGCTATGAACATACTAGCAGACATGTGCTATAGCAGCTGTGATACCCACTCCCAACTCCCAGGAGGTGGGAACTTTTATAGTCTTATGAGACCACTGTTAAATATGCCATTTGTGTTGGCTGAAATATTATTTGGTGCATGACTATATATCCAAATAAAAAATATTGAATGCCAATAGAGAAAAGTTCCTGATACTTTTATCAGAAAATCTAATCTTGATACACCTTATTAAGTTAGGCATGGTGAAAAAAATTTTTTTGCTGGGCATTGATGGTGCATGCCTTTAATCCCAGCACTTGGGAGGCAGAGGCAGGTGGATTTCCGAGATCAAGGGCAGCCTGGTCTATAGGAGTTCCAGGACAGCCAAGGCTATAAAGAGAAACCCTGTCTCAGAAAATAAATAAATAAATAAAAAGGCATGGTGTTTCATTCCTATAATTCCAGCACTTGGGAGACTGAGGCAGTGGGATCATGCTGGGCATGGTGGTGTGTACCTTTAATCCTAGCACTTGGGAGGCAGGGGCAGACATATTTCTGTGATCTCCTTAGTGAGTTCCAGGAATATGTAGAGAGACCCTGTCTCCAAGAAAAAGAAATCAGAAGGCTTCAGATTATTTGAACTTAGAAGCTAATGATTTTCAAACTGTGTGACTAGAGCTTTAGATGTGACTTAGGGTGTAGAGGAAGTGAAAAGGAAGTGGCTGTGGTTGCAGGCATGCAGGCTCTCCAGAATTAGCACAGCCATTTTGCTTTTCAGGTATTTTGGTTTGGTATAATCCGTTGAGGGTTTCATAGGGAAGTGTGTGGTGAATGCATGTTTTAGATCACTGGTGCATCTGGAGGCTAGAGGGTAGTAAGCTTGGAAGCAGGGAGACTTGTGGTGGTAATCTAATTGTACTGAATTATTATTTTGATTGTATGTTAATAAATAAAGTTGTCTGGGGGTCAGAGCTATTAGAGCCATAGCAAGAGTATGATGGTGGTGGCACACGCCTTTAATCCCATAGATATCTGTGTGTTCAGGGTCAGAGCTATTAGAGCCATAGCAAGAGTGTGGCGGTGGTGGCACACGCCTTTAATCCCATAAGATCTCTGTGTGTTCAGGGATATAGCCAGCATTGGAGACATATGCCTTTAAGACCTAGGGGGCTGTACATTCAGACAGTGATGAGGCAGTCATGTGTTTGGGTTTACAACCAATGAGAAGGCAGAACAACATACTATAAAAAAACGAACCGACAGGAAGTAGGTCTCTTTTTCGCGAAGCTGGGACAGCAGGAGGAAGGGTGAGATTTTAGCTCTGAGCTCTGACCTCTCGGTTTTCTCTTTTACATTGTTTCTGTGTTTCTTATTTAATAAGACGGTTGGATACATCTATATCTGGCACCCTCACTGTCTGAATCATTTTTTTCAATCTCTCTTTCCTTCCCTTCCCCTCCCCTCCCCTCCCCTCCCCTCCCCTCCCCTCCCCTCCCCTCCCCCCTTCCCTTCCCCCTTCCCTTCCCCCTTCCCTTCCCTTCCCTTCCCTTCCCCCTTCCCTTCCCCCTTCCCTTCCCTTCCCTTCCCCCTTCCCCCTTCCCTTCCCCCTTCCCTTCCCCCTTCCCTCTCCCCTTCCCTTCCCTTCCCTTCCCTTCCCTTCCCCCTTCCCCCTTCCCTCTCCCCTTCCCTTCCCCCTTCCCTCTCCCCTTCCCTTCCCCCTTCCCTCTTCCCCCTTCCCTCTCCCCTTCCCTTCCCCCTTCCCTTCCCCCTTCCCTTCCCCCTTCCCTTCCCCTTTCCCTTCCCCCTTTCCCTTTCCCTTTCCCTTCCCCCTTTCCTCTTTTTTTCTTTTCTTTTCTCCTCCTTTCTTCTTCTCCTCCTCCTCCTCCTCCTCCTCCTCCTCCTCCTCTTCTCTCTCTCTCTCTCTCTCTCTCTCTCTCTCTCTCCTCTCCTCTCCTCTCCTCTTCTCTCTCTCTCTCTCTCTCTCTCTCTCTCTCTCTCTCTCTCTCTCTCTCTCTCTCTCTCTCTCTCTCTCTCTCTCTCTTCCTAGTTTTTCGAGACAGGATTTCTCTGTGTAGCCCTGGCTGTCCTGGAACTCACTATGTAGCCCAGGCTGGCCTTGAACTCACAGAGATCCGCCTGCCTCTGCCTCCCGAGTGCTGACATTAAAGGCGTGCGCCCCCGCAATCATAGTGTCTCTAGCTGACATAGAACTAGCGAACACACATCACTTCCTCTTCTCTCTTGCTTTTGTAAGTTGCTGCACAGCGCTGCGACTCCTTGTTAAAGTCACAACATGCGGCTCCACTCAGACCCAAGAAATGGGATATTTAACTGAACCTAGGGGTCTTTTGATCTGTTATTTTATTTACTGGTTTTAAGTATACAGCTAAAGTTTTCAGAAAATGAGTGCATCCACATAAGTATCATCAGAGCAAGAAATGAAACATTAGGAGTGTCCCAGAATTTCCCTTCATGCCCTTCAGTCACCATTGTTCCTTCAGAGAAAATCAGGGACACCTGATTTTGATTCTCTGTATAAATCTTATGTACTAGTTTTTTTGGTTGATCAGTTTTGTTTTTTGTTTAGTGAAACCAGTCAGGAACAATTCATTGAAAAAGATTAAAAATGTATGATTGGGTGTATTATGTGCATGATGTGTGTGTGGGGTTTGCATGCATGGTGTATGTATATATATATCAGGACAACTTTCTGGAGTCAGTTCCCTCCTTCCACCTTTTCATGGATTCTAGGAATCAAACTCATGTCACCATAC
This sequence comes from Peromyscus maniculatus bairdii, assembly GCF_049852395.1. Taxonomy (NCBI): domain Eukaryota; kingdom Metazoa; phylum Chordata; class Mammalia; order Rodentia; family Cricetidae; genus Peromyscus; species Peromyscus maniculatus. The sequence continues at coordinate 76,017,708 of NC_134858.1, forward strand.
TTACCCAAGTAAGTACTTCTACCTGCTGAGCCATCTTGATGGCCCTTGTTGAAACACTTTTGATTATGGAGATATTTAAGATATGTGTGCCATTCTAATAGAAACTTCTTTTCTGGATTATATAATTTCAAGGTTTTTTTCCCCCTTCAATTCTTAGTGAGCCTCATAGCCATGTAAAGTTGACATAAATATATTGTGAAGAAGTTTTGTCAGCTGGGCAGTGGCACAAGCCTTTACTCCCAGCACTGGGGAGGCAGAGGTAGATGGGTATCTGCATTCAAGGCCAGCTTAGTATACAGAGCTAAATCTAGGACAGCCAAGGCTATACAAAGAAACCCTGTCTTGAACCCCTCCCCTCCTGAAAAAGGGGAGGTATTTGGTATAATAAAATTGGTTGTTGCTAATATATATCATTTAGTAGTATGGTTTATTTCCCTATAGTTAATTATTTTTCTTTAAAATTTTCTTGTGCAGGTTCTTGAATTAGTGTTGGAAAACTTTGTTTATCCTTGGTACAGGTATGTTTTTTTTTTTCATAAGAGCTTCATCCCTTTCTCCCCCTCCCCTGCCCCTAATATGGCCAATAGCATTAAACTAAGCATGTTAATGAAGTATTTTCCATGTAAGCCAGGATATGTCAGTGACAGTTAAGGCCAAATCTTTATTGTGGAGAGCTACATTGTGTGTTGTTGGATATTTAGCTGTGTCTCTGATCTATTCCTGACCTATTTCCCATTAAATGCTGGTAATACACTCTCTTTCAATCTGACTACCATAAGGATCTGCAGAAATGACCCAGTAATACCTGGAAGATTTAATTGGCTCCAATTAAGAATCATTGATGAGCTGGGCATGGTGAAGCAAGCCTTTAATCATAGAACTTGGGAGGCAGGAGAATTACAAATTTGAGGCCCACTTGGCCTATATAAGGAAATTCTTCTGCAACAAACAACAACAAAATTTTCTTATACAATTTTTACAGGGGCTGGGGAGATAACTTAGTTGGTAAAGTGCTTGCCGTGCAAGTATGGGACCCTGAGTTTTATCCCCAGTACACAGTTAAAAAGCTGGGTGTGGTTCATGAATGCTTGTAATTCCAGTACTGAGCATGCAGAGACCAGAGGTTCACTGGGGATCACGGGGACTTGGTTGTCAGACAGCCTAGCTTAGGCTTGGTGAGTACTAGGTCCTAGTAAGGGGGATGATGCCTGAGGAACTGCCAGGGTTGACCTCTGGTCTCTATGTACATGTGTGCACACATGCATGCACAAACAGTTGCATACATAAACAGACAGGTACGTATATACATACATAAATACATACATACATACATACATATATATATACACACACATACACACACACAAATTGAAAGATCATTTTAATAGATTCTCTGAAAAAAATCATGTCCCCCCCCCCCCCCCCCCAAGAAACTTTGTTTTTAGTGCATACAAGGTACATGAATGCTGTTTCTTGCAGGACATAGAAAACATTCTAATGCTATAAAAAGAAAAATGAGATTTTAATTTAGAGTCAGGCATCCAATTTAATGTCATTTGATTGATGCATGTTTCTTTAATCATTGTGTGTTTATTGTATTTGAACATATAAATCTGACAGTCTAATGATATACCTCACTTTTGCATTGATTCAGTTTTTCTGTATTTTCTAATTAAAAACATCCTACTATTTGAGTTCGTCCACAGTATGTTAAGACTAATTTAATACAACAGTTTATATGCTATATTTTTTTCTGAAAATGTATGCAATTTTTTTCACACTTGCTTATTCATGTGTGTGCTACACATACAGTGTAGAGGTCCGAGGACAACCTGCCTGGGTTGCTTCTCTCTTCCTACCCACCATGTGGCCTCCTGTGGCTTGTACCCTCACCTACTGAGTGGCCTCACCAGCTCTATAATTTTTTTTTGCATTTGATTATGTTTTAAATGTGGAGTATTTGTAATTTAAACAGCAGCAGTACTGATGAAACATTTTGTAAACTGAATCTTTTTCTAAAGACTTTCTAAATTTCCTTTCTTTCATTACCAAATTGAGACTTTTCCGACATAAAATCTGGTTGTATTTCTAAAGCGCATGTAGTAATGCTAAAATAGCTCCTCTGAGTTGGCAGTGGGAGGCATGGTTGACACATTTGTCTTTCATATTCTACTTAGAGATGTCACAGCTCCATCCCCAAGTTCAGGATCTGGCCATTATTCACATCAGTCTTTCTTGTTCTTATTTAAAAAAAAAAAATGCTGTACTTCCTGTAAGGACGTTCAAATTTTAGGAAAATTAGCCGGGTGTAGTGGTGCATGCCTTCAATCTCAGCACTTGGAAGGCAAAGGTAGATCTCAGAGTTCAAGGCCAGCCTGGTGTATATAGTGAGTTCCAGGACAGCCGGGGCTATGTAGAGAAATCTTGTCTCAGAAAACAAAACAAAACAAAACAAAACAAAACAAAACAAAACAAAACAAAACAAACAAAACAAGATTTCAGGACAATGAAAAGTACCTCTTCCTGTGAAATTTGTAAGGATTTCAGTTTAAGAATGTTTGCAGGGTGGGGATGTAGCTCAATGGTTGAGTCTTTGCCTAAAAATGAATTTTCAGTTTAACTTTCTTTGAGCACCCCCCCTTTTTGAGAATTATACTACTTTATAAATATTTTAAACTAACTTAAAATTTGTATCTTATTATTTCTCCATCATTGATAGTTTTGTTTTCTTTGAAGTTTATTTGGTGATGCTTAGAAAATGGTCTTAGTCTTTGAAAAAGGCCTGTGTGTGCTTATATACAAGGAAACAGTTAATAGTGATTAGAATTTTGAGCTAAAATCATGAGTGATTTGTTTTCTTTTTTTTATCTATTTTCTCTGTTCTTCAACAAAATATATTGTTTGTAACTGAAAAGAGAAAATAGCATAAATAATTTTTTTAAAAGGAAAATTATTTTCTTGGTTTCAACAAGATGAAACTGTATTTCTCAGAACTTCTGAATTTTTGCTTTTCTCCTTAATTGAAGGGATGTGACAGATGATGAATCCTTTGTTGATGAACTGAGAATCACCTTACGATTTTTTGCATCTGTCTTAGTACGAAGAATTCACAAGGTATATATGATTATAATGAGAAATTTGGGACATTATCATGACAATCTTATTTTTTCTCCTATAATATGCATATTTGTTCGTCATTTTTCATTTCTTAGATTAAAAGTTGATTAATCACTATTGGTCCCTTGGTCAGTTTTGCTTCCTTTGATACTTGGTTTTCTTGATTTGTGGAATTTAAAATGAAAAGACATCTGTAGAAAACAGTGTCATGTTTTATTTAAAAGAAGTTATGTGAATTGCAGTGATTATGATCTACCTCCTAAAATATTTTTGAGTGATAGTTTGTCTATTTAGGTTTTGCATATATATGTATGTATGTAGTTTGTTGGCTATAAACAGTACTTCTCTATTGCTTTGTCAGTTCACTAGGATTAAACATAAAAACAATGTATAGAATGTAAATATATACTATTAATTAACAAAATAAAGTTTAACCATGTTAAATGTTTATATATCCACTTGATTGAATGAGTTTACAAAAGAAAAATATAAAATGGCTTGCGAACAATTGGAAATGTGGTGTTGCACATCAAATATAAGTTGCAGTGAGGTACTGTACTGTTCTTTTACCTGTCAAATTGGAAAGATGAAAAAGGAGATTAATATCCACTAATTCTGATTGTGGGGAAATAGGCAAAGCATGTGAAATTCAAATTGGCATGCCTTCCAATTGACATGCCAACATGGACGGAGGAACATTTCACAAGGCCCCACCCCTAGATGAAGAGCTATACAGTTAGTGGCTGCTGAGGCATGGGAGAACCAGTTCCTCCTCCTCCTTCTCTTCCCCTTTCTTTCTTTCTTTCTTTCTTTCTTTCTTTCTTTCTTTCTTTCTTTCTTTCTTTCTTTCTTTCTTTCTTTCTTTCTTTCTTCTTCTTCTTCTTCTTCTTCTTCTTCTTCTTCTTCTTCTTCTTCTTCTTCTTCTTCTTCTTCTTCTTCTTTCTTCTTCTTTCTTCTTTCTTCTTCTTCCTCCTCCTTTTTCCTTTTTTTTTTTTTCTTGGTTTTGGGTTTTTTTCTTTTTTTTTTTCAGGGTCCAGACACCAATCCTAAGGGGTCATCCCTAAACACATGCAAATAAGGGGCAACACTAATTAGACTCCATAGGTTGTGTATGCACACACACACACACACACACACACACACACACACACACACACACACACACACACACTCATTCACAAATAAATACAGAAGAAAGTCGTAAGTGTGAGGGTGTAGTTGGGGGTAATCAGGAGGTGGAAGAGGGAGAGAAGGATATAAATACAGTCTATGTATGTATGAAATTTTCAAAAGGAAGTTAATATTGAATTGATGAAAAAAGTTTGGAATAGTAAAATGATAAAAGTTCAACAGGTGAAGTTATTGAAAGAAGAAATGAGTAAAAGTTGAATTCCACACATGCACAAATTGGTGTGTCCTTACTTGAGGGAACTTTAGTATTCAAATAATACACATTTTTGTTAGTGCTAGAGATTGAACACAAGGCCTTGCTCACGCTAGCCATTTACTTTGCAATTGAGGTCTATTTCCCAGTCGTTTATTTTTTGAGACAGAGCCTTGTTCTGGCATTCAGGCTGGCTTTGAACTTACATGTAACCTAGGGTGTGGTCTTAGACTTAAGATCCTTCTGCCTTTGCCTTCCAAATATTAGGATTACAGGTATGTGCCACCATGCCTGGCTGGGGTTGGTAATCTTTTAAGACGTCTGGGATTTTGTTACCATTTTTTTTTTTTTTTTTTTTTTAGACAGGGTTTTTCTATGTAGCCCTGGTTGTCATGGAACTAACTCTGTAGACCAGACTGTACTCAAACTCATTGAAATCCGCCTGCCTCTGCCTCCCTAGTGCTGGGATTAAAGGTGTGCATCATCACCACCTGGCCTATTTTGTTTTTTAAACAAGGTTTTGAGTGTGTAGCCCAGACTGGCCTCAATCTTTCAGCAGTCCTCCCGACTCAGACGCTAGCATGCTGGAGTTAGAGACCTGTGATACCAATCCTATTTTTTATTAAAAGAAATATATTTAGATTTGCAAGTTAAAATATTATTATTGATCTATCTACAACACAACTCCTGCACCTAAGGCTTAGGGAGCATTGTGGAAGAAGGCACAGAAAGATTGTAGAGCCAGGGGACCAAGACATGTCCTGTGTAATTATGTCACTTAGAAATGACAAGGAAGCTTTATCTGTATAACTCAACCATATGGCTGCTGAAATAAGACCTGAAGAAGTACACTACTGAGAGACATCCTAAGATGGAGGGGTATCTCATGGCCCCTAGCCACAGACAAAGAACACAGGCAATTAAGGGATAGGTAGGATAAATAGTCTTCCCCAGGGATGATCCCCTAAATGATTATCCAGTACTAAGTGGTTAGCCTGAAATCATATCTATCTATCTCTCTATCTATCTCTCTATCTATCTCTCTATCTATCTATCTATCTATCTATCTATCTATCTATCATCTATCTATCTACCTATGTATCTATCTACACACAACACTAAATGGACTGAGCAGCTTGTATTTATATATATATAGGTATTTTTTTATATATGTGACAATAACAGAAAAAAACCAAAAAACTGTGGTTTCCAGGGTGGTAGGGAGGCACAGGAGAGATCAGAGGGAGGAAATGGCAGAAGGAAATAATGTAATTATATCTTAATTTAAAAATAAAAAAGAGGAAAATATATCTTTATAGTGACGTTAAATTTATTTATTTATTTATTTTGAGGCCAAGTTTCACTATGTAGGTCTGATTGGCCTGGAACTTGCTTTGTAGACCAGGCTTGCCTCAGCCTCATAGAGATCCTCTTGCCTCTGTCTCCAAAGTGCTTCGATAAAAAGTGTGCACCACCATGCCTGGCTTTTAAATTGCATTTTTATGACATATGCAAAGATGTATATAAAACTCACAGTAAAAGATTTATTGTAGCTTAAGGAATATTTGTAAGTTTTAAAATAAGGAAGACCAAAATGAAAAACTGATATCTAATGATTGATTATTGGGTAACTGTAATACAACTAACTACACAGTCGTGAAAAATCACTTTCTAGAGTAATGCTTAAAGTGGAAATAGCAAATGGAAGATGCTGGGAAATAATATGTGTGGCATTTCCCATTGAGGGGGATGAAGCTCACAAATTAAGCCTGTTTAAGGATATAACAATATCCTACCACTATTAATACTGGTTGTAGTGGTGTGTGGATGCTGCCTTTGGTCTTTCTATTTAGTTTTCTGTGTGTGTGTGATCTTTATTTTGTGTTTCAAATTTGAGATTCTCCTGCCTCATCTTCCCCAGTGCATAAGCAATCATCATGTCTAAAATATTCAGGATTAAAACAAAGTTAATAGATTTTAATCATGTGTTTTGAAAAATAGTTCTGGGACAACTGTTTCATAATGGACTAAGTGTGGAAAACTGTTCATTGAGAAAACTGGATGATTGGGCTGAGAAGGTGGCTCAGTGAGTATAATTTTTGCTGCGTGAACATGAGGACCTGAATTCAAATTTCTAACACCCACATTGAAACTAGTTGACACTGTATATGCCTGGAAGGTCAGTGCTGGAGGCAGGGCAGGAGATCCTTGTTTTTGTTGGCCAGTGAGCCTACCCAAAAATGGTGGAGCCTCTTGCTTCCACATGTACACACACACACACACACACACACACACACACACACACACACACACGCACGCGTGCATACATACTTGCAGAGGGAAGAAAGGAGAGAGGTAGAGAGATCAGATGGTTGATGATACATCATTTAAATAAATCATTCTTCAGATGAATTAGTTAATAGTCATTAGTTAGTAGAACTGATGTGTTAGGCTTGAACTAGCCTAGTGGATTCTAAAACAGTAGTACCTTGTACTTGGAGTATAGTATTTATATGCACATGCAAGAGCATGTATGTTCCTTTTTCCTCTTTCTTTTTCTTACCTTGTTTTGAAACAAGATCTAATTATATAGCCCAAGTTGGCTTCAAACTTGCAATCCTTCTGCCTCAGCCTCTGTAGTGCTGGGATTATAGATGTGCACTAACCACTGTACTCTATTTTTTTTTCCCAAGACATGGTTTCTCTGTGTAGCTTTGTGCCCTTTCCTGGAACTCACTTGGTAGTCCAGGCTGGCTTCGAACTCACAGAGATCTGCCTGGCTCTGCCTCCCAAGTGCTAAGATTAAATGTGTGCACCACCACCGCCCAGCATGTACTCTTATTTTATAACAATTTTATTGATATATAACATGTAATTCATCCATTTAAAGCGTAGGATTCAGTGGCTTTTCACAGCCTATTCAGAGTTATGCATACATCACTCATATAATCAATTTCAGAATATGTTTGTTATCTAAAAAGAGGCCTTGTACCTGTTCGCCATAATCTTCCATCTGCTCACCTAGTCAGCAATCATTTTGCTGCCTGTCTCAATGTCTCTGTGAATATTTGATGAAAATAGAATCTTTTTTTTTTTTTTTTTTTTTGTAGACAGGGTTTCTTTGTGTAGTTTTGGTGCTTGTCCTGGATCTCACTTTGTAGACCAGGCTGGCCTCGAACTCACAGAGGTCTGCCTGCCTCTGCTTCCTGAGTGCTAGGATTAAAGGTGTGTGCCACCACTACCCGGCGAAAATAGAATCATTTGATGCATGGCTTTTTGTGACTGATTTCATTCTTTTGGTATAATGTTGTCTAGATCCATTTATATTGTCATATTGTAGCATATATCTGCACTTCAGTTTCATAATTTATTCATCACTTTCAGTTGATGGATATTGGGTTATTTTCAACTTAAGTCTCATGAAGATTTATATTTAGTAGTTGTATTTTCATTTGTCATGAGTCTGTGTTTAAGACTAGAAGGAGCTGGGCGGTGGTGGTGCACGCCTTTAATCCCAGCACTTGGGAGGCAGAGCCAGTCAGATCTCTGTGAGTTCGAGGCCAGCCTGGTCTACAGAGCGAGATCCAGGAAAGGGTGCAAAGCTACACAGAGAAACCCTGTCTCGAAAAACCAAAAAAAAAAAAAAAAAAAAAGAGTAGAATGAATTGCTTGGTGAGATGAGACAGAAGCTCTTTGTTTCGTCCATTGTTCCCAAGTGGCTGCACATTTGCACTGCCATGCCTGAGTGTGAACATGCCCCTTTCACTTCCTTGTCAAAATGATTCTCACTCTCTTTTGTGATTTGCACTCTTTTTTAAGGCAGGTTCTCCCTAGATGTTCCAGGTTGGCCTTAGACTGGTAGACCTTAGCCTCTCCCTGCTGGGATAGCTGGCATGTCCATCACACCCTCTTTATCACTGTTTCTGCTTATCCAGCCTGGGTGAGCGAATGCTTTGGGACTGGTTTGCATGTCCCCAATGCCAGGGATGCTGGGCATCCTTCCATTTGCTTATCTGCTGTTGCATCTCTTCTTTGAAGAAATATCCACTCAAATCTTGTGCCCCCTGTTGTTTAAATTTTTATTTTAATAGACAGTTTAAAGTATATGTATTTGGTGATACAAATGATGTTAGGGTATGTCAGTACAGTGTGGAATAAGCAAGACAAGCTAGTTAACCTGTCCACAATCTCAGATACTTTTTTTTTTTTTAAAGATTTATTTCTTTATTATGTATACAGAGTTCTGCCTACATGCATGCTTGCAGGTCAGAAGAGGGCACCAGATCTCATTATGGATGGTTGTGAACCACCATGTGGTTGCTGGGAATTGAACTCAGGACCTCTGGAAGACCAGCCAGTGCTCTTAACCGCTGAGCCATCTCTCCAGCCCCCCAATCTCAGATACTTAACTTTTTTCCTTTCCTTTCCTTTCCTTTCCTTTCCTTTCCTTTCCTTTCCTTTCCTTTCCTTTCCTTTCCTTTCCTTTCCTTTCCTTTCCTTTCCTTTCCTTTCCTTTCCTTTCCTTTCCTTTCCTTTTTTTTTTCTTTTTTTGTGGTGGGAGCAGTTTTGAAATGTGCAATCTCTGCTATTGATTATATCCCACTTCACTCTACTTAGATCTAGCCCTTTCCAGCTTTGTTCTAGTATTATTAAAAAAAAGTGTTCTTACCATTTCAACTTAGTGATTATTTTTAAGTTTTATTTATTTTTTTGTTCATTTTTCTAGGTGGATATTCCATCTATTATAACCAAGAAACTATTAAAGGCGGCAATGAAACATATAGAAGTGATTGTTAAAGCGAGACAGAAAGGTAATCCAGCTCTATGTAGTTTGAGTAATTTTGTTTATGCATCAGCTTCCATTTAAAAGTATGTGAGTGCTGGCACCCTTACTACTGCTCTTCACAGATGCTTTAAGAATGGCCTTATAAAAAACAAAAAACCCAGGGGTTGGGGATTTAGCTCAGTGGTAGAGCCCTTGCCTAGCAAATACAAGGCCCTGGGTTTGGTCCTCAGCCCCAGGAGGGGGGGAGAAAAAAAGAAAAACAAACAAACAACCAGTTTGAATGATGGTCTGCTCTTGTCGCTCATGTCTCTTTCCTACTTCTATGACTTTTGCAGTTTCAGACTATTCTAGCTCATCCTACATATGACTACCATGTATCATATTTGTTTCTCCATATCATAGTTCTTCTGTTAATTTCTTTTATGTGTATTGGTGTGAAGGTGTCAGATCCCTGGAACTGGAGTTATAGACAGCTGTGAGCTATCATGTGGGTGTTGGGAATTGAACCCAGGTCCTCTGGAAGAGCAGCCAATGCTCTTAACCTCTGAGCCATCTCTCCAGCCACCCCACCCCACTTCCCTTTTAAAGCAACTCTGCTTTGGCATCTGTAGGCTTTTTGCTGATGTGATTTACACCAAGCCTGTGTTAAATAAGTATTTTCTGATTGAATGAAGGAAATCTTGAGTAAGGACTTTTCTTGCTCTAAAGTCAAGTTCAAAATGTCCCCTCTAACAGTTTGCACTTGCTTCTGTGTGAGACTGGGATTTTCCTGTGTTTAGTATTCTTCATCAGTGCTTTCTGAAATGCATTGTGCAGAGCAGAATGCCATTCTGCATAGGTGGCTATATAGAAACAGATATTGTGGTCATATTTTTTGGTATTACTATTTGTATTCACTTCTAAAAATTCCCTGTAAGCAGAAGCTCTGAATAATCCTGCAGTGGAGAAACAGCTTTAAGTGTGACCTGATTTGAACATGGAGCCACTTTTCCATCCCTCTTAATCTCAATAGAACTAGTGCACATTTTGGGAAATTGTGCTGCAATTAGATTTGAGATTAAATTAAATAAAACTATTAGTTTACTATTTAAAATGTTCCATGTTCTTACATCAGGTAAGAATTTTACCCTTGGGAGCTGGGTGTGGTAGTGTACACTTTTAATTCTAGCATCCTGAAGGTGGTAGCAGGGAGAATCTCGGTGAGTTTGAAGCCAGTCTGGTCTACATAGGCAGCCAGGGCTGCAGAGTGAAATACTGTCTCAAAACAATAACAACAAAAAGAATTTTACCTTTGGCCTGGATAGGTGGCTGAGTAATTAGGAGCACATGGTTTGGTTTTTTTGTTTGTTTGTTTGTTTGTTTTTTTGTAGAGGACCCAAGTTAAGTTCTCAGTACCCATGTCCGGTGGCTTACCACCTGTAATTTAGTTCCAGGGACTTCTGGACTCTGCAGGCACCTACATTAATGTGTACATACTCACAAGCACATACATACACACATAATGAAAAAATAATAGCCAGATATGGTAGCACAGGCCTTTAATCCCAGTGCTTGGGAGACAGAGGCAGGTGGATCTCTGTGAGTTGAAGATAGCCTGGTCTACAAAGCCAGCTTCAGAACAGCTAGAGCTTTTACACAGAGAAACCCTGCCTCAAAAACCAAAAATAATAAAAAATAAATTTTTTTTTTAAAAAGAATTTTACCAGGAGAGGTGGCTCAGTGGTTAATAACACTCTTCCAGAGAAATCAGGTTCAATCCCAAGCACCCACATGGTACACATGGCCATCTGTAACTTCAGTCCCAGGGCATTCAGTGCACTCTTCTGGCCTCTGTGGGTACCAAGCACATAAGAAAAATAATTTTACCTTTAAAACATTCTTAAAATGAGTGAGTTTAAAAGATTTTACATCCATATAACCTACTAATTTATTTATTTAGGTGGTTTATTTTGAGATAGGGTCTCCTATAGCTCAGGCTGGCTTTGAACTTGATATGTAACCAAGGCTGTTGACTTCTGATTCTCTTGCCTTTACCTTCCATACACTGTGGATACACCATGCCTGACTAGAAAGTACATCAAAACCCTTGTCTTGTCACTGGCAAAAAAATACACAAGAGGGAACATCTTTGTAGCAGTTTTGTAAAGAACACTTTACTGTCGGGAAGGGTAGGAAAAAATATCAATAGGCTTGACTTTTTTATTTTTATTTTTATTTTTTTGTTTTTCGAGACAGGGTTTCTCTGTGTAGTTTTGGTGCCTTTCCTGGATCTTTCTCTGTAGACCAGGCTGTCCTCGAACTCTCAGAGATCCATCTGGCTCTGCCTCCCGAGTGCTAGTATTAAAGGCGTATGCCACTATTGCCTGGCCTAGGCTTGACTTCTTTTTGATAGTGTCATATAGTTGGAATCACACATCTGTTTCAGGCTGATTTTTTTTTTAATTAGCAACAAGTAGTTAAGGCTCTCCTTTGTCTTTTCAAAGGTGTGATAACTCATTTCTTTTGGTTATTCAATTATACCTCTTGTATCCTGTGATCTGGCTAAAAATATAAAACCTCCTGAAGAAGCCACTTTCTCCCATACTCCTAGTAGCTATCTGGATGATATTGATATAAAAGCAGCAAAGAATTTTGAATTTGGTAATTTTTCTTGTCACAGAAAATGAACAAGATAGTTGAAAATTAAACTCTTGTGTATACTAGGACACATTTTCTATAGTTTCCCCCCAATTAAGTCATTTGCTAGTATATTATGTAGAAATCATGAGTTTAAATTGTTATTTGCTCAGGGAAATAAACTCAGAAAATTAATTTATTGCAAAGTAGTGTTCTATCACTGTGAAGAGACACCAGGATAACACATATTTTTTGTTTGTTTTGTTTTTTGAAACAGGGTTTCTCTGTATAGCTTTGTACCTTTTCTGGAACTACTCTGTAGCCCAGGCTGGACTCCAACTCACAGAGATCTGCCTGCCTCTGACTCTTGAGTGCTGGGATTAAAGGTGTACGCCACCACCACCTGGCCAACACAATTCTTATAAAGGAAAACATTTAATTGGGGCTGGCTTACAGTTCCAGTATTGTTATGGCAGGAAGCATTGTGGCACACAGACAGACATGGTGCTGGGGAGGTAACTGAGAGTTTTACATCTGGATGGGCAGGCAGCAGGAAGAAAGAGAGACTGTGGGCCTGGCTTTAGCATCTGAAACCCCAAAGTCCACTGTGGTGATATATTGTGTACCCTAATAAAATTTGTCTGAAGATCAGAGAACAGAACAGGCCACTTGATTAAACACAGATGCTAGGCATTGGTGGCACACATCTTTAATCCTAGTACTCGGGAGGCAGAGATCCATCTGGATCTCTGTGAGTTCAAAGCCACCCTGGACTACATGAGATTGATTCAGACTAGGAGAGGAAACAGAGCCAGGCAGTGGTGGCACACGCCTTTAATCCCAGTACTGGGAAGCACACATGCCTTTAATCCCAGGAAGTGATGACTGGGTGGAGAAAGGTATATAAGGCGTGAGGAGTCAGGAACTAAAGGCTTTTCAGCAGAAGTGTCCCTTTCAGCTAGAAGCCCTTCCGGCTGGAGCTTTTCAGGCTGAGGAGTCCTAAAGGTAAAAGGTGGCTTGTTCCTTTGTCTCTCTGATCTTTCAGTATTTACCCCAATATCTGGCTCTGGGATTTTTTATTAAAAAGACCGTTTGGAAATTTGAGCAACAGCCCACCCCCAGTGATACACTTCCTCCAGCAAGGCCACACCTACTCCAAACAAGGCCACACCTCCTAGTCCCTGTCAAGTAGTGCCATTCCCTAATGACTAAGCATTGGAAACAGTGAACCTATAGGGGTGGATTCCTATTTCAGCCACCACAGTAAGTTCACAGCAAAGGAGAAAATCTCCCTTTATGCCTTATTTCTGAAAATTTTCCCCTTTCTATTCAGAGAGCAGGGCTAGGAGAGGAATGAGGTTAGATGTTCTGTATGGTAGTAGAAATGAAGTAATTTAATATATCCTAACTCATTCAATAGTTTTTTATTGTTATTTACAGTAAAAAACACGGAGTATTTACAACAAGCTGCATTAGAAGAATATGGTCCAGAGCTTCATGTGGCTTTGAGAAGTCGAAGAGATGAATTACAGTATTTAAGGAAACTTACTGAGCTACTTTTTCCTTATATTTTGCCTCCTAAAGCAACTGATTGCAGGTATAAATGCACTAGAAAATATCATAGTAGTATTTGTGTGTGTATGTGTGTGTATTATATATATAATACATACATTAACATGTTATATGTATATATTGCTATGTTTTATTATAATAGGATGTCACTAAAACTTGGTGTGAACTTATGGTATGAATAGTTTTTCACTTGAGAATAATTGGTCAGATTTTAAAATGCCAGTTTAGGTGCTGAGTATTTGAAGTGCATTGTGTGGCCTTAGAATTTATTATTAAAAACTGATTTTTAGAAATCAAAGATAAGTACAAGTAATATTAATTTTATTTGAAATCCTTGTGCTTTATTTTCTTGATGTTTCTTTTAAAAGATAGGCACACTATGATTCTTATAGGCAGAAGCACTCTGAACAGGCTCTGCAGCTAAGTTTGGGGTTTAAGCTGTCTGGCTGGAAAGAATAACTAGGTGTCCTGTCCTCCATTCTCTCCTCTTCTGGTAGAAGTATATTTAGATTTTCCCCATAAGTTACTTCATTGCCCTTACCTTGAAAGTTCTTTTTTTTGTTTTTGTTTTTGTTTTTCAAGACAGTTTCTCTGTGTAGCCCTGGCTGTCCTGGAACTCACTCTGTAGGCCAGGCTGGCCTCGAACTCACAGGGATCTGCCTGCCTCTGCCTCCTGAGTGCTGCCTGATAGTTCTTAGAGGGAAAAACTGTGGCTTATTCTTTCGTCCCCTCCTTCCCTCTATTCTGTTCCACCCCTTTTCTGTTTCTTTCCATCTGTTGAGACAGAGCCACACTATGGAGTGTTCCTTGTCTGCTTTGCCCCCAGTGTTAGGACTGTAGGTATGAGCCACCTGGCCCTACTCAGTGGTATACCTGAAAATACGTATCCATTAAACGATGTATAAGTACATGTTGGTAGGGTATTTTAATACTGTGATTAAGCTGTCTTTAGCTGGATGTGCCCCTGTAATCTCAGCACTGTAGGTGCCCAAAGCTGGAGGAGAGGGTGCAAACTTGAAAATGCATGCTGGGCATCATACTGAGCTCCTCCATCTTAAGAAATCTTGAGTCTAATTTGTATTACTAATGAAAATATTCTCAGTCCTAGGAGCATACTATTGAACATACTGCTCATAAACAATATTGTGCTGTATGTTATTGGAGATCAAATCCAGGACCTTGTACATTCTAGTCAGCTCTCAACTACGTCTCCAACCTGTAAACATGAATTTATAAATATATTAAGGATTCTAGAAGGAACTGTGTTCTGATGTTTCCCTAGTCCTTCTTGTAAGAAAGTACTCATTTCATTTGAACAATAGTCACTTTTAACAAATCTGCAGCATAAACATCACCTGGCACTTGCTGAAAATGCAGAGTCCTTTTGAATTTTAATCTGATATTTTTGGTTGATTGGGTAGGTGGGTGGGGGAGGATACTGAGGAATCCTGTCAGACAAGCCCCCTTCCACTGAACTACATTCTTAGCCCCATCATTTTATTTGAGACAGGGTTTCACCGTATAGCCCTGTAGCTAGCCTGGAAGTCACTATACAGATCAGGCTAGTTTGAACTCAGAGATCTAATTGCCTCTGCCTTCCCAGTGCTAGGATGAAAGGCATGGGCCACCATGTCCAGCTCCATAATTTCACTTTAATAGGGTCTTTAGTTATAGTTCAGAGGTGCTTGAAGATGAGGAACTAATGCAAATCACTAAATACAGAATTATTACTATTTCCAGGTCCCTGACATTACTTATAAGAGAGATTCTATCTGGTTCTGTATTTCTTCCTTCTTTGGATTTCCTCGCTGATCCAGTAAGATTAAAATTTTTTAATTATAAAATATACTTGAATTACTGTTTAACTATTTTATGTGTATAGTACATTGTTATGAAATGTGTACTTATTTGAACAGCTGTCAACATTACTTTCCAAAACTTTGGTCTTAACAAAACCAAAACCCTATAAATTCTATACCCATAAAGAATAATTCCTTATTCTCCCTTGAGTCCTTGGCAATTGTATAACATGTTTTAGAATTCTTTTCTTTTTCAGTTCTCAATAATAATCTATTACATGTATGTGTCACATTTTGCTCATTTATCCATTGATGGATACTTGGACAATTCTGACTTAGGCTCAGTTTGATTTTTGAAAAACAGGTATAATTTAAATGGCAAAGCATATTGCTCTTGCTCATGTTTAGACAGTTAAGAATTTATTAGAGTTCTTTAGGAGTTCCTCTGTAATATGTATGTGCAGAAGTTTAGCCTCTGCTGTTTATTTTTCTAGTGAACTTGATAATGTGAAAGTTCTGAGAATTCTTGGCAGAATTTGACAATGAAATTATTTTGACCTGTGTTTATTGCTTTTTATTAGGATACTGTCAATCACTTGCTTATCATCTTCATAGATGACAGTCCTGTGAGTATTGAACATATTGCAACACTTGTAACTGCATTCAGTTTTGACTGTGTATGCCAACTCCAGTGTGGATTTTACTGAGCTGATAATTCTGTTTCTTCAAAGCCTGAAAAAGCGACTGAACCAGCTTCTCCTTTGGTTCCATTCTTGCAGAAATTTGCAGAACCTAGAAATAAAAAACCATCTGTGAGTATTTTCAGCACTAACGTTTTTGAGATAAAAGTTTTAAAATACATTTATGTATCTTTAACTTACTCTTCCTCTCATATTGTGACAAGGTGCTGAAGTTAGAGTTGAAGCAAATCAGAGAACAACAAGATCTTTTATTTCGGTTTATGAACTTTCTGAAACAAGAAGGAGCCGTGCACGTGCTTCAGTTTTGTCTGACTGTTGGTGAGGCTTCATTTGCACTTTACTAGTGTCGTTTTCATGCTTGTTAATGCTTTGTTATTTAGGGCAGATCTGATGTGCCCAGCCTAAATTTCACCTGCTAGATATTCTAAGAGTGACTGAATTTCTCTCAGTTGTCTATTCCTTCCCAGGTGGGGCATGATCTTATCTTTCGCTGTGGTCAAATCCTATAGCAGAAAAGAATTACTAAAAAATCGAACATAGTGATATGTGTGAGAGGTCACACTAACAGTACCAATCAGTACCACCTTGTCTTCATTTTGTTCAGAATATCAAACTGTAATGTCACGGGTCATTGGATTTATGAGAAACTTTTTTTTTTTTTTCTGCTTATAAGAGTTTATTAGAGATAAAGGGATAGAGTGCGCAGGCCTGTGGGAGAGACACGGAGAAACTTTATGAGCTCTTGTAGATGAATTTTTCTTTGGGCTTACAAAAAAATGGCACAGAGACTTAGGAATTATGAAAGCTTGGCCTTTAGTTTAGGCTTGTCCCCCTAGCTCATAACTTAAATTAACCCATTTATATTAATCTGTGTTTTGCCTTGTGGCTTCTTACCTCTCTTCCATCTTGCACCTCCTGTTTCCTTTTTGTGTCCCCTGGCATCTCTCCCGTACTTTGATTTATCTCCTCTCCTTTTCCCTCTGCCTGGAAGTCCCACCTAACCTCCTTGTCTAGCTATTGGCCATTCAGCTCTTTATTAAGCTGATCAGAAGGTGCCTTGGCAAAGACACATGTTCACAGAGTACGAAAAGATTATTCCACAACAAGCTGTATTTTTATTATTTAGTGAGTCATCAGATTTTAAAACATTGAAAGACCTTTAGTATAAGAAACTAATCCAATATGTTTTTTTAGAGAAAATCTTACAAATATACTTACTATTCTGTTGTTGCAAATTTGTATTGCTATTTATACATTGACATATTTTATATTGACATAAAAATCTTGACTTTGTCTTTCATCTGAGTATTCTCTCAAGTGTTTTTTAAAAGCTTAAATTAATTAATTTGATTGTATTTGCTGTTTTTAGTTAGAATAAGAATATGAAGTTTTCATGAAAGCATTTATAATAAACTAACTTTTTTCTTAATTTTTCTTTGATTTGTTAGAGGAATTTAATGATAGAATTTTGCGACCAGAGTTATCAAATGATGAAATGCTATCTCTACATGAGGAATTGCAGAAGATTTATAAAACATATTGCTTGGATGAAAGTATTGACAAAATTAGATTTGATCCCTTCATTGTAGAAGAGATTCAAAGAAGTAAGTCAAGAATGACAGAGTGGATATTCTAGATCTTTCCAGTTTGCTAAGTTTTCTTCATGTATTTTTTTCTATTTTTGTTTGTTTGGTTTCTTTGAGACAGGGTTTCTCCATGTAGTTTTGGTGCCTGTCCTGGTTAACTCTGTAGACCCGGCTGGCCTCGAACTCAAAGAGATCTGCCTGCCTCTGCCTCCCGAGTGCTAAGATTAAAGACATGCGTCACCACCGCCCAGCATTTTTTTATATTCTTAAAAAGATGTATTTATACATTTACTTATTTGAGTGAAGGTTCTCTCACTATGTATATCCCTGGCTAGCATGGAATTTGCTTTACAGACCAAGTTGGCCTCTATTTCGCTGGGGCTGGGATTAAAAGCCTAGGTCCACACCTGGTCCTTTTTATTATTTGTGTGTGTGTGTGTGTGTGTGTGTGTGTGTGTGTGTGTGTGTGTGCGCGCGCGCGCGCATGTGTATGCACGAGCACAAGTGCCCTTGGAGGGCAGAGGCTTCAGTTCCCTCTGGCACTTGAGTCACAGGTTGTTGTGAGCTACCCAACAAGAGTTCTGGGAACTGAACTCCAGTCCTGTGCAAGAGCAGTATGTACTCTTGACCGCTTCGTGTATTCTTTAGTCAACAGCTGTGGAAGCTATATGGGCAGCTTAAGTTGCTATTTTTTTTTTTTCTTAAATACTAGAGATCTTTGATTAACTTTCTTAGTTTAAAGAATTCGAGCCGGGCGGTGGTGGCGCATGCCTTTAATCCCAGCACTCGGGAGGCAGGGGCAGGTGGATCTCTGTTAGTTCGAGGCCAGCCTGGTCTCCAAAGCGAGTTCCAGGAAAGGTGCAAAGCTACACAGAGAAACCCTGTCTCGAAAAACAAACAACAAAAAAAAAAAAAAACAAAAAAAAACAAAAAAAAAGAGTTCTGTTTTTCCATACTTATTTCACTGACAAGATGAAAGCTTTGAGAAGAGGAGTGTTGGCTATTTGCATAACTGAGGCAAGCCTGGAGGTACAGGTCTGTAATGCTAGCACTTGGAGCTGGAGGCAGGAAGAACAGTTTCTGGGATAGCCTGTACTACAAGTTCCGGTATAGTCTGGCTGCCTAGTAAGATCCTGTCATTTAAAAAACTCATAAAACAAAACAACTCATGTAACTAATGTTTGTCAGCACTGGAGGTAGGTTATTCTCATCTCTCATTCTAGGAAGATTTCTTCTGGTGGTGTTAATATAAAACATAATTTATACATTTGTTTCACTAATGGATTTTAAATGAATATATTACATTTCTGTTTTTCAGAAATAATTTGTGCAATTAATTTTTTTTGAATAGTTGCTGAAGGCCCATACATAGATGTTGTGAAACTGCAAACCATGAGATGTCTTTTTGAAGCATATGAACATGTTCTTTCCCTCTTGGAGAATGTGTTTACCCCTATGTTCTGCCACAGTGATGAGGTAAGTCAGGCTTTCAATAGAGGACTTTATATACTTCATAGTGGCTCTGATAGCATTAGGTAAGCAGTCATTAAGTAGCAAAATTAAAACAAAATGAAGTAAGGTAAACAGGTATATTTCAGTGTCAAATACTGGTTTAGTTAATCCTAATTTGTATTTATTGTTTTGAAGTATTTCAGGCAACTTTTAAGAGGTGCAGAATCACCAACACGCAATTCCAAGTTCAACAGGTAGGCATACTTAACTCTGGGTGTCTACTGATTTTGACTTGCTGTTGCTGATCATTCTGTGATAGCATTATAGTCTTGATCAACTGTTTTTCTGAATGAAATCCACCTGCTAGAGAAATGTAAATCAAAGGCTTCAGCTTCAGCAGGGAAGCTTTCTTTGCCTTTTTAAGAGCATCCAATATCTTTAGCACACCCTTTTCTAGTTTTAAAATATAAAAATGGCAGGATGAAAATACAGCTACTAATAGAGCCACTTAAAGTATGTTTTTTTTTTATATTCACCTGACTTTAATGTTAACTATCACACTTAAGAGGACTCCTTTTCTGATACTTAGGGGTTCATTTACCTAAATAGAATCAGTAGAAGAGTTTGCTAACATTCTTAATTTGAAAATTTAGAGTGGCCTGGATAAGTTCCTGTTAAAATGACTTACAGTATATAAAGTAGTCTTTAATTTTGTGGTTTGTTTACTTGTATTTTAAAAGCAAAACTGTAGTGCACATAGCTAATTCTGACCTACTTCATTATGTATTCAAAGCATAACTCTAGGAATATTTTGTTTACATTTTAGCTTCAAGTATTCTTTAAAAAGTTGTGGTTTTTTTTGTTTCTTTGTTTGGGATTGAATCCAGGGCATCATGAATATTAGGCAACAATATTACCACTGACATCCTTAGGCCCCAGACATTTTGTTGTTTATATGAGATAGGAGCTCACTGCGTAGTCTAGGCTAGCCTCAAACTTGTGACAGTGCTAGGATTATAGGTGTAGGTATAAGACAGCATGCTTGGAAGAGCACTCTTTTTCACTTCCACCTAAATAAAGGTATGTTAAGAAGCATGTATGAGTACATCTAACATAGACACCATTCTGCATTAAAGAATCTGAGCTGCCGTTTGCTAGCTTAGTCTTTACATATTTTCTGCTGTGTCAAATGGGATGCCTAAGGAGAAGAAAATGATGAGTTATTTCCTGACATAGTGTTTTCAAGATCACTAATAATCTAGATCACATACACCCAAACAGCCATGCACTGTTCTTTCTCCCCTACACTGTGTTATTCATAGGATTTCCTCCTTTTGCAAGGGTGGATGCTATCCACTTGTATAACTTTTAAGCTTTTTAAATTTGATTTTATATTCTAAAGTGAAACCTATTTAATATCTGGGCTTTCTCTCTCTCCTCCTCATATAATCTTACATATCTGATATTGCAGAGGTAGCCTAAGTTTGGATGATTTCCGGTAAGTCTTGAGCATGTGATTTTTTTTCCAGTGTAAATTATCTGTTTTAATCTAAAAAGTTCACCCCAAGCAACCTAGGTGCATCTAGAAAGGAAAAATATGAATCACTGTGTTGTCCATGCCTTTATATAAATTATTTAGGATAAGTTTTTAAAGTGGATCTCTATTTTGGCTCTAGAAATATTTTTGAAATAATATAATTGTAAAGTAAAATGCCCTAATATTATTAAGATATGTATTATTTATTTACCAGTATCTTACTTTTCAAAGTTGTTGACTCCCTTTGGGGGTAAGGAGGGTTGCTGATTTTGCTGAACAATTTTTATAATTATTTGGGTTTAAAGACTTGTATGTTTTATTTTTTCTCTTCCTGCCCCAAATAAATATAATGATGTTTCTGTGGATCTAGTCATAATCACAAATTAGACCTTTAAAAATATGTCACAGTTCAAAACCTGTATTGTTTTATAATCTCTAAAGCCTGGAACAGCCTGCCCAGGGTCTAGAAATTTTAATATTTTTGTTGCCATTTACATTTTCATATGGTAATAGTCCTGTCATCAGAGCTTACAATGTCGAAAAATGTTATTTTTTAAAACACTTAACTGCACGCTTGTTTAGAGAAAAGTAGTCTAGTTTGCTTCTAGTACTGTTCACTACTAACTAATAGTTTTCTAGCTTTAAGATAAGTTTGGTTTGTTCCAAAGACAATGCATGAAATAATCTTGTCACAGTAAACATGGTACGTTTGAAAGTTGATCAGTGTTCTTTTATATCTCTAATTGTGGAATTATTTTAGTGGATACATTGTGTTTATAGGAATAATAGCTTCCATTGAGTTGAGTATTCTAAACAAATGATCAGATTTAACAGCAGTCTCTGTAGTTGGGTCTCTGGTGGTACTATGCATGTTTTAAATTAGCTACAATTTATGGTTTGCTTTCCTGAAATGTGGAACATTTGGCTCTAATGGATCTTTTTTTAAATTTTTATTTATTTATTTATTTATTTATTTATTTATTTATTTATTTATTTATTTATTTATTTACTGCTTGTAGGTCCCCCCCCTCTTTTTTCTTTCTAGCTACTTCTGTTTTTGGAAATTCACTTTTGGAAATATTGTAGAGCTAGTTGCTTCCTTGGAGCTATGCCTGCTTTTCTTTCCATCATTGCTAGCCTTTCCCTCTTTTTTTTTTTTTTTTTTTTTGGTATGAGTGCTCTATCTACATATATGACTGCACGCCAGAAGAGGGCATCAGATCCCATTACAGATGGCTGTGAGCCACCATGTGGTTGCTGGGAATTGAACTCAGGACCTCTGGAAAAGCAGCCTGTGCACTGAGGCATCTCTTCAGCCCTCGTCTTTTTTTTTTTTTTCTTTAATTTGTGTTACTTTGAAGTACATTTGTTTTATACCTAATTCCTTCTGGAATCCGAGATTATAAAATTGAACTTAGTTGAGCATTTGCCGTAGAGGTAAATTGTTTTTCATTAAGTTTCATCTAAAAAATGTAATGAGAAGATCATAGTTTTATATTTTTATGTTGCATTCTTATTTTAGTGATTCAGTTCTTCTAAATCAGTGGTTCTCAACCTGCCTAATGCTGTGACCCTTTAATACACTTCTCATGTTGTAGTGACCCCCAACCATAAAATGTTTTCATTGCTGTTTCATAAGTGTAATTTTGCTACTGTTATGAATCATAATGTAAACATCTGATAGGCTACTCCAAAAGGGTCACGACCCACAGGCTGAGAATCATTATTCTAAATGGACATACAGTTTTTAAAAAATTGTTTGGCAGGTTCATACATGTGTATGTTTTGACAAAATTCTTGTGGCAATGAGAACTATATACCACTAGGGGGCTATCATTCTTTCAAAACTTTTAGTTCAGTTAATGTTTTGAAGTCAGCATTAGCTACATTTCAAATGTTAGTTAGTAAATTTTATCTCATTCAAACAAAGAATTTAAATGTTCTGACAATTTTGGCTTCTGGATGTTGAGACTTAATCAATGACTGAAAACTCCAAACACTTAATCTTCCTCTAATTTACCATTTCAAAGCTAATTTGCTTTTTCTTTGCTGTTGTGTATAGTATAGTAGATGCCAATAATTTACTATGTACCTGATGTATTTTTGTTTAATATTTAGAAGCACACAAAAAAGAGGAGAATCATTTGGAATCAGCAGAATAGGTAGCAAAATTAAAGGAGTATTCAAGAGTACTACAATGGAGGGAGCTATGTTACCCAATTATGGTTTGGCTGAAGGTGAAGATGACTTTGTAAGTGAAAATTCTTTAATTAAAAAAAATTCAACTTGCTATATCTACAGTTTTGTGCTTAATGTAGCATTAAGTGTGGGGTGACTTATTTTCCCTTTCTTTCAGACTTCTTTTATATACAAATATTAATTTTTTAAATTAGTTTTGTAGTTTCATTGTACTTATCCCATTACAATTTTTTTCTTAGACCCGAGTTATCATTAAGGAAAATAAGCCTAGGCATTTCTGATAGTCAAACAGTTTACTACTTTTTGTGTGTGCTTGTGTATGTATGTTTGTATGTGTGCAGGTGTGTGTGTGTGTGCACATGTATGTGGAGGCCAGAGGACTAAGTAAGGTGCCATTCATCTGGCATGATGTGCCTCTTTTTTTTTTTTTTTTTTTCTTTTCAGAGAGAGAATGTGTGTACATGTGAAATTCAGGGGACAACTTGGAAGGAGTCAGTTCTTTCCTTCTACAGTGTAGGCCCTGGGGATTGAACTAGGTCACTAGGCTTAGCAGCAAGCACCTTTACTTAACTAAGGCATCTTGCTGGCCTTATTTTTTTATGTATGTATGTATGTATGTATGTATGTATGTATGTATGTATGTATGTATTGAGACAGCGTCTCTCACTGGCCTGGAGCTCAAGTACGTTAGGCTAGCATGCCATTGAGAGCCAAGGACCTGCCAATGTCTACCTCCCTGGGGTGGGAACTACTATGGGGAGTAACTGCACTACTGTGCACAGCTTTCTTCTTTCTTTTTTTCTTTTTTTTTTTTTTCAGCAGGATCTATTAGCTGGGAATAGTGGTACATACCTTTAATCCAAGTACTTGCAAGGCAGAGGCTGGCAGATCTCTGAGTCTGAGGCTCGCCTCAGTCTACACAGTGAGTTCCAGGACAGACAGAGATACATAGTGAGACCCTGCTTCAAAACAAAACCAAAACCAAACAAGTAGATAAATAAATCAGGTTCTGCCTCACTATGTAGCCCTGGCTTGCCTGGGGCTCACTATGTAAAGCCAGGCTGGTATTGCCTCAGTCTCCTGAATGCTGGGGTTAAAAGCATATGCCACCACATCTAGCTCATAGCTTTTCCATGTCTGTTCTGAAGATTTAACTTGATCCTTTTTGTTGGCAAGGCAAGCACTTTATGGAATGAGTCATCTTCCTAGCCCTATATCATCTTTTCATTGGGCTTTTGTTTCAATCCTGATGTTATCTCTTTCCAACCATGTGCTTCAGGAGTGTTTGTGTTATTTAGAAGCCTCAATTCCCATTGCTTAGACTGTGGAACTTATCCATGCAGGCTCTCAGGCCTCATGCTAGACCTGTTTGGTAAGATTCCTTATTTGTGTGTATGTGTATTTTGCTCACCATGCTATTGTGCCTTTCTGTACCTTTGCACATGCAGTCCTACTTGATGGTCCTTTCCTTCTGTTCTGTACACAGAAAACTTCACGTTTATCTATTTATTTATTATTTAAAATTTGCTTCATGTCCATTAACCTTTACATGAGCTACCAATAGACCTGAGTCTTTTCTCACCATTTATTTATTTATTTTTAAATTTTCTCACTTTTGTGACCTTGCTACTGTTACTATTATTATTGTTTTGAATTTTGATATTATTATTTTGAATACTACATGGTAATTTTACATATGGTGTGTATTATAATATGGTATAGAGTATAGTAAATAAATATGTATATATGATCCATATATGCAGTGAACAACGATCAGGTCAGGGTAGTTGGTAGATCTAACTCCTACTTAACGTTTTTACTTTTGGAAACATTGACAGTGTTCTCTCCTAGTTATTTTGACGTAGTTGTTAGTGAGCATAGTCATCTTGTTTCTAAAGGAAGCACAAGTGCTAAGGACGATGCTACTAGAGTTCAGAAGACACTGAGCAGGTTGTACTGCTGATCTTATCACACCCCATATACAATGCTGTACTAGTTCGGAGCTGCGGGACCTTGAGAACTGTTTTTCTAGGAATTGCCAATCTCCCTGGTGTGTGATTTGAAAAGTTGAAATGGTATTTGGCAGTGGTTCCTGCTTGCTATGTAAGTTTAGGCAACTTGCCCGATTGTATTGTGATTTCCTTCCCTTACAAAGTGAAATCAGGACCATGCTATCTGTTGTGCATGGGGTATAATTAGGAGAGTTAAAGAAGCAGTCTGCCCGGAGCACTAAGAATGGTGCCTGGTGTATAGTAAGCCCTTCGCACACTGTATAGCACAGTACCATCAGGGCTCATAGCTCTGTGGATACAAGAGATAGGGTCACATCACTGTGGTAACTGGCTCGGGAATGAAAACCTGGTGTATAAGATTACGACTGTCTGAGGCAGGAGAATCACGTGTTCAAGGCCAGCCAGAGCTGAAGTGAGACCTTGTCTCAAAAAGCATCTGAAAATATGCTTCTGTTCAAGTTCAGAGCTAATTTACAAATAAATTTCTGGAACCTAATATGCCCATTAATAAGTTGACAGTTAATTACATATAGGAAAGGTAAACATAGGAAACATTATTATTTCTTAAGTAGAGAACCTCAGCTAGCCTTTTCTCTCTGTCTTCCTTATTCCCCAAACCCTTCTTTTTTTTTTTTTTTTGGTTTTTCGAGACAGGGTTTCTCTGTGTAGCTTTGCGCCTTTCCTGGAGCTCACTTGGTAGCCCAGGCTGGCCTCGAACTCACAGCGATCCGCCTGGCTCTGCCTCCCGAGTGCTGGGATTAAAGGCGTGCGCCACCACCGCCCGGCTCCCAAACCCTTCTTAGAGGGAATCTTTTTAAAAATAAAACAAAAATTACTTAGTTTATTTTATTAACATTTGCTTGAGTATGGTGGTACCCACCTGAAATCTCGGTGTCTACAAAGCTGAAGCAGGAGGATGCTCAGTTCAAAGCCAGTGTGGGCTGTATAACAAGAGACTCTGTCTCAAAAAAACAAACACATAAATAAGATGAATATGTTATTTATAGTAATTGTCTCCTTTAACATGACTAAGAGATGTCTTGGTGCCCAGAGACTCAGAAGGATTTAAAAGAACTATGCTTATAGACGATCATTTTTTAAAAAGAATTATTTTGTTTTTAGACATTAAATGACATTATAGATGTTTATGATTTTAGAAGCAAAGAGGTAAGAAATCTAAATTTACCAGGTATGGTGGCACATACCTTTAATCCCAGCAAATAGGAGGCAGAGTCAGGTGTATCTGTGTGAGTTCAAGGTCATCCTGGTCTACAGGCCAGTTGCAGGACAGCCAGGGTCTCTCTGCACAGAAAAACCCAATCTCAAAACAAACAAAAGTCTGATTCTATAGAAGTAGATCCTTTTTATATCTTCTTTTGATTGTACATTCTTTATGCTACCATGAATATATTTAGACTACCTTTTCAGTTTAAAAAATTAGTTGAAGTAAGAATGTTTTCAGTCTTATTCAAGACTGTTAATGACTTATTGTAGAAATATATTGCCAAGTTCAGAAAGACTATGTTGACATGCATCAGGCATGTGCCACAGATCCAGCTTATTTGTGTCAACTACATCAATGGTGGTGATGCCATTTATGAAATTTTATACTATGAAAATGAACCTATGAGCATAATAATTTTTATTAACCAAGGTTGAACTTTTAAAAAAATTTTTTTCTTTTAATGTGCATTGGTGTTTTGCTATGGGTGTCAGGTCTCCTGGAACTGGAATTACAGACAGTTGTGAGCTGCCATATGGGTGCTGGGATCCTCTGGAAGAGCAGGCAGTGCTCTTAACCACTGAGCCATCTCTCCAGCCCCTGGAACTTTTTACATTTTCATCATTTATTTATTTCCCATAATCTAAAATGTTTATTCTCTATTTTCTTTTATACTTTGACCTGTAGATGATATCATGAAGCATGGAGTTGATGCTAGTAACTTAAGTTTAACTTTTTGCTGGGAAGTGGTGCACACTTTTAATCCGAGCACTCGGGAGGCAGAGGCAGGTGGATCTGTGAGTTTGAGGCCAGCCTGGTCTACAGAGTGAGTTCCAGGACAGCCAGGGCCACACAGAAACCCTGTCTGGAAAAACAAAACAAAACAAAAAGTTTAACTGTTTACTTTCTTAGAAAATTCTATATCACCTAGTTTCTTAAGTTAAAAAAATAAAATTAGGCTGGGCAGTGGCGGCACATGCTTTAAATCCCAGCACTGGAGAGGCAGGCGGATCTCTTGAGTTCGAGGCCAGCCTGGGCTAGAGTGAGTTCCAGGAAAGGCTCCAAAGCTACACAGAGAAACCCTGTCTCTAAATAAATAAACAAACAAACTTAGTATATTACTTGACAGTTCTATCTCATGTACTCTAGTTTGGAATGTGTTAGAAACATGAAGTTCACCTGCTAACTTTCTGCAGATTGAGGAAGGTATTGTGGTACTGGAAGATGATTCTCCAGTGGAAGCTGTGAGCACACCTCACACTCCCCGAAACCTTGCTGCCTGGAAGATCAGCATTCCGTATGTTGATTTCTTTGAAGATCCCTCCTCCGAAAGGAAGGAAAAGAAGGAGAGAATTCCTGTGTTTTGTATTGATGTTGAAAGAAACGATAGACGAGCGGGTAAGATTTCTGAGCCTTCCTAAGATGCCCACGAGTCTGTCTTTACTGAGTGTATACTTGTCACCGTTTGTAACTATTGAATGTGATTATAAGTGGCCAGAACAAAAACTGAACTAAAGCTTAGTGTTCCCTAGGTTACTTGTTACCAATTAACTAATTTATTCAGCCAACACTGAGTTACACCTCAGAGCCCAAGGAATCTTATGCAATGTTCTTCTACTGTTTTGTTTGTTTTTAAAGATTATTTATTTTTACCATATGTGTGTGAGAGTTTTGGCTGTATGTTTATATATATGTGCCTGGTATCTGGAGTTCTGGAACTGGAGTTACAGGTGGTTGTGAACCACCCGGTGAGTGCTGGGAACCAACCTGGTCCTCCGGAAGAGCAGCCAGTGCTTCTCCGGCCCTCTTTTGACTGGTTTTGTTGCTGCATTCATTAGCATTGTACTTAGTTCACTATCATGAATGCATTTGCCACTCTATCAAGTGTTACACCAACTTACTACATTAATTTATATGCAGTGAGGCTCTAGGGTACACAATATATCACCACAGAGGCCGCTTGTGCACAGTGCTTTTCTTTCTACCATGTGGATCCCAGCTGTCAAGCTCGGCTGTGCCGAGCTCTCTCTCCAGCCCTTGTGTTATACAGTTCAAACAACATTCCCTTTTCCCATTTCCTTTTCATTTTAACCATTTTTTAATTACATTTTTTCATACAATGTATTTTGATCATGTTTTTCCCTTGCCCACTCCCCCCCCCCCCCTTTTTTTTGTTAAAGGCGAAGTAGATTTGGATGAACTATGATCAAACACAGCTTGACCGACCGTCTTCTTGTTTTGCTGTCTCTCTCCTTTGGCTGTCTCAGGTGTGGATTGTAGTTGAGAACTGAGCAGCACTGACAGCAGAGTAATTGCCCGCCCCTCAGCTTTGTTGAGCAGGTGGGGCATTCAGTCTACAGGAAACACAAAGTCCTGCACATTTGGGGACTGACAATAGAAACTTAAAGTAAAGCTTAGGAAGGGAGGAGCATCTGTGAGTTGAGGGAGTGACAGACTAGTTAAGGGGTTTTCAGACTAGTTAACTGAGTAGCAATGAAGGCCAGTGCTTATCATTTCCCTTACTGAATTTCCGAAAAATATTTTCAGAAACTAATCTAACTTTAGGCACACAGAGCATAAAATGAGGAGCAGATTGTTCTGAGTAGCTGGCTGTGATGTTTCCTGTGATGACTATGTAGCAGGCAGGACTTACTCCATCCGGGTCAGAGGCTATGCTGATTCCACAGTAGTTGCTGTTGGTCCTGCTGAGGAAGTTCATCGTGAAATCATTACCCTTCCTGGAGTCTGATCTCTCCTTCAGGCTTCATATTGGTCAAATGTTTTTGTTACTGATTTTTTGAACAAACATTTAAATTTTTTGTGCTCTATTTTTAAAAGTTTGGCTTAATAATTAAAATGTAAAATATAATCTAAAAATAACTATAGTCATCAACATCACAGAGCCTTGCTGTCCATATGTGCCTTTAGGAAGCATGACCTCCGAAGGAGAAAAATGTATATCGTTTTCATCATTTGCTACACTGATTTCTTTTGGGGGGCAGGAAAATACAATTCTTAGATTTTATGGGCTAGTGAAATGACTGAATAAAAGAAGGCACTTGCCAGGCAACCTGATTTACGGCTCTGGGACTCACATGGTGGAAGAAGAGAACCGACTCCCCCAAGTTGTCCTCTGACTTGTACATGTGTGCTATGGCGTGGCATACATGTGTATACAGACAAACATACAACAATAAATAATTTTGTAAATTTTAAAAATAGTAATTGCATACTTTTGAAACTTCCTACCCACTTTGTGATTCTATTACTGAAAACCATCTGTTTGCTTGTCATATCATAAAAAATGAAATTTATCAATTTCTTCTAGATAATTTAGAATTAAAGTATGGGATAAAATATGATAATGTGATAACTAAAATAAAGACTGTAATGTAATGCCCCCCATTTTAGTTTTATTAATGTTTCACTTTTTGTAGTAGGTTGTAAAATTGCTTATTTTTAACTTATAGTTGGACATGAGCCCGAACATTGGTCTGTCTATAGAAGATACCTTGAATTCTATGTACTTGAATCAAAACTAACAGAATTTCATGGTATGTTGCTTTCTTATATAAAACATTATAATTCTGTGATTGGCCTTCTTGAAAGGTCTTGTACCAGATTTTTTTTTTACTTTAAGTAAATGTACCAGTTGATATTGACAGTTGTATGTAGTTCTGTTGAAAATAAGAATGTTGGTTTTCTGCTTTTTTTCCTTACCTATATTTTAAGTTTTTACAGTGCACATTAACTTTTTTTAGTGATAAAAGTTTAAAAGTAGCTGTTTGTGATTGGAAAAAATGCTGTCTAACTCTGATTGTGTGAAATTTATTCAAACATAATGTTGTATCTCTACAAGGCAGTATTGTGAATCTGAATTTTCATAGTAGTTTCAAATAGCTAAAATAGTAAGAACTTTATACACCAATTTCAGGCACATTTCCTGATGCTCAGCTTCCATCCAAAAGGATCATTGGTCCCAAAAACTATGAGTTCTTAAAGTCGAAGAGAGAGGAGTTTCAGGAATACCTGCAGGTAAGCACCAGCGCCCATGCTCCGTTTGTTCCTACGGCACCACCTCACGTGCTGGATTCGAGACATCAATGACTCCATTGTGTTTCTCTTCTCTTATGTGCATGTGCTTTTTCCTGTTTTCCTCATTTATTTCTTCATGTTTTTATTAGCATATATTCATTGTACAAAATCATGTTTTTACTATGCCATCTCCATATGTGTGGATGATGTATTTTGATCATATTCACTTCCCTCCTAACCCTTTGTTCTCATTTCCTCCTTCCCCACCTCCAGCTGGTTGCCTTCCTCTTCCTAAATAGCCCTCTTCCACTTTTATGTCTTTTTAAAAAAAAAATCTAGAATCTTATGGGAGAAAATAGATAATGTTTCTTTCTGAGACTTGCTTATTTGCTTGACATGATGATTCCAGTTCCGTTCATTTTTCTGGTAAATTACATCACTTTGTTCTTTGTGACTGAATGAAACAGCAGTGTGCATACACAATACACTTGCTTATCCATTACCTGTTGTTGATGCATAAGCATCTTGGTCTGATTCTGAAACTTGGCTATTGTGAGTAATATCACAGTAAACATGGATATGCAGATATCTCTTGTTCACCATGCATCTTTGCTCTGTAATACCATTCCATAGAATTAAAACATTCCTTCCTTCCTTCCTTCCTTCCTTCCTTCCTTCCTTCCTCCCTCCCTCCCTCCCTCCCTCCCTCCCTCCCTCCTTCTCTCTCTCTCCCTCCCTCCCTCCCTCTCTCTCTCTCTCTTTCTTTCGATTTATATATTATATATACAGTGTTCTGCCTGTACTCCAGAAAAGGGCGCCAGATCTCATTACAGATGATTGTGAGCCACCATGTGGTTGCTGGGAATTGATCTCAGGACCTCTGGAAGAGCAACTAGTGCTCTTAACCTCTGAGCCATCTCTCCAGTCCAACATACCTTTTTCTATGTGGATTTTAAAATGAACTTTTGGCTGGGCATGGTGGTACAAACCTTTAATGCTAGCACTTGGGAGGCAGAGGCAGAGGCAGTTGGATCTTGGTGAGTTTGAGGCTAGCCTGGTCTACATAGTGAGTTCCAGGACAGCCAGAGAGAGCTACATAGTGAGACCCTGTCTCAGGGGGAAAAAAATCATATATATACTGTTTGTATTGTTGTTTTGTGATACTGGGAATCAAACTTAGGGTCTTGCACATGCCAGCTAAACACTCTACCACTGATCTATATCCCTGATCCTCAGTATTTTTTTAAAATTAAAGACCAATAAAATAATAGCTATTTCTTGGAGAGGGCTTTAATTGGTTTTATGCTAATTAAAATCTTGATATGAAAGACTTAAAAAGAAAACCTTTTAGTATAAAAAAATTAAATGTATTCTAACAATGTTGAATTCTGTTTGATTTTATGCTTAACTTTCTCAGCTTGGGAATTGTCCTTCTCACTTTATTACTTAGTCCTT
The DNA here is from genome assembly GCF_049852395.1 of Peromyscus maniculatus bairdii. Lineage (NCBI taxonomy): Eukaryota > Metazoa > Chordata > Mammalia > Rodentia > Cricetidae > Peromyscus > Peromyscus maniculatus. The sequence goes on from NC_134858.1 coordinate 76,049,181, forward strand.
TTTACTATATAGGTTGTAGGTTTTGCTTTTTGGTTTCCTAGAATCAGCTCCCTACCAGTCACCACTCAGAATTGACTTCCCATTTTTCTCAGTATATGTACATTGTGTTACACAAAAACTGTAATCATTTACAAAAATATATACATAAGCAATGTAAATTACTTCAGTGGATAATATAATCAGCTTAAAAGTCATTTGGTTAAATAGGAAATACATTTTGGTGACCTAAGGTTTCTTGCTTTTTGTTTGTTTAGAATCATTTTAGACCAGTTTTGATTATGCTTCTGTGTTTCTGATCTGTTTCCCTCCTCTGTTCTATTTATTGAAGAAACTTCTGCAGCATCCAGAACTGAGTAACAGTCAACTTCTGGCAGACTTTCTTTCCCCTAATGGTGGAGAAACACAGTTTCTTGATAAGATACTTCCAGATGTAAATCTTGGTAAGTCATTTGTAAAAAAAATATATGTAAGAAGAATGTTTTCAGACTAGTGTAGAAAAATGGTTTTGAAAGTATGGATGGCCATATGATGAATTCCAAAGGACTTCTTTTGAAGTTAGAGACATGTTATCCTGATTATTTTACCAGTCACTTCTAATCACTTGTTTTATCATAGAAAACTATTAGCCAGGAATATCGCATTTATTTGTATATTTAAATAAAGTTATGTATTGCACAACAGTGCTTTACTCAATGACAGATTGCATAAATGACAGTGGTCCTTTAAATTATGTCACCTAGTGACTTTTAGCTGTCATAAGTTTGTGTAAGGGCACTCTTTGAAGTTTGTGCAACAAAATCACCTAGCAACAAATTTCTAAGGATGTATCCCCATCCTTAGGTATGCATATAAGAAAAATAAGTGATAGTGTGTTTCCAGCAGATGTAAATGTACGTAATCATCACCCATATGAGTAACTTTAATAAAATTTCTTTAAGCTGGGCGGTGGTGGCGCACACCTTTAATCCCAGCACTTGGGAGGCAGAGGCAGGCAGATCTCTGTGAGTTCGAGGCCAGCCTGGACTACCAAGTGAGTCCCAGGAAAGACGCAAAGCTACACAGAGAAACCCTGTCTCAAAAAAACAAAAACAAAAACAAAAAAAAATTTCTTTAAAAATACCACAGCTTTTGATATTTGATATAAAGACTCGTCTGGGGCCTTTTTCCCCCTCTAACTTCAAGTTATATAATTTCTTTTCATTTATTTACTGTCGAGGATCTTATATTTGTGTTTTAGAATGTTTATAGCCAGATTGTGATCATAGTTCAAACTAGAAACAGCATGAATGTTCATTATCGAAAGAATGGACAGATAAACTGTAGAGTCTTTAAAATATATATATATATATTTCAATTTATTTAATTTTATTTCATGCACATTGGTGTTTCACCTACATGTATCTCTGTGTGAGGATGTTGGATCCTCTGGAACTGGAGCTACAGAGAGTTGTGAGCCACCATGTGGGTGCTGGGAACTGAACCTGTGTCTTCTGGAAGAACAGCCAGTGCTCTTAACCACTGAGCCATCTCTCCAGCCCCAAACTATAGAGTCTTAATGTTGAGCCCTATAGAAATGAATACCTGTAGCTTGAAGCAACTTGCAACAGTGTGGATGAGTCTTAGAAGTGTGACATTGGGATTTGCCTGTTCCACATGCATGAGGCCCTGGGTTTGAGCCCCATCTCAAAACAAAGCGCGTCAAATGAAAGACACAAAGCACACATGAAAATCAATAAATAATACAACTTTCTTTCTTTCTTTTTTTTTTTTTTTGATTTTTCATGACAGGGTTTCTCTGTGTAATAGTGTTAGCTGTTCTAGAACTCACTTTGTAGACCAGACTAGCCTCGAACTTATAGAAATCCACCTCCTTTGCTTCCCAAATGTGCGCCACCACTGCTTGGCTACAACATTTCTTTTATGTAAAGTTCAAAATAGCTAAACTAACTTGCTAGAAATATTTGTATAAAATTGTTGAAGCCAATATATGATAAATCCAGGGTTTCTCAGAATGTTTTTAAGATACAGGTTTAAGTAGAACTGAACCAGCTTCCCTTTAAACCTCTATGTGAACACATTTAGTTGATTTAAAGCATTTGGTATGTGTAGCCTTCTCAGGAGAAATGTGAGGACCTTTTTATACTTGGTTATATTTGGTATTTAGGAAATAAGAGTTAATTTAACCTCGTTTCCTATTAGGTTTGACAGAATGTGAAAAAATGTAAACAACTGAATGCATGTGTTGTTTTTTGTGATTTTTGAAGGTGAAAAATGTAAACAATTGAATGCATGTGTTGCTTTTTGTGATTTTTGATCATTTTAGAACAGTTTTGAACTTACTAAGTTTAAGAATCCAGTTTTTCAGGGCAGAAGAAGCCAGGAGACAGACAGATGGACTAGTGATTTGAGTTCTACTTTATCACATGGAGCATTAATTGGGCTCAGTGATAACACAGATGAGAGAAGCACATTCTGTGAAACCTGGAACCTGAGGAACTTGGGACATTCTGAAGGATGGTAGTAGGCTGTGAGAGGATTGGATAGTTTCTATGTCATAAAAAAAGTCTTTGTCGTTTCTTAGGATTGTTATGCCTACCAAATGGAATTTGGTAGAAGAAATTTAAGTTGTATTTGGAAATTTAGATTAATTTGTATGTTATTTTCTAAATGCTTGATAAAGTCTTCAGATGCTTAGTATTTTTGATAAGGGAACCAGGAGATATAAACAATAAACAATTTGGGAAAGCATTAGTTTGTTTTTTTTTTCCCCCTCTCCCTGTTTTGGAGAAAGGGTCTTGCTACATAGTCTTGGATGTCCTTGAACTCTTGATTTTCCTGCCACAGTCGCTGGGAGTGATGGGTATGTGCCATGCCTGTCTAGAATGGAAAATTTAAAAAAATTTAGAATATCACCTATTCCAGTAGTTTAAATATTTCTCAAAACATTCTTATATATTTGACTAACTTTTGTGTATGTTTAAGTATGATATAGTCATCATTGTTTAAAATGTTTTGAAAGCATTTTTAAAACTTTTTTGAATTTGTATATATGTGTGTGTGTGTGACATGTGTGTAGGTGCCCACGGAGTCAAGAAGAGGCAATCAGATCCCCTAGAGCTGAAGTTAAAGGCAGCTGTGAGCTGCTCAACTTGGACTGAGAACCAAACTCAGGTCCTCAGAAGAGCAACAAGTTCTCTTAACCGCTAAGCCATTTCTCCAGTCCTGTTGAAACATCGTTATAAAATTTTTCTGGGCAAATCATGAAGCTAGTGGTAGACCATTTGCCTGACATGTAAAGGCCTAGGTTTGGTTCCAGCACCAAAGACAAAAAAGGACGGGAGACAGGAGGGAAGGAGTAAATGAATGAGTGAGCAAATGAATGAACATTAGGTCAAATAGACATCTGAGTAGAGGATTATGTTCTCATCTCCTTGCTGTACACTAACATTTACCAGCAGTAAGATTCTTGCATCTCTAGTACATCTTCACGACTTATTTTTACATTAAATCCCAATGTATCTGTGAAATAGTTTGGGGTATCACCTTTATTACAAATTTCTGTTGAAATGTGAAATGAAGAATTATAAATAGTTTATACAGCCTTGGCTTTTTATCTGACTATTTGCTGTTTAAAACTGCCTAATGAAATATTCATGTAAATAATTAAACAGTTATGTTATATTTTCATAAAATTAATATTTTATTTTTAATTACAGGGAAAATTATAAAGTCTGTTCCTGGAAAACTAATGAAAGAGGTGAATTACCAATTTATGTATATTTATAAATGATGGTGATGTTCTTTTTTTTTTTTTTTTTTTTTTTTTTTTTTTTTTTTTTTTTTTTTTTTTAGATGTATGACTACAGGCCAGAAGAGGGCACCAGATCCCATTACAGATGGTTGTGAGCCACCATGTGGTTGCTGGGAATTGAACTCAGGACCTCTGGAAGAGAAGTCAGTGCTCTTAACCTCTGAGCCATCTCTCCAGCCCGATGGTGATGTTCTTAATTACTGATGAATTGTAGTGGCTTCTGTGATATTAAAAGTGCTTATCTCCTCTTTCACCACAGAAAGGTCAGCATTTGGAACCGTTCATCATGAGTTTTATTAATTCTTGTGAATCCCCCAAACCTAAACCGAGTAGACCAGAACTGACTATTCTGAGCCCCACTTCTGAGAACAACAAGAAGGTACTGCATGTTGTGTAAAAAGGCAGTAAGTAAGGCCGAAGACAGCCATAGGGGCGGGGCCGTGCAGGAGACGCTGCAAGGGATGGATGGCCCGGTGCTGCGACTTTTCAGTCTTGGTGTTCTTACTGGCTTTGAAAATTCTCGGCTATTCCCTCTGCAGCCGTGCCTTTTCATTCCTTCACTGTCTCTCTTCAGCACGGATGCAGTTCTCATTCTGTTTCCAGATCGTCGTCCAATGCTCTCCCGTGTTCTGGCCCCCTCGTTCCCACTGTTTGTGTCTCTGTTTATCCTGATCCATCTGCAGCCTGTTTACTTTTCATCTGTCTGCTGTTTAAACCCATCTAGACTTTTTAGTTTTTTTAGAGACAGGGTTTCTCTGTGGAGTTTTGGTGGCTGTCCTGGAACTCACTCTGTAGACCAGGCTGGCCTCGAACTCACAGAGATCTGCCTGGCTCTGCCTCCCGAGTGCTGGGATTAAAGGCGTGTGCCGCCACCCAGCCATCCAGACTTTTGAAAGAGTTGTGTTGCTTACTTTTAGAATTAAAAATCAGTTCCCTCCAAGTCTGCTATTGTTTTCAATAATGGTTTACTGTTTTCTGCAGACAGTTCAGACAAAACACTTGAGACTCCCCCCACCCCCCAATCTTCTCCTGTATTGAATGTAGAAATTCCATTAAAGGCCATAGGGAAAAACATGTTCAAGAGGAGAAATTAAAACATGAGCCTCACTTTTTTCCTCTCCTCAGCCATCACTGTAAGTTGTTCTCAGCCCCGTTCTTGAGAGTTGTGGCTCCCTAGAGACAGATGCAGCCAGGTACAAGTGCACACCACCTGCCTGGTGACCTCCACTTCTCTCCTGGGTTGGGAATACACCTTCATGTTGAAACTCACAAACAGCTGAAGTTTTCGGAGCTTCTCCTTCAGGTGGCCTTCATTCTAGCATACTTGGTGTGTTGGAATGTTAGCTCTCTGATGGGCAGTATCACAGAGCATTGTCCGGGGAAGCATAAGGACAGAGGAAGTTTGCTGGGGTGTGAATTTTCGTACACAGAAGGCACATTCGCATAGCTGAGGCAAGTGGCCATACTGGAAATTTACTTTACTGGTGGCTTGTGAATGGGCTCAGTCTTTAGGATAAGAAAGTTTGGTATTATATAACAAGAGGTCGTCATGTGTTTATACTCTGACCTCATAGAAGAAAGTAAATTAACAGAAAAGCCTATGATATGTAAAGATACCTGTTAAAATTTTCTTATAGAAGGGAAATTTAGAAAGGAATTCTAGCATTACAGGCCTGATTAATTATCTTAAAGAATGTTATCGGCAGATAAATTATATTAATGCAAATATACAAAGCACAGTATGGATACTTAATTCAGTGAAGAAAGTAGAAAAACATTTTTTGATCTTTTTGTTATTTTTTTTTCTTAAATTTTTTTTTTTTTTTAAACTGGAGACCAAACTCACAGCAATGTGCATGCTAGGAAAATACTCCACCACTGAGCTAAGTACACAACTCCAGGGAATGCTCTCTTGAATCCGAATGATTATAGATCTGTTCAGACAGGATTATAGGCGGCTGGGTTTTCTCCCTTTCTGTTCAGACTTTCTGTGTTTTCTAATGAAAAATTAAACTTAAAATGTAGGTGGGTGGGGGCTGGAGAGATGGCTCAGAGGTTAAGAGCACCTACTGCTCTTCCAGAGGTCCTGCTCTTCCAGAGGTCCTGAGTTCAATTCCCAGCAACCACATGGTGGCTCACAACCATCTGTAATGAGATCTTGCGCCCTCTTCTGTATACATAATAAATAAATAAATCTAAAAAAAAAAATGTAGGTGGGTGAGGGAAGATTCATCTCCAGGTACAGTTAAATACACTTTCCTCTATGGTAGCGCTGCTCTATTTCTCTTGCCTTCATCTCCTCCCTCACCCCCGGGGAGGGTACACTGTGTAGTCCTAGCTGGCCTCTAACTCACAGATATCCGACTGCCTCTGTCTCCCAAGTACTGGCATTTAAGGTGTGTGTGCCACCAGGCCTGACTCTAGTTTGCTTATTTCTTGATCTGTTTCTGTTAGATGTTAAGTTTCTGTTCTCTTTTGCATTTACTGTTCTTTGTATGATCTCTGGCTCATAGAACTTAATGTTTGTTGGATGGTTGCATAAATGAAGAAAACAATGACTTTGTTAAAATGAATTACCTAACATATTAGATTGTTACTGCTCACAGAGTCATTGCTTGTCATCAGATTTGATCAGTAGGACTGCTTTGTCTTTTGGGGGTAGAATCTAATGTGGTCTAGGCTGGCTTTGCCTTCACTGTGTAGCCAGCAGGTGACCTTGAACTGCTCCTTCTGCATTTACCTCCTGAGTGCTGGGAGTCTAGGCATGTACCACACACATGCATGCTAGACAAGTACTTGTCCAAATAAGTCGATCCCCAGAAGAGTTTTTCCCTGTATTGATTAAACTGTTTGGGGCTTGGATAATAGTGCACAAATGAACTTGGTATAAAGGTGAATTTTTATATCTGCATATTCATGAGTAATTTGTGATCTTTAAATCATACTAGTTTAAAATTAGCTGTTGGTAATATATTTATACACCATTACAAATTAGTTTGTTTCTTCAGGTTTATGTAAACAAAGGAGAGCATCTTAGGTGGCTGAGACAGGAGAACTGCCAAGAGTTTGAGGTCAGCTAGGTGGTGGTGGCCCACACCTTTAATCCTAGAACTTGGGAGACAGAGAAAGGAGGATCTCTGTGAGTTCAAGGCCAGCCTGGTCTATTGAGCAAGTTCCAGGAAAGCCAGGACTATACAGAGAAACGCTGTCTTGAAAAACAAAACAAAACAAAAAAGTTTGAGTCAGCCCGAGTTACATACTGGATTCCAGGCCAGTTTGGGCTAAGAGTGAGACCAAATGCAAAACACTAACAGCCATAACACAAAGGAAGGGGAGGTAGCTGCTGTGGTGCATTCCTGTAAAACCTAGCGCTTGGGAGGCTGAGGGAGGAGCCAGTCTGGGGCTACATAGCTCTGCCCTGTCTCTGCATCTCTCTGAAAAATTAACAATAAAAATGAGGGGGCAGGATATTGCTTAGTGGTAGAGCACTTGCCTTGCTTGCCTGAAGCTCAGGTTTAGAACATCCAAGCACCACAAAGCAAACAACCAAAGAAGGGAAACACACACACACACACACACACACACACGCACAAAGAAAAGAAAATAAATTCTTTATGGATAATAAATTAACTTATGTCAAAAGTGAATATACTCTTTTATGTAATAGTTTGAGAGGAGTATGTTTTTATTGTAGCTTTGGTTACAAATGTGAAACTTTGAAAACAGATTTTAAACTTTCTTAATGCCATTTTTGTTCTTTTACCCTTAGTGATTATTATCAGTAGGTGCAATAAACTATACATCTCTTTATCATTTCAATTTTTACTTCAGCTTTTCAATGATTTGTTTAAGAATAATGCAAACCGTGCTGAGACTACAGAGCGAAAGCAAAATCAGAACTACTTCATGGAGGTGATGACTGTAGACGGAGTCTATGATTACCTGATGTATGTAGGTAAGGTCTAACTGCTCTGAGTTGTTCGTCATTAATTTGCCTCATGATGCACAGAACAGCCCTACCTCAGCTTTGTAAAAGACACTCCTTTCACAGATTTGATACATTGGCCTTGAACATGTAAAAGTTACTAGTGATTGTGAGTAAAACTGACCCCTGTTGCTTGTATCCATTTATCATCTTGAGCAACAACCATCTCAGTTGATTCTCAATTGGTTTTCCTCAGGACGAGTAGTTTTTCAAGTTCCAGATTGGCTTCATCATCTTTTGATGGGCACTCGAATCCTCTTCAAGAACACACTGGAAATGTACACTGACTACTACCTGCAGTGCAAGCTCGAGCAGCTCTTTCAGGAGCACCGGCTGGTCTCCCTCATAACGCTTCTCCGAGGTTTGCCTCTGAGCCGTCTTTGTTTCGTGTTTTGTGCTGGTGATTTTAGTTAGGTCTAAAAAAGTAAAGGGTGTTTTGTTTGTTTGTTTTACCTAACGTTTCTATTATTAGGAAATACTTGTGTATAAATTGGAGAATAATTTTCTTGTACTCATTTTTAGATGCTATATTTTGTGAAAATACTGAACCTCGGTCCCTCCAAGATAAGCAAAAAGGAGCAAAACAGACTTTTGAAGAAATGATGAATTACATTCCAGGTATAGTGCTTAAATAACTCAATTTCATATAGGTCAGCACCCCTTTGAAGTTGCAATGTGATTATTGAAACTAGTAGTTATTATGAGTTTTTATTTTAGAAATAGTTAACCATTCATAAAAGCAATTTGTTCTTTTGTTGATATCACTAGTATTTTGTTTGTTTGAGATAGACTCTCAAGTAGGAGCCCAGGCTGGCTTCTGACTTGCAGCAGTTCTCTTGTTTCAGTCTTTTGAGTGCAGAATTTATACGTCTGAGCCGCCATATTTGGCTCACCCCTAAAATTTAAGACAAGGTTATTTCTGCCACACAATAATCAGGGTCTTTTGTTTGGTTGGTTGGTTTTGGTTTTTCTGAAACAGGGTCTGTTATGTGGCTGGCTGCCTATGGAACTTCTGTGTAGAACAGGCTGACCTCATTTGCATTCATCTTCCTACCTTTGCTTCCCAAATGACGAGGTTACAGGTGTCCCACATCTGGTTATAGACATTGTTCTGTGTATTTCTATATGTGTGTACACAAATGCACAAACATCATTGCAGTTTGAATTCTTTTGCTTGGGGGCTGGAAAGACGGCTCAGTAGTTAAGAATACAATTTAGTGTACAACTGAGTACATTATAGCTCACACTATTAATCCTAGCACTCGGGGGGGGGGGGGGGGGCAGAAGCAGGTGGCTCTGAGTTGGAGGCCAGCTTGGCCCACAGAGTAGGTTCCGGTTCAGCCAGGGCTGTTACACAGAGAAACTCTGTCTCAGGGCTGAGGGGCCTGGTGGGGTAGGGGTGGAGTGGGGTGGGCACGGCATAACATACTATCCTAGCAGAGAACATTAAGTAGTTTACAACTAACGTCCTGTAACACCAGTTCCAGAATGCCCTCTTACAGCCTTTGTGGGCACTCATTTGCACATCTCTCCTCACAGACACAAGCCATACATATAATTAAAAATAAATCTTAAAAAATTTGGTTTGTTTTACCCTAATGTGTAATAAAATATGAATAATTTTAAGTCTCTTTTTATCACTTAGTGGTAGTTGATTTATATGCTGCAGTATGACCTATGCATTGTAAACGTCCAAAAGGATTAATGACAACTATATTTTTTTTTGTCATGACCATAAAACTTGTTTCTAGGAGCTTCTTGCAAAAGCTGGTTTGAGAAATACTGACTGACAGCTTTTACATGGTGTCTGTGAACAGAGGAGGCATTTTACTTTAAGAGGCAGCTAGTGATGACATTATGAACTGTTTCACATGTGGCTTTCTTGTTTAGATCTGATAGTCAAGTGTATTGGTGAAGAAACCAAGTATGAAAGCATCAGGCTTCTGTTTGACGGCTTGCAGCAGCCAGTGCTCAATAAGCAGGTAAGTAGGCCAGCGTTGGTGTGGTTTGCTGAGCAACAAGGTGTATGAGTCACTATACAAAATCAAGTCTATATAATCTAAGCGTTCAGATAGGAAAATCCATATATACTGTTTTTGCAGGCTGTCTTTCTTTGCAACATGTAGTATTAAAGTTAATACATCTTCTTAGTAAAAAATTTTGAATGTATAGAAAATTTATGACATGAAGTAAACATTTAAATTTTGGTAATTGAAGTCATAGAATAACCAGCTAACTTTTTTTTTTATATATAGTCCCTGTATATTTTGTTGAAATTTTAATATAATTTCAATGTTCTGCTTGTTTATTTAAAACTTGTTCAAAACAATTTACATAAATATGGGTGAAATATAATAGTGTCAGTTTTTTTTATTCACAAAGGTCTCTTCCATGCTTTTAAAAGTAGAACATTATTGGTGGGTGTTAGGTATATTTATACTTTATGTTGTCAATTGTGTCCCCTCCCCTCTCACTTAGCGGTTACCACAGTCCTGGATTTTGTGCTTGTCATTTTTACTTCTAGTACCTTACATTTTATTACATGTTTTCGTGCTGCAGCTGACCTATGTTTTACTGGACATTGTGATACAGGAACTGTTTCCAGAGCTAAATAAGGTAACAGGAAAGCAGTAATTTATTTGTTCTTCTCTGAGTGGTGTTTGGACATTTAACTAGAGACACAGAATTTAAAGAAGCCATTGTTACTGCAGACATTTGGCAGCTGAACAACCTGAGACAAGTGGCTTTTTGTATTGTCCTTATCCAACATGTCCAAACGTAGAGTGGATTTGGGGTAGCAGACATTGAACAGTCTCTGCCTTGATGTCCTCTTTTCCTAGTTATAAGCAGGTAAGGGTCCTTTACTGTGCTCTCAGCTGAAGGTGTCCCTGATCTTAGCATTCAAATCGACCTAGCTGTTCAATGATCACCTACAACATTGTCTGCCATATAAATCAGAGACTTGAATGTTTTTTTGAACATGTATCTATGAATCCAAGAACACAAAATGAACTGGAGGTAATCCATGGTGTTATTACTATATTTAATCTTGAGGATGTTGAGCTTTTTAAAAATATAATTTAACAATTTATTCTTTTAACATTTCATACATGTATACCATGCATTTAGCCTTCTATCCTTTAATCCCCTAACTCCCTCTGGACCCCCTCTCAACACGTCTCTTTCCCAATTTCATTTCTTTTAAAATAACCCACTGTGTCCAATTAGTGTTGCCCATGTATGTATGTGTGGTGTGGGGGCATCCCCCAGTGGAGCATGAGCAGCCTCCCAGGGGCCACTCGTAAAAAGGATGACTCCTCTTTTTTCATTAAATTTTTTCATTTATTTTCCATACCAACCACAGTTTCCCCTCCCTCCCCTCTTCCTGTTCCCTCTCCCCACCTCCTTGCTGTCCCTTTACCCCACCCCACCCCACCCACTGCTCCTCTGTTCATAAAGGGGCAGGCCTCCCATGGGAGTCAGCAAAGCTTGGCATATCACGTGGAGGCAAGGCCAAGCTCCTCCCCCTGCATCAAGGCTGGGCTGAGGCACCCCTGCATGGGGAATAGGCTCCAAAAAGCCAGCTCATGTACCAGGGACAGGTCCTGATCCCGCTGCTAGGGGTCCCACTAACAGACCAAGCTATACAACCGTCATGGATGACTCCTCTTAACAGCCATCAACGGCCAATGGTTACTCAGGAGTGGGACTTTTCACCCCTCCTATATGCATCCTGAAGTTTTGACTGTTTTTTTTTTTTTCAAATGTTGATAGATTGATTAATTGGTGTGTGTGTGTGTGTGTGTGTGTGTGTGTGTGTGTGTGTATGAGGGGTACACTCATGTATAATATGTATACACACACCACAGTGCAAGTGTGATATTCACAGGACAACTTTCAGGGTTGTTCTTTTTCCATTGTGTGGGTTATCATGTTGAATTCCAGTTGTTAGATTTGGTGGCAATGCTCCTTACTACTGAGCTGTCTTGTTCTAGTGCAAACTGCTCCTCCCCCCTTTTTTCCTTTTTGAGATGCTAGGGATTGAACCTAGGGCCTTATGTATGACTGTCTTAATCTTGTGCAGGACCCCCCAGTTAATGTGAGTTCATGAGGGTACCAGCATGTCATAGTACTGCTCCCCTTCTTCAGGCTCTAGGATTCTTCCCCTCCCTTCTTCCTAGATGTTTCCTTTGCCTTGGGATATGGGAGTTGATATAAGTGTCCCGTTAGGACTGAACACTCCCAGTCACGTGTCCTCAGCACTTTGACCAGTTAGGAGTCTTCACTAGCTGCTGCCCATGGCAAAAAGCCGTTTCTCTGACTAAGGCTGAGAGCCGTGCTAATCTATGGGTGTGAATACACGTGTTTAGAAGGTGCTTCGATAACAAGACTTTTAGAGCAATACTCGGCTCCCTCCTAGGGCCTATGACTGTTCCAGCCATTGGTTATTGACCAGATGTACAGTATCAGGCATGAATTCGATGCTGTGGAGCAGCCTCAAATCCAACCAGAAAAGGGTTTAGCCCCATAACAGTCACGCTGCTCTTGTACTCAGGGCATGTCTTGGCTGTCAGGTTCGTATTGTAGCATGCAAGGTCCAGCACTTGTTGGCTGTTTCTCTTCCCTAGTAGCCTGTCGAGGACCCTTTGGAACTTTGAAACCTAGCCAGCAGGGAGGAAGTTTCCCAGTCAGTTCCAGATTGAGTTCTCTATGTACTATAGCCAAAGTGCGGCATCCTTATAAGTAGGGTCTTATAACCTGGTAGGCAACCATTTCTTATTTTTAAAGATGTATGTATTTATGTATATATGTACCTGTGGGGGGGCGGGGGTGTATGTCTGCGTCTGTGTGAGTGTATGTACATGTGGAAGTCAAGAAGTCATAGCTGTTCTCCTGTCTCTGTCTTCTTAGGAGCTGTGGTCACAAGTACAGTGCTTGGCTTGTGACGTGGCTAGTGGGATTGGAATTCTAGTTCTCATAATTGCACAGCAGGGGTTGTCAACTGCTGAACCATCTCTCCAGCTCCCTTACTGTTTGACTAATCCCTTTAGTTAGATAGAAACAAACTCACTCATTTCTGTAGAGTAGGGAAACCAGATTTGGATTGTTCATCTATTGATTGTAAGTTTTCAAATTTTAGTGATATTAAATGTATTTTTTAAAAGGTGGTAACATTAGATGTTTTATGTGAAAGTACATAGGAATGAATACCAGAAAACTTTTAGCTTTGAGATTTTTATCAGATCTATGATAATGTATTGCTATTATCTGTTGCGTGTGCCAGCAAGTATTTGGTTTACTGTGTGTGTGTGTGTGTGTGTGTGTGTGTGTGTGTGTGTGTGTGTGTGTGTTGTATGAGTGATCTGTAGGCCAAAGGTTGATGTTGTGAGTTTTTGGATGGCTCTTCACCATAGTCATATTACTGTAGTAGAGCTATTAGATAATTAAAAAATGTACCCTATCCTGCTGGCTTCTATTAAGTGGATTTATTTTTACTTTTAGGTACAAAAGGAAGCTACCTCCATGACATCCTGGATGTAAACACTTGGTATAGAATAAAATACCAGTATAATAGAAATCTACTTTTTCTTTCCCTTTGTATATTTTTATAAATATCATGTACTTTAGTGTTTGAAATATATTTTTTTGTTTTAATAAAGACTAACAAACTTAATAGCAATAAAAAGTGATTAAGTATTATGGCTTTCTGTTTTATATTTACTATCTTGATTTTAGGAGACCATAAGTCACTTATTGCTAGGGGCTTTTTGAGTCTGTGTATATGTGTGTGGCTGTTCATGCCCATGTGTGCACCTCTGTAGAGGCCTGAGGTTGATACTGGGTATTTTTTCTCTATCACTGTCTACCGAGGTTGAGACAAATCTCTCATCCACAGTCCTGCAGCCTTTTATAAAATAATCACACAGAGGCTTAATGTTATTTATAGCTGCTCAGCCATTAGCTCAGGCTTATTACTGACTAGCTCTTACACCTAAATTAACCCATAATTATTATTTATGTTTAGCCACATGGCCTTTTCTCAGTTCTGCCTTGTCATCTTGCCTCCTCTGTGTCTGGCTGGCGACTCCTGACTCAGCCCTTCCTCTTCCCAGAATTCTACTTATCTGCTCGCCCTGCCTATACTTCCTGCCTGGCTACTGGCCAATCAGTGTTTTATTAAACCAGTATACAAAAGCATTATCCCACAGCAGAGGGCAAGCAAGTAAGACCAACAATCTTTGTATTCTTTTGCTCCGAATGCAGTTGCATTTAGTGTGAAGACACAGAAGTAAGTGGGCCAAGGTTCAAGGTTTCTCCTTGTGTGTCTAGCAGTGCTAGTTCATATATACATAACACAGCACATTTTTATGTTAATGCTAACTATCTGAAATCATAAATACATAGGCTGCTAACAACACTGGACAATATTAGACTTCTGTTGATATTTTTATTTTAAAATTGAATATTTTTATCATGTCAATAAAGAGTAAATGCTTGCTTTCAACAATTTGAAGATCTACCTGTATCTAAATTAGAATACTTCATAGACAATTTTATAATGTGCTTTATAATTTTCAGAGGGTTTTCCAGATAGTATTAACTTTACTGTATTCTTCTAACCATATAACTCCCTTTGGTAATTCTGTTTGTAGCAACACATTTAAAACATGTTCTCCATGAAGCTCATACATTAAGACACACATAAAAACAGATGGGAAAGAATGGGCATAGTAAAGCATTTGAAATACACCAGGGTAGCCGGCTTCTGAAAGGAGCCAAGACTGTTTTTAGAGACAAATATTTCTTTATATTTCAACAATAACAAGAGCATCAAGATTAGAGAGATCCAAGTGTGACTTTTACCTTTATAGTCCTCTGTGGCCTAACATTATCACTTATAAGGCAATACTCACAGCTTGAAAATGCAATGTGATGCTGCATACAAAACACCTTGAATATAATTGGAATTGTATTGTCTTTCCTTTCTCCTTTATTTATGTATTTATTTATTTATGTATGTATGTATGTATTTATTTATTTATTTATTGGTTTTTTTTGAGACAGGGTTTCTATCTGTAGTTTTGGTGCCTGTCTTGGAGCTTGTTCTGTAGACCAGGCTGGCCTTGAACTCACAGAGATCTGCCTGGCTCTGCCTCCCTAGTGCTGAGATTAAAGGCATGCACCACCACTGCCCAGCTTCCTTTCTCCTTAATATGAATGACTTATTTAACTTTGTATGAGTATCACATTTTCTGTAAGTAGTGCTCTGTCATTGTTATGGTCTGAATTATATCTTAACCAAATTCCTATGTTGAAACCACAAATCCCATAGTGACTGTATTTGGAGACAGAGCCTTTCAGGAGGTAATTTAGGTTAAAAGAGTCATTTAGGTGGGACCCTACTACAACATGATTGATGCTCTTATGAAAAGTAAAGGTGGGCCTGAGAAGATTGCTCTGTGAGTAAAGTCACTTCCTGATAAGCCTGGCGCCTGGAGTTCAATCCCTGGAACCCACATGGTGGAAGAAGAGAATTGATTCCTCCAGGATGTTCTCTGACCTCAACATGAATGTTATGGCACAAGTCAGCATGCAGAAATGTGTATCAGTTTGGATGTGGTGGCAGATCCCAACAGCTCACCAGGGACTTTATTTGGATATTTTATGTTTTGAGACAGAGTTTCATGATATAGTCTAGGCTAGACTAGAACTTGCTACGTAGCCCAAGACTTGAGTTCATGATCCTCCTCCCTCAGCCTCCTAAATGCTGGGATTAATAGGCATGTACTATCATATTTCAAAAGATTTAATTTTTTAAAAAGTTCTTTAAATGAACTATTATAAAAAATATTACAAATAAAAAAATTACATACCAAAATTAACCAAACCCCAAAACTATACAGCTTGGTGAACTTGTATACAATTAGGATAGACATTGGGAACAGCAGCTGTGGAATTTCACATTGGAGTCTATGCTTTCACTGTCGAATATATTTTCATGCACTTATCTACCACCCAAAGGTTTTGACAGAGTTAGAATTAGAAAACATTTAGCTTACCATCCTTTTCAATAACTCATTTCCATTACCTGTATTCAGTCATCCTCATTCTCTCATACTTAGCCTTTCCTTTTCTCTGCATGTTATTCTGTACCCACGTGGATATTTGTTTACATGTATTCTTGCTAGAGTCTATACTTAGAAAGATTTAGTTGATTTTTTTTTTTTTTTTTTTTTTTTTTTGGTTATTTTTGAGACAGGGTTTCTCTGTGTAGCTTTGCGCCTTTCCTGGAGCTCACTTGGTAGCCCAGGCTGGTCTCGAACTCACAGAGATCCGCCTGGCTCTGCCTCCCGAGTGCTGGGATTAAAGGCGTGCGCCACCAACGCCCGGCCTTAGTTGATTTTTTTTTTTTTAGATTTATTTTATGTGTATGTGCACCATGTGGATGCCTAGTGCCTGGGAAGGTCAGAGAGGACATTGGATCTCTTGGGACTGGAGTTATAGGCACTTGTGAGCTACATGGGTACTGGGAATTGAATCCAGTCCTTTGCAAGAGTAGTCATTGCTTTTAACTGCTGAGTCAACTCTGCAGCCCAAGATTTTAAAAGTTGCACAAAAGTCTGGCAAAATGAGACATTGACATTTCATCTGCAAGGGAATGAGCTCCAAACACTGTGTGACCAATTTAGTTAATTTTCTAGTTTTCTGATTTATTTTAGTAGTATGAGAACGAAATTTGTGTAATTTTCCTTGAGGGTTTGAGAGGTTTTACTTAACAGAATGTGCTTGTTTGATTCCTACCTCCTAAGCCCACTTATGCATGTCTTCAGGGAAGCTTTCTTTTTTCTTTTTGTTTTTTTTTTCGAGACAGGGTTTCTCTGTGTAGCTTTGCGCCTTTCCTGGAACTCACTTGGTAGCCCAGGCTGGCCTCGAACTCACAGAGATCCGCCTGCCTCTGCCTCCCGAGTGCTGGGATTAAAGATGTGCGCCACCACCGCCTGGCCACAAAGTGTATCTTTATGTAATTCAGCCCTAGAGGGGTAGTAGTAGAGCTGACCTAAGTATGAGTTTTCCAGCCCTTAACTCATGTGAGGTCTCCACATGGTTTTTGTCGCAGCTTTAGTCCTGTTGGCTATTGTTTATTGTTCAAGTACTTTCATGTGGGGGGAAGACAGTTATAAAAAACTATAGAATCACTGTATGGATGGCAGGAAAAGCTTGTCTTACATTTACATACATATAAAGAATGTTGAGATGGAGAGATGGCTCAGAAGTTAAGAGCACTGGCTGCTCTTCCAGAGGTCCTGAGTTCAATTCCCAGCCACCACATGGTGACTCACAACCGTCTATATATGAGATCTGGTGCCCTCTTATGGCATGCAGGCATACATGCAGGCAGAATACTGTATACATAATTTAAAAAATCAGGCCTCTTACTGTCTTGGTTTGGCTAACATTCTTTTTTTTTTTTTTTTCCTTTTATTTTATTTTACAATACCATTCAGTTCTACATACCAGCCACAGGTTCCCCTGTTCTCCCCCCTCCCACCCCCTCCCTTTACCCACAACACACTCCCCATTCCCACCTCCTCCAGGGCAAATTCCCCGAGGACTGCGATCAACCTGGTAGACTCAGTCCAGGCAGGTCCAGTCCCCTCCTCCCAGACTGAGCCAAGCGTCCCTGCATAAGCTCCAGGTTTCAAACAGCCAGTTCATGCAATGAGCACAGGACTCGGTCCCACTGCCTAGTTGCCTCCCAAACAGATCAAGCCAATCAACTGTCTCACCTATTCAGAGGGCCTGATCCAGCTGGGGGCCCCTCAGCCTTTGGTTCATTGGCTAACATTCTTATCTGTGGACCAATAACTTGAATCAAGATGAATGGCACTGTAGCTGTCAGAAGTAGGTTGGATGTTTGCTTCTATGGCTAGGGGTTGTAATTAGCTGCCCTTCGTAAATGTAGGTGGGCCAGGAGAGGCACAGTATCTACCAAAGTAAGGGTGGGAATTCCTCCTAGGAACAGGAAGAATAATGGCTAGACACATAAAAGGTTGAATCTCTGTTTTTAGAATTAATGTAGTTTTCTGTGTCTTTACTCAGCGATGGACAGCCTAAGCACAGAGCTATGTCCTACCCATCCGGGTGCTTCTTGTTTGTATCCCAGCAGTACCGGGCACAAAGGATGTGATAGATACAAAATTTGTTATGGGAAGATGCTGTTGAGGTGGAGTAGACAGGAAAGTATTTGGAGGCAGAAATGTGCCCGTGGTGATCTCTTTGTATAGTTACTGCCAAAGTGAAAGAAGTGTTGAGTAGACCACAGTGTATGTCTCTAGCTGAACTATTGCTATAGGTAGGTGACTATGTCAACCAACCTTGGCTTGCTGTCAACTCATAATCATTGTTTGTTTATTGTTTTTATGGTTATGGGTGTTTTGCCTGCATATATGTCTGTGGACCACATGTCTACCTAATGCTCACAGAGGCCAGAAGATGGTATTTACATCACATACAGTTATGAGCTACCATGTAGGTGCTGGGAATTGAACCTGGGTCCCCTGCAAGAGCAGCAGGTACTCTTAACCTCTGAGCCTAGTTCTTCAGCCCAGGATCATGCTTTTAGATTTCTAAATCAGGTTCGATAAAGAGGTACATCAAGAAAACAAGGGAATACTGTAGATGTAACTAACCGTCTTATTAAATAAGAAACACAGAAACAATGTAAAAGAGAAAGCCGAGAGGTCAGAGCTCAGAGCTAAAACCTCACCCTTCCGCCTGCGGTGTCCCAGCTTCCCGAAAGAGGGCTACTTCCTGTCTGTATGCCTTTTTTTATAGTATATTGTTCTGCCTTCTCATTGGTTGTAAACCCAAACACATGACTGCCTCGTCACTGTCTGAATGTACGGTCCCCTAGGTCTTAAAGGCATATGTCTCCAATGCTGGCTGTATCCCTGAACACACAGAGATCTATGGGATTAAAGGCGTGTGCCACCACCGCCACACTCTTGCTATGGCTCTAATAGCTCTGATCCCCGGGCAACTTTATTTATTAACATACAATCAAAATCACATTTCAGTACAATTAGATTACCACCACAGAATACCAGAGAGGAATGCCAGGAGGAAAGGGAAAGGGACTCTTGTAGAAACGTAGCCACTAAGAAATTAGGAACAAGCACAGAGAAGGCATTGATAGTGAGCTAGACTCAGCCATAATTTCACAGTGTTGGTACACATTTCAGAACATCATGTTATACGCCATAAATAACACACATTTTGTTAGCTGAAATAAAAATATTAAGTATGATTTTAGGTTGAGCAAGAAAATTTGGATGCCCCTTAAAGCTCAGTGCAGAACAGTAAATACATTAAAACAAAACTCAAAGAAGTTAAAAACAGACTGATGGTGTTTTTATATACTGTGTGTAAATATATTTATTAAATTGGTCAAATTTTGCACGGAGGGTAAGTATATATGAGATACAACTCTGCATACTGGTATGTTTAAACGAATGTTAGAAAGCAAGTACCACAGGGGTAGAATAAGGCATTACAAAAGAATTGGGGACTGAGGAGATGGCTCACTGGGTAAGAGTGCTTGATATGTAAACATGAAGACCTGAGCTTGAATCCCCAGTACCCACGTAAAAACCAGCCATGGTTAGAGATGCCTGTATCCCTGGCATTGTGGGGGGATGGGGGAAGAGACAAGTGGACCCTGCAACCTCAATAGCCAGCCAATCTAGTCAAGATGGCAAGCTTTGGGTTCAGTGAAAGACTTTGTCTCAAAAAATGAGGAGAACAGCAGAAGATAATTGCCATCCTTCCTTGGCCACAACATATGCACCTGCACACTTATGTACACACCCCCAACAAGCATTGGTGTTTGTTAATTGTACCAAGTGCTCATAGTCATCTTATATTTTCTGTTTCTGTGTTGATTAAAAGTTGAAGATTTTCTTATGATCTTAAGATAAATTGACCAGTGGTCTTTTGCAAATTATGTGGACTCATGGTAGTTTTATAGTTACTAATATTTCATTTTTCAAATTTTCATTTACTACTGTTTGCCTGTGTGATGTGTGACATACACATAAAAGGGCACATGTGTGCCATAGTGTGTGCAATAATGTCAGAAGACAGCTTTCAGGAGTCAGTTTTCTTCTTCTACTATGAATTTTGGAAATTGAACTTGGTTAGTTAGGCTTACTCATGCTCAGCAAAGGTAAAGGCAACCTGATTGTGTATCCTAGTTAGCTTTGTTAACTTGGTAACAGCCTACAGTCATCTGATACATGAGCCTCAGATGAGGAATTAGTAGATTAGAAGAGCCTCAGTTGAGGAATTGCATAGTTTAGATTGGCCTATGGGTATGTGTGTTTTGGACTGACTTGATTATTAATTGATATAGGGGGGACCCAGCCCTCTGTGGGCAGTACCATTCCCTGGGCTATACAAGAAAGCAATCTAAGCATGGCTCTGAAAGGGGGAGCCAGCAAGCAGTGGTCTTCTGGTTTCTGCTTCAATGTCTGCCCTGACTTTCCTCAATTATAGACTTACCTGGGCACGTAAAGCCAAATAAACCTTTTTCTCCCTAAGTTGCTTTTGATCAGAGTGCTTTATCACAGAAACAGAAAAGAAACTAAGATGGAAGATGAGAACAGACTCCATAAAGTTGCCTCTGACCTCCATGTTTACTGTGGTACACCTGCCCCCCCCCTTTCACACAATAATTAATAAATAATTTTAAATAATTGAGTTTGTAAGCCAAGTGTGGTGGCAGCACACACACCTTTAATCTCAGCACTTGGGAGGTAAGGGCAGTCAGATCTCTGTGAGTTCAAGGCTAGCCTGGTCTACAAAGCGAGTTCCAGGACAGCTAGGGCTGTTATACAGAGAAAGCCTGTCTCAGAAAACCAAGTGGGGAGGGGATTGAATTTTGAAATTTTTGGTGTGTGTATGTGTGTGTGTGTTGGCAGGGGGTGTTTTGAGACAGGATCTCATTTTAACTGTCTGGCCTGGAACTTGCTATGTTAGACCAGTCTGCCCTCAATTTACAGAAGAGACCTGCTTGTCTTTGTTTCTCAAGTACTGGGATTAAAGGTATGGCTCACCACATCCAGCTGTGGTTTGGTTTTTCCAACTAAAATTCAGAATGTCTTACTGGCTTTCACATAAGCTCTGGAATGCTGGTCTCGCTTCCTTGTATTGGTGCTGATTTTCTGAACGGGACAGAGGAGACAGAGCTGAGCAGAATCAGCGGCTTCTGTTCCCTAGGCTGTCGCTCCAGAGCACCGGTGACTGAATAAGGTCACCATACTACCTTTATTCTGCAGCCATGTCTGCATTCTCAGATTATACAACCCCTTCTCCAGTGTTTTATCTAGAGGTTGGTTGATTTTCACTGAGGAGCAAAGCAAGGCTAGGTGAAGAAAAGTCGAGACTTCAGTCTTCCTTTAAAAAAAAAAAAGATTTTTCTCTCCTGCTTAAAAATTTCATACATTTTTCTTCTCAATTTTGAAGTGAGAGAAGAGATGACAAAGTGTTTATTACCAAGAGAAATAATCCTGGTGAAAAATTGTCTTTGCTATATTGTCTTGGGGGTTTGAGAGAAGACCAAAGAAAAAGGAGTATATCTTCAGTTTTATTGTTTGGAATTTACAATCACAAAGTAGTCCAGGGTCATTTCCCAACACTGTGGCATAATACATATATACACATATTTAGAAAAATTACAAAATGTTCTTTAAAAAATTATGCTGTAATAAGATTTCTTATTTACTGGCCAAGAATAAAAATATACCTCAAATGCACCTTTATTTTTTTACACAGTCTTTTTGACATTTCTAACTAGTCTATACATTCGTAGAGCTGAAGGCATTGTTTTACTGCAACAAACTTCATAAAAGGATTGGAATTTTTTTTTTTTTTTTTTTTTTTTTTTTTTGGTTTTCGAGACAGGTTTTCTCTGTGTAGTTTTGGTGCCTGTCCTGGATCTTGCTCTGTAGACTGGGCTGGCCTCGAACTCGGCTTTGCCTCCCAAGTGCTGGGATTAAAGGCATGTGCCACCGCCACCTGGTCTAGGATTGGAAATTTTAAAATGTTGTGTCAAGAGTACTTAACATTTGTAAACACCAGGAAATGTGTCCTCTGTTCAGACGTCTAGCTGCTGTTTCGTGGCTAAGGTGAAGGCTCCCATTTCTTGATTACCCTTGGTCACAGGACCATCTTGGTCAGGTATTCTGTGGGCATAGATTATTTCATCAGTCTGCGTATCTCTTGGGCATCGCTTAGGGCTCACTGTCCTGTTGGTACTCTCATATCTGGACTGGAGTACGCCTTACAGTGGTTGCTTGGGATTTGAGTCTCAGTGACATCCAACATTTATGTACACCGCTTCTTGCAATCACTCTTGCCTTCCAGAACGCTTGATCTTTCCATGATGTACATAGTGTGACTAGATTGAGAGCTGTGTTGGCATCTGGGGCAGGACAGGTGCAGGTTTAGAATTGCAGTTCGTTTTAGAAAGCTCTCTCATGACACCTCCATGTGAGGAAGAAGGAAGGAGAGAGGGGGCAGGGCTTTTGGAATCCCACAAGAATTAACAAGAACCAATGTTACGCTTTGGAATCATGCTCTGCTCCTTTGCAAGTGTTTATATAACACATGTAAATGCCCATCCTCTCTCCTGCGATGTACCAGTCCTGGGCACACCCTCCCTTCCCTTTCTCCGCTGCCCCCTGACTAACTGCCAGTGTGTCGATGACTCATCAAAGGCACATGGTGTTGTAAGACAGGATCCTGTCCAGGATCCAGTCTTTCAAAATTGGTAGACAACAGAAGCCCGAAAGAAAGGGGTGTATGGTGGGCAGAAATAAACCAGAGATTTGTCATCTGGGGCCATCGGCAGGAAGAAAGGAGACTTGATGTAGGAGGGACTATTGGATTTGAGGTCAAAAGACCTAGACAGGTCTTAAATGTATCATTTGGGGATATATGGCCTTGAACATGTCAATCCTTTCTGCTAACGTATCACACAGAAGAACCAACACTTATCTACAAAAATTTCCTTGTAAATTATAACAGTTTTTGTTTGTGAGAGTCTTGATGTCTAGCTGACTAGCTCAAACTCTATATAGGTCAGGCTGACCTGGACCTTGGCAGCCATCCTCCTCTCCCTCCCAAGTGCTGTGACTACAGGCATGCGCCACCACAGCTGGCAATGATCAAGTTCTATGTAAACATTAGTTGTTTGATGGATTAGAAATGAATAGAAAGTGAAGAATTATTTTTGTGGTTCAAATCCGTTACGTGGATATGTAAATTACATCTAGTTGTTTTCTTCCCCCACTCCCGAAAAGAACCCTGTTGGTTCAGACTTTCTATCTGCTCACTGAGTTGCTGGCCCTGACAAACGATGTTCTAGTTAGTTTCTTCCTTGCGAAGTGCTCTGAGCGTCGGCTATGAGCCTTGAGGATGGTAAACACCATTACAAAGCCAGGTCTCCAGAGGCAGATTTGAATATCACTGGAAGAAAAATGTAGTTTGACATCAAGGACAAGGAGACTTCCTGTTCATTATTGGTACAAAACAAGGATCACTGCACAAAATGAAAGAATTACTAAAGGAAAGCTTCCCTGGTAATGACTTCCTGCAGAGAACTTGATCCGCCCTTCAACGGCTGGGTAAACTACTTGCATTTTTGAGATGTATTCAGAAACCACGCTGATATCTTGGTCACCTGGAAAAAAACACATACATTATTTTAACTCTTGAAAAATGATCTATTAGCAGTAGGAAGGGAAATAAGGTCTCTAAAGCCTTTGAAATTGAAAAGAGAAGACACCTTTTCATTCCAGGATAAAGCACCTCAGAAGACTTTTTGTCTTCTGGTAATTTTAAGTGCAATGAATCTGATTGCTATCTCATGTTCCAGATGTGAACTTCAGCACAGTGTCATTGGGAGGGGTGCAGTTGTCTCAGCTCTAAGGTTTCTAAGAGGTTGTTGGCACCACAGCTGTCATCTATTCCAGAACCAAAGGCACTGGGGACCTGGGCCACGAGTTAGTTGAGAAACAAAAGTGACTTTCTCATGCTGTCTGCTCAAAATTATCCTCACACACTGGATGATGGGACATTGGAGCTTTCATTCCCAGAAGAGGATGAAGAAATAGCAAACCCATGACAACCCCCAAAAGTCTTACAATTATTTAAATTACTCTATGTGGATGTGTTCATTGAAGGTACTTAATACCTGGCACTTTTAATACACAATAGTTTACTGTAAAGGAAAAAAAAAAATCACAGGCCATTGTGATGGCACATGCCTTTAATCCCATCCTGTGGGCAGGAGGATCTCTGTGAGTTCCAAGCCAGCCTGGTCTGCATAGCAAGCTCCAGGCCCGCCATGACTACACAGAGAGACCCTGCCTCTAACAAACAGCGTGCCTCCCCTGGGGCTGGAGAGATGTGAACACGCGTGCCAGGTAAGGAACAGCACAACACTCCTCAGTATTGTGCTGTTGTTAGCAACCTCCACAGCAGGAGGCATGGGGTCCCTTTCCTGTCTTGTCCCCCTCTGCCCAGTTCTCTTGTGCTGAACACCTTTGGGAACAGGAGGGGAAGAGACACTGGTGCTTACCAGAGTCATGTTTTAATAATTCATCTTTTATCATCTGGAATCCATCTCCACCACTGGCGAGGTAGCTCGGGAGCGTCACTTTATACACTTTATCCATTTCCAGAGGCTCATAAGTGGGCACTCGACACTTGGTACAAAGAACATCTAATTGCACCACTCTGTTCCAGGGTTTTCGGGTAAGATCATATACCACATGGATTCCTAGAAGAGAAATGTGTCCATGTTTTTGCTGAATCCAAAGGGACTTTTGCCTATGAAAGGGATTTTGGCCAAATCTAGAATTGGGATACTAGGCTTGTGTTACTTTAATTCCTGTGTGAGTGAAATTAAACCAGGGGAATGTTGGCAATGGTGTAGCTACCCTTAGTTACCTTCATCCTTGAGGCCTCCAGTAGATGGGAGAAACACTGAAGGAGAACAGACCCTCAGAAAAGAAAGGGTGATTATAATCCCGAACTCATTGGTCCAGTAATGACTGACTTGGAAAATGAGGTGTGCATTGTTGCGAAATGCAATGGAGTATTTGCAACAGTCTTTGAAGACTGAATGTAGTCATTCTAATCTGGAGATTTTCACCAATACTCTACTCAGCACTTTGCTAGAACATCACAGGTCCTTGGCTCTGCCCTGGGAAAATGCTGTGTGTCAGGGTTACTCCCCACACAGCAGGCCAGGGTCACCTCCCAGACAGCAACACCCATCAAGCAGTTCCATGAACTAAAATGAAAATGAAGCTTGGAGCTCCCAGCCTGTGGAGGGCCTGGAGCAGCAGGATCTCCACACATTTGAAGTCAGGCTGAGCTACATAGTGTGGGTCTATCCCAGAGTACACATATTGAGACTCTGTCAAAAAAGGGGGGGGGGCAAACAACATACAGCCAAGCACAGTGGGACATAACTGTAATCCCAGTATTTGGGAGAACACAGAGGCAGGAGAATGGGCAGTTAAAGGCCAACTTTGACTACATAGTGAGTTTGAGGTCATTCTGGACTACATTAGATCCTGTCTCAAAATGAACAAAGCAAGATTAATAAAAAGTGAGAAAATGAGGCCACAAAATTATTTTGGAGTAAAATAAGATTACTATTTTAAGGATTAAAACTCTGGATTATGGAATTGATCCCTAAGAAAAGCATTTCAGAATCTTTAAGGAGCTGGGATGTAGCAGTGCTAAAAAGCATTTTCCCCAGCATGCATGAGGCCCCAAGTTCAATTCCCAACAGCACAAAATAAACAGGAAAATGTTTGCCTAGCATGGGTTTACTCTCCAGCACTCCCCACCCACCCTCAATGAAGAAGCCTTTAGCAATACCAGGAACATTCATTTCCATTCTTCACTGCAGTCAGAGAGAAAGCAGGCCAGGGGTTGGTGACATGCCTTCCCCCAGCAGGATTAGAGGAGACTGTCTCTGCTTCTACCTTTTGTTCCTTTGAACCCTATTATAGTCCCAGGCAGCTAACAATAACGGAGAGAGCTTTTGCTTCTGTTTAAAAATGTTTCCTGCACCCACAAGATTCCAACAGAAAGGCCTCATGCCAGCTGATCTGCTAGTGTTCAGGAGGTCAGCTCCCATGGATGCCCTTGTGATCTCCAAATTAGGGTTGGCAAATACTACTCATTGCCAGGGGTTTGGGTCTGACCTCAACCTATCCTCAATGACTCCAGGAGTCCATAGTCATTGAAAGATGGGGTTGCCTGTGAGAAAACCCCAAGTCTAGCCACAGAGTTAAGGAGCTGAGCCAACCAGGAAGGCCTAGATCACTGGACAATGTGCTCTGCAGGATGTGCCACTTACCACCCACTTGCAGGAACTCCCCAGTGGACTGGCCATAGCGATGCACGCTGTGCTCAAAAGCCTTCTTCAGGGTGGAACCTTTTATTTGGACCAGGTCAAACGTCCCTCCAAAGGGCAGTACAGCAGCCAGATTCTCCCATGTGATTGTGCCTTAGGTAGTTAAAAATGCATCAGGAGAGAAAAAAAGTTGAAGGAAATGCTTACCCAGAGACTGGCTCCCTTGGGCTGAGGGAGTAAAGTGGGGGAGGGAAGTACACTTTTGGAGGGAGTGTACTGAAAGATTCTGCCCTGCTGTCTACCACAGGGCAAGGGGGTTGAGCCTGCAAAGGACCAAGTTCACTCTTCTCAGCCCTGGATCTCCTGGTTTGGGCTGGATCTTCAGTAGTTGGTTAAACATTGCTCAGTTGTACACAGGCAGTGTGTTCTAGCCACCTGCTCTATTATCTGAAATGAGCTTGGGGCTTTATACTGATGGGGTTCAACAGTATGTCAGCAAGGGCTCCAGCAGAGCCTTAAGTACCTGCCTAGTGGATTTGTTTTAATGTGTGATAGGACCTTGGGCATCTGCAAATATATAAAGTGTGTCTTTGAGATGTCCTTTCCAGCATAGGAGGTTAATGAGTTGGTCTTTTTCTCTCTAGATGTAAAAATGTTCAATATATTTTATAAAGCAGCAACAATTAATAGCTTTGCAAGTGGGAGATTTAGATCAAGCTGAGATTTTGCATCTGTGTGAATACATATGAGAAGGAATGTGTGTCCTTTTGCCGAAGCACTGGACTTGAGTCACAGCTAACACAAGCTTAAAGGCCCAGCATTTTGGTGTGTGGCTGGCAGCAGAGGGTGCTGTGGGCACAGTCAGGGAAGAGACAACATGGGCAGCTGAGGAAGTGGGCCCAGGTGCATACCGTTGTTCTTCTCATCAATGGGGGACCGGATGCCACCTCCATTTAAAATGCACATGGACACATGGTTCCAGAACATTTCATCTGGGTGTCGGAGGTTGTTGTTAATCTACAATAGTAGCA
Organism: Peromyscus maniculatus bairdii; assembly: GCF_049852395.1. NCBI lineage: Eukaryota > Metazoa > Chordata > Mammalia > Rodentia > Cricetidae > Peromyscus > Peromyscus maniculatus. The sequence continues at coordinate 76,076,444 of NC_134858.1, forward strand.
GAAATTTAGTTACTTTGGGTCTTCTTTCTTGGTATCAGTTCCAGGAATCTGGTTATCTCTACTGAGCAAAACAAAGTAATCATCCCCTACTCCCAAGTGCCCAGAGCTTTCCCAACTGTAACTAAAACTCATTGTGTACATTATTAATCATAAAATGATTATTAGGCTATCTTCTATTAGCCTTCAGTAAGTCAGAAGCACAAGCATATTTTACAAAGCACACACTCAGTTACAGCAAGTAAAAATGCGTGCTTTTGTTTATTTGTTTTGAGCCAGGGTCTCTCTATGTAGCTCTTGCTGTTCTATATAAACCAGGCTGGCCTCAAACTTGGAGAAATCCTCCTGCTTCTGTCTCCTGAATGTTGGATTAAAGGCCTTAAACCTTTTGTTTTTTTTAGGTTTGTTTATTTTATATTTTAAGTGCATGAGTGTTTTGCCTGCATGTATGTATGTGAACCATGTGTGTGCCTGTGGAGGTCAGAAAAGGGCGTCAGATCCCCTGGGACTGGGGTTACAGATGGTTGTGAGCCACTGTGTGGGTGCTGGGAATTGAACCCAGGTCCACGTACTCTCAAGCTCTGGGCCAGCTCTCCTGCTTCAAAATGTTTGCTTTCTAAAACAAGCACAAGAGTAAAAGTTATGTTTACCCCAGCCTCTTTGACAGAAAGGGTAAGTGCTGGTAGCACCCTGGGGTGTTTCTAGATTTTTGTCTAGATGTTTCTGTCTGGTTGTTTCTCATACTGATGTCACGGTGCTCAGTAGCCACCCTGGATGGACCTCATCTTGGAGGGCGCTCATGCTGTCACTCACTCAGCCAGAGTTTGTGGAGTGTGGTTGTATCACAGACACTGACAGCAGCAGGATGCTCACACAGACAGGCTCCCCATGGGTGAGCCTGTGAGAGCAATAATCCAGCCTAGAGACCTTTGCTCAATGTAGCCCCATGAAGCCACTTTGGCCAATTAGCCCCACAAAAATGCTCTTCATGAATGATCTTGCTCTAGCCAGAGACTTTACCATAACTATGTCTTGTCATTCTGGGCTTGGGAAAGAAGTGCAAGTTACATGAGGCCCATGTTCTTTAGAGCCGAGAGGACAAATCAGGGAAAAATTGTCCTGCCAAGTCAGGCCCAAGCAGATGTGCTTGATCTTCTGTGTCAACATCTGGCAGCGGCAGGGGGGTGGGGTGGGTTCCTATCTTCAGATCATCTTACAGAAAGAAACACCCCAGACTTAGACATCTAAGAAAGACATATTTTAAAAGGTTGTAGTCCTTGTAAAGCAATAAAGTGATGGTCTTCTAGTCTCTCCTTGCCTCCTCGCTAAGGTGTTGAGTGTGAAATCAGTCACACTTCTAGCTTCTGTCTGGGTACCAAATGGATCAAAACCCCCAATTTTACTGCCATCACTTTGTCCCTCGTTGCATCTATCTTCTATCTTCCTTTCGTCCCTCCCTAGATGCAGGTGCTCTGCCCCTGCAGATGGCTCACCATAGCATCACAGATCAGGTTGCCCATGTTGCATTCTCTGAAGCGGCATGACTGAGTGGAGCCGTCCAGGTAGACGATTGTTCTCCCCAGTTCCTGGGTAGAATAATTATCCAGCTTTATCCTCCATTGGTTAATGTCTGCTTTGATGGTTGGATCTAGGACAGGAAGGAAGGACATCAGAAAGGTGCACATGAGAGGAAAGGCCTGTCATTAAAGCAGATCTCCTAGTGGGTAAATGCTAGAGAAATCAAGTGTTGTCAGGCTTCCCTCCTGAGAGTATGCATTAGTACATTTGTGCGTTTTGGTTTTGGCTATGAAATTCCTTAGGACTATTTATTTCTTTTTCTGACATTAATACCTGGGTGTTTCTTACCTCAAGGATGCTTTTGAGCATCTTAGCATCAACTCAACATGTAGATGAGCACATGTCAGCCCACTTAGGATGACACCATGGTGGTGTCATGAGCATTGAAAGGCTGGGCAAGTACAGAGGATCTTCTGAGGGTATGGTTCCCAGCTTATTTCCTCTCTAGCTGTTGAAGAACCTATGTTGTGACCACAGACTCTCCTGGGTACAGTGAGACCTCCCCGCCCATCCTTCTGAGCAGACAGTGAATAGAAAAGGGCTGGTAGAATCACAGCAGCATGCTCACGAATACTATGTGAAAATGGATAATGGCATAACGATACTTTCATTCTGAGTCTCAAAACAAGAGGTTCTTCTTGACAGATATGCTGTGTACACTATAACTCTAGCCTGGGCTATATATGGAGAAGCTCTTCTTAGAACAAAAACAAAACAACAACAACAACACAAAGAGGTATTTCCTTGTCTCATGAATGAAGAGGCTATGGCCCACAGGACACTGTCCCTGCCTCTTGTTAGATGGGCCAGGTTTTGAGCAATACTCTATCCTATTTGAATTGCTTTCCTTCAGCCTTCTGCTCCTCTCTAGACAGGAGCCCACAGTGGCTTTTGCCTCCCCAGATTAAGCTTTTGAAAAGCAGAAGGAGCAGTCAGTGGTGCACTGAGCAGACTTGGAAAAGCAAATGAGGATTTGGGCACTGGCAATTTGAAATTTCCTTACGAATGAAGGGAGTAAACACAAGGGAGAGACTGAATTCTCCACCAGTTTTACAGTCATGTCCTGGGACAAAACAAAAGGAAGAAGGGGACGGAGGACCTAGCCAAATAACTTGTCAGTTGTTAGACTCTCCCCAGATCTCACCTTCGGGGATGCTGCTGTTCAGAAGAATGGGGTTTCCGTGTGAAGTGATGACATTCCCTTTGTCATCAAACTCAACCTTTAGATAGCCCAGGTATTTGCCGAAAGCATAGGCCTGGACCACAGGAACCTTCCGGCCATCATCGGAGGTGACTATGAATGGGTACTTGCCGGCAGGCACTTCTTTGGAAGGCGGGTTTCCTGAAATAAAAGAGGCAAAGTTGATCAAGTCAGCCTTGGCACATGGCAGGCCGCTGGCTGGATGACAGCGAGTTTTAGCTTGATGACTGGCCATCTGCTACTCTACATGGCTGGTCTTTCAGAGGCCCCGTGGGACGTTCGTCACTGGTTCCAAATGCCCTTTGGCATACAAATCCTGCCATTCTCCACTCAGTGGGCATTTACTAAGCTGTTTCAAAGTCTAGGGCATTGTGCCTGGTGATCTGATGTGGGTCATACAAAAACACAATACTGCCAAGATTATCCCTCTTCCATGCAGACTCTGTCTGTTCCCCCTGGCTGGATCAAGCCATTTGGATGGACTTCAGTTTTCCTGCAAAAGCCTCCTGCTGCTGCTTCCCAAGGGCTAGGGTTACAGGTGTGCACTACACTGCCTGTCATAGGGCGAATGTGGCTGTTCCTAAACACACCTGAGAATTCAGCAGCAAAACAGCTCTGTTGTTCCACCTCTGTTCTCATTGACAACTGTAAGCTCTAGAGAATGCCTTCATCTTGTAAGAGACCAACAAGCAAACACCTCTCCAGCTAACCTTTACATCAGTAAAGTTCTGCAGGCCTTTATCTCACAGGGGGCCACAGGAAGAACTCGGGAGCCTTGATCACCGAGAGGCCTCCTTGTTTGCCTGAGGGTCAGAGTGGCCACAGAAGAGGCATGATGCCCAGCATCTCATCACTTGCCAAGTTTAATTTCTTACCAGGACTTAAATTTATTTTTAAGCTTTTATTTTTGTCGGGTGTGGGCGATCATGTGTGTGGGCCCCAGGAGTCAAACTCAGGTCCTCAGGCTAGGCAGCAGGCATCTTTACATTTGTGCTAAGCCATCTCATGGACCTGTATGTTTAAGTTAACGTCACCTCTCCTTGATGACTGTGCTTCATTTGCTTTGATTTGCTTCTGAAAAGCAATCTGGCTTTGACTTTATAATCCTCCTGTTTCAGCCTCCCACATAAATGCTGGGATTACAGGTCTGCCCTAGTGCATGATTAATGATTCATACCGAATGTCTGTGGAAGTGGTATAACAGTTTGGGCTGCTTGGAATCAGATTATGAAATTGATACCCTTGGTCCATTTTATTTTTGTTATCCACTACACACATGGCTAGTCTCTCCTACCGGACGTTTACAGAAGGTGCAGAGAACTTCAGTACATGATTTATTTCACATATGAATCAGTTCGGAGAGGAGGCTGTGACTATAATTACATTTAGTTCTCCAAGCTTCCCACGAAGCAAGTCATGTTAACTGTACTTACAGACAAGAAGAGTGACTACCATAGCAGATACCCAAGGGCACATACTGGAATGTGATAGGGAGTTGACTGAAAACCAAAGGTGTGAGACACTGACCTGCCCTTTCTCTTCGGCCTAGAGCAGCCTGCTGTGGGTTATTCTCAGTGGGTAAGCTGGTTGGCACAGACCGCTTACAAAATTACATGCAAAGCCAGGTGTATACCTTTGCATTCCAAGCTCTTTCAGGCTCTTTCTATTTACCTAAGAAAAGGTGGCATGCTATGAAGAACTTACTTCTGCCCTGTCAACTTCGAAGACACACAAGCATTGCCAACACCAGCTTTACACAAGCAGGGGTAGCCGCTTCCGGTGTTAACATTCCGCTCTTCATGCAGATGAGCTAAGACGTGGCAGAGCCACAGGGAGGAGGGACACTACAAATCTAATCCTTCTCTTCCTCTTCTGTGTGCCTTTGGGCAAGGGTAGACCCTGCCCTTCACTGGAGGGACTAGGTATTTACAACAGCCTCTTCCTAACCTTGCCAAGGCTTCCTCTTCTGGGCAATGTTTGGAAAGCTGCAATATCCCGAATGTCCACAGTGTGGCAGAGAATCTCCTATCCAAGTGGAAAGGGGACTAAGGAATTGCAAGGATCAGGCATCTCGTGGTTTCTTGGAAATTAAAAGGAATGGCAAGCCAGACTTTTTGCTTTGTTTTGTTTGTTGTTTGCTCATTTTTTTTTTCCTCCCACGGAAATAGCGTAAACAGATTGTTAAAAGTTGGGAACCTGACAGTCGTGTCAAATGCTTCATTAGCTCAGCAGCACTCTGCAAAACCAGCACCCATCTGGTAGGGAGTACCTACTCTCCAGCTCAGAAGAGTCTTGATGTTCCTTTTCTGAGAACAAAAGATATGCCAAGGACATCTCACACAGGCCGCCAGGGAAAGGCAAAGTGCTTCCCTTGTGGTTGAGGTACTATCAGGGCTGGTAGCTAATCCCTGCTTCTGCCAAGGCCGAGCCCTCTTTACTCCGCCATGCGTTTGGCAACTCCAGGAAACCACTGGCAGGGAAAACAATCCAGGGCTTCATGTTTCCCACACCGTTCTACGCTATTCAGCCAAAGACCTAAAAAGTTTATGACTTTTTGCAGTGCTGGAGGTCAAACCCAGGGCCTGTGTGTGCTCGAAGAACACAACCACAGTTCTACACCTCCAGTCCTTCAGCCCAAGGCTCTTAACACCTAAAATATTGTCTCCACATGACATGACGCCACTCCTTCCTCCTTAGGTATGTGGCTTATCATCTTGGCATGAGAAGTGTCTATAGACTGTGTTCCAGTAACCAAGACAGGACTCAACCTGAGTGGCCGAGGTGCTGGGGATACACATGTGGACATGGTAAACCCTGCATTTCCCAGTACCTTGTTAGTGTCCAAAGGGACTTCAGCAGGGTACTTTCCTCAATCAAGGAATGGATGATTCAAACTGGAGTCTGGACAACTATCAGATGTAGTTGGAGAATGTAAAAACATATTTAAAAATAATATTGTACTTCAAGCTTAAGATTAATGGTTAAGTTTACAGAATACACTGAGTTCTTTTTATTTGTTATACAAATAAAAGCAGTGTTGTAGAATATTTGGAAAAAGAAGAAGAATATTTGGAAAAAGAAGAACAAAATTATTGATTCTTCATTTTTAAACTTCTGAAAATTTAAAGAAAATATATTTATGAGTAGCAATGGGGGGGGGGGGGAATTGGTGTCAGCGTACCCATTAGGAAGAAATTTTTTTTTTTCTTAGTAAAATTCAGTGTTCTCCAGAGAAACAGGACCATGTCCACATATATAAAGAGTGTAGGGGACATAGTCTCAGAATATAAAACTGGGGTATTTCTCTTAGACTTATATTTCTAAGCCCACTTCTGCTTATATTTTACCTTGATCCATCCCTATGACAATTTTTTGGGGAAGCGCTACACCACTGCCATCATTTTTTGTTAAGGAAAGCTTGGGCTCAATAATATGAAGAAAACTATCAGACAGTAATGACTGAACCAGGGAGCAAACTGAACCTGTAAGAGGATCGAGCCCTCTCCACAATCCCAATCCACATTCTAGTGAAAGGAAAAATGAAATCCCGCATGCCAGTCCACCAAACAGCAAAGTTAAGCAGGCCCGAGCCTCCATCCTGTGAAGTACTCAGTGCTCTGGGCCTGGGAGTTCGCAGGAGCTGACCAACTACGCTTGGATAACAGAGCTACCTGCCGTTTATTCACAGTCATTCTTTTCAGAGCTTGGCTTTCAAGAGACTCATCTTGAAAAGCAGTCTCACATAGGATGAGACCACTGACCACTGCTGTGTGCTTGCAAAATGATGTGGCTTTGCTCAAAAGGAAGTGAGTGCTGAAGCTGGGCCAGGCAGAGGCTATCTAAAAGGGCAGGAGTGAGTGATCACTGGAATGAGGAAGGTCCCTGTGCTGACCTAAAAAACACCCAGGGAGATCACTGCTGAGGCCACTGGTCAGACTGCTGCCCTTTGGCTAATTCTCCAGTGCACATAGTAAACCCTGGATGTCAGCAGTTCTTATCAAGTGCCTGGAAACAGTTCCTTGGAGACTTGTTTCTCTGTCCTGTGCATGCGACAAATGTTAAGGCTGCTCTGGAAAGACAAGATTATCTAAAGCCCAGCTTTCCTTCTCTCTCTCTCTCTCTCTCTCTCTCTCTCTCTCTCTCTCTCTCTCTCTCTCCCCCCCTTCCTTCCTTCCTTCCTTTTTTGGGGTGTGTGTGTGTGTGTGTGTGTGTGTGTGTGTGTGTGTGTGTGTGAGAGAGAGAGAGAGAGAGAGAGAGAGAGAGAGAGAGAGAGAGAGAGAGAGGAGGCAGAGGGTGGGATAGGGGTGTCTCACTGTGTATTCCTGCCTGGCTGGTCTGGAACTCACTATGTAGATCAGGCCAGCCTCAAACTCACAGAGATCTGCCTGCTTCTGCTTCCCAAGTGCTGGGATTAAAAGTGTGCATCACTACCCTTGCCCTGTTTTGTTTTGTTTTGGTTTTGGTTTTGTTTTTTTGAAACATGGTCTTATGTAGCCAAGGCTGGCCTAGAACATTCTATGCAGGGGAAGATGACCTCATACTCTTAATCTTCCTGCCTCTACCTCCCAAGTGCTTGACTTACAGGGCTGTTGCTACCACATCTGGCTTAAGACCCGGCTTCTTAAACTGTGTGTGGGTCATGAGCCCCTATGAGGTTGCATGACTGAAGGGAGGGTCATGAAAAACTTGGCAACAGTGAAAGGTTTCTGAACACACAATGACCAAAAGTTAATTTAAAATAAAAAATAGGATGGATCCCTATCTGGGAATGATTACCTGTCCTGCATCTTGGACTTCACTGTAGCCTTGATTCTGAACACATATGTACACCCTGCACCCTACATGAGATCACACCAGGCAGTGCCAATGAATGGTACCCGAGGCTCAGACTTGAGTCTGTTCTATGCTGTGAACTGCATTGTTGCTACTGTACATACAAAATTTTTTGCTCTTATAAAAACATGATTTTGTTATGAAAAAAAAAAGACTTTTAATATATATATCCCTGCCATCATTCCTAAGTACATAAGGAACAAGCTAGTCCATCTTTGGAGTTTATTGCATCAGAGCATGTTTGATTACAAGAAAAAATTGGTGTTTGAATTGCTGGCTTGAGTTTCATAGAAAACATTAAGTTAAGCTTGGTTAGGTCAGAATGTCCAACAGTTTCTGAAATAGCTCTAAACATAATTCCGCCATTCTGTACTATGTACTTATGCAAAGTGGCATTTTCAGGATGGATGATTATAAAATCAAAATATTGATCAACTCTGAAACATTGAAACAACATTGAAGATGCTGAAGTATCAAATATTTAGCCAAAATTTAAATCTCTACATAAAATAAGCAGATCCATCTCATTAGTATTTAAATTTGCTTCATCTTTAATAAATGGTAAAATTATATGCATGCCAAAGAATTATTTTAAAATAAGTTTCTTGCAGTGGTGAGATGTTCAGTGGGTAAAAATGCTTGGACTCCAAGCCTGAGTTCTATCCCAGGAACCCATGGTTGTTCTCTGACCTCACACACATATGCTCTGGCATATGCATGCTCATACCCACAAGTGCACATGTCACATAATAAAACATTTTAAAAAATAAAAACACCTTTGGCAAAAGGGGTTGATGAGTGGAGAAAATTTCAGAAGCTTTGCTCTGAAGGTACGTACTGGAGAGGTGAGCGGTGGCTGCCAGGATGGGATGTGACACAGTTGGCGCAGTATCTACTGAACATGCACAAAGCCCTGGGCTTGATTCCAAGCACTGCATAAAATTGGATAATAGTGGTCCATGCCTGAAACCCCAGCATTCAGGAGGTGGAAGCATGAGGACTACAAGTTCAAGGTCATCCTTGGCTATTTAGCAAGTTCTAAGCCAAGCATGTAACCCTATCTTTAAAGTTCCAGGACAGGCACCAAAGTTACACAGAGAAACCCTGTCTCTAAAAAAAGAAAAGAAAAATACCCCCCCCCCCCACACACACAGAACGAGGAGCCTGGGACATGAGGGTCCAAGAGTGGAATTCTGAAGCTGTCTGCAAATGACCAAGTCTCAGCCTGTCTGAGAAGTGAAGACGTTGAGATGGAGTGGAGGTGACAATCATTCAGGGGATAGGAACAAGATGCTGTGGGCCGGGGGTACTGAATCTATTGTTCACACAGACGTTCTTCCTCACAGGATGAAGGCTGGTGTGGAGAAGGAGATAGGAAATTGGGTGCTAACCACTCGGTGATATGGGAGGGTGCTGGGAAGCCATTGGTACAGTGATAAGAAGGGGCAGGTTGTATGAGCCCCACGGTTTACCATAGTAGCTTGCAGATGTTGAAAGTTCTACAAAAAAAAAAGAAAAAGAAAAAGAAAGAAAGAAAGAAAGAAAGAAAGAAAGAAAGAAAGAAAGAAAGAAAGAAAGAAAGAAAGAAAAACTTCCTAAAATCTTTGTGGGAGCCCGTTCTGGGGTTCCTCGTGGCTTTACCCAGCAGGTCCAAATAGAGGATGATCAGGACCACGGGCCTGAGTGCAGGTGTCTGAGATGGTCTGCACTTGGCTGTGCTGGGGGAGGAGGTCTTTTGCTCCACCCCTTGGCGTCTCTATAAAAACCCTGGACCAGAGACAGTCCGGGCCCGTTGGAATAGGTTCCAGGCCCTCTCGAGGCTATCCTTTATTTTCTATCTGTTTATCTCCGCAAGATTCTCCGCTATAAATCCTTCTATCTAATATTTCCTGCTGCTCGCACTCAAGAAAACTCTGGGAAGCTGTGGGGGTGGTGGGTAAACGCCCCACAGAATGGCGCCATGAACAGGGACTAAAAAGGGACTAAAAAAAAGGGACTAAAGAAAAAAGGGACAAAAAAAGGGGGGACTAAAGACAAATGAACAGGGACTTAAGACAAAGTAATAGGGACTAAAGATAAAGGAAAATAATAGTTTTATTACAGAGTTTTTGGTGAAAGTGCTGAGTTAGCCCTGCCAGTGGAAAGGCATGCCGGTGTTATGGAATATATATATATTTTTATGTATATTTTTTGGGAAGGCAGGCGTTTTATCCTCGAGAGAAAAGGAAAGCGGACTGGAAGGATGTCCGATGCTGCAGCGAAATTCTCTTCTGTCAAAATTTTCTATCTTCTATCCCTTTCTCAATTTCTGTGATAAGTATAAGATATAGGGTAGTAATATAGTTAGGAAAAACTTAGAAGTATAAGATTGTGTAGGAAAAAATAAGTAAGGCAACTAGACAGAAAAACTCAATTTTCTAACTTTGGGGGCTTTGAAAGCAAACTGGGGAAAAAATCTTTCTTTGGGCTTTACGGGAAGTAAAAAAGCTCCTCTTTGAGCTTATGGGGAAGAAAAAGTTTCCTATGGAAGCTTTTGACCTGGGGACAGCTGAAATGCCAAATCCAAGCGGCAGGAGAAAGTAATTTCTCCCTGAGGCAAAAATGGGGGTGTAAGAAGTCAAAGTTTAAAGTTGGGAAGTTTTGGGAGAAGTTGGTCTTTCTCCTGGAGGAAAAAAAATCTTTATAAAACTTTTCTTGGAAAAATTGGGGGGCAAAATCGCTCTAAAAAGCCTTAATCTTTCTCTCTTAAGAAACTTAAAAACTAAAGCCTCTAACCTCTCTCAGAAAGAGGAGAGTAGAATCACCTGAAGATATTAGTATGGGGACCACCTGTGATTAGCTCTAAGGGAAAACAACAAACTTAAGACAGCAAAACCTCTCTAAGTTCTTTCAAGCTTTAACAATCCTCCCTGCAATGCAGGAGGCAGGAACAAGTTTCTAAAAACCCCTTCTAAGCTCTATCTCTTCAACCTAGTAAGACAGTGGGTCAGAGTACCCTGAGGAAAATGCTTGGGGAGAGTAAGGGTGAAGAGCTCCAGAGAGCCCAAAAGGGCAGAAAACTTTGCCCGAGAAAAGCAGAAAAACCAAGCTTTTCTGTTACAGCTGAGCTGAGGCAGCAAAGGTTTTGAGTGAGCATTTCAGAATGAAAAGGTGCTCCTAATTGTCCAATGCAAAGAATCCCCTGAAGCAATGCAAACTTGAACATTGTATCCTCGCTTCTGACCAAAAACCCAGAGGCGACTGGCCAGCGTCTCTGAGTTGGAGTGCATTTCGGGGATACTAGGGTTCCTGCAGTTGTAAACTTCCTGGAGCCACAGAGCTGAGGCAGGAAGGTGCAGGACCCAGGGGAAGATTGCTAATGAACAAACAAAACTAAAGCCAGTGGGAACGGCACAGTTATCCACTTTCCTACAAGTCCCAGGTTTATAGGTCCACAACTGCAAAAAGAAATCTGAGAAAAGCTTTCCTATCAGAGTAAGGACCTTTTTGGGAAAACAGTAAAGCTGAACTGTGTCTGAAGCAGTCGTGCTGCCCAGTCAGAATGCTGTCAGGGGAAAGAGCCCAGCCAGGGCAGAACAGAACTATCCAGGAGTAAAGCTCTCTTTTCTGTCAGAGAAAGCACCTCTTTGAGAAAGCTTTGTTTCAACTGACTCCCTATGAGATGAGGGAGTGTAGCCCTGAGGGGTGATTGCCTCTGGCATAAGCTCTGTCCTTGAGCACCCAGACAAGCAAATGCAACCCACTGGGGGACTAGGCCAGGTGAAGCCCTGATGAGGCACAACACCTGTCCTAATGGGAGTTTAGAGATGGCAAAAACCTCCCTTGTTAGATTATTAGTCTGTACGCAAACCACGCAGACCCCGAAAACAAACGGACTAAAGCCCCTACCTTCAGTAGCAGGGAAAGCTGCCACTGTAGTGTCGGAAACTGTTTCTGGGGTAGAGGGGATAAACTGAGACCAAACTGGGAACTGTCTGGGAGAAAGACTCTGAAGAAACAGAGAAGGGACATAATCCTCCCCAGAAAATATGTGACCTGAAAAAGCTGCTAGAATTTGAGGCAGATTCGGGGGGAGAAAAAAAGCCCCTACCTCCAAAGGCAGCTAGCAGAGGTACAGAGCCGCAGACAGATAGCTGAAGCTCTGCATCTGGGGAAGGAAGGAACAAGCAAAATGAGATAGATCAGCGGGAGAAAATCTCTGAAGGAGCTATGAAAAAGCTGTTGTAAATGATCTTGTTTTTCACTGACTGGCTAAAACAAACACAAGCCCCAAGGAAAGTTGCTATCAGAAATGGCAGCCTCAATGCCGGCTAACGAGGCAGGTGTGGTTCTGATCCAGGGGCCAGTGTCAAATGAAGGAGAGACACCTGTTAAAGCCAGCTGAGGAGAATAGAAACCTCCCAATGTGCCATAGCTGAAAATGTAAAATGCTTGTTCAAATCTCCGGTTGCAAAAGCAAAAAACTTTGTTCAAACCTCCTGGGCAAGAATTTGTAAGCAAGTCTGGTAAAAGAGAACCAGTTGACTCTCAAACCCAAAAAGAACTATGGGAAATGACTGATATGGGAAATGATATAAGGGACTGATATGGAACTGATATTATTATGGACTGATATAAGGGAAATGCATTCTGGGAAAGGTAGTTTTTCCGCTAAAGATGGCGACATTGCCCTGAAACACTTTTGTCAGCTCTAAACTTAAAATACAGCTTTTAAAAGAATAAGGAGGATAATCATCTAAGAGTTTAAATGTCAGTTCCAATGAAAAATTGAAAGGACACGGAACTAGGCGCTTCGCGGTTTGGGGCTCTGTTGGTAAAATGCCTTATTTACCCTAATAGCTGTGCAAAGTTTTTACGGCAGTTGGATGACAAAAAGCTACCTTTAAGAGCAAACAAGTCACCTTAAAATCCTTAAAGCAAGGGAAAGCAGTTTATACACTGAACGTTGTCTTAGATATGAAGAAACTTATGTTGAAATTAAAAAAGTTCTTTGTCTTTTGGACAAACTGCCTGCCATGAGTAATTCCTTTGCAAATCTAATAAGGAGACAAGGAAACAGGCATTCAAAAAGAAATGACTGCTTTCTAGATGGGAAACAAACTTCAGAAAATCTAGCTGTCTTACAAAAGAGTTGCTTTACCTGAAAGTTCCTTATAAGAAATTAATGCTAAATATCACTGCTGCTAATAACATCAGGAGTTAAAGCTAATGAAGTGAAAATACTAAATCCTGAAACTCAAGTGAAATGGAAAGATCCCTGCCCGGGATTATGGAAGGGTCCCGATCCTGCGTTAATAGGGGGTCGAGGACATGTTTGTTTTTTTCACAAGAGGAGAATGAAGCTCGGTGGTTACCGGAGCGTTTGGTAAGGAGTGTGGAACTAAGAAAAGTCAGCTCCAATGACATTTCCTATAAAGGAACCAGAATGAAAGTGGCTCGATTAGTATTCCTGAGGTTTTGTCACTGGTGAATGCAAACAGTGAGGAAATAGAGTTCAGAGTTGTGCCGCTTTTGGTTTTACTAGCTTCTTTGGAAAAATACTTTATATATCACCTAATAGCTGTGCAGTATTGGCGAAGAGCTTTACAGCAACTAAATAAGATAATTTCACCCTCAGCGTGAAGTGAAGTTTTCAGAAGAGCATACCAAAAGTACTGCTGTAATAGAAACGTTTGTCTGAATTGAGGCATTTAGGGGAGCTATTATGAATTTGGGTGAAGGGACAGCCTCTAGTTAAAAAACCGTTTACCGCTGACAGTGCATCTCTGCCTGTCCGGAACTGCTGAGAGAACTCGCAACTTTGGGATGTGGCTTTGTCCTGAGAATGTTACAATCCCCTAGCAACAAGTATCACAACTCTATAATGACAACACTCACTAAATCCCAGTGCTTTATAACAAAGCTAACTATAAACTGTAAACTTTAGAAATGATGTACGTACTTCCTGTCTAGTTAAGAGAATCTTTCTGATAGATGGTGATAATAATTAAGAGTAAGAAGTAGAAAGACAAATATAAGATATGTGAGTTTATAAAAATTCTGTCTTGTTAGATCTGTGTTAAGAAATCTTTAGGTGTTTGCTAAGTTAGATATATGCTAATGGTAGCCTATATAAGTGTGTAAAATAGATCTATAGAGTTCCTTTAAGAATATAAGCTTGTAAGAAGTATCTAAGGTAGTCTTAAGACATGTAGTAATAAGCTTGTAAGATGCTAGTTGTAAATGTAAGTTTAAATAAGAAATAAGATAGAATGGATATAAGTATATAAGAATTAATAAGAAATATATTTGCTAAAGTAGTTCTATAGTTTCCTTAAAGTATAAATAAGTAGATGTTAATATGTTGTATATGAGTTTGTAAAGACGTGTAAATGTTGAATATGAGTCTAAATGCTTTGCAAGGCAAAAATGTTATATGTGAGTTTGTGAAAAAGTGTAAATGTTAAGTGTGAGTCTATTAATGTATATGGTGAAAACACCTGAGACATAGGAGATAGTGTCCTAATAGACTGCAAAGTAGGCAGTCTGAATGGTTTCAAAAGCTCCAGAAGAAGCTAAGAATGGCAGACGCCAGAACCAGCACAAGGCATCCGCAGCTGAGATCCGTGGAATATCAACGCTTACAGAAAAACCTGAGCTAACAGCAAAAACGGTGCGGTTTAAAATATTACTATAACTAAAAAGTTCTGTCTGTGAGAACAAAAGTTGCAGAGACGCTTGTTTGAACAAAAATTAACTGCAAAAAGTTTTGGTTGAAAAAACGTCTCTTCATATTTGGAAGTAAAAGCCTGATACCAAAATTCTTGTTTGAACTTTTTGAACTTAAAATGAGATAAAATTACAAAAACATTTTGGTTATGGATTTCTTCAAATTTGGAAGGCTAGTACCAATATTTATCATTTGAATTTTGGTACTTAAATGAAATGAACAATAGAGATTTCATTGCAATGGGACAATTTTGAGCTTACTTATAGTAATGACCTAGGAACAGTTTTCTGGAATTGGGTTAAAAATGGAACTGTTTAAATGAAGAAATGTATTTCTACTTAGAATCAAGATGCAATTTTGTGTATGCATATATGCTTTATTAATTGGAGATTTATGAATTGTTTTGTGGAACTGTTTATGTAAAAATGGAATTACTTATGAAACTGGTTTTGTGTTACAAATGGAACTGTTTAAACAGAAAAGTTTGGGTTGAGATTTTGCTTAAAAATTATAAAGAAAAGGAGGAGCTATGAGATTGAATTATGTTCGCAGAAACCTATTGATATTAATGCACCCTGGCTTTGTGGAATTGAGGAAATGTTTAAGTTTGATGTGAATACATGGAAGTTTTTCCTATGTTCTGTTAACAAGAAAATTCAAATGACTGAGTTAAAGTTGTAAGACGGAGAAAATTGTTAACTATATATAGCACCATATATGCTAATTCTAATGGTTCTGTTAAGAGTTTGCTTTGAGTTGTAAGATTGAGAGAATTGTGACTATGTATAGCAATATTTGTTAACCTGTTAATGGTAATGATGAAGCTAAGGGATTCTTTAAGTTTGTAGTCGCCTTAAGAGTTTTGGTTTAGAAAGGGCTTGAGGCAGCTAAGACTGCTGTGGTCACCTTGGACCTAATTCAAAAGAGAAATGCCATCTATATCATCCTCTACTCCCATACTGGGAGGTGTAACAGCTATGGAGATTGCTGTAAGCCATTAATAGTTATTTTTTTATATATTAAGAAGGGGGGACCTGTGGGAGCCCGTTCTGGGGTTCCTCGTGGCTTTACCCAGCAGGTCCAAATAGAGGATGATCAGGACCACGGGCCTGAGTGCAGGTGTCTGAGATGGTCTGCACTTGGCTGTGCTGGGGGAGGAGGTCTTTTGCTCCACCCCTTGGCGTCTCTATAAAAACCCTGGACCAGAGACAGTCCGGGCCCGTTGGAATAGGTTCCAGGCCCTCTCGAGGCTATCCTTTATTTTCTATCTGTTTATCTCCGCAAGATTCTCCGCTATAAATCCTTCTATCTAATATTTCCTGCTGCTCGCACTCAAGAAAACTCTGGGAAGCTGTGGGGGTGGTGGGTAAACGCCCCACAAATCTTGAACGGTAAATAGCCTCTGCATGGTTGCCTTTGTAGGGATAGTATATCAGAAAGGAGGGGGGTCACACATTCCCAGTGCTGAGCCCTTTGCTGAACTGCAGACAGAAACTGATGTCTGCACTTGTCCAAGACCAAGACTTAAAGAACCAAATGTCCAGTTCAACTACTGGGAGGCAGACAGGAAGCAGCTCCTTAGAAGTCTCTTCAAGAATCATAAAGACACTGGGTGGTGGCGGCACACACCAGCACTCAGTGACAGAGGCAGGTGGATCTCTGTGAGTTTTAGGCCAGCCTGATCTACAGAATGAGTTCCAGGATAGCCAAGGCTATACAGAAAAACCCTGTCTCAAAACAAACAAAACAACAACAACAAAAGCCCACAAAGACAGGACAGTCCTTGGCATGCCCGCTGCAGATGCCAACTTGAACTCATTTTCCTACTTTTTCATGGACCACTTTGTGACTTCAGGATGTAACGCCTTCAGAGACAGCATCTGCCTCTTGGGCTTCATTCCCTTAGCTCTAACACTTTGCAGGACTGGCTGGGAAGCCCCCTCCTCTTCACTGTGACATCAGGCCATGCCAGGGTTAGTGGAAAGAACCTGGACTGAGTTTCTCCATTGGGGGCGGGGGTAACTTCCGCAATGTTAGTCATGCTTCATTTAACTGGTAGGTGGTTTTTTTTTTTTTTTTTTTTAATTTGGGCTACATGGGGGTGGGGTGGGAACTAACTTAGTGGACAATAACAAGCAAAAAAGATTAAATGAAAGAATAGAAAACATCAGGGTGCTATTCAGGTGCTCTGGGGACGTTTTCCTTTGGATCGTGTGCATGTTGTATGCTGAGAAGTTTCTCACACTTTAAATTTTGAGCTGGGAATGGTGGCTCATACCTGTAATCCCAGCACTTGGGAGGCTAACATAGAAGAACTTCCATGAGTTTGAGTCTAGCCTGGGCTACAGAGTAAGTTTCAGACCAGTCTGGGCTACAGTGAGTTCTGGTCTCAAAACACAAAAGGATCTAAATTTTCATGGGCTGTATTTTTTAAAATATATTTAGTAAGTAACATTATTTTAGCTATTATTTTATTTATTATATATTAATTATATTATATTATATTATATTATATTATATTATATTATATTATATTATATTATATTATATTATATATTATATTATATTATATTATTTAGCTATTATTTTAGCTTCATGGTAACTTCATAAAATGGTTTGGCAGAAAATCACTTAAGCTTGTGTGTGTGCTTGTGTGTGTGTGTGTGTGTGTGTGTGTGAGAGAGAGAGAGAGAGAGAGAGAGAGAGAGAGAGAGAGAATGTCATGGCCGTATGAGGTCAGAGGACAACTTTTGGGAGTCAGTTTCTTTCCTTCCATTATGTGGGTTCTGGGGATCAAACTCAGGTCTCCAGGCTTGTACAGCAAGTACCTTTATCTGCTGAGTCATTTTGTCAGCCTGAAAATCTGTTTTTTTAAGGTTGCCAAAAAATTTGTTTAAATATGTAAATAGGCCTCATCTCCTATTATGTCCTTTAGTTGCTGTTTATCCTCAAAAGAGAGCCAAAATACATTTTCATGAAAACAGGTTTAATCTTGGTAATCTATGACAAAATGTGGAGTAAACAACCGAGACTCAAGTCAGTGTCTAAGAGACTGGAACAATCTATGCAGGAGTTACGGATAAGCAAGCTACAGCTTATCCTTAGATATCTTAGCCTATGTTATAGGACTTTAATGTCTAGGGCAATAGAGTTATGAGAACAAAACAATAATAGGTACCCTCCACCCAGCTTTTTGAGTTAGCAGGGCACCCCAATCAATAGCCACACAGAAACCATAAGGTAGCATAGATCAAGATGGTATCAGGGCACATTAAGGTGGCATGGCATGCCTGTGACATCAGTGCTTGGTGTCATACTATTGGAAGGGAAGTCTTCAAGTCAAGGCTAGCCTAGTCAACACAACGTGTTCCATATCAGCCAGCACTACATAGTGTGACTCATGAGTGAGACTCAATAAAAGCAAAACAAAACAACATAATGGGGGAAGAGAGGGAGAGGAAGAGAGGGAAGGGGAGAGGGAGGGGGAGGGAGAGGGAGGGAGAGGGGTGAGAGATCAAGAGAAGACAAGAGCCAGGTATGGTGGGACATGCCTACACCCTATCATTTTAGTACTTAGGGAGCTAGAGGTGGGAACATCAGGAGTTGAAGGTTAGCTTCAGTTACGTAGTGAGTTTAAGGCCAGCAGGGCTGACGTGGGACCCTGTGTCAAGATAAAATGAAACAAAACAACAAACAAACAGTAGAACAGCGAGAAAGGCAGGATATTCCGGCTGCTTGGGGAAACTTCAGTGTCCTTTGTACGTATCTGTATGAGTGCGCGCACACAAATCTGTACACATACCTACTAGATCCTCCTGTAAAATGCCATGCTTACTATGGCTCCCAGCCAAACCTGCAAAGGACCAAGAGAGACAGGAGAGCCAACTTGCTCCTGCTGTGAGTTATACACTTCTGATACTGCCTTGGAGAAAAGCTACAAAAACCCCCAGGTTTTGAAAGGGTCTTATCCACAAGGCTGGCACAGGATTGAAATAAGAGCAAATAAGTATGAGGACCTACCTGAGTCTGTTGTGGCTTGGCTGTGGCTTGTCCCCTTTGTGTTCATGTGGGGGAAGCTTAGTCCTCAATGGTGACACTGAGGGACAGTGGAAGCTTTGAGAAGTGTCTAATGTGAGGTGATGAGGTCACTGGGGCCATTGCCCTCGGAAGAGATTAATGCAGTTCTCCTGAGCCCAGTGTCAGTCCTGTGATGGGGAGTGGTGGTAAAGGGAGGCCACCATACACACTTGACCCCTCTGCTCATGTCCGCTTCCCTTCCTGATTCTCTGCCAAGTCATGATGTAGCCAAGAGGATGTTCACCCGAGACCAAACTAGTAGGTCAACTGCTCTGAGTCTTTCATCTCCAAAACTGTGATAGACTCCTCATTAGGAAGCCGACACATCCAGAGGGGGTCAGGTGACCTGCCTGCTCAAGGTCATCCAAGGGAGTTAGGAATGAGGACTTTCCACCCAATATCATGCTTCTTTTCTTTCTATAATTTGTACTCTATCTCATTTTCTGATTCCACATACAACATTCAGCATTTAAAAATACTAATACAATAGTAATAATGATGATGATGATGATGATAATAATAATAATAATAATAATAATAATAATAATAACTTCCAAACCAGATACAGCAGTGCGTGCTTATGATCCTACCTCTCTCCCAAGAAGCAGAAGCAGGAGAGTCACAAGGTTGGAGCTAATCTGGGCTAGGTAGTGACACCCTGTCTTTGAAAATCAAAGGCTGGGGATATAGAAGCTTAAAATATAGAAAGCTCTGGGTTCAGGTCCAAGAATTACTGAAAACATAAAAAAAATCTTTAAAAAAGTCTATCATAACTGACCTTTGGCTCAATATCAGTATTCTTTTCATTTTATTATGTGTGCTATATGCTTGTAGCACTGACTTGTAATCATGATATGAATGAATTCTTGAAATGTCTCGCACTAAGATTACCTGTCCTCATTCAATACAAATTACATTTATGTGGCATATTACAGCTTATATGCAATGTATATTATACACTAAATAGTAATAGTAATAGTTACAAAGGTAAAGAGAAAGAAAATAGCTCTCCTGAACGTCCTAGCTTGCCGAATGCAATGGAAACCATTACCTGTGTAAAGAAAGGTGTTGGAGTGTCCTCCCACCACAATGTCCACGCCTTTCACTTTCTGAGCAATGAGTTTATCCATTTCAAAACCAGAGTGTCCAAGGGCAATGATTTTGTTCACATTTAGAGTTTTTAGTTTATCTACTTCAGGTTGCAATGCGGTGACTTCATCTTCAAAGACTAAATTTGTCCCTAAAGAAGAAAATGAGTAAAATGGATATTAGAATATTTTCACTGTACTGTTTATACACCAACACACTAAGCATATTAATTTCTTATTAAAGCTCTCCAATTACGGAGAGCAAAATGTATGAATACATCTAGTACAAAAGCCCTGGCAAACAAGGAAAAGTTTAAATCAATGTCATTGACTGCATTCACCTAATATTGCACTGGGTTAAAGTTGTAGATGATATATATACACATTTATTTTTGTGTACACATATATGTCACAGTGTATGCATGGAGGTCAGAGGACAATTTTCAAGAGTTGATTCTCTTTGCTCACTATGTGGTTCCTAGGGAATGAACTCAAGACATCAGGTTAAGTGGGGAACACCTTTATCTATCTATTGATCGCTGTCATTGGGCCATGTATGATATATTTGCATAAACTCAATCTCACACTATGAGGATACTTCAGATATGGTTTGCTTCTCTCTCTCTCTCTCTCTCTCTGGTTTTTCAAGACAAGGTTTCTCTGTGTTGCTTTGCACCTTTCCTGGAACTCACTCTGTAGACCAGGCTGGCCTCGAAATCACAGAGATCTGCCTGCCTCTGCTTCCCTAGTCCTGGGATTAAAGGTGTGCGCCACCACCGCCCTATCTCTTTTTAAATCTAGACCATCACAATAACCATGCCAAAAAGTGTCTGAGCACAAAAGTATGGTGTCCACAACTACTTTTAATTCCATTGCTTCATTTATAAACTTGGAATATTCTGTCTTCAAACCTAAAATGTCAACAAGTAGGCTTTGAATGCCAATTTCAAAAAGTGCTTTTTACATTTATTTATTTGGAGATGTATCTGCCATGGCATGCTGTGGACATCAGTGAACAACCTGTAGGAGTCAGTTCTCTCCTTTTGCCTTGTAGGTTCCCAGGACTGAACATCAGGTGTGGTGGCAAGTGTCCTTACTCACAGAGCCATCTTGCTGGCCTTTGAAAACTAACTTAAGCATGGTAGATAACTACTCACTTGCAGGCAGGGTAGAACTGAGTGCTGTAAAGCTTCATCTAAATATTGCTGGTCCTGGGCTGGGGTACATACCTCATGGAGCCCACTCTGCCACTCAGTGCTACTAATGAGTGCCAAGGCTCTGGCTAGCACAGCCTGGGTATTTCTATGCTGAGACATGAACAGGGCCTTCCAGTCTGTAGCCAAAACTTAGCAAGTCCTTAGGTCTTACAGCTTTAGTGGTCATGAAGGGACCACAAACATGCTGTCCTGAAGTCACATCCAGCAGTTAATCTAGATGCCCTCATGTTAACTTCTAAGAACCAGCACTAAAATGAAGAAGTCCCAAATGCAAAAATCTCATAAAGAACATTCAAAATGTAAATCTGCAAAGCCCAGTATGAAAGTCAAGAGTTTTTCCAAACATCAGCAGACCACTAAAGATGCATCCCTTGTCCATTGCCATGCTCAGGAATCCACTTCCCTGATGCAACTCTTGAGTCCTGACTACATGCCAACTCCACACACATAAAGTATGGAAGATAAATCACAGCGATTTCTAAATCACTGGCCTGGCAGGGATGAAGTAGCTCAAGGCATCACTGAAAACATCAGGAGAGGCAATGCTCTGCCATCATTGTCTACTGTGGGAAAGTCAAGGCCGATCTGATTCTTGTCCACAACCCCAAGAGGCTTGGGGCTTCCCTGAACAGCCCTCAGCACTGAGTCTCTGTCAGAGTTTTTTTTCCCCCTGTGGCTGTGATAAAATACCCTGACCAAATCAACTTACAAGAGAAAGGGCTTATGTTGGCTCTCTCGCTCCCTCTCCCTCTGTCTCTCTCCCTCTGTGTCTCTGTCTCTGTCTCTTTCTCTGTCTCCCTCTCTCTCTCACACACACATATACACACACACAAATTTCATCACCTAGCTAAAATAAATTAAATGTGCTAGGTATCAACGTGCATGCTCCGACCACTAGACCTGGGAAAGCTGTGTTTTACTGGGGGCCAGAAGTCTATGGGATCTGCTTGTTCCAGGCTTCATTGAAATTTTGAACACACGGAATTAAGCAAAGCCACTGTTTAGTCAACACAGTCAACAAAGAAGTTCACTGAGCAGAGACGGTGACACCCTTCAGAGCTAACTTGGAACAACACAGAATCTGCCACCTTGGTTTGCTAAGCACCATTCTCTTTATACCACAGCCCATAAAAACATGGCCAAACTCTGCTTTACCAGATCTATTTCCAAGTCACGAATGCCGTGAAAGCAGAAGATACCTGGATTTGAGAGGAAGGGGGTTTCTTTTGACGTATATCCAACAATCCCAACAACCTCACCACCGACAGAAAGAACTTTATATGGCAAATACAGTCCGGATATCTGAGGTGCTAGCGACCCCTGTGCCTTAATATTTGCACTCAGGATTGGAAACTTGACCTTTCTGAGGAGAGGATCAATCAGTCCTTCCACACCGTTATCAAATTCGTGGTTTCCCAGTGCCTAAATGAAATGGAAAAGAAAAAAGGATTAAGTACCCTGCATTTTCTAATAAAAATATATTCTTAAACATATCATGTTAGCCCAGTGGCTCCTGAAATGGGTTGGGCTCTGAGAGACTTGACGCCATGTCCTGACGTTCCCCTTACCCTCAGAAACATGACTTGGGGGCCTTGGGCTAGGCCCAGGGACACCCTCAGATCACAGGTGGGTACAGCATTGCTGCCCAGGGCTCCCCATCTAGTGAAACTGCTGTGAATGTGTACATCTGCAACACCCTCAGCCAACATTAAGCTGGACATCACTGTCCCACCATCCTCTGGTCAGACCGCTTCCCAGACCACCTTTACCAGGGCCTTACTCGGCTTGTTCCTGATGTTTTCTGCAACTAGTCCACATGTCAGACCTAATCCTTCAATGTAGCACCGTCTGAGTAAAATGCTGAAACCCCCAAAGCCTCTTTCATCATCGCTTCCCTGGCGTTATTACACAAGTTCTCACAGTTTCTCTTCTTAAGGACTTCTCCAATTCTTTTGGGGAATCAGGACTGACAGGGAGAAGTCGCCGTTACAGTGGGTGTTGGCTTCCTGCCGTAGTGAACCCCAGGTCCCCCTGCACTCTGAGCACGTTAGAAAGTGAGGAAATATTAAAGGTAAGTGGAAAGACAAAGAAAGCTCTTCCTCTGGAGCCCGGTGGAGCCTCCTGCCAGCTGAGAACCAAGTATTTCAGCACAATTAACATTGGCCATGAAGGTTGCTGACAGAGGAACAATATTCTTTTTGTATAGAGAAAAATTTGTTTTCAAATGGCAGTGTTAAAATATCAACGAACCGAGCTTAAGGCTTGCTCTTACCCCTTCTTAAGTATTTTCTGGCAATCTCCCAAATAAGACTAAAACTTTGTTTATAGTAAGAACAGCTTAAGGTTCCCTATAGCCCTTGTGACCTAGTGTTTTACCTTGTCAGCACTAATCCTAGCCAATACATATAAGAACCACCCTATGATCTCATTCACCCAAAAAGAAAAGCTTCTTTAGCTCTCTTTTGAGCTGCAATTTCAGAAGCCACCAAAAACAGTATGTGTGGCTGCTGTAATGACAAGGACATCTCTCTCTTGAGCAGCCCACACCCAAGGGTGTATACCCTCCTCCTAAGCACCTCTCTTTCTATTAACACCCATGCTTACATCTACGTGGAACTTTCTACCTCATATGCTACAGCCCTGCTTCACACTGGGTTGTCCTCAAATTCTTTTCTGTCTTTATCTGAGGAAAGGTCTCTGAAAGGAACCTCTCAGACAGCCACAGGCAACTGCCACTGACAGCCTTGTTTTAAGCACCTTGAGGTGCATGAGTGGTCAGGCCCCACCCCTGAGAACCTCCAACCACCAGGCTCCATACACAGAATACTCGAATGTCCATAAGGGTTGGACCCAGCCCCTCCAGATGCAGGTAGTTAAGCTTCACCCTACAGAGTAAAAAGACCAAGCTCAGGATTTGAAAACCCACCAATCGCCACCCTGGAAATCTGTTGTGGAATATTTGTTTAACTAGGCAAATGTGTGTTACGTTTGTTTATGCTGCCTTTGTTAACAATGTAAAGGTGTGTTACTTTTGTTTACGCTTCATTTGTTTAATTATGAAAAGATGTGTTGCATTTGTTTCACCTTGCCGTTCTACAGCACCTGAGAGGGAGAGACATGATTGGCAGGCAGAGAGATTAAGTAGGAGGAGAAAGCTAGGCTTGTGGGGGTGGAGAAGAGAATGAGGGAGAAAGAGAGGGACATGCCCGGGGCCAGAAGCCAGGCAGCTGCCAGCCAGCCAGGAAAGTAGGACATACAGAGAGAAAGAAAGAAAGAGGGGGGGGGGAGGAGGGAGGAAGGAAGGAAGGAAAGAAGGAAGGAACGAAGGTAAAAAAAAAAAAAACCCAAGACAAAAATGTAGATCAAAACAAACAGATTAAAATAAGAGCTAAGCTAAGGCCGAGCATTCATAACTAATAATGGGTCTCTGTGTCATGATTTGGGAGCTGGTTGGTGGCCCAAAAAGAAAGCCTGCTACAGAAATCTCCACCTAGAAATCTCTTCACCCCCTCCCCCAACCAGAAACCCTGTCTTCTGATCAGCTCTCTGCTGCTTCTCCCCTGAGCAGAGGTAGCCACCTGTTGCTGGAGGGCTTCTCTTCAGGTTCCCCAAGCCCGGCAGTCCCACAATCCACTTATAAAATAATCACTCAGACGCTTATATCACTTATAAACTGTATGGCCGTGGCAGGCTTCTTGCTAACTGTTCTTTTATCTTAAATTAACCCATTTTTATAAATCTATACCTTGCCACGTGGCTGGTGGCTTACCGGCGTCTTTACATGCTGCTTCTGGCAGTGGCTGCAGTGGCTCTCACTCAGCCTTCCGCTTCCCAGAATTCTCCTCTCTCCTTGTCCCACCTACTTCCTGCCTGGCCACCTACTTCCTGCCTGGTCACTGGCCATCAGTGTTTTATTTATATAGAACGATATCCACAGCAGCCACCCTCCTGAGTTTTCCCCTCCCAATAAATCTCTTGTGTGAGATTGTTGTACTGTGTGACTCCCAACTGCCAGGATGCCTTTCCCCTCAGAGTTGTTAACACTTCCACTGGGGAAACCTTCCCTGCTGGAGCAGGGCTCCACTTCCTTTAGGGGGGCAGCCTTTCCCCTCAGAGCTGGAACACTTATACTCATTCCCAGCAGCTTATATTGAGAAAGAACCTCCTGGTGAGGTGACCTTCAGCAGGTTCTGGATTCACTCTGTGTAGAGGTTTTCAGATGGAGCAGGGATGATGTCAAGCATCGTTAGTATGATATTCCCACCCCTGGAAACACAGCGGCTTTCTCCAGAAAGCCCTCTATTCCTACTCACTTGGCCTCCTGGATAAACCCAGCCCTGGGCAGTCACACACTTGGTTTGACTGCCCAAGGCCATTTTACTACCTCAGTACTTAAATGTACTAAGGTTCTCAGTCCCACCTCAGTCTGCTTCACTCTGTGGGTCATCTGAGAAAAGGCCTGGAAGCATCGGCCAGGGCAGTGGTTCTCAACCTTCCTAATGCTGTGATCCCTTTAATACAGTTCCTCAAGTTGTGGTGACCCCCCCAACCATAAAATTATTTTCATCGTTACTTCGTAACTGTAATTTTGATACTGTTATGAATCGTTATGTAAACATTTTTGGAGATGGAAGTTTGCCAAAGGGCTGAGACTCACAGGTTGAGAACCACTGGGCTAGTGACCCTTGAAGCTAACAAGGGCCATGGTGCATTCTCTTTTGCCTCACTCCCTCTTCCCAGTGAGGCAGGGAAGTACAACAAATAGTTCAGTAAGGTGTGACTCCACTTGGCTTGTGCTGTGCACACACCCTCTTCTAACACTGCACTTGCCACATGCTATGTGCACACGCCTCTCTCCAAACAATGCAACTCGTTAGCAACCTAGAACCTGCCTTCACTGAGCTACTCGTACACCTCTCTCCAGACAATGGAATTGAGTTCCCTCTCCCCTTAACAACCATCAAACACGCACAATTTCTGTTCAGTCATACTCCAGGGATGAGGGTATCTAGGATGAGGGTTGGGAGGTGTGCCTGAGCTAGTTTGGGACACATACTGGATAAGGCAAACTGTCCTGTAAGTGAACTTTCAGGGAGAATTCTGAATGATATCTCCTTGTTATTTTACAACCCACGAGTGCCTTTATTACAGTGTTTTTAACAAGAGGACGAAAAGCTAGAAAACCTGGTCTGAACATGACAACCGATCATGCGATACCAGTACATTCCATGGCTATCCTGTGGGGTCATTTGTTGTCTGTCCCCTGGCTAGACTGAATGTTCCTAAGCTACCTGGCCCCTTTAGTCCTGCTCAGCATGGGGCTCTGACTCAGAAAGTATAATTTTTTCCTCCTTCCATTCCTCCCTTCCTTCCACTCCACTGTGTTGGTGAGGATGTGTGTGGGCGGGGTGTGGGGATGTGGTGCAAACATGTGACTGTGGGGACGTGTGTCTGTGCACATGCATGGGGAGACCAGAGCGGGGTGAGGTCAGGTGCCTTTCTCTATGGCTCGCCAGCTTGCCGGCTTGAGAGATGGACTCTCACTGAGCCAGGAGCTCAGTGTTTTGGCTAGGCTGGCTGGCCACTGAGCCCAGCGTCTGCCTATCTCTGGCTCCAGGACTGAGGAAACAGGCACATGCAACCATACCTGGCCAGCCCCCAAGATTGCAGAGCAAGGATTTGTGTCAAGGGTTTACCCACTAAGCCATCTCCCTAGCTCCCTTTCCCCCCCTCTTTGCATCTCCATTTTTTGGACATCAGTGAAAATCCTAAGCCCAGTTGCCATGACACCGGGCATTCTCATTATCTCTGAAGACAATACCCACCTACCTGCCCCCTCGCTGCCTCATGCAGCTGCCTAGCCGTCTTCCACTGCTAAGCCCATCTGCTTTCTCAACATTTAACTCAGAAGGCATGGTTCTTGTCCTCTAGCTCCCACCTGCCAGCCGTCATTGAGATCTCCAGCTTGCCGGCAATGTTGTTTTCTCCTCTCAAATTCCAATAAAATTGTCCTCGTGTTTCCTTCTGAGTCTGTTTTAAAAGGGACCCCATGTTCCCGGGTGACACTTCCCACAGCCTCCCCTGACTCTAAGTGCTCCATTTCCCTCTACCCATCGCTATTGTCTCACTGCAGGCCTTGTCCTTCTCTCTGGACCAGACCACGGCTTCCAAACCGGGCTTTTGGCGTTGCCGTTCTCTTCCCTAAACCATCCTTTGTATTCCCGCCAGAGTGAACTGTCTGGCCTGCAGGTGGTGTCCTTCTCCACTTGACGGCCACAGAGGCACAAACTGCCTTTAGGACTGCACCGGTACCTTCCAGGCCCCAAAGCGCTTCTTTGTGTACTGGTGTCGCCTCTTTCAGCCTCACTTCTGGTACTGTCCCCTCCCCCCACGAGCCCTGCACTCTGTGAAAGGAAACAGGGTTGTTGGCTCTGCCACTTACAACTAGGTATGTGGAACACATGTCTACGTCACAGCATCCTCTGAAAGGGCAATAAATGAATAAAATGAAAGTAGCTAAAACATGCCAGCATGTGTTAGGTAGGCACTTGCCGCCTGCCACAATGAGGAAATGAAGAAAAGAGGACTTAAAAAAAAAAAAAAACCCACAAGAAAAAGCATTGTTGTTTGCTATGATACTTACTATCATTACGCTTATTTTACAGATGAAAATAGCTGAGATGCGGCCAAGGGAAAGGACTTGGAGGTCACACAACTTGTAAGTGGCAGAGCCAGGTCTGGAAGCTCCTAACCTTTGTGTCTAGGCTGCCCATAGGACAACAGCAAACACTGAAAACGTGAAGGAGAGGGACAGGTAATACAGTTCTTAACTGTCTGAGTCTCCCAGGCTTTCACCTATCCTGGTGGCTGTGTCTGGTGACAATGAATTACAAGAGCACACTCAGACCCAGCAAGACCTTGCCGCCCCCTGGAGTGTCTTTACCACTTTATACACCTAATGATCCTCCCAGGAGGGATGCTCTGAGAATTCCTGTCAGAGGCAGATGGCCATCTCCATGAGCCCCAGTAGGCCTCTCCCCGGCCCCTCTGGGTGGTCAGTCTCTTTGATGACAGGTCCTTGAACCACAGCAGGATACACTGCTGGGTGAACAGATGAACAGGGGAAGCACTCACAAGTGCCTGTTTTCCTCCTTTTAAAGTTAACTTTTCCTCCAAGTGTACATGCAGAAAATTCCCTTTGTAAATATTTCATATTTCCTCTTCCCCACTTGGGGTTGCTCCTGCTGCCTTATTCCTCTTGCAGTTAGGAGAACTTCCTAACTGATCAGCTCTTCGCTTCTCACCAAATTTCCCACACTGCGGGCTCGTAGCAGCAGGCACTACAGGAGTGAGCTAAATGGATGGGTCGTTATCTTTTATAGTAACATCATGAAAAGGCCTCAGGAAAGAGATGTTCAAGAGAAGAACACTGAGCATTAATTGATGGAGTGTCAGAAAGGAGTAGACAGCCACCCCCCAGTATAGGTGGTGAAATGTTTCCAGGTCCCTTGACAAGCCACAGTCTCTCATTGATAGAAAATGGCGTGGGCATTTCCCTATGGCTTGTACATATGTTCCCATGCATTCTGAATTATCCTTAGCCTGTTTAAATTGGCTTGCACAACACAGCTGCTACGTAATGTCATAGCACATTGTTAGATTGTAGTACTTGGGGAATACTAATAAGAAGGTTACCTGTGCATATTCAATGTGGACACAGTTTATTTTCTCTAATTACCTTGGAACTGCTTTGGGTGGAATTTATGAATTTGAGACTTCCCTGTGATGGTCCTTTGCCTTTTTTTTGGTACTTTCTGGAAGTTCTCATCTACAAACGGAAGCTCTCTGAAGCCCCATCTACACTGAAGGGACTACTTGACCTTGGCTGACTAAGACATTGTGATTATGGGGTGATGGAATGTTGTGGATCAGGAGCCAAGGTCCTCTTGGGCTATTTTTAGTCTCGTCTAATAGCTACAGACTATCAACCTCTCTATTTGACCTCACAAATAAGAACTCCTGGAATTTATCATCTTGCTAAACTTGACAATTCTAATTTTAATAATGTGATAATTTTTTTCAAGACCAGGTCTCTTATATCACAGGCTGACCTTGAAGTTGTTATCTGATCTCCACCCCCATGTCTACCACTAAGACCATACTCAGTTTATGGGGTTCTGGTGAGATAATCCAGGACTTCCTTTGGTTAGATAAATATTCTACCAACTGAGCTACATCTCCAGCTCCATCATCTTAGGCAAGAACCTGGCATGATTTGGAACCACATTATTTTTTTTGCTTTGTAGGCAGTAAACAGACTTGTAGATAGATAAATTCCCAGACTTACATCTAGTAGTCAGAAGGATGTGTGGTCAAATAGAGTAGTTGGTAGTAGTACGTGGCTATTAACTGAGACTAAAGATAGCCCAAGATGACCTTGGCTCTTGATCCACAACTTTCCATCACCCCATAATTACAATGTTCTAGTCAGCCAAGGTCAAAGAGTCCACAGGCTTCTGTACAAATTTGGCTTCATTTATTCATTCATCTTATTCATTAATTAATCTGAGCCCCATGACAACTTTGTACATTTACCAAATGCACTTTTCTGTAACTTAAGAGAGATGGGCTTAGCAAAGTAACCTTCTGTATTTCCAACACTAAAATCACTGGGTTGTGACATCAGCAACTGGTCCAGTCCTGGCTCCTCCTTCTCCCCCACCTTCTTTTGAGGAAGATACCTAAAAGGAAAAGAACTGATGATCTTACAGAAAGATGTTTTGCACACTTCATCTAGCCTGGTGTGGTGGTTTGAATTGGAATGACCCCCATTGGCTCACATATGTGAATGCTTGGTCATCAGGTAGTGGCACTACTTGAGAGGAATTAGGAGGTGAGGTGTGGCCTTGTTGGAGTAGGTGTGGCCTTGGTAGAGGAAGTGTGTCACCTGGGGGGGGTGTGGGGTGGCTTTGAGGTTTCAAGAGCCCAAGCTAGGTCCAGTGGCTCTCTCTTCTTCCTGCTGCCTGTGGGATCTGGATATAGAACTCTCAGCTCCTTCTCCAGCACCATGTCTGCTTGCATGCTGCCATGTCCCACCATGATAATGGAGTAAACCTCTGAAACTAGAAGCTAGACCCTCTTAAATGCTTTCCTTTTGTAAGAGTTGCTGTGGTCATGGTTTCTCTTCACAGCAACAGAACACTAAGACACCTGGAATGTTTGACATCCCAACACCTGAAAGTTCTCCTTGCCACTTGTCACAAATAAATGAAAATGTTAGGAACAGAGGACTCAACAGAGGACTCATTTCCTCTGTGACTCAGGATTCCATGCCACTAAATGGACTCTGAGGAATACTGTTATGTTTCTCCTGCTTTCTGTAGGCATGAAGTTTTTACACAGGCTGTGGGTGGCTTGCAAACGCCCTTTGGCCTGGGAGGAAGCTGCTGTTGACTGTAGGTATGGCTCAGAGAGTCCTATGAATTAGCAACAGAGGAATGAAACTATTTGAAGGTTTCTGCTGCCAAGTTTCTTGTTTTGGTTATTAGAAATACCCTGTAATTAGGGGAGGTGGAAAACTTGTGCCTAAAGTTTGGCTTGGGATTCTCATGCATTCTGTTATAAGCCAAGGCTACTACTTTTTCTCTGAGGAAAAGCAATGTTCACATGCAGAAAAAAACTATAGATAATTATGAAGTTATCATATCTTTACTCACATATTTATTTCCAATATACTTACTATATGTTGAAAGAATTCCAAGCAATATTCAATTATTAAGTTTTGGATACCGACGAAATGGGAGGTAGCTTGTACCTACTCAAGTTGAAGTATAAACAAATACCAGATAATATAATGTGCAAAACACCCTCCCATTTTCTGTGGCAGATGCCCGTTAATGGATTGAGTCAATCCTTTCTAATGAATTCACATCAAGCCTCTGACTCTCCCTTAACCCAGCAATGAAGGGAACATCTGTCAACCAACCAGAGATGTCATTTTTCATTCCTTCACCAAGATAGTAATTATGAGCATGGGATCTATTTATAAATAATAAAATGTACTTTTAGCCAGCAACGAATGCTAGAGGCCTAATTTTAAATAAGGACAGAATCCTTCTGACTTTTCTCTATGAACCACATTTGGTAGCAATGCTCAGATGCTGCCCACATTGCCTCTGAGCATGCACCAGTGGCTACAGGAGGAATGCCGAGCATTGATTCACTCATATACAAATACTCTAGTTGGCGCTGAATAAATGGACAAGTGGAGGAGACAGTGAGAATGTTCCTCAGGGAGCATGGCCTAAGCTCTGCAGTTTGAAGGAGACACAGAGGTCAGTGGTCACCTGATTATCCATTAAAGGACTCTCAGTACTCTGAAATAGTTTAGCAAAATCTTCTGTTTTCTGAATCTCCAAGTTGCAACTAATGGATCAAAGCAATCTCCTTGTTATTCAATAGTTAAACCATTGATTTGTCCCCATAGTCCATGAAATATGTCTAACAGAGAGAAGTGCTCATTGAGCATCTACTACTAGTGAATGAGGAATCAAATAAACAGCTGGTGGGGAAAAGGAAAAATAAAGAATAAATAAGTTAATTCCCAAACTGGGTGCATGCCTTTGATCCCAGAACTGGAGAGGCAGAAGCAGGCAGATGTGTCTGAGTTGGAGGTCAGCCTGATCTTCATACCAAGTTCCAGATCAGCCAGGGCTATTTAGTAAGACCCTGTCTCAAACAAACAAACAGACAAACAAACAAACAAACAACAAACAAAGAAACAAACTCCAAGACTATAATTATTGGTTCAGTTTCCCGGGGTGGCCCTCATTTGGGAGATCTCCAACCCTGTGCCTGCATCATGTTCTCTGTTTTATAATGGGGAGAAACAGTCATCAAACCCAGTCCCAAGTCCAGCTACCAAGCAGAGTTCTGCTTTGAAAGCCTCTGGGAAATGAGCCACAGCCCCCAAAATGAATATTTTAGCAGGAAACGGAGCAGCAAAAGCAAAGGCAGCCACATAGCCCCCAAAGCTCAAAGAACTCCCTGAGCCACTCCACAGGCTGCCCTGAGGTGGTCTGATCGCTGCGGTCAGTTCACAGGAGCTCTTGGACAGCTTTGTTGGTTGTCGGTCACTTTGCCTTGACTGCTGGCTGGACACTTTTCGTTTTTCCTTTTTTTTGAACAGCCTCAAGTAGCATAGGATGGCCTTCCGTTTGCCAAGTAGCCAAGGATAAGGGATGACCATGAACTCCTGATCCTCCGGCCTCTACCTCCCAAGTACTGGATTACAGGTGTGACCACGCTTGGTTTCTGCAGTGCTGGGAATGATCCTCAGGGCTTCCTGCATGCCACAGAAGAGCTCTGTAGCTTGAGCTACATCCCTCTCCCCACGGGTGGAATTTTTAGACTTTTACAAACTGTTCAAATGACTCCTTCTCCCTTTTAGTCCTGTCCAGCAAAGTAGATTACAGGCAGGAGATCAAGGAGTGTCGAGGAGGCCTGTCCCCGACTTGGATTATTTCAGGAGTCAGCTGGAGTACTTCAGGGGTCATGCTCGCTCCCCTCCACTCCTCCTCTGCTCCCAGTTATCCAATGACCAAGGATGTCCCTGCTTTGCCAGCCTCCAGCAGAACACTGAACCTATAAAAAGAACCATTCCAGAGGACACACATGGCCCCAGGTGTGGGAAACACCCAGAAGACTAATGACTCTAGACAACGCTATCACATCCACGCTCTACCCCACTGCTGCTTCTGCAGCTGCTCCACCTCTGGAGCACACTTCTACCATGCTCACTGGCTGCAGTGCCAAGTTGTCCCCTGCCCTCCATATAGTCCACTTCAGGGTCTTCTAACTAGTCCTTCAGCCTCAGGCCTATGGCTTCATCTATACATTGCAGGCCACCAGAGTGAGCTGTGCCCCATACAGCCCACCTACCTCTTGCGTCTGAGTTAAATTCACCCCGGAATCCCTACTTTCCAAGGAAATAAACATTCCTGCCTCTTTGCATACTGTGGTGGTTTGAAAGAAAATGGCCCCCAAAGGGAGTGGCACTATTAGGAGGTCTGGCCTTGTTGGAGTAGGTGTGGTCTTATTGGAGGAAGTGTATCACTGTGGAGGCCGGCTTTGAGGTCTCATAGATGCCCAAGCAATGCCCAGTGAGACAGATCACTTCCTGCTGCTGGTGTGTCTAGAATTCTCAGCTCCTTCTCTAGCACCATGTCTACCTGCATACTGCCTTGCTTCCCACCATGATGATGATAGACTAAACCTCTGAACTGTAAGTGAGCCCTCACAATTAAATGTTTTCCTTTATAAGAGTTGCTGTGGTCATGGGATCTTTTCACAGCAATAGAAACCCTAAGGCAGATAACATGCAGATCCTCCCTGCCCTCCTAGTGATGTCCTTAGCTGCATATTTCATTCTGCTAAACTTCTAGGTGCCCTCAGCTCTAAGGAACACTAAATCCCCCAGGTGCATGGAGACATTTGGGATGCTTCAGTGACATGTCCACTGCAGACCTCTCTCTTCTACTGTGTCCACAAGACCTCATGCGCATCTTTCTTGGCACTTGTCCTCATTGTGGCTGTGTGTTCACACATCAGCTGTCTTTGTACCCTCAGGGATACCAGGTGAGTCATGCCAATGTCTACTGAATGAGGAGTAAAACCTATCTTCTCCATTTAAATGGGCTCCATTTTACTCTGTTACGATGTGTGAGCCATTAAAACTTTTCAGAAGGCAGGATGTGAAATGAACTTTGTAAATAGTAGGTACGTGATGCCTTAGTTTTACATCGAGAGAAATCAGGTTGCTAGGCAACTGGTGAGATATCGAGCCAACTGCTTTTCTACCTCCAGCTTAACCTCCCAGCTCCTCTCTAGACAATTGCCAGGTTCTTGTGTTTTCATTTCCTATGTTTTAATTTACAAGTTACCTTCCTGTGTTTGCTAATATCATTGTGGCATTTGTTCGTGAATGGAACATACTTTTTTAGAAATGTAAAGCAGGGCATGGTGGTACAAACTGGTAATCCCAGCACCTGGAATTTGAGTCCATGTTAGGCTACACAGCTCACCTTATCTCAAAACAGCAATAGCAAAGTGTTGAGTTGTTCTTTGTGTGTCTGGGGTGTGAGCCCATAAACTATTGGGTTTCACAATGGGAATCTAGAAGAAGATGGACCCTTGTAAAAAGCCTAATTTTTTTTTGTCCATTCACTTTATTCTTCTGAATCAGTTCTCTCTCTACACAGCTGCTTTTCTGCTCTCATACTTAGCTCCTTTCTTGCCTGATTCTCTCTACATTTTTCTGCTGTTCTATCTTAAATCTCCCATCTCATTCTTTCCCATCTTGTTCTTCCTACCTTAGTTCTTCCTCATCTTAATTCTCCTCTAGTTCTCTGAGGTTTTCAGCTGTCTTTGTACCCTCAGGGATACGAGGTGAGTCAATCAGCAATACTCTGGCCAAGGCAAAGTCACCAGGTTTGAAGTCTTTCAGGGTCAAAAGGAGGGATGATAAGATCCACACAAAGAGCAGTAATTGTCAGCTGTCATTAGCAACCCCAAAGGGAAGTGACTAATGGGGAATGAATCAACTAAGGGTTAAATTCAGTTAATAGATGGAAAAAGGGAATTTAGGTGCTCAAACCATATTCTTAGAAATGGTTAGGTAAAAATGTTAAGAGCCTATAAGTCACTAAGTTACGGTGAAAATAAAACTTCCTTTTTTTTTTTTCTTTTTTTTTTGGTTTTTTGAGACAGGGTTTCTCTGTGTAGCTTTGTGCCTTTCCTGGAACTCGCTTTGTAGACCAGGCTGGCCTCAAACTCACAGAGATCTGCCTGGCTCTGCCTCCCGAGTGCTGGGATTAAAGGCGTGCGCCACCACCGCCCGGCCTCCCTTTTCTTTCTTTGGAACTATATCTGTCCCTTAACTCAGCTGCCTGTTTTCTGGCAGGGTGGGGGAAGTGTGCTCTGTAGCTAGGCAACCTGTGTCACAGCTTGATATAGCTGGTATGTAAAAGCCCTTTAGTGCTGAGTTAGTTGTTAAAGGGAGATCTAGAACTAGAGGTAGCACTTGGAAGAAGGAGGGTTAAGCTTAATTAGCATATCCGCCTGGTCTTCTCTAACAGATAGTCTGGATGCTTATCTAGCTGCAGTCTATTCTTTTGTTTGTTTGCTTTTCTTTTTTCTTTCTTATTTATTTATTTTTCTATTATCAGCTTGATACAGTATAAATTCTTATCCTAATAGTGAAATGCTTCATTGAGGAAAAAGCCTATTTTTATTAGAAATCTAAGGTAACTGTTTGGTCTATCAAAGGCTACCTTTTTTTTTTTTTTTTTTTTTGGTTTTTCCGAGACAGGATTTCTCTGTGTTATTTTGGAGCCTGTTCTGGAACTCACTCTGTAGACCAGGCTGGCCTTGAACTCATGGAGATCCGCCTGCCTCTGCCTCCTGAGTGCTGAAATTAAAGGCATGTGCCACCACGGCCCAACCAAATGCTACTTTTATATGAATCAGACAATGGGTATCTATAAGCCTTGGTTTTGTTCATAGAGAATACAAAAGTATCAATAAATGTAAATTATGGGGAATTTAAGAAAGAAAAAAAAAAGACAAAGTATGATTCAAAGCAGGTTCAAGCTTTTGTGTTGCGCACTAGGCCTGTTCACACACTAGGTCATTTTATCTTGACAGGGCTATGAAACAGGTGCTTTTATTTCTCCTTTTCATAGAAGAGGGAACTGAAGCACTGATTCCTACAACTAGCAAGAGCTGAGACCTGAGAAACGGTAGTGTGGCTTGAGCAGCCATACAGGGCCTTTACTATGCCTAACTGCTGCCGATCTGCATGAATGGAGGAGGTGAGCATCACTTAGCTTCTTGCTAGTTTTTAACAAGGCTCTGGAAAGCCAAGTAACAACATCACAGTCTTTGTCCTATGGATGCTTGAAGGGCCGACTGGAAGTAAGGATAGAACCAGCATGTCTATCCATCCACCTGAGCACCACCCATTCATCCATCCATCCATCCATCTATCCATCCACCTATCCATCAATTCACCCATGCATGCATCATTTATCCATCTACCTACCTGTCCATTCACTCAAACACCATTCATCTATCCATCCATCCATTCCCCCATCATCTGTCCATCTGCCTGTCGTTCCACCTACCTAAGTATCTTCCATCTGTCTATCTATGAACCATCCATCCATGCATCAAACATGTGGGAAACACATGTGTGAAGATACAGGTACATGATGCATCTTAGGAACTGCAGAATATCAGAGAACAAGCTTCACCTTAGGGAGCAAAGGCTCACTAGCAAATAGCCTGAAGATATAAACAAATGGGGGATTGAAAACAAGAAGAGGAGAGGTAGTGAAAAAAGTGAAGAAAAGAGGCTTAGTCACTTCAGAGGGAAATGAGGAAAGAAAAGTTGATTTAAGAGCAGTAGAATATGCTTGATGTAGAAGAAAAGAACCCTTCTTGTAATCTATTA
The DNA here is from genome assembly GCF_049852395.1 of Peromyscus maniculatus bairdii. Taxonomy (NCBI): domain Eukaryota; kingdom Metazoa; phylum Chordata; class Mammalia; order Rodentia; family Cricetidae; genus Peromyscus; species Peromyscus maniculatus. The sequence continues at coordinate 76,112,655 of NC_134858.1, forward strand.
AACTCAGTTGTAATCATGTAAAAAAAAAAAAAAAACCCTCTTTATCAGAGATTGGAGGCATATCTATTTAGCAAGTGGCACAACTTCAGTAAGCCCTACAATGTAAGACTTAGAGAGACATATTGGTCTATTACATAATGGGGCTCAGTTGCCAATCACTCAGGGACCTTCAACAACAGCCTTTCAAAGCACGTTTGGTTCTATTGGTCCATACCTGACACCATGGGCCACATCTTGTGTTGGCCTAGCCTCCATTCCCACAGCTATGAGCAAGGGAATGTTGGCCCTGGTGGGTGAATGTAACATCCCACTGAATGGCAGAAAGACCCTGGGGTTTGGTCAGCTTATCTGTAGTGACAACATCAGTTGAAAGGATAACTGGATGAAAAAGTGCAGAACAAACAGCATTTTACACTATCGTGTCATCTGAAAGGCATACAGACTCTTTGCACAGGCAAAATACACATGGCAGAGTCACGCTAAGAGTTAACAGGTCCAGGCAGGTTTATCTCTCAGGAGCTAAAGAACTCCAGCTAATGTGCACATTATATACAGAAGCAATTATTTATGTGAGGGAAAAGAGGCAGCTAGAGAAATTGTAGTTAAGACTAATTGGTTTTATTTTATGCATATGAGTGTTTTGCTTTCATGTATTAATGTCCATCACATGTGTGTCTGGAACCAGCATTGGATTCCCTGGAACTAGAGTTATGGGTGGCAGTGAGTCACCACGGGGGAGCCAGAATGGAACCAGGGTCCTCTGCAAGAGCAATTAAGTGCTCTTAACTGCTGAGCTTTCTCTCCAGCTCATCCAGAGACATTTAAAATCTCCTTCTGGGGCTGAAGAAACAAATGCTAAAGAAGCATGAACAGCACTCAGCTGCACTCATGGAGGAAGTAGAGAAGGACGCCAAAGGGATGTGTGTTGGGTTTAATTCTCAGTTAATAAATCTAGATGCCAAGACAGGGCAAGATGTACCAAGAGGCTGCCCTTGCTCTCTCCTTTAGTCACCCAGAGCCAGTGTCACCTGGTCCCACTTTAGCCTAGAATGCTGACAAGGAAGTAGAGCCTGTGGCCACAGCTTCCACAGCTGAGGCTCCTCTCATGCCTGAGACTTATGAACCAATTCTCTAATTCAAGGACTCCCCTACTACAACTTCTGCAGTCCCGGCCCTAAGCAATACTTGGCTAAAATTTAGCTGGTCGTGGTGGTGTAAGCCTTTAACCCCGGAACTCTGGAGGCAGAGGCAGGTGGATCTCTGAATTCATGGCCAGCCTGGTGTACAAAGTGAAGAGTTCCAGGACAGCCAGGGCTACACAAGAGAGACACTGTTTCAAAACTACAGAACAAATACATAATAAAATGTATCAATGTTTAATTCATTGTGTTTGGGATCTACATGTGGGAACCCGTGTGAGAGTCAGAGGATAACTCATAGGAGTCAATTCTGTCCTTCTACCATTGGGTTCCAGGGCTCAAATGCAAGTCACTAGACTTGGGAGCAAACACCTCTACCCACTGAGCCATCATGCAAGCCCGCTTTTAGTTTTTCTTAAAACAAAAGAAAAGTTATCTGGGTTTGGCTCCTAGCATGGGGTGGGAGTTGTGGGGAGGGAATCACAGTGTCATCTAGAACTCTTTCAAGCTTCTTAAACTAACATTGCTAATTTGTACTCCCCCCCCCAACATTTTGGGAGTGTCCTTAATAAGAGAGGCCTAGTAAGCACTTGAATATAAATGCTCGCTCGCTCTCTCTCTCTCTCTCTCTCTCTCTCTCTCTCATCGTTATGTGTGTATATGGTGTGTGTGTGTGTGTGTGTGTGTGTGTGTGTGTGTGTGTGTGTGTACACTTTGTGGAATCAGTTCTCTTCATCTCTTCAACAATCCTTGAACTCAGATTGTTAGGCTTGTTTGGCAAGGGCTTTTACCAGCTGAGCCATCTTGCTGGCCCCTTACTCTCTCTTTAATCCTTCTAACCTAGTCCTGCTCTGTGGTTAAAAGGAGCCAGAATGGGCACTGCCCACTGGAATACATTCTAAGCACCAAGTCTCACCCTAGAGCCTGTATATTACCCTCAATACTTGGCACAAAGCTGGCACTCAGTGGCACTCCATGAAGATCTGTGGGCTGAATAATTAACTTCAAAGCAAGTCTGGAAGTAGGCTGCTGCCTCTCCTGTTGCCCAGAGCATCATTTCTAGTACTAGGAGAGTAGCCCTCCACAGAGCACTCTGGACACATTTTCACTTGAAGACAGGGGCCAAAAGATGGTGCCTGGGAGGAGGCTCAAGCTATCTCTCCACCAGGAAATGATTGCCTCATCCCCAAGTATCTGTGAGATCTGTGAGGGAGAGATAAGAGTCACCAAGCAAACTTAGCTTTGAGTGTAAAATGAAGTTCAAAGACATACTGAGTTACGTCGGCAGATTGGAAACAGACAGAGGGCTGGGCAGGAGTTGAAGTGCTCAGAACTCACACATCAGAGACCACCCTCTCTAAACCTACTTTGGAGATGGAGAACCCACTTCTAAACTCACACAGGTGACATAAAACCTGGATGTGGTTTGAAGCTGTGGCTTAGTGGCAGGGTGCTTGCCTAGCATGCTCAGTGTCTCATGTTAGGGCTTGAACTAGCAGGCTTCCGCTGTCCAGAGTGTCTGTGGCTTGACTGTGCCCACCAAAACTCAGATTGAAATTTCATCTTCATTGTGAGGTATCAAGAAGTAAGACCTTTAGGAGGTGTTGGGTGACGAATGGATCACTGGGTTACACCAAGAGTGGCTTTGTTGTAAAAACCACTGTGGCTGTGTGTCTTGCATGAGTCCCTCTCACCATGTGAGGTCTAGCATTGCCTCAGGACCCTGTAGTGAGTCCCCACCAGCAAGGAGGGTGGAACAGCCTAATCTTGAACTTCCCAGAGGTCAGAACCATGTGACAATGTTTCCTCTTTTCCTTATAGAGCATCTGCTCTCAGTTATTTTGTAATAGTAATAGAGAATGCAAGAACATGGGGAGGAGCTTAAAAGTAGATGAACCCATGGCCCTGTGTATTAGTGTCAAAAGCTGCCCACTACCTGATGCCCCAGACTTGAGCCCTCTTAGACATCTTTGCTTTACATCTGTCCTGCTGGGTAGTATTGTTTGTTTTTGGTCAACTTGACCAAAGCTCAAGTTATCTGGGAAGGGGAACCTCAGCTGAGAAATGCTTCCATTCAGATTGCCTGTAGGCAAGTCTCAGCAAGCCAGGACTAGCAGGCTAGTAAGAAGCCTTCATGGTTCATGCTTCAGTTCTTGCCTCCAGGTTCCTGCCCTACCTGCATTTCTGCCTTGACATCCCTCAGGGATGGACTGTTACCAGGAAGTGGAAGATGAAATAAACCCTTTTTTCCCTAAGTCTCTTTTGTTTGGTCATGGTATTTTGTCATAGCAACAGAAACAATTACTAAGACAAGACCCTCTTCTCAGCCATTCCCACCCACAGCAAATGAGCAAAGACCCCTCTCCGTGGTTGAGCATTGCCAAGAGTTTCTCATCATCAGCTCTTCTACACCCATGCCTGTGGGTTGAATCACTTCTTCTTCTTCCTTTTTTTTTTTTAACCCAGCCTTAGGGGATCAAATTCAGGTTATCAGGCTTGCACACCGAATAGTCTTACTGGCTGAGTCACCTTAGAAGCCCATAGCTGAAGCTTTGGCTTATTTTGCTTTCTGGTTTTTGTTTTTGGCATCAGCTAGTTCTTCAGTTTTCTGAAAACACTGACTAGGTGTCCAACAATTCAATCCTGACACTGCCTACTTTAACTTGGTGTCATTTCCCACAAGTTACAGGACTCTGTCACACAAAAACTGTGCCCATTCTGGCACCCAGTCCAGAGGCTTGGGCCACCTGTACTTCTAACAGACCAGTTACAAACTGGAGGTTCCCATGACCTCATCCTCACATTTGATAACTATCCAGAGGAATTCGTGGAACTTCAAAGGTTATTATTACTGGTTTATTATGAAGGGTACACTTAGGAATAACCAAATGGAGGGAATGTCCAGGGCAAGGCACAGGGCATGGGACAAACGGAGACCCTGTGCCCTTTCAGGCACTCCACCCTCCAGAACCTCCACTTGCTCAGCAACCCCAGAGCTCATCAAATTCGTTAAGAAAGCCTGCCAGAGCTTAATCTCCAGCCCCACCCCCCTGCAGGTGAGTGGATGAGGTTAGAAATTCCAACTCTCTAACCCTCTAATCTAAGCATTAGTTACTTCTCAGCCCTGGGCTCCACCCTGAGGCTATCTAGAGTTCCAGTTCAAAGCAACCCCATTAGCTTAAACTATTAGCCTCAGCCATTATCAAAGGGGCTCCTTAAGAGTAACAAAAGACACTTCCTGCCATTTTAAACAGCAGGGGACCACAGCCGCTTCTCTGAACACCATGACAAAGGAGCTTATCTCAGAGGTCTGTAAGCCTCTGTCTCAGAGTCTTATCTCAGTCAGTTTTACTTTGGTCCAGGCCTCCACACCGGTGCCCTTCACTGAACAGAAGCACCTCACAGCATCAAACCGTTCCTCAAGACTTCCTATGTTTAGAGATGAGACCCTGGGAGGTGCTGGTTCCATCCTCTCCTTCAGCTGTTGGCTGGAGAGGAAGTAAGTGGCACTCGGTTTTCACAGGCTGATGTCTCAGGAGTCAGGGAAGAAATGCAGCCTCAGCTGCGTTTCCAGTGAGAGTCTTGGTGATTAGAGCTTGAAAGTGACAAACTGTTACATAAGCTTTCAAGGACACAGACGCAGGCCAAACAGACAGACACACAAGCATTTTTGATTATCAAATACACCAACTAAAGGATTTCTGTTCTAAGAGGTACAGAGTTGAACAACATAGCATCAAATTTATGTCTAAAATCAACCATAGATCAATAGCCAGAGGGCTTCAAAACAAAGAAAATGCAACGGGAAAGAAACGAAAAATCTGGAAACACACCATCAGAGAAGAGGAAAGCCAGAAAGTTCACAATCTTATCAAAAGGTTCTAAAACTACCTAATTATTAGAAAAACACAAGCTTCTGGCAAGCTGGACAGAGATAAGAATAGGCAAAGATGGGGCCTGAGGAGATGGCTCAGTGGTTAAGAGCACTTGCTACTCTTGCGGAGGACAGGAATTTGGCACCCAGCACTCACATCAGGTGGCTAACAACTTCCAGTAACTCCATCTCTGCAGAGGATCCGGTGCCCCCTCTGGCCTCCACAGGCACGGACACACATGACTGCACACACACATATACATGAAAATAAAAATACCTCTTTAAAGAGGAAGAAATAAAGATACAGAGATTAACCCTCTGCCTGGATGCTGGCCGAGGAGCAAAGCGGTAGGCATGAAGCCTTCATGAAGTCGACCGGCAATCTTTTGTCAAAGGATGAACCAAGCACACACATTCTGGCCAGCAACTTTGCACTGGAGTATGGAAATCCTCACAGTGGACCCTGCAGAAGACATCTGGAACAGCTGAATTTGTGAGGCAGGGGATTGGTTAGAGACCAACTCCAAATCCACCAGAGACCGAGGTAAAGAGGTCACCATGCACCATGATACACAGGGGCACTTCACATACAGAGTGAGGTGGGAAAATCATAAAAACAAGGTTAGTGTGGTGGTTTGAATAAGAATGGCATCCATAGGCTCTTATGTTTGAACACTTGGTCCCCAGGTGGTGGAATTGTTTGGGAAGGATTAGGAGGCATGGCCTTTTTGGAGGAGGTGTGTCACTGGGGGAGGGCTTTGAAGCTTCAAAAGACACATAACATTCTCAGTGTGCTCCTCTCTGTCTGCCTCCTACTTTTGGACCGAGACGTGAGTTCTCAGTTGTTCCTGATGCCATCCATACCTTTGCTCTGCCATCATGGACTCTAACCCTCTGAAACTGTAAGCCCAATCAAACGCTTTCTTGAATGAGTTGCCTTGGTTATGGTGTTTCATCACCGCAACAGAAAAGTAACTAAGGCAGGACCACAGAAGCAGCATCTGGGAGGTGGAGGCAGGAGGATCAGAGCTTCAGAGACATCCTCTACCACAGAGCAAGTTGGAGGCCAGTTTAGGCTATGTGAGACCTTAAAAAGAAAACTATTCTGAAAGGAACAGTCTAGACAATAGTGCTGAGGAAAGGTGATGGAGGGGAGGCTGGCGGTAGTCTATGCTGGGCTGTCAGACCCCGTAAACGGACAGATGCCATGTTCTCTTCCTCCCCAAACCCAAGGTACAGGGAACGAAGGTTTAGTGAGCGCTCACTGTGCAAGGGCTAGGAGTTTCTCATTGCACCATGTGCTGCTCACAGGCTGGGGGTTAGCACCCTTCTTTCCCAGTTAAGGAACATGAGGCTCAGAAATAACCAGGCCAAAAGGAAGAAAAGAAGAAAATCCCCAAGCAACTGAGCCTTCTTGTAATCTTTTCCTGCCTTTCTTTCTCCTGGTTTCTAAAGGAAAAAAATCAGTACTGTGCTTTCCTGACCTCTGAGCTGTTTTATGCAATAGCTTGGAATGTCTTCCTTCTCATACCTCAGGGGACACTAGTCCTTCTACTAGCAAAGACAGCTACACCACCTGGCTGCTTCTGTCATCTTCTCCCAGTTTCTGCCTAGGAGCAGGGCCAGAGGGGATCTTCAAGCTCATTCTCCTCCTCTGTAGCCATCAGAGAAGCTCTTCTCTTGGGAGTGTGGCAGGTCTAGAGAGTATAAACCCTCTTCAAGGCTCCTACTCTAATTTCTGAGGTTAAACTGGGTTCCATTTACAGGGAACTGGAGACACCCTTCCTCAGCTATCCACTCTGATCTGGGTCTCCAAGCATCTCAGAATCAAGACATAGCAGGCAGCTGAGACAGGGGAAATTTATAACAGAAGAGAAATACACTCCCAAGGTTTGGTATAATATAAGCAAAACGACAATGCAAACCCTCTATAAGATAGGAAGATTGCAGAGCCCCACCACATGCAGCGTGCTACGGAGCACAGGTAGGTCAAATCATGTGTATTAAACCCACTCACAGCTCACCCCACGGATAAATTCTGATGGCAGCCACGGAAAGCTGTGGACTCTGTCATCCATTCCCTTTCCTCCCACTCTTGACACCAGTCAGCGTAGCCGAGTCTTTCTCAGGCCCCCACACAAAGTATTGTAAACATTCAAGGATGATGAGCTCCAACTTGTAGTACACCGCTGTGGCCTCATCTAGCTGCACAGTGAGCTGTTTCTGTCTTAAATTTTTACTAAGGAATATTTACTCAACGGAGGAGAAAAGTGTTAGCCAAAGGAAACGCTGCAAAGTTGTGGTTTATACATGAAATCAAAACAAACTCATACAATGTTTATCCTCCCCTTCTGGGGGAAGTAGAGACGTGAGCTAGTTAACAATCCAATTATGCCATACTGCTTACAAAGCTTCAAGCAGGCCTAGCTGTGGAAAAAGAGGCCTGAGAGACCGCAGGGCTCTTGAGGCCTGAGATTCTTCTTCTGCCAACCTGCTGCTGAGCTCCGCCTCTCTCCATCAACTCTGGAGGCTCTGGGGCCTTTAGAACCTGTAAACCAGCACTCAGCAGGGAGGGGACGCTCCGTCTCTGACCTCTGAGCTGTTCTGTACACAGCGGGGAGTCTGCGCCTTCCTTTCCCTTCCCCACGCTCCGGTTTCACGGAGTTCTGGGAACCCGCCCTCCTATTTCTCTTGCAAATCTCTTATAGTTTTGTTGTTCTTCTTCTTAATTTCCCCCCTTCAACCTGGTAGAATCTTCAACTTTAGGGATGTACACTAGGTTGCACGTGAGTGGTGGGCCGATTGATTTTTACATCTCAGTTATGTTTATTTGATTAATTCTTTGCCCATTTCTCAACAAGCAACGCGCATTTCCAACGGAGTATTGAGAAGTGAGGACTAAACTTTTACATTTTAAGATCTCTCTCTCCCTTCCTCCTTCCTTTTGAGACAGAGCTCATGTTCTCTATGCTGGCCTCTCTGTGTAGCCAAGGATGACCTTGAACTCCTGATCCCCCGGCTTCCACTAGGCTTGCCCCACATACCTAGTTTGTGCAATGCTATGGATCAATCCATGGCCTATGAAATTCTAAGCAAGCACTCTAAAAGTTCAGCTGCACCCCCAGCTCCCTAATCCCTCAAATTGGGCCCTTCTAGAATCTTTATGGTCAAGTGGGTTTTATAGAACCCTTGAAATCCCAGCTTCTCTGTATTTGTGTTCTCTCTGACATTTCTTTTTCCTCGAAGCCATGTGGCAGTGCCTGGGAGTAGGTAGCAGGAACTAACAGTTATGGAGATTATATTATGTGCACACACTGTTTTGAGGTAAATATTCTTCTTCTTTCCATTTTATAGACGATTCGGCCACTGAGGCCTAATAAATAACTTACATAAGGTCACAGAAAAGTAGCGGCACTGGAAATCTACCTAAGGAGGTGGGTTTGTTGTGCTCATACTTCAGGGCCTTTCGGGTGTGGTGTCCATCTGTCTCCCCACCCCCTTGGGGGCTGGTGACCTGAATACATTTTTTGACCCTATTTCCTGTTTAGTAAAGTAGGGACGAGACGTTCTTTGAATGAATGAGCTGATAGGAGATGTGGAGGAGACAGATCGGTCTCCAGCCCTTGATAACGTCTAGTGCTCCTACCCTCGCTGAATCATCCCGTAAGCAGGATCCCTCTTTTAACGCCCAGTTCACTGTGGATCCCCAATAACATCAGTTTAAGACAATTATCCAAGGGATGCCCGTCTGCATCGACGAGGCACACTGGCTTGAGTCAAGTTCCACTTGTTCACCTCTGAGTGCTTTCTGTGCCCGGCTACTAAGGAGTTCTCTAGCCCCTCTCTCCGGGTCTGGGACTCCTAACCCCGGGAACCTTCTTCTTACCATGGCATCGTAGCGCAGGGTGTTCATGAAGTGTGCCACTTCGAGACCTTTGTAAACGGTGAACCAGATGGTGCCCTGGTACTGGTCGCCAGCATCCAGCAGCAGCACGTTGGGTTCCTCCCTGCGGATCTGCTGCACCTTGGTGTAGAGCCTCGCCACGCCGCCCACGCACTGGCTGGCGTTGAGGCACTTGGTGGAGTCCTCGCTGGTCTGCTCCAGCCGGCTGTGCACGTCGTTGGTGTGCAGGATCGTGAGCTCCCAGGCTCTGGTTACGGGCCACAGCGACAGCAGCGCGCTCAGCGAGAGGAGCAGCCACTTGGGCGCAGGAGCGGCCGCAGGACGCATGGCTGGCTAGAGCGCGTTGAGCTGGTGGACTGGCCCGGAGCCGGCAAGCTCCGGCCAACCCGGCCTCCGCTAGGCTGCGGGGCGGAATAGGGAGGGGCGGGGCCAGACGCGCCTCCTCCAGCCCCAGGCCCTCCCGCTGGCACTCAGGGAGTCACCCGATCCGACCCTGGCACCCCAGGCACCCGGCAGCGGCTGGCCTGGCAGACACAGCCCGTAGGAACAGAGAGGAGGTTGTTCCTGCGGTGAGCGGGCACCTCGGGTAGCCGGGGTGTCGTAGTCCCCGGAGGCGGTGGTAGCAGCTGTAGGGGCCGCCTAGCCGATCCTCACCTTTTGAAGGCACCAATTTCTCTAGAAGAGTGTTCAGCGTGTGTTGTGCTGTATCTCGTTGCCAGAAAAGAAGAGAGATGGGGTGGGAGAGAGAGGAGTCCAGAGCTCACTCGGGAGGAGCGCTCCGCAGTTGCCTCGGAGGGACCAGGACACAACGAGGGCGGAGATGCTACGTAGGTTTGAGGAGGCAACCGCTCCACGTTGCTCAGATCAGGAATCTCAGAATTCAAGCAATCTTTCGGATGCAGCTTTTCATTTATCCACAGTGAAAACCTTAGCGATTAAAACCCAGGCGGCGCGTGGAGGGCTCTGAATGCTAACGCAGATTCTAGGGTTTAAAGCCCTGACAGCTACGCCGGGCGCTGCTGCCCAGTGCTTTTCCAGCCTTCTTTCCTCTCTGTCCTAATTTTTGAGATTTTGAGTATGTGATGTGCACGCGCGTGGGTGTGTGTGCCGGCGCAAAGCTTATTTTGCAGTAATAGTGGGAATCCATATTTGTTATTAACAAATAGTCATCATCAAATGTAAATCGCTGCACGATTTCCCAGTCTAACGGATTAACTCCTGCGTTTGAATGAAGTATAATCCATAAACCAGCAGCTTTGGAAAAGGAAAGAGAATAAATTTGGTTCCCGTGTGTTCTGCACATTACATAGAAGATATCTAGCTGGGCGGTGGTGGCAACACGCCTTTAATCCCAGCACTCTGGGAGGCAGAGCCAGGCGGATCTCTGTTGAGTTCGAGGTCAGCCTGGGCTACAGAGTGAGTTCCAGGAAAGGCGCAAAGCTACACAGAGAAACCCTGTCTCGAAAAACAAAAACAAACAAACAAACAAACAAAAAAGAAGATCTCTAATCCCCACACATCTCCAGAATGCACCAGGCCAGTCTTATTTCACACACACACACACACACACACACACATTGGGGCATGCCTGTGATCCTAGCACTCAGAAGGCCGAGTCAGGAGAGCTGAGAGTACATGAACAGTCTGAGCTGCATAGCAAGACCCTACCTCACCCACAACTACGCTGTTTTTCAGTTGCAGTAAATATACATCGTATAAATAAATACACATGGCATGGATTATCACTTACTATCCTAAGCACACTGTTTAGTGGCATTAAGGATATTTAATGCCATTCATTTCCCAGAACTTTTTCGTCTTCCCAAGATGGTATTTAAAGTCACTCACTACACAGTGACTCCCACTCCACACGGTGGCTAACACCTGTAATAACAGTACCTGGGAAGTCTGGGCCATATAAAGAGTTCTCTGGCTGTGTTAGTGAAGCTGTCTCAAAAATAAATAAAATAAAACAAAGACGACTCTCCTTTTCCTTCTTTCCAGCACCTCCCCCCTCCCTGGACAACCAGCATTCTATTCCCAGTTTGTTTGGATTTGATCATTCTAAGTGCCTTATATTTGTCCTTTGTCCTTTTTCTTTTTCTGACTGGTTTGTTTCACTTGATCTAATACCTTCAAGACGCAGCATGTCAGCATTTCCTCCCTTTCAGAAGCCAAGTAACATTTCACTCTAGGTGAGTATTTGAACACTCACGTTCATAGCAGCTTGTTCATAAGAGATGAAAGCAGAAACAGATAAAGGTCCATGGCTGATGAAATGGCTTTGAGGCCAGTCAACTAAAAAAAAGCTAAGTTGAGATAAGGACCTGCTATGTTGCCCATCCTCATAAGCAATGAACAGATTCTTCACATCTTCACCAACAAACATCCTTTCCATTTTCTTTTGTTTGATTTGAATGATAGTTATCTTAAGACATGTGTAGTATCTCCTTGTAGTTTCTATTTGCATTTCCCTGTTGGTTGGAAATGCTGAGCACCTTTTTATGAGCTTATGACCATTTGTATCCTTTCTTGTAGACATTTCCTTAAAAAAAAAATTATTAGCCAGGCAATGGTGGCACACACCTTTAATCCTAGCACTTGGGAGGTAAAGGCAGGCAGATCTCTGTGAGTTCAAGGTCAGCCTGATTTACAGAGTGAGTTCCAGGACAGCCAGGGCTACACAGAAAAACCATGTCTTGAAAAAAAAATTTTAATTACACTTATTTATTCATTTTGTGTATATGTGTGTGTGCATATGGCACGTGAAGAGAGAGGTGAGAAGGCAATTTTCAGGGTAGATTCACCCTCTTCACAATGTGAATCTTGGTGATCAAACTCAGGCCACGAGGCTTGCCCACAGAACTGTTTTGATGGCCTTCTTCTGTTCATGTCCTTTGTGTCTGTTTTGGTTGAACTGTAAGGCTTTCTCCTTTTCTTTGACAAAGTTTCATGTAGTTCAAGATGGTCTCCAGCTCATGATATAGACAAGTATGGCCTTGAACTCTAGTCCTCTTCATCCATCTTCCTAGAGCTGGGATTAAAAGCGTGTGTCACCTTGCAGTTTACACAGTGCTGGGGACTGAACCCAGGGCTTCCTGTATGCCAGGCAATTACCCTACCAACTGAGCTAAGTCCTGAGCACTGCAGGGATGCAGTGTATGCAGATACCTAATTTGAAGATATTATTGACTATTCAGTGTTGTGTCATCCTGCAGGAAAGGAGAGCATCAGCATGTCCCTGAAACATCATCCTTTCATTCCCAAGACTCCTACAACATCAAGGAAACAATGAAATAAGACTTAGAGAGACTAGGGCCTTTCAATAAGGACTGTCTGGAGGACCATTGGCTCCCTTTCATGAGTGCTGTGATTGGGGCAAACTGGTGTTATCTAGAAGGGAATGTACTTCCTGCAGGTACACTAAGTCAGCTATGCCGAGCTAGTGTACATGGCGTGTATACCTGGCATGCTGAGTCAGTGATGTCACTGAATGAGTCGTCTAGCTTATAAAACTCTCGTCCCTGTAGTCAGCAGGGTGGATCAAGGAGCTATGAAGATAAGGCTGGCTTGCTGTCAGCAGACTGTGAGAGTGTGTGTGCCCTTGTCCAGCTGTCCACCATAGGAACTTTGCAGCCCAGAGAGCCTCCTGGAACTCTCGGGTAGTTTTCTATCCGGCCCCTTGTCACAGGATGCTGCCTACCTGCTTTGTTCAGCCACAATTCATATAAAGTTTCAATAATCTTTACATCTCACATATGGCTTCCAGGCATTTTCCCCCTTCTCCACAACCTACCCTGACGCTGCTTGGCACAGGTACACTGTAGATGCTACAAATACCTTGCTTTTCCATTGTTGAAACAGAACAGTGTTGATGTACAAATGCATCTATCTATCTATCTGTCTGTCTGTCTGTCTGTCTGTCCGTCCATCCGTCCGTCTGTCTGTCTGTCTGTCTGTCTGTCTGTCTGTCTGTCTGTCTGTCTGTCTTAGTGCTGGTGATTAAACCCAGGACCTTGTGTATTCTCAACATGTGCTCTACCACTGAGCTGCATTTCAGCTCCAACAATTTCAGTTTAGAAGTTGATTTATCTTTTTTCCCCCTTTTCCTGAGTATACTTTTGGTGTCATATCCAAGAAAGTATTGCCAAGGGGCTGGAGGGATGGCTCAACAGTGAAGAGTACTTGCTGATTTTCCACCTGCCCTGGGTTCCTAGTGCCTACCTTGGGTGACTCACAACCACCTGTAACTCCATTTCTAGGGGATCTGATGATTTATTCTGACCTCTTCAGTCACCTGCACACATGTGTTGTAAATACATACCTTCAGGCACACATACAAACACATAAAATTAATTAAACAAATAAATCTTAAAAAAAACTATTGCCAAAAATGATGCCAGAAGACCATTCTCTTATGTTTTCTCCTAAATGTCCTACTGTTTTGCATTTTACATTTAGACTTGAAACCCAAAATTAAGCTAGTTTTTAACATGAAATGAGGAGAAAATTCATGGTTTATGGTTTTGCATATAGATATCTAGTTTTCCAGTTTTTATTTGCTGGAATGACATCCTTGGCAACCCTACTTTAAGGCATGGTATTTGAGGCTCAGAGAACGTCAGTGCTTGTGCCCAAAAGACACTGCAGATTAGGAACAGTAAAGCCTGGGCCCAACAAAACGCCCAGTTCTGTAACGCCCCCTGGGGTGTAGCCCTTGCTAGTCCCCCCCCCATGGGGTTTCTCTGTGTAGCTTTGTGCCTTTCCTGGATCTTGTTCTGTAGACCAGGCTGACCTTGAACTCACAAAGATCTGCCTGCCTCTGCCTCCCGAGTGCTGGGATTAAAGGCCTGCACCACCACTGCCCGGCAGCCCTTGCTAGTTTTGTGCCCCTCCTTTCAGACTTTCTAGAAGCTGAGTTCTGTCATTTGTTTTGCTTTGTTTGTTTTACTGTTTTTTGAAAGAGGGAAAAAACCAACAACAAACAAAACCCTCCACATTTAACAAAAGAGTTGCCTTCCATCCTCCCTGCAATCGTGTGTGTGTGTGTGTGTGTGTGTGTGTGTGTGTGTGTGTTGGGGGGTTGATGTCACATCTGGCTCTTATGTTGGTACTGAGGATGAACTCAGATCCTCATGTCTGAGCAGCAAGAACATCACTGATTGAACCTTCTCTCCAGGCCTCAGCTCGTAGAATATGAATGCAAAGCTATTAGCTCTACTTCTAACTTCTATTTGGAGTTCATAGTCATTCCCCTAACTTCCTTTTTCTGTTCCAGGATGCAATCCAAGATTGAATTCAGTTTGCTCATGTCCTTAGTCTCCTCTAACCTGTGATACTTTCTCAGCTTTCTTTGTCTTGTGTAACTGTGGCATTAAACAGTTCTTAAAAATTACACGTATTTATTATGTGTATGGAGGAAGATAACTTGTAGGAGAGGGCTCTTTCTCTTTACCATAGGGGTCCCAGATCATAGGTTCGGTGGCAGGCACCTTTACTCACTAAGCCATGTAGCCGGCTCTAAATCGACATTTTTGAAGGGTACTGGTACTTGTATATTTTCCTTCAGTTTGGGCTTTTCTGAGGTTCCCTCATGATTAAACTGAAGCAGGACAGTTTCAGCAAGAGTGCCACAAAGAGAAGATGCCTTCTCATGGCAGCCCATCTTGAGGTATATTACACTAATGTGACATCACTGATGCCCCCATGTGTGCACATTCCTGTGTGTGTTGGGCAAAGACTGAGGTCAGATGTCTTCCCCAATCACACTCCATGTCATTTTTTGAGAGAAGTCTCTTGCTGAACCTGAAGCTTGCTGATTTGGTTGGCTGGCTAGCCAGGAAGCCCAGGGACCCTTCTGTCTCCATTCCCTCAGTACTGGGATTAGAGGTGTACCACTGCACAGCTTTTAAAATGTGGATGTTGGCGATCTGCACTCAGATCTTTGTGCTTGCCTGGTCAGAAACTACTGATGAACCACTTCACCAGCCGCCTACGTGTTTGAAACTAGGCCACCATAATACTTTCTGAAATTCTTGCCCTGGGGCTGCCATTCATGTCATCCCCAAACCATGTGTTTGCATGCAGATCTAAAATGACCTTTGTTTATTTATTATCAAGTTCAAGCTTGCTGACCTGGCCTTTAAAAGTTTCACCCTACCCAGCCACCTTTACCTTTCATGGACCTTCCTTCTCTCCAACCTACTCTCGCCTGCCTCAAGTCAAGCCCCAGGCTGCCTTAGATTCTCCTTCAAGTCAACAGGAAATGTCTGTACTGCCCCAGACAGCAGTGACGATCTCTTCTTTAAATTCCCAGACTGGTCCCACAATTTCACTTTAATGTGGTCTTTTCCTTCGCCAAGTATGCAAAATATCTTTTGTCTTCCCTCCAAGCCATGCAGACAGATCGAGGACAACAATCATAACCCTCACCTGTAGTAGCCTTTAGAGGCTGTGAGGGACCCTCAGAGAGCAGATAGTGCTGCAGATGAGTTAAGCTATGTGCAGGCAAGACTGCAGGCCACAGATTTCCCAAGTCAAGTAAGCAAAATATTCTCGGTAGATTTCTCCATGGCCAGTGGCTCAACCTACAACTTGTGGCTTGACTTATTGCTCATTGATTGGGATTGGTTAGACTTAACCAACTAATGGACAGAATGTTAATAAAGCGAATCATGAATTGATAGTGTCAACAACCATAACATTGATAATAACACACAAATTTTAGCTCTAGTATTTTTTTTTTTTTTTTGAGTCAAAGTCTTCTGTTAGTTCAGGTCGGTCTCAGGCTCACCATGTATCTGATGATGACCTTGAACTCTTTTTTTTTTCTTTGAGCTGAGGATCAAACCCAGGGCCTTGCGCTTGCTAGGCAAGTGCTCTACCACTGAGCTAAATCCCCAACCAACCTTAAACTCTTGATCCTCTTTCTTCCACTTCCCAGCTGCTATTATAGACATATCTTGGCTCTTTGCCCTGTGATTTCTTTCTTAGATTTATGTATTAATTATTAACACTGGGGGATTGAACATAGACCCTCATGCACACTAGGCAAGCTCTTTACCACTGTTCTGCATCTGCCTAAGTCCTCTTCCCGTACTTGAAAACTATGATCTGATTCAGCAAAGTCTCATTTGCATACTAAAGAATAACACATGTAATGTTGAAACTAAAGAATGTTTTAATTTAATGAGTGCAGCTTTAATTTAATACAGATGATACCATTTGTGTGTGTGCTTGTGAGTGCTTGCCTGTACATGCCTGTCTGGAGGCCAGGGGTCAGTGTTCATTGTCTTCTATCACTCTCTTAGTTTTTGAGGCAGGGTCTCTCACTTAACCTGGAGCTCACTGTTTTACCTAGACAGGCTGGCCAGTGAAACCTCATGATGTGCTGGTTACCCCAGATGACTTTTGCTTGGGTCCTGGTGATCAGATCTCAGATTCTTGTGTTCAAGCATTTTACCCACTCAGCAATTCCCCCAGCTCCAAAGATGACAAACTTAGATAACAGATCACAGATTTCCATGAAAAGACCACAAAGATTAAAAAAAAAAAAAAAAGGTGGATTCTGTCCTGTTAGGAACATCAGAGTGTAGGAGGAGTCATGGCCTAATTACAGATTAGGTCATTTGTACTAAAACAAGCAGCAGCAGGTAGTCTTCAGAATGCTGTGATGAGAAACTCAGAGCAGAAAGAAGCTTGTGAGATTGCCCGAGCTGGCTCCAACCTTGGAGGCATACAGCTGCTGTGGCCAAAGGCTCAGTTGTTCTAAGCGCCTTCTCAGGCAAACTGTGAGCTGTCACACTTCACTGGTTTCTGCACCCTTACCCACTTCCAGCTCAGAGGTTTTGAAGGTTTTCCATGAAATGTTCCTTTTGGCAGTCTGACGAAGTCTGAGGAAGCCTTTCAGAATACTGTTTTAAATGAATAAAGTGAAATAAATCTGATTACAAAGGAAACTAGAGTGAAGTACCATTATCAGAACATTTTGAAAACTCGTGATATACATTTATGACATGATTGTACACATATTCTTTATTAATGTAAATAGAGACATTTCTCTTACTGGCAAAGTGGGCTAATCTCATTTGGAAAAGGCTAGCATGAGTGCAGCAGATGCTTGACTTAAACTGTAAGTTAGACTATGGCCACACACAGGGAGTGTTGATTAGCCAGTTACTTTTGATGCTTCTTCCTCAGTAAGGCCGGAAGTGTTGACAACCGCAATCTGCACAATGTACTGTGAGTGGATTGATTTACAGAGTTCATGTGGGTGGACTTCTCTCAAGGAATATCACCTTTGAGCGGTGGGTGCCGCTCAGAGGTAGAGTACTCACCTAGCACGTGTGATCCAGGGCTGAAAAGACACCACCACTTTCTGTAAACTAAACTTCAACTCTAGCCATGTTTTGTCTAACTATCAACGAACTGGTCTTTGGTTAGTGTGGTGGAAGTAAGCTATCCCTCAAGCTTCAGTGTTACCAGCACAACCGCCGATGACAACTGCATTGATACGGTAGGCCTTGGGGAACTGTTCGGGTCATTCGAACTCCACTGTCATGAATGAAGTAGCGTGATGAAGGATGTTTTGCCTTTTTTTTTTTTTGTCTTTTAGTTTCTTCTTCCATATGAGGACACACTGTTCCTCCCCTCTATACAGTAATAGGTACCATCTTAGAAGCAGAGACTGCACCCTTATTCAACACCAAACCTGTCAATGCCTTGAGTGGTTTCTCCATCTTCCAGAATTATGAGAAATAAAATTTTGTTCTTTATAAATTAACCAGTCTCTGGTATTTTGTTATAGCTACACAAATCGACTAAGACAGATAGGTTATTGTTTTCAACAAAGTTTACCAGTGTTCTTTATTTTATGCTTTTTATGTTCTGTAAATGATGTAGGATAGGTAACTATTTCTTCTACAATAAATTTCTAGTGTAATGTTGACTAGAAGTGATTGATAGCAGGTCTCATTATGTTCTTCTCAAGATTAGGTGGGAAGTATTAATTATTCTCACTGTGAAGTATAATATTTTATATGGGTACTTGTATGTACCTTTATAAAATTAAGAAAATTCCCTTCTACTACTATTATTATTATTATTTTCTTTTTTTAGCATTTTGGAAGGTTTTCATAGTGCCAGTTTTTTTTCATTTTCATGTGTATATGTGCAAAGTGTGTAAGTGCATGTAGAGGCCTGGGGTTAATGCCAGGATTCTTTTTGATTATTTTTCTACCTTATCCCTTGATGCGGATTCTCTTGATTTTTTTTTTTTAAAGAAAAACCTGAAAAACATCCAGAACATTTCAAAAGTCTACCAGATATTGTTATTTAGACATTAAAACTGAAAAAAAAAATTCTTAAGCTTTTTCTTTAATAGTATCCTCCAGCATTTAGAAGTTAAAAGAATTGAACTGGTATGGTGACATTTCACTTGTTATCCCTGTACTCAAAGACTGAGGCAGGGGGATCTTGAGTTTGAAGCCAGTCTCAGCTACAGTGAGACACAATTTGAAAACAGCTAAAATATAGTCCCTCTCTGTTTTCAGAGTGGAGTAGTAAGTAGAATAAGAACATGCATGCATCTGTCTGTAGTAAGGAGAATAAAAGCAAGGTATATATAAAAAATGTCGCCGGGCAGTGGTGGCGCACGCCTTTAATCCCAGTACTCGGGAGGCAGAGCCAGACGGATCTCTGTGAGTTCCAGGCCAGCCTGGGCTACCAAGTGAGTTCCAGGAAAGGCGCAAAGCTACACAGAGAAACCCTGTCTCGAAAAACCAAAAAAAAAAAAGAAAACGTCATAATGAAGCCTGTAATAGTGTTCACTAAAGGAACAGAAATGACAGAATATATATATATATATATATATATATATATATATATATATATATATATATATATTTTTTTTTTTTTTTTTTTCCCCACAGAAACAAGAAAGAAAAAGTTTAAAAGTTGCCAGAAATTAAAATTACTACAAGGCCCAGTTAATTTAATGATACAAGAAAAAGACACAAAGGCATACATACTTACTAGGAATAAAGAAGTAAAACTTTGTTAATAGATGAGCTGATTATGTAGAAAATTTTTTGAAACAATTTTTAAAAACATACCTCTCACTACAAAAATAACTATAGTAGACTTATAGGATATAAGGTTAATATGCAAAAATCAATCACTTTTCCTTATACCATCAATGAACAGGTAGATTTTGAAATAAAAAGCCCAGTATCATTTCCATTAGCACTTTCCCAAAATGAAATCCTTACATATAAATTCAAGACTTGCATGAAGAAAAGCACAAAACATGATGAAAGAAATTAAAGAATGGACTAAGTAAGAAACTGTCCTGGGAAACATTGCTATAAAATATTATTTTAAGGTGTGTTACTTTTGTTTATGTTTGCATTTGTTTAACTCTGTGAATCTGTGATTCTTTACCTATCTAAAATACCTGGTTGTCTAATAAAGAACTAAACTGCCAATAGCAAGGCAGGAGAAAGGATAGGCAGGGCTGGCAGGCAGAGAGAATATATAGAAGGAGAAATCTGGGAAGAAGGAAAAATCTGGGAAGAAGGAAGAGTAGCCGGAGGAGGAGTACTCCAGGGGCCAGCCACCCAGCTATACAGCAAGCCACAGAGTAATAGTAAGATTTCAGAAGTAAGAGAACAGGAAAAGCCCAGAGACGAAAGATAGACAGGATAATTAGTTAAGGAAAGCTGGCAAGAAACAAGCCAAGCTAAATCCGGGCATTTATAAGGAAGAATAAGCCTCCGTGTGTGATTTATTTGGGAGCTGGGTGGTGGGCCCCCAGAAGAGTAAAAAACAAACAACAGAACATGGTCGTCAAATCAACTAAGGAGGGTTCACATGGCATCACAGAGTCTGAAGCCGCAAGCATGGGGGCTGCATGGGTCTGCACCAGGTCCTCTGCATACATGCTATGGCTGTTAGCTTGGTGTTTTGTGGGACTCCTAAGAGTGGGAAAGGGTGTGTTTCTGACTTTTTTTTTTTTTTTTTTGCCTGCTCTTGGGACTCTTTTCCTCCTATTGGGTTGCCTTGTCCAGCATCTACATGAGGGCTTTTGCCTTGTCTTATTGTATCTTATTTTGTGGTGTTTGGTTGTTGTCTCTTGGAGGCCTGCTCTTTTCTGAAGGGAAATGGAGGGGGAGTGGACCTGAGGGAAAAGAGAGGTGGGGGGATCTAGGAGGAGTGGGAGGAAGGGAAACCGTGGTTGGGATGTATTGTATGAGAGAAGAATCTATTTTCAATTTAAAAAATTAAAAAAAAAAATAAAGAAGCTATCCCATTGTCTTAGTTAGGGTTTCTATTGCTGTGACAAAAACATCATGACCAAAAAGCAAGTTGGGGAGTGTGGTAGTTTGAATGTAATTCTCATAGGAAGTGGTACTTTTAGGAGGTGTGGCCTCGTTAGAGGAACTGTGCCACTGTGGGGCGGGCTTTGAGAGCTCCTTTGTTTAAGCTATGCTCATTGGGACACACAGTTCACTTCTCATTGCCTTCAGATCAAGATATAGGACTCTTAGCTCCTTCTCCAGCACCATGTCTGCCTGCACACCACCATGTCTCACCATGATAACAATGGACTGAACCTCTGATACTGTAAGCCAGCCCCAATTAAATGCTTTCTTTATAAGAGTTGCCATGGTCATAGTGTCTCTGCACAGCAATATAAATCCTAACTAAGACAGGGAGAATAGCTTACACTTCCATATTGTTCATCACTGAAGGAAGTTAGGACAGGAACTCAAACAGAGCAGGAACCTGGAGGCCAGAGCTGTTGCAGAAGTCATGGAGGAGAGCTGCTTACTGGCTTGCTTCCTCCTGGCTTGCTTAGCCTGCTTTCTTATAGAACCCAGGAGCACTAGCCCATGGATAGAACTACCCACAGTGAGCTGGACCCTCCCCTATCAATCATTAAATAAGAAAATGCCTTACTGATGCATCTTATGGAGGCATCTTCTCAAGTGAGGTTCCCTCCTTTCAGATAACTCTAGCTCATGTGTCAAGTTGACATATGACTAGCTAGCACACTCACATTTATGGGCAGGAAGACAATGTTTTCAGGGTGTCAAGTTTTCTCAACTTGTTCTACAGATTCAGTATAATTCTAGTCAAAATCCCCACTTACATTATTATTTTGGACATTGGTAAATTGATTCTAAAGTTATATAGAAAGGCAAAAGACCCCAACAGACAAGTCAATGTTGAATTAGAACAACAAAATCAGAGGACTGATTCCTATATACTTGTTATCCTAGCACTTGGGGTCGGGTCATAGTAATAACTTGTCTCAACAAAACAAAACAAAAAACAAAACTAAAACCCTATGCAAACCAAATAAAAAAGAAGCCAGTACTCTCCCCAAGCTTGCTATAAAGCTATTTCTTTGGTTTGAATGTGAGATGAGGCAAGCCTTATGGTCACATTTCCCTTTCATTGTTTAATTCTCACAGTAGTCTTTTCAAAGGTTTGGAGAGAAAACACTTTACCTAATGTGGCATATTCTGATCTGTCTGGTTTGCTAACCTCTGGCAACTCAATATGGAAAACATTTTCATCTCATTTATTTGGAAGCCAGCATAGATTAGAAAGGGCATGGTTTTGAGATCTTGAGTAAGACCCTTCCTTAGCTTATATGAGAAGAACTAGAATTAACTCTTGAAAACTTGCAAATCAGGTTTGTGATGCAATTATCTCCCTGAAGGGCAGAGAGCTGGCTTCCTTCAAGGACAGTGGAGAGCAGGGTAGGCTGACATCCCGGTCCTTAGAGTATTGACCAGGTAGGTCAGAAGTAGTGACAGACAGTCTCTGAGACAAAGAAACATTTCTGTGGGAAGGGAGCCAACCATTCTCTTCACTCCCATTAAAGGATCAGATATTAGTATGCCTCTGTTCCTCCCTTTCTTTTGCAGAATCACATATTCAGCTCTTCAAGGGCAGCCAACACCCATCAGTTATTTGTATTTAAGACCTAGCACTATGTACTAGTTACATCTCAACACCCTGTGAGCTAAAAGCTGTTATTTCTGTTTTGTAGGAGGGGCAACTAAAGACCTGAGCTTCCATGTGTTGTTTAAGACCCCACAGTACGTAGGCGAAGGAATCACACCACTCAGTTTACCATGTCTTCAGACAACTTCTCTAGGCATCTGCTTGTTTCTACAGAACTGAAGAGACCGGGACTTCCTCAGCTGAGAGGCATTCAGGCTGGCAAGCTTTAAAGTGGGTCAGAAATAATCCCATTTTCATGAGAATTACTAAGATAAGATTAACCTGGTTTTATTGTCTCAGCTCTATCTCCAGAGAGCAATATTTCCATTTTGCCTATCAACTCAGGCCTTAAAAGGACACAAATGTTACCCAGCACTCACTAGAAAATCTGCTTTTAAGTAACAACTTCACTGAGCAAGACCTTCACTGAGATGACACCCACAAGCCACAGAAAAATCCTCCCTTTTAAGTGTGTAGCCCAATCACTTTTTAGTACAGCAACAGAGCCACATAACCACTGCAAAATCAATCCCACAGCCTTTTCATGACACCAAACACTCCCCGAGGCAACCACTCCCCATTTGGAAAATTTCTTCTTGGTTATTCTTTCAAACAACATTGCTAGGAACAGGCCAGGGGAGGTCTTTGTGTGGACATGTGTTTTCAGTTCTATAGGATTACTGGGTCATGTAGCAATCTGGGCTTATCACTTTAAGGAATTGCCACATAATTTTTCAAATCTCTTTCAAGTATGAAGTAGTTTGCAAGTGATGACTTGCACCCAGTGGCTTATGCTGCTGACCTGACTATCGCTCCTTGTGCTTATTGAGCATGGAGAATATTCAGATCCCTCCCCTTTTTAAAATTGAATTATTTCTTCATTTTTGAGTAGTTAAAGTTCTTATGTATCCTGCATGTGAATACCCTCTAAGACATGTGGTTTGCAAATATTTTCTCTTCTGTGGATTATGTTTTTATTTTTTGGTTGTTTTGAGACAAGGTCTTTTGTTATACCACCTGGTGCTAACTTTAAACTCTTGATCATCTTTCCTCAGACTGCTGAGTCAGGGGACTGTGGGAGTGTGACACCCCACCTGATTCTCTGTTCCTGTTCTTGATGGTATCTTTCGAGCAAAACATTTTAAATAATATTGTAAGGTGGTGGTGTGGCTAAGAAGACATTGCCAGGGCCAAAATTATGAAGGTTTGATTTTATATTTCTTCTGAGAATTTTATAGGTGTCACTTCTATGTTACATTACTCATTAATTTTTTAGTTAATTTTTGTATGTGGTATGAAGCAGGATCCAAATTGCCTGTGGATATCTGGTTGTCTTAGCATCATGCGGTGAAGAATCTTCCTTTTCCCATTGAGTTATCTTGAGACTTATTGAAATCAATTGACCTTAAATGTTTGGGTTTATTTCTAGACTCCCAATTCCCTTCATTGAACAATGTCTAGTTCTAATGCCATTATCAATGTTTTGATGACTATAGCTTTATTTGAACAACTGAATTTTTTTTCTTTTAAGGAATTAGGATTTGTAAGACTGTCAATTTTTTGTAGGCTTTTGTTGTTGTTGGTTTTTTAAATTTGATTTTATATTTTATATATATCTGTGTGAGTTTATGTGTACCAGGTGCTTGAAGGAACACATAGAAGCCAGAGGTGTCAGAGTCCTTGAAACTGGAGTTACAGGAGTTTGCAAGCCACCCTGAAGGAATGATGGAAACTGAATTAGAATGCTCTGCAGGAGCAGTATGTGCTCTTAACCTCTGAGATACCTCTCCAGCAACTGGATGATGGTGATGATGATGATGATGATGATGATGATGATTAGAGACAGGGTCTTGCTATATCACCCAGACTGGCTTTAAACTCACAGTCTCCTTGCTTTCACATCTCAAGTGCTGGGATGATAGGTGTGTTCCATGACACCGGGCTTGACAGCCAGCTTTGATGTTGTGCTTTACAGATGCCTTTAAAAAAAATTATCTATTGAGGGTATTTAGCTTGTTTTCTCCTTTGCTCCTGGAGTGTGATAATTTGTTGATATTAAACCAAAGGTAAATTCCAAGACTGGATTGCTTTTGTTATGGGGCTTTAAAAAAAAGACTTATTCATTTTATGTGTGTAAGGGGTTTGCCTACATATATGTGTATGTGTACCACACGTGTGCCTGGTGCCTGAAGAGGTTAGAAGGCATCAGGCATCAGATCTCCTGGAACTGGAGTTATGGAGAGTTGTGAGCCATCATGTGGGTGCTGGGAACCAAAGCTGGGTTGTTTGCAAGAGCAAGTGTTCTTAACTGCTGGGCCGTTTCTCTAGCCCTTTGTCATAGGTCTTTAAAAATACTGTTTAATTCTTATCACTAAAGTTTTATTTAGGATTCTTGTATCAATGGTTAGAAGTAAAATTGGGATGCAGCTTCCTATTATTCCTACATTCATCTTCTGGGAAGTTTTGGAGTCAGTGTTTAGGTGGTTTTGTACAAATCGCTGGAAGTTTTCATTCCTTTTTTTGGAAAGTTTAATAAACACTTAAATATGAATTCTTTCAAGATTCCAAAGACCTCACTTGTAATATTCGCTAGTCCTTGAGTTTGGGGATATATTTGGGTCTATACAACTTTAAACATATTTTTCAGAGTTACAAGTTGTCTTTCTTATGTCTTAATTTAGTAGTTTATATCCTTTTTACAGGAGTGAATTTTGTCTGACTTTTCAAACTTATTTATAAGGAAGTAAAATTATTTGACTGTTGCTCAATATTTTTACTTTATCATTTAAAATGTTATGTATTTGTGACTTTATACTTTAGCAATTTTATCAGATTGATTAACAGATAATGTTTACATTATTTTTACTTTTAGAATTTGTTGAACTCTTTCTTTGGAACCAACAGAGGATGGATTTCTGCCCCTCCTCCCAATCTTTCAGGATGGTGTGGTTTAAAGCTTTTGTTGCGGCCTGTTCCTGTTTGGCACTAAGTCCACTGATTGCTTCCTGGAGTAGGCCATGTTCTTTCAGAGTCACATGCCTTTATCAGTGCAGCTCAGGGCTTGCTTAAAATTATAGCCTCAGAGGCTGGAACAATACGTGTAGGAATGTTTACTGTTCTCACAGAGGACCCAAGTTTGGTTCTTATACCCAAGACACAGTTACCTCTAACTCCAGCTCTAAGTCCAGAATCTGATGTCCTCTTCTGTACTCCATAGGCACCTGCACTTGTGTGTAATGATACCCACACAAAGACACACATTTGTAAATAATACTAATACTAATGCTCAAAAAGTATGGTCTCAAACCAGCTACACTCACCGGTCTGGGGAGTTGGTGTGAAATGCAGATTCTTAGGCTTTACCCCAGACTAATTGAGCTGCAATCTGCATATTCATCAAGATCCACTGAAGATCCCCAAACCCTAAAGAATATCATATTTTAAACAGTAACATTTAATTTAATGCTGAGTGCCTGTCTTATACTACACCATGAACAGAGCAATTTGGGGAGAAAGAGGTTTATTTGCCTTTCACTTGCATGTCATAGTCCAACTGAAGGAAGTCTGGTCCAGAGCTCAAACAGAGCGGGAATCTGGAGCTGATGCAGAGGCTGTGGGGGAGTACCA
Organism: Peromyscus maniculatus bairdii; assembly: GCF_049852395.1. Lineage (NCBI taxonomy): Eukaryota > Metazoa > Chordata > Mammalia > Rodentia > Cricetidae > Peromyscus > Peromyscus maniculatus. Next base: position 76,138,213 of record NC_134858.1, read on the forward strand.
TTAACTGGCTTGCTCCCCATGCTTGCTCAGCTGCTTTCTTATAGAACCCAGGATCACCTGCCCAGGGGTGGCCCCACCCACAATGGGCTGGGCCCTCCCGCATCAGTGACTAATTAGGAAAATGCTTTACAGGTTTGCCTACAACCTCCTTCCACTTATTTATTTGGTGTATGTGTGTGTGTGGCATTAACAACTCTGAGGATTACAGGCAGCAGGGACTCCAGATTAAGGCAGCATGAAGGGGGAAATTGACCACAGCCACACTCTCTCAATGTTTTCAGGTTATTGCTCCCAGTCAGTTTAATCACACGGAGGATTAGGAGCATGTTTAGCAAAGGTGGAAACTCTAGTTTATCTCAGAACAAAACATTGATTTTTGACAACCAGCACCCTGGTTGAAAGTGAACTCTCACACCAATGAAGCTTGGCGGAGAAAGTTCTTGGTTAACATGTGTGAGGAATTGACGGTGCCTTGTCCATACATATTTGAGACGTTCTGAGAGCAGATTTTGATTAATTTAACTCCTTAAAGTTTCTATCCTCTAGGTATTCATTAGGTTGCTTGGTTTTAATTTGAATGAAATGAATTAATTGAACTGTCTGCTTGCCATGTATATAGCTCTAGCTAGCCTGCATGTCACTATGTAGCCAAGTGCTGTGATTATAGGTGTGCAAGTTAGATGAGTTATCTTGAAAGTTCCTTGAGTCAGGGAATTGCTTTGTTCTGTAATTAGTCTCCTGTACTACAGATGCCCTCAGATGAACCCTTGAGTAGGCATCTGAATCCAACCACATGCAACCCTTCTCTGTCCTCTTTACCTGTCTTCTCTCGGGGTCTTCCATCTCTCTCTCCATTTTCTTCCCCTTGGCCTGTCTGGGAACCATGGTAGCTTTCAACACTCCATTATTGTACGGGTGCTTTGGAGAATGCCGAGATCAATAGGGCATGTCTCTGTCTTCAGTCACCCTCTCCCTTAGCTAGAGAAACAAGCCTCTAGAGGTGCCTGCACACAGGCATACTCACATTAGACAGAAAGCCCTATAGGAATTCGAGAAGCCATCACTATAACCTTGGATGCTCAGAAAAAGACTTTCCAGAGCAGGTGGCCCAGTTAAGATTGGGAACCTGGGCCCAGCCTGGGGCGGGGTACGCGCCGGCAGCCGGAGCGATGGCGGCGGACGGGGACTGGCAGGATTTCTATGAGTTCCAGGAGCCGGCCGGGAGCGTCCAGGACCAGGAGAACTGTAACGCGAGCCCGGAGGCCGGAGCTGGGGCCCACGCGAGCGGCGACAGCTTCCCGGCCTTGGCCTGCAGCCTGGAGGAGAAGCTGAGCCTGTGCTTCCGCCCCTCGATGGACGCCGAGCCCCCCACGGGCCACCGTGCGGCCCATCACCAAGCGCAGCCTCTTACAGGAGGACGAGATTTGGAATGCCCTAACAGACAATTATGGGAATGTCATGCCTGTAGACTGGAAGTCATCCCATACTTTGCATTTGCTCACACTGAACCTCTCAGAGAAAGGGATGAGTGACAGCTTGCTCTTTGACACCTCAGATGAGGAGGAGCTGAGGGAGCAGTTGGATATGCATTCGATCATCGTCTCCTGTGTCAACGAGGAGCCTCTCTTCACTGCAGACCAGGTTACTGAAGAAACTGAAGAGATGATGCAGAAATCACCAGACCCGGAAGATGACGAGACCCCCACACAGTCAGACCGGCTCTCCATGCTCTCCCAAGAGATCCAGAGTCTTAAGAGGTCTAGTATGAGCAGCTATGAAGAGAAAGTGAAAAAGCTCTCAGTATCCGAACTCAATGAGCTGCTGGAAGAAATTGAGACAGCCATCAGGGAGTACTCCGAGGAGCTGGTGCAGCAGTTGGTTCTGAGAGATGAGCTGGAGTTTGAGAAGGAGGTGGAGAACAGCTTTATTTCTGCCCTGATTGAGGTGCAGAACAAGCAGAAAGAGTACAGAGAGACAGCCAAGAAGAAGACGCTTAAAAACGGCACCTCTCAGAATGGGAGGAATGAGAGAAGTCACATGCCAGGCACATATTTGACGACAGTCATCCCTTATGAGAAAAAGAATGGCCCACCGTCTGTCGAGGATCTTCAGATATTAACAAAAATTCTGCGGGCCATGAAGGAGGACAGCGAGAAAGTTCCAGGCTTGTTAACTGACTAGATTCTGAAAGTTCTGTGTCCTACGTAGAGCAGCATCACCTGGAGCGCTTCCCCTTCTATGGACTCCAGGCTTGATCTCCTATGGTGTCACTGGAAGGTGGCTATCACGAGTCCCTGCTTTTGGAGACCCAGCACACTTGAACTTGGATTTGCAATTCAGTGTTAATAGATCACGACTTCACTAATCCATTATATTCTAGCACCGAGAGAGCTATGGCACTCTTGAATTCTGGAGATAGGTTTTGGAAAACTTAACCATTGTGAACTGGTTTCGGACTTAGCAGATCGAGGATAGAGAGAGGGATAGGGACTGTGCATGCCGTTACGGTCTCCGTTGACAGTGTGGCTGTTGGTTTTTGACCTCCTCCATCTGAACTGCACTGAAGAACTAGATTTCAAGCACTGGGAGAGTCAACCGGAGCTGTTCTCCAGGGATGGTGAGAATCAGTGTTGAGAGCATCTTGAGAACACTACCTGCCAGTGTTGTCCAGAGACTGAGTCCAGTGTGGGCTGTTGTGAAGCGGAACACCACACCTGCACTGCCTTGACCTGATCGTGGATGCCGGTCACTGTTGGGAACTCATTTTGTAACTTTGGCCTATTTCACCATTGTTGACTTGTGAGTCATTAGGATGCCATTTGGAGTCATTATGAACGTGGGTGTTCTGTGTCTGTGAAGAAGTGTGTGTTGAAAGAGGTCCATGCCCTCTAAGGTGCTTAAGGAGCTACTATGGTACTGCCTGTTCTCATGGTTGTGTTCAGTTTTATTTACACCTGTGTGCTTTTCTAGAACAAGCTGCTCACGGCTACAGCACTAATCATGAACACTTTTGGCAGTTTCAATCAAGTCAATGACATTTAATAAAATAATACATACTTAAAAAAAAAGATTGGGAACCTGTAGATAAGACATGATGTTTCTTGAGGCAAAACAAATAAACATTGCCGAGCCTGGGACTAGCTCTTCCTGCTCTGATTCTTCAAGCTCTTTCCAGTCAAGTAAGAAGACATTGACTGTATCAAACAGATTTTGATGACATTTAGAATTTTACTCATTATATTGTCTATAGGTTCAGTGAGTCATCCTGTCTCAAGAGAATAAGGCAGAGGATGATAGAGCTGGACACTGACATCCTCCTCTGGCCTCAACATATGTATGCCTGTGTGATGACCCATGTACACACACACTTGCATGTGTCATACATTATATACAAATACTTGGGAAGTTTCTTTTTGTGAGTACTACTAATTCTTCAAATTGCAAGTTGGGAGATTTATTGAATTTATTAATATTTTGCTATATTAAAATACTAGGATAAGTACTATGTATTAGCAGAACATCCTTTTATAAGAAAGAGGTATAGAGAGTAGTTTCACCCTTCCTAACATGTGAGGGGTACATCAAGAAGACGCTGTCTATCAAATGGAAGAAAAGCCCTCCCAGACATTGAATCTGCTGGCACCTTGAGCTTGGACTTCAGACCCCACTGAACAGTGAACAACCAATTTCTGTTGTCCGTGAGACACCCAACCAGAGGCATTTTTGTGTCAGAAGCCCAAATGGACCAATGTATCCATCCTGGTGGAAGAGAAGACAGTCTAGAGACTATTGGGTCACTCCCTTTACCTATCAGAGTATTGAAATGACCGTCCCTCAGAACTGGAATTTCTTCAGGAATCTCATGCCTTAGGGGAAAAGGGTAGGGCTGAGGGGTTGGTCTCCCAGGTAGAGAATTCCACAGTTTTAACAATTTACTGGATAGACTGGAACTGAGACAGTGATTGGCCGATGATGAGCGGGGACCCCATGTCAACCAGGACTACTTAGTTATGCACAGCTTTTTCTTCTCTAAATCCTCTCACCGGTACCCTGGAGTCAGACTGGGCTAGCACTAGACCTTTCTATTTTTTCTTCTTTCTAATGTGGCCATAGTGAATAAATCTCTTGCCATTTTTACTTGTTACTTTACCTGGCATATTGGGGACAGATGGCCTAGCTAGGTTGTGAAGGCGAGAGGAGCCCAGGACTTAGCCTTTTAAAAACTCTGGTAATGCTAAATCACAGAAGTTAGTGTTTTCACTCATTCAGAGTTGCTGAGTCCCATGCTTATCTTGGATTGTGTTCTGTGGGGACTGGGTTTCTGAAAGTTTCTGGGGTTTAAAGCAGTATGTCCATCTTAAGTCTATAGAGATCATCCTCTGGTTAAATTGCCCATGAATTACTCACTAGCAACACAATAAAGCTCCTCATTAATTCTAATTTGGAAGACTAAGACTGTCTTCCAAAGTGAACACCTTTTCCTGTTGGTCACACCATGGTTTCTTGTTCTTGGCAGCAGCTGAGTGAGGGGTCAAGCTGATGGTGTTGGTCGCCTAGGCTCTGCTGACCTCAGACAGGGACTTTTCTGGATATCCTGGAATGGAAGCCCCAGGGAGAGAATTCTACTGAATAATATTATTGTTTGTCTCTGGTGCTCTCCTCCCTGATTTGGCCACTTTCCCTTCTGCTTGACGAGCAATGCCTCACATTTTCCTGAGCTCAGCTCCTGGCAACCCAGGCGGGCAACTCACCAGTGGAAAACACTGCGAGAGCCTTTTCATTAAAAGTTCTTAAACACAGCTTAGGGGATGAAATTCTAAAGTCAAGAAGTCAGAGGCTGACCACAGGTTCTTGATACTATGAATGGAGGCTTCATCTGCTTTTCAGAGGAAGAGGGAGGGGGGAGGGGGGAGGGAGAGGGAGAATGACACACGTAGTCTTTTATGCTCTATTTGCATTCACACATTCATTCCTTTTTATTCTCTCTCTCTAACATGGTTTCGAAGTAAGTATTTTAAAAATGGTGATTCCTGCCATTAAAGTACAACCAGAACCGAGGGTCCCTAGGTTTACAGTGTAGCTGTAGTGATTGCCAAGTGTGAAATACTTCTGGACCTAATGGCAGATGGCAGCTGTCAGTGCAGATGACAGCTGCCACATGCCCCATCTGAGAGCTTCTCTCTTGCCAAGGGAATCCCCAGGCTGCCTCAGGACCCACAGCAAATGGCGTGCCTGGCATAACAAGAGCGTGCATTCTGGGCCGTGCTTCAGCCTACCCTCTGTCTACACCCACTGTCTCTGCTTAGCTGGTGCCCTCCGTCCTGTACAGTTATTACAGATTTTGACGATCACTTTCTAAAAATTAATCATACTTATCCCAGAGTATATAGTTATTCAGCCAATGGTTAGTTCTGGAATCATTTGAGAAGGTCGTACAAGAATCCCCTGGTCAGTGAGTGACAAGAGAGTGTATGAAGTTCAGACACCATGAGCACACACATTTCTCTCAAGGGAGGACTGTAGGATAGCTCAGGTGGTCACAATACAGATCCAGCTATATTGCCAAAGCGCAAGCTTCCTGTCCCTAAATATAAACTTGAACAAACTTGAAGGCTCCTTCCAACCAAATTATGTGTTAAAAAAAAAAACAAAAACAAAAACAAGAAAACAAAAACAAAAACCCAGTATTGTAAATTCACACGTGGCGTGTATCTAGCATTTACATGTGATACAGAGAAAGAAATGAGCAAAGAACTGGGTGCTGCAACAGGGGCTTTGCCTATACTGGCTTTACACATGGGGTGGTTGCAGGAGCAGGAAAGAGCAGAAACCCATCATTATGAATGTTTGCTTAGAAGCATGGCTCATGCATAGCAACCAAGCGGATGTGGGATGAAACATTAAGCATGTGTGTGGATTATCAGGATGTTGAGGAGGAAGTGGTTTGATTTTGGGAATAAGGGAGAATTTCTTTTCTGTGACTTAACTGACGGGGAAAGAATGCTTGGCCTCCTGAGGTGCGTGGGGCAGCCATTGCTATGAGTTACTGAGGTTATAAGTCCTGCACACTTGGGCTCACCCTCTTGAGTTTGGAGTCTGGATGAACTGTCTTCTGCAATCCTAAGTTAGCCCTCTGAAGAGGGTGGCAGGCTAGAGCCACTGGGAGTAAAATATACAGAAGCTGGTAGGTGGGTACAGAGATCTGGTTGGAGGGACTCAAGGAGAGCTCAGTAGAAGATCAACACAGCTCCTGTACAGGTTCCGGGTGAGTTAGCGAATAAGTGTGCTTCAACTTTTCTTCCATAGATGTGCAACAAAATAATACTCTCCTGTGCCTTTTCTTAGCAATTAAGTTACACTATCGGTCTTTATATGAGTCAATAATAGGTTTTGGTAGAAGAATCGGAAGAAGTAATATGGGCAAGGGAAACATCCACAAGGTCTCAACATGGGAATGCACCAGCTTTTTTTTTTTTTTTTTTTTTTTTTTTTTTTTACCAAGCCTGATGGTTTATATACCTTTGTTACATAAAGCAAAATGAAACTCTAGGGAAATAGAAAAACAAAACAAAATAGCAAGCTGGGAGAATAATTTACAACTATATACCGCCTTCCCAAATGTATCTTCTCTTAGCATTGCCTGATCCTACCCTCAGCACAGACACACATGCTACTCCTTCCTAAGGCATTTGAAAATAGTGTGATGGATGGCATTGTTGCCCATTTTCTGAGTTGGAGTTGAGTTCCTTGCTTCATGATCTCAAAGAATGCTGAGCAAACACAACAGAAGAAGGGCACGTGAGCAAGGCATTATTGGAAAGTAAAATGGTGACTCCCAGCAGCATCAGGAAGGGTCTGGAAAGTGGGTTGCCAAGTAGTGTTTTGAAGCAGGGATTTCGATATCCTAGGAATGGACAAATTTGATCCCACTCATGTAAATTATGCATCTAGTAGGGATGAATCTGATTGGTTAATTTGATTGTATGTGGTGAATTCTGATTGGTTGATGAGTCAGGCGAAGGGGAGGAGCTGCTAAAAAGTCCTTTCTGCCTTTGGCAAGGAGCAAGAAGTTAAAAACAACAACAACAAAGCTTGGTTGTTAGTCTATAGCTTGATGAGTCAGAAAATTTTGGATTTTAATACCTCAGCTTGTAGCATCAACTTCCTTGTGAAATCTCTGGTGTTTTGGGAGCTGACTGCTGGCTCCATCATACATATAGGTAGTGTGTTTTCCTTGGGCTTGTAACCCTGACAGTCTACTTGTTCCTAATTCTTATCAGGCTCATGACACTACACCCTATATGATCCCAAATAATGCATTTCTTCTATCCAACATCTTCACCATCCTATTTATCAAGCACAGTGTCATTTCTACCTGTAAGGAACATTAATGCAGTGCTATTCAGAGTCAAGGACCAACTCCCTAAAAGGTGTAAGGAATACCAGTGAAGTCAAGCTGTTTTTCTTGCTGGTTGTAGCCTTTAGCTCCTCTTCCCCTTCTGTTCTTGCTCATGGGACCCTTGAAGCATGCTGGTAGATGTCTTAAAAAGCTTGTCATGGAATTCTGCCACTAGGTCCTTGTTGGGTTGTGTTTCAGAGCCAGCACATCTATCTCTGGTCGTGTGAGTCATGCGGTTGGCTTGGATGCTCAATGTTTGGAGTAAGTGCTTGAAGAATAGGAGCAGAGCTTTGTACACATGTGAAGACAAACCCTATTACATGCCTTGGAAAGACTCCATGCACATCCAGTCCCTAGTCACCCCCACCTTACCCAATGCTTACTTGTCACTGTCTCCGAAGTAATTTCTGAAATGCAAAGACGAAAGAAAAGCAAACTGGTGTTTGCTTCACTTTTCTTTGCGTTGGTGCTATGGACTCACTGTCAAGTCATCAGAAGTTAATGAGGTGATTGATAGCAGATTTAGGAGAGGATAGTTTGTTCTTTCTGTTTTGGGTATCTAAGAGGAAACCTCCACATTCTCCAGCTGCCCTATGATAGACAGACCCTGTTGGCAATAAATTGATTTAGAATGTTGAGTTGTGCAATGTTGGATGGGTGGAGGAGCTGAAAAATGAAAAACGAGTTATCATTGATATAAACTATCCCAGCGCCCAGTATTTAGAAAACTCCTTCCCTTTCCTTTCTCTTTCTTTCCCCTTCCATCTCCCTTTCTCTTCCTTCCTCTGACAGTGTCTAGTCTGAGCTAGTCTGGAACTGAACTCATGGTTCCTCTGCTCAGCCTCCCAAGTGCATGCACCATCACACTTGGCTAGCTACTAGCTATTTTCATTCCTCCAATGATCTATAATCATCAAGACTGGGGGGATGAGACAATGAAGGCCCACAGAGAGAAGTGATTTTCACAACACCACCCACCTTGCTGGCAGGCACATCTGGGATTAAGGCTTGCATCATACTTCTAACCCTGCATTTTGTCTCTTGTCATTGGTTATAATAGAATCCTTGAATTTTGTATTTGGATGCTCAAGGAAGCAGGTCTGAGATGCCCAGATGCTGGGGAAGAAGAGAGCATTGATCCTCTGTATAGACATAAGAGACACTTAGTTACACACAGTGCGGTGCGTCTATCTGTCCTTCCTGAGGCCTGGATAACGTGCTCTTTTTTTTCTCTATGAAAGGACAGAACTTATTATTTATTGAAAACTCTTTCCTTTCTGACCTGATGAAGTCACACTTTTGTGACCTTCAGAATTTTCATTAAGATACAGTGTGTAGGGTTAGGAACTCTGTGGGAGTCACGGTGACCACTATGGTCAGCAGAGTAATGATCCACAGGAGGCAAGAAGGCAGTACAGTTCAACACAACTAAGTAGCATGTGTTGGTTCAAACTTCAGGAGTCTGACCCTCAGTAGTTTATTTTAGGCATATTTAAGCACAGCACAACTTGGTGAAAATTTTCCTAGTGATAACTCAATCCTGTGTGCACAATAAAGCTTATGATGTCACTATATTGAAACTCTTTGTGCAGTACATGTAACATCTCCCATAAAGATATGTTTTATTGATTGAGAGGCTCATGACAAGGGTCTTGGAGAGGACCTGGTGTGGTCACTACCACACAGTGCAAAGATCACCAGGCTATTGACCACATCTGTTCACGGCCTTCTGGGTGGATAACAGGTTGTGGATTCTTCCCTTTGAAGAGACAACCCTGTGTGTTTAACATTCCTGGTCCCCTAGTGCTTATCTGTGAGCACAGGAACTTCCATGCCTCCCACACAAAGCTTTCTTGGGTTACAGTGGACTCTTTGTTCTTTAAGCTGTGCCCTGAATCACATTTGGAAATGTGCTCCGTGTTGCAGGCATTTTCCTTTTCTGGTAGTGTGGTGGAAGTCTCTCTTCTTCCTCCAAAGCATATAAATATCCTAGCAACCGTCAGCTGTCTGACTTCACCTGACTATTACAGGGGGTGTTTTCAGAAGTACCAATTACATATCAAACCCATGACTTACACTGTACTTTGAGCTTAAAAATAGAATTTAAGGTAAATTTTCTCAGCCCCGTTGCAAACATTGATATGGTTTTAGGTTTCTTTTGTAATCCTAATGTGTTTTATTCAAATTTCATCCTTTCTTTATTCTGTTTCTTCCTTCCTTCCTTCCTTCCTCTCTTTCTTTCCTTCCTTCCTTCTTTCTTTTTTAAATAGTCATTATTATTCATGAAAGAAAGAGAAAAAGAAAGAAGGGAAGAAAGGAAAACTGGAAGGAAGGACAAAAATTTTCCATTAGCTGCTTGCACTTACAATTCAGTTTTTGACCAATCATCTAGATTGTGAGCTATCCAAGCTCTTAAAAAACAAAAAGTATGGGCACCGGAAAGATGGCTCCGTGGTTAAGAGCACTTGTTGCTCTTGTAAAGGACTTGGGTTCAATTTCCAGAATCCACATGGTGGCTTATAAACATCATAACTCTAGTGCAAGGGGGACCTGATGCCTTCTTCTCTTGTGCTACACACACACACACACACACACACACACACACACACACACACACAGACATACACACACACAGACATACACACACACACACATACACAGACATACACACACACACACACACACACACACACACACACACACACACATATGGAGGTCAGGGGTCAACTTGTGGGAACTGGTTCTCTCCTTCTGTGAAGGTCCTAGGAGTCAAACTCAGGTTGTCAGGCTTGGTGGCAAGTGCTTCTTTACTCTCTGAGAATCTCTCCAGTTCCCTCAAGCTCTTTCCAAAGTTTATGAGCTCTTAGAAACAGTGGAGGAAAGGAAGCTCAGCTAGATGCTCATCCATATCAACCAGAGTGGCTAGAAGGAACAAAGAGACAAAAAAGAAACCCTCAAGCTGCCTTGAATAGCAAAGAAATGATTGGCTGGTAGAGGCAGAGTGTAACCTGGGCTGTGCTGGTGGGAACTCAGCTGGTCAAGGCTTGAGTTCCTTCCATCTCAGGTTTTTGCCAACCACAGAATAAAACTTGTTTTGAGGATGGATGTTCTTAGCTTCAAAATAGATGCATTGGTAACAATTGGAGCTACAGGAGTCCCTGTTTGGGGTTAGTTTAAAAGAAACCACCCTACCTGTGGTTCTTTTGATAGCCAGGAAAGTTTCCCAGAAGACCCTAGAACAAGTTTTCTTACAACACATTAACCCAAATGAATGAGTCACCTGTCATTTCCTCTCATAACTGTCACAAGAGGACATCACATTTAGACCCAGAAGCAAACTCTATAAAAGTCCTTCACCAAAGAAGCTGCTATTGATATCTAGGGGTGGGGTGGGATGGGTAGAACAGGTAGGAATGAGCTAAGGAAGGGTTAAACAGGAGACCAGGCCTGTTTCATGGGGATTCTGGAGCTCAGGACTGTCTTTGCATTAATAACTGTTCCAGCCTTACACACCCACTTTGCCTTGATCTGTCACCAAAGGGTACTGACTCCAAGCATTCATGTTGCCTTGAGCAAGATGGCCTCTCTGACTTGTCTCTCCAAGGAAACCAGGGAACCACAAAGTACTGGGGAAATGCAAAGAAGGCAAAACTTGGGAGACAGATCCATCACCTTTGTATGGCTGTTTAGGAATGCCTGGTCTGAGCTAGAACCTGTGCTTGAACTATTTGTTTCACATTATATTTCAAAGATTATGATGGCTGAGATAAACTGGGTGTAATGGCATACATCTGTGATCCCAGTGCTTGGAAGGATGAGGCAGGAGAATCATGAAGTCCAGGCTAGCCCAGGCTAAGAGTAAATTGCTGTCAAAAGAATTCAAAACAAACAAACAAACAAATAACCAAACATAGATCTCATAAGAAAACCCAGATTCCCATGAATTAACACACAAAATATCTGAGACACAGTCCAGAATTTCTCAGCATACAAAGAACATGATATTCTTAACTTGTGGGAAAAGACCATCAATGAAGCCAGTGACAAGATGATGCAGATGTTAGAGTGAGGCCTGGATGTCATAAAAATGTTCAAAGGAGCAGCCATGAGCACTTCTCAAAGCTAGAACATAAATAGAAACCCTGAAGATGAGCAAGCGGAAACTTCAGAGTGGAAAAACAACCCAAAGTTAAAAACACGCTGAAAGACGTGGCCATAGAACGGTGAGGACAGGGGAGAACAGAATCAACTGAAATGAAAAACATTACTCAGTCGGTTAACAAGAAGAAAATACTAAAGCCAGAACCCAAAGAGAACTGTAGGGACCGGTGGAACAACGGAAAATGTGTGACGCTTTTGTCAGGGGAGTTTTCATAAGGCGAGAAGGAAGAAAGCAGTGCTGGAATATGATTTGGAGGAGTGGTGGCTGAAACTCCACCCGTTCTAAAGGGGCCATGCACGCATCCAAGTGGAGCAAAGTCTAAACAGGACCAAGTCAAAGAGATGCCCTTCGGCCACAGCACGTGCAAAGTTCTGCAACACTGGAGAGAAAAGCTTTTAAACAGCTAGAGAGAAACTGTCTGAAGGACAGCACACTGGTGACTGATCCTCTTGTGGCCACCACACAGGTAAACAGGAAAAGCATGACATTTGCAAGTACGAACTACCAAGAACTGTTGGGTTGATATAGTTCTTGTCACACAAATAGGAGGACCTCAGTTTGGTCCCCAGCATACATGGAAAAAGCCAGCTAGGGGTGGGGTGTGTGTGTGTGTGTATAATTCCAGCAATGGGGAAGCAAACCCAGAAGGATGCTTGGGGCTTGCTCATCGGTCAGTCTCGCCTGATTAGTGAGGTCCAGGCACCAGTGAGAGACCCTGTCTCAAGAAAGGTTGTTGACTTCTGAGGAACAACACTCAAGGTTGACTTCTGGTCTTTGCATGCACACACACAATGTTCACTGCACACACTTGAACATGAAAACCCAGCCACACAAAACTACAGAATTCCATACCTAAAATCGCTTTCAACAATGGCAGTAAAACAATAACATCCTCAGTTCACCGCCTCTACCTATTTTAACAGAGTATTTACAGGGAGTTTTCCTGTAAATGGAAGAGAACACCAGATCACCAAAGAGCTTCATGAATGGAGAAGGCGATGGAGTTGGTGACTATCTGGGCCAACCTCAGAGCCTGTTACCCTATGTTGAAGTGTGTGATGTTGATGGTGTTTAGGGCACATATAGATGTACTGTTTAGAGGAAAGGAGAAAGGGAACTTTAGAGCCTCAGGATTTCTGATTCAAAATCGACTGTGAAAATGGCAATGTATATATTTTAAATTCCCAGGGCAACCACTAAAGAAGTTACTCAAAGGGATCCTGCCATGATCATGGTAAGTAGGACAGGATAATAAAAGATGGTCAAATGATCACATTCCCTAAGACAAGTAGGGGGGAAATAGATAAGACAACAGCAATAACAACAAAACCAGGGAGGCCCAACAGAAGACAACAACAGAGGGAATATGTAAGTGTAGTGATAATTTCACTAAGTGATTTTAAGATACTAGCAAACACAGTTAAAATAGATGAAACATACTACGATATACTATTTGCAAGAAAGTTACTTCAAATATAATGACATTATTAATAGGTTTCAAGATAGAATATGGAAAAAGATACTCCAAGCGAAAATGAAGAGCTGGATAGGTTTATATTAATGGCAACATAGACCTCAGAAGAAAGAAAATGACCAAGGTTGAAAAACCACATTACATATCCATTAGATTAGGTTAAAAAAAAATCAGTTCATCAATAAGACATAACATTTCTAAATGTGTACCTACATAGCACAATACAAAATATATGACAGCAGAATACACATTGTTAAGTAGACATAGAATATTCTCCAAGAAAGATTATACCTTTGGATGCTAGGCTTAATCCTAGTACTTAGGAGGCAGAGGCAGGTGAATCTCTATGAGTTAAAGGCCAGCCTGGTCTGCATAGTGAGTTGTATTCTTTGTCAAATAGAACTGTGACAATTTAAAAAGAATTAAAATAATACAAATAAAAATAAAGTGAAGAGACACAATGTATTCATGGATTGGAAGATTTGACATAAAAACGATATAATTTCTCGCCGGGCAGTGGTGGCGCATGCCTTTAATCCCAGCACTTGGGAGGCAGAGGCAAGCGGATCTCTGTGAGTTCGAGGCCAGCCTGGTCTCCAAAGCAAGTTCCAGGAAAGGCGCAAAGCTACACAGAGAAACCCTGTCTCAAAAAACCAAAACAAAAACCAAAAAACAAAAACGATATAATTTCTCCATAAATTTATCTATGGACATTTAATCAAAGAACTGTAAGGATAGAGATAAGTGTATACAAGGGTGTTCAACTTCATGAGTCCTTAGGAACTGCAAACCAAGCCACCACAGATTGTGTTACATACTCAGGGGAAATGTTGACATTAAAAACATTGCTAAAAACTAAAACCAGGAAGGGTGGGAGCAACTGGGATGCTTACACGTAAGGGGCAGAAAGTGGTTTGGGCAATTTCTCATAAAGTTAAAAATTCCTGTCCTGTTTGTTTATACAAAAGAGAAGAAGCTGTCCTCAAGTGTGCATAGAAACTCCTATTCATAATTGTCAAAGTCTGGAAGCTGCTCAACTGTCCTTGAGTGGGTTAGTGGATAAACTGTAGGTATGTGCACAATGGAAACCACAAAGAACAGACTGTTGACAGAATCAGGGATTTGGAAAGACTTCAAAACGTTAGCCAGTACAAGATGCCGCACCCAAAATGTTACACACCGAAGGATTCCATCTACGTGGCATTCCTCCCCTCCCCCCTGGCTTGTCTAGCTAAGGGCTCAAGTAGCACAGGCTAGCCTACAACTCACTGTGTAGTGGAAGATGATCTTGAAATCCTGATCCTCTTGCTTCCACCCCAGGAAAACTGGGGTTGCAGGCTGCACCCATCACCTAGTTTATGAGGTACTGGAGACAGAACATGCATGCCAGGCAGGCACTTTACCAACCAAGCTACACCCCAGCCTCAAGATTATTTTCTCTTAGAAAAAAAAGAAAAGAAAATCAGACACCCTCAGCATAGTTACAGGGGGACAACCTGAGGACACTGCTATTGCCCTCTGGAATGGCAATATTGTGGACTGCATTTATGGCTCATTCTTAGTTTCCAGGAGTGTATTTCCTGAAACACCTGTTCTCTTTTGTGTTCCGGCAAAATTCAATATATCTATTAGATGTGCCAAAATTATTATATGCTTTAATTTTTGTTTGTTTATTATTATTCTGTGGTGTGTGTGTGTGTGTGTGTGTGTGTGTGTGTGTGTGTGTGTGTGTACTCCCATGTGCACATGTGGAGGTCAGAGGACAACTTTTGGGAGTTGGTTCTCATGTTCCACCCTGTAGGTTCTGGGAGACTGACCTCAGTTGGTCAGGCTTGTGTGTCAGGCACCTTTACCTGCTGAGCCATCTCCAGCCCAGGACACTTTGAATCATTGTAGTAGTCCCAGTAATTTACTGTCTCCTCCTTCTTTTCTTTTGTTCATTTGTTTCCTTCCTATTTTCAAGAGTTTCATGATGAACTTGGCCTTCCAACTTGAATAATCCTCAACAGTTAGAGAAGTGTCTTTAGTTTTTTTCATGTTTCCTCCCTCTCTGTGATGTTTTATATGCTTTATTATTTTCTTTAGTTATTTCTTTTCTCTTTTTTTCTTCAGATAGGATCTTGCCACATATTCCTGTCTGGCTTAGAACTCATTATATAGCTAGGGTTTGTCTCCAACACATCTCCCAAGTCCCTTGAGACAAGGTCTTTCATTGTTCCCAGAGCTAGATTGGCAGACAACAAGCCCCAGCAATCCTCCAGTCTCTGCACACCATAGCATGGGATCACAATCACATATGTGGCCATAACCACCTTTTTACATGCTGGAGATTCAAACTCTAGCCCACACGTGTGCATCAAACGGTCTTATACATCTCCTATCTCCTGGAAAATCCTTTTCTTTTTTCTTGTGTGCATACTTGAGAGCATTTTGTCTTGTCTTCCAGCCTTAGATGCTACCGAATGGTAAAGAGCAGGATGCTGCTAGGTGAAACACTATTGGAGGACAGGGAATCAGAGTAGTTCTCTTATATTTCAGAAGGACAATTGTCAAGAGGGAGGCATCACAGTTGGACAAGCTGCAAAAGAGTGAGGTGGAACAAACTCCAGCATGTCTAGATTGATACAATGTTTCCTGGTATTAGTTATCATCATGGCCTTTTCTGGGGCCCGTGACTCACCAGACTTGGACTGTCCAAGCTGGAGACATGAGCGTGACTATATCATGCTATCAGTCCTCAGTCCTGCTTATGACTTGAATTCTGTACACGTAGTGCTTTGATCTCATTTTTAAATATGACATAAAACAGAACTGTTATCGTTGTTTTCCAGACTCTTTCATAATTCATCAAATGATAGGTAAGGAAATAGAACTTTGTCTGCTTTTTTTTATTGTCGTGAGCATTCTGGACATACCTAGCAAGAACACTCTGCAGTTGAGATTGACCTTCCTAATCTAGCCACACAAGTTTTATTGCTTGATTCATTTGCAGTTGCCAATATGTTGGTTTGCAAACATATTTTTAAAATTTTTATTTTTATTTTATGTGTACTAGTGTTTTTGCCTGTATATATACAGGCAATATATATATATTAAATATATATAAATATATATATATATTAAACATGTATATATATATACACGTACATATGTATATAAATGTATATGTGTATATATGTATGTATGGTGTATCTATGTGCATCATATGTGTGTAGTATCTGTGAATACCACAAGAGGGTGTTGGATCCTTTGGGCCTGGAATTACAGATGGTTGTTAGCTGCCATGTGGGTCCTGGGAATCAAACCCATGTCCTCTGGAAGAGCAATCAGTGCTCTTAACCTCTGAGTCAATTCTCCAACCCCTGCAAACATTTTCATATTGCTTCCAGAATGAATCTGCCTGGACAGTTAGATTAGCTGATTGATTGAAACTTAATCTGTACCTGCCATCTTCTCTCTGTGTAGTAGCATGTTAGGTAAATGCTGTCAGGCCCAACATGTAAAGACTGAGGTAGAATCGCTCTCCCTGGTTCCTCCCCTAGCTGCTGTCTTTTTATTTTAATGGGGATGTAAGGAAAGACTGAGGAGTGAGGAATGTGGTAATTTAAAGGATTCAAGGCCAGCAGCTCAGGTCAGCACATTTAATGATGTTAAGGAGCCAGGTAGGGAAGGGCAGTTGACATGCCCCCAAGAAATGTGAGTAAGTGGAGTCCCTGAAGTTGTATGAGTCTCTCAATTTGGTAGATTCCTAAACAAACTTTCTAGTGGATCCCAAGCTTGGCCTGTTATATCTAAGAGATTATATATAAGCCAGAAAATGTCTTTATTTATAGTAGAGTATGCTTTCTAACCTGAATTCTTACATCTATGCCCAGGCCTCTGAGGATGCCAAATGCTTCCACAATCAGAATGAATAAAAATACTGCTTGATGAGCTTGGAACTCAAAGCAAAGAGAAGTCCCTGGTCTTCAGGAGCTAGCCTGTTCCTTATGCTAGCTGACGGTCTAGTTGGTCTTATGACCATGCTCTGACTGAAGGCCATTGTATAGTAAGTTGCTAGTACCAAACACCCAACCCCAGCTAAGCCCTCAGTTTAGGAGCCAGGCAGTGATTGCACCTCTTTTTTTGAAGGACCTAAGAGAGGTTATGAATCTTAGGTTCCAAACTCCATACTAGTACTTGAGGATTTAGTTAACTAAACCATTTTGCGGCAAACATCTGGTAAGTACGAAATAGATGTCAATCACAAAAAGGAAGGCACCCTGCCTCAGGACTGCTCTGATTGTTCAAACAGGGATTTCCTTAGTGGCTAAACCTATTATGCTTTCATACCTGATTTATCACATCAGACTTTTAGAGCTCTCCAGAGCTTCTCCCAAGATCTGGAGCATATTTCTAAATTTGATGAGGATGAAGGAGAAGGGAGAATTGTTAGAAGAAATAGGATTAAGTAAACACTCAAAGGACAACTAGGTCTGAGAGATCCGAAAGGACAAGGATAAGTATAGAATGGACCCTGTGTGCAGAGCATAGAGGGAGGGGCATGCGGTGTGTGTGGAAGCACACAGTGCTCTGGAGGGGAAGTGAGAGACCAGACCAGGAGGGCAAGCAGGGGCCAGTCAAGAACCCCCTGCCCCTTGTCAGGTTATAAGGTTTGTTTTTCAACATTTACAATATTGTCAGTGGAAGTCTGGAAGCATCTGGAACATCTGAGAAGCAAAGCAGCGTGGTCAGGTTTGAGTTTTATCTATGGAATCTGCATTTCCCTGATTTTTCCAGCCTGGACCACAGATGACAGTGATTATGGGAAGGGATGGGAGGCTTCCTGCCTGCTTCTTACACGCGATACTGACAGAGCCTCCAAGTTCCTGGAAATGCTCTCGGTACAGCATGCAGATAACGATGGTCAAAGTCTCTGCTCTACTAGGGAAAGCAGGTAAGTCCAGCAGGTATTGTTAGGTGGAGCGGCTGTCCTAATACACGGTGAGCATCGGTGGATAGGAGAGAGGATGCAGCTCTCCCTGCCATCCCCACATCTTGTTAAGCTGTGCTAGCTAGAGGCATATTCTTCCATCTGCCACATGCATTTCTGGAAGACTTCACCACCACAGGAGCAGAATTATACCACACAGATGTAAATTCCCCACTAAATACCCCCTTTAATAATTTTCTCTTAAAGGATGGTCTTATGTAGCCAGGCTAGTCCTCATCTGCAGCTAAGGATGACCTTGACCCCCATCTTTTTGTCTTCACTTCCTGAGTGCTGGGATTATAGGCTTGTGCCTCCACACCTGGCTACCTCTTTTCTTCTGAGTTCTTTCTAAGCCTCACCACAAGATAAGGAGGTGAGAACAGACTTGGAATCTGTGTTAAATTCCCAAGACAGGGTGAAAATGAAATGGGACAGAATAACACATGTGAGCTGTGCTGGGTAGCTATTTCCTCTGAACAGAAGCTTTTTGTGACTCAAAAGGTTCTAAATCGAAGCTTATTAATCTCAGATAGCAAACAATTCAGGAGTCTCAGGAAGTCCCGCAAGTTTACCGGATGCACAAAGCCTTTTCTTCCTCAAGATTGTATAAACAGTAAGGACTCCAAATTTTCCAGAGATCTCCAGGGTTCCAGCTTCCATGAGCTATCACCCATTTGGTGATTGAGCAGCCCATGTTTCTATAAGTAACTCCTCACCTTCATTCCTGTAAGTAAGCCCTCACCTCCATTCCTGTAAGTAAGCCCTCACCTCCATTCCTGTAAGTAAGCCCTCACCTCCATTCCTGTATGTAACCCCCAGGAACTGATTTAATTGCCAAGTTGGACATCAGTGTAATCATTATTTTGGTCTGTTATCAGCTACCTATCTGGGACACAATTGATGTTTTGTGTTGTGCCATGTGTCCTCAGGAAAAACACACAACACAAGCCAATATGTATGAGGCTATTGGGTGAGATTTAAGTAAAGGAAGAAAGAGTTCAAGATGTTCACATTTTACTGGGGTTTGGGAATAACATGAGCAGAATATTATAGATATATCCAAAGGCAGGCAAGAGATGTGTGTGTGTGTGTGTGTGTGTGTGTGTGTGTGTGTGTGTGTGTCTGCTTGCCTGCCTGCCTGCTCGCTTGTTTTATCTTTAGTTTCATGACCAAGGTAAAATGCATGAATAGAAATGAGATAGTTACTTAGAGCACACAGAGACTATTGATAAATATTTATCAAATGAATGAAGGTATGCAGAGCTGTTGGCATGAACTGTTTTGTAGCCAGGTCAAGCAAGGATGGCAGACAATGTGTAGTCTGGATGAACAGGGACCGAAGGCTCTGAGCCCTTAAAGTCTTCCTCACCCTCAGCCTGGGCCCCACGGCCTCTCCTGTAGAATCCCTCAGGGTGCTCTCTCCTTCCTCAGCATAAGAAGAGAACATTGTTTGCTCCCAGGCTGGCCAGGCTCTGGCGTGTTTTTGATGAATTTAGCCACTTTGGTTCCTACTGCATCCAGGACTAAGAGGAGCAAAAAGGCCTGTGAGAATGAAACTGGCTCCTTGTAGGAGGATCCTCCCTCCAGTCCTGCTGTGGTTTAGGGTCAGTTGTGGTTCATGGTTCTGTTGTACTGTTGGTGCTAGGGAAGGAAACCAAATAGGATAACTTCATAATACTTAATCAAGACACATGATACAGGGGAGTGGGCAGGGACTGGGAAACACTGGGGAAGCCTGGGGGGCTAGAAACAGCCTGGATCTACAGGGAGCGGGGTGAGCTCCACACAGTCTTCTGCAGATGCTATCGTGAGAGAAGCTGGAGCAGGAGTCCATCCCATAAGCAGGAAGTTGGGAGAATGAGCATCTCTACCTACCTAACCCGACATCCACTGGTTCTCAGTGCCCCGTTTGCCAAGTTCACTGCAAGTTCAGCAGGGGACAAGTAGGACCTTTGATGGGCAGAGGAGCCGAGTCCATGGCAGCCAGGGGAGCTGTTGGTGCTCGCACCGAGCTGCTGCTTCCTGTTGGCTTTTCAGTGCAAGTAAAACCTCCTGACTCATCTGGAAGATGTGGTTGTCCCCCCCCCCCAAAAAAAAGCATGTTAAACCATGTCAAGGGTGGGAAAGGGCTGGTCCCAATTTGTTTATAGCCACCTTGCCATGTTCCATAATGGGTAATGCATAAATGAACACATTACATACAGACCTTCTGGAATGAATGCTTAAGATACTTCCATACAAGGGAATGTTATGCAGCCATTAGATGTTTCACAGGGTTTGACCTTGTGGGGAAATAAATGTAGTCTACCACACAAAAGAGCTCAACACTTACATTCAGTTTTGATCCCAAATTTGGGGGACACACCTAATGTGAGGTGAGCCCTCAGAGACATCATCACAGCAGTGCTGTGAGAGAACTTTTATGTTTTCTAAAACAGGGCCGAATAGCTGGTGCTTTCCCCATGAGGGACCTGTTTCTTCTTCCTCTCCTTCTTCGTTTTCCACTTCCTCCTCTCCTTTTTTCTTCTGTTACTATTGTGGCATTTTATTAGATAGAATTTCCTTCCAGTAGTGGCACAATTCTAAGTATTCAATGTCTTCATGAGCATCGGCTAAAGCGTTATAAACACACAGACACAGATACAGATAGACACAAATACAGACAGACACAGATCTCTCTCTCTCTCTCTCTCTCTCTCTCTCTCACACACACACACACACACACACACACACACACACACACACACACACACACAAAGAATCCCCCTAAAATAAAACACTAAACCTCTGGATTCATCCAACAGTGTTTGAAAGTAGGCAAGCAAGTCTCCACCTATAACACTTGACTAACTCAGTTGTGTTTGAATGTTTCTAACCACAATCAAAACACAGCATCATTTGAACAGAGGCAGTAGCTAAACATTGCTCATTTGAGTGTGCTCAAGGATGCTGACATGGGTGTTTGATAATCTACTTACTCACCCAGGAATAAAGGGATATCAGTTATGACTGTACTCTGATTATGTTCAACCGAATCATTATATTCCCAGAATAACAAGTTGCCATAATAAAAATCTCAGGCTCCTCTGTCCAGGACCAGTTTTCATCACTTCATCTTTGTCTAGAAATGCCACAGCTATAGTTGAAGATCATAAGAGCAAAGAGACTAAAGCTGATGTGTTAGCTGGAACCACCCATTGTTCTGGCTGACCTATTCCTAGCATTTTCTTCCTATTTCTGGTGTTTCGTCTGATCATAAAGATCTTTTAAAAAAGATTATTTTCTTTTATATGCAAGGGCTCTGTCTTAGTTACTCTTCTATTGCTGTGATAAAACACTATGACCAAGGCAACTTATAGTAGGAAGTGTTTATTTGTTGCTAACAGTTTCAGAGCATGAGAATCCAAGACCATCATGGCTGCAGGCAGGCAAGAATGGTGCTGGAGTGCTCATGTCTTGAGACACAACCATGAGGTATAGAGATCTAACTCTAAATAGTGTGGGCTTTTTGAAACATCCAAGTCCATTACCAGTGACACACTTCCTCCAACATGGCCACACCTCCAAATCCTTCCCAAACAGTTCCACCAACTGGGGACCAAGGATCCAAATATATGAGCCTTTAAGGGGGGGGGCACATTCTCATTAAAATCACCACAGGTGTTTTGCCTGCATGTGTGTCTGTGTACCACATGTGTACCTGGTGCCCATGGAGGCCAGAAGAAGGCATTAGATACCCTGAAACTAGAGTAACAGACAGTTATGAGCCACCATGTGGTTCCTGGAAATTGAACCTGGATTCTCTGGAAGAGTGACTGGTACTCTTTCTTAATCATTGAGCCATTTCTCCAACCCCCCTAAAGGTTTATTTTATTATTTTAATTACATGTATGTATGTGCAAGTGAGCACTTGTGTTCTTGGAGGTCAGTGGCACCAGATTCCTCCCTGGAGGTGGAGTTATTTATAGGCAATTGTGATCTACCCAACATGGTTGCTCGGAACTGAGCTCAAGTCCTCTGGAAGAGCAGTAGGTGGTCTTAACCATTGATCAATCTCTCTAGCCCCTGAGTATAAAAGTCTTTAGATCTAAATTGCATGCGCTTAAGGATGCATTCTTAAGGATGTGCACATATGTATTTAAACATGGAAGATGCATGACCGCCACTGAAGCCTAGTATCATATAGATAGAAGACACATGTTTGCAAAGCCTCACTTTACCTGGAACAGTAGCTATCTCAATATAAAACGCCCTTGTGTCCTTTGCGCTGTCCCTTCCTCTGTTATAGCTTGAAGATGCACAAGGGACACTCTCACAGAAGAGAAGAGGCAACTAAAGGAGTCAGAAAGTGGGTGGTTCAAGTAGAGAATGACAGGAAATAGCAGGGTGGCTAGGGGCTGGCTCCAAAGGTAGGGCTGCAAGGGTCTTAGGAGCTACAAATGCCTACAGGTGGACTAGCCATGGACCCTGGACTTTGCACAAGTATGTTAAACATTAACGTAGTAAGAGCAGCCTGTCCTTAGAAAGGAAGTTTTCAGATTTAAATCGCTTGGCTTTTAGTTCACCTTTCTTCCGATTTGAGTCAAAGATGTGTATCATTTTCCCCTTGACAGTAACAAGAGTTTCCCAGTTTTCTCTGTAAAGCTTCAGTGCCTCACTAGGTCCACTCTCTTTATTTTTAATTCACAGCCACGTGTTTGTATCAGACTCAAAGGAAATGGTCCGGAATGAAATTTTTTGGGGATTGTGGCCTGGAAGGATGTACTGTTTTAGCTTGGAGAAACAAATGAGTGTTTCTACCTGGACTTGGCTTGAGGCCTTCCTATGCCTTGTTGGGGCTGACACCTGCAATTCCCTTGGCTTGACTGGGAAGCCCCAGTGAACTGTCCTTATGCTCTGCTTCCTGAGAGCCCTTCCTGGAATTCGTTGCCAAACTTCTTTTGCCTGGTGCAAACAAAAGGCTGAGGGGAGTGACTGGTTAATGTGACCTACTTCAGATCACACTGTGATTCCACTTGGCTCCCTACAGGTTTTAGGTCTCAGTATTCATTCCAGCTTAGAAGTTAAACAAAAACCCTGGCCTGTGCAGGAGAGTGTTGCTTATGTGCACAGTGCAGACAGGCCTCATGCAGGTTTCCTGAACCATCGCCAGCCACATTGACTCAGCTTTCTCAGTGATGCTCACTCAGTTTCCTACCTATGCTGACCCACAGGGACAAACCGTATGAACACGGGAGCACTACCTTGTTCTCTCGCCTTATTCCTAGACTTGTGTTCTGCATCTCCAGTCTTCCTGCTACATGGATCAAGTGCACTAAGGATAAACTTTGATATGTAAGGTTCTAGAAAATATTTTAAATGGTTTAAATTTAAATATTTAAATTTTAAGTGATTAGGAATGGGACCCATGACAGGAAGCTCACAATTGCCTATAGCTCCAGCTTCAGGGATCCACTTCCCTTTTCTGGACTTCTCACACACAGAGACACACACAGCTACACATACATGACAACATTAAATAAATACTTTTTTTTTTCTTTTAAAATGGGACATGTGATATCAGGTATGCTACCTCCTAAAGCTGAGTTCCCGCCTTGCAGTTTCACTGACTTGCCTCAGAAGCATTCCTCAAGATTGAGTTATGGAAATAAAAAAATAAGAAGCTGTCAACTCGGTGAACAAGGGCTCTGCATTAGGCAGGGTTACCCCTTGCTTGAACAGATGCCCGGGCACCGCTGTCGCCCATGGTAAACCATGACTGGTACTCCTCTTTCAAGGCTTTGCATAAGTGTGTGGTTTAGAGCCGTGTCGATCCAGTGGGCCAGCTTCATTTCTTCAGACTTTCCAGAGACTGACCTAGGCAGACAGCTGTTATTTCCTGAGGGTGTGATTCACTCAAACCCAACTGAAGGTTGTGTCCCCTGCAGAGCTGAGAATCTGAGACCAAAGTTACATCTCTGTGTCTCACTCCAAGACTGGTCCTGGGGATCTATGATGTACCAAGGAGACTTGTAGGGATAGAGATCCATTCCCCTGGCTGTCTCCCTTCTTGTAGAAGTCCATCCACTCTTGTTTTAGTATTATTGCTATGATGATGATGATGATGATGATGATGAAGCTTCTTCAGTTCCTGGTACCTCACTTAAATGGTATCTCTAGTCTTTTGCTTAGAAAGCATGCCAGCTTGGTGAGGAGCCTCTGTGCCATAGAGTCTTATTTCCTCAGCTCAGGAACATTGCTGGGAGACAGGTGACTTGTGTTGACTTGCCAATCTTGATGCTCTTTGTGAGAAAGCAGGATTCAACCCAGCCTGAACCCCAGCTTAATCTGACAACTCACCCAACTGCATTCTGTTCCCTCATCTACTCATTTCCTCCTTTATGTCTTCCACTAGCATGCTAAGCACCAACTATATGCGAAATATTTGCTCAGCTATTCAACTGTGTGGAGATATTTTATTCACTATAATTCTGGACAGGAGTGGGCATGGCAGGGGCTGGTCCCCAGTGTAGAAGCAGGTACTGGACAATAGGCTGGAGTGACCCTCCTGATGTGTGTGCTGTGTGGCTGCTAGAACTGGACCTTCTCAATACTGAAGCCTGAACTTGGGGCTTAATCTTTGAGGGAGCGAATTATGGGAACGTGTTGTGAAAACATCCCTGAGACAGGCAAGCCTAGGGAACAGTTTAGAGCCCAGGACTCCTCTTGGTTAGGGCTGTATGCACGCCTGTTTCCTAATAGTAACAGACTTGGTAACCTGAGACTCTTATCTGTATGTACTATAAACACACCCCACTGTGAATAATGTGCCTGGTAATCAGCTAGCAAAACAGGGACCCCACTTGTTTCTAGATGAACACACATCCCTCTTTGAACAATGGAATAGATTTTTCCTCCCCTTAATGGCCATCAAATTTAGACAGTTTCTATTCAATCACACTCTCCTTATGTCCAAATAGGAGATCAGAAAGGCTGATCTGCCCTGAACTGTTTTTAGATCAACCAAAACTTTGTGAAACAAAGCAAAATTGTGCCCCCCAAGTAAAATTTTATGGAGAACCTCCTATTTACACTTTATGTCTATGTGTAACTGTGTGTACACATGATTAAAATCAGATGCATTATAGGAGGAGGCATGTATACTCAAGAAATGGATACATAACCCAATCTATCAGTCAGAAAAGGAAACCTTCCAAGATATGACCACTGGTAACCAGCCCTTCCTTCTTTTAGACTCCATATCTAGGGTCATTGAGTGTTTCCAGTCTTGTGGTCTGATGTTCTCCTGTGTATTTTGACCTGTTCTACAGCTTTGTTTTGAGTGAAGTTCCCTTGCTACTTTGCAAACTGTGTGGGTTTTTAAAATTCCATTCTTGGATTAGCGGCTAAGAACCCAGAAACACCCAGGCCAGATTCTGACCACTGGTAACATTCCCAGTCAAAGGGTCCTTACTCAACATCTACCCCACAACCATTATCACAATGTGCCCATGTGCCTAGGTTTCTTATGAAAACAGAGAGGGGGAATGTTCTAGATCTATATTGGCCCAGATAGTACCTATTTGAAGAAACAGGCCCAGAGAGGAAGTTTCCCTAAGGATGCCACAGCTCTCGCTCAGAAGATACAGTACTCATCCAAAGTGGGGCGAATGGGAAGAATTAGAGGGTCATGGGCTGCACAAAGAAAGCTAGGGCTGTAGTGGCAGAGCAAGGCCTTGCCTTGGGGCTACTGTGAGCCTGGACTTGAGCCCCCGTCTGTCCCCTCTGTTAGTAACAACGACTCTGACTTCAGCATGCATGTTTACTTCCCCAATCTGCTTCTCATCTGCCGCTAGACGTGCAGTAAGTAATAAAGGAGATGGCTCCGGGCTTTCTTGGTCATCAGCCAACACTCTGCAAAGTTGTCCATGTTGGGAGCCAAGGTTTCAGAGAGCATTCTCTGTGGCCATTGCAGCCTGACAGCGAATAATAAACATCTAACTCGTGAAGTAGTGTGTGCCTGGAGTTTATTAGGGAAAGACTGTAGTTGGGTTCCAGGTGGGAGGAGTCACAGGGTATTCCCCTACACACCTGGAAGTTCTTGTAGGAAGATACTCCCGAGGAAGGAAGCTGGTAACAGTGTAATAAGGAATAAAGGAAACCATTTAGGGTGTATCCATCACTGTCAACTTTACAAATAAAACTCTTACACTGGGGTCCTAGTTGGTGAGGAGAGGAAGCCCACAGGAGCTGCTCCTCGGCCCTCCCCTCAGGCCATGGTCATTCTGAAAGTTCCACAGGTTGGGGTTGCTTGAGGGGTTCCTTTAGCTTTCTGAGAATTCAGAAGAGTCTCTAGATGGGTAGTTGAGCCATTAATAGGTTGAGGGTTAGTGACGTCTCACTTGTTATCTATCTCCTAAGCAGAAATGTCCCTCTGATGTACAAGTTGCTGGTATAAGACTCCAAGTCTGACTTTGCACAGCCTTGGTGCAGGGAGGTGGGCCTTGGACCTGCCTCAACTAAATGTACCAGGCTCTGCTGACTCCCCATGGGAGACCTTGCCTTGGAGGAGGTGGGAATGGGGGTGTGGGTTGGAAGGGAAGGCTGGGGGGTGGGAGGAGGGAGATCAGGGGAATCTGCAGTTGATATGTAAAATGAATAGAAAATCTCTTAATAATAATAATAATAATAATAATAATAATAATAATAATAGACTCAAAGTTCGTTCTGTTCAATGCAATCTTTCCTTTTAGTGACCACAACTTTTATGAGTGGAGGGTGGCACTAGCAATCCAACCCATGCCCCCTACATTGTAAGCATGTGCTCTACGACTGAACTCCACCCCCAGTCCACATACCTGTCTTCAAATTCTCCCAGTGGCATTTCCTGTGGACGGTTCCAAACCCTCACCTGCATAGTGTCAGGGTCTTTGTCAGCTGTGTGTTTTCATTTTCTTCTCAACATTCTTGGGTCTTCCTCCCTCCCACCTCTGTTTCTTACCAATGGAGCCAAGCAGACACTGCTTTCGTCTGTGTTTTGCCTGAGTCTGCCGGGTTGTCTGCTGGCTTTGAACGTTCTGTCCTTTATAGGTAGCTGTAAAACTTGGGTACTGAGACTATTTGGAATTATGTAGGTCATTTTATATTTGTGAATTATAGTGGTAGTAGATCATAATTTACCTCAGTCAGACAATCTTCTAGTTTAGCACCATACTCAAGACAGAGGAAGGACAGACGTCAAGGTAGAAGAAAAGAGGGAGAGATGTTGATAGGGAGGGAGGAAGTTCAGGCAGAAATGATTTTATACATCTAATATTGAGCAAACTTTTGACATTTTTATTTGGGTTTGGAATACTCACTCCCGAAGATTGCTATTTTTGGTTGAGACATCTGCTTTGAGAGTATCCACAGAGTCCTCTGGACAGCTCATGCTTGCTAGAGGCTTCCTTCCTTGCTAGGCTCGTCAAATTTTAATGAATCGTTAAAGGCTCTGAGTATGATCTGAGAATCTTTGTTCTAACTTAAGGTGTTAAGATATTATAGAACGACAGAATAGGAGTTGGTAGGAATTAATAAGCAACTCTGGTTTACCAATGCACTCGTATTTTTTTTTTTTGTTGTTGTTGATTTTAAGTGAATCTTATTATTAACGTGGGGGAATGTAAGATGTGGAGCTTGACACCACCCTCCAGAAATTCCTGTGTGAATTCTTTAGCCTGATTAGAAATGGTAGCCGTGGGCATTCAACTGCTACTCTCTCTCTCTCTCTTTTAACCACCTGTGGTGCTTGGGGAAGGTATCTCAGAGTGATGTCTCTCTGGAAACATGCCATCGAGGCACCCCTAGGGAGGAGCTCCATCTTGGTGGAGGCACTTCAGAAGGGCAGTTGGGTGGGGCACCTGGCTTTTGAAAACCTTGGGAAATTCCAAGCTGTTTATCCAGGCTGAACACTGACTTACTACTCTCTGACCTTGGATAAATCGCTGTATGACTTCTAAAAAGTACGTGGGAATGGCTGGGTAGGGCTGAGGGCAGCCATTACAGTTTACAGTCCCCTTTGCCTTTTACTGCAGCGTTCAAGCATCCGCAGTGTCCCAAACGACCAAACAATAAAAGGAGCATGATTTGTGTTCAAGAACACCTTGGTTTGCCGTGGTTCTGGCTATAGACTTTCCTGCCTCAGACTCAGGGATGCTAGGATAATAGGCATATCCCACCGTGCCTTTCTGTTTCACTAGTGCACCCCCCCCCCTCTTTTTTTTAAAAAACTCCGTAGCAGATGGGATGGGTAGCCCAACGTGAAGACCTGCAGCAGAGGGCTCCAGTGCAGACTTACTTCATTTCTAGTTCATTTCTTACTTCATGTCTTCTCAGCCCTCTGTTTCTTTCTCTGCAACCTAAAGGGTGATCTTAGCCATGAGCAGGGCTACCAGAAGCATTGGTGACTGGCGTTCTAGGGGCAGCCATTACAGAGTGCCATCCTCAGAGTTAAACAGCAGCCCTCTTCATCCGGTCAGCTCTACCTCCTTGAAAGACTCCATAATGAGCCAGGTTGTGGACTGTTGACATTTCCTCAGAGAAAGAGGGTAGGGAGAGGTACTGTAAACTCATTTGAGTTCCAAGCCACTGTCCTAGCCATTTATAGGCAATTCTGCCCTAACAGTACACAGACGTGTGTGTGTGTGTGTGTGTGTGTGTGTGTGTGTGTGTGTGTGAGAGAGAGAGAGAGAGAGAGAGAGAGAGAGAGAGACAGACAGACAGACAGAGAGACACAGAGAGAGAGAGACACACAGAGAGAGAGAGAGAGAGAGAGAGAGAGAGATGCTTTCTGGAGGGGCTGGTGTATATGGATTGGGAAGGTTAGGGTAAGGGGGCTCCACCTATATACCCATGAGGAAGCTATAATCCATGTTGGGCACAGACCTTCTAGTGAAGCTGCCATAGGGTCACCCACACTCCTACCCAGAATGCCTCACCCATACACACTCTGTGACTAAACTCAATAAACGCATTGGTTCCTCAGGGTGAATTGCCATAGAATTGTACTTTGGTTTGTTTTGGAGACTTTATGAATCAGGGGTAGACACTGATTACAGCTCCTTAGGGAAGAAATTTTCACATCAGCTCTTAGTTGATGTAGGAGGAGTCAGTGCGTGCTCCAGCCTTCTCCATCCCTTGCTGAGACAGGTGAACAGGGTGATTCTGGGGCCTCCTCCTGGAACTGAGCTCTGCAGCACTCACTGGCAACCAGAGCACGCTGCATACTCTTCATCACAATCGCCCCACCCTCACTTGCATTTCCTGGAACCTTCCTCACAAAGTCCTGCAACTGGGGTTGCCTCAGGGTTTGCCTTTAGGGAAGCATACAGTATGTATGACTGTAGCTCCATTAGACAGAGGAACTCAAGTATCTAGAAGTAGAGACAGAGAAGGGGCTAAGCAGAAATGGACCACCATCAGAGTGTGCCTATGTATGAATGAACAAAAATAACAGCCATATGAGATGAACAGGGAAACAGAGGAAGCAGAGTAAAATGAGGACTTGAAGGATGGGCTGGGCTCTAAACACTTTCCTACAAGGTTTGTAAGATACCATGGAATCTGTACTCTTAGGGTGGCAAATAGATTCGTGGTTAGAGAAGGAGGGGTAGAGAGGAAAGAAGGCAAAGAAGGATGAACAGTGCTTGTAGTCCTAACATGGGCACGGCGTTTGGGAAGGAACATCCCCACTCTCTGTTGCTTCATAAACTCTACAGATGTTATCCTTATCCCAAATAAATACACGAGGATGTTTTCATTATCCAAAGTTGCAGAACAGAAAATTGAAACCCAGAGAACTGAGTTGGTTGGCTCAAAGTGGAACAGGTAGAGATGGACAGGGTTAGGATGCAGAAGTATATGGGGCCAGTCCTGGGAAAGGCCTGCAGACACAACTGGTCCAAAACTGAAAGAGCAAGCATGAAGCATGCTCCGTGGGGCTATGGCACCCCACATGAGGATTACCATCTGCCTGCTCCACTCTTCACCTCCTGCCATGGCCTGGCTGATTGTTGTTTGACCAAATCAAGCTGGGAGACAATTCAAATCTGGATTCTACAGTCCAGACTGAGAACTGAGAATCCGCCAGTTCTAGGATGCTGTGCTCCTATTGAGATGGGGGAATGATTCATTCATGTCTTAGTGGGTGCATAGCGAAGTAGAACTTTGATTTATCTTAGTTTCAATGGAAATAACAGCTAGCACTCATCAGTTCATGCCTGTGTTCACAAGAATTCTTCTGCTCATATTCCATTTTATCACTGGGTCCAGTGGATTTGCTGGGGCTGATTTATTCACTGAACTTGGCCCTTGGGTTTCATGTTAGCCCTTTAACAGAAAAGACTGATGACTGTGACATATTTGCAGAACTATTAGGATAGCCCTCCCCCAGGGGGGATATAGTTAGTGCTGTTCAGAGGAGCAGAAATTGCTTAATAGGTATTAAATAAACATGAAAGCTAAGCTTTCCTCTGTTAATTTAGAAGCTGCAAAAAAAAAAAAAAAAAAAAAAAAAAGGAAGACAGTAAGTATTGAAGAGGGAAGGAAGCCAGAGCCAGAGGCTGTCTGTCTCCCAGCCGTTGGAAATTTTATGCTTCTTTGGGTTTTCAAATTATTTCCATTTGTTTTTAAATGAGCTTAATAGCGATCATTATTCGACTAGGGGCTTTGCAATTCAAAGGATTCTACCTAATTGAGAGTGAAAGCAATAACTGGAGAGAGTGAGAATATTAGCTCTTCCTGGCTCTCCAGTCCCCATGGGAAGGGGCATGAAGGGAGAGGGAGCAGGTAGGACAGGTACAGGCACAAGGCTTGCTTCAGTGTGCTGGGAACACTGAGCGAATGAAAGCTAATAACCAGCAGTTCTTGAATTCCTGCGTGGCCTAGAAACTCCTCTAAGGATGGTGTCTATGGGGAAACTGAGGCTAGGATATGTGTATTAGCCTCAAGTGGTTCTGGGATGAAACCAGACAATCAAACTTGGAGCATACACTCAAAAATCTCCATATTTGCTTGCTGCCATAATAATGATAATATACAGTGGAAAATTCTTCAGTTTACTGTGTGCGGAAAGTCCAGCTCCAGTTTTTCAGGCATGGTGTCTCAGGTTTAGCAATCACAGTACTTAGGAAGGTTAAGGCAGGAGGATCACAAATTTGAGGCTAGCCTGGGCTACATAGTGAATTTAAGGCCATTTTGAGCTATTAAGGAAGGATGTCCTGTTCTTAGACAAATCCATTTTATAGACAAGAATGCCAAGTCTTGGGGAAAAATTAGATCAGACAACACCGATGGTGAAACATGGACTCAGACACAAGTCTAATTTGAAAAATCTGTGCTTTATGTACCAACAGGTCAAAGTCAAAGTGATTACTAAATTGCTTTTCCAGAAGGAGATTTTGTTAAGCAGATATGAACAGGCTTGAAAGGCCTGTTCCCTTAGGTCCCCATGCCCTGTGATCCTGGTAACACAGTAATTTTGAAGTGAACAACAGTGATAGGCAAAGGAAGGAGGAAACAATCGCCCTTCTTGCGATTCAAACCATAGAAACACTGTATGGAAGAGGAAGGCGGGAGATGGAGCACTCTGTTAGACTTGGGTTCCCCCTACTAAAACACAGCTATATTTAGTTCATTTTCTTTTTCTTTACTTGTCCTTAATCTATTCTGTCACATGATTTTGGTCAAAAGAATTCTGTCACATGATTTTGGTCAAAAGAATGAGCTCCAAACTGTATCTCTGACCCTGAGTAGGAACATAAGCCCCTGAACTGTCTGTCATGAGGTTCGTGGGATTTTTATCAGGAGGTTGTCAATCACCCAGACAGGAGAACACTCCTGTCCAAAGGGACCATTTCTACTCTCACTCTTGAGGTTGTTTTCCCGCACAGTGTTCTGTCTGGCCATTGCCCACTCTCACCTCCAAGAACAGTTTCCTCTATAATGGCCCCAGTGGTTGTTGGCTGTCCTTGCCTTGGAAAGTGTTTCATGTTATTTTGCTATAAATTTCACCCATTTTCTACGTGATGGTGTTGTGTCTTGTCTAAATTCATCTGACGGTGACCTCAAGGCCAGGGAGCCAAGGAGAGGCCAGCATGAGATCTGGTAATAGTCTCACTTTTTTGTTTGTTTGTTTGTTTCGAGACAGAGTTTCTCTGTGTAGTTTTGGTGCCAGTCCTACATCTCCCTCTGTAGACCGGGCCAGCCTCAAACTCACAGAGATCCACCTGGCTCTGCCTCCCAAGTGCTGGGATTAAAGGCGTGCGCCACCACAGCCCAGCTTAGTCTCATTTTTAGATCTTAAGAGTTGGCTTTAGAGTGTAGTCCTAGTCTCAGAAGACCCGATTTCTTAGCCAGCTTTCTGTTAGTATAATAAAAGACTTGAGCTAATCAATTGAAAAGAAGAAAGTTTATTTTGGCCTACAGCTTTGTAGGTGTCAACCAATGGTCAGTTGGCCTCATTGTTTTCAGACCTGGGGTGAGGCAGGATATTATGATAGGAGCTAAAGAAAAGGAAGCTGGTCATCTCATTTTAGCCTGGAGCCAAAGAGAGGAAGACGAATGGGGTGAGGTCCTAGTAGCCCCTTCAAGGACATGACTCCAGTGATCCAACTTGCTCCAAGTAGGTACCACCTCTTAAAGCTTTCATCACATCCTGTGATGGCTAAAGAAACTCCATTTTATGCTAGGCATCCGTCTTGGTCCCCAATAGCCATTTGTGGGTACCATCTGGAAGACAGGTTCCCAATAACCCTGACTCAGTGACCTCCACCCAAAACTGTGTAGCTGTGACTATCTATGTGTTATGATGACTAACTGCTTTTGGTTTCTGTAACCTGCTTATTCAGACATTCAAGGAATATTTTGAGGTTACCTTGTCTACCTAATCTTGGCAGAGAAAAACAGCTCTTGACTTGCTTGTGTAGATATTCAAGGTCTTGTGGTTTTTGCTTTTGGGAAGAGACAGGTAAAAAAAATTCTAAAATTTAAAGATAATTTTAAATACTAAAGAAATTAATAAAAAATCCTTCTCTCACTCCCCTTTGGGTGGCAATCTTAAGTTTGGCTCAGAGATTGTTGTTCTGCTAGCAGTTTCCATAAATTTAACTAATTATAATCTGGATTGAGGCTATGGTGTTTTCCTAGGGGTCACAAACTCCATAGCAATCTCAATGGCACCAGGCTGAAAGGCAAGCATCTAACACGTGAACCTTTGACCCAGTGGTAGACAGTTGAAATCTAAAGTATAGCACCTGGCTATCCAAACAAGTACTCATGTTCAAATAAGCAAGCCAGTCTGAGGTGACTGATGGGCACAGGGCTCTAGCAGTATAACAAGATCACATTGCAAATACAACTCTTGGCAGTCTTACAACTCAGGATATTCTGTCATAGACCTTAAAGCCCACCCCTTTGAAGTGTTCTCATCAGAGGAAGTATGGCAGTGTTTCCCAGTTAAAGATGGGCCTGTTTTATTTGTACCTTGATATGTGTCTCCTGGATACTCTTTTTAAGAACTGCTGTGAGTGTCCTTGGCATTCTGTCCTTTAGTCCAACTGCAGCAAGGGCAGTGAAACTGAGCTAACTCTTTTCAAGGCTTCCCCAGGCATAATTTTCTGTAGATGTGATTTACTATTTAAATAAAGGGGTGCTAGCTAATTTTATGTCAACTTGACACAAGCTAGAGTTATTTTTAAAGGGGGTAACCTCAACTGAGAAAAATGCCTCCACAAGACCCAGTTGTAGGGCATTTTCTTAGTCTGTGATTGATGGGAGAAGATCCAGCCCATAGTGGGTGGTGCCATGCCTGGGCTGTTGGTCCTGGGCTCTATAAGAAATCAGGCTGGATGAGTGGTGGTGGTGTACACCTTTAATTGCAGCATTGGGGAGGCAGGCAGGTAGATATCTGTGAGTTTGAGACCAGCCTGGTTTGCCAAGTGAGTTTCAGTGCTATGACACACAGACAAATCCTGTCTTGCAAAACAAACAAACAAACAAACAAACAAACAAACAAAAACAAAAGCAAAGAAAAAGAAAGAGAAAGCAGACTGAGCAAGCCATGAGGAGAAGACAGTAAGCAGCACCCCTTCACGGCCTTTGTGTCAGCTCTTGCCTCCAGGTTTCCTCCCTGTGTGAGTCCCTGTCCTCACAGCTTTTGATGATGACTTTTATATGGAACTGTGGTTGAAATAAACCCTTTCCTCCCCAGGTTGCTTTTAGTCATGGTGTTTCATTAGAGCAATTGTAACTCTAACTAAGACAAGTTGATATTGCTTTGACAGACCTGACCATGTTGTTTTTGGGAGGATTGTGGAAGGACATTGGGACTTTGGGCTAGAAAAGCCATTGAGTGTTGAGAGCTCATTGAGCTGTTCTGTAGGAACTTAGAAAATAAGAATGCTGAGAGTGGTGTAGACAATTGAGGCCTGGCTTGTAAAGTTCCAGCGGAAACTAAGCCTCTACTTGGCCTTTGTGTGAAGAATCTGTGGTGTCTGGTCAGCTGGAGCCAGAACCACTAACCACTTTGCTTTGCTGGGACAATGGATGCTGGTCAGCTGGGGATGGAGAATCAACTGTGATTAAGAAGAGGCCAGCATCATTGAGGTGAAGTCTTCTGGGAAGTGTTTCCTCAGGGTCAGCACACAGAAGCTGTTTTCCAGAGGTGGCCGAGGTTGTACCTCAAGCTGGCAGCTGACCTTGGTAGTGTAAGTTTTGAAGTACCAGGTAGTACTGGTTTTGAA
Organism: Peromyscus maniculatus bairdii; assembly: GCF_049852395.1. Lineage (NCBI taxonomy): Eukaryota > Metazoa > Chordata > Mammalia > Rodentia > Cricetidae > Peromyscus > Peromyscus maniculatus. Next base: position 76,172,977 of record NC_134858.1, read on the forward strand.
GGCACGAAGGGGTTATGGAGAAGAGCTCAAGCTTGGCACCAGAGAGATCCTAGGAGAGGCCACTGGTGAATGTGTTGCAACTGTCTTGGAGATTCCAGTACTATGGGATGACCACCAAGAATAGTGGCAGCTGTGGACTGGAGCCAGCTGAGCCTAGAAGACAAGCTGTGTGTTCTGCAGAGGGCAGAGCCAACCAACCTTACCAGAATATTTCAGGACTCCAGTGAAGTCACACTCCATTTCAGCTGAAGCAAAACCAACAGTTATGGTCAAAACAAGAGATAACATGCTTGTGTGGCCTGAGACGTTTAAACATGAAATGTAATCTCTTGATTAAAAAAAAAAAAGACCTAGGAAAGTCAAGAATCTTTTAAAAGCAAAGTTACTGGTCTGTATTATCTTGAGAGCAACATGAACAGTGATGGTAGACTTTTTAATGTATTTTAAGTCTAGAGGAATACTAAGTAGAGGAGGCAGTAGGGCCTACTGCTTTGAGTGACAAAGGTGGCAGCTTGTGCTATGGGCTGCTTAATGTTGCTACAAGACAGCTCCCCCCTTTTTTCTCTTTTTTCCCAATCATTTCTTCCTTCTTTCATTTCATAAATTGCTTATTAAATATTTATTGTGGATTTGCATAGCATTATAGAGATAAGTAAGAGGTTATCTGTTTTCAGTCTCAGAAGTTCAAAGTCCTGGATGAGATGGATACATGAGCTAACGGTGATAGAAGGTGGGATGTCTGGGGAGATCTGCCAGGACAAGGAGGAGCTGGGAGCATGGACAAGCCATGCCTGTCTGGGTTACTGTGTGGACTCAGAGAGGAAACACTAGGTTGATGTTTAGAGAATATATTAAAAGCTAGTCAAGCAGGGAAGAGAAGACATTTCATTCTGAAGGGCTAGCTTGTTCAAGTGCTCCCTTGCTCCTAAAAGTTGTTGTGGTTTTTGTGGCAGGGTCTTCCTATGTAGCTCTGGCTGGCCTGCAACTATCTATGTAGACCCAGCTGCCTCTGCCTTGTGAGTGTTTAAAACATAAGTAGCTGCTCCTACCTTAGCGTTGTGAGTGCTGGGGTTACCGGTGTGTTCCACCACACCCAACTTTGCTCAGATCATTTCATGGGAAGGGTGGGGCAGCTGGAGTCACCTAGCCTGGTGGATATGAGTCTTGAGGTTGTAACATGAGCAGTAAGTGCTATCCTGGACCTCCAGGATATAAGTAAACCTAGGTGGGGCTGGGTCAGATACTGGAAACAAGGCACGTGTTTTCATTAGGTACCATTTCTAGTCAAGGGACTATGTCCCCAAACCAAATAAGCATGATATGCACATTTTTTTTTTTTTGTTTTTAAAGATTTATTTATGTATTTATTTATTTATTTATTATGTATACAGCATTATAACTGCAGGCCAGAAGAGGGCATCAGATCTCATTACAGATGGTTGTGAGCCACCATGTGGTTGCTGGGAATTGAACTAAGGACCTCTGGAAGAGCAGCCAGTGCTCTTAACCTCTGAGCCATCTCTCCAGCCCCCCATTTATTTTTTAATACCACCAAATAAACAATATCCATAGACAAGCTTGTGACCTGGAGTCCACAGTACATGCTTTCTGAATTAGTTCAGTAGCAAAGGCAGGCCATTCTACTAACTGCTTACCTCTTTAATTGTAGAGAATCCAGAATGGTGTGGGACATTAGTGCAAATGAAGTAGAATTCATCTCAAAATACAGGAAGGACAATCACTGGTTGGAAAGCCAAAGTCTGGGTCCATTTCTAAGCACACTGACTGGTATAAAGCCCACATGTCTAAGCACACTGGCTGGTACAAGGAGAAATGAGTCTGAAGGAGCTGAAGTAAAGGGCAGCACAACTTTTACAGTCATCGTCCAGACTCCAGAGCAATGAAGTAATCCACGTGCTGAAACTTGAGGACCTCGTTGCCCCAACTCATCCAACCTGGCTGTAAATTTCGAGCAAACAATTCCAAACACTGCCCACCTGGCTTGATGTAGTCCTTCAGTACTTCGGCCAGAGGTGGCTTATGGGAGTGAAGAATGCAGGGTACACTGACAATCAGTTTCTGATCTGGAACAGGGGGCACTTCTGTATCTGTGTTCCTAAATGCTAAAGCAGCTTTCTCTCGAACTCTCCCCAGTACAAGACATTCATAAGGCTTTTTATGTGGAGAATCCAATGGGAACACGAACTCCCCTGAACGTGTGATTTTTACCCAGTACCATTCTGCAACCACTTCCACAGACCATGAAGGATAGAGTTCCTCCTTCACAAAACACAGGTGCTTCTGCCTGTTGGTCACCCACGTAACAACCAGACAGTCGGCAGCAGCCAGCTTAGGAACAGGCATTTGCTTTATCTGCTGTGGTGATAAGCAACTGTACCTGTTACTTCTTTTAACCGATTTGTTCTCCCACGGTGGATCAATCACAATGACATCAAATGTCTTACCGCAGTTCAGAAGCGGCTGCATACAAGAAATGTCAGATAAAAGAAAGCTGCTTCTTGGTGGTAGCAGGTATTTCTGCCCCATTAAAGTAATCATTTTGGGAAAGCTAGAGCCGTTTTCAATGACCTGTGAAGATAAATCCAGCTCTGTAACAGACATATCATCTTCCGGCAACCGTAGCGTCTGAAGCTCCATTTCATTCAAGGCAGGCCACTGCTTTGCCATCTCACAGAATTCTGACAAATTGCAAGCATCAAGTGGTAAAGCAATGCGGCCACTATTGCCATCCTGTTTTTCAACAAGTGGATATAGAAAACCACTTTTGAGACCTTCTTGAATCAACTGTGAAGATCCATCCAAAATCAGCTCTCTGATCTTTGTGTGATACTCTATGGCATCCAATTCACCTTGATTGAAAACCAGACATCTTTTACGTTTCTTCCCAATAGAAATGGAGACTTCTTGTTTATTACCAGACACTAAATTCTCGTGGCTGTTACTTTGTTGGCATTCTTTGTGAACAGCTGAAGTTATGTGAGGTTTGGTGACATTAAACAGCTCAGGTCGGAAAACATATTTCTGGGTGATCATTTCACAACCTCCTCCGTCCTCATTGCCTGGCACAGGAGTAGAGTCAGGAGCGAAGCCCACAGCAGGAGCCCCAAAAGGAGACATGGCTTCCATCTGACGAGAATCCAGGTAGACAGAAGAAGTGGGCTTCTTCTTACTGCAGGAAGGCTCTTGATGACGGTGAAGTTGATAGTTGACCTTGTTAATGAAAGAAAGATGATCCAGTAACCACCCAGGTGGCAAATGGTGTACCACAGACATACTTAAAAAAAAAACAAAAAAAGCCCTGAGAATCAAGAATCAGAAGTAGGGCTTGGAGCGTAGCTCAGTGTGGGGGTGCTGGGTTTGACACTCAGTGTTGAAACAACAACAAAAAAAAAAAAAAAAAAAAAAAAGAATTTTTAAAATCAGGTTTTTAATGTCCTATATTTCAGTGATGCACTTCATATACACAAGTATGTTTGATACGCAAACATACATAGCACCTCTAAGTATTAAATGCAATACTTTAAATGTCTTTTAATTTTAGAGTTGGTCATTCAAATTTTTCAGCCAACTTGGCCAAAGGTGCTTTTAGAGTGATGGATCTGGATCCCCAGTTTGATCCTCCTTTCTTCCATTGCCCTCCTCGGTCCTGTTTCCGGTCCTCAGATTGAGGCACTAGTCTACATCATGCAAGTGTTCAAGTCACTTAGTCCTTAAAAGGTGAGTGTCCGTCAGAAAAGGTCACGCTGCCTCCTAGACTCTCCCCCATGGAAACAGCACTCATGTAAACCTGGTCCAAAGGAAACCCTCGCTTCCTTAGTCCATGGGCGCAGCCATGTTGCTGTACGGAACAGGACCCCGGGAGCGCCTGGGCCGCCCCATCCCGACGTCGCTTGTGTCCTAAATGCCAGTTTCGAGGATAGGGCCAGATTCCTCTCGGGACAAGGACACTGGCGACGAAACGCCAGGGGGACCGGGTGGCGCTGAGGAGGGGTGCACATTTTTTTTAAAACTTGATTGAATTGATAGGGTTCTTTTGAATGTACAAAGGGAATAATCTATAGTGTACTGGCTGTGCTTACATCCGATCTTATCTATGGTGTTCCTCACCGAATTCCTTCTCTTTCCTCTTTCTTCCTTTCCTCTCTCCCTCTCTGTATGTGTCACAGCACCATCTTATGGCAGTCAGAGGACAACTTGTAGGAGTTGGGTTTTGTCTCCTACCTTATTTTTGAGGCAAGATCTCTACTGTATTTCTGCCTCTGCACTTCACACTAGCTAGTCTGAAACTTCTCAGCAACCCTCTGTCTCACCGTCGGCATGCTGGAATTAGAGGTGTGTACTGCCACATCCAGCTCACATGGGCTCTAACTCAGGTGGCCAGCCTTATTAGGCAGATGCGTTCACCCACTGAGCCCTTAAAAGGTTAATATTCCATCCCAGTTTGGAAACGACAGTCTTACTGAAAACTAAAGCCCAAACCAAACCCTCTACAGTCTTCCAGGGTACACACCAGGGTTTGTGCGTCATAGGTGATGCCTGCCAGACTATGGAATGTCCTCTCCCTGGTTTCCAGGGTAACTGGCCACAGAAATGCCCCCACCTGAGGGCAGCCAATGAGAAATGGTGGTGGGCAACCACTCCCTTAGAGGTAATTTCTAGAAGTCCCTAGAAGTGAGCCAATCAGAATTGTATCCATACTAGCACCCCTAAATGATGTAACCTTGTGATTTTTCCCTTTAAAAGCTGAGCTTGCAGATAGGTGGGCACTTCCTCCAGCTTCCACTGTGTTGGATGTATTGGATGAAGTCCCTGCCTAGGCTTGTATATGCAGAATTAAACCTTGCTTTTGCATTCTGGCATGCTCGTCTTTGGTGGTCTCTCTGGGGGTTACAATCTGGGCACAACAACAGTACTTCCTACTAGTCAAACTTCTCTATAGAACTGTTCCTTGCTCCTGGGAGAGGAAATAATCTATAAGCCTTTGCAGGAAAGGATATATATATATATTCTTTTTTTCCCCCTCAAGTGTTTGCTGGGTGCCTTAAAGCAGTGTGGTAAATAATTTATAAATGCCCACACACTCTTGCAGTATGACTCCATCTTCTGTCACTTAGTTGATGGAGACTGTTTCTTCTCCCTCTAACTCTTGGGTGTATGACTGTAGCAATAACGCCCGGGCTACCACCACCCATTCACCATGTCCCAGGGGCTTTGGATGAAAAACAGAGACAAGAAACAGCGGGTCATTCGCCCGCTTATTCAAAGAGGGAGGAAACCTTAAATACAGGCTTACAGCACAATGGGAGAACCCCAGAGGGCAGAAGTTTCCTACTGATGTTTACAACCTTGCATCTAAGCTGTTAACTCCCAAAATGCAGGATACACAAACAAGGAACTTCCCTTAAGCATTTAGGAGGGTGGAAAGTGGCAGGGAATTAGCATAGGGAGGACATCTGGTGAAGGTCAGCAAGCAGGCAACAGCTTACTCAAAATGGGAAGGCCAGGGCCTTACAGGCCCCCCTTTTTTACTAAAAAGTGAGCTTCTGACTTAGGTTGTATGGGACATCAACCGGTCACCTTATCTGTCATGGAGACACCTGCCCTGGCCACACAAGTGCTCTGTCTTAGGTTGGTGAGTGTCCCCCAAGAATTACCTGTCTTTGAATGCTCATTATCATATAGGCTTAACCATGTGAGCTGTAACGTGCTGCCAAAGATCTCAAAGTGGCACTGGGCTTGCAATCTGTGTGTTCGACACAGAAAAGACCAACAGAAGTCCTAACCTACCCATAGCCAAGAGGCTAAAGGCAATTGAGCCATTCCCTTCCTTCAAGCCTTATGTAAATTGGAGTCCTTGTAAGATGGTATCCCAAAAGCAAATGGAATGTGAGTTTTAAATTTCAAAGCCAATCGAAATGTATATAATTACTGAATTAAATTTGTCATGCCCAATAGAATGAAAGAGTAATTAACTGTGGTAGCTACTTTTGCTGCCAGGGTCTCCATTGTGCTAGCTGTAGTAACCAATTATGAAATAGCAATCCCAGAAACAGTTGCAGCAGTGGCCACCACCACTATAACATCAACAAGGCAGCAGTGATGTCAAGTTCTCTTCTGGAGCATGTGAGCATCCACTGGCATGGACACAACTCCAGGAACACGAACCACCAAGGCCCATAGTTCTTGATCCCAGCACGACTTAAGCTGGCAGCTCTGCAAAAGAACAACTAAGAACCATAAAGAAAAAATAGACAGCACACAAGGAGCAGAACTAATGGTCTCAATAATGGCTACATTCACGCTCACAAATTTTTAAAGGTATCTTCAAAGGAGGCTAGATGAATTTCAGGAGGCCAATAAATGTTGCACAGAGCCATTCCTGAAAATAGGTACTACACCAGCTTGAAGAGGGTTGCAAAATATGAAAAGGCTTAGCTGGCATGCTACTGTTAACAAATAGAGGTCAGTGACCTTCATGGTTATCCTTAATCTCCAAGGTGTCTGGGTGATACATTCTCAAACATACTTGAAAGAGCAGTTACCATACATTACCTTCTGAAGAATCCAACCACATGGCTACAGTTCCTAGGCTTATATTAATGCTTGCCAAGGCGGGCCATATTGGGCTCTCAATTCCCACTGGCATCAGAAGGGGAGAGTTCTTCACGAAGGCCCAATAGGTCTCTGCCATGTTGGGATTCAGCAGCAGCCACAGGGTGCACACAGAGCTCAGGAACCCAAAGAGGAACTTCATTGTCCTTTGGAAAGACACAAACAGATCCTCGGGCCCACACCAACACTGGATCGGGTCCCCTCCAAGTACCAATAGAAAGAACCTCCCGTCACACCAGAGGATGATTTGCAACAGGAGCCCTCCAGTGCTTATGTGCAGCAGATACTCCAGCAGAATCCACTGATAAAAAATTTAAAATATATAAAACAAGGGAAAGAATAGAATGTGGAGAGGAGAGATGAGCCCCTAGCTCCCCCCTTTTTACTTTAGCAATATATGTTTTTAAGGTACGATGGCAGCGTTCTACTATAGCCTGTCCTTGAGGATTATAAGGAATACCAGTCTTATTAATGATAGAAAAATCTTTGCAGAATTTTGAAAATCCCGTACTGCTGTAGCTGGGACCATTATCAGTTTTTATGCATTTTGGCACTCCTATGTAAGCAAAAGCATGAAGACAATGATTCTTTACATCCTTAACCTTTCCCCCTGAATGAGCAGAAGCAAAAATTAGAGAGGAATATGTATCAGTAGACACATGGACATATTGTAATTTTTCAAATGAAGGAACGTGTGTGACGTCCATTTGCCACACATGATTAGGTAAAAGTCCTTGGGGATTAACTCCAAATGAGGAACAGGTAAAAATTCAGCACAAATAAGACATGATTTAACTATCTGGATGGCTTGTTCCTGGGTTATGCCTGTATGATGACAAAGAGATCCAGCATTAAGATGATAACATTGATGTAACTGAGTAGCCTTATCAAAGGCAGAACAAACTAATGTGACAGCCATACGAGTAATGGCGTCAGCTCTCTGATTACTTTCACTTAGAGGTCCAGGCAATTGAGTATGAGCTCTATTATGGCCCACATAAAGGTTATGAGAGCGGGACCATATGAGTCCTTGCACTTGCAATAAATATTCATGAATGGGAAAAATGGATGGTATGTAGGCTGCTGCTATCTCCAAAGGCATAACTGCATGTGCCACATATTGGCTATCAGTATAAATGTTTAGAAGCTCATCAGAAAACATCTGTAAAGCAAGCAATAGTGCTTGTACCTCTGCCATCTGGGCAGAAGTGCCCTGGACTTTCACTCTCTTCACTATGTTACCAGAAACTACCACAGCAAAACCACGTGAAGTGCCATCAGTAAATACCATATGGGCCTGAGGAATAGGAGTCATCTGTACTATCTTGGGAAATATAACAGGATGCAATTTAAAAAATTTACACACATCATTGGAGTGGTAGTGAGTATCAAACTGACCCTGCATGGAGCATGTCAATATGGCCCAATCATTATCATTAGCTTGCAACCATGCTAGTTGAGACTGGGTGTATGGGGTCACCACAATATCTATCTCCTTACCAAAAGTTTGAACATTAATCTTGATTCCCTTAAATATGATCTGAGCAACAGCCTGAGGATAAGGAGTAATGGTTTTGGCTGGAGAAGCTGGGGAATGTACCCATAGAATAGGACCTGTTTGCCAAAACACTCCAGTAGGTGAATGAGAAAAACAAAATATCAAATACAATAAAGAAAAAGAAAGATCTATATATTGTATATGAGCCTGTTCCAGGGCCACTTGCACACAATGTAAGGCTGTATGCCCTTCAGCTGTTAATTCATGGGGAGATAAAGGGTCAGGGTCGCCCTTTAAGACATCATACAAAGGACGAAGTTGACCTGTTGGAATCTTTAAAGTGGAATGAAGCCATTGAATATCTCCCAGAAAGGTTTGGAAATCATTAAGTGTGCGTAGCTGATCCATATGCAGAGTAATCTTTTGTGGACATATGCATGTGCGTAACAATTCATGACCTAAATAATGATAGGGAAAGGATATCTGTACCTTTTCTGGTGCTATTTGTAAATTAGCCAGGCTAAGAACCTCTTGTAATTTAGAAAAGGCCTCAAAAACAAGTTTTTTATCTTTAGCAGCCAATAACGTATCATCCATATAGTGAATTATATAAACATCTGGGAAAGCTTTTCGAACTGGAGCTATGGCCAAAGACACATAAATTTGACATACTGTAGTGCTATTGGCCATTCCTTGGGGCAAGACTACCCACTGATATCTCTGATAAGGTTCTTTGAGATTTTCTGATGGAACACTAAATGCAAAGTGAGGACTGTCCTCGGGATGCAAAGGAATGGTGAAGAAACAATCCCTCAAGTCAGCCACAATTAAATGCCAATGTTTAGGAATTGCCACAGGGGCAGGCAAGCCAGGCTGTGTTGCTCCCATGAGAAGCATGGTATTATTTACAGCTCTAAAATCTTGTAATAGCCACCATTTTCCTGACTTCTAGTAGAGGCCAGTTGGGATTTCAGGATTCTTGTGAAATTATAGATATATCTAGCACCAGAATCCAGTAAACTTTTAATCTCAATCCCATATAATTTTATTTTTAATTTAGACTTTTTATCATTGATAACTGTTTGTCAAAACATCTTTTTTTCTGTACTTCCAAAGCTTCCAGTTCTACATATAGGTGCCATTTTGCATTTAAAATATGAAAGCAATAATAATTGAGCAATTCTATCACCAGCTTCTGTTTTCATGGTCCTTTTTACATATACCAATTATAAAATCATTAAATACAATCTTTATAGGATTTGAAGAGGTAACTTTTGGCAATACTCTGGAATATTTTTACAAAATCTTAAAAAGAGGATCATTTTTTTATAGATCCCAAATAAGACAATTGGCAAATAGCCAATTATTAACAATGTGGATCAGACATTTATCTGTATTTTACTGGAAAAATAATTTTGTAACCTCTTTGTCGGTAAGAAATTATTTTTTATTTTATTTATTTTTTATGGGTTTATCTTAGCAAAAACATTATTTAATAAACTAACAACCCAATCCATTTCAGGTGTTATATTTCTATAGAATTCTAGAATGCAACTTAGAGCAGAGACAAATTTTCAGTAATGATCAACAGACAAAAGCATACCTAATATATAGTTCAAAATTATGAATCCTGTTCCTTTAGTTCATCTACCATGAAAATCCAAACATTTATTAAGACAATCGAAAGAACATAAATTCCTTTATACAATGAATGATTAATATCCCTGGAAATTCAAACAGCATTGACTTAGCATTCCATGTCCTGACCGAAACCATTTTTCACCAGAAGTTGGGCCCATTTAAACTTTTAGTGTTAGTCCTTCTCTCCTGGCCTCTGCTCCCTTGCCCACCCGAGGGCCTGTTCCCCTCATTGGCCTCTAGGCGATGCCCCCCGCCTGCGTGTACCTGCCCGCCGGCTGCTCCGGGCTATCTCGCACACGCCTTCACCGCTGTGCTGGGCGCTTGCCCCCTTACACACGCGCACTCACGTTTAAACTTTCTTACTCCCATGAAGGGACTACCTAATAATGAGTTATTCCCACCATTGAGGGAAAAACAGAAAAATATTTCCCACAAAGGGATCCTAAATGAATTATTCCCACTCTGAGGGAAAAATAAAAAACATTAAATCGACAACACAACTTCTACTGACTCTTTGTAATTCAGATGCTGCCGCTCTGTGCTGGCAGGCAGAAAGAGCTCGGAGTTTTAGCTATCCTGAAATTTTTATATTGGAAAGAGACTTTTCTTCTTCCATTACCACTGGGGAGAGGCTTTTCTCTTTCCTCCATCCTTCCTCTACAGGGCCCTAAAAATCTTTAGGCCTAGTTTCAAAATTTTTCCACTTTTTACCGGGAAAATCCTTTTTTCTTGATTAAAATTTTCTCCCTTTTCTAACAGGAAATTTCCTTTCCTTCCCTTTTCTCTATTGGGAAGATTTCCTTTTTTATTTAAAATCTGTAGCTGTCTTGCCCTTTCTTAACTTCGGTGCTCTCCTGCTTCAGCAGTCCAGTTAACGGACTGTGAGCTAGCTGCACCTGTTTCAATTCACCCTTATCTTTTCTTTAAATTGCTGGCCAGCCTTACCTGGGTGTCCATCAGCTTGTCCCTTCTTTCTTGGATCTCGATGGGACCTCCATTTGTAGCAATAACGCCCACGCTACCACCACCAGATCACCATGTCCGAGTGAGGGGCTGTGGATCGAAAAACAGAGACAAACTTCTTTTTTTTTTTTTTTTTTTTGGTTTTTCGAGACAGGGTTTCTCTGCGTAGCTTTGCGCCTTTCCTGGAGCTCACTTGGTAGCCCAGGCTGGCCTCGAACTCACAGAGATCCGCCTGCCTCTGCCTCCCGAGTGCTGGGATTAAAGGCGTGCGCCACCACCGCCCGCAAAGGAGAAGTGGATGAGATCTACATGAGTGACCTGGGGGGTGGCAGAGGGCAAGGAGTAGGGGATAAGAACATAGAGAAATGGGAGGGTTAACTTGGAACAGGGACAGAGTGGGAGGGCAGGGAGGAAGATACCATGATAGATGAGGACATCATGGGAATAGGAAGAGGCAGAGTGCTGGGGAGGCTCTCAGGAATCCACAAGGTTAACCCCACCTTTGTCTGCTGGAAGTGTTCCAGAGGGTACCTGGACTGGTCTACTCTGGTGAGCACTCTAGTAAATAACATAGCTGTCATCATAGAGCCTTTGTCCAGTGACTGATGGAGGCAGATGCAGAGATCCACTGCCCTTGCTGTTTCATATGGAAATACAAAAAGCAATGGAAAACAAAAATATTCCTGAACAATAAAAGAACTGCTGTAGGTCTCACCAAAAAAAAAAAAAAAAACAGAGACAAGAAACAGCAGGTCATTCGCCTCAGCAGAATGCCAAATGCTATTTATTCAAAGAGGGAGGAAACCTTAAATACAGGCTTACAGCACAATTGGAGAATCCCAGAGGGCAGAAGTTCCCTACTGTGATGTTTACAATCTTGCATTTAAGCTGTTAACTCCCAAAATGCAGGATACACAAACAAGGAACTTCCCTTAAGCATTCAGGAGGGTAGAAACCGGCAGGGAATTAGCATAGGGAGGACATCTGGTCAAGGTCGGCAAGCAGGCAACAGCTTACTCAATATGGGAGGAGGCCAGGGCCTTACATAGGACCAATAGAATGGGGTGGAGAATGAAGCTGTGATTCAAGATGCAATCCTTACAAATGCTGCTGACAAATATGCATGCTTGTTTGGCTGTTATGAAGCATATTTATAACCCCACAGTATTCAGAAGTGGTACTGGGCTGTTGGACAGCTGTAGTGCAGGTGAACACATTCACAGGACCTCAGTTGGGCATTCCGAAGCCAGGCCTGCAGAAGAATTTGGTACATGAACTTGCAAAATAGTGAGCAAATAAAATGGCTGTTGCTTTTTAAGACATTAGCATTTGAGGTGCTCTGTTAGCAACTGATGCTCAGACTCTCAAGGACCTTTCTCTGTGTGTGAACTCCAATCTTATTGTGGAATCAAACTAGAACTAACAACTTTCTCAGCACTTGGCTTTAGCCCAGTTGGGCTACACAGACAGCAATTGTTCATCTTCTCTCTCTCCTAAGCTCATTATCTGCATCTGAACTGAATGGAGTGCTGTTCTCTGGTCCAGAAGTGTTCTAAAGCTCTCCAGGGCAGAGGAGGCATCTGCCACACACAGGCACCTTCTGAGAACCATGGGACTTGGGAAATCAACCAGTGCTACTCCCTCATTTCTCATCTAGACCAGAGGGATAAAGGCCTGTGTGATTTTAAAACCTGATTCTTTTTGTGGTTCTGGCATCCCTGTTTATCTCTGCTGCCTTCTGGAAGGAAGTGCTATGGCCCTTTTGGAATTATTTACTTTTCCCAAAGTGTGCTTCCAATTTACTACTGTATACACATTCGTTCTCCAGCCTCCAGACACGTCCTCTCTAGATTTCAGTTCAACACTCATGGACTCCAAACTCCATAAATCAGGGACCAGTTTGTGCCACAGTAGGATCTGCCCAGCACACCACAGTGTTCAATTCTTATTTGTTTGACAAGTAAGTGGAGAAATGAACAGTTTGCTCTTGTGAGTGGAAGAAAATGCATATTAGGGAAAATTGGTTATACTATATTAAATTTCTACTAGTCCTTATATATAATTCCTAGAAAATCTGTTCCAAATATCAACAGAGAAAAAAACCCCTCAACATCAACGCAAACCCAGAATTTAGAATTTGTAAAAGAACTAGACAATGTTTATTACATTTATTTATTCATGTGTGCTCGAGTATGTATGCGTATGTGGGGGTCAGAGGTCAATTTGTGGGAATTGGGTCTCTCATCATGTGGGGCCCAGGAATCAAACTCAGGTCATCAGGTTTAGCAGACAGTGCCCTTTATCCAATGAGCCATCTTGGCATCTGTAGACAATGCTTATAAAGTCTAATTATCAATGGATCTTTGTAAGTCCACAGGAGTTTTAAGTTCTAGCTGGGCATTATTTAAGTGGATTTAATTGTGTGGCTTAGGAGATTTATATGAGAGTCAAATATAACTGCTTACAGTTCCTGAAACCAAAATTGAGGAGTTGTCAACCTATTTGTAGATTGAGGGGAGGTGTTCCTGAAGGAGAAAAGGCAAGAGGCATTAGTTCAGATCTAGCTCATGAACCAAAGTATGAACAAACCTAGAAACATTCTCATGTGGTTTCAAACAGTGCCTTAAGATGTCAAACCCCAGAGAGAGTGGGCCCAGAGAAACCCATGGGAGAATGGGTGAGTCGACATATGAGGGTTTAGTACTGCATAAAAGCATTTCTGAAGTGGAGGAACGGGTTTTAAATTGAGCCATTAAGAGTTATTATAACTTTGTAGCAATGAATGCTGCTACAGCTCACCCCCCCCCCCAAGTATATTTTAAATGCTCAAATTAAGCAATTAGAGAGCTCACCCAGGACTATGATTCTCACATTATTTCTCCCTTACCCTCTTTGATATGGTTCCATTAAGTGTTGACCAAGGAGTGGGGCTTGGGAGAAGTGCAGGGGCTTAGGGCTGCCTGTGGGAGGAGGAGAGCTGAAGGCGTCCGAGAGCCGTCTCAGCTGCAAACCATAGTAAGGGAGTCAGGAAGCAAGCACAGGCTTAAGAAAAAATGCACCGTTGTATCCAGGTGGCGAAGGAGAAAGCTGTGGGTTGCTGTGGTCAAGAGCCAAAAGAACGTCCAACTTCAGCAGTGTTACATAGTTTGTCTCCTTGGGACTCAGGAAATTCTCCTCCTTGAAGTGAAGCATCCCTTACTTCCTCCTTACCCAGTGCTAAGTTGATTGCTCTGTTCTAAGAGGGTATCCTTTCATTTTGTTTTCCTTCCACCAAGGAGGAACATGGGGGGACATGTAGAAGTACAGCCTGGAACAGTCCCAATGCCTACGAGGTCATGCTCCCAAATTTCCTTTCTCTATAGACCTTCACTACGAATGGTGGTACACACACACACACACACACACACACACACACACACACACACACACACACACACACACTGGGGTGGGAAGAGAGGGAGGGGAAAGGGAGAGAGACAGACTGTGTAAGTTGAGCATTGCAAATAAACCAATTAAAAAAACTGCCAGATGCAGCAGTGAGCTAGTGAAAATGTTAAAACATCAGGGCACTGAACCAACTTACTGGCTAGAAAGCAGGCTAGTGGCATTCCAACTGCAGGATCCTGATGGAGATTGGAACCAATTAAAGTGAAATCTTGCCTTTAAACAAGCTGTTGACTTATGTAAATTGAGGCTGAGAGGCTTCATTGTAGCGAATTCATTTACTGGTGTTTCAAAGCCCTGTCAAAAATAATGGTAGCGTTGCCTGTTAGTTTTTCCTTTGATGCTAGTTCTTACTTGCATTTAAAAATATTTTTAGTCAGTCCACAGCCGGAGGTCTAATGAGAGTCTAAATTTGGTAAGCTTCTCCTTTGTTCTCAGTCTTTTATTCTAAACTTGGGCAAAGAAAATTCATTTTTAAAGCATGTATTAAATTTCTCAAGTACTATTTGTTTGAATTGTTTGGATTGAGCTAAGAATAAATGAATGAGTTGGTACAATACCAGGAACTATAAAAGTAGGTTGTTTAGAAAACTTGCTTTGTCTTTCTGGGCCACAATTCAAACACTGATAAAAAGGTAAGGACTGATTTATATTACCCCGAGTTTCTTTTCCAAGCCATAATCTTCTGCTTAAAAAAAAAAAAATACTGACATTAATAAAGTGGCAATTAGAATGTGTTTTAAAAATGACAAGATCAGCCTTTTGTCATATATAAGCATGTTAGACTGTATTATTTTTCAGTGTTTATAGTTAATGTCTTTTAGAGATCAAAGCCCAGGGCCTTACACATGCTGGGTAAGCGCTTTACCACTGAGCTACCATTCTATCTATCATCGGACCTTGGTTTATTTTTAATGTTTTTGTTTTGGAGACAGGGTCTTTCCAAGTAGCCCAGGCTACCTTGAATCAGAATTGTCCTGTTGGTCTCACACACATGCACCACCTTGCACAGCAGCAGCAGTATCATTCATACCAAGAGCTGTGAGAATTCAATGAAAATGATTAACCATGCCTGATACTCCCATCATCCCTCTTGCTTTTATTAGGAGACATGGAAAACTCATTTTGACTCTTCAGACTCAGGACAGAGGAGAGTGCAGGAATGGCCTGTGCTTTTTGAAGAAGAAAACCACTGCTCTGCTCCAGCCACTTCGTAGTATGTTAGAAGATAGGCTTAGGATTTGTGTGTTGTCCAAGATTTTAGGAGCATGGAGGCCTGACTTTAGATTCCCGGCGTTCATATGAGAAGCAGAGCTTGGCATCATGCATCCATGATCCTCGCACTTGGGATGTGGAGACAGGAAGACTAGCCTGGCTGGATGGCCAGGAAGTCTAGCCAATTAACGAGCTTCAGTGCAATGAGAAACTGTGCCTAAAAAAAAAAAAAAAAGAGGGGAGGTGTTGATTGATGAAGACAGGAACATCGACCGCTGACCTCTATATGCACTGCACACATGCACAAATGCACACACACACAGAGTTGATACTATGACTTAACTATAAAATGAAATAAAAGCCCAAACACCTAAACACTTGCTAATTAAAAAAGATATCACACTGGGGCTGGAGAGATGGCTCGGCGGTTATGAGCACTGGCTGCTCTTCCAGAGGTCCTGAGTTCAATTCCCAGCAACCACATGGTGGCTCACAACCATCTGTAATGTGATCTGGCATGCAGGCAGAACACTGAATACATAATACACAATAAATAAATCTTAAAAAAAAAAAAAAAAGACATCACAGAGCAGAAAGGAGTACCTTCTAAGTATTAAGGCACAATTGTAGGAGAATGCATGGCAGGAGGCCTTGATGTGGAAGGCCAGCCTCACCTTAACTCTGAGGACATTCCACATCTGTTAAGAGAAGAAGGACCCGAGTCAATGACAGGTGGCATCTTTTTCAATCCTGTGAGTCCATCTCCTGTGAGATGACTCCTGTGAGCTTCTGAGAGGGACATGATTTGGTTAGTGTGGGCTAATCATAGCAGGTGGGAAAAAATTACTCACCCAATCTGGTCCACTCCAAATTAGTGACACTGCTCTCATCACAGCATCACAGGAGGTGGGGGTGGGGAGTCCATGCCTGTAGAGTATCTGCTGATGAGAGGTGTCTGCAGGGGATGGTGGGAGGCAGGTCTGGGTGTGGGTTGGGAGGGTGGGGTTCATTTGGCTTTGCAGTGCTTTGGACTATTTTCCCCAGTTTTTGATGAGATAATGACTTCAGTAGATTTAGTCAAGATAGTCTGGTATGTAGCCATGTGCCATGGCTCTTCTCCCATCAGAGCAATCAGATTAAAAAGAAAAAAAGGAGGAGGAGGAGGAAGAGGAGGAAGAGGAGAAGGACTAGTAATTCCAGTCAAATGATTCCTTTAGGGGATAGTTTAAGTGTCAGTAGCTTCTCCTGACCTCGAGAACAGTGTTTATCACTTACAACTCTGACACACAGTGGGTGCTGGGAAATAAAGTCTAGTCCTCTGCAAATGCAGGATGCGCTCTTAACCACTGAGCCATCCGTCCAACCCCAGCTTGAATAGTTTGAACTGTAATAAATATTCATTGAAATGCTCGTCGAAAAGTTAAATGAATAAATGAATGCTAACAAAGCTTTCAGTGACAAATCTGGGTCCTGGGTAATGAACTCTGCCTAACTGGAAGCAGGCAGCTCCTCTCTTGAGGCAAAACATTCCTTCAAGGTGTCTGGTCCAGCAATGCTGCTGGGGATGGCAGTTTTATTTACACTGGAAGAAGAAAGAAAGAAGGTAAGAAAGGAAAGGAAGGAAGTTAAAAGTTAAAAGTTGTAGCATCTGGCCCATGCTGTGAATTTTTCTGGTAGGGACAGTCCCTGACTTGCATGGGAAAAGCTGCTTATGGTGCCCAGTGAAGTGGAAACCATCCTGTGTCAGCTTGCTGAAGAAAATCTGTAATTGGAACCACTGCTCCACTGGTCCAGATTTGGTCTTGTTACATGTTTGGTTTTATTGAAATATTGTATTATTCATCCAAAGCGACATCTTAGGGAACGATATTTGTAAACAGCTGACTTAGCAATTTACATTAAGAGGAAAGTGTCTGAAGATCTAGAATCCTGAACCTGTCTTTCATAAAAACAACCCTCATGACCTTGCCAGTGTCCCATAGGAAGTGGGTATTTTTTTTTCCACTAACAAGAGTTTTATTAAGATAAGATAAGAGAGAGAGACAGATGTGCTCAGGCCTGCAGAAAGACATGTGCATAAGGAGAGAAGCCTGGAATATGGCACCGGCTTATAAAGGCTGGGCCGCGCCTGCGCACACTGGCCCATGTGGCTATTCCACGCATGTGTAGAACACATGGTTGCGCTGTGCACTTTACGCAACCATGCAAAGCCACGGGGTCCTGGTCATGAGAGACGTTTTGACCCGGAAATGGCTAGGTGGAAGTGTCTAGGTCCACCGGGCATGCCCAACCGTGGGGGCATGTTGTGAATTCATATCATCTGCTTCCTGAGCAGTGTAGGAAGTGGGTATTTGACCTACTTTGACAATTTCTGAATGGTCTGAGCAAGACTGCCTGAGAACTTATTTTAGAAGCTGATACTCTGACTTTGCCATTAAGGATTAAATGAAAGCCAAATGCTGAACCACCTGCTCATTAGAAAAAGTGTCACAGGGCAGAGTGGGGCAATTTCCAAGTGGGCTATAAAGATCACAGCTGTATATGAATGCAGGAGGAGAGGTGCTGGTGTGCAAGGCCAGTCTTAACTCCGAGAGTTCATTTTCTCTCTTCCACATCTGTACGTCAGGGACCTGGAATCAACAACGTCTAGAATCCTTTTGGTGCTGACGCTTCCCTCTTCTGGAACTCTACGAGATGCCTGGTGAGGAAGGTTTCTAGCACGACAGACAGACAATGACTGCTGTCTGAGTTTGACCTTCTCCAAATAAACAACGCCGCTCTCCCATCCTCACTGTTTCACGGAGTCATCGTCCACAGGGTGTCTGCTGACGAGAAGAGATTCTTTGGCTACTGTCCATGTAACTTCAGGGGATGACGGAAGTTGGTGTCAAGGCATCCACTGGAGTCTACTTATCAGCACTTTGATTTATCTGGTTTTTGACCTCCTGGGTGAGCAGTGAGGTCCAAACAACGTCTCTTTTCTATAAGTCGTTCTGCCTTGACTAGATGGAATCTACTTCCATGGAAGTTCAGTGCTGGAGAGTTGGTTGATAGCAGGACCTTGTCTCAAAAAAGAAAAAAAAAATCAATTAGTCAAAGTGTATACTTTTCTCGTGTTAAAATAAAAAGAAAGAAAAGAAAATGGGTTGGAAGCTACAAAAATCTCACTGCAGGAAAATTATACATATATTATGATTTTAGAGATTGCTTATAAATACTTTCTGCAACTTACTTTTGTTAAGTGGTTGTCAAAAAGAATGAATTTTATCAATGTATGACCCATTTAAATAAGACTCTTCCTGAAGGGTTAATAACTTGGGTGACTGAGAGTCTCCCTGCAGGAAAGGTTGACCCAGTGCATCACTAGGCAGGCAAGCACTGGACCAGGGGTCAACATGCCAGGATAACTCCAGGCTAGGATGCCAACATGGTAAGGACCTCCACCAAAACGTATGCGCTTGGGGAAGCAGAAAATAGGCCTGTGGATGAAAATTCCCTCACCCAAAGTTCAAAGTTCCCTTTTCTGCCCCATAAAACTCCAAGCCCCAGGGCATGATCTCCTGATTGTCCTGATTAAAGAACAGTTCTGCTCTCCGAAGGGGTCAGTCCCCACTTAAGTTTCCACACTGCTTCCATGATTCTGATCTAACACTTTGTACCGCTCTTTGAGGTGGGAGGTCTCAACCCTGGTTGTTGAACTTGAATTTCTGCCCAGCTGACTTCCAGGTACACATTAACATCGTTTTCGGGGCACAGACTGGCTGTGGGCACAAGCTCTGCTAGATAGCCGGTGACTGATGCTCTGTGGCCCTGGCCTTGGGTCACTTGCTTTTTAACTTGCAAGGTTTGTAGTTGCACCTGCCTGCTTACTTTAGCTATTAGATCTGTTCAGGTGTAGGAGAGGGCCTGGAACATAACAATGCATGTCACACACCTGTGTCCCCTCTTCTGAATGTGGCTGTGTCACTGGGGCTGTCTGTCTTTGGGTCAGACAATTCTGAGACTCTTTTGCCTGAACTTTTCTTTCCTTTTTTCTTTCTCTCTCTTTCTTTCTTTCTTTCTTTCTTTCTTTCTTTCTTTCTTTCTTTCTTTCTTTCTTTCTTTCTTTCTTTCTTTCTTTCTTCCTTCCTTCCTTCCTTCCTTCCTTCCTTCCTTCCTTCCTTCCTTCCTTCCTTCCTTCCTTCCTTCTTTCTCTCTCTCTCTTTTTCTTTCTTTCTTTCGAGTGCCATGTTTTTTTTTTTTTGACTTTGTGCTGATTATAAAGACAGATTAGGTTATTCATTCACAAATCTAAGACAAGATTACTCTTTTTGGCTTCTCACCTACCTTATCCAATTACCATTTTTCTCTCATAAAATGAGCAATGCCTGAGTCAGCCTTCCGTCTTTGCTTCCAGCTTAGACAAAGGCAAGTCCAAGCCTGGCTACCTGTCTCCTGTGGCCTGGAGACTTCTGGCCTCCTGTGGAGAGGCTGAAAAGCTGAGGGGAGTCTGAATTTCTTGTATTCAGCGCCTTGTTCATAGGTGGGAAATTTTGGGAAGAAGTGTTTTTTTTTTTTTTTTTTTTTTTTTTTTTCCTATTGTACAGATTGGGTCAGGCTCTTGGCAGTATTCAATACCTTCCTTTTTAAAAGTTCAAATAAGCTGGGCGGTGGTGGGGCACACCTTTAATCTCAGCACTTGGGAGGCAGAGGCAGGTGGAACACACGAACACACACACACACACACACACACACACACACACACACACGGAGGTAGACAACAGCCATTGAAAATGTGGATCTATAAGCTGGAGAGCTGGCTCAGAGGGTAAGAGCACTGACTGTGTTTCCAAAGGACCTGAGCCCGTATTCCCAGTACCCACATGGTGGCTTACAACCATCTGTAACTTCAGTCCTAGAGGATCCGGTACCCCCCTCTGTGGGCACTGCAAGTACATGGTGCACAGTCATATAGGCAGGCAAAACATCAATACACACACACACACACACACACACACACACACACACACACACACACACACTTTTATTTTTTTCCAGAAAAAAGAATGAAAGGGTGGATCTAAGTGAGGAAGGGTTGCAGAGACATAGGCAGACAAGGAACAAACGTGAGCTAGCTCCCTGGACTGGTGGCCTTTTGTTTCCAGAAGACTTTTGGGGAGAAATGGCAAGACAGCACAGGGATGGGAGTTGGGTGGGGAATGGGAATGGGAGGGGGGTTAGAGGGGTGGTGGTAGTTTCTAAACAGGACCAGTGGGAGAAAGTAGAGGACCAGCGGTATCATAGAATACCCAAGCCAGCATCCTCTTAGTGGACTTCCAGCCTCTCTCATCTTGGAGGGATAAAGTTGTCACTCTCTCTTTTGCTGGGGCTTGATTTTCTATCTTTCCCAGAAGTTCAATTCTTTTTCTGTGCCAAGGAACAAACTCTGCAAACCCCTGGACAACTACCAGTATCCTCCTTGTTCTAGAATTAATATGCCGTTGCAGTGAGAAATCACTCCAAGCACTTAGAGACTAATACAGAAAACATATCTTTAATATAGCTCGTGCCAGGCTCTGGCTAACACTCAAAGAGGAGTTGGCCGCAAACAGAAGATTTTACTAACTTATGTAGACCACCCAAGGCTTCGGCATTCCTTCCTCATGCACGGCCCTCCTTGAATCTCCTTCAGGTCTTGTTACACTTTGAGCAATTTAAACAGTGACAGGACGCTCCAAGTTCAGCCACTTGGGCAGGTGGGACATTTACACAGCACAGGTATTGTCAGAATCATTTCCTTAGTACACCAGTGCTCTTCGCTTCAAACAGTTGGTACCTAGGCAGAATTACGTTTTTTCCTGATAAGAGCACAGGGACTTAATGGTGGCTGTGACCCTGCATGACGCCCTGAGATGCTTCTTAGAGATGTGTTCTTGGATGTGGGATAAGCCTAAGGGCAAGGTGTAAGTGAGGGTCGTCTCCTTTTGTTATGGAAATGAAGCCTGACTGGAGGTCGATCTTGGTGTACCAGCATTAGCAGAAACACAGCCCCGAACATTCATTCCTACAGTTCCTAACAAGGTTGGTTAGGGTATTATTTATTTCCCAGTCATGTTGGAGCCAGTGCTCTTTTAGCTAAACTCTACTTTGTGTGACTTAATATTCCTTAAGCAGGTTTATTAGTAAATCCTTTATTAGCATCAATTTACTTCCTCAAGTTTCTCCTGCGTCACCCTCGAGTAAGGTCTATGAAACTTCATCTGAGAAGCGGTCCTCGTCTGTTAGTGGCACTTGCAGACTCAGAAGTTTAACACTGAAAAAGCGTGATGTGGCTATCTCCCCGATATTCTAGGCTTCAAATAAAAAAAAAAACAAAAAAACCCCAAGTCCCAGAAATGGACGGACCCAAAGCAGCACTGTTGCCAACCTTATCTTGTTACAGCCTTGTCTGTTCAGATGTCTCAGCTAAGAGAGAAAGTGCTTCCAGAGGGTGTTGATCTGTTTTCTGTTTTTTTTTTTTTTTTTTTTTTTTTTTTTTTTGACTTAGTATCACTATGTAGTTCTCCGTAGTCTGGAATGTTCTGTGTAGACGGCTGGTTTCAAACTGACAAAGATCCCCCTGTCATTGCTTTCTGAGTGTTGAGATTAAAGGCATGCTCCTCCACATCTGGTCAGATAGACACTTTATTTTTTACTTTAAAAAGCTTAAAATGAAAGTATAATGAGCCTGGTAGGAGACGGCTGCTTTCCAAGGACAGTGACATAGCTCAGGAATTAAGAAGTTACGTAAGCTATTTGTTGTGATCTCAAGCACCAAGTGGAAATCCCTAAAGAATTCTTGTGGAGGCTGGCAGATGGTCTGTGGTGGTTCCCTAGTGAGAAGTGTGTGTGTGTGTGTGTGTGGTGGTGGTGGTGGTGGTGGTGGTGATGGTACTCCTGGCTTCCCCGAGGCAGAGTCTGGGGAGGTAGATCAAAGACAGAGAAACACCAGAAACCACTTAGACCCAGCCTTCGGAAGTCAGTGGGGTCACTAGCCATCTCTGGTCTTCTGGTTGGCATCTGTGGGCCCCCTGCCTGGGCAGCTGCCATCACCAACCTTGCTGCAGCCCACTCAAGCTGCCGATGCGGGTCTGCTTGCGCCGCCACACCCAGCATTTCCCTCAGCAGGGCCAAGTTCCTGATGGATGCACGAATGTAACTCAAGTGTCTTCGTCTCGCTTTCTTCCCTAGGATCTTGTAAGATGTCACAGCACGCGATACATCTCCTCTGCGGGTACAGAACTGTCTTCCTTCTCCACACAGGAGGATTCGTGCCCTGACACGTGACTCACTGCCCTGTCCCTGAAACAGTAGTACCTCCCTGCTAGGAGAGGTGTGCTGAGGACTTGATTCAGGCCTTTGGCAACCTGTTTTCTGCCTTTAACCCCCAAACAATGGTGTACCCCAGCACTGACCATTTGGTTCAGTTAAATTTAATCTATTACTTATGGAATTCAAATCTGCCAGCTTACCAAGATTTGTTTATAACCTCCAAATCAATATCCATGTCACTTGGGAAGTTATTCATGAATCTGCACTTAAACTAAGTGGTAAAGTATGAGTTACCCCAAACACGGGCTGCTAGCTGAGGTCAAACAAACTGACCCCCTGCCTTCTTTTAGTCCCCATGCTATACATGAAGAAACTTCTCTGGTCTGCTTAGTGCCATGGTTTCTGCTTTTTAAGTGTGACTTTTTTTTTTCCTGTCTAAAATACCCTCCAAGTACTGTGCTGAAATACTGCATAGTGCTTGACTGACAAGAACTCCATGGAATGCCTGACTGAGAAAAATACATATTTAGTCGGTCTGCTTCAGGCACGACTTCCATGATGCTGGATGAGTTCAGTGTTTTTGAATCATATAACATGTTTTTGCACAGAAACACAAACGGAGGAAGGCACCAGGTTGGCTGATTAATGGCAGTACTATGACTAGAGGTTCCTGAGTACTTACCTCGTGTTCAGAGACTCAATGACTCAGACTTTGCCGACAGTACTTGGGACACGGTCTAGAACATGAAAGGACTTACAATTCTTTGAACATTCCCGGTGCCAGCTTGCACCTGTGCCCGAAGGTGATCTGTTTAGCATGTTTTTTTTCCCCTTCTATCTGACAGCCCCTTTTCATCCTTGAAGTCATAATCCATGCATTTATGTCCTTAGCTCAACGTGTTGCCTCACCTTCGGCACAGGGCACACACCCACACAATTACTTTCATTTGACATTTGGGCATAATTGTGAGAGGAAACCAGATCTCACTGGGACAGGATGTGCTGGTGAGGAAGAGGGGGCATCCTCTGCTATTTATTCCCCTTTGCTGGTGAGCAGGTTGGGTGAGGAGATGGAGAGGGACCGTTCACAAGGCAGTCCGTTTCTCGGCTTCCTTTTTTTTTTCTTTTTGCTAAATTTTCACACGTTTTCTGTCACTTTTGGAAATGACTCTGGTTTTTGTACCTTAAATGTGTGAGTACAAGTTACACTACTACAGATATCTGTAGAAAAGCTGGCAACCGTGCCTTTCAGACTGATAGGTAATTTAAAAATAATTTTTATAACTATACAGATTCTTCGGTGCTTGCTCTTTCCTCAAGCCTTCGTAACATCTTGGTGATAACTGAAGTGCCGAAGATGAGGGCTTGAAGCTGCCCCAGAGAATCATAGGGCGTTGAATCCAACAGGCAAATGCCATCTGATATAGGCGAGTTTGAATCTCTCATTCGCAGGATTCGCTATCTCATTCGCAGGATTGCTAAGAGACTGCCACAGCCCAGTACAGGGGGCAGACACGGTGACTCTTAACCACCCTTGAGAGCTTGGGCAACGGAATCACGTGATCAAGCGTGTGTCTTCTAATTTTAACCTTCTAGCCTGTAAAAGCATGTCAGGGCCCCAGTGGCGCCTCAGCTGCTCAAAGCTGTCACCTAGGCACGCTTACTCCTTTTACTAGACATTATCGCCCTCTGCTGGTTGACTGGTGTATCTGCACGGTGAGCTGATTTCAGTCCAGCTACAGACATGGCTATCTGTCTGTCCTATCACGTTCTGAACTACGGAATTCCATCTACTGCCAGTCAAGACACAGTGTAGAGGGAGTTTATAAAATCGCTTCTTTTTTTGGCAACGAAATAGCCACACTTTATCTTAGAATTACAGTTATAAAGGACATTAGATGTCAAATAGGTAATCACATGAGAATACAAAAGCACAAATATGACCTGTACGCACCAGACTCAGGGATGAGGTATTTTCAATGTTTTACTTATTAAAGAGAAGACTTCAAGAAATAAAATAAATTATTATCTGGGAATCTTGAGATGAAATCTGCCTAGATTCAAGACAGGCCTAGATCCAGCGACTAGTGTCTTCAAGAGAGGGATTTGACAGGCGGACAGAAAGGCAGCCACGTGTAGATGGAGACAGGCTGGAGTGATACTGCCACAGGAAGCCAGGAGCCGCTGGGAGCCTGGAGGTGTGAAGAGGCAGGTGAGGCCGAGGGCCTTGAGCGGGCCTGAGTCCAGGACCATGTAGAAGTCTTCCCGTCGCTGCGTTGCCGTAGCTCTAGGAAATCAACAAGAGACTCATTTCTCTCCATCTCACTGGTCATTGACTACAGTATATGGAGTCCGCCACTGGTGGACAAGTTGTGTCCCAAACCCTATTTGTGACTTAGTCTATATTTCCCAGAAATTGCTATGAAAAATTTGGCGATTCCCCCCCCCCCCCCCCCCCCCCCCGAGGCAGTGTCTCTCTGTACCATCCTGGCTGGCCTGGAACTCGCTGTGCAGACCAGACTTGCTTCAAACTCACAGCAACACACAGTGATTATATTCTTAAGAGCCGTGCACTTTCTCATTGAAAACACATGACAGGACGCTGTATTTCTAAAGGTTGGGAGTCAAAACGTATTTCCACAAGGACTGACTGAGCCTCTCTTACAGCACTGCACCAGACTGAGTTCTGGACTGCAGTTCCTGGTGTTGGGGACGGAAGGAGAAAGGAAGTTGCTTCTTCCTTGGGATGTGGAGCCAACCAGGCTCTGGCACTTTATATAGCTCAAGTTCACATTCAGCACTCAGTGATGCTCGTCTGTTCTAGAGTCCGAGGAACCGAATCAGTCCTGATTTGTATCCCTGGCTACATACTCAAGCCTCTTATAATCCAAGGACACCAAAACTTAAAGAGAATATTTGTGTATCTGCTACCTCAGACAAACTTGGAATAATCTCTCTCTCTCTCTCTCTCTCTCTCTCTCTCTCTCTCTCTCTCTCTCTCTCTCTCTCTCTCTCCCTCCCTCCCTCCCTCCCTCCCTCCCTCCCTCCCTCCTTCCTTCCCTCCCTCCCTCTCCCTGTGTATATGCATGTGCTGGCACATGTGAGTGCCACACTGCATGTGTGGAGCTCCGAGGACAACTTTAGAAAGCTGATTGTCCCCTGCCACCAGGCTTGGTGGCTACGGCCCTTACCTGATGAGCTATCTTGCTGGCCCTGACATTCTAGAATATTTTTAATTTACTTTTTGACAAGTTCATAAATTCAGTATCTTGATCACATCCACCTCAGATCCCTGCCCCCCACTCACCCTGGCCCCATCACGTCCCTTCCACCTTCACATCTTCTTCTTTAGAAATATTTGTTTATTGCGATTGCATGTGTGCATGATGAGTATGTGGGCCCGGGCACCATAGTGCTCGTGTGGAGAACATAAGACAACATTGTGGAGTTAGTTCTCTCCTTCACTGTCACGTGCGTCTGGGGATTGAACTCAGGTCTCTAGGGTTTTGCAGCAAGTGCCATTACCACAATAAGCGGGTTCACCAGCTCCCCCCTCCTCTTTCTCCCCCTCTCCTCCCCCCTCCTCCTCTTCTCTCTCTCTCCTTTAATAATGAATGAGTGCTGTCTACATGTGCATGTGTGTGGGGCTATCCATCATAGCCTAGGCAACCTACCAGTGGTCACGCCCTTGAAGAAAAATACCTCCCTCTCACCCAGCAGCCAACTGTCAATAATTCCTCAGCTAAGGGTGGGGCCTTATGAGGAATTCTCTTCTATATATAGAAAAGCCTCAAGTATATGGGGCCTTCTCTCTTCAAGCTGGAATGTTGATTGGCTTGATCTTGAGTAAGTGTTGCGCAGGTAACCATAGCTGCCTCGTCTGGGAGAGCAAGAAAAAAACAAAAACAAAAACCTGGGCCTTGTGTCAGGAACTGGGGTGCAAGTGGGGTTGTGGAGGAGTAGCTCCCTCCAGAGGGACATACTGAGAGGTGACTGTCCTCATTGGAGGGCAGAGTCTGAATACTGGGGACGTAGAGTGAGGTTGCAGTGACCAGTCCTGCACCAATTGTACTGAGGAGAGGAATAGAAAGGTTTGTCTTAAGCAATTAGTCACTATTATATCACTTTAAAAAAGCCCCAAGTATATGTTTAGGCCACAAAATCATGTCAAACAATCTAAATCTGTTTAAAGAACAGGTGAAAGATATTCTTTTACCCTTTTCTCGCTCATTCCCCTGAGCTAACCAAGTAAAGAGTAGCCGCTGTTTATCCCTGGCATCCACAGCTGTGTAGACAGGCAGGAACAGATGGTCTTCCCTGCGGGCAGGAGGGTGATGTGTACGGATGTTTGGAAAGGAACCACAAACGTTGTCCACATAGGAAGCCACATTCACATTTGCTGTTTTTTCTATTGAGCTCTCTGGGTGTGTTTTTATTAATACTAATTATACTGTAAACAGTACATAAAAAATAGTGCTTACACAGTTGTATTTCTTGGATGTCTGTCTGGGCAACACGAATGTGGATCACATTCACTTCATTTAATCACCACCTAATAGCCCTTTATATGAATCCATTGAACCTTATTCTATCCTCCCCCCGCTGCTAAATATTCAGCTTTCATAGCCAGATTTTTAGTATTAAAAATCGCCATGTATAAACATTTGTACTTATCGGTGTCTTTAGTTTTTGCAGAGGTAGATTCGCCAGAGGGACTGATTGGCAGGAGAGGCTTTGCACGTGGATGACATTTCCAGTTACTTTCCAAACACATGACTGGTTGTCTTGCCAGCCACACGAGAGAACGATCCTTTCTCTTGCTGATTTCACTTGTTTTTCTCATTCAGAGCCTTTAAAATTTTTCCTAGGTCTTGGAAAAAGTCTCCTGGGCTCTAGTTTACAGGCGTAGTCTTTGGAAATGGCTAAACCCATTTTAAATCCTACCTCTGCCCATTTCTTGCTTCGTGGTCTTGGGAACATTCATTTCTTTTCTAAGTCTTAGTTTTACCAGCTGTACAATTATTGCAATTATTAAATAAAATAACACATAAAATGTATTATGAACTCTAGTAGCTGAAAGAACACGGGGTAGTTATTATTATAATTAGTAATGTTAGAAAGGGCTGGGGCCTAGTACTAAAGATTCGTTGTTGTTTTATTGCTCTCCACCACCAAAGGGGTCACCTTTGCTTACAAACTAATTTTAATTAAATCACCAATGCAGTTATATTTAAAAATGTAATTAGATGTATGTGTTAGTGGGTCTCATGGTGCCATTTCCATGTGTGCATAGATGTGTGCTATCCTCCCAAATGATTTTCTTATCCTTCCTTCCCCAACCCTTTGCCCATCTCCGAGATTCCCTCTTGACTACTTTTTTTTTTTTTTTTTTTTTTTTTGACACAGGGTCTTTCTATGTGGCCCTGGTTGGCCTGGAACAATTCACAGACTTCCTCCTTCCTCTTGAGTGTTGGGATTAAAGTCATGTGCCCCCATGCCCAGCCTCCTTTCAGGGCTTTAAAAAAATTCTAGATTTCATATTTGAAAATGCAAATGTGATAAGTTACCTGTGTTTGGTTTCCTTTTCTGGACACAATAACCTTTAGTTCTACCCCTTTTCTGTGGATTGCATGGTTTTGTTCTTTGCGGCTGGAGAATACACGATTGTGTTCAAATACATTGGATTTTTCTCTCTTCATTCATCTGTTGATAGAGAAGTAGGAGGATTCTATACTTGATTATTGTGACTAGAGCTACAACAACCTGGTATTGCAGCTTCTTCCTTCCATCTCTCTCTCTGAGACAGGGTCTCACTCGATTATAGCCCTTTCTGGCCTGGGACTTGCTATGTAGCCAGGTTAGCTTTGAACTCAGAGACCCCCTGTCTCTGCCTCCCAAATGCTGGGATTAAAGATGTGCACCACCATGCCCATCTGCATGTATCTCTTCTGTAGATTGTTTTCATTCCCTTCTGGTATCACCCAGAAATGATGTAGCTGAATCATAGGATAGTTTTGTTTTGTTTTTATGAAGAATTTCCATACTGAGTTCCATAGAAGATATACCAATGCAATTCCCACGGTGTGTAAGGCAAAGTTCCATTTTCCCTACATCCTTACCAGCATTTTTTATTTTTTATGCTTTTGATGATATCCATGGCTAGGGTGAGATAGAATCTTAGCATATTTGATTTACATTTCCCTGTTGGCTAAAGATGTTACGTATTTATTGCTCATTTGTACATAGTCCTTTTTAAATGCAGGGTCTCATGTATCTCAGAGTGGCTTTAAACTTGCTATGAATTTGGAGGAAGGTCTTGAACTCCTGACCATCTTGCCTCTGTTTCCCCAGTGCTGGGACTATAGGCATGTGCCTTGACACCCCATAAAGGTTAAGTGTGGGACTGAACCCAGGGCTCTGTAAATGCTAGACAAGCACTGTGCAAACTAAACTCCATCCCAGCTCCATTTGTACATATTATTTTAAATTACATTTATTTATGTGCATATACATGCATATGTATTATGGTGTGTGTGTGTGTGTGTGTGTGTGTGTGTGGTCATCAGAAGACAGCTTGTGGGAGTTGACTCTCTCCTACTATGTAGGTCCTGGGGATGGAAGCACCTTTATCCACTAGCCATCTTACTGGCTCATATTCTTTTGAGAAATGTCTATTAAGACCATTCTCCCATTTATTAATTGGGTTACTATTCTTTTTTGGGAGGGGGAAGGGGTAACTTATTCTTTTATTGTTTAATTTTTTTGAGTTCTTTATGTATTATGAATATTAGTCCCACATCTGATAAACACCTGACAAATATTTTCTCCCATTCTGTAAGCAGTCTCTTCACTCTGCTGATCATTTCCTTGCTGTGAAGAAGCTTCTTCTCCTCCTCCTCCTCCTCCTCCTCCTCCTCTTCCTCCTCCTCCTTTTAGTTTTTTGAGACAGGGTTTCTCTGCATAGCTTTGCACCTTTCCTGGATCTTGCTCTGTAGACCAGGCTGGCCTCGAACAAAGATCTGCCTGCCTCTGCCTCCCGAATGCTGGGATTAAAGACGTGCACCACCACTGCCCTGAAGAAGCTTCTTAACTCAATGTAACCCCATACACCAATTTGGCCTCCTCTGAAATCCTGTTCAAGAAGTCGTCACCTCTGTCAGTCTCCTCAAGTGACGTGGTCACGTTGTCTCCTCACAGTAATGGAACAGTGACTAAAACACTATCTGAATTGAATTCAATAGATCAAGCACCAATCACCACCATCTATCTACAAAACCTTTTTACTATGCAAAGTTGAAACTCCGTATCCATTAAATAAGTCCCCATTTCCCCTACCCCTCCATCCTCTGGCATCCATGATTCTCCACTCTGATTCTATGACTTTAACTACCATAGATATTTCATATAAATAGAAATGGCATAATATTGCTTTTTTTTTCCTGATTGGCTTATGCGACTCAGCATAATATTCCAAAGTTTTATTCAAGGCATTTCATGGTCCAGAATTTCCTCTTATTATAAGTTGGACACGATTCCATTGCATGTGCATTCCTTTTCTTGTTGATCTATTCATCTGCTATTGGATTCCTGAGCTATTTCCATCTTTTACCAATTGTAAATAGTATTGGTATGAATGTGAGTGTGAAATTACTTCCTTGAGCCAGTTACTTCAACTATATATATATGCATATGTATATGTACATCACATATGTGTTGTAGGATATTATTTTAAAATGTGTTACATTTGTTTATGCTGTGGAACATTTGTTTAATGATACAAAGAGGTGTTGCATTCTTTTATGTTGCATTTGTTTAACTCTGTGAAGCTGTATTTACTCTGCCTGTCTAAAACACCTGATTGGTCTAATAAAGAGCTGAATGTCCAGTAGCTGGACAGGAGAAAGGAAGGCAGGAATGGCAAACAGATTAAATAAGAGAAATCTGGGAAGAAGAGATCAGGGACCAAGAAAAGAAGGAGGAGGACACCAGGGGCCAGTCATCCAGCTACACAGCAAGCCACAGAGTAAGAAGCAAAGAAAAGTTACATAGAATAGAGAAAGATAAAAGCCCAGAGTCATAAGGTAGATGGGATGATTTAAGTTAAGAAAAACTGGGTAGAAATAAGCCAAACTAAGGCCAGGCATTTATAAGTAAGAAGAAGACTCCATGTGATTATTTGGGAGCTGGGTGGCAGGCCAACAAGAGTAAAGAGGAAAAAATGGCATATATATGTATATGAATATACACATATGAATACAGACATATATTCAGAAATATGATCACTGGGTACAAAGCTTGAGTTTCAAATGTTCCCAGTCGGGAAAGACATGCAAGTAGGGAGCAGAGCCAGTGCCTAGACTGGGAACTGAGAGGGTATTGACTACCTGGGGCGGTGGTTTGCTATGCTTAAAGACAAAATGATGCTGACTTTTTGGAATAAGACTGGGGCCAATGGGTGGAGGTTTAGGAGGTTGGCCTTAACACCGCAGATCTCCGGGGGAGCTCTTTAATGATAGCTGAATATAGGGCCTGGAAGGCTTACAGAGAACCCTTAAATGATTTTCCCTTAACCAGCCCATTTTAAATAACTTAAAATACATCTACTGTTTTGTTGACACTTAAGAAATTACTTAATAATGGTTGTTTAAACATAAAAAGTAGAGGAGAAAATTCCTATAATCTCTCCAAAATTTGAATTTCTTTAAGGCCTCCACAGACTTCTTGCATCCTTTTCCTATTAAGTAAAATTCAACATTAGGTAGCTGTTGCCACAGTGGCCAAGTTGCTTTTCTTAAGTGGCTACTTTGATACACCATTTTTTAAATTTTTATTTTTTGTTGCCAGAAAGAAATTTAACAGCACCAAGTACAAGTGAGTAACAGGAGGCAGGAAATAAAACTTTTCAGGAGATGTTAACATAGTGGTCCCATGCCAGCTCTGTTCACCCAGAGTCCTGGGGACTCAGAGAAATGTTATTAAAATACTTATAAAGGGAAGAATGTTCTGTGGAAACTAAATGTGCCAGTAGTTTATTAAAAACCAGATGATTTGTGCTAAATATATATTCAAGGTGCCTGTAAATACCAATTGCTGGTTGGAGGAAGGGGAGAGATGGAGAAGAGGAGAGAGAGAGAGAGAGAGAGAGAGAGAGAGAGAGAGAGAGAGAGAGAGAGAGAGAGAGAGAGAGAGAGATTTGTTGATCGACTGAAGCAATCTCTTTTCAGAGCCTTCCAGTATTAAAGGGCAATTTTAGGCTTTCTTCAGAACCTATTTTAGGAATAGGCCAGTGGAGAAATCTGTTTTTGATGATGTCAAAGATGGGCTTATAGTTTTATCCCAAATGACCGAGCCAAACGGATGCAGCAGAATCACCTTTGATGGGAGCTGC
This sequence comes from Peromyscus maniculatus bairdii, assembly GCF_049852395.1. Taxonomy (NCBI): domain Eukaryota; kingdom Metazoa; phylum Chordata; class Mammalia; order Rodentia; family Cricetidae; genus Peromyscus; species Peromyscus maniculatus. Next base: position 76,205,049 of record NC_134858.1, read on the forward strand.
ATCCCAGGGACAGCCATGCTGTGCCATCTCTATATTCTCCGCACTTTCATGGAGGCAATATCAAGTCTAATGAGCATCAGAGAAAGGGTGACAGAGAGACAGAGGACACTAAAAACTTGGCTTTATTTAGAATTTCTGTTTTGCTGGTGGTGAGTAGATTTTTATGGAGCATGTACGGGTTGTGCTTTTTGTTTTTATTTTTTTTGTACACTTTTCTATTCAGTGAAAGGAGGGCCATTCTATCTCAGTCCTGATGTGTGTTGTTTGAGGAGGAAATCTTGTTTCTTTTGTTGGAGCCCCCATGAAAGGTCAAACCCCTTTGCTCTGGCTTGACTGTAACGATGAGCCTCCAGGAACCTCACCTTTGCTGCCTTTCTGATGGTGGAGAATGGATCTGTGGTGCTCCTTAGTTAATATATCTATACCAGTTCTTCAGGCACAGAGGCCAGCCCTGCATCAATGTGGTGCAGTAGCTATAAGAACACAAAGCAGAATGCTGACCCATGAGAGCTGAAGCCACTGTTTTCTTTTATGCTGTTTTTTGTCCATGTGTCAGGCACACGGGTATCTAGACTTCCAAGGTCCGGTCCATAGAGGTAGTAGATGTGGCTCAGGAGACCCAGACTCTATTCATGACCCAGCAGCTGCCTTGAGTGGTGAGGCTCTTTGTGCATCTTTGTAATCCGAATATCAAAGCCTGGCGACATCACTTTACAATGTCATTGTGTATGTCAAAGGCTTATGAAATATGGCATCCTGTGTATGAAGAATCTGCTAAGGAATTACTATTAATGTTGTTTTATAAAAGTAAAGATAAAAGCTCGTGGTGGAGCAATATTGTTGGGTACCATTAAGTGTGGGTTACTTAAGAATGGGTCTTCCTTAATTTGGTGCAGTGCTTCATCTTTCTCTTTGGTTAGATGACTTGCTGTGCTATTTGAGTCCCAGAACTGTCTGTCTGTCTATCTATTTACTTACCCACCTACCCATCATCCATCCATCCATCCATCTACCCACCCACCCATCCACCCACCCATACATCCACCCACCCACCTATCTAATCCATCCATCCATCCATCCATCCATCCATCCATCCATCCATCCATCCATCCAATCATTCATCCAATCATCCATCCATGTATGTATGTATGTATGTATGATCTATCTATCTATCTATCTATCTATCTATCTATCTATCTATCTATCTATCTATCTATCTATCTAGGCTTTAGTCTTTGTGGCAAGTTCCCTCACTCACTAAGCCATCTTCCTGGTCCCAAATCCCAGAGCACTTGGAGGTGACTGTATCAGCTCCTCTGCCTAGAACCAGGTTCCTTAGCTTTGGGTCTCTTCTTTGCCCACCATGAATGCTTGGTCCTTAGCCCTGTTCTGATTCTACATCTGAGCTTCATGTTGCTGTTTGGTGCCCAGAAGGTTGATTCTTCTTCTCCCAGGGGAATTTTCTTGGGTCACCATGGCCATTGCTTTAGCTGGGGTAGTTACAACTTTGCCTCACTCTGGCTGGAGACATTGGGCAGTTTATAGAATGCTGAAACCAGTGTTTCCTGCAGCATAAAGCAGGATTATCCTCAAAGCTCAAAGTGATTCTGAGCACTGATTTTCCAAGGTTGCCTTAATTTCAACAATTCCCAGCTCTCCTGTGACTCCACACAAGTCCATCAAAGGCGTGTCCTTGTGATGGAAACTCGATGCACTTGGGGCTCACATGGTTTTTGGGTGTGACTTGAAATGCCAGGCAAGTGTGGACAGATTTTTCTCTTAAGGACTGGCATTTTACAGCTTCAGCCATTCATTTTACTTTAATTATGAGCGCCTATTTAGGTCTTCCTGAGTTCTTGGCCCTTGTCATGTGGCCACCCATTTTATCGCTCTGTCTTCTGGCCTCTGTCCCCACTTCATTTTGATTTAACTCAATTCATTTGGTGTTTACTGGGCATTTCCTCTGTGCCCAGAGATGGGTAACTCCTGACAGCGGTATGTGTAAGGGATAAGCATGCTGCTGTGTGTATTGGGGTGTGTGAGGAGAGGCACCACCTGGCTATTTGCTTTTGAAAGCTTATTCTGAGGTCACAGAGCTGTTGGGACAAGCTGTGCGTTCAGGAAGGTGAGAAAGGACCATAGTACAGTGACAGAAGAAGACCCCGCCCAGTTCTCCTGCCTTGGGTAGTCAGAGTGTGAAGCAACTGTGGAACAGGGTGTGTGTGTGTGTGTGTGTGTGTGTGTGTGTGTGTGTGTGTGTGTGACCTTAGAGGCTGTTTGGAGGATGATATGGTTTATTTTCTGTTCCTACTTGCCCTATCCTGGGGTGAAAATGAAGTGGAGAACCAGATTTCCAAGAAAGGAGGAAACCACAAGCTGGTTCAGTAACAATCCCTTTACTAGCCAGAGAACTCAGATCCGAGTGCGCAGGCAGACCACGTAGGGCAGCAGGACGTGTGATTTGGACCCTTGGCCCAGTCTCTGAATTTGATGGGTGTCTATGAATGAGAACCTACGGAGAAGGGCTCCAGGGCCAGAGGTGTTGGCTGTGGAGGTATCTGTGGCTTCTTATGTTCCCTGAAGAATATCTGCCATGTTATCCAGCACCCCAAGGTGGATCTTTCCTGAAGTTGTGGGTCTAAGAAAGGATCAGCTTTGGAAAATGGAACAGTTGCTCAACAATTTACCAGTGCTATTGTGGAGAGTTACTGAGTACTTAGAGGCTGGTCTGAGGGCTGAAATTAATCTTAGATTTGGTGAACACTTCCTTGTCCTATCCATGGCCTCCCTTTTAGAGATGCCAATTGCTAGAAAGTCCTCAGAACTGACTCTACCTCATGGTAGCACCATGAACAAAGGAGCAGGAAAGAGGAAGGGAGCTAACAATTCTCAGGCCTTTGTTACGAACTGGTGCCATCTCAGGGTCTCGACGATTTCCTTGGAAGTTGTTCCCCAGCCCTGTTAATTAGGCGTATTCCCTTTCTATTAATGAAGAAATGAGCCCCGGACCACTAGGACGGACAGCTTTGTCAAAACACATAGCTTATCCAGTGGAACTGGATTGCAAAGTGTATCTGTGTTTCTTCTGGTAAATAGCATGCTGTTCTCTAGACAGGGATAGACAGGAGGCACATAAAACTGACGTGAAGTTGTCCGAGGAACCTGTGTATCATGGTACATGTGTTCCCATCCTGGAGTCATATGTGAGCTGCTTGGAAAAAGTCCAGTGTCCCATCTTTAGAATTCACAGCAATCCTCCTGCTTCAGTCTCTGGTGTGTTGGGATAATAGGTATGCGTCACCACTCTGGAGTAGAACCAGGAAATTCTTGTTTTGGTATTTCTATACTTCATTTTTGCACCTACTTGGCCCTTGATATTCCAATGAAGCACACTCTGTGATTCCTCTGTCCAGTCCAGAGCACAGAATAAACCAGTGGGGACCCCTGCTGCACCTCAGTCTAAGGCATGTGGGGATATCTAAATTTACTTTTATGATAATATGTACATATCACATCCTTCCAAAGTAAAATAAAGTATAAATGCATGAATATGTTATGTAGGGGCTGAGTTGAGCGGTCCCCTTAAGCCTTTTCCCTAAGTTATATTGGGGTCAAACTCCTCAGAGTGTGACCTTACAGGGAGGAGAGGCTGTGGTAGGGATGTATTATTGAGAGAAGAATAAAGAAAAAGAAAATAAAGGAAATGGAAAAAGTGAGTTTCATTATTTGCAATCACAATCTGCATAAAGAGACAGAGGATCAGGACCATGAAACCCACGTGACCTTTAAACACCCAATAGAGTTATGAAAGAACTATAGTGTTTTTACCTCGAGGCCTTTATGAAGGTTCGAGAGAATTAGAGCATTTAAATGTTATTGATTTATTGTTACTGTGTGTGTGTGTGTGTGTGTGTGTGTGTGTGTGTGTGTGTGTCAGTGAGGGTATGGTGTGCAGGTGAGAGTGTATTTACGTGTGCCACAGTGGATGTGTGGAAGTCAGAGGACGACTAGCTGGAGTTTGCTCTCTTCCTTCCACCAGGGAGCACACGTGGTTGTCAGACTTGGAGGCAGCACCATCCACACCGGCTGAGCCATCTTGCTGGCCCAGTTGTCGGGGACATTTATTCCCTGACCAAAGTTCATGAGCTGGCTGATTTTCCAACAACGCTTTCCAGAATGTGGGCGGTACATCTTCCTCAAACTTCCATTTCTTCTTCCAGGTTGACTTTGCATTTGCAAGTTAATTCTGGCACTCCTCACATTGGGAGGAGTGGTCTAGATGTTTTCAGTTCAGAGTTTCTTGTAAGTGCCGGGAAAGGGGACAGTTGTGGCGCTCACGAGACCATTGTTGCCATCCTGTGCTTGAGTGCTTTGCTTGATCGCAGCTACGCTTTAGTTGACATGAACTTCCAAAATGACCATTGCTATTTATGGAAACAGGAGAGGAGGAGAAACCTCAGGAGGCAGTGGGCATCCTTCAAGGAAGGAAGGAATTTTCTAGTTATAATGTTAAGTGATCCAGCAGCTACAGCAAAAGCAGATCCAAGAAAAACCTTGGTCACTGGCAAGGCCGAGCTTCATTAGAGTAAGGATGCTTGGCTCGGAGATGGGGATAGACCCAGGAGCTCAGATCTTGGGTGTTGTGATGTTTGGTTTTACTTTAAAGATCCATCAGTATAGTGCCAGACGAACAGCTCCAGTTACTTAAGACTCTAGAAACACTGTTTTCTACTGGCATTAACTTAGGAAAAAAGAAATCTCAGCTCAGATGATGGGATCCAAGCTAATTTCAAATGTGAGAAGCCTATAAATCACAAGGCCAGGACCTGCAACCCAGGGGACATCGCCCACAGCCTGTGGCTGGAGGCTTCAAGCTGGTGTCAGGATTGTGACCACAAAAGAGGCATTAAGACCAGGAAACCAAACTGGGTTGGGCAATCCAGCTGGAGGTGCAGCCAGTTCTGCAAGCCAGGCGTGACCCAGCCAAGGGAGCCAGAGCAGCCTGTAGACAGGACTGTAGAGACACTGGAGTAGTTAATCTGCAGGGCAGGTCCTTCCTCTGCCTGTCAAGACAGTGCGTGGGGAAAGGCAGCCCCAAATAAGTGTGGACTGTCCCTGCTCAGAGGACCAATAGCAAGAAGTAGACCAGATATCCTCTAACATGCCCTTTTCTGAGGTGCGCCAGAGCCAGGACTTCCTAGGCTGCCAGCATTTTCGTTAGAATCGATGTGGGTTGTAGGATGGTGGAATTAAGTTAATGTGGTGTAGCTTTTTCTTCCCAATTAAAACATTGCCCCATGGAAGGATGCTGACTCAGGAAGGAAATGAAATTTAAAAGTCCCAGGAAGCTCCTGAAAACTGTAAGATTCACAAACCTCACATCCTGAGGTCATAGTAACAGGGACACTTGCCAGGTGGAGGGGACTGTGGCACAGCACAGTTGCCTGCAAATTGTGCAGAGAGCTCCGGGGCAAGTTTCCTGAGCCATAGCCTGTGCTGGGATAGGCCATTCAGTGATCCAGTTACCTTTGAGTCAGAGCGCTCCTTGGAAGAAACCCCAACAAACCAGGGCAAATAGATGTTTGCTTACTCCTCCCATGAAAGAGTCACACAAAAGCTAGATAAAGGGAAATCTCATGTAGCTACCTTGAAACAGTCCTTAGTGATGGGAAACTTGGCCAGGTGCCTCTCATTCAGCAAACAAGTACTGAGCACCTCCTTGTTGGCCAACGGTGGAAAAGCAGAGTGAATATGCAAATGAAAACTCAAAGTCTGCCCCCCTGGGGCTCACAGCCTGCAGACCCCGGAAAGGGCCACAGGCATTGGGACAGCAGCCGGAGATGGTGCCTAGTCATGCAGGAGGTGCCACAGTTTGGCAGTTGCGCCAGAGCGGCCAACGGTGGCTGTGAGAAGACCTGTTCAGAAGCTGTGTTTGTGTATGAGTAGGTTATTTTTGTACTTTGTTGGAAAATATTTGATACCACCAAGCCTGGGCCTGGCCTGAGCCGTGTGAATCACTTTTGCCTTGGGAGCAGAATGTAAGAGAGTGCCAACCAGGATTCAGTAATCAAGATAAAAAATATTTTAATGTAATAGTTTTACGCACCGAAGTAACTTAAAAATCCCCAAACTTTCCATAAAATGTGGATCGGTGCTAACCAGAGCCTGAGGAAAAAGGGGGAAAAAAAATCAGTGATTCTGATCTTTGCCTGAAATTTTTGCTCATCATGAATTTTTGGTGTTACTTTTGATTATTAAAATGTTTATCTTAAGTCTGCTGAGTGAATTATGTCAGTCACACACTCAAAAATACCGTGTGATTTTATGTACATGGAGGATGTAGAACAGACAAACTCAGAGACTCAAAGGAGAAAAATGGTTTTCAAGGGCTGGAGAGTGAGGGCTGGTGACTTCCTGGTTAATGGGCAGAGCTTTTTTTGGGGGAGGGTGATGAAAAGTTCTGGAAAGGGATGGTGGTGGCGATTTAATAAAGTTGTGAGTAGCTAACATCACTGCATTGCATGCTTAAAACTGTTGGAAGAATAAAGTCTATAATATATATAATATATTTTCTCATAAGAAAAATATTACTTATTGTGGTTATCGGGTGCCTTGAATTTCCATTAAGCCTTCCTTGGTGTTGAGTACTGCATGCCACTCATACCAATCTTTCCCTTGGCACCAGCACCTTGGTGCAAGGTTTAGAGGCTGTGAAAAGAAAGACCATCCCACAGGAAGGAAATGGCAAGGAGGGGCTGGCTGGATTGAGCATTGGAAAGTGAGAAGACATTCCCAGAGCAGCACCAAGCGGGTGGATTCCATGCGTGGATTAGAATATGAGGCCTGTGGTGGTTTGAATGGAAATGGCTCCCATAGGCTCACAGGGAGTGCCATTATTTGAAAGGATTAGAGCCTGTGGCCTTGTTGGAGGAGGTATGTCACTGGGGGTGGGCTTTGAGGTTTCAGAAGCTCATGCCAGGCCCAGTGGCTTGCTCTTCCTGCTGTCTGCCAATCCAGATGTACAACTCTCAGCTACCTCTCCAGCACCAGGTCTGCCTGTGTGCCACCATGCTTCCCACCATGACAATACTAGACTAAACCTCTGAACTGTAAGCCAGCCCCAGTGAAATGTTTTCCTTTATAAGTGTTGTCATGGTCATGGCATCTCTTCACAGCAATAGAAACCCTAAGACAAGCCCCAAAGGGAAGGCAGATGAGCCAGGGTTCTGGAAGAAGCAAGTCGGAGCCTGGAGTAAAGGATGGGGGTGCAGCTTTCAGAAATGAGACCGCAAAGGGAAATCAGGACCAGCCCACCTAGGACCTGCTGTGAGGATTCATTTCGCCTGCTAGGCAGTGGTGGGACAATGGAGATGACAAGCTGAACAAGTCACATTTCTAGTTACATGGTGGAGAGGACAGATGAGAAGGAGGTGAAGATGATCCTGGAAATCTGTTAGCATTGTGGGGTGCACAATATGTAGAAGGAAGTGAAGAATCTGGGTGAGAAGCCAAGAGGAGTGGGGGTGAGCAGGACTGGAGATGTATAGTTGGCTGTTTTATTGATAGGGTTATACCTATTAATCTGACATAGATTACGCAGTTACCTAAAAGGCTCTGGATGAACCTTTACTTGTGCTGAGAGCAGGCTGTGTGGATGAAGGGGAGTCCTCCATCATGGTTTCTGTCTGGACACACCTGTGGATTGGTGTGGATGAAGGGGAGTCCTCCATCATGGTTTCTGTTTGGACACACACTGTGGATTGGTCACATACAAGTTGAATCATCCCAATAAAGTTTCTTATCCTCTTAGTGCCTCAGTTGCTTACATTGTAACAAGGGGATAATGTTAGTAACTACCTCAAAGGGTTACTTTGGGACTTAAGTAAGTTACTACGTGGTGAAGCCTGGGAACTCTGCTAACACATGGTAAGGTCTAAATGCTGTTTAAACAGCAGAAATAAAACAATGCTGTGAATCACCTTTCTTTTGTTAATATTTTGAGTGTACAAAAGTATGGATTTCATTGTGACATCTTTATACATATATATCATTGTGTCCTCCTCATCTCCACTCCTTTCCCACCCTCTCCCATTTTCCCCCCATCACTGGTTCCCCTTCCCCACAATAGCTCCATTTCTGCTTCCCTGTCACTAATATATGGTATCCATATCATATATGAATTTAGAGTCTACATATAAAAGAGAACACAGAATAGTTTTTATTTCTTGCCGCTATGACCCTCTCTTCTCCTCTTACCCTCCTTTCTTTAGGCTGCTTCCTCCCCTCATAGCCCCCTTCTACTTTTATTTAAAATGTATATATTAAAATATAAGGCCTTCGAATGAGAAAGAACATGATGGCTGTCTCAGTGCAGACCATCTTTCTGAGGCATTGTCAAAGAAAATTAGGATAAAACTCCAGGAATTTTGGTGTAAGGTCACTGTTTAAGCACAGGAATGTTGATGACCAGGAGGGTAAGAATGGTAAGGAGAGGGTGTCCATATAACATGAAACTCTGTTTTTGGGGTCATGTAGGGCACATTGTGTTAAAAGCATGCAAGGAGGAAGCCAAGAACTCAGTGGATCTGTAATTACAGGCAGGTGGATGAAGACAGATGTCTGCCTTGTGAATGGTCTTGCTGCTGATTTCTTATACTCCCTCACACAAGCTGGCAGTTCATTTTGGTGTTGGAATTTGTTCAACTCCTGGGAAAGATTTATGTAGCTTTGTAATTATTTTTCAGTCAATTAAAAAAAAAGTCATAAAGACACGGGTAGCACGAAAGTTCACACACAGTGGTTGAGCCCCTCTGACTGACAGTTGCCCTTCTCATTCATGGCTCTGCTGGAGTTCTGTTTCCCCTGACACGCAAGAACCAAAGACCAGAGTTTTGGTACCAGTTTTAATGTCACCTCCTCAGAAAAACCGCATTTTCCTAGGCTCGGTGTCTCCTGTGGCACTGTGTCCTTGTCTTTCACAACATTTGTAGATTGTGACAGATCATTTTCAGACTTATTTGTATGTCTCCTGTGTTCTCCCTTAGATGATAACTGTTAAAAGTATTGTTTTTTGTTTACATCATCTTTGATGTCTACATGGTTCCAAAACAGCTTATGCGCTAACTGCATACTTGTTGAACACAGTGAAGTCTTGGTTGAATAACACGCCCATCCATCTAGAGGGGCTTTGATTATCTGGACTCAGAGAGATTCTTCTGGTAGTGAGGGACCAGGGTGGTTGAGCTAGATGACTGTAGGATTTCTTCTTGCAGATTCAAGCTTAACTCAATGTTCAGAACAGCATACCAAACGGTGTGTATGTGTAATAGGAGGTTCATGGTCTCAGGTGGCTGTCCTGTCCCACTGTAGTTCTGAGGGATCATCTTGAAGAATGCCCTTGGTGCTGGTCCATTGTCCATGAGTGGGACTATTAAAAAGGATGGAAAGAGCTGACCTCTCCATTTCTGTTCCCATGGTTTTGCCTCATACCATTAGTGGTGGGGAACAATGCCATGGGAATGTCGTCAATTCTAATGTGACTGGCTGTATTAAATACTAGGAGTAATAATGAAAGAAATTGGAGACTCTCTTTGCTGAGGTGTGTGTTCCTGAGGAAATGAAGAACGTCACATTCAAAAATCTCATTTCCCCTCTTAACTACAGGGGATTTTAGCATCAAAAGACTTCATGCCCAAATTTCCACCTTATAAAAATCCAGCCTGCAAATGGAGCCAGCAGGGGGCGCTACTACTCTTCCTACGAAGTGTCTGGTTTTCTCCTGAAGACAGTGACATCTGGATTGTGGAACCAAAGATGATCAAGCTGGATGTTAATGATGCTCCAGCCCCGAACCTGAAAAGAGAAAGGTTTATGATAGTGTGATTTGACATGCTTTCTTAAAAAGTCACATGAAGCTAGTGTGTTTTAGCAATCTGTTTGGCCCAGGGGTGGGATGGAGGGAAGTCTCCATTTAGTTTGAGAGAATTGCCGTGGTAAAAAAAAAGCATGACCTGAGTTTTGACACATTGATTTAATGTGCTCCAAATTCACACATCACCTCAGGGGCATCTTCATGTTTAGAGGTCATAGGAGCTTGGCTGGGATTTCTCAGTCAGTACAGATGCAGGGGGGCCTGAAAGATGCTTATGATAAATGTGTGAGGGGACCTTTGATAATGTTTACGTTGAATGTCAAAGTCTGCTTTCAGCTCAAAGGAGACCTTAGAGAGAGAGCCCATGGCCAGCAGACTGCTGAGGGTAGCAAGTACCATTCTTTACCTGTGGGGCTGTTGCTGGCTCTGGGATGCTGTCCTGGATTTGATAGACCTCAGCACCACCTGAGGAGAGTTTGGCTGCCAGGACCTCCCCATTTTTTCCACCTGTGACCTTGGTCCCACTTAGAGCTGAGTCACTATTACTGAAGTAAATAGCCATGCAGTAAACCTTCATGGCTTTTGCGTAGTGTGAGGCTTCTCTACTTGAGTTGCTGAAACCAAAGCAGTGGATGCATGAGGACTCAGCCCTTCACATCATCCCACCATCAGTGGCGTGGTGACCCTGTTTCCAGTGGTCCATCTGCTGAAGGCTGCAGGGGCTAGGTTTCTAGTTCCTCTGAGGCGATCAGCTGCTGGGAACAGCTGCTGACAAGTCTCCCTGAACCTCTTTAGGGGCATTTGCCTTTTACCTGGTGAACACTCTCAACTCGCCTTGGAGATGAGAAGGCGCCACTCTGAGGAGGGTCAGGAGGTAAGGGAGCAGGCACACTGTGGCCATACTTAGAGAGTGCTCCTCATATGTGACCCTGGTTTCTGACCACAAACATTTCCTGCAAAACATCATTCGTAGGAACTGTTTCTGTATCCCTGGGGCTGTCATCTCAAATTCTATTACATTACTGGAGGGAAAATTTTTTCTCCCCTGCTGTTTCAAGAGAGTGGAATGTGCATGTTGGTCCTGCAAGCTTTGAGACATGTTTGATTTGAGGTAACTAATTATCAATTCACTGTTGAAAGGAAGAGGGAGGGATTTCATATTAGATGCCACTACAGCATCCTTAAGACAAGATCTATGTACTGTTTTTTCCTTGCAAAGAAGAAAATACTCTGAAGCTCCTGAGTGTTTAGGAATTTACCTTCTCTCTTGCCAGCCTTGCAGAAGCTGCCAAGCTAAAAGTGTTCGCTCAAGGCTGATGGAGGGGCCTCAGCGGCCTGAGTCTTGGCACCTGGGTTTCAGCCTTGGTCTGGAGGAGAACAGGTTCCTGCTGGCTTGGTGTCCAGAACCAGTCTGACTATCCCTTGCAGGCAGATGTGAGATATTTAGAGCAGAGGGAAGGGGACTGTCGCAGGAGCTGGTGGGACTCATTAAAGGGGGTGGGGCCAATGCAAATTCAACAGGCCAAGTGCAGTGCTGGCAGGAGAGCTGGCGTTTGAACACTGTGAGACTTCGTGGAGGTCTTTAGCAACAGGGTAAGTCCCCACGTGACTGGAGGGTTGGTGGGAGGTCTTCCCACAGGCTTGGGTGTGGATTTGATGAACCCTCAAAGTCTTTGCAGCACCCTGATTTTGTGGCTAAGATTTGACAGACACATGTGGCTGCAGATGAAATAAAACAGGGATCTAACGGGACACTCCGGGCTCTCTATCCTTACCTCCTGCCTGCTTCCAAATGCAACATAGACTCTGTTACGTGCTACAAGGTCTGTCTTACTCTGTTTCTAATTTAAAAGCTGAGTAGAGTTGATTCCCTTCACCTAGGCTGTTGCGTTCTTCTTTCTGGTAGAAACTTTTTTATTTACTTATTTTTATTCTTTGACAGTTTCATGCATGCATACAATGATTCTTAGTCATTTTTTCCTGGTTGTGGTGGCTCACAGCAGCAGGATATGCTGAAGAGGTAGGAGCAGAGAAACATTTATTGAGTCTCTTTTGAACACTCAAAGAAAAGGAGAAAATTTGCCAGTCCAGGATCTTACAGATATAATTACTGGAATTCATTTATTTAATCTCCACCCTCAAATCCACTAACTTGGTTTATTTTCTCTGTTAACACTTAAAATTCACTTCACAAGAAATATAACCACACCCCAACAAACCCCAAATCCAAGAGTCTTACAGAGCGCCCATCCCCCTTTGTGGAGACTTCTTGTTTGAAACAGGAGGAGCTTGTGGTTTGATAAAGTCTGTTTTGAGCACCCCATGTGGGGAGGGGCTCCCTTTGAAAGCTTTACAGTGTAGTCTTTCCCAAAATGTGAGTTTACTCAGAGAGGAAAGGTGAACTGCATTTCTTGTGAGCAAAACATACATACATGTCATTCACCAGCACACCCCTATTCCATTCCAAACAGACACTGACCTTGTTCTGATGTGAAGCCAGAGCGGGTGTGAAATACAGCATGGAGCACAGTCTTGCAGGACTGTGAATGTGCCAAGCGGCAGGAATGCTGCATTTTGAGGGAGGAGAGAAGGTCCCAAGCTGGTCTTTCTGATTCTTTCTCTGTTGCTGACCTCAGGTAGAATAACTCAATGGCTATTTGCCACTTTAGGAAAATTGCCTAGGGTGTTCAGATTGCCAAATGGATTTCCCTCCTAGGATCTATTTCTTGGAATCCCATCTGTCTTTCTTCTAAACGTAAGAAGTTTTCTTGGGAGCTTTTTTTTGGTGTGTGCATATGAACTCCTGCCCTAAACAATAGTAACTGCTGTCCACTTAGATGCTGGGCACGCTTCCTCCTTCTATCAACACGGCAGGTGATTCTCCATCTTTCAGGGGGACGTCTTAGGAAAAGGCTTTTGACTGGTGCAGAAACTTGGCTAACATTACAACAGGAGAAAGAAGGGGGACACAGATTAGGAGATGCTCAGAATGTGGGGTTTTGATGTTGAATGAAAAGCACACATAGTGGTCTCTCTTGTAAAAAAGGCTAAGATGAGGGTTCAATGAAATGACAGTTGTTTTTCATACAGGGTAACACACACTCCTCACAGACAAGGCATTATAGAATTTCATGCAACAAAAACGATGGGTTTGTGGGAAAAATAGAATTGGGTGGAGCACTCAACACCTGTATATTGGAGTAAAACATATCCTAAAACATTAATAGAAGGTTTTTTTTTTTTTTTTTTTTGGTTTTTCGAGACAGGGTTTCTCTGTGTAGCTTTGCGCCTTTCCTGGAACTCACTTGGTAGCCCAGGCTGGCCTCGAACTCACAGAGATCCGCCTGCCTCTGCCTCCCGAGTGCTGGGATTAAAGGCGTGCGCCGCCGCCGCCGCCGCCGCCGCCGCCGCCGCCGCCGCCGCCGCTGCCGCCGCCGCCGCCGCCCGGCTTAATAGAAGTTTTAAACATCTTAAATCCCCAATAGAATAAAACAGTAATGTCAACAAAGTCATCATTATCATGATACATAGAGAGGTTGACTTAGAGAAAGCCTAAGTTTGCTTGATAGGGTCGTGTAGTGCAATGAGGGGGCTTCTAAGTCATGGAGACGGAAGTAATTGTAGTGTGGATATGACAGTGCCAAGGCTGCTGCTGCTGGCTCTTTCTGTTTTCCTTGTGCCTTGAAGGAGAAATCAAGCCATTGTTGCTTTTTTGTTTTTCTCTTTCTTTTAGAAGTTGCATACATGGCCCCACATGATGAGGTAGGCCATAGGCAAGAGACACCCTGCTTAGCAATGGATTCAACATTTTTTTTTTTTTTTTTTTGGTCATAAAGGTTTAGCTTTATATTTGTGTGTGTGTGTGTGTGTGTGTGTGTGTGTGTGTGTGTGTGTGTGTGTGTGTGTGTGTGTGACACAAATGTGTGTGAGTACCTCAGGGAGTCGGAAGAGGGGGTTGGACCCCTTGGAGTTGGAGTTACAGGCAGTTATAACCACCCAACCCAGGTACTGAGAACCAAACCCACACCCTCTGCACAAGCAGTATGCCACCTTAATTCCGGAGCCATCTCTCCAGCCCTGTACTTCGCATTTTTACATTTACTCAGTGCTACCAGAGGGCACATCATCATTACCTTATGCAAAATTATATATGACTCATCATGGCTTTGTTTGTGTTTTGATGACTATACACATCCCTTTACTTATTTACGTTATATGAATAAATTCACGCGTAACAGGTAAGCTTTGTACTCGGCCATGCCGGACATGGAAAACAGTAAGCCCTCAACACATTTCAACTAATGATGTATCAGCTAGCAGCTTTTTGAGTTGATGGCTCAGGTGCTCTCAGTAGAATGGCTGGGGTGTGCACAGTGATGTTTGCATGATGCAGCTAGTGAAGACAATGGGATGAGCTCAGTGGAATAGAATGTGGGGTGGGGCCAATGGGCCCTGACTCCGAGCTTTGGCTCTGTCACACACTAGCAGTGTGACTGGACATAGCTCACTTCATGTCATTAACCGTCTGTTTCCATATCTGCAAAGTGGATCTATTAAAACCCACCTTTCCCCTCTCAGGGCTACCTGTGCCTCGAGATGCTAACCCTCTCTGCAAACTGTGAGACGCTGTGGAAATTCGGTTTTGATACAGTCACAATCCAACAGACCGCTGTACAGAAAGGTGAAAATTATTTGCAGGTGTAAAAAGGGCATTTCCCCTTGTCTCTTGGGCTTGTCTCTTTTGCTTGTTCATTTCCACCTCAGTGGGAAAGCTGACCACGTGTCCTCCATGGTTTGATCGACACTGCAAAGGTTCTGTGTACATATGTGCTCCCTTTTGTTCATATCAGGAACGCTCTGAGGAAAGCTGTAGGGCACGTCTTAAGTCGAAGCTGGGCGGGAATGGGTGAAACACTGGGAGTGGTATCCCTCACTGCCAAATCACTTCCCCACGGTACTGAGTCTGTGGTTGCTGGTATGTTTGTTTGCAATTCACGCAATTGCACGTAGTGGGTAAGATGGGGACAAAATCCTACTGTGCCTTAATTGTCACCTGGGACATTCACATTGGAGACAAAGACCGACTTTTGGGCTGGTGAGATGGCTCCCGGGGTAAAGGCCTGGAAGCCACCAAAAGGTGGAAGGAGAGAACCAACTCCACAAAAGTTGTCCTTTGACCTTAGTATGCGCATATACCCGCACATACGCACCATGCACACACATACACATGATAACAGTAATAACTACATAGATGGACTATCTTGAGGTGTCTGTGGAGAGGCCGTCTGAGGTGGACTTGTCGACAGTCTTACCTAATGTCTGTATCCCTGTATAGGTGCCAGGCATATGAGTAAAGAAGCACCCAAAGATTCACGATGCCCCAGATTTTGATTTACCCCTAGCTTGTGAGTCTTAGATGTAAGGAGAGCATCTGTAGGTCATAGACACCACAGAGAAATGACACATGCTGTGCTGTGTCCTGTGAGAACCCTTGGTCTTCAGAATCCGAGAGCTTCATTTCCCCTCTTTTTTTTCTTTTCTTTTCTTTCTTTTTTTGACATGGAGGCTCATGTGACTCAGGCTGGCCTTGAACTCCCCATACAGCCCAGAGTGACCTTGAATTCTTCATGCTCCTGTTTTCACTTCCTCATGCTAAAATTACAGGAATGTGCTTCCACACCAACTCATATCTCTAATTTTGCAGTCGTTTGTTAGATAGCAATATTAACCAGAATGGAAAGCAACATATGAAGTTATAAAAAATGTTTACCTGATCCTACACAACAGAGCTGTATTCACAGAAAACAAATACCTGACCTTTTGTATTTAAGTGGAATATTAATGAAATCATCCCTCAGGGCACTAATGCGCTTATTCCTAAACTTTGCTGCAGAGCAAACTCTGGGGGTAACTAAGCACCCCAATCCTAGTGGATACTCACATCTCAATGCCAGACAAAATATGGCTGCCATTGATAGATGCAAGCACCGCATGCTCATTAACAATATAACACATATAGAATGGGAAAGAGAAATAAAAAGGATTTCAGAGCCCAACTTCAGACCACACAGTCGGCCTATGAGCATCAATGACCAAAAACTGCCACTCAGAGACACATGCCTGGCTACGGGACATTTAGTCAGAAATTCTACTTGGGCCACTAATATCAATATGCTGTTGGTTTTGGGATAATAAAATATTGAATGTAAATGTAAGATATGAAAATATGTGAACCTTGGAATTAGCCTTGAACTTAAGCTCCTCAAAGCATGTTTCAGAAATGATAATGAAATAGCAATTCTCTGTGATTGTTTGACATCAGCTGGCTGATATGTGGCATAATATAAGCATGTTTATTTTTCCAAAGAACTCAATGTCCTTAATGAGTTGATTTTGATTGTTAAGTGTTGAAATGTAATGGGCCAACAATCATCTTGAGTAGATAAGAACCCTGAAGATATTTTGATACTGAATAGAATAAAAGCATCAATGTCCTTTTGGGCTCTTCCCAAGGATCATGCCACCCCAAACACGCAGTGTTGCAAGTTGGCACCACTTCTAAGACCCCTAGTGGCTCCTTCATATTGAGTGTTTCCTCTCTATTGGGTTGAGCATGGTTGGTCACATGGAGGCCATTCACAACCACATGTGGTCCTCGTTAGCACCTTATTGCTCTGCATCACACAGTCTAATACCGGCTGATTAATTGGTTGCTATCAGCAGCCTTGGAGTAGCCTTACTGAGAAGTGAGACCACCAAATGAAGGCTGAAGGCGCTGTGGTGTAGCCCGAAAGTTCTGTTTACAGTACCTCTATTTTATGATGACTAGAGTTGAATGAGCCAACTTTTCCCTGGAGTGGTAGGTGCCTGCTTAATGATTCCCTGTGCTTAACATAATTGGGAAACACCTTCTCCATTAAAAAAAAATTCACTTTTTTTGAGAATTTTTATGGCAAGAAAGGTAAATGTTGTCTCTACTTTCTTTGAGTGGTGAGTGGGGAGCTGCTGAAACCTTGTGTGAACTGTTCTTGCCATATGCCAACAATTTGACAGTTAATAGAGATTATGAAAATATAAAGAATTACACATTTTGGCAACTTTAAGAAATTACTTTGAAGGAATAGTTCAGAGAGCTGATTTATGTGTATAGGTATTTATCTGTTTATTTTTATTGCTTTTTAAAGTTAGTATACAAGGTAATGTGTTTCATGACAGTATTTTCATACATAACTTTGTTCTTGTTCATTTCCCCCTCCCCATATGCCTTCTTCATCCTCCTGACCCCATATTGCTAGTATCCTTCTGTTGGGTATCAGTTTCCTAGGAGATTAAAATCTTCCACCTCAGAGGGAAACTTCTTAAGAAAGAAGATGTAAAAGGGAGGTGAAACAGCAAGATATTTTAAGATAGCCTATTTATAAGGAAGTTAAGCAATATTGTGTTCTAAGGAGAGGCAAAACACTCCATTCTGTAGGGAAACTCCTTCAGAAAGGAAGCCAAGAGTTCAAAATAGCTTCAGGAAGTCCATGAAACTAAATAGATTCATTAGACCACACCCTCCCAATAGTGTTTAAAACAGTAAAGACCCATGGGAGTTACTCTCAGACAAGCCCAGCAGCCTGGAAGAAGCAGAGATCAGTGAGTTGCCCGGAAGAGGTTCAGACCAATAGAGCCACAGGGAATGAACACCCTCCAACCTGTTGAGCTGACTGCAGGCTGTCACCCATGCTGGGGTGGGCTTTGCTGAAGCAGCTGTCTTTGAGTCATTTCTGCTCCTGTAAGTAACCCCCATACCGACATTCCTGTAAGTAACTCCAGTAAGACTCATTGTTCACCAAGTTATCTATACTTTAGTCTGTTGTTGGTTGCTTGTTGGGGGGTTGAGGAGATGATTGCTCATATTTCTCCTGGAATAATGTCACACAACACCTTCCCTCCATGCCCTGACAATAACCTTACCTCTATGTAACCTTCATGATGCTGAGGTTTCTTTTCCTTTTCGTCCGTTCTTACATCATAAAAGCATGTTGAACTTTATCAAATGCATATTCTGTGTTTATTGAGATGATCAAGAGACTTCAGTCCATGTATGTATGTATGTATGTATGTATGTATGTATTATGTATGTATGTGTTTTATTATATTTATTGACTTGCTTATGCGAACCTATCTTTGCATCTCTGGGATGAAACAACTGGGTCATAATGTATAATATTCTTAATGTGTACTTTTATTCAGTTTGCACATACTTTATTGAGAAATTTTAAGTCAATATTCTGTAGGTGTCTCCAAACTAAAAACTCAATGAAGAAACAACTTATATCATAGACCAACTGCATTTAACCAATATCTGTAAAATAGTCCACTCAACAGATACCAAATAAACATTTTTTAGTAGCAGATGGAACATTCTCTAAAATCTGTCATTTACATGCTGCATAAGAGTTAAGCTAGATGTCACTTACATGCCACTGTGACAATTAAGCCTGATGGTCAACTTAGTGGGATTTAAAATCACCCTGGGGGGCTGGAGAGATGGCTCAGAGGTTAAGAGCACTGACTGTTCTTCCAAAGGTCCTGAATTCAATTCCCAGCAACCACATGGTGGCTCACAACCACCTGTAGTGAGATCTGGCGCCCTCTTATGGCCTGCAGTCATACATGCTGTATACATAATAAATAAATCTTTAAAAAAAAAAAATCACCCTGGAGGCTAATCTCCGGTGTGTCTTTGAGGAACTTGGTAGAATGGGCTAATTGAGATGGAAAAACCCACCCTAAATCTGGGTGATACCATTCCATGGGCTTGTTGCTCTACACTGTATAAAAGAGAGAGTGCAAGCTGAGTGTTAGCATCCTCTGTTCTCTGTTTCCTGACTATGTGGGCTCTGGGGAGGAAACTCAAGTCTTCAGGCTTAGAGGTAAGAGGTTTGACCTCATGAGCCATCTCACCTGGCTCTTCTATCCATTTTAAAAGATAACTGTTCTGAATATGGTAATCTTTCTTGGTAGGGATTTACTTTAATGGCTTGAAATACATTAAATATGTAATTCTCTGTCTTTTTCCTTCCTTCCTTCCTTCCTTCCTTCCTTCCTTCCTCCCTCCCTCCCTCCCTCCCTCCCTCCCTCCCTTCCTCTTTCTTTCTCTCTTTCTTTTAGTTGCCACTGAAAGATCTCATATCACCTTGATGTTTCTCTCTTTGTCAATTGACAGTTTTCATTAGCAGTTTTAATATTTTTTCTTTGCTTTGTATTCTTGACATCTTGATTATATGACATGAGGACTTTTTCTCTGATCTTGTCTATTTAGGATTCTCAATACCTCTTGTACCCACTTTCCCCCCCTCTAGATCTTGGAAATTCTGTGCTTTAATTTAATTGAATAAATTGTCCATGTTTTTAAATTTCATCTCAGTTCCTTCTTCTACTCCATGATTTCTTAAGCATGCTCTTTTGAATGTTTCCCAGTGTTCGCAGAAGGTTCAGTCATGACTATTACTTTTTCTTTCTATGTTTCTGAATGTATTATTGTCTCAACCTTGACTTCCATCCATGAAATTAATTTTTCTTCTCAGTCTGTTGATGACACTGTCATTGTGATATTTACTTCACTGACAGGTTGATTCATTTCCAGAATTTCTGTTTGGTTCTTTTTCCTTCTTGAATTTCCCCCTCCATGTTTCTGAATTTCTCCTCTAAATTGCTTATTGTTTAATCTATTTGGCTACTTTTTTTTGTTCAGGTCCTGAATTGATTTCTTTGCTCCATTTATCTGACAATAAATGGAGTTAACTTGCAGTACAGGGCACTTGGATACTTTGGTTGTGTGTCTAGAGGTTCAAAGAAAGCCCCATAGTGCACTGACTAGGAAATATGTACTTCATAATTATATATATATATATATATATATATATATATATATATATATATATATAATTTTACAATACCATTCAGTTCTACATATCAGCCATGGGTTCCCCTATTCTCCCCCACTCCTATGCCCTCCCCTTACCCCCAGCCTACCCTCTATTCCCACCTCCTCCAGGACAAGTCCTCCCCCGAGGACTGCGATCAACCTGGTAGACTCAGTCCAGGCAGGTCCAGTCCCTTCCTCCCAGACTGAGCCAAGTGTCCCTGCATAAGCTCCAGGTTTCAAACAGCCAACTCATGCAATGAGCACAGGACTTGGTCCCACTGCCTAGTTGCCTCCCAAACTGATCAAGCCAATCAACTATCTCACCTATTCAGAGGGCCTGATCCAGCTGGGGGCCCCTCAGCCTTTGGTTCATAGTTCATGTGTTTCCATTCATTTGGCTATTTTTTTTTCAATAATTGAGTAAAACTGAAATTTATTATAAGCCACAGTCGTCCTAGGGACCTCCATGCTATATATATATATATATATATATATATATATATATATATATATATATATATATATATAGCCTCTATGGTTCTATGGGTTGTGGTCTGATTGTTCTTTATTTTATATCTAGAATCCACCTATGAGTGAGTACATACCATGACACTTCATAATTCTTTAGAGCTAAAGGTATTAATAATTAAAAAGTTAAGTAAGGACAGAATGGGAAAATAGGAAAAGAGTGAAGACTTGAGTCTTCAATGAGGTCTTTGTTCCTTTTAAAATCTAAGACTCTGAAATCCTTTCCTTTATCTCCGTGTCTTTGCTCTCCATGGAGGAGTTGTGAGCTGTTGTAGTCACTGGCTTCTGGTTGGTTGGTTGGTGTCTATGTTTTTTTTTGCTTTGGACAATGTGTCCTCTGGTTTTTATTTTCTCTTTCCCCCATTTTATGGTTTTTTTTTCAATTGATGTGAGTCTCCCTGGGAGTTATCTTCACTCGGGTTTATGTTCCTGACTGCTTTTAGAGAGGAAGCTGACCGCAGTAGCGGTCTCTAGCACCAGTCCCTGTGTTAACTTGCAGTAGACGCCACTTGGATACTTCGATGGTGTGTCTAGAGGTTCAGAGACAGCCTCATAGTGTACTGACCAGGAAACATGTACTTCATAATTCTTTAGAGCTAAAGGTATTAATAATTAAAAGGTAAAATAAGGACAGAATGAGAAAAGAGGAAAAGAGTAAGTGAATGAGAGAGGAAAACAGACGGGATATAGATATGAGAAGTAATAGAGGGAAGATTAGAGAATAGGTGTGGAGGAAGAAGGATGGTCATCAGAGCCTTTTCAGTAAGATACAAGCAAAACCAAACAGCTAGCTCCTGCCTGGTTGGGAAGAAGGAGGTTCCTCCCTTCCTCCCCACACCTTTCTCTCCCTCTTATAGTAACCTCTGAAGGTTGAGGGGAGGGCTGCTAGTCTTAGTAATTCAAACACATTAAATTAGTTTGCCTTTTTGTCTGAGAGAGAGAGAGAGTGAGAGAGAGAGAGAGAGACAGAGAGAGAGAGAGAGAGAGAGAGAGAGAGAGAGACTTCTGGGTGAGGACTCAGCTTTCTGCCAGGATTTCCCAGTCTGAGCCTTCCCACACCAGCCAGTTATAACCTCATCTCTGGTGATTTTCTGGATCATTCTTTCCATGTGGGGGTGGCGGGTGTGTGGGTTGGGGTGTTCTGTGACTGAGGATCTGAAGTGGGATGGAAGGCCCACCCTCTGTGCTTACCTTCGTCACTGGGTGGTCTCGTCCAGGTCCTGCCCATTGGCGAGACTGTTCCAAGTCACCAGGCACTCCACGCTCGTGTTAATTGTTCCATCAAGTAGCGGTGAGCACGGCTCCTCCTCAGGATCTTCACTCCAGTGGGCAGCCCCGCTTCAGGCTCCTGCACCACACTTCTGCTTGCACAGCGTCTGCCGCTCAGGCCGCCTCTCAGCCAGTGTGCCATTGTCTCTTTAATTCACTGTTGTTGTGGTGTTCATGTCCTGGGAGGGAGATCACCTCCTGGGCAGCCACCACTTACCCCGACCCATTCTAGCAGCTCAGTGTGCTTAGACACTACTTGGTAGTTGATTATGTATGCTTCTTAGGTTCTTTTTCTTTTTAAATTCCTTTTCTTATAGGAATAGATGATTGTTAAAAATCCCGATGCTTCTTCTTCACCGGGTTACTTAGGTGGTGCTTTACTTCACGCCTGTGTTCTTTAAAAGTGTGAAGTTGGATGGCTATGGCTAAAGGTGCCTGCTGCCAAACCTGATGATCCAGGTTCCAGCCCCTAGATCCACATGGTGGAAAAAGAGAACCAAGTTTCACACTTGTCCTCTGACCTCCACAAGTCAGCTGTAACAGGCACAGACACACATGCACACAGACACAGACAGACAGACAGACACACAGACAGACAGACACAGACACAGACACAGACACACACACACACAAATGTAATAAAATAAAAAAAACAAAGTTTCAAGCTCATTACTTAAAAACATGTTCAGAGATGGGTAAGATGGGTAGTGTGTAAATGTTCCTGTAGTTGAGCCTGATGACCTGAGTTCAATCCCCAGAACCCACATGAACACACACACACACACACACACACACACACACACACACACACAGTGACATGAGAATATTCACAGGTATGCAATACACACACATACACACTAAATAAATGTTAAAATAACACACACACACACATACACACATACACACACACACACACACACATACACACACACACACATGTCCAACATCAAAAGAAAAAAAAAAGACATTAGAGTTTCTAATTCACAGGCATAAGGTGATCAGATTGTAATATCCCAAGAAGCCCATTGTGTGTCTAAACATGAATAAATATTTGTGATTACATTTGAGCAAGCATCTATAGTTTAGAAGAAAAACAAAACTGAATTTGCTTTGGAGAGATCTGCCAATCAGAAGCCAGCTGGTTTGAAAATGCAGTGATCAAGTGGATCCCACTCCAGCTGTGTATATGGGACATTTTAGACCTGTAAGGGTATATGCACATGCCTCTGGTTGCAGTAGAGGAAAATCTGAACCTCAGATGGGTGCAGGCTTGCAGGGCCAAGCCCCAAGCTTCTGTGGGAGGAAAAGGAATCTGTATTCTCACTCCTGTGGGGTAAGAATTGCCAACACCCCCCAGAGGCATGAATATTAGTTCTTAGAGGAATATAAAATTAATATAAATATAAATAAATATAAATTCATGAAGCCCGGTGATACCTACAACTCATACATGTCTGTATGGTAAACCTATGGCATTAAAATTCCACCTGGAAATTAATAAAACAATGTTTAGACAATATTGCTCTAAGTTGAGAGGAAAAGTTACACTTGACACCAACATCTGAGCAAGTCAAGGCATTTCCACTGTGTGCAAGGTCCTCTCCCTGTCTTCCGACATCCCAGTGACAGGATGTGTGTGTGTGTGTGTGTGTGTGTGTGTGTGTGTGTGTGTGTGTGTGTGTGTGTTTAGAACAATGTTTATTTGGTCCATTTCTTAAAGGAGGAAGAGGAAAGAGGTGGGAGGGGGTGGGGAGCCATGCCCTTTCACCTTTCTGCTTTCCAGATCATTAGAATGTGAGGGTGAGTGTGTATTTGGGATGAGTACATGACAGAAACCCAGAGTGATGTCTTTGGGCCTTGCTTCTCCTGAGTGTACTGAGGTCATGGGAATAGTTGGAATCTTGGTCTTTGGTCTCTTGCTTGCACCTGCTCAGGTGGGATCACCACTTCTTTTCTGGGAAGCCCAAGGCAAGTTTCTTTCTAAGCTCATGGGACACAAGCATCTTCTACTGCCCCCCCCCCCCAGAAATTCTGCTGGTGCTTTCTGCTCATGAGGTAAATTAAGGAGAAAGCTATCCTTCGCTCTGTTGCTGTCTACTCCAAAGGAACTACTACCATTTACTACAGCCCAGCACTGCCTTAGAAAAGGGGAGATTCCTTCTTCAGGGGTCTGTCTGACCAAGCAAATCTACATCCTCTCTTCCATTGTCCTCATCTTCCCTATCCCCCTTCCACATTCTTCACATAAGATGACTTTCCTCATATGGGATCTAATGTCTCTACATATATATTCTCCTTCCACTAGACAGGAGATGAGTGTATACCCCTGCGGCTCCATGTCTAGCCTCATATCAGTTTGGACTCCACAGGGATCCCCCAGTTGCACCTGCATGCCTGTTAGTAATTCACAGTCATGTGAGACTTGGTAGTGGCTCAGAGCAATGAGATGCCCTTTAACACAAAGTAAACCCAGCTCATTTAGAAAGTAGAGGAATGAGAAGGGAGCAGGAAAACAAATTTTGGGGAACTTAGCAGAGCATGAGAGGCTTTATAAAGGAGTGTCAGGGTGGAGCTGGTGCAGTGGAGGAGACACCAAAGAAGGGTCTAGCAAAAGGAAAACAAGCTGTTAAGTGACATTGCACAATCAGAAAGTTAACTTTATAGGCTAAATAAAAGTACGTCAAATATCTGTAATCCTAGCACTTGGGAGATGGTGGTCAGAGGACTGGGAGTTTGGAAGGCTGCTGAGATGGCTCACTGGATAAAGGCACTTGCCACCTAGGCTGGATGACCTGACTTTAATCCACAGTCATCAGGGAGAAAGTATAATGTTAGGACAATGAGTAGAACTTTGGTCTTCCCAGCTACTCTGTGTATCTTATTTTGGCAAAGTAAGCTGCAGGGTCAAAGGGTAAGTTTATTAACATAATACTACTTCCTTCCTTCTCTTTGTCTTTGTGACAACGAAAGAAGAGTTTGCACATGAAGAAAACAGATATCTTCTATGGAAGCTTGAATGAGAATGGCCCTCACAGGCTCATGTATTTGAATGCTTGGTCTCTGGTTAATGGGACTATTTGGGAAGGGTTAGGAGGTGTGGCCTTGTTAGAGGAGGTGTGTCACTGGAGGTAGGCTTTGATGTTTCAGAATCCCACCTGTCTCTCTGTCTCTGTCTCTCTTTCTCTCTCTCGTTGCCTGATGTCTATGGATCAGTATGTAAGCTTTCAGCCCCTTGCCTGCCTGCTTGCAACCACCCTTCCTGCCATGATAATCATGGACTAACCCTCTGGAACTGTGAACAAACCCCCAATTAGATGTTTTCTTTTATAAGAATTGCCTTGGTCATTGTGTCTCTTCCCAGCAAGAGGGCAGTAACTGAGACAACTTCTAAATCGGAGGATGCACAGTATCCTGGGAAAAAGTCCATTTAGTAACTTCAAGAATGTCTGCTGAACCCCAATAAGGCCCCAGGAGTCTATTCAGTGTTTCTAGTTGGCAGAGTAAGAGCAGTTGGGGTAGAGATGAAAGCCAGTGTTAATAAACAGAATAGAAGGCTTGACCCTTTCTAAATGTGCTGTTCAATTTGCTAATAAAACCACTTATTTATTTTAGCAAAGCCATAGGTTTTAGCCAGATTTTAGTTTTACAGGTTTAATATAATTCGGCATCACTTATTATAATCTAGCTCTTAAAGTTTTTGACCTTAAGAGTCTCAAGAAGAAATTAAGTAGGAAATATATTGGGCTTATAAAAGTGGAGATGAAATTTTCAAGGGAAATTTAGCGGTAAAGAGTAAGTTGGAAGCAGATTTCAGCTTTGTTCTCAAAATAATTTTGGTCTGAGAGACTTCTTTGAGTAACACACTTCTTTGCTTGGCTATGTAAAATGTCAAACTCTAGGCAAGAAGTCAAACTACCTAATCCCATTGAATTTCTCCCTTTAATGCAAAAAAAAAAAAAAAGCCAAGGTACTTGGTAAGGTTGTTCTGGAGAATAGTTTTAAATTAGTATGACTTTGAAGTGAAGCTCCTGCCGATCCCACTAAATCTCCTCCAGTGGAGAAGAACTGCCACCAGATTGCTGAGGTTTTGAGAGTTATGTGACTCAGGTGCCATTCACTGCTGTGACTTGGGAAAATCTGCTCTTTCCATTAGAACTTCGTCTTGTTTGCATAGTGCTTGGCTCACTTGCATCCCTGGCTCTAACCTGTCTTAGTGCAGGGCTTCTTCCTTCTACTGCCCCCAGCTGGGGCATCTTGCAGGCCTAGGGAATCCCAGCAGTCAATGGTTCACCTTGACTCTTGCTTAGAAACCCATTTATTGGTCTGGAAAAGCCAAGTATTTCCTCATCGCTGAGTAAAAGTAATAGAGGCCTTTCCAACGTCTTTGCAGACACAAAGCCACATTAATTAGCTTTTATGGTTTTTCATCTCTCTCAGATGTCCAGTTTTTCTCAGATGTTGAGTTTGAGAGGCACAAGGCAGTTCCTGATGAGCTCATGGACAGGCAGTGCTGGGTCAGCACTGGTTGAAGGTGTCCCCATGGGCTCATGGCAGACTGGTGTGTATGCCCCAGGGCAACTGATTTGTTCTTAGTAAGGAGCAGTGTGGGTGCTTGACAGCTGGCAAAGACGTTTGCTCCCAGCACTGAGTAAATATGGAAGCAGTGGTGTGAAAGACAGGATCGTCTAAGATGTCTTAAGACACGGTACTATGGGAGCTCATTGTTAGTCCTACGACTTATGCCTCTTTATGTCACATTTTCATTTTGGAATATTCATACTCTCAGAGAACTGGTTCACATATGCTTTCTTTGTGTATGTTGATGCCACTAACAGGCTAAAGATTCTGTTACATGTCAAACTATTTTTCTCAGCTTCTCTTCTGTTTATCTATGGTGATACAAGTCCTCTGCAGATTTCAGATGTGATCTGTTGTGTGCTGGTTTTAACCAGTTTAATACCCGAGATTCAAGAGCCCTTCACTATTTCCCCCATGTAATAATAGCAGCATGGATTTACAAGTCCTAAAATAATTGTTTTGTGCGTGTAAGTTTTTGCCTGCATGCGTACCATGAATATTCCTAGTGCCCTGAGAGGCCAGTTACAAATGGTTTTGTGAGGCAACATGAGGGTTCTTGGAATTGAACCTGGGTCCTGTGCAAGAGCAGCAAGTACTGTTAACTTCAGAGCCACCTTTCTAGCTCCCATTTTTCAATTATTAACTAAAGTGAAATACAGAATATTTTGTTTTGAAAATTTTGTGACACCTTGACAATGCTAAGATACTGGAAACCAGTTAAAAATATCTACCTCAGAATGGTTACAAAACAATCTAAAAACTTCTCATTTGGGAAATTCAAAACAGACATTGTGACCTGATAGTAGATACAGTGCAAGAGAATACTGCATTTAGAATAGTAAAATAAGCAAGCACAGAGTGCTCAAAATTCAGACGAGAAACTGTAAAACATCCAGAAAAACACAGAAGTGGATTTACTCAAAGGGAAACATACAAGTTCTTGGGTAGAAAGACTAAACACCATAAAAATGTCAGTAACATGGTTTCAACACAAATAACATCAGGTTCTTTACAGAGGAACCAAGAATCGAGGCTGTCTGAGAAAACCCCAAAGCAGGGATAAAGAGAACATCATAGCAAAGAAAACATGGTACAGGAAGCATCCGACTTCAGGAGAGGGAGACAGACTTTTACTTTGTTAATCTGAAATAATTGTATACTTACAAAGCTTTTGCAAAAATTATACAAATAATCCCCCCTCGCCCCATGACCTTTTCCAAGACTTGCTAGCTTTTAATATTTTTGTTACATTTATTTTATAGCATCTTTCTCTCTCTCTAACACACCTACAATTTGGGTACATACTAAACCCTTTCAAAGTAATTGTATTCATTACACCCTTTTTCCTGATAGTAATAGTATCTCCATGTATGTCTGGGGAGGAGGTGAAATGATACTGGCCCTAAGTTGATAATTGTTGAAGCCAAGTCATAAGTGAAAGTTAATTTTGTTAGTTAACATTTAGATCTTCTTGTCATTTTTCCATAAAAAGGGGAAGAAGGATATGGAGAGACAGCAATTGCCTTCACCCATGGAATAAACTGACCTTCATTAAATGGAAACCTTAACTGATACTCTGGAATTTTTAGGGTATAAATAAAGAAAAGTACCTGGCTGGACATGGTGTCGTGTGTCTACCAGGAGGATCAGGCATTCAAGGTTCTCTTCAGCGATGGAGCAAGTTGAAGACAAGCCTAGGCTTCCAAACAGGTCTCCAAAATGGATAATGCTTTCCTCAAGGCCCAGGTTGCCTTGATGACCTCCAGAGTTTTCTAACCAGTGTCTTCTCTAAAGCACAGGCACAAGCAGAGAATTATGGGTCCAAGTCCAAGGTTAACTCTTACAACTTATTCTCAGGAGCTGCATTAGGCAGCAAGTAGAGCAGCCTCCCCCCCTTGTTATGAGCAGAGCATACCCCTGTAACCCTTCTAGCTCCCATTCTGGAGGCACTTCTGAGTCCACTACGGGCCAGCTGCCAGTGGCTCACCAGGTGCTGGACCTCAGCTGTACCTTTTACTAGAGGCATGGTAAGATCACTATTTCACTTTTCTCAGTGGGCCTGACAATGGAATTGGTTTCCTGGAGGGAAACGTTATGTTTCCCTCACTGTTTCTGGAGCCAATGGTTCCCACCAGTGGCATTTTAATTACATACCAAGCAGCTGCCTAATATTTTGTCTGTCTAAATATATGTCTAAATTTGTCCTCAAGTGATTCTAATGCATTTCCTCTTTGAGCCATGGGAGAGAGTATTTCAAAGGAGAGTATGGTCTGTGGATACATATCAGAGTACGGTTCATAACTGCGGAGTTGATAAAATAGCTCGAACCTATTTTGACATCAGGATTAAATGACTTGAAATGATGCAGTCCCTTCTTTCACACATTTGGAGGCAATATTAAGATCACAAGATATAAATCACTGCTATAGCACAGTTGAGACAATTCGTCAACTTTAGACTATTTCTGTTTTGTCTATATAGTCTAGAAATAAAATTGTGTGTATTGGTCTTACCCCATTTTATTACCTATTCCCATGAGCAACTGAGGGCATATTCCCACAGACAGAGGTTCTGAAATGTCTTTGGGGCATTATTTGGCTTGAGAAATAGGCTCAAAGTTCTCAGATTATTGCTGTGTTGGGGGCAGGGATCTCGTTGCAAGCAGGAGTCCTGATCATTGCCACATAGATGTTGGTTGGATATGTTGGCGTAGTTCTGGGCTTGCCACAAGCTCTGTAATATACTTAGAACTTCTTAGCTCAGCAAGTAAGTCCAGAGAGCACAATCAATGTCAAATGCAGAACAGTGACCTCATCCAAGTGTGTGTGTGGCCCCCTCTCAACACCTTGTGTCTTGACTTGGTGTCAGAACTGAGCCAACTGAAGTGTCTGGAATTTCATTCTCAGCCAGTGTTATTGCTGGATTTTTGGTCTGGGATGCATCCTTCCATTTTGGAGCCAAAGTAAGCAGAAAACATCTTTGCTTATTCAAAAGCATTGTTCACTGAAGATGAGCAGCCTTACTGAAATATACAATAATTGTGATTAAAGAAAAAATACAAAATGGAATTTCAGAGACCAAAGTAATTAAACATATGAAAGTTCAACACATTCATTTAATTTATGAACATAGTGGTGGTTTTACTTCTGTGAGGATACAGTTGGGAGATGGATTCTCTCTTCCAAGAGTTCTTAGCACAAGAAATGTGATAGCAACAAAATGGGACATTTGGTGTTCATGAATTTGATATAGTGGAATTTGGCTTTTCTCATTTCTCCAAGGCCTCACATCAACTCATTTAGAAGGGGCAGATAGATCATGGTCAGGGAGGGGTCATGAAACAGGGATTGCATCTAGAAGCCTCTCTACTCCCACACTGTGGAAACTCATGTTTTTGATAGTATCTATGCCAGTACCAACTTTAGAGTGGAGTGCTATTTTTATGGTAGTATGGGGGCATTTGTCAGTTTGTTAAGATATCAGGAATGTTAAGTCCAATGTGACAGGCAAGGGCATTTTGGAGGAGCATGTCCCAGCCTAGAGTCAGATAAAGCACCAGGAAGGCAAAGAACCCTTGTTGAGTCCTGGAGTATTAATGGGGGATGGTCCAGGAAGGCACTCAGCAGTCACTGACTGAATGTCATGTCTTCTGCATTTCATCAGAGGAGTTAGCACATTTGTAGAACTGGAGGTGGGCAGCATGGTATATTTGTGTGGGAAGTCATTGTTCAGCCATTCAACATTTGATGACTAATTATTGAGCATCTACTGCTTTCTAGGCTTTGCTGAAGCAGTAGGGGATACAGTCAGGAACAAGACAAGAAAACTCATGTTTTTCAGGTGCTTGAGGATAACAGTAATTCAATAATTAATACACATGCCAGGTAATCTTTTTTTTTTTTTTTTTTTTTTTTTTTTTTTTTTTTGGTTTTTTCGAGACAGGGTTTCTCTGTGTAGCTTTGCGCCTTTCCTGGAGCTCACTTGGTAGCCCAGGCTGGCCTCGAACTCACAAAGATCCGCCTGCCTCTGCCTCCCGAGTGCTGGGATTAAAGGCGTGCGCCACCACGCCCGGCTGCCAGGTAATCTTATATAGATATAATTATTATATAAGAGAATGTGCCAGAGTGCTTATGAGTCAGGTTAATATTTTAACTATTAAACACTATTGAAGACTTGGGATTTTACACCAAAATGGATAATTATTCAGAGTATTGGTTTCCTCATCATAATATCTTAGAGAGACTTTTAGGTTATGGCAGATGAGACCTTTAGACTTCTTCCAATCACCAATCATGTGGTTGGCCCTGCTCATGAGGATGAATTGAACACAGGCAAGTGATAAAGAAGACATAGAAGTGTGAGGGAAGTAGAGAGGAGAGAGAGGATGGTGGAAAGAGGGGGCAGGAAGACTGAAGTGCCCATTGAGGGATGGATTGGGAACAGCTGTGGCAAGTTTTGAGCGACACCAGCCAGGTTCTGCTTAGGGTGGCAGCTTGTGTTGTTCTTACTGGGGACCATCACTGTTTCCATCCACATTTTACACGTAAGAAAACAGAAATAGAGGAAGGGTTGACATAAAGCAAGGGTAAGTTCAACTCCAGAAACCCAAATTCACAGTCTAATCTCTTAACCCGGAATCTTACTTTGGTCCCCAGCAGTCTAGAGATGCCCCCAAACATTTTTTCTGTATTCACTGACTGTTCCCACAAAACTGGGAAAAATAGATTCTATTTTCCCAGGGCCTTAGCTTTAGGCTTAACTCATTCCATCTAGGGATGCCACACAGGTAGACTTTGAGGATCCTGGAGAGAAGTGAAACTAGGTACAGGATGCTGTCAGAACCTTTGTTCTACTGCCCAAGAGACAGATCTCTTCCTGGGGTAGAGTTAAGTCTCATATTTACAGTGTGTCATGGTTTGAATGAGAATCACCCTGTCAGTTCATATATCATTCATATAAAGTTTGAATACTTTATCCCTAGTTGGTGGAACTATTTCGGAAGATTTAGGAGGTGTGGCCTTGTGGGAGAAGATGTGTCACCAGTGGTTGGCTTTGAGGCCTCCTACCATCTCCAGTGCTCTCTCTGCTTCCTGTCTGTGGTTTGAGATGTGAGCTCTCAGCTGCTGCTCTAGCTGCTGAGGCCTATTACCCCTGCCCTGCCATCATGGACTCTAATCCTTTGAAACCATATGCCCAGAATAGACTATTTGTTCTATAACAAGTTGTCATGGTGGTTTATGACAGCTATAGAAAAGTAATTAACACGGTGTGATTTCTTTGTAAACAAAAAATATTGGTTCCTAGATATGAGCCGCCATGCCCAACTTCTTCTTCTTAATAAACAAGAAAATGTTATTTTTCTTTGGGAATTTCATATGTAAGTGCTATATTTATATTATTTCCACCCCACATGGACCCTTCAACTCCTCTCGTGTTCCCCCCCACTCCCTGTCAAACCCAAGACCTCTTTTTTAGTTATTATTGTCACACACATGTCTATATAAACACAGCCTGCTGAGTCCATTTGGTGTTGCTCATAAGCATGTGTTTAGGGCTGACCATTTGGGGTCAGATAAGCTATCAGGGGGCTCATCTTTGGAGAAAACTGATTATCCCTCTCTTAACAGCCATGAACTGTCTGTTGCTCTTCATCTAGACATGGGGCTTTGTGAGATTTCCACATCTATGCTGGCATGTCAACTGGTGTTTTCCCCGTGCATAGCTTCTTTAGGTGACCATATTGCTGAGGTTTCATGGGTCCATCTCCTTGTTGTCTGGTAGGCACTTTCTGTTCTGGATGAATTTTTTTCCTATCTTATAACTTTTACTTGTGTAATGCTGCAGGCGCAGGAATATATCATAAGAACTCAGCTGGTTATGGCAAAGTCACTACCTGGAGGGATCAAGGAATTCCTCCAGAGGAAGCCAAAATCCAAGGAGCTTTTGGTGTTACTTGGCTTGTCATATATCAGCTGTCTTCTATTATGAAAATCATGTGTGCCTTTATAGTTTTCCCAGTTGATTTTTCCCTAAGAAGGGCTAACAGTGTGGACTGATCACTCTCTGGACATACACATTCCAGGTTTTGGAGAACAGCCTCAGGAAAGGCTTTCTCTGGAATCAGATATCTCCCTTGGCCACTTTCAAGGACTAGCAGTAATAACAGTCCACATGCAAGTCTCCTGATTTAAGGTAAATTCCACAAGGAGACACCACCTAGGTCAGGTGGACGTTAAGTAATAGCTTTACACAATTTAGCTCGGACCCTCCTTTCTTACATCCTTACTAGCTTTATAGACCTCTAACTCCTTACCTAACCACTTCTAGGAATATTTAGATAACCTTCTGCGCTGACAGCTATGCTCAGCCAGAACCCCAGTTCAAGTCTCCCTGTAATTATCATCATTGGCAGCATCCGGCTAGGTCCATCCCCAGATGAAGGAAAGTACCTTATCAGAGATACGGTTATTGCCTCTCAGTATGATTCTAATCACCCCTACGGTTGACTCTGGAAGCCTGGCTATATATACCAGGACTTCCAAGGCACTGGGGGACGGAGAAGAGAAAGGAGAATGGAAGAACTAGACAGGTAAGAACTTGAGAGGAACAAACTGAGGTGGGGAAGAACTAGATTGAAGGGCTAGAAGAGAGTACTAGAGGAATGAGATGGAAGATGAGGAAGAGCCAGATAGGGAAGTACTAGCTGGGTAAGAACAAGCTGAAAAGGACCTAGATGAGGCAGAGTTAAGATGAGAGAATTAAGATAGAACTTAGAGGAAGCAATAGATAAGTATAGAGAGAAATCAGGCAAGAAAGGAGCTAGACATGAGAACAGAACTGAAGCTGTGTATAAAGGATGTTATGCCAGAGGAATTAAAGCAAGTGGACTATAGAACTCGGTGTGCTGAGATTCTGTTTTCTGAAAATAGTCCTCGCCGTTAGTAGTTCTCTCTCCTGAACCCCTGGGAAGTATAATATTAAGGCTGGTCCCTCACTATTTTCACTATTTTCCTAACTTTCTCACAGGTCTTATGCTAAGCACTCCATGAAAATGTACAGTTACCTCAAACCTAAGCTGACTATAGAGGGTCATGGGTATAGTTTTTCTGGGCCACTATGCTCAATTCACAAACTATTTCTGGAACTGTAATTTGATGTTTGTAATAATTGCTGCAAATTGCTTTCTTCTGTATGGAAATGAGCATTGATTTCTATGACAAGACAACTCAAACCATAGCCAAATTACTAACACGGTACACTGGAGACAGCTGATTGAGGGAGCCTGGGTGCTAGCTGCCTCACCCATTACCACCATGAGCTAGTGGTTTAAACATTTCGCAACACTGTCTGCCCAGCTAAAAAGGAGCATTTGGATGAACTGGCTTTTAAATTCCTTCTGGGTTAAAGCTAGAAACTCTTAGTTCACAGAAATGTCACATAGAATGGGGACTCCCAGAGTTGGTGGGAGAGGTGATGGGAAGTTTATGGACTTAAAGTTTTAGTTT
Organism: Peromyscus maniculatus bairdii; assembly: GCF_049852395.1. Taxonomy (NCBI): domain Eukaryota; kingdom Metazoa; phylum Chordata; class Mammalia; order Rodentia; family Cricetidae; genus Peromyscus; species Peromyscus maniculatus. The sequence continues at coordinate 76,238,716 of NC_134858.1, forward strand.
GCAAATTGAAAACTTCTAGAATTTCTGTTGCATCATAGCAATGTGCATATAGTTGTTTCTATTACCCTGCGCACTTTAAATGATTAAGATAGCAAATGTTGCTGAGTGGTGGTTCACACCTTTAATCTGAACATTTGGGAAGCAGAGACAGGCAGAACTCTCTGAGTTCAAAGCCGGCCTGATCTACATAGCAAGTTCTAGGTCAGCCAGGTTACATAGTAAGGCCCTGTCTCAAAAAATACAGAAACAGAAAACTTGGTATTATATGTTTTTAATCACAAGAATAGAGCATCAGGACTCTAGTACAATTACATCTTTTGTGCTTCAGTGAGAATGCTCTTTTTTTTTTGTTTTAAAGAAAAAAATTAATTGTATATGTGTGTGGCATGCGCTTGTTAGTGTGGGTATGTGTGCATATGCATGAAGTTCCAAGGTCAACATTGAGGGTCTATCCTTGATTGCTTTCCAATTTTAGTTTTGGAGACTGAGTCTTTCACTAAATTGGAAGCTCATCAGTTCAGCGTGGCTGGCTGGCCACAGAGTTTCAGAGATCCGCCTGTCTCCATACTCTGTGTGCGCACTGCTCTGCCCAGCCCTTCTTACCTGGGCTCTAGGGATCCGAACACAAGTCTTCACACTTGTGTAAGGTGTTTTACTGACAGAGCCATCTCCCCAGCTTGAGAATGCTCTTTTAAAAAACACACAACCTCTTATAAAAGAGGATATAGCATTAATTTTCTGTTCTAATTCTGCCATGGATGTTTCAGTTTCAATGGTATTTTTATGACAAGTGCATAAAAATACATCTGATTTTGAAAGTGGGAGATCTGGCATGAAGCGCTGCAGCTTCAGAAAGGATGTTCGAACTGTAGAGAATTTGGGTTTGGCTAATTGTGGTGTGTGATGTTTATTTCATTTTGCAGTCTTTTTAAAATAATAATTTATAAAGTTAAAATTTTATTTAAAAACTCACTAAATTTTAAGTCCTATTTATCTCAAGGTCCACTTGAACTTCCCAGACACATTCATTTTACACACACACACACACACACACACACACACACACACACACACACACACACACACACTTTGATTTTGGAATCTCTGTCTCTTTAGAGAGTATTTTCTTGACTGTCAGTGTCCCTAAAGTGAGAACTGTTCGACTGGTTTAATTTATCTTTAAGATCTCTTCTTCAGGATGGTCTGAAAGCTGGAAAAATTCATAGTTTATCTCTAGTGTGGGGAACATTATCCAGCAGTAGTTCCTCAAAGCGTATCCTCAAAGACACGGAACTGGCAAGTGCTCACATTTGGTTTCCGAGAGGAGACCTGAGAAGATTGCTGCCTCTGTTCCCAGCGTGTGCCTGAAGGAGGTCTTCCACATGGCTTTTCAACACTTGGTTGGCTCCCCAGTGTCAACATGACGACTCGGGGAGCTGGGTTGCTCTGTGAACATCAGAGCATCAGGATCCAGCAAGGCTGGGGGTCCTTCGAGGTGGGCTGGATTGAACACTGTGAGCAAGAGCAGATGTGGCTTGCTTCCCTGCAGTCCCCACCCCACCGCTTTCCCTAAACAGTCTTTATTTATTTACTTGGATCTAATAATATTCTTACATTGTATACATTGATGCAGAATACATTAGTGCCACTGAAGCTCCAGAAAGTTTTGGGAAAGAGAATTGGAGTGTTCTTCTACTGAAAGTTTAGAAAATGAAGACCATTGTCTACCGGAAAAACAAAATACAGATTCCACAAAGGGACAGGCACCCTTAGCAAAGGTGAACTCCCTTGGGCTTCTGTTCCTGTTGGAATGTTGCTGTGTCTTATCTCTTGCAGGTTGTGGTAAGCTAGGGGCCAACTTGAGGCACAAATTGGCTCCATGTGTGTTCCCTGTGGTGGACCCCGGCTTTCTGATCACTTCAGGGCAGGAGAAGACAGGCAGTGCTTGTTGGGCATGTGGCTTTGTGCTGGTGGGGTGGGATGCATTCTCCAGCTGAAAGCAATAAAACCCACCTCAGAGACATTCTTCATAAAGTCAGATGAGGCCTTGACAGTTCCTGAACGCTGACACAATTGTTCCAGCTGTGCAGTCCTTAAAAAAGTAACACACACACACACACACACACACACACACACACACACCAACTAGACAATGGTTCTGAGTTCTCCTTGTGACCCCCACTCCATGTCTGCTCTGGCTGCTGAATCTGATGAATTCATTTCTCACTGAAGTTAATGTATCAGTTATTACAAACATCATCTCCAAAACTGCCCACAGCTTTTCTTTCTTTTTTGGTAGAAGTGTGGTCAGTTTTATCCCAATTGGTTTTACCTAGTAAAAGGACTCCTCACTAAGTATGCTCAGGTGGCATCAGTCCCTGGAGTGTTTTGACTTGATATGTGGCCAAAACACCCAACACTGTGTAGGAGAATAGATACCAAGTTGCTTCCTTTAAAACCTTCAACTTGTAGTAGCAGCAGACAAGATTCATAGCAGACAAAATGTCAGAGCAACACAAATGTTCATCAACAGATAAATGGCTGAGGAATGGAGTGTGTACGTACAGTGGAATAATCTACCCATAAGATGGATGAAGTATCGATACAGTTTGAAGGAAATTTCAAGCCAATGATGCTAACACATGAAAACATCATGTGAAGGAGTTGAAGTTCAAAAGTTACATTTAAGATATTTATTACTTTTATATGTATGAGTGTTTTGTGTACATGTATGAATGTGCACCATGTGCCTTCAGTATTGATGGGTACCAGAAGAGGGCATCAGATCCCTTAGAAATGGAGTTATAAACAGTTACAAACTGCCAGGTGTGTGCTGGGAACCAAACTGTGGTGTTCAGTAAGAGCAGCAAGTGCTCTTAACTGTTAAGCCACCTCTCCAGTTACCAAAGGTTCCATTTTAAATTATTCTTTTTGTTTGATAAATCTGGAGCAGGCAAAGCTCCCAGGTCAGAAATCAAGGTCATGGTAGCTGGGGGCAGGGAGAATTTGTGGGAAGGGAGAATGGAGAGTGATAACTCAGTGTGGGACCTTCTCTTGGGGTGTTGGAAAGTTTTGGGGGCAATAATGGTGGCATACCATGGCAAGTGCACTGAACACCACTGTCTTGTGCACCTTGAAATGGCTGGTTGTGTATTACACAAGTTTTGTCTCAAGCAAAAGGAAAAAACAAAGGTTTTCTTCATTTGCTGTTTTAGAGAGGTTACATTTTTTTTGTTTGGGTCTTTTCCATGTCTTCTAGTCTAGAGAGAGTCATTCTTCAATTTCCATCTAAATAATTCATTTCAAGCTTCTGAGCTCAATACACTTGCTCTTTAAATCATCTTACATTCTGCCCCCAGAAATTTAGATATAATATAAATTTATATGTACTACGATGTTTCTCATCATGTCTCTTTTTTCTTAGTGATAAACACACTCTTTTAAGTCTGTATATCTGTATGTAGGTACAGATTTTTTTTTAAATTAAAAAAAAATGACTTATTTATTTTATGTGCGCTGTTTTATTGCCTGTATGTATGTCTGTGTGAAGGTGTCAGATCCCTTAGAACTGGAGTTACAGATAGTTGCGAACTGTCATGTAGGTGCTGGGAATTGAACCTGGGTCCTCTGGAAGAGCAGTTAGTGCTCTTAGCCACTGAGCCATCTCTTTAGTCCTGTCAGGGACACATATTTTAAAAAATTGAAAAATATTATTTTTATGTGTGTGTGTGTTTTGCCTACATCTGTCTACGCATCATGTGCATGCAGTGCCCAGGGAAGCCAGAAGAGGGAGCCAGATCTCCTGGGAATGGAGTTACAGACACATGAGCTGCCATGTGGATACAAGGAATAGAACTTGGGTCCTCTGGAAGAGTAGCCAATGCTCTTAACCGGAGTCATCTTTCTAGCTCAGTCACAAATCTTGTTTCAAGTGACGAAAACTCTGGAAAGCTGGTGAAATCTCTGGAATTGGCAGAGCAGGCCGAGTAAGCGCTTAGCTTTTCGAAGCCAGAGAGATGCAATATATGCAGTTTAAGGGGGGAAAATAGTGAAACTGAACACCTCCTTTACTTTGGGTTTTTTTTTCAATTTCCTTGGCCAGTTTCCTCTGTGGAATGTTTTAATAAAAGTTTTTTTTTTCATTATTATTTTTCTAAAACCTCAATATAACAACAGTGACTAAAATGAGCCTATTTGTAAAAGTAAAACTTTATAAATCTCATTGTCGGGCTGGAGAAATGGCTCAGTAGTTAAGAGAAGCCTCTGTGCTTTCATGAGCCCCGAGTTCAGTTCCCAGCATCAACTGGGCTGCTCACCAGCCTGCAACTCCAGCTCCAGTGAATGGATCTTATGCTCTCTTCTGGCTTCTGTGGACACACACACACACACACACACACACACACACACACACACACACACACACACACACACGCATGCACGCACACACGCATGCACATGCAGGCCACCACCACATGTGTTGAACTGGTATTTGGATGGGCGGAGAACATGACCCAGGGGGAGAAGAAAAAAACGAGAGTGCGCAGGACCGGAAGTCAGGAAGTCAAGCACCTCTGTTAGAAGCAAAAGTCACGGAACCAGATTAGAGTACTAGGGATCTTTCATGCAGTGAGACAAGACTTCGACTTAGGACAGGCTCTCTCACCATCTCTGTAGGAGAGGTTTTCCTTGGACCAGTGGCCTTCTGTCACACAGCTTATCGGTAGGCATCCAGGAAAGCATTTTTTTTTCCATACTGAAGCCAAAGACGACTGACCTTAGGAACAAACTGTGTTGAATTTCATGGGGCTCTGTCTGTTTAGCTAGCCAAACTCAAGCTGAGGAACCCCTGGGCTCACCTTCCTTGGATGAGGCTTTTAGTTTTCAAAGAGGAAGGACTATGCTAGCTTCTCCAAAGCTCTTTGCATTTCAGAGAACCTGGCCAGTGTTCAGATGAACTGAGTACAAACCAATTAGAAACAGGTGCTAAATTCCTCTGGCGGCCAAAGAGTCCTAAATTTCAGTTTATTCGTGAAACATTTGAGGAAGTTCAGCAAGTGCTTCTTGATTTAAATTTAAAGATACAGAAATACTTTAGGAAAGAATCTTCCCGTTTATAAGCATCAGTCAGTGGCATTCCTGCAAGTATATATGATTTAGAACTAAGAATATTGCTGTTTTTGTAGTAGAATAGAGAATTAAGGTGGAAGAAGATGCACTGGCTCCACTTGGGTAGCCCCCCTCCATTTTCTCTCAGTTGCGTCTTCTGATTGTGTACAGGTCAAGCAGTTGCAAAGGTGTGCCATTGCTGATCAAATGAGGTGCGGGCGTGTGACGTAAGGTGGACGGTGAAACTGGGCGAGGAGACCTCATCGCTTCCTTATATCTGAGGACTCCACATGAGGGGTAAAGACCATTGCCATTTCTAACCGGACTATTAGCCTGTGACCCTGGTCTGAGCAGAGAAGCGGGTAGGGAGAAAAGACCGAGGCCTGGTGACTTCCTGCTTTCGCTGAAGTTCAGCTCCGGTTGCTCATTTGGCTTTGTTGATAGCCCTGCAGCCTCACAGCAAACTCTTTTCCTTCATGCTTGCTTGAATGCTTTTCAGTTTCTCACAAATGCCAAGTGATCCCAGTTACTCAGTCCACTCCCCACTGACCAGCGCCAGCCCCTCTAGGGCAAATGGTGGTCTTCATTTTAAAAGCTTTTTGGGAATGGTGAGTCCAACTCTCATAAAAGCCTATTTCAGGGCATAGAAACCTTTCATTAGATTCTTAGTCCGTACCCAACTTTTATAGAAGTCCGAACCTATTTAATCCAGTTTTTGATTTTTCTCTATTTGAGATAGGTTACAGATTCATTTTTTCCTGGAAGTAGATTTGAGATCCTTCATCAGTATTTCTCAAACTTCGTTTATTATAAGACTCACTCAGGAGCCGCATGTTAAAGATTCAGATGGCCTGTCTCTCTGGATGTGGTCCAGAGGCCCCGAGGTGGAGCTAGGAATCTGTATTTTTAACAAGCATCCCCAGTGATGTCTGTAATCAGGGAGGCTGAGAAACATTGTACTTAAAGGTAGTTAATGTTACCCCTTGTGATTTGCTGTCTCCAAGACATTTCCTCACCTCTAATTGCCTCCCCACCTATGCCTACAAGTTCAAACTCTTCCTTCCATTCAAGGCTCAGAACACATGCCAATGTCATCATGATCCCACGTCATGAAAAAAAAAGTTTCCTTTTTGCATTTCAAATATATGAAAATAGTTACTAAGCAGGGCCGCCACGTATGGTCCCACCTCTCCTTGACTGTTCTCTATGGCATTCTTAAGGCCTTTCTTCTATTTTTCCCTTGTGCTTATTTATCTGTTTATCTAAGATCTCCCATTAGGATCCTCCATCCAGGAATTCTGTGTAGCACTCAGCAGAGGGTTTGTGAGAAAGTGTACTCATGGGGTATGTATAGGGACCAACGGTGCTCTACCCTGGAGACCATCCAATAGTGGCTCAGATGTTCCAAGGGGTTCCACCTTGCTGAAAGCTGTTGCTGATTCTCTAAAGCCAGTTACAAAGAAGACTTGCTTTTTAATGTGAAGGTCTCCCCTCTATATGGTCACTGAGAGACTGAAGAATTTTAAGACCTGTATCAAGGAACTGTATAACAGGGTACATGGACAGAAGAGATGGTTTGGGGGGACCCAGAGCTTGGAATGGTGTCTTCTATTTTTACTTTGGAGATGAATATGGCATTCAATTTGTTTCTTTGACTTTCTACAAGGTTAAGGTGCTTAGGCCATTCTTTTTATAGCTAGGAGCAGGCAATGGTCCCTTTCCTGAACATTGCTGTTTTCCTAAACCTAGGCCCATCAGAATGTGCCCATGAGGGCAATGGGCAGGAGAGATGGCGGCAGTGAGAAGGAGTCCTGGACTGGGGTGGGGGTGGCTGTATTCTCATTGTTTAATTTGACAAGGAAACATGGAAAATCTCTGTGGTCAAGAGAAGTTCCAGGGGAACTGGCAAGAACTATGTTTGTTTGGGTAAGGGAAACTAAGCCACAAAAGGACATTGACAGGGCTCCCTATTTTTAATGGATGATCTTAGGAAAAAGAGGCAGAGTCTCAGGGCTGCAGTGGATTTATATATGGGGGCACTATGCAGGGAGAAGTCCTTGCCAGTCCTCTGTAGAGAAACATGCTAGCACTTGGGTGCCTGTCAGGAAGAAAAGAAATAGCGAAGAGCAGAAAAGAGAATGAACTTGCTATCTGTGATCTAGAGCCATTGAAGCAAGAGGCTGACAAGTACCACTCTGTAGCAGGAATGTTAAAGAGTCTTATTAATAAAATCGAACCTGAGGCCAGTTATTGGAGTGAACACTGGAAGATCAGAGAGACAGAACAAGCCACAGCTAACCTCACCTGGCCAACTTCTCAGCTGATCTTGTTTCCCCAGACTGGAAGCCTCTGTGTCCTCATATCTGAATGTCTCTCAGCTGAAATGTGCTGCTCAAAACCTAAAAGCTTAACTAGCCAAATGCTTAACCAGCCAAATGCTTAACCAGCCAAATGCTTCTAGTTTCTGGTCCTCACGCCTTATATACCTTTCTGCTTTCTACCATCACTCCCTGGGATTAAAGGTTTCTGTTCTGGGATTAAAGGCATGAGTCACCATGCTTGGCTGTATCCTTGAACACATGGATTTCTGCCTCTGGAATGCTAGGATTAAAGGCATGTGCTACCACTGCCTATCCTAAGTATCTAGTGGCTTTTCTGTTCTCTGACCCCAGATAAGTTTATTAGGGTACACAATATTTTAGGGAACACAATACCACTATACCACTCAACATCTAGGGCTGAAGCATATACTTGGGGGTGAAGGAGGAAGACAGGAAGAGAGTGAGAGGGAACTCACAGAGGACTGAGCACCCTCACCTCCCTGGCCCAGGCACTGGAACAATGGCCCCCAATGGCCCCACTGCAGGTGAAAGAAAAAGAATGCTTTGATAAACTATGGGGTGACTTTAATAATAAAACACACTTGAAAATGTAAGGAGCCTAGAACAGGTTTCAGTTAAAAGAAGGTGGCTGCTCAGGGGAAAGATTCTAAGAGGGTGAAATCACGATTTCTGTGCTGAAATAAGGGCAAGACTGAAATGATTATCATGGAAAGGCTATTTGTAATTCTTACATGACAATATTATGTGGCCTTTCCAACAATACTGTTTTAGAGCTGGTTATAGATATACCAGTTTCTTTGTTATTATGTTGATACTTTGGATTTATAGTTTTCTCCTTCACTTTTATTTTGTATATGTGCCCACATAGTTTCTATGTAATTAATTATATGTTATATGCAATTTTATAAATTTCAACAAATGTCTAAGACAGTGAAACTACCAATATAATAAAGGTAATGGACATATCCACCCCCAATGTTTCTTTATCCTTTTTTATAATCCTTTTACCCTGGTGCCCCATCCTATGCTTCCCATGACCCTTTTCTTCCAACCTCTGCATCCTCAGGTGACATTTAATCCATGCTTTGCCATGTTTTGATTCATTTATATTGTCTTTTTATGTAAATGAAGCTAGTCAAAGCATCCCACTCAGCTCTTTTCATTTATCATACTCATCTGAAAACTCAGCCACGTTATAGCATATGCTGGTTTCATCCCCCTTTGTTGCTTTAAGTAGCTTTTTGTTGTATGTATAGACAATTTCTTTATCAATTCACAGGTCAGTGGACAGTTGGATTGCTTCAGATCTGTATGATGCTACGCATCTTTCCATATAACCTTTTGTACAGGCATTTGATTTTATTTTTTTAGGGTAATGTCTGGGAAATGGAATGACTAGAGCATAGGGCAGATGCATGTTTAAGAAATCGCCACACTGTTTTTCACAGTGGTTACAGCCTTTCCTGCTCCCACTGGCAGTTATCTGTGGGTTCAATTTTAACATCACTTGAAGTGCCTTTGTAACTTTAGACATCCTGACCGGTGGATGGGGGCATCCCACTGTTTTGAATTGCATGCAGCAGTGAGGAATACCATGGTCAGTTTCTTTTCATGTGCTAATTTGTCATATATGGGTCTTCTGTGGTGACATATCTATCTTCTGCCCATTTAGAAATTGGTTTATTTGTTTTCTTGTTTAGTTCTTTTGGGAGTTCTTCGCAGATTCTGAGTATGTCTTTTTTTTTTTTTTTTTTTTTAATCAGAAGTGACTAAATACTGTCTCCTCATTCATGGCTTGTCTTTTCTTCTCTGAGTATGATCTCTTGGGAGAGCAGTTTTCTTTTAAAGAAACATTTTGATAAGTTCTAATTGCTTTGTCTAATTTAATTGCTTAGCAAATCATGGGTTTGGCATTATAGTAAGGGAAACTTCCTTAGCCTTTTGCATTCTAAAAGAACATCATTTTGGGTTGTTACACAGGTACTGAGATTACCAAATTTTATTTTCTGAATTCTCCATTTTCAAAGTTCTCGTTTGACCAGTTTGTTGCTGAACTTTCTGGTGACACTGTACTCTCTCCTGTTCGCTAGTTGGTGGAATAGCCATTGACAGATGCCAACCATATCCTTTCATTGGAGCTAAGTATACCCACGTTTCACTTGAGCTCTTCTCTGCTTGCCCTCTTTTCTCATTGCTGTGATGGACTATCTGGCAGACCACAGGGAGGGAGAGTTTATTCTGGTTCCCAGGTGAAGGGGATACCGCACACCATGACGGGGGAGGCTGGGGTGAAGGTGTGGCTTGCAGCTTTGACAGGACTCTGAGGTGGCTTGGTCATATCCCAGTGGATCCAGAAGCAGAGGGCTTAGACAGGAAGCAGGACTGGCTATAGCCCAGGTCCTGTCCCACTGTAGACTATTTATATTACGGGGGTCTCACCTTTTAGTGGTTTCACAACTTCCCAAACAGTGCCACTTGCTCTGCCTGTGGGGGCATTTCAGACTCAAACTGTATCAGAACTTTAGTTGATTGTGTATTTGCATGAGAGAAACAGGATCTGGACCTTATGTTCTTATTTATTGATAAGAATGCCAGATAAGGGGAAAATTCTCTGCAATTCTGGATCCAACTGTCAAAAGATTAAATTGACCTCACTTAGCACAATCCTCCCTTGTGGCTCCTCAAGCATTTCAATATGCTATTAATGCATCTATCTTTAGGTTCCCTGTGTTAGTTAGACTGTGACAAAAATAACTGAGAAAACAGGGAAGAGTTTTGGCTCAGAGCTTCAGGGGTTTCAATTCATTGCCCCATTCTGTGGGCTCATGGCAAGTCAGAATGTCATAGCAAGGAGGACATGGAGTAGTGAGTCTTCTCATTTCATGACAGACAGGAGGAAGAGAGAAAGATAAATAGACAGATGATAGACAGACAGACAGACACAAAAAGCATAAGGGGACTACTTACAGGGAGGGAGCAGACTGGTGGAAATGGGGGAGAAGAGACAGGAGAGTGATGAGAAATGAAGAGGAGCAAAGCACAATACTACACATATATGAGAAGCCCTAAAGAAACCCAATATTTGATACACTTACTAAAAAACCATTAATTGAAAGGAAGAATAAGGGTACCTACATTTAAAGGCTGTTTCAATGACCAATTTCCTCTACCTAGGTCCAACTTCCTAAAAGTTGCCCGTCTCCTGAGAGCAACACAAGTTGGCAACCAAACCTTAGTATAATGGCTCTGGAAGACATCTGATATCCAAACAGTAATAGCATTAACCTACTCACTGATGTATACACACATGGATATAACACAATAGAATACACAGGCACAATTTTGGCTATATGGTGACTACTAAGTGTGCTTCAAATACCTTCTAGATATCAATGGAATTGATTTCAATTTCTGGAGCATTTCTTTTTATTTTCATTGAAGAAAGCATTTCATTGCTTCTCCCCCCATCTCCTACCATTCTTCAGAGCCCTCTGCTTAATTCACAGCTCTCTTCGCCCCTCCTAATAGCCTCTCACCAGGTTTGTAGAGGACTCACCCCTTTATGAAGAACTTATCACCCACCACCTTTTCTAGTTCAAGCCCTCATAAATCTCTTATTCATGGCAACAGCCAGTCTTCTTGGATGTCTTGCTTTAAGCCCCACAGATGGCCTGAGAACAAAATTTACCCATACTGTTTCAAACTACAATTTCAGATGCTTCTCTTTTTATTTCCTGCCTGGCTGCCTTTCATTAGATTTCCAGTCTTTATCTCTCTCTTCTTTGACGTATTAGCTTTGTTAAGAAAAGCTGAGGTTCAGTCTTTTTGACTGTGTAAAACAATTGAACTCACAATTCTTCTTCCCATCTGTCAACCATCTTGCTACAAAGATGCTAATTGTCTTGGACAGGCCAACTTGTCAACATGAAATTGTAAACTATTTCATGTAAGTCTTTTTTTTTTTTTTTTGTGTGTGGCCCTTTTATAAAATGTAGCAATTTGAAAGGTTAGTATTGCATTCCACTTCTACATGATCTGGTCCTAAAAGAGTCTAAAACAGAACAAAACAAAAACAAAAACAAGCAAAAAACCAAACCCAAACCAATAACAGATTATCTTCACCTCTAACAGATTTGTGAAAGAATTAGCTGGGTTATGAATATTCATTGGCTTTATTCAGTGAAGACCAAAGTCTGGAGCAGGAGGAGGGACAAGAGAGGGTGAAGGGTACGTGTGTGAATACGATTGCAACACATTAGGTGCAGGTATGAAACTGCCACCAGGAAGCCCATTTTTATGTGTAATTAGTGTATGCTAGTGATACTTAAACACCCTGATGTTTGACAGCTACCAGGCCGGCATGTTTGGGGCTCTTCTTCCACTTTCTTTTCCTGAGTTCGATGCTATATTAGCATTCAGGAGAGGCTTTGCATTGATCTGAAGTCCCATGTGAACTGTGTTCGAGGGTTCCTTGCAGTCTCCACATCAGAGAACCTCTGTGTGAGGGGCCCAGCTTTGTGTTCCAGGGAGGCCTCGGGTTTGACAAGCCGGGAATGTTTTGGATTAAAATGGAAGCACGTTGGCAGAATGCTGTGGGGAAGCTTGCATAATGTATAATGCCTGTCAGCACCCTGCCTTGATCGAGCCAGTGCTTACGAGTACCTCAGTTTAATGAGTCCAATACACACCTATGAGTTTTTATAAGCTAACACCAAAGCAAGTGAAAGGAGTGGAAACACATATGCTTTTTGACCAACTGTGATATTTCAGGTACTCACCCATGAGATTTTCAATACCCATAAAATTTCCATTGTGAGTACTTTCTGGAAGCAGTAGTCTGTGCTTGAAGTCCAGGTTTACACAGCCCTCTGAAGGGGCATCGTGTCCGTGGAATGAAAATCTGCCTTGAAGCAACTCCTTTCCCTATTCTCCTATAGTCTCGTTCTCATATATTTTGGCCAGAAACTAAAGCTTTTTGCACAATATAAGGCCTCTTGATCCATGCAGCTATTCAAATAAAAAAGTCTACCAAAGGTTCAGTAAATGGAATAATTAGAAGAGCAATGCTCTTGTGCTAGGATTATCTGATTAACTGGAGCTTGAGAATAAGTATAGTTCTTACCCTATTGATGACACTCTTTGGACCATTTTCTTAACCTTAGTAAATTCAAAATAGTAAGCATGATAAAATTTCCTCTAGTGAATAAGAATTCCATTGCGCTTTTGAGGTTCATGTTCTCGAACACCGACTCTCATTGGATAACACTTATAGGATGCTGTGGGTTGTCCCATAAGGATTGCAGAGTCTGCCATTCATAAAGGTGTAAAGTAGGGCCTGCAACTTCACTGACTGCCGGGCAGTGCAGACTCATTCTATTAACAAAGAGTCAAGTTGAGGTGGTTCTGCTAACTGAACCTTAGGAGATGGTGCTTTTTCTCCTTTTCCTTTGTCCTTTGTAGAGAAAAAGCTGAAAAAGACTGACACTGGGAGTAAGAAACAGGTTTGCTCAGATGCAGCTTAAGACATTGTAAAGCTGTCTTGAGCATTCAAGAATGTAGTGGGTTTTGTGTGTGCCAAAACCCTTTAGCTTATACCATCCCCACTCTAAGATCAGAAAGTTCAGGGATCCACGGAGTCAAAAGAAGCATAGCTCCAGCCAAAAAGAGTGACAGGATGCACAGGACATATTGTATATCACCCCCTTTTAAGAGACACTTTTCAAAGAAGACATGAGATGAGAATTCCCCAGCCGGACTCTGCTCTCATCATTACAGCATCGTTGGCACAGCGGTTCCCTGACATCTGTACCAAAGATGTTGCTGATTGCAGAACACACAATGCGGGCAGTGGTTGTCAGCTGCTCTGGGTTAGTGCAGCTGATGTAATCACCAAAGTTTCATTCATAACAAGCACCCGTCTTATATGGCCCCTTAACCACTCGAATATGGATTTGTGCTGTGTGGGTCGAAGTTCAAGTGTGTATGCAGCACAAAGCAGTCCAGAATGTTCTGGTAGATATTTTATTTGCCAACAATGTTTCTTTCAGTTGTGTCCAATAAAAATAGTTCGAGTGGATGGATGGTGTGGAGAGACAAGGTTCTCATACCTATAGGTCTCTCTGATCTTTCATCCCCCTACCCCCTGAGATCTCTACTACACTTTTCATCAAAAGCACCAGAGACACGCTTCTTCAGGATTGATTCTTATGCCTGCTTCACAGCGATTGATGATGTGTGCTTTCCTGGTGTAGCCATGTGGATAGTGTAACTGATCTTCTCTTACTGGGCAGTTAATGAGTGCTTTCCTTTGCCTGGCAAACTTCTACTTCTCTTTTAAGCTTGGCTCAGGCAACCCCCTCTGCAAAGGTTATTTTGTAACACCCTCCCCCCACACCTCTGCTTCTGCCCTTGTAACATCCTGTGTTTAGAGCTGTCAGAACTCTCACACTGCACTGACATTTTGGGCAGGGTATCTATCATCTTCTCTAATAGGTAAGCTTCTCTAGGGCAGTGACTGGATCTCTGTGTGTCTAGCCTGCCTGCCCTGCCCCCCCACATTGGATAGCAAAGACATGTCTCAGAGTTTGGAAACAACTTTAGCTGGTGTGTAGGAGCTGGTTTTTAGGTGTTAACTGATCCCAACACTCAATTATATTCAACTACATATGAAAAAAGTTTTCCTTTTTATCATTTCTTTCCAACTGTTCAGTTAATGACAAGAAGAAATTCTGAGCTGGTGTTTGCATATTTTTACTGTTTGTATTGCTAGTATTATTTTAATTAGGAGTGATTAACTCCAAGGCCCAAGGTTTGTAACAGAATTTTACAATATTGTTTGATTGTCATTGTGTTTCTCTGTTTATGTCATCTCATGCTTATGATAAATGTTGCTCTTTTTCATTTATGATTGCTATGTGCAGTTTTCTGTTAAAATAGAATTTATGTCAATAAAATATGAGTTGAATTTTGAAAGAAAGAAACATGTAAGTAACATATGAGGGTGGCACCAGAGTCAGATCACCATGAGGCTGCGGAACTTTGAATAGGTCGGGACACTTCTGTTTCCTAACCCTCCAGCAGCTGAATGGAAATGATCAAAGAATACAGAGAAATGAGATCACACAAAACACAGCACACAGACATTACAGCAGCATTATAAAACCCAATGGTGCTGTTATTGCCTTTCTGATAATGCTCAGTAAGGGCTGACCATGGCTTGCATCTCTGTCTGCAGGATCTTGACTTCCTTCCTGAACTCCTAGAGCATAGCCTTGTAAAAGGAACTTGGTATCATATCCCTCACAAGAGCACTTTGAGGATTATCAGGATAATTCAAGCCTCCACTTTCCTACCTACTTGGGAGCAGGGGGATAAAATGAGGACATTTATGGAGGATTAACATTAACAGATGGATTCAAAAGTACTGAGACATTCAAATATGTGCAGATTGTCATGGACTTAGTTATCATCCATTCCTGAGATCAACTATAAGATAGAGAAACATTGTCTTCTAGTGCCTTTCTCCTGTTCTTAGGGGATGGCATTGACTTGGCAGTCTTTGTTTGGGAAAGAATGAGAGGTACCGGTAGAGATGGCTGAACAGTCATAAAATTTGCATAACACATCCTAAGAGCTTTAAAAACATTGTCTCTCATCCTTATTAACATCCCTAACAGATTCTCCTAGTTCTACCCCTTGCCTGTGCAACAGAAGAATTTGATGACTTGATGGATTTCAATCCAACTTTTCTCCTTTGAAAATGCCCACACTCTGTCCTTTGTTATACCTGGGTTATAGAGTGAAGCCATTAGGGTCTGAAGATAGTGATCTGTGGGAATCTTGCATTAACACCCTACAAATATGTGAGAAATTTTTTTATGATCAAATGCTTATTTCCCTTTTTGAATTCTTCATTTTAAGATAAGCTAGTTAGTATCTGGGCTTCTAGGATCCATGTACTAAAATAATTTAATAGTTGACTGCCTGATATCTGAAATTTCTCATTGTGGCTTTTGGTGGAGAGCCTAGAAGCACATAGTCAGTCTTTTTGTTTTCCTTCTCTTCACTTCCCTTGGTTTTTGGAGGATCTATAAGAAAGAGTCTTAAGAAGTTTTAAAGTAGAAATAATGATGTTGGCTCAGAAGGGACGTCAGAGATCTGGTGTTTGTAACAGAAGTTTTCGAAAGAATGTCACCTCTTTTCCTGTGGTGACTGTCAGCAGTTAGTATCATCAGAGAATAGAAGAATCCACCTCCAGGACTTACTTAATTCCTCTTTGAAGCAGAAGTTAGGAGTTAAGGGCATTCCTAAGATTGCCATGCATGTGTGCATGCGTGCGTGTGTGTAAGGTAGTTAAAGACTAGATACCCACAACTTTCTGCTTCCATAGTGTTCTAGAGCTAGAGAATAAATTGTCAACTCCTTTTCCAGGCAAACGCTCAGTGTTAACAGAAGGTGGAGAAAGAGGGACGCCAGTTCATTTCACATACCAGTTGACTGTATTCTCCATAAGAAATTTTAAAAAATTACCTAGATTTCAGTATAAATATCGTAGTCACATTAAGTTGTATTATAAAGACACAGCAGTCTTTATTTTTTTCTGTTACTTAAAGTCATCTCTGTTTGCCATCCAGATCACTATAGAAAACAAAATCTTGAGAATTTGGGAGGAAGCATGTTCTCTCAGGCTAAAATGTGTGCATTTGAGGTTCTTTGAGGCCTGGAAGCTGGATACATGATGATGCCATGGTCAGCAGGAATGTTTTCAGGGTCTGTCAAGACATGGACATGGCAATACTGAGCAGAATATATGATGATGTTATTAAAATAAGATTCCATTTGCATGTACTATCAAAAATGTTAAGATGATGTTTTCATAGCTACTCAGTTTGTAAGTATTTGTGCTGAGGGAATATTCCTAAAGCAGCAAGTGAATTGTAGCACCAGCGGGCACCTCTTGGTTGGAACATAAGCAGTACCACACAGTGTTTAAACACCAAGGTTTGTTTTAAAACAGACAAATAACAGACCTTATTAGACCTGTTTTCATGATTCAATAAGAGGCTGGCCTATGCTAAGTACTGGGGAAAAAGGTTAGCCCTTATGTTTATTCCTATTTTGGTAGTTATTTCCACATGTGTTTTTAATACAAATTACATTTCTTTAAACAGGGTTTTGGTGACTTAAGATTATGCACTAATTTCATGTAATATTTAAATTAATTTAACATTGATAATAAATAGTATATAAGCTTATGTTTACTTCCAAACTATCAGTAAGAATATATTATTAGCAAAACAAAACATGTGTAAGTCATTACTAGAGAACATTAACCCACTTAAGAGAGATGCTTTCTCTCGGAAAGCTCTTCAAGTAAACATAATTGAATTCTGGATAAGCTAAAGTTGACAGGCAGACAGTTTGGGCACAAGACAACTTCTTTTTTTTTTGTTTTTGTTTTTCAAGATAGGGTTTCTCTGTGTAGTTTTGGTGCCTGTTCTGGATCTCACTCTGTAGACCAGGCTGGCCTGGAACTCACAGAGATCCACCTGGCTCTGCCTCCCGAGTGCTCGGATTAAAGGCGTGCACCACCACCGCCTGGCTTCAAGACATTATTCTTAAAACTGTTTAAAGGCACAGCATATCCTACTATAGCTATCACAGTTAAGTAGCCTTTGGTTTATTTACTTACTTATATTAAAATTTATTATTTTGTGTGGGTGAGAGTGCTATGGCTCATGAGTAGAGGTCAGAGGACAAGTGTGTCAAGTCAGTTCTCTCCTGAGTCAGTTTTCTCATAGAATATGCATTTATATATCCTTTCCTAGTGAATAGACATATCACGATGGATGGATATCCTCAATTTCCACCAGGCTAGGTTAGTATGACACTTCACTGTGGATAGAGGTCCTTGACTTCTACCAGGCATCACTATGGATGGAGGTCCTTGATTTCCACCAGGCTGAGGTTACTATGACACATCACTATGGATGGAGGTCCTTGACTTCTACCAGGCATCACTGTGGATGGAGGTCCTTGATTTCCACCAGGCTGAGGTTACTATGACACATCACTATGGATGGAGGTCCTTGACTTCTACCAGGCATCACTGTGGATGGAGGTCCTTGACTTCTACCAGGCATCACTGTGGATGGAGGTCCTTGACTTCTACCAGGCATCACTATGGATGGAGATCCTTGGTTTCCACCAGGCTAAGGTTACTATATCCATGAAAACCATGAGTTAGAGTTGCTCTTCTCATGGAGGATTTAGGTTTCATATTGATAATAACCCATTTATCGGCATCATTTTGTCCATAGAACTCTGAGCTGTGGAAGGTTTTAAACTCACCTTGAAATATACCAGCATCTGTGAAGACCTTAAAATAGGTGTTTTTTGCCTTTGTTGTCGTTGGTTCTTTAAGGGAAGAAGGGTTCTTTTGTTTCACTACTTCGCAGGGTTCAGTCCACTTTGCTTGGCTCCATGCCCTTAGGGAGATTGTTATGGCAGCCAAAGCATGAAGTGGAGGCTATTATTCACTTCCTGGTGACAAATAAGAGAGAGAAGCTGAAAAGTTCAAGAATGTGACCTGCCTTCCAGTGACCTACTCCATCCAGTGAGACCATGCCTCCTAAAGTCTTTAGAACCTCCCCAGATAGGTCCATCAGCTGGTGACAAAGTGTTAAATGCATGAACTTGTGGGGGACATTTCATACTCAAGCCCAAATGTTATATGTCTGTCCCCAAAGGATAAAACTAATTTCTTTCTTTGTGTATATGTGTGGTGTGGTATGTGCATATTCACAAGACAACTTGCAGGAGCCAGCTCTCTCCTACCATTTGGCTTCTGGGGATTCAATTCAGGATTTCAGTATGTATCCTTATCTACTGAGCAATCTCATCAGCTCCCACATTGGATCAGATTCCTCTTTCTATGTCATGCTGTTTACTTTCATAATGGAGCAAAAAAGCTGAAGGTTAGCTGGGTGGTGGTGGCACATACCTTTAATCCCAAAGCCCTGGAGGCAGAGTTAGGTGGATCTCTGTGAGTTCAAGGCCAGCCTGGTCTACAGAGTGAGTTCTAAGATAACTAAGTTGACACAGAGAAACCCTGTCTTGAAAAACCCCAACCAACCAACCAACCAACCAACCAACCAACCAACCAACCAACCAATCAACCAACCAATCAGCCAACCAACCACTGAAGGTTTGGGCTTGTAGAGCCAGAGTGCCTGTCAGAAACTCACTTGTAAAGAAGATGGATGACAAGCCATTTGCTTTACAGAGTGAATTCAGGGTTGGTTTGTGTTCAATTATCAGTACATCTTAAAGTTATCACGGAATACCTTCAATTCCATCTTAAGCATTCTGAGCAGTGATTCCAACCTATATTTTCCCTTTTCTTTTCTCATCTTTACTCTCCCTCAGTTACCCGCATTTGGTATTTTTCCTTTCTGTGTAAAAAAAGAATACCTTTCCCCAAGTGGTTCTGTTTTGATTCTAGCTCTTATATTCCCTTGTGATCCAGGGAGTGCTTCAGCTCAGTGCATGAGAAGAAGGATCCCATGATTCTATAGCCTCATCTATACGGTATTTCAGATGCTTCTGTCTTGTTACCTCTCTAGAACACCAATTTCAGTGCATTGCTCTCACTTATCTTAGTCAATTTCATTTATTGCTTTTCATAAACCATCAGCATATGTGTGTTAGCAATAGATAACAATTAGGGAAATGACATAAACTTCAGTGGTGAAATTATGAAAATCAAGGTCTTTTATATAATTGTCTCAGTTTCTCTACTTTCAAATATACATTGAAAATGAGCATAAAACCAAGAAAAAGTCATTTTTGAACTGGGCATAATAACACCTACCTGTAATCCCAGCACTTAGGAGCAAGTGGGTGGATGGCAAGTTCAAGGCTGGCCTAGGCTGTATACTAAAATTCTGTTTCTCCTTCCTCTTCCCCCTCCTCCTCTTCTTCAACAACAACAACAATAGCAACAATAACAACAACAACACCCAAACAAACTCTTTTTGGAGCTTAGTATCATTAATACTTTATATTAGTATCGTTAAATATTAAAATTATTAAAATCATTAAAAAATTAAAATCATTAAATATTAGTATCATTTAAACTTAATAACAGGAATCCTGCAGTCAGTCTGCATCCTGCTGAAGACTCCACAGAACTAGTGTTTTTAGTAGTGTGTAATGAAAAACACTCCTGGTGTGTGGGCTGGAACTTTATCCCAAGCACCAAGGGAAGAAATCGTGATATAGCAGTGCATAGCTGTTATCCCAATGATTGACAGGAGGATCCCCTGGGGTTTGCTGGCTGGCCAGTCTTGCTGAATTGGTGAGTTCTAAGTTCAGTGAGAGATCTTGCCTCAAAGAACAAGGTGGAAAGTGATTGAGGAAGACATCCAATGTCACCCTGTTGTCTCCACACACACAGGCACATTTGAAAACACAGAATACCTACACACATGAGTACACATACATGTACATGCACAACACACACACAAATGGATAACAGACACACACAACCACTCCTGGTAAATATTGTTTTGTTAAACATAGTCTGGATTTCCGAGTCTCTCTTTCCACATTTATTTCATATGTTGATTAAAGATTTCAAAGTCTCTTAGTTACTAAAAATTTCATTCAAATGCAAACTGATATAGGGTTTGAGTAATTAAAATTCCCACTGACGTGTAAACTACTAGCACCTGAGTCTTTCCACAAATCAGCAATCCTCTGTTCTCCACCCAGAGGCCTTGAGGCCAGTCTCTTTTCTGAGCAAGTATAATCAAATTGAATCTGTTGTTCACCATTCCTTCTCTTTTGGGGTGATTCTGTTTACATCTTAAATCAGCAGATTGACTCAATATATTGACTCAATATATCACTGATACCACATTCATCACTTTGCTTGCTATCTCTTAGCTTTTGCATAATGGGTGGAATTGAAATAATTATAACGCTGGCTGTTTTGTCCTAGATTAAAAACATATGATTCGAAACAAACATACCTTTAAAAAGAAAGACAACATTTGGAACTTGTTATCTTTGTATGCATAGTTTTTTTTTTCTTTTCTAAAGACAATTGTATGGGATTCAAATGCTCTGACTGACCTAGAGACAGCAGTAAGAGGCTTAATGCTTTTCTTTCCTCACACAGCTTTCCTGGCCAGAGCTTAAGTGAGTTCATGGGAAAACAAATGACCTCATGGATGGAGCCGCTCCACATTAGGAAGTGCAACACAAGTTATGAGATGCAGTCACAGGGTGAGGGTGGGGTAAAATTTGTTTGCATTTGCATGGAAAACCTTTGTCCCTAAGGTGCAATGGTATTGGTCACCCTCAATCGTGGTCCTAGGGGTAAATGCTGCTCTTTCTTTACTCTCTTTTTCTTTGTCTCTAAATTTCTGATTTTGGCAGGCCCTTCACCTGCCGGAGGCTACCAGGTGAGTATGATTTTGGCCCTCATCTGATTCCAGGAAGCAGTGCTTCCTGGTGCCTGGCTCTTTCAGAACATTTGCTCCTGTAGTTTGCCTCACTGGCATTTAGCCATTTGTTTGTGTCAAATTGATGTGTGCTGTTTCTGATACTGCTAGAGGAATTCAGCAAGAGTTTAGCTAGTATACCTTCTTCATCTTTCTTGTGTGTATTCAAAAAGCCATAGGCAAAGGGGGAGAGATGAAAACCATGTTTCTAGAGCTGTTATTCTCAACCTTCCTAATGCTATGCCTCTTCAATACAGTTCCTCATGTTGTGGTCACCCCCAACCATAGAATTAGTTTGTTGCTACTTCATAACTGTAAATTTGCTACTGGTTTGAACCATAATGTAAATATCTGATAAGCAAATGCAAAGGGTTTTCAACCCACAGGTTGAGAACCACTATTTTAGAAGAAGGTTTGTTCAATGAAAGCATTCAGAACCAAGAAATCTCAGCAAGTCCCTGGGTTGCTAGGACATCTGGTCAACCTAGACACTTCAGTCCTTTCCCCTACCCTTGTCAGAGTGCTCCCTAGTAGCCTGGATGGTGACGTTTCTACCTGAATCTTCTTAACATCTAGATGTCTGAAGTTTCTTTGAATTGACTATTGTAAGTCCCACTTTCCTGAATATTCATCCTATCTCAGCTCCTAGCCTACCTGGCTCGCTTTCATCTTATAAACATAATCTTTTGTCCTAGAACAGTTTCAGGTTTATAGCAAGATTGAACAGAATATACAGAAACTCCTCATATAACTCTTCTTTGTACATTGCCTTTGCAATACATCGTTACCAAATGTCAACTGACTGTATGTATGAGGGTCTATGCCTAGGTTCCTATTTCGTTTCAGAGAGCTATATATTTGGACTATTGCCATTATGAAAATGTCTTTTTGTTGATGTTTTTTAAGTCATGGTCTCACTAAATAACATTGGCTGTCCTGGAACTTCCTCTGTAGACTAGGCTGGCTTCAAACTCAGAAATCTACCTGCCCCTGCCTCCTGAGTGCTGATATTGAAGGTATGCACCACCATGCCCAACTGGGGTTGAACTGAAATTACAGATCTAGCTGGCAAGGATTGAGACCTTCACAGTACTGACCCTGATTTACTTTTAAGTATACTTGTCTGCCCAGGCACCATCTCATTTGTACTTTATAATAATCCTATGAGGTGATCAAACTGCATAAATGGAGACTCAGAGAGCTCACATTTACAGAGGTAGGAAATAATAGAGGCAGGATTAGAATGCTGCTGATGTGTCAGACTTTAGAATGCATACACTAGATCATTTCCAGGGCAGTATTATGAAGTCCCGAGCTGTGGAGTCCAACCAGCAAGGTTTAAACCTGGCCTTGGCCTTTGCCTGGTGCTCGGAACTGAACTCAGGGCTTCATGCATGCTAGACCATCACTTTACCCACTCAGCCACATCCTCAGCTGTTTGTAAACCCATTTTTAAGTCACAGGCACTTGAATTGGTGCCCTGAGGCTCACTCCATGCTGCTAGCTCAGATGTTGTCCTCCTCTGGGGGATTTGGTTGGATGAATGGATTAGCTCTCAGCTAGGCGGATATCTCAGTTAAAAAAAAAATCTAATTTTTAATTTTTTGAGGGATGTCTCACTTAGACTAGACTGAGCTTCTACTTCTGTGTTGCTGAGATAATCTTGAACTTCTGATCCTTTTGTCTCCAACCCAAGAGTGCTGGGTTCACAAGTATGCACTACTGTGCCCAGTATCTTGTGCTGCTCAGGATCAAACTCAGAGCTTTGTGCACGCCAGGGAGGCACTCGACCAAGCCAGCTCTATCTCCAGCCCATGAACGCTGATTTCCGAAGCACAGTTGTCACCTTGGGTTTCACTGCGAGTTATAGAAATATTTTATTACTGTATGTAACTTTAAGTGGATTCTATAGCTATCCTATGCCTGTTTATAATCACACCAATGTATATATTTTATCTATATTTAAAGCTATTAGTGGCTTCTTGTCAATCATCTATGTTATTTGGTTGTGGTTTTTTTTTTTTTTTATTTCCAATGAAGAAAACCTTATGGATTTGTCTGAACTTTATTCTCTCTTATTGTAAGAAGTCTACTCATTAACAGGCAATATGGCACTGTTTGAGAGGGGCCCACAATAGCCCAATATAAAGCAAATAGTGATGGTAGGTCTGAGAGAGCCATACTGAGTGGGCATGCTATCCTGACATATGCTGGCAGGGATCATGGATCTTTTGAGGTGAGACAGAAAGTACAAGAAAATGGCAAATTAGGAGAGAACATTGTTGTGTGGAACAGGCCAGTCAGGACTTCACTCAGGAAGCATGTGGACATGGCCCCTGGGAGAGGTTAGAGAGGCCTCTGAAGCCATTTAAAGCTTTTGGTTGTTTTTCTGGAGGCTCCAGTTCAGATCCCTAATGGCCCTTTACTGTCTGTGATTAGTTTCAGTCACTCTGTCTTCTCTCCTGTAAGGCTGGGGTAATAATCTTCTGGCTTGGTAAAAAGTCTTCACTGTCATTCAGGGCTAAGCGGATGAGCGTCTGCAAGCACACATGTGACCTTTCAGCTTCAAGCATACTTCATTTAGTGCTTGCCCCTCTGCGCCTAATTAAAACATGCTTTAGATGGTTTAGCACATTTTCCCACACAACTTTGCCCCCAAAGCTGGTTGCTTTCTTTTTCCCCTTCCTCTCAATTTTGTGATTCACCCAACAATCACGTTATTTGAGAAGGCATGGTGCAGACTTCCATTTCTTTGGAAGTGGCCAAACAGACAATTGCATGAGTGAGATGTGGAAGTGGCTTGTATCACTTAATCTCATATTCTGTTGGATAGATCTTATTACAGGGCTACATCTGACGTAAGTGAGGCTGTAAGATGAGTATTAACTGTATGCTCGTGAAGAGATGAACTTTGATGCTGGTGACAAATTGAGAAGTTTCAAGTGCCAGGTGTAATAAAAGGGAGAAGAGTGTTTTTATTATTATTATATTATTACCACGACTTTTTGGTTTAGTGAGTTCTAGGCTCAGAAACATTCTCTCACTTATTCACTTGTTTATTCACACCATACTTATGGTAATGGTTAGTTTATTTTTTTGTCAGCTTGATATAAGCTAGCATCATCTGGGAAGAGGGAACCTCAGCTGAGAAGATGCCTTCATCAGATTAGCACATAGGCAAGTCTGTGGGGACATTTTCTTGCTTAGTGATTGTTGGAGGAGGACCCAGCCCACTATGGATGGTTCTACCTGTAGGCAGGTGGTCTTGGGGTGTATAAGAAAAGCAGAGTGATCAAGCCACAGGAAGGAAGTAATAATGAACATTCCTCTCTGGTCTCTGTTTCAGTTCTTACTTCCAGGTTTCTGCCCTGTTTGAGTTCCTGTCTTGGTGTCCCTCAGCGACAGACCCTGATCAGGTCAGGTAAGTCTTCCTCCCCAACTTGGGTTTGGTCATGGTCTTTGTCACAGCAATAGAAATCTCACTAGGGTACTTACTGAGCATCTATGTGCTAACCTTTCTACTTGACCTGATAACTAAAATGGAGGTGACTTTGGGTTTTTTCTTTTTGTTTGGCAGTAGAAGAGAAAACCTCAAAGCTTCCAAACACACACGTCTTACGTTGCATCATGACCTGTAATTGGGAGCAGAACTGTCGTGAGACCTTGTCTCTTTGGTGTCAGACTTACACATCTTCCAGATCTTCCTGATTCCTTAGAGTTCCAACTGAATCTCTGATCTTTCTGTGTCGGCAGTCTGTTTGCTCATAAACCGGGTGTGCCTAAAATTCATCCATAAATGAGACACCCCATCCAACATGTTCCACAAAATGGTTTAAGTTCTAAAAGAATATTTTATTTTTGTTATTTGACAAATTTGTACATGCATATAATATATTCTGGTTACATCCTCGTCTCTCTTATCCCCTGCCCCCTCAAGTTGCTACCAATCCCTTTCCAAAATTCATACCTTTTCTTTTCTTTTTTTATTAGAGATTTTGGCAAAATCCATTGACTAAATACTTCATTTAGTGCTGTGCAGATGAGGCCTTTACTTCTTGGGGTAATAGATCTTATGGGACCAATTTAGTTTCATCCAAGAGAGCAAATTCCCCAGCTCTGAATGAGATCTGATTTTCATTAGATGGGCTGGCTACAGGGTTATTTCGTGAAAACAACGTCCAGAAGCTTGTGACTCAACTCAAATTTAGCTTCGTCTCATCCACCTGCATCCCCGTGGTGCCTGAGTGAGGAAGTGCGCCGGGAAGCTTTGGTTCAGGCTGAAAGCTTGGTTCTCTGCAGATAAAAATGAAAGGACAATTGAGCCACGACTCTCCTCAGAAGAATAAATAAGGCTCAGCATTGCATTCCACCTAGATGGCTGCTGCTGACTCTGCGTCATGCTCTCAGCTACCTTTCTTTTTTCTTCTCTTCTTAATGGTCTGTGTGTGTATGCTTGGTGTGTGTGTGTGTGTGTGTGTGTGTGTGTGTGTGTGTGTGTGTGTGTGTGTGAAGGTCAGAGGATAGTTTTATAGAATTGGATCTTTCCTTCAACCTTTATGTGGCTTCTGGGGATGGAACTCGGGTTGCCAAGGTCTGGTGGCAAGCACCTCCCTCCACCCACTGAGCCATCTCGGTATCCCTGTGTCATAATTTGTCAAATAATATCATTGTTGGATGAGTAGATAAAATCAGAGGAAAGGAGGATAGAAGGGACTCTCCTCAGGGGGCAAGTTGCATGGGAAAATGTTCTAAGCCATCTAAATCATATTTTAATTAGCCATGGCAGGGCAAGTACTAAAATGAACTAGGCATTGGGCTCATGACACCTTGAAGTAGAAAGAAGGTTTTGGGGGAATAAATACCTTAAAATTTGTCCAAAGAAAAATGCTATATAGCACATCTGTTGATAGTTAGCAGATCTTCAATGTGTCTAATAGACTGAAAATATTGTATATTTAAGGAATATTATGTTGGATTCTCTACTTTTTATGAATTCAGCTGTAGAAAGGAAAATACTGGAAATGAAGCTTCCAGATTTCCTCACAAGGACTTCTAGAATGATTGTAATAATAATAAAAAAAAAAACTAACGACTTTCATAGAGGAAACCCATCAACCTTGGATTACTTGGCACATGCTTCAGCCTGGGCATGGTGTGAGCCAAGGAGGATGCTTTAGTAATTGCACACTTAGCACTGCTGAGCCTTGATGAATCTCAGTTCTATATCATACATTTTCTCATGAAGGGTAAGGGTCTTCCAGGCTAAACTTACAGAAACTGGAGCTGGGGAGAAATGTGTAATAATAGGAAACAGGAGTTGGTGACTTAGGACTATTTTGTGGGAAGGCTGGTTACTGGAGCAGTCACAAATACAGAAGCAATCTTTGTGGCTATTGGTGTTGCTCTTTTCCATTTAGAATTCTGGACATTGGGAAGATGTGTTTGTTATCGACTCTGGCTCCATGTTAAGACATTCTAAAAGAGGTTTCCAAATGTAGCAACATGAAGACCCACTCTCAGATTTTTAATTTAATTGATCTATGTAGGGACCTGCTCATATGTGTTTAAAAAATTGTTCTTAGACAAGTATTGTGTAGCTAATGTTGAAAACCAAACAGAAAGTCCTAGGGTACAGTCACACACTAGACAATGAGACATGACAAGTCACACTGGATGCTATTTAGGGTCCATTTAACTATTCTCTGATGCTTTGAGTCACTTTCTAAAAAATAGTTTAATTGGTTGCTGTTAGTCACTGGTACGCAATATAAAGTAGGGTGGATGTTGGGGTCTTCACTGGGCCTTGAACAAACCAGTGATTCTTTGCTATGAACGCCTGCGTGTAAAGATGTATGGACAAAAGGGTTTACGGTGTGACTCACTGCATCACACTGTAGCTTCCATGACAAGATTTTCCCTTTCTTCCTTTTTTTTCTTTTTTCCTTTTCATCTCAGATTTTATTTTTTATGGGTGTGTGTGTGCTGGGACAGAGGGTGGATGTGAGAGGATGGGAGATGGGTTGGATCAGGATGCATTATGTGAAAGACACAAAGAATAAATAAATAAAGCTAAAAAAAAACCCAAATAATAAAAAGGGTCATGTGCAGAGACTTTTTAATCTCTTAAGAAAGAAATCTAAGGGATAATAATCATCCCAGAACAACATTTCTAGATTGGTGAAATTTACCAATTTAGCCCAATATTAATACAGCTGCAGGTGACTTTCCCCAGGCCTGTTCCCTCAGTGAAGAGAATGGCTACTGCTGCTTGTGTGTGCACTCTTGGGACCCCTCCTTCTACCTGCTGCTTTGTGGGGAGCCAGTGTCTCATTTTGGACCTCCATGAAGTAGAAACAACAGGAAAATCCTCACCAACTTCAAAGACTCTTCATTCAGGCCAATATTAGAGACACATTCCCTCAGACCTCCTTGAGTTTGGCTTTGGTAGGGCCCAGGAGGGCCAGCTGCAGACTGGGGAAAGAAAGTCTTTGTTCTTATTCGCTTTTCCAACTTGACATCAGCCCAGAGCTCTGGCCTGGATAGTTGGCACATGATGGCACACTTGGAATCAGGTAAATTAACTTCTAGATTTGTTCTTGGTAATCTTTATGTTCAAACAGTTGGAAAAAGCTACAAAGTAACAATGATAATTCAGGTGCTTTTCCTAAAATAATAATACAAAGATCTGGCGTCTGTTCAGATTTTAACTGTGAGACAAGGAAGAAAATTGGTAAGTAATACTCTTCCTCTCCAGCCTGTGTTCTTGCCTGAAACATCCTCCAACCCGGTGTCTTTTCTTGCTAAGCCCCTCTTTCTGTAAAATTCCCCTATCACAATAATTGCTGCTAATAAATCACTCAGAGCCAGCCTCTCTAAAGAACCCTGAAAGGGGCTGGAGAGATGGCTCAGCAGCTAAAAGCACTTACTGCTCTTACAGAGGACCAGGGTTAGGTTCCCAGCACCCACCTGGCAGCGTATAGCTAGCTGTTTGTAACTCCAGGAGTAGGGGGATGTGGCATCCTCTTCTGGCCTCCTTCAGCACCAGGCATGCACATAGTACACGTATACTGATGCAGGCAAAACACGTACGCACATAAAACAAAAACAAAGCTTCAAAGAAAAAAACCAACAAAAAACCAAAAAATCAAGAATCTTGAGAAGACTCCCCAAAGTATATTCTTGTCAAAAATGAAAAAGCCAGTAATCCTTTAAAGCCATCCAGCTTAATAAGGACAAAAAAAGTGCTACCTCAAGTGGCATGGATGCTTAACATGGTATTAAAGGATGGTCTTGATCATGAAGAAGCGATCAATGACACAAAAATACAGCCTGCAAGATCTGGTAGTTGCAGGGTTGGTCAGCCTGCCAACTTTCCCCTGCCTTCACCACCAGAGTGAGCTCTCCAGCATTGCCCTGGCTAGTTCAACCATTGTAGCAATGAGCAAGAGGTGGGATCAGTTCTGCTTTCACATCCTCAGGGTCAGTTCTCAGGGTCACACCTACACCTTCAGGGCCAGCTTTACTGTATTGTCCAGTTGAGGTGTAGGGGCCACTCTCCCAAATGCTGCAACTGATGAGGAGCAGGGACAGCTCTCCCATTCTCAGGACCTCAGAGCCAGCTCTTCCACCTGAGGGGGTGGAAGTCTCTCCCCTGGCCATGCTGCCACATGACAGATGAGTAGTGGAGACAGGTCTTCCAACTACCTCAGGCATTGATGGGGGTGGGGTGGGGGATCTCTCCTCCACCCATGCCACCCCATGACAGATGATTACTGGAACAGCAATCCCACCTGCCTCAGGCATTGACGAGGGGCATCTCTCCCTCACCCATGCCACCATATGGCAGATGAGGGATGGGGCCAGCTCACTTGTGCCCTCATCAACAGGGTCAGCTCTGTTGTGCTGCTCAGGTGATGTGCAGGGCCTGTGTCCCTGAGTGTTGCAGCTGGTAAAGGGGTCAGCTCCCTTGCCAGCTGGAGGCAGTAGGGGGAAGAGGGGAGTGTCCTTCCCTCACCTCACTGCCACACTGCAGATGAGGGAAGCAGTACCAGGTATGCCCCTCCCATGCCCCCAGGGCTGCATCTCCCACATACCTGTCTACAGGATCAGCTCTACTGTGCTGCCCAGGGGAGGTGCGGGGCCTGTTCTCCCTAGTGCGGCAGCTGGTGAGGGATTGCAAGCTTGTTTTTCTTAAAGAAAACAGTAAAGCTGCCAGATATGCTTACAAACTGAGGGCAGTTTGAAGAACATTTAAATTTCTGTTTATACTCTTTTCTGTTTTTAATCCCCACCCCAGGTTGCATCCATGGGCCAATAACCTCTCAAGTACATAGTGACTCTCATTGATGATACTTTGAATGCTGTCCTGTCACTCATTCTGATCATTCCCTGAGACTATACTATTACTCACTCCCTGTGCTCATGAGCTCTGTGCCACCCCATCTCAGCCTTTTTTTTTTTTTAAACCACACTACACATTGGACAGTTTCTGAGAGCTTCTTACAAGGAGAATTAATCTTATAAGTTAACTCAGGATAAAGGGTTAATGAAGCACAACAGTCTAGCGCAATGGTCAGTAAGCTGTTTTGTAAAGGTCTGATAGTGAGATATTTTATACTTGGTGAACTACATGTTCTCTGTTGTACCCATTGACCTCTGTCAATCATTTGTGCATCATTATGTGACAGAACACTAGAGACACAGAAATGTGAATTTTGTACAATTTTAACTTTTCATTAAAGGTTTATTTTATTTTTCATTTCAACTGTTTACAAATGTGAAAACCATTCTTAGGTCAACAGCCATATGGAAATAAGCAGCAGGATGGATTTAGTTTGGGGTCATGGTTTGTTGATAAAAGTGTAAAATAGAAGCTCTCTCATATTTTTCAATGTATATATTAAGACATTGAATTGGCTTAAAATAGAAGTAGAGGTTGGAGAGATTCTTGGTGGTTACTGCTTTTGCAAAGGACTCAAAGTGGCTTCCCAGCGCTAACATTGTGTAGCTTATAATGGCTTCACTCCAGTTTCAGGGGATCCAGTGCCCTCTTTTGGACTCCATGGGAACCTGTGCTCACATTCCCATATTTACATACATAGTCACCCATATACACATAGCTTTAAAAATAAGATAAATTTTCATAAAAGAAATTATTATCAGTCTCAAACAATATATTTAATGGAGACAGTGGAGAAGCCCTCCCAAATGCTCAGTTAAATGGAGTTAAATGCCTGCCTGTTTGCTTTCTTTAATACCAGCTCTGGAAAGAGCCCCCCTTCTCCAAGTGCATATAGCTCCATATAAGCTCAGCTGTATAAAAGTAATCTGCACTGATTGAAGCTTTAGACTATAGGTAGTTCAGATTCACAGTGAGTCGGCCATGGAACACTCCCGATTTTTCTCATGAAACACTATGAATTCTTTCCTTTCCTTGAATCTGTCTCAATGTAATGTTTGTCCAGTGGTTCACTTTCCTAACTTCTCTATTTTTTTTGAAGTTTGCCAATATTGGATATCTATTTTGCAAGCAGACTGGAAGTGTGGGAGGTGGGCAAGATGAGTAGGAGTATGGGTTAGGAGGGATGTCTCTGCTCTCCTTGGTCCTCAAGGACACAGACTGTTTGATTTAGTGCTTTGGCCATTTCTTAGGACCTTTCAGTATTCCTCTGATCTTCTGTAACTAGACAGCAGATAGCAGAATTTGTTGAAGATCTCATGGGAACTTATTTGAAGGACAGGTGGAGAGCTCAGTTCAGGTGGCTCTGGAAGTCTTATTTGCTCTTCATGAACTTTCTGTTTGGATGTCCTCACAGCATGGATTCCATGAGCAAGTGCTCTCCTGAACCACAAGTAGAAGCTGGCAGTCAGTAAGGACTCAGTACACCATCCTTTTTGTTGTGCTCTGTTGGTCAAGCTGTCACAGAGGCTATGCCCATCCATGAGAAGAGGCTGGATGGCATGTCTTCATGGGAGTGTTTCAAAGAATTTATAGCCATGAAGTATTATGTTTGAGAGTTGATTTGAGTGATTGCATGTATATGAGACAATTCCAAAATCCATGCCTATAGTCATGCTCATTGTTAACCATGAATAAGCTATCCTAGGGGCAAGTTTGAGCTAGTAACTATTGTCTAAACTATAGCATGTAAGTTAGAGCTGGCTTGATGTTCTTGTAAAGGAAGTTTTATTGAAACTGTCATGTTCTAGCATATATGTGGCATATGGATGTTTTTATATCACAGTATCAGGGTAGGATAATTTGGCAGATGATACAGCCTGTAAAATGTGGCATATTTACTTCCTAACCCCTCATAGAAAGAGTCTACTAATTCCTGCTCAGAAAGACTCAAGAGTTCCCCCCCCCCCAACCACTCATCATAGGAGCAAGTGTAGTCAGCTTACAGTTAGGTCTGAGGTTGGGACTGACATCGAGGGCACGCCCATTACTGAAGGTAATGTGTTGCTCTGCCTTTGATAACAGTCCTCGAGAAGCATGCAGGCTGTATATTCTGCCATCACATCATCCAGCATTCTGCAGGATGAAAACTCCCAGGAAGCTGAGTGTGGTTGCTCTTGGCAACCCCTGCCTGAATCTTGGCAGTGAGTTGTGTTTCCCTTTCACCTTCTGCCTCTGCACCTTCCAATTTCTGAAATCACAATTGCAGATGTCAGAACCTGGATGTGCATGTGTATGTAGCCTGGATAACTCGGATGTTGTTGCTATGGAAGCTTTCTGGTGCCAAACTTTTTCTGTGGGCCTTTTGGGATGCTTCTTCTTCTTCTTCTTCTTCTTCTTCTTCTTCTTCTTCTTCTTCTTCTTCTTCTTCTTCTTCTTCTTCTTCTTCTTCTTCTCCTTCTCCTTCTCCTTCTCCTTCTCCTTCTCCTTCTCCTTCTCCTTCTCCTTCTCCTTCTCCTTCTCCTTCTCCTTCTCCTTCTCCTTCTCCTTCTCCTTCTCCTTCTCCTTCTCCTTCTCCTTCTCCTTCTCCTTCTCCTTCTCCTTCTCCTTCTCCTTCTCCTTCTCCTTCTCCTTCTCCTTCTCCTTCTCCTTCTTCTTCTTCTTCTTCTTCTTCTTCTTGGTAGAGAAATGTCTTGCACTTTTTCAGAACAAAGTTCTAAGCACTGGTCTTATGTATTGATTTTATATTAAAACTCATCTCTAGATTTTTGGTGTTGCTGGCATACCAATTTGCTGTAGGATAAATAAAGAGGGAGAATTTGGATTGAAATTGAAATTGTACTTTTCTCATCATTTGAAATTGATCCTTGGACTTCTCTTTCACATTTGCACCCCTGTTCTTCCTCTTGGAAGCCATACCTTAGACAAGTGTTCTTAGGTAATCCATGTTGAAAATTCACCTTAACAAGCCTTGCTAAGGAGGTACTGATCAAAGGGCACGGTGTTTCAGGCATGGAAGATGAATGACCCTGGAGCTCTCCTGTACAGTACTGTGCATGGTTACCAAGTCTGTAGTGTTTACTTAACACTGTGCTAAGAGGGCAGAGCTTGTGTTAAATGCCCCCTTCCCTGCTCATGTGTGTGCAGATACACTTGTGTGCTGTGGCCAGAGGGCAAAGCTCAGCTGTCTGTCCTTAGGTGTCAGTCCTTAGTCCACTTTCTTGCTTCTTTCTGAGGTGAGATCTCTCATTGGCCTGGGATGCGCTGGGTAGTCTAGGCTGACTGGCCAGGGAGCCCTGGCGATATGCCTGTCTTTGCTTCCCCTGTGCTGGGATTACAAGCCTACCCCATCATGCCTTACTTTTGTTCACATGGTTCTGACGATCAAACTCAGGTCCCCATGCATGCAAGGCAAGCACTTTACTGACTGAGCTGCCACCCCAGCCCTCTGGAGTTAAATGCTCTTATTCCATGAAAGCAAGAGCAGGTCATTTTAGGAGAGAGTGCTTATGTACCTGCTGTGGCTTGTGGGGATTGTTTTTTCAGGTATACCGTTACTTCCAAACTCAACAGGTTGTACACATTTAGTATCTACAGGTTTTTAAAAATGTTGATCATACCTTAGTTATGTAATAATAAAAGAGTCTCCTACAGGAAGCCTCAATGCACCTTTCAGTTTCTTCCTTTCGCCTTCTGTTTCTCTCTTTCGCTATTTCTCTCTGTAACAACAAAGAAGTAGACCTTATGGTCACACCACAGAGTTGGGTTTCTGAGGAGGACACCAAGAATATGTGGGCCATGTTCCCATTTTCATCATGGTACAGATTCCACAGTTGACACTTTATATGAAGGCATGTTAATCTATGATTTGTCAGCTCTTTATTCAGCCTCTAAATATTTAATTTTTCTGAGGGAGCCAGTACTTGAAGGTTTCTAGGACTGGAACCGTGTGTTCTCCTTTATCCCCCACCTCTCTGGTTTTTTTTTTCTTTTTGGCAAATTCCAATTTTATCTATCTTAGCTATACTAATTCATAGCAGAAGAAATGTTGACCGATTTGATTACTTAGCATTTTTAAGTGCTGTCAGAGGTCACAGTCCCACAGGTAATAATGAAATGGTAGTTCCCCACCTCTACACCCATTTCTCTGCCACTCATCAGAAATAGTACAGTGACTTTACCAGAAAAGGGAGAGAGGGCTGTAGGAATGACCAGTGTCAGCATGTGAGTTTTGGTAAATATATTCATTCCTTATGAATATGAGTGTTCTTTTGCTACAGGCCATGTTGGGAAATTTATGTCAGCTATTATGTCAACTGTTGCCAATCTTGAAGTTGGGGAACTACCCTCCTCTTTAGAGAGGGTTGCCATGGCTCCTTCACATATGAATCCAGCTTGGCCCGCTGTATCGACTGGAGCTAATAATTGGCATTGGTAATATGCATTATCTTGATATTTACTCTCTGGAATACTTTTTGGTACGTTAGCCCAGTTGAATTGATTAATCAGTGTCTTAGTGTGGTAAAAATGTTGACACCTCTTTGAAAACTCCAACTGTATCATACAAAATACTTTTGCCTTGGAGGTACTGGCTTTAAGGATAAGGATAAGGTCAAGGTAAGGACATCCTAAACCACCAGTTCCTTCGTCAAGAATGAGAACATGAACATCCATTGCATCCTGAGCTTAATATTTAAAAAAAGAAAAATAAGACAGAAAGGTGGCGTGTGTCTTGCCCGATTCTTAGCCTCTCATAGGCTATGAATCCTGCCACACTCTTTCTCTTTATTTCTCTTGCTCCTTCCTTCCTTCCTTGCTGTTCCTTCCTCCATCTTTGGCTGCATCTTCTCCACTATTCACCTTCTTATTCTGGGCCAGCATTTGAGATAGTTCAATGCCCTTGACCTCCTTTTATTTTCTTTGCTTATACAAAAATCTATCTTTGCAAACAACTACGACATTTGCTCTGTCACTTCTTAAACAATCACATTTGTTTGATTGCAATTGCAAGAGTGAAACTATTCTGTGAAGCAACAAGAAAGACTTTTGTTCAGCTGGAAGTTGTGGAGGAAGCAGAGAAAAGTGCCATGGGGTAATAGGATGCTGACCAACACTGAAGAGACATACCCCTTGACTGCACATCTTAGTGGAATGCTAAACTCATATAGCATCTTGCAAGGATGGATTTTATTTTTGCTGTGAACTAGAGTGGAGGCTGAGTGTCTGATGGGGTGAGTCTGGAGTGAAATAGAGACAACTTGCTTATATCAAATGGAAAACTGGAAAAGGCCGAAAGGAGGTAAGCACTAGTTGATTTTTAGAAACCTTGGGAGGGTTTTGATTGCCTTTTGGCAGAGTTTTGACTATGTTATTGACCAAGGCTTAGGTGAAGTGTATACAGGTCTTTGAGGACCAAGGAAGCCCGAGATGACATCACCTGGAGATGACAAACTCAGGGCAGTTGATGTGAAACATATAATGCTTTGATAGTTTTTGAGGTAGTCATGCATGAAGACCTTTACTTTTAGAATAAACTTGAAACAGCAATGAGAGAGACTAAAATTTTTAGCTATTTATTTCATGGAGCCTAAGTTAGGACATGCTCAAGTGCAGTTAGCAGATATGGACATCTCTGACCACTGAGTTCTAAGGTAGGATGCATGGAACAACATCAGGGTAATTAATAGATACTAGAAGAGCTGGGCTGTGGCCCACCATGTGCTTGCCTATCTGTCTCATGAAGACAGTTCATTATG
This sequence comes from Peromyscus maniculatus bairdii, assembly GCF_049852395.1. Classification (NCBI taxonomy): domain Eukaryota; kingdom Metazoa; phylum Chordata; class Mammalia; order Rodentia; family Cricetidae; genus Peromyscus; species Peromyscus maniculatus. Next base: position 76,273,826 of record NC_134858.1, read on the forward strand.
GAGAAAACAAAGTGGCTGTGAAGTCATCAGCAAACTTGAAATCAGGTATCAAAGACTTCTGTTTTGCCTGTAAGAAATAAAGCCCAAAAACAACTTTCCAGAAAGCAACTCAACCTTTGTTCAAAAATTCCACTATATTTCACCTACAGTGTCAGTTCTTAGAGTGGAGTGCAGGGAGGAAATAGAACATGGAAGGGGTGAGTAGGGGAGGTAGGGAAGCTCAGCCGACAGAAAGAGAAATTCATGCATTTTAAGAACGGTAGCCACTCACAGGTACACAGCATTATTGTTTTAATTTTATAAGTAGAAAGAAAAAACCAAAGCATAGAAAGACTCAAAAGCTTGCTCAAACATCCATGGCTAGTGGCAAGCCGGGATTCAAATATTTATCAGTCCTCACAGCTCCTTGCAGATGAGTAGCCAGGAGTGGTAAAGTGAAGGAAAGAACATGGAAGAGGCACAGTGTGCAGAAGAACAAACTCTCTTGTGTCTTGGTTGGCCTTGGGTTAGTGCTGATGGTCATTGCTAGTTGGGGGAGGTAGAGACAGGAAAGACAGCCAGTAAGACAGCAGACCAGATCATAGAGAAGGGCCAAACCTGAGAGAGGGAAGAGGAAAATAGCAGAGGAAGGACTTAGAAAAAGAAGAAAAGTGGCTGGAGAGATGGCTCAGCAGTTAAGAGCACTGGCTGCTCTTCCTGAGGTCCTGAGTTCAATTCCCAGCAACCACATGGTGGCTCACAACCATCTCTAATGGGATCTGGTGCCCTCTTCTGGCCTGCAGACAGAACATTGTATACATAATAAATAAATCTAAAAAAACAACACCAAAAAAAAAAAAAGCAAAAAAACAAAACAACAACAAAAAAAAAAAAAAAAGAAAAGAAAAAGAAAAAGAAGAAAAGAATAAAGGATTCAAATCAGGGTAGCTTCTTTGTTCCCTCAAGGAACACAGGGAAGTGGAAAGAAAGAAGAAAAGAACTTAGTTTGGAGCAAGATAGGTGAACGGCTATCTATGAATTTTCCCCTGTGCTCATCCGAAAGGATAAATTCGATAGGCTGTCATAGTTGAGGATCAGCCGCAGTGCTGACGATGGTCTGGAACTGGCTTTACAGGATAGAAAGAGTCTAGCAGAGGCTTGATTGTTCTGCCTTTTAAAAAGCTGCAGCCGAATGTGCTTCTGATCAGAGGGGAAATGGAAAGAGGGCACCGGGCCAAACACATGTAGGCAGGTGCTGTGAAACCGCTCCACACGGCTCTGCCGAAGCACTCATGGGTGACCTTGGCATTTAATGGGAAAATTATGCTTCTCCATGCCTGCCTCTGGGGAGGGTGAGACCTCCTGGCTTATCTGGATTTGATATTGAGGTGATATTTGAACACATCACTCTGAAGGTGTCAGAGCAGGCAATTCCCTACTCATGTCTGTTTCTGCCCCATGCCTCCATCCGAACTCAGGCCTTTTTTTTATCTCTGAGAATAATGAGGCTGCTGAATACCCATGGTAATATCATCTGTGATGTTGGCATATTTTGAAAAAATAACAGAAAATAAGTCTGTCTCCTGACCTACTCTTTTATCCTTAGAGTGGGCAGGGTTTTCTGCTTTGCCTGTTAACTCTCTGTGGTTAGCAAATATACGGAAGGGAGCATCATGAGATAGAGTGGACCTATATCATCTCAGGACAGGTGTGGTGCAGCATTGTGGCTTCAGCTCAGTAGGCTGCCTGTGGCAGCAGTCACAAGCTAGTATAAGACTAATGTCTTAAAGCTACAGACATTTCTTATCTCAAACTTCCAGAGGCAGGAAGTTAAAAAGCAAGGCGTCAGCTAGGCCACTGTTCCTTTGGGTGGAATCCTCCCTTGCTTGTTCTGGCTGCCAGTGGCTGTGACAGTCCCTCGGCTTCTATCTTTGCAGTGTGTCTTATTCCCCGCCACCCCCCCCCCACTCTCTTTACATTGCTCTTTCTTCTTCTTATGAGGACATTAGAACTTCATTTTAACTCAAGTACACCTATAACATACTTCCAAGTCAGGTCACATTTGTGGCTCGCATGGCTCAGGATGTCAACATGTTGTTTTGGGTGATATGAATCAACCCCATAATCAATGGGGCCTATTTATAGTAGCTGATTAGAAGAATAGTTGGGAGTTGAGAAAGGAGCCCAGGCTTGGGAGAAAGGGAAGCAGAAAGGATAGGGGTGTTCTGAGGTCGGTTTTATCTCTGGTTCAGTCCAAGAAAGCAATCTAAGGCCTAGAGAATGCTTTAGGTTGTGTTCTCAGTGAACTCTGGGAGGCAGAGGCCCCAGATGGGTTGGTCTGTCTGTCTGTCCGCCTATCACTTCACAAAGCTACCATTTTATGTGTGGTGGAAACACTTGAGATTTACCCTGAACAAATTTCAAGTATGTAGTTTGTCACCACGCTTACCATTAGCTATCCACTTGTCTAGCAAAACTGCTGTAGCCTTTGACCAGTTCCTCCTTGTCTCTTACCTCCACTACTTCCTGATATGCCCCATTCTATCCTTAGCTCATATGAGTTGGAATAGTTTGGATTCCACATGGGAGTGGTATCAGACAGTCATTTTCCTTTTCTGTCTGGTTTATTTTAGTTAATATGTCCTTCACCTTCAACTGAGCTATCAAAAATTACAAGATTTTCTTTTAGTGGAAGGCTGAATAGTATTCCATTGTGCATATATATTTTCTTTATCCTTTTATACTGTTTGGTGGATGTGTAGGAATTTTCATGTGTTGGTGATTGGAAATAGTGAGGCCAGGGACACAGGGTTGCAGATAGTTATTAGATATAGTGATTTTATTTTCTTTGGAGAGTGACCCAGAAGAGGAAGAAAAAAATGTCATGTATCCCTCCCTCCCTCCCTCCCTCCCTCCCTCCCTCCCTCCTTCCCTCCCTCCCTCAATCCCTCCCTCCCTCCCTCCCTTCCTCCCTTTCTCCCTTCTTCCCTTCCTCCCTTTCTCCCTTCCTCCCTCCCTCATTTCCCTTATTTCTACAATAACCATTGTACTTGTTGTCTAGCTGTGAGGTGATATTGTGCTTTTGATTGACATTTCTCTGTGTCTCTTTCTATATCCCTTTTGGAAGAGTTTGTGTTGGAGTCTTTTGCCCAGTTTTAGTTGGGCTATTTTGGATTTTTTGTTGTTGTTGTTGTTGTTTTTGTTGTTGAGTTGTAGGAGAGTCTTAAATCGTTTGGACATTAACTCCTTATCATATATATGGTTTGCAAACATTTTCTCTCACTCCTTAGGTTACATATTAACGTTGATACTTCTTTCTTTTTCTGTGCAAAGCTCCTTCATTTGATGTGGCCTCACCTTTTCACTGTTACTCTTATTGGCTGAGCCTTGGATGCATCTTGGATGCATGCAGAAAATCATTGCTAAGACCGATGCTGGGGCATTTACCCATGCTAGAGCATTTCCTACCATTATTGTCTGTGAGTTTTATTGTTTCAGACCTCATGTTTAAATATTTAAAACAGTTTACTTTGTGTAAGATGAAGGCCCAATCCCATTCTTCTACATGTAGATGCCCATTTCTCCCTTAGCACTACCTTTTGAAGAGAAAATCCTTTTTCCAATGCATATTCTTGTCATCCTTGACAGAAATTACTTAACAATGTATGCTTGGTTTTATTTTTTTGGGCTCTCTATATGTTTGCTTTTTTTAAACATAATTTCTTTATTGCTTCTTTGGGAATTTTACATCATGCACCCTAATCCCACTCATCTCTTAGCTCCCACATATCCTTCCCTTATCTCTGCAGCACCCACAAAAGAAAATTAAAAAATCAAAACAAACCAAACTAAACCAAAGTAAGCAAACAAACAAAAACAAGCAAAACCTAAAACAAAACCCAAGATAAAACAAAACACAAACTCCCCTTAAAAACCCCTCTTCCCTTCTCCATCTTTCATGCATCTCCAGCATCTCTTCATTTGTCCTGATGGCATTGGGAGTCGCATGTCATGTAGTGTACTCTTTTGTCCAATCAGCTTTACTAGTAAATATCCATTGCAATGAGTCACTAGTCTGGTTCAAGGCCTCTGGTTTCTGGTACATCATCATTACTGGATCCTCACCAAAACTCATTTGAGATATTCCATGGCTGCCCCAAATCATGGAGATCCTGTGGGTATAATCCACAGGACCAGTCCCTTCATATGCTCCAACAGGTCCTAGATGGAGTAGATGTTAGGGTAGACCAACCCAAGGCCCGGCTGTGGGCTTGAGTGGTAGCTGAGCTGTTCAGTCTGGGCCACTGGGGCCATCTGCCTCATTCAAGGGGATAGAGCTAGTTACCCTATGCCCATTCTATTAGGGTCATTTCTCTTTTGCCTGCAGTGAGGAGTGGGGCCATCTCTCCTGAGTATAGGGGCCAGCTCTCTTGCTAGAGTGTCCAGCGAGAGCCAGGACCAGTGAAGCCCTCTGACTTCATCATGCATAGTTCATATGGCCCCCTGAGGTGGCATAGGCCACAAACATCAACACAGACCCTAGCAGCTGCCAGATGATGGACCTAGACATGGCCCTCAATAGCAGCAGGGTCTGGATGTCACCATTGCCCCAAGTGGCAGTACATGCCACTCAGATTGGCATGCCCCAGTGGCTGCACAGCCCACGGACACCAACATGGCCCCAGACCTCAGGTGTCTGCATGGCCCTTGATAGCAACAGGAGCCTCAGACATCAACACAGACCTTGGCTACAGCAGGGTCATCTACCCAGACATGGCTCTCAACTGCAACTCTGGCCTGGATGCCACCATGGCATTGGGTAGCAGTGCGGGCCACTCAGATCTGCAGGCCCTGGCTACAGCATGGCCCTTGGACACCAACATGCTCCCAAGTGGCTGATCAGACCCTGGGTGTTTGCTTTTTTCGTGACAGCACCATATCATTCTTTTACTCTTTACTATTATAGTTTCTCTCTCTCTCTCTCTCTCTCTCTCTCTCTCTCTCTCTCTCTCTCTCTCTCTCTCTCTCACACACACACACACACACACACTCTTCCAGTGCTAGAGCTTGAACCTAGGGCCTTGTGCATAAAGGCAAGCACTTTCTCTACTACCAAACTCTAATTATATATAATTTGAAATCAGAAATGGTTATGCCTTTAACTTCTTTTTAAATTTTTTTAATCAAGATTATTCTGGCTGTTTAATGTCTTTAGTAATTCCACGCATATTTTAGGGATGTTTTCTCTGTGTTAAAGCTGCTGTTGGAATCACTACACTCTTTTGAGACCTGTGTAGCTGGAGTGGTACAAACCCTTTCCATCCGGAACCTCATTAAAGGCACAGTGGATTTGTAATTGTCTTTTGAATTGAAATAGCTGAGTGATAGGACTACAGGAGACAATTAAGCTTGCTCTTTTGACTTCAGATTTAACTTTTAGAAATGCTTATTTGTATGGGTTTATTGAAATAATACTGACTTTTGCCTTTGGACTATGGATTCCTTTAAAATGGTACCATTTGCTGAGCTAATACAGACTTCTAGGGAAACACATGTAACTGCTAATTTTTCTGTGAATGTGAGACAGATTTGAAGGGAAGTAATCCTTAGACTATTGATGTTGGCTGGATTGAGTGGATGAGCAAGAGTCGATGTGTGCAAGTGCATTGAGAGGATGGGAACTGGGAAAAGAACTTTAGCTGCTTGTTCTGGTCCATTCCCAAGCTGAGGGTCAAAGAACAGAGGTAGGATGAGGACCAAGGCCTCAAGAGAACTAGTGACACATTGATACCTTCTAAGGGCCAGAAGCAACCTTTTGTACAACCAGGGGACTCTCAGAGTGAATTCAGAAACAGTCCATTTTTCTTCTTGTCTGGATAAGCATCCTTTTTCAGGCACAAGGCCAACTGCTTCCTGCAGAGATATTAGGTTCCAGATATGAGCTTGACAGCGGATGATGTTTTCACTCCAGGGGATCGTGACCCACTGCTGTGGAAGACTATAGAGAACTTGGTTCCCAGAGAGTGTTTGTGGGGGCAGAGACATTTCTCCCCCAGTGCCAGGCAGGCTTCAGGAATCTCCAAGGTTGACTCTGGTCCCGTGTTTCTCTAGTAAGTTCACATCGCCATTTATGAATATGGCAGCTTGGAGGTAAAGGGATGAAAGGTGATTATTTGCCAATATCTTTGTTTCAGTGCCCTTTTATTTGTTAGAAATGATAGTCATATTCTATTTCATCTGTGACTAATGGCTTTTCACTTTCAGCTTTAGTTTTGGTGATGATCTGTAGCAGGCTTTCTTTTGGACCATCAACCAGCTCCCAAATCATAACATGGAGACTTCTTATTAGTTATGAGTGCTCAGCCTTGTCGTATGCTTGCCCCACTAGCTCTTATAACTTAATGTTTCTCTTCATCTACCTTTTGCCTCAGGGCTTTTTACTTTTCTTTCCTTCTGCATATCTTCCTTTCACTGCTTCTCATGTCTGGCTGGCTGGCGGCTGCCTGGCTTCTAGTCCTGGGCATGACCCTCTCTTTCTCCCTTGTTCTCACCTCCTCCTTCTCTCACACCCAGATTTCTCTTTCTACTTATTCCCTCTGCCTGTCAGCTCTGCCAATCCCTCTCCTACCTAGCTGTTGGCTGTTTAGCTATTTATTTGATCAATCAGGTGCCTTAGGCAGGCAAGGTGAAACAAATGCAACACATCTTTACATAATTAAACACACACCCTTACATTGTTAAACAAATGCAGCATGAACAAATGTAACACATCTTTGCCCAGTTAAAATAATGTTTCACAACAGTGTTCTAATAAAACACAGTAAGGCGTTGTGATGTATTTCTCTAAACTATTTTTTCTGGTGGTGATCTCTATGATCTTTTAAGTTTGAAGGCCCATGAGCTTATTTTAGATGTTCAGTAATATTTAGCCTTTCAATGATATTTTATCACTTGTATCTTTCTTTTGCTTTTTAAATTTCTTAGATTTCTATTTTTTTGTGTATATGTGCACATGTACTATGTTGTGTGTGTTATACATGTACCATGGTGTATGTGTGTGTGTGCACGCATAGACAGTGATGTGTATGTAGGTCAAAGGATAACTTGTGGAAGTCAGTGTGAAGAGACAGGATGTTTAACTTCTGTGTCAATCAGACTCAGTTGGGGGAGCAGAGCCCCTGTGAGCATGGTATGACGGGGAGTCTATTGTTGGAATTAGGCCTAACTCTTGTTTGGGAGGAGCTGAGAAGGGAAAGCATGCAAGCAGGTTAAGGAAGGTCCAAAAGAACCACAGAGTAGCTGGCCCCAAGTGGGCATGCTGAAGGAAAGCAACTGGCCAAAGGAATCCTAAGAAGGTTGTAGAGGGAACTCATGGAAAGGTCTGTGGGAAGCTGCCACCCCTAGAAGCTGCTGTCCAAGTGGCTGATCAGCAGGGCTAGCCCAAAGTCAGGAAGACAAGCATGCCAGTCTTCATTTGTTCTTCACCTGGACAAAGTTGTATTCTATTATCATTTCTTTTTTTTTTTTTTTATGAACCAGGGTATTTCTATATAGCACTGGCTAGCCTAGACCTTGGCATGTTGACCATGCTGGCCTTGACCTTCCAGCGAGCCTCCCTGTCTCTGCTTCCCATGTTGGGTAATAGGCATGTGTCACTGTGCCTGGACCATAATTTTGTTTTAGTTACTTAAAGACTGAACATAGGCTAAAACAAGAGTCTCATGTGGATCAACTTCTGCTAAGAAGAAACTTTCATGTAAATCAGTGGTTCTCACACAACCTCTGAATTGTGATCCCCTTGACAAACCTCTACCTCCCAAAATATTTACATTATGATTCATAAGAGTAGCAAAATTACAGTTATGAAGTAGCAACAAAAATAATTTTATGATTGGGAGTCACCACAACATGAGGAACTGTGTTAAGGGTCACAGTATTAGGAAGGTTGGGAACCACTGATATAAAGGGACAATGCAGTGAGGGAGGTAGGTTTGAGGTAGTTGGCAGTGCAGGCAGCATGGGGGTGACTTTGGCAGTTCCTGCTTTGTCCACCTGTAGCCTGTTCTAGTGTCACATCTGAAAGAGTTCAAGTTCACATCTACAGACGTATTAATTCACCAATGCACGGAGTGAGAATTCACCATCCAAGTCAACGACGTTCCTAAAGTGCAAACATCAGGTCTAACCTTGTCTTACGTCATCCTCACCAAGCAAAACCAAGTATCAGGAAGGAAATGTCCTCAAGACTTTCAGGTCCCAGTCTGTTGTATTATTTTTCTATTTGTAGAGCTACTGGCACCTCTGTCTGATTGGTCTCCTACCCACCCCCCTCCCCGAGACCCCGGGTTCATTTCAATAAAGCTTCTGTCTGCTCTTGACTTGATAGGCCATTCCTTAGCACTGAGGCTGTTCAGATGGCCTACCCACAATAGTTTTTTTCACCAACATGCTCTTGTGGATATTAACAGAGAAACCAACATGTACTCTATCTCTCTCTCATACTTCAATTGACATAATATTATAATGTGATGCTACAATTGTAATCCCATAGAAATATGTGTAATGGTTTCATGACCACCTGTTGACAAATGCATATATCCATGTGAAGATCTTAGCACAGAGCCTGTCTGGTTTGAAGATGTCCTTGGAGGAATTTTAATGATGATGATTCATGGTACTGGTGCTGGTAATAATGTCCCGATTAGTATATCCATATTAATACACACACACACACACACACACACACACACACACACACACACACACACACATACACAAATGCACACATACACACAGAGGAACTTCTTGCAGGGATGTGCTTCCTTCCCCATCCCTGTTACTTAAGGCTCAACAGACATAAAGCCAAGTTTAAAATATTCCATTCCAAGCTAAATCTTTCTACTTGCTTCTCTATTTCTATGAGGCAATAATTAAATTTAATTAATTGAAAAAATTGTTAAATATATTTCTGGCGTCTGCTGTGCTGTTTTGCTATACTATACACATACACAACCTAGAAAACTTTTCAAGCTAATTACATACCATCCCCTCACCAGTATGTCTCTCTGTGTGAAAACATTTAAATATTCTTTTAGCAGTTCTGAAATATTAGCCATTATTATCTCCATTGGTGACCAATACTGTTTTATAGATCTCTGAAACTTTTCCCTCTCATATAACTGGAATTCGTACACTTTGACTAATATCTTTCCATTTCCCATCCTCCACCCACCCCAAGCTCTGGGAACCACCACCTACTCTTTGCTTCTCAGAGTTCAACTTTTTAGATTCCTCATAAAAGTGAGATCATGTGGTACTTGGCTTTCTGTGCCTGGTTTATTTCACTTAGTTAATGTCCTCCAGGTTTGTCTACACTGTTCTAAAAGTCATTCAGTGTTAATGCTTCCCATGCCCCGCCTCTCTTCTCTGTCAATGGGGGTACCGGAGTTTAGGGACCAGGTTTGCTGGCTCACTGTCGTGTCATGTTTGAGAGAAGGAAAGACAGCCTTGGAGCACGTGGTGAATCTGGTTCCTCCAGTGCCTATTCTTTCAACACACACTGGCTTGCAGCTGTGAAAGGAAGGATTCCGTGTGGAAACTGGCTTGGCTGTCTGAGGCCTCAGAAACGACAGCTGTAAATCTGTGTTCCAAGAGAGCACTAAGTCAGGCAAGCTAGGTTTAAACACCTTGGATCCCTGTGTCCTGACAAGGAGAGCAGGCAGTTAGGAAGCATTAAGAAGCAGTCAGTGGAGTTGTGAGGTCCAAGTTCTGTAATGTTTCTGACACAAATCAATTTCCAGCTGTGGTAGGTGCATGGAGAAACACCATCCTGATGCTTCTAACTAAGACATTTGTAAAGTTTTGAAAGGCTTTGGTAGTGGTAGTGGCTTCTGGTAGGAAGATGGAATAGTGTGTGTGTGTGTGTGTGTGTGTGTGTGTGTGTGTGTGTGTGTGTGTGTATCTTGCAGTTGGACAGATCTTCCACTCTTAAACAGTTTACAGGTCTGTCTCAGTCCCCATTTCCTGCCTGTGTAGGCTCAGCATTAGGCAGGGTAGGTGACTGCTGTCTTCTCTGGTTGATCTTTTGTATGAACCCAGCTCTGAACACACACATTGTCTTCCTGATCTCCAGGGATGTGCCAGAGCTTTGAGCTACACTCCTGCCTTGGAAGTCTTGTTCTTCAAACCGTATGTATGTATGTATGTATGTATGTATGTATGTATGTATGTATGTATGTATATATATATGTTATATTAAAAATTGCCAGGATTTTTGTGTTTCCCTGTTGGTAATGTATCCTTAGTCAGTTGGAAGTTGAAAGAATTGAGATATTGATTCTGTGATTGCTAGGTCAAGTCTTTTTCTACGAGGCTGAACTTTGGTCAGATTGACTGGATACCACTGCAAATGGGGTAGGACTTTCAGATGAGTTCCAAAGCTTCCAAAGTGTCCTTGTCACACTGGCAGATTTCAAGGCTCCTGTGGTGGAGTTGGGACAGAGGTGACTGGAGGTAGATGAGAGAAGAAAATGATGAAAATTTGTTAGATACATATATGAAATCTTCAAAGAATGAAAAAAAAACACCCCAAAATGCTACCATGATCCTTAGTGTTCTTATCAAGACTCAGTAGTTTTTCTTAAACAGACTGTCTTCCCATAGTTAATTATACTGTTGGTTAATTTTCAGTGTTCTAGAAATTCTAGTAAATTAGAACCATGTTAACTTTTGTAGAGTATATTCATGGTCTTTATAGGGGAGTGAACTTATGGTCTGACTGCTGTTCCAAAAGTCCACCTTCTGGCCTTTCATTTTATTTTGTATGTAGATTGCTTCTGTCTACATGGGCAGAATAACTGTCATTTCTCAGCCTAATGCATTCAGGTCAGAAATCATGTGCAATGTCGGTCAAAAAGTTTTAATGCAGATAAAGCTAGGAGAAAAATTCTCTATATAACATATATTCTTGGGATCAGAGATTCTGGGATCAGAGATTCTATTTTCTTTTCTTTCTTTCTTTCTTTCTTTCTTTCTTTCTTTCTTTCTTTCTTTCTTTCTTTCTTTCTTTCTTCCTTCCTTCCTTCCTTCCTTCCTTCCTTCCTTCCTTCCTTCCTTCCTTCCTTCCTTCCTTCCTTCCTTTCTTTCTTTCTTTCTTTCTTTCTTTCTTTCTTTCTTTCTTTCTTTTTTTAGAGCTGAGCACTGAACCCAGGGCCTTGAGCTTGTTAGGCAAGTACTCTACCACTGAGCTAAATCCCTAACCTGAGATTCTTATTTTCTATGTCTCAAAGTATAGATGTGGTATAAGCATTCCAGACATCCTTGATACTATTCAGCAATATCACATTTGACAGAAAGAATTCAAGGCAAATATTATTAGCAGAGAATCTGACATTTATTGAACATTTAGTTCATGCAATTTCATGAGAACAATATTATCTTAGTTATCTCATGCCTTCTATCGATGACTTCTATTTGATTTGTCTATTAGAAGTAAAGGGAAGAGGTAAATGAGGCAATAGGGAGCTAACAGAGCACTTTAAGACATCACCCCTTCCTCAGTATTGTTCTTGCTTGTGTGTAGCTGACCACGTAGGATAAATATGCATGACAAATAAGAAAATGTTGAATATGTTAATATGTGCACACATGTGAGTTTTACTCATTTTTGCTTTTGCAGATGTTTTAGAAATTCATCTTTAAAACATTTATTGACTTTTACTTTATCTGTATATATGTCTTGCCTGTATGTGTTTCTGGGCACTATGTATGTGTATGCATGTGCCTTGTGTTGGTGGAGGCCCTAGGAGGGCGATGGATCTTCCGGAACTGGAGTTGCAGGATGCTGCTGTGTGAGTGTTGGGAACTGAACTCTGGGAACTGAACTGCAAGAGCAGCTAGTACTCCTGACCACCCAGCCACTGTGGTGGCTGGAATGAATTTTCTCTCATATTCTCAGGCATTTGACAACGTGGTCCCCAGTTGGTGACACTGTTTGGGGGAGGTTTAGGGGCTATGGCCTTGCTGTCGGGGGTATGTCACTGAGGGAGAACTTTGAGGTTTCAAAGCCACCTGTCACCCCAAGTTTGCCGCTCTCTCAGCTTGCTGTTTTCACGGGAGACCTGAGATCCTAGCTGTTTCTGCCACTGTGCTGGTCTGCTGCCACGCTCTCCCACCATGATGATTCTGGAGTCTCATTCCTCTGGAACTGTGAGCCCAAAATAAACAGTTTCTTCAGTAAGTTGCTTTGGCCATGGTATCTTATAACAGCAATAGAAAAGTAATGAATACAGCCATCTTTCTAGCCCCCTGGAAATTTGTTTTCCACCCCCCCCAATTAGGTCTTATGCCGTTTGCTTGCGTCTTTCCATTTTCAAAGGTACTGTGGGCATCCCTCACATGTCTACATGATACACATTCAGCAGTTGCTACTTTCCTCACAGACCACTCTGAAATCCAGTCTGAGCTAGGACAGGCATGGCTGTTCCCTCAGCAAGCTTTTGCTTTACCTCACAAAAAGTAAAATTCTGTTGGTCTTTTCTACAATAACAGAATTTACATTACAATCTGAGACAGCAGTTTGTTAGATACACAGAAAGTCCAAGTTGAAGTATAAGGCTTCTTTGCTGTGTATACTAACTAAAATTGTATGTAAAAACTGAAGCAATATTGTCACCTAGGAAGAGGGACAGAGCGCGCGTGCGCGCGCGCGCACACACACACACATACACACAAACACACACACACACAAACACACACACCACACACACACACACAAAAAAACACATACACACACACACACAGTTTTTCTGTGTAACCCTGGCTGTCCTGGATCTTATTCTGTAGACCAGGTTGGCCTCAAACTCACAGAGACCCACTTGCCTCTGCCCCCCGAGTGTTGGGATTAAAGGTGTGGGGCACCACTGCCTGGCCTGATAATTTTTTTGTACATCAAACATCACTATGCATTTACCTTCCTTACTCTGGGCTTAGCTCCCATCTCCCTTCACCCTGGCTTATAGACAATGCCTCTGCCTGTGGCTAGACAACTCAGAAAAGTAGGTGAGTGGGAATCAGAACTGGGGACACAGTCAGAGGCAGAGGGAGAATTTTGGGTTTATTGACTTCCCAGTTTACTCTCTTATTTACTCTGGGTGACAATCTTATATAGTAATGCAAAGAAACCTTAAAGGAAGTGTAGGGAGAAAAGTCACATTGCTTAATTTGTGTGTGTGTATGTGTGTGTGTGTGTGTGTGTGTGTGTGTGTGTGTGTGCATGTGTAATTTATATGTGAGCCCTGCATCTACATCACTCCCCTCCTCCTCCAATGATGCTGCCCTTTCTGCCCTCCTACCATTTAAGTAATTTTAAGGTAGCAGTAAGGGATTGCGTATGTGTGTGTGTGTACAGTGTGTGTGTATGTGTGTGCGGTGTATGTGTATTGTGTGTATGGTGTGTGTGTGTACAGTGTGTGTGTATGTGTGTGTGGTATGTGTATGTGTGTGTTTGCACATTGTGTATGTACATGTGTGCAGTATGTGTGTACACAGTGTGTGTGGTGTGTGTATATGTGTGGTATGCATGTGGTATGTGTATATGTGTGTATGTGTGTGTTTGCACATTGTGTATGTACATGTGTGCAGTGTGTGTTTGTACAGTGTGTGTGGTGTGTGTATATGTGTGGTATGCATGTGGTATGTGTATATGTGTGTATGTGTGTGTGATGTGTATGCATGTGTGTGTGTGGTATATGTGTATGTGGTGTGTATGTGTGTGTGATGTTTGTGCACTGTGTGTGTGTGGTGTGTATGCAAGTGTGTGTGTGTGGTGTGCGGTGTGTATGCATGTGTGTGTGGTGGGATCAATATCTTCCAGTTTAGCTTTTGTTTTGAAATTGAATTAGTTGGAAATCTAAACTGGAGTAAAGGAAAAGTTTGATGATTGCTGCAGCCAGCGTGCCCTCAGTTGGAGCAGAAGACTTAATTACGCCATCAAAGTCCGCGGAAATGAAGCCCATAGTTACCGTGTACAGCAGCTTTCCGTATTATGTAGAAAACATGAGAAATATGAAAATGGCTATGAGCTGAAAATGGAATGTTTTGTGCTGACAAAATTGCGGTCTGACTACTTGTAACTTAATCTTCTGACCTCTGTTAGCCCTTGTTAATTAATGGATCACTCTTTTCTCTTGCTTCCACCACACTTTGTTTTAACCATCTGTGAAATATTATTACTCCAGAACCACTTACCTGCCTGTTGTTGTCCCCCTCACTTTATTCCCAGCCTCCCAGAGCAGGGCCCGGGACTTGGCCAGCACAGATGGCCGAGGTCGGAGGTGACTGCTGACTACTTAGTGAACAGGCGTGAATAGCGCGTGCACGTTCTATCTCTTCTGGCTCCTTGTGTAATTCCCCCATTACAAGTCTATTTGTGGAAGTTGCTTCTCTTGCTGACTTCCACCCACTGTTTTCTTCGATACCATTGCAGGAGGGGACTTAGAAGGTTCCAGATTTTCTCATCTTGCTTAATCAGTCATCAGCATCTACTCCTCAATTATTTATTATTAATTATTTATAATTAGTTATTCAATTATTTATTGGAACTGTACTCCTGATGTAGTTTATGTCCAGAACCAAGCATAATACACAACAAAACTGGATAGCACCTGTTAAATATTTCACAGTCTATCCCACCCTTTCCATAAACATGAAGTCATTCTTTGTGAAAAATTTAAAGTAATACCATGTGAAATTATTAAAGTAGCATCATGTTTAGGTTGACCACACTCACATGGATGGCCCCACATCTGTGAATATATAGGCATCACAAATTGGACTTAGTAGGTTAGAAAAAGAAAAAAAATAACCCCTAAGTTGGGAGGGGCTGGGGAGGTAGGGATTGGACCTAGGAGGAGGGGTGAAGGAGTGGATATGTTAAAAATAACATCGTATGACATTCTCAAAAATTAATCAAAATATCATAGACATAATAAGGTTAGAAAAAATGGTAGTAATTTGGAATTGACTTACAAAACACTGCTTGGAGTTGACAAGTTTCTTTTTTTTTTTTTAAGAGTCATTTATTTTTATGTGTATGCATGTTTTGCCTGCATGAATGTGCACTGCATGTGTGCCTGGTACCTGTGGAGGACAAATAGGGTATTGGATTCCCTGGAACTGGGAGGGTTGTGAGCTATGGTGTGTCCTGGGAACTGAACCCTAGTCCTCCGAAAGAGCAGAAAGTGCTCATAACTACTGAACCATCTCTCCAGCCTTTTATTTATTCTTAAAAGAAGCTGTAGTCATAATTATTATTTTGATATTCTAGTTGGGTGAAATATTCTAGTAGCCAACTTTATGTTTAAATAATTCCTCTCACAAGGGTAAATTTATTCAGTTAACTATGTATGGACAGACAAATTACCCATTATAATAAAAAATATTTTTTTTTCTCTTTTTTCCCCCCTACATTTAAGGAAAAAAGTTTTGGTGTTGACTGGGTAGACTTTTAACTATCAGAGCACTGGGGAGCTTGCAGAGTTATGTACATTCCAGCAAGGCATTCAAGCAGTCTCTCAGGATTTCAAACACTCCTGGTTATGAAAACAAATTTTCATCTTTATTTTTCCAAGCTGTCTCCTTACATACAGCACTTGAGAAAAATCACCATTACTGGTTTTACTGCCTGATTGCTTAAGAGGTAATTGGTTCAGCACCTGGGCAGGAAGCTATTTTGGCAGGAACTCTATTTTCTTCAAGTTCTAGCTGTAAAATTCTGGATAGTGAATTGTAATCAGGGGCTCATTTTTAAAAACTACAGAGCGCACAAGGATACTAATGTGTGAGCCGAAGAAACTGCAGTGTACTACAGAAATAGTTATGTATTTTTTAAACTGTAACTCAGTATTAAATGTTCACATTTTGTACAGGGATTTAGGTCTAAGATCTGAATGCTCATTCAAAACAGATTAGTTAATCTAGGTATTTCCTTCTTACTACAAATTTCCCCCAAATAATTATTCCATACCTGTAGATAAAAATCAGCCTCTGTCTCGAATGCTCCTAAATTGTTTGGCTGCTGCTAACATAGGAATCTGAACTGGTGTATTTTAAATAAGGTCACCCATGCTTCTCCAAACCTTGGATGCCATTGTCTTACCTTTGGTGCGATTGCTATATTAATTTATGATGGCAAATGCTGTACAAGATGGCAGTGTTCAGGCCATCTTCCCTCCCACTTCTCCCAGGGAGTGAGGGCTGACGTCTACCCCAGGAGTTGGTGAAAGCAGAGCTGTGGGAAGGGGACCTGGAGACATAGGGATTTAATGTTATCCAGGACTTGGAACTTCGATCCTCATTCTGGGCTTCTAGAAACGGGGCATGGTCTTCCTTTTAAATTCCTTTGGCTCTTGAGCGGCACCCACTGAGCGCTTTACTGTTTCAGTGCTGGGCACACAGGAGGCTAGGTCTCATGACAGCTGTGTGCTTGTATAAACAGAAGACAACCACCAGCAACATTGTCCACCCAATGTTGTCTATGGGCAAATAGTATTCTAAACTGAGCAGAGGTCAGACTGTTATCTTAGCTCACCAGGAACACTTGCCCGAGCAGCTTAGGTGAAGTCCACGATTCTCACCTCCGAAGACCCCTGTGTACAGCTTTCACACCTCCTTCCTTTCCTTTCTCGGCCCAGGGCAAGCCTCACTCTGAACTGTGATTTTCAGTCTTTGCTTTATGTTAGAGTTTTACTAAAGTCTGATTCCAAACACTGCGTTTAATTTTTCACATTAGAACTTTGTGTGAATGAACTAGGCATATATTCTTCTGTGACTTGGTTTTCCTTTTTTTTTTCTATTTATTTTTGTAAACGGTTTATGTACTTAAGGTACAAAACATGATGTTTGTTATACATATAGTGAATGAAATAATTGCAGAGAAGCAAATTAGCATATTGATCTCCTCCCAGAGCCAACATCCTTCCCCCTTTCCCCCTCTCTTCACTCTTTTCCCTCCCTCCACCCCCTCTTCTTCTCTATCTCAGTGAAAACACTGAAGTCTGCATTGAGCAAGTTCTCGATAGATCTAGGATACCATCCACTGTACCTGTTGCACTATGCACCTAACTTTTCACCCTTCATTACTACAATCTTATCTTTTGTTTGTTTTCTACTCATCATTGTGTTCACACGATTCTTTCTTGCTGCTGCTATTGTACCCAGAGTCCCCCAAAGACCACCAAGAGACCACCAAGTCCGAAGCGAAAGCAGAGTCTATTTACTACGGTTAACTCGGGACTCTCCGTTCATCTGAGGCAGCAGCAGAGCAGGAGAGACCCCGAGTAACAAGGGGCAAGGTATTAGAGGTAGTAAAGGAAGGGAGGGTGAAGCAAGGGGCTTTGGGGTCTACAGACTACGTAGGAGCAGACTCAGGATTGATGTCTCTCCCATCTGGAGGTGCTGTCCTTGGATAGCTTGCAGCTACAAGAAAATTATTATCTCTTTTAGCAGTTGTTGTGGCTACTACATTTTTTTCTTTATCATGACCCTGCTTGCTGTAATATTTAATTGGCTTCTTTTACTGTATGAGGACATTTGCGGGTTTTTTCTGTAACTAGAGCCAGGCCCAAGGTTGGGGGGCTCAAGCGCACGCTGTGCAGTGCCAGGGGCCTACATTCTGTTGAGTGTTTTCCACAGCCTGACATGGCTGCAGAATCTTCAAGGCAGGGGTCTGAGCAGGGGCCTGTGTTCCTCACTGCTTGGAGCTGAAATTCGCCCACTCTTACTAATACACATTTCTTTTCTGAATAGACCTTAATTTATCTGTTATTTGTACTAACCATGCCTTTTTCTAAGAAAGGGTACATGAAAAGTAAATATTCTGAAAAGGAACTATGTGAAGGATGGCCGCAAACACCTCTCACACCTGACGGCGTTTATCTTAGTATAGAATTTATTAGTTTTTGTCAACTTGACACGAACCGGAGTCACACAGGAAGAGGGAACTTCATTTGAAAATTGCCTTCATCTGATTGGCCTGTGAGTGTATCAGTGAGATATTTTCTTTATTAATAATTAATGCAGGAGGGCCAACCCTTCATGCATGTTACCTCACATGGGTAGGTGTGGTGGTAATCTAATTGTACTGAAATGTGATTTTGATTGTATGTTAATAAATAAAATTGCCCGGGGGTCAGAGCTATTAGAGCCAAAGCAAGAGTGTGGCGGTGGTGGCACACGCCTTTAATCCCATGGAGATCTGTGTGTTCAGGGATATAGCCAGCATTGGAGACATATGCCTTTAAGACCTAGGGGGCTGTACATTCAGACAGTGACGAGGCAGTTACGTGTTTGGGTTTACAACCAATGAGAAGGCAGAACAAAATGCTTTAAATAGACGAACAGACAGGAAATAGAACCCTCATTCGGGAAGCTGGGACACCGCAGGCGGAAGGGTGAGATTTTAGCTCTGAGCTCTGACCTCTCGGCTTTTTCTTTTGCATTGTTTCTGTGTTTCTTATTTAATAAGACGGTTGGTTACATCAATAGGTAGGTGGTCCTGGGTTGTGTAAAAAAAAAAAAAAAAAAAAAAAAAGCAAGCTGAGCAAACCTCGAGAAGGGAGCCAATAAACAGCATTCCTATGCTCTATCTGCTCTTGTTCCTGCCGCTAGGCTCCTGTCAAGGTTTCTGCCTTGGTTTTCCTTAGTGATAGAAGGTAAGCCAATTAAACCTATTCCTTCTCCAAGCTGCTTTTGGTCATATTTATCACAGCAACAGAAAACAGCTGGGAACACCTTTTTTTTTTCCTTTAAATTTCCAAGGCCTTGTTCTAAGGCCTTCATACTGAGATGATGGGATGGAGAATTTTGATGCTAGTTAAGTTCTTTGTCCATTGGAGGAGACCTACATCACTTGGAAGCTTGTAGGTTTCTGTTTGATCACAGGGTTCTGAGCATTTCATGATGACGCATTTGGGTGGGTTTGTTTTCATCCACTGTGGTGGGCACTTGGCTTCCTAAACATGGGAACTTCTCTTTTGGTTCTGGAAAACTTTCTTCAGTGATTCCTGTCTCTCTGTTCCTCCCTTCTGAAACTGTTGTTATTTGGACAGTTGGTAGATTTTCTAGGATATTCCTTAAATTGCTTTTTTCTTATTATTTATCTTTTGATATTTTTGATGTACTTTCTGATTTTTCTCAAAATTTCCTATGAAGTTTTAATTTTTCATCCACATTACTAGGCTGTTAATTTCCCAAAGATATTCTATCATTATCTGAATGTTTCTTTCAAAAAATGGTATCATGTTCCTGTTTAATACTTTTAATATCTTTCCTCATCTCTTCAGTGACATCATGCTGGCTTTATCTTCACTCTCTGCCAGCTGCACTGTTCCTGTCAGCACTGGACCTTTATTTTATCTTATTTTTTTTTTGAGACAGGAGGTCTCAAACTCCCATGTAGCTTCAGGTAATCTTGACTTCCTGATCCTCTTTCTGCACTCACTACCCAAGAGTTGAGATTATAGGGGTGCACATTGAGCCAAGCTCAAGTGGTCCCCTCCTCCTCCCAGCATCCCCCCTAGTTGACTGATACATGTCTAGAGACTGTGACAGTGGGGCTCTGGAAAGCTAAAGAACCTGTGCTCCCAGATGGGTCTTTCTTACTGATGGGCTCTGCTGTAGAGTGGCTTCTGGGTTGTTGGAAACCTCCATGCTGGTGGGGTCTTTGGGTCTTTGTTCCTGGTATGGTTAGCTTACTCAGGGAGGGGTATTGAGTCTTCAGGGTAGAATTCTGTGCCTGGTAGCCGGTATCCTGGGAGCCAAGGAGGAACAAAGGATTAGGAATTTCTGCATTTAGAATTTCTGATTTTGGTGAAACTCTCTATTTGTGTCCCACATTATCGGCTCTTAATTGAAGCTAGAATTTTCAAGTTCAGAATTTTTAAGAACTTCTCCACACAACAAAAATCCAATATAATGTTGACATGAAGGGAGAGAAGGGTTAACCACTTTCTGAATGAACACTTAACCAAAACCTCCAGGTTTTGTACCCCATTCCCAATGTCATTTTCCAGAAACAACGGATGTCCCCAGTTCCTGAGACTTTTGGGTGTTCTACATTAGACTGGATGAGTCGGGGATTTCCAGCTGCAATGACCCTTTCCTAGACCAGATAACTGACATCTGTACGAATGCTGTCTCTGCTTCTTGTTGATCTTGTTCGTCTTCTCTCTTCTCCGTCTCCCATGTCTTCCTTCTTCCCCACTTTATCCTTCTCCTTCGCTTCAATTTCATGTTCAGTAACAAAAAGAATCCTCAAAGGATATTCAGGAGGAGGTGAGGAAATGTTGGCTTTTGTTTGGACTACACTTCAGAACAGAGTCCCATATTGTGTTAGAGTTCCTGAATTTGAAGGGTCGAATGACAGGGCATTTAACATGGTCGTTGGCGATTTTGTCTTTCATTTTTGATAATGCTGAAGAGAAAGGGGAAGAAGGCGGGGGGTAAACAAACCTATAATTAGCCTGAATCTTGGAAATAAACAAAACTCAAAGTTATTGTTCTGTGCAGTGTTTCTGACCCAGAGAGTAAAAGAAATGAAACAAAGATCCCATTCTGGGCATAAGGAATGGCATTTACTGCTCAGTGTTCGAGCCTTGAGGGCGGAGTCGTAAAGGAAGAAAGTGTTCCGAGTGTCAAAGGCACAGAGCCTGCAGAATTTCAGCTGAGGGGTGAAGTGGAGGTGGAAGAAAGCAAACTCCGAGGCTGGACAAGCAGTTCTGGATAAAAGAATAAGCAAGTCCTCTGGGGACCAAGTCAGTTGTGAGCCAGATTCTAACTTCTGTTCTTATCCAAGTGGAGAGTTGCTGCTGCGCATGTGCCCTGGACTGGCCGGTTGAAAAGTCTTTCTTTGCCTGCCAACTCACTGCCTGCCTGGTTTAAAGATCAAGCCATAGAAGAGATCCAGTTATGGGCTTTTAAAGGAAAGACGGAAAACCAGCTAAGAAAAGAGGGAGCCAGGAATGGGGGAGTTAGTTTGGCTTCACAGTTGATAGGAAATAACCTCAATCCTGGTTTGGGGCGAGCTTACAGCTGGTGAAGGGAATGGGGATAGCACTGAGACGGAGGGGTTCCTGGGGAGGACCATCGTGAGTGTGCTGGTGAAGAGCTTGCAGGCTTTCCCACAGCTTGCATTTCTGTTTCCTGTTGGGGTGGAGACGGGCCCTCTGCTTTCAGCTTTCTCAGGTGTCTGTGTCACCCACGCAAACCAGGTGGCCATGCGACTCTGACATAGTCCAGGACATCCGGCACAACCCCAGAATAGGAAGGAACCAGCATTCCGCATTTACCCCTTCAAGGTTCCTAATCTCTTAAATTGGTGCTTTCTTTTACACCCTAACTCGGTATCACTTTCTGTATGTTTTGACTTTGCATTCCTATGGACATGGCTAGGAGCTTGGGATAGAAGCCACAATCACTGTTCATTTATGTAACAACATCGATAGAGAATCTGTAATATTAATATCATAGTCATCTTGCTAGTGTCAAAGGATTTAAAGATGACTAGCACAGTCAAAGATCTATGACTATATTTTTTTAAAAAATACTATTTTAAAATAAATTTCCTTTTTATTTTAAAAATTTGTGTGTGTGTGCGCGTGCGTGCATGCGTGCGTTTGTGCATCTGAGTGCAGTGCCCAAAGATGTAAGAAGAGGGCATTGGATCCTCGGGAGCTAGAGTTACAGGCAGTTGTGAGCCACCCAACATAGTTGTTGGATGCCAAACTCCTGTCCTCTGGAAGAGCAGCAAATGCTCTTAACTGCTGAGCCATCTCTCCAGGTCTTAAAATTAATTTCCTTTACGTTATGAAATTATTTAATCAATCATTAATATTCAGTATTTCATTCAGCCTCATATAATTTTTTTGTATCCTCAAATTTTTGTGTTGTTCTGGTAGTCCTTTTTGGACATGCAAATGAGTTGAACAATGAAAAATTCCAACTTAGGTGGATCAAGTTGTTGTTGTTGAGAGAGAGAGAGAGAGAGAGAGAGAGAGAGAGAGAGAGAGAGAGAGAGAACTTTCCATTTTATTCTCTGAAAAATGAAAAAAGAAATGACTCCTGAAGATTTTTTTGATGGGTAAGTAACTCTGGTGCTTTAGTGCAAGCATTTTCCTGCTTCTAGATGTCACAATGTTGTCTTAGATGATACTTTACATTCAAATGCTCCTTTTGATGCCTGACTGATTTCGTCAGTGCAGTCTCTGTGAAGCTGTAATAGACAAAGGCCTGTCATTTATCAGCATGCTGAAGTTTCTATAAAGCCACCTGCTGTGGTGTTTGCTCTGTGGCACCCAAACAGTTAGCGTTGAGATCTTCAAGCAAGAACCTAAAATGACAAGGAAAAACTCTCATTGAGCATGTGGGAGTAGATTATGGGCCAAATGAACTTGGTCTCCATGGTGACTCCTCCTATAGCTGATCAACATAGTAGAAAGTTTTTATAAAAGATTTTACCTGGTTTTCCATACATGCTGAAACATAAGAGGGTTCCTAGACTTAGAGACTGTTTCCTTTGCATATAATTATTGAGGATGACAAAAATAATGATAACCAGGTCTCTCAAGTGATACTTTCCTCAGAGTCACAGCGTCTACTGAGAACATCTGAATGGCCTCCGGCTTGATGGTGACTCTCCTATGGGTGATTATGCTTGCACGAGGAGTCAATTGTTTGCAAACCACAGCTCACTATTCCACTCCCCTAAACATTCTGAAAGAGCCCTCTGCATGACTGCTTCTTAAGTATTTTATATATTATGACTTTTAAAATGTATTTGAAAATTAATTTTTGAATGTAAAGGATCTGTATTGAGAGGCAATAAGAAAGTATTCATGGACACATCGTCTTTAGTGAGTAGAAAGGCCTTTAGTTAAGCTCTATAATGAAGAAAGAGGGTTTAAATATAAAGAGGCTAGCTGTTGCTGATGGCTATGACAACTGATATCCATTAATGTTGGTTCAGCACTAGCAGGAAGGTAGAACACGTTTACTAATGCTTCATGTATAAAGATGTATCTATGTGGATGGAAAGGCAAGGAACAGCAATACATCCCATTGCTCCATTGTCCCTTTGAGCTTCTTTCATCCTGACCTTTTGTCCTGGGTAGAATCCACTTGTCTGTACCTTAGAGCCCTTGGGGCTTCTACATTTATAGTCTGAAGCAGCAGATAGAGCTCTAACTCATAGAAAGTCAACAAACCAGGCGGGACTAAGGAGTCTAACAGGACAGTGGTCACTCATGGTGCATGATGGAGACAGATTCTCAGGGAACCAGCAATCTGTCACATCCTTGATCCTAGGCAGCATAGACAGATAATGGTTAAGAAAACAATGTCTGGAATCATACTTTCTAAAATTTCAATTCGACACTTATGTGACTATTCTTATTTGTAATTATTTGTAATCCTCAGAATTTCAGAAAATTCTAGGATTAATCTAAAAGTTTGTACATACACACACACACACACATACATACATACATACATACATGCATAAAACACTTGCCACACATGGCTAACACTTTAGTTCATTGCCTGGCACGTGGCAAACACCTAGTAAATGTTATGTTATTTTTTTCTAGATTAAATTGATAAACTTGAAAATACACATCTTGAGAATTACAAGAGTTATTGGAGAAGATGGTAAAATCTTCCATGCTAAACTTTATACATAGCTAGCACCATTCTGGGATAATTCAAGGTGCTATTGGACCGCATGCAGGTGGTGGGAGGGGCAAAGGACCTTTCATGGTTCTTTTCAGTTTACTTTCCAAGGACTTCTCTTCTCTCTTTTTGTGGACATCCCATCCACTGGTTATCTTTCCCCCTTTGTCCCCTTATTGTTTTATTGGTTACTTCTGATGGAGGAAAAAATGTTGCATTTTGAAGGAAGTATATAAGCTTTTCATTTGAACTTTTTCTGCAGCGTCCAGCTAGCTCAAACAATTGCTAGGTGCTTATAGACTTATTCCATAAGACTGTAGAATAGTTTGATTTACATGGATGGAATCTAATTTATGAATAAGTTGCATTCTAGAAATTCATATATAAATTGGTTGTAGAGCCTTACTAATTTTTCCATAAGTGTTATAAATGCAGTTTCGATTTTTCTATCAGTCTGATGAAGTACACTTAATAGAAGTTCTCAGGCTGCCCACTGCCTATTATAGCACAATGTGTTCTAGGTTGTAGAAACTGAGGGTATGTGATATAGACTGTGAGTGGGGAGAAATAAAAAGTTTAACCTTGTAAGACCGACTCCTTTGGAATTTCCAAAACATGTCTTTTTGGGTGACAGTAGTATCATCTTTTGTGTACCCCTGAATACTCCCCAGTACTCCTGTCCAAGCTGCGCAACAGTAGCAGATTTCAGAATTAAGGTGTTTAGCTTCTGTAAAACTTATGGAATACACGTATAACTTCCTAACCACAGACAGAGTATTTTAAAGAGAGGTATTAATGTGTGCTATCAGACAATTAAAACAATGGACTCCAAGAATTAAGATTTCTCCAGCAATCCCATGCTGAACACCCAGAAAAGCTTAAGCCGTGGTTCAAGGCACAGGAGAAACTTGCCTCTCAGGAAGCCATTTCTCATAGTCTGACAAGTCAGACCGCCTTCAGGAGAGGCTGGGGACAAGGCAATATGCTAACAAAGGTTGAGACCACTCACTGGCCAGGACCACTTAGCTGTACCCACCTGCAGCCCTCCATTTAAACCTAAATTTCAAGGCAGTCCACCAAAGATGGACTGGCGGCAGGGGGGTGGGGAGGTGGGGGGTGGTCCATGGACCCATTTTTTTTGTTCCTTTTCCTAAAGTGACCACATAGAGGGAATCTTCCATCTCTGCTCTTCACGGTGACTTGTTTTTTTAAGTGCTGCACTGCAGATGGATGGCTGAGCCTCGCTTGTGACTGGCAGAGCCCAGGCTTTGACCCTAAAAACTCCAGGAATGCAGAGCTGTTTTGCAAATGTTGTAAATATTCTGTGATCTTAAACTGAGTAGGAAGAGAAGTGTGATTTGGTTCCTTTCTTCTATTTTAAAAACAAAAATGATTAAATCCCTTAATCTAGGCTTAGTGTAGAACCCAAACCACACTGTGTAATCAAGAACAGGAAATCCGTCCTCGAGGACATCTCTCCAGGTCTTCTATTTCAATATTAAAAACACCTGCTCTCAGTGAGTCTATAGTGGACCTTTATTAGGACAGATATTTCTAGTTTTGCTAAAGCATATCCCCATGGTACCAAGAAGCAGAAAAAAATGAGTGCACAGATCATAGTTAATAAGAGACTGAAAAAAAAAAAAAAGAGAATTAACTACCTGTTTTTGTAATGTTGGAGAACTGGCCGTTTCCTGTTCTTCCTTTAGTCTGGCCATTTGTCTCTCGTTGCTTCCCCTGAAGCAGCTTGACTGCCGGAACCATTCTCAAATTGGCATGCATGAAATTCACTGCTCCTGCAGAGAAATCCAGAAAAAAAGTTGACGGAAACGTTCTGTGATCTTGGCCACTAATCTACTAATCTTAGACTTGCTCCCAAACTTTGCCCATTTTATGATTTTAAACTTGCAGCACTTAGTTCATTAATTTTCCCAGAACTAAAACTTGGGCATAACTTGAGTATTTGAACATCTATTTTTCCTCTTTTCTCTTAAGTCTTTGTGTGGTAGATGCATCTGACTGTGCAGGTGCACATGGCCATGTTTGCCCCAGCAGAGGACACAGCAGGGCACTGGGTGGCTTTTTTCTGTTACCCTCTGCCTTATGGCTTGGATGGAGTCTCTCACTGAACCAGAAGCTTGCTGTTAGAGCTAGCTAGGCTGATGGGCCAGAGAACTCCCAAGATCCACCTGTCTCCACCCCTGTGCTGGGGGTTACAAGTATGAAGACATATGCCTGGCTTTTTTAAAGATGTGAATGCTGGAAATTTAAAAGCAGGTCCTCATGGTCTGACAGACCCAACCGTCTCTCCTGCCTCCAGGCATCTATTTAGACACTTAGTGATTTAAAAAAATGAAAAGAATTTCTATTGTGTTTGTTCTCTGATAAATTCATATATATATATATATATATATATATATATATATATATATATTACACTGATTATTATAACCCCACCCTAATCTCCCTCTCCTATTACCACAACAAATCCCCTTCTCACATTCATGACTTTTTAAAAAAATTGTTACTTTTTTTTTTTGTTCTCTCTCTTTTTTTTAAGAGTCACTGAGTTTAACTAGGATCATCTGTGTGACTGTGGCTATAGCATGGGGCCCATCCTCTGGAGCCTGGTGAGTTCTCAGTAGGTAGACAAGTAAAGACAGTAACTACCCCTCCCCCAGAATCTGTCAGTAGCCATTAGCCCAGCAGGGAGGGATAGGGTCCCATCATCCTCTACCTGTGTCATGGCTGACTGTTGGTACATCTATTGAAGGCAGCCACACTGCATTGGCTACTCCATGCTCAGTGAGCAGCATTTCCCATCCTTCTCCTATTCTCTGACTCTTACACTCCCCCCCCCCCATTCTGGAATGTTCCAGAGCCTTAGTGGGGGTGATGTGTCTCATTAACGTCTGAGCTCTCAGCTGCCACCCATTCATAGCGCCTTCACCAACCATGTAGACACATTTTGAAGGTCTTTTTCCCTACTCTGTAAAGATAATTCACAAATGAATGGGGAGAGAGTAAGGGAAGCCATGTGGAAGAGAGAAAGAATAGTCTCGGCTCGTACCAAGCTGATGCCTCAAGCAATTGAAAAGAGCTCCCAAGGCCTCCCAGTTTTCCAAATTTAATTTTCTAATTATGTTCTTAGCGAAGGAATACAGGCTACTGAATTTTCCAATTTTTACCATCTGTCTTTGTGAATTTTTTTTTCTGTCAGAAAATTAAATGTAAAGGCCTGTAAGGATGACAGCCTTTTAAAGATAATATGGATGACAGACAGGGTGTGGTACATGCCTGTAATCACAGCACACTGGAAGTTGGGATAGGAGGGTCATGAATGGAATGCTATTCTGGGTTACATGGCAAGTTCAAACCCAGTCTAGACCACATGGTAAGAGTCTGTTTCTTTTAAAAAGGGAAAAATTATGAATAGTAGCTATCTCACTGTTTTATTCATAGACTGAATGCTAATCTCAGCAACACCACAAATCACAGCTGGGTATCCTGACTGTGGCTCAGGCCTGTGTACCAATGAGACCAGTAGAAGTTGCTGGTTGCCTCAAGTGCATTGGCGCCCTCACAAAACTCTTCGTGCTTTATCTCAAATGAATGTTGTGGGCTGTTATTGTTGCCATATTGGAATACAAATATTCCTGAGAACAATCCAACAAGTTTGAGTCTCCCTAGGGCGAGACTCCCTGGAACTCACATCTTGGGGCATGTATATCCCTTTGTAGCACTATGCCCCGCAACAAAAGGAAGTTGAAAGTGTCCAAGGGGGCTGTGAATGCTGCTCACAAACGATGTGTCTAGTTCTAGTTCACGGACATCTATGTTACATTCACATAATTTTGTATTTTTTGTCCACTACCTGACAAGTTGGAATAAACAAATATATCTAGGAATACAAATGAAGCTTTCCCTGTGCTTCATCCCCAGTCAATTTTGAAGCCTTTGAAGAATAAGTTTTGTTCATTTTTCCAGGCCTCAGCCTCACCTCCCTGTCACCTTCAGGTGCATCAGCCTCATCTCGGAAGATTAGCCTCATTTCGTGCCAGGGTATCCATAGGCCACTTGTACCAGCTTCTGTGCATTTGTGGGTCCCGGACACTGCAGGCCCATCACCACAGGAGTCGTGTGGAGGGCCATGAGGCGCACACTGCCAACTCTTCTTTTGCTTCCAGTGTAGTTCAGTTACTCTGTGTTGTGCAAAATGCATTCAGCACTGACCTTTCTATGTGAGCTGACAGTAAAGCAGGATTTACACGGTGTGTGCTCACGCTGAGTCTTTTTCTCCACTTGCATATCCTGCCTGAAGTGTGAGTCAGGGTCTCCGATTCCTTTTCCTGAGATTGGAATCAGGCTCTCAGGTTCCTTTTCTCTGTTAAATTTATGTTCTGCTTGCTCCCTTGTTCCCACCCAAGGGCTGGAGATCTATGGCTGGGTAGGAAATGCCTTTCAAAGCAGTGTTGCCCAGTTACACTGCCTGCTCAATGATGCTCAAAACCAGCTTCATTTTTAAGCACAGAGGAAGGTGTATGGTGGGATGGGGAGGGCATGCAGGCTTTTACTCTTATGAGAACTCAAAAACGGCAGAAATTCTGAGAAAGGGCGCTGATTTCTGATCCATTGGGAACTATGACAAGTGCAGAGATACAAGAACTGCAGAGGACAATGTAAATGCTCCAGCCCCAGAACACTTCGGAACTCCCTGATAGAAGCACTCCCCCTTAAGAGATTTTCCCCGAGTCTCCCTCTCCAATCTTCTTTCTGTTTGGCTTATAGGGATGGGCACTGGAGCCTTCTTGTTCCACAGGGCTGAGTGGGAGGCCAGAGGGAAAAGAGAAGGGAATTATCCAGTCTCATGTTTTTTCAGACTGGGTGATCTTACTTAGCATCAGGCAATTTGTCCTCTTGTCTTCTGAAGATGACCTCATAAGACTGCGTCTAGATTCGGGACCCTCTGTCCTCCTTTGTCCCCTTGGGCCTAGGGATGGTGGCAGCCCTTCTGTTGTTACCTGCAGGAGGAGGTTCCCATTGTCCATTTGCATGGCCTTATAATTGGTCCCACTGTGAAGAACTGTTTGAGTTATCTTAAATTGAACGTATTTTTTATACCTTTATAGGACTCTGGCTAATACAACCCCTCTTGAATTTGCCAGCTAACTGAGTTATTCGGCTGGTAAGTGTAGACAAATTTCTAAACAGTCCTCTTAAATAAGAAACACAGAGCCAAATACAGGGGTGAAAGCCATAGAGATCAGAGAAATAGGAATAGCTGCCAGCTAACCTTAGCTCACCACACCACCATAGCTTCCCAAGAGAACCAGCTTCTTCCTGTCTAACCTGCACCTTTATTGCCTTGCTGTTCTGCCTTCTCATTGGCTCTTAGCCCAGCTACCTCACTTCCTTGTCACTGCCTGTCTGTACAGACCTCCAAGTCTCTATGGTTGGTACTGGGGTTAAAGGTGTGTGTCACCATGCTTGGCTGTGTCCTTGAACACACAGAGACTCTGCCTGCCATGTGATCGGATTAAGGGCATGTGCTACCACAGCCTGACTTTTATTTGTGATTGGCTATCTATGTCCTCTGATCCAGGCAAACTTTTTTTTATTAATATACAAATAAAATATCACCACATTTCAGTACAAATAAAATATCACCACAAGTAAGCTTTCCCTTGACAAAGTGAAATACATCATAGAAAGGACACACCTGTGTTCACACCAAAGTAAGAAAGTTTCACCGTGTTTTGAGGTTCTGGGGTTTTTAATTCAGAGGTTTGAAGGGATGAAAGGGAATGGGGAGGGGTGGGTTTGAAGCACGGTGAGAATGAGAGAGTTGGGAAGTTACAGAAACTGCTTAATCCCTGAGATATCTGTGGCGTAATGAAGGGGAATGGAGGGTACTTAATGTTTCTCTACCTAAAATCTTTTCTTGGTAACCTTGTCCCACTCGAAACAGGTATTTTCAGAAGTGTCTATTTCATAGCCTTTTAGAAAGGGACTTATATGGTTTTTGCAGGGGCACATAGTTAACAAGCAACAAAGTGGGGTATGAACTCAGGAAGTTTGACTCTTAACTATTCAATGTGTGTCTTTAACTTTGAATAGACATCGGTGGCCTTTACATGTACAGGCCACAAAGTTAATGGAGAAACCATTCCTTTGGCAGGAACATGAGGACTTCAAACATTTAAACCTGGTTGGACCTGAGAGTTCAGAAATCTATGAAAACTTTCAAGAAAACAACAAAAACCAAAATTTAGGATCTGTGATCCACATTCAAATGTTCCTTGGAGACATTTTTTTTTTTTTTATCATTTTGTAATTGTGATACTTCTTATAGAGGGTCCTAGGGAAGGGGCCTGAAGATACAGGGAATCCCCAGGCCAGATAAGACCTGTGAGAAAGTCACAAGGGCTTTAGTACTCACCAGCAACCAAACTGTTATGCAATCAGACACCCAGAGCAGAAACCTCTTTACCCTAAGTGACCCTCTAAGCCACTTAGCATCATGTATAAATATTTCCCCACTGTTTTCTAGCCAGGTTGTACCAAAAAGGCTGTTTGGAAGTAGGGGTATTGAGTGTTAATGAAGGGGTGAAGCAGCACTTCTGAGTAGATCCCCAGCATAAACTTCAGGTCACAACCTTGCGGTTGTGGTATTGCGATTTGAGTCATCAGCCAGGTAGCCCCTGCACACTTTGCTAGGGAACACAATGCTCATCCCCATGGGTTAAAAGCTGCCTGGCTTCCAGATCATGGTGAGGTGAGCAGAGCACAGGCCTCTTATGCATCCCACAGACCTACCAGCATACTAATGCTGCAAAGAATAAGAGTGAGAGATTAAGCCACAGCTGGGGTAGACTTCTTTAGGCAGGAGTTCAAAAGGTGATGTACAAAGCATGTTTAGTTCAGCAGTGGTGAATCCGATACTTAGTTTTAGCTGAAGCTTGATGATACGTGAACTTGAAAATTTATTAGCTGTAGTCAGAAAGCAAGTCTTCCATGCGACTGAAATCTCTGGCATACTTTAAAGACAACAGCTGCTTTATTAATTTAGTCAATCTATGTGGATTTTGGTCACACAGTCCTCTAGATGATCTTAAAACTAGATGCACAAGATAAGGAATGATTACAGTGATCATTATTTTTAACTTTTAAAACACATTTGTTTATCGTGAGCCAGATGTACGCTTGAGGCTTCTGTACTGAGTGCTTAACTGCTCCTGAGAAAGGACCACCCCACCTCCGCCCGCCACACCCACACTTCAGTATTAATAAAGCCATAGTCTGAAAGATTTACAAATGAGTAGATAAGAAAGCGATGGGAGCTGGGGAGATGGCTCAGTGGTTAAGAGCACTTGCTCTTCTCAGAGGACCTGAGTTCATAACTACCTGTAACTCTAGCTCCAGGGACCCGGAGGCTTCGACTAGTCTCTGCAGGCACCTGCAGTAATGTGGCAATACACATAAATAAAAATAAATCCCTTTTTAAGTTCACTTTCAATTGAGAACACAAATTCTGCTTAGCAGTGATTGGATAAAAAGAGCCTATGATTAACTTGATAAAATAGTTAATAGAAATACATTTTGTAGTAGCAATTTTCATAAGGTTAAGAATGCACAAAAACAGTGAAGCTTTGTCCTCACAGAAAATCATTTACTTTATTGTTCTAAATTAATTCTTTAACCAGCTCTAGGAATGTTTTCTTTACCTTGAACCCAATACAGCATGACATCACAATGTTGTAAAGTTTCTTTATGGAGAACAGACCATAATAGGGTCAAATATTACCTGGTCTTCTAATGTAAACATTGCTCTGTGGGTTCTCTTTGCTCATTTGGGTTTTCTACCTAGCTCTTAGAGAATTGGGGTTCTATTCATGTCCTTTTTTGATTAAATTTCTTCTTTTTAAAGTGGAGTGACATTAATTTTTACTCATAGGGTTTGATATGGATTGAAATGTTCTCGTAGCTAAGATTATAGTATATCGTAAATTCTCCATTGATATCTGTGGGAGCAGATTAAGTCCTGAGTAAATGTGTGTTGTTGACATAAGCATGGCTATGTAAACTATCCCAATGCCCTAGATCCATGAGAATGGCAAGACCTTCTCCTGGTTCAAATAGGGATGTAGACAGTGTGTACAGAAAGTATCAACCATTGCTTCTTCACCCATGATGACTATAGCCTGATAATATTTACCTGTAGAGACCCCCTACCAAGGTGAGCTAACCTACGTCTTTGTTCATCTGTGTATAACAAGACTGTATCCTCATTCAGCTGTGTATAGTAAATGTACTAGGTTTCCAGGCTGCTGGTGCATCTCCATCAGAGTGCATGGCCCACCTAATCCCAGCTTTTCTGTAGGCATGTGTGTGTGTGTGTGTGTGTGTGTGTGTGTGTGTGTGTGTGTGTATGTGTATGTGTGTGATTTCTTCATTACTCATAACCCCAGCCAGTCTGAAGCCATGCAAGCCAAGGTGGTTACTATTAATGGTAATGTCTGTCTGTCTGTCTGTCTTGTCTGTCTTATATAGTAAGTGAGCAGAACAACTTCTACCTACCATAATGGTTAAGGAGAAAGGACATCCCCTACCTTGCACAGATATTCAGCATGAAAAGGCTAGCTGCAGGCTCTACCTGAACAATCAAGACTCCAGAAAAAGAAGAGCACCAAGTAGTCTTATTGGTCCCTAGCTCAGAGCCACAAATATTCCCTGGAACAGGCTGGCCTAAAAGTTCATTTATTATCTAAGACATTGATCTATGTAGAAATAATTCTAGTGAATATGAGTGGCAGAAAGGCTTCGGCCAGAGTCCATGCTCTGAAAACTATAAATTCCATGATCACCCAATAAGTGACAGACAATATCTAGGTCCCTAGAGATGTCTGCCCTGCAGATTTCTGAGCATCAAGAATGTGGGTTATTTTCAAGTTTCTTTGTAAACCTCAGCAGAATTATTCTGAAGTCAACTAGTAATTATTTTTTGTTTCGTTCATATACATTTATATTGTTTTAACATCATGTGCATATGTTCTTATGAGGGTATGTATGTGTGAGTGTAGGCACCCTCAGAAGACATTGTCTTCTTCCTTTCTCTTCTGTGGACAGGCTCCTTTAGGTATTTCCTGTAATCCTGGCTCATTGCTCACTAATCCTTTAGTTCATACTTAATTTTATTTCTCCATAAGTTCTCAAGTACAGTTTCACTGGATATGGTCATTTAGTGTATTAGGTTTTTCAGCACTGAGACCAAACGTCTGACAGACACAGTTTAAAGGAGAAAAATACTTCTTCTGGTTCATGGTTTCAGCTCATGCTCAGCTGTCCTTGCTTTTTCCTGGGTTGTGGTGAAATACAGCACCATTGCAAAAGGCTGTGGAGAGAAAGGAAGATATTTGCTGTTGTTTTATCTTAGGCACAGTGGCTGTGCTTTAATCTACTGTGACTTCAGCCAGCCAATGGCAATTCCATAGTTACAGGCCTGCTTCTCTGGCAGCAGCCTGGCTGCTCAGGCCACAGCCTGGCGGGAATTCTGTTCCTTCAGGCACTGGCTCTACCGCTGCTGTTGAAGGTAGCTTTAACAAAATCTCTCTTGTTCTATTTATAAATAAAACTCAAGACTTAAAGGCTGGGGTGAAAAACCTGCTAACTTAGAGAATAACTGAATAGCATCTAGCTAACCTCTCCTTGCTGGTGTCTCACAAAAAAGACCTGTCCTTATGCTCTACCAAAACAGAAAAAAGTAAAAAAATAAACAAACAAAACCCCAAAATCTAAAACCATAACAAACAAAAAACAAAACACAAAACAAAACAAACAAAAAACCCCCAAAAATCTTGCTTCTCGAAACTCTTTCCTAGTACTTCCAGTACATCTCTCATCTCTTCTGCATTCCCTCTGATGCCCTATGATTATTTCTGTCAACTAGTTACTAACTCAACCTCATGACCCAAGGTTAATTTTATTTAAGTAACACAAATGCAAACTTGAGGTTCACAGTGTGATCAAATATCCCCCAACAATTTGTCTCATAGGAACGAGGAGGGAAGGGTGGGGAGAGCAGAGAAATTACATATCCTTCCAAAGCATGACTCCAGTGATGCATTTCTTCCTCCTACATGGCCCCACCTCTTATTCTCCATTATTTCCCAGTAACGCTGACAAACGGTGAATCCAACATTGGAATAAGAATTGTTCAGGCCAGTCCCTTCATGATTCAATCATCTTCCCAGTTCTATCAGCTGACATCCAAGCTTTTAACACATGGACTTTTTGTGGGGACACTTCATATCCAAGCCAAAACATCTAGATTGTTAGTTATTATATTTCTGCTGAGAAATACATTGTTACTCCAAGTGGTTTGCCTTATAAGTAAGTGATCTTTCTTGCAGCTTTCAATATTCATTCTTGTTCTGTACTCTTAGAAGTTTAATGTAATATAGCATGGAAAGGTTTTTTTCTTTATTTCTTCCTCCTGGCTATGTCTATTTGGAGTTCTAAATGCATCCTTTACTCAGGTGTCTATACTATTCTCAAGACTTTGGTAAGCATTTAAAAAATTTGTTTTATTTAGTTTTTGAAATTTTTTATAGATGTACAAAATGTGTTTTAATTATATCCATTCAACATGGTCTCACTCCAATTCCCCTTAGTACCCCAAACTCTGCCTCCCTCTTTTTTTTTGTCATAAATAACTCCTTAGTAGAGTTAGTGGTACCCATGCTTGCATGAGCATGAGGCCATCCACTAAGGCATGGACAGTCTACCAGCAGTCATGTTCCCAAAGGAAAATGACTCTCAATAGTTCCTCTTCCAATGGTACCAGATATGAAATCCCTTTTGCAGAACAGGCCACATATTTGAACAGAAACTGCTTTGTTTCCTCTTTAGCATTCATGCTACATTTATACCACTGGATGACAAATCCTGCCAGGTAAGTCAGTATTACAGCATTCTGAGTATCCATTTCTGGGTACGATTATTAATGACTTTTCTCTTCCACCAGCCTGCATAGCACCTTCTGGCACTATGTAAGTTAGCCAGCAGGGAGAGAGTTTCCTGCTCAGCTCAGGGTTGATTTCTCCGTGTTCTGCATCCAAAGTGAATACTGGCTCTGGCAATAGAATCTTACCATCTAGTTATGGTGGGCAATGAAGTGCAATGGCAGTCGCCTGTGTTGTTTTGGGTGCCTCCGGGGACTCCCTGATCTCACACCAATAGAGAGGTATGACTGGCACTGAAAATTTCACTTAATGTCTTCTGATAGCATCATTGTCCAATCATGCAGGACACTTCGGTTCACACTATTTTTCAATTAGCTTAAAAACCAATGAATTTTCGGTCCCATGCAGGTTGCTTCTTTGTACATTCCCAATTTGTGGGGGGACCATCCCTCACCCCCACATTTCCCCAGAGTGTTCTTGAGTAGGAGCAGCAGGAAATAATAGTTATAAGGATAGAGGGGACAGAAACAGATAGAAATACAGGATAGCCTCGAGAGGGCCTGGATCCTAATCCATCGGGTCTTCCACTGTCTCTGCCCTAGGGTATTTAAAGGAATGCCAAAGGGTAGAGCAAAAGACTTCCCTCCCCACAGCACAGCCAAGTGCAGACCATTTCAGACACCTGCCCTCAGGCCCGTGGTCCAATCATCCTCTCTATACACACCTGCTGGTTAAAGCTGCTAGGAAACCTAGAAATGGGCTCCAATATCAATTTTGGTTAACCTACCTCTTACGCCCTGACTTGGAGAATTCTTTTGGCATTATTTCACTGGTTAAGTTTTATCTTCCTTTAGCCCAAACCTCTATTTCTTTATTTAGACCTATTATTATTACTATTAAAGTTGGTATCTTAATTGCACCATAGAGTTCTTGTAAGCTTTGAGTGCATTTTTTAATTTTAATTTTATTTTATTTCCTTTCCTTTATTCAGTTCTACATATCAGCCACGGATTCCCTTGTTCTCCCCACTCCTGCCCCCATCCCCTGCCCCCAGCCCATCCCCTATTCTCACCTCCTCAAGGGCAAAGCCTCCCCCGAGGACTGAGATCAACCTGGTAGACTCAGTCCAGGTAGGTCCAGTCCCCTCTTCCCAGACTGAGCCAAGTGACCCTGCATAAGCCCAGGTTTCAAACAGCCAACTCAAGCATTGAGCACAGGAGCCAGTACCACTGCCTAGTTGCCTCCCAAACAGATCAAGCCAATCAACTGTCTCACCTGTTCAGAGGGCCTGATCCAGTTGGGGGCCCCTCAGCCTTTGGTTCGTAGTTCATGTGTTTCCATTCGTTTGGCTATTTGTCCCTGTGCTTTATCCAACCTTGGTTTCAGCAATTCTCGATCATACAAACCCTCCTCTTTCTTGCTAATTAGACTCCCGGAACTCTACCTGGGGCCTAGCCTTGGATCTCTGCATCCAGATCCCTCAGTCGTTGGATAGGGTTTCTAGCACGACTATTAGGGTGGTTGGCCATCCCATCCCCAGAGTAGGTCAGTTTGGGCTGTCTCTCGACCATTGCCAGCAGTCTATTGTGGGGGTATCTTTGTGGATTTCTGTGGGCCTCTCTAGCACTTTGTTTCTTCCTTTTCTCATGTGGTCTTCACTTACCATGGTCTCCTATTTCTTGTTCTCCCTCTCTGTTCTTGATTCAGCTGGGATCTCCCGCTCCCACAGGCTCTCTTTCCCTCGACCCTCACCCTTCATTACTCCCACTCATGTCCAGGCTCTTCATGTAGATCTCAGCCATTTCTCTGTCATTGGGTGATCCCCGTGTCTTTCTTGGGGTCCTGTTTTCCAGGTAGCCTCCCTGGTAATGTGAGTAGCAGTCCAGTCATCCTTGTTCCACATCTAGTATTCTCCTATGAGTGAGTACATACCATATTTGTCTTTCTGAGTCTGGATTACCTCACTCAGGATGATTTTTTCTACATCCATCCATTTGCCTGCAAACCTCATGATGTCATTGTTTTTCTCTGCTGAATAGTATTCCATTGTGTATATGTGCCACAATTTATTTATCCATTCTTTAGTTGAAGGGCATCTAGGTTGTTTCCAGGTTTTGGCTATTACAAACAATGCTGATATGAATATAGCTGAGCTCTTGTGGTATGATTGAGCATTCCTTGGGTATATGCCCAAGAGTGGTATAGCTGGATCTTGGGGGAGATTGATTCCCAGTTTTCTAAGAAAGTGCCATATTGATTTCCAAAGTGGTTGTACAAGCTTGCATTCCCACCAGCAGTGGAGGAGAGTTCCCCTAGCTCCACATCCTCTCCAGCATAAGGTGTCTTCAGTGTTTTTGATCTTAGCCATTCTGATAGGCATAAGGTGGTATCTCAGAGTTGTTTTGATTTGCATTTCCCTGATGATTAGGGATGCTGAGCAATTCCCTAAATGTCTTTCAGCCATTTGAGTTTCCTCTGTTGAGAATTCTCTGTTTAGTTCTATAGCCCATTTCTTAATTGGACTGTTGGTTGTTTTGATGTCTAATTTCTTGAGTTCCTTATATATTCTGGATATCAGTCCTCTGTCAGATGTGGGGTTGGTGAAGACCTTTTTCCATTCTGTAGGCTGTCGCTTTGCCTTGTTGACCATATCCTTTGCTCTACAAAAGCTTCTCAGTTTTAAGAGGTCCCATTGATTGATTGTTTCTCTCAGTGTCTGTGCTACTGGTGTTATATTTAGGAAGTGATCTTCTATGCCAATGCGTTAAAGACTACTACCTACTTTCTCTTCTCGCAGGTTCAGAGTAGCTGGATTTATGTTGAGGTCCTTGATCCACTTGGACTTAAGTTTTGTTCACGGTGACAGATATGGATCTATTTGCAGACTTCTACACGTTGATATCCAGTTATGCCAGCACCATTTGTTGAAGATGCTTTCTTTTTTCCATTGTACACTTTTGGCTTCTTTGTCAAAAATTATATGTTCATGGTGTGCGGATTAATGTCAGGGTCTTCAATTTGATTCCATTGGTCCACATGTCAGTTTTTATGCCAATACCAAGCTGTTTTTATTACTGTAGCTCTAGAGTAGAGCTTGAAGTCAGGGATCATGATGACTCCAGAGGTTGTTTTATTGTACAGGATTCTTTTGGCTATCCTGGGTTTTTTGTTTTTCCATATGAAGTTGAGTATTATTCTTTCCAGGTCTGTGAAGAATTGTGTTGGGATTTTGATGGGGATTGCATTGAACCTGTAGATTGCTTTTGATAAAATTGCCATTTTTACTATGTTAGTCCTCCCTATCCATGAGCATGGGAGATCTTTCCATTTTCTGACATCTTCTTCAATTTCTTTTTTTCAGGAACTTAAAGTTCTTGTCATATAGGTCCTTCACTTGCTTGGTTAGTGTTACCCCAAGGTATTTTATGTCATTTGTGGCTATTGTAAAGGGTGATGTATCTCTGATTTCCTTCTCAGCTTCTTTGTCCATTGTATATAGGAGGGCTACTGATTTTTTTGAGTTGATCTTGTATCCTGCTATGTTGCTGAGGGTGTTTATAAGCTGTATCAGTTCCTTGGTGGAATCTTTGGGGTCACTCAAGTATACTATCATGTCATCTGCAAATAGGGAAAGCTTGACTTCTTCCTTTCCAATTTGTATTCCCTTAATCTCCTTATGTTGTCTTATTGCTTTGGCTAGAACTTCAAGTACTATATTGAATAAGTATGGGGAGAGTGGACAGCCTTGCCTTGTTCCTGATTTTAGTGGAATTGCTTTGAGTTTCTCTCCATTTAATTTGATGTTGGCTGTTGGCTTGCTGTAAATTGCCTTTATTTTGTTTAGGTATGTTCCCTGTATTCCTGATTGCTCCAAGACCTTTATCATGAAGGGGTGTTGGATTTTGTCAAATGCCTTTTCTGCATCTAGTGAGATGATCATGTGGTTTTTTTCTTTGAGTTTGTTTATATGGTGTATTACATTGATGGACTTTCGTATGTTGAACCACCCTTGCATCCCTGGGATGAAGCCTACTTGATCATGGTGGATAATTGTTCTGATGTGTTCTTGGAGTCTGTTTGCCAGTATTTTATTGAGTATTTTTGCATCAATGTTCATGAGGGAGATCGGTCTGTAGTTCTCTTTCTTTGTTGCATCCTTGTTTGGTTTAGGAATCAGGGTAATTGTAGCCTCATAGAAGGAGTTTGGTAATGTTCCTTCTGTTTCTATTACGTGGAACAATTTAGAGAATATTGGTATTAACTCTTCTTTGAAGATCTGGTAGAATTCTGCTCTGAAACCATCTGATCCTGGGCTTTTTTTGCTTGGGAAACTTTTAATGTCTGTTTCTATTTCCTTAGGGGTTATTGGACAACTTAAATAGTTTATCTGGTCTTGATTTAACTTAGGTATATGGTACCTATCCAGAAAACTGTCCATTTCTTTTAGGTTTTCCAGTTTTGTGGAGTAGAGGTTTTTGAAGTATGACCTGATGATTCTCTGGATTTCCTCAATGTCTGTTGTTATGTCCCCCTTTTCATTTCTGATTTTGTTGATTTGGATTCTCTCTCTCTGTGTCTTTTGGTTAGTTTGGATAAGAGCTTGTCTATCTTTTTGATTTTCTCAAAGAACCAACTCTTTGTTTCATTAATTTTTTGTATTGTTCTCTTTGTTTCTATTTTATTGATTTCACCTCTCACTTTGATAATTTCCTGGTGTCTATTCTTCCTGGGAGACTTTGCTTCTTGTTCTAGAGCTTTCAGGTGTGCTTTTCAGTCACTAGTGTGAGATTTCTCCAACTTCTTTATGTGGGCATTTAGTGCTATGAATTTCCCTCTTAGCACTGCTTTCATAGTGTTCCATAAGTTTTGATATGTGGTTTCTTCATTTTCATTGATCTCTAGGAAGTCTTTAATTTCTTCCTTTATTTTTTCCTTAACCCATTGGTGATTCAGTTGAGCATTATTCAGTTTCCATGAGATTGTAGGTTTTCTGTAGTTTTTGTTGTTGTTGAAATCTAACTTTAAACTATGGTGGTCTGGTAGAACACAGGAGGTTATTCCAATTGTTTTGTATCTGTTGAGATCTGCTTTGTGGCCAAGTATGTGGTCGATTTTAGAGAAGGTTCCATGGGGTGCTGAAGGTATATTCTTTTTTGTTAGGATGGAATGTTCTGTAGATATCTATTAGGTCCATTTGGGTCATAACGTCAGTTAAGTGCTTTATTTCTCTGTTAAGTTTTGATTTGGGAGATCTGTCCAGTGGTGAAAGTGGGGTGTTGAGATCTCCCACTATTAATGTGTGGGTTTTTATATGTGGTTTAAGCTTTAGTAATGTTTCTTTTACATAAGTGGGTGCCCTTGTATTTGGGGCATAAATGTTCAGAATTGAAACTTCATCTTGGTGGATCTTTCCTATGATGAGTATGTAATGCCCTTCTTAATCTCTTTTGATTGATTTTAGTTTAAAGTCTATTTTGCTGGATATCAGGATGACTACACCCACTTGTTTCTTAAGACTGTTTGATTGGAAAGTCTTTCTCCAGCCTTTTATTCTTAGGTAGTGTCTATCTTTGAATTTGAGATGTGTTTCTTGTATGCAGCAGAAAGATGGGTCCTGCTTTTGTATCCATTCTGTAAGCCTATGTCTTTTTATAGGTGAATTAAGTCCATTGATATTAAGGGATATTAAAGACCAGTGATTGTTCATCCCTGTTATTTTTTGGTGGTAGTGTGTGTGTACTTCTCGTCTTTGGGGTTTACTGCTGTGGCTTTATCTATTGCCTGTGTTTTCAAGGGTGTATCTGACTTCCTTAGGTTGGAATTTTCCTTCTAGTGCTTTCTGTAGGGCTGGGTTTATGGATAAGTATTGTTTTAATCTGGCTTTGTCTTGGAATGTCTTGTTCATTCTGTCTATGATGATTGAAAGTTTTGCTGGGTATATTAGTCTGGGCTGGCATCCATGGTCTCTTAGTGTCTGCATTACATCTTTCCAGGTCCTTCTGGCTTTCAAAGTCTCCATTGAGAAATCGGGTGTTATTCTGATGGGTTTGCCTTTATAAGTCACTTGGCCTTTTTCCTTTGCTGCTCTTAATAGTCTTTCTTTATTCTGTATGTTTAGTTGTTTAATTATTATGTGGCAAGGGGACTTTTTTTGGGGGGTCTAATCTGTTTGCTGTTCTATAGGCTTCTTGTATCTTCATAGGCATTTCCTTCTTTAAGTTGGGAAAGTTTTCTTCTATGATCTTGTTGAATATATTTTCTGTGCCTTTGAGTTGGTATTCTTCTCCTTCTTCTATCCCTATTATTCATAGGTTTGGTCTTTTCATGGTGTCCCAAATTTCTTGGACATTTTGGTTCATGACTTTGTTGGCTTTAGTATTTTCTTTGACTCATGAATCTATTTCTTCTACTGTATCTTCAACGCCAGAGATCCTCTCTTCCATCTCTTGCATTCTGTTGGTTATACTTGCATCTGAAGTTCTTGATTGTTTACTCAGATTTTCTATTTCCAGCATTCCCTCTGTTTGTGTCTTCTTCATTTTTTTCTATTTCTTTTTTCAGGTCTTGCACTGTTTCCTTCATTTGTTTCATTGCTTTTTCATGATTTTCTTTCAGTACTTTATTGTTTTCTTCCAGGACTTTATTGTTTTCTTCTAATTCGTTTGCCCTTTCTTCTAGTTGTTTATAGCATTCTTCCCATTTTTTTTTGTCTTTTCCTCTACACAAGTCTCTACCTTCTTCATGATGTTATTCATAAGACTGTTTTCTTCTGCTTCTTCCAATTTTTGATGTTCAGGTCTAGATGTTGGAGGAGGGCTAGGTTCTGGTGATGCTGTATTGCTCTTCATTTTGTTGTATGTACTTCTCCCTTGACGTCTGCCCATCTCCTTGTGGTTCGTTTTTCTCTTATCAGCGCACTTGGTTCAGACAGTGCTGACAGATTCAGGAAGTCACTCTCTCTTGTCCAGATGGTAGCTCTCTGGTCCAAATGGAACTCCGGGGCAGGATGGGAGCTCTCTCTGGTCCAGAAAGGAAGTCTGGGGCAGGATGGGAACTGGGGCCGGTCTCTAAGTCTCAGGAAGTGGCTGGGGTCTCCGGCAGATGGGCGTGGGGACAGGGCGTGGAGATTGCAGGGTCTGCCGGGAGTCTTGGAGAAGGGGATCCTTCCCAGTCCAGAAGGGAAGTCCGGGCGCATTTTTAAATTTTAATTGAACCTAATTAATATATAAATGTGATAATTCATCAGAATTGCTTTCTATCTGGGAATTCTTTCTTCACCTCAAATTAATTTATTG
The DNA here is from genome assembly GCF_049852395.1 of Peromyscus maniculatus bairdii. Classification (NCBI taxonomy): domain Eukaryota; kingdom Metazoa; phylum Chordata; class Mammalia; order Rodentia; family Cricetidae; genus Peromyscus; species Peromyscus maniculatus. The sequence continues at coordinate 76,315,782 of NC_134858.1, forward strand.
GTGAAGCTTTCTATTGATGTTTTTACTTGATTTATTGAACTTTTATTTTCCAAGACATGTCTTTTTTTTTTTTTTTTTTTTTTTTTTACAAAGCTCAGTCTCTTTATTGAATTTCTCATTTGTGTCCTCCAGGGTCTCCCTTATTTCCTTCAGCTGTTTTTCTCTGTTCCTTTGGAATCATTTGTCCTTTTAAAAACCATTAGTTTTGATTCATAACCTGGCATTTCATTGATTTGAGTGTGTTTGGAGTCAATTATTAGAGAATTACATACTTCTCTTGTTTTTTTATTTTCATATTTCTTCTATTTTAGGTTGAGATTAGGACATCTGATGGGTTGGGTGTCTCTTTTAAGTGGGGGATATCTTTATGGGGATGCCTTCTTTTGGTGATGTCCTCCCAGATGCTGGTTTATAGTATAGCTTTCATTCCAATTAGACTGTGTGCTATAGTTCCCCTGTGGCTTCATAGACTGTGGTTGGTAGGTTTGATTCTATCACATCAGAATGTTAGCTCCCTGTTCTTTTATGTAATCACATGTGTGGGATTCCTTTGGCAGTGCAGGCAGTTATGAAGTTGACAGTGGGGTATATAAGATGTATTCTCTATTGTATTGTTACTTTTTAAGACCTTCCAGTGCTGTGTGGTATGAAAGAGTGTGGGAACAGCTTATGCAAAGGCCCTCTGTGCAGGGGGTAACTGCTATAGTAGTTGTTGCTAAGTGCATGGAAGTCCAGTAGTGAGTTTTTAGACCCTCTCTACTACCTACAACTGACTGGTGAGGGCTCATAAGCTGTGAGATTTTTGTCTCTTCTATTCGTGTGTGTGTGTGTGTGTGTGTGTGTGTGTGTGTGTGTGCAGGTGCACATGTGTGTGTTTATACATGTGGAATCCAAAGGTCAACCTTGGATGCCATTCCTTAGAAGCCATCTACCTTATATTTTGAGACAGAGCCATTGGCTGGAACTTGGTACTTATCAATGAGGCTGGCCAGTGAGCCCTGGGGACTCACTTGTCTCTATATTCTCAGCACCGGGATTACAAGTGCAAACTATCATGGCTAGAGTTTGACATATATCTTAATGGATCGAACTAAGGTTCTTGTAAATGTGTGATAAGGACTTTGATGACTGGGCTTTTTCTCAGCTCTTCCCTTCCTTATTGTTCTTTGCTGAGGCATCTATCCTAAGTCTGATTAGGACTGGGTCATGGATGGAATAAGGAGCTGTTTCTTTTAGCTGGGCTACAGATCTGCCTTAGTGGCAAAGTACTCACCTTATATCCTTAAAGTTCTGAACTTGATTCTCCATACTTTCTTGAGAGAATAACCAACATTAACATCAGCAAACTAGAAGTTGATGTAAAACAAACAAACAACAATGTTAAAATGGTGTCACTGGGCTGGGGATATGACCTCATGGTAGAGCCATTGCCTAGCATATGTAAAGCCCTGAATTTGATTCCCATTGTAAAAAAACAAATAAAACCTAGCACTACCACAGCGGTTCTCAACCTTCCTAATGCTGCGATCTTTTAATACAGCTCCTCGTGTTGTGGTGACCCCCAACCATAAAATTATTTTGTTGCTACTTCATAACTGTAATTTTGCTACTCTTATGAATCTTAATGTAAATATCTGTGTTTTCCAATTGTCTTAGGTGACCCCTGTGAAAAGGTCATTTGACTCCCCAAAGGGGTTATGACCCACAGGTTGAGAAAAACCTATCTACAACAATAACTTGGAGAAGAATGGGAGATACTATGTATAATGAACCAAAGAGATGCACATTAATAAAGTAAAATTAATATTTTTAAAGGGAAAATTATGCGAGAAGATCCATATATAGAGTTAAGATAGATGCCACTAAATAGATAAAAAAATAAGAACAGAATGAAATGAAAAGTAAAAATTCCCCCTGGTGAAATATTTGAGATGGAGGCACAGGCTCTTTGTGTGGAAGCTTCTGTCAGTAGTGATGCTATGTGCCAGGGGTGTGGGAGGCAGAGGACTTCAGGTGCTGTGGCCACATGTGTACCCTTTCAGTTCCACTACAACAAGTCAATCAGAAAAGACAGAGTGTGGCGGAGTGTCACTCATTTTGCTTATTAGTAGAGCCTAAGACAATGTCCACTGCCAAGCTGCCTTCATACTAATGACAGCTTCGTATGCACATGGGGATGGGGAAATACTTCCACTCTAACTGAGAGTATATGCCCTTTGGATGGATGTAACTTTACTCCTGAGCCCCTCTGTTAGCCCATCAGTGGGTGTGGCAAATATCCAAGCCTCAACAGCAGCTACCACTGTGTGCCTTCTCACAGAAGGTTGTTATAGAATGGAGGAGGGAAGCCATTCTACAATGCAGTCTGAGCTGGGGGAGGAGAAGTGAATACATACAGAGCTGATATCTCTTCTCTTCATTGTCAAACTACACATTCAGCAAAGTAGCAGGATACAACTTTAACACACAAATGAGTGGCCTTCCTGCACACAAATGACAAACACTGAGTGAGGGATCAAGAAAACAGTATCATTCATAGTAACCCCAGTCATGTCTTTGAATGAACCTAGCCAGTAAGTGCAAGACTTGTACAATGAAAACTTTAAGATACTGAAAGAAGAAACTGAAGAAGATAGCAGAAGCAGGAAAGACGTCCCATGTGCATGGATTGGCTGCATTAATATTATGAAAATATCTACACTACCACAACCAACCTATAGAGTCAACTCAATCTCCATAAAATTTCCAACACAATTCATTACAGAAATTGGAAAAAAAATCTCAAGACTTATACAGAAACAAACAAACAAACAAACAAACAAACAAGCAAACAAACAAACCAACCCAGGATAACTAAAAGAACCCTGAACAATGAGAGAAAAAAAAAGAAACAAGAAACTGCTAGAGGTGTCACTATCCCTGACTTCAAGTTAACTACAGAGCTGCAGTAGTGGCAACAGCATGGTACTGGTATAAAAACAGACCCATTAATCAATGATACAGAATTGAATACCCACTATAGAGACCCCAACTCATTCAGCCACCTCATTTTGACAAGGCTAATCATATGCATTGGAGAAAAGACAGTTATCTTCAGCAAATGAAGCTGGAATGGAAGTAGGTCCATATCCATCACCCTGCACAAAACTCAACTCCAAATGGACCAAAGACCTCAACATAAGACTGGAAACCCCAATTCTGATAGAGAATAAAGCAGAGAATACACTTGAGCTCATTGGCAAAGGAAAGGACTTTCTTAAAAGGACTTTGATTAAACATTAATACTAACAATTAAAAAAATGAAACAAAAAGCCTCTATACAGCAAAAAGCACCATCATTTGAGTGAAGAGGCAGCCTACAGAGTGAGAATAGACTTTACTGATTATACATCTGACAGAGGGCTCATATCTAGAATATATGAAGAATTAAAAAGCTGAAAATCAAGAAAACAACCCAATTAAGAAGTGGGGCAAGAAACTAAATGGGGTTCTTAAAAGATAACTTATAAATGGCTGAGAAGCATTTAAACTGAAGTGCAGTGGTAGAGCATGAGACTCTTAATCTCAGAGTCATGGGGTTGTGCCCCATGTTGGGCACCAGATATAATGAGAAATCCACGGAGTCTACTTAAAGGGCAAAAAATTTTATTAGGAGATAAAGACTCACTACTGCATGGGTGATTTATCATAAGGTCCTGGAAAGCCAAATTACTGTCCCACACTGTTTTTCCTCCTAGTCTGTCTCAGTATCCAAACTCATGAGAGAGAGAAAAGTGAAGCATATGTTCATTTCAGGTCTTAAGGGTCGCTGAGAGGCCATGCCCCAGGGGCATGTACTTCAAGGTCATAGGCAGATAGAACAGTAACCTGCTGCATCTCTAGGGGCAGTCCCTCAAGGTCATGGACAGAACAGCTATTCACTACACTGAAGCATCTTCTTTGGTCAGTGATGCTGAGAGGCTGCAGCCTCTTGGTGACAGACACCAGGGGCTCTGATCTTGAAGGAAGGCCAGGTCTATAGGACCCTTCTTTGAGGGCTTCCAGCTGTGGTACTGTGTGAATCTGCTAAGAATGGAGGCTCTCTCCTCCATTCTGGCTCACTATGAAGATTCCAGGTCTTCCATTTGGTTAGACCACAGCTTTGCCTGTTGCCAAAGTCTGTGATTGTAAAGACAGCTCAGGCTGCCTTCCTCTCTTCCTTTTTCTCCTTCCCATTGTGGGAAAGCCATCCTTCCCTGTACTGTATTCTGGGGCTTTCTGATTATTTTATAGTTAAAAAAACCTACTGTTTTGGGTTTCATGTGGTTGCTAACTATACTGTCTCTATATCCAGGCTCACAGAGACAAGAGAAATGCTGAGTATCTCTAGTCTACCTTTGCCTACCAGTTCTCCTCTGTGTCAGCCAGCTTACATCACTGTGACGAGATTACCTGTATAAAACAACTCCAAAGGAGGAAAAGGTTATTTTGTCTCATAGATTCAGAGCTCTTGTGTCTTGGTCACTTTACTCCATGTTTCTGGGCCTGTAATGGCATTTGTCATAATCTCTCATGACAAATGTGTTGACTTGGTAGCAGATGGCATGGCAGAGCAAGGCTCCCAACATCGTGGTAACCTGAAAGAAGAGGGAGGCATGGAGAGAGAGGGAGGAGGGGGAGAAGGAAAGCAAGGAAGGGAGGGGAAGTGAAGAGGAAGAGAGGAGGGGAGAGAGGAAGAGGTGTTGACAAGATATGTCCTTTAAATTTATATGACTAGCAACCTGCTTCCTCTAATCAGGCCCCATGTCCTTAACAGCCCATTCAGCTGTAAGCTCAACGTGGATTACTTCACTGGCAAGTTCATGATCTGATCACTTCTCAGTAACAGCACCAGCTGGGAAACAAGCCTTCAACACATGAGCCTTTTTAGAGGACACTTCCTATCCAAACCTGACAACCCTCATATTTCAAGTCATCTCAAGAGTAGCAACACTCCCTCATCTCCAGTTTACTCATAGAAATCTCATCTGTTTCCCCTTCCCAAGGTGATCCATGAATCCCTCTTAGGATCCTCCTTTCCTAGCTTCTCTGGAGCTGTGGGCTGTAGTCTGGTTATCCTTTGATTTACATCTAGTATCCACTTATGAGTGAGTACAAACCATGTTTGTCCTTATGAGTCTGGGTTACCTCACTCAGAATGATATTTTCTAGATCTATCCATTTGCCTGCAAATTTCATGATGTCATTGTTTTTTACTGTCGAGTAGTACTCCACTGTGTAAATGTACCACATTTTCTTTATCCATTCTTCGGCTGAGGGACATCTAGTTGTTACTAGGTTCTTGCTATTACGAACAATGCTGCTATGAACATAGTTGAGCAAGTGTCCTTGTGGTATGATTGAGCATCCCTTGGGTATATGCCCAAGAGTGGAGTCACTGGGTCTTGAGGTAGATTGATTCCCAATTTTCTGAGAAGTCGCCATACTGATTTCCAAAGTGGCTGTACAAGTCTGCACTCCAATCAATAGTGGAGGGTGTTCCCCTTGCTTCACATCCTCTGGTGCATGAACTGATTTTCTGGAGTCCATTACATATGGTGGAATGCCCTGCTCACCCTTGATGCAGGGGGGGGAGGGGCTTGGTCCTGTCTCAACTGAATATACCAGGCTCTGCTGACTCCCCATGGGAAGCCTTACCCTTTTGGAGAAGGAGATGGGGGATGGGTCAGGAAGAGGAGACTCAGGATGGGGGAAAGCAAGGGATCTGTGGTTAGTATGTAAAATGAATAAAATTTTTTTAAATAAAAAAGATAAGAAATATGATAACATAATACAAAGCAACGGACATGGTATAGTAATAGTGTTGTGTTATTTAGGGAATAATGCGTTCACCAAACATGGAATTTTTAGTAATGTTTTTTATTCAATGTTGATTAAATCTTTGTATATATAGCCCACAGCTATGAATCCTGGAGAGGCAGAGGTACGACTATACAGGGTCAGGAGTTCAACAAAAATATAAGGGCAGGCTTCAACAAAAAATTAAAATCTAACTATTAGAAACAATATTAAAAATCCCAATGGTTTTGACTTAATAAAAGTTTGACATCCTTTAAACAACTGGACATATCAGTGTTAATTGATTAAAAATCAGCCAGTTCTATAGGAGTTTGTCAGAAGTAACTTCCCCTTTAAGGCTTGTTTGGATGAAGAACTTCTGTATCTTCCTGATTTTAATGATCATTCTCTCTCTCTCTCTCTCTCTCTCTCTCTCTCTCTCTCTCTCTCTCTCTCTCTCATAGCTCAGGCTTTAATTCACTATGTAGCTCAGTGGCCAAGAACACTTGATTGAAAGCAAGACTATTAGAGTTCAAACCTCAGCACCCACGTAGTAAAAGATGGCTAGAAATACCTATAACCCCAGCACTGGGGACCAGAGTCAGGTAACTGTATGCCTGTAACCCCAACATTGGAGACCAGAGACAGGTAAGCCAGCTTAGTCAAAATGACAAGCTTAAGCTTCATTGAGAGACCCTGTCTCAAAAAATAAGGTGCAGCACAATAGAAGTAGATACCCAACATCCTCCTCAGCCTCTGCCTGGCTAGGTTATGAGTATACTTCTCCACATACATGTGTGTTGTGCGCCCCCCCACTTCCTGATCCTTCTGTCCCCACCTCCTGTATTTTGCTATTCCAAGTGTATGCTACCATGCTGTTTTTTTTTCTGGAGTTTTCTATTCAGGGAAACATAAGGATATGTTGGATATGTTTTCCGTGCTACAGAAATGGTTCCATATTATAAGAAAACCAGGAAGACTAGAGATTTAAAAACCTCTAGTGCAGTTATGAGTTAGTTTCCACTCCAGCCTCTGGAGTCTTCAAAGAGGAAAGGCAAAAGACAGCACCATGGAATGAGCTAAACATAGCTTAGTGTGTGAAGGGTCTTGAGAATAAGTAACCACAATCTTTCCCAAATCATAAGGCATTTTATAAGGCATTTAAAAAATCCGGATGGATGGAAGAGCACACGCAATATAAACCAGCTATTGCCACAAGCTGGCTTCCAAAAGCATCTCCCTAATCATTAAACCCTCAAAAATGTGCAGGAATTCTTCTCCCACTTGTCAGTGCCACATCATGTTCCTTTAGTGGACTTGTTCATGCAGAGATAGTCTCTTTTCAAATTATGATTTTGATTTTATATAAATGCTACCAACTTGTGAATTCAAAATAAACAGTGGAAAGAATAGAAAGAGATTGCTGCCATCGCCTCAATTGTTTACACATGGGTGTGTAGGCAGGGGCATCTTCCTCATGATAGCAGGGACAAGCTTTTCTTTTCTTTTTCTTTTTTACATTTTTTATTAAGAATTTTTTTATTCATTCCACATACCAATCACAGATCCCCCCTCATCCCTCCTCCCACTCCCCCCAGCCTCTCCCCTCAGTCCACCCCTCCCCATGCCCTCCTCCAAAAAGGTATGGCCTCCCATGGGGAGTCAGAAAAGTCTGGCACATTCAGCTGAGGCAGGTCTGAGCCTCTCCCCCTGAATCTAGTTGTGCCACGTGTCCCACCATAGGCAATGGGCTCCAAAAAACCAGTTCATGCACCAGTGATAGATCCTATTCCCACTGTCAGGGGGCTCTCAAACAGACCAAGCTACACAACGGTCTCAGCGATGCAGAGGGCCCAGTCCAGTCCCATGCAGACTCCACAGCTGTAGGTCCAAAGTTCATGAGTTCCCACTGGCTTGATTTGGTTGTATCTGTAAGTTTCCCCATCATGATCCTGATGCCTTTTGCTCATAGAATCCCTCTTCCCTCTCTTTGACTGGGCTTCCAGAGCTCAGCTTGTTGCTTGGCTGTGGTTCTCTGTATATGTTTCCATCAGTTACTGGATGAAGGCTCTGTGATGACAGTTAGGGCATTCACCAATCTGATCACTGGGATAGGCCAACTCAGGCACCCTCTCTACCACTGCTAGTAGTCTAAGCTGGGTCATCCCTGTAGATTCCTGGGAACTTCCCTCTTACCAGGTTTCTCCCTATTGTCCATAATGTCTCCCACTCTGCCCCTGTCCAGCTCAACCATCCTATTCCCTCATGTTCCCATCCCCCATCCCCTACCCTCATTGGCCCCCCTCACTCCCATCTTGCTCAGGAGATCTAATTTATTTCCCTTTCCCAGAGTGATCCATGCATCCTTCTTAGGGTCCTCCTTGTTAGCTAGCTTCTCTGGAGTTGTGGGTTGTAGTCAAAGGCTTTTTCAGTATCTAATTAGATAATCATGTAGTTTTTTTTCTTTCAGTTTGTTTATATGATGTATTACATTGACAGATTTTCATATGTTGAGTCATCCATGCATCTCTTGGATGAAGCCTACTTGATCATGGTGGAATGATTTTTTGATGTGTTCTTGGATTCAGTTTGCTAGTATTTTTGCATCAATGTTCACGAGGGAGATTGGTCTATAATTCTCTTTCTTTGTTGCATCTTTGTGTGGTTTGGATATCTGGGTAACTGTAGCCTCATAAAAAGAGTTTGTCAGTGTTCCTTCTGTTTTGATTGTATGAAACAGTTTGAAGAGTATTGGTATTATCTCTTCTTTGAAATTCTGGTAGAATCCTGAGTTGAAACCACCTGGTCTTGGGCTTTTTTTTTTTGGTTGGGAGACTTTTAATGACTGTTTCTATTTCCTCGGGGGTTATACGTATATTTGTTTATCTGGTCTCGGTTTAATTTTGGTATGTGGTACTTATCTAGAAAATTGTTTCTTTTAGATTTTCCAATTTTGTGGAGTATAGGTTTTTGAAGTATGATCTGATAATTCTTTGGATCTCTTCATTGTCTGTTGTTATGTCTCCCTTGCCATTTCTGATTTTGTTAATTTGACATTTATCCATCTCTTCCTCCAATAGGTTCAAGAGGTGTCTGATCCTGAGGGAAATGCTCTTGGTCTATTCTGTGCTGGCTGTGTCTGTGTCTCAGGGGGCCACTCTTGGTCCAATTGGGCTCTTGGTCTAATCAGGGTTGGCAGATTCTGTGTCTCAGGGAGCTGCTCTTCATCCTATTAGAGCAATTGGTTCTCTTGGTCTAATCAGAGCTGGTGGATTCTGTGTCTCAGGGAGCCGCTGAGGTCACAGGGGGAGGGGTGGATTTGGGGCAGGGAGTGGGTCTTTAGATTGCAGGGTTTGGTCCGATGGTAGGTGTTGATGGGGATGCCTGCCCACAGGAGTCTTCTCATCTGGTCTGTATCTGGGGCAGCAATGAGTGGGGGCCTGTGTCCTAGAGACAGGACTCTCCGACTGGGAGAGGAGACACTCACTTCTTGGTCCAATCAGAGCAGGCAGATTCTGTCAGTGACAAACTTTTCAAAGGCAGTCCCTAAAATTGCTTCATCTCCAGAGCTTCGGTATCAGTCTGGAGTTTTGTAATAAAACTGGAAATAGAACTTCCCTATGATCCAGCTACACTACTCCTGTCTATGTACCCAGGGGAGTGTGTGTCCTACCACAGAGATGCTGACACATATCTATTCATTGCTGCTCTATTCACAACAGCAAAGAAGTAGGATCAACCTAGATGTCCATCAACAGACAAATGGGTGAGAAAAATATGGCACACATACACAATGGAATATTACTCAGCTATAAAGAAAAATGAAATCATGAATGTTGCAGGTAAATGGTAAATGAATGGAACTGAAAACATTACCAGAGTGTGAAATAACTCATATCCAGAAAGACAAATGCCACATGTTTTCCCTCATCCGTAGATCCCAGCTTCAATTTTTAAATTTTGTGTACTCAACATGGAGCACAAGTGGAAGCCAGAAAAGTAGAAAGGGGACTTTTGCAGCAGGAATGCTAAGGAAGTGGGGATTGTAGATTGTAGCTAATGTGAAAGTAGTGAAGTAGAATAATGGGGGTGGAAATGCTTAAGCAGGGAGGGACAGTGTGGAAGAGATAGAGGATGAAGGGGAGGACTAAGCCAAAGGAAGGGAGAATGATAAGACATATGGATACTTACTATCTCACAACCCAAACTAAAAACAAGACAAAAAACCAATGAGAGTGAATGATTAATTAGTACACATGAGAAAAGAAAGAGGGAGGGTGCAGAGAGTTAAAAGATGAATCCAGGATGGAGGGTAGTGGGATATGGATGGTGGTGGTAGTGACTGGCTTAACCAAAATTGTGGATATTTGAAAAGCTATATTGATATCCACTAGTTAGGAAACAAATTTTAAAACATAGCTAAAAGAAAAAAAGAGTTTGAATGTTATTACCCTCCATGACTAGACGAGGTTAGTCCTGGAAAATATGAGAATAAAAAGCCTTGTACTGTGGAATGATGCTCTGTACACTGTAAAGATTTGTCACTCCTATTGGTTTAATAAAACACTGATTGGCCAGTGGCCAGGCAGGACATGTAGGTGGGGTGACCAGATTAGGAGAAGGCTGGGAACAGGAAAAGCAGAGACAGAGTCGCCGGCCAGATGCAGGGAAAGTAAGATGAGAATATTGGACTGAGAAAAGGTACCAAGCCACATGACTAAACATAGACAAGAATAATGGGTTAATTTAACTGTAAGAGCTAGTTAGCTATAAGCCTGAACAATAGGCCAAACAGTTTATAATTAATATAAGCCTCTGTGTGTTTATTTGAGACTGAATGGCTGCAGGACCAGGCGGGACAGAAACATCCATCTACAGCCTTGGATACCTCTCTCTTTGAGTTCTTAGTCATGGAGACCTCAGTGGTCTCTGGAACAACACAGGCAATTGATTGCTCTTACCCTTGGTTACCCACCATAACTACATGGTAAGACCCTATTATTAAAGGTGCCACATACCTTGTCAGTGGGACATAAAGAAATCAACCTTAAACCAATCAGGAAACTTCTCTGATGTCTATCCTTCATAGTTCCAAAAAGGTACTATATAGGCTGTTAAGAGAAAAGACATCAGTGGTCTTAGTGTTGGACTGTGCATGTTGCAATACCGACCAGCCAGATATGATGTGCCCACTGGTACAATGGTCGCATGTCTGTTATGGAGCAACTAATCATTTCCTAATTAGATTCAAGGCTTGCTTCACAGGAGGGAATCACATGCCTGGTATCATAATCCTATGCAAAACCCAAGGTTAGAGAGGTCATATCTCTTAAAGTAGAAGCTGCTATTTATAGTTTGATAAATGGTCTTATGTCAAATTGCCTTCTAAATATATGTTTATATCCATAATCCCAAGCTGCTCTCAATCTTGGTCAGAGAAACTTCTTTTTACAGTGGGCAGCAGTCAATATGGAGATATATAACTGTTCAAAGTACTGAGAATAGGAAGCTGAATGTTCAGCCCTAAACAGGACATCTGTATTAAACTCCCCACCCCAGCAAAGGCTCAAGAAACATTGAGGAAGGGGAGGTGGAATGGAGTGCAATGAAATGTTGATTTTTGGATGTGATATGGCTTTTGTAATCATGATCTCACAGTAGCCATGATTACCCGAACAAAACCTCCAGAAGATCAAGCCAACCCAAGTCCTGGCAAAGGTGAGCTGAGTGATCTTTGTCAATCAAATATTTTAAAAATGGAGAAGATTAGTTTTTTTTTTTTTAGAAAAGTGAGTCCCATTTCAGAAGGAAATAAATTCAAGAAAAGAATATGAACACAGAAAAGCAAATATTTTCTTTGGAGTGTAAGTAAAGCTATTTAGTATATGCCTTGAAATTGGGGGCTTTGTGGGATTAAAACACCAATTTAATGGCTGCACCTTGCTATTTATATGTCTTTAAGCCACAGGTCTCAGGGTTATGCTCAGCTGAAGTCAAGGCAGCCTCTCCTGTTATGTAATACTGACTTTTATTACAGGAAGAAGTACAGTTCAGCAACTTTCCAAACCCCAGGTATAAGTCAGGACAAGGTAACTGCTGTGGTGAGTGGCTCCAAAGCTTTAATGGTTTGACACAGCACAAATTTTGTTCCTGTGTATGTCATGGTAAAATATTGGCTAGAGGGAGGGTGTACTGAAAGTGTAGTTCAAATGGCCACTGAGACCATGCTCATCGATCTACTAGGTCCCTTCACGCCAAGCTTTGGAGGCTTCTTTTGGATCCTTTTCCTCTTACTGCTCATTTGAGAAGAGAAAGGAGGTTTCTTATGGGCCAGGATTGGAGGTGGCTAGCAGTACTATACCAGATGCTTCAGTGGGTGGCCACATCACTCCATCCTGTGAAGGAGGCTGAGAAATGTCATCTTACCATCTGCCTGGGAAGGAAGTCAGACAGGATTTAACTTACACAGTCTCTGCCACACATTACTACATCAAATGGATAAATGTAAATGTTGTATAAAACATATTAGTAGCTATGAGAGCATTCAAAAAGACCATTTATAGTTAGATTGGTTATTCAGCCTCTGTCATCCATGAATGAATGATTGAAAAAATGCATTGTTTCCATTAGATGATGTTGATATTATTTCATCTGTATGAAAAAAAGATGTAGACAACAATCTATTATTTGTTTCATATGAACATTGTTTTTGTTTTGTGTCGCTCTGTAATAAATTGTTCTAATATGCAATTTAAAAGATCAAGAGTCATTATTCTCCCACAATGCAGTGCTTTGGGACTGGCATTGCTGGATGGTCCTAGGTCATCTTTACTGTGGTGCAGTCAGATGGTAGCTAGGTTTGTAACATCAGGATGCTAGGGCAGTGGGGGGCACAGAGAGTCCATACTGAGAGATGCTAGTCATGTACTTTTACCTCTTCGTGATTCCTGACACAGTCTGACTTCAAATAGGAACTCAGGGAGGTCATATGCTACAGTATGAGCTGAGGTCTTCAGGAGGTAGTTTTTGCCCTTGGTCCTCTGTTTTTTTTTTTTAATCTTGGACACATTTTCTATTTTCTGTATTGTATCAAGCAAGGGCATTATTAAGCTTTCCTCTTTTATGTCAGAAGGCTCCCTTTCCTATAGTCCAGTTTCCAATAACAAGTTTATTCTCTCTCTCTCTCTCTCTCTCTCTCTCTCTCTCTCTCTCTCTCTCTCTCTCTCTCTCTCTCTCTCTCTCTCTCTCCCCCTTCTCTCTTTATCTAGTTTTGGGGATTGTCTCTAGGGACATGCACATGCTGGGGAGGCCCTCTACCTATGGGAGTTTTCTTCCGTATTTCAGGCTGTTTCTTTGCTCTATTGATTGTTTCCTTTGTTGAGCACAAGCTGTTTAGTGTGACATAATATTGTGTCAATTAAAAAAATCCAGTATTATTGGAGACCTCACAGGAGTTATTGGAGATCTTTCAGGAAGTGTTTGTGCTTTCCAATATTTTGAAGTGTTTTCCCTATGTTTTTATAGTATTTTCAAGGTTATGAATCTTACATTAAAGCCTTAGATCCATTTTGAGTTGATACTTGTGCAAGATGAGAAATGGAGATCTGGTTTTGATTTTAAACATGGTGATACCCAGTTTTCTTGTCATCTTCTTTATTTGTTATTTATTTATTTATTTATTTATTTATTATGTGAAGAAGCTGTCTTTTTTTTTTTTTAATAAGTATATACTTTGGATACCTTTGTTGAGAGTTAGGTCCTTTATTTCATTCTATGGTCTTTGATGACAATCCCATGCTGTTTGTATTAATTTAGCCTTTGAGACCTATCTTTAAAAATTGTTATTGTACATGTATATTCACAGTGTGCGTGTGTGTGTGCTTGGTATGGTGGGGGTACGCCTTTAATACAAGTACTGCGGAGGGCACAGAGACAGGCAAATATCAATGAGTTTGAGGCCAGCCTGGTCTACATAATGAGATCTTGCTTCCAAAATGAAAACAAAATAATGTACATTGTGTATGTGTATAAAAATTTCAAAGAATAAAAGAAGTTATTAAAAATAACTCAGTAAAATGATCAATGCTATATCATTGAAAAAGGAGGAGGAAGCCAGGTGGTGGTGGTGGTGGTGGTGGTGGTGGTGGTGGTGGTGGTGGTGGTGGTGGTAGTAGTAGTAGTAGTAGTAGTAGTAGTAGTAGTAGTAGTGGCACACGCCTTTAATCCCAGCACTTGGGAGGTGGAGGCAGGTGGATCTCTGTGAGTTCGAGGCTAGCCTGGGCTATAGAGTGGGTTCCAGGAAACTCTCCAAAGCTACCCAGAGAAACCCTATCTCGAAAAACCAAAAAAAAAAAAAAAAAAAAAAAAGAAAGAAGAGGAAGAGGAGGATATTATTTTAAAGTCTGAATAGCTGAAAGACTTGAGAAGTTGAGGAATGATGTCTCTTAGGCTGGATGGATCCTTTCTATGCCCTCTTTTTTCCTTAGTTGAGTTTTGACTTGATGGTAGGAGAGAGACAGATGCATATTTGCAGTTGAAAATATAACAATGGATTTGAATTTACACTCACATTTAAAGGAGGAGGACAGAGAATGGAGTTAAAAATTCCACTGAGTTATAGACAAATTGATGTTATTGGGGATCAACCCAAAATGACACACTGAAAAAATTCTGGGTTTAAGAAGCTTCTACAGTCATTTCTTAAAATAAATCTCTTGGCACCTTATAGTCTTTCCAGAAAGGAATAATTGCCCGTGGTAGCTTTCGGGGGTGGGGGGGTGTGGGGGGGTGGGGAATAGAACACTCACACTCCAAAAAAAAAAAAACCAACCCAACCAAACAAACAAAAAACACTCACACAGACCCCTTGTCAACTGAAATCATTCCTTCAATATGAAGGTAACTATAGTGCCGGGTCAGTGGCCATTTTCCTCCTTGGCTGGATTTTAAGCTTGCATTTTAATATCTCTCTGCATAGAACAGGTGTGGGAATCTACCAGGGATAACAATAGTTGTGAGTGGCTTCCAGCCAGAGCAGAGTAAATCGATTTCAAAGGGAGCATGGAGGTCTTGGTGCCCATCATATTCCTTTCTGCCTCTGCTCAGAGTTATTCTTCCTAACTTCTCTGACACAGAGGAAGTATTTCTATACCAAGTAAAGCAAGCTGCAAAAGCTTGTGCCTGCTTAGAGGTGAACTCAGCTTTCTATCTGGGTGTCGTTACTGGGAGAGGAGTTGCATTTACTAGAGTGATTCTTTCCTTCCTCCCTCCTCCTGCCTCCACCTCTCTTTTTTAGATAGGTGGCTGGAATAGTCATCATCACCATCAGAACTACTGGAACAGTCTCACAAAGCACTTCACAACAAGCTAGAGTCTACAGAATGGAAACAAGAAGAGAGGATTTTAGCCTTTTAGCACATGTAAGAACTGACTTGTTGCTGCCAGTATTGAATGATAAGAAAGCTTTTTTTTTTTTTTTTTACACAGGATTTCTCTGTGTAGCTTTGGAGCCTGTCCTGGAGCTTGCTTTGTAGACCAGGCTGGCCTCAAACTCACAAAGATCCACCTACCTCTGCCTCCCAAGTGCTGGGATTAAAGGCTTGCACCACCACCGCCCGGCAGAAAGCTTTTTTAAGATACAAAATTTCACTTATGGGGTCATTGTTATAGCTGATAAATTTGGCATCCCAAGGAATTTAGAATTTACTAATTCTAAATTAAACTATAAATTAAACAGAAACTTAAAAAATGCATGGACTTACCAGGATGTATGTACGTATACACACACACACACACACACACACACACACACACACACACACACACACACACACAGTGGAAGCCATAGGAAGAGCTAGAGGGAGAAAGTGTGGGATAGAAATGATATAAATATAGTAATTTTGTATAAAAAGATCTCAAAAAAAGAAATGTCAAAAAATGATTTCATTAAGAAAACATTGCGTGTGTGATCTGACACCAGATGCCTGGACAGTGTGGCTTGTTCTTTGTTATGCTGCTTGGTTGACTCTCCTGTTCTGCTCAGTTGATTTATACCTTAAAACAGCCCTGTATTTTAGACCACAGACATATTTTGCACTTTTAGATTACTCACTAAAGGCACAAGTTATGCCATTTCCAGTAATAAATTTCAAAGAGGTCTTGAAAAGAATATAAAGCTATGGAATTTTGACCCCTTGATCACAAACTTGGAGGGTGAGTTTCTGGAAAGGTATGGATATCCACTCTGAGGATGCCTCTCCTTTTCTAGGATGTCAAAGGATGAACCACAGGATGAAAAATGAGAGATTTTCCATTTAGAGGTGGCTGTTTGAAAACAGGGGAATTGTAAAGAGAAGGATGTTGATTGTGACGATCTGGGCCTAGTTAGTAGAAAAGTTGGACTTTGGACTTTGGACTTAGGCCTCCCTCTTCATCTTGTCAAGGTGTTCCATGATTATGGCTTGATTTATGTCCTAGTGTATATAATTTTTTTACCCACCTTTTGGCAAGAATTCAGCTTATTTTAAGAGTTACTAATTTGAGACTGGGCACGGCTGTGCATGCTTGTAATCCCAGCACTTGGAAAGCAGAGACAGCATGATCATGAGTTCAAAGCTAGCTTGGCTACACACCAGGACTCTGTCTGACTCCCACCTTACTCTGTATGAGGAACTGGTTGGAAGTGGCAGTTTGGTAGTCATACAGGGTTGTTTTAAAGATCATCCATAGATCAGAGATCATCTATGAAGATACAGAGTTTGGCCCGTTTGATCTACAGTGCCTCTTCTCCATGAAATGGTGATGAGAACTTTCAGTCATAAATAAACAAGACCTTTCTCTTCATAGCAGGATATTGACATAAGCAATACTGACTTGTAGCACAGGGCAGTGAACCAATTTTTTAGGCAGTGTTCAAAATAACTGGTTTATCTAGCAGTAGTTCAGAATCATAATCTCCAGGAGACTTTTCCTTCTTTACTTTCTAATTTTCAGTTAAAATTAGGAAACCACAAGGTCATCTTATAATCATTTTTAGTGATAATCAAGGCTGCTATGCAAGGATGATGGACAAAGTTGAAATTGTAATTGTAGTTTGTAATTTCTACCTACAGGTGTCATGCTGTGCCCCAAAACAAATGAATAGAGAACTCTCTTCCAGAGAAACTATTTTATTTCCTTTTTGTGTTGGCATTGATCATGGATCCATATCATAGACAATGGCTCTGCCTGGAAGATGCAATGCTAATCTTTCTTATTATTGTGAAGGTTATAAAGAATAAGCCATTTTAAGGTTGAATCTCTGTATGCTTAGATGTGTAGCTATAGGTCTAAATAGTATCTAATGAATATATGTATGTGTTATATACATATATTCTGCATGCTGCTACACATGCCCATGTATGTATGGAAGCCAGAGGATCACCTTGAGAATAGTCCCTCAGGAGCTGTCCACTTTGATATCTAAGGCAAAGTCTTTCACTGTAGTCTGGGGGCTCACAAGTAGGGGTAGGCTAGGTTGGCTGGCTGGGATTATAGGTGTATGTCATTGCATGTTGTATGGGTTGAACTCTGGTTCTCTTGCTTGTGAGGCAAGCTTTTTACTGACTGAGCTATCTCCTCAGCCCTTCTAATATTTGAATGATTAATTTTTGATAATATTTAGAAATGGGCTTTAATACTTCTAGTATTTATTCTCAGAAGAGGACCACTGGTTATTCTGTGTATTCTTTAGAGATGTGAATACTTGTCTGTCTTTCTGTACAGGCTCAAGTGCGATCAGAGCTGCCTTAGTGAGTTTAGGTACTGATTGTTGGAAACACACAGTCACTCTTGGTTGGCTGAGCTGCCTTTTACCCCATGACTCTCACGTCTAAATCACCTGTGTTAGGTATCGCCTCATGAAGAGATCCTCCCCTTTCCTCAGAAAGACAGAACTTTGTATTAGGTGTCCTGTCTTTTGTTTACTCAGACAACATATAGTGTTTGCTTATGTTGAGTGTCCAATGCCAGGGAGTAAGAAAGTCTGGGCTTTCCACAGAGGTGCAAGCATTTTGTCAATCACACTCAAATGATCACTTCAATACCTCACAATTATCACTGACTATATAGTTCACACCTAACGTGTAATCATCACAGACACTCTTTCATAATTAGCTCCCTGGACAGGAAGTGAAACAATGGAAAGAGGCATCCTGGGCAGGCCAGTTGCCAGTGCTGTAGGCAAGGTGACCCGCCCTTCCTCAGTCCAGAGAGAAAGGTGATTAACTCTGCCCATGCCCTGCTTATAAAACATGCACCTGCAAGACCTTAGACTGATCATGTCTAGTTCAGTGCCTAGAAAAACAGGCCTCTCTGCTTATTTTTTGGGACGAGAGCATTTCCCAAGTGCAAAGTTGCTCAGCAAATCATAGGATGCTTGACAAATTTGGGAGTGAGAATAAAAGAATCCAAGTCATAAATTCTTAATTTTTAAAGGGACAACTTAATTTTATATATGTAGACATTATCTTGGACAAGCAGGGACCAAAGCTTTTCCTACAGACATCCCATGAGTTCAGACTCAAGTCTAACAACGTTTATGTTCAGGCTAAGGTCACTTTGTGTGAGGAGCATTGAGCTATCAAGTGTGGGAGCCCAGCTGGGAGACTGGCTCCCACATGTTACCACAGGGTACTCTTGAGGAGTAAGGGATAAGAGATATTAGATAGAAGGATAGAGGGAAGAGAAACAGAAACACAGTATAACCTCAGGAGAGCCTGGAGCATTATCCACTGGACCCTTCTGTCTCTTCTAAAGGGCTATTTATAGGAATGCCAAGGGGTGGAGCAAAAGACATCTCCCTAGCTCAGCCAAGTGTAGACCCTCCCAATCACCTAGTAACCATACACATGGTCAAGCAATCCTCTAAATGCAGCCCTGCTGAGTAAAGGAAGCTCAGATCTCACTAGGAAACCTTTGTGGGTCTCCACAGTCAAGACAGATGTGGACAAAGGCCATGGGCACAATTGACTAGTCAAGCCTGACACTGGCTTTCTGTCTTCTGATAGCACTGCTTGTGGCTTCTTGTGCCTGGGAACAGATTTCTGCACAGTAGGAGCTTAGGTTCTCTGAGGATAAACATCTCCATTCCACCATCTTGAGTAAACCCTTTGGTCCTCACCTCTCTCTCTTGATGTCATTACTCCAACCTCCCATCCATATATGTTTACTACCAAGGAGGACTATGCAATCAGTGTGGGTGCTGTAACTGTTTATTTATTCGAGTAATACTTACTGCACCTGACTTATGTAACACACAGAGATAATCAGGCAGAAATTACCCATACACCCAGTAGGCATCGCTTCTACTAATCATATGTGGATATTTTTTTAAAATTTTTTTTTAATTTAACAATACTATTCAGTTCTACATAATAGCCACAGATTCCCTTGTTCTCTCCCTTCTTGCCCCACTCCCCTTCCCCGCAGCCCACCCCCCATTCCCACCTCCTCCAGATCAAGGTCTCCCCCGAGGACTGGGATCGACCTGATAGACTCAGTCCAGGCAGGTCCAGTCCCCTCCTCCCAGATTGAGCCAAGCGTCCCAGGTTTCAAACAGCCAACTCATGCAACGAGCCCAGGACCTGGTACCACTGCCTAGATGCCTCCCAAACAGATCAAGCCAATCAACTGTCTCACCTACATATGTGGTTATTAAAAAGAACATCCCACTGTTCAGTCTCCCCCAGAACAATTAAATTAGATTCAGGGCCAGAACTGAGGGGTGGAGTGGGATTCATGCATTTCTAGCTTTAAAGTTCCCTAAGTGATTTCACTGTGCAGCTGGGTGGGAACAACTGCTTTAAGTAAGGGACCACAGTTTTAGTCAGTTAACTTACAGCTGCAAAACAATGTGTTGAAAGCTCTGACAGAAACTGGTACATGTTCATGGCCACAGACAGAAGGACTGTCCTATGGTGGTAATTTTATTTGTACTGAAATGTGATTTTAACACTGTCCGGCTCTTTTTTTTCTCTTAAGTACTCTCTCCTCCTCCTCCTCCTCCTCCTCCTCCTCCTCCTCCTCCTCCTCCTCCTCCTCCTCCTCCTCCTCCTTCTCTCTCTCTCTCTCTCTCTCTCTCTCTCTCTCTCTCTCTCTCTCTCTCTCTCTCTCTCTCTCCCTCTCTCTCTCTGTATGGGGTATCACCCCAGAGAAATTCTTCCAGGAGCTGATGGTGGGAGAGTATTCTACTACAAAGAACAAACCTGGGGAAGGATGCTGTAATAAAAAGGTCTGCTGAGAGAAAGTAGAGTGAGGGAAGGGGAAGAAGATGGCACATCCCATTTGGGAGGTCCAGTGCTATGCCGGTGGCAAGGTCAGCATTATAGGAATCTGTAGCTCAGAAGGATTCAGATACAGGAGTCCCAGATTCATAGTCAAAGCTGCACAACTGTGTAAAAGAACTCAGGGGGATGTGAAGATGCAACCCTGGTGAGCATTGGTAATTAGCTCGGATCAGCCTTAGAAGAATTCACACTGAGGAGAAAGCCTACCCCTCTTCATTATTAAAACTAATCTGGGCCGGGCGGTGGTGGCGCACGCCTTTAATCCCAGCACTCGGGAGGCAGAGCCAGGCGGATCTCTGTGAGTTCGAGGCCAGCCTGGGCTACCAAGTGAGCTTCAGGAAAGGCGCAAAGCTACGCAGAGAAACCCTGTCTCGAAAAACCAAAAAAAAAAAAAAAAAAAAAAAAAAAACTAATCTGGCTGTTGACAGATGCTAGTCACTTCATAAGGCTCAATTTCTCAGTATTTTCTATGGGTGGGAAAATGTCCAGCAAAGGCAACCTATTTATTACTACTATTATCTTCATTATGAAGAGAGGATCATTTGTTTAGACAAAGTCTTATGATTTTACAAGACATTGGGGAGAGGCCATTGCTTGCCTTTGGGGGCTCATAAATGTCAAAGCATCAGGTGTAAACATGTTCCTTAACCACAGACTGCAGTACTGCAAGGGTGAAGTATCTCTTTCATTAAATATTGGTTTTCATTTTCAGCCTTTGTTTTCATAACTAGGAAGCCTTTTGTTACTGTATAGATACATTTAAAAGAGAAATAGAAAAGTAAGAATAAGGTTTGTAAGAAGGGTTCTTGACTTTAAATGGCACTTCTTTTATTAACTTACCTGACATCTATTAGTCATTGACTATTTGGTTACTGGAATATAAATTCCATGGTGACCAAAAAAGCAATTTACAGTTTCTGTTGAATTTCTAGTCCAGTGTATGTTGCATGGTTTGTGTCCAATGAGTATTTAAGTAAATTGATAATATGGGCTAGCCTGAGCTCTTCTTTGTGCACCAAGGGAAGACAAATCCAACAGACTTAAATCTGAAGCAGCCTAGTTTACTGAAGACAGAGAAGAAGTACCCAAGTTGTTGTAAGCCAGAACATGATAGATTCTTGGAGCTGACACAGACTTAGCTGTGAGCACTCCATAAATGGGGAACTTTATTTATTGGCGCTGGAAATGCCTGATGGAGAAAGAGCATTTGAGATGACTCTTTAAGGACTAAAGACTAAGAAAAGCAAGACAAGGTCAGGAGGACACAGCCTGAATGAAAGCAAATTGTAGTGTTTGGCGAAGGGTGGGTGGATATAACAGAAACAGAGGGACTTTAGGCTGGAGAGGTAGGTTAGACACCGTGAGTTTCAAAGACTTCACCTTCCTTCCCTGAACACGTGCCCTTCCAATGACTTGGGTGATCAGTATCCTGAGCTGCTTAGTTCTTGCCAGGGAAATGTGTCTTCCAGAGAGAGACTCATCCAGTGCCAACTGGGGCAAGGAAATAAAAGGAGGACTTATATAGAAACATCTTCATCCTTCCCACCAAAGTACCCTCTGCTCTCCCACACTTGTCCTATGCAGGCTTGGGGGAAATGGAGGGATCAGGACATTGATCTAAGTGAGGAAGAAGGATGAATGTGGCTAGCACCAGGGTACCTTCACCCTTCCATATTGTGAGCTCTTGGTGTACATGGGGACTGCCTCTTAGGTTATTGTCTTCCATAGGGTCTGGCATGTAAGAGCCCCAATAATTATTTATTGAATGATAATGCTTGGCTATAATGTAATGAATGCCTTGTTATCATCTTGGTGTCCATTTTTAATATAATGAAGTTAAAGAGATAGACACCACACTCATTTCTGAAAAGCTTGTCAAGGTGCCTTGCTCTTCTGGCACTGGCACTATAGGACCGCCTTGGGGTTTGGGTGTATGACTAGGGAGCCTATGATCAGTGTTTAGTTCAATTGTCCTGGAAATCACATGGGATGATGGATTGACCCCGATCTTCTACCTTAAAACTTCACTGACATTTTCAAGATTGTTATTTGCTCCATGTCTTTTCAAAGCTGAATTTACCTATTTAAAAATGTAATTAAAAGTTTTTTTTAGTAAACCTAAGAACTTAATATTTCCTTGATTAGCATGAATAATGTTTCTTATGTGTTATTGTTAAGGGTAATTTTTAAATGTTGTTAATTTAAATAGAATTATATCACTTGCCCTGTACATTCCCTCCCTCCCAATTACTCTCACTTGAACCCTTCCCATGCCTCCCTCTCAAGTTGATAGCCTCATTTTCTTTCATTATATTTGTTACATATATGCATGTATGTCCATACACAAACATATAATAATAGAACATGCTGCTTCTGTTGCTGGAATATATATGATTTTTGGCAGATGGTATTTTAACAGTTTTAACTTTGGGCATTTTATTTTTATCTCTGTTTCTGTCTCCATTATATTCATAAGTAAATGGCAGCAAAAAAAGCAGCAAATACAGGCATGTTACCTGAGTCCACATAGTTATTGATTGTCAGTAGCAAGCCTGGGATTTGAAGTGAGTTGGTCTGGTTAGGGAGACCACTACACTACTCTGCTTTTGTGTATATTTAAACCAAACATTTAGGTAGGAAGAGCATGTTAGACTTCATTCATCCAAAACCCATTCATTTTTAAGCTAAATGGTTTAAACTATGAATATTTAAAGTATCTCAATTAAGTTATGAACTTAACATTGGGTCCATTAATAAAGTTATGAGTTATTTCAAAAGCCCACTATCTGGACACCAAGACTTTACCACATGAACCTTCATGGGACATTTTTATATTCAAATCCTAACAGCTGAAGAACTATCCGTGGGTAGAGGACAGCCTGTATTTCATGGCAAGCAGTATGAATGTACTGAATTTTTCCATCTCTCTGGTAGGAGGCCCAAGAGAATTTGCCTGTGTGCTTTGCTCTGTGGGACAGAGCATCTAGAACTTATGTTTCTGTTAATGCTATTCTAGGGTACAAATTTATCTGCAAGTATTTTTATTGGATTCTCCTGAGAGTCATCTGATAAATTTAAGTACCGACATTTCTGTGGTTATAAAACAAGTGTCAGAGTGCTCACTGTTTCTTTCCTTAGTGTTATTTCTACTCCATTTCCTCTTCATATTTCTCCCTTAATTCAAACACAAGCCCAAGTCTCACATTCAAGTATTTATTACTAAATATAAAGGGATGATTAGAAAAACAAACATCTTGAAAATGATTCTCAAATCTGACCGAAATCACATAAGTAAGATGGGTGACAGAGCTGAGCTCATAACTCAGATTCTCTGCTGTAGAGAATGGAGTGGTTCTTCCTTAGAAGGATGTTTTGAATCTAATTTTATACAGATGAAGCAATTGGAGGACCAGCTGGCTTGCCTAAGGTCATCTCTTTAGATTAGATTAGAGTAAGTTGTATTGTCTTGTGTTTTCCTTCATACTACATGCTCAGTGGGGGAAAATTCACAATCTTTCATTTTTCACCCATCACTAATTTCCTGTCTTAAAATCTACAACTGCCTCTGGTTCTCTTCCTTTCTACCATATGTCCCTGCCTTTAAATATTGGTCTTGTAGGCAGTCATCTTAAGTCGCTTAGAGGTCATTTTCTCAAACAGACTGTTTTGTTGGCCCTCTTAGTAAGTGACATGGAGTGTGTGTGTGTGTGTGTGTGTGTGTGTGTGTGTGTGTGTGTGTGTGTGTGTGTTGGGGGCATGCAAGGGGTGTCACAGAAATGTCTTTGTCTCAGAAATCATAAACTCTGTCTTATTTCAATGGGGCTAAAAGACATTTCAAATATTTAAAATTGGTTGAATTGGCGACTGTCAAGGTTACCATCTGTATTCATGGCCCTTAGACTGTTTTTTCACTACTAAGGAAGATTTTCCAATCCTGCATGCCATTTGTGGCAAGAACAGACTGCTTTTAAAGGACTGTGACTTCCTGCCATCAGTCTCAGGACCAGGGAGGCCTTAATTAAATATCTCCTTTGATGTTCTAGATAGAACTTTTCCCTCCTAGAATATATCTTGATGTTTTTCTGTTTCAGAATGACTTTACTTCTTGTCTGCTGTTTGTTGAGAGGACAGCCTGAATGTTCACGTAACTAGCCCACTGAGGCCACTGTGCATATTTCAGTGATGAACTCATAGTGTCCAGTTTCCACACACGGCCTAAAACAACATAACTCTTCATTTGGAGCTGAGAACTTCCCTCTGGAGCTTTGGTTTGTTTTGAGGCCATGTAATTCCTGTTCAGTGAGAAAGAGATTCCCCTTCCCTGGGGGGAGGTTCTGGAGCACACCTCAGGCCCTGCTCACCAATGCTAATCATGATGTATTCTTCTGGAAGTTTCTGTAGATTATTACCTACTGTCACTCTGCTTCTGAGAACTGCTGTGATGAAGAGATGGTAGGGACTCCTCAGAGGTGGGTCTTTGTTGATTTTACCACCCTGACTTCTGGTGCCTACACTGTCTCAAATTCCTTCATGCTTTCTCTTCCTCTAGTCTATGTGGTGTGGGCAGGGCTGACCCCACTGTGGGCATAGATTCCCTAAGTCAGCCAGCTTTTCATAGTTCCTCATCAGCAAGGACTGCTTCAACGGTGAGCATGCAACATAGAAAGAGTCAATCTGCCCAATGAAACAAATTTCCTAAAGCTTGTGGGGGCATGCAGACTCCTTTATATTGGGGCTTGAAGATTGGAAGAAACGTGGGAGAATTTCTGTGGGCATCTTTTTATCCAGCCGGAGGCCAGATCTGGAACCAACACCACCAGTGCAGTGCTGAGGAATGAAGAGTGAAAAGTGGCTCATTGTTTGAGCCCTGACTCAAGCTGTGTGAGCTCCTTTTTTTATTACAACAGTCAATAAATTACTTTTTCCTGCTGAAAATGGTTTGAGTAAGATGTTTTGTGATATGTGCCAGAATCCTGTCTAAAATGCTCCATACGGGAGTCAAGAAAGAAAGCAAAGAAAGAGTATAATTTTTAGTTTCGTTTTCTTTTATCTTTCAGTTTTTTGTCATTAGGAAAAAAGATGAGGGACATATCATTCTAAAATGCTTATCAATAACTCAAGAAATTAGAGTGAAACAATAGCATTAATAATTTTAAGAAAGAAAGGACATGTGAGAACCTAGTAGGGAAAAGACTTCTAGATACAATACTAACTTAAAATCACAACATAAGCTCAGCGTTTGAATTTTTATGGCATTTGATGACTCTTCTTAATAGGTAACTTCTCTAATTCACTTATTCATCTCTATATAAACTATTAAATAATCTGAATCAAAATGCAGTTGAGTGTATTAAATAGGCTTTGTTTGGAAGTGTGGCTAGTTCTTTGACCTGGGTCAAGTTTCTTCACCTCAGTATTTTAGGGCCGTTGTTATGGTGTTAATGTACATGAGAGCCTGAGATTGAACCATGGAATAAAGTCAGCTGTCAAAAGCAGGAACATATATTTCCTGTCCCTGCTGCTTTGTTACAGCTGCTGCTAGTAGCTTGACTCTCCATTCAGGTGTCCTTGTTTGGTATTTGTCCCTACCAGGGATCCTCTATGGCTGCAGACTTCTTCCCCTATGGTTGGTCTCTTCTGACAATGTGAACTTTTAGTTGACTTTTATTTGCATTAAAACTATCAACAGAGTGACCATTCCTAGAAATACAGAATTTCTCCACCCCATAATCTTTGGATTTTTGACTTTATTTTTTGATAAGCAAGGGAAAACATAAACTCTAGTTGCTTCAGGTAAAATTGGCGGTGAAACAACAGTATCAAGTGACAGAATATGACTCCTCTCTGCAAACAGATAGATCTGTTTCTAGGACTGTTTCCTTATAATAATCTCTAAAAGTCTGAAGCCACAAAGCCTTAACTAACACTATTTCATTATATATTACCCAAAGGGTGGCAGATGCAAAACATGTCTGAGCCCATCTTTCAACTCTCCCAGTCATCTCAGCATTATCTCCCTGAGTCGGAACTTAGTCTGTAAGCACTTTTCCATCCCAGACACCAATACCCCAGATGGCATTAATGAGCAAATGTTGGCATTTCAGCAGAAAACTTTCTTCCCGGTTGCTGCATCTGGGAGTTTTGTTGTTGGAATTGAACGCATATTTTGAAGTACTTTCAGTTTTTCCTTACACTGGATTCAGAGGGAGATTATTTGCCATAAAACTGGGAGCATCTGGTTTCATGACTCAGTTTCCTTTTTAGTAGAAAGGGACAATATAATATTCTTACCTTCGATCACAGATATCAAAGCCTTTAGGAAAAAGAAAAACATTAAAAGCAAGAGTGCTAAAAAGCATAAAGCAGTAGCAGACCCAGAGATTCCCAATCCCAAAGCCCGATTCAGGTTGATTTTATTAATAAACCCGTGCAGAGGTGTTCCCTTGAGAAACAACCCATGTGCTCTGGAAGATTCCATATGGCATGAGTTGTGCAATCACCAGGTATGTGGTGAGAGCTAGAATACGGGTGAGAGGGGTGAGATTATCTGTAGGCCCAAGCTCCAGGATGACCCAGTGACTTTAAGAAAAGGGTTCTTAGCCAGGCAGTGGTGGTGCACGCCTTTAATCCCAGCACTTGGGAGGCAGAGCCAGGTGGATCTCTGTGAGTTTGAGGCCAGCCTGGTCTACAGAGCGAGATCCAGGACAGGCTCTAAAACTACACAGAGAAACTCAGTCTCAAAAAACCAAAAAAAGGGGGGTCTTTCCCCCCAAACCCCAGGCTATTGCACAGGCTATTGATTGCTCTCCAAACACTGACAGTAGGTCCTATTGCTAAAGACAACACCTATGCAATTCTTTTAAATCAAGCTGGTCCCTGCCTAGAGCCTTTACTTCTACAGACTTATGTTCCTGGTACTGGAAGGTAATTTGTACACTACCAAAGGAAACTGGTAAACACCAACCTAGCTACAAACCTTCTGATCTACAATGATGACCTGTCTGTGAGATGCTGTAGTGCAATAGTGGCACAGAGTTTTGGGGAGTAACCAACCAGTATCTTATTGGTTTTAAAGCCCGCTCCATGAGATGGCAACTATCCCTGAACCTGCTTGGGTGACCGAAAACCTGAGACCAGATAGACCAGGAACCTGGGGGGAAAACCAAATTCTGCCATTCTGCTAAAATAATGTAGCCATAAAATGATTCCCAATGGCATTCTGCTATACTGAGGTCAGTGCCTTGCTCAGTCATCATCAGAGAAGCTTCTTCCTGCAGCAGATGGAAACAAATACAGAAACCCACAGTGGACAATGTAGAGAGGTAGTGAGTCACCTTGGAACACTCAGTCCAAAATGGCATGTCTCCATCAAATCCCTTTCCTCAGGGCTCAGCAAACCCTGGGGAAGTGGGGGTGAAAAGATTGTAAGAGTCAGAGGGGGTGGAGGACACCGAGGCCCTCTGCGTATATCAGGTTGACACACCTATGAACTCACAGAGACTGTGGCAGCATGCACAGAGCCTAAGCCAGATGGGGTCCTAGTGCCGAGAGGGGAAATGGACATAGGCCCTCATCCCTATCTCCAATTGATAAACACTTTCAAATAAAAATTAGTTCTCTCCAATGGAGTCTCACAGGAGACACAAACCACTCTTGAGGGCAGGCCCTCTGCCCAACAGTAGGTGGCCAACACAGAAAGAACTCAGTGACATCTTTGGAGATTCTTTGTCTCATAATGTTTTGCTAGGGCTTATAGATGTTTTTAAAATTATTTTTAGCCTTACAGGTCCTTTATGGCTTCTGGTTTTGTGTTTTTATTCCTGAGTGTACAAATGTGTGTGTGTGTGTGTGTGTGTGTGTGTGTGTGTGTGTGTGTGTGTCTATATGTGTTTCTCTTGCTTTTTCTTTGGCTCCTTTTCTTTTGTTTATTTTTTCCTATCCCAGTTTGTTTGTTCTTGTTTTACTTTACTTTTTTATTATTATTTCTTAGATACCTGTTTTCTAAGGAGAGGCAGAAATGGTGTGGATTCAGATGGGAGGAAGGTGGGAAGGAACTGGGAGGAGTTGGGAGAGAGGAAACCATAAATAGAAAATGTATGAAGAAAATACATTTTCAACAAAAGAAAAATAGAAAAGGAAAGGAAGGAAGGAAGAAGGGTAGGATTGCCAAGAATGGAGGAAAAGGAGCAATTATTTCTGTAATTGGTGGAGCTTTATGTTTGACAAGTGATTTGGAGCTGTATTTTAGAACTCAATAAGTAACATGGATTGTGGTTTTAAGAATGACTGACATAGTCTGTTTTATGTTGTGTATATTTGAATAAAATAAAAAAGGACGTTCCCATTTGACACTGCTCATAGTCTTTGCCTCATGAGAAAAGCAAATCATCTGTTAATGAATTGTTATTAACTTGCTCTGTTGTTCTATTAGAAGCCCCAGTGTTCCTGACAAAAATAAGGAATTATTTTAGTGGTGCCTTAAAAATATAGACTCTGCAACCTGAAGTCCTCCCCCTGAATCTCATATTTGCTTGCCAACCACATGACCCTGGGAAGATTCCCTCAGCCCAGACACCCAATTCCGTGACCTAGTCTGTGTGGAGGCAGTTACAACACAGAGCATCTCAAATACCTGGGGTGTATTAGGTGATAAGTAAATTAAGCTTTACTGTTAATATTCTGTCAATAGTTTGAGCTCTATTTCAACATTTGTATTTTTCTCTATTTTATTTTTCTGCATCTAACAGGGAAGTTTGTTGTTTAAAGGGAAAAATAAACTTTGCTTGGGACAAGAAGTCAGGGCTGAGTATTCAGACAGCAGCTGGAGTTTCCATGCTTGGGAGGAGAGAAGGGGGATGAAAGAAAAAGGAGAACCACCAGGACAGGGAACAGCAGACATCCAGAGAAGAGTGGCCTGAGCCTAGGGCGAGGGGATGAAGAAGCTGACATGGAGAAAGCCTGGCCCCTAAGTGTTCTCTGGAGGCTCAGAGAAAACTCTCTTGGAGTTTGGGAACAGTTTTGTTGATGTGCTGACAGCTAAGGTTAGAGTGGAGTTTCCTTTAGAAAGTCCCAAGAGTGTCGAAAATGAACTCTGACCAAGAATTTTAGTTTTAGTTTAACTTCTTCCGGCTTAACAGAAAGTGTTGGGTTTTGGGTTAGGGGGCAAGGGTTATTACTCAATCTTTTTTTTCCTTCTTTTTTTGGCTATGTGATACATAAAGTCAGTCATAGTCAGAAAAAGGGGAATCTGACAGGTTAGACAGAAGAAAGATGCTTCAGGGAGCAGATAACCCCAGCAATAGCCTATGTTTGCATTGTGAACAAGGAGCAGAGTCCAGCACATCTGGCAGCTGTGGAGATTAAGTGTGGCAAAGACAGATGTGAAAAAATCAATGTTCTTAATGTTTGGCATCATTGTGCAGCTGGTGACAGAAACTTGGGGTAGAGCAAGTATTTGAGAAAACAAGATGGATGCCATCCAAAAGTCAACTCCAGCCTCAAAAATTCCAAGTAAGTGACTGCAGGAAGCATCTAGCAGGGGCGTTTTCACTTAACCTTATGGAAATGTATAAAGCATCAGCTCTAGTAAGCTATTGCATAATTTCTAATTATAAATGATTATTCTGTTATTCAGTTTATTAGGCAACTGGTCACAATAGCCGTTATATGGTAGTCAATAAGCTAAGATCCTTCTGTGTGACTTCAGAGAGGGGAATGTCATTGTCAATCCAACTCACTGGATGTAAGGCAGCATAAAGACCCTGGGAAGTGGTATGCCAGGGAAACGTACTCCGGGAAAGGAGTAGCAAGATTATAGCAACCCTTATGTCACTGGTACAAATGGCTAGAGAAAGCAGTGTATGCTATTGTGAGGCTGATATCATTGAAGTCAGGGGAATTTACATCACATGTCAATGATCTCTTTAAATGTCTGCCTTACTAAAACAGTTTTCATTAAATGCTCAGACAATTCAAAGAGAGGCACATAAGTATTCCAATCCTTCTGAAGTATACTGAGGCTACAGAATCCCTGTGCCTTCCATAAATGTGGGAAGCATCAATGCAGGCAGTCACTTGAGCATGAAGAAGTGGAGGCAGGCATTTCCCAGGTACTGACAGTGGTGGAGGATGAAGATTCCAGTCAGGAGTCAAGACAGGTAAGGGCTAAGGCTGGGGTGTGACTCAGACTCTAATCTCCCCTCCCCGACCAACTTCTGATACAGCTTAGCTTTAGTGACCAGGTGACTTAGAACCATTGATATTGGCAATGAAGGGTCTGTCTGCCTTCAGCTTTGATTCAGATTTGAATCCAGGGCTGAGAGCATGGAAAACTCTATAAGAGGGGCCACCCTTGTATCTTCAGGGGATGCTGACTGCAGGCTGGGCTTTGTGAGCTGGGACTCCTCATGGGTTGTCTTATAGAAGCTGCCTTCATGACACATCATCTCCCCAAATACACTGTATGAGTGTGAGGGGAGCCACAAATACAGACTCCTTAAGAACCATAACATCCACCCACCCCACCATGGTCATTCATAGACCATGTCATCATCAGTTTAGTTTAGATGTGGAAAACCTTACATAAATCACTTTATGTTATTATCTTTGGCTTAACAGTAATAACTTTTATTCACCACATAATTCCCTATTTTATTTGTATATATGATATATATGTAACCACACACATGCATATAAATAAGGGATTTCAATCCTTGTAGCAATTTTATAAAATAGCACATGAATTTCATTAACTAGGAAACTGGAATTCAGAGAAACCTTCTGAAAGCCCAAATGTTCTAGTGAGATGCATAGTGAAGAAAGGTCCTCCCGGTTCCCCCACAGTTTCTCCAATGGCTTACCTAATATGTTGGAGGCAAGGCCTTCCTGAGACACTGGACCACCTGGAGCAAGTCATCAACAAAGTGTTACCATAGTGATTTGTGCAAAAGGACCGTCCTAGCTCACTGTGCTTGACTTTGTTTTTATAGGCCACAGGTTGGAATTTTGCTGACTGGCCTTCTACCTCAGGGTTTAGTTCACTGTTCAGTAGCCTTCAAGACAGTGGAGATGTGGCAGAATGCACGGGGAGCCAAACTGCCCTGGGCATGAATCCTGGGCTCTAGCATTTCTAGTCTTCAATGAGTCACCTTCCAAACTTATCAGTTGGGCTTCCTAATCTGTGAAGGGACAGTGCCTATAATTTTTGAACTGTGGCCAGGTGCCTGGGGGACAGGTGAGTAACTGTGTCTTTTACTGCTGCTACTAGAGGCACACACACGTGGAGCCATTGACAAGCGGTCTGAAGCCTTAGTGACTACTGTCTAAAGACCAGACTTCCAAGGTCCTGAGGGCTTCTTCTGTGCCCTCAGTCACAAAGTCTCTGGCTCTTGGCTTCTTTTATCTATCTCTCTAACAACAATTGGTTTCTTAGGAGATGAGGAAACAAATGCTCTGACACAGTTTTGACAAGTGCACTCGCTTGTCCTGGGGGTTCCCAGTGGTTGCCTCTAAAACTGAATTCTCTCAAATATGCACTTCAATTGTGTAGGCACTAAGGCCACCCACAGCTTCCCTGGGAGAATCTTAGCAGTGACTTGGACGACAGTGTCACTTCTTGGACTCACTCTGGGGAACCAGCTGCTGACTACTTGCTGCACTGAGGCTGGTAGGCAGCAGAGGACACCTCTGTCTGCTGTGGAATGCAGAGCACAGAAATGT
This sequence comes from Peromyscus maniculatus bairdii, assembly GCF_049852395.1. NCBI lineage: Eukaryota > Metazoa > Chordata > Mammalia > Rodentia > Cricetidae > Peromyscus > Peromyscus maniculatus. The sequence goes on from NC_134858.1 coordinate 76,347,641, forward strand.
GACATTCCCCTGCCCAGGGTGGGCACACTGGCAATCCTCTTACTCTTACTTCACAATGGGCACATCTGTTCTGTTGGCATTTATTCCTGACTCTAGCACCTCCCCTGTCTGCTAGGGACAGCCACTTGGTCTTTCAAGACTTCTGAGTCCTGGAGGAGCTTTGTACTCCGAGGGGGTTGCTTCCCCTGAAAGCTGGGGACTGCCTGCCGTAACTCCTTAAGGCCTTTGTTGAGAGAAGCCTTCCAATAGTGCGTGGAACTTTGTTTTATTAAATCTGATGAGTTCTGTATTTTTGCCACATGTCACAGATCACCCACGTTGACTGAGCCCTGCCAGAGCCTAGTTGCTGTTACCCTGAAAGGAAGCCAGATTTTTTAAGTGGGTGGGGGTAATTCCAGTTTGGTGTGATAAATTATATGGTTCTGCCTGATTTGTTTTGCTCTGGGCTGGGAGAACTCATGACGGAATGTATCTTGCAATGTGTGTGTGTGTGTGTGTGTGTGTGTGTGTGTGTGTGTGTGTGTGTGTGTATGGGGTGGGGATCAGGCAGGAGCCACGGGGCTGGGGAAGAAGAAGGAATGAAAAGTGAATAGACTGAAAAGAAGGTACAGCAGAATCCCTAGGTTTTGCCATTGAATCCCTTCCTAACCTGGCCTAGTTTCATACTTTCTAAGTATGGGGCCAGGCTTCTGTAATTCCAGGAAGAAACGTGGGAACTCTCATCCCTCAGAGAAGGTAACAGAATTCTGCTTCTTCTGTTCACTACTCTATCACAGAAGGAAACTCCAGGGACTTAGAAGTGCAAGAAATGTACCTTTAAGAAGTTCACTTCTTTCTTCTTGAGGCCATTCGCTTCGAAGGTGAAACCTGGAGGCTTGAGAATGCCATGGGCTTGTGGTTCCAGTTTTAAATGTGGTTGGTTTCCTGGGAAAATGAACCTAGTGCCACATATATAAAGAAGACTTAGACTTTGCCTTGCTCTTAACTGACAGAGGGTTAGAATTGTCTGGACATCTGGTATTGGGGACTACCACATAAAACACATTACAGTGGGGACCAGGAAAGACTCAAGTTAGAAAATGTGTGTAGATCCTCATGCTACATCAAATCCCCAGGCTCTCTAAGACTTGCCTTTTCTATCAGAAAAAAAGGGAGATATAGTCTACCTCACAGGAATGCAAAAAAAAAAATTAGGTTAAAAAATAAATAAAGAAAGAAAGAAAGAAAGAGAGAAAGAAAGAAAGAAGGAAGGAAGGAAGGAAAGAAGGAAAAGAAAAAGTGGATGAATTCTGTGACACCAGACGAGCCCAATAAACATAATTTTTCACTTTTAAAACAGTTTTGAAGGCATGAAGGCAGACTCTGACTATTGTCAACAAAAGGCATTACTTGTCTTTGGGGACTTTCCTTTGAAGGGCAGAGTGGAGCATCCAGACCCCAACATAGCAGCCTCACCAGCCCCACAGCTGGGGTAGAAGAGCCTGTAGTTCTGAGGACTTCTGGAAAAAAGCTGGGAATCCTATTTGGAAGACATTCTAAATTTATACATATGCCCTTCATTTATTTCCAAAACAAATGGATTTGAATAAACCCAAGTTTTTATTTTTAATTTAGGACCATGCTGCATATAATTCAAGATCTGGAATCTTACAAGTAAGGTTTAATCTTTTTTTTCAATGAGCTCCAAAAGGCATTAGAAAATTTGCTAAGTGAAAAAGAATGCTTTGGGGACTTGGAAAGAGGGCTGAATTGATAAAGTACTTGCTGGGTGAGCATGAGAATTTGAGTTTGGTCCCCAGAACTCACGTGAAAACAAAACCAAAGAGGTACACTGTAATCCCAATGCTGGGGAGGCAGAGACAGGGGGGTCCCTTGGGTTCATTGGCTGGCTAGCCAGACTGGCTGAGCGGGTTCACTCCAGGTACCGAGAGAAGGCCTGGCTCAAAAAAAAAAAAGAGGTTGAGGAAGACACCCAACAGTAACTTTTGTCCTCAGCATACATATGCATATACATATACATACCTGAACACACACATACATGTGTACACACATACACACATGTGTACACATACACACAGAGTATGTTTTCTGTCCAAATAATTCTAAAATGCATTTTTTGTAATCATACTAATCAGATGCATTACATGCATGTATGAAATGATCAAAGAACAAATTTAATTAAAAAGTCACATTACTGGAAAATGTTAGCAGACCAGAGGGGTAAAGACTTCTTTCTCACCGTGACATTTATTTGCAGGTGTGCTCAGGTGGGACTGGATTGAAGGTGGCTTCATCAGAATGACAGAAGGAAGTCTTCAGCTTTATTCTCCACTATTATGTGGTTTGTCAAAATCCAGGCCTCGCTGTTATATAAATAAAGTGCATCTTGACTCTCCTCCCTGACCAGCTTTGCTTCCAGTTAAGATGTGGAGGCATCTTGCTCATTACTGAAACACCCAACTTAGCTTCAGATGTTCTCAATAATTTTCCATTTCATAAAATTGTAGGGATAAAATCTTAAGAAAAATTGAAGAGCTACTAGATTAAGAATCTATAGACAATCAGTTCTAAAGCTGAGGTTGCCTGGCTAGAGAAGTTTCTTTTTTATTGTACCAAGTAGGCCTTCTCCAATGGGCTTCCAGCTCTGTTACTTTTTCCTCAGCTCTCAATTCTTTTTACCTAGATACCAGCAGGCCCTGTATTTGTTAAATGTCTCCCTCCCTGGGTATAATATTTTTCCATGTAATAACCAACCTTCCCAAATACATCATTGCAGAAAAGTAGCTAACAGCAGTGTTGATACATACTGATCTCAAGAGTAACTTGCAGTTCTTTGATTGTACAAATATTCACTTTCCCATTGAACATTTTATCCTCTGTTAGACTTGCAAAAAATTAAAACTTATTAGAAGACTTATCCATTAGAAATCTCTTGAATAATAGCTTTGACCATATGGAATTCACTAAATCATTCTGAAAGCACGTTAGTATCAAATACCACATCCATTTCTACCTGAATTTTACAACACTGTGCTATTAGCAGAGCAAGAATTTAGGATTTATGATTTTTCAGAGAGTGAATTTATATTAAAAGAAAAAATATTTACAAACCATGAAAGGAAATTAGGCACACTTAAAGGAGGTACATTGTTGAAAGGCCCTTGCAGCCATCAAAAGCAACTGAAATTGTTTTTCCTTTTTTGAACCTGGAGTGTCTTATAGCTCATTGCTTGTCCTTATGGCCATAGGATTTATATTCTTTAGTTCCCTGGACACTTAGCACTTTTCCTTTGCACTCTTCTATTTTCTGCATCATTGGAACTCAATATTCATGGAGTTCTCTCCCTGTGCAAGAACAGCATCACCTCTGAACACATCCATGCAATGATTTGTGAGGTACTAATTTGATTTTTCTTTTTTGATTTTTCAAGACAGGGCTTCTCTGTGTAGCTTTGCACCCTTCCTGGAACTCACTCTGTAGCACAGGCTGGCCTCAAACTCACAGAGATCTGCCTGGCTCTGCCTCCTGAGTGCTGGGATTAAAGGTGTGTGCCACCACCGCCCAGCTAATTTGATTTTTAATATGTACTTTTTTTTGGTGTATTCTTTGAGAATTTTATACATATATACAATGTATTTTGAACATACCCACCTCTGCTGCCTTTTAGGTCCCCTCTAGAGTACCCCCAAATTTTCTCCTCCCAATTTCATGTCATTCTTAAATAACATACTTTGTCCAATTAATGGGAAGTTTTAGAACAGGATTCACAATAAGAATATGCCTCAGAGAGGTTGGCACCTTCTCTGGCAGAATTATAAGCTCTGGTATAATTATATTTCTGCCTCTTGCATATGATTTTGAGAATGAGGAGTTACTTTCTGTCATTCATCAAAGAACCTCCATTCTGATTATTCTGGTTCTCCTTATGTCTTCAATACCTATTGCAACATCTCAATGCTCATAATTTCAGTTTAATCCTAGGGGTAAGCAAAAGTATAGGAAATAGTCCTTTTTCTTATTTGTTTGCAGTTTCATTCATAGTAAAAAGACACAGAACAGAAAGTATTAGCTAGCGAGCAAGAAAGGCCCAAAATTGAAGGAATTAAGGATTCTTCCTCATGTTCTCAGAGTAGGGTCAGTATCCCTGAGAGGAGGCCCTGAGAGGCCATTGTGTGATGCTGCGAAAGTGAAGCCTGAGCTGCAATGGAGACCCGAAGATGTGAGAGATGCCATAGTAGTGGGATCTCTGCCAAGGAGGGCCGCATATGGGAAGTGGAGGCATCTCAGGAGACAAACGTGTATTGCAGGCAGCAGAGCTGGAGAGGGTGATCCACTTAGGCCCTTGAAACTGAAGTCCCAAATGCCAGAGCCGTAGTGACAGGATTTAGTGTTTGCTCTGGTTAGTTTGGTCTCATTCCAGTCTGATTGTTCATCACCACGTTTCCACTCCTCCCCTGGAATGGGAGTGTGTACTCTGTGCTGTTGCATGTTGGAAGTATGTAATTTGTTTTTGATTTTATAGGATATTACAGTTAAGAGATTGCCTTGAGTCCCCAAAGAGTCTTTGGATATTTGAACAGTGTTGGGACTGTTAAAGGGAACTTTTGAAGTCAAAAGAATTGATTGTTTTTGTCATGAGATGGCCATGAATCTATGGTGGGCCAGGGGCAGAATGTTGTGGTTTGAATGGTAAATGTCCCTCATAGCCCCATGTATCTGAACATTTGGTCCCTAGTGGGTGGTGCTGTTTGAGAAGGTTATGGAACCTCTAGGAAGTGGAGCCTTGCTGGAAGAAGTATAATACTGGGTCATGCTTTAAATCTTTACTGCCTGGTTCCCCCCACCCCCTACCTCTTTGTGCTTCCCGTGTGTGGATAAAACATTGTAGGCAGATCCATGCTGCTGCTATCAATCCTTTCCTGCAGCAATGGACTGCATCCCATCTGGAACGGTAAGCCAGAACCTTTTCCCATCCGTAAGTTGCCTTTTTGTCAGGATATTCTATCACATCATCAGAAAAGTGATGAATACACTGTACAATCATGAAAAACAGGTACAAATGAAATTTAATGAATGAATGGAGAATAAAACATTACAATAAGAAAAGCTTCCTGCCACCAGCATTCTGGGGCTTGTTAGTGTTGAGCCTGGCCACTCTTTACAACTGCCTTTCATCTTAAGACTGTGGTCAGGTTCAATTCAGATTCCCTGACTTATGGTTGCTCTCTGATCTCAGATCCTCAGAGTCGCTTCGTTAGAAACAGGTTCAGTCTCAAGATGGTTCCTGGCCATTGTTCCCCAAGACATACAGAATGACAAAATGGGATTCCTTCCCGCTGACCTAACTGCTGGAGGAACCAATGTCTCACCAGAAACCACAACTGGATTTGATCCACTTGAAGGCTTGTCCAGGGGCAGTGACTTGATGATTCTTTTTCCCAGGGATTCTGTTCCTCTCCCCCACCCCAGCCAGGGAACCACACAACGACAGCCATGTCTAGTTTTGCTTACTTTGTCGTGTGTCAGCTTTCTTTTTCTCTGTGCCTTTCAGATATCCTATCACGACTTTTGTGAATATCGGAAGCTCTTCTCCCACCTCCTCTCTCTGTCTTTCTCTCTTTGGAGCAGAGGCTAGTTATTTTTCATATTCTGATTCTTCTACTTCACTGAGTCATGTGGAAGTTTCTAGTCAGTTGTCTTTCCTGGAAGTCTTCCTCTTTGCTACTGTATTCTGTAATCTTAGACATACAAGGTAGCAACAAGAATCCACAAATCTGCATGTCTCTATCTTTATAAGCTTTTAGAGTATCTTTATCAGCTAGGAACTTCTAAAGTTGAGTTTCCTTTCAACAGTCACTCATTAGTTGATTGTGTCTCATTTGTAGGCTATAAAGACTGTTGCTTGGATGTGGTGACTATTTTTTAATATGTTGAAATAAAATGGCAAATATTAGGTGGCATCCTGCAAAAGATGGCTAGGAATTTAAATCAGAATTGTGGTTTTAGTTATGTATGTGTAGATGTATTTGTGTATTAGGCTGTGATTTCTTATAAGTCATTAACTTTTAAAAACAATCACCCTTATGCCGGGCGGTGGTGGCGCACGCCTTTAATCCCAGCACTCGGGAGGCAGAGGCAGGTGGATCTCTGTGAGTTCGAGGCCAGCCTGGGCTACCAAGTGAGTTCCAGGAAAGGCGCAAAGCTACACAGAGAAACCCTGTCTCGAAAAACCAAAAAAAAAAAAAAAAAAAAAAAAAAAAAAAAAAAAAAAAAACAATCACCCTTAATAAACAATAAGACATTCTGATTATTCATGGCAGGCAAATCATTTGGCCTGGAACCTAAGGTGGAATAAGATTTTGCTTGATTCAACTGACACATCAAACACTATGCTTTAGTGTATGTTAAAAAAAAAGTGGTAAAATATTTGACGAGTGCTTATTGGAACAATGGGGAGTTTAGAAATGAAGGAAACACAATTCATACCTTCAAAATTATATGGCACTTGATGGTAATGAAGATTTCTAAGGACTGTCTAGAAGACATATCAGGTGTTATTACATAACTTCAGTGATCGCTGGAGTTAGAGTACTTGTGAAAGCCTCATAGAGACAAAAGATAGTGCTGTTGTTTGAGCCTGTAATCGATGGAAATGTGTGGGTGGGTGTGAGTGGGAGGTGGGGGCAGGGTCAGCTCGGGTCTATGGTAGAATGTGATAGGATACAGAAAGGAAACTGTTTTGACAGGTGATTTTTTAACAGGCTGGGGTCATTTAGGTACATTCTAAAGATGTATAGGCATGTATTTGGAGGGTTTTGAATGGAAGTTCAATGAGTTTGGTCCTTATTTCCAGTTCAAGTGGAATCATAGAAGGCTAGCAAAGATGAATATGGTATTTATGAATGAAATGAATAAACATTTGTGGAACATGAGGTATGCCTGAGTTATTTTTCCTGTCTCTGTGATAAAACTCTGACAAAAGCAACTTGGGAGGAAGGAGGGGTTTATTTTGGCTCATGATTCCAAGTTGTAGTCTGTCATAGCAGGGAAGTCAAGTCAGCACCAGTTTGAAGTAGCTTGTCATATCATATCCATACCCACAGTCAGAAAGCAGTGAGTGATTCATGAAAGTTACTGCTCAGTTCCTTTTCTTATTTATACAGTCTAAGATCTCAGCCAAGGAATGGTGCCACCCACAGTAGGGGTCTTTCCACCCCCACTGATGCAATAAAGATGCCCCCCCAATCATCTCCAGAGGCCCTTCTTTCAGGTGATTCCAAATTCCATCAAGTGTATAAATAATACTAGTCACCACAGGGTATTATTACATCCTTGTTATGAGGCATGGAAGGGTGGGTGAGCCCAAAAGATGTATGATAGTTTATGGTTTATTCAAGGAGATGTGTAGAAGGAGAATCATACTCACAATTGATCTCTGGGTGATTCACATGAAGACCTAGAGTGATTAGCAGAAGCACAGTTGATCTTGCCAGACTCTTAAAGGACTTTTATTTGTAGATCAGAGCAAGGACTTTATGAGCAAAGTCACAGAGGTGGAAGGAGAAACCAGAATTTTATCTAGTCAGCCTGGGACACAGGCTGCGATAGAGAAGGATTGAGGACATGTGGGATGAGTGAAGGCTGCTGGGCCTCCCTGAAGGAGGACTTTGGACACTGCTGGGTGTGAGTCTTCTCTTTGTTCAAGGCTTGGTCATCCTGGAGATGTGCAGGGCTCTGCCTCACCATGCTCCATCTAGCTATGCAGAATTGATTCAAGCGAGAAAGACCAAAGCATGTAATATTCCATTGTCAAACTCTATTTCACCCCATTCTTAATCAACCTAAGAAACCTAAGGTGAATCAGGTGTCTTGTGGTCAATAGTGTCATTGATCATTAAGTGTATTGATCATCGAGTAAAAGATAAGTAAAAACAACAAAAGCTTTTTTTGTCTAACTCCTTTTCTATTTTTTATTTGTTTAAATATTGAGAGGGGAAAAATAGTGAAAGAACACTAGTTAGATAATTCCTAAAACACGCATAGAGTATTCAGTTTATTTCAAAGGCTCATAGCTTGTACAATACCAGACTTCTTGGGTCTTTGTATTACCTTCCCTCTGTGGGTCAATAAATTAAGTAACACGTCAATACCAAGATAGCAGATGAACATCTGTCAGGGAGAACTGGTCCTAGGGGCTTTGTGCTCTGGTTTGGAAAATGTTTGATCTCTGTGTGCCGTCATAAAAGATGGGAGAGAGTTTATTATCTTTTATGATCCTGACCTACTAACAATACCTGACAGAGTGATTGTGCCTTGGCCTTCAGTTGGAACTCGGGATGTTCTCCTTGGCTTGTCCCTGTATGAGGCACAGAACTTGTTGGTGAAACATCAAAACAAGCTATAATATGACCCTGGCAATGGGATTCGGAACAGCTGCAGGGCTTTCTCCTGTAGGGGGCTGGCAGGAAGAAGAAAAATGAAAGTAGCACAATCAATCTCTCTAGCATTCTATATATTAATAATGTTTGCCAGCTCCAGACATTGTTTAATCAATACCGGATGCAGCGGCTTGCAATGGTTTGTGATACTTGGATGCCTTGTGGAAGCATTCAGAGCTCATGACTTGGGGATGTGGGGAGAGCCCGCAGATGCCCATGCTAGTTCCTACACAGGAAAGGTAAAAAAAGATTCTCATACTCATCAAGCTAATTCATGAAATTTTGTAAGAAGAGGTGATTCCTAAAGAAACTAGCGTGCCTGCTCTTTTTCTACCGTTAGTATCTCAGCCAGTGTTCCCAGACCTTCAGTGAACCAGCAGAGGGATTCACGCTGGCAGGGAGATTCAAGGTGCTAACGCCAGGGGGCGCCCATCGGGGGAGTCTGCAAGGTGCTGTGAGTCGGTGAGACTCCAAGAAAAACTCTGTACTTTCTAAGAGTTCTCAGGTTAGAGAGGGCTGTAAATACTCAGAAGACTGAACAAAGGAACACATTTGTGAAACAGTAAATAGAACAAGAGGTATCTGATGCTGTCTTTGTGTGTGTGTGTGTGTGTGTGTGTGTGTGTGTGTGTGTGTGTGTCAGTATAACAGCTGGATGGGTTTAACTTAATGCCTTTCCATCTATGAGTGTGCCCTAACGTGGACCCCCCACCCCCGCCCTCACACACCAAGTTTCTGCTGCAAACAAAACCCAAAACACCAAGTCTCCAACCCAAATCTCACTCCTTTTATTTATAACTCCTCCCCTGCCCCTTCATGGTTGGGCCATTTCCTTTAAACACTAAAATGGCAGGGAATGTTGCATGTAAGCTGCTTGTGCATGCACACATGCACCTAACAAGCTGAAAGCCAACGCTGAGGTGGCAATTTGCTCATAAACTGGATAATGAAGGATGTGCCAAGCTACCTGTGGGGGACCTGGGGTTTATCAGTGTTTTTTATTTACTGTTTAATAGTACAGCATGTTACATAAACCTGTAAGTAAAACAATTCTGTTATAAAAATAGCTCTTTCAAAGTCACAACACCTCCCCTACAGAGTTCTAAAATCACTGGGAAATGGGCAGCAACAATAAACACAGTACCTAATGCCAATAAACGTTCTGCCCACCCGGGCACTCTCTTACCCTAGAAGTGTATGAGTATGGGTGTAGATATGAAAATATCTCTGTTTTCTTTCCATCAGTAGGGTTTCTCTCAAGGGATCTAGTTCAAGAATTTTGGTTGCCCTTTTCTATTCCATGTTTCTTGGTTAAGTTTTACTTTTGATAATGCAGTCCTGAAACTTGGTAGCACATCAGAATGATCTAGGATGGTTTAAAAGGTATTGATGGGCAGAGAAGGTGGTGCAGACATGTAATCCCAGCATTTAGAAGACAGAGGCAGGACAAGGTTAGTTCTGGTTGCATAGCAAGTTCAAAGCTTGCCTAGACTACATGAGATGGTCAAAACAACCCCACAAACAACAGTCTCTGAAATGTATGGATGTCTGGATTCTGATCTCAGTTCTTGTCTAATTGGCCCAAGATTTAAATAGTCTCTCTCCTTAATGTGCATAAGGATGGTTTCCAAATTATCCCAGAATCTTATTTAATGGTAGTGCTGGGGTGGATGTGTAGATGAGATTCATTCCCTCCCTCCCTCCCTCCCTCCCTCCCTCCCTCCCTCCCTCCCTCCCTCCCTCCCTCCCTCCCTCCTTCTCTTCTTTCCTCCCTCCCTCCCTTTCTCTCTTCTTTCCTTCTTACAGTGTTGGGGACTGAACCTAGGGCTTTGTACATGTTAGCTAAGTGCTCTATGAACCACACCCCAGCCCTAACTTCTGCACTTAAAACAGTCTCCTGTGTGATACTGCTATTGCGGAGCTCACAACTGAGTAACGATGACGCGGGGAGTGTTTGGGATACATTCTGACCTATGAAGGCCAGCATGGAAGGCAGATACAAGCCACTGTGAAAGGTTCTTTCCACCTTTCAGATGTCTTATATGAGTGGAATTTCAGTTCCTATGGGCCTGGATCCTTTCTCTACTTCTAGTGTAGGCCACTCCTGTTAAAAGATGGGCTTTTCCTGAGACAACCTGGTCTCCAGTGCACCAGGCTGAGCAGTGCCTCACCCAGGCTGAGGCAGATAAGACCTGGCCAAGAATATGTATCTCAGCTAGGTGTTTACTCCATGTTAAGGGATAGTTAAATGCTCTGTACTCTGAGTCTTTCAGTCTGACAGTCTGAGAAAGTGAAATTATCATTTCTTCTTCTTTTTCTTTTTTCTTCCCTTTCTTTCCTTTTCTTTTCTTTTCTTTTCTTTTCTTTTCTTCTTCTTCTTCTTCTTCTTCTTCTTCTTCTTCTTCTTCTTCTTCTTCTTCTTCTTCTTCTTCTTCTTCTTCTTCTTCTTCTTCTTCTTCTTTTTAAACAAAGATGCCAGAGTTCAAGAGAAGTTACCAAAAGTAGAGGGGGCTGGTGGTGTCTGGTGGCAGCCTATGGATGCCTTGATGGCCTGACTGCTCCCCTGCCCCCACAATAGTATCCAGTCTGTCTCTGCAAGCCCCTCTTTTCCTGTTTAGATGACCCGGTCTTGTCCTTTATCAAACCTATGAAGTCTTCTCTTTTGCTGGGCCGTGGCTCTCCTGATAAACCAATTTATGTTCACATATTAATGGGCTTGTGGGCTACTATCATCATCTCTGACATGGTTATTAAGTGCCTTCTCTTTCATCTTCATTTGAAAATGATAACGTTCTCCTGATGGACTTTCACTGCGCACTTTACGCTCTTAAGTGTTGCCAAAGTAACCAGTCAGTTCAATAGGCAAACACGTCTGCCAAGTGGTATGCTTGAGGTCTGACGGAGCAAGCAGTTGCTTGCTGACAATGTTTTCTTTCTTCCAGTTTGGTTGGCATCAGATAGACCCAACCACGGATTTTTTTTTTTTTTTTTTGTAAGTACTTACTTTTAAAAACCTACCACCCACAATCCCGGTGGTTGGTTCCCCGGCACACACAGTAACACCATTCATTGCTGCTGACTTCCAGTCCTTCCAGGGCCTGGAGTTTTATGCAGGCCCTTGTACCCTCAGCCTGATTTTGTTATCTCCCACCACTTTGTTCCTCCAATCCCTGTAGCCCTTTTTGGGGCAGGACGAGGACTTCCTTCTGTCCGTACCTAACCTTTCTAAAGCTTGGGACACCTATGGTTCAGAGAAAGGTGCAGGTTAGGCAGAGGACAGTCATGCTGAGGGTCACATGGAACAGGTAGCAGGGACTTCAGTCATCTCCCCGACAGCTGCAACTGCTAAAACAATCTTGTTCTTTTGTTTTCCACATTTAAAGAAAGACCTTCAGCCAAACTGTCGCCCCTGACCTTGTTTTATATTTCCAATGTGCGTTTTATTAACTCCTTTTTCATATGGTGCACATGGAGCCTGCCACCAGATGAGGACCGGGCAAATTTTATAATTCTGATGGAGGGAGAGAGAGCATGAGCATGAAGAGAAGCTGGAGCAAGTTTGGCAGCAGGGGTCTGTCCTGTCAAGCTGAGCTCAGTGTAGAGGAGCTCCATCTTTGGAGATAAAAAGGCTCAGAAGGTGTGTGAGCCACTTCATTATAAACCAGACGCAAAAAACCTGTAGCAAACTATGCATTGGCAGCTAGAGACCTCCTTCAGATGGGAGGATAATTGAAGGGAGCTGAACAACCAGTCTGGGTGATCAAGGTGGAAATTTAACTTTTATACTCCGATTTGGCTGGCGGAAGTTGAGGGAGGAAAACCCTGAAAAATGAATCTAGAACATTGAAGAATGAACTTCAACAAAAGTCTGTCTGACAACACACATTTTCATTGATTTCTAAAGACCAGGGCTTCCTACAGAACAGCCGGGAAAATACTTTGTGTTTGTTTGAGGAATGATGTACTGCCACTCCCCTCCCCCAAATCTGAAGCTAACCTCCTTTTTCTTCCTCTAGAGGTATATGCCTATGCACAGGGGTGTCTACCTAATTGGCCACAAGAGGGAATTAAACGAAATAAAATCACTATCCGCGGGGGGCCTCTAAATATGCCTTTTTAATTTGAAAATTTTTGTGGGTTATAGTGTAATTCAAGCTTTTCAAGGTTTATTGGTGCATAGCTCACAGACCTCAGACTTCAAGTCTGATCGGTTCTTCACTAACTCGGAAAGCGAAGTCACCTTTCATCTGGCCGGAACCTGGGAAGTGAGAGCCTGGAAAACCAAAGTCTCTTCTGAGTGGGGGGAGGGAGCTGAGCTTGGCTGTGGGGCTGCTTCCTTGGCCCTAGGATGGACATGGCCACTGGAAGAGCTGTCACACGGTGGCTCACTACCTCGCAAAGCAGAAAATGCCTGGTGCTGAGCATGAAGACGTCCCTCACAGACGCGTGTAAAGGCGGGGGACTTGCAGCCTGCTGCCTTCCCAGTCAAAACACGCCGCTCCGGGTAATTAATTGCTTCAAGAGGAAACGGACCAACGGCGCCTTCTGCTGTGAATCTGTTAATGGAGAACTTATGGAGAAAAAGTCGAGTCCTCCCGTCCAAATTGGAATGTGAAAGAAATCTGTTGGAAGGTGATGACAGAAATGAAGTAAAACAGTTGTTTCCTGATCCGCGTGCCAGGTGTGTCTCACACTGTGATAAATAAGATCTGCATCGTACACGCCAGAAAGGGGGGAATATTACAAGCGTTTATTATGGTGAGGCACAGAAAAAAAAAAAAAAGCCCTTGAATAGCTTTGTTTCTCCTGGCACCGAATGGGGAGCCCGTTACCGCACAATGCTTGGAGCTGATAATTCCAGTTGTTTAGGTTCAAGCCAACGTGGCCTATTAAAAGCTTAAATTCAATTTTATTGTCCAGGTATTTATTAACTGATTATGAAAAGACATTAAAAGACTCATAATTAAGCTAAGTTGCTTTTTATCTTGATGAATTCTCCCCTTTTCTTACACAATAGAAAATCTCCTTGTGTTTGACGGCAACCGTTCATTGCCTTGGCATTATGGGCTGCAGCCCTCACCTCAGCTCCAGCCAGAGCCTAAATGAAAGGATCCGTGAAAGCCGTGGTTATGGTTACAAGTGTTTCCCCGTGGTTAGAGTGTGTACAGTGCTCTGTTCCTTCTGTAAACCGTTGCTGGCTTTCGCCTGCGGAGGCTGCATGAATGACTCCTGAGCGAGATTTAAAGTGTCTTCCTGATTTCTCATTTACCAGAGCCCGACGCAAGGGTGGATTGGAGCATATGGACCGTTTAAACCCACAAGCCTGGATGGGCTGCTCACCTATTTCTACCTACAGTTTGACCCTTGCACAGCCTAGATTAATCCACCGTTCCACTGAAATTACTTTCCTGTCTTAGTTTTTAAAGTTTTCAAATAATTTACTCTATTTCATTTACCAATTGCTTTCTCTCAAAACCTCCAAGATCAGGAATAATGACCTTATCTTCCTAAGAGCAGCCAAAAATATTAGAGACCATGCTTATTATCATCCTTTTAAGTCTAAAAATCTAAATTTAGCCAGACATGACTGTGGACACCAATAACTCGGTCACTTGGGAGGCAGAGCAGGCAAAGGACAGCAAGTTTGAGGTCAACCTGCTCTGCAGAGTCCCAAACTGTCCCCAAACCCAATTCCTCTCAAAATAAAAAAAAAACATAAACAAAAGACCACCCCCAAATCTAAATTTAAAATATATGCATATGAATATATTCTTTTTGAAGACAGAACACAAACTTCACAATTTTACTATTTTTCCATGGCAGCAATTACTCCTTCAATGAACTTCATTGGTTGCAGTATCTCCAGTGTTTACAGCAGGATTTAACTAAAAATATAAACAAAGGAATTGCAGTAATGTTGAAACACAGATACCTTGTTATTATGGAATTATATACTTTGTTAAAACCTCCACTTTCAGAACCACATCTCATTGCTACTGTTGAGTCCTTTAAGGCTGATTTAAAAGATGAGGAAGCCTAAGTCTAAAAGGGGACCTGATGCATTGTAAGGAATGTAAGCCCAACATTTAAGTAGAATTACCTGCATTGTGGGTAGGACCTGAAAATTATAAAATCTTAGCCAAAGCTATACTTCTCTTGAGGATATCAACTGGGGTTTTGTAGCCATGTGCATGACCAGGTATTTATAAAGTTACTGCTAAGATTTTGAAAGAGATTTCTGCTTTTAAAACTTCTTCTAATAACATGTACAGGGCCAGCTTTGAAGTAATTTGATATTTGGCATAATTTTTTTTTCTTTTTACCATTCAAATGCTGAGTCTCTATTACTGTCTAAAATTAAAAATACAAAACCTATTCTTACCTGCATCCCAATTTCAGTTTAAGGCTATGAAAAATAAAAGGCTACTGTCTATAATTGATGATTTCCTGGTTTATTTTGTAAAAATCGGTGCTTGAGAGATAAATCTCTATTCTCAAAGTAAATGTAGCTTATTGTTATTTCTCATAATCAATGCTATTTTAAAACATAGTAACATTTCTTTAGGCAATACTAGCCATTTTTTTTCTGTTATTTTCACTTCAGTTAATTTACTAATCATTACTTCTTTCCTTCTTTTCTTTTTTGAGACAGAGGTTCTCTATGTACTCCTGGATGTTCTGGAACTCACTCTGTAGACCAGCTGGCCTTGATATCAGAGAGCTCTGCCTGCCTCTACTTCCTGAGTGCTGGGATTAAAGGCGCATGCCACCACCACTGCCCAGCATCGTGTTTTCTTTATAAAAATCACCTTCAAGTGGGATTTATCTTGTTACCTGAGTCTTTGAAAAATTATTAGTGTATGTATGTGTGTGTGTGTATGTGTGTGTATGTGTGTGTGTGTGTGTGTGTGTATGTGTGTGTGTATGTGTGTGTGTGTGTGTGTGTGTGTGTGTGTGTGTGTGTGTGTGTAGTGTGTGTGCAGAGGTCAGAGGACAGCTCCTAGAAGTTGATTCTTTCCTCCCACTGTAGGCTTTCGTATCAAACTCAGGTCATCACACCGGCCCACCAAGTACTTGGATGTGCGGTGTAGTCTCACCTGTACTATTACATTCTTCTTGAAAATTTAAGATTGGCTCATTGCTTGGTATTCCAGTTGGGAAGATGTTCATTCATTCTTTCTCTCTTTCACTTACTCATTCAGTAAAGATGGGATGCTGACACCTCTAGGTCCCAAAGACTTAGCAACACAGACCATAACCTGGAAGAATCTCGGTTAAAAAGAGGACTTAGGTACAGAAAGAGGGCTTGGGAGAAAACATGACTCAGTCAGTTATTTTATGTCTTTATACTGTGAGAGGGCATAGTATATAAATAATAAATGGAAATAAATAGAAAATAATCCACAAGGAATTCGGACTTGCTTACAGATAAGACGATAAGCTCGGCTGTTTGCCTTTTCATCCCACTGATGTGTCTCTGGGCCCCCTCGTGGGTCCCTCCCGACCATCCTTTCTCCAGTTCTCACACCACATGAATCATGTCCAATATGTCCACAGCCCACACTCTTCTGTAATTGTTCCCGAAATCCAACCATTGTCAGACCACAGCTTCTCCATCTCTAGCTCTGCTTTGGTCAGAAGGAAGCACAATTCCCACAGAGAGGTGTATCTCCTCTCTATGGCCTCCCCTGCAGGGTCTGTGTTGTGATTCATGCTTAAAGAAGACTTTGGGGATGAAGTAGACAGCTGAAAAACAGCTCCTATGTCCCTTCAGATACTCCTCACCTCAGCCTTAGGCACCTCAAAGGCTGCAAGTCCCCTCCTCCCCTCTGCCCAACACTAGCAATATAGCCATGCAGCCAGCTCACTTCCCACCACCCCAGTCAATGACTGTTGGCAGCTACAGGGGTGAGGTGTCACTGATGGATGCATAATTATAGTGGACAGAAAAATGTGGATGTGTTAGCAAAGTCAATATTATGGAGGCCTCTGTCTTCCCAAATACTGTAAGTGGAAGATATTTCTAGGGTATAGCCAATTACATTCTCTATTTTTATGACCAGTCACAAATGTATTTTTTATTAGCTGGTGTGCTCAATGTTTTGAATGCACAGCCCTTATTTCAATCTTATTTTAGTTTGTGGTAAGTGCAGAAGGATTTTTGCTGACTTGAAATAGTGAAGCTGCTCTCTTTCAGCTGCACAGCGAGGTCTGGAGCCCTGAGAGTTTATTCCACAGCCTTCTGTGATTCTTGCCTGTAAATTAGTCTCTGAAGTGGTGTTTATTGCTGAACCAAGAGGTTAAGACAGCCTAATTATATGTTTGTGCAGGAGAAAACACCATACCCCACCGTGAGCAATTATTCTGTCCCCCTTTCCTAGTTTAATTTGGCTCAAGCTAAGAAGAATGAGGAGATGGCCTGTCTTCACCACAAACTGAGCTACCATGCATTTTCAGTGTTAATTAGAAATTTCGTTCACTGGAAGAGTGACTTCTTGGCATAACTCAGTTTCCAGCCAAGCGGAGGGCATTGGTGAGGCAACTTCAAGTGTCTTTGTGGATTAGCTCTCTAATTCCACCCATGGGGCAGCATGTGGGTGGCACCTTTGCAGCACTCCCAGCTTCCTTGAATGATGCCACTCTCTTGTTCTTATTTTATACATTCAGAGCAATGAAAGCAGTGGTATTGGAGAGAGACTGGTCGGATTCTGGGGCCCTGTGTGTACTATTTGTCTTCAAGGAAAACCCTGCTTTTCCTAAGGGACTTTTTCTTATGTAAGTAGGATGCAGCCAATAAAAACCAGAACGAGATCAACAGGTCAATGTCTTTAAAGTCGGTCATAAAATGTATCACAACAAAGAATCCGTACGTAGAAATTGCATGCAAGAATAT
Source organism: Peromyscus maniculatus bairdii (assembly GCF_049852395.1). Classification (NCBI taxonomy): domain Eukaryota; kingdom Metazoa; phylum Chordata; class Mammalia; order Rodentia; family Cricetidae; genus Peromyscus; species Peromyscus maniculatus. The sequence continues at coordinate 76,364,973 of NC_134858.1, forward strand.
GTGTCTTTGTTCTCGGACACTTCTCTGTCACGAGGGCAGCATACTTCTGTTTCTCTTCAAAAGCCTTTGGCTCATATTTTCATGCACAGGCATATGCTGACGTCTCACAAAGCACAGGTTCAATTTCCTCTTAGGAAAATAAAAGACGCCCTTCATGTCTTCTCGCACTCAGCCAGAAATGCACATTGTCATTGAAATGAGCTGAGGGAAGAACCAGCCCTGTAGGAAATAGTATTTCAAATGTGGTCCAGAGTGTCCTTTTGTGATGGGCTCCCTCCAGGGAATCAGGCTTCTCATTATTAACAAATTTCCAACCTATCACTCAGTTCTCTCATCTTTATCCCATTTCTATAAGTCTGTTTTCAGGATGCCTTGCTGCCCACCCCCCACCCCACTTTCAGCTCTCAACTTTCTTAGCCTCTTAGATATTTTAAAAATAAACCTTGTTTCTCATTGGCCAGTTCTGCTCCATTAACGACCTCCACCACTACCCCGGCAGGATTTTCAGATATTGTACTCGAGGTGCAGGCAATCAAAGCTGAGAGTAGCAGAGGGAGGCACTTGGATGCTCTTGTACAAGGACATGTCTTCCATGTTCTAAGGCAGCAGACAAACACTTTCTGGTGACACTTTGATGGGCCTCTTCAAGGTCTCTCTCCTCTGCCCGTGAGAAGAAAGTGATTATGGCAAACGGAAGCTGGCATAACCAGCTGTAATTTCTCCATTATTTTTTAACTTTTTTTTTTTTTAAAACAACACCCCAAAGACAATAGATTTATCTCCGTGACTTTACACCAGGCCTTCTTGCTGCCTGAGTCTTGTTCCATGCTACACCACCAGCAGCTTCCAGCTAGACACCATCTGATGTTCTCAGTGGGCAGTGACGTGTTGAACACTTACTGTTTGCCAGGCCTCATTCTCATGAATGCCGCGCACTGCTGGTAGCCGCTCAGGCTCTTTACTTCTCTGTCAGCATAAAATCTCTTTTCTTTTCTTTTCTTTTTTTTTTTGACATACTGTCCCTCTAAATTAGAATCTAAATTACCTTGAAACAAATAGTTTTAACCCCCTCAAGTAGCGTTCTGTATTGCCCTTCAGTGAGAGAGTGTAGTGTTGTGTTTAGGTCATCTGAAGATGGTGAGCCAGTGGGATGCTGGAGGAAAGAAATGATGCCATGACAATGATATTCCCCAGAGAGAGCTGTGTGACACTTTAAAGCATGAGTTTCCTTGACAAACATCTGATTCCGGCTTTCTTTTTATTCCAGAAAGCCACATAAAAATATTTGGAGAACTTTTAAAAATGAGAATCTTTGTTTCCTAATGAATGAATTTGAAAGGCATCTTTTTTTTTAAGATTTATTTATTTATTATGTATACAGTGTTCTGTGTGCATGTATGCCTGTAGGCCAGAAGATGGTGCCAGATTTTATTGCAGATGGTTGTGAGCCATCATGTGGTTGCTGGGAATTGAACTCAGGACCTCTGGAAGTCAGTGCTTTTAACCTCTGAACCATCTCTCCAGCCCCCAAGGTATCCTTTTTGAAAACCTCACTTTGATTGTAGAATGTTGAGGAATCAAGCTAGAACTGACCTGAGAACTTCCTTCTTGCTGGCTAGCTTTCAAAAGGTTCTATGCAAGCTGCTAGGGTAGAAAAGTCATCTACGGTATCCCCCAGTAGTGAACCCCGAATGCTACAACATCAATTTTCCTGGAAAGATGTGCCAGTGAAATTTACAGGGACATCTAGCCAACTTCTCGTAGGATTTGAGGCCTGTTTCATGGGAGGCAATTCATGTCTGGTACTATAAACCCGATGAAAAGCCCATCCTGGGGAGGCCATGGGTCCTAGGGGGAGATGTACTCTTGTTGTTTTGCTAAATGAACATGTTGTAAAACTGCCTTCTAAATGATAATGTTTATACTTTTCTGTTGCTAAAGTGATAAAAGAGCACAGACAAAGGCAACTTAGGGAAGGAGTTTGACTTACCGTCCCAGAGGGAGAGTCTACAATGGTGGGGGAGACATGGTAGCGGGTGGCTAGCAGGAAGCTGAACACCTCTTTGGCTGCAAACAGGAAGCAGAGAACAAGCTCTAAGTGGGGCAAGGAATCTCAAAGTCCACTCCCAGTGATGCCACCAACTCAGGACAAGTGTTCCAATACCGGAGCCTTGTGGGGACAGCTCTCACTTAAACCACCGCACTCATGTATTAACGCTGCTCTCAACTGGCCGGGGGAACTTATTTCTCCAGTGGTCAGCAGTTAATTGGTCAAAGTGGTGAGAATAAGTGACTTCTGAGGGCTCAACCCTAAATGGGATGTCTATACTAAACCTCCTCACAAGGCTCAGCGAACATCGTCATGGAAGAGGAGCTATAAAGAATGAAAGAGCTGGGAGATGTGGGGGGGAGAGTGCTGTTCAATGTTGTTACACTCATGGACTCTCTGCTGTGGTTACTGTACAAGATCATGCCGACAAGAGGAGTCAACATCCAACAGACAGCACTGATTGGACTCCGTGCATCACAAACAGGATAGGAGGACACGAAGGTGGGAGGGAGATATGTTGGGTTGTGTGTTTGGTGGAAACAAGGAGAGGAGAGTTGGGTATGGATGTGATGAAGACACATTGTTTCCATGTATGAAACTGTCAAAAAATAAAGAAACTGAAAAATGAAAGCTGTCTTTTTGATTTTGAGAACTCAAACTTTGGTGTGACTATGGAAGAAATATAAAGTGTCCGCACAGCATCTCTTCTCTGAAAATTAGTCTAAGAAGGTCACCAGGATACTGGAGTGTCAGAACTAGATTCCGAGTCCTGAGCCCACGTCAACACTCTCAGCTAACTTGATAGCATCAGGCACTGTCCACCATCTCAGTCATTGCCTCCCCAACTGTACATTAGCAAGGGTTGAAAATTCACCAACAGCTAATATCATCCTGAGAGTTTTCATGTACAACATCTGAGAATTTTCGGCAAGTCCATTTGAAAGCTGAGAAATAAATCTTCAAATAAAATTTCATAGCTTGTTGTATTAAGTTATTGCTTAAATTTCATAGCTTCATTCCTGCCTTAAATTTCAGCTTTGCCAGGAGTTGTGAAGCCTGAATTAAAAGCTAAGTTACTCTTTCTTACAAGAAAACCAACAGGTACTATACTTGTGCTTGGCTTGAGGAGAGAGGGGACCAGTATGCTTCAGCTAGGAGAGTCTCTGAAACAACAGGGCAGCCACTTAACTCTCTCAAGAAGTCCTGGAAAATCAGCCCTGGCATAGAATACTGCTTCCCTGCACAGTGGCCTGCTAGACTGGAGAGAGGCCTTGAGGCTTGACTCTGGAAACAGATGAAGGAAGAGAGAGAGAAGCCACCATGGCACATGGAAAAAGAGATGAGCATTGTGGGAGGAGAGAGTCAAGATGGATAAAATCTCAGACTCATGCTAGCTGGGCACCCTGGGAGGAGTTTTCTAAACTTTCTGAGATGGTGAATACAATGGTCAACATGTTTGAGCAAATACAATAAAATAATGAACATGCTCTCTTTTAGTGATATGTATGGGTGTGTATGTATGTGCCTGTGTTTATGTCTGCATGCATATGCATGTATGCATGTGTATTTTTGTGTGTATGTATATTATGTGAATACATATATATGGATTTATGTACATCTGTGCCATGGACATTGCATACATTGGATTGCTGTAGTAATTCATAGTATTTCTTATTGTGGATTGAGTAAAAGCCACTGGCCAAAGAACTGCTGAAACCCTTGGGTGTTGCTGGATCAATCCCTCGTATTCTTCTGTGCCATGCTAACAGTGTGCACAACCCCTCCTCTCTGGAGCAGCTGGATTGGCAACACTATCATGCTTTCCCCAAACTTTAATTATTCTTCACATCCAAGCCTGAGTGGAAGTCTGGTTTACACAAGATGTGTGGAGAAAGTGCTGATTTGGGCTGGAGAGCAACATATGAGCTCAGCAGCAAACCAGGGGGCTGTGTCTGACAGCATTTCACATTAAAGTTGAGAGTGATTTCTCTGTCAGTGACATGGGCCAAGCGAGGGGCAGGCTGAGGTACAGTAGGAATCTGCTGCTGAGAAAAGAGCTATACATGTATGTGTTTGGCAAGTGTTAGGTGTGCTGTTGGTAGATGCTTGTGGGAAATAAGCTAAAAAAATTCTAGGACTTACGGGTAATGGGATTTGTGTGTTTGCAGGTGCAGTCTTGGAACTCAGAATAAGTTCTCTTCACATCCAGATGGAATCTCCCCGAATCAAAATTCAGCTCCTTAGTGTGGAGTAAATCTAAGCCCAAAGACAGCAACAGCCAGCTAGCCAAGCCCTTACCAACAGACTTTCAACATCAAACTTCACTTCAGACTCAGCCTTTCAGGACAAATTTTGTCAGTGACACATGTCTTAGCATCAAGTGATGGGCAAAAATTTCCAATAACAACCTCTCTGGCAGGGTCTAGAGTGGGTTCCCATACCACAAGGCTTTATAAGCCTCAAGAAAACCTTTGTCATTCTGCTTGGGAGATCACCCCCACCCTTTACAGGACCACTAAACACCGTAATTATTTCTCCTTTGTTACCTATTTACACCTGGAAGCAGCATAATCTAAAGGTTGCAGCTATGCACCCAGGCTGGCTTTGAATTTTTAATCTTCCCGCCTCAGCCTCCAGAATAGCTGGGATTCCAGGGCACTGTGACTGGTACCACAGGAAGTAAGGCAAGTTAGGCTTTGGAATCAGGCTTTTTGGGTTATATCATGTATTAGCCAGGTGGCCCTGTCAAATTACTAAGCCTCCTCACTCATGCAACAAGGATGGCAATAACACATCAAGTGAAACATGATGGGAAATGCTTGTTATATGATAGACACCATTTGTGGTTTCCTCTTATTCTCTGGGTATCATGGAATTATTAGCCATGTGTAAAATTAGCCATGAGAATTATTTTTATAATGTCTTCAAACTAGTCTAAATGCCACGAGAAGTCTCAGTGTAGTCTCTAAGGAGACTAACAACATAAATATCCTTTACTGTTGTCTTCTAGGGGTTAAGAGTGAGGAAAACTACAATTCAGAGTGAATTCAAAGGGGTTAAGCGTCCTGAGATTTCCACTGATAAATGAGAGGTAAGGACTATGACTTCACAGTGTTGCGGTTTAGTTCTTCCTTTATGTAGGAAAACAAGTTCAGCATGATAGAGCTAAACTTTCTACAAGTAAACCCAGATCTGTCCCCATTTGCTGCTTCATACTGAAGCCATTACACAGTCTGAAAGCTGGGCTATTATTTCTCCTATTGGTGCATGGGCCAAGTTGCCATATGGCTGTGCCTTGATGAACCCAGCAGAAAACAAAAGACTCAACCTAAAATCTAACTCTAAGTATATTTTGTGTTGGATTTTCTCTCCTATAAATCTATCTATGAGTGTGGATAAATAGCAACCAATTAGGAATATCCACCTTGACCTTTCAAACTAAAATTCTATTATTTTGTAAAGGTAACAAGCATGCACTTCAGAAAAAAAAGTATTGTTGGTGGCAAGAGAAAACCTATCAGAAAATTTCAATTAATATAGATTGTTATTTTAAAATTTGCCTTAAAATTAGTGGCCTTGTCTTAGGATTGTAAGCAGAAATTTCTGTCCCATAAGCCACTCCCAAGTAACCAGTCAGAGGCTTAATATTAATTATAAATGCTCAGGCAATAGCTCAGGCTTGTTACTAGCTAACTCTTACATTTTCAGTTAACCCATATTTTTAATCTATGCTTTGCTACATGGTTTGATACCTTTTCTCAGTACAGCATGTCCATCTTGATTCTCTCTGCATCTGCTAGTGACTCCTCTTACCTCTCTCTCTCTTCCTCCCAGCATTCTCTCTGCCCTGAAAATCTTAGCTATTGTCTAATCAGCTTTCTATTAAACCAAATCGAGTGACAAATCTTTACAGTATACAAAAGGATTATTCCACACCATTTCCCCCCTTTTGTCTAATTAAAAGGGAATGTTTTAATTTTAACATAGTAAAATTATATACAACAAAACAGTTATTCAGTAAGAATTACAGTTACAATATCCAGTCCATTTGTATTTGCCAAATTTAGAGAAAATACTCTATTATTTGTCTTATCTTGGTGAGTCTAAAGGTTTGTACTTAATTCACTTTCTATCATAATTAAGGAAAACTTTTTTATTATTTAGTCTTTAAGTCCAACTAAGACCCCAGAAGGGTGTAATTTTACCTAGCAATCGGGGCATCTGGCTGCCTGGACAGTCATGCTAAGTTCTTCTGTAACATTAGGGTATCCAACTTTGGCCGATAGGCCTAGTATATCTGATAGACTTTTTTGAGAAGTATGGGATTTTGAGGAATTGTCCCACCTTATCTTGACAAAGTTTGGCAGTTGCTTTCTTTTGCATCCTGCTGGTCCAGTTTGGACAGTATACTGTCAACAATTGAGGCAAGGGTAGTTGACACATAAAATGAACTATCTATCATAACTGGCTCATGAAAGGCATTGAAACATTTTGGAAAAAGTCACTAAGTAGATAAGGGACATGTTATCAAAATAGCAGGAGCCAGAACTTACAGAAAGAAAGATTCCCAAATGAAACTTCATTTTTTTAAAAAAACTTTTTTTTGTTTGGTTTTTTGAGACAGGGGTTTCTCTGTGTAGTTTTGTGCTTTTCCTGGAACTCACTTTGGAGACCAGGCTAGTCTCAAACTCACAGAGATCTGCCTGGCTCTGCCTCCCGAGTGCTGGGATTAAAGGCGTGCGCCACCACTGCCTGGCTTAAAAAAAAAAAAAACTCTTGATGTGATGATTAATATCGATTGTCCACAGGATCTAAAATTGTTGAAGAGACAGGCCTATGTCTGTGAGGAAGTTTCTTCATTGGTTTAATTTAGATGGCATGATCCAAGCTGGGCTTAGGCAGCACCATGCCTTGGGCTGGGATTCTAGAGAGAATCGAAAGGAAAAAGCGAGCATTCGTCCTTTTCTGCTTGTCGACTGAGGACACCCTGTGAGCATCTGCCTCGCACCCTTGCCATCATGTCTTCCCTGCTCTGAAGGACTGTCCCTTCAAACTGTGAAGCAGAATAAACCCCCCTTAGGCTGCCTTTGTCAGGTACTCTGTCATAGCAACAGGAAGAGTAACTAACCCAGCGGGGTTAATACTTTTCCTTAGTTTTATATGGTAGGAACAGTTTCTAAAGAGTTGGGATATCAACCATTCAGAAGTTGTTGAATCCGCAACAACTGAACAAAAGTTGTTGACTCCATCACAAAAGGACTGTTGAATCCACAGCAGCTGAGAATGCAGGAGGCTGCCACAAATTTGCTTGGTCTCTAAGCAAGAAGCCAAGGATTTCAGTAAATCTTTGAGGATTTTCTCAGTAAAGGGACCAAAGCCACGTCAACATTTTAGCCATGTAGTCTGTTGATATTAAAAGGCTAGTAACACAACTGTGAAACAGGGGCATTTTGAGAGCAGTTAACAATGGAAGTAAAAACATACTAAATGGCACAGAAAACTATAAAAAAAATGACAGTACTAACAACCCAACCCATTATGCTTAATGCTATAAAGGAGAGACATCTCAGATTCATACACGATATGGCGGTAGATGCTGTTAGAAGTTCAGCAGGCAGAGGTATCCAGAGAAAGGCTTCCCCCTCACTGCACAAGCTGCCCAACAATCATTTACCAGGGCAGTTCTGGATGTATGATTATTGATGAGAATGTCCAGGGAGAGCAACCTGGTGATCAAAGAAGGCTTTGAGAAGGAAGGGCTGCCTTAAGTAAGAGCAGGGGCTGGAGGAAGGAAGAACAGCTCCACAGAGCAGAAGAAAAAAATTCAGAAGACTCCGAGTTCCCTAATGATCATAATTGTCTCTGGAATATGCCACCCTATGAACCATAGTGCATTCTTCAACTGCAAAGATTTATGTAAGATCACAGACTTAAGTGAGAGGAAGGAATATACATTTCTGGAAGGCAAATACAGGTTGAGCTTCCCTAATGTGAAAGTGTAAACATGGAACATTTTGCATGCTAATGTGACTTGGCAGAAAACTCCATGCCTGATGACCTGTGAAGGTTTGCTGTGGACACACTGGCACAGAAGTAATACATAGATTGGCGTTAGGTATGCACATAAGGTACATAGGAAGCATAAATGAATTCTGTGATGTAACTTCAGTCATATCATGCAGCTACCTTATTACAATGTGATAATATTATAAAATCAGAAATGCAAAGCACTTGGATTAAAATGCAAAACTACTTGGACACAAGTAATTTGGATAAGGAATATTTAACCTCCATTCCTTTTGTAACATGTGACAGCCTTCAGAGCCCTTCCCGGCACAATCCAACTTTATGTAGGTATTAAGTCTTTTTTTCAACTCTACACTTTGATGACTCCGGGATTTCTGTGGAAGATGATGTTGGTATTCTCAGCCCCTTGGCTCTTGCCTTCTTCCTTCTCCACTGAGGTAGACATTGTGGGGATCAGGTGTCTCCTGTGTTCAGAGAAGCTGCACATGGAGTCAGACCAAGGGGGATGCTTTCCTGATGATCTCAGGATAATCAAAGGGACCATTATGATGGCAATTATTTTCCTAGGTCGTTTGCTCTTCTGTGTCTTTGTTCCATCACTCAATCTTGTAACTACTTAAAGTAGAACTTTCTTGTGCTTTTGTACTAAAAATATTAGGGGGGAACTGTATGTTTTTCTCTTAAGGAAACACCCACATCTGGCATTCTGTGTGATGAATGTTTTATGATCATTGTAAGTTCAATGGAGAGGGAAAAGTCATTCAGGTATTATTATGCATACCTCACTCTAACAGCAGCAAATATCTGTGCTGGTCATTATGTTTGCTTTTAAATCTATTCTTTGTCCTTCCTGCTCTGCTTTGCATTGTGTCAACCCTAATGGTCTCAGACCCCTCTGGCCAACCTCCATTACCTTTCTCGAAGCCTCAGGGGTGGCTGGGGCTTGCTGCTTTGGTACTAAGCAGTTGCCCCTCACCATGTGCTGTTTGGCTTTTCAGCTCTTCCTTTATGAAGATGTCCTTGTGGTAAATCCTCTCTATAAACTCCTTGACATGTCTCTGTTTTCCTCTCTCACCCATGTCCAGTACAATGTTTAAATAAAATCAGTTACAATACACGTCAGTGTTTAGTGCCAAGAAATAGAGCACACTTTAGCTTTTAAGTTGCAAGATTATTTTCCTGGAATATTCTATGAGGAATGTCAGATTACATTCTGAGGAAGTAAGGGCTCCAGATCTTTCTAGGATCTGTAGTTAAGGATGGATCTTTTTGTCTGCATATTAAATATGGGAAATGGACTAAATTGGCTCAGATAAAAAAGGACTTTATTCTCCTCTATGACAAGCGTGGAGAACAGCAGCTGCAGACCTTAGTCCAACAACTCACAAGATCAGGGCATGAGGTTGGCATCTCTGTGGATTCTGCTTCTTTCCCTTACAAGATGGGTAATGAAGTTACTCCTCAGGTTCAAAGCAGGAAGATGGAAAAGAACAAAGGAAAGGAGGAAGTGGTGTAGGGAAGGAAGGAAGGAAGAAAGAGAGGGAAGGAAGAAAGGAAGGTGGAGGGAGGAAGACGATGAAGAGAAGGAGATGATGGTAGCTCCATCAGTTACTTTTGTCAGGGAGGCGAAGACATAATAACTGATTCTTCTTATGTCCCCCAAACTGGATCCCAAGGTCACCCATAGCTATAAGAGAAGCTGGAAAAATGGTAGACAGGAGTGTTGTGATGGCTATGACAGAGAAATGGGATAGCTGATTCCCTGTTTGCTTTTATGCTGTTCCAGGGTTTCATTGCCTTTGTGTTATGTGTATAAATTCTAACATTTCCAAATTATCACAAAACATTTATTCTTAGTCTGATTTCTCTTCCCAGGCCCATGTGGACATTAGGGAATCGGGGCGGGGTGGGGAACGACACAGGTATCTTAACAACATAGGCATTTAGCACATATCAGTCAACCTTGCCCTCCACAAAGGACAATGGGTCACAAGGAAAGGGTTCTAGGCTGTGAAGAGGAGAGCTGTGGAGCCCAGGTGAGGGTTTTGAATGTTCCCTTCCCAAATAACCAGATCACCACAAGGAAGAAAGTCATAAGCGAAGGCAGGTATCCCAAAGAGGCTAGCTGTTTGTTGTGGATGTCAATCATTTGGACAGAAACATATACTTTAAATTTTTGGCTCTTTAATCAGGGAGCATTCTGCTGCTTGCCTGATGCAAGATGTTTGTGAACTAACCAAGTATTAAACCAAAGCAACCAATAATTAAAATAAAAGTTAAAAATTGATTTCCATGTCCTTCCTCTTAGCCCTTTTAACTCTCCTGTGAGCGGCTGTGAACCCAGTGTGATAATGGTTGCCAGATGTCATTTCTTGGAAATGTGGATTGTCTGCTACTGGGGGAGGGGACAGGGTGCATTATAAAATGTATTTCTTGTTCAAAGTCATAGTTAAGGGGGGGAATGTTTGAAAAAACCAAATTACTTAACAAAGAACAATGGAAGAAAAACTCAATGCCGCCTATATTTCATGTCCATTATAAGCAATTAGAAATATTTGTGGTTAGAACATCAGATGTAGAGGCCTTTTGGCTTCTAACCTTCCAACAGACACACCACTGCTGCTATGGGTTCCTTTCCACAGATCTCGGAGAAGATTGCAGGGTGTAAGGATGTAAAACTATAGTGTCTTTTGTGGTCTCCTTGGAAATTGATGCTTTTGGAGAAAAACAGTACTTCCAGCAAATGATTCTTAGGTGGTCATTTCACACTAAGACTCCATTTTCTGGGCTCTGCCTTGGATTCATTGCCACTTATGAACCATAAAAGTAAAGACAGAGTCTTTGGGTTGGAAGGGATTTTGTGAGCCTATCAATCCTCATTTTTTTTCTCAACAGCATTTTAACTGAGATTTCTGCTTCTCTCTTCACCCAGGCATGGCAAAGTGCTTTCTACTTGGCATCCTGGATACTCTTTTCAAATGTACATTCAATACTGTCATTTCCCACATGAAGCCCATTAACAGATTTCCATTACAGTTAAACAAAGTCCAAACATTTCTGTGACCGCAGATGGGTCCCAACTTATTCACCAACTATATCTTGCATTCTTTCCATCTTACTCAATGGGTTCTTCTTTCTGAATCATGCCTCCTTTATCCCACCCTAATAACTCTTCTCCTGCCATGTTATCACTGTAAAGTTCCATACATATCCTGTCTTCTCTTGGTGAGTTCTCTCTTATCAGCCAGAAATCCATCTTCTCATGGGAGCTGTGCTGGTCAGCACTATCTAGGGAACCCTAACTCGCCCTCTTGCATCACCCTCTCTTGTTAGTTCTGCCTCATCTCATCACCAGAAATGATGGTGTTCGTTATTTACTAGTGTACTATGTGTTTCCCTTTTTCTGGAATGGAAACCTGATACAAGCATGAACCATACTGTCTGGGTCACTGAGATTTACTGATACCAAGAGTAGGAGATAGTGTCCTAGGGCTGGTCATAGCTCCATGCAGAGGAGTTATAGATGCTGAAGACACTTTGGAACCCTGTGGGCATAACCCAGAAATATGAAAGAACAAAAGAGTGAATTTCTGTTCTGTGAGTTGGTATTGGTGTTGACACCATTGATACCCTGTCTTGGTTAGGGTTTCTGTTGCTATGAAGCGACGCCATGACCACAGCAACTCTTATAAAAGAAAAACATTTAATTGGGGTGGCTTACATTTTCAGAGGTTTAGTTCATTATCAGCATGGTGTGACATGATGGTGTGCAGGCAGACATGGTGCTGGAGAAGGAGCAGAGGGTCCTACATCTTGACTTGCAGGCAGCAGAAAGTGTTCTAAGATACAGAGCATGGCTTGAGCATATATGATATATCAAAGCCTGCTCCCAGTGACACATTTCCTCCAACAAGACCACACCTACTCCAACAAAGCCACACTTCCCAATAGTGCCACTGCCTTTGGGGGCCATTTTTTGTTCAAACCACCACATACCCCTTAAAGGATATTTCAACTAAACTGTTTTCTGACACTGATATCTAGGGACAAAGTCAAATATTTTGTTATGCTTAGTCACTTACCATCTTGAAACCAAACTTGGTTGAGAATTTTAACTAGCACTTTGACTACTTTATAATGTGATAGTTATCAATCATCTTAATGAATCAGAGAAAAAAAGAAACGTGTAACTGAACAAATAAGGCACTCCCCCCACATATGTATACCACTGTGTGGGGCTTCTGTGTTTCTCCCCACTATGGCAGGGCCTGTGAACACCACTGGGCAGAAACGGTGATAATGTAGATGAGTTCAGGAGGGCACACAGCCTCTAATGGATAAATACTTCTAGAGTGAAGAGTTATATTAGGTATTGGACAGAAATGAATTAAGGTGTAGATCTGTGCACTCTTGAAAACACCAAGTTGCTTTTATTTCCCTGGTGCTCGTGGAGTTATTGCTCTGTTATTATTTAGCCTTCAGAACGATGCCCATCTAACTTCTGCATATATGCCTCAGCAGATGCCTCTGATGGCTGTTCTCAGACACTGTGAGGATATCTGTTAGGACAAGAAAGGATTAGGACTTATCTCGAGTATTAAGTCTTTAATGGCCCATATTTAGCTCATTACATGCCTCCCACTGTAATTATAATAAAATTATTGACATCTTTGTTATGGATAAAACTTGTTTCCAATTAACCCTCTCCACAGAGTGTGCTCCTGCCAGCACCTACATTGCATTGATTACTGTCAGAACGAGGAAACAGATCCAAGGGCCTCCCCAGGCAGAGGACAGCAGTGATGATGACATGCCAGTAACATATACCAAGCATTGTGAGCATCATCATTTATTATATGTCACATACAATTTTTAGCTATTTGTGTGTTTTAATTCATCTCATTCTAATAGCAAGCTAGCACATGGATATTATAAATCTATTTTATATTAATAAAGGAAAACTAAACTGAGGCACAGAGGGTAATAGGGTAATGTGCCTCATGCTGGTAGGTTTAGAGCTATGAGTCCACCCTGATGGACACAAGGCAGCCAGGGTGGAGAAGCAGGTGTGAAGCCAACCTTCCTTATACAGGGCATGTGGCCCCCACTTCCAGGCACATGGCCACACAGGACAGCTCACTCTCTGTGCCGAACTGTGACTTTAGGAAGGATGCGGATATTCCACCAAATTTGTCAACTCTTAAGTCTGACTAAATGTCATTCTGTGACCTGAACAAAATACTGATATCTCTTGTTAAAGAACTCAGCACTTTTGTACATAACTTTTTCCTATCAAGAAAAACTAGGTTTATGTCAAATTTGAAGTGCTAGATTTTAGATGATTAATAAAATAGGCTATGCCAGATTTTTCTCCATTCTTCTTTGGCCCTCAGAATGTTCTCTTTCTGTTTCCTCAAGTCACAAACATCTGTTTCTGACCATCAGCTAATTGGGCTCCATTGAGTGTTCTAATGAGGGCAGAGTGAGCGAGGGAACGATTTAATGCCCACGGAAAAGCATGTTTCTAATTGTATATCCGGTGAAGGTGGAAAGGTTAAAGTAATGAGCTGCTCAAGAGAGTTCTGGCCCAGAGAGCAAGGGCTTTGTTGTTTCACATTTCATCTCTGTTATTGTCACCAAGACCCACTCCTATTTCCACCGTGGCATTGATTGCCAAGAGGCGCTGCGATTACGGTCCATTATCATGCCAGTTCTGAAGGAGGTAAGTCTGTTTTTGCCATGCGGTGACAGTGTGCAGGCAACCATAATCACCCCTCTCTCTGCTGCACTCCTCAACATCTTGTATACAGCTGTGAGGGGCTGCATTAGTGCCAATTAATCTGGGGTAGGTTTACTGAAGGAGGGGTGCGGTTCAGTTTGAAAGGGACAGTCCTCGGGTTTTCCAAGTGGCATTTCTAGAGAAGGAACTCCAACTGAAAGAAGTGTCTATGGGAAGACACTTTCAGTTTCAAGTTGCAGTGGGGTTGGCATCTCTGGATAGCTCCATTTCTCCTGCCTTCTCCAGACAGCATAGAGGCAGACTCCAACTCACAGGACTGTATTTAATGTCTATACCTCAAGGGATTCGTATTTAAGAGAGTGACGGAAGACTTTGTGGAGATGTACTTTGGTTGAATGGTGCTTAAGTTAGTGATCAAGGATAGTAAAGATGAATGGCCATTCTAGCAATGGAGAATTCCATCACCGTGAGTACTTGAGTCTTGGGGGCACAGAGTGATTGGGTGTGGCAGGGAACACCTTTCCTTTCAGTGTTGATGGATAGCTTATGTTTTCAAAGTGCCACAAAATAAAAATATTTAAACTTCTGCTTTAGAACTCAAAAGGAATGTTAACAAGGATTATTAGCTCATTATGTATGCTTACCCCTCTCCTCCTTGATCACGGTGTACTAGTGCCTCAAGTAACACACTGAAGACTGGGTGTCACATTTGGCTGGTTTGAGATTAAAGTGTAATATTAATTCTGCCATTTGAATATATTCTTGACACACAAGATTGGTTTCCAGACCCCTAAACATACCAATATCTGAGGATACTCTAGTCTCTTCTATAAAATGAGGTAGTATTTCCATATGACCTATACATATCTTCCTGGCTATTCAACACTATGTTTATTTATTTATTTCTAAAAATAATTTTATTTTTATGTTTAAATGCATTGTATGTAAATTTGTCTATGCACTACATTTGTGCCTGGTGCCTGTGGGGATAAGAAGAGTGTATTGGATCTTCTGGAACTGGAGTTATGGCCAGTTGTCCATTATTGGACAGCTATCATGTGGGTCTGAGAATTGAACTCAGGTACTCTTCAAGAAAACAGTGCTTTAACCACTGAGATATCTCTCCAGCCCCTTGACACCATCTTTAGATTAATTATAATTTTTACTACAGTTTAAACGCTATGCAAGTAATTCTTACCTTATATTGTTTTGAGAATAATTGTAAGAAATAAGTCAACACAAGCTCTATACAGGAAGAATTCTTAGTCAAATACTTTCTAACCAACATATTTGGTTGAATCCACAGATATGGAATAGGTAGATATGGAGGGCTGAATCTATTTGTAAATACAGAGTGAGCTAAAACTCCAAACCCCTTCCTTGGCATATGTGCCTTGGCCTCATTTGATCAATTCTTAGTCAATTTCCCGGCATTACCACTTTCCTTTGATTGCCTTGGGCTTCTGTCAGTGTCTTGACCTACTTTGGGCAGACCTTGTTTCCGCCTCTGAGGCTTTAGCCTGTCCCTTCCCTTTCTCAAGTGACTCTCATTCACAGGTCTTAGCTTTTTTCTCTTACTCATTTTTCTGGTTAGTTTTTTGTCAACTTGGCACAAACTAGAGTCACCCGGGAAGAGAGAGCCTCAATTGAGGAACTGCCTCCATTAGATTGGCTTGTGAGCCTATCAGTAAGACATTGTTTTTTGATTGATGATTAATGTGGGAGGGCTTAGTCTATTCTGGGCGGAGACATCCCTGGGCAGTTGATCCTTACATGTGTAAAAAAGCTAGCTTAACATGAGCCCCAGAGCAAGTCAATAGATGGGAGTCTTCCATGGTTCTGTTTCAGTTTCTGCCTTCAGATTCTTGCCTCGGCAGACTGTAATGGGAATGTGTAAGCCAAATAAACCCTTTGCTCCCCAAATTGTTCGTGATAATGGTGTTTTATCATAGCAAATAAAAAACAAACACACTAGGACACGTGGAAAGGGAGATCTTGAGTTGAGGAATTGCCTCCACAGAATGATATGAGGGTGGTGCTCAGCCCATTGTGGGTACCACCCATAGGCAGATGGAGAAAACAAGATGAGCAAGCCAGTAAGCAGCATTCCTCCCTTGTCTCTGCTTCAGTTCCTGTCTCTAGGTTCCTGCTGGAGTTCCTTCTCTGACTTTTCTCCAGTGATGGACTGATGTGGAAGTGTCAGCCAAATAAATCCCTTTCTCTTCCAACTTGCTTTCGGTCACAATGTTTAACATAGCATCAAAAACAAAACTAGAAAAGAAACTGGTGCTAGGAAAGCAGTGTAGGGCCGTGAGAGACATGAACATGTCTGGAACATGTGTGGAATCATTTGGAACTCAGGCCAATGCTCACAGCTTCTCGAACTCTTAGGGAGGCTTAGAAGATACGCATGTTGGATGAAGAGCAAACAATTGAACCTTGGTTTGTGAAGTTTCAGAGAGAAGCAGGGCTATTGGTGTAATCTTCTGTATTAAGAATCTGTGGTTTTTTAGGAAAGTAAAAAGGGACCATTGCTAATTGGTGGTCAGGGGAGGCAGAAACAATAGAGAAAGGAATAGTAGGGTACAAGTGATCTGGATGAAATGGAAAAAACAAGGGTCTCTAACCAGGGAGGGGGTAGGGGTATAAATGCAGAAAGAGAAAGGAGGCAAAATAACAGTAAGGATGTCTGAAAGGTTATAATTATCTCCCCCAAGAAGACCTATAATACCTGTAAGTCTGTGTGTGTAAACATACATACATAATTTAAATGAAAATATCCTATCTGAGCTAGCAATTCTCCCTCCAAGACCCAAAAACCATCTAGTAAAAACCCTAACACCAGGCACAAGAAGCCATCTTTGGAGTTGTTGGGTCAGTTTGCCAAGAGACTCTCAAAACATTACAGGTTACTGCTATTGCCCTTAGTTGTCCTTCAGAGGTGAAAGTGAAAAACAATTCTTTTATTGCTGAAGATACCACACACTTAGACACAGGCTCAGAGGCCTCTGATCTGGAACTGATTTGAAAACCTCCTGCCTGAGGGTTAGCTTTTATCAGAAGACTCCATGCAAGCTTCCAAAGGAGGGAAAAACCCAACAGTCCTACCCAAGTATAACACCTATGAAACAAAATAAGGACCAGCATGGCACATTAACCTTAAGAGGGTAGGAATGGTACACATATATTGATGATAACCAATAGCTCCCTAAATTGGACTTGAGACCTGCTCACTAAGGAAAATGTAGCCAGCTACCCAGGGCTAGTGAAGTCATTGATCTTGGAAGAGAATCTACAATCACCACTTTACTAAACCAGCATGATCTTTAACTACATTCTAAATATTTGTTCTTTACTCACAGATAAGTGTAATCCTCATTCCCCTTCAAGGAAACTTATATTTGCAAAAGATAGAAACCATTACAGAAAACCACAGCTGTTGTGGAATATTAGTTGAAGATACGTTACATTCGTTTATGTTGTGGAATATTTGGTTAATGATGCAAGTATATGTTGCATTCCTTTATGTTTCATTTGTTTAACTCTGTGAAGCTGTGTTACTTTGCCTGCCTAAAACACCTGATTGGTCTAATAAAGAGCTGAGCAGTCAATAGCTAGGCAGGAGAGGGATAGGTGGGGCTGCCAGGCAGAAAGAATAAATAGAAGAGAGAAGAGGAGGAGTGAGAAAAAAAGAAAGACAGGAGGACTCTAGGGGCCAGCCAGCCATGGAGAAAGAAAGAAAGAAAGAAAGAAAGAAAGAAAGAAAGAAAGAAGGAAAGAAAGAGAGAAATAAAGAGAGAAAAAAGGTATATAGACTAGAGAAAGATAAAAGCCCAGAGGCAAAAGGTATATGGGATAATTAAAGTTAAGAAAAGCTGGCTAGAAATAAGCCAAGCTAAGGCTAGACATTCATAAGAATAAGTCTCTTTGTATTTATTTGGGAGCTGGGTGGTGGGCCCCCAAAGAGTAAAGAGTAAAGAAACCAATTACACACAACCAATCAAAATGAAGAGTTGTGGAGCCCAGTACCAATGCATACAATGCAACTCCTGTACCTAAGGCTCAGGGATCATTGCAGAAGAAGGAGCAGGAGAAGTGTAAGGTAAGGGAATTTACTATGAGATTGTGTCTTCTTCTAGGAATGTCAGAAGCTATACCCATAAAGTCTCACCAACATGGCTGCCAAAACATGAGATAAACAAGGAAAACAATAATAGACATGCCAGAGTAAAAGGAGAAAAGCCCATGATGCCTCATATGAGGCCTCAACTCTACACAAAGAACTGCAGGCAACTAAGGATTACTGAAAGTGTGAGAAATAGTCTTCTCCAGTGAAGAGCACACCAATAAATTTTCCAGAACCTCATGGGTCAATTCTGAAAATGAACATACAAGTAACATTGTGAAGACTGAACAGGTTGTATTTGTGTATTTAATAATATATATGTATAGAATAGCAATTAATGAAAAAGAGGCCATGAATTTGAAAGAGAATAAGGGGTGGGGGTATATATGGCTAGGTTTGGAAGGATGAAAGGGAAGGAGAAATGATGTATATATTATAATCTCAAAAATAAATATTTTTTTTTAAAAAATCTGTGTTTTCTGATTAGCTGGTGATAAAGAATTAGCCCTGACTGAAAAGAGACCAGTATCACTGAGGAAAGACCTTGTGGGACACATTTGTTCAGGGTCAGCACACAGAAGTTGTGGTCTAGTGTAGAACTAAGGATATCAGAAGAACAGCAAAGGATGTATAAGATTCTCCTACGTGGAACTTGTTCTAAAGGCATGAAAGAGTCCTAGAGAGCATCTGAGACTTGATGGTCTGTGGCAGGGGTGGAAGCTCCTGGAAGAGAGGCCAGGAGAGGCTACTGGCGAAGGTGCAGCATAGAAACCCCAGTATTGAAGGGGTTGTGGGATCGAACGCTATGCTGTCTGGAAATTCCAATTACGCAGTTTCTTTGCTGTATGACTTTGGGTAAGTGGCTCAACTCTGGCTTGCTTCCTTTTTCTGTCATATTGGAGCAATTTTATTACAGAGATAAATTGTATTTCCAAGGTTGTGGTAGAAATGAAAGGGTATTGACTGAGATTAATAAAGCTTAGTGTCTAAGACATTGATTTATCAGATGTTACCCATTTATAATTTCATATACCTGTATAACCACCTTTTAAAATTAGATTGGTAACTCAGTTAGGTTAGAGTATAACACTGTGGGCAAACTGCATATTCCAGGGCTCAAAACACCTTCTGTGATTAATTATATGGTGCTTTTTTCAAGGTGAAGTAAACACACACACACACACACACACACACACACACACACACACACTAGGTTCATTGTTCGTAGTAAACAGTTTTGGAGACAATGGTCAAACAGAAGTTATATTTTAACCTATACAATATTGGAGACCTATATTGTCTCAGAATATTATATTTCAAACTAAAATTTAGGTTTCTGAACACAAGAAATATGCATCTGACTTCATCCTGATTTAGAGGGTACTCCAGTGCTTTTGTGAGCCCTACTAACATTTCATTCTTTGCTCTGACACAACATCCTCAGCCAGCTCCTCGTGGTAGTGGAGGGCATGCAGTGATGCCTCCAGCAGTCATGAAGTAGGTTTGCTTAAAATGTAGCATGCTGCATATAAATAGGCATTATTCACAACGGGCAAAATCACATAAACACCATGAGAAATTTTTACTTTACAAATTAAGTTTCTGCCCTAGAAGCATAGCCTTTTGAAGTCCTGATCATGACCTCCCTGAAGGATTAACATATTTAGCATGTGAACAGGCAAGCCAAGCCTTTTGAAGTTTGATTTCTTCCTTGACCATGAGTCCATCCTCAACCCATAGATTCTCTCAAGATGAAAGTTCTCTGTTTCCCCCTTTCCATGCAGAGGAAGGAGGAAGATGACATTGCATTCCATCTCCTGCTCTGCAGGTGTGCCTTCCTTCCTCTTAAACAGCAGACTGCAAAGTCAATGTCAAGAGGGCATCATGTCTAACAGGCCCTACACTAGCAATGCCACTCACAGCAATGCTGACCAATAATAAGTGTCTACAGCCCTACTTTCACTACATGAGAAGATGCTTCCTGATGAAGTTCCTCTCTGTGAATTCTCAAGAGGACATGAAACACAGGGAGGAGAGAAATTTCATAGAAGGAAAAATTATCTGGTCAGAGGTCTTCAGAGCAATCTACAGAACCGTTCTCTCTCTCTCTCTCTCTCTCTCTCTCTCTCTCTCTCTCTCTCTCTCTCTCTCTCTCTCTTTCATGTTTCTAGTCCTGTTTTTTTTTTTTTTTTACTCTTCTCACTCCCTTTGCCTGTTTTACTTTTTATCTTTAGGAATGAAGTTTGGTCATTAAAACTCAAGCCTTGCAGATGCTGGCCTAATTGAATTTAAATTCAATGCCCACTAGTTATTGGAAGGATGACCCATGGTGAGTCACTTAATCTTTTTACCCTGATTTTCCCATGGTAAACTGTCTTCCTCAGGTGACGTAACATTTGAAAGAGTGTAAGTCACACAAGTGGTGACTTTTCTTGGGTCAAACTGATGCCCCCAAATCCTTTGCAGGTAACCACCCAGTGGGTACACTGTAGGGAACACTGGTACTTTATAGTACGGATGATGGACTTTGGGAGTCCACAACACATCCTCTGTATAGTGTGCTGTGATGATTTTCTGCATGAACAGATACAAACTCTGCACAATGCCTAGGACACAATCAGTCAGTATCTATGGTCACCAAGTAGTTAGTTGTTAATAATTTTCTTTCTCTTTGGCACTGTCTTAGGGTTTCTATTGTAGTGAAGAGACACCATGACCATGGCAACTCTTTTAAAGTTTTCTTTTGAAAACTTTCAAATGGGGCTGGCTTACAATTTAGAACTTTAGTCCATTATCATTATGATAAGAAGCATAGCTGCATGCAGGCAGACACAGAGCTGGAGAAGAAGCTGAGAGTTCTACATCTTGATCTGCAGGCAACAGGAAATGAACTGTGTCCCACACTGGGCATAGCTTGAGCGTATGAGACCTTAAAGCCTACTCCAACAGCAACACACTTCCTCCAAGAATACCACACCTACTCCAATAAGGCCACTCCTCCTAATAGTGCTACTCCCTATGGGGGACATTTTCTTTCAAATGCGACAGATACTTAGCCTACGACTGTTTATGTCAATTAAGTGTTCTCACTGATGATAGTATTTATTTATTTCTTTGTTGGTCATCGTTTAATCCAGTTAAATTTACTTTTCACTTGGAGGGTCTCACTGACTTAATCCTTTCTGACAGGTGAAACAGAATGCCTTCAATAGTTAATTTACAAACAATGAGCATGTGTGGGTATCAGTTCTGGAGGAAGAAAAATACAAGACAAAGTGCCAGCAGATTGGTGTCTGGAGGAGGCTATTCCTCATAAGGTGGAAGATGAAAACACACCTCTTTTCTAAGGGCCGCTAGTTATGCTCCTGAGGGCAGTGCACTCCTGACTTCACTGACTCAATAGAACACTCTGCCTCTTTCATTATTTATTATTCTTACAATAGTTTACATGTGAGCACACACACGTGTGCTGTGACACACTTGTGGAGATTAGAGGACTACTTTGTGGAAGCCTTACAAAGCCCCCATGCTGAAGGCTTGGATGCCAGCCTACGGTACTGTTGGGAGTTGGAGCTTTTCAGGAGGTGGGGCCTCGCAGGAGGAAGTTAAGTCATTGGAAGCCATGTTCCTGAAGAGAATATTGGGATCCTGGCCCTCTCATCTGTTCCTTCGCCCTTTCTCTTCTCTTCTCCCTTTCCTTCTTTGGTCACTTTCTCCTTCCCCACTGTCACGAGGTAGACATGTTTCTACCACCATGCACTTCTGCCAAGATATGCTTACTTTGCAACAGCACAAAGCAACAGGACGGAGAGACCATGGACCAAAACCTATGAAACCATGAGACAATATGAATATTTTCTTCTTCTTTGTTTTTCTCAGGTATTTTGTCACAGCAATAGAAAGCTGACTAAAATAACAGCCTAGAAAGAGGAACGATGAGACAGATGCATCATCACACACACTTGAGGCTCATGGACCGTCGAGAAGAGGGGGTGGAAAGATGTCAAAGTCAGAGGAGAGGTCAGGAAGGACCAGAGGGAAACAATGTCTTTTGGACAAGGCAAGATGACTATGATACGAACGCTAGGGAAAGAAGGCCCAGGGCTAGAAAGACAGCTCAGAATGTTTCACTAGAGCCTGACTCTGGTCACTCATTAGAACTCTCCCTGGGGCAATGGAAAGATAAAAAGAAGGTGGAGACACCCGAACTATTCCCTTCAGTTGCTGGCTGATAACTCTGAAGTTTGGTAATGGAGTAAGGGGAGTGAGCTTTCTTCATCACCAGTAAGATTTGATTAAACCTGCTCTATCTAGTCTCCAATATTGGAGATAATTATAAGTTGGCTGCATGTCAATTCAAAGGGATGATATGTCATTTAAATAAATGGTCTACATCTGGACATTCTTATTCCATTAAGAAAATAAAATGTAGGACCTAGTTAAGGAATTGGATTGCTTTCAAAATGTTGACTTTGTAAAATTTTAGTGGGCGTTGGTAGAAAAGCAGAAAGAACAGCAAAGGAATTAGTTACAGAGGCTGTTATTTAAAAGGCAATAATATACCATTTTGCATAGACAGGAAGAAGTTTGGGTTGGTCCTGCCCTACCTATTGTCAACACCCACAGCTATAACCAAAACCTCGGTTGGATCTACCTAAAGCAGGTACTTTTTGTAGAAATCACAGAAGCGTTTTCTTTACACAGAATTTTGTGACTACAACACAGGGTTTGAAAATGACAGACTATTTCTCTTCTGCAGCTTATAAAATGATAAAAAAAACCACATTACTTAGGAGAAAACCCGTTTAACACATTCATGTTGCTGTGCAGTGCTGCTTCTGGTATTGCTTCTAACTCCTCATCCCTTCATCTGGGGTTGTTGTGTGGCCAGGTGTGTCTCAGATAATGGCGCGTGCCTGGCTTCTGTTCAGGCCACCCTCTTCTTTCATCATCTCCTCTGGCATAATTTCTGGTCTTCAGCGTCCCATGACACTCGGCATCCCATTTCAGTGGTCACATCCTCATAAATGACGTGAGTATCCTAATTGTGTCCATTCTCACTGTCACTTCTGTGACTGATCACAAGTCATACTTTTAAAGTGTCATTACCAGCTGTACCTCTGCAACAAATCCAACTGCCGTTTCTGATTTGCTCACACAGGGTAGATTCCTATAAGGCCAGGACAAAAGACCCTCTCTCTCCACCATGTTCCTCAAGCCCTTGTCACATTGTTTACTGTCTCTGGGATTGCAGGATTTTTATGCAGAACCACAGCCTTTAAACAACACATTAAAATCAACAGCATTTTTGCTGAAATTTCTACCATCTGGCACTGTCTCTCTCACTCTGCTGAAGTCATCAATTGCAGTATTTCTTCTGGGGTTTGCTTCCAAATATCTTTCTAAATCTGAACCACAGGGCTTGCCATTTAATCACTGGTGTCTCTCACATGTAGCTACAGGACCAGAGCACAGCTTACTGAACTGCTATAACATAGTGGGATCTAGAATTTTTTTTTGGCAAAGTATATCATAGATAAAACAGAAATTGTTTTTTTCTTCCCAGAGTATTTCCTACAGAAAATTCTTCCCCTTCCCCACAAAAGTGTTTAGTATTACCATGCTGGTTTGTGTATGGGCTCAATGTGGCTTAACTCCTACACCACCAGGTATTCCCTGTATACATTCTGAAGCCAACACCTGGCTATTTGGGGTTCTTTAGATCCTTTTGAGATAATGAAGATGAGTTAATGATTCTGATTCCTTGTCCAGATAATCTTTTCATTCTTGCTGTTTTTCCTTTTTTTCTAATATTATATCATGATTTTTTTTTTCAAGCAGATAAATGGAAAGAATATCACAGTGAACAGTGAGTACTGTGTACTGCCAGCTAGATTCTGTCATTAACATTACCACATTTGCTTTGCCATGTATGTATGTATACGCCCATCCTTCTCTCCAACTGTACTCCATCTGTCCTTTTGGTGGTGGGTGTTTCCACATGCACTGAGGCACCAATAGGCTTCTTCCTTAGGTCTTCTCTCTGATTCTTTAGTGTGTCTTTGTTTTTAGCACTATCCGTTTGATTATGATAAATTCTTTCTTTACACTAAGTAGGAGTTGATGAGAATATTAAAATCGAGGAATGATGTGTTAAAGCTAGGCAACGTCCTCTAGGCCATTTTCCTCTTACTCTCTTCCCAGCATTCTGAGTTGGAATGTGTTAAAACTCACAGCCCTAACTTCTGTTTCTTGATTTCTTGTTTTTTTAATCTTTCTATTGACATATAACATTTTATGAACTTTCTTCAGATCTATCTTCCAGTTTATGAATATTTTTCTTTACTCCAGTTTAATTTGAATCTACATAACTCATTAGATGAGTTTCTCATTTCATATGTATACTTGCTGTAATAGAATATAACCTTTGAAGTGTATTTATGAAGCATACATAACATCTGGAATTCATATTATATATATATATGAATATACATATACACATATATATATGTATACACACACACACACACACACACACACACACACACACACACACACACACCTCTTTTAGGAAAAGACTTTCCAATTCCTTTTAAAATCTGCCTTGCCAGTTTTGCTAGAATTTTGGTGATCTTGTTATATTTCCTTCTTTTCTTTTTTGTTAAACATATTTAGTATTTTGTACCTGATAGTTTCTTTATCTATAATCTTGTTTGTATAACTCTAGACCCTAAAGAGTTTATTTCTTCCTGCTGACATATTTTCATAGTGACTTGTTTCCTCTAAGGGCAATTGTTCTCTGATTGGGCACACCCACATGACCTTTACATGTCCTTCATACAAAGGACACCCTCTGGAGAAGGCTTTCTGCTGCCTCTGTTGGGTATTGGGGCGCTATCAATGACCATTTAAGCTAGGATTTTGGTTTAGAGGTTTTGTTTGCTTGCTTGCCTTTTTTTTATTTAATATTTTTATTTTATAATTAACTTAATTTCACATATCAGCCACGTATTTCCCGTCCTCCCTCCTCCCACCCCCAGCCCTCCCCCCAATCCATCCCCCATCCCCCCACCTCTTCCAAGACAAGGTCTCCCCTGGGGAGTCAGCCCAGCCTGGTAGACTCAGCCTAGGCAGGTCCAGTCCCCTCTTCCCTATAGCTAGGCTGAGCAAAGTGTTCCAGCATAGGCCCCAGGCTCCAAAAAGCCAGCCCATGCACCAAGGACAGGCCCAGCTCCACTGCCTTGGGGCCTCCCAAACATTTCAAGTTAATCAATCAACTGTCTCACTTATCCAGAGGGCTTGCTCCAGTTCCATGGGGGCTCCTCAGCCATTGGTTCACAGTTCATACATTTCCACTAGTTTGGCTATTTGTCCTTGTGCTTTTTCCAATCATGGTCTCCATATCTCTTGCTCATACAATCCTTCCTCTCTCTCGCCGATTGGACTCACGGAGCTCCACCTTGCCTTTTGACAACATGCACAGTATGAATTTAGGTCCTGATGTTTGTCATCAGTGAGAGTAGCTTTAGGTTAGGAATATGGAGACAGAAAGAGGTTTCTGTTGATATTCTTGCTACCTTTCATGGAGGAAATTGATTCCCAGAATCCCAGTTTTTAAGTTGTTATTTATAATTGAATGTTATTTTGCTCAGAGTACCAAAGCTTGGGATGCATCTCCTGAGGAGGTACTGACTCCCATTTTTTTTTAACCCTGATGATTTGTGAATTTTTATTATTTTTGGTATTTGAAGACTTACCTTATTTTCTTGGTCACGTCCCCATTATTGACGTTATGATTTTTAAATTCAATTAATATTTTTATTTGTGTTACACTAGGAGGAAATGTGAGTATTGCTGGAAAGACACATGTATGACATGCTTTGAAAACCAAAAGAAGTTAGTCAGCACCAAAATACGATCTTAAGTGGGAATCTCTGGATTTGGTTCTTTAGTTGGATTGCTTCAGAGTATGGGAGGAACAGGTGTAGTTAGAAAAAGATGAATGAAAATAGAATAGAAAAGATAGAAGAATTCTCATTATTAGCTATTTTATATATGCCAAGCCAATGTAAAAAAAAAAATCTCTACTTCTTGCCTCTGGGTTCTTTTTTTATATGTATTACAAAATGAATATTGCTAATTTTAGATTTGTGAAACTTTAGTGAGATAACATATGAAATACACTATGTGAGAGTTTATGAAGAGTATAAAATAAGCGTAGGCTAAAGCTAACCTTGAGCCTCCTATCAGGACTGAAAAGGGAGCTGGAGAGATTGTTCCGTGGTTGAGAACGTCTGTTGCTTTTGCAGAGGAGTAGGGTTTAATTCTGAGCACTTACATGTGCCTCATGGCCATCCGTGGCTCCAGTTCCCGGTGATCCAATGCCATCTTCTGACTTCTGGGGGCATCAGGCATGTGCATGCTCTGCATACATTTATACACTTACAATAATATAAGTACATCTAAAGAGACTTAAACATTTTAAGTCTTTAATCAGTGTATCATAAATACATACATTACTGTGTACATTGTAACTTTTCAATCTGGGTATACAGGTTAAGACCAGGTAGACCAGGTTAAGATGACTGGTATAACCATCTCAAGTATTTACCATTTCTCCTTGATTAAAAAAAGACATTGAAAAATCTGCTTTACTAGCTCTTTTGAAATATACAATTCATAGTAGTCACTTTCAGCTAGTCTACTACAGCATGCTATATTATTCTGTGTGCCCAGACTTGTTCACCTGTCTCCTTCAAAATCCTTTTCCAATCTCTGGTAAGCATTCTTCTTCCTATTCTCTACTTTTGTGGAACCAACTTGCTTTCAATCAAGCACATGTGCCATCTGTGTCTGAGTTCACTTAATACACTGTCTTCCAGTTCCATCCATGTTACCACAAATTACAGAATTCCACTCTTTTTATGGCTAAGTAATAAGATTTGCATATAATTGTGAATTTTCTTTGCCCATGCACCAGCTGATGGAGATTTAGGTTGATTTCATGTGAACAGGGCTGTGATGAACATGTGACTGCAGATGTTTCTTTAATATACTAATTTTAATTTATTTAGACACACACTCAGAAGTGATAATACTGGATTACATAGCCTAATAGGACTTTAATGGGTGTTTCCTAGAATTTTCCTGGAGACATAGTCAGTGCCATTGTGCAAATAACAGGATCAAAATGAAGCATTAGACTCCATCAAATGAAATGTCAAAAGGCAATTCAGGGGCAGGTGAATCACATTGGAGAAACTATTCTGATGGGTGCTGTTTCAATAAGGATCTCAATGAATTCCCAAGAAAGCTCCAAGGGAGCTTTGAATAACTCAAAAATCTTCAATTCTGATAGATTTTGTGTATCATCCTGGTGCTTTTTATTCTCAATAGTTGCTGGTTCCCAACTGTGGAAAATTTGTAATGCTTCTTTGATCTTATAGTCAAGGATAGGATGTCTAGATTTCCTGCCTGAATTCATTTGATTTTTTTTTAAATACAAGTCATTTCTTTATAGAAATTTCTTTACAGGGTTCTAATTATGGAAGAGCAGGAGAAAGGCCTTGGGTCATTTGGGCACATATCCTAGATGTCCTCGAATGTCACAGAGTTTGATCAGTTGTAGAGGTTGAGACTTGTCTTACTTAGGGTGGTCCTAGATTATCTTTGACATTTCCTCAGTGGGGAAATTCCAGCTGCAGCAATGTCTTCCAGTTATTTTAAACTGAGAACTCAGTTCATGCTATAGTTGGTGCAGCTATTGACCATTAAAACTCATGAGTCCAAACCTGAGTGAAGTAGGAAAACTTGAAAAAAATTCAGTTATTGCTATCCCGTGAGTCACAGCGGGATTTTGGCTAAAGAGGAGAATGGCCTCTGACTAGTATGCAAAGAGACTTCAGGTTCCTGGCCTGCTCCTCAAGCTACTTAACCAAGGTTGTGGGAAGAACTGCCCTCACCACAAGCACTCCCAAGATGCTGCTGAATATATAAATGGATTTGTGTCAAAAAAAAAAAAAAAAAAAAGAAAAGAAAAGAAAAAAAATGGAGAGTCGGGAAAAGGGATAAAATGAAACTGGGCATTTTCACCAACAGCTGAGAAGGAAGAGCAGTGCTGTTTGAAAGAACAGCTGGGGAAAGGTAACTATGGCCTCACCACTAATTCCGTTGCCTCTGAGCATACAAATATGAGTGAATTAGTTAGCAATAGCCATTATATAATATTATGCACCCTTTCAAAGATTACATATCTAAATTACTAACATTAGGTTGACTAATGAGTACATTTAGTTTCTGATTACACAAAGGACAAAAAGACTGCTTTTAATTATGTGTTTTTGTTATGAAAATGACAATAATTATTTTTTTATTTATTTGACTATTATACTGGCCACAAAAGATATTAGTTATTATATGATTATGTTAACGTTCCTATCAAGAACATGTTTGTAATATTGATCAGGAATTGTGTTCAGTAGACTCCAACAAGCATTGTGTGCTCTGAAATAAGATATATTTGCTTGTAGAAGGTATTACACACTAAATAAAGTTTAACTCCTCATGGAAAATAGAATTTTTCCTAGCCTCCAAATAAACTATTAGAGACTTATGGTGACAGATAATAATTGTACATCTTTGTGGGAAGCCTTGTGATTTTTTTGATGTACTTTTACATAATATAATGTTCAACACCATGTTTTGATTGCCCATCATGTCAAACATTTATACTGTGATGAGAACATCTCAGATCTCTCCTCTAGCTAGTTGATTTACATAATTTAAGACTGTTGACTGTACATTCCCGTTTGTATAACAGAGCATCAGCATTCACTTCTGTCTGGCTGAAATGTAACCTCCATAGAAAATAGAGAAAAAGCTATTTGCTTTTAAAAACAGAGTTTACTCCATTGGACAAATGTTCATACCCTGACATCATGAATTCTTTGAAGTGTAAAATTGAGAGGGGGGAGACAGAGAGAGGGAGAGAGAGAGAGAGAGAGAGAGAGAGAGAGAGAGAGAGAGAGAGAGAGAGAGAGAGAACATTCTTTGTTGATGTTGTCCTTTGTCTTGGGCAAAGGCACACAACTTTCCTCATATTCTCAAAGGGGCTATGATTTAGGACCCCTACTTAGGATAAGGACAATTTCTCAAGTGAGCTTTTTCTGTAAATACAACAGATTGGTCATATTTCTGAGTGTTTTCTAATGCCAGTTGTCCTAAAACATCAAATGTTTGAGAAATCAAAATGAGCCATTCTATTAAAGTTTAAGAAAAAAGTACTTTAGCATTTTTGAGGGCTCTTTAGTCTTGTATAAATATAAAACCCATGACTTGTTTTCATGAGACATGAATGACTTAGGTATGTGACTCCATTTGACTTTATAGCTTAAGTCTCAGAATTTGTTTGATTTTTACTTTGTCATTTTCCAAGTTTTCACATCCACAGCCACTTAAGTGTCTAGAATTCTGTAATGAAGTTATGTGGTAGTTATAGCTTCAGGATAGCATGCAAATAACCTCTTTCCCTCCCTATCTCTCTGTCTCCCTCCATTCCTTTTCCCCCTCCTTCCTCCTCCTTCCCACCTTCCTCCCTTCTCCCTCCTCCTCTTCTCTCTTTTCCCTCCCTTTCTACCTCTCTTCCTTCCAATCTCTCTTCTTCCTTCCTTCTTTTCTTTTGTTCTGTTTTTTTTTTTACTTTTTAGTACACCAAAAACTAGTATATTTTGTAGAGAATGTCATACAATGTTTGAAATAATAGTAACAGTGACCATAATTAATAAAGCTTGAATACCCCAATTTTTTCTTATTTATTAGTCGTAATTTATTTTTCTAAAAAGTAGAAAAATAAAGGTTTCTACCCAATTAAGCAGGAAAGAGAAATAACTGTCCTCATTAAACTAAAATTTGATCTGCTGTAGTTCTGACTTTCATTTTGAAGCATTAATAACTTGTCATTTATGGAAATACTTTGAATAGGGTAAGGCCTTGATTGACTGCAGGGCTGTAACTCAATCACCAGCCTTTCCTGACAACACATCCCTGGGGGTGTGGCTGAGGCCTTAGGAGTGGCAGCAAAGTCCCAAGCCTGAATTACAGCTTTGTTATTCCATCCAAGCCAGGCTTTGTTATTTATAGTACATAGAAACAGAGTTCGAACTTTCCAAAAGAGGAAAACAATAAATCAAGCTAACAAGATGGCCAGCTCTAATATTAAAATATAAAGCTCTATGATGTAGAGGGAGAAAGATTAATGAGGATGTGATGGGAGGTTATTAAAGGTGTGATGGACAGGAGAGGGGGTGGATTATAGGCAAATGAAATAAAGTATTTCACTAGAAGGCAGTCGAGTGCTATGGAAGTTATTAAATGACCAGTCAACAGAGCCAGTCCTGTTACCATAGTAACCTAATACAAATGGTCCTCCTGTGAATACCTTTCCTTAGAAAGCTCCTGTCTTGCTATGTGGCACACAATAACAATAGGATGCAAACACTGTGGAGTTATTCCATCATCACTGATGTTCCTGGCAGCATTTACCCCTTGGGATGAGTAGTCATGATATGTGGGAAGGTCTTAAACCAAGGAACAGAGATAGTTTTGGGGAGTGGTCACCAAATCCTAAATTTGTCAATTCAAAGGTTATAATATGGGTGTGAGGAAGACTGTTCTCTGATTGAGGCCGTGCAGAAATTGAGATGTGGACCAGTGACCGTCAGAGGATGCTGGATGACTGGCTTCTCTGACTGGTAACAGAGTTAGCACTAAAACCAGTATCTCAGTGTGCAGCCTTTAACCTTTCCGTGTTGTTTCTGCAGTCCATCTATGTGATCTCTTCCCCTCTCTCTCATCGTCCCTTCAACACTTTAAGCCTCATTTCCTGTCTAGCAGTTAATAAAAGAGAAATGCTGCCCTCATAACCTTCCTCAGGCCACCCTCCCATCCTTTTAGATGTGTAAGCCTTTGTCTCTGAGTTACTTTTCTCACCTTTGTTAAACGTTCATCAGCTTGTTAGAGTGAGGGGGTTGAAATGTTCGGAAGGCTGCAGTAGGCACCCCATATAACAACTGAGGAACCACTTGCTAAAATTCAGATTCCTGAGGCAATGACAGTGGGACCACTAGGAAATAAGGATAGGTAAGTTTTTGGAAAAGCAACTAAATATAGTTTCTATATTATTTCAGGGTATGTGAACCTCACTAGGGCATGTGTAGCACCTGGTTTCTTCATGTTGCTTCAGTTGCTAGCCTGAAGTAGAAGAGAATCACATTGCTCTGCTAAATTTCATGTCAGAGATGGATTCATGCAAAGACTCAGAGACTATTACAGTGTGGTTGGCTATGGAGAACTATTATTAAGTTAATGCCCTTGAAAGTTCATCTTAACATGAACAAATGTAACCTTCAAAAGGAATCTCAAGAATACTTATTTATAGGTCTTAGTTTGCTAATAGATGATCAATGTGTGAGGAAACATTTTTAAAAACTCATGTTGTTACACGCACAAAGTATTTTATATTTTTTGTTTCCTTGGGGGGAAAGCTGGTCCTATGCTGACCACACTGAAAGCAGCCTTAGTTAACATCTACAACAATTTGCCAAGTGGCTGCCGTAAAAATAACACAAACTGCATGGCTTAAACTAGGAACTTATTTTCTCACAGGTCTTGGGGCCAGACGTTTAAGAGCAAAGTATTACAGACTTGGTTTTTTTTTCCTATGTTACTCTCTGTGGTTTGCTGCTGGCTGTCACCACATCTGGTCTTTGTACACACAAGTCCTCACCTCCTCTTCTTAGAACACTAGTAAGAATGAATCAGGAACCACATATTATTTAGAAATTCTGTCTTTAAGTTGTCTCTGAGGTACTGGGAATTAGAATATCGATATCGAAGTTCAAGGCAGTTTTGCCCATGATAGTATCATAGTCTCTATGTTTTGAACAGGAAGAAATTAGGACCCAGAGAGAAATTAACCACAGTTGCACACATAATTATTGACATAACTGGTATCAATATTTGAGCTCAGATGTGGTGGTATTGTGTTCCCCAAAATATTGTGCACCCTAATAAACTTATCCAGGGTCAGAGACAGAACAGCCACTAGATACAAAGGCTAGGAAATGGTGGCACTCACACCTTTAATCCTAGCATTCCAGAGGTAGAAATCCCTCTGGATCTCTGTGAGTTCAAGGCCACATTGGAAACAGCCAGGCATGGTGACACACGCCTTTCATCCCAAGAAGTGAGCCTTTAATCCCAGGGAGTAGTGGCAGATAGCAGAAATATATAGGGCGTAAAGACCAGGAACTAGAAGCATTTTGGCTGGTTAAGCTTTCAGGCTTCTAGCAGCAGTTATTGCTTGTATATATGGTATATAGTTATTGTACTTTTGTATATAGTTTTTCTTATATTAGTTATAACTTTTTTCTTTTTATTAAAATAGGTCAAATATGGTGATATTTTATTTGTACTGAAATGTTATTTTATTTGTATGTTAATAAATAAAGTTGCCTGGGGGTCAGAGTTAATAACAAGCCATAGCAGAAGTCTGGCAGTGGTAGCACACACCCTTAATCCCGATCACATGACAGGCAGAGCTCTGTGTGTTCAAGGATACCACCAGCATGGAGACACACACCTTTAATCTCAATACCAACCATAGAAGACCTGGAGGTCTGTATAGATAGGCAGTAAAGAGGAGGTCATGTCGTTGGGTTTACAACCAATGAGAAGGCAGAAAAGAAAGTCAATAAAAAGCACAAACACACAGGAAGTAGGTCTCTTGCGGAGAGGTAGGACAGCAGCAGAAGTGAAGGGTAAGGTTTTTAATCTCAGCTCTTAGCTACTGCTCTGACCTCTTGGCTTTTAACTCTGTATTTGGCTCTGTGTTTCTTATTTAACAAGATGGTTACATCTACACTCAGACTGAGTAGTAGGTTAATATTTAAACAAAACCAAATAAAAGTGTTGTAGAAGAGAATGTGCAATAGCAATAGTAGCAATTTAATTAATTTTTTGTTGAATGATTGACAGCTTATGCTAATTAGAGATTAGAACTCATTATAGTTTTGTACCTTTTAACTATGTGCAGAGAGAATATACGGATAGAGAAATGTAACAGAGGAATGAAAGGAAAAAAATGGCCATGAATTCTGGATGTGGAATGATCTTAAAAGCAATACGTCCTTTATTTCTAAGGAGTACTTTCTGTCTGTTAGTTCACACACACACACACACACACACACACACACACACACACACACACACACACACTAGCAAGAGTAGGACTTTTCTGATGGCTTTGATTGGGAGAACTAAGAGCTGGGGGCCACTAGCATCCAGTGGCAGGGAAAGCAGAACGGGCAAAGAGGTTCTTGTGAGTGAAGTTCACTGCTGCACAGCTCTCTCTCCCCATCTCCTGGATGCAGCTATATGAGGAGCTTAATGGAGGCAGACCTTGGTTGGCATCTGACTCAAACACGAGAACATGGTGGCCATTGGCAAATGAACAAAAAGAACATATGGATAAATAATTCACTAAGTACTGAATGATAGCGTCTAAAACTGCAGCCTGAAATGTTCCCATTATAGAAACCCTTGACTGTATTCAAAGCAAAAGCAAAATCTAGTCACTCTTTTGCAATAGTAAAACTAGCTCTCCAGTTAGTGTACTGCCCAGGTTGTGCCTCAGTCTTAAAATGGTTATTACAGACCTAACTTAGTTTTCTCATACAGTAATGGAAACACCTGTTAGGTGAGTTTAATAGGTATGGGTCAGCGTTTATCTTAATTTTCTTAAGTATGTTTTTCTGTAAATAGGGATTTCACAACATTTTAAAATATGGGCTCTGGTACATTGTAAGTAGGCATCTTACAGACCTATTTTAAAATTCTGGGAGTCTTCCTAGAGGCTTAGGCTGAGTGCCATTGACTTTCCTCATTAGGCTTAATCCTTCTCTTTAACCTTTGGTGTTATGGTTTATATATGAAATTTCCCTACAAGCTCCTGCTTCAGGGGCTTGCCAGCTCATGGGGTTTTAGGAAATGACTTGGTTCTGAGGGTTCTACTTAATTCCCTGCTGGGTTTGCAATGTAATGGCATTATTGGCAGGTGTGGCAAACAGAGGGTAAAACCTACTTGGAAGCACTCAGGGCATATCCTGGAAAAAAAAAAAATGGTACCTTGATTCTGACCTCTTCCTGTCACTCTACTTCCTGGATGCCATGAGATAAGCAGCCTCCCATCCCACATGCTCCCATGCCCACAATATTCTGCCTCACCTCAAGCTCGGCTCCAACTGACCTGGGACTTGTACCTCTCTAA
Source organism: Peromyscus maniculatus bairdii (assembly GCF_049852395.1). NCBI lineage: Eukaryota > Metazoa > Chordata > Mammalia > Rodentia > Cricetidae > Peromyscus > Peromyscus maniculatus. The sequence continues at coordinate 76,399,240 of NC_134858.1, forward strand.
CCAGGAGCAAAAATAAATCCTCTCTCCTAATACATTTCTCTCCACTATTTGTCATGGTGACTAAACCTGACTAATGTATCAGTTGACTTCTCTCTGTATATCATATATTTAGATTTTGACGACTAAAAAGCCAATCTTACCTCTATGTTAGTGTTCGGAAATGCTTAAAGATTGGGTATTTTATTAGGAGGAGTATGAAATATAAGGAAATGAATTATGGAAATCAACTTGACAGTGGTGGTTATTATTATACCGTTCTCACTGAAAAGTCAAGACTTTGATAGTTCTGTTGGTCACGTCCCTCCTCGATTTTGCCAGATAGCCTTTTTCTTCTCCCTTCCCTTCCCATTTCTTCCTTCTTTCTTGGTCATTAAGGTATTACATAACTCTTGGAGTGACTTTCTATTTTGTAGCTAAAATGGCAGCTAAAGCTATTGCACAGCTTGTAACTGGACTACTGAAGAGTAGGAGATCTCAAGGCAGCTGGAGAGACAGTTCAGAGCTTAAGAACGCTTTATGCTGAAATCAGGAGGATAGGATGGGTGTCCCATAAACACCCGCTACCCAGCTCTAATGAATGCATAGATAGGAGGATCACTGGAGTTTGCTTTTCCAGCTAGCCAGGAAAGCACAAGCCCCAGAGTCAGAGATGAGGCCCTGCCTCAGAGAAATAGATGGAGAGCGACCGAAGAGGGTATCCAGTGCAGTCTTTTGTTTCTCAGTACATATGTGCATCTCTCTCTCCCGCTCCCTCCCTCTCCCTCTTTTCTCTCTCCTTCCCTCCCCTCTCTCTCACACATACTGAATAAATCATTCTTAAAAATGATATTTCCACCAAGAACCACAACAACGCATTATGAACAAGCCCAAACCAAAGGCTTCCCTGCCCGACTGTAATGATGCCACTTTCTGCTCTTCTTCTCCCTGTAGGTGGCCCCTGTTGTTGCAGAAGGTAGAGGAACAGCCAGGTGCTTGCCTGGGCTACCAAATGGTGCCCAGTGTGGACTGCAGAGAACTATAACACACACACACACACACACACACACACACACACACACACACACACACACACACACACAACCTTTTTAAGTGGAACTGAAGAGAGGAGTTGTCTACATACTTATGATGTTTAATGACCCCAAATGGTGTCCTGATGTGAGATTAAAACTACCATAGGCTATTTTCAAGTGAATCTGACACTATTTATGTGGTACAGCAGATCCCTTTTGTCTGCTCAGCCTGGCTGAGTATGAAGATGGCAGTGAGAGGGAATGCTGAACAGTGTATACAAGTATTTGGGCTGTGCATATCAATTTTGTTGAGAGCACAACCTTTCTGATTCTCCCTTGTCTCTGAAAGTTGTCTAGCATATGTCTGCTCATCCTCCCTAAATTTCAATCTCCCGGGACCCAAGTGAAACAAATTGCAACCCCACCTCCTGGAATTGCTGACTGCCAGAGCACATCCTATGAAAGGTAGAGACAGTCAGTCTGGAGGGAGGTGACATAAATATTTGTCGTTTTTGTTGTTGCTGTTTTTTTCACCTAGAGTTATTTCTGTTCTTTGAACTTCTTTATATCTTCCAATTCACACTAAATAATCCCCTGTGTTGAGCCATAATCTCTGCTTCTTTGGCAGGGTTCTGGACTCTCCCACAGATTCCCAAAACCTCTAGCACCAGGTCTAAGTTGCTTGACTTTTTCTACTCTCAGAACATCAAGCCTAGTGCTCAGTAAATGTGATTTAATTGGTTGATGAAAGAAAAGATAATGATTTGACAGGGAAGTGATGAGATGGAGTAAAAACAGAGGGATTTCTAACATTTAAGGTCAGTGCTGTCCTGAGTTTACATTATATGGACGGGGGCTGTTAATGTCCTGAGTTCACATTATACGGGTGGGGGCTGTTGATGTCCTGAGTTCATGTTATGTGGATGGGGGCTGTTCATGGTCTCAGATTGTCAACAGGAACCCTGAAGACTGCTCCAAATGTTGTTTCTATGGAAGTCATGATATTAGTTGACTATCCCTAACCAAAAAAGATCCAAAGCATACCCCAAATCAGATACTTTTTGAGCACCAACACAATGCTCTGAGCAGAAAATTCCCCCTTGAGGTCTCATGTGATTGGTAGTCAGAATCCAAATGTAGATAAACCAAGATGTGTAAGACTACCTTCAGGTTATTAATGTATTTTAAAAGGAATTTCATGCTTAGCTTTGGGTCTCATCCACTAGACAATCTCATTATGTGTATATAAATATTCTGAAGTCTGGAAAAAGATATCTAAAACCTGAAATATTTCTAGTCCTATGATTTTGGATAGAGGCTGTTCAACCTATACTCTAGAGTTGATAATGACATTAAAATGATTATGTGGCTTTGTCTCCTAGAATTTCTAAGATTTCATATGAATAAATTTTATCTACTAGAAATTAAGAGCTAATCATGGCCATTGTTGACTAGTAGGCAGCAAATAGTTATGATCACAGATATTTGACACATATGATACCGTTATTTTGTGTAGATGGTTCTAAAAGCTCTTCAGAATTAAAAACATTTGATCATCATAGGAATTATGTAGCTCACATGAGTTTATATAGCTTGTAAGTGGTGACATTGATTTGTCTGTCTCAAAGGCTTGAAACCCAGCCATGCACTGTTTTTTTGAACTATTTTTGTTGTATTTTCCCTAAGGTAAGATATAAAAGGGAAGATTAAAAGGGAGGAAGACTTACCTCTGAAATATTTGGAAGTATTTATTAAGAAGCAAAGACCTTTTCAAGATATTTATTCACAAAGATATATTCATTTTTTTTCGAGGTTGAAAAGTAAAAAATAATTTAAGGAAAAATATACTTTAGAGAGAAAGCTGTTCTATTAGATAACAAATGCTTCTATTTCTTAAAAAAATATCTTAAGTTGCCAGAAAGGAATCTGTGAAGGGGTGATTTTCCTTTGCATCTTCAAAGATGAATGATACTAGGTGGTTATGTGCTGTACATATTTTATATTCAACAATGTGTGCACATTTGAAAGATAGAACTGAGACAAGGCAGTCATTCTCACCAATATGAATAATAAATTACTCCTTACATTGGAAAAAGCTAATTGTTGAGAAATTTACTCTGATAATTTTTCTTAATTTTAGTTATTTAATGTACCATAAAAATATTCTTTTTCTTTTTCAAAATTCAATATCTGGATTGAATTTAAATCTTGAGCATTATTAGACCTTTTTATTTCTTTTCTTTTCTTTCTTTTTCTTTTTCTTTTTTCTTTCTTTCTTTCTTTCTTTCTTTCTTTCTTTCTTTCTTTCTTTCTTTCTTTCTTTCTTTCTTTTTTTTTTTCGAGACAGGGTTTCTCTGTGTAGATTTGCACCTTTCCTGGAACTCGCTTTGGAGACCAGGCTGGCCTCGAACTCACAGAGATCCGCCTGCCTCTGCTTCCCGAGTGCTGGGATTAAAGGCATGCACCACCACCGCCCGGCTAGAACTTTTTATTTCTATATAATATATTTATGTGGCCCAGGGAAAGACATGCTTTCTATTGTCTTGGGAGACCAAATTCATACCTAACTGGTGTATTCAGTGGAGAAATTTAGAACTGTATATGAAAGAGATTAAATTTCCAATGAAAATCTGATTAAACAGATTTCAAGAGCCACTTATTCTGGTTTTTTAAAATAATTATTAATAATATATAGATTGCAGAAAATATCAGACTATATAAGGCACTAAAAAGCAAATACAGACAACTAAACATGTAATTAAATAGACTAATGAACAAATAGCTCTCAGAAGATGAAGTATAAACAACCAATAGACAGTTGAAAAATGTTCAACTTCCTTAGCTGTCATCAAAATGCAATTTAGTATATCCTCAGACTCAATGTCATCTCAGTCAAAATGGCTCCTTTTAAGAAAACAAGAAACAACAAATTCTGGTAGGATGTGGGGACAAAGGGACACTTATCCACTGCTGGTAGGAATGTAAATTGGTCCAGCCATTATAAAAATTAGCATGGAAGTTCCCCAGAAATCTAAGACTAGAGCTACCATATGGTATGTCACTCTGAGGCATATAGCCAAATGACTCAACGCCAACATACCACAGAGATACTTGCACATCCATGTTACTGCAGCACTAATCACAAAAGTCTAATTATGGCACCAGATTAGATGTCCATCAACAGATGAATGGGAAAAGAAAAATAGGGTGCATGCACAGAATGGTGTTTTACTCAGTCATCAAGAAGAACAAAATTATGTCATTTGTTTGAAAAATGGATTCAACTAGAGATAATCATGGTGAATTAAGTACCCAAGACTCAGAAACACAAGTATCACATATTTTCTCTGATTTATGGATCCTAGATCTTATATAAAGCTATACACATACACACACACAACATGAAAGCACAACAGAGAAACTGGGAGAAGGGAAGGAAGGGAAGAAGATGACCAGAAGTGGGAATACGGAGTCAAAGGAGAGGGTATGGAGGAAGGGTTGGATGTGGTCAAAGTACATTGTATATTTAAAAGGAATGACTTTTATGAGATTCACCACTATAAACAATGAATACATGTCAATTTAAAAGAAGAATCATTGGAATGGAGTAAAATGATCACAGACTCATGAATTGGACCTATTTGGAATCTAATCCCTGGATGAGTGTTTGTGTAAGCTATGAAACTGTGCATTACTTTCCTCTGTGTGATAATTTCCTAAATTTAAATGTATAAATGTATGCAAAATACCTGGCTCCAGGTGAGCTCTTACTTTGATTTTCTTTTCTCTTTCGATCAGGCTTCTCTTTCCATTCAAAACTAGAATTATGATAAATTATCAAGGCACTTGGGACGAGAGTTTAAGACTGATTTCTATTACTTAGTAAGTTTATTCGTTACTTCTACTAATCTGAGCCCATCGCTACCCCTGTGAAATCCTGCCAGGGAACGTTTGCAAGATGGCAATAGTACAGCGTGGACAGCTCAGGGAACTGGAAATGAGCCAGTGGCCATAAATTGCAAAGCCGTTTACAATCCAAACATGATGGAAACTATATGCCATTTGGGGTGGGGGTGATTGGAAAAGCACATGGTTTGAAGTTATTTTTGATGGATTAAGTATTTCCCCTGTATCATCCTGTTAGAAGATTAAAACTTGATTATAACACACCGGAATATTTTTTAGGGGGGGAAATATTCAAGCATAAATCAAACATTCTAGGTTCATGAACAAATAATCAAGAGAACAAGTGATGTGCTATTCTTTAAGGTCTGATGTTGAGACAAAGGAACATTACAATAGTTTATTGTTCATAGGCTAATATATTCTTGCAGAGTTGGTTTGGAATGTAGGCACTACCCAGAACTGATTGGTGCTTGGCTACAGACCAGAATAATGCCCATAATGAAAAAAAAGTTATGAAAATGTGAACTTTTTTCCTTTTAGTACCTTATGTCTCCTTCATTTTAAATCAGGCAGAAGTGATTTCGAAGTCCTGTGGTGGAAAGGTATTCCTGGATGCTGTCCACTAGAGAAAGTCACACTGCTGTTCAGAGCATTGAGGCTTAACCTTTCAGGTACAGACTGTTGAACTTGAACTATTTAAGATTTAAATGATGCTATAATGCCTCTACAAGTGGCTAAAGTTGCCATGGTAAGGTCATGGTAATTGTAGGCAGCCCCTGGAAGACTTTTGGTTATGGTTATCATCTTAATTCCTATCCCCAAGTAGTTCTTCCTTCCATTTTCCTCAACAGCTGCTCTTTAATTTTCTCTGTTTTCTGTGATTTCCTTTTTAACCACAAGCAAAGTCAGAATGGTCTCTTGTGTGACAAAAGTTTTCCTGGGGAGACACAAAACACACACACGTACACCTACTTACCTCAGAGGCCACAACAGACCCAAGTAAACATACCACCAAAGTCCAACTTGGTGGACAAGTAAGTTTTATTGGGGTTATATATAGGTATAGGGTAAGGAGTTACTTACAGGAGTAAAAATGGCCCCAAAGACAGCTACATCACCAAAGCCCAACCTAGTATGGGTGACAGCTCACAAAGCTGGGAACCTGGAGCACACTGGCCAGCCAGCAGACAGCTCAGTTGGTTGGAGTGTACCATTTCCAAGTGGCTCAGTTGATCTAAACAGGCAGTGGGTCTTGTCTGAGAGTGGTCTTCACAGCTTAGCTTGTCTGAGCTGCAAGTGACTATTGGCAGCTTGGCTGTTTACTCTGGGAGGTAGGGACCTAGAGAATCTGGTCAGTTTCAGGAACTTCTAAAAGCAATATTGAATTGTTTACCATAAGGAGATTCCCTGGAGGATAGAATGTTTCAGTCTTGGAGGAATCTGTTATACAACAAGGTCCCTTTTTCTTGCACTAAAACAAAACAAAATAAAACAGATACTATGATGACAGGGTGTCATCTCTGGACCACATATTTGAACAGACTCCTGTGCATTGCTCTGTCTCTTTTGAGAGTGGAGGGAACGCACTGTGAAGTCCTGTGGCTAGTGAGGACCAGTCTATTCCTGCCTTCTCAGCAGTACTAGTGCTTAGTATGTTCTCTTTGTAAGCTTCAGGTAAGGTTGGGTTTTATTAGAACAGTTTTACTGATGCTTTACCACGTTCTCTTAGCTCGAAGGTACTTTGGCAGCCAGGTTGAGCTGCTCATAAAGATATAGGAAGTGGTCTTCCCCAGCAAATCCCAACCAATGGACTCCCTACAGTCCCTAATGAGCTTTGGTTATTTTTCTGCTAGACTTTTTTCTTTGATAAAACTAAGGCCTTTTATCTTGCAAGATGAATAATTAAAAAATATATTCAGGGGAAATTATCGTGTTCACAGGCTTTTCAAAAGTCTTTGCATGTGGTCTCTGTGTGTGTTGCCCTGAGCCACTTTGAGGTGTTCAGCAGCCTTGAGGGCTGGGAGCATGCTTGGAGGTGAAAGCACCAGTCCCTGGGAAGGCGGATACTTCAGGGATAGGGAATGTCGCCTTCCTTTCAAGCCTTTATGCTGTGACTTAATTTTGAGATATCATCTGTCTTAGAACAGTCTTAGATGTACAGGAAAACTACAAAGATGGTGTAAGATTCTCATATTCCCCAATTTTATTTGTAGCAATTAAGTTACATCTTCCTTTGGCATGGTGCATTGTTGCGATCAATTGACTGATATTGAAAGATTGTTATTAAATAACGTCCACAGCTTCTTTAGATGTCTTTACTTCCCCCAGCATTCCCTTTTGCTTTCAGAGTCATATTCAAGATGATGTGTTGCAGCTAGTCATTTGCCTGTCATGCCTCCTCAGGTTCTTCTTGGCTCCAGCAGTTTCTAGGGCTTTCCTTATTTTGATGACTTTGACAGCTTGGGTAGTGACTGGTCAAGAATTCTGTAGAATGTCTCTTAATCCTTAACACTGGTAAGGATTTAGGAAAATGAAACACTTCTACATATATGGTAGGTATTTAAACTACGACAGCCACTAAGAAAATTAGTACAGAGGTTCCTAAAAAAATAAAAATAGAGCCACTATATGACCCCAGCTATACAAGTCTTAGGCTATTGTGTGACTCTTTTCCTGGAGGAATGTGAACAAAAGTTTATTTAACTCAGATATGGCACTAAGAAATTATCTCAACCAAATTAGCTTGTTGAATCAATGAGTTTAACTGGGGTAGCCTTCAGGAGCAGATATTAAGGGTTATGTACACCACCATGAATGATTTGCAGGGAGCCACACCACTGGAGAAAAATTTCCCCCACCAAGAATTGTCAACCACCTGTAGACCCTTGGAGCAGGGAAGAGACTTTTGAGTCACCTCTTGGGTGTCCTGGGGAGCCCTCCTCTTGAATCTGAGCACTTCCCTACTTCCACAACTGGATGTTAGTAGGTCCAATCTGGTAAGACTCTTATAGGTAACCACAGCCACACTGACTTCAAATTGGCAATGGCCATGTCATGGCCAGAGGGTAGAGTTCTCCAATATAGATATATACATGAAATATTCAAAATTAACATACAACACAGACACCTGCAGCACTAGTCAAAGCAGCTAGTTTGTGAGATCAGCTTAGAATGCCCACCAACAGATGGGTGGATGAAAAGAATGTGGTTTTATCCAGACAAAAAGAAGAATAAAATTGTATTACTTGCAGATTCAGAAACATAAATATCAAGATTTCTCTCATTTGCAAAAAGTAAATTATGCATATTATCTCTATCCATTGATCCATCCATCCATCCATCCATCCATTGATCCATCGATCCATCTGTCCATCAATACATCTATCCATCTATCATCTGTCTGTCTGTCTGTCTATCTATCTATCTGGCATGAAAGTAGAAGAGGGACTATTTGGGAGCAAGAAGAAGACTAGCAGGAGGGAGAAAGAGGCAAGAGATGGATGGATGTGAGTAGAGAGCATGACATATATGTATGAAAATGTTGGAATGAAAACCACCATTTAATTATTAAAATGCAAATGCAAATTAACTTGTTCAATTGAAAAAAAAAAAAGGCCAAGTAACTTGCCCACGGGCACAGAGATACTAAGGAAATGGAGTAAGGACTTGCTGTGGTGACCATCTAGATATAAAACCTGGGCTGGTTACACTTGGCACTGCTTGCCTCCCTATAAGCATGGCCTCGGAGAGAGCAAATAGCAAGAAAGGCACAAATAATCAAATAGGAAAGGTGTCAAATAATTGTCTGTGACTAACAGTAGTCACCAGCTGCCACTGAACAGTGCCGATTATAAGAAAGCTCTGCTACAGATTTGCCTGTGTGCACCCCACAGGTAAGTACCAATCCTTGCTTTTGTGTTTAGGGACACATTTGACTAGAAAAGACTGGTCACTAGGAGTTATTCTGTGCAGAGCAGTTATTGCTGATCCAAGTTCCTTTAAACCAGTGATTCCTCACAGTTTCACAGCCACTGTTTTTGTTCTCAGTCATTATCTTTTGCTCAGCCTGTCTCAGTAGAATCTTCATGGGGTTTTCGGCTTGTACCCCTTAAATACGTTGTCTCTCTGATAAGTCTTCTGCTTAAAACCCCTTGCTGTATCCTCAGTGCTGACGGAATAGAATCCCACTGGAGGACTACTCAGTCTTTCCTCTCCTTCTGTCTTTAGGTGCTTCGGCCCATTATTGTGCTTATCCTCAGAAGGGCCCTGTTGAAAGGCAAACCTTTTCTCACTGAATGGGACTTCTGCTCATTCTTCGACTCACAGCTCAAGCACTGCTTGCTTTTCCCAGACACTTTGTTGAAATGCATCCTCTTCTTTACAGAACTCCAGCCCATGTCGTACTCATAATTTATTGCCGCTGTCATAAAAATTTCTCCTGTAGCCTTCTACTCCAACAGTAAGTTTGATTTTGTGGGCCACCAGGTCTTTAACACAGCCACTCAAGTAGTAGTAGCTAAAAGGGTCCATAGGCAGCATGGAAGCAAATGGTTCTATGTTCCTGGAAAATTTTGCTTCTCTCTTATCATTAACAGATAAATTTTCTATGGTGAGAAGACTTGAGTAGTTCATTTCTCTGTTCTCAGCACTCATCTGGACCAGCATACAGTAGCTAGTAGATGCTACACAGGTAGATAAACAGACAAATAAATGAAGTAACATCAAGGTGAGAGCTAAGTACTTAAGGTTATCAACAAGAACCCAGCTAACTGAATCATGATGAAAGAAATACATCATATCTGCCTACAGAGAACCATTCATGCGAATGTCAGGAAACTCAGAGGCAGCACTTTGACTGCTACTGGATCAGTGTGACCAGAGAGACATCTCCATCCCACAGTCAGGCTGTCAGGAACTGAAATGAACCTGCAGCCTTGGCCCATGGGATCAGTCCTATACAATCCATGTCTCTAAAGAAATGTTACAGCAAGGAGGAAGTTTAATAAACTTGAACTACTTTCCATGGATACATTCTTAGTGGGCTTTGCTCCAGTGCGCTCTCAGGTCGGACTGTGCAACCATTAGCCTTTATGGACTTTAAGACTGGAAGCTTCTAAGCCTCTGATTTACTGATGCTACAAGGGTTGGTTAGCCCTTATTCATGCAGCTAAGGGACTGCAGGGGTGACTGATTCCACATGGTAGAGGATTTATAGACTTTTTAAATCCTCTGAGGAGGAGGAGGCTATCTGGAAAATTCACCTGAGTACCTCATTTCCTGAAAAAGCTGGAAAACTAGTGAGCTCCCAAGGAAAGCAGTTACCATATATTGGCTTTTAAGACATATTTTAAAAAGCACTTTTCAATGTTATAGACATTTTATTGAGTTAAGCAACTGAAGAATTGTGCTGAGCAACATTTTGGTATTAGTTTTGATTTGGTAGGAGGAAGAAAAGCCATGATAATACAGGACATTTAGAAATATTTTTCCTCCTCTAAAATGGAATAGGGGAGCACAAGATGAACAATTTGGAAAGGGAACAAATGACCTGTATTTAACTGAATTGGACTGACTTTCATTTTTACTGAATTATTTCCTTTATTTTATTCCATTTTAGTTTTCTGGGTCCAACCTCTTTCATAGGATTTCATACAATGAAGAAAAGAAGGGGAAAAGTTAACTTTGTACAAAATCTGAAAACAGAATGGCAGACCATATGATTTCTAGGTTAAATGTGAAAGTGTCCAAGATTATATATAATGAGCAAATACACAGAAAATTAGTAGTCAAAGCATACTCAAATACTTATTTGATGAGTGTCTTCTTCATGAATCAGGAATCATGCTACAAACTGGGGATATAATTATAATTAAGCCTGTCCCTATTTTTCAAGACTCCACAGACTGATTGGGAAGTATTCTAGTTATCTATTGATGAATATCAAACTACCCTAGTTGTTGTGATATAAAATAATAATACATTTTGCTCTTAGATTCTGTGGCTAGGGATTCAGACAGGGCTTCTTAGGAGTGGCTTATTTTCTCTCCACTGGGACTACCTCATGTCTTTCCTCCCCCTCATGTCTGGTTTCTAGGTTAAAATAATCAGTGGGGCTTGGTTGTAGGTATTGGCTGGAGCATATAATCAAGGTCTGTCAAGAAGCTTAGTTTCTTCTATCATGGTTGCTGAGCTCCAAAAGGAGTGTAGGAGAGATGGATGGACTCAAGACACCAAAGTGGAAGCCGAAAGATCTCTTGAACTAACAATAAAAATCATGCATCATTAGCTCTATATAATGTTGTTACAAACAAGTCCATAGGAACATTTCAAATTTAAAGGGAGATAAATTGATATAAACCCAGTTTTTGAAGGTCTAGAGGAAAGTCCACACAACAGAAGAGCATACTTAAGGGAGATGTTACTGCTGTTATCTGTAGAAAATCCAACCTCATGGGCAAGGTAAATGTAATGCATAGTGTTGAATGTTTAGTTACCTATTACTGAGAAATGGCTCACCCAATAACTTAGTGTCATGAAACAATGATTGTTAGCATCATGTAGGTAGTCAGTACCACACAATATTAAATAATATTGCTCATATGGGTTTACTTAATCAGAAACTAGGATACCCAAGTTTGTTTCACTCATATTTGGTGCCTCAGTTGGAGTATCTAGAATGGTAAGACTTTTTGGTTATTCTTCTAAATTTCCAGAACTAGAAGAATATTCATCAAATGACATCCACTAAAGTCATGAAGTCAGTCAAAATTAAGGGATGATAAATATATCAAAGGCATGACATGTATTTGCAGGAATGGAGTGTTATTGGCAGTCACTATCATAGACTAGGTATAATAAAAGGATTTCTGGAACCTAGATGAAGGATTACACTATGGTGTCAGGTTGTCCCTGGCTGTGTAAGGTGCAGGAACAGATTGGAGCATGTTGGCAGTGGTATATAGAAAGAAAGATAGTGAAGCTGAACTGTGAGGGCTAGAGGTAGAACGTACATGGAGGGCATTGTTAGCAGAAGACATTGCATGAGAAAGGAAAGAGATGCTAGAAATAGAGTATATATGTATACATATATATGAATAGTTATGAATATTAATAATTCTAAGTAGGTAAATATGTGTCTGGGCATGGGGTTATGGGAGAATTGGGGTAAAGGGCAGGATTAGAAGATGAGCTACCCTCAGGAAATTTATAACATATTTCAAGGATTTCTGGATCCTGGTGAGTTGTTTGAACTTCATTATATTACCAAGAAATTAGAAGTTCTATTAAACCTTTCTGGTTAAAGTGAGGGAAAATGGTTGCAATGAAGTTCTGACAGCTTACAAAAGATCTTGTAAAGGTTTATCAATGGACAGACAAACTCTAGTTAGGTACACAGAAAAGGCAAAAATCATTTGTGCAGAATTATCAGGCCAATAGGGCCATTTTCATGTTATCGTGGGGTCATTGAGACTTAACTGGCCAAATCCTCTTCTATTATTCTACCATCCTGTATTATATCACCATGCTTGCTATATTTGTACCAAATTAATAGTTTCTCTCTTCCCTCAACTCCTAATGTAGACCTTGGAGTCCATCACATTATCAGGACTATTTCTCTCGAATGAAAAGTCTAGTAGCATAAACCCAGCATGGCAAGCTTGGAATGGTAGCTCTGCATGCACTGACACCAGGAAAATGAGGTTGGGACAAAGTGGAGAGTAGAGGACTTTCATTCTGAGACAGGTGACAGTGTTTCTGTTTTAGAAGTGTTTACAATAGAAAACACTATTTATTGGTTCAGCAAGTAGTTATCAGCAGGACATGCTTGTAAAGGTGGAAAAATAGCGCTGAGTGGAATGGGTTTTTCTCCTTATGGACCTTCTATAGAGTATGCTATTGTGACAGGCATGGGTTCATTAGCTCAAAGAAGGTTTAAAGGAGGATGCCGAGTTTACCTGGATCCGAACTGTCCTCTAATATTCGGAATACACACTCATGGTATGATTCCCAACACCAAAGACTCAGATGTACTTGTCAGTTATTAACTTGGACAATTCCTCACTACTAATGAGAAAGTTGTGATAAGGGCCTGGGTCAGAGTGACAGCAGGTAGCCTCTGAAGGAAGAAGGGCATGATCAAAGTTTTGTTATTTGTTTCTATCCAAATTCTGACATCTGAAGAATGTATTCATTGCCATTGTGCACTTATTTCCATCCCATTGGGTTTGTTTTTAACACCCACCAGTCACGCCCTCTTCCGTTAAAGTTGATCTCAGACAACGACTTTACTGAAGATGTTTTAACTGTGAGGGAATGTGTTTCAAATTGCTTCCTCTTGTAATAACATCAGCAATATAAAGGAGCTGCCAAGGAGCCAAGTGCTACAGGAATTAATTCAACACTCATTCTGAGGCTGAATTTAGAGGGCTACTTTGAGGATGCTGCATTTCACCCATGACACTTAGATTCACATTAGGAGGGGCAGTATCTCTGAGTGGGCTTGAATTTCATCTACATGTTCTATGTTCTTTGTTGAGTTTTCAGATTTAATGTGGATTTTATTTTAGTGTATATGATATATATATATATATGTATATATATATATATATATACACACACACACACACATACATACATACGCACACACGTGGTAGATATGGAAACACACTATTAACCAAAGCACCTTTCTCTACAACCATGTAAGAGGACTCATAAATTGTTTTGCACTCAAAGTTTTTTATCTTCCTCTTTTAGTCTCTTTCATTTCTCTCTTTTTGTTTTTCTCTATCGGTCCCTGTCTTGTCTTGTCTCTCCATCTCTGTGTATGTGTGTTTACACATGTGTGTTCAGGTGCATCTACGGTTGACAGAGTCAAGGTTGGGTGCCTCCTTCAATCATTCTCTACCTCAGTTTTTCAGACAATGTCTCACATTAAATCTGGAGCTCACCAATTTGGCTAAACTAGCTGGCCCACAGTCCCCAGAGATCCTGTTGACTCTGCCTCCTCAGTGCTGGGAGTATAGGCATGTGCTAGTGTGCCTGGCTCTTATGTGAGTGCTGGGGATCAAATTCAAGTCCTTATGCTTACATGGCAAGTACTCCACTAACTAAACCCACTCCCTAAATCCAGTTATTTGCATTTCTTTTGGTCTCATTTTTTAGGTTTCTATTTTTACAGCTAAGTAATACTCCATTTTCAGGCAAATGGATGGAACTAGAAAAAAAATCCTGAGTGAGGTAACCCAGACCCAGAAAGACAAACATGGTATGTACTCACTCATAAGTGGATACTAGACCTTAAGCCAAGGATAACCAGGCTACAATCCACAACCCCAGAGAAGCTAGGTAACAAAGACAGCCCTAAGAGAGATACATAGATTCTCCTAGGAAGGGGAACTACATGAGATCTCCTGAGTAAATTGGGAGTGTGTGTGTGGGGCGGGGGGATAAGGGGAGATGGAAGGAGAACATGAGGGAATGGGATAGTCAAGTTGAAGGACAGAGGGAGAACAAGGAAAGAGATACCTTGATAGAGCGAGCTATTATGGGCTTAGGGGAGAAACCTGGTGCTAGGGAAATCCCCAGGAATCCATAAGGATGACCCCAGCTAAGACCCCAAGCAGTAGTGGAGAGGGTGCCTGAACTGGCCTTCCCCTGTAATCAGATTGGTAACTACTTTGTCATAATAGAACCTCCATCCTGTAACTGATGGAAGCAGATGCAGAGATCCACAGCTAAGCAGTGGGTGGAGCTCCTGGGTCCAATAGAAGAGAAGGAGGAGGGATTACATGAGCAAGGGGGCGTCAAGATCATGATGGTGAGACCCACAGAGACAGCTGACCCAAGCTAGTTGGAGCTCACTGACTCTGGACTGACAGATGGGAACCTGAATGGGACCGAACTAGGCCCTCTGAATGTGGGTGACAGTTGTGTGACTTGGGCAGTTTGTGGGGCCCCTGTCAGTGGGACCAGGATTTATTCCTAGTGCATGAACTGGCTTTTTGGAGCCCATTACCTATTGAGAGATAACTTGCTCATGGGGGAGGGGCTTGGTCCTGCCTCAACTTTGCTGACTCTCCATTGGAGGCCTTATCCTCTCTGAGGAGCAGATGGGGCGGGGCATGGGGTGGTGGAATGTGGGGGGTGAGTGGGAGGAGAGGAGGGAGAGGGAACTCTGGTTGGTATATAAAATGGAAAAAAATCTTTTAAATAAAAAATTTAAAAATGACAAAAGGGGGGAAAATTCTATTTTTATTATTGTGTGCATACGTGTGTGTGTATGTGTGTGTGTGTGTCTGTATGTGTGTGTGTCTGTGTGTGTGTGTGTGTGTGTGATGACGGGGGGTGGGGTGGGGTGGAGGGGACTTGTACATGTGAGTGCAATGCCTGGGGAAGCCTGAAGAGATCATTACATCCCCTGGGGCTGGAGTTATAGACTGTGAGCCACCCTTTGTGGGCACTGGGAACCAAGCTTGAGTCCTCTAGAAGAGCAGTATGTGCTCTAAATCACTAATTGAGTATGTTTTTATTTAATCACCCCTATAATTCCCAATAACTTGAGAGGTAAAATATTGTTTACAGTTAATCTAAAAATTAAACAGCTGTCGTCTTCACATTTTTGCCAATGTATAGTATATGTTCAACTGATTTTCTGCTGAAGTTAATTACATTTCTGTGTGAATTGTGTGAATGTGCACAGTTCTTCTAGGCAATTGTTGGCAGATAGGAAAAATTATCAAGCAAGTGATTAAAAAATGATCTCATTTTTTTAAAACTAGGTAGTCTGCAATTTTAATTTAGGTTTAGGGGTTAAATGTTTTAGCCTACAATGATGTCATGGATGGCAACTGCTGAGAACATCTAATCTGTATCCTCAACTGTTTAATAAAATCAATTATAGGCATTATGGAGGTTGTAGTGGGTGCATTCTAACATGATGAAGAGGAGCTTTGAAGTACTTAATACTTTCTGTAAACAAAAACGTCTTGGACTCAGTAGTGGCTGGAGTTTATTATTTATTAATTTATTCATACTTGCATTACATTCTGTTTCGCTGATAATTTTGCTGAAAAAACACATTGAGTGCACAATTCATGGGCCTTTCTAAAAATGAGAAATTGTTATCATTTAGTTGGGATTACCAATGGATTTTCTAAGCAACCATCCAAATAACAATGGGGTCACAATAGTGTAAATCCAAGTTTGGCAAACCATTTCAGGTCCTACGTTTTCCTGTGTATTCATCTTGTGAGTATTGATTTAGCACCTGGGATTCATAGGCACTTGGTGGGGATGTATCTGTTAACAGACCAAGATCCTTACTGGCAGAACTTCATGTTCTAGTGGTCTAGTGATGTAACACAGGCGTGATGATGGGGTATGTTAGATGGGATGAATGCTTTGAAGTGAAATAAAGGAGGGCAGGATACTGCACCTGAAACTTTGCAACTGACAGGAGATGTGTGTCTCAAAGAAAGGAGGCATCTTAGTTGGATATAACTGAACTTGGGAGGCTCCATCCATGCAAAGATCAGAGAAAAGGTTCTAGGAAATGAGACTATTATTATAAATTCTCCAAATCAGGGATGAGTGAGGTACCAGGCAATTGCAAGGAGGCAGTGTGACTGCAGATCAGGGATGGGGTCACCGTTGTTACTGCTTGGCATTTGGCTTTTTTTTCTGGAAGAAGGAAGTCACTAGAGATGTTAGAGCGGGTGCCTGGTATAACTGACTTTGGCTTGTAGAGGGTTCCTGGGGTGGCAGGCTGAGAATCAACTGTCCCATGTTCATTCCCCAGGCTGCTAAAATAAAACTGTATCCTTCAAACAAAGACATTTATTCATCCCCGTCCAAAGACAGGTCGTTGCAGGACCGTACCTCTTCTGAGAATGCTAAGGAGGATCTCTCCTTCCCACTTAGAGATCCTGATAGTTTGGGCAATCATTGGCATCTGTTGGCTTGTAGCTGTCACTCCAATGTCGAACCTTCCCTCACCCAGCCTTCTCTGGTCTGACTCCATCTTGCTTTCTGTCTCTTCTGTTGTAAGAGTACCAGCTCTTAGACTTAGGCCTGATCGAATCCCATATTATTTCATCTTATCTTGCTTTTCAACTCTATCTGCAAAGGTTTTAATAAGGTCACAGTTAAGGTACTGGGATTTAGAACTCAAATGTATGTTTTGGGGACCATGTTCAACCTGTTCTGTGGAGTAAAGTTAGAGGCATGGAGACCACCATCTGGAAAAGATCACAGAGGGTGACTAGACCATGGTGGAAACAGCTGGGAGGTAAAAAAATGATTTCATTCTGGATGTGTTTTGACAATACCCTAACAAACTGGTGATAGAGTATGAACATACCATGGGTCCAAGGTGACTCCAAGACTTTGGACCTGAGTAACAAGAATGAAAAAGTTATGCTCTGCTGAGATGGGAAGACTTTGGTGGTGGAATTTGGAAATCACAAACCAGGAAAAAACATCAATCTTGAGACAATGCTTACAAACCACAGTTTGTATCATAGACAGCCCAAACCCCCAAATCCATTTTATTCCCTAGTTATCCTCTCCTTTGGCAGGGAATGCTGGGAAGGGACCAGAGAGAAAGGATGGGTGTGTAGCCATCTAAGTGATAGGCTAGCCATATCCTGACAGAGAATCCACACTGCATCAGGCTAGTGCAGACTCCCAGCAGTAACCCAAGTTCACTAAGCAAATGAGGAGAGGGGAAAATAGGCAGAAACATGTAGGGTTTAATTTTGGCTGCTGAACCGTGCTTACATTTTTCAGTATTTTCTTCAGGAAATCTTTTTTTCCGGCAGTACATAAATTTGTTTTGCCAATTTGTCTTGCTTTGAGGCCAGGAGAAACTTGCACTTCAATCTATAACTTTCTTCCCCAATGCATGCCTAGGATCCACTCTCCACACTAGGAGTCTCTGACTCAATGTATCCTCTTGTTGCTATGGTAACCACTATTCCTGATATCTACCAGGAACATCCTAGAGCCAGATCTCAAGCATGGGTGAGACCCACAGGACTATGAATTATTCTCATTGTTTTTCATTCTTATCCAAGGGTTTAAGTTTAAGATTAGATACTGATATGAAAATTATGGACATTATTCTTTAGCAAACATTTTTTAAACAAGTGGTATCCTAAAGGATGAAGATACAGAATAAACAATGTGGTAAAATTCTTCCTTTTACATAGTCTTCATTTTAGTTTGGGAAAATAGACAATTAGTTATCAGAGTATATAGATAACATATATAGTGATTCAGATGGCAGTGGGAAAACAGGCAATAGAGAGGTGTGGGGAGCCTTGAGGGTGGGGAAGGGATTGTGTCTTTAAGTAGAGACATTACAAAGGATGCTTGAGCAAAGACCTTAGGGCACGCAAACCTTGTAAATTCTGAGAGGCATTTCAAGCAGCAAAATAGCTAAGTGCAAAGGTCCTGTGGCAGGAAAGCATCTGACAGTTTGAAGCCTATTAAAGAGACCAGGTGGCTTGGAGTGCAGAGAACAAGAGAGAGAGAGTTCAGCACACATTCTCAGGGTAGAAACCACCAGGTATTCAAGACTTCTGCTACAGCTTTGGCTTTTTAGTCACAGAGATCAGGATGGGGAAGAAGGTTTTAGGAGACAAAGGATACTGACATGCGGCAGGCAGCATCACAGACTGCTGTATTGTGAATAGACTTACAAGGCTAGGGGACTAAGGGAGGAGCCGACAGAGGCTTGGCAGTGCTGTGTATAAGAAGCAACTGTAACTTGGACCAGAGTAGCAGAAGGGGAGGCCATCTTGTGAGAGGAGAAATCAGCAGGATTTGCATATGTGGTAGGTGTGAGCTTGACAGACAGGAGCTGGTGATGACACTAAGATTTGGGATGGGGGAGGGGTGGATTTATAAATTCTATTTTGGATCAGAAAGCAGTGAGATGCCTGTTAGTTATGTAAGATGTACAGTGGGAGTCCAGAAGAAAAGCAGGAGCTGGATACATAAATTGGAGGTTGTTTACACAGATAGCCCTTAAAGGCATAAAGTAGAATTAAGTTATGAAAGGCAAAGGACTAGAAATGACCATAGGACAGAAAAAGCCCAAAGGCCAAGTTTTGGACCTTCTGGTCCTAGGAGATTATAACAGTAAAAAAGACATGGGATGAGGACAAAGGCAGAGCTGTCACCTCAGTAAGGAGGTGCATACTTGAAGTGTTTTGTATCTGTGTGGCTGTGTATTCATATGCAGTGTGTGTGTTTGTTTGGAGGATATAAATTTACATTGGGTGTCTTTCCTAATATCTCTCTCTTAATCTTTTCTCTCTCATGTGCATGTGTGTGTTGTATGTGTGCATGGTGTGTGTGTGTGTGTGTGTGTGTGTGTGTGTGTGTGTGTTTATGAATGATCTGTAGGCCAAGGATTCAAGGATTGATGTTGCGAATTTTTGGATGGCTCTTCATCGTATTCATTGAGGAAGAGTTTCTCAATAAAATCTAGAACTCCCTGATATGGTAGTTGGGCAAATCAGCTTGTCTCTGACCTCCAAGGGCTAGAATTGAAATTGTAGGGGAGCTTCCATGCCCGTTGGGTCTAGAGATCTAAGCTCAGGTTCTTGTGTTTATGTGGTACATGATTTGACTTCTAAACCATCTTTCCAGCCCACCCTACCCCTCCACTGTTTGAGACAGAGTCTCTCACTGATTCAGTCCACTGGCTAGATAGTAGGGTTCAGGAAGCCTCCTTTTTTCAGTTCTCCTCCCCCCTCCCCCAGCACAGGGCTATAGATGTGACCTCTGTGTCTGGCTTTTATATATCACTGGGCATCCTAACTCAGTACTTGCTCATGTAGCAAGTATTTTACGGGCTGAGCCATCTCCCCAACTTGGGAGGACTCATACTTTCAGTGAGACTCTCTTGGTCCAAAGCATTTGTGTCCAGCGTGTTTATAGTGATCTGATTTTATTTTTGAAATATCTGAGACTGTTATCTTGGAGCCCAGCAGAAGCACGAAGAAATACTACCGTGTTGAAAGCATGACAAGCTCTCCTCGGTGAGAGTGGGAGTGTGGTATGAAGCAGCACGTGGGGAACTAGGGATCTACCTTCCGTGAATTCCTCTCCGATTCCCACCTTTCTTTTCTGTCAAAAGAGGCAGCTGAAGCAAGCATTCTCTCAGACTTCCCTGAGATATGTTCTGTGGCACTCCTTCATTTTATGAGATGGTTTCACCTTAGGCGTGCTCAGGGCTCAGGACAGGATAAAATCACCGGCTGTGAACTGAGACTTTAAAGGCTAACGCCATGCAGATCACCTGTCTCTGGAAGAACTATTTGCCTTGAGCAGAAAGTCAGAGTGAATATGAACTGTGGGAAAGGTGATATAGTGGGCTGCAAAGACGTGGGCATGGCTCTCTCTCTTTATGGGAATGTCATCTGCATGGTAATGTGGTTTCCAGATCACTGATTCACAAAATGGAGACTTGCCGGGAGCATGGCAGGCTGCGGCGCAACAGCCGAGCGCCCCTTGTTTTCCCTGGGGCCAGATCAACACCTGTTACTCCTATCCGTTCCGTAGCCAGCCAAGCAGGATACGCCGATGCCTGGACAGGCCTGTTTCTCGGGATCCTGTTTGTTCCCTTCTGGGTTCCCTGTGTCTCGCACAATGCCAAGTATATTTGAGCCTTCGGTGTATATATGTTGAGTGAGTGAGTGTTGAAGGAACTTGGTGTCTCACAGACTTGCAGAAAAGGGTTCAACTCCATGTGACAGGTGAAAGGTCCTTTTTTGTGTCTTTACTTTTTGAGTTGGAGATCCTTCCTTCAGGAATTTACTTAGCAGCCTTTGGTGAGGTCACACTGCGTGGTGGAAGATGCATGGAGCTGTAGCTTGCCTTCTCCTGATAGTACAGCCCTCTCAGGATGTATAATTAGATGGGGTATATAGCCCGGAGAGACCTGTGTGGAAAACATATCATCAGAACTGATTGGTGCTTCATTCAGTGCTAACATTCTTATTTCTCTTCCTGTTTTCTGTAGATGCAACAGGACTCACTGGAATTCAAATACAAGTTTCCTCTTGGTAATAAATATTTTATTTGGTCCAATTTCTATCATTTTAGTAAAACTAAAATAAATTGTTTGTGGCTTGAAAATTTAAATCCTTCATGAAATAAAAAATTCTTTATATAGTTTGTCATTATAATGTTGATTTTGTAAGAAATCTAAGGCTTTTGAAATGATCTTTTTTTTTTTTTTTTGGTTTTTCGAGGCAGGGTTTCTCTGTGTAGCTTTTCGCCTTTCCTGGAACTCGCTTTGGAGACCAGGCTGGCCTCGAACTCACAGAGATCCGCCTGCCTCTGCCTCCCGAGTGCTGGGATTAAAGGCGTGTGCCACCACCGCCCGGCTATGAAATGATCTTTTATTCTGTAGGTTGGGACCAACTCCCCCTCCAGACAATCCCATTAGCTGCTGGTGACCGGAACATGATGATTTATTTCACAGCAGTCTGTATCCTTTCCAACCATTGTGTGTTCTGGGGCATCAGAGGTCACTGTGGCCTTCTGAAGATGTCCTAGCATTGTCCCAATACTCATTCAAACAAATTCTTAAAGCTCATTTCTTATGGAATGCATTTCCTTATAAATTGTTCAATACAACATGAAAAAAGACACATAAAGTAAGTGTTTAAAGTTCTAAACAGAGAAACAAATTGAAATATAATTGTTATCCAGTTTTTAAAAATTGAGAATATTTAAATTAAGCAATTAAATGTAGCCAACATATTATAAATTGTTAATGAATAGACTATTTCAAATAAAAAGAAGCAAGAAAGGAAAATAGATATTTCAGTCTGAATGAACAGATGAACAGAATTCACTATAATAAAGAAAAATTGGTAATACTTTAGCTGTCTGCTAGGCTAAATAAATCATGGTACTTGCATAAGACATAGTAT
The DNA here is from genome assembly GCF_049852395.1 of Peromyscus maniculatus bairdii. Lineage (NCBI taxonomy): Eukaryota > Metazoa > Chordata > Mammalia > Rodentia > Cricetidae > Peromyscus > Peromyscus maniculatus. The sequence goes on from NC_134858.1 coordinate 76,421,105, forward strand.
GGTATAATAATGAATAATTTTACAAAATTATTTTTATTCCCGAAGATGGACATTTGATAGTTTACCTCATGGAAAGTCACTACAAACAAAATTTATGTATGGCATATTACAGATGTGTGTGTGCTCAATACCCACACACCATCTTAAATGTCAACAAAAGAAATTAAGTGGTTTTCTTACTTTTTTGTGTTTTTTATTTTTACTTCTGCAATTAACATATGTCTTACATATAGATTTTTGTAAATACAATTATTTTAGAGATAACTCTATGCTATTTAAATGGTTTAAAAGTCAGAAATTAATAAATTATTTTGCTTCCCCCAATATTTTATTGTTTTTTTAAGGATATGCACAATGACACATGGTAGAAATTTCTGGATGGACACAGAAATGAAGTTAGTAATGTAAAACTTGCAGAACTGTAGGCTGAGCCCTCATCAGGAACATCCTGCTGACTGCAGTCTGTTGTCCCTCGCCTGTCAATGCATCCACACAACACCACAAACATTGTCTTGTCCCAAAATGAACTTTGCAAAACAGATTTTGGAAAATTTCAGTAAACAACTTGTAAATACAACTTCTTAGCCAGGTATGGTGGCTTACAGTTGTAATGCCACCATTACATAGAGACTAAGGCAGGGGGATTGTCTCAGATTTGAAGTTTGAGGCCAGCCTGGGCTATACAGTGATTTCTAGCCTTGTGTGAGCTATAGGTTGAGATACTGTCTAAAATAAAGAACTACGGCTTCCTACCATGGAGCCAATGGTGTTGCACAGCCTTTCTTATCTAATGAGCCTCTGGGAAGCGTTGTGCATGACAGGAGGGTGGCACAGAGAAGGGGCTGAGGGAAGAAAAGTCTAGAGACAATAGGTATTGATGAGATACCGTGAGGCAGAGAGGAAGATGGAAGTGGTTTATTTCTGGAATTTCTCACCCATAGGCTAATATGAACTTAAGGAGCAAGAGCATTCCATGATGGAATTCTCGGTTTTTCACTTTGCAAGCTAGATGCCAGTGAAATCTTTAAGGAGTTAGATGAATAGGCTCATAACAGGGGAAGGACAGCAGGTGGACAGACTGCATTTCAGTTCCCTGTGCACGGGCCAGAATATGCTGGTAGGATTTGGGGTTTGATCTCCCAACCCAGGAAGGTCTGGAGTGATGGACAGAGAGTCTTTAACTAATAAAAATAGGTATGATGAAACCAAGGGTGAGTGACATCAGAAACCGAAGACCATGGCTCAAGATGAAGTCATTATCAGAGCAGTGATTCCAAGTGTGTTTTTCAAACCACGGTGGCTCCAAGCTGGTAAAAAGAAACAGAGATCAAAACCAAGAGGTGAGAGAATTATGGAAGGCAGAGAGGAAGTAACAGACAGGGCACTGTCCAGTGCTCCACTCTTCCTGTTCAGCTAGTGAATCACAAGACCCTGAAAATCCTACGGATGAACAGTTTGGGCAGCTTTCACCAACAAAGCCATCCCTTCCTACTTAAAGGATCACATCGGGCTTGCTTGTCTTTTACCACGTTTGTTTACTAAGGTGGCCTTTGCAGTTCACACTGAAGCTGGGATGATTTCATGCCAGAAGGTTGAACATCTTTCAACACAGAAAGGACTAGAAAATGAAGTGTTGGGAGCTAAAGATCATGTCAAGTTCATAGAAAAGTTTTCTCCACTTGGCCATTCATTTTATTTTTGCTGAATCTGATAGGAATGTGAGAGCCATTGCTTTTTGGTTCCACTTCCCTGACTCTCAGCCATTTTTTCATTTACTTACTCACTCAGTGGGTATTTGAGGACCAGATACTCAATTGGCCACTCAGGATTCAGCAATGAGGAGCACAGATGTAGTACCTCCCTCAAGGGACAATGGAAGTCAGGGACATTGACACTCTCTGGGCTCTGGGAACACTTTTCTGAAGGATGCAACATTTAAGCCAAAGAGTGCAGGGCAAGAGGACATCATGCTAGTAATAGGAGATGAGTTGGGGAAAGAGTAGAGAAAGCCTAAGGAGTGAAGAGCTGAAGGAAGAAAAGAGGGGGTCATGAAAATAGTTTGAAACAGAGAAGGAGAAGTGTACAAGGTAAGGCTGAAGAGAGTGGGCATGAGCCATATGGTCTTTGTCAATTGTACCAAGCATTTTATTTTTATCCATAAGCTCATTCATAGTTGCCACTGTCCAAAGAGGAAGTTGTTAAGAAGTGATGGACTCTTCCATGTGTTGGCAGTGGCCTGTGTCCTTCCTGGTATGTGACACTTTATGGAGTAATACTCCCTTCCTAGGGATAGGATTGTTATAACTTTGAGGCTCATAGCAGTTGGAAAGCATGAAAGCTTTCCTCTGTTTCCATTCCATGTTGAGTCATTTTAGTGTGCACCTGTCAAGAAACATAGCTAATGTTTACTTGTCACCAATCTCCTTTCTAGATGATCTGAACAAGAATCACATCAGGTCATTTTATCAGTGTGTACTAAGATCTGATAAGAGCAATAGAAGACAGCTCTGGTACAGCACCGTTACTCAGGCCACAAGGGAAGTTTTGGAAGCCTTTCTTACCATGGCCACCCCTCAGCAGCCATCTGCACATCCCCTCAGCAGCCATCTGCACATCGTGTGAAATTTAGATATTGAAGGAGAAGGTGGGGTGAGTGGGAAGGAAGGTCTAAAATTGTTAATTTGTAAGGAAAGCAGAAAAAATAAGGACCTTAGTCGATTAAACATGTATTATCACTCTGTAGAACAACATAGCGTTGGTTTGCTAGACCCTTGACACCAAAGTCAGCTGTATGTATTGTACATTTATTTACTTTGTTTCTTTTGCATTCTTTCTTTCCTCCCCACTCTCTCTCTCTCTTTTCTTCTTTCCTTTTTGTCTACACCAGAGAAGCTTTGCAAAGTTAAAAAACCAAAGTGAAATTAGAACATCATAGGCTGATGTCTATTCAGTGATGCACAATTCTTTTAAGTACCCACATCATTCTGGTGCATATTTTTCTCTTACTTGATATTAACAATGGTGCTTTCCATATTATTTAATTCTGTAGCTATGTGTTCAGAGTGTGAAGAAACGAGCATAGCCCCTTCAAGAAATGATTCAAGGTGACTAGAACTGCGATTGTAACTTTTATAATTACTTGGCAGAAGGCAGAGAGAAGATTGGTTGGACTTCAGCACTAACTTGCAGCCATTTCTGCTTTGCGGGTGCCTGGTGCATTGTGAAAACTGCCATCGTCTTTCTTCACCTGCTGCCTGGTTGTGATTCATATAACTAAAGACTATCCCAGTAACTGCAAGGTCTCAAGACACGTGGATCTCAGTCCTACTCAAAGAAGTAGACCACTGTATAGTAGTTTCCTATGAGACTGAAACATTTTATCCTTCAAAGAAGCTCCTTAGGACAAAAAGTAAACAACTCCAAATTGCCTTAGGAAGTTTCTGAAACTGACCAAATTCACTAAGCCCTTCCCTCCCAAGAGTAAACAATAAAGACTGTCCAAAGTCACATTCAGACAAGCCAAGCTGTAAAGAAGACTCTCAGTTAAACCCAGATGCCTGGAAGAAGCAGCCTGAAAAGCAGCAGAAATCAGATGAGCTGCATGGAATAGGTTTAAACTTCAGCTATCATACAAACTTTTAACCTCTTGAACGGCCTACAGGCTGTGCAGTGTGCTACAGGTTCCCAGGTTTGGTGACTTGTCGCCTATGCTGGGGTGGTCTTTGGTGATGTAGCTGTCTTTGAGTCATTTCTGCTCCTGTACATAACCCCAATAAAGCTCATAGATTCATCAAGTTGAATTTTGATGGTATCCATACTTGACCTGTTGTGGCTCCCTCTCTGGGGTGAGTAGACATGTGTGTGTTGCATTCTCCAAGAAAAGAATGTCACACAACATAGATAACTTAGAGTGGAGAGTGAGACAAGCACATATATAGACAACTGTCTAAGCGCTTTTCATATAACCATGCACGTATGTGTATGTGTACTCACATGTGCTTGTGTGTGTACTTTGCCTCACTTTAGGGAATGTGAAACTGCTCACAGGAAAATCTTTATAATAATGTGATGTTAAATTGGAATTAGGAAAACTAAAATAAAATCAAGACTGTATATAAGATGGGGAAGCCTGATGGTGACGTCACCATTGAGACCTACTTGAATTCTAAATGAAAGAGTTACAATCTGTGTTTGAATTTGATACATTCAAAGGGAAAGTGAAGCATAGTCAAGTACATCATGTTCAGTACCATAAGGCAGGCCACACCAAATCAATTGGCACAGACAAGGTCACACCAGCTCCAAACTTCAGTGGCCTGTCACAATCATGTTTATTTCTCATCTCAAACAGGCTGAGAAGCTAACTCTCTAGGACAACACACTATAGGGACCTGGAGGTCCAGTGTGCTTCTCATGGGTGACTATATAAGCCAAGGTTATCATGTTCGCTGTAAAGGGAGAGGCCAACTGAATGACACTGCTAGTGGCAACTCATTGGCTGTAGTTCAATGACTATTTTTGCTACAAAAGCCCCAAATTGTAGTATTTCCTGACCTCACCATCTATGACACCTATACAAGGTACTCAGACACTCTAAAGCTGAATTTCCAAAGAACTCTCAGAGGGGCTGGAATGTGACTCCATAGAAAATGACCTAAGCCTGAGTTCAAAAAGTCCCCCAGCCAAGTTTAGCCAGTCAACTAAACAGTTTCAAACCTGGCCTTATAAGGCTAGGGGACCCAGACTTACAGGATAGGCTGTTACTGAATATATATGACTAAAAAGTCCGCAATGGGTGGAACTCTTATTGGCCCCATCCAATCAACATGCACCCATGTTACATGCACCCATCTAACTTGACTGCCAAGTTAGAACAAAGATTAGCTCACCATGCTTAAATTTCCCCAAGTTCCTGTTTAATAGGGCCTGTGTGCCTTTGTCCCAAGTCATCATCGCATTTTGTGTGGATGGTTGACCCCTGCATGCTGGCTATTTCTACGGAATAAATGCCCTTTGAGTTTGCATACTATTTGAGTCTGGGGTCTTTCTTCAGTGATTCTTGGACCCTTACACTCTTTCTGTTTGCTTATTTGTTTTTTGAGACAGGATCTCATTATGCCACTCTGGCTGTCCTAAAACGCCCTCTGTAGAACAGGCTGGCCTTGAACTCATAGAGATCCCCCTGCCTCTGCTTCCTCATTCCTGGACCTAAAGGTGTATGCTACCGAGTCTGGTTAAAGAACTCTTTCATATGGAATTTCATTCAAGTATGATAACCAAGGAGCAAAAACATGGCGTTGAGTAAATTCAAAGAAAGAGTTCTCAGCTCCTTAGAGTGATTATGGAAGACCTCAGTGGAGGTAGTTGGACACAAAGTGAGACTTAGAAGAAAATGAGGATTTTGGGAGACCAAAGCTCAGAGAAGGAATAGCAGACATGCTCCATTACAGGGTCTGGATCACTTGGTGCAAGGGACCTTTTGAGGGGATTGGAATCCCATGTGGTGGCCATATTGCAGGGGTCACAGGGATTTTTGTTCAGCTCAGTAAGTCTTTGGGACCAGGAGGTCCCTGCTGCTGTCACTGGTAAGTCTACTTAGTGGAGCTGCTGAGAGGCTTTCAGAAAATCTTTAATCATGCTTTGAAGGATTATAAAAACACAAAAATCACAGATCTGTTTCCCCTACCCTTCAGATGCATACCTGAGCATTAAGGGCTGGAGCATTAAATACTTCCTCAGGAAAAAAAAATGAAGGAAGTGAATTAAAACAGAACTTTCAATCAACTCATCTCAGAGACTTTATCATGACTTCCTGGCTTTTGGAGACATTTATTTCAGTTTTTTGGTTTTTTGTTTTGTTTTGTTTTGTTTTTTAATTTCCTAAGATTCTCAGCTGAAAAATTAGCTTCTGGGTTTTTGGGTTTTTTTTGGGGGGGGGTTGGTTTTTATTTATTTATTTATTTATTTTTTTACAAAGCTAACTCACCTGATTTGTCAGAACAGCTTGAAAATGAAGTGCTAACTGGCGGGTTTTATTGAAAGGAAACCGAGTGGAACAACATATGTATTTTCTTAGGAAACTCAAAAAGCTCACAGTCATGTGGTGTTCCTTGGGGTGAATTCTTTGTTATGAATTACAATCTGCTTACTGATGAGTTGTTAATAAAGAGTAGGCCTGCCGGGCCATTATTTTTTTCCACACAGTACACACAGTTCAGTTTTCCTTTTTTTTTTTTTTTTAAGTTTTCATTAATGCACTGAGTGTGAATAAATCTGTTTCTAATTTGTCATTGTTTTCCCTTCATCTGGACAATAATTTATTGCCAAATCTAACACTTGTCCATTATTAACATCCCTTTACCAGGAACATGTTTCAGTTTTTCTCTATTTTTATTTTCCTTATTTTCTTTTCCTCTTCTACTTTTTCTGCTGTTAAGACTAGGAGAACCAAAAAGCTACAGCATGGCGGGGATCTTGTTTATGGATGTGACAACCAAGTCTGAGCTGGAGGGATGCTGGGGGTAACTGGTGGGTACATTGCATGGAAGGAAGGGCAGCCAGCTGGAGTTGTTCGGAGCTGAGAAAATAGGCTCAGGGAAAACTAGAACCAGATGGTAACCTGAGGTGCAGGACAACTTTATTTAGCATGGCAGTCTTTATTTATTTATTTATTTTACACACACATCTGGTCACACTGGGGAGCCTCTATGCATACTCGTTATTATGCTGTTAATAGTATATTTGATTTGCCAAGGAATATTAGCAATTAAGTTCACTATGTATTCAAGTACATTCATATTTTAGTGGACCTTTGTGAGGTATGTTAGTGGTTAAGGCTTTATGTGGAAAGGGCAGAGGAACTGCTGTTTGAAGTTCTAGTGGTGTGGAAAATGTGCCCATCAATTAAGGATTTAAAGAGGCTGCACCCCCCAAGAACATGCCAAGATGTCAGTAACAAACAGCCAGTGGTGTGCTGCCGATGCATTCTTGATTTTAAAAATAGTCCAGATTGTCATGGTGCCCCCTTCATGGGCACATTCTTGATGAACCCATCTTGATTTCTCTTGGGGGTAGTGAGAATGAATGTAAAGATGGGTTTGAATGCTTAACTTGTTAGCTCATGTCTACCCTGTCCATCAAAATCTAAAAAAATCTGAAATTGCTTTGTAGATAAGATACAATTTGTGATAAGAGTGATATTTTGAAAAAATTAAAACCCTTCTAATCCTTTCTTATTTAAATACATGTTTCTTCATTCTGAGTTTTGCCTTGGTGTTAAAAGTGTACGATTACTAGAGTAAATCTCAAGACTTCATCTTTGAGGTAAGTGGGCTCTTACATTATATATAGATGATTTTGCAGAGTTGTGAAGTTTACTTAACTCAGATTCTCATATCTGACTAGTCTTTTCCTCACCATCAGATTCAGTTTCCCCAACCAACTTCCAAGTTTGTGCAGAGAAATGTCATCTGCTCTAAACACGGTTTGTCCTGACACTTGAATTAAGTGTCCACAGGAAGCCCGTGTGTGAGAACACTGCATTAGGAGCAGGGCTTCCAGTGAGGTCATCACTGGCCTAAGCGTCCCAGACCCCACATGTAAGGAGGGATCGCATTCAAGTGGGACCTTGTAGGGAAAATGTGTTTCTCTAGGGGTATGTGAAATAGGCTGTCTCCGGCATATTATGCTGACATGAAATGTAACATTGTCTAGACAGCTTGTGCCTCTCAGAAAATAAGGACATCATGATATTACACAGCAGTATGGAAGCTATTTGGGTCTGAATTTTAAGGATATGGTTTCCATTGTGGAGCTGGGTGTTAGCAAAGGATGGTGAGTAGGTCATCCATGTGCTACAGAAGATGCCACTGTCTTTTTTAAGCCAGCTTTGCCACAGCAGCATCACAGGAGGTGAGCTCTGGTTGGCTACCTCTTTGTCAGTCCAGGGTGGAATGGAAGAGAGCGAAGGAGAAATACAAAGTACTGGAGGCTTAATGCTAAAGTATCACAGAATGTCTTGTTTTCCATCCAGGACTAGAAATAGCTACAAAAAAAAAAAAACCCATTCATTCAGTAAATAGTTACTGAGGGTTACGATGTGCGAGGCCTTACTCGAACCCCAGTTGTTTTTCCCTTTGGAGATTGTAGCTGTGCATAAGCAAAATTCGTGTGACTGGTTATGAACAACATGTCACCCTCATTTCAGGAAAGGCACTCGGTGACTTCTGGATTCTCAAGACTCCAAAGGCTAAGAAGCACAGAGCTTCAGGCTTTGGGATCAGGCTGAGTGATATGTGACAATAAACAGGTTACTTAATCTCCCTGAGCCTCGGAGTCTTACCCCAGGGCTTGTTAAACAAGAAAATGGCTGTAAAGTGCAATAAGGAGGGTGTAGGAAAACCATTCCCTTGCTTCCCTCGCTGTTCGTGGAAAATACGAAGGTTTGGGAACTGCATCAGTGTTCCCTCTGCCGTCTCGTAGCCCTACACTGATGGATTCTTTGAGTCTAGACTTAGCGCAATGAGTCAGGCAAGGACGCTAAAGAGTGTTGGGACCTGTCAGAACAAGAACTCCTGTCCTCTAAGGTTAAAGGTTCTTTGATACCTTTCTTCTTTTTCTTTTTCCAGTTATGCTTATGTATGTGTATGTGCATGTATGTGTGGTGTGCACGTGCATGGATGAATGCTTGTCAGGTTTGTAGGCATATGTGCGAGTGTGTGCCCATGCCTGTGAAGGCCCAGCATTGATGTTAGGAATCATTCTCAATCGCTCTTCCGCCTTACTCATCTAGGCAATGTCTTTCCACCGAACTCAGAGCCCACCCATGTGGCCAGTCTTGCAAACCACTTTGTTCAGGGTATCTCGGGGTTCATCCTTAGAGGCTAGAATTACAGGTGGGCTGCCACACCCGCCAGACATTTATGCGAGTTCTGGGGATCCGAACTCTGGTCTTCATGCTTTTTTAGCAAGCTCTTTAACTGTTGAGCCATCTCCTCGGCCCATCAATGAGGTCTTGATATTAAGATAAATGAATCTGCCCTTATTTTAATTACAAGTTCTTATGAAGAAATTGAGCACCCCGTTGTTACAGGAATAGATGACAGTTAAGCCCTGTATCCCTTAAAAAGACGGACCCCAAATTCTCATTCCTCAGGTAAGGCATAGAAAGAGGGCAGGCAGCCAGAAACCATGGGACTGGAGGTTCAAGTGAAGGGGGAGCCCTGTGACAGCCCTGCACCTTGAGCTAAGGGTGAACTGGTCTCACACACTTGTAGCTTAACAAGTCTCTGTTGCCTTTCAGTTCCTTTCCCGGGAGCTTACTTAAATAACCTCTGCTTTCTCACCCTAGGCAAGCCAGCTCGGAAAATCCTCTGCAGATACGATTTAGATAAATAAAAAACTAGTGCATGTGTGTTTGTGCATGTGTGTTAAACCACACTTAACTCTTCCCTTTGGTCCTGACTTTTAGTACGTAAACCCCCAAACAATAGGAGCCTAGCACCTTAGCATATGATCTCTCTTGTGGATGCAATTTTATTTTTTATTTTTTTTCCGGTTGTAAAAAATAACAAATCCCAATCGATCTCTTGAATTCAGAGTATTAAAAGTCCCACGCCTTCAGAGGGACGTTCTCCAGCCAGCCTGCCACGGATTCATCGGCTCAAATCTTCCTGGGAGTACGCTTGCTTGACAACATATATCAGATGGTGTCTGGATTCTTTACGCCACCGGGGACTCTTCAAACCCCAGAGTGCTTGTTGCATTGCTGAGTTCCCTCTGCCTGTGCCCCCTCCCCATGGTGTGTGTGTGTCTCTGTGTGTGTATGTGAGCGAGTGAGTGAAAGCTTGAGATTTTACTATCTCTCAGCATCTCCAGGGGAAGTTTGGTCTTCCTGCTCTGTGTTTTTCACAAGTCTGGCTATTTTCAGCTCCCACTGTGGGTCTTTACACATTCCTGGGTCTGGATCTCAGTTGTGGATCTGTGGACAGAGTGAAACATCTGAGTACATTTCTCAGAAGAAGAAAACTGATAAAACTCCCAGCATCTCCATCACGTCTTCACCTCAGAAAGCCGTGGCCATCCTGGGCATTTCCATGTGGTTCTAAGGGGATGAGAGTCGAATGAGACGCAGGAGAGAAGATGCAGGATCTTACCGTTGAACTGAAAACACACCTTCTCTTTACTATAGAGTCAGTTTAATGAGTTGACCGTTGCAGCTGGCAAAAAAGTTGTGACCTTACTTTGAGCAAAGTTCTCAGATGGTCCACATGGAAAGGCCAGGTTCCTTCCCCTTACTACGCCAACCAATCCCTACAGCTCTCTTAGCAGAAACTGCTCGTTTACATTTGGAACCGACAACGAAAAGAGCAGGAGGGCCAACATTTAATATCAGGAAGGGAATGTCCCAGGTCCGGGCTCAGAAGAGGGCAACATGGAAGGCTGAGCAGCGTCCCTCCCACCCCATGCAAGGATGCCCATGTTCCAGTCCTGAGACTCTTACATGGCAGAAGGGCCTTTGAAGGTGTGACTAAGTTAAGTTTTCATTTGAGGAGATTCTACAGTGTGATCTGGGCCCTGGATGTAGCTAGAAAGGTGACAGTGGAAACAGAGTTTGGAATGATGCAGACAGGAGCCAAGGAATGCCCAGAGTTTTTAGTAGCTGGATGGGCAGGGGATGAGGCATGAGCCCCGCTGACCCACTTGGTCTTACTAGAGAACAGTGTTCCCTTGAGGTGGAAACTCGTGTATGGTTTTCTTCAGATGAGAAGTCCTGCTCATCTTAGGGACTTAGCTTGAATGCCACCTCCTCTGGTCTATGTTGGAGAACTCTTTCACCCTGGTCTTGTCCCCTTTGAAATGCTTCATAGAAACAACTGAGTCTTTCCCCCTTCTAGACTCTAGCAGCACCTGGGTTTTGTTTCCAAGTCTTTAGTGTCTAAAACATTAAACAGGACTCCTGGTAAATATTTATTGTATGAAGGAAGAACCAACCCCTACCAGCATAGATGACACCTCTGCACCTGTCACCACACTGGCCAAACCCTAGGCATGGTTAACTTTGTCTCAAAGCTTCCTCTTTTGGGCGTGGCTAGTAGGGGACTTCTAATTCTCACCATGGGCCAGATTCTTTCTCAAGGCCTACCTGGCCTTACACCATAAGTAAGTGCCAGCCTGAACCTGTGACTGTTGGCTTTCCTCTTTGTCAACAATGTGGAGGGGTGCTGTGGCTGAAGATACCATCATGGCAGCTATGAATCAAAGACTTTGTGAGGAGGGAGAAAAGGCATGGTGCTGCTGCTTGGAGTTACTGTGTGGAAATCTGAAGAGCTGAGACAGGAACTGGATTCATTACCTTCAGAGGGCTTTCCAGAAAAGGAATTTTGTGCTGCATCCCCAGGATTACGAAGATATGAATTTCTATATATCATGTTTTCTTTTGGCTGTATGACCTGAACTGAGCTTTCATTTCCCTGTCCTTGAAAGAAGAGAATGGGGAGGGTTAATACCCAATAAAGCTTCATTTTCAGGGAACTGTTTTAGAAAGAAAGTGAAATTGAATTAATAAAGACTTTTTATTGGATTGGGGGTGCAGCTTGGTGGTAAAGTCCTTGTCCAGCCTGTGTGAAGCCCTAAGTTTAATGCCCAGAACTAGGAAGAAAATTCCTCCCATTATAGGCTATTTTGTGTTTTCCTCTAAATTCATATGCTGAGATCCTAATTCTTAGAACCCCAGAAAGTGATTAAATTTGAAGAACAGGGTTGTTGAACGCCATGCTCTAGGTTAAATGAGGTCACCAGGGTGAGCTAACCCTGCACAAGTGAGCTCACAAGAGACTTAGACACAGGCAGACCAAGCAAGGGTGGTGTGATGACAGGGACAGAAGATGGCCACTGCTGAGCCAGGCTTGGAGCCACAGCAGAGGCCAGCCTTGCCGGTACCTGGGTCCGTGACTTCCGACCACCAGGGCTGTAGGAAGTGAGTCTCTCCTGTGTAAGCCACCAGTCTGTGATATTTTGTTGCGATGCCCTGGAACCAATATATTTTTCTTGAGAAAACAACAGCAAGAGTGCAAAGATGTTTGCAGCAATGTTTTCCTTAGAGGCTCTCTCTCCCAGGGCTGCATTGTACAGGTAGACTATAAATGTGCTAACATTTCTTAAAAGAGTTCTTTTCTTCTAAAGAGGTCTAATAGGTTCCTCCCACCTCCCCTCATCTTCCCACCACAAAACTGTCCCTTTGGTTCACTAATGAGATTATTGCTTCACAGTTAGTAGGAAAGTAGGTTTAGGCGTAGCACAGGCAAATGGTCATCTGTTACCAGGAAAATAACTCAAACTAATCAATTCTCTGAGTGTGTCGTGGGGTTAAAAACTGGTTTACTAGACATGCATTATTTACCTGAACTGTGTCTCTAGTAATTGTTCTCTCAAGTGGGTCCTGCTCAGGGTTGCTGGCCATGTGTTTTCTCTCACAGTTCAGGAGTGTGGCAAGTTTCCACATTGAAAATGCTAAGATTATTTGTAGTCTGGTTGCTTTTTCTTTGCTGGGAGAAATTCACAGAACATAGATTTTATAGAACCCACATTCCACTTCAAGCCTGCATGTCAAAAGCCATTTTACATTGGCTTACAAGTTTGTTTCAAATACGCCCAGGGGAGCACTCAGGATGGACTTCTGTCTCATGTGGCCTGAGATCATGAAGCTTCCTCCATCATCTGTGGCCAGTTCTGCCTCCTTCTCAGGTCAGGGCTCCCATGGTCTCAGTGAGAATGCAGGGATATGGTGGAACTGCAAGGTGCTAAAATGCTTCTTCCTGCCAGTGTTGAGTCAGTATTTTTGTCCACTGTTGATGGTATTACAAAATAACACAGACATGGCAAATGATAAGTAATAGAAATTTATTTACCTCATAATTCTGGAGGCTGGGAAATCAAGATCATGGAGCAGCATCTTGTGAGGCCCTTCATGATGCATTATGATATGATGCAAGGCCAAGAAAGGATGTGCAAGATAATGACCTAGGTAAGGGGGAGCCCCCTCCTGCAGTAACTCACCCACTCCCTCACAGTAATGGCATTAATCTATTCTTCTGGTCTCACTAAGGGTTCCCATCTTAATGCTGTGATAACGGCAGGTGCATTTAGACATGGGCTTTGGAGGGGGAATTCCAACTGTAGCAGTATCTAGGCCCTTCCTGTGTTGCTTGGCATCATGGATTCATCCTGTTGTCTTGAGTTTGTGAGCAGAGGGCAGGTTGCTTCAATCTGTTAGGGTTGAAGGGGGGATAGATGAGTAATTACAAGAGCAAAAAGAGAATAGAAACAATGTATCTGGGGCGGAACCTGAGCCAGGAGAAAGGATCCAAATTAGAAGGTTTTATGTGAAGTTTAGCCATTTCCCTGAGAGGAGCCTGATTCTTAGAATGGGATCCTTGCATAAGGCTTTAACATTCCCAGGGAAAAACTATAGGGGAATGAATGAGAAAGCAAGATTTGGAGGAGGAAAGCAAGTAGGGAGTGTGATATTAAGCAGGGTCCTATGAAAAAATTACACACTAGTTAAAGATTTCTGTCTAACCGTTTGTCCACACTCAGTGGCTCCAAACAACAATAAACATTTATTGTGCTCAACTGAGCCAGAATTTCGTGAATGTCATGACCATGTTGGTGGCCTCTCACAGGTTACAGTCACGATGTCAAGGGGAAACAAAAGTGTCAGCTGGGACTCCGTCATCATCCCAAGACTCTCCTTTCCCAAGGCTACTCACTCACATGGCTGGAGAGTTCTTGCTGGCTACAGACAGGAGACCCCCCAGATTCCACTCCCACCCCATGGGCATGTCTCATGATGGCTTGAATCCTTGTGATACAGTATCCAGGTTACCTCAGAGTATGGAGACCAAGAGAGCGAGCCAGGCAGATAAAGGCATTCTTTATGTGTTCAAGCACCAGATATCACAAAACCATCACCTCCCCATCTACTCATCAGTTTCACCCTACATTTTGGGAAAAGGGCGTTAGGATCTACTATTTTAGGAAAGGGGTTTCAGAGGTTATGGACATATTTTTAACATTTTTACACTAACTTTGGCTCCATGCACCTCAAAGACAATACAGTGTACTATAGCAGCTTTGGGTGGGGTGGGGGGGGCAAGGACCCGGAAACCCCGGACTCTCACACTTACCTGTCATAACTAACAGCTGCCTGGGGCAGAAGGGATAAGTTCCCAAGCTCTTTGATATGTAAGAAAACCAGGGTGATAGACTTCAGGGAGACCACAGACAGGGAGGCACTGTACCCAGACACAGATGAAACATCCCAGGGGAAACAAGGGAAGCACTGACTAGGTGTGCTAGAGCTAGGCTGCATAGTAAACATGCCCGCGCCCCCAATCACAGAGTGGTTATTCTGCTGTTACATCCAAAGCACAATTCAGTCCCATGGCTCCTTGCTGCTTGGAGTGGGGTAGTAAGTGAATCAGCAGAGCTTGGAGTTCCCTAACCTCTGTTACAGGGGTCACTAGCTTCTAGAAGTCTCCTCTACCATCCTCTTCATGTTCCATCTCCTAATAACACGCATTGCTGTATCAAAGAGCCAGGCATAGACAGCTGAAGGATAGACACTGAAACCAATAACAGAAGCAGGCAGGTGCTGACCTCAAAAGAAAACAAAAACAAACAAAAAACAAGGAAGGAGCTGTCTGCACACCCAGGTTTATTAATAACACTCTGTGCTTCAATGAGGCTTCATCTGAGACTTGAAGAACTCTGCTGCCTCTGAAGTCAGCTAGGAAGTTATTTTCTTGGGTAGAATTTTTCAATCCAACAGGTATTCTGAAAGGTTAAGGGAAGGACGATCTTGATTTATAAGTCATATGGAGTTTTTTTTTAATTCAGTTATTTCTTAAAACAATAGCTCAGAGCCTCATTTGCTGCTTCATAGATAGTTCATAAAATTATGCAGGTAAGTGATAGGATGTTTCTGTTCCGCAGAGAGAGCATGTCTAAAGAGCCACTGGGCTTGGTTTTCTAGCCACCTGCTAATCCTTTTGCCTGAGTGGGGTGGCAGCTGACCAGTTGCAGAGGTCCGTTCTGCTCTTTCTCTGCCATGAACAGCCAGTGAGGAAACCGGGCCCTGGCAACAGGCAAACACCAGCATCTGTCACTGTCCCTTGGCTGGTGGTGTCTGAGTTGTTGAGCTTCTAGACCTCTGAGATTCTTCACTAGGAGAGACAGACCCCATCTCGACACTGAACCAGAACCTAGTCTCCCTTTGTCCCAGGTAGTGTCTACTAATGCTATCCATTAATGTAGGTAGTGTAAGTCTCCTGTGATGACTTGGCTACCTGCACGGAAGCCGGAGGGATGAGGGGGACAGATAGGAGGCCATTTTTGTTCAATTGTCACATCTCTTCCTACATATGCAGAATGTGTTTTGTCCACTCAGCCTTCACCAATCATTTCATCTGAGTCTTGATCTCTCTCTCTCTCTTACACACATACACACACACACAGACACACACAGACACACACACACACACACCACTATACACACACACTATACACATACACATACACACACACACACACACACACACACACACACACACTATATTCACACACATCCACTCCCTAAACATAAAAGAAGGAAGAGTTTGCTGCCAGGACTGGGACCACGGTGACACTCTTGTCCTGGACAGAAGGGGCCAGGGGTTCATTGGTTGTGCCCTACAGCCACCTGCTATGTTTCTCCAAGCTCAGCATGAGACCCACTGCCTGCCTGCAGCCGTTATGACAAGGAATGTGTTTGCAGCTGTGGAGATGCTGCCTGCTGAGGTATAGACACTCTGGACCGGATGGTCTTCTTCTGGTTTGTGGTTTCTGTTTCTTCTCTCTCTCTCTCTCTCTCTCTCTTTTTTTTTTTTTTTTTTTTTTTTTTTTTTTTTTTTTTGAGGTTAGGAAGTCAGGAGTTTTCCTTTCCTGGAATTTCACAAGCATTTCAGATTACCAACTTTTCCCACTAGGTGGAAGCACAGAGTGAATCACACTGGTGAGCTCTACCAGGGGGCTGCTAGTTAACACCAGTGTCCAAGCATGTTCTGACTTTCTCTTTCCTTTGAGAAAAGACCATCATGGGGCTGTGTGCTTGTGGCCTGTTTCAGCCGTGGGATGGCTTCCTCCTAAACGGCCGTTTCCATTCACAAGAAGTGGGATGACTTCTGCCCCAGCTTTATTTTGGAAAGGGGGAGGGTATAATTCCCTTTGGTACATGGCATTTTTCCTTTATACAGGATGGAGGCTGGAGGGAGGGAGTGCTTTTCTCTTGTGGAGAGAGATGTCCCCTCCTCTTAGTGGATTTGGAGTCTCGGGGCCTGGCAACATCTGCCAAGCAAAACAAGACACTAACAGTGAATGGCAGCCAAGGTGTCACCTGTGTGTCTGTCCTGATGACTGTCAGTTCTAGCGTACTTCCGAAGAGCGGTTTGCATTGAACGCCAGCTGATCAGCACCGCAGGGCAAGTTTTGAAACCCCAAGTGTTATCAGGTGCCGTGGATATCGTTCTATATAAATAAAACACCGATGGCCAGTGACCAGGCAGGAAGTAGGTGGCCAGGCAGGAAGTAGGTGGGACAAGGAGAGAGGAGAATTCTGGGAAGCGGAAGGCTGAGGGAGAGACACTGCAGCCACCGCCAGGACAAGCAGCATGTAAAGACTCTGGTAAGCCACCAGCCATGTGGCAAGGTATAGATTTATAAAAATGGGTTAATTTAAGATAAAAGAACAGTTAGCAAAAAGCCTGCCACGGCCATACAGTTTATAAGTGATATAAGCATCTGAGTGATTATTTTATACATGGATTGTGGGACTGCGGGGCTTGGGGAACCTGGAGAGAAGCCCTCCAGCAACAATCAGGTCCCTAATTGATCCCTCACAGCTGTGGTTCTAGGTGCCCTTCCATTTCTGAAGCCTTCTCCCATCCCTTCTAACCCAGCTCCCCACAGTGTGCTGAACAGATGGAGCTGTAGGGTCTCAGCTGCATTAACTGTTGTGATTTCAACACCCACTTTGTCTTCAGCCTCCTACACTCAGGGTCCAGGACCCCTGCCCAGTGACCCAGTGAGGATACAGCAGTTCCTTCAAGTAAAGGCACCAGCCACCCCCAGTTCTCACCCCTGTATCTGCCCTCTCCCCCTTTCCTCACTCCTTCACCTACCCCATCATCCAGAAATCATCTGTTCCCATGTGGACACATTACTCTTCCTGGATTCTCCTCTTCTAGTTTGCTTTGTGGCACCTGTCTTGCCTGAGAGGCATACTGAGAACTTCACCTGTGCCACCTCCCCAGACTCTCCTGAAGTCCCTGTCATGCCTCTTAGGTGTCACATTTAGCTTCTTTCTCAGTTTTTTTTTCTGCCTGCCAAGCTCCAATTCCACTCTCAAGGACATTTTCCTATCTGTATAGCACATGAGGGTGCCACATCCACTGAACAGTAGATATGGAATATCTAACACCATCTCATCTCCTCGGTGGGTCACAGAACCTCTTTGCATGTGTCAGTTTTGAATGTTGTATCTGTCACTGACGCAGAAACCTTTGTGTCGTCTGCTCTTCTGACACCACCCCCAACCAGTGCTGCACTGTCAGCTGTCAGTAGTTCCACCCATCTCCTTTTTACTTTCCCTTCATAACATGGGGCTATGCTTTACAAGAAGGACATTTTTCTTTGTAATAGGAAGGAGAGGGTAGGCATTTCTTGCCAGCTGTGAGTAACATTTGCAGTTCTGTTTCAGTGTGATACAGACAGTGTGTTCAGAGACAATGGACCTTTGAAGCCATGCTCATCAATAAGAACCATGAGGTGACTTGTCTCAACCAAGACCCAACCCCAGTACTTCTTTTGATGCACTGATTCATTGAGAAAATGCCATGAAAAGCAAAATCCCAGACCATGAGGCAAACACTTCTCTTCTACCTCCTCTACTTACTCCCAGAGTGAAGGGCGAATGTTGAAGCAGAAAGGGAAGAAACAGAGCCCAGGGATGGCAAATGTGTCAATGTTGCAAGAGCCTTTCCATAAGGAAGTACACTGAATTTCCTTTGGTAGAATGTTACCTACCCCCACCCCACCCTGACAGACTGGGTAGACATGGCTTCATCTTTACCACACCTGCCCCCAAGTGAACCTGGTCAGTCTAACCCAATATGTGCATCCAGTTCTCTGAGAGACTTATTGCCAGATGGACCATTACATGGGCAGTGTACGGAAGTCAAAACTTTTTCTGGAACTGCTGAGTACTGGCCATCACCCGCGGCACTCATGGTGGAAAACTGACCAAACACCGTGCCAAAAAGAGAAGGCAGAGAGGCAAAGGGGAATTCATATCCTTTGGGGTCCTGGATAAAGTCTGGCCTGAAACCTATATTATCTTTAAATATTTTTATGTATATGTAAAATCAATAGGCATGGTGGTGCATGCTGGTGCACACCTATCATCTCAGCCCCTGGAAAGTAGACAGGAGGATTGGGAACTCAAGGGTATCCTTAGGTACATAGTAAATTCAAGACCAGCCTGAGCTACTACTAGACTACTGTTTTAGTCAATGTTCTATTGCTGTGAAGAGACACAATGACCATGCCAACTCTCATAAAATAAAATATTTGATTAGGGTTTTACAGTTTCAGAGGTTCAGTCCATTCTCATCATGGCAAGAAGCATGGTGGCATGCAGGTAGACATGGTGCTGGAGAGGATGCTGAGAGTTCTACATTCAGATCCACAGGCAGCAAGAAGAGAGAGAGACTGGGCCTGGCTTGGGTTTTTGAAAACCTCAAAGTCTACCTTACTTCCTCCAATAAGGCCATACCTCCTAGTCCTTTCAAACATAGTACTCCTCCCTAGTGACCAAGCTTTCAAATCTATGGGCCTATGGGGGGTCAGTCTCATTCAAATCACCATACTCACTAAACAAACAAACAAATAAACAAACAAACAAATAAATAAATATCAGAAATTCATCAGTTTAAATGAAAAGTTGTGATCCACATTCTAAAGATTCTTAATTGATATACCCTGGGAAGGGTAAAATTTTTTAAAAATGAAAACATATATGATGAGAAAAATATATGATAAGAAAAAGATTAAAAGGAGAAAGCAAAATGATCAACCTTTTCCCTACTAATTTCTTTTCTGGTCAGGGACCCCAACCTCAGTTCCACCCTCCTCCAAGGCTGTTTGTCGAGGTGAAGAAGCAACCCCATGGGATCTTTCTAGAACTGGGAGGAGATAGCTCAGATTTCAGTTTGAGAACTCTGATTTCAAGCTGCCTCTGTGATTCCTGGAGATGGTTATTAGTCAATGGGGAGAGCAGCTGAGGGAGAATGAAGAGTTGAATGGTGGAAAGGTCACAGTTGACAAGGGGAGAGGGGGATGTATGGTCTGATCTGGTGAATAAGGGCATGGCTTAGGAGGATGGGGTCAAAATAAAGTTTTCCCAGTAGGTGAGGTGGTATGAGTAGGATGGCGGTGGGTGGGTGGTGGGTGGTGGTGGTGGGGAATGTAAGATGAGGGATAACATGGAAACTCTTAAGTTTCACAACTGGGAAGTTAGGTTCAGTCTGAGATCAGCATGTTCACTTGTTAAAAGCTCCCAAAGTGTGCATAGGAAGACAGTAGAGAGCATAGAAAAGCAGTAGGGATATGCTCTCTCAGGAGACTCATCAGCTATTCTCCATACTTTGTGCCAAAGGTGATATTATGCGATAATTCTTCTATTTTCTTTCTGGTGGTCTTCCATAGAAGCACTTTAAGAATTATATAGCAGTTTGCATTCTATTTATAATATGCTGAGAGTTGGACCACATGTTTTCTGAAGCCGTAAGAATGCTGCTGAATCCATTGCTGTTGAGTGTGTATTTAGAACACATGAGGACTGTTTTGTAGCTCTCTATGCTGATTTTTACAACACACAGGTTTTATCTCTCCCTTACCTCTTGGATATTAAGAAAAAAAAAGTGCCTTCTGTACATATAGTTGTGCTGTGCACCTGACATTCATTTGTTGTAACTTTGTGGTAGTCACTAGGGCATTTTGCCAGATATTTCTGACTCCCAGGCACATGGGAGAATTATACTTTCCCTCTTTCTTGGAACCATGATATGGCCATGTAACTGGTTTGGGCTAATGAGATACAAGGGGACATGATGTTGTAGATTCCATAAAGCCCAGGATGCCATTCATATGCTTTATTTTTCATCTCTGTAACATGTGTGGTGATAGATCCCAGCTTCAGTTGTTGGAGTCTCCAAGTGATTGATGAGAATCCCACTTCACCTAACTCCTATATGCACATGGCCTTAGCAAGAAGTATGCCTCTGTTGCTTTAGTATTTTAGAATTCTGGGACTGTTGTCCAAACAATAGAGGCTAATTCATTCAAACTTACATAAAACTAAAAATATTACAGTAATTATATTTGCAATTAGGGAGAATAAAATATGTGCCTTAATCTCTAAGACTTCAACATTTTGAAAAATGATGAAGAAAACAGAGAAGATAATACTTAAATATTAATCTTAAAAGGTAAAATATTTTATAGTTCAGTCTTCATTTTTTAACTCTGATATATTTTGCTAATGTCATATAATATATATGAATATATTTGTGATTTTTATGTACTTATAGTTTACTGGACACACTTGGAGTGTTTCTTTGTTACCTAGGACTTTTGACAAATACTGCAAGTTTACATCAGTCTTCACTGTTATAATGCATATGCAAAGTCAAAATAATTTTGATTGAATTAGTTTTTTTTGACAGCAAGTTACAGAAAAACTCAACTCAAATTAGCTAAAATGAACTTTAATGTTTTGTGTCTGTAGAAGCTGAGGCCAAGGGTTGATGGATGCAGTAGCTCAAGGTTATCATCAAGTGTCCAGATTTTCCATTCCCCTTAATTACACTCCTTGGTGCTGATTTTCTTCTCAGGTGTATCATGAGAAGGCTACAGAACCTCCAGGGACTATGTCTTTCACTGTGCTCAGAGTTAGAGGCCAAATGGCTTTCTTTCCATGTCTCTTGGGAGAGAGACATCTCTCTTCCCAAAGCTCCCAAGGAAACATTTCTGCTCATCTTAATAGCCAGAATTGAGCCCTGTGAACATTTACAAACCAGTCTCTGGCTTGCAGTATGAGTTGAGTTGGATAGAATTGCTGTGGTCAGCATAGACCATAGACCATGGACTGACCACTATTTGACATCTTATACTGATGCTATTTAGAATGCTTCTTAATTTGCTGGAATAAATGACAGTTCTTGAAGCAGCTTGGTTTCTGCAACTCAGAACTGCCGGGTCAAGGGATGAAGATTTTTATTGTTTTCTTATTGTGTCACTAACACATTATTCAATTTGATAAAACTGTATCATCATCAGCCCTTATGAATAACATTATGACTTATCTCTTTCAAATGTTGCCAGTGTTGGTTTGACTTAGACTGTGAGGGTGTCTGAACACTTCTCCATAGCTTCGTTTGCTTTTATTCGAATTTGTCCCTTTAGAAGGCAGCAAACTCCCTGGCACAACAAGCAGAATGCTGAAGTTTCAGTCCTCCAAGAAAACTTGGCATCTCTCTCCTCCATCTCAGATGCAGCAGAGATGGAACTGGGGAGCATCTCAACATAAAATAAATGCAAATTACCCCGAGATTTAACCGATCCAGATGGAACCCACGGGAGGCCCTTAGTGTGGAACAGTCCCAGAGGCTGCAGGCCAAATGCAAGGAATCCCAGCACTTGAGCAGAGTCCTTGGAGAGCACTTGAGCACAAATTATTTTTATGACCACGTGTAATGATTGAGTTAGAAGCATTAAAACATTTAAAATGATATTCACATGGGGAGAAGATCCTTTGAGGGATGGCGCAGGCTCCAACCATGTATCTCTAAAGAAAATAAAGTCAGAATAAAGCAACCCACACTTTGTTTATCAGAAAAGGTTTAACAGCAGACTTATCAGCCAACCTTGGCTGAAGTAAAATAGTCTTTAGCAGAAAGTAACTTTGTCCTGACAACTGACTTCCCTTCCAGTTTGTTGTTTTCTGGTGTCTTGGTGAATAGTAGTGTCTTGGTAGAGTAGGTTCCAATGTGTTTGTGTATTATTTACCATAGCGCTGTTAAGGCTGCTCTGAGGAGGTCCAAGAATGCCTAGGAGTCTGCAAAATGTGTGCCTGTGCACTGTTCATGAGGCAGAGCTCATGGCATTCATGATACCACCAGGAGGGCCTCAGTGTCTCTTCTGTACTTTCCTTTTACCTGCATGTCTTCACCATGGTTCCCTTTTGCCTTCATCATGCCTGCCAGCTTGCCTTCTTTCTGTAATTGTTCATTCAGCTTTGGCTTGAGCTACCCTTCTTAAGGACCCATCTCTCTGCTGATATAAATGATATCTGTAGCTCCTTCTGCTTCATTCAGGGTAATAAGGGACAAGGATGCTCTGGCTTAGATGCTACAGGATATTTGAGACCATTGAAATTTATTTATTGACTCTTTGGTTTTCAAGTAACTCTAGAATTATTGCATCACAACAAAGTTTAAATATTAATTTTCATCTCCCATAACAGTAAACAAAGGATCACTGTGAAGCTTCTTTCCTCCTCCTCCTCTTCTTCCTCCTCTTCCTCCTCCTCCTCTTCCTCCTCCTCCTCCTCCTCCTCCTCCTCCTCCTCCTCGTAGATGGAGAGCTTTTCTCTCCAGGTCCCACCAAGTCTCGCCAGTCCTGGAGCCCACTTATAAAATAAACACATTATTTAAACTGCTTGGTCATTAGCTCAGGCCTATTGTTGTCTAGCTCTTACTCTTATATTTAGCTCATTTCTATTAATCTATATTTTGCCACGTGGCTCGTAGCTTATTGGTACCTTACATCTTGCTTGTCCTGGCGGCGGCTCCAGGCAGTCTCTCTCTCTGCCTTTCTGTTTCCTCAATTTTCCTCTCTGTTAGTCCCACCTATACTTCCTGTCTGGCTACCAGTCAATCAGTATAGCGGCCTGAGATAATTTGCACTGTTATGGATTCTTATATGTTGATACAAATGTAAACTATTTTTATGTTTCTGTTTAAGATAATTTGTATATTGATAAAAATACAAAACTATATTTTGTTATAACGTACATATATTTCTACTCTTATTTGAAATATTTGTATATTGATACAAATGTAAATTTATATCTGTCATACTTTATGTATGTTCTACTTCTGTTTAGGATATTCAGTATATTGATATATATTTAAGATTATTGTCATATTGCATATTATACTATATATTCCTACCTCTGTTATAAATATCTTGTGTATTGTCACAATTTTGAAGTCATCGTTCTTTACCATACATTTGTTTATAGACTGTTTACCTTGTTTACATGAAACCTTAGTCCTTAGGTTATTTCAGTAGATAAGACTTATAGATTTATAGTCACCTATGCTTGTCATCTCTATAGTTACGTTAGTTAGGTTATCCAGATTTACAGATACATAGGTCAGATGAACAGGCAATCTTCAAACACTTCATAGACCTAGAGAATATGACATTTAAATAACTTAGAATTCTGTTGACGTGAGACACAATTGCTCCTGGCAGCACCAATTTGATCCCGAGAGAATGTTGGGCTTCTAAGATATTTCCATTTGGAAGTTTGTCTTCTTGGCACAAAATGGCCTACTGGGCAAAGAACTACCCTTGCCTTGACGGCTGACAATACAAATGCAATGCTGTCCTTTCTTGACAAGCAGGACACAAAGAAAGCGACCACTGTGCTCTGCCAAGACAGGGTAAGATGGTCTTTCAGAATTCCTGCTTCTGCAAATGGTCTGTCAGATACTCTAGGCCTGTAGCCAATTTGAATGCACCAACAATGCTGAGAAACATTAGGTGACTGTCCAGGCTGCCAGCTGTCCTGGTCTACTCTTGCAAGATTCCTGAAAGTTGCTTGCATCCATCTACCATTTCTCAGGTACCATTATATTCCTTCTCAGGTCTTTGATGGGATTGAAGACTAGCAGTTATAGTTACAACTTAATATATATATATTCTCTTAGATAGAACATATTAAGTATTAGATTCAGGTTCTTTAGGATAGGACACCTTTTCGAATGATCTTTGTAACATACCATTTACCTACGCTCTAGACTTCTCTGGATTTTAGTATGTGTTTCTTGCTTGATATTGTTTACATTGATTGTAGTTCCATCTTATCTAGGTCATTATCCCTCATTACTCCTGGACAATATTTGATAACCATTCCTTTGTGTATAATCTTGTATTAAGTTAGAACCTTCTTATTTAGACAAAAATGGGGAGATGTAGTGGGTAGCCATTCCAGCTTTGGTCTAGAAGTTTCAGCCTCCAATGAGGCTTCATTAACTATTACACCTACAAAGCGGGCCCAAGGGAGAGCCCTGAAGACCCAAGATCAGGATGCACTATGCTCTCTTGTTTCCTGGACCTGGACGCTAGAGGTAGAACAAGGCAAGTTCTCCAGAGAACACTGCCAGACTGCGCTGCATCTTTTCCAGAACCTGCCACCTACCTATCCCTTCATCTGTAAGTTATCCACTAAATAAATCTTCCTTTTAACTACATGGAGTGGCCTTAATAATTTTACCAATACCACCACCACCTCCTCCTTCTTTCCCCCCTCCTCCTCCTCTTCTTTTGCACTGGGAATTGAACTTAGAGCCTTTTACTTTTACATGCTAGGTAAACACTCTACTACCAAGGTGTATTCCCAGCTCTGACATTTCTTTATGAAGCACAGTGAAATAAAAAGAGGATTCTGGTGTCTAAAAGTAATGACTTCCATCTTGTGTGCTTCTTGCCAAGGTAGTTACACCTCTAATCTTATGAATGAGATAATTCCACATATGCATTTTTATTAGGTTTATGGATGCCTCACATTCATAAAGATATTCTTTTTGAGTTCAGGATGGTGGGATTTCAGGTATTTGTCCCACTTTCAGAACTTCCTGATTATGTTTTTCTCTGTTGTAATGGGAGATAACAAGGTATCCAGTACAGTACAGTTGTAGATTTGGTGTATTGGAAACCGATATGATATGTGAAAAATAGTCCTCTGCTACAAGGTGAAGTAAGAAAATGGGGTGGTAATAAAAAGAGAACTACCTGCATCCCATTGAGCACTGACTAAGTGTATCAGCTAAGTGCAGTGTGATGGGGACCTACCCTCACTTGCTTTTGAAGATGGGATCATCCAAGGAACAGAGAAGAACTATTCAGTTGTCAGCAAGACAATGCTGGATTTTCATCAGAAGATGCCATCTGAGTGGGATGGAGGCAGAAA
The DNA here is from genome assembly GCF_049852395.1 of Peromyscus maniculatus bairdii. Lineage (NCBI taxonomy): Eukaryota > Metazoa > Chordata > Mammalia > Rodentia > Cricetidae > Peromyscus > Peromyscus maniculatus. The sequence goes on from NC_134858.1 coordinate 76,446,459, forward strand.
GGGAAAATCCAGAAAAAAAAATGCTTAAGAGCATCCTGGGAGAGCTTGTGTAGATAAGTCCAGCTGTGGACAGTCTTGCTTTCTCCACCTTCTGAGCATTGCCATGTCTGCTCTTTGAGTGATATTTGTGGACACATTAAGGTTTGTAGAACTGTAGCAACTGGAGACTGAGTATTTCCTTTTTGTTCTTCCAGATACCACAGGGAAGACCCTACTTGACGTAGAACAACTGTGCAGTTAGGCTGGAGTATAGATGCAGCATGGGATGAGGAGTTTGATATGATGGGGTGGAGAGATTCATGCATGGGACAGGAGGTGTTTTTTTCTCCTCCAGGGGATCAGCAGCTCCATCTGTGGGGGACAGTAGTGTGAGAGCTGTACGCGTGTGCGTGTGTGTGTGTGTGTGTGTGTGTGTGTGTGTGTGTGTGAATTGCATAACAGAGTAGGTACTAGTCAATAACAAAAATGTGCATCTGGAGGATTTTATTTCTGGAATCCACATTTCTACACAGTCACTCTGAATTTAATCCTTTCTCCTCCTTATTCATGTTCTTCTGTTTCTACTTAATTCAGTTAATGGTTTTGACCAGTATTTGCTTTTCAATACTTTTCTCTCCTTTTCTTTGAATTCCTTCTGATAACCATCTATTTCTCTTTTTAATTCTTTTCTTTGTTTCTCTTCTTTAACAACCTTTTTCAGACTTCCTCTGATTTATCCAATAAAGTCAGTTTAAATGCCATTTTCATGTAGTATCTATTTTTTTTACTAAATGAATTCATGTAGTATCTATTTCATTTAACACAACGAAGAGAGCTGAGGATTCTAATTTATAAATCCCTCTGCCTAGAGTAACGAGGATTGCTAGTGAAGAAGTCAAAAAGAAAGTGCAATATAGATTGATGGGTCGGGTTCAGGCAGTAGGAGAGCTTCATGGAGCAAAATGGGGTAAAAAGAAACGTGTTTATGTATACACAACTTTCAATAAATGTTCCTACCACATTTTTTAAAGTGTCTAACTTACTTTTGAAATATGAGAGGCATTAACATGTAGAGAGGGTAAAACTGAACTGGGATTTGTGTAGTTGGGAGAGATTGGACCCTGAAGAGACTTAGGTGCCTGTCGCTGAATGCATAAAGAATGAGGGTATGAGGAAAAGAATGAAATTCTAGCTTTCTCAACATGGTGAATGCAGGAAACAATAGGAGATTTGCTTCCAAGCAAGACTGGATTAGGCTGTGTTTACAGCGGAGAATGTCAACAAGGAAACCCAGTCCAGTGCACTCAGCGAGGGCACGACAGCATGTTTTTGTTACACTGACTGAAAACTATGCATAAAAATTGGAAGATTATTTGGTATTTAAATACAAATATGAACTCAGTTACAAACCTCTAAAGATGTATTTAATTTTACAGTTCCTCTTAACGCTGGCATCTTGTAGCAGGTATTTGCACTTTCACTGTCTGTGCCTAATTTTTAACCTATCAGCCTTCATACCTCTTCAGCTAAGTAAACAGCTATGCAGGTCAAACAAGAAAGACAGCGCAATGTTCCTAGAATGTTCTATGCCCACGGGGGTGGGGGTGGGGGCTGATTCTGACGGCATGGATTATAAATGTTTTCAAGTAATTAAAACCTGACTTTCTATACTTGATGTATGCTGTTTCCAAATGTCTAATTGTTTGCACAACTTTAAAATAAGGGGGGCGGGGCATGGCAACTTTACTGAGCCAGAGGGAGTTGTTTGCAATGGTTCAAATTATGTTTAGATTCGTGGAAGGGTGTTTGAAAGCACTCTGAGGCCGCTATAAAGGATATTTTTTCAGATGATTAAATGCAAATATTGTTTAAAAATTCTTAAGAAAATGATTTAAGAATAAGCAGGAAATAAGAAAAGAGGGGGTGGGGAGCATGGAGGTGAAGGAGGGCATTGTTTGGGAGTGAGCTCTCCTGCCGTGACCCCATGTTGATTGCCATCATCTGAAGAGTCTTTGTTCTGCTGGAACACGCTGGCAGGAAGATGAGGTGCTCAGGCTCCAGTGGATGCCTGACCAAGAAGTGCCAGGGTTTGCTTTATCACACCCCGCCCTTTTACAGCCCGGCAGGCTCTGCATCTTCCTCCAGGATGCCTGAGGCTTTGTAGTGACTGTGTATAGATCCCTGAGCAAATGCAGAAGACTGGTCTGACCTGATACTTCACCTTCCTCGTGTTTGATACTGAAACCAGCCTCTCCAGGGCTATACCAAAGACCAGCTGGAAACCACAGTTCTGATACATCCTTTCCCTTCTAAACTCCATCAGTTTGAATTTGGCTTATTTTAGGTTTGTATTATGTATGAGATAAATGGATACTTATTTCAGTTCTGGCCCTTCTATAGCTGACCGTGGGCTAATCTGCATGTTAGAAAGTGGTGGGAGAATTTGGAGAGATCAAAGGCTCTTGTGGCTTAAATAGTTCAATGCTGAAAGGATGTGACTGTAATTCTCTTGAAGACTTCAGCTGAAGTCTCTTACAGAGATGTTGGAACATCTTTTCTCCAAGGGGTTTCTGCTGCAGTTTAAGGGGCCTGGGTGCAATGTTCCTCTTCATTATCAGTGTTCTGCTTTTGCTCTAACATGAGTTTGGGAAAGGGGAGGGAAGCCCTGGAATTGGAGGAAGTTTCAAGAGCTTCAGGGAATTCTCTTTTCCCAGGGGTTTCATTCATCTACTTGCTGACATTAATGTTTTATAAAGACAAGAGTTTGCTTTCAGTTCCGAGTTTAGATCCAACTTAAAGAGATTCTGGACTGGAACTACATTTAGGATTGGCAAGGGAGAAAAGGACAGGGAAGGACTTCTAGAGGCTTCTTGGACATCAAATGGCTATTTCACAACAACCTTGCGATGAGTTAAGTATAAATGAATCAGAAACATAAGGACCAAATTTCTTTTGAAATTCGCATGGTTTTTTAAAAATTAAAGCAAAGATGTTCTTGGCAAGGAGTATTTAGGGACAAGTTCAAGTCTCTTGATGATGAGTTAGAGATATTATTTACAGACACCAAATGCTGCCAGGCTTTATCTCTGTTCTCTTCTTTCCTCTACCCATTTTCTTAGGTGTGTGTGAACTGTGAAACTTTGGGTTGGTCACCAGGCCAGTGATGGGTCCTTTCATGATTTCCTGAACTGCCTGATTTGACTAGGTCAGTGCTTTGGGGCTGGGAATGAGGGCTCATATTTGGACCCTGTTCATGTGACCAATACTTTGCTTTGAGTTGGTACACTTGAGCTTTTTCAATCCTGTTAGGAAGAATATGGCTACTCAGTTAGAAGCATGTACTCTGGAATCAGGTAGGGATGCAACACTAAAGAGCGGTTGACTCCTTCTTGGGTGTGGTCTTAGTTACTCTAGCAAATAGGAAGCCTTTGTAGAGATTCTGTAGTGTCATTTACTTATGCACACAGATGTTACCATGGAAAGCATTCACAATGAATTATACTGGACTGAAAATGAATTACAGAGGAAATAATCTGAAAATGATCAAGCAATTTATTTTTGACAAGTGGAAAATGTCATTAAAGGTAAGGGTAATGTCAGAGTTTGGGGATTTGCACATGTCTCTTTTCTCATCTAGAGGTTTTTCAACTGTGGAGTTCGTTTAAGTCATATAGAGAGTCCTTTAACCATAGCAAGGGCTCTACCTATCTGGAAGCATGTTATTTATTATGCTAGGAGAGTGAGCTATTCCACCAGACCTACCACATGACCATAAAAGCAGTCAACATTGTGAAATGGGCCAATTCTTTCCTGAGGGTGTGAACACAGTACTTAGCTCATGGTAGGCACTCAATCAAACATTGCCAGATGAATTATAATTAGCATTTTGTGGATGGTGATCAGCTAATTTTAAAGAAAGAAAGTAGAAAGAAATCAAGAGTGAATGGTCAAGTGAGATGGTTCTTAAAGACTGTGGAACAGTTTTAGTGGACAGTGAAGAGACCTGGAAGGTGGCAGAGGTAAGAGCTACCTTAATTAGCTTATTGAGCATGTTTGATGAGTTCTTCTAAGAAGGGTTCAGAAAACAGAGAAAAAAATGACAATGATTGATGATGATGATCAAAACCCCAGGATTGGAAAGAGGTTGTGCCAGGAAGAGAGAGTCAGTGAACGTTGGATGACCTGTCCCATTGCTCTGCTCTTTGATCAATTCATTCAGCAGTTTACTGACTGTTCTTGGTGGTCCATAAAAGGGGAGCCAAATGATGCAAGATTAAGGAAACATGCAGTATTGAAGACACAGAGAACACCTTGTAGATATGACTCCAAAGCTGACTGAGATGATACTGTGAGGTGGTATAGACTGCTCAAGTTTGAGACAGGCCTCTGAGCTCCATCCAGTGCCTGCCTCACAGCACTTCCTTCAGGGGCTCTTGACTTCCCAGCCTCCCATAAGACTCAGCTTTGGAGTAACAGCTCTTGCCTTGAGTTCTTCCTCCTCAGATACACAGTAAACAGAGCCAGCACCATATGAGCCTGTGGTAAAACTGCTTCTCAGACAGGAGGGAAGACCTGTCAAAGTGGAGTGTCTCATTATGCTAGCCCTCCACACCCACCCTTGCTGATGCTACAGCAGACTAAAGTTCCTTCACCACCCACAGGGTCAACTAGCAGTGGACATCTGTGCTTACCTAAAAGGTTATAAGAACAGTTTGCACTTCGAGGAGAAATCCAGCCAACACCAGTTTTCATCAGCTCAGATGTTTGTTTTTTCCAGCTACTTAATTGTGAAGATAAAGACACTTTGCTGTATGCTTTCTTGGCTATCTTAAAGTCCCTAGATTCCCAGGGTCCCATCTTTCCAATGCTTAGTGCTTGAGGTGATCTCATTTGTCATCTCTCCTGCTCTCTCTGCTTTTTTATAGGGCTTCACCCCCTCCCACATCCACCTCAAGAGGAGTTAAACATTTAGACCTGCTTTAGGAGTTAGTTGTGGGATGCTTCATCTCACTTCATCATACTTTGCTTGTAATTCAGTATACAACAGTAATAAGTTCTTAATGAAAAATGCTAGAAGTAGCAACAGAAGAAGGAGGAGGAGAAGGAGGAGGAGAAATAATAAAAGGAAGAAAAGACTTTAGCAAGATTTAAGACACACACAGTGTTTTCTTTTCTATAGTGTTTTGTAGGGTCAAAGTTGTGCTAGCCATGTAAGAACATTAAAATGCATAATATCTTCATCAGTGTCTTGTTCCATAAGGCTGTCATAATAGATATATTCAACATATAATATATTTTATTTAGAAATAGTTGGATAGCAGATAAATCACATTTATTTGAAATGTGCTTAATGTTTGAAGGAGGAAATCTGGGTTTTGGCATCACTGAGGAATCCAGGAGCTCTGTCCATCGAGTGGCTTAGGGAAACAAACCAGCAAAGCCAAGCTGAAGGACAATACCCCAGACACTGCTAGGACCATCTTGGGAAATGTGAAAATAGCAACACAGCAGCAAACAAGCCTGCATGTTCTTCCGCTCCACCTCCAGGACCTTCTTCTTTCTGCTGCCCACTTTCAGATTTCAGCTCCCTGAGGTTTATCTGTCTTAGACACTGGGAGGGCAGATTGTTCTGACGCTCTACACGTGACTGCTGCTACCCGCGCTCTTCACTGACCCTCTGTTCTCACGTGACCTCTCTCCACGTGCATTCTTCTGAAAAGGCTGGGGGAGAAATTAAAGGCATGTGTCTTTTTGGCTCTGCAGTGGCTCTATGCAGCACCAAGTTCTCTCTGTGCCTAAACACGCGTGGATGAGTAGCTTAGAAGGCACAGCTCAACCATGCCAGCAAATAGTCCCTTCACATCTGAGACCTCGGTCCTTTCCCAGCCACGATTCCCACAGAGAAAACTGAGGTACGGTGAATGGGGTTTGGGAGGCTGCTGTCTGCAGCGTTTCTCTGCAATAGACTTGTTGGCAAGATCATTGAGAATGTATGTTTGGTTAATTTTCATCTCTCTGGTACTTTACTTAGTGCCTAGCACATAGGCAGTGCACAACATGTCATTAATGAATGAACAAAGAGTTTAAAGCTATAGGGCTTATTTTTATTTTATTTTATTTTTTTGAGTTTGGCCTCTTTTATTTAGATTGTATTTTTAGGGTTCACCCATAGCATGTATAATATTGATACTATTTTATTAAATGGATCTAACACATTTTTTAATTAGTTGATAAGCATTTGAGTGGTTTTCTTTTCTTTCTTTTTTAAAAGTCTGTATCTGTCTATCTGTCTGTCTGTCTGTCTGTCTGTCTATCTATCTAACACTCTGTTTAGGAAAGGGCAGGTCTCCCATGAGTATCAACACACCGAGGCATATCAAGTTGCAGGAAGATTAAGCACCTCCCCATGTATTAAGGCTGGGCAAGGTGACCCAGTTGAGGTGTAGGGTCCCAGAAGCCAGTAAAAGAGTCAGAGACAGTTCCTGTTCCCATTGTTAGGAACAAGAGGACCTAGCTACACACCTGTAACATACATGCAGAGTACCTAGGTCAGTTCCGAGCAGGCTCCCTGGTTGTCCATTCAATCTCTGTGAGTCCCTGTGAACCCAGGTTAGTTGATTCTGTGAGTTTTCTTGAGGTGTTCTTAACCCATGTGGTTCCTACAATTCTTTCTCCCCATTTTCTGCAGGATTCCCTGAACTCCACGTAAATGCTTGGTTGTGGGTTTGCAACTGATTCCATCAGTTGCTGGATGAAGTCTCTCTGATGACAATTGGGATAGGCACCAATCTGGTCGGAGGAGATAGCCAGTGTCTGCTATTGCTGGGATTCTTAGCTGGGGTTGTCCTTGTAGATTTTTGTGAAATTCCCCTGAGCCAGGCTTTTTCTTGACCTCAAAATGCTCACCCCCTTTCCAGTAGTCTCGTTCAGTACTTTCCCCCTTCACCTCCCACAACTTGATCACTCATGTTCCCATCCTCACCTGCCCTCAGTCCAAACATGAAATCTCTTCTATTTCTCATCCCCTGGGAGATCCAGGTGTCCCCATGAGCCCTCCTTGTTATGTAGTTTCTCTGGGTCTGTGAATTATAGCATAGTTATTCTTTATTTTATAGCTAATATCCATTTATGAGTGAGTACATACTATGTTTGTCTTTCTCAGTCTAGGTTACCTCACTCAGGATGATTTTTTTTTCTAGCTCCATCCATTTGCCTTCAAATTTCTTAGGGTCCTTGTTTTTTAACAGCTGAATAGTACTCCATTGTTTAAATGTACCACATTTTCTGTATCCATTCCTCAGTTGAGGAACATCTAGGCTGTTTCCAGGTTCTGGCTATTACAAATAAAGTTGCTATGAACATAGTTGAGCAAGTGTCCTTGTGTTATGATTGAGCATCCTTTGCGTATATGCCCAAGAGTGGTATAGCTGGGTCTTTTGGTAGATTGATTCCCAGTTTTCTGAGAAACTGCCACACAGACTTCCAGAGTACCTGTACAAATTTGCACTCCCACCGTATATGTCTTTTAATAATGGAGTCTTTAAATATGCTCTTATGTTTTCATGAAATAAAACTACTGCTACAAAGTATTTGTGCCAACTCAATGATAGCTTAGCACTATGTTGCTATTGGATTGAAGAGAAATAATTTTAGAAAAAATTTAACTACTGCCATAACTAAAAATAACCCCCACTCATGAGTTTGTCCATATGATATTGAAGAGGTGTCTTCTTAACTCAAGTTAGTACTGGGAAAAAGTTGTTGCTGGTTTTGTCGTTGTTGTTTTTGAAGGGTGCTGGGGACACTGAAGCTTATATGTGCTAGCCAGGCACTACACACCACTGATCTATTCCCACCTCTCCAAAGTCTTTTTATAATTAAAACTACTGTACGTTATAGTCTTCTTCCTCAAACATTGTTTTATTAATATGGGTTCTCAGTTACTCAAGTGTCAGAACAGGATTAAATGTGCAATAATTTTATTAAGGGAAATATTCATGTAAGAAAATGGGGAAAGGGCTGGGAGGGTTGGAAGGGCTCCAGATCTTGAAGCAAGTATGACGGTGAGCAAAGAAGAGAGGGGATGAACAGCTTCTCTCACCTGCTGTGTCTGGAAATCTCAGCACATCTCCCTCAATTCCAAGTGCCCTGGGGTTGGGGCCAAACTACTCTTGTCACTTGGGCAGTCTGCAGATGTGTGCTCGTGGTGGTCATATCTGCACTTGACTCTTTTACTATATATAAAAGCAGCACTATGTAAGTTAGCATCTCTCTTCCCACATGAAGTCAGATTCGTCGACAGTGCTGTGTACTGCTAAATAAGGCTCACTCTTGGACACACAGTGTCTCAATATTGGTAATATTGATAGGACTTTGAAGTAGACTAGTACTGTTCTCCAAATCCTAGCTCTTTCTTTTTATCTCATAACTGAATGTCTGATTTTCAGATAGATTCATGACTTCCATAATAAAGATTTATTTCCTAATATTCTTTGTAGTAGGTGTAGATGTGACTTGCCTTTGACCAACAAAAGAGGAAATATGTATAACCCACAGGAATTTCATTTCATGCTTTGGAAGATGTTTTATACCTTTTTTCCTGTTGGCTGGAATACAGATGTGATCATTGGAGTTTGAGAAACTGTATTAGACCCTGAAATAGAAAACCCATACTGGAAACATCCAAACACTGATGTTCAAGAAGCCTGGACCCTGATGCAGCCTTGACTGCCCACCTCAACACATTCTTTATGAATTACTAAAGTAAGCTTGTAGCTTGTTTGTATCACTTGGGTTTGGCATCCTATTATTCAGAAGTAAACCCAATTTTACCAACACAAGAAGCGCTTTCTGAAATTATGCCCAGGGAGACAGAATATGACATGCTCTTTATGACACAGACGATAAGTGACTGAGATTGCGCCCAGTTTTCCCAGCTTGTAGGTTGAGTGCCTATGGAATTAAATTTGAAGTTTAATTCAGTTAGAGATCAGTGTGTCTCAATTCTATAGGCACCGCCAAAGGTTTTAGGAGAGGCCTTCTTTCTTGGCATAAATGTCTACATCATTCAAATATAAACACATTTGTTCTAGCACTTTGAATTTCCAATTATTTCTATAAGAGAGTGATATACATTTTTAGTTCATTTCTTTAGGGTTTTGGAGCCAAGCTGGCTCCTTGTATAAACTTCATTTTAATCTTGGTTGTGGAAAATGGGGGTAGTTGTGCTTGAACATAGTGAAGTAGTTGGAATTTTATTATGAAATGGTTGTCTCACAGCTCTGAAAAGTAAATGAATTAGAAGTCATGTGGTCATGATCTCCCTTGAACTAAAGACTTTGCACTCTCAGACCAATCTTGGCGAAGAAAGACTCAGAGTTGGAAGGTAGTGGTTACATTCCCCTTTAATATATTTATATGTAATAAAGATATGTCTGACTTGGCTACTGGAAACAAAATCACATTACATTTGGCCTTGATTGTTATCTTCCATTTCACTCCAAACATAATAGTGAATATCTATAATGTTATATAAATTGAAAGAGAGACTCACATATATAAGTATTAATTTAAAAAATCTCTTTGAATGAGTAGGCATCAACAATTTGGGTAGCAAGACCCAGGGGTAGGGAGTAGACAGAAGCATAATAGCTCTGGCGCTTAGCTACCTAGTACTGCAGAAAAACTAGATTTCTCAAGAATGAATTTGTAGGGTGCTCAGAATAAAGCATTTTAGGAAGGGACAGTGCTATTTCAGGCAGCACTAAGTGTTATGTAGAGTCTCCAAGCTCTCCTTTCTGCCAACAGAGTCAAATTGACTTCTAAGCTGGGTATGATAGTGGAGATCTTGTGGTATTGATGGGTAGTGTCACAAATCAAGGATTCAAACCTCAATTGCCAACGAGACCTTCTCTGAATATCATTTTCATTCTTGGTGAAATAAAAGGTTTTGTTTTGTTTGCTCAAATGAACATTTACCTTCCAACTTGAATGTCCTAAATTGACTCCTCTTTATTTAACTGAGTGGAAATGTGGGACTCAGACATGAGTTTGTTCACAGAGCTGGACTTGTGATGCATTTGTGCTGAGAAAACCCTATGCAAGGAAAATGTGAACTGAGGAAAAGCTGACATCACCTTTGGGCTGGGGACTGACTTGTAAAGCCGAGGAATTCAGGGTACCAGGATTATGCTCCCTGACTCTGTGGAGATCTTGAGTCACAAATGCTACGTGGACACCATTCAGATGAAATCTGAAACAATTATTAGATATTTTCTAAGTACCCTGGGATTTATAATTGTGTTTGACAAAACACATGGTTGACATCACATTTTTCAGTTTTTGACCAGATGTTGGGTGTCACATGAGCCCAGCAAAGGCGGGCCATGCTTCACAAAGAGAATTGCAAGTGACGAAATAATAATCAGTTCCTTCAGTTGCCACAGAGGACGTTAAAAAACCAAATTATTGATGCAGGCTTGACATCGCCATGGGTGAGTTCAGCCAAACTGAACTGTGTTTCATGGCACAACTGGATAGTTATTGTTAGGTTCCTTCCCCTTGCTGTCCATGCTATCAGTCTGCATGTTGATTTTTTTAAAAACGTACTTCACTCCCTTCATATTCGGCAATACACCATTAGAATGCTTTCAACAAATGAGAGAAAACCCAGCCCAGACTAATATAGGCAAAAGTGCAATTTGTTGGTTACATTAATTGCAAAGTCCTCGAGAGGATCTGCTTCAGATGAAGCTCAAAGGCAAGGCTCAGTCTCTGGCTCCTGGTTTTTCTCAGCCTCTCTTCGCAACTCTGCCCATTTTGTTTTAGCCCCTTTCTCTGGCTCTGTGGATGGGGATTTCATAACATGTCTGCTTAAAGCCCTTGCAGGAACTCACACTAGATTCTAAATAGACCGCTCAGTAAATGTCTCTTACTTCCCATGAGTTCCAGCTATGACGCATGCCTGCACCTCACTTGGGACAGGGAAAGGTGATGTTCTCAGGGAGTTAGGACTGGATCTTGGGCCATCTCACAGCAACAGAGTTGAGAATGAAGAGGGCTGGTTCCCCAAGAGAAATCAGTGTTTGCCTGACAAAAGGTGACAAAAATATCTGTGTGGCCAAACCCAGATGGCTTTGCTGCTGGGATCTACTTTGTTTAGACAATTGAAAACCCTTTCAATCTCCTAACTCCTATCTTCTGCCTTGTGGTCTTGAGAGGGAAGAATACCCCTCTTCCTATCTGTGGCTGATGTGTATGACCAGCGGCCCTTTCCATGAGCCGTAGTTACTGTTCCCTGTACCTCCCCCCAACCTCTTTTAAATCAGTTCTTGCCTTAGTTTATAAACCTGCTCAAGTCTATCTGACCATAACATTCAAATTGTTTGGAGCAGTCTTTCCTTTTAAGTGCAGTCATTTGTCTCCTTTTCCACTGTCCTCAACACATTTGTCCAGACTCTCCATTTCTATTTTTTCATGTGCCACTTTCAATAGGCCAAAAGAAGAATTGTTTTTGTTTCTACGCTTCCATGATATTCTAGTTTCCATATTAGCAAATGTTTATTCACAAGCCTACCTTAACACAATCATGCCGAAGAGCAAGAAATTTCTTATAAAGGTAATAAGCTTTCTGAGTCATCAGAATGATTCTGGAGCAAAGTTCAAAGAAGCTGTATGGCCGATAAACTGCTGCCCATAGCATTGAAGTTGGCCATTCTCAGAACTGTGTACAGAAACTTCTGGAAATTCTCTAAGCTACTCCTCTGTCGATGCGAAAAACTTTAGCAACACACCCACTCAGGCGAGGAGCAGAGGCAGCTCTTCTAGTCCCATGCCACTGGGGCCAGTTCTCTCAAGCCTGTGGTAAAGGTGGGGCTATCTCTCCTGAGTGCGGGGGCGGGGTCAGTTCTCTCATGGGGGTGCTGGGGCCGGTGGCAGCCCCAGCTCTCCGGCTGCAGTGTTCAGCGAGGGGGTAGAGCTATCTATCCCAGGGCCAATGTGGAACAGGGCTGGCTCAGCATGACCCTCGGATTTCAATATGCATGGTTTCTATGACCCTCTATGGTAACACGATCCGCGGACATGAGCCCAGACCCTGGCTGTTGTTGAGCCATGGACCCAGACATAGCCCACAGCAGCAGCCTGGGCTGGCCCCGTGTGGCTGCACAGGCTATCGGAGTGGCGTGACCCCCATGACAGCGAGGGCCACGAACCTAGACATGACCCTCAGCAGCAGCCCTGATGACACCATGGCCCCAGTGGCACACATGGACCTTGGACACCAACATGTCCACAGGATGCAGCCTAGACCCCAGGCATCTGTGTAGCCTTTGGTGGCACCACGGGCTGCAAACATCACAGACTCCAACTGTGGTAGGGCCATGGACCCAGATATGGTCCCAGGCAGCAGTTCAGGCTCAGATGTCATCATGGCCCCAGGTAGCAGTGCAGGCCACCTAGCTTGTCACGGCCTCCACAGCAGAGTGGTCCTCAGACACCAACATGGCCCCAGGTGGCAGCCAGACCCCTGGTTATGACCTTCGATGTTATCATGAGCCACAAACATCAACTCAGAACTTGGCTATGGCATGGCCATGAACTCATACATGGCCCTTGGCAGCAGCCCTAACCTGGATGACACCAAGGCCCCAGGTGGCAGCACAGGCCACTCAGATTGGCATGGCCCTGTTGGCAGTATGGCCCTCAGGTCCCAACATGGCCTGGGCTTGGATGTCTCCTTGACCCCAGGTGGCAGCACAGAACACTCCAATTAGTTAGGCTCCAGTGGCAGCCAGGTAGTGGCTTCAACTCCAGTCATCAGTATGGCCTTCGATGGTATCATGAGTCACAGGCATTAATACAGACCCTGGCTGCAGTAGGGCCATGAACCGAGATATGGCTCTTAGCGGCAGCCCAGGCCCAGATGTCACCATGGCACCTTGTGGCAGTACAGGCCACTCAGATCTGTATGGCCCTGGCTGCAGCATGACCCTCAGGTCCCCACCTGGCCTCAGGTGACAGCCCAGACACCAGGTATTTGCATGGCCTTCAGTGATAACATGAAGTCATGGATATCAACCCAGATCCTGGCTGTGGTAGGGCCCCTCGCTGCAGCCTGGGTTCAGATGTCACCATGGCCCCAGGTGGCAGCACAGGCCATCTGGATGAGCATGGCCCCAGCAGAAGAGTGACTCTTGTAGACCAACATGAACTCAGGTGTTTGACCAGACCATGGTCATCTGCACCACCTTCAGTGGTTACTGAAGCCATGGACGTCAACACAGACCCTGCCTGCTGCAGGACTATGGACTCAGCCGTGGCCCTCACAGCAGTGCAGGCCTGGATATCATTATGTCACCACAGCGCAGGCCACTGAGATCAACATGGCCCCGGTGGCAGCATGGCCCTTGGACTTCAAAATGGCTACAGGTGGTGGCCCACACCCTGGGCATCCCCGTGGCCTTGGTGGCAATGTAAGTCACAGACGTCAACATAGACCCCAGCCGTGGACAACCCAGATATGTAGGCAGCCGTCCAGGCTCGATGTCACCCTGGTCCTGGGTGGCAAGCAGGCTGCCCACATCAGCCCATTCCTCACAGCCCTCACTCCTTCAGAACAGCCTCTTACCACAGCACATGAACCACGCCGCCTTGTTTTTTCTCCCATTTCACCACCATATACTTGCTCGTCATATTGGCACCCAACTGCCAGGTACCACAAGGCACCAGGTGGGTATGTAGATGTTTCAGTCAGGTTGGACCATGAGGACCCAGGCAGCCCCATGGGTATCTTTTGCCCGCATGAGCCATGTCAAATTAACTTCTTTCTATTTTAGGACCTTTTAAAACAACTTCCTCACAAGGACTCTTCCTGTCCCAAAGCAGACATTACCCCTGCCCTACAGTGTTAGGAGCTGCTTAGCAACCAGCCCCCTAAGGAAATGGTCTCCTATCATCTGTCGGTGTGAGGTCATTAGATAGTCCTCCTAGAAGTCAAGATCACATCCAAAACAAATTGCCTTCCTGTTTCCTAAAACTGTTAGTGTGCTAATCTGTCATGTCCCTGATCTAGGCAAAATGTCATTGTATTAGGCATGAACAAAACACTATGATTCTTGAAGATTTCATATAAATATTACCGACTGTGTTTTCACATTTTTAAGTGTTACTATCCTCATTAAAGTCAACACACTGGAACTGGTGTCAAGATCAATAGAATGATTTTATTTTAATTCACAGTCCTCCTTCTAATGAGGAAGAGGAGCTGATGGGGCTCTGGTGAACTTTTGGATTCTGCATTATCAGAATGAAACAATCACTTGTGAGACATAGGTGCTTTCTCACTTGGGAAACATCTCCCGTTATTTCTGGAGTTTGCTGATAGTACAACTGAATATTAAGAATATTAAGGATAAGCCACTTTTTGGCTGGAAAAAGATTCTTTTTTATAGTAGGAAAAGATTGAACAGAAATAGAGTAAAATAAAAAGCCACTGTGGTCTTTGGGTCTGTAGGAGGCTGTATATTGAAGCAGGTAGATGGATACATTTATCAGGATATTCAAGGATGAACTTTCCAGTTTTGAGGCCCCATGTCTCATTTTCCTGCACTGATAAAGCTGATGACTTCCACGCCTCAGAATGACATGTGAAGTTGGTTGAAATCGTATCTACTTCCTATCTACTTCCAGTTGGTTGTTAATGAAAGGTCCTAATGGACTCTGAACACATTTTATTTTCTCTTTACTTTTATCCTTACTTTTTTCTGTGTCTTTTTTTTGGTATGAGTTTATAAAAATTTTCCTACAAAGTAATCCACTTTTTAAAGAATAAAAATAATAATTCATGCCAATTTAGGTTTGCAAGGTATTTGGCAAAGCATGACATATTGCATGCAAGGGTTAACAGTTGAACTTGGGTTAAGGATTCAGACATGTCCATGTGCCTATTCTTGGCTAAGTACATCACATTTGCTTCAAGTAGATTATAGTATTCTATAATCTGAAACTTACCATGGTTGATATGCTTGCATTTCACCTCAGGCCTGTTCACAAGAAACTACCCTTTTCTTATTCTATGTTCAGAGGACGGTAAAATATTCTTTGGTCTCATATTGCTTCTCATAGGTATCACCACTTTGACATGTTGATGGTCAATTTTCCTTTAAGTTCAAATTCAACTCCATGCTTGACCAACAGTAGTTTTCAGTAAATGTTGGATGACTGGGTGGGTGGTGGACAACTGATCAAATAAATGAATAAATGGTACAGTGTGAAATGACAATGATTGGATGATGTGATGTTTCCTCTGTATAGAACTGAAGAGTTAGGGTTCCTTACAGTAAATGAAAATGATGTTTTCTATGTACATTTAAAAGTCCATAATAAATATTACAGCTGAGATAATACTTAAACGCATGAAGGTGCTTCTACCTCTCTGGCCTCATAAGCTGCTTTGTCAGTGCCTATCATGAGCTTCTTCTGAGTTTGTCCTTGATTTGTTCCTGCCCCTTGCAGGTTATTTACATCCACTGGGAACCTCTCTCCCTGACCAAGTTGGCTTCAGTTTCCCCTTAGATCCCTTACTCAGTGTACACTTCCTCAGAGACTTCCTTGACTAATGAAAGTAACAATAGGTGTGACAATAATAATGGCTAGCACTTAACTGGGGTATACTGTATGAAATGCTCCTGTGAACACGCAATGTATCTCTTAGAGTCCCCTGCAACCTAGACTTTTATATTGTGGGCTGTGATCCCCCATATGCATGTAACTGAATATACTGAATGTGGACAGTCACAAAGAATTGGCAACAGTTAAGGTTTCTGAAGCCACAAATAACTAAAAATAATGCAAAATAAAATGCATAATGAATCTGAAGTGTTTTTGACAGTGCTGGCCAGTGTTGCATCTCATGGATTCACTGTAGCTTTGATTGGAACACACGACATGCACACTTTGTGCTGTGTGTGTTATCACATCTTTCAGTGCTAACGATTGCTATCTCAAATATCTTGGCTCAAATAAGAGTCTACTGTATGCTATGAATGTCAGTGTTTTTCTGTACTTACATTATTCATAAAAAGACTTTTGATATTATCCCCACTAGCATTCCTTAGCACATATGTATCAAAAAAAGCATGTCTTTAAATTGTGTTGTATTAGAAAGTTGATTTGAAATTTTTTCTGTTTGAGTTGCTGACTTGCATTTCACACAAAAAAAAATTGTTAGGTAGTGTGGTAGTTTGAATGTCATTGGCCCCCATAATCTCATAGGGAGTGGCATTATTAGGAGGTCTAGCTTTCTTGGAATGGGCATGGCCTTGTTGGAAGAAGTGTGTCACTGTGGGGGCAGGCTTTGAGGTTTCCTATGCTCAGGATACTGCCCAGTGCCTCAGTTGACTTCCTGTTGTCTGCAAGGTGTAGGACTCTCAGCTGTCTCTCCAGTACCATGTCTGCCTGCATGCTGCTATGCTCCCTGTCATGATGACTGAACCTCTGAAACTCTAAGTGAGCCATCCCATTTAAATATTTTCTTTATAAGAGTTGTCATAGTCATGGTGTCTCTTCATAACAATAAAATCCCTAACTGAGACAGGTGGGTTTTGGCTTGGGGTCAGGACAGAATTTCGAACAGTTTCTGAAATAGCCCTAAACATACTTCTGCCATTTTGTACTATGTCTTAGTAACTCCTCCTGTTTCTCTGGAAAAGGCAACTTACGGTAAGAAGGGTTCATTTTGTCTCACAGTTCTAGGTACAGCCAGTCCATCATGACAGGGAAGTCAAGGCAGCAGGAACTTGTATCAGCTGGTCATACTACATCAACGATCAGGAAGAAGAAAACAACCTGTTCAGCTCACTGTATTCACTTTATAATCCAGAATTTATACCCAGGAATGTTCCCATACCCAGCTACATTTCTCACATCAATCAACCTAATCGAGATAATCCCTCATAGACATCTCAGTGACTAACCTTAATTTATGCAATCCCTTTCAAGTTTAACTACAGTAGCAGTTCTTAACCTGTGGGTCATGACCCCTTTGAGGGTTACATGTCAGATATCCTGCATATCAGACATTTACATTATGATTCAAAACAGTAGCAATATTACAGTCATAAAGTCGTAACAAAATAATTTTATGGTTGGGAATCACCACAACATGCAGTATTAAAGGGTTGCAGCGTTAAGAAAGTTGAGAACCATTGGTCTAGCGGCTTGTCACTGAGGTGACTCTAGAGCCTGCCAAAATGACAATTAACACCAACTATTACTTACCACATATGTATGCAAAGCCACATTCTCAGCATTGATGGTTATAAAGTCAAAACTTTTATCAACTCTGAAAAATGTTGAAGATGCCCTGCATTTCAAAGCATCAGACATCAACCAAGACTGAATTCTGTATGTGAAAGTCAACAAGCACATTAGTGGGCATGCTTGTTTTTGTCTTCAATAAAATAGGTATGTGTGGAGTGAAGAATTATTTTAAAAAAAATGTCATGGCTCATTATCATTAAGAGTTTGATTTCTATACCTATTCTACAGACCTAGTATGCAGAGTTGTATAAAACTTTCTCAGGCAAAAGGGTCTGAGGGGGGATGTTTAATCAGTCCCACTCTAAGGCAACCCTCTGAGGCAGAGACATCATCGACCTCATTTTAAAATAAGGAGAGGAAGCTCAGAGAGGTTTGCTACTTTACTCAAGGTCACATAGCTCAAAATGCTGAACCACCAGTCATGCTTTCTCTATACAGGTCTTACCACACACTCAATTCGACATTTGTTTCCAGGAGGTATTTGTCAATAGCTTTGTATTAAAAAAATACTATCATCTCAGGAAGGTTATTATAACACAAGTTGCTTATGCACTGAGAGTTGCAGATTAGAAGATGAATGAATCCTTGTCAACTTTTGTTTGATTTGGTTGTTTTAGGTCATGATTTATTGAGGCAGGATTTTTTTTTATTTCTATATAACTCTCAAGGGGAATTTTATTTGCACATATAATTATTAGCACATGTAATTATTAACATATAGTCTCCTGACTGCTGAGCCATCTCTCTGGCTAGAGCATATAACCATTTAACTAGAGTTCATTTTCTCACATGACCCTCCAGAATGATAGAAGTTTCTATCGGCGATGATAAGACAGATGATCTCCCAGCGACATAATGACTATGGCCCTGGAATATGGGGTTTCAGTCCCAGCAGCCCTAGTATCTGGTTAGTGACATAGCACACAGTGGTCTGTAATCCTGAAACACTGTATTTTATCATTTAAGAAAATTCTCTCCAGGGTTTAGTCTTTGGCCTAGTAGCAATATTGTGTCATCCTCCAGAAATGTTTCTTTTGTTTCCAGAGACAACCTTAGCTTAGAGAATTGTTATCAGCAGTTTGCCAAAAAGTTCAATTGTGTGTTTGAATGGCAAAAGAGGGGGAAATGCTAAAAATTCAATTTAAATCTCTTAAGCCAAGCATTCTAGGTTTGGTTGGTTGCCAAAAGACACCAGAAAAGAGTCTCAAAAGCTAATGGTTGAAGAGATTGGAAATTAATGTTCATTGAAGATTTGTGGAAAGCTGTTTCTTTGCATGAAGACTTTAAAGATAAATGGAGTATAATATTTGCTACTCATTTCTTCTTCTCATTTATCTATCCATTTGGACCCAATTCTCTTCATGGTGTTATGACAGCATTCTTTAGTCAAAAAATAGATGATGAAAATCTTGCCTAACAGAGCCCTTCACTTCAAGGTCGGAAGCATGGATAGAGGGTAACAGGACAACACCAAAACTAATTTAAAGTTGCAAACTATTTATGTAAAAATGAATTACAATTTTCATTTTTAAAGTTAGATGTTGCTATTTCCTAACAACCCACCAACAAATTTTTTGTGTCTGTTCTGTATCTGTCATCTACTCTATGTAAGGTCTACGGCCAACCACAGGTTAGCACAGTTGTGTGGACAGTCTAGGCACAAACCTTTTCCTGAACTATTGATAGCTAATTATTTGGATGAATTGTGTTTTCTTTTTAGCACCTTACTATTTATTGCTTAAAAGCTAGACTATAATAAGTGTTGGAGTTTATTATATACTTAAACTTTGGGTTAGATAGACAGATAGCTCCTGGCCCTTAGAAGTATTGTGGGCCTGAGTTCCTTATGCCAGCAGCTGTTTGAGGTTATTCTGGGTTCATTACTTTCACATCTGTTTCTATAGCTGATCGTTTCTAAACCACCTTCCTGCCGGTGCTGAATTGAAGTGGGTAAATATGTGCCGGTGGCATCAATTTGGGCCAACATGGAGGTTTTTTTGTTTTGTTTTGTTGTTGTTGTTTCTAACAGAGCGTCCTCTAGTACCACTACTGCTACCATGGGAAGGCATTTTCTTTTGTGCTACAATTTAGACTAATAATTATTTCTTATTTTAATGAATCAAAGGCTTTAATAAAACATAAACAACTTTGATGTTTTCATTACCTTGTAAAATATTTCTCAAGTAAAGGTGTGATTCCCAGTGAATCTGACTGAATAGTTTAAAAAACTCGCAGAGACCAATATTTATGTAACAGAATAATTTATAGGCAGTCCTATCGTCTCAGATTCCGGGCTGGGAACAGCTGAGCTACATGGAAAGGAGGGGGTCTTTGCTTATCATTTCTTTGCATTTCAAATTCTGAAAAAAAAAAAAAAGACTACTTTTAGTCACTTCTGTCTGTGGAAGTAAGGGGGAGATTTCCCTAGAATACAGACTCCTCCTGGAAAGGACTGTTCACTTACTGTTATCACCAACCTCCAGAGCACATGGTGTAGAGTACATACTCTGTACCAAGGAAGTGAAATTCAAGAGTAAGAGTGGTGAGGTGAGGATAGACATCGGACTGTGGTGGGATGGAGTCATAGAGTGGATGTCAGAGGCTTCCCATCTTATCTGCTTCCAGCTGCCATCGGTAACATGCCCTTGGGGCTGCTGCACAATTAGAAGAACCTGTGTGAAGTAGCTAGTGTTGGTTTTCCTTTAGTGCTCCCATGCTACCTAGAATCATTCATGCTTGAGATGAAATTCCAGCCCCATCAATTTTCACCTGTGGAAATTTGGATTCATTAAGTTCTCTCATCCCCAATTACAGTTTTTTTTATCTATCTATCTATCTATCTATCTATCTATCTATCTATCTATCTATCTATCTATCTATGATTGCCAACTTTACACAAACCAGAGTCATTTGTGAAGGGAGAATCTTAATGGAAAGATTATCTCCATCAGATAGCCTGCAGGCAAATCTGTGTGTGAATTTCTGAATGGTCTTATTAAATAAAAAACACAGAGCCAAACATAGGGGTGAAAGCCTTAGAGCTCAGGGAAATAGGAAAAGCCACCAGCCAACTTTACCTCACCAGCTCTGCAGCTTCCAAGTGGGAGCTACATCCTGTCTTACCCGCGCTTTTATTGTCTTGTTGTTCTGTCCTCTCATTGGCGCCTTTATTGTCTTGCTGTTCTGTCCTCTCATTGGCTATCTTAGCCCAACTACCTCACTTCCTTGTCACTGCCTGTCTGTACAGACCTCCAGGTCTCTATGGTTGGTACTGGGATTAAAGGCATGTGTTACCATGCTTGGCTGTGTCCTTGACCACAGAGACTCTGCCTGCCATGTGATCAGATTAAGGGCATGTGCTACCACTGCCTGGCTTTTGTATTTACTTAAAATGGCTTGCTATTTCCTCTGATCTCCAGGAAAACTTTATTAAAGCACAAATAGAATATCACCACATTTCAGCATGAATAAAATATCACCACATCTGTGAGTCAGTTTTTTGATTAATGATTGATGTGGGAGGGCCCAACCTACTGTTAGTGGTACTTCCCCTTGTCCAGGTGGGGTGATCAAGCCTTAGAGAGCAAGCCCTTAGGCAATGATCCTCCAGCTCCTCTTTAGTTCCTGCCTCCAGGTGCTCTTTTGAGTTCCCGCCCAACTTCCCTCCACGATGAGCTCCTATCTTGGAAGTGCATGATCAAATAAAATGTTTCTTCAAATGAGGACACTACCTCACAGAAAGTGAAGTAATGAATGTTAAAGTGTGCCTCATCCTAAAATGTCAAATACTGTGTTCTTCCCTTGCTTATACAGCAGATTAGACGGAACATGTCATGCTACTCATCTTGCTTTCTTCCTAGACATTACAGTGAAATTATTGACTACCAAAAAAGCAGATGAAGATCTTAGCATCACACTTAATGTTCTGCGAATAACTAAGCTACCACATAGTTAAAACAAGTTCTTTTTTTTAAAAAAGATCCTTATGTTATAATTCTGCCATCACTTTGGCAAGCACTCAGATTTGTTTAGACTTAGAGCCCTTGACAGACATTCATCACTTGCACAATGGCTTTACATGGTCATTGTCCTCAACCCAACATTGATTATGACTCATGGTAGGGGCAGGCGCTTCAACTGCAGGCTAAATTATAACTACAACCATTTGTAGAGCACTTTTCCACCAAGGGACCAATGAACAGAGAGTGGGAGAGCTATTCCACAAGGCTTCCATTCACAAAGCTAAGGAGTGGATATTTTACTACAGTGCTGGTTAGATGCCAGACAAACAGAAACAAAAAATAAACACAAGGTTTCTTAGGCAAACAGCCTTGTCTGGTTAGCATATGCTCCCCATGGAAACAACTGTCATTCTTGTATTTTCTGTGGAAGAGGAAGCTTCCATACCGTGCAATATACAGAAACCTTGCTAGCTAAGAAAAGGAAAGGAATGCGGCCATCGAAGAACACATTTTCATCAAGCTGAGCAAACATGGCTTTGACGTCAGTGAGGGAGTGTGTACATGGGTAACAAAGGAGACGTGAACACATGGGGAATTTTGTGGTACCTGGGTGATTGCCCAGAGCACTAAATCCTGGAGCTGAGAATCCCTTTGAAGAGTCTTCACAACGCCTGGGACTTTCAAAGATGTCACCATAACTCAAAAAACCCCAAATGTCACTTTACCTTGTTCTTCTGCCTCCCCATTGTGTTGGTTGTCCCTATTGAGACTGCAGCACAGCCCAACCATTGCCTGGGGGAAAGAATGGGCTGCTGCAGCTGCACACATCTGGATCACCTGCTGCTAACCCAGTAGGCTCCAACTTCCCAAGTTGTTGGTGTCCATATGACATTTCAGGGGGGTGGCCCTCCTCTCTGGGATAACTGAGCCTTTCAGAATGAAAGATTTTACTATTGACTAAAATGCTCTGTAGTGTTCAAAGTGTTCAGTCAACCCCATTGCTTCTCTTCATGAGATCTTCCCTACTGCCTATGTGAGCAATAGACTCTTCGACTGTAACCCTTGGAACATTGTAAAGAGGAAACTACATAGCTCAGGGCTGTTGGGAGAACTGAGAACATCTTTTGTGTTCTCCTGATGTTTAAGAAACTTGGACAAAGGGCAGCTTTGGTTCTGACTCCAATTCAACCTTCCCTCTGTGAGTATTCTACAGAGTTTCTCAGAAAACAGAGAGAAATCCAATATGTACGTGGTGACTTTCAACGCTGTCCTACCCTATTCCATTCTCTTGTTTTTAATCATTAAACACAAGTATACAGTGACATTGCACATCTGTTTCTGGTCTGGGGAGATGATCACTAAGGATAGGGGTGATTGAGAGCTACATTAGGTGAAGCAATTACAAAGAAATGTTAAAAAGTGGAAGTGTACCATTTCCCCATTTTTTTTTTCTCCTAATACAGCCAGCATTTGGGAAAGGAGGATGTGAGGCTTAGTGGTAGGGTTGGGGGAGGTGGCATCAGTAATCTATTAAAGTTAAGCAAAGGCACACTTTGCAATAACCTGGCTATAAAGACTGCCTGCAAGAAGAGGTGTCTATGAGTGATGGCAAAACCTATTGGCATGTGATGGCTGTCTGCCCCTGTGACTCTGTATAAATGATTGACTATGTTTTGTCTTTAGAAAACACTCTGGTATTTTAATTGCAATTTGGCATTACATTCTTCTGTGTGGGATTCTAGGTATCTAAGAGACTCCAGGTATATTAAATCACCAGACTTATTTCAAAAGAGTGGTTTAAGCACCAGGAGAAACTTGCATATTAAGGTCCGAACTAATGGACATGCGATTTTTAGTTTGAAGAATAAACATATGTTGGGAATTGAACGAGCTGAAGTTCTCCATACGAGGCTAAATTGCCCTTTCGTATGTTGAGTGTGCATATTTAGAAGTCTGGGGATTTACAATCAGCAAGAGGACTATAATGTTCTTTTTCTTCTGATTTGGTGTGTGTAAATTTGTAGTGCAAGTGTTTCATTTCTCTAGACATTTGCATTTAATTTGCTGCTTAATGTGAAAAGAGAAAAAAATCCAAAGGTAAGGAAACGGTGCTGTAGGGGGAAAGTATTACTTTTGGCCTAGCTCATGGAGGTTTTCAGTTGCATGGTGTAAGAGGACTGGACTCTCAGCCAAATGAATGCCTTTCTCTTCAGAGCATTCTCAGAGTTTCCAAACAGTCAAACAAAATCCCCAGCTATGTTTTAGAAAATAATATCTTGATACATTTATTATTTGTAAAATAAAGCTCATTTTATCATTTGAAAGCATAGTCCATTACTTTTCACCTCTGTGCCTACGATTTGTTTTAGAAATTACTAATCTAAAAGATGGTTTTCTTCTTGTAGTAACAATGTGCATAGCTTTTCTCCATCCCCTCTGCAGATTTTTTCTCTAAAAAATGATTGTTACTACGTACTTAATGTTTGTGTCCCCCCCCACTCCCCAGTTCATGTTAAAATCCTATCCCCCAACATGAAGATATGAGAAGGTAGGGTATCTGGTAAGGAATAAGGTTGCGGGGGGTGGGGTGGGGTGGTGGGGTGGTGGTGGCAACTTGGGAATAAGACTAGTGCCCTGTGAAGGCCACTCCAGAAGGCTTTTGTGCCCTTTTCCCACCACACAGAGATATGAGAAGGTGTCTGCAGTCCAAAGATTACCATCACCAGAGAGAGCCCCACCATACTGGCAGCCTGGGCTCAGACTTTCAGTGTTCAGAATGTTGAGAAATCAAATCCCATTGTTCACAAGGCTATGATGTCAATTAAGTAGTAATAGACATAGTAGTAGTAGTAGACATAGTAGTCAATGTCAATTAAGACATCTGCCATTTTGAGTAATTTAAAAAGAACGAGAGAATATATATCATGAAAATAAATGGGCATTATGTTATGGTGACAGTGTCAGAGTGATATAAGGTCTGTCTGTCGGAAAATTTGGAAAGTCATTAGAGATTTGACTCCCTAAGAAAAAATTTCAGCTATTAGGGCCAGCTTCTTGGAGCTCATCTGGCAGCTACCCAGAGAACAGAAATCACAGCATTGAAGCATCTCTGATTTAAAGGAGGACATACAATGGGCACTTGGGATGAACCTCACCAGGTTGTGAGAGTCTGTAGGCTGTCTCTGGGCCTCCTCTGATCTCCACTAATCTCTGTAGGGGTCCCCCAGACATACTCCAACACATGACAATCTGTCATGGAGTGAGGATAAAACTAGGGAGGAACAGGACAGATCTTGTTTTTCTGCTTACAGAACCCAACTCTTTGGTCTTCAAAGGTCTTAGCCTCATGGAGCTGTAGGCTGTTGTTTTTCATTTATTTCCCCAAAAGAATGTGGAGGGGGGGGATAGTACAAATACCCCCTACTTCAGCATTGTTTGATTTTTAAAAATTTAATAAAAACATCTCCTCGCAGATGGTTGGAACAATTATGCTCTTCACAAAAGCTTTTGCAGATGACACCCAATGTTAAGAAAATAATCCTTTCAATTAGTGTGTGGCCAGTGCACCTGTGAGCTGGAATCATCCCAGGAAACATATCAGCAAGCAGCGATGAGAACAATCGGGGATTCATTTGCTCGGCCTTTTTCCAATGCCACGTCCACACAGATGTTAGACTGAAGGATCTCATGCTGAAAGGGCTGCCTGCCTATAACGATTAGCTTCTAACTTTCTGCCATCACTGTTATCTCTCCCGGTCTCTGTGACCACTTAGCTTTCTTTGTTTTTTCCTGATGGCCACAACCGCAGGAGAGCTATTGCTGTACAGACTGCGTACAGTAAGAAAGCAAGTTCCGGGTGGGATTGTATGAGGATTCCACTTGCTGCTGTGTTTTCAAGACTTTTAACATTTCTTTCTCCCTCTTTCACTTTCTTTTCTCTTTTCATAAACTTTTTTCCTTTTCTAATTAGAAATTATTCTTTCCTAAACTCTGGTATGCAGGCCATTGGGGTTTGTTTGTTTGTTTATTTATTTATTATTCTTTATGTCTTTCACAGTATGCATCTCAAATCCATTCATCTCCCCCTCCCTTTGTATCTGCCCTCTGCCCTTGCAACCTCCCCCTAAAACAAAACAAAACAAAATAAAATAAAATAAAATAAAATAAAATTTAAGAAAAAAGGAAAGGGAAAAAAAAGACAGAGGGAGAGAAAAATAAAAATATTGTCATGGAAGTTGTAGTGTGCCACTGTGAGTCACTCAGTATACCCTTAAGTCCATATATCTTTACTTGCTGGTGTTTATTGCAATGAGTCATTGGTCTGGTTTGAGACCTCTGGTTTCTGCTACACCATTGATACTGGCCTCTCACTGGGATTCCTTTTGGATATCCTGTTGTTGCCCTGTGTCATGGAGATCCTGTAGCTTTGGATCTGAAGGACCTGCCCCTTCATGTATTCTAGCAGATCACAGATCAACTTATAGCCCTGGTTCTGGGCCTGGGTAGTTATAGAGTCCTGACAGCGTTCCCCCATCCTCACCACCATTGTGAGCTCTCCAGTGCTGGCCCGGCTAATTCACCCTATGCAGCAAGGAGCAAGGCGCAATACCAGTTCTACTTTTATGCCCTCAGGGTTGGCCCACCCACACCTACACCACCAGGGCCATCTCTACCATGTTGCCCAGGCAAGGTGCAGGGCCTGCTCTCCCAGGTTCTGCAGCTAGTGAGGAGCAGGGCTAGCTCTCCCACTTTTGTGACCTCAGGGACAGCTCTCCCACCTGTCACAGGTGGCAAGGTGTGGGAGGGGGACAGACAATGGTTCTTATACAGTGGGTTATCACTACCCTGAGAGTTCATTCTTCAGAAATACCTAATGATCATTTGTGTCCATAGTGCTTGGTGTTAAGCTGCCCATATAACAACCCTCTGACTCGGAAATGGCTGTATTTTTGCTGTGATCAGTTTCTTTCTCTGCTTTCGTGGTAGAATATACTGCCCTCTCCCAAATCATGTTAAATTTAATTGCTGTTGTAACAATCTGAAGAAGTGGGACCTGTGATGTCAGACCCCGAGGACTCTGCCTTCATTGCTGAGATTTATTCACTTAAAAAAGTGGGAGCTCATCCCTCTTCTGCCTCTTTGACCCCACCCTCATCTTCTGTCATTGACTACACATCACCAATGGCCACAGTACTCAATTTACCATCTTCTAATCAGAGTTGTAAAACTTGCTAGTGTCTTCATCTTTGACATCTCAGCTTCCAAAATTGCCATACAGTACCTTTCTGCCCATTGAAAATTATGTAGGCTGTGGCATTCAGTTATATTAGCACAACAGGACTAAGGTAGGAGTAAGTGGAGTTTCATCTCATGTGTCATATTGCATTTCTATGTAGTAAACCACTCCCAAACATATTGACTACAAGTTAATTTTGACAAGTTTGGGTAGCTGAGAGGGTCTGTTGATCTGGGTCAGCTGGCCCAGGCAGAACTCCCTGATTCAGCTATGATCATCCAGTGCTCAGTGGACTGACTGCCTTAGTTTAAGTTAATCTCATTTGTCCAGAGACTGGCTGGCTGTCATTTGGAGCGACAATGTCAACTGAGCCACAATGTTGGAGGACCAGCTCAATCTCATAGAGTGATGATAGACTGATTTTTGAAGGGATCCAGCAGCAGAATGGAAGGCCAAATGAGGCATAGTTACAACTGGTGCAAGGTCCCTTCTGCTTTGTTTTCCTAGTTAAAGCAAGTTAAAGGCCACACCAGGTTAGAGAAGCCAGAATAATCAGCTTGATGAAAAGGAGCAGGGGTGGGGGGTGGGGAGTTGG
This sequence comes from Peromyscus maniculatus bairdii, assembly GCF_049852395.1. Taxonomy (NCBI): domain Eukaryota; kingdom Metazoa; phylum Chordata; class Mammalia; order Rodentia; family Cricetidae; genus Peromyscus; species Peromyscus maniculatus. The sequence goes on from NC_134858.1 coordinate 76,473,550, forward strand.
CAGTGGGGACTGGAGAGGAGACTCAGTACTTAAGATCACGGTGTGTACTGTTACAGAGGACCCAAGTTCAGTAACCAGCACTCATGTAGGGCAGCTCACAACCACCTGTAACTCCAACTGCAGGGTCTGATCCCCTCTTCTGACTTCTGTGGGCATCTGCACTCACTTGTACCTACCCACATAAAGAAAGGATAAAATAAACCAAAGAACAAAGAGGAGGAACTCAGAGGTCCAAGGCAGAGACAGGTGTAGGCAACCCAAAAGTTGGTATTTTTATGATCATCTTCCTTTTATTCTTTAGTATGGTTTTGAAAGTTAAATATATATTTCTACCTTATTGTTATGAAGCTTTTTCAAGAGTAAGTTTTCCCTGAAAATTACTTGAGTCTTAACATGGGTACACCACAGTCTCTAAGGCAACACTGTAGATGGGCAGGCCAGGAGTGTGTTCCAAACAGAAGGAAGTGCTGCTGAAGACCTGTCAAAGCCTTTAATGTGCAACTATGATTATCGGTGGCTTTTTCATTGCTTGTTCGTAATTGAGCTTCTCCTTTTTTTTTGGACAGTCTTTTATTTTTATTGAAAATAGATTCTTCTCTTAGACAAATCTCAACCACAGCTTCCTCTTCCAGCTCCCCGTCACCTCCTCTCTCTCCCAGATCCACACCCCCCTCCATTTCCTCTTCTTTTCTTAAAGGATCGCATGTGTTCCAAGACGTGGTTTGTGGAAAATGCTGTTTCAAGAGGTGTTTCCAGCCTTCCACGTTCACCTGTGCAGGCTGTGGCAGTCACCAACTTTCTAGAACAAAAGGACAGAAGAAGAAAGAAGAAAAGTACGGGAGGGCCATTTTCACTCCTGGAACCTTCTCAAGCCTTCTGTGTGAGGAAGGGCCCCAGAAACCAGTGGCTCTGTACATATGGCATCCTTAAAATTATCAGGCTCTTCAGGAATCCCCTAATAAGAAGTCTCAGACCCTACACTCCCATGGTTTGCCCAATACTAACTACACTGCCAGCAAATGTCACCACTAGATATTACAGCTTAAACTAATTTGCAGAATGGGTGCTAAATAAGCTAAGGAGTTTCATTTCTTTCACAGAGTAAAAGTGGTTCTCTGTCTTCACTTTAGCAATTAGAGTAACTTAGTGCTGATGATGTTTGTGACATCAGGCAAAGAGCTTTCCCATTCTGCCTTTGGTTCCCTCATGAGCAAATTAAGACACTTACACTGATGAAGTCATCATTATAAGGAAGACATACTCTCACTTACTGCAGGTTGGGTAGGTTACTATTCTCTTTCGGTCACAAAATCATTCAGCAAATATTGCTTCCTTAATGATGGAACAGCAGTTTGTTCAGCAGCTGGTTCACAGAGAAGCTCCCTGTTCCTACAGAGCAACCATTTTTAAAGCATGGGCAATGTCCAAAAATAAAGAAATAACTAAGACAATACGAATAGCAATGGCTACAATCATGAGCTTGATAGTCTTCATCATGGATAGAAAGTCACCTGACATCCCTATGTTTTACTGAATTATAAATTTGTGCATTGAGTCAGCAAGTGTGGCTATGACCCAGGGCTACTTACAGATCAGAAGGTTCGAAAAGGTCACAAGGAAGGGATCATTAAACAGACTTTTGAATGCTAAGGAGCCAGCAGGAAAGCATAGAGAAATTCCAGGGAAATGACCCTGCTAAAATAATGGCCCCAAACATATATGAGAAATGGACAGTTAAGTGGTGTCCACATGAAGCTGAAATGAAGCCTCCGGGCCAGATTACATGGGACTTTGTAAAATAAGAAAAGCTTTTGTCTTTTATTCTGACCTCCTGGGAAGCTGTCCTAGGTTTTTCAGCCAAGCAATGGTAGGATCTAATTTGCATATGAGTGTATTAATGCATCTATTATAGCATAAATAGCTACACAGAGGGGAAAAAAAGGCTAAGAGATTAGGTCCTGGGTGACTACAGTAGCTTAGGTAAGATATGTTGCTGAGGGCAGCAGAGATGCAAAATGCCTGTGTTTAGAGTTATTTGGGAAGCAGAATTGAAAGATTCTGGTAAGGATGTCTTGGCTGTGTGAAGTGAAGGCTCAAAAGGAAGCAAGAATAATCCAAAGAATTGGAGATTGAGGCAATTAGGAAGGGTAATTTAATGTATTTGTGGAAGTAGGTAGACTAGTGATGTTAGCGTGACTTAGAAGATCGTATGTTGCACATCAGTCACTGTGCTCCTTGGAAATGGGACCTTGTTGTCATCCCTGAAAAGATGCAGCCTAATTCCTTTCCAATAATGTAGGGTATCTTGAGAGGCTCACTTATAACCAGAGAAGGCTGTGGAAGTGGTACTGTATGGTTTCCAAGGCTGCGTTAAGGGAAGCCTGAAGAAGAAAGGTATATTCTGGGTATATTCTCTTGCAGCCCAGTTGCTAAACTTTAAGAAGTTCAAGTTATTTGGCCTGGTGTACGTGTTCTGGTTGATTGCTCTAGCCAAGCAGACTATTTTAGACATTCAACTCAGACACTAAACATGACAATGAAGAAGTGTTCAGAAAAATTAGTCCCAGGTATTCAAGACACCCAGCTCTGTCTTCTCAATCAAGGCTCCAGACCTCTCAGAATAGAATCAGTGGTACTCTGCCCTGTTCAACTACCTGACTTAACGAAATCCCTGAGTATGATGTATTGGTTACAGTTTTCTACCACTGTAGAAATTTGGAGTGGTTCATTATTCAGAAATAGAAAAGTCTGAAATGATTCCACTACATGCACAAATAAATGTGAGTAGGTTCTTGGATACGTAAGTCTAGATTTGTATACCTCCGTACTCGGTAGAATACATACGGGTTTACAGGTCAAGCAAAGAGGAAGGAGTTGGTGAAATTTGTATAATACATGTAGAAACCTTGCATCCCAGGTACTGGCAGAAGCTCTGTTGGCTCAGCATTATATGGATTTATTTCTAACAATATAGTTAATAATATTAGTAATCATTAAAAGGAGCAGAGATAACTACATAAAGCCTCCATTTCATCATTTTCCAACCCCAAGAAACCATCTGCTTCTTTGTAGAGAACAACCTTTTCAGGATGGATTCCCTTTAGTGATTTGGGTGAATGACTCGGGGCACGGTTTATATGTCATCAATGCATGGCTCACTACCTAGTCCAGTTTGCATTCAGTTGAGGTGGTAAAGGACTAACCAAGAAGCAACTTGTAGGTGTCAAGGGTTTATTTGACTTATGCTTCCAGGTAACAGTAGATCAGTGTGAGAAGTCAGGGCAGGAATTCAGTCCTGAACCTTAGAGGTAGAAACCACAGAGAAATACTGGCTTCCTTCTCTTGCTTATTCAGCCAGCTTTCTCATATAACTCTGGACTACCTGTCCAGGGGTGGCACTACCCACAGTATGATGGGACCTCCTACATCAAGTAGCAGTTCAGAAAATGCCCCACAGACATGCCCACAGGCCAATCTAATGGAGGTAGTTCTTCAACTGAGACCCTCTCAGCTAATTCTGGGCCGTGTCAAGGTGACAACTGACAGTAACTAGGAGACCACCACATACCCAAACTAAAAAATAATTACGGTTTTACTTAAGAATGTCCTTGAAGGGTGAAAAATATTAGTTTACTTAGCCCAACCATGGAGTAAGATCGGGGGCACATGGAAAGCATTGCTACTGTGTCTTCAGGTAGGGCATTTTCCGAAGAAAAGTACTAGCTGATGGCTTGGGTTATGGCCCTAACTACTTGTTTTTTTTTCAAGGAACATTATTTTGTTTTTTTACTCATAATAATGAGTGGTATATATACTTAGTTATATTTGTGTTATGTATGAATTTTCATGAAAATAAGTTAAATGAAACAGTCACATGAAGGTGACCTACTGGATTGTATCTGTTTCAAGCTTTCAATTTCAATTTTTGGAAATTTCATATTTAGGTAACTCATAGTACTTAAAAACTTGAAGGGCTCTGGGGAGAAAATGAAAATGCTTTTCTAATGAGATTGGTGGTGTTATATACAGATATGATTTTGGGGTTGGGGGCTGTAGAATGAATTGTTTCAACATTTGGAAGGTCTGTACACTTCATTTTTCTTCTGACCAATGAATGAGGGTATGAAATCATGCCTGGGTAATACATCAACTCAATAGATTTCAATATCACAGAATCATTTTATTTACTTGGTTTCAGATTTTCTATGGTAACTCAGAAATAACTACCTCTTCATGTTTTAGTGCAGTATCAACAGGAATGTCCACAGTTACAAAAAGCAAAAACAAAACAAACAAACAAATAAACAAAAAACCCAACAACTATTAAACAGATTCTGCTCTTTCCAACTCTATTTGTATGAATTTGAATTTTTTATGTGCTTCAATTGAATGATCAACCAATCAATAAAAGGCCAAATGCAGAAACAAATATAAAAGCCTGGTTTTATTTCATTAGGTCCAGTATAAAAGTATTATTTTTATATATCTAGTATATTAGGCCCAAACGCTTAGGCCACTCCTTCAACAATAGTTAAAAGTTTTAACATTTCCTGAGGCAGAAAGTTGCAGAACTCTTGGGGGAGTTACACCAGGTTAGACTCAGGAAGCTTGTGCTTTATTTGATTCTCTTAAGAATGCTAAGAGTTAGAACATTCCCTAGATCGGAGTGAGACTCACAGGGACAAAAGAATATGTCCCTAATGGTTTGTCATTTAAAGTCTCTCATCCCTCCCAGAATTTATGTTAAAGCCCAGTAGATGTCATCAGGAATAGTGACAACAGATGGGCACAAACTCGGTTTGGTTATGTGTCACTTTGGATCTCCTGCCACCTTATGCCTCAAAGAAATGTACTGAACAAAAGTTAAGTAACCTACGAGACAAAAGGCCCAACATCTCTGGCTTCTAGGAATCTGCAATTGGCTAGGACAATGGTTCATCTCTCTCTGCTTGCCACAGTCAGGAACTCAGAACAGTGTCTCATTAATGGAGCTGGAGGGCTAATTGGCCTTAGGCCTCCCCTTCCTCCAGTCTAAGCTCCATCTTCCTCCACTCAGAGCCTTCATCACATGACTAAGCCATTGCCCTCCCCATCCTTGGCAGCATATCAATGGCTGCCAGATCAACTTCATATTTGGGGGATCTCTCTCCCAGTTTTGGTTTTTTTTTTTTTTTTGGTTTTTCGAGACAGGGTTTCTCTGTGTAGCTTTGCGCCTTTCCTGGAGCTCACTTGGTAGCCCAGGCTGGCCTCGAACTCACAGAGATCCGCCTGGCTCTGCCTCCCGAGTGCTGGGATTAAAGGCGTGCGCCACCAACGCCCGGCCTCTCTCCCAGTTTTCACTGTACCCCATGTCTTCCCCAACTTCTGGGTAATTTCACTTAAAATTACTTTATGTTAACATTATGTTTGGAGCACCAAATAATGTTGCTGGCTATGTAAATCCTTCATTTGAATCAGATTAAAATTGTGACTACTTGGGGCAAATCCGTGCCTTAAAGATGTGATATACTTCTGGATTTTGTGGCACTTTGTCCTGCTTTTTAAGTCCCTCCCACACTAACTCACCTGTCTTCTAAGAATGAAACCCTCATGGGTGATGACGGTCCTTCGTAGGAAACCCCTTTTCTGAGATCTTTGAAATAGCCAGGGATAGAAATCTCCTATGGCTGTGATCAAAACTGGCAGGCTTTGGCTGGGTAGGGCAAGGTATGTTTTCTCCTTTGGAGGAGTATGTTCTGCAGGTATCCTTATGTCTTAGTTAGAGTTTCTATTGCTGTGAAGAGACACCATGACCATGGCAACTCTTATAAAAGAAAACATTTAATGGGGGGAGGGGAGCACAGAGTCATTTACAGTTTAAGAGGTTCAGTCCATTGTCATCATGGCCTGGAACATGGTGGTATACAGGCAGCAGGCAGGATACATTTTGATGAGAAGGCAACAGTAAGTCGACTGAGACACTGGGTGTCGACTGAGACACTGGGCCGTATCCTGAGCATAGGAAACCTTAAAGCCTGCTCCCACAGTGACACACTTCTTCCAACAAGGCCATATCCACTCTAACAAAGCCACACCTCCTAATAGTACCACTCCCTATGAGATTACGGGATCCAGTTACATTCAAACTACCACAGCTACCCATGGCAGAAGAAGACCAGGGACCTGCTGTGGGTGTGCTTAATTGCCTGACACAATTCTCAGTGTAGGCTCTTGCACACAACTGTCTTCATATTCCTAAGTGTCAGAGCTGGGCCTTCACTGAGAACGTGGCCAACCCCAAGACGTAAGATCAACATGACAAAATCACTTGGTGCGGCTCCATGTTTATATGTATTCACATGTGTTTCTCTGTGTTAACTATGAGTGCTCAGCATCACTGCCAGAGCATCAGGCAAAACACAAACAAAATTATCTCATCTTTGAAGTTTTCCCCATTATTCACAAACTCATGTGCATATTTGCTAATTCTTCACATCTGAAATTTGGGCAGTGGTCCTAGGGTCTCCCACACTGGAAATATCATTATTAACTGAAGACAGATTGTGTCTCCCAAACACCATCATTTGTCTCTCATTTAGCCTCTTCCCATAGCATTATGATTAGAACGAATAGCTACTTCTTGGAGCTGCCAGAGAGCACCAGGCCTTGCTCCATCAGTTTAGAGGGGATTGTGCATGCCTTCAGAGCAAAGTATGAAATGAATGACAGGCAGTTTTCAACAGCAGTGAAAATCACCTCTCTCAGGCTAAATCACAAAGCTCCAATCAAGGACCTTGATGACAAGTGAATTTAAATAAAACACGAGCAGTGTGCCATTATAATACGTTTACAGTGAGCTAGCCCGGACAGCTGACAATTAACTGTTGTCCAAACAGCAGCCTGGCAGCAGGCAGCTATAACCAAGAGAGAACAGTCTAAGTGAAAAGTTCTAGTCAGACCTTTGCATCTTTTGAAGATGCTTTCCTGAGGGGAGAGAAGGATGAAGGAAGACCCTGGGCCCTGGGTGTGCTCTGGCTGCCTGGAGGGCTGGAGTCTGACCTCTTGTTGATTTTTTTGCTTTCACATTCTTCCTTTCAGTGGTAATGCTGTTTACACTGCACAGTCCCAAAACAAATGTCTGTGTGCTTCTTCCTGGCCTACCACCCACAGAACCTACAAAAGCTGAAAGCAAATGAATGCAGATGTGCACTACTCGAATAAGTTAAAAAATGTGTTTTTATTATCTGCCTAGATTCTTACCCTTAAAATAGCTTTGGTTTGCGTCCTCTTCAGCCTCCGGTTTTCTCTGAATTGGAAAGTGATCTTGCAGAGAAGAAAGACAAGAATTAGACAAGAAAACAAATTCCTCAAGTAAACTTACATAAAATTTCCATATAAAAAGAAACCAAGAAACTAAAAAGAGGGAGCTTGAAGACACCTTGACTTTTTAGTGTCTGTTTCCTTACTTGGTAAATAAGATTGAACCAGACACTGTAAAGAGAGCAAATACAGTCAAACTGCTTCTGACATCTATCTATCTATCTATCTATCTATCTATCTATCTATCTATCTATCTATCTATCTATCTATCATCTATCTATCTATCTATCTATCTATCTATCTATCTATCTATCTATCTATCTATCTATCTATCTATCTACCTATCTATCTAGTGTGTGTGTGTGATGGGTTTTGATCACTGCCGAGTATTTTTTTTTTATTAATTCTTCTCTCATACAACACACCCTGACTACAGCCTTCTTCCTTCCCCTCCTCCCAGATCCACTTCTAGTCCATTTCCCTTGAGAAAAGAGCAGGCCTCCCAGTGATATCAATTGAACACGGCATAAAAAAACGCAACAAGGATAGGCAAATAGCCTCCTATCCAGGCTGGACAAGGCAACCCAGCTCCTACAATATGTCCTACCCCTCTTCTTCCCCCACCCCAGTTCTACCTAATGTTTGGCTGTGGACTTCTATATCCTCTCCTATCAGCTGCTGGAGGAAGCCTCTCTGATGATGAACAGGCTAGGCACCAATTCGATTGAGTATTGCAGAATATCATTAGGAATAATTTCACTTACATTTTTTTCTCTCAATTTTGGTTTGACCCTAGGTCTCTGAGCCATCCAGCTTCTGGATCCTGGCCATTTAGTCACTGTTGGGCATGGGCTCCCTCTCAAGGTGTGGACCTCTGGTTAGACCAGTCATTGGTTGGCTGCTCCCACTAGCTCTGAGCCACCATTGCCCCAGCACATCTTGGAAGCAGGACAGGTTGTGGCTGGGTTGGTGTCCTTGCCCTATCACTGAGAGCCTAGCCTGGTTATAGAAGATGGCTGGTTCAGGCTCCATATCCTCCATTACTAGGAGTCTTCACTAGGGTCACCCTCATAGTCCCCAGGAAGTTTCCACTGCACTAGGTTTCCACATCACCCCTTAAATGCCTACCTATTTCAGTCATTGACTCCCACACTCTCTCCATCTGTGCCTCCCTCCGTCCCTCCTTCCCTCACCTGATCCCTCCTGTTCCCATCCTCACTCACCCCAGTCCACCCACAAAATCTGTTCTATTTCCCCTTCCCAGGGAGAACCATGCATCCCCCTAGACCTCTCCTCTCTAACTTCTTTGGGCTTATGTATTGTAGTGTGATTATCTTTTACCTAACAGCTAATGTCCACTTATAAGTAAAAGCACCTCATGTTTGTCTTTCTGGGCCTGGGTTACCTCTCTCAGATTTTTTTTCTTAGTTCTATCCATTTGCCTGCAAATTTCAGGATGTCATTTTTTTCCTAACAGCTGAGTAATACTCTATTGTGTAAATATACCACATTTTCTTTACCCATTCTTTGGTTGAGAGACATTTAGGTTGTTTCCAATTTCTGGCTATTATGAATAAAGCCACAATGAACATAGTTGAGCATATGTCCTTATGGTAGGATGGAGCATCCTTTGGGTACATGCCCAGGAGTAGTATAGCTGGCTCTTGAGATAGATTGATTCACAGTTTTCTGAGGAACCACCGTATTGATTTCCATAGTGGCTGTATAAGTTTGCACTCCCACTAGCTATGGGAGAATGCTCCCCTTGCTCCACATCCTTGCCAGTATGAGATGTCATTTGTGTTGCTGATCTTAGCCATTCTGACAGGTATAAGATGGAATCTCAAAGTAGCTTTAGTTTGCATTTTCCTGATACCTAAGGATCTTGAACATTTCTTTAACTGTTCTCAGCCATTTGAGATTCCTCTAATGAGAATTCTGTTTAGATTGTACCCCATTTTTAAATTGGATTATTTGTTTTGTTGATGTCTAGTTTCTTGAGTACTTTATATATTTTGGATATTAGCCCCCCATCAGATATGGAATTGATGAAAATCTTTTCTCACTCTGTAGGCTGCTGTTTTGTTCTATTGACAGTGTCCTTTGTCTTACAGAAGCTTTTCAGTTCCATGAGGTCCGATTTATTCATTGTCAGTCTTAGTGTCAGTGTTATCAGTGTTCTATTTAGGAAGTTGTCTCCTGTGTCAATGCATTCAAGGCTATTCCCCACTTTCTCTTCCATCAGGTTCCATGTTTTTATGGTTTTATGTTGAGGTCTTCCAAATACTTAAAGGAAATTAATAAAAGTGTTTAAGCTCTGAAAATGGAATAAAAGCAATTAAGAAAATGCAGAGTATTCTTTTGATTGCGTATGTGATTCATTTTGCTTATTCATATTCTTAGTGATTGGCAACTTGGTTTCCTTGATTTTCTTCCACTATTCTAGAGAATATCCTCAGAAATGTCTCCTTGGACATCTGCATGAAAGGCATTACAGAACACGAGCTCAGGAGCAGAACTGATGATCTTCGAGGGCATGAGTATTCATTCATGTGCATCTACTGCTATGTGATTGCTCACCAACATGTGTCCAGACAGCCACTCTTAATCTGTGATGGTTCCTGTTTCTGTGCACATTGATATTATTTGCCTCCCTAATTCTTGACATTTTGATGGCAAAGTGACATTATCTGTTTTAATTCACACCTTCTGACTGCCCTTTGGGCTGACTGTCTTGTCTATATTCACAGAGACTTGAGGCACATGGGTGTTGTTGATATATTGTGCACCTCAATAAACTTATCTGGGGGTCAGAGAACAGAAAAGCCACTATATTAAACATAGAGGATAGGCAGTGGCAGCACACACTTTAAATCCTAGCAATCTGAATGGATCTCTGTGAGTTTAAGGCCACACTGTAAACAGAGCCAGGCATGGTGACACACACCTTTAATCCCAGGACTTGAGATCTCATGTCTTGCTTTGGAAAGACTTGTGCCTTTAATCCCAGGAAGTTATGGCAGGAAGCAGAAAGGTATATAAGGCATGAGGACCAGGAGCTAGAGCCTTTTTAAGCTTTTAGACTTTCAGCAGCAGTTCAGCTGAGATCCATTCTGATGAGGACTCAGAGGCTTTCAGTCTGAGGAAACAGGATCAGCTGAGAAATTGGCAAGGTGAGGTTAGATGTGGCTTGTTCTATTTCTCTGATCTTTCAGCATTCACCCCAATACCTGGCTCCGAGTTTTTTTTTTTTTATTAATAAGACCTTTTAAGATTTGTGTTACACATAGGAAGGCTATAAACTTCACAATATATCTTGTAGTTTGGTTGCATTCATGGAAATGAATGGAATATGCATGGGCGTATAATCCCATATGAACATTTGTAATATTCTGGGAAATCTTGAAACTGATAGTTATTTTCACTTCCCCTCTTCTCTTTGCCCCCTACACAGTGAGGTGAGCTGTGCTTTAGGGCAGCAGAAATTTATTTTTTATCCTTATTTAAATGTGTTATAAGCAAACATCACCCACACTGAAGCTGAAGGACCCTTGTGTTCTTTGTTAGGGTGCCCATTGCTGTGATAAACACCAGGGCCATAAGCAACTTGGGGAGGAGGAAGTTTATTTCATCTTACAGTTTATAACCTATCATCCAAGGAAGTCAGGACAGGAACCTGGAGGCAGGAATTGATACAAAGCCCATGGAGGAGGGCTACTTGCTTACTGTCTCGTTCCATCATGGCTTGCTCAGCCTGTTTTCTCACACCATCCAGTACCAGGAGCCCTGGGTGGCACCACACACAGTGATCTGGACTCTTCCACATCAGTCACCAATCAAGAAAATGCCCCCAAACGCTTGTGTACAGGCCAATCTGGTGGGAGCATTTTCTCAACTGAGGTTCCTTCCCTCTTGGCAAAAGTCTCCAGCTTGTGTCAGGTTAACATAAAACTAGCCAGCACAAACCCATAGTATAACAATATGGTATTCTTGCCTTATGAAACCTCAGCCAAAAATTTAACCCTTTAAGTTTATGTGAAAATGTCTTCCTTGTGAGGATTTTTTTTACAGTTCAAGGGGTCTTATAGAACTCCCTAGATGCAGAGGACTCTCAGGGCAGATGATCTGAAATTGACATTGTTTTGTAATCAGGTCTATGGTTTTCAGACTTCAGTAGAAGCTGGCAAACAGAATATCTTGGCCCTAACACAAATACATTATTTACAGTGCCCCTACACGGCTATGAACTGTTTCAAGAAGGTGTCTTTATTCTGCCAATCATCAAAATATTAGTGGTATTTGGTACCGTGCAAGCAATTGTCACACTTAATATGGTATTGGGTATGTAATAAGAAAAATGTCTAAATAGATTTAGCTACATTATAAAATATAAGTGTATCTACTTCTGCAAGGAAGTAATAACGGTCTTTCTCATAACTATGATCCAACATCAGACATAGACCCTTGCTCTCCTGGTTCATGCCACAACACACGGTCTTCAACTGCTGTGTCTTGCATAGCTATCAGTCATTGCTTTGTTCCCGCGTGAGTAATTCTATAGTCTTCAGTCTAAAGGTAGGCATGCACAGTATTAGTAGAATGAATATGGTATTTATAAGAGATTTAAAAATATAACGATGGAACAATTTTAGTGCTTTACAAAAGGGCTTACTCCACCTTGCCTTGTCCCCATTTTACACTGAAAAGAAAAAAAGTTACTTGCATTCTTGAACTTGAGTTTTTGTCAATTCCTAAAATGGTCACACTGTTAGATTAATTTTGTCTTAGATGGAATTTCCACAATTCAAAGTAACTTGCTGGCTGGTTTAAAAAAATTCAGTGGAGAACAGAAAATGTTAGACTTCCTATTCATCTGTTTTTAATGCTTTACATATCCACTTTTAAATTATGTCTATATATGTGGGTAAGAGTGTAAGTTTGTCCAAAGAGGCCAGAAGAGGTTTTCAGATCTCCCTGAAGCTGGAGTTACCTGGTATGGTAGACAGTAGGTATTGAACCTGGGTCCTCTTCAAAAGCAGTATGCACTCTTAACCATTCAATCATCTCTCCAACCCCCTAATTTATCTGTTTTTTGGTTGAACTATGTATTGAATATGTTCATTGGTGTTGCTCTTTGCTCACTCTGCTGTGTTGTCTTAAGAAGAATTAATGGCCTCTTTTATTATAAAGTTCGAACCAAACCTCATCACTAAGGTGCTGGGTGGAGATGATGGAGAACTGAGGGAGGAGTTCTGTAAGTGAAGCCATGAGAGTCTTTAAAAGGGTATCAAGGATTTATTAAATATAAAATGGGGAGAAAATGCACTCATGGATACAGAACAAAGTAAACAGCTGCCATGGTCCTCCATTCTGCCCCGGGGGTGAATGGAACCAGCAGTCTGATCTCCGACCACCACAAGAGAGAGAAAGCAGGCCTCTCTTCTCTGTTTTAAACAGTCACATAACCTGCCAAGAGGCCATGCCCTAAGGCTGGTACTCCAAAGCTATTGGAACGATACCCACAACAGAGTTCCATCCTGTGACAAGAGCGTTAGATCTGTTGGCTGGGAAAATGGAAGTCTATAGCTTGATGGACTGGAACAAGAACTATGGCCTGGTGAAAATAAGAGCGATCCTTCCTTAAAGCACAGAATGAGGCGGGCACGTGGGAGTGAAGGCTAAATGTTCAATAAAGCATTAGCTGCATCACCCTAGAGGCTAGTGCCCACAAGATTATTATGGCAGGCTGAACACAACTGAAGAAAGGTGTGCAGGGTGAGCCAAAGGCAGGGGCCAAGAAGCTGAAGGCTAATAACAGAATTCAAGAAAGTGTGTCACTATTCAAGATTGTGCTGTTTATTAACTTTTTTAAGAGTGTAGATTCCTATTCTACTTTAAACTAAATAATAGGTGTCATTGTTCCTTAAAAGGTGCTCTTGTTCCTGAAAGTGTTCTCAGCCATCTCCGCTCCTGAGATGTTCCATGGCTGTGCTGGCTTACAGAATAAGTCAGTCTTCCCTATGGCTTCTCTCTGATTCCTCTCATCAGGATTCAAAGTTCTCCTGTTTTTAATTGACAGTTTGCTGTCAATGTCTAAACCTAACATTTAAAGTTACTTCCAAGCCTCATTTTTAAAATAACTAAAAACTTAGTGGGAGCTCCAAAAAGTCACTTGCAAGGATCTGGCTAGAAATCTTAAGGACTTCTTCACCTCCAGCCTGTCCGTCATTTAGGTGTGTGGAGGTGGATGGAGATAACTCCAGTTCCTGGGCTGCTGCGGTGGTCCAGTAGTTAAGAGCACTCGCATAACAGTGAAGACTAGTTTGAATAGCAGTACTCATGCAATAAGCCAAGAATCCTTAAGCCCCTGTACTGACCTCCTAGGAAGGTAAGATAGGAGAAGCACTGGGGCTAGCTAGCTGGCTTCCTGCCTAGCCAAGAAAATGCAAGCTACAGGTACCGGGAGGGACCTAGCTTCAAGTAAACAGACAGAGAATGATAGAAGACATCCACTACCCTTACAGGCTCACTCACCACCATGGACACGCCATATACTCACAGACACACACACACATAGACAGACAGACACACACACACACATTTACACACACAGACAAACACAGACACAGACACAGAGAGACACACAAATAAAATTATAAATCTTTTAACACACATGCAGAATAATTTTCTCCCTTGGAGCATCTCTCACCCTCAGGAGTTCTTTCCCACTTTTTCCTTATTAAACTTATACTCGCTCTGTTCATAATACAAAATGAAATAATTTTTCAGGAATATCCACATTGTAACCATACAAAGAGACTGTGTCTGTTTCATTGGAGAGGATTTGTCACCAGAGGAACATAAAATGACAGAAAAGTCCTACATCATGTTTTCAGTCACCTTTAGGAGGAAGAAGCATAGAAGCCTTAAAAGTCACATCAATTTTTCATAGACATTGCCTTGAAGTCCCTTGAGAACTTTAGTGGCAAAAAGTCTACTTAGAACTCCATTATTGTCTCTTAGATTGACGTTCAAGATTCTTTTTCTATTATATAAAAATATTCTTCTAATAGTTCCTTAATTATCATTCTCTTCCAGAATACCCATCACAGTGTAAAGCTGCACTGTGAATACCAGCAGTCTAATAAGAAAAATATGCATAACACTTGTCTCATTGAGAAATTAGAATGGACAACTGATATGCCACCCATGCCCCACTAGCCCCAGGGATGAAGCCCCTAGGATAACCTTGTATATCGGCTTTTAATAAGTGTGGCATACAAATCACAAACAGATCTGAAGCAAATTATCACAGTTCCCTTAAGAGTTAACAAACATTGATGCCTCCTAAGTTCAAGTTCATCAAAAAACAAGGAAAGGCTTGAAATAGCATGCCTTCCATCAAACCACTGTTTCCATCGTCTGGCTGAACCTTCATACTTAAGTAGGTGAGACTAAGTGTGAACTTTGGGTTTTGTAGAGTGATTACTGATGTAATACAAAGTTGAGTGTGAGTCAGGCTGAGTGTTTTAAATCCTGTGGCTGCCTTCAGGATGCCCAGAGCAAGACCTTTCAGGTAGAAAGAAGCCTGGGCTGTACAGCTTCATGGTTATTGTCTAGTAGAAGCTCCCACTCTGATGTTATACAACAAAGCAACATGGTGGACACACAGAATCACACATGGCACACCAGGGCTACAGCCACATATTTCCATTTCTCTTTGTTTAATACGGCTTTCTTTTCTGTCCATAAAGGGAAGGAGAACACCAATTTGGATACTATGTGACTTTTCACACCCTGCACTGCTACAGTCCTCTTCTGCCACAGTCTTTTAGGAAATGGCAGAGCACATTTACTTTCTTTGTTCAAACTTTCTCTCCCATACATTCTTATCCAGCCCCACCCCAGCCCCAAAACCCTTGCCTCTCTTCCTCCCTCCCTTTCTCTTCAAAAAACAGCTTTCCCCAGAAACCTGTAATCCTTTCTGACTAGCCCTGGAAAGTTCAGCACACAGGGTGAGCCCTAATCTCTGAATTCCTAAAGCTTTTGTTGTTACTCATGTGGTCAGGTCATATGACAAGCAGCCCATCTCACCTTGGCTAAAACTGAGTACAAGCTAAAAACAAGAACCTTGCCACCGGGTCTCTTTAATGGCTTCTTCTCTCTGTACTTCTCCCCTGTTTCTAGGAATCATCCCCTGCACTTCTTTTCTCAGGGAAAGTTTTGTCATTGAGAATAAACATGCTTATAGTTTGTGGTCATTGGCTCTGCCTGCCTTTGGTAAACACCTAGACTTAAAGAAAGAATTAGGTTGGATGTTCCTATAAGGGAAGTGAATGCCCAAGGATGAAATAAGGAGGCAAGAGGAAGATCTTCCTTGGCTTATGAAAGTGCCTTACTTAGGCACTCAATTCCTTAGTTGGGAGCTTCATAACTCCCTGGTGAAAAAGAAGAACCTCAGAAGGTATTGCTGGGACATTGAAGAAGTCTTGTCAGGCATTCCTGTGCCCTCCTCATGGCTTGCCAGTAAATTGGCCCTGGGATTTAGACAGGTTTAGATAGTGAAGATGCCCTAACAACCATATTGGACTGAAGAATGTATACCCTCCCCTATCCCTGAGTTTTTCTGAGGCTTCTGTATTCTCATGGGGCCATGAAGGAAGGAGAGGAAATTCCAACAATGACTGACACTCTAATCACCATGTACTCAGCCAAATGGAGACTTTATATTGCTAGGATAAAATTTTAAGCAAAGAAATGCAACATTTCCTAGGCACATTTTTGAATTAGGATTAAATACTACCTGTTGTAAATGTGTTCTTGTATCATATAAATTCTCAGTATGAGACTTTGAATCATAGAAACTATGATCTGTGTGGTATGCCTAGATTAGGAGAACATTATTTTTTTTCTGTTTGGGATTAATTATTCTAATCTACTCAACTAGTATGACCTGAATGACACATGCAACAGCTAGCATGACCGATATTCCCCAAGGTAAGACTTTTGTCATTTACTTGGATAGTGAAATTGAGGCACACTGTTAAATTTGCAATGATGTAATTTTGGAAGTTAACATCTGCCAAAAGGTATAAATCCAAATTTATTATCATCATGATAAACTGGGGAAGGGTGCTAAATCCTCAAAAGCAACTTTATGTAGACTTGAATGTTCCTAGAAAAGCATGGGAGGTATGTGTGTGTGTGGGGGGGGGGGGAGAAAAGCAGAAATTGATTTTTGAAGAAAGCACAAACTTGTCAAAGAAAATAGATGATTTATCCTGGAGCTAGAAGCAATATGCCACAGCAAGTTCACCATGAAAATCTACTGTTTACAAAGTGATTGTAATACTGTGAAGGATGTGTCAGAACATGGTCTGATGATGCCCTCACAAATGTACTCAGACACCCCGTAGAGGGCAGCCAAAAGCTAAAGTAACCATAGTCCTACTCACTGATAGGGTTTGGATCCTGTACTTAGGTCATCTTTGGCTAGTTCCTTAACCTTTCTGTGACTTGATTTCCTCCTCCATGAAATGAGCATGAAAATGATACGTAGGCTATTGGAATGTTCTGAGAGTTCATGGGAGCCAATAGTGAGGGAAGCACATTTGTAGTCCCAGCTCCTCAGAGGCCAAGGTGGGAGAATGGCCTTAGCCTATGAGCTGGAGAGCAGCCTGGGTAATATAGAGGGTCCCTAGATCAAAACAGAACCAAAACAAATAAAGTTAATGTTTATAAAACACAGAGAGTTATTTCAAATAGACTGGGATCTATGTAAGAATGTGTTAAATACATTTATTTAATATGACCTTGTTAATACTGAGTTCAAACAATTCCTAGGGTACATATAAGGATTTCAAAATGTATATGACATCATCTTTGCCCTAAAGAAGTTTATGACTTTATAGAAGAAAACCTGAAGTGTTTATACAAATATAGGATCACTTCTTTTTTATAATATATTTTTATTAATTTTTAAAAATTCTCTTACAATATATTTTTATCATATTTATCCCCTACTTCTCTTTGTAATGCCTCCCAGATCCACACCTCCACCTCCCATCCCCTTCCAACTTCACGTATTCTTTTTGTTGTTAATAACCCACTGAGTCCAATTTCTACTGCCCACACATTCTTGGATGTGGCCTGTCACCTCGATGTAATCTTATTCCTAGGGCCATGCCCTTAAAGAAAACTAACTCTCCCTCCTACAAGAGTTATCAGCTGTCAACAGCTTCTCAGTTAGGGATGGAAGCCCCTGAGTCCCTGCTTCCCCATGCTAGAAGTCCATAGGTATCTGTCCAACATACAGTTCTCTGCTCTACCAACTGAGCTATGGAGGGTACCCTAGGCTCACTTTTAGAAAGAGCTGAGAAAGGAACTCAGAAGAGATACATGAAAACTAAGAGATAAGGATTGGACCATGGGCCCTTTAGCTTCCCAGTCGAAAAGGAGTTCTGACTAAGGCTGCAGTTTAGAGAGAGAAAAGTTTGTCCCCACTATTTGGCTGACATCCATTTCCATAGATGTTGGAAGACTAACATAACAGACCCGTGCTCTATCATGAGCATGCAAATTTCTTGGCCAAAGCTATTGTTATGTATGAGAATGGACATCACTATAGCTATGACCCCTAAAGGTGAAGAGGCTGCCTGCTGCCTGCGGCCATGTTTCCCCATTATAGTGGACTCTTGTCCCTCTGGACCTGTAAATACAAATGAACCCTTCTTTCTATAGATTGTCTTGTCGTGGTGTTTTATCACAACAACAGAAAAGTAACTAACACAAAGTACTGGCCCTCTTTCTGGCTGGATAAAATGAGATTAATAGCCAAGGTTGACATAAGGAAGTCTTTCTCAACTACTGACCACGTTATTTTTTGAGATAGAATGTCTCAGTGAACCTGGAGCTCACTAATTTGGCTAAATTGACTAGCCAGGAAACCCTGGGGATCTTGTCTCTGCTTCCCAGCTCTAGGGTTACAGATTCTCTGGGGATTCAAACTAAGTCCCCATGATTGAGCAGCAAGTACTCTGCCCACTGGGCCATCTCCCTAGGCACCCCCCAACACATTTTGAGTGAAATATACATATTTTTTCATGTATGAGAGGTTCTGTATAAGACTTAAACTGACAAACTTAGGTCAGTGACTGCTATGCAGTAAGTGACTAATCTTCCATTTTTACCATTGTTATTTATTATTTATCTAAGAGTTCATAGAGACCCTCTTATCCTCTAAAGATCCTGAAACAGTAAATTAGCTGTGTTTTTTTTAAAATAAAGTTCTATTTTAGCAAAATCCCCCAAATCTTGGCTTTTGTGTTTAGGTGACTGTATTTCTTCACTTCTTCACATAGTTACTCACTAAACCCGGCTAGATGCAATGGAAGGAGGAAAAGAAGCGTAATGGTGTATGGTCTCTGACTGGCACCTAGGAGTTCTCTGAAGATGCACAGCCATGGAGAAGAGAGAGAAGGCATCACATACAAGGCTGGAGTTTGGGGAAATGACTCACAACAGGGGTAAGGCAGCAGCTGGGGATCTTGCAGAGGGCAGGAGGAACACTCAGGAGACAGGAAGAAGCCTGGCCATGGGTGCAGCCTGGTGGGGCTGGTGGGGGATGTTTAGCTAGAATGTGCTTATGAAGGAAGTGCCTCTGGTGCTTGGTCCAGATAAACAGAGAAGATGGGGAGAAGGTCTGCCTCGTTTACCTGTAACTATTCTAGGTGCTGCCTCCCCCTTGCAACAGGGATGGAGTCTGTACCATGTCCCCAGGGAAAGTGAAGCAGAATTTCCATTTGCAAGGCCATTCCTGGAGTCAGAGAAGGCTGACAGGAGGTGTTAGGGGCGGCTGTGAGCAGAATGCACAGGGCTTGCAGAGACTGGATAGCAGAAGAAAGGGTGTACCAGGAGCCGGAGATGATCTGACTATGTTCAGTGTGAGTACTGGCGAAGGTGTTGCTATTCAAACAGAACAGAGGGTTAGAAAGGAGCGCTGACTGGAGAGGAAAGCGGATGCATTAGATTTGGTCTTGTTGGATTTACACTGTTGGAAAAAGCCAGGACAAGCATTGAGCTAGTAAATTCTTGATCTATTGATTTCAGAAGACAATTCTTTGTATTATTCTTGAATCCTTGTCTTGTCTCTCAGCTTTTCCTCTCATAATTTGCCTTAATTTTTATGACCTTCATTTTATGGTCTATAAAAGTACAAAACCTAATAGACTTACTTCCTATTCTTTCTTAACACACCCTTCTCCGCATCTTTAAATTGTTAGCAGTAGAAGCCATTGTGGTTTTCTAAGGCACAAAACCATTCCCAAGAAAAAATTTCAAAACCTTGTTCTAAAATAAATATGGATATTTTTCACTCCAGTTACTATTTCCAAGTCATTCTTAGTATAAATAGACAGTTGTTTTTTCAACCATGTAAACATGTTTGTCAAGAATGTCATTCTCCAATCAAGTTTTTCAGTGAGTAATGTCATCCTGTCTGATATTGTGTGTGTTCTTGTCTCTTGTGCTAAAAATCATTGTTGAGCTGTCCGTGACACTGAGCTAGGATCTGTGCTCTTGACATTGGTGGACACTGAGGACCTGGTCAGCAGAACTGACTCATTTTAAACATTCCATACAATTAACTGCACATGGATGAAGGGCTAAGGCAGGGAAGCAATGAAGTTCAGAAAGTTCCAACTTGGCATTAGAAAAAGTGGGGAACTTAGTAAATACGTTTGTTAGTCAGAACAGTGATGGATTAGATGTGGCACAGCCTCCTTGGGTTTATTCTGCCAAGGAAAAGGGAATAGCCTCAAAATTTCCAATCTTTAACCAAAAAAAAAAAAATACTGGTCCCAGGTCCATCAAAATAGGGAGGAACAGTTTCCTTTATGTGGGAAGTTCCTTTTTGTATTTTAGGTCACCAATGTCCTCTGTCCTCTGTATGTGTCATTCCATCTTCTTTCTCTTTGTTTCTGCAGATTTTACCCAATCATCTCTCTGCCATTCAAATGCTTTATATTTCTGTTCCCAGGTGCACGCCATCTGATCCCACAGATCTGATCCCCAGCTCAATACCCTCCCGAGTGTCCGCTTTTCTCACAGTGAGTCAGCCCCTCTACCTCTGGATTACTGTCTAATTTGATCTGGTCAGTTCTGAAGATATTAGGTAATATTAGACCCATCTCCGGCCCCATGGAATTGCATTTAATATCTCTCCTCTGTTTTCCACCATGCCAAAAATCAATGTATAATAAAGATGAATAAATCATTTTCCAACTGTAATAAGATCATCGTATTTTAATTACTGTGCTAGGGGAAAAAAAGAACTATCCTCAGAGCAGATGTTGAACCAAGGCCACTTGGGAGAACACTGGGCAAGCTCCCTAATATGAGATGGCCAGGAAATAGTCTGTAAGAGGAGACTCGTCCATGTATCTAAAGCAGAAGTCTTGTAATTAAAGGACAACTTGATTTTATTTGTGTATTTATTTACTCATCACTGTTTAGGGATGCTTTCTAATATTTAAGACTAAGCCATGATTTGGAATGATTTAAATGATTGTGATCTTAGTTCGATCTTTGTGCCACCCTCATCCTTAGTAATGTTCAAGCTTTGTTCTATGTATGTAATTATAGACGGGCTGATTTCCAACTCTGAATTATCCATTAAGTTGATTACAGAATAAAGAAAAATTTTCTCTAATGTCATGGATTGGATAAACCTCCATAAATATTAAGCCTGTGCATAACCCAACCTATTTTACTGCTACAGAGCTAATATTTATTACCACGCTACTTATTATCTCTATAATATTAATTCAGTTCATTCAAAGTCTATAACTCAGAAAAACTACTTTTCAGAGTATATATCACTTAGACATCTAAGTGTCCCCCATACTTAATTCAGCAGACAGCTTTGTTCTGAAGCCATCAAGGCAGCTTTAGAGGTATTTCATATGTGACATTATTAAACATTTAGTGGCCTGTGGTGGTTTGAATAACAATGGCCCCCATGGGCTCATATATTTGAATACTTAGTCTTTAGGGAGTGGCACCACTTGAGAAGAATTAAGAGGTGTAACCTTATTGGAGGAAGTGTGTCACTAGGGATGGGCTTTGAGGTATCAAAAGCCCAAGCCAGGCCCAGAGTTGCTCTCTTCCTGTTGTCTGTGGATCTGGATATAGAACTCTCACCTACATCTCCAGCACCATGTCTGTCTGCATGCTGCCATGCTCCCCACCATGATGATAACGGACTAAACCTCTGAACTGTAAGCCAGCCCCAACTAAATGCTTTCTTTTCTAAGAGTTGTCATGGTCACAGTGTTTCTCCACAGCAACAGAATATTGACTAGGACATGCCCATTCAATAAGAGGGAAATTGAACCTAGCCAACTACCTAGGGCTAGTGAAGTCATGAAACTTGAAGGAGAACTTGGAACTGCCACTTTACTAATCCAGAACAATTTCTAACCACATTCTAAATATATATCCTTATATACACAGATTAGTGTAGTTCTGACCCCTCATCAAGGTTTTTTTTTTTTTGTTTGTTTGTTTTTTGTTTTTTTTTTCCCAACAGACAGATCATCACAGAAAATTATGCTGGATCAAAATACAGAGCTGTGGAGGCCAGCCCCAACTGGTATATCTACAACAGAACCCCAGCACCTAAGGTCCAGGGTCAATGCAGAAGATGAGATGGAAAGACAGAAAAAGCCAGAGGAACAGGAAGCTTGCTGTGCGATTATGTCTCTTAAAAATTTCAGAGAAGCTACACCCATGAAGTCTCGGCAGCACGGCTACCTGAACATGACCTGAACATGAAAGACACCAATAGACATATGAAGACAGATGGGGGAAAGCTCAGGAGGCCTCAACCAGAAACACAGAATTACAGGCAACCAAGCAAAGAGCATGCCAAATGGTTATTCAATACCAAATGGCCTGCCCTTATAAAACAGTGTGTGTGTGTGTGTGTGTGTGTGTGTGTGTGTGTGTGTGTGTGTGTAACAAAAATTTAAAAAAAGGAGTCCATGAATTTGAGAGAGAGCAAGGCAGGAGGTACGTAGGAAGAATTGGAAGGAGGAAAAGGAAAGGAGAAATGAGGCAATTATAATAAAAAATTTAATCACTAAAAACATATTGTAGTGATATGGAAAACATAATTTAACCTGTTTATTATACTTGAAATGTATCCAAATGAAACTCAAAAAGAAAACTGTTGTTCCTTAACTGTTTATATGGTAGCTATGGATGAAATTTGAAATATTTTAGAAAATTAGAAACATTTTACCTACACAACACCAATTCAGGGTGATTGTGTGTAGGGAACATGTGTGCCTGTCTTGTATTTATTAAATAGGCATTAGGAAAGAAACTTTCTGATTAGCTTCCCAGGTACAGAAATAAATAAAGTGTTTATTCTTCTATGAACACAACGTTGGTGCCCCTTTCAACTCTTTCCCACCTACTATACACTAAGGAATTCTAAACACATGTACTCACATGAGCCCATAAGTGTTTGCAAACATGTGTATATATGCATACACATGTTCTTCATTGCTAAGTTAAGGGGCAATGAAACCAAGGGATGATGTAGAAACTGAACAAAAAGGGAAAGGGTAAAAGTCAAGGAGGAATCAAGATGGCCTGGTGAGACTATAGAGTTGGAGACAGCCACAGAGACAAGATGGTAAGGGACATTAGGAAAGGTGGAGCAATGGAGAAAAGATTATAAAGAATAGAGAAGAGATGGGAACAGGTCGTAAAAATGTGAAAAAAGATGATATATATATTGGAAGTTGACAAACACCAAGCACATTAGGACATGAAGCAAAGAAAATATTGAATAAAATGATATTTGTTAAAAGTGCTGCTTAGAAATAAAAAACCTCACAAATAAAAGTTTGTTTTAAAAGCTAAAGGTTTTATGTCTATAAGAGGACTGGATAAAACCATGGTACAGTTGGAAAAGGTGAAAATGTGCAGAGCACGAGGCCTTGAGGTTGAAGGTCTGACATGAATAAGACCTACAAGGACAGCTGGACTTCACTCAGCAGTTGGTTTTCTCATTCATAAAACTGAAAAAGCAATAAACTTTTAAAGTTCTTTTAGCAGAAAAAGTCAAAGTAAAGCATATTTCAAGAATGGTATAGAAAACTTAAAAATGCAAAGTGTATGTTTGGATTTCTTTGTATTTGTCTTTTTTAAAATTTAAAATAAAATTTTTTCATACAATGTATTTTGACCATGGATTTCCCCTCCCGCATTTCCTCCCATATCCTTCTCACCTTCTCACCATCCAACTCTGTCCTCTTTTCTCTCTCTCTTTAGGAAACAACCTAGAAAAAAGGATAAAATAAAACAAAGAAACAACGACAACAAAACAAAGAAAAAGGATAAGAAGCACCTATACATTCACACACACACTCACACACCATAAAAACAAAAAAACGGAAACCTTAATCTATAAGCAGAAGACCAATAAGGTGAAAAATATCCAAACAAAGAATTATGAGACAAAAAATACATCTCTAAAAATATCATTGGGTTTATTTTGTGTTGGTCAATTACTGCTGGGCACGGGGCATGCCCTTACATGTGTTTTATATACCTAGTGAGACTCCATTGGAGAAAACTAATTTTTTCTTTGTGAGTGGTTATTAACTGGAGATAGCTTCAGGGTTAGGGACGGGTCTTATGTCCACTTCCCCACTCACTGCTGGGATCCTATGTGGCCTGGACCTGTGCAGGCCCTGTGCATTCTGCCCCAGTCTCTGTGGGTTCCTATGTGCGTCAGTCCTGCTGTGTCTGGAAGACACAGTTTCCCCGGTGTCTTCCATCCCTTCTAGCTCTTACAATCTTTCTGCTTCCTCTTCTGCATAGCTCCCTGAACCCTGAGGGGTGGTGGTGGATAAAAACATCCCATTTAGGTCTCTGTATTTGTTCCCATCTCCTGCAGGAGGTGCTTTTCTGATGGTGGCTGAATGAAGCACTGATCTAAGGGAATAGCAGAATGTCATGAGGAGTCATTTTATTCCTCTGTTCCTTTAGCCAAAAACTAGTATTTGGTTTTCCCCCGGGTTCACAGCCTATCTAGTCTCAGGTTCTTGGCCACTTGAACAATGTCAGGCATAGGTTCCATCTCATAGAGTAGGCCTTAAATCGAGTAAGATAGTGGTTGGTTTTTCCCACTATTGATCATGCAGACGGATCACCATTGTAGGTTGAAGGTTTTGTAGCTGGGTAGTGTTTACCTTTCCCTTCTGGTAGCATGCAGAGTACCCTCCAGAGCCATGAACACTACTAGTCAGTGGGGTGAAGGCTCTAGTTAGGCACCATCATGATCTCTCCACGTTTGGTGAGATATGTGTCATCTTCAGCAATAGGGCCTTACCCTCAGTTTGTAGAGCACAAACAATAGCCTTGGGGATCACCTGGATTGTTGGAGGGTTTCTATGGTTTCTTTGGCTAATAACTCAATTAGATATAACCCACTTCAGGCACTGGAGGTTTCACCTGGTGGCAAAAGATGGGCTTTGTCTCCTGTCATTTGATAATTTCATTAAATTTCTTTTATATATGTATGTATTTTAAGAAGCTTCTGTTGTAGTAGATTTCTGTATGACCTCTCAAATGGTCCTTAGTTTCTGCTCTCCCTCCCTGTATTCCTTTCCTTACCCTCCTCTTGTCTCCTCCTTTTCATCTGATCCTCCTATTCCTGCCCTCCACATCCTCATCCATCCATGACTATATATTCTATTTTCCCTTTTTCAGGAGATGCTTCCCCCTGGTAGTCCCTTACTCTCTACCTAACCTCTATGATAATACAGATTGTAGCATACAATTGAAGGCTTAAAAGCTAACACTCACATATAAGACACTACATACTATATTGTCTTTTGGGGTCTGGGTTACCTCAGTCAGGATGTTTTTGCTTTGTTTTCTTTGGTTTTTCTAACCCCATCCATTGACCTGCAAACTCATAATATCATTTTTTAACAGTTGAGTACTGTGTAAATGTACCATATTTTCATTATCCATTAACCTGTAGGTGTTACACAGGAAACACAAAGCATAACTCTGCAGGGCAAAATGCAATAGAGTTAGGGAACAATTCTTGGGTTGAGGAAGCCAGGCAGGGCTGCCAGCACCCGGCTAGGTTAGGGGGAATCTCTGAGTGTTCTGGCTTACTCATGTTTATCCAGTGTGGAGAGACACTTCTGTAGGAAATAAGACTCTAAGCTCCAACACTTAATTGGAGCTGACAAAACGTGTGTTGTGAGCACACTTCATCAGGCCTCTGAGTGCCTCTCAGACCTAAGCATGTGTGGAGTTTCGATCAGCAATGTGCCCCAACTCATCAACACCAGAGGTGTGAATCACGCCATTCAATCTTTTTGACCTTGAGTTGACCTAGCTCAAAAACTTTCAAGTTAGTGGTTTCAAATATGCACTCATCTTGATGGAATAAAAACACTGTTTATGGATTTTGAAGAATTTGAAAATTGTCTGGAAAAAATAAAAGCCCCATGGCTCATGACTGAAATTAAAACCGGAACCCAAAAGGAAAAGGAACTTCCAAGTATATTTTGGAATGAATTGGGTTTAGAGGGACAGGATAAGGCAGCTGGAAATCCTGGTGGTTTTTAAAGAAACTCAGAGTGTGTTTTGCTAAAAAGAGGGACTTTTTGTTTGTTTGTTTGTTTTTATAGCAAGTCACAGAGTTCTAACCATTCTTTCTTTTACTCTATTTCAGCTCATAGATTAAGTGTGTATTCCTGGTTTGGCTGTCTTCTGGCCTATCCCCTCTGAGTACATGTTGCCAACCTTGGGGGACTTGTAATTCTCTAGGAAAAACAGCCTCCAGGAGACAGATACTTTCCTTGCAGTATAGGAATAGTTTATTAGTCATCTTTCAGTGCCTGCTTCAATAGGTGCTGGCCTGAGATGGAAAGAAATGGTACATGGAACTCGGTGTGACAACAAGCACATCATGGAGATTGAAAAAGCTGTAACATGCAGTACTGTTAGCATTATAATCATAAGTCTTTTCTTGGTTTAATCAGCCTGAGCTTACATAATAGCCTCAAGAACAGAAATAAGGGATTTGCCTCCCTAAGTTGATCTCAAGAACGTTGGCATCCCTTGAGCCCAGTAATTTCCCATCTTTACCAATAAGCTTCCTTGGCATACTCGGAGGCTGATTACCTTGTGGTCCTTACATCATCTAAGGGCTATCTCTATGTGTATTTTCAGTTTTCCTTTTCAGGAAAATAAAGGGGCACTCACCCATTGGGTGTCCCCTACCTTAGAAAGCTTGTGTCCTCTTTCAACAAGAGGACCAAACATACAAGGCTGAATGTAGACTTGTTTGTAGGTGGAAGAAAGCTACATTGCTTGCTTTTAACTGAATTTCATTATTTAGTGCTAAATATTAAACATTTGGGGGGAGGCTAATCTATGCGTGCTTCCTAGGGAAAAGACTCCTAAATGAGCTTTGAATGTAACCTATTTCTGGCATAAAAGCCATTATAAGAAAGGAAGCCAAGGGATTCAGAATGAACAAACACAGGATGCTGTGAGGCCTCATCCTGGAGGTCCTAACTGAAGGGTGTCCCATGGGGCTCAGGGCCTTAATGTGTGTTTTTACCAAGTATCTCAGGTGGTTCTTCAAAGGGAGTCTTGGGAAGCATTGGAAGAGAGCAGTAAAGACAGGGGAGGAGAAAAAGATGTCATCCAGGACTTTGAAGACAAAAGCCAGGAATTTAAATTTGTTATGGTGGGCAATGGGGGAAATGCTTAATTATAACCAGAAGGGTCATGAATCCGCTCACTGTCAACTTGTCAGCTTACATAGTGGGCAGGAGGAGATTATTTTAAAATGCTTCATAGAGCCGGGCGGTGGTGGCGCACGCCTTTAATCCCAGCACTCGGGAGGCAGAGCCAGGCGGATCTCTGTGAGTTCGAGGCCAGCCTGGGCTACCAAGCGAGCTCCAGGAAAAGGCGCAAAGCTACACAGAGAAACCCTGTCTCGAAAAACCAAAAAAAAAAAAAAAAAAAAAAATGCTTCATAGAAATGCAAAAGCAAGCAATGAGGTATAATCATTGGCATGTTAAATTTGCAAACATAAAAAGTTAAAAATACTAGATGCTGGCAAACATATATTCTTACATTATAGTTTCAATGCAAATTAGGACAACACTTTTGGAAAACTATTAATACACAGAGCCATTGAAATCTCATACTGCTTAACCTCACAATTTTACTTTCTAGCAATTCAATCCAAAATGTAAAACGAACCTCAGAGTTGAATTCATCACAACACCGCTTGCAATGGCAAAGGTTGTGCAATCTTTAATATATTAAATATGCAGACACAGAAGAACACTTAATATATAACATGAAGTGAAATAAGTAGGACCCAAATTTCATCTTACAACAAAGAAAATCAGAAAAATATTAAAATTATGAGCACATATTTGGAGAGAAGGAGTTGAGTTTTTTCTTCATTTTTTTCTTTTTTCTTTTTTTTTTCCTAAACTTTAGGCTATAAGGTTGCCTTGCTTCTTAGATGAAAAATAAAATTATTGCTGGGCGGTGGTGTCGCATGCCTTTAATCCCAGCACTCAAGAGGCAGAGGCAGGTGGATTTCTGTGAGTTCGAGGTCAGGCTGGTCTACAGAGCATGATTCAGGACAGGCTCCAAAGCTACACAGAGAATCCCTGTCTTAAAAAACAAACAAGCAAGCAAACAAACAAACAAAAAACCAAAAAGAAAAATAAAATTATAAAATCAGTTTGTTTCATAATTAGCTTCTCTGATTCATCCAACAACTTAATTCGGTGTGTTTTCTAAACCCTATGTAAGTCTGTGCCCCCACTTTTCTGGATCATGGGGCTCAACTGGAATTGGAAGTAAAATTAAAGAAACATAAGAAAAATTTGGTGACTCAGCTCTGGAGACAACTCAGCAGACAGAATCCAACTTTGCTTTCTTCCTATCCAGATCTGAGCTTTCTTATAAAGTCACTCAGCATCTACATTTGCAATGGAAATATTGACTGGATGTTTTAGGGCAGAGGCTTCAGCTATATCCACAGACATTTTTTTTTTTACCTTGGTCTGGAACTTATTCCATTCCTGGTATTTTGTATCATTTGCTTGTCTCTCTTTATAATTTTTTTATTATTATTTTATCAGGAAAAAATGAACATAAAGAAAAACATTGCAATTAGTCTCATACCTCTAAAAGGTAGTTTCTACTTAGTTAACCTTGTCTCAGAGTCATTCCAACACTTCAGTTTATTAGAAAAAAAATACACTTCTATATATAATTGCACATGCACATGCCTGCATCCGTGGAACGATATATGTACAGCAGGAGAAATCAGAGGAGGACATCAGTGTTCGCCTTATTTGAGACAAAGTCTCTGAGGAACTTGCAGCTACACTCATGGCCCACAAGCACCAAATGCCCCCCTGTCTTTGCTATTCACCGCACCGGGGCCACAGGTGCTGGCGGCCACTCCCAACCTTTTCACAGGGTGCTGCACCTGGACTCACGCTGGCGCAGCCAGCAAGCTTAGGGTCCCTCTCCAGCACCGTCTACACGCAAGCTTTAAATTCTAAAGCACAGCTTGCTTTTACCACTATTCTGGGAGTCAAGGACTGCTAGGCACCTGCAAGCCCGCTGGTAGGATAAACAGACCCAGAAAATACTTGTCAGGCAGAGACAGGGGCTCAGGAGATCTCTCCAGCCCATCATTTTTCTATCACCTTTTCCTTTGGAAGGATCTTAAAAAGATAGCGTTCTTCTTTTCCTTACCCCTCCCCCCCACCGGGACTCACTACTGTTGTGGAGCCCACTACTTCCTCCAGTCCCACATTTACATCATGGACTCTTGCGGTGAATGTTTTATGAGAAAGCTATTTTGCCTTTAACATTCAATTTCTTTCCGACTAACTATATTTAAGACGTGTTTTCCCACGTGGAGAAACCAAGGAAGAAAATATGTTTTTACAACAGAATTTATGTGAATGTTTTCAAGAGTGCATATTGCTTTTTTATGAATTTTAAAAAGTGCTGTTTTCTTTTCAAAGTATAAACGGCCGGTGCAGCAGGAGGAGGAGCACAAAGGAGTGTTCGCCAGACTCGAGCTCAAAACCCCTTCATTTGCTCCTCAGTTGTGTGAGCCCGGGAAAGCTGTCAGGGTTCTCTGGGTCTTCCTTGAATGGAACGAATAAAATCTGCTTCGTAATCTTCTCATTCGAAGTGACTTCTTGGGCATTACACTTTACGTGTAATAAATATTCTCAAAGGTTCCTAAAATCTTTTAGGATTGTCTTTATAATGAAATATGTTAGCAGATGCTTCCTCTATTTGCCTTCATTGTCAAAAATTTCAACTTGGGAGTTACCTCCCCTCTCTGTTTCTGTCTCCTCACTATCTACTGGACACAATCACATCTCCATAGTAAGATAGTTGGGAGCTTGAAATGAGATGTATATAAATGTTATTTGTAAATTTATGAAACTCTGCATCAATCTGACCGTTGTTTTTGTTATTACAGTAGAATAATGTCCAACTTTCATCTGCGCTTGATTCTGTCGGGGTCATTGATATCATCTTTGCCACATACAGAGGTTTCTTTGCAGGTATCGTTTGATGTAGCTCTCTGCTGCGTGGCTCTCCTGGCATCCTGAAACTCTCTTCTATTGCTTCTGGGGCCCTTCATTTTCTCTCCCTCTACCTCACCTGTCCGGATACTTCCTCTCAGTCCATTGTGACTTCACTTTCACAGATGCATTGCAGAGCAATGGAGCCTCTTGAGGTGCCCTTTTCCTGTTTCTTCTTACTGTATTCACACCACACCCAAGGTTTCCTTCATTTCCTTGTGCTAATGGCTCCTGACCCTCATGTCCAGCCCAGCCTCCTTCTGAGCTCCCAGTCAAGGGCTGACTCACACTCACTGGTGTTTTCCACCTAGACATCTTACATGTGCCTCAAGGCCTGTGTGTTAAAACACGCACCGCCACCTTCCTCTACGCTCCCACTCCATCTGAGTTTTGAGAAAAGCATCCCTGCTCACAAAGTTGCTAATGCCAGAAACCTCAGATTTGTTCCACAATTCTCTTTCCCCCTTATCTTTCCTAGCCAACGAGTCATGAAGACTCATCACAAAAATCTTTCAAATATTTCATCTTTAGAGCAAACCAACAAGGTACATCACTTCTTCCTCTGAAACAGCCCTGGAAGCCCACATGGCCACTCATTGGATTTAAGCCAATGAGTGTGGTTCAAACAGATTTTAATTGTTTGCTGTTCTAAATGTTCTCACTGATCCTTTCCTTACCTTTGTCCAGAATAATAGTATCTGAAATGAAGATTCTGACTATGTGTAATTACAAAACAAAACAAAACAAAACAAAAAAACCAAAAAGCCGAAGGGCTTCCCATTGCCTCCAAGATAGAAGGCCATGCATGGGCTGGTACCTCCTGCTCACCTCTTAATTCCTCCTCCTTCACCATAGTAGGCTGGATGTGGACCACAGGGCAATGCTTCCCAATCCCTCCTAGAAAAATGTGATATATTAATGTATTGTAATGTAAGAATGCACTTTGATCAGTGGTAATGTATTATTTCCTCGGCAATGTTTGAGTAGAAAGGGCCACTGCAGGTTTAAGATGGAAATTCTGGGCAATGTTAAAAGTAGAGAAATGAGAGCTCATGAAAAAACACTGAGTAGGGTGTGGAGATGGCTTAGTGGGTAAGAATGTTTGCCGTGCAAGCATGAAGACCTGAGTTCGAATCCCCAGACATACTAAAAAGGTGAGTAGCTTCATGCGTGGGCTTGTAACCACAGTGCTGTTGTGGGTGGAGACAGAACTGTTGGGGCTTCTGGCTACCAGTCTAGTTTCAGGTTCAGTGAGAGAGACCCTGTCTCAAATGAGTAACTCTGAGAGTGATAGTGTAGGAATCTGACATCTTCCTCTGACCTCTGAGCACTCAGCACACATATCTATACCTTCAAACAGATTGTCTTTTCCCCCATCTAAGACAGGGTTTCTCTTTGTGGCCCTGGCTGTCCTGACACTCTCTCTCTGTAGACCAGGCTGTTCTCAAACTCACAGAGATCCACCTGCTTCTGCCTCCCAAGTGCTGGGATTAAAGGTGTACACCATCACCACCACCACCACCACCACCACCACCACCACCACCACCACCACCACCTGGCAGATTAAGTCATTTTAAAAACAGAATTATCAAGTTGCATCCCTTGTATATCTAGGCATAAGAATAGCTGAAACGGGCAGCAGGTTGCCATGTGTTAACTGCATGTGGTAGTGTCATATAAAAAAATATGGCTAGGACCTAATCTGGAAAAAAAGTAGGTGTGAATCAAAGTGGCTACAGAATCCAAATGGGAAACGCAGCGAGTGCTTTTTACTGTCTGTCCAGAGCAGCAGTGGATTAGTGCTCCCTTCTCCGGTTCCATTTGGCTGGTGCTCACACTAGCAATGAGAATAGCACACACCGCATCCGAAGAGAAGGGCCAGAGTATCGAGAATGTCTTTTACTCCATCAACCCGAGCCTCATGGTCTCCATTATTCAGCCTTTTATTGTTCCTTGCGAAGAGATTTTATCCAGAGTACCCAGCCTATAAATATAGACCTTCGGTTTGAAAAAAGTCACACGCCAAGTGTCCTAATGAGCTCGGATCCTTGAGACTGTCAGCATCAGTGTCTAATTAATGTTTTTTAAAACAGAAAAGAAAATTACCTTTGGCTTAAAATTCCCCAAAGTCTACACTTTATGTTCAGTCTGAAGTCAAGGACGCACTTTTAACCTTTCACCTCCTGACTCTGCTCTGTAAGGGCCAGGTCGGCTTCCAAACAGGAACACTTCCAAGTGACTGGTACTTTTTATTGGTCTTCAGCATACGAGGTTGAAACACTTTATTGTCCAAAAGTAATTATATTTACTTAAGGCTGTTACTGGAGGAGGGAAAATAAAGATCCAGTGGGCCTTTATAAAGTTTCAATATAACTTTCCATAAAATATTAAAAAGCAAGCCTATCTCTACTTTTCATACTCTTTTTGACTCACCAGTCACATAAAATGTATTTTTTTCTTGCTATTTGTGCATAGCAAAAGTCCTCGTGTTTAAAAAAAAATGGCAACAAGCTTCAATATTTTTCCTTTAAATGACACTATTATCAAGGACTTATAAGAATTCAGTCTTCCAATTATCATTAATTACTCTGCTCTTCTTTAAGTATATCAGGCCTGGATTCAGCTAGGCTAGACCTGTATTTAAATTTTTAAAAAAAGTCTATATACATGCTGTTTGAGACTGTCTGGTTTTGGTCATCGTACATAGTGACCTCTCTGTTGTCTTGGTCTCCTATTCTATCAGGTAAACATTACAGCAGTGCTTCCTGGGGTCGAAGGGGAAACAGAACTGAGCTCGCTCAGGGACCCAGACTCCAAACCTCTCTGAGTTCCAAGTGACCACTCTGCATCCAGGCTGTTGTAATTATTAATGTTTTTCCACAAGGCACTGGTTGTCTTGCGTTGTACCCCATTGCAGCGCTGTGGGACCTACACTGTTGGCTTTGCGTGTGCTTCCCCCTTGGCCTCGAGTGACCTTCTTCAGTCTGTGTGTCTGTACACATCTGCTTTCTTCTGGAAAGCCACCCTCAGCCTTCCTATCACCTGCTCTGGGAAGTCTTCCTTCATGCTCCTCTAACCACCTGGACACTCTGATTCTCTCTCGCTGGGCTGTCTGAGCCTGCTTCCTCTGTTTGTTCCCAGGCTTCCGTCCTGAAGCTAGAGACTAAACCTTCCTCGTGTCTGTATCCCACTTGCCCAGTACCATGACTGCCTAATTCCTAATGTGTTTTGGTCAATGCCTAAGGGGCTGAAGTAATGAGTGGTTCAATGTTCCCATAAAGGAAACAGGGGCAAATCAGAAGTCATATTGAACCAAGAATTAGGATTTCAGATTGACGAAAATTTCTGGTCAGCATCAGGAAAGCCAGAGAATATGAGAAACAGTACACTCAATCCTATTTCATGTCATCTCTTTCCATCAGCAGCATTTATCAGGCCTGTTTTCTGCTAGCCCTGGCTCAAGATCCTTGGATTACATCAATGGGGAAAGAAGTGAAAGAAATCACTGGTGGCATGGCCTCGTGTTCTAGGTAGTCAGATATAAGCAAATGACTGTAACTAAAAAGCTAAATTGCAGCGTGACATGGAAAACGGTAAGTGTTATGGAAAAAAGAAAAGCTAGGCAAAGGAGTGCATTGTTAAAGCTGCAGGAAGAACAGTTTGCAAGGACTGACAATTGGTGAGTGCAGTCCCATGGGGAAGGTAAGATGTGAGAAATGGCCTTGAGTTCGAAGGAAGGAGGAAGGGAAGGCAGTTGCTGGCTAGAGCAATGGCAGGAAGTGGGAATGTGCCTGGCAGACTCAGAGAGGTTCTCAAAGCTGGAGCGGAGGAAGAACAGGGGAGAGGAGATGACATCAGAGACAACAGGGACCAGAGCATCCAGTCAACGTCTTGCAACTTTAAAGAAAAGAAAGTTCACGGAGGTTCAGAATGTTGTCTTGAAACACATTGCATTTGTTAGAAAAGCTGCTCTCAGTAGTAGGGATCCCAGAGAACTCAAAGAAAAACGCAGAGGATCCTGAAGGAAACAGGCTGTGAAAAGAGACGTTTAATGTGCTTTGCTCCTGTTGTCTCTTTATTAGACCTGCAGGAAACCTTTGTTCCCAGGGAACCCTGTCCCATTGGCTGCAGATATAATTCTCGTGCTTGAGGGCTAATGGCTTGAAAAACAGAGGGAGAAAGCCAAATATAAACTGAAGGACCGTACAGTCATACTTCAACTAACTTAGCCAGGCCAAGGAAAACGTCTGTAAGCCTGGAGATATTTCTGATGTTCATCACAGGCCTGTCAGCAGTGGGTAAATAATTTCTCTTTAAGTCTGGACTGTATCTACGTTATGGAGACAGGCAGTTCTAATAATAGCTTATGACGACTGACTTCGTTTCCTCTCCCTACAACGTTATGCTAAATCCCTACTATGCGTCAGACACAAGGGATCTGTATCAGTGACTAAAACAACCCACCCCCTCGCATTATGGAATCAAAGAATATCCAGAATAAGTGTCAGATGGTGGCAAAGGGAAAGGGAGAGAAGGAAAAGAGTTTAAGCTCCTGTTAGAATCGGAACCGGAGGTTAGGAAGATGCCACACACTAAGCTGAGCAGACGGAGATGATCTGGCAGACACTTGGAGGAGAGAATGCACATCTTTAGGATCTCTGGAGGGAAGTGTTCTAGGTAGAGTCAGCAGCTAGTGCGAAGGGTCTGAGGCAGGAGAGTGGATTAGCAGCCTCCTGGTCCTTGATCACTTTCCTATCCTTTTTCTTATGTCTTCATCCTCCAAGTATTGCTTTCTTCCTTCTACCAATGACTAGAGGGGAGAGTTTGTTTTGGTCAAAGGATGCTAATAAGTAGTGTCCTAAGAGCCAGACCTCAAGTCATTCTTAGGTTGATGCTCTGCTAATCATTGTCCTCACAGTGCCCCAATGAGGCCACAAATGCTGCGGGTTTCTCAGGATCCCGTAGGAACTCGGGGTTGCAAGTGAAATGTGTACATGGTAAAGTGTGCACCACAGGAAGCCTGCAGGGCAGGGCAGTCAGACTCATAGAACGTTCGTGGTGCTTCTGACAGAGTATCAGGGCTCATCTCTGGTTTCTAGAGATACCTTATTCAAGGCTCTTTCTGACTTCCAGTGTTTTGACCTAGGATACAACTCTCACCATGGAAACATGGAGTAAAAAAAAAAAAAAAAAATGCCCCTCCTTCTAGAGAGGTGGAGAAGTCTGACACTGCCCTCCCTCCCCCATGAGTATGGTCTCCAGCACTGACCCCAGCAGGGCAGGCTGAGCAGATCACAGTCTTCAGCAGCAGTGCTGTTCCCAGGCCCAGGGGGACTCAGCCGTAAGCAACACCACATGTTGGATATTAGTGGACAGTCCTGCTTCAGCTTTGCCTGGCTCAGCCCAATTCCCTTTTTATGGTGGTTTTTCCTGCATGGAGTAAAGGTTATGCCTGCACAGGCCTCCTGCAGCTTTATCAGTCTCAGTCCCTTGGCCCCTGTCATCAACTGCTCAAACAAGAACACACACACACACACACACACACACACATACACACACACACTTAGGTAATAGCACACAGGCACCCTCACAGCATCTCGCTGAGGCCAAGTGACTAACCTATGAATTATAAGAATAGTTCTTCCCTCATAATGCATATACACACATATATATACATATATACAGTATATTATATATACAAATCCACTCTTATGAATACATCTACTTGCATGTGAATATATACACATTTGTATATGTCCTCATATTCATAGCTAAGCAAGTTTTAGTTAATACTGCTTAATTTTAATTACCTAATGTTTATCATTTTTTTCATGACTGGCATGGCAAGGACCCGATTTGTGTAAAAGACTGTTTTAGGTTCCAAAAAAAGTCACACACACAAAAAGAGAATTCTTGGATGACTTGTATTTAACAAGGGAATAGTGTTATCAGAAATAGCAGAAACTCCCGGGATGGACATTGGCAGGCAGACTTCCTACCTCCTTTTTCCCTGGGACTGTGTGATTCCCTAGATGGATTTATAAGTCAGTTTTGCAACAGTGATTCCCAGAGTCCCCCCAATGAGAGTTTTTGTTTGCTCCTTTGTGTCTTTAAAGTTTGAGGATTTGTGGGGAGCAGGGCTGGACACAAGTTCTCCAACACCGTGATCAAAGTGTTATACTGATGTTCTTTGGCTTTGGTGTCTAACAGAGATGAGAGGACTTTCCTTAGTTTCTTCTTGTCTTTTCCTGTTTTTAATGACACACTGTGACCATGGCCCAAGTTAGACTAGAATATAAGGAACAGACAAAATTGTCTAAGGTTCAGTTGGATGCATGGGGTTGGCCAGGGTGATACCTGAATGTGCCAAGGTTTCAGGGCCATACTCCTACCCACCCCATCTTCCACTGTCTGCCTCAGATTATCTGTTTGGGTTCTTGTCTGGAGGTATCCAGTCTAGACTCTGAACACTACCACACTGCTGAGTGATAGGAAGTGAGGCCCACCTTCGCGGGGCATCTTGCTTTGGCAACAGATAACACTGTGACACTGAAGATGTTCACATTTTCCCAGGTTCCTTATCTGCCCATTACTAATGTAAGACATTATATACATGTTGGGGTTTCAGTGCTTCCTTGGTAAGCATTTAAGGAGGTGTTTGATTTTTCAGAGGAATCCAGAGCACTGTGATGATTCTGAATTTCTCCCCTAGCCCATTGTGCTATCTCTTGAAAATTTAGAATTCTTTGACACATGTGTCATGCCAGGGACTGTTCCTACCCAGCTAGGTGGTAAAGGGATGTTCTAGCAGAGATGTTTATTACCAACCTTTACCAAATCAACTACTTTGTTTTACCACCAAATCCTTGGCCATAGGTGTTGAGTAAAGACCATCCCTAAGTGACTACCCACAACTGATGTACTAGGCTGGAGGGGTAAAGAGAATTCTGGGCTCGTCTGCTTTCCACAAGGGCAATGCTTATGGGGGAAAGTCTATCAGCTTGCAAGGGAGGCACTTGTTCAATTCTTACACTTTATTCCAGCCAAGAGGAAAGGAAGGACTAAAAGATCAAGGATACAAATGAAAAACAAACATAGAAAGCTGCAAAGTTAAGAACACCAAGGGGAGGAAGCCACGAGGGAACAGGATTATATTTCAGTTTCTGTAAAAAAAAAAAAAAAAAGTACACCAAAAAAACCTTACAATCTGTCTTGTAAATTAATTCCACACTTAATTTTTGAAATTCTTTCTTAACTTTTGCAGACTCGGCCAATACCAGGGAGATGAAATGCTGGGGGAAGTGGCAGGGACTTCCAGGGTGAGTTCCTTTACTTTCACCATTTCCTTTCATATGCAGATTCAGCCTGGCCTTGTCCTTTGTCAGGGCTCTCAAAGATCTAAGCTTCCTTCCTCAGGCATCATCTTTTATTAATCAGCTATCCACAACACAGTCCAAGAGAATGGAACTGGCTTCAGACAGATGTTGATAAATGACTTAAGTTTCTATAAACTAAATCAAGGCCAGCCATGTTTTATTAATCAGTTAACCTTCGTATACACTCGGTCCTCTGTAGATTGTCTCGCACTTTATATGCCATCCTGTTTACACTGCTTATGCGGAGTCAACTCAAGACAGTCAGCCTTTATTTGGAAAGACAGGCAGCAGTGAGTGTACATGTTTTTACGGATACTTAATGGCTAGTGTAAATAGTCATTTACAGATGAGTATTTTAGCAAATTGTTAGGTGTTAAACAGAGTAGAGAAACATCATGGATTTATAAACTGTGTTTATTTTAGCTAAGGACCAAGATAAGAATATAAAAATGATCAAAAGCCTGCTTGCTGGTAGAAATACTGATGAATTCACCCTTCAGGATCCTTGTGCCTCAGCATAAGGAGCCAAGAATGTACTAAGCAAACATTGTTAGCAAAGGACCCTGGCTCTACCTTGCATTTCCTTGAAGGGCTTCTTACCTGGGGCTCCAAAATGGTCCATGCAAGTCACTCTCACAGTGGGGAAGCAGACTGAAGAGGTGGCTCCATGGCAAAGTGTTTGCTTGGCCCTAGAACAGGAGAACCTGAGCTCTATGCCCAGAACCCAGGTAATGCTGGGCAGGGAGGCATCTGTAAATGGAGCTAGAAATGCCATTTTACAAGCAGATACCTGGAGCTCGTTGGCCAGCCAGTTTAGCCAAATGGATGAGCTCTAGGTCCAGTGAGAAAGCCTCTCCAAAAAAAAAAAAAAAATACAGTGTGTGGGGGATTGGCCAATACACCTGATACCAACCTCCAGCCTCCAAATGATCACACACACACACACACACACACCTTTCTGATAGTTTTTATAGTGACTATATTAGTCCAAGACATATTGCAGCGATAAGGAAAATAATTAGATAAGAAACTGAAATTCGCGTAGTAGAAGAAGTTACATAAGTAACAAATACTCTCCAGGTGTAAGCCATCTTCCTAGACCAAGGAGTTATTGTGAGCCGATATTTCTTAATCTTTCATTAGCTTTTCCCTCTATTGACATCCCTCTTCCTCAAATTCTTTGTCACATTCTCCCCATGTTGGCTCAGCTATCATCTTCCCAGTCGTCTTTATGCGTCTGTACTCCCAGGAGACTGTCTTCAACTCATTTTCTCCCTGGCTGTCTCGTTGCTTCTGTGGGTTTGTAAATTATTCACACACCGATGACCTCCAAATGCCTGGTGTTCAGATTTCTCTCCTGAGCCCAGAGTTTTACATACCAGTGTGCTCTCTGCTTCATCACAAGAAACTCGAACCCAACAAACCCCAAATCGAACCTATCCCTTCCCTAAAGTTTCATCTTCCTCTTGTATCTAAATTTTACTACATTTGCTTTTTTAATTCACATGTGCATGTGTCCCTATCTGTAGGTACACACTTGGAATGCTACACATGTGCAGGTTGGGTGACAACCTATAGGAGTTGGTTCTCTCCTATGATCATGTGGGTTCTGGGGACTGAACTCATGTAGTTTGGTACAACAGAAAGCACTTTATCCACTGAACCATGTCACTGGCCCCTGTATTTTTGTTATTGATGACCTGTACTCTCCGTAATAACTCATGCCAAAGATGCAAGACCCTTCACACCACTACTTTCTTATTCTATGCATTGAATGATCAGCTTTCCTGCTGAAGGGACATCTCATATTGTTCCTTCCACATTCTCACCACTGTGCTGTGCAAATTCCACTTGTCTCTTGGAGTGACCACTGCAAGTTGGTCTCTCTACCCATGGAGCTCATTTCCAGCTCGTTTTCCTCCCTGTAGTCTGAGTGATTTTCTGTGCTTCTTATAAGCTTTATGTGAGAACCACTAGGCAGGTGCTTTAAAAACACATAAACATAACATACATTGAATTCTTCAGGAGTAAGATTAGGATATTATTTTTTGTTCTTGCTTTCTTTCTAAGTCCCAAGAGATTGTACCAAATGATCTGGAAGAACAATGGTTTTGAAGATGAAATTAGAAGTTCTGAATTTAGACCCACAAAACTCTACTGATTGGTCCAATTATTCTGCCGTCTACTGCACAGCTGTACAAAGAGGTCTAATGTCCTCCATTGCTTTTGCCAGCATTGTTTCTCATGCCTGCAATTTTTTTTTCTATGAAACTTCTGACTTGTCTGTTAGATACTTGATCATGGTGCCTTTATGGGTTACATTTTGTCTCCAATATTCATATATTGAAGACAAACCTCATTACCTTAGAATATGATATTTGGAGATAGACTCTTTAAAGGGATAATTAACACAAAATGAAGCTGTAAGGGTAGCCACTAATGCAATATGAGTGTTATCCTTACAAAGAGGGGAAATTAAGACACAGATATAAGCATGTACAGAAGAAAAACCACATGGGAAAGACTGTGAGAGAGCGCCATCTATAAACCAAGGAGAAAGGTCTCCAGAGGAGCCAAGCCTGCCAACACCTGGGTCTTGGACTTGGACCTCCTGAACTGTGAGGAAATAGACTTCTGTTAGGCCATCAGATCTGTGGAACATTGTCACAGCAGCCTCAGCAGATTACTATATCCACTTCTATGGAGTCAGTTTAGTCCTCTTGCTTTAGGGCTCAGGAAAGCACTGCGTATTCCAGCAAGAGCACAGGTAAAGGAAGCTGTTCACCTGATGAGGAAAGGAGGAGTCCCATGATTCCATGCAAAGGCCCGCTCTTCTCCCACTGGGCTTCATCTCTTAAAATTTCCTCCATCTCCTCATCATCTCACACTGAGATATATGAGTTTAGTGGGCATTCAACTACAGCAACCCACACATTAAATTCCAAAGCCTGCCCACAATATATACCAGATACTCATAGACTCAAGCATAATATCTAAAACTCTAGAGCTGTAAGGAAAGCAGGAGAAAAAAATATTTGTGAACTTGGGTTAGCACAACATACTAACAGCATTATCTACAGAAGATAAGAAAATGGTAAATTGTAATTTAATCAAAATTATAAAGTTATATTTTCAAAAGACATCATTGAGAGAGAACAGATAAACTACAGACTGAAAGAGACTATTTCCAATTATAATCTGAAACTAGACACATGCCTAGAATATGCTGGGCGTTCTCAAAGCTCAGTAATAAAACTAGCAACCCCTTTAAAAAGAAATGGGTAAAATTGTGAAACATACTTTCACCAACAAAGACAA
The DNA here is from genome assembly GCF_049852395.1 of Peromyscus maniculatus bairdii. Classification (NCBI taxonomy): domain Eukaryota; kingdom Metazoa; phylum Chordata; class Mammalia; order Rodentia; family Cricetidae; genus Peromyscus; species Peromyscus maniculatus. Next base: position 76,514,229 of record NC_134858.1, read on the forward strand.
ATTGATGACAAAATAATATGAAAGAAAAAAAGTTCAAGTCATAAGTCAGTGGGGAAGTGCAAACTAAAATCAAAGTGAAATACCAATACACACCCAATGATCATGGCTAAATTGGAAAGACTGGCTGTACTAGGTGCTAGTGAGGACGTGGAATACCTGTACTCCTCATCCATCGATGTGGGACATGTAAAGCTGCACAATAATTTGGAAAATAATTTGGCAGATTCCTAAAATGCTAAGTATATACCTGCCACAGGACATCTATTCTGCTCTAAGAATTTACTCAAGAAAAATGAGAGCAAACACATTTTCACTTCACAGTTCTGAGCACACATAATCTTAATAGCCTTCTTTGAATAGCCATGAAGAAGTGTGACCCTAACATCCATCAGTAGCTTAGTGAGGATAGTAAAAGAATCTGGGAAGCAAAATTTTATCACCCCCCCCAAAAAAAGGATAAACCTAGTGTGGATGTATTGCAGAAGAATTATGATAAAGCAAAGAATTTATATCAAAAAATTATGTACAATTTTATTCCATTTACTCAGAATTCTAGAAAGTGAACCAATCTAAGTGACAGAAATCCAGCCACAGCTTCCCTGAAAGAGCAGGGAGGTGGCAGAAGGGACAGACCATGGTGATAGCTTTTATACGTGCATGCAGCTATCAAAACTTGGTAACTTATACAGCTTCTTGTCTCTTAGTGATGTTATAATAAACCTCATAGAAACTTCTCTTGTGTTTCTAGACTGAATCACAAATTCAAAATTGCTATGGAATGTCTTTCTGTACGCTGTGAATATATGTGTTGCTCCTATTGGCTAATAAATAAGGCAGCTTTGGCCTATGGCAAGGCAGCTTAGAGGCAGGGGAGGGGATATCCAAGCAGAGATACAGAGAGAAGGGTGGAGTCGAGGAAAACACCAGCCCACTGTCCAAGGAGCAACATGTAATGGGACACAGGTAAAACCACGGAACATGTGGTGATACATAGATGAATAGAAATGGGTTGAGTTATGTGAGCTAGCTAGCAAGAAGCTTGAGCCATAGGCCATACGGTTTGTAATTAATATTAAGCCTCTGAGTGATTATTTTATAAGTGGCAATGGGATCGCTGGTGGGAGAGATTCATCTGGATTGTGAGGATGGGCGGGCGGGACTGGAGAAACTTCCCCCAACACAAAATGAACAAATAAAGCTCAAACTCCCCTGTCCACTGGTCTAACTTTTTACTGATTTTTCCTAGAGAAAGTCTTATTCAAGTGAATGAGGAGTCATATACAACAATGTTAATTGTACATTAGCAAAGATGTGAAAATATGTTAAATGGATCCCACAATCTGACTGCCAAAGGCTAGATTCCTAGTACTATGGCCTGTGTTTTGTCCTATCTTTATGAACCCCAGTTTCCTTATCTCTAAAATGAAAGTGATTGTAGTGTCTGTTTCATAAGAATAGCGTAAAGGGTGAGTAAGACACATATAGAGAGGGCACAGAAAAACCCTGTGGACGTAGAAAGGGCTCACTAATTGTTTACCATTACCTCTGACTTGACCTTCTCCTAAATAGACATTTAGTCTCATCCCATTTATCTGGAAAACAAACTTTCAGTAGCCTCTATTTTAGATATCTGCCCATGAATCCAAAAGATTTAAAAAAATATGTTTGAAGTATTTATTTGTTTATTATCTTTGTGTGTATGGGTGTTTTGCCTGCAAGGAGGCCTATGTACTCTGTAGCTGCAGTGCCTATGGAGACCAGAAGATGGCATCAAACCTCTTCAGACTAAAGTTACAAATGGTTTGGAGCCACCATATGGGTGCTGGACATTGAATTCTGGTCCTTAGGAAGAGTAGCCAATGATCTTAACTACAGAGGTGTCCTTTCAGCCTCCCAAAGATTTTTCTTTTAATTGTGAGAGACCTCTGGAATCTGAAACAGGAGCATTACTACCATGGAAGTGTGGTAACATCCATGGAGACTTAGCCTAAGACCTATCCACTAAAGAAGATTTAATGCAGAAACAAAAATGTTGCAGAGAAATAAGGTATCAAATATTCAAAACCAGAGCAATTACATGAAGAAGCTTATACACTATTTCCTCCTGTACCTATATGAAAAAGTATTTTTAAATACCTAGATTCTGGGATAGAAGGACAAAAGATCTTCTCGGTCACACTCACTTTCCACCTGAAGATCTAGAGCTCTGTTTGAGGGGCCTTGGCACATTGTTCTGCTATCTCAGAATGATGTCTTGGAATATTTGCTAAGCTGAAGATGTAAGTCATGCAACTTAAACAATACTCTACTAAAGAGAGGCTGAAATGAAAAAAAAAAAAATCCGTCTACTGCAAGGCTTGCACTAGTTTGAGAGCTGACTTCTATGGAGTGAATGGTTTGTTCCCTGGCTATATTCGGTTTCATGGTTCCACATATTATTTACTGATGAATCCAGGAAGGCATCGAATTTAGAAGTGCTCCTGAGTGGTTATTATTTCAGGTTTATGAACCCAAGGTTTAAATATGATTTTCCTTTGGGTAGTCTCCTAGTTTGCTTCTCGGTTGCTGTGGCAAAACACTGACCAAAAGCACCTTTGGGGAAGAAAGGGTTTATTTGGCTTACAAGGTTACAGGCCATCATGGAGGGAAGCCAAAGCAGAAGGCTAGAGGCAGGAGCTGAGGCAGAGGCCATGGAGGTACGATGCTTACTGGCATGCTTTTCATTGCTTGTTCAGCCTGCTTTCTTATGTAACCCAGAAAGGCCTGCTCAGGGGCTGACACCACCTACAGTAAATGGGGCCCTCCCACACCAATCATTAATCAATGAAATGCTCCTCATATGTGCCCACAGGCCAATCTGATGGAGGCGATGCCTCAACAAAGCTTCCCTCATCCCAGTGACTCTAGTGTGTATTGACTTGACAAAAACTAACCAGTAGACATCAATCCGGCTTGGGTAGTTCTCTCTACTGGAAAGTGTTGCCTCTATGTGGCCTTCATTTTTCTCCCTGGCCATTACCCTACTTCTCCTGTTCTGATCAGGCTCCATCATTTGCCCTCGAGGACATCGCTTTTCACACATGTGATTGCACATGACACACAGTTGGGCTTCTCACATGTGTTGCTTCAGTACTTTTTTTGGCCTTATTCTCTGCTAGAATAAATCTCCTGTAACAAGATACATTGTCCAGGTGTATATAACAGTATTATTTTTGCTGTAAAGAGAGGGCATGCCTTTGTGTTGTCATTGTTAAAGGTAATAGGTAATCCTACTTCACAAATAAATTCACCAATGTCCTTTCCCAGTATGTATTAAACTCTGGTTAACATTTATCACTCTAATTACTATGTTTCCTCCAACTTTTTTTAAAGGTACCAACTATTACTATTAGGTTTTATTCTTCAGAACACATTGAACCTTAACAAAATCAGAAATGAAAAGGGGACATAACAACAGACACTGAGGAAATCCAGAGAATCATTAGGTCATACTTCAAAAACCTGTACTTCACAAAATTGGAAAATCTAAAAGAAATGGACAATTTTCTGGATAAGTACCACATACCAAAATTAAATCAAGACCAGATGAACTATTTAAATAGACTTATAACCCCTAAGGAAATAGAAGCAGTCATTAAAGTTTCCTCCCTGCCCCCCACAAAAGCCCAGAGCCAGATGGTTTCAGCACAGAATTCCACTAGAATTTCAAGAAAGAGTTAATACCAATACTCCTCAAATTGTTCCACACAATAGAAATAGAACATTGCCAAACTCTTTTTATAAGGCTAAAGTTACCCTGATACCCAAACCATAGATGCAACAAAGAAAGAGAATTATAGACCAATCTCCTTCATGAACATTGATGTAAAAATACTCAACAAAATACTAGCAAACCAAATCTAAGAACATATAAAAAAATCATCCACTATGATCAAGTAGGGGTGGTTGAACATGCAGTAATCTGTCAATGTAATCCACCACATAAACAAACTGAAAGAAAAAAAAACATATGATCATCTCATTAGATGCTGGAAAAGCCTTTGACAAAATCCAACACCCCTTCATGATAATGGCTTAGAGAGATCAGGGATACAAGGAACATACCTAAGCATAATAAAGGCAAAACACAGCAAGCTATAGCCAACATCGAATTAAATGGAGAGAAACTAAAAGTGATTTTAGTAAAAAGACAAGTCTGTCTACTCTCTCCATATCTATTCAATATAGTACTCGAAGTTCTAGCTAGAGCAATAAGACAACGAAAGGAGATCAAGGGGATACAAATTGGAAAGGAAGAAGTCAAATTTCTGCTATTTGCAGATGATGAGTTAGTATACATAAGTGGCCCCAAAAGTTCTACCTGGAAACTCCTACAGCTGATAAACTCCTTCAGTAATGTGGCAGGATACAAGATTAACTAAAAAAAAAATTAGTAGCCCTATTATATACAAATGATAAATGGGCTAAGAAAGAAATCAGAGAAACAACACCTCTTACAATAGCCACAAATAATATAAAATATCTTGGGATAACTCTAATCAAACAAATGAAAGACCTGTATGACAAGAACTTTAAGTCTTTAAAAAAAGAAATTGAAGAAGATATCAAAAAATAGAAAGATCTCTCACAGAGGTAGGATTAACACAGCAAAAATGGCAATCTTATCAAAAGCATCTACAGATTAATTGCAATCCCCATCAAAATCTTAATATAATTCTTCATAGACCTCAAAAGAGCAATACTCAACTTCATATGGAAAAACAAAAAACCCAGGATAGTTAAAAGCAATCTTGTACAATAAAGGAACTTCTGGGGGCATTATCATCCCTGTCTTCAAGCTCTACTATAGAACTATAGTAATAAAAACACCTTGGTATTGGCATAGAAACAGACACATGGATCAATGGAATCGAAAAAGACCCTGATATAAACCCACACACCTATGAATACTTGATTTTTGACAAAAAAGTCAAAACTGTACAATGGAAAAAAGAAAGCATCTTTAACAAATGGTGCTGGCATAACTGGAAGTCAATATGTAGAAGAATGCATATATATATATATATATATATATATATATATATATATATATATATATATCACCCTGCATAAAACTTAAGTCCAAGTGGATCAAAGACCTCAACATAAATCCAATTACACTGAACTTGATAGAAGAGAAAGTAGGAAGCAGTCTTGAATTCATTGGCACAGGAGATCACTTCCTGAATATAACATCAGTAGCACAGACACTGAGACTGACAATTAATAAATGGGACCTCCTGAAACTGAAAAACATCTCTAAGGCAAAGGACATGGTAAATAAGACAAAACAACAGCCTATAGAATGGGAAAAGATCTTTACCAAACCCACATCTGACAGAGAACTGATCTCCAAAATACATAAAGAACTCAATGATATTGGTGAAATTATAAAGGCCACTCCACATAGTTAAAAGGGAGATTTATTTAGTGAGGTAATTTACAAATGAAGGGATAGGTAGGTTGCAGGGTCTGGGAAAGATGTAGCACAGTCCGGCGGTGTTTTCTGGAGAACTCTGTTCAGTCTACCTCCAGCGTCCAGGGTCCAGGAACAAAGAAAGACAGCACATCCGGATCTCCGGTCTTCAGGGTCCTCTCTTGGCCTCGCCTTGTAGGTGTGACAGTTACAGAAGCCTCAGTGGGGGTTGGAACTTCCAGATTAAGGTTGGAATGGCTACCCACTACACAAGAAACTAGACATCAAAATACCAAATAATCCAATTTAAAAATGGGATACAGATCTAATCAGAGGATTCTCAACAGAAGAATATCAAATGGCTGAAAGACATTTAAGAAATTGGTCAACATCCTTAGGCATCAGAAAAATGCAAATCAAAATGACTCTGAGATACCATCGTACACCTGTCAGAATGGCTAAGATAAAAAACACTGATGACAGTTTACATGGGAGAGGATGTGGAGAAAGGGGAACACTCCTCTATTGCTGTTGGGAGTGCAACTTGAACAGCCACTTTGGAAATCAGTATGGTGGTTTCTCAGAAAATTGGGAATCAATATACCTCAAGACACAACAATACCACTCTTGGGTGTATACCCAAAGGATGCTCAATCAAGCCACAAGGACACTTGCTCAGTGATGTTCATAGCAGCATTATTCATATAGCCAGAACCTGGAAGCAACCTAGATGTCCTCAACTGAAGAATGGATAAAGAAAGTGTGGTACATTTACACAATGGCGTATTACTCAGTGGTTAAAAAAAAAGAAAGACAATGAAATTTGCAGGCAAATGGAGGGAACTAGAAAAAAACTTCCTGAGTGAGGTAACCCAGACCCAGAAAGACAAACATGGCATGTATTCACTCATAAGTGAACATTAGATGTCAAGCAAAGGATAACCAAGCTACAGTCCACAACCCCAGAGAAATTAGGTAACAAGGAGGACCCTAAGAGGGACTGGGAAATAGAGGTGATCTCAGGGTGAACTGGGGGTAGGGAGGGGGTAAAGGAGAGAGGATGGGGTTGAGAACATGAGAGATTGGGATGGTTGAATTGGGAGAGGGATGGGGAGGGAGAGCAATGAAAGAGGTATCTTGATAGAGGGGTCCATCATGGAGTTAGGGAGAAACTTGGTGCCAGGGAAACTCCCAGAAATACACAAGGATGACCCCAGCTAAGACTCGTAGCAATAGTGGAGAGGGCGTTTGAACTGGCCTTCTCCTGTAATCAGATTGGTGACAACCCCAATTGTCATCATAGAACCTTCATCCAGTAACTGATGGACGCAGACGCAGAGGTCCACAGGCAAGCATTGGACCAAGCTCCAGGCGTCCAGTTGAACAGAGGGAGGAGGGATTATATGAGTGGGGGGGGGAGGGGGGTCAAAATCATGATGGGGAAACCAGCCAACAGAAACACCTGACCTGAGCTCAGCGAGCTCATGGACTCTAGACTGACAGCTAGGGAACCTGCATGGGACCGATGACCTAAGTCCTCTCCATGTGGTGACAGTTGTGTAACTTGGTCTGTTTGTGGGGCCTCTAGCAGTGGGACCAGGATCTGACCCTGGCACATGAGCTGGCTTCTTGGAACCTATCCTTATGTGAGATGCCTCACTCAGCCTTGATGCCACGGGGAGGAGCTTAGTCCTGCCTCAGCTTGTTATGCCATGCTTTGTTGACTCCCATGGGAGGCTTTACCTTTTCTGAGGAGTGTGTTGGGGGTGGGGGTGGGGGTAGGAAGAAGGTGGGGAGAGGGAACAAGAGGAGAGGAGGGAGGAGAAATTGTGGCTGGTATGTAAAATAAATAAAAAGATTTATAATAAAAAAGAACACATTGAACCAAATAAATGAATCAATGTACTTATCAGTATTTCCTATTTGTTATGGTTAATATCTTCTTAAATTATTAATTCTCTTGTCTGTAAATTGGAAACAATTCCTACCTTACAGGGTTACTGTGCTTGTGATGAAAGAGAAAAATGCATGAAAATGTTAACACAATGCTACACACAAAGCAGATGCTTAATAAATGATTAAACTCCCCCCCCCCATTTCCATTTTCTGCATTAAGTGTTCTCTGTGTTATTTAGGCTGGTCATTGCTCCCTACGGTTTACTGCTGATTGGTGCTGAGGCTTTCCAATTACTGTCTTTCCCATCAGGCTATTATTTTCTTTTGTTTATAGGCATTTAGCCTTATTTTCCAACTAAGTGCGGCTCTTCTGATCTGCAAAGACTTAAATTCATTTTGTCAGCAATACCTCAGGAGACCATATCATGTCCTTTTACTAAAATTCCAACACAACATCTGTTGAATCTTCCAGTTCAAGCCAGAATGAAGCTATTTCTTTTTAGTATTTGGATTTTTGTTGTTGTTGTTGTTGTTTTTAAATATACCCTGCTACATATATCACCAATAATCTAGATATCTGATTAAGTGTTCATTTATCAACATATATTCCTTTTTTTTTCTAGAACTCTATAGAAGATAAGTCCATTTAAAATTATCAGGGCAACTGGGCTGGTGAGATGGCTCGGGGTTAAGAGGCTCACCATCCTTGCAGAAGACCTGGGTTCACTTCCCAACATCTGAATAGCAGCTCACAGTTGTCTGTAAGTACAGTTCCAGGGATCCAGTGTCCCCTTCTGACTTCCTTGGGCTCCTGCATGCATGTGGTATACAATAGACTCAGGTACACACACACACACACATAAACGTACACACAAACAAATGAGTATACTTTAAAAGTAATATAACAAGTTTTATAATTTTGATAAGTAGTATCAATTCATTGAAATAACTTTGGAAAAAATCAAGAAAAGCAATAAAGAAAAATAACAGTTGCAATCGCATTGCAGCTCAGGTAGACTTTCCTTGTGTTTTACTCATAAATATCCAAAACTTCATAGGCATCTAGTTGTATGCGTATTCTACACTCATAAAATAATATACATATAATGCATTTAGTGATTACATCTAGTTCATAAAATAATATACATATAGTTCCTTTTAGAATGTATTTTTCCCCAATTTTCCACAATTAAAATTTTCCACATAAGGCAGCAAACATTTTACCTTCTAAGCATAGCATAGCATAAATTTAGCTCTTAATGCAACAACCAGCATAGGCACATATTGTAGGTTGGACAACTTCAAAAGACTCAGAACATCATTATATATTTTAAACTGAAATACAATTGTGGGACTGTTTTTTTAATTTTTGAAAAACTCTGCTTTTCATTAGAAACTGTCTTTGAAAGTCTTCATTATGTCCTAATGATTCTCAATCTCTATTGGCTTTTTCTTGCTCTGCATCCCTGAATGGTAATAAATAATAGAAGATTTAGAATTGGATGACATAAGAAACAATTTTGTTTTCACTATCTTTCCATGAACTAAGTTACACTAATTTTCTGTCCTTATAATACCAAAGAACCTCTTAATCTTCAGCAACAGCTCATCCATATTTGATTTGGCTTTAATCTTCAACTGACTCCCCCTACCCTCATCCCCCAAAGCTTTTGTTAATGAGTCTTTATTATGCTGAATGTGATTATTCATCCTTGATAGAGGTTTTCCTCATATTTTCAGCAAATTCCAGTAAGGTTGACTGAATGCAGATGCTGTTCACTAAATTATGAGTTAGATGACTAATGTGTACATCTGAAGCATTCTTAGGGGGTGTATTTTAGCTTTGGGGGAGGTTAGGAAGCTTGCACAAAGATGGTTGGTTCTAATCTTCTAGGAGTTTCTGCCATATTGCAAGATTTAGCATGTCTGCTTTGTAAGAGAAAAGGTGAGTCCACTTTCCCAATCAGGGGTTCTGAGGGGTATAGCCATTGAGATGTACCTTTGCTTTATCTGCCCCATTCACTGCACCAGAGTTTCTCACCATAGGTCATGTCTGCACCCCTTCATATCCTCATTCCAACTGTGAGGCTCTTATGGGCTTTAAAATTCATGACATCAGGCAGTAACTTTTGTTCTTTTCTATGTATCCCTATGCCTAACCCAATGCTTATTTTCCAATACTTGGACCAAAGTGAATAACCACATAGAGTAACACTCACCTCCCTTTCCTCCAATCCCAAGAAACCATTTCAAATAAGTCTATCTCATTTCACAATGATCAGCAATCCAGGGTGGTGATCAAGGTTCTGGATTTGAAAGTCAGTTTGGTTTAGAGGAAGTTCCTCTTTCAACACTGATCTGCTTTGTGAAATTGACTCACATAACTAAATATTGTCTTCCGATTTTTATCTACAAAATGGAAATGATCCTGGTACCTTCAACACAAGATCATAATTGTGCATTTTCAGTACAGTGTAGTATACACTCAATAAACATTAATAGTAACTGCTTGTACAGGCACTCTATAGTGCAGTGTTTGGAACACTCTTCTGCCTTGGACTATATCCAACATAAATTTAGATAGGTGCAACATGGTGAAAAGAAGAACACAGGATCTCAAGAGTATTTCTAGGCATATAAATTTTAATTTAAAAGGAAATGTTGAAGGAGTTCTTTTTTTCTGAATAAGAAAACCAAGAGAAATCACACTCGATAAAACTTAACACAGTCAGTTCTCATTGTATTCATTTCTGCCTGGGTCTTGATATTTCTTTCATTGTATCTCAAGTTTAATTTCTACTTCCACAAAGTTGAGTAGAAACTCCCTGATGCCAAATCTTCATCGAGTTCTTGGTTAATACATTTAAAACTGAACGGCTTGTAGGTCCTCTCATAACTGCAGTATATTGTTATGTTGGTCCTGTTTAATTTGAAAAGAAAACCTGCTCAAAGGTAAAATATAACATTATGATATCCTCACCATTATTGTTCAACTTTCAATGAGTCTGACAGACACAAGGTTCCACTAGAAAAGCCCAAGATCCTCACATCAAAATCAAAGCTTTCCTGTCACTTTGGTTATACTTTCCACTTCCTTTGTCTGGAAGCACCACTACAGTCAGCTTCCAAAATCTTCACATGTTGGATATAGGGGTGCACTCATGTAATCTTAGCACTGGAAGGAAGGGGAAGGAGGCTCAGAAGATTAAAGTTATCCTTAGTTACATAGCAAGTTTGAGGTCAGCTTATGCTTCATGAGCCCCTGTAAAAAGTAAACACATAAATAAGTCATGCATTGAACATTCCATTGCTTGTTAAATATTGAAACAGCTGCCAGTGAATTCTGTGTCCATTGCTCCAGAGTAAGTTCTGAAGTTCCAGAGCCACATTCAGATAATCTTCATAGAGTCTTATTACAAGGCAGGGACTAGTGCAGAGACTTCTGGAGGCTTCTCCAATCTTCCATAAGGCAAGAGCCTGAAGACATCTCTAGAGGTGAAGAATCCAGAGCCAAAAAAGAAAAAAAATGGCCTGCAAATATCAAGTATATTCTATAGCTTTAGCAAAAAAAATTTTTTTTACTGGTAAGTCTGTGATAGTTTGAATGATAATGGCCCCCTTGGGCTTATATATTTGAATATTTGGCCCCATTTGGTAGAACTATTTGATATGACCTTATTGGAAGGGATGTGTCACTAGGAGTAGGCTTTGATGTTTCAAAACAACTCTGTCATTCCCAGTGTGTTCTCTCCTTCCCATTTGTGGATCAAGATGTGAGTTCTCAGTTGTTCCTGATACCATGCCTTTGCTCTGTCATGGTAGGTTCTAACCCTCTGAAACTGTAAGCCCAATTAAGCATTTTATTTTATGAGATGCCTTGGTCATGGTGTTTTGTCATAGCAATAGAAAAGTTAACTAAGACAGAAGTTGGTACCAGAGAGTGAGCTATTGTTATGACAGGTACTACCACATTGTTTTTGGAGGAATGTAGAAGATTTGGGGACTTTGAATTAGGAAAGTGGTTTAACATTATAAGGAGAGTTTCATGGATCATCCTAATAAGAGCTTGGAAGACAGTATTTCTGCAAGCAATGTGGACTATGGAGGTCCAGACTAAGAAATTTTAGAAGGAAATAATTATTAGCAACAGGGTTACAGGTCATTTTTTGTGATATTTTGGAAAAGAATATTCTCATTCTAATAATTTGCCTGAGGCTAAACTGAAAAGTAATAGACTAATTTCTTTGGTGGAGGAGATTTTTAGAGAGTCTGATATTGACTCTGTCATATGGTCCTTAGTAATCACTCTTATGCAGGACTAAATTGATAAGGTACAAGTGGGGCAAGAAGAAATAAAAAATGTACAATTTGTTTTGAAAAAGAGTACCAAAAAATTTAATGTTGGCACCAAATCTTGTACTGAGAGAGTAAGGAGATCCAGGCAAGCTCTGACCTGCATTGGGATTATAGGAGACATTCCGGTAGGGCAAGACCTCACCTCACCCAGCTAATCTTGGAACTTGTGAAAGGAAAAGGCCTAAGGTATTGTCTGCTGCTAAAAGAACAACAAATCAGAGCTGTTGCAAATGTATAGAAGTAGGGAAGTGTTCATCCCAAGTTGGCAACCAAAGTTAGCAGTGTTGTGCATATAGGTGGCTTTAGAGTAGTGAAGGAGACACAGGTAACGGGGTTGTGGAATCTTCTTCCATGGTTAAGGAGAACTGCTGAGTCCAAATATGTGGCAGGGGAGTCCTTGCAAGAAGGTCTTGAGAGGCCATTGCATAAATTTGTGAAGCAACTGAATTTCACGGGAGACCCCAAGTTGTCAGAGATACCAGAGCCATGAAATATCTACCAAGGAGATCTGCAGGCAAGAAGTGGAACAAGTCCAAGAGAGAGAAGTATGCTTTAGGTAGCAAAGTTGGAAGGGTAGAGTCATTGAAGCAAATATGGAACATAGAGCTACAAGATTTGAAGTTTGCTCTTCTGGGTTTTGATCTGGCTTTGGTCCAGTATTTCTTCATTATACTCTCCTCTTTTCCAACATATTTTATGTTGGAAGCATGTATTTTGCTTTTGAATTTTACAGGGGTTGTAATTAAGAGATTGCCTTGAATCTTGGAAGAGACTTTGGACTTTTAAACCATATTTTGAGTGAAAGACTATAAAGACTTTTGTAGATGTAACCAATCGTATTATTAAAATAAGAAACACAGAGCCAATGTAAAAGAGAAAGCCGAGAGGTCAGAGCTCAGAGATAAAATCTTACCTCCTGCAGTGCTCCTAGCTTCCCTGAGAGAGGGAGGTACTTCCTGTGTCCCTGTTTAAATAATCTTTCTGTTCTGCCTTCTCATTGGTTGTAAACCCAACCACATGACTGCCTCATCACTGCCTGTAAGTACCGCCCTCCAGGTCTTAAAGGCGTATGTCTCCAATACTGGCTGTATCCCTGAACACACAGAAATCTACCTAGCTCTTCTAACCACCATGCTCTTGCTATGGCTCTAATAGCTCTGACCCCAGGGCAACTTTATTTATTAACATAAAATTAAAATAACATTTCAGTACAAATAAAATATCACCACATTTCCCCTTTTCTATTTTAATAAAAAGAAAAAAGGCAAAAGGTTATAACTAACAAAAGAAAAACTATATACAAAAGTATAATAACTATATACAATATATACAAGTAACAAATACCTAAACGATGTCTAGTCCATTTGTATTTGACAAATCAGAGAAAATAATTCCCTTATCTATCCTATTTTAGTAAGTTCAAAATGTATCTAATTCACTTTCTATCCTAATTAATCTTCAACTATAACTAACTAATCTTCAACTCCCTCAGAGACCCAAGAAGGAAATAATATTAGCTAACAAAAATAAAACCAGGAAGTGCACAAAAGCAACTTCCAAAAATTTTGTGAGTTGACAGAAACAGCCAGCTGCCTGGACAGTCACCTGAGGTTTCTCCACAGTGTTGGGGCATCATCTTCAGCCTATAGGCTTATGGTATCTGACAGACTCATTTGTGAAGTAGGTTGTACACAAGGTCAACAGTTCAACCTCACATTGGGTGAGAGCAGTCCATATACCAGAAACACCTGAATTCCACTAGTGTCATGTCATGATTCAGGATTTTAAATTCTGGAAATTGTTGATGGTTTTTGAATTCAGCTGTCCATTCTTCTTGGCTGTGTATATATGGCTTCATCTCAGCATCCCCTTCTTCTCCACATCCCTCTATTAAATGCCAGTCTACTATTGAGAGGCGTGAGCTTTAGTTGCTGTTCCATTGCACAACAGAAGCCATCGGCCCACTGCCTGTTCAGCTGCCTTCGAAGAAAAGGGTACTGTGCCTTTTCCAGATTGTGAAGGCGACTTCAGGGATGGTGCCATATTATCCTGGCCTCAGAAGATGCCTTCTGATAAAGCCATAACCACACTTGTTTTGGCAGGAATCAGTAGTCCTTTATTTCGTGTTCTGTCTGTCCATTTTGTCCTGTTGATTTGAGGATACTTTGTTGTCCAGTGGCTAACTTTTGCCACAATGAAAATTAACTCCATATGCAGTTTCTTCAATGCCCATATTTTCTCTGAAGTAGATTGGTACTGCCAGGAGCTGACATGTCTCAAAAAAGAAAAATTTCTAAGTTATTAAAACATTTTAAATGCCATATTCTGTAGATCTCTGAAGGGTTTGAAGATGACCTGTTTAAAATACATCTGCTCAATTTTTAAAACATATCTAATATGACTACAATTTCTATTGTAATGTCTAACTACTAACTTTCATTTCTTTATATCCTAATAGTTGGTAATAATGTAAAGTATTTAAAACTAGTAATTGTCTTTTTCTTATCTTTTCTTTCTTTCTTTCTTTCTTTTTTTTTTATCAAGAACCTTAAATATAATCTCCTTTGCTTAGCCTTTTTCCTAACCCTTGACAACTTGTAACCAACCCCCCTAAACAATGAAAATTATCCCAGACCCAAAACCCATTAAAAGAACCAAAAAAACCACCCGCCCCACACCACTTCTTTGGCAATGTGGGTGTCATATTCTTAAAATTGCTTCCTGTGCCGGGCGTTGGTGGCGCACGCCTTTAATCCCAGCACTCGGGAGGCGGAGGCAGGCGGATCTCTATGAGTTCGAGGCCAGCCTGGGCTACCAAGTGAGCTCCAGGAAAGGCGCAAAGCTACACAGAGAAACCCTGTCTTGAAAAACAAAAACAAAAAAAACAAAAAAAAAATTGCTTCCTGCTGGGTATGGGTGAAGTTATCTTTATCCTGAAAGAAAAATTTAGGTTAATTGTCAAATTCTAGGAAAGGTAACTATATCCTTCATTATTATCCAGTCTGTGTATAAAGCCAAAGTTCAGGGTTTATCTCAAGTCCTTATTCAAGTAGTCTTTGAGACTGGATCATCTCAGCTAGTCATCTCAAAATTGCTCTGAGCACCTTGTAGTTCAAAGCTGATCTGTAGATGATGTTTGTCAGTTCAGTGATATTATTATTGTCCACGTGGAATTGTTGTTGTTGTTGTGGGGCCCCATTTTCTTCCTGGAGACTTCAGTTGATGTTAGGCCTGGCCATGATTTCCTGTAGAAAACTGATAAGAGACTCGAACACAAAGACATATATATGCAGCTAATTGAAGCCTTTTTTCTAGAATTAGTTAGTACTCTATATGACCATTCCTATCTTAACAAAGTTTAAAATGTATATGTATCTATTAATCTTGTAAATTTTGATATAAAATTTATACTTTAAGAAAAGTTTAAAGAATCAGAATAGAATCAAAGAGTTGAGATTAGTAATAGAATAGTCCCTTAATTAATTTGGCTTTTGTCCTGTCCCATAGCAGAAAATGGCTCTTTCTGGCATGATACAGGGAGTTTGCATTTTCCTTTTAACAACATGCTTGAGTTTAAAGAAGGAGAGAGCCATTCTCCAACTCCAAAGTCAGCTTTAAATTTTAATTGAACTGGGACTATTAGAAAACCAATAGTGTTAAATCTTCAGAGAAAAGCAGAAACAAACATTTAAGAAGACATAAAATTTTTTAGATAATATATACCCATATGCCATATACTCCCATATACTCTGTTTCCTGGGATAGATGATTTGTCCCTTTTCTTCAGTTGTCTCATTTGTCTTGTGTCCTTCAGATTCCTTAACCTTCATTCTCCTAAAAGACAAAAACAAAAACCTTCCCCCAAGACTAATTTTGGGGATGTTCCTTTTTGGCAAGTTATTATCTGATTAAATGAAAAGACATGTGTTACAGGTACAAGTTAGTTTAAATTGGATGTTCATGCTGGTTGATGAACTATCACCTCCTCTAATTAAGAGGTTTTTCTTGTTCAAATCGAACCTTTATCATTTTTGATGGTATCCACAGCTTATCTTCTCCTGTAGAAACAAAAGCAAAACCTCGTCCCCTACGTAATACATACCCTGGTTTCCATTCTGAGGTCAGCACATCCTTAAAGTATATAGGCTGATTTAATTCTGTAGTTTTTTCTATTACCCAATGTCTCTCTGCAGCTGTTGTTCCTTTCTCATTGGCATTCAGAAAATTCAAAGTTAATAGAGCATTATGCAGTCTATTTCTGGGGGTTTTTGTTACTCCTTTCTGTTTATTTAGCATATCCTTTAGAGTTCTGTTTGATCTTTCTATAACTGCTTGACCTGTAGGATTATGTGGTATACCTGTAATATGCTTTATATTGTAATAAGCAAAAAACTGTTTCATTTTAACAGAGACATATGATGGAGCATTGTCAGTTTTGATTTGTGCAGGTATACCCATGATGGCCATAACTTCTAGCAAATGAGTGATTACAGAATCAGCTTTTTCAGAACTCAAAGCAGTTGCCCATTGAAATCCTGAATAAGTATCAATGGTGTGGTGTACATATTTCAATTTTCCAAATTCTGCAAAGTGAAACACGTCCATCTGCCAGATTTCATTCCTCTGAGTACCCTTTGGGTTACATCCTGCTGGCAATGGCGTTTGATTATAGAAGGAACAAGTAGGACATTTCTTTACTATTTCTTTGGCTTGTTGCCAGGTTATGGAAAAATCCTTTTTTAAACCTTTACTATTGACGTGATGTTTTTTATGAAAGTCTGAGGCCTCCAGCACATTTCCTATCAATAATTTATCAATCTCATCATTGCCTTGTGCTAGAGGGCCTGGCAGACCAGTATGAGATCGGATGTGAGTTATATATAAAGGATGACTCCTTTTCCTGATTGTATCTTGTAATTGAATAAATAGTGAAGTTAATTCTGAAGCATCAGGGATAAATTCTGCAGTCTCAATATGTAACACCACTCTTTCAGCATACTGAGAGTCAGTTACTATGTTGAGAGGTTCTGAAAAATCCATTAATACCAACAGAATAGCATACAATTCTGATTTTTGCACTGAATTATAAGGACTTTGTACCACTTTACTTAAATTTTCTGATTTGTAACCTGCCTTTCCTTGTTTGTTGGCATCTGTATAAAATGTACGAACTCCAGATATGGGTTTTTGCCGTACAATTCGAGGCAAGATCCAATCAGCTCTCTTTATAAAATCAATTCTGTTGCTTTTGGGATATTTGCTGTTAATTTCTCCCAAAAAATTACTGCAAGTTCTTTGCCAAGGTTCACTTTCTGTCCATAATTTTTCAATGTCCTCCTTAGTTAAAGGTACGACAATTTCTGCTGGGTCTATGCCTGCTAATTGACGAAGTCTCAGTTTTCCTTTGTAAATCAAGTCAGAGATTTTTTCCCCATAAGTTTTTAATTTTTTATTTGGTTTATTTGGTAAAAATATCCATTCCAATATAATATCTTCCCTCTGCATTAATATTCCAGTAGGGGAATGCCTAGAAGGTAAAATAACCAAAATGCAATCCAGCTTTGGATCAATACGATCCACGTGCCCTTCATGTACTTTCTTTTCTACCAAGGCCAATTCTTTCTCAGCTTCAGGTGATAATTCTCTTGGACTATTTAAGTCCTTGTCACCTTCTAAGGTTTTGAACAAATTAGTCAGTTCATCATTTTTTACCCCAATGATAGTTCGTAGATGAGAAATATCTCCAAATAATCTTTGAAAGTCATTAAGAGTCTGTAGTCTATCTCTCCGAATCTGCACCTTTTGGGGTCTAATTTTTTGTAGCTCTATTTTATATCCTAAATAATTAATAGAATCTCCTCTTTGTATCTTTTCAGGAGCAATTTGTAATCCCCAGCAAGGCAAAATTTTCTTTACTTCTTCAAACATTCTTTCTAAAGTATCTGCATTTGAGTCAGCTAGTAAAATATCATCCATATAATGATAAATTATAGATTTAGGAAATTTTTTACGTATCACTTCCAATGGCTGTTGTACAAAATATTGACACAGAGTTGGGCTATTTAACATTCCCTGTGGGAGGACCCTCCATTGAAATCTTTTAACCGGTTGAGAATTATTATAAGTAGGCACTGTGAAAGCAAATCTTTCTTTGTCCTTTTCTTGTAAGGGTATTGAAAAGAAACAGTCTTTTAAATCGATAACTATGAGAGGCCATCCTTTTGGTAACAGAGTAGGCAAAGGAATTCCAGATTGTAGAGAGCCCATCGGCTGAATTACTTTGTTAATTGCTCTAAGGTCTGTTACCATTCTCCATTTACCAGATTTCTTTTTAATAACAAATACAGGAGAATTCCAAGGGCTGGTTGACTGTTCAATATGCTGAGCATTTAGCTGTTCTTCTACCAGCTCTTCTAAAGCCTGGAGTTTCTCTGTTGTTAAAGGCCATTGCTGAACCCATACAGGCTTGTCTGTTAACCATTTTAAAGGTAGAGCTGTTGGTATTTTTGGAGGATTATCAGTTGTTGTGCCCTGTTCCTGTATAATATGGATGGCTGGTGACCACTCAAAATAATGCCTTCTAACATTTCTCTCAGAAACATGTGCTAGTTTATGATTTGTTTCTGAGATTGGAGGGATTTTAATCTGAGTATTCTATTGTTGCAACAAGTCTCGACCCCACAGGTTCATAGCTATGTTAGCGACATATGGTTTTAATTTTCCTCTCTGTCCTTCTGGACCTATACATTCCAGCCATCTTGCACTCTGTTTCACTCCAGATAATGTCCCAATTCCTAACAGTTGAACGTTTACCTCTTGAAGAGGCCAAGCTGGATGCCAAAATTCTGGTGCAATTATGGTAACGTCCGCACCTGTGTCTACCAGACCAGACAACAAAACACCATTTATTTTTATCGTTAATTTTGGTCTCTGTTCATTAATAGAAGTTTGCCAAAAAAATTTTCTTTATGTTTTCTCCTGAATTTTCTATTCTCTCTTTTTCATCATCCTGACCAGCATGATTTATTCCAATAGTCATTTGGTTATTTAATCGCTCAGAGCAGGGATTTCCTCTACAGCTGCAGGAAAGGTTTGAACTGGTTTTGCTATGGGGGCCTGCATGAGGCCCCTCCGGGAGTTTCCCGAAAACTGAGGCAAAGGATTACCCTGTCTGTCCTTTGTTGATCTACATTCGTTGGTCCAGTGTTTTCCCTTACCACACCTTCTGCATACTCCAGAAGGAAGGGGCATTCTGTTGCCATTGTTCCTTGAAGAAACATTGCTTCTAGGAATGACCTGTTTACAGTCCCTTTTAAAATGTCCTTGCTTTCTACACCCAAAACATCTAACACTCCTCAAACCTTTTGAAATTACTTCTCCTACCCACGTATCATCATGCTCATCAGCCTCAACATTAATTGTTTCTCTAATCCAATCTTCCAAAGGTGCAGATCTTGCCCTTAACGGCCTGATTATTCTTTTGCATGCTGCATTCGCATTCTCAAATGCCAAAGCTTCAATTATTGCCTTACTAGCTTCTGATCCTGAGACCATTCTGTTTACTGCTGAAGCCAGTCTTTCTAAAAAATCTGTGAAAGATTCTTTTGGGCCTTGCATAACCTTTGTGAATGACTCAGGTTTTTTTCCTGGTTCATCAACTCTGTCCCATGCATTCAAGGCTGCCATTCGACATAAAATTACGGTTTGAACATCATATAAACATTGTGTTTGTATTGAAGCATATTGGCCTTCTCCAATAAGCTGATCCTGACAAACTTGTATTCCTTTATCCCTCCATTGTGTTTCTACGTTTCTAGCTTCCTCCTTAAACCACGTTAGAAATTGAATTCTCTGGCTGGGTTCCAGAACAGCTTGTGCAAGGTCCCGCCAGTCTTGTGGTATAATCCTATTATATGTTGACCAAGAGTTTAACATTTGCTTTACATATGGGGAATGCATGCCATAAGATACTATTGCCTCCTTAAACCTTTTAAAATCCATCAGTTCAATTGGAGCCCAGATATTTTGTGTAGCCATTTGATCAGGCATCTGCTGTACGGTTACAGGATAAATTAAGGATGACTGTGTGAAAACAGGCTTTCTTTCTGTAACCTTATGATCCAAACTTGAACCAACTTCACTGTTAAAATTAACAGGTTTTTCTAAAGCTGTTATCCTGGCACTTAAATCGACTATCTTTTTAAATAGTAAAATGAGAATAAGCATGGTGATAAACTGCATAATTCGATCAACATTAATCTTTTCATATAGTTGTTCCATTGTCAGACTGCCTAAAATTTCAAAAACCCAATTTTCTTCCAATGTACACAGAAAACCCATTTTTTTTTTAAATGTGGAAAAAATTTGTCGTTTAAATAGTTTCCTTTATGACTTACCAAATCTGCGTAGAACAGTAGAAATCCGAGCGAATTTCAAAAGAGCCACCTAGTGTCCTAGGTGTGAATCGAGAGAGAGAGAGAGAGAGAGAGAGAGAGAGAGAGAGAGAGAGAGAGAAACAGAGAGACAGAGAGAAAGCAAGAAAGAAAGCAAAAGCGAAAGCGAAAGTGAAAGTGAAAGTGAAAGTGAAAGCGAAGGGGTAGCCGGCTAAAGCTTAAAGCCAGCCACTTGTTCCCTCTTGAGCCGAGTCAAGGCTTGGCTTTACAGGCAGGGGCCCTGTTTAGCAGGGCAGGCCTGAGCTGTTTGTAGCACTGGCTTTAAGCAAGCAGCTCACAGTCCAGCCTGAGCCCAAGCAGACCTGGGCCGGGGCTAGGGAGCCGGCTGCTCCGGCTAGGGAGCCGGCCCCAAGCAGTTTTTAATGGATTCTTGTCACGTTGGGCGCCAGATGTAGATGTAACCAATCGTATTATTAAAATAAGAAACACAGAACCAATGTAAAAGAGAAAGCCGAGAGGTCAGAGCTCAGAGATAAAATCTTACCTCCTGCAGTGCTCCTAGCTTCCCCGAGAGAGGGAGGTACTTCCTGTGTCCCTGTTTAAATAATCTTTCTGTTCTGCCTTCTCATTGGTTGTAAACCCAACCACATGACTGCCTCATCACTGCCTGTAAGTACCGCCCTCCAGGTCTTAAAGGCGTATGTCTCCAATACTGGCTGTATCCCTGAACACACAGAAATCTACCTAGCTCTTCTAACCACCATGCTCTTGCTATGGCTCTAATAGCTCTGACCCCAGGGCAACTTTATTTATTAACATAAAATTAAAATAACATTTCAGTACAAATAAAATATCACCACAGACTTTTGAAGTTGGACTAAATGCATTTTGTGCTATGATATGACACAAGCCTATGGGGGCCAGGAAAAGGAACATGGTGGTTTGGATGAGAATAACCTCCCTATGTTCATGTGTTTGAATAGTTGGTCTCTAGTTGGTAGAACTGTTTGGGAAGGATTAGGAGGTGTGGCCTTATTGAAGAAGGTGTGTCACTGGAGGCAGGCTTTGGGGTTTCAAAAGCCCATGTCATTTCTAGTTAGCTCTCTCTGCCTCCTGTCTGTGGATCTAAATGTCAGCTCACAGCTTTTCCTGCCATTGTGCTTTTGCTCTCCCATCATGCACTTTAGTCCTCTGAAACCATACAACCAATTAAACATTCATTTTGTAAGGTGCCTTGGTCAGGGTGTTTTTTTCCACCATGATAGAAGAGTAACTAAAACAGAGTCTGCTCCCTGTGACACACTTCCTCCAATAAGGCCACACCTCCCAATCCTTCCCAAACAATCCCATCAACTGGGGCCAAGTATTCAAACATATGAGCCTATGTGGGGCAGGAGGCAGGGAGAGTGGGGATGCAGGGGGATGCATTCTCATTTAAACTACTGCTGTAGTGGGTAGATGTTCCAGCTTTGACCTGAAAGTACTACCCCCATTGAGGCTTCTGGTAACTGTCATGCCTATGAGGCGAGGCTGAGAGAGGAGCCCTTAAGACTCGAGATCTGGATGTGCCGGCTCTCTTGGTTTCTGGATCCTGGATGCTGGAGGTAGACCGAGCAGAGTTCTCCAGAGAACACCGTTGGATTGCACTTTACCTTTCCCAGACCCTGTAACCCTATCCCTTTAACTATGTGGAATTGCCTTAATACTTCCACCAATATACTACAAAGTCAGAGAAAGTTGGGTAAGATGATTGCAACACAGTTAAGCAAATGTGCTCCCTTGCATGAAAATATGTAAAGATCTAGTTGCTCTGTCATTATTTAATACACCTCTCTTCTTCTGCTTCCTCTGTAGATGTAACAGTCTTATTAAATAAGAAACACAGAGCCAAATGCAGAGTTAAAAGCCCAAGAGGTCAGAGCAGTAGCTAAGAGCTGATACTAAAAACCCTTTCTTACCCTTCCTGCCACTGCCGTCCTTCCCATCAGAAAGAGACCTACTTCCTGTGTATCTGTCTTTTTATTGACTTTCTGTTCTGCCTTCTCATTGGTTGTAAACCCAACCACATGACATCCTTGTCACCGCCCATCTATACAGACCTCCAGGTCTTCTATGGTTGGTATTGAGATTAAAGGCGTATGTCTCCATGCTGGCTGTATCCTTGAACACACAGAGATCTGTCTGTCATGTAATCTGGATTAAAGGCGTGAGCCACCACGGCCTGGCTTCTGCTATGGCTTACTATTAGCTCTGACCCCCCCCAGGCAACTTTATTTATTAACATACAAATAAAATCACATTTTAGTACAAATAAAATATCACCATATTCCTCAGGTTGGGGTTTCATGTTGGTGGCTTTCAGTTAGTACCAATTATTCTCAATCTGAACTCAGTTTGATACTTTCTGTATAAGTATATGCACGGTTTTTTTTCTTTTGCTTTTTCTAGCAAAACCATTTATAGATTATACTTTTTTAAGAAATACAATTTCTTCTTTAATCTATTTATACAACATTTGCATACTGTGCTTTTTGAAGGAATACAATTTCTTTTATCTACTCATTTTGTTTCTTGGTTTTAATAAAGTACCAGACAGCTTCCTTTCCTACTCCCTCTAATTTTGGCTCCTGTTAACAGCTCATTTTCAGCAGAAAACATCCAAGCAGATGTTTTCCTAAGGGGCAGACTGTGTAGGTGAGATCGTGTTTGATCTCTCTCTCTCTCTCTCTCTCTCTCTCTCTCTCTCTCTCTCTCTCTCTCTCTCCTGCTTCATGCTCTTCATTTTCTTTATCCCATGTGGCAAATAGTGATTCTGTAATCATTCTTTAATATAGCCAATATAAAAATCTAAACAAGATGACACAGACTCTACAGAGGAAACAACCATGAACTAGATAAAACACTGCAAACTGAATAAACAGCATACATACTGGATGAACTTGGGCTCTCTCCAGAGGTTTAACTGCAGATGGTAAGTCATGCTTCCAGCAGGATGATTTTTGTAAGATAGAGATAGAGATAGAGAGAGAGAGAGAGAGAGAGAGAGAGAGAGAGAGAAAGAAGAAGAAGAAGAAGAAGAAGAAGAAGAAGAAGAAGAAGAAGAAGAAGAAGAAGAAAGGAAGAAAAAAGAGGAAGGAAGAAAAAAGAGGAAGGAAGAAATGAAGAAAAGAAGAAAAAACACCAGTGGGAAAGGCAGAATCAAAATGTCTTTCATTTTAATTTTTGAAGATCCCCCTCGTTAAATCTAAGCATCACTCGTGTTTTATTCTCCTCTCTCCTTGCTGAGAAGCTGACCCACAATAATTAGGATTACACAAACTCCAGAGCAGGGGTGAAAGACAAGAGTTTATTCTCAGACCCAGCAGAACTTCCTTCTGGTTTTCATACAGACTCGGTCTTCAGTCTTCATTTTGATGAAATGTATCAGTTTCTAAAATCATTCCCAAAGATACTGGTTTTTGCAGATTTTTACTATAAATTATTTCCCATTTAAAAGAAAAGTCAAAGAATTAAATGTTCTCTGTGGTGTACCCTACTGGAGAAATTATTTTGGCCACTCCACGTAGTTAAAAGGATATTTATTTAATGGCGTAACTCACAAATTAAGTAATGGGTAGGTCGCAGGGTCTGGGGAAGGTGTAATGCAGTCCAGTGGTGTTCTCCGGAGCTCTGCACAGTCAATCTGCACCCGTCAGCGTTCCGGCACGGAGAGAGCGCCCAGAGCGAGCGCTGGCCCATCCAGCTCTCGGGTCCCCAGGCGCCTCCCCTCGCCCCGCCTCGTAGGCGTGACAGTTGCCAGAGTCTCATTGGGGGTTGGAACTTCCAGAACCAAGCTGGAATGGCTACCCACTACAGTACCCTTCATCACTACTACTGTTATGTAAAGGTCTGATTTTTAGTAATCTGATTTTGATTATCAAATCTTGAAAGATTTTGATGGCTACTGATGACCCCTGAGTGTCTCACCTCCCGACCTTCCTTATAGGCTGCTCCGCCGCAGCTATTCTTTGGGACTGTGCAGAAATGACGGACCCTGAGGAATTTTGTGTAAAAGAACAGACACAATTAATATATAATTTTCCATATTTGTTTACAGGTGAATATGTCTCTAAAATGTTTAAGAGACTAATACTGAAATCCCTCTCCCTGCCCCATTTGTGTTTAAGTGCCTAGAAATTTAAAAAGAGCTTCGTTCTAATGGGTGAGCCTTTTCCTTTTACCACTTGTGGCTGTCTCTCTGCTCCCCTAAAATTTTTGAAGCCTTTATAGCTACCCTGTGTGGCTTTTTTCTTTGTTTTTTTCTCCTGTAGCTCCTCTTCCAAAGTTGTTTGATTTTTTTTTTTAACCACTCCCTGAAGAAGTTCTGTTGTCATTATTTAACATGTGAATAGTTACAACGGTTTACCAAAAGCTCCACCATGGTGTTTTACAAGTTATTCTCGTGCCTTCAATAACTTGACTTATCATTCACAATCCAGAGTGCAACTGTGCTCTTGTCTGTGGGCGTCTCGTGGACAAAACCCGCTTGCCTCAGCTTTGCTAGTGGCTTTGGAAAGCTTCCTTGGGACGTCCCACTCAGCTTTAGGCTTCACAGATTTCTTCAGACACTTACTGCAAGAGACTTAAAACTTGTCTTTGGTTTTTTGTTTCTACATAGGAAATGCCATTTTAGATCAAAAATGAGTATTTTATTTAGTCTATTCAGACACTCACATTTACAAGAACATGGAGTAACTTGACACACACTTTCTTCAAACAGAAGACAAGAGTTGGTTTTTATATTATTTTAAGTCCTGAGATTTAGGAGTGGTTCAAAACTTCAGATGTACCTCTGTATGGGATTTTAAAATAACACAGCTTTGAAAAAGAGTCTTTATGTCTCTATAAAATGCTGATATGTATCACCTTGCAGTTGAGGAAGTTAACATGGATGCAGATTTATTGATGTATGCTGTTTTAAGAGCATATACACACTTCTTTCCTTCCTGTTCCCAGGTAGTCCCCAGAAATGGAACGCTTTGAAACCATTCCTTCCAATACGCAAACTCTCTCAAGTTGTGTAAGATTTAGCCACTAACCACAACTTCAGAAGATCTATAACCCGGCCCTTATGAGAAACCACAACAAATGCCCAGTGCACACTTCCACATTAGCACACTGGAGCCCCTTCAGAGAAACTTGGAGACAGATTTGAAGAATGTTGGAATGTCTGGATGTTTGCTTTGGGGTGTCTTTAGGCTTTAACATCCAAGAAGTCAACATGCTTCCTCTTATAGTTTCTTTGACTCTCATAAACCCAGAAACAAATTGAGCTACGGTTGACAGATTACTCTCCTTGGCATTTATGCTTGACTTTGGGCTCATCCTGGACACATTTTTTATTTGCTTTATGCTATGTCACTGTATAATCCACTCAGATTCTCTGGATAGTGCTTGCCAGTCTGCTTGGTCACACATTAAATGGTTGGTTTTTGTACAATACACTATGATAAATGGGAGAAAATTTTGTGGATTTTCATACAAGAGTTTGGTGAAAAATACTCACCAAGAAAGAAAGAGAGAGGGAGAAGGAGAGAGAGAGAGAGAGAGAGAGAGAGAGAGAGAGAGAGAGAGAGAGAGAAAGCACATGGATACACACACACACACACACACACACATATATATATACACACACACATATATATATATATATATTTACTGTTTATACACATATTAAGAAAAGCAACACACAAATATTAAGGATGTTGTTACACATTAAATTTGTGTACAACTTCAAAAAATTGTTTTCAATTTTTAAGTGAAAAGCTGGAACTTTCATTAGTACATGTTGCTGTATAATTTTATGATTTCTTGGCTATGCATGTTCAAAATACTTTGAAATAGTGATTGACAGTCTTGATAAAAGTTCTCTGTGAGAGACTGTGTTCAGATGGACAGAGAGTCACAAATATAAATTGCATTCATTACTATTTCCATCTGTGTGACAGACTCCTTCATATTCACTGGCCAGAATTTAAATATTAAATTAAAAATGAAAAACAAATTAATGGTTTCAAATTTGACACTTTCTTTTCATTCATCAAGTATAATATTTGAATTTATTACACTAATAAAAATTTTGTACCCAGTGGATTTTCTAAATCAAGTATTTCAAAATATTGATGAAAAGTTTCCTCTATAATACACAGATGTTTACTTAGTCTTGAAAAGATTTTTGCGAGATCTAAATTATTCTGTCAATCAAGCTTGTCTAGCAAATTACTATAGCCACAGTTTTTTAAGGCTGAAACTTTTGCTTTGTCAAAAATTTGATGTAGGGATGAGGAGAGATCTCAGCCACACAAGAACCTGAATGTCATTCCCAGAACTCATGCAAAAACCTGAGGGTGGTGGTACATGCTTATAATACGACCACTGAGGAGGTAGAGACAGAAGGATCCCTGGGTCTGGCCAGTCAGCTCAACCTGCTCAGGAAGCCCAGGTCTAAGTGAGAGACCTCCTTTCAAACACAAGCCTAATGGTGCCTAAAGAATGATTGCAGAGTTTAGCCTCTATAGGATCCTCATCCCTTCCACACCTATATAAACATACACATACAAACGCATGTAACAGTTAATATATTCATGTTAACATATTTTTATATTTCCCATAATCTGAATTTTTAATAAGTTAATTATTTTTGAAGCCCCAAACTATACTTCAGTGAATCTACACAGTGGAAAAACATCTAGTTCTGTTTTTTCTATTTTTCTTTCGTTTATATTGACAAACGTCTTCCTTTGAACAGACAATGCAGTTAAACATAAAGCAATACAAGTAGTATTGTTATCATTCCTGTAACCTTAGGAAAACAGATGAGACTGAGGAAGGGTGGTGATATTTTATTTGTGCTTTAATAAATAAAGTTTGCCTGGAGATCGGAGGAAATAGCAAGCCGTTTTAAGTAAGCAAAGAAGTCAGGCAGTGGTAGCACTCGCCCTTAATCCTATGACTTAGCAGGCAGGATCTCTGTGTGTTCAAGGCCACACTAGGGAACAGAGCCAAGCATGGTGACACATGCCTTTAATCCCACTACCAACCATAGAGACTTGGAGGTCTATACAGACAGAAAGAAAGTGACAGAGCTGTGTAGGAAGAGGAAGTGTAGCTAAGAGAGCCAAGGAAAGGGCAGAACAGCAAGGTAATAATAGGCGTGGGTAGACAGGAAGTAGCTCGCATTTGGAAGCTGCAGAGTTGGTGAGGTAAGGTTGGCTGGTGGCTTTCCCTATTTCCCTGATCTAAGGCTTTCATCCCTGTATTTGGCTCCGTGTTTTTTATTTAATAAGACCATTTTAGAAATTTGGCTACAGGGAAGCTTCAAGACTTAGATTGCACTCTGATAATGCAGTGCAGTGGTTCAGGTCTAAGCCTTGTTTGCACATGAGAGCATTTTTGTGAATTAAAAGTGTGTTACCAAATCTCAGACTCTTCAGAAGCAATTCTAGACCCACCCTAAGCTTTCTACTCTGCTACTGTATGATACTGTTTATTTCAAATGAGTGTTTCAACCCAGGACTTTGTCTGGGTATTCCCCGCAGAGCAAAGAGAAGTCTCTCAACTATTTTCCTCAGCACTCAACTGAGTACTTTCACCCATAGTATTACCCAATAGTGAGGATTTCGTTCATTTACAATCTAGATAAAAATAGTTTCTTTGTCATTTGACATGTTATCAATGAATTATTTGGTCTGAAAATTAGTAATCAGCAGACTGAGCCTACAGAATTCTCCTATAATTCATGTTTAATTGTTTTCAAACAATAGTATAGTGTCGACCTTTTTAGGATGTTTAAAAACATCAGATGAAAATTAAATGAATTTCAAGCACTGACACACTATTTTCTATATAATCCAATAAAGTTCTGTAATTAAAGACATGAATATCACTTACTATCAAATATGACAATACTTTTGAATATTTGATTTTCTGAAGCTATATCATATAGCTCTTAAAATTTGTTTTGTTAGGTTGTTTTTAATATAGATATTTGTTGGTTTTGTTTGATTGGTTTTATTTTTGTATTTTTTTTTTAGTTAACCATTTCTTTAAATTTCTGAAAACCAAAATAATCCATTACACAATCAATGAATGGATATGATGGCACAACTTGTTTCCAACTACTTGGTAATTTGAGTCAGGAAGATTGCTTGAGATCAGGATTTTGAAGCTAACCTGGGCAACATAAGGAGACTCTGGTTCAAAACAAAACCGAAACTCAAAGAAAATTGTTCACATCAAAGCTATTGTAAAATTTGGGAAAGTGTGTGTGTGTGTGTGTGTGTGTGTGTGTGTGTTGGAGGCAGTTTAACAAAACTACTTTATCTCTTCACGGGCTTTCTGTTCAGCTAGCTATTCCCAAGCCATGAAGAATTCGTTTGATTAATTTTTGCAGATTTGTTTGATTGATTTTCCTTTGTCACTAAATTCCAAACACTTAAAAAAACAAACAACAATAAACATAATAGCATCAACTAGCTGAGAAACATTTATTACACAACTGAGATTACTTGTTCCCTCTTCCATCTGTTCTAACTACTCTGTCTTCAGTTTCCACCACCAACATCCCGAGTCCCACATCAGTAGCTTCTGTGTGGTATGGGAGCCCTGAGAATCCTCACTGGGCTAAGACATCAGCAAATAGCTCTTGCTTTGTCACACAGCTGTTCTTCCTGAGGGGTGTTGGAGGGTATTCCACAGCTCCACAAAATTGAGTTCCACACAACTCACCATCCCATCCAAGAGCTTGCACAGTGTGGGTCCAACTCACCATCCAAACAGCAGTTTGGATCCCTGCTGTTTCTTTACACCTGCTCCCTGTGACAGGCAATCTCTGCAGATTCTGAGGAATTCTGGAAGAAAGACTGAAAGGTCAAAGTGGAGGCAGGATCAGGAGAACCTGAGCTGTCTTCTGTTCCCAGTGTGTCTTCATCTAGCCAGCCAGGAATGCATTTTTCCCATCATGGTTCTTAAAGGAATTGTCTCCAGTGCACTTCAAAGAGCCAGGTCCAGGAAGCCTTTTCAGATCAGTTGCATCTGTCTCCCTTTTGACCCATTGTACACTTTATCTGAGCCTGTATTAAAATTTGCCCGGCATTATCTTATAGATGCTTTTGTTTTCTTGGTTTTATTTCTAACATTTTTAAACCAAAGTAGAGACCTTGTTGTGTGTCACTTCCTGCACATCACACAGCCATTCAAACAAGGACATTTTCCTAATAGGAACTTCATGGTATAGTCATGGAATGAAATCAAATTTGTCTATAAAACTTGTTAAGAGTTTGTATGTTTTATTACTATGACACAGGTGTCCACCAAATTTTGGGCAGATTATCTAAAAAGAGGATGTTATTGAAAACAACTGGGGTTTTTGTTTGCTTGTTTTAGCAACCCTATGGGGGTGAGTTTACCCTCTGCATTTGGAGAAAGCATCTGGTGTCCACCAGCTGAACAACAAATCGACATTGAAAGGGAAACAGCAACTCCCACCACTTACAGCCTCCCTAGAAACGTGTGAACTTATCTGACAACAGCTCATCCTCTGCTCCACCACTCCGTGGATCAGGGTGGATGCAAATCAGCTTTTATAGTTAAGTATCGTAGACAGGAAACATTTGTGGAGTTGCCAGCCATCAAAGGGATGTACTGTATTCAACCAAAATACCCAACAATCATCAATGGAGAAGGTAATAAATGTACTGAAGTTGTATGGGGAATACTAACAGTTTCATTTGCAGTACCCAATATATACTTGGAATGTATGTAGAAGTGATGGCTTAAAGAGGCAGATTGATGCTGACTGTATCCAATGCCTATTGTAAGGAGCAGGAAAAGCAAGCAGGTGGAGTGAATTTGCATTTTTTTGTAGCAGTGACAGTTTACTTACAATTTTGTGTTCTGATTGATCATAGTCGGAGGTCTATGAGTTGGATGTATTAAAAGCTTTGTTCTACAACATGACTTATGGGGGATTTAAATAACTCTAGCCACATAGTAATCATGCATCTACCTTTTTCAGTGCAGACACCAGTCAAAAGTACTCACATTTAGATGTCCCAATGTCACCTTTAAGATTATTTGCATAAATAGCTTTGACAGCATAATTTGTCACAAATCTGGCTTAGTCGTTTGATATCACTGGCTATAAAGGGTTGTCCTGGTAAAGAGAGGAAGAAAACAGTGATTTCAAAGGACAGTTCCTGAGCAGATGTGAGTACCCAGGGCACTGAAGCTGGGACACTTGTAGTCCATATAATGCCTTCCTTTATTCCAGATACAGAAACAGAGGCAGAGAGGGGTGTTGTTAAATGCTCATTTGTTGGCATGTCTTAGAAGTGATAAAGAGGCAAGGATGCAGGCTTCTGACTCCTGCTACACTGGTTTTTTTCCCTCTGTTCTCATTTTAACTTTACTAACAGCATTTCAGTTTCATTTGTAAGGCATGGAACACCAGCATGCCATACTACCTTTTACAAAATGAATTGGGTTCAGCAGGGTGATCACCTCTCCACAGTCATTGGCCCATAAACCCTTATTTAGAAGGGAGAAACAGTTGAGTGAGGAGGAGTAAAGATATTCCTGTGAATTGTCTAGAAAAGAGGTCATGTGAGGATTTTGTAGAAGCGGGGCCAATGAGTCAGGTGACAGAAAAATTCTTATAAGGACCAAATTTGCTGTCTGTCCACCAGGGCAGTTTACTTCAGGTCGTCCCAAGAGGCATTCTGCTTGCCTAAAGAGCAGTAGAGGGGACAAGTTGGTAACAAAGTTGGGATCTGGGTCTGGGTCATTTCACGTGAGTCTGAGTCATAGCAAAATACTCCCTGAGCACAGAATTGTGTTTCTATCCCTGCTGGGTTCTGT
The DNA here is from genome assembly GCF_049852395.1 of Peromyscus maniculatus bairdii. Lineage (NCBI taxonomy): Eukaryota > Metazoa > Chordata > Mammalia > Rodentia > Cricetidae > Peromyscus > Peromyscus maniculatus. The sequence continues at coordinate 76,545,225 of NC_134858.1, forward strand.
TTAGTTACTTACACAGAGTTCATGCTATTCTTTCATCATTCCTTCACCAGAAAGTTCAGAACTACTCATGTTATTTTCTAAAAGATGTATGGGGGAAAAGAATATATGAAAAACAACAACAATAAAATGTTACTCTGACTTAGAAATTAAGCCAGAAGAAAAATTTTCAACAAGAATCTCTCTCTCTCTATATATATATATATATAGTCACTTTTATGTCAAGAAAGGTTTTGCTGTTAGTGGTTGACAAAGGACTTTGGCCCCAAGTTTGATTGAACCCCAAGAAAAACTGTCCCAGGTAAAGGCAGGAGGATTGGGAGTTTTTAGGTTACCTCTGACCACATAGTGAGTGTGCAGGCAGCTTGGATTCCAGGAGACCCTACCTCAAAAAACAACAGCAACAACATGTGGGAAAAACAAAACACAAGAAAGGAAAGCTATGCTACTGATTATGATCATGTCTGTGTCTGAGTAAATATGAGTGAGAATAAATGCTAGCTCTTTCAGAAGAAATGATTTTGTAAGCTAGTCATGGCGATGCCCTTCTATTTCAGTTTAGAAATAGGAGTCATTTGGGGGTGGGGTGGGGAAGTGCTACCACTAAAGTAATGTTTATCCATCATTTAGATTGTTCCACCTCAAACTGCCTTTTAAGAAGTCAACCTACTTCAGTAGCTCTTAAATTCATTTCAACACCCAACTCTATTTCCTCAAAAAAATTATGTGTTTCTGCTGCGGGCCGCAGGAATATCATAAGAACTCAGCTGGTTATGGCAAAGTCACTACCTGGAGGAATCAGGGAATTTCTCCAGAGGAAGCCAAATCCCAAGGAGTTTTTGGTGTTACTTGGCTTGTTATATATCAGCTGTATTCTGTTATGAAAATCATGTGTGCCTTCATAGTTTTCCCAATTGATTTTTCCCTAAGAAGGGCTAACAATGTGGACTGATCACTCTCTAGACATACACATTCCAGGCATTTGGAGAACAGCCTCAGGAAAGGCTTTCTCTGGAATCAGATATCTCCCCTAGCCACTTTCAAGGACTAAAGGAGACATCACCCAGGTGGTCATCCAATTTCCGAGGATTAACAGTGATAACAACCCACAGGCGAGTCTCCTGACTTAAGGTAAATTCCACAAGGGGACACCGCCTAGGTCAGGTAGACATTAAGTAATAGCTTTACACAATTTAGCTCAGACCCCTCCTTTCTTACAGCCTTACTAACTTTATAGACTGCCAACTCCTTACCTAACCACTTCTAGGAATTTTTAGATAACCTTCTGTGCTAACAGCTATGCTCAGCCAGAACTCCCAGTTCAAGCCTCCCTGTAATTATCATTATTGGTAGCATCCGGCCAGGTCCATCACCGGATGGAGGAAAGTACCTTATCAGAGATACCTCTGTACTCTCTAAGAACAGACTTAAGCATCCAGGTTACCTGTTTGAGAAGGCCTGGCGGATGTGTCAATTAAGCCTATTCTTATCACCCCTCCATTTGACCCTGGAAGCCTGGCTTTGCACTGCTAAGGAAATACTGCTTGTAAGTGTATATATACCAGAACTCCCAGGGCAGGAGAGGACAGAGAAGAGAATGGAAGAACTAGATGGGTAAGAACTTGAGAGGAACGAACTGAGATGGGGAAGAACTAGATTGAAGAGCTAAAAGAGAGGACTAGAGGAACGAGATGGAAGATGAGGAAGAGCCAGATGGGGAAGAACAAGATGAGGAAGAACGAAATGAGGAGAGAGAAGGAGATGGGAGAGGAGCTGATAGGGGAAAGAACTAGATAGATGAGAACCTAGAAGGGACAGAACTAGATGAAGGAATTAAGATAGAACATAGAGGGGATCGCAGACAAGTGTAGAGAGAAATCAGGCTAAAGATGACCTAAATATGAGAGCAGAATATAAGCTTATAACTGTCACAGAATAATAAAGTATATGGACTAAGGAGTTTCATGTACATAGATTCATTTCATTTCATCAAAGATTAATTATCAGCTGGTTGATAGATCCTTCCGCGGACCCTGGAAAGGAGACTATTAGGGGCTGGACCCCAATAGTCCCCAACATGTTTCAAAGACATGAGAAGCAGAAAACTTTGGATATTCAGCTGATTTTGTTATTTGAGATGGCCAAGAGTGAGTTATGTTTAAAATCATGAGGAAAAACATGACACAGGGCTTAGCTTTTGAGTAGATTACCCTGAGAGCTTCAGCAGATCGTTCTTAAAGGAAGAACAGCAAACAAGGCCTTTTCTGGTCCCTTTCTCTTATCCCAAGAACATTTTAGGGAAGAAATTACTTAAACATATCGATAAACACTGTCATATCATACATAGTGATGCATAGAGTAAATTCTGTCCTTTTATTCAGCTCATTGTAGTGTTGAAGATTAAGCTGCTTTCATTTTGACAAAATAATCACAAGTGTAACATTTCAAAAAGTAACTCCAAAATATGGCTTTAAAAACCCAATATTATTAGATGTTTCCCCTAGCTGAAGCTTCAGTGAAGACAACTTCATCACAAACCATGTTTTAAGTATGAATGAAAGCCAACAGTTTCTTGGCCTGACAGAAGTTTTGAACATGTCCAAGATAGTCTTCATAGGATTGTTTTTCAAAAACATTTCTTTAAGTAACACACGTGGTACAGGTTTATTTTTGATAATTATAAATAAGAGTAACCACCCAGATAGTTACTATTGATTCCATGTTGATATGCCCATTTTCAGCTTCTCCTTCCACATTTCTTCCAAAACTTAAAATTTATTTCATACACTGTTTTATAATCTCTACTGGATACTGATGTACAGGAGATATTTTCTTGTTGCTCAATATCATTTTCAAAATTAATTTTAATTTTGAACTTTATGGTGATCAGTCCTGTTATTGGATCTTTAGGCTATTCCCAAGTCTTCAAAACTTTAACAACTTCATTAACATCTTCATCTGTTAAGCCTTTGCGTCTAACTCTTTCCTTAGAAAATGTCCTAACAGTGGGGTTTCTGGGTCAAAGATTCTTTGTCACGTGCCCTCTTATGTCCTTTTGCTCACTTAGCTAGTGTCTGTGTCTCTGTGTCTGTCTGAATGTACTGCCTGTGTTTCCTGTCCTCGAGGTTTTTGTCAAAGATGGGGAACATATTTTTCCATCTTCGAAATTTGTCTCTGATTTTATCTATTGCTTTTATTCTAATGAAAACTTTAAAACTCTGGGGTTAAGGCCAATCATACATTCAGAGGAAAAAGACTATTCAGGTAGAGGAGAAAATGTGCGCAAACACGTTCTGATACAGTGAGACCAATCTTTGCATATTGATCTGGGCCACTCCTGTCCTGTGACATCACTGTTGTTTCAGAATTTCGTTTAAAACTATTTCCACAAAACCAGTGTGTGTTGCTGCACTTTGGGGCATGGATGGCCTTGCTATCTTATACAGCTGCTGGGATAGTCCTGTAGTTGGTCCTCCATTCTCAATCTTACTGGAAGCAATTTAAGGACAGGAAAACATTTTTACACGACTCTCCTATTCTTCATAGTTGTAGTACTATGCACAGCAGGTAATAAGCCTTGAATAATTCCCTGTTCATTGATTGCAGATGTGTCTCTTCCCTTGCTTTCCAGGGCCAAAACGCTCTGCTTTTCCTTTCTCACAGGTTTTATTGAGGCTCCTTCCAAGTGTGAAAATCACGGAGCCATTTCAAATGAAGTGCTCTCTGCTCTGACCAATGACGAGTCAAATGCGCAAAGTGAGTGACTTCCGTGAGTTACAGATAAATTCTGTCAAAATGACTGATTTAACCCTTTACTTTGAGATAGCTTATGCCCAGCCAGAAAAATCAAATTTGTTTCTGGAAAGGCATTTTCATGCGATGCCAACCACTGTTACCCTCCCTGAGCTGTGGAGAAGAGGGCTGCTGACTTTTCATAGAATGATATTAAAATAAAGAATCTGTGCAAGAATAGTTCTAAAATATGGGAAATGAGGGTGGGAAATTTTTCTGAGAATTTTATACATGTATACATATTTTTTATAAAATTCTCAAAAAGCTTTTTTAGGAGACTAAAAGAAAATACAAAAAAATCTTTAAAAATACGTGAGACAGTTTTAAGAGTGTGTATATCTTAATTTCTTTATAGTTACACATGACCTAACATAATTTTATAATTTGAAAATAATAGTCTTTAATTAGCACTGTAAAACCTCAGTATTTTAGATGATTCTGGATGCATGTATTATCTTTGAAGAGACTCTGTTCCAAGCTTGTCAGTTGAAATTTGTATAGAAGATGATAAAATGTGTGTGTGTATGTGTGTGTGTGTGTGTGTGTGTGTGTGTGTGTGTACACGTACTTGAATGTATATGTAGTAGTTCACACTTTCCACATAAAACTCTCAAAACAGTTGATACTTAAGAAAAAATGACAGCGACTGCTTTCACAATGTGGTAGATAAGACCCCAATAGTGAATATCATCTACACGATATATAGATGTATTGGAACATAACATGCTTCCTGTAAATGTGTACAATTTTTATATATTGAAAAGTAATAGAAAATGAATGAATGTAAAAAGAATATTCATTTGTTCAAAATACAATGTGTTAAGCAGAAGTTTCTTTTCTCCTGTGCTTTTAATAAACAACTAACACATTTGAGAGGTAAGTGTATATGCGACATAAAACGTTTTCGGGTTAGCAGAAGAGGGGAGTGGACACTCCTAAAACATTAATAACCGAACTTTGAAAATGGCTTGATGTGCAGGCAGCAAGCAGTACACCTTTGAAGCCTAAACATGAACCCTGCGTACATCATCCAGAACGTGAGTGTGTTCATGTCTGCTTCTCATAACTGTATATTACAAACACTGCCTGTCATCATCCCATGAAGTGGAATATGGCTGATAGTTTTAGTGAGCAACCACCATGGGGTAAAAAGTCCCTCTTTAAGGTATGTAATGGACTCTGCTGAATGGAGAGGGCACTGGAGATGTTCGCACTGCCAGGTTTGTGAAGGATGTCAGCGAAGGGCAGCACTTGGTGATGTCACTTATTACTAATTACTTGGAAACCTTTCTTCTAAGGTAGTTTCTACTACTGCCCAGTTTTTCTAAGGTATTCTATAATTTTTCTTGTTTTGCATATGATTGGTAGCATACCTTTTAACTGCTGTAAGTAATAAAAATATATATGTGCAAGTTGGCTATAAGAAATGCTAAAGTTTCACCTAATAAAATTTTGGTATGCCTCAGTTTTCAAAGTAGATTTGATTTATTTGAGCCACCAGCCATCCGATGACAGCCCTGTGTTTTTTATATGAGTCACATCCCAGGGGGTCGGGAATATGCCAATGGTGTACCTTGGACTGGATCCAGTGTCCGCAAACAGGTTTTCATTAGACTTTGATGCCAGTTGCGTTTGGGAGCGGAGAGGCTGCTGAAAACTGGCTTTACTTTGGGATCACTTCTTTCTTTTAGAAAAAGCAACAAAGATCTTTTTTAGCAAAGTTTGCGCCTCCACATTGTAGGTGTATGGCAATGTTTTAGAGAGCAGTAATCTGTTATTGCAGGTGGTCGGACTTCAAGCACTTCCGTATTTTGAGAATAGATCAGACGGAGTGCAACAACTTTTATTGAAGAATTGCCGAATTTGAAAATCAGAAACACATTTTCTGTGGCTAAGATTAAGTTAGCATGTATTACAGTCACTTGGGCTTTTCTGTAACACTAAAGGGAGTATAATTGCATGGGTTATTCCACATGTCACAAGATTGGAACCTTAGTCACACTTAGGGACCCTTATCATTCTCACATAGATCTTCAAACTATAATCTTATTAAAAGTAGAGAGAATTTTCTATTTTTTAGAAGACTGTAAAGTATCCAAGTCAATGAGAAATAATGCAAACCCACCTTTTATTTTTAATGTGGTAAAGTGAATTTTATTCCTGAGGGGTTTTTTTTGTATTCTTTTAGACTCTGATTAGGTTAAATGTGAGAATGTGACCCAAAATTATCCTTTAAAAGCTGTCTTTAAGAACACCTGTACATCCAAAGGAAGATGTGTGTTTTATAGTTCACCTGTCAGAAAAACAAGTTGATGCATATTGTATGCCTGATAACAATAACATCTCAGCATTTTGCCCACTGAAAATGAAGAAATAAAAAAAGATGGTCCAGTTTTTATCTAAGGCCAAGATTATTCCAGTAAGACAGCTGACACATAACTAAACAGCAGAACATAGACGTGGTGTAAGTTGTCATCAAAGAATTTAATGACAGTTATCTGAGTTGGGAAAATTTATCTTGTCACTTAAAAGGAAGAAAGATTTTCTTGTTCTTCCTCTATTGTGAACCTAACTTGGGTGGTGCTTGGGGGTTTTATTATTATTATTTCTTTTATTTTTGTCAATAAAATATAATTATATCATTCCTCCTCCCTTCCCTCCATATACTCCTCCTTACTCTCTTTCAAATTCATGGCCTCTTTTTTAGTAATTGTTACATGAATATATATATATATTCCTAAATATAATATGTATATATAATAGGAATATATCCCTAAATGTAATCTGCTCAGTCTGTATAATGTTACTTTTATGTATGTTTTCAGGGCTGAATTTTTGGTATTAGATAACAAATTGGAGTGTTCTTCCCTGGGGAATACTATTTCTCTTACTCTCAGCATTTCTTGGTTTCCTATAGGGTTTTGTGTGTGTGTGTGTGTGTGTGTGTGTGTGTGTGTGTGTGTGTGTGTGTGTGTGTGTGTAGGATTGAAGCTTCATGGTCTTCCCTCCATCCACTTTAGCATGTCTATTGTTATTCTTGTTCAGCTCATATTTAGGCAGTCATGTTGGTGAGACATTACTGTAGCCTCTGACATTGCTAGGAAACACAACTTCACAGAAAACTCCCTGATCCTCTGGACCTTACAGTATTTCCAACCTCTCTTCCACAATGTCCCCTGAGCTGTAGGTGAAGGAGTGTCTTATAGATGTATCCCTTGGGACTGGGCTTCACAACATTGCATTTTTGATTGGTTGTGGTTTTCTGTTGCAAAAAGAGGTTTCCTTGATGAGGGGTGAGAAATACACTTATCTGTGGGCATAAGGACAAATATTAGAGTGTAGTTAGGGATTATGCTGCTTTAATAAAGTGATAGCTGTATGTTCTTCTCCAAGATCCATGACTTCATTAGCTCTGTGTAGTAGGCTAGGTTTCCAGTACCAGGCATGATTTCCTTCTTGTTGAGCTAGTCTTAGGGTCAATTTTAGAGCTGTTGGTTACTGCCAAGGTATGTGTGCCATTACTGCACCCTTAGGGTTATTGTGTCATGGCGGTAACTTGTTGTGGTTTATAAGCATTGTAGCTGGGTAGGACTGTCAGTTGCTTCCCTCCTTTGGAAGTTCACATAGTGCCTCCTGGTACTATGAAAGCTGGAAGCTAGCCTTCAAGGAGGAGGCATGCATGTCAGTCCCAGCTCAGGGGCCTCTGGACCCCGTGTTTAAAGTGTGTGGTGTCTTCAGCCATAGGGATTTACTGTCCACCTCTGGGAAGCAACCAAGGGCAGTAGCAGTAGCCTGTATTGTTTTGGCAGTCTCTTGGACAACTGTGACTAACAACTCAGAAGAGGGCTTTTCATGCCTGGTGTTGGGGGTCTTTGTTAGATGGTCTTTGGGTCCTGGAGGGAGCATTGTCAGCGTATACGAGAAATTTTTATTTAAACTATATACAGGCTTTCAGTATTTTTTATTTTGGCATTAGTTAATTACTTAGGAATTTTTCAGACATCCCAACTGCTGTTTCACCCTTCTCTTTCCTTCTGTATTTAAATCCATGTCTCCCTAATTAGAGCACTCTTTTTGCCATTTCCCCAATCAAATCTGTTGTACCCTACTATTCCCCTCTCTATTGCTTCCCCAGCCCCTTACCCTGTCAATGATTCCTTTTTACTTCCCTGGTTTCTGCAGTTAATCCAGGATATATACTCACATCTGGAGATTTAGAGCAAGGAGCCACCAAGGAGAAAGAACATGTGATGTTTGTCCCTTGGGGCCTGGGTTACCTCACTTAATATGATCTTTTCTAGTTCCACCCACTTACCTCTGAAACTCACGATTCATTCCTTTTTCTTCACAGCTGGATAGTATTCCATAGTGTACATGCACTACATTTTCATTACCCATCCACCAGATGAAGGACAGTTAGGTTGTTTCCATTTCCTAACTATTTCAAATAAGCAGCAATGAACATGGCTGAGCAAGACTCGGTGGAGTAGGATGTCAAGTCCTTTGGACATATGCCAAGGAGATAGGTTGTATGGAAGGTTGGTTTTTCATCTATTTGAGACTTCTTCACTCTCCTTTCTCTCCTGGCTGCACCAATTTGCAATCCCACCAACAATGGATGAAGGTTCCCTTTTCTCCACAGCCTCAGCAGCATTTGTTGTCAGCTGTTTTGTTGGTCTTTACCGTTCTGGCTGGTTAAGATGAAATCTCAAAATGTGTGGGTTCGCATTTTCCTAATTGCCAGGGATGACTGACGAACACTTTTTGTGACATTTCTTAGCAATTTTTTCCCCTTCTTTTGAGAACTTTCTGTTCAGGTCTCAGGCTCATGTTTTGAGTGGACTATTTTATTGGCTCTAATTCACTTCACTTCTGTTCGTAAAAGAAGGAGAAAACTGGAAAGCAAAAGCACCAAGGACAAGCATATACAGAGAAAAGACTCCAAAGACTCAGCAAGAAAGCGGCCACCAAGTCAAGGACACAGACCTGAGAAGAAGCCAAATTTACTGACATTTTGTCCTTGGGTGTGCAGCCTCCACAAGACAACAAATTCTGTTTAGTTTAAGCCACAGCCACACCATTAAAGGCAATCCCACTCACCTGTGTTAAAGAAAATCTCTCTGCCTTTAGGTTCCTGGCCAAGTCCTCCTGTTGCTCATCATCCCCATAGCTGCTCTTGAGTTCTTTGTCCTCACTGTTTTTTCCTATGTTAGGTAGCTAATAAGACATTAGCAGCTTGGAGGTTATTGGAGATGGACCCTACCTTCATGACCAGCTTTAAGCCCCACCTCCTACTGCTCTGGTAAGGAAGAGGAAAAATACCAAAATTACCCTCCTTAGGTGAAAAATCACATGTGGTGGTGTGAAGGAGAGTAGTCCCTATAGGCTGTTCATATGTTTAAATACTTGGTCCCAAACAGGTAGAACTGTTTGGGAAGGATTAGGAAGTATGACATGGTTAGAGGAGATGTATCACTAAGCAGGCTTTGAGTTTTCAAGACTTGCTCCATTCCCAGTGCCTTTATGTGTCCTGTTTGTGAAGTAAGACATGAGCCTGCATCAGTTCCTGGCATTATGGACTCTGACTCTCTGAAGCCATAAGCCCAATTAAACACTTCTAAGTTACTTTGGTGAGTCTTCAGTCACAGCAAAAGAAAAGTGACTAATACACCATAGTAAATGGTTTAGTAACCCTCTTTACAAATGTCATGGAAAATGACTGATAATACTTTTTAATCAAGATAGCAGACAAGGCCAAGACCTCCTGTGCTGGTTAGTTTAATGTCAACCTGACACAAGCTAAAGTCATCTGAGAGGGGGAACCTCAGTTAAAAAATGTCTTATAAGATCCAGCTGTAGGGAAACCTACAGGGCATTTTCTTAACTAGTAATTGGTGGAGTAGGACCCAACCCATATTGGGTGGGGACATCCCTGGGCTGGTAGTCCTGGGTTCTGTAAGAAAGCAGGCTGAGCAAGCTAAGAGGAGCAAACCAGCCTTCTGAGCTAGGAGGTGTCAAGAAATAAAGCAAATAAAGATTTTTTCAGTATTTCCATATTCTACAAAATAAGACAGAAGTAAAATAGCACAAAGTAGACTATTATATAATCAAGTGGTTAATGATGTGGTGAAATCTCTAAGTGTTCAATAATTTTTCTTGGGTAATTCATATTTTTAATGAACTATACACCTTACTCCTATATTTTCAGCTTGATGTCTAAAATTCTCAATATGGTTTTATACAGACAAACAGGCACAATCCCCAATACAATATGTCAACATCATCACACTTTCAGATGTGTCCAGTGAAATCTCAGTAGCATTGTTACTTAGTGCCTATCATCATCTATTTAAAAGCTACCTGCAAATCCACTCAAGAGTAATTTTGAGATGGTTGAAATGGTCTGAGCCTGGACTGTGGAGATTCTAAACACTGTACAAATTTATTTAAAATACATAATCTTGTAGTTACAGTAGGTGTATTTCACAGTATTTTAATTGTGCCCGATTAAGCTGTTAAAATGTGCAAACAAAGGCCTGAGGAAATGGCTCAGAGAGTAAAGTGCTTGTTGCATGAGCAGGAAATAAATCCTGCATGTGGATCCCCAACAGTCACGTGAAAGTAGATGTGGGAAGGCTTGCTGGCCAGCCAGTTCACTAGCCACTGGACAGTTCTAGGTGCAGGAAAAGATGCCATCTCAAAAAATAAGGTTAGAGAGCAATTGAAACTATAGCTGATATGGATAGTGTAAATTTTTCTCAATCACAAACATATATACACACCAACACTGCACAATGGATGACCATATCCAAATTTGTTCACCTCTGTTGATGGTATAAGCCACAACTAGATTGCTTTTTTTCAGAATTCAAATATATTTATTACAAAATAGTCTTCAAGTGGTTTGTGGTTGCTGATCCTAATTTTAGAGTGAACCATATTTAGATCATCCCTAAGGCTTTCAGCCTCTTTAGAACTATATTGAGGATGAGGCAGAAAGCTTAAACCTAAATGTTGTCTTAGCTACTATAACTACTTGTGTATTACCTGGCATCTTTACTGTGGCCTCCCAGTGTTAGGAGCATCCCTGGTCTGCATTCTCTAAAGCTCCTCCCTGGGATGCAGCTCTAGGGCCACAGAATTTTCCTGCTCCCCTGAGTCCAGGCAGCACCCCTCCCTGCTCTGTGCCCATTCTGTGTTGTTCAGTGAATAGATCCACAAAAAGTGTTCGTTTCCCAAATTACATTATTTTGTGCTTGGGTTTATTCATCTCTGGATCCTCAGAACATATCACAGTTTGGGATTTGTACTTTTCAACACAAGATTAATAAATGAATGAGCACACAACCATGCATTATAGTTTTATGCAAGCATGTTCTATAGGATTTCCAGATCAAAATGTTCATACAAGATTTAAAAAGTTTTGTTTCATACTTTTGCTGTATAGCAAATGTGTGCATATATGTGCAAGTTACTTGGATTCGGTCCACATGGCAGGGTGAACTTCACTAATACCTGCAATAAGTTTGGTCTTATTTTTCTATCCCTGGACTACAGAGAGAGAGAGAGAAAGAGAGAGAGAGAGAGAGAGAGAGAGAGAGAGAGAGAGAGAGAGAGAGAGAGAGAGAGAGAGAGAGAGACATAGAAACAGACACACAGACTCATATTCATACAGAAAGACACACAGACATATACACAGAGGCATACACACACAGGGAAACACACATGCATACATATATACACACAGAAAAAGACAGAGGAGGCAGATACACAGAGATATATAGAGATAAACACACAGATTCACATACATATAGAAAGTCACACAGACATACACAGAGGCACACAAACAGGGAAACACACAAGCATACACACACACACACACACACACACACACACACACACACACACACACATCTGGAGATGCATCCCATCCCTTCTCCAATGTGAAATGGTAAGGATGAGAGATGAAGCACAATGATGTGGAGAACAAGATCTCTATATTTTCTGTGCACTCATCTAGCCAACACAAAGTGAGGTTTGCAATTTTAATTGCCTCATCAATAAATCTCCTTTGGTTTCCTTGGATCTTTGGGGGGCAGTTGTGTGGGTTTGGGGTACTGACATAAAAGCTGCAATGTTGGAGGTAGACCCTAAGCTGGATAAACATGAAGGACCCTCAGGGTTCTGGGGCATGTGGAGACCCTCTGGTTGGAAATGAACTGGCATGTCTAAGATTCCTGCTGGTGTGGAGTAGGGACCAAGTAATGACCCGGCTTGTGAAATCAGCCCTCTGGGGCTGGCATGGGGTCATAAACCAAGCCAATTAAATTCTTAGAGGAAAATATAATTGTGCAAACTTCAAATGTTGAGTTGAAGTGTTCAACAGTAAGCTGTTCTTTTAACTGCCAGCTCAGGCTGAACCCACTACCTCTTCCTGTTCTGCTAGTAACTAGCAACCCACCAAGCTTGGGTTTCTGGGTATAGTAGGGACAAAGTCCTTTCCACACAGCTTTAATGTCCTAATGGGCAGAACTGAAGCATGGGCGATAATATAAAAACTATTTGGGGCTTAGAGTAGATTCTGGAGTGGGTAATGATTTTTTGGCTATGGAAATGGGGTGAGTATATTTTCCATGTGAGAACTAAATGACTTTTGGTTGGGCAGAGGGTAGATCATTATGTGACAGACTGTGTACTCCCAAGTCTCATATGTTGAGGACCTAATCCCTAATCCCTGGTGCCTTGGAATGTGACTATATTTGGAGATTGGCCAATTAAAGATGTAATTGAGGAAAAATGAGTTCATGTGGTGGCTTCTAATCAGATATAAATGGTGTCTTTATAGAGAGAGGAGACCAGGGCACCCCTTTGTACATGTACAGAGGAAAGACCATGTGAGATCAGAGCAAGGGGGTGACCATCTGCAAGCTAAGATACGTGCTCTCACAGGAAGCCAGCCCACTCACCCCTGTTCTTGCATCCACAGCTTGCAGAACTATGAGAAATAAGTTTCTGTGTGTAAGGCACCCAATTGGTGAGTATTTGTTATCACAGCCTTAAGACACTAACATACTCACTTAGTCCAAAAAGATTTAATTAATGGGTAACATGGAGGAGAGGATTGAAGAAAAAAAAAATCTGAGTAAGAAAGTGAATTATATAGACTGAGGAAAAACATCATAGTAAAATTGAATGCCGTAAAGAGCTATAAATAATACACAAATTTCCATGAAAAGGTTCAGGGTCTCTTCACTAGGCTGTGCAAAATGGACTCTGAGGCTCAGACTTGGATCAGTGATGTGGGAAAGGGCTGGACAGGACCCAGTGCACAGCACCTGCCTAAGGTTGGTTTCCATCCTTGGGGTTGCCAAAGATGAAAGAGCTAAGGGGAGGGGCCCTCAGACTTCCCTGAGGTCAGATTTTAGTCTCCCCATTATCTCCTTAGCTCCACCACAGCTCCGTAGTTAAGGCATTTGAACCTTCGCTAGACTCTAAATTCCGGTTTTTCCTTTAGCTCAATAATCTCTCTACACAAACATGGTGGCTTCTGGCAGAATCCTTGCAAATCCCCTGTTCTGCGCAGTGGTTACTCTACTTATCAGTCAAAAGCATTTTTTAGACTGCTGTAACTGGTCTCTCTTGGCCCTGTCAGCTGCAGGCAGGTAAGAGAGCCAACTCTGGTGGCTGGGGCCCCAAGTGCAAGCAAAGGCTCCTGGGTGCTTACGCAGAAGACTCGGGAATTTGGGAGAAACTGCTCAGCTCCAGAATTCAGTGGGTCTCAGGTTGGGTTGCCAGGGCTGAGGTCACATGTGTGACCTTTTTTCCATTTTCACAGCACAGCCTCCTCCCCTCTCACTCAAGACAAAAACTCATAAAAGCGCGCCAGGGAAATATGATTTTTTTTCACACTTCACAAAGCTGTCAAAAAGCCTACGATCGCCAGTTTTGCTTTTAACTTGCAAAAACCTTTCACACAGCTCCAGCCCAGCTCCGAATCTGGTGGCCAAACAGGAAACAGTAGATCTGTTGTTGGAGAAGATGGTGTGGACTTCAGACGGAGTTCTGCAGGGTGTTGCTCATGTTCAGAAGAGCAAGAAGCCCTGGCTTCTGCAGGGATGACCTTCATGCCAGAGGGTGTCTGTGTGTGTGTGTGTGTGTGTGTGTGTGTGTGTGTGTGTGTGTGTGTGTGTGTGTGAAAAAGCACAGAAGCACATTTCAAATTTCCACGTGGGAATGTCTGTGTGTGTTGACTGACACAATCATCTTGCCTCTTGAATCTAAGCTACATTTCACCTGCATGTTGCAAATGGGACTGCTAGCAAACAATTCAGTAACAGGTTTGGGAACGTAGGCTGGTAGGTCTGATCTCAATATCTTTGAGGCTTTGACACACAATTCTCAGTCCTCACTGCTTGTCCTGGGTCTTGATAGACCTTCCTTTTTGTAGCCTTCTCTATGCCAACTCTAAGAATGCTTAATTAATTGCATCTCCCCATGGTCCTTTCCCCTTCTCTGTTGAAAATCACCATCAGTGATTTGTAAAATGTGGTGCCTGGGCCAGCAAGTGTCGCAGCACCTGAAGACTTCCTAGAAAGACCGATCTTCTGGCTTAACCCTGTGCTGTCTGAAACAGTGAGTCAGTACACTAACTGTGACTTGGTTTTCTGTGCTTGGACCTGCTCCGCAAGAAGGCTTCGGTGTTATTGTTCAGCTTTTATGAGGACAGAATGGAGCTGAGAGAAGGGCACTGAAGAGAGTGTCATTGGCTGCCTGGCCAAGTGCTGGCCAAGCCCTCCTTGTGCTTATTGCTCAACCCAGAGAGACAAACTCTTACACCTCATTTTTTCTCCATTCCCAAACTCTAGTAAGGCTTAGGAGTCATTGCAGAAGATGGGCTGACAGATGGTGGCTGACTAAAAGGAAGCCGTGTTTCCCAGACATGTTAGGGACCTGCACAAATGAACTCACAGCAGTTGGGACACCTTGCCAGACCTGTACATGCTTAGCCAGACAAAATCCAAGCATGGAGAGGGGAGGTGGCAGCTTAGACAGTGTTCGAAGAAAACTAAGGCCTTAAAGCTTTGAGTCTCAGTTCCACTTACCTAGAAGCTGTGACCTTCGGGCAGTTACTTAACTTCTCTGAACCTCAGAATCAACAAATGCAGCATGAAGGTAATACTACCTACCTTATAGGCTTATTGTGAAGATTGTAGATAGAAAAGGCTTAGTATAAAGCTCAGTGATGAGGTGGTAAATTATTACCTACATGGTGGGATTGTTGAGAAAGGCAAAGATAACAAAGATCAAACTTCTAGCATGCCATGTGCTCTTAAGAGGTGACAGTCAGCCAGGCAGTGGTGCACACTTTTAATCCCAGCACTAGGGAGGCAGAAGCAGGCAGATCTCTGAGTTGGAGGCCAGCTTGGTTTGTAGATAGAGTTCCAGGACAGCCAGGGCTACACACAGAAACCCTGTCTCGAAAAACAAAATGGAAGGAAAGAAGGAAGGAAGGAAGGAAGGAAGGAAGGAAGGGAGGGAGGGAGGGAGGGAGGGAGGGAGGGAGGGAGGGAGGGAGGGAGGAAGGAAGGAAGGAAGGAAGAAAGAAAGGCAGAAATGGCAGCTTATTTTTGTTAGTAAGTACATTTCATTCAGTGTTGTTGGCTGTGATGTCATCTTCCAAGCAAGCCAATTGGATGGTGGCTGGGAGAGCTACAAGTAGAAGGAAGACAGGTAAGCAGAAAGGGTTATGGACAACTCAGCTTCCCATACTTGAGTACACTTAGAGCAGCTCAGTGAGTATAGAGACACACTAAGAGCTTCACCGTCTGGGCCTTCCTTAGTCCTTTGCCCCTCCCCCCCCAGCCCTCTGTCTGTCTGTCTTGTCTCCCCTCTCCTCTTCTCTCCTTGATCTCCTGACCTTCCTGCCACCACCTCCCCAGTGATGAGATCACAGGCAAGAGCCACCAGAGCTGGCTTTTAACTCCCTTTGAAAGGATGAATTTGGGGAAACAGTAGCATAGTAACTAAAGGATGTGACATGTAGGTGACATTTCACAGAGGGTGTTTGCAGATTTTACTAGAAAGGTCACAAGCAAAATACAATGGGGCCTAAACTGAATTTGTTCTCTCCACTGTGTTGCAATCAAACTTGGTGTTGTTGAATGCACCCCCTTTTCTGACCATGGACTGCAGTCCTAGACTGTCCAGGGAAAATTTGGCAATCCTACACCATCCACTTTTGTCCAAGTACAGACTCACAACCTAACATCGGCCCATGACTTAGTTAGGGTTTCTATTGCTGTGAAGAGACACCATAACCACAGCAACTCTTATAAAGGAAAACATTTAATTGAGGTAATGGCTTACAGTTTTTGAGGCTTAATCCATTATCATTGTGGTGGGACATGGCAGCAAGCAGGCAGACATGGTGCTGGAAAGGAGCTGAAAATTCTACGTCTTGCAGGTAACAGGAAGTGAACTGAGACACTCAGCAGTATCTTGAGCATATATGAGACCCCAAAGCCTCAACAGTGACACACTTCCTCCACAAAGCCACACCTACTCCAACAAAGCCACACCTCCTAATAGTGCCTCCCTTCGGGGGCCATTTCTTTCGAACCACCACAGTTCGCTTACTTTTTTTGTTTTCGTTTTTGATAAAATCTTAGTAAGGTTTAATCCAAGTCAAATACACAGAACTAAGAAAATAGCTTTGAATCAAAAATCTTCACTGAAAAAATAACTGTATTTATTACAGAGCCAACTTACTCCCTAGATTTTTGAGAAAAATACGTTAATAACTAGAGTATTTAGGCTTGTGGGTTTCCTTTCTAAAGGAAGAAGAAGAATGTGCAAAGTCCTTTTGAATCGCCAGAGAGACAACTTGGAATTTGCAAAATTGGTTATTACTAAACCTCCCAAGGAAGCGATTTCCCACATACTCTAATCGTCTGATCATTCTGAGCAGTAAGCTGATGAAGTGAGGCGAGGGCTGAGTGGGTCTGCTTCCCCGTGCTCTCTACAGGTATCCAGATGCCCCCGCTCTCCACAGACCAACAGCCGGGCTTTACAGTGTGGGGCAGGAGTGTCTGCATCTGTCTCTGTTACTGTGGAAAGACTCCTGTGCTATCTAGAGCTAACACAGGATGATGCTGCTTGTAGCAACTTCCTGCCAAGTCGTGCTACCATCTTCAGACTGGCAGGAGCAAGTCTTTTCAATAGCCCAATGACTTGGAAGAACCTGAACGGAGGAGGAGGAGGCGACCCTGTCCTGGATGTTCTCTCCAGCCCCTGGTTCCTTTTCTCTGCCAGTCCACTAGTTCTGGGTTTCAGCTCAGCGGTTACAGACTGTGCTCAGATTTGGCTGCTTGTATGTTTATACGGTTTTTTTTTTAATTCTTTGTGGATTTCACATCATGCATTCTGACCCCACTTATCTCCTAGTCCCCTCGTACCTCCCTCTGCCCTTGCAACCTCCCCCCATTCCCCACCAAAATAAAAATTTAAAAGAAAACCCCAAAAACCGAACCAAATAAACAAACAAAAAAAGGGAGGGGGTGGGAAAAGAACCTTGTCGTGGAAGCTGTAGTGTGGCCTAGTGAGTCACACAGTTAACTCTTTAGTCCATTCATCTTTACTTGTAAGTTCATTGCTACAAGTCATTGGTCTGGTTCGAGGCCTCTGGCTTCTGCTACACCATCGATAATGGGCTCTCACTGGGACCCCTCTTGGATATCCTGTTGATGTCCTGTGTGGTGGAGATCTTGCAGTTTTGGATCTATAGGATCATCCACTTCACATGCTCCGACAGTTCATAGAGAGGCGGATGTTGGGATGGGCCAACTCATAGCCCTGGTTCTGGGCCTGGGTGGTAGCTGCGTTGGTCAGCCTGTCAGCTTTGCCTCCCTTCTACAGCCAAGCATATTCCCTGTCACATTGCATCTTACTTGCCTGATCCCCACCCTACCGGAAGTAAGCGGCTATGTGTGGCTCAGGAGCCTTGGCTTTTCCAGTAAACAGAAATCTAATTAGCAATTGTGTTTCACAGTCTTTCCTGTTTCAGGATGCTTAAGGGTCATTCATTTCCTCTGAAGACCACTACATATGTATGCACATACTCATTGTACCCTCTGTGGAATATAAATAACTACCATCTAAAGTACAGTTTCTCCTTCATTGTTTTGTATCCCTATATTGTGCTTTACATGACAAAAAAAATTCTCCCTATTAGCTGCCATGGAATGTTTACTACTTTACCTGCTTTAAAGATGAAAAATACCATTTATTTGTCTTCTCATAGTTGTGTTAAAGCAGAAAACAAACCAGAAGCACTGTGTTTTCTTAAAGCTAATCTAACCTTTTGAAATGGTTTTAATCATTATGTTTATTCACTCACTTTTTGTACAGGCATGTGAATGTACACACACACACACACACACACACACACACACACACACACACACACAGGGAGGTTAGAGAAGTCAATTCTTTCCCTCCTCCACCTGGTTTCAGGGCTCAAACCCAGATCATCAGGCCTAGGGGCCAGTACTTTTATCCACTGAGCCATCTTGCTGGCTTCCCTTTTAAAGTTCTTACTCTAAGCTATTAGCTGAATATGTATTTGTAGGTGGCATAAATATGAACTTGAACTTGGATCAAACAAGTACAAACAAGGTTAAGAGCGTCACTTCTGAAAACACTATGTATTCTATTCACAGACCCGTGAACACTTGGTAACATTTCTATTGGGCTATATTCACTACTGCCCCTCTAGGCCCTCTGAAGAAACTCCACTTCTCACCCTACAGGTTCTGGGGATAACAATAAAGATGTAGTACCAGATACATTAGATATGATGTGTGTTTGATAATCCCATAGCTTCATGAGATGTCTGTTGTACATCTGAAGAAACACCGGGCGCCGAGTATTTCCCCAGTGCACACCACTGCCAGCGGGCAGGGAAGAGAGGAGACAGCCTTGCTCTGGAACTTGCATTCCCAGCCTTCCTCTCTAAGGCCTACCTAACCTCAGCTTGGGCTTTCAGCAGGAGGGTGCAGGAGCGTGCAGGAAACGGGGAGGAGCCGAGCAGCTGTATCTGGTTTCACTCCTCCCCTGAAACTCCAGTAAAAACAACAGTAAAGGGATTTCTTTTAAAGACACATTCGGAAAGTGGGGAGTAGGATACGAGATGGTAACCATCAAGTTGAGGAAGCTGGACACAGGACATGGGAGTTGAGACTGAGCATGAATGCAAATGGGGAACCTCCCTGTGACTAATGAAAGCCCTGGGACTGGCCTTGCCTCCATGGCTGGTGATACTCACTGGGCTGGGAGCAAGGGAAGGAAGAGTAGAACCCGCTGACAAACTGATTCTAGATCCACCTGGAAGTTTTCTCCAAACTCCTGTTTTCCTCAACATTGAAGCATTCTTTCTGTGGATGAAAGAATCATTTCAATCATCCAAACCCAGAGTTTTAAATGACAGCTTCAATTCCTTTAATAAATACCGTTTCACACTCACGAGAATGGTTAAAATGTAAGGCTGACAGAGACAAGTGTTAGTGGAATACTAAAAAGACCAGAGCTCTTGTATTATGCTTGTAGACGTATAAAATAGTCACACTGCTTTTGGAGAACTGTTGGGGGAGTTTTCTGGAAATTTAGACTTATATTCACCCTATTGTCAATCAATTTCACTCCCAGGTATTTATACCCAAAACATGAAAGTGCATGTCCATGAACAGATTACAGAAGAGTGCTTTTGTCAACTGTATTTGGATTTTCCAAAAGTTGGAAATCACCAGAATTTCCATCAACAGGAGAACAACAGAGACACACTGTAACCCTATAGGAAGACCCAATGATAAGAAGGCATGAATTACCAGTGCTGGTGACTATCTGATGGCTCTCAAAATACTGTGTTGAGCTACAGGTGCCAGGCAGAGCAGTGTGTTCTGCATGGTTGCTTTTTTGTTTTTGATTTTGTTTCTTTTTTGAGACAGGGTTTCTCTGTGTAGTTTTGGAGCCTTTCCTGAACTCACAGAGATCTGCCTGCCTCTGCCTACCAAGTGCTGGGATTAAAGGCATGAGCCAATACTGCCTGGCTGCCTATGTGGTTGCTTTTAACCTGAAGCCCAAGGATCAAGCAAAGCTACTCTAGGGATAGAGTCAGACTATCTGTCTCTATGATAGAAGCAAAGGGTGGCCAGGAAGGAGTGTGCAGGGATCTGCTCGGGTGATAGAAATTTTGAATATCTTGTTAAAGGTAGTGTTTTCATAAGTATGCAAATGTGCCCAAGCTCATCAGATGGAATGCCAGTGATGGGTGCTTTGTGTTGTATACAATTGTATATATATTCAATGGTTTTAAAATGCTGTGTGATGTTTAATATTAACTTGACAAGTTCTAGAATCCTCTAGTAGAGAAGTTTCTCAGCCTGTCTGTGAGGGAGCTTCTAGATGGGACGCGAAGGCCCACTCTAATTGTGGGCAGCATCACTCTGTGGGCTGGAGCTTCAGAATGAACGAAAAGAAGGAAGTGACTACACACCAGCATTTGTTATTCTCTACTTCCCGACTCTGAATGTAATGTGACCAGCTGCCTTATATGCTTACTATCATACCTTCTGTACCATGATGGACTGCACCCTTCAACTGTGAGCCAAAAGAAACCCTCCCTTCATTCCTTCTTTGACTTTACTCAGGCCTTCTGCCACAGCAAAAAAAAGTAACTAATTCATACTGGTAGCAAAATAATACATGTGCCTAGAGATTTTACCTAAAATAATAAAAAAATTGTTATGCTTTAGAAACTTCCCAGGAGCTTTATACAAACCAATTAATTCAGTCTTTGTGTTTCCTTGAGTTGACATTTGTAATACACCAAATTTACAGCCAAGGAAATGAGGCCATAAAGTAAGAAACATGCCCAACATTGCTCAGTGAGTCAGAAGCAGAGCTGGGATTTGAACCCAGGAACACATCTTCAGATTTTATAAACTATGCTACAGCACTGTGTGGCCCCTTGATGGCTGAGAAGTTGGAAAGGTAGTAAAAAAAAAATAAGGCTGAAAGTCCAGACACTCAAATAATGAATCTGACAATGGAGCTCCTTCTGGCAAGTTTTGCTGGAGTAGAATTTGGACAGCTCTTAAGGACTGGGCTCTTGACATCTGTGACTGAGACAAAGGGGTAAGCATGTTATTTTTCTCCTTCTTCTTTGATAGCAGATGCCCTTATTTGTTCAGGGTGAGTAGAAGCCTGGCTAATATCTTCTCAAGTGCCCTCACAATGATAAGTCAAACGACACACTCCAACTTAAAAGAAAGTATAAGGATAAGCTTGCCACTGTTTTAGTTAAGTTTGGGCCCTATGGACACAATCTTCCTGTCTGGGACTTCAACATGAGGCTGAATGTAAAGTTACCATATTTCAAGCAAGAGGTTGAAAATTATATGCTAAGAATGTAAGAGCAAAAATAAGAAGTTCAGGTCCTTGCTTCCCTGGGAGCCCCTACCTTAGTCCAGGATGGCTTATCACAGGGCTTCTTGGAACATGAGAGTCAGAGAGCTCTTAGGTAAAACCACTGCATTTGGGGTTCCTGTTAAAGTAGATGAATGGCATACTTGACTTCTCTTCTATGCAGGTAGTAATAAAGCTTGTGAACAGGCAGCGGATAAGTGACCACCTCTGCAAGTCAGCTGAACACATGTTCCTTATACTTCTCTGCCATAGAGTTTGTAATGAAGAGGCACTTGTGTGCACTAGTTTCAATAAGTTACAAAAGAAGTTTTCTGCTAACATTTTATGCCTGAAATAATGAGGTAGATGTTTGATAAATTTTCTGTCTGAACCATGTCTAATGGTTGACATTTATTTTACCTTCTCTCTTTTTCAAAGCCAGTTTGTCTATGGAAATGCTTGGTACTCACTGGGCATTTACCCCACTGATCAATGTTCTAAATGCTATATATTGTTCAACTCCATGCTCTCAAAAGTTATTTGCAGGGTCATCTTTGTTAGAAATATTTAATGAAAGCCAGGTGGAGTGGCATGAGCCTTTAATCCCAGCACTCAGAGGCAGGTGCATCTTTATAAGTTTAAGGCTACCCTAGTCTACATAGTGAGTTCCAGGACAGCCAGAACTATAGTGAGACCCTGTTGTAGATGAATTTCTAAATAGTCTTATTAAATAAAAAACACAGAGCCAGAAATTCTGGTTAAAGCCCAAGAGAAAGATCAGAGGAATAGGACAAACCACGAGCTAACCTCACCTCCCCAACTCCACAGCTTCCAAAGACAGCTTCTTCCTGTATACTCACATTTATATGCCTTTTCTGTTCTGTTCTCTCATTGGCTCTCTTAGCCCAGCTACATCACTTCCTCTTCCTACACAGCTTCTGTTTGTCTGTACAGACTTCCAGACCTCTACGGTTGGTACTGGGATTAAAACTGTGTGTCACCATGCTTGGCTCTGTTCTCTAGAGTGGCCCTGGACACATAGAGATCCTGCCTGCTAAGTGATAGGATTAAGGGCATGTGCTGCTGCTGCCTGACTTCTTTGTTTACTTACAATGGCTAGGATTTCCCCCTCTTATCTCCAGGCAAGCTTTATTTATTAAAACACAAATAAAATATCACCACATTTCAGCACAAATAAAATATCACCACATTTCCCCTTTATTGTCTAATAAAAATAAAAAATAAAAAGAAGTTATAACTAATATAAGAAAAACTACATACAATAAGTACAATAACTATATATAATATAAACAAGCAATAAATACAACTATATAGTTATAATTATAATTTCCCTTGGTTATGATAAAAGATAAATTAGATATGAAACTTTAGATTCACAAATAGAGGATAGATGATAGACTATTTTCTTTAATTTTACAAAACACAAATGGACTAGATATTAAAACTGTAATTCTTGCTTGATAACTATTCTATTATATGTAATTTTACTAGGTTAAAGTTAAAATGTTCCTTTTTCTTTAGACAGAAAAGAGCAAGTGCTGTGGGATGTCATTCTGTATGCTATGAATATGTGTTGCTCTGATTGGTTGATAAATAAAACGCTGATTGGCCAGTAGCCAGGCAGGAAGTATAGACGGGGCGAGCAGGTGAGGAGAATTCTGGGAAGAGGAAGGACTGATTCAGGAGTCGCCAGCCAGACATAGAGGAAGAACGATGACAAGGCAGAACTGAGAAAAGGTACCAAGCCACATGGCTAAACATAAATAGGAATTGTGAGCTAATTTAAGTGCAAGAGCTAGTCAGTATTAAGCCTGAGCTAATGGCCAATCAGTGTCTTATTTATCAACCAATCAGAGCAACACATATTCGTACCATACAGAATAATATCATACAGCACCCTGTCTCATAAAAAAAAAACAAAACAAAACGAAAATCAAAGAAAAAGAGAAATATTTAACATCAGTGCCTTAATATGAATATTTTATAAAAATTAATCAGAATGATTAAGCAACAATATAAGGCAGCAAGCCAGGGTTTGCAATTTACAGTCAGACACCAAGTCTTCCCTGCATTTCTCATGATCCAGACTTCCAGCTGTTACCTAGGACATGGCCAAAGGCTGACAGAAATTTAAAGTTGATGACAACCATAAATTTTGTCTTCAAAACTGGAAAGAAATTTTAAAAACATTATCATCTGATGCACTAAATCTCTTAATGGTCTGGACATTTTTTGTCATTGTCTAGAGATGAAATTTAGAGACTTGGCAGATACAATATTAAGCTTTGTGCAGAAAGGATGTTGCAAGGAAAATGGTTTCTTGTAAATCAAGCCATTAATCAAAGAATTGTGGCTTCTTAATTATGGTGGTTTAACTAAGAATGCTCTCCATAGGCTCATATATTTGAATGCTTTGTCACCAGGGAGTGGCACTTTTTGAAGGATTAGAAGGATCAGGAAGTGTGGCTTTCTTGGAGTAGGTGTGAACTTGGAGGAAGTGTGTCACTGAGAGGTGGATTTTGAGGCTTCAAAAGCTCAAGCCAGGTCCAGTGTCTTTCTCTTCCTCTCCAAACCTGTAGATCAGGATGTAGCTTTCAGCTACTGCTCCAGAGCCATGTGTGCCGCCATGCTCCCTACCACAATGATAAGGGACTAAACCTCTAAAACTGTAAGCAAGCCCTCAATTAAATACTTTCTTTTTTTAAGAGTTGCCTTGGAAAATGGGATATTTGAGCTGGAACAGAGACAGAATGGGAGAACAAGGAAATAGATACCATGGTAGATGGAGACATTATGGAAATAGGGAGAAACAGGTTGCTAGGGAAGTTCCCAGGAATCCACAAGGATGACTTCACCTTAGACTACTAGCAATAGTGGAGAGGGTGCCTGAACTGGCCTACTCTGGTAATCAGATTGGTGAATACACTAACTGTCATCACAGGGCCTTCATCCAGTAACTGAGATGCAGAGGTCCATGGCTGGGGACCAGCCCAAGCCCTAAGTGTCCAGTTGATGAGAGAGAGGGGGAATTCTATGAGCAAAGGACATCGAGATTGTGATGGGAAAACATACAGAGACAACCAGGCCAAACTGGTAGGAACTCATAAACTGTGGACCAATAGCTGTGGAGCTCCCATGGGACTGGACTTGGCCCTCTACATAGGCGAGACAGTTGTTTAGCTTGAGCTGTTTGGGGTGGTGGTGGCAGTGGGATTGGGATCCCTTCCTGGTGCATAAACGGGCCTTTTGGAGCCCAGTTCCTATGGTAGGACACCTTGTGCAGCCTTGGTGCAGGGGAGGGGCTTGGACAAAAAAAAAATTAGAGTTGCCTTGGTCGTGGTGTCTCTTCACAGCAGTAGAACAGTAACAAGACACTAACGTACCTAAGACAACATAAACATTTTTTTCCTATGATTCAGTTTAGGGTAGTTAGAACATTTCTATCTGCAATGAAACATGAGAAAGGTTTACACAAGGATATAAAAGGCTGCATTACAGAGCCCAATGAACAATTTGTGTTTCCTTATTTTCAAAAAGCAGAAGTGAAAGCTGATCCTCATCTAGCAATATTGAGAATTTGGGATTGAAGCAATGATATAGAAATAAAGTTTGTGTTAGCTTTTGGTTTCTGGGCCACTTTGGACCATTGTGTCCTATCATTTCTGGACAAAGCATTTGAAACCATGGGTATACACTATCTGGACAAGCAGGAAGAAGAGGGCATTGGCACTGGCTAACTACAGTGCTGGAAAGTCACGGGGCAGTTTAGCCAGCTGGACCTGTGGAACAGAGCCAGCAAAGCAGAGCCTTCAGGCCTTGCGGGGAGTTTCCAAACAATCAAGTGTCTTTCAGTGGGCTGAAAGTGGGTATCTGCTTTTGTTACTTTGTACCTTTGCTCTTCTGCCTTACTTGCTGCTTTGTAGAGTTGTTGAAACACTTATGGCCTCAGTGTTAACAGCCCCACTCCTGTTGAAAAAATAGCTGGCAATGTTCTCATTAGTAAAGCAGGAATGGACTCAAAGGTGTCTGCATTGAGCCTGGAGCCAAGGCCACATTCCCAGTCAAAGAATAGCCTGTGTAGCCAAGGAGCTTGGGAACTTGCTTAATGCTGTTGTGGCTACGATTGACTTTTAGGCTCTGGCTAAAATTAGACCATGAACTAATAGATGAGACTCAAGACAGAAGAGAGAACCCATGTACCTGAAAATACAGAATGGAACTAAATAAATGTGGCTAAAAAAAAATCTTAAAATGAGGAAAACAATTCAGCAAAATAATGAAGCACAAAATAAATATCCCAAATAACATTTCTTATGTGATCAGTAACTAGCTAGAAAGTGCTACCCACAATGAACTAAGACTTGCAAAGGCCAGGACCATCTAACAAAAATGAGACTTTTATGAAAGAAGCCATAAAAATAATTTGAAAGATAGGAGATGTTTCTGAATAAGGAGACTCAGCATTAAAAATGAATTCTTATTTGCCAATCAAAATTTAAAACCTTTTTAGCTTAACAGAATGATTCTAACATTGAGCTAGGTAATAAAAATAGAGATGAGAACGGCTTATAAAACCTTGAACAAAGGGAATATTGAAGTCAGACTCACACTACCATAGAGTAAAATATAATATAGGACCCTGGTGATTAAAGCCACATGGTATTGGCAAAGAATTGACAGATCAATGAAACACAGTGGATAACTTTGAAACAGACTCCAGTATGTAGAAAAACATATAATAAAGGAAATGTCATAAACCAAAGGGGAGGGCCTTTTCTTCCAGCAAATAAGATCGAGAGCTCTAATAACCTTCAGAGAAAAGCAAAATCCTCAGAGAAGAAGAAACATGACTAGTGAATAAGCACATGTGAAGATGCCAGGCCTTGCTTGGGAAGTGAGAAAATCCAGTTCGAGGCCACACAGATATGTCTCTTAATGCCACTAGACTGGCCAACATTAGCAAACCTGGATTCTGGAAGAAACATGGATGAAGCCAAAACTTTACATTTTGCCAGTTTGTGTGCCTGTTCCTCCACTCATGTTGAAATTTTCACTATCCTTTAAACTTGAAGACTCATATTCTGTACAGCATAATACCTTCAGTCCTCAAAATAGATGTCGTAGGAATTCTTCGTGGGCACTAGATTTGTGTAAAATGTTCTTAGCAACATGGTTGATACTGGTGAAACAGTAAGCAATCAAAATATTCATTGACAATAAAGTAAAAAGCAAAACATGCCATATTTACAAAATGAAATTGTATGTACTGGTGAAACTAAATGGGCAAAATCACAGATGATAAGTAAAAAGAAAACTTTTGAGGAAAAAAACCCACAAACTATCAGATTTTGTATGGTAATATTCTTGTAAAGTTCTAAGATCAGTGAAAGTAAATACGTTTAGATGAGATCGTGTGTGGCAGAACTTGTGTGTGTGTGTGTGTGTGTGTGTGTGTGTGTGTTTGTATGGTGTGCTGCATGCTTACTCATGTTTACATATATACCAGTGCACATATGTGTAGGTGCATGGGTATATTTCAGTGGTTGAGTGCCTTCCTTGATCTCTGTCTACTTTATTTACTGAGGCAACGTCTCTTACTGAACCCAGAGCTCATAGATTTAACAGTCTAGCCAGCCAGCTTGCCCTGGAGCATCCTCTTTCTCCTACTCCAATTCGTTGGAATTATAAAAGCCTACCATGCTTGCCCAGTACTGCTTAAGATCCAAACTCTAGTGCTTGTGGTTACATCATAAACACTTTATCCACTGAATCATTTTCCCAGCCCAGATAGAACTAATTTTTAAGCATAGTATGATTGGAGCTGACACTTTTTTGTCCTGAGAAATGGCCTTACATATTGTTGGATATTCAGTCCCACCCTCCATGCTATCAGCAGCCTTGGTCTTTAAGCTTCCACCAAAACTTCCAGACAGTATAGATGGAATGTCATGAAAGGGATAAAACTGTCCAGAATGAGAGTCCCTTGGAGAGGGCTGGAATCAAGAAGCAAGACAGGGAGAGGGTAGAGGAAGAACAAGGAGAATCCAAGTTACTATAGCCCTCTGATTCCCAGTGGGATTTGTAGATTCATGCACAATACTTCCTATGACACTTTATTTTTTTATATTATATATATTTATTGTTTCCTATATATATACCAATTGGTTGTTCAGTGCCAAATGGCCAGCCCTGAAATGTACATACAAGCAACACTATATGGACTGATTAGGTTATATTTAGGTGTGTGTGTGTGTGTGTTACATGCATACATACATATATGCATGTGAAAATAAATAATGAAAAAAAGGCCTGTGAATTTGAAGGAGGCCAGGGAATGGTATATGGGAGAGTTTGGAGAGAGGAAAGGGAAAGGAGCAATGTTGTAACTGTATTATAATCTCAAAAATAAAATAAAAGGGAAATATTTTAAAAGTGTAAAACAAAAAGAGAAATATACAAAACAAAAATACACGATAATACACGGTAATGATACTATATTAAAATGTCTCCAAGTTAGTACTACACTTCCTAAGATGTGAAAACTATTCATGGTTGCTTTTTTCATCCTTGTTTTATTTAAAGAAAACATGTGTCTCTTATACAGATCTATATTGTATTATAAAATCTGTACAAATAGGGTGAAATGCTTAGATACCACCTGATTATATGGAAATGTATAAAATAAGCTAGAATTACTTCAGAACCCAAAAAGGCTCATTCATTGTTTATTCATTTATACTTATCCATTACTTTCAAGGAATGGAATTTGATATAGGATAATAAAATATTTTCTCTTCACAGTCTTATGCTTCTGAAAGTGTTTATTAATCTAGTATGAATCCAGTTTCACTTTATAATGGATAGTTAAAAAGGGGGGGCTTGAAATTATTTAAAGGTTTGTTAACTTTGCGACTGCTGACTTGGCTAGCCCCAGGCCTGTGATAAACCCTGGCGTTTGTTTAATCTGTTGTTCCCCAGCAGCTGATGCACAGCATGCTCTGCTCTTTGTATTTCTAGTTTTTGTGAATGCTTTGATCAAAATCCGATGATGTCAAAAACAAAACAATAGGATCCGGGGCAGTGGCTGCTAAATGAATTCAAGAAGTTGTTTAAAGCACTGTCCCAGTCGAGAAAATGACTCCTTTCCTTCAAACCAGATCCAAACTGTGCATGCGAAAGGAGAGAGAAACAGTGTAATTTTCACTGTGCTTGTTGAGAACATGTCACCACATCACAACTGATGAATGTCCACTGTGAGCTGTGGAGTCCCAAGGGAGGAGCAGATCATCCTTACATGCTACAGTCCCCTGTTCTACCCCAGGAAGAAGATAATGATTTCTATCTGTTCAAGAGAAAAATTGCTAGCTATTTTTATGGCATAAGTATATCCCACAGGTCACTATTTGACTGTTCTTAGTAGACAAAGCAACAGGACAGGCCACCACTCCCACGGTCTGGAAAATGGTTGATACAGTAAAAAACCAGGGCCCTGGCCCTCAGATCACAAAAGGACAGTTTTGGTGTTTCTCAACTATAGTCAGCTTTGCTACCTATTTCCCAAGAACAGATGATAAAGTCTGCAAATATTTTAGTTATTACCACTTGAATGATGGTCGGCCGGGGTACTGCTAAATCTTCAGGGCACAGCCAGCCCTTCTTCCCCAAAGCCAGCTATCTAGTCCTCAATGGCAGTGGTGCCAACATTGAGGAAGCTGGGTGTAAGAGAGTGTTAGGCAATGGCAGTGTCTCTCTGAAGCTCATTCTCCAGCCCACTTGTGCATGTGGAGAATCTGTTTGGCTTTGAAATTCCAATTGTGCTTTGGCTTATTTATGTCACAGGTTTTAATAAACCTAGTGGTGCTGGCCTCTTTATTTATACTAAGTTAGCCTTCAGTGCATAAGACAACAGATCAATTTGGTATTACATTTAATTGTAGTCAAGTAAAATTCTCCTTAATCTAAGAAATACCTCTGAGTTTCTCTACAGTGAGTCTCTGTAGCTTTGTTCTGAGTCAGGGTGGACAAGTCTCTGTTTAGAAGGAGCTGACCCATATTGGTCATCTTGGAGATACTAAACCAGGAAGCTTCCCCAACTCTGGTTAAGGAATTCTGATTATCAACAGGATAGGGAAACACAGCAGAATGTAAGAGATGCAAGATTGTTTTCCAGGTGAATGAGGAGGCTGCTGGAAATTGGATGGTCCAGCAGAAATGGAAAGGAGACTGGGGATGCCTCTATCAATTTAATACCATAGATAACAGCCTGGTGCAATATGTTTAGAAGGAAATGCTTTCCTGTAATAATCAAAATATAATATAGAATAAAAATAATAAATAGATAGCTCAAAATAATGTAGCAAATAAAGTATTGTTCACAGTATTCTTCATTTTATCTGTATTTATCATTAGATTGTAATACTTTTACCATTCTTGAGATAATGGTATTATGAGCTGACCTGCTGAGAATGTCACTATGTTAAAAGAACTTTCTTAAGTTTCACTGGAACTTAGAAAACAGCATTGAAAATTCCTCCAGTGAGAAATTAGTATTTATTTTCATGCAACGATGATGTATCTTTAAGTTTTTTTTCTTTTTTTTATCTCCTCAACATTGACAACATGACTGATGAACTTGGTAGTCTGGGAAATCTCCAAGGCAATGACATCACCGTGTGTCATTTGTCCCCTGTGTACTGAGAGAAGTCAGAGTCCTCACGGACAGTCAAAGCATCAGAGGCTGAACATGAAGTGGGAAGATTCTCCAAAACAAACATGCGGAAACGTTCTTGTCTCTCAATCCAGATTCTTCTCCTGCAGTTTTAAAGTTGGGATTGGGTCATCATAAACTCTGATTTTCATTTATAATTGCTCAATGATAAGAAAGAGGAGAGAGACAGAGACAGAAGGAAAGAATGAAAGAAAGAGAGGGGGAGAGAGGGAGGGAGGAAGGAAAGAAGGAAGGAGGGAAGGAAGGAAGGAAGGAAGGAAGGAAGGAAGGAAGGAAGGAAGGAAGGAAGGAAGGAAGGAAGGAAGGAAGGAAGGAAGGAAGGAAGGAAGAGGGATCTTGCTTGCATTGGGTATCTCCTTGTGGTTTCCCCGGGTGCCTGATGGAGTCTCTTACACTGTTTTTCTGTTGCCAGCAACTGAAGTACCTACTAATGCTCTCTGGCTCTGAAGGACTGCGCAACATTGGCTACATGTGTTTACCATTATCCCCAGAACTGTCAGATCCCTCCCTCCAGTGGAGGCATTCATGGAAACAGGCCAGAACGCGAGGGAACACAGTTCCGGCACTGAAATTAGCAACCGGACAACATTCCCAGGGAAGCG
This sequence comes from Peromyscus maniculatus bairdii, assembly GCF_049852395.1. Lineage (NCBI taxonomy): Eukaryota > Metazoa > Chordata > Mammalia > Rodentia > Cricetidae > Peromyscus > Peromyscus maniculatus. Next base: position 76,575,825 of record NC_134858.1, read on the forward strand.
GCTGAGTTCATTTCTGGCAGAAATCCCACGGCTGCTGGTACAAAATAAAATGAAAGAAACACAAAGGATAAAATGTATCTGGGGAAACCAAAAGGAGACAATATACGTGATTTGCTCTGCCCACCAAAAATCCCCCCACGGGGTCTTTCATTTCATTGATGCTAGGATTTCAGGACGAGGGTGACTTCTCTAATTTTGAAACAGCAAAATGTTTTTGAACCTGGATTTTTCCATGAAGGTTTAATAGGTAAGAGTGGAAACCTTTTGACCTTTGATGAGAATTTTGAGAGTTTATCTCATTATTGTGGTCACAGGATTTGAGAGCTGTCATTAGGGCTGAATTAAATTATAGCAATTGCATCGATTCACCAAACCAAAACAGGGAAATAGGAAGAAGAAAGTTTTCCCAAGTACTGTGAAGAATCTCTTCAAACATGGAGAATCATAGAGACATATTAGCAATTTATAATGTTTCTCTCCCTGTTTGGCTTTATTACAGCATAGTATATATATTCAAATGAAATTGTATTTATAACATGAAAGGTGATCTTTTGATATAGGCACACATTTTGAGCTGTTTATATCAAGATAATGAACTGAATCGGCACTCAAATCACTTCTTTTTTGTTTCTATTTTATTTGATTTGATGCATTTGAGTGTTTTACTTACATTGTAGTTCTTCCACATGCATACCTGATGCCCAAGGAGGCCAAAAGAGGGAACTTGATTCCTGGAACTGGACTTACAGGTTGTGAGCTGCCCTTTGGGAGCTGGGTATCAAACTCAGGTCCTGGAAGAGCAGCTGGTGCTCTTAACCACGAAGTCACCTCTCTAGTCCCTTAAATGATTTCTTTAGTGGTTAAATGTTTAAAATCTGGGCTTGAGAAACGGCTCATGGTTGAAAGTGCTTGCTGCTCATGCAGGGATGCTTGAGTTCAGGTATCAGAAACTATATCAAAACCCTAGTCCTGGGAAGCAAAGACAAGAGTATTGCTGGGCTTCCCTGACCACCAGCCTCTCTCTAGATTCAGTGAGACATCCTGTCTCACAGGAATAAGATGGAGGGTGATACAGAAGGACACCCACCATCCTCCTTTGATCTGAGCACACGTGGCCACAGGTACAAACACTTGTGTGCACTCACCACATATATACACCACACACACACACACACACACACACACACACACACACACACACCAGAAACATTTAATGTCCATTCTTTGAAATTCTTCAAGTAAACATTATTAACTATAGGCATCTGCTGTACAACAGATCCCTTGGGTTTCTTTCTTCTCTCTAACTGAAATTATCTTTGTATCAACACCTCCCTGATCCTCCCAATCTTTCTTTGAGCTTCTTTTAGTATCACATCCAAGACCATTGTTTAGAGGAATGCCGAGAAATTATTTCCCTGTATTTTTTTTCTAGTAACTTAATGGCTTCAGGGCTTACAAAAGAGTCCGTTTTGAGTCGATGTTTATGTGGCATATAAAGATGCACGTTCACTCTTCCATATGTAGATACTTGATTTCCTCAACCAAATTGACTGAAGAGATGGTCCTGCCCCCTTGTGTGGTCTTAATATCTAATTTCTTATGTTCATTTCATGCTCAAATAGGTTGGTAGGTAAGTATAAAACATGATCTCCATTTGCATTTGTGAGATATTGTTAAAACATTAAAATATCAGGGAGGGAATTCAAAGTGTTCTGGGAACCAGGACAATTATACAGTTCCACTAGTAATTTAACTATAAAACTAAATGTATCTTAGCCTTTCAGATCAACTGGCTATACTGTGTATTAATCATTTGGTATTTCACTATTTCATTTGAGTTGAACAACGATCATGAAAATAAGTTTTATTATCCCTTAAAAGACAAGGAAATTAAAGCACAAATCATCATGAAAGAATCCACTATAGAGCCAAGACCCAAGTCTGTGTGTGAGACTGTGAGGGATCACTAAGCACAAAGCCTTTACCTCTTGGACCTACCAACCGGACTTTATTTTCCTGCCTCTTTTTTAGCAAAATGCAATCACATGACTGAATTCCAAGAATTGAAATGTAAAATAGAGGTGATGTTTACTATTTTTTAGAATTTAGGCCCATGAAATTCCAATAAGATTAGAAAAGAACAAATTTATGTAGCATGCCTGAAATTTTTTTAAGAGACTACTTTTAAAACCAGGAAGTACTAATGTCCTGTAAGTAGTCTAAATAGCAGCTTATAGTAGAATACTTTCAATTTCAGAATTTAGGTAGGTTTATCTATTGAGTGAGATGTAGTCTTTATTTTCTTATTTATTGGAGCTGGGTGTGGTGGCACACACCTTTAATCCCAGCACTCAGGAAGCAAAAGAACCTCTGAGTTCAAGGCTAGCCTGGTCTACAGAGCTAGTTCAGGACTCAAAAGGCTACAAAAAGAAACCCTGTCTTGAAAAACAACAATAAGCTATTGGGCTGGATAGATGGCTCAGAGGTTAGGCTGCTCTTCCAAGGGTCCTGGGTTTGATTCCCAGTTCCCATGTGGAATCTCACTATACTGTGTCATTTTACAGTAGCTGGAGGCAAGTGTGCACAGCTACCCTATCTAGAATTCTGTTAAATGTGACAGAAGAACAGGAAGGAAATAGTCTGAGTTCTTGTATCAGTACTTAAAACAAAAACAAACAAAAAACTTACATGCCAATCAGGCATATCTTTTTCTGGAACTTATGCAAATACAAAACTTCCCTTTATAACTGAACCATCATACATTTAGGGGGTTTCTTGAGATAGCAGCTTAGCATTTTATTACATAGGTTACCCATAAATTAACACATCTTTCTCCATTCTGAGAAGGGCTGAAAATACCTGTAAAGAAAGTGGTATACACTAGAAAACCTGCAAGAAACTTTTTAATGAACACTATTTGAACAAGCCAGAGACCTCTCATTAACTCATCTTACAAATCCATTGTATCTTATTTATCTGAATTACCAATAAATCCCTCAAGATAAAAATTTAATTATGAATATTTGAAAAACTGGATATCTTATATTAATACTCATCAAATAGTATTGTTATCTGACATAATTTTTTAAAACCTGTCAGATAGCAAGGAGAAAGAAAGCTAGAAGAATCAGAATTCCTCAGTGGACCATTCAATTTAGAGTAAACAATAGTTGTAATCATGTAAAAATATCAAATTCTTAGGGGTGTTAAACTTCACTTCAGCAAACTATAGTGATAAATTCAAATGACATTGGACTCCTTAAAAAATCAGCATTATGAAGTTTCAGGGTAGCTATATTTGCAAAGAAAAATATTTCTCTAAATCTACATTTTAGTACATCAGTCCTCTTGCATATCATAAAGGAGTTGATAAGCCTTTTGGATAATGCTGGGAGTTTATGGGATGGCTGTAGAAATACAATATCATCTAAAAGTAAGATTTAATGTCTGTGTAGAAAGTAAGGCTGCTCTGGGTGGGGGCTGCAACAGGGGAGCAAAGGCAGCTTCTCCCACAATTGTCAATGCTAGGCCCCTTAAGCGGTCATGGTCCCATGTTGTAGTGGAGGCAGAACCCTAGCATATCTGGAAGAGAGGTCCTTAAGGATGTGAGTGAATGGTGTCACAGATCCAGGAGGAGTCACTGAAATGGGGTGGGGGCCTGAGGCACTGTAATCAGGCACTTGCTTTGCTTTATAGCTATTCTGCTTTGGTTAGGACAGTAATGCCTCTAGTTCTGAGTTCTGATACCGCTGCCAAGGGGAGCGAGGGGCGCAGGGGGGCGGGGGGGACGGACGGGACGGTGCTGGAAAGCACTATATCTTGAGTTATTTTTGTTGTTGTTGTTTTTTCCTGGAGAATTATCCACAGTATAAAAGGATTCTCCGATAGTGTAAAAGAAGTCACTCAGAAGCAAAGCTGGTTGGTGACATCAGGCAAGCACAAAGGCGCCTGGGGGTAGTGGGTCCACTCCAGGGGTGGGGGAGGGAGGAGCTGGCGAGAGATGGCTGGAAGGCTCAGGACTAGGGAGATTCCAGGTCAAGTGGAGGAAATAGTGCACAGACACCAAGAAAGCAGATGCCTGTTCATCAGGAATGTTTCAGGGACCCTGAGCACCTGAATCGTTTGATTCAAAATTAACAGTGGAAAACTGCATCCAGATCCTATCTCTGAGAAGATGGGCCCCTAAAGCACTGAGTTTTGGCCAGCATCATCTCAAGGCCTGAGAGGAGCAGAGCCTCTCAGCCACAAGGACATGGTGACTGTATTTGTGTGTATTTGAAATGGGCGAGTATTGAAATAGTTATGGAAAATTCTTTTTCTTTCTAAAATTTAAATTTTCTGTTTTGCTAACTTGATTGAAGTCTACTTGCCAAATAAGAATGTACATAATTGAGAGGTACAAAATGATGATTCAGTTAATGCCATAAAACATTCTTTTTTTAATAAGAATGTCTAAAGACTTCTCAGCTCTTGAGGTCTGCAGAGCAGGAGAACTTCAACGTAGAAACTCTGCCAGGAGTATTTATTTATTTAAAGACAGGATTTCTGTAGCCTGGCTATCCTGGAACTGGCTTCAGACTTTCAGCCATCCTGAATTGCTGCAACTCTTGAGGTTTTGCTTTGTTTTTAAGGGAGAGCTGGGATGTAGCTCAGTTGGTGCGGAGTCTTCCAATAGCATATAGAAAGCCCTGGGTTTGGTCCCAGCGCTGAATAAAAACACATGTGGTGGCATATGTCTGTGATTTCATGTTTGGGAGTTGCAAGAAGGAGGATCATGAGTTCAAGAACAGCCTCACTTACATAGGGAGTTTGAGGTTAGCTTGGGATTCAAAAAGAAGTAAAGAACTAAAAATTAAAAGGCTAGCAGAAAATGTTTGTGGCTGCCATCCTATTTTTCTTTCCAGTGCACCAAATAAAGTCATTTTCTCTCCTGAAAGCAAAACAAAACAAGGTCCCTATTACTCAGACCAAGTTAACGAACATGTCCATTCCCTTATAAATCCCCCTTGTACAATAAGAATGTCCAAGAACTCTCTCTCTCTCTCTCTCTCTCTCTCTCTCTCTCTCTCTCTCTCTCTCTCATAGACATATGCCCACATGTTGGGATTGAAGTGCCACTACCATGTCCAGCATGGTATCTTCTTTAACATATTTCAAATATTTAATATAATATAGTTCTGTTAGCTGTAGTCATTCCTAGATATATAGGAGTCTCAGCACTTACTCATCTTGTAAGTGAAATTTCTACAGTTTAATGTCTTCCCATTTTGTCTCACCTTCAAACCTCAGGCAACCATCATTCTATGCCCCTGCTTCTATGAGGCTGACCTTTTACGAGTCTACATACATTTAAGCAGTGTTTCTCATTCTGGGCCTGGATGGTTTTCCTTAGCTCTGCCTCCTCTAAGTTCATTCCAAATGTGGCAAATAGTATTTTCTTCATTTTTATGTATATACAATATTCATGTGTGTATGTTACATTTTACTTATTCATTATTTAAAAATCTCAAAAATTTCACTGTCAGTTTTTGTATTCATCTTTTTCATATGTGTTGCATCTTCTATTTCCTTCTTTCTTCCTTTTTCTGCCTCCTTTTCTCCCTTCTTGTCCCCATGCCTTATTCCTCTGTTTTCATCTCTCCTCAAACTCCCAGGAAACTCCATCTCTTGGGAGTCAAAGACATAAGCAAATGTTGCTGAACACAATGAGGACTATGAAAGAAGGCAGAGAAGTGTACTCAAAAGGCTGTTAGAACAGAGAAAAACTGACAGCATCTTCCATGGACAGTGGGGAGGTTGGTACAGACCCTAGCTCTTGGGATGGGCTGTTAGAATGAGAAGCAGAAGATGCTGTAATGTGGACTAATCATGAAAAATTCCTGAGGCTTCCTTATCCCAATGCTCAATCATGGTCAAGAGAAAAACAGGCTGCTGGGACAGCTGCTAGAGGCAGCCCCTCTGGAGGCATCCCTCCCAGAGAGTGAGAGAAGACACAGGATGGGCGTCTCTGCTGAAGGAACCCCTACTCCAGAAGTCGGCTTTCGCTGTGAGCTCCTAAGGTTGGGTATGGATATGATTAGGGTCTGCAATAAGTGACATCTGTTTGCTCTGACCTCTGGGTAATGTGGCGTTTCTTTCTCTGGGGCAGATGCTAGAAAGGTGTTTATTGTGAGTTGACAGGGGTCTTGGTGGGTGGTGAGGTGTGAGTCAAAACTCGACTATGCATTTTGGCATTTTGTCTACAGATGTTTCTCAGATGTTTGTGGGCGGGCATGTCTTTTAATAAAGAAATAACTGAATGTATGTTTCTTTTGTGGAGAAAAGGGAGGAACGTGCATTTACAACTTGCCCTTTTTTCTAATGTCAAAGACTCTTGTTTCATGGCCAGATTGAAATTAGTTGATGTATATATTATCTACAGAGAAAATTTGCTCATGTAAGCAAAATTCATCTGATAGTTTTAAATTATCATGCTGGTGAAGAAGATAAATAGGGCAATAAGGCAAGAATGGGAAATTTCAGGGGGTTCCAGGCAGCAGATTTGTGGTCATCCTTCCAAGGCACACCTCCTCCTTACCTAGACCACAACACTGGTGTTGGGGAGGACCATCCCTGATCCCAGATGTTCACACAGCTGAAGTCAAAGGGAACCTCTTAACTCACAGCCTACACTTATTTATAGCATATTGTACCATAGAAATCAGACATTTTGAGATGCCAGTTTTATGTATGAGAGAGTGATACTTTGTATGATATTAAATGCCTGACCTCTTGAATTAAATAAATATAAAAAATGATTTGCAAAGGAAAGGAAAATGAAGCCATGCTTAAAAATTTTCTTGGGCCAGCAAGGTGATCCAGTGGGAAAAGGGATTTACCATAACGCCAGACCACCTGAGTTCAATTCCCAGAACCCACACAGTAGAAAGAGAGAACCAACTCCCGTAAGTTGTCCTCTAACTCATATGAGTGCATGCATATACACATAAATAAGCAAGCAAATTAATACTAAATGTTAGGCATTTTAAAATTGTCTTCCTTGTATTTTAAGAAAAGTCCATTTGGTTTTTGAGTTCCATAAATATAAAAATTCTGAGGAAATATCCCAGTTTAATTTGAAAAATTCTCCTTAAAACATGTTGCAAACACATGAAAGAAATTTCTCATAGAGATGTTCATCAGATTAAGGGATAAGGAGCTGTGGTAACACATGGTTTCTGAAAGCCAAGAGCTTGGGTGCTATGTAGTTTCCCTGTAGTTTCTCTGATTTGTATTAAAGCTTCTTGAAGTAATATTTTCAATAGATGTTCATACACAGAAAAACAAAAAAAAAAAAGATGTTCACCTTGAGTTCCACTTGTTAGCAATTATATTGTTTACCATCCATCTAAATTTATTTTAGAAATAGCTTTATTATATACAATTAAGGAGATCAACTTATTTTGGCTCACTTATTAAAATTTAGTATTTTAAAAGGAAATATTTTGCCTACTATTGCTGTAATAAATAATGATAACTGATTAATGATTATAATGATGGTTTCAAAAAATAAGGCTTATCTTACCATCGTTACTGATTCTATTCTGATATAAAACAAAAACATTGTCTCTTTAACTTAGCTGTGATATTTTGCCCATTTTCCAGTGTTTCTATGAAAATTAAACAGGAATACAGGAAGGGAAGGCCTGCATCATGGTTGGCTCATTGGCTGGGCTCCTCCCCCCAAGTCATAACAGTGTGCCCTCAGAAGTCTAACGAACAGGATGGATTAACATTTAATGTAGGGACTAGAGAGGTGGCTTAGCAGTTAAGAGCACTGGCTGCTCTTGTAGAGGACCTGGGCTCAGTTCCCAGCACCCACATGGCAGCTCCCAATTGTCTGTAACTCTATTTCTAACTTTCTTCTGATATCCACAGACACCAGGTGTACGTACATATGTGCTGACAAAATACTCATGCACATTTACAAAATAAATTAAAATATTTGGTGGACATGATTTCTTGATTTTAACATTTTGGCACTCTGTTGATGAGCCTTAACTGTTTCATTTCAGGATGTCTGGTAGAAAGTGGGTCTGTCCTCACATGGAAGCCCCACAAAATCGAAGTAGCAGCCACTCAGTTGTCATTGCTCAATCACAGAACTCTGTTTCTCTGTTTATTTTTTCTTCTCTTCCTTTACTCTTCCTTCACTTTGCATGACTGGCCCAGGCTGGGTTGGGACTCACAATCCTATCTTGTGGGCTATCTTAACCTCCTAATCTTCCTGCCTCTATCTCCTGAACTTTCAATCCTGCATTACCATGCTTCTCTTTCTTGTTTTCCATATCTTGTTAATATTATTCCATTTCCTCCATGACTTTCCCCACTTTTTTTCCCCACTTGGGGAGAAAAATGCCTACCTTTTTTCTTAATCTATTGGTATTCAGCAAATGGTCCTGGTGCTGTGGCCTTCACTACTAAGACATGGCTGGGCAGCTGTCAATGTTGGCAAAGCTCTGCATGACATATGGCCCAGTACATTCAGTGTAAATGTGTCAGTCAAGGTAGACATACCCAAAGCATATTGGCAGGAAGTTCTACCCCTGCGCTCAGGGCCAGGTGCTCCCCACATGTGAAGCCTTCCCATCCAGAGCGTTGGGGTTTTCTGCTTGGGAAGAGAGAATGTAGAGATGCAAACTATTGTCCTGGAACTGTTACTCCCCTCTCCCAGTATTCCATTGCTTAGAATACGGGACACAGGTGTGTCTCAGTAGCCCAGGGATGGTAATTCTCTATTTCCTCACAAGTGAAGAAAAATAGTAACAGTGCTGAGTGAAATAACCTAGAGAGCTTTTAAAATTTAATTCTCCTAGTCTCTCAGACAGTGACATAAAGTGATCAGAAATAAAAACTAGTGTCTTACATGTAATAATCATTCAATAAATACTTATGAGTGGCAGTTTATTATTTTATTGTGGCTGAATATACGCTATCACAAACTCTGGTACTAAAAACAATGTCTTTTTTAAGTCATAAATTCAACATGATATGACTGAGATTTATTCTCATAATTTCATGAGGCTGAAATTATGATATTGGGCAACCTGTATGCTCATCTGAAGGCTCAGGAGAAGAATCCATTTCAGGGCCACTCAGACTATTTGTTAAAGTCAGTTTCTCACACAGTGGTTGCAAAATTGATGCTTGCTTTTGGTGGGTGGAGTCTCCCCAAGTTTCTAGACAATGTCTGCATACCATTTCAAAGCCAGCAGCTTTAGAGCAACCTCACACACAACCTTTTTTTTTTTTTTTAATGTATCCTTTCTCTCTGAATTCCTGTGCCTGATCCCTAGATTCAGGTTTTAAAAACTCATATGATCAGGTCAAACTCATCCAGGTAATTGCTGATCTTAATGTCAACTGACTTGAAACCTTAATTACATCTACAAAATTATGATCATTAGCATGCTATCTCATTTGATTTATAAACTCCAGGGACACTCTAGGAGAGACAACACACAGGTGTGGACAGCCAGGGGTCATTTTAGAGATCTACCTAGAAAAGCATCCTGGGCATCTTGGAAAGAGTATGACTTGAGTTGAGCCATACAACTGGGTTCAAGATCAGGCTCTGCTGAGTACTTTGGAGTAAGTTAGGAAGCCTTTCTTCATGTAACATTGAAATGGGGAGTCTAGTCCCCATCCTAGTAACCCCACTGAAAGCCTGTGAGTATCAAATAAGAGTATGTGAGACTCTACATTTTAAAGATCCTCACAGATGCAAGTTAGCATGAGTAAGTTTGGATATAATTTTCCTTCCAAGGGTATGTGAGACCAAATTTCTTAAAACAATGCTAGAAGAGGAGGATGTCACAAGGGCTAAGGAAAGGTTTTCAGAGACCAAGGCTTTGGCTTATGTCCCTGCAGAACACAAGTCACTTGAGTTAATCATAAAATAAGTGAAAGCACATGATGAGCATTTCTCCTTTAATGCATGAAATAGGTGTGAAATTTTTGAAGGTCACTCTGGCAAAAGGTTTTGGCTTCTGCTGTGTATAGTGAGTGTTCTGCATTACCATACCCATGCATTTTCTGAGGAAACTGAAATGGTGCTGAGAAAAGGACTGTTCTTCTTCTAAATGTACCCATGAGGCAGAGACACAGACAGATGGATGGATGTGTTGGCGGAGCCGCAATAAAACATGGAGTTCCAGTGCTAAGAAGGACACTCAGATGCGATCGCCCCTTATGAAGATGTGTGGTCATATCACTTCAACTTTGTCTTCTTGTCAGTACTTTCTCCTCTCCCCACGGGGTTTGGAATCTAGCTGATTTTATTTACACCTACCACTACCCCGAGGAATATGCACCATGAGAAAGGAAGTAAGACCTAAGGGGAAACTTTCTAATAGTGATAGAACGTTATGTGTTCCTACTGAAAAGATTTGGTCTTTAGCTCTTTAGGAAAGATGTCTTAATAGAAAAGATGTCTCCACTACTGATGCCAATGTTATTGCAGGGATCAGACTGGGGTTAATCTCTTCTGGCTCCTTCCTATAATTCTGTTTTTATTCTGGGTTTTTACATTTTATTTATTTTACATCCAAACCGAGTTTTCCTCTCCCTCCTCTCTTTCCATCCCCTCACCCAACCTTGCTCCTGTCCCCCCATTGACTCCTCCTCTGTTTTTGTTCAGAAGAGGGTAGCTGTACCAAATTCAGGGTCTTTTTTGTTTTGTTTTGGTTTTGGTTGGGGGGGGGGGGAGACAGGGTTTCTCTGTGTAGTTCTGGCTATTCCAAAACTCGCTTGGTAGACCAGGCTAGCCTTGAACTCAGAGTGCTCCTCCTGCCTCTGCCTCCTGAGTGCTGGGATAAAAGGCATACCCCATTACTACCCCTATTCCTCTGTTTAATTATGAAGACTTTGGTTTGTGTATTGCTGTTGTTATTGTTGGGATGTTTGTTCCGAGACAAGGTTTCAGACTATAGGCCAGTCTGACCTAGAACACACCATGATCTTTCCACACACTCATGCGAAAACCAGAGTGATCTCACATTTGTACTACTTTTTGACCCTAAAATCCCTTTAAAAGTGTGGAATTATTTTTAAATGGTCCACCTAGCATATTCCTTCACCCTGTCGATTTTTTCTTCAATTCTAACATTTTAAATTCTGGGACACCATGAAGAAACATGGCAGCAGTAGCTTTTAGCAATGAACAAAGACAGAAATCCCATCCCAGGAGCCTGCGTTGATGATGTCTCCTCTCCACTGTCATTTGGATCCACATGCCCATCTGCAACCAGAAAGAGGCATCATCACTTGTAGGGACAATAAGTCAATCAACCTCTTAATTCTAACAGCAAGATGCCTTCAAACACAAACACTATCATTTCCTTTAAAAAAAAAATATAGCAGCTAAAACATCTTAAAAACTTAGCTTATTCAGTGTCTGAGGCTGTGATAAATTTTCTAGAACTTGTTTTATGTACCTAGAGTCATCTAAAATCCCACTCATCACTTTGGTTATTGGTCCTGATGCAAGGATGTTTTGAAGTGGACATTTCTGATGTCACACATTCTCAGACTATTGTTTACAATTGATAACAGACTTACAAGATGCAGGAGTGAGGACTGTGTGACCACGGATGAATCATGATGGTAAATGAGTATAAAGTAGCAGAATGCAGGTTAATGTTTTCCTGCTCCTCATGCTAAGGAAAAATTTGACAATCATTTTTATAGCCAATTAACTTTAGAAATAAAAATATATTAAAAAGACCTCCTGACTGATAGTAACCCTTAAATAATTCATATACCAAGGTGAGACCAGATTCAGTTCTCATACTTTTTTTCTTATAAAGATTGCTTTTGTATTTCTTGATTTTTAAGAAAATCAACCAGAAGTGACATGATTTCCTAAATTGTTCGTAAAGTTTGTATGGCAACCTAAGATGCTGTGTGCAGAATACGAATCAAGTTCTCTCAGGGTATAACTCTCAGATAACAGGGGCAAAGCATAGCCTTACAGGGAACTGAGGATGCTGAGGTACTGATATAGATACAAATCAAGAATTTATTCATCTATGCCTTTTTATTATTTTGAGAATTTCATATATGCATATAGTATGTTTGATCAAATCAACCTCCCCATTCGCTCTCCTCTAATTCTTTCCTTATCCCCACCACCACCATCCTCTCGCAATTTCATGTGGTTTACTTTAAACCCATTGTGTCTGCTTTGTGCTGCCTGGATGTGTACGGAAATGGAACCATCTACTGGAGCAGGGATAGCCTCTCAGGTGGAACATCCCTGCAGAGAACTGACTCTCCCTCTCCCAGCAGCCAATCAAGGGCTTCCCATCTAGGAGTGAGATTCTGTGACTCAGCAATCACCTATCCACATGGGGATTTTGTTTAGCTTGGACTTACACAGGTTTTGCACATGTAGTCACAGTTGCTATAAGCTCATGTACAATTGCCCTGTTCTGTCTGAACAGCACTATTTTTTACTGCAGTTTTCCACTAGCTCTGGTACTTACAATCTCCCCCACTCCCTTCTGTGATGATCTCTGAGAATGGGAAGGAGCCATGAGATATAGATGTGTCATTTAGGGCTAAACTATCCACAGTCTCTTATTCTCTGTATGAATCAGCTCCTATAGTTTCCCCAAGAAGAGATATACTAACATATGGATGTAAAGATAAGTCCTTGTGGAGCAGTTTAATTTTGTGTCCATTTTAGCAGAATAGTAGTAGCAAATTCTCACATTAGGTCCTATGATCTTGGCCCCATTAAAGATACCATACTGAAGTTCCATCTTGTGAAATAGACCTTAAAGACAACAAGAAAATGAATTGGTTATTCCCATAGCATTCATGCTGCCATTGCTTTGGTAGGCCACTCACTATTGTAGTTAGCAGTGTTCACTGCTGAGTAAGACTATTGGTTATTTTATTCCCTTGGTAGCATGCACAGCAGCTCCTAGCATATAAAAATGAACAACTAGGAACTAGGCTTCCAGGTCAATATCAGCTTGATTTCTCCTTGTTCTATGACACAATCATGACATGTATCCAGCAGCAAAGTCTTACCATCAAGTTCTGGATAATGACCAAGAGCAATAGGAATAGTCTGTATTGTTTGGGGAGATTTATGAGTACTCATTAACTGAGGAACAATTGGAAAACAGGTAACCAAGTCCTGGAAACAGGGTTTTTTATTTGATAGCCTTTAGCATTGGGAGAGACACTGTCCCCATGGTTGTAGGGTAACCTACGTTTAAACTGTTTCTATTATCTATCTATCTATCTATCTATCTATCTATCTATCTATCTATCTATCTATCTATCTATCTATCTATCATCTATCCATCTGACTGTCTACCCATCCATCTACCTGTCTGTCTTAGGAATCTTCTATCATAGTATGTTTCCATAGGGTCTTTTCAGAGGTCTTTACCATTAGCTATCTCTCTCCATATTCTTTTTTTGCCTTTGAAAGCCAAAACAGTTCTTAGCAGTAAGACATTTTTGTCTTGTTCCTGATTTTAGTGGAAAAGCTCAAGTTTTTCTCCAGTTAGTATGATGTTAGCTGTGAGCTAGCCGTGTGTTGCCTTTATTAACTTGAGATATGTCCCTCATATCCCTATGTTCTCCAGGACTTTTATCATGAAGGGATGTTGAATTTTGTCAAAGGCCTTTTTCTGCATCTAATGAAATGATCATGTGGTTTCTATCCTTGGGTCTATTTATGTGACAGATTTCCTTTATTGATTTCTGTATGTTGAACTATCCCTTCATCTGTCTTGAATGAAGCTGACTTGATTATGGGAGATGGTTTTTTTTTATATACTGATGAATTGAGTTTTCAAATATTTCATTATGAAGATTAAAGATTAGTTTATAAATTTCCCTTTCTTTTTTTTGAGTGTGGGTTGGATCTTTATCTGATATAGGTATCAGCATAAAACAGGCCTTGTAAGAAGGATTTGGAAGCATTCTTTCCTATTCTATTTTATGGGGTAGTTTGAGAAGCACTGGTTTTAGTTTTTCTTTGGAGCTTGGATAGATTCTGTAGGTTTTTGTGGGTGGGGTAGAATGGGAACTTTCTAATACTGATTTATCTCTTTAAATGTTTTGTCTCTTCTTGATTTAACTTTCATTTGTCATATACATAAAGAAGCTCATACATTTCTTTGAGAGTTTCTAACTTCAAAAGGTTTGAAAATGTGTCCCAAACCTCTGGATTCCACTGGTGAATATTGTAGTATCTTTACATCTTTAATTTCATTAGTTTGAGATTTTCTTCTATTTCTTTTGGTTAATTGGGCTAAGAGCTTGTTAATATTGTTTATTTTTCAAGTAACCATCTCTTTGTTTCATTCGTTCTTTGTTGCTTTCATTTCTATCTGATTAATTTGGACCTTGATTATTTCGCCCTACATACTGGTTTAGGGTATTGATTATTATTGTTTATCTGAGGCCGTAAAGTTCATCATTCAGTTGTTTGAGTTCTCTTTCATTTTTTTAAATGTAGGTGCTTATAGCTCTAAGCTTCCTTTTTAAAACTGCCCTCATTGTGTCTCACAGATTTCATAACACTATATTTTCTTTTAATTCTAGAAAATTATTTTGCTCTCTTTTTATTTCTTTGGTGATCTGTAGCTAGAGTTTTCCTCTCAGAGGGGCCTCAGGCAGGCCCCCACAGCAAATCCAGTTCAAACCATTCCTGCAGTTATAGAGGAAACATCTACTCAGAGCAATTAAATAACCAAATTCCTATTGGAATAAATCATGCTGGTCAGGATGATGAAACAGAGAGAATAGAAAATTCAGGAAAAAACATAAAGAAAAATTTTTGGCAAACTTCTATTAATGAACAAAGACCAAAATTAACAATAAAAATAAATGGTGTTTTGTTGTCTGGTCTGGTAGACACAGGTGCAGACGTTACCATAATTGCACCAGAATTTTGGCATCCAACTTGGCCTCTTCAGGAGGTAAATGTTCAACTGTTAGGAATTGGGACATTATTTCGAGTGAAACAGAGTGCAAGATGGCTTGAATGTATAGGTCCAGAAGGACAGAGAGGAAAATTAAAACAATATGTGGCTAACATAGCTATGAACCTGTGGGGTCAAGACTTGTTGCAACAATGGAATACTCAGATTAACATCCCTCCAATCTCAGAAACAAATAATAAACTGACACATGTTTCTGAGAGAAATATTAGAAGGTATTATTCTCATGAGTGGTCACCATCCATCCATATTATACAAGAACAGGGCGCGACAACTGATGATCTTTCAAAGACACCAATAGCTCTACCTTTAAAATGGTTAACAGACAAGCCTGTATGGGTTCAGCAGTGGCCCACAGTCAGGACAAATCTCTGTCACCCTCCAGTCCCACAGCTGCTCAGACCCAACCAAGTAAACACAGAGACTCATATTGCTTACAAACTATATGGCTGTGGCAGGCTTCTTGCTAACTGTTCTTATATCTTAAATTAATCCATTTCTATAAATCTATACATTGCCACATGGCTTGTGGCTTACTGGCATCTTCACATGCTGCTTGTCATGGCAGCGGCTGGCAGTGTCTCCCCCCTGACTTCCTGTTCTCTCAATTCTCCTCTCTGTTAGTCCCGCCTATACTTCCTGCCTGGCCACTGGCCAATCAGTGTTTTATTTATTGACCAATCAGAGCAATTTAACATATAGACCATCCCACAGCAGTGATCCATTTAATAATGTATTGTAATATCCATGCTTGTGCATATTTTTTTATTATTTCTATTGGTGCTGTTATCTAGTTTTATTCTACTGTGGTCAGCTAAGACACAAGGAATTATTTCAGTTTTCCTGTATTTGTTGGGAAGTATATTATGTTCCCATTTATGGTCTACTTTAGTGAAGGGTCTATGTATTTCTGAGAAGAATGTACACTTTCTTGTGTTTGGATGGAATGTTCTGCAGATAGCTGTTAGGTCCATTTGATATGTAATATCACCTGTCTGTATCATTTCTGTATTTACTTTTTTGAGAAATCTGGATGATCTGTCCATTGGTGAGAGTTGAGTATTGAGGACACCTATTATTAATGTGTTGAGGTTAATTTGTTGCTTAATGAAGTTGGGTGCACCCAAGTTTGGTTACTATTATGAAATGGAATATAAATAATTGATATGTAGATGGTCCTAGGCAACCCCTGTGAAAGGGCTTTTTGACTCCCCAAAAGGGGTCACAACCCACAGGTTGAGAACCACTTGCCTAAGCCCTTCTGGCTTTAAAAATATCCATTGAAAACCTATGTTATTCTAATAGGCCTTCCTTTATATGTGACAGGAGTCTCTCTCTCTCTTGAAGCTTTCTAAATTCTTCCTCTGTTTTGTGCATTTAGTGTTTTGACTATTATCATGATGTGAGGAGTTTCTTTTTTGGTCCTGTGTATTTCATATTCTGCATGCTCTTGCACCTTGGTAGGCAGCTCTTTCTTTGGTTTGGGGGGACATTTCTTCTCTAATCTGACAATATTTACTGTGTCTTTGACCTAGGTGTGTTACCCTCCTCCTAGATCTAGTATCCATAGATCTGTCTTTCATAGTGTCTCAGATTTCCTGCTTATTCCTCTCCTCAGTTGTTTGTTATCAATTTCTTTGACCCAGAGATCCAGTTCTTCTCCCTTGTCTTCAAGCACTGATTCTCTTTCTTCCTCCTGATCCATCTTATTTGGTGAGGCTTTCCAATCAGCTCTTGTTTGATGTACTGAATATCATTTCGAGTTTTATTTTGCTTTATGTTTTCTTCAGAAATTTTAGTTCTTCATTGAATTCTATTTTTGTTTATGTTTTCTTGATCTTCATTCCAGCATTTATTTATATTTTCTTTGAATTCCTTGAACACTTTTGCAATTGCCCTTTTGAAGTCATTGTCTTGTGTGTTATCTAAGTTATCTAAGTTGCTTTTCTCAGGGAACATTACTCCAATAGTACTAATTTAGGGGGAGGACATATTGTCCTTGTTGTTCATGTTATTTGTATTTTTTGTGATGGTGCCTGGGCATCTAAAGTTAGGTTGTTGTTAGGGTTTCATATGGATATCTTTCACACCTTTGTTCAGAAAGACCAAAATCTGTCAAGTTTTAGACCAGCTCAGTGGTGCTTGGGGTTCAGCTTTTGGGATGACTCGGTGTTGAAGTATACATGGGGTATCAGAAGTGGCCCAAATTCATCTGGGCATCGGTACAGTTTCTGAGTAAGTAACTTTCCACAAAGATGGCTTTGGGAAAATTATTGTCAGAAGTCTGTGAAAGCCTCACTGGGTTCTATAGTTGGTTCTCGGATGGTCAAAATATAGGGTCATGGTGGGGTGAGGGTTATTACATAGGGAAGGTTATCTGAGCATGATGGGAATTGTTCTTGGGCATTGGGTATGGAGTCCAGGTGGGGATGGCAGGGCTACACGGGGGGGGGGGGGGGGGGGCTACACAGAATTCCATGCAGTCCTCAGGTGGTAAGGTAAGGCTTATTAATCCATTCTTTTTTTTTTTTTTTTTTTTTTCGGTTTTTCGAGACAGGGTTTCTCTTGTGTAGCTTTGCGCCTTTCCTGGAACTCACTTGGTAGTCCAGGCTGGCCTCGAACTCACAGAGATCCGCCTGCCTCTGCCTCCCGAGTGCTGGGATTAAAGGCGTGCGCCACCACCGCCCGGCATTAATCCATTCTTAAATGTTCCTCTTTCTTACATAAAGCACACTGTCATGTCATCCTCCCTATCCCCCCATCCCTTCTTGAAGCCCATAGACTCCCAGCCAGTGCACAGGTATGGAGGTGGAGGCTGATAAGGCCAGTGTGGCCCAGAAAACCAAGTGTCCAGCTCCAAGATAGTCTCTTGCCCTTCTGGACATTGTAGGCAAGTCTTCTCACATAAGAAATGAATAGTAAGTCGTGTTTTATTTTACTAGTAAATTAAGTTATATAGTGCCTTTTATTCTAGTCTCTTTGGTCAGTAGCCCATGACATCTCAGAATCTGTTGCTTCCATATCTCACAGGCATGCCTGAAACTAAAGTGTTTCTGATTTATTGTGCAGCCCTTAGCCAAAGCTTGTGAAAGAAGAAAATGGAAGAACAAATTATGAAACTACACCAGTCCCAGCGTAAGACTGCTATGGCAAGCCTGTGGTCAGTTCTCATCAGTGATGGGTTCACATGAGCAGCTTAGAGAACAAGCTCTGACTATAAAGATAGCATCAGCTACTAGATGCCTGACACTCTTCAGGGTCTGTTTGTGTGGTTCATTCTGTTAAGAGCTGTGTGGGCTATGTTGTTTATCCCCATTTATAGAAATGGAAATAGACTGAGAAACTAAGAATGATGCTTGGAGCAAGCTGTGAGTTTACATGTTACTCCAATGGACTAGAAGACATATGCCCCCTCTTGCCTTTTTCTTCAAGCTATTTGAAAATACAGGTGTTAAAGCTTTTTGTTATCTAGTTGTGCTGGTTAGTTTTTATGTCAGCCTGACACAAGCTACAGTCATTTGGGAAGAGAACTGAGAAAATGCTCTAACAAATAAATCTGTGGGCAAGTCTGTGGGGGCATTTTCTTGATTGATGATTGATGTGGTAGGGCCCAGCTCACTATGGGTGGTGCCACATCTGGACTGGAGGCCCTGCATAGTATAATAAAGCAGGCTGAGCAAGTCATGAGGAACAAGCCAGTAAGCAACACTCTTCCATGGCCTCTGCATCAGTTTCTGCCTTCATGTTCCTTCCTTGAGTTGTTGCCCTGACTTCCATGGATGATGGACTGACTCCAAGCTGTAAGAAAGAAATAACCCCTTTCTTTTCTAATAGTGTATTATCACATTAACACTAGTGCTATCCAATGTCTAGCTATACATCTGACAGGGCTTCTATATACTACTAGCATATCTATTTTATGGCAGAAACTAGGAAACTCTGGCATGATGGACACCCTCGTTAAGGGTTAAACAAATTATCTGCAACTTACACTGTCTTTTTTTTTTTTTTATCAAATTTGTATCTAAGCCTTAATACCCCAGAAAGGATGACTCACTGAGCCCAGGGGCTCTCACTGACAGAAGGAGAGCTGCAGTGCCTGTTGGGGAGGGGCAGCTCTGTTTAGTGCAGACTGCTCAAGGAAGAACCTGAATTCTGATGCACATGGACTCAATAACTGATAAACAGCTCCTTCTGAACAATCTGGAAGCAATGCCTTTCCCTGGGACAACAGAGCCAAGAGGAGGTTACGGTCCTAATGTGTTGATAACAACCAGAGTGACATCAGAATGTGAGGTCTTCGGGACAGAGACCTTGCGATGGTTTTGGCACAGAGTATCCTATTGAGTCTTGTGTGTTTATGGGAAATATTAAATAATCATTCGCTAGGTGGTTGGGGAATAAAATACTGCGAATGAGGGAATGCAAAGGGTGGGGTCAGGGAGATTTCTTGATGACAGAAGATAAGGAACAAGAGGCTGCGGGAGGCCTTTATGAAGCAGAGAAGTCTTTATGATGAGATACTAGACTGGGTGTGTGGGCATGTTGGCAATTATGTCTGTAGACGAGGTGAATAATAAAACATTTCCAAGAAATTTGAAAGGTGTGAAGAATTAGAGAAAACAGATGGAGGAGGAGAGAGGGCAAGTCAGCCTGCAGGGCTTGCTGGCAGACCCACAGAGATTTCTGGACCAAGAGAAGTGCTAAAGAAATAGGGTCATGTATTTTTTTTTTCTTCAACAAAGAAAGCACTGAAGAAATGCCACAACATTCCAGAAACACTAAAGTCGCCACTCTTTTTATATGAAAAAGCAAGAGGCTATGAGAGAAAAATAGCCAGATGGCTTCACAAGAATGCTAGCCCTGACTGTTGAGCAGGAGTAGATACATTCCGGTTATTTCACACTCTGTCAACAGTACCGCGCCAAGTCTTTGGAATGGCACGGAGTGAGTGGCAAAGCAAATAAACATGGCCATATTCACTGTGGACCTCAGACAGAACGTGGGAGTATGTTGAGACTCCGCTTAAGGAAAGAGTCAGAAGACCTCCAAGGGCAAAAGGAGAAAGCCCTCTTGTGACTGTCAGTGCTGCAAAGGTATCTCCTTGCATGTGGACTCTGTGAACTGGGGAGGCGGCGTTAGCTCTATAGCTCGGTGTCTATCAACAGTGAAACAACTTTGCTCTTCGTATAAAATTATCTGCACAGAAGAGGCCTGGCAGGGCTGGCTGGAGGTCTGAGAGCAGGCAGGAGCCTAAAGCACCACACACTCAGAAAAACTGAGGCTGTACCTGCTCAGCCATTTGGGTAAGAATTGCCAAGTGGGATTTAGAGCAGGGTGTCTACTAATCTGTTGCCAGAAGAGGTCAAAGATTATACCAGTTGTAAGGAAGGACTGAAAACTTGACAATGCTCAGGAGTCCATGCATGGGCAGTCACTGCCGGGAGTAACTCTGAATGTAGACAAGTTCTGAGTCAGCGAAACACATTATTAAGAGAATGACAGATTCACTATCACACTTAGCATAGAATCTGAGAGGTCCACACGACCCTCTGCACCTTACGAGTACCCATCTATACCCTATGTGGCTTTGAGAGCAGTGCTGGCTAGGGGCATGAAGCAGTGCAGGTCCTCCCTCAGACAAGATGCTCTGGAGAATGCTGATGGACACTAGTGCTCAGGCAAGGGCACTTTAGGGGGGATAAAAAAACTAATGAAGACAGAAGAGAGGAAGTGAAGCTAAAAGATGCCCCCAAAAGCTCAACAATGTCATGGGCTTGTTAAGTGTTAGTAATGTACAGAATAAGCCATTATTAGGTACATTATGGGAGAGGTTATGGGATATTATACCCACCGTTATGATTTTAAAGACTGTAGAGAGCAGACTCCTCCTTCCTTCCGACTTTCCTTCTTCTGTGTCTCTCCCCAACTGGCTTTCAAAAAGGTGGCTACAGTGACTCACATGGTTAAATCATCAAAACTACATGAGTTTTGGCAACAGCCCTATAGGTTTGGAAGCCAACTTTCCTTAGCTGAGCTCCACAATGAGACCCCCTCCCAGGATAACACTTTGTCTAAGCCTTAAGCAGACTCAGCTAAGCCAAGCCTCGACTCCCAAACCCTAGAAACTGATCTGATTAATGGGTGTTGATTTTAATCTGGTCAGTTTCTAGCAATTTGTTATACAGCATAGGGAATGAATGTACTTATACTAGCCATAATCCTTGGCCACATCTATTTTTCAACCAAACAGATAAAGGATCCAGCATAATCCTTTCTGTTTAAAATTCCTTAGTCCATTGCCCAACATAGAGAAGAAGTCAGAGTTTAAGGCACAGCTTGGAAGGCCTGAAGTACCCATCTCCTCTCTATCCTGGCAATGTATTGCTTTCCCATCTCTCACTCTATCCACACGAGTCACCTTGCCAACTCTTCAACATGCCGGCACACTCCTTGTTCCCTTTGCCGGAAAGTCTCTTTCCTCTGATTCCCTTAAATCTTGTGCCCTTGCCTCTTTCATGCCTTCCCTGACTACTTCTGGTTTATGGCCTTTATAGCACTTCTGGTACCTGGCACAGGATGCAAACTCTGGCCACAAGCAGGGGAACTTTTATTTCCTGTGTTTACTGAGTTGCTACAGAGCTTAGAAGAAGCCTGGCACATAGTACGGGCTCAAGAAATATTTCTTGAAATAAATTTCAAAAATGCATGTAAAGTCAGTTTGTTACTTCAACAAGTTTATCATAAAATCTTGCCTTTGAGCATAATCTATATCATATAGAATTCTCAAGACCAGTATCTATATTACCTGCTCTGAAATTGAACATGGGGCCATTTCATGAAAACCAGTCAGTAGAGTGGAGGACCAATGTCAGTCCAGCTCAGTGTGACCTTTTATGTGGAGGACCTTTGATTTAATAGATCGGGAGGCCCAATTTTTCTATATAGAGAGCAGCCTTCCAAAGTCCCAAAGCAAGGTACTTTTTGTGGAATTAAAGTTCTCAAATTAAAATCCAAGTCACCATCTGAACTTAAAAAATCAGAAATTTTGTTGTCTTAAACAAGTTTAGGAATAAGTTTTGCCAGCACCTCCTTATTGCTGGTTCCAGGGCCTTGAGTCTGGAATCCCCACTGATGTCTACCAGGCAACAATACTTCAGATTCATAGACTCAATCCAGAACAGAACCTGTGGGTCAGGTAAGTAACAAGATACCTCTGGAGATGTGAAGTAACAAGTCTTATAATTTCACCTGCTTAGAAAAAAAACTGCTTGAAAAGAGAGAGTGTTGGTGTAGGGGAAAGAGAGTTGACCATGGAGTTAAAGACCTGCTTTGTTTAAACCCAACTTGGCTCCTAACCTCTGGTCTCTGCTTCAATTCTGTGTCTATAAAATGGGAATATAGTTCCTGTCTCACTGAGTTGTTACAACAAATAAATGTGATAAGATGTGTGAATTCCTTTTCATAGTGGCTGGCACATAGGAGCCTGGTCAATGGTAGGTGTGATTAATAATAAAGCACCATTTCAGGCAGTGCCTTTTGCTGTGGGAGAAACACTGAAGAGCAACATTATGAAGTGAGAGAAACACTGAAGAGCAACATTACGAAGTGTGCTAGAGATGTAGCAATAAACAGAGTGTGGCTAGATTTGAATAAAGACGTTGATCCTTAGAGGAGAGCACAGATCCCCAAACCAAAGAACTGTCTTCAGCTGTGGAGGCGCTCATTCACATAGACAGGACTGGTGACTGAAAACAGGCTTTTCTAAAACTATGCAGAAATGTTTGGTTTGACAATTCATCTTTCAGTGAGACCTGGGAATCAATATTATATGCAGTTTTGAGTTCATATATGTTAATATTTCTTAGTACTGGCAGGAGGGAGTAGATTGTTTCTAAAGTTCACTTAAGCCAACTCCAGTGAAGAGTTCACCCACAAATGTTTACAATGTATTAGGATAAACTGGAGCACCCTTGAGATCTCGGCCATCCATTGCTGCACCACTCAGCCTAATAAGGCTACATTGCCCTTATATTAGGTGAAGGATGTAACAGCTTGAGAGACTCAACTGCCCAGAACTGCACTCTTTTGCCACCATTAACACAGCAGCGGAGCCTATGTCCTCCCAAAATACCTTCAATGTGATCCAAACAGTAACCCGACTTTCCACCTGTACTGACAGTGCTCAGCAAGGTGTGGTTTCTAGAAACTGCTTCCTGGATTGCAGCCATATTTCATCACCACATGCTATCTTGGGACATTTACTTTCTTATGGTGGTAGGATGGTTTTTTTTGGTAGGGTTGTTATTTTTGGGTGGTATTCAAGATGATTACCCCTACAGTAGGAGCCACAAAACCCCTGCTTGACCCATTTGTACTTCGGTCAATGATGGTGGAAGCATCTATTGTCATGTTAGACTCTCATCTGTCTTCCCAGCTCATCAATGGGCTGACCCCACAGAAAATTCAGGAGTCTGGACAGGGCTTTCCATGTGTATCCCCTCAGTTCCATACAGCTTATGTGTACACGTTAATAGATACTGCAAACACACAGGAAAGTCTAATTGTTCTTAGATACTGAGATTCTTAGACCATTAAATTTACCCAGTGAGGAACATTAGCAGAAAGCAATTTCAAATTACACCAGAAAATAACACATATTTGGCTTCTAGAGTCCAAACCATATATGTATCATAATTTTCACACTAACTAATTGTGGTATATTGAGAAAGGTGCAGATAAACACTCTGCCTCAGCCTTAATCTCTCGGTGACGAGGGTAGACCCTTGCTTATTTGCTTCATCTTGCAATTGTGATCTTCCTTTTACAAGTTCACAAAAGAAAGAAAGGTTGTTTTAATACCCCAAATATAGGGAGTGTCTTAGAGTAATGCGGAATCCTTTTCTAAAAACTCAAAGCAGACAAAATAAATTCATGCTCAGAATATCTATGTGTATGAGTATACATATAAGAACAATGAGTTAGAACAATGGCTCTCATAATGGCCAGCTGTTTTTCAGGTGTATTTATTTAATGGTGCTGTTTGAAGTGGCTGTCAAATTCAGATTAGCCATATTTTTTATTTAAATAGATGTTATTGAAAAATATAATTTCTTTCAGATTCATTTTCAAAAATTAAAGTAATATAGTGGTGAAAGACCCACTTCAAAATATTTGGAGGTAGTTAAAAGAGAAGGGAAATATTAGTAGGCCCGACATTTGGCCAGTTTTATCTTTAAATGGCAGGAATGAGCCTGTTGGGTCATGCTAGTTCAGAGCTTCCGTAATAGGACACATTCCACAGGAAACTTACTATGTGGATCTGCTGTGGACCTGTAACTACCTCCCTAAAGACGTGGTCAGGGACAAAAAGCTTGAGTAAACTTTACCTCTTAGTTCTTTATTACCTTAGCCTTGTCTACCAGCCTATAGTTGTCTTCTCCTTCTGAGAAGAATGGTGTAAGAATGGCTATACCATCCCAATGCTAAGTGAGTTTTGTAATGTTGTAAATTTTATCACTGGCCTATATCATGATGTCTGAATTCTCCCCATGTGAAGGCAGTAAAAGGCACAGTAGAGTAGTTCCCTGTTTGCCTTTGAAACATGTTTCACACTTGGAGCAAGAGAATAAATTAGTTGAGTGCTGGAGATTTTCTTCTATGTCAAGTAACTGAATACCAAACATCACAGGACTGGTTGACAGAAATTATACTGAAAGACACAGAAACAGGTCAATGAATAATAGAGAATTTGAAGTTCAGAAGCCAAGATCTGGAAAGAACTTTAAAACCACTGGTTATTATAAAAATGACAACAGCAATCACCACAGTTGGGTTACCTTTGCTGTACCTAACATGAAATAACAGCAGAATTCATTGCGAGGTTCAAATGAAAACACCTAAATTATGACACTTTATCTGGATGTCAGCAGGTTTAGGGAATAGTATAGGCTGTGACTACATTCACAGACTAGCAATAGTGGCATCTTAAAGATCAAGAAAAAGCAATAGTGTCCTTAGAACTCACTAAGAGAATGCCAGAGTTACCAGCAAAATATACCCATACCATGAGAGCTGGAGTTGGAGCTAGCCGTCTGTAGACAGAGAACAGTGCTGAAATAACAAGGTTGTTATAAATAATAAACAATAAAATAAGTAAAATAATAAACAATAAAAGAAGTAAAATAATAAACACTTCCAGCAGCTTGTCACTGCCCTGCAGAGAAGTGCAGACAACGGACCTGGAACAAAGGAGGATTAGCACAAGCTTTCCTTCATGCCAGGCACTGACCTGAGTGCTTTAGTGGCTTATTCTATCTAGTCATCTGAAGGATCATGTGATAGAAGGACTGATGTTATCCTGGTTTCACAAGCATGAAAACTGAACGTTACAGAAGTTAGGTAGGATACATGTTCAGGATGTTTGGGAACTCACATTGTCTAAATAGTGAATCCATGTGGTAACCTAGAAAAATTGAACACACAAGGTTTCAGATATTACACTAGAGCCTTCTGGCTTGGTAAAGTCTCACAGAAGCACATTTGTGTTTGTTCAATCATGGTTTGTATGTGGCTGTTTACACCCTAAGGCTGAACAGGATAGATGTAGCAGTGATTGAATTGCCCACCAAACCCAAGTACTTACTACTCAGCCTTTTATAGAAAACATTTGGTGACCCCTTCACTAGACATAAGAAAAGATTTGACCTGGAGCATCCCCCAATTTTTCATGAGGAACCACAAAATGGCCCCATGCTCATCTAAATCCAATGCATGCTTGTCTGATGGATATGAGCAACATACCAAATTAGAAATGAAGGCAGTTGATAAAAAGTAATTAATTTCGGCCGGGCGGTGGTGGCGCACGCCTTTAATCCCAGCACTCGGGAGGCAGAGGCAGGCGGATCTCTGTGAGTTCGAGGCCAGCCTGGTCTCCAAAGTGAGTTCCAGGAAAGGCGCAAAGCTACACAGAGAAACCCTGTCTCGAAAAACTAAAAAAAAAAAAAAAAAAAAAGTAATTAATTTCAATTATATAAGTGATATTCACTGTGCCATTGGGGGATGCATATGAGTGGTGATATAGAAGTAGTGGAGACTTTTAAGGGCTTGCCTTAAAGCCTTCTTTTAAGGTTCAAAAGAGAAGCTACAATAAGAGAGGAAAAACTAAGTATCTGAGGGTTGTAGCTGGAGAGTTTTCTCTCCACGTCCCACCAAGCCGCGGGAGTCCGACAGCCCACTTATAAAATAAACACACAGATGCTTATATTATTTACAAACTGTATAGCCGTGGCAGGCTTCTTGCTAACTGTTCTTATATCTTAAACTAACCCATTTCTATAAATCTATACCTTGCCATGTGGCTCGTGGCTTACCGGCATCTTTACATGCTGCTTGTCATGGCGGCAGCTGGCAGTGTCTCCCCTACTCAGCCTTCCACTTCCCAGAATTCTCCTCTCTCATTTGTCCCGCCTACTTCCTGCCTGGCCACTGGCCAATCAGTGTTTTATTTATACAGAACGATATCCACAGCAGAGGGTGAAAGTAAATCGGTTCACACTATGCTCTTTCTGTGCATGTCTCTTTATTTTCTCGGCCTAATTGTCTGTAATTTCTTGGCTCTAATTCTCTGTTCTTATCTTCCTGTTTCTTCTCATCTAGCCTAATAAATCTTTCACGGGAGGCTTGAGGCAATAACAAAAGTTACAAGAATTGCCTCTCATTGGTCAAAAGCATATTCCTAGGGTAAGTGATAAGGACAGAGCCATTTACCATGGCAACACAAGGTTCCAAGGTTACAAGACTGAGACTGACCAGACTGGGGGTGGGGGTCACACACAGTGCCCAGTGACAAACTTTGAGGCATAGGTCTATTGTCAGCAGGAAGACTTGGCAAGGAAGACTTGGCAGGCTTTTCTTAGGTGCTTTGTCTAGTAACCTTGGTAAGACACCTGAGACTCTGACCTTGGACATAATTGTAAAGTCTTAAACTTATGATCTATTTACAAAGGCCTTTAGTCTAGTTTGAACTTGCTCTGAGGTAAAAATGAGCGAAATGTGTGCAATTTGTGTTAGACTGAGGAGAGAGTATTATTTTTCTTGTGTTAGTCTGAGCAAAAGGAACAAAGCAGACTTTAAAAGTCCATGTGGGACAGTAGATCTGGCTATGAAGCATCTCCTAGTATATTTTCTATATATCAGAATTGTACAACTAATGAAAAGTCATCTTCCTGAACATCCATGGATGTATGTGTGCCCATAAGATTGAGATGCAATCATGAGATTACATATACATATTTCATGAAAATGCATCGTAATGGGGAGATATCATAGCTGTTATTGAAGAAGAAATTATAGATGAAAGCAACAGAGTCAGTGGCCTACAAGCCTTGCTTGAGCGGGGTACTCTATCTGAGAAACATTCTTCTGATGGGTTGACATCCAAATTATCAATTGCTATAAGCTGTATTTGCGTCCTGGCTCACAGTAGCTAATGACAATGGCTCCTGACATAGAACATAATAACAAGGCTTCCTAAACAATATTTTAATTATACATACACACTTGCCAATTTTACTTTTCAAAAAATGAGTTTCTGATGGTAGTAGACTTTACTTTTTTAAACAAAGGTAGTTAGCCTGACAAGAACTCATAGTTCATGAACCTCCCCCACCTCCACCCTTCTTTGTTCCCATTGACCAGCTGTGCTAATTGTGGTTGAGCTCCCTCCAATGGGGTGAAATGCAGTCATCACCTACGTCAAGGGTAAAAGACAGGACCCATGTTGGCCCTGGTGTGTTGATAGCCCACTTTGGGTTTTATCATACCCTGTTTAAAATAGTAATTGCCCTGCTGAAATACTTTCATTTTGTGTATTCCTCTATGTGTTACTGGGATCATTCATTGCTTGTTTCTAACATAACCATTATATATTGCTATTTTGGCCTATCTATTGAACCGTTAACTCACTTAAATATTCTATAGTGTATGCAGTGTATTTTCCCTCAAGATGATTTTAGTAAATATGAGAGTGACAACTCAATTAAAATGATTACTTACTTAAATAAATTAAGTTTTATGCAAAATTTATCAAGCAGCTTAATATGTGCCAGGTATTCTAGTAGGTGCTAGAGACGAGACAGGAAATTAAGCATTCTATCTGCCTCTAGAGAAATTATATTACAACTTCAAATTGTAATCCACCTTAGAAAGGAATGACAGAGAAATTAAGTTGCTTTGCTTAGTGTCACAGTTAGCTTCAGTTGTCGATTTGATGTACCCAGAGAAAAAGAATTCTCAGTTGAGGAATTGGCTCCATCACATTGACATGTGGGTACGCGTGGGTAGGTGGATGGGTGGATTGGGCATTTTCTTGATTGATAGGAGGGCCCAGTCCACTGTGGGCAGATTTGTTTTCCTTCCTTTCACTGTTACTTAATATAACACCTGAGACGTCATAGGTCACCTTGTGTGAAATTCTGCAAAATCTTTGTTGTGTTTTCTGTGCTTCAAGAACAATTAGAGAAATGGTATCTATTTTAATGGCTGGGCCCTTTGCACATGACCCTTCAGAAATATTCCTCAGCGTTTGCTTCTCCATCCCAGCAGATGCTCTTAGGACCTGAGGACTGAACTGGATCCAGTTCTTCTCTTGTGCTCCCTAAAGTTTCTTACTCCAAATCCCTTTCCTTTCAGTTCTTACACATTTCCTTTGGCAAAGCTGCCAATGTTAAGTTGAATATCCAATCCTAGTGTGTGTTAAGGACATGCTTGTTCACAAGCTTATTTATGGGATAGGGCTGCTGTGGGCCTTTCCTACCTGATTACCTCACAACAGTTCTCCTTCCAGCTCATTCCTATTAACATTTGTTCATGGTCTGGAGTCATCCCCATTTTTAGCAGAGAATTTAAATTCCTATAGACTGTTATTTGTATTTGAAAGCTTGTGGCTTTTCTTCCTTTGATACTTCTTTGGTTTTTCTCAAACTAATGACAGAATTTTCCTCCCACCCACAACAATTTGAATTTATTAAATTGGTTATTTACAGTTCCAGACTGTATATAGGTATATGGGTATATGTATATGTGTATAGGTAGTGGCTGCATCATTAACTGATAATTACTATTTCACTCATTTGTGACTTTGGAGACTACAAGGTCTTCAAGTACTAAGGTTATTTATTTTCTCTTTAGAAGTCTTCTGCTCGTGATCTTTTCCCCCAAGTGCAAGGACTGCCCTATAAGGGCCATTCACTCTAAGTTGGATGATATCCTAGTGAAAAAAAATGAGAGTGGGGGATGAAACTCGGTGGCAGAGCTCATTGTTGGCATGTATGAGACCCCATGTTCAATGAGCAGTACAGCAAAAAATAACAATAGATTAGTTAACAAAGGGTGATGAACAGCTTGTTAGATATTTATAAAAAGTATACAGTCTGTATTCCTGAGACAGTCCGGGGAGGTATCTTGTGTATTTTTGCTCCTTAACATATTATAATCAGTCACTTTCTCAGGACACTGTAAAGCTAAAATGCCTAAAATACATTCCCCTCAAGTTGTTATCAAATGCCTTAAAATACATTGGTTTATTTATGTTAAGATTTTTTGGAAGTCTGAAATCTGGGCTCCCCCTATGCCAAGTTTGACATTTTTAAAGAATTTAAGCATGCTGAGCCTTCACCATCTATTTATAAAACACCCTTAACTAAATCCTTTTCAGTTACTTTGAAACTTCTGAATGTGTACAACAGTGTTATAAAAAATAAGCACTAGTGACCATACCTGTAGTTTAGAACCAGTGAATATATTTCCTTGATTAATATATGTTTAACTATGAATAATACAAAAAGACACATTTTAATTCAGTCAACAAATATGCACATAACCTAGGTTTATATTTAAAGATTTGTATTAATATATCTCTAGTCAAGGAAAAGTCCCTCTTGCTGCAACCTGAAGTTCAATGAATAATGAGTAAGAATTAGAGGGAACACCAGGAATGATGACAAACTTCATCACTTCTTCTTTCTTGGCAATAAAACTTGAGTTCTGGGTGAAAGTTGTCAAACTCCTGGTTTCAGATATAGTTCTAATACCTGGACAAGGTCCACAGATCTTCCAAATGGCTCAGGCTTGTTTTCTGCGGAACCACAGACTTTTGGATAAGATAGTAGATTAGAAGGCCCTTTGCTGTGACCCTGTGAAAGAAAAGAGAATACTAAGCAGTAGTCTTGTTTTTCCTACAAGAGGTGATAGCTGAAAATGAATGGGGTTAAGCCAGCTGAAGTCTGTGTAAAACAATGGAAGCAAAGCCAGGAGCTGGTGCTCAGCCATCCCATACAGCTGGGGCTCAGGCCAGCCAGGGAGGTGTTCCACACACCACAGGAATGACTAACTGAAATATGGAGACCCTACTGGGAGCTGGATACACCATGAACAGAGAGAGATGGGGCCAGCACACTCTGTGGCAATGAAAGCTGACCTGTAATGCAAAGCATGAGCCAGAAGTTGAGGTTCTCTATGTGTGGCCTGGAGGGAGTATCTCAAGAAAGAAGCAGTCTGCCTATGTGATCAGCAGTGAAAGAGATGAGAAGCACAATGCAGGCTTTCTAGAACCAAATAATCAGAACTCCAGAACTGGCCTGCTCTGGATTGTAGATGTAACCAACTGTCTTATTAAATAAGAAACACAGAACCAATGCAAAGAAGAAAGCCAAGAGATCAGAGCTAAGAGCCTTACTGCCTGCTGCAGCTAGCCTCTTCAGCCAAGAGACCTCTCTGAAAGAGACCTACTTCCTGTGAGTTTATCTTTATATAGTCTTTCTATTCTGCCTTCTCATTGGTTGTAAACCCAAACACATGACTGCCTCTTCACTGCCTATCTGTAGAGACTTCCAGGTCTTCTATGGTTGGTATTGAGATTAAAGGCGTGTGTCTCCAATGCTGGCTGTATCCTTGAACACACAGAGATCTACCTAGCTCTGTCTACCAAGTGCTGGGATTCAAGGTGTGTGCCACCACCGCCACGCTCTTGCTATGGCTCTAATAGCTCTGACCCCCAGGCAACTTTATTTATTAACATACAATTAAAATCACATTTCAGTACAAATAAAGTACCACCATATTTCCCCTTTTCTATTTTAATAAACAGAAAAAAATAAAAAAGTTTGGGCGAGGCGGTGGTGGCGCACGCCTTTAATCCCAGCACTTGGGAGGCAGAGCCAGGCAGATCTCTGTGAGTTCAAGGCCAGCCTGGGCTACCAAGTGAGTTCCAGGAAAGGTGCAAAGCTACACAGAGAAACCCTGTCTCAAAAAACCAAAAAAAAAAAAAAAATAAATAAATAAATAAATAAATAAATAAATAAATAAAAAAGTTATAACTAACAAAAGAAAAACTATATACAAAAGTACAATAACTATATACAATATATACAAGTAATAAATACCTAAACAATGTCTAGTCCATTTGTAATTGACAAATTCAGAGAAAATAATTCCATTATCTATCCTATTTTGGTAAGTCCAAAATGTACCTAATTCACCTTCTATCCTAACTAGTCTTCAACTATAACTAACTAATCTTCAACTATAACTAACTAATCTTCAACTCCCTCAGAGACCCAAGAAGGGAATAATATTAACTAATAAAAATAAAAACAGGAAGTACTTGCAAGCAACTTCAAAAAAATTGTGAGTTGACAGAAACAGCCAGCTGCCTGGGCAGTCACCTGAGGTTTCTCTGCAGTGTTGGGGCATCATCTTCAGCCTATAGGCTTAGCGTATCTGGCAGACTCATTTGTGAAGTAGGATGTACACAAGGTCAACAGTTCAACCTCACATTGGGTGAGAGCAGTCCATGTACCAGAATTCCACTAGTGTAATGTCATGATTCAGGATTTTAAATTCTGGAAATTGTTGATGGTTTTTTAATTCAGCTGTCCATTCGTCTTGGCTGTGTCTATATGGCTTCATCTCAGCATCCCATTCTTTTTTACATCCCTCTATTAAATGCCAGTCTACTATTGAGAGGTGTGAGATTAGTTACTCTTCAAGAATAACTGTTTCAGCTGCTGTTCCATTGCACATCAGAAGCCATTGGCCCACTGCCTGTTCAGCTGCCTTGGAAGAAAAGGGCACTGTACCTTTTCCGGATTGCGAAGGCCACTTCAAGGATGGTGCCATATTGTCCTGGCCTCAGAAGATGCCTTTTGATAAAGCCATAACCACACTTGTTTTGGCAAGAATCAGTAGTCCTTTGTTTCGTGTTCTGTCTGTCCTGTTTGTCAACAGTTGATTCAAGGATACTTTGTTGTCCAGTGGCTAACTTTTGCCACAGTGAAAGTTAACTCCATATGCAGTTTCTTCAATGCCCATATTTTCTCTGAAGTAGATTGGTACTGCCAGGAGCCGACATGTCTCAAAAAAGAAAAATTTTCTAAGTTATTAAAACATTTTAAATGCCATATTCTGTAGATCTCTGAAGGGTTTGAACATGACCTATCTAAAATATATCTGCTCAATTTTTAAAACATATCTAATATGACTACAAGTTCCATTGTAATGTCTAACTACTAACTTTCATTTCTTTATATCCTAATAGTTGGTAATAATAACATTCAAGGATCAGAAAATTGCATTACATTGTTAAATGTTAAGTACAATTAGAAATATACATATAGCATTTTCTAACAATATCAATTTCAATATATATAATTTGTATACAATATAAAACAATCCAATCCAATGTAAAGTATTTAAAATTAGTAATTGTCTTTTTCTTTTTTTTTTCTTTCTCCATAGATCGTGGAGAGGCAATCAGAGCCCTGAAAATGTTACCAGCCCTGATAAATGGTTCCCTTTTGTGGGTTCTAAATCTCATTGGTAAAAGAATTTAAAATCAAGCTCAGAATAAAGTTCGTGAGTTATTTTATTTAGAGTTTGGGAGAAAAATAACAACAGGGCAAGCAAGGTGTGAATCTCTGCAGCTGCCAGGAGGAGGGAGATGTATAAAGGAAGAAAGAA
Organism: Peromyscus maniculatus bairdii; assembly: GCF_049852395.1. Taxonomy (NCBI): domain Eukaryota; kingdom Metazoa; phylum Chordata; class Mammalia; order Rodentia; family Cricetidae; genus Peromyscus; species Peromyscus maniculatus. The sequence continues at coordinate 76,608,848 of NC_134858.1, forward strand.
AGGCACACTGTCTTGCATTGAGATCCAAGAAAGCATGCTTCTTCAGCAATGGAGCAAGCAGCTTCATGGGAGCTGGGGAGGCTTCAGAAAAATAGTGAGATTGTCCAGAGTGTCAGATCTAGCACGTTCAGAATTAGGCTGGTACCCACAGGAAGAGTAGAAAGAGGGAGCAAGAAATGTTATGCTTTTTGAGTTGGAATTCAGAAAAGCAGGCAGGCTTATCAGTGAAGACCTATAAATAACTGCATTGAGAAAGGGGCTTGTGGAATTTACAGGTACATTATCTCATTGAGGAGATAATTTTTCCATAGCACATCTTTTGGTATATCAGTGTCTTAGTGTCTGTTCCTGTTGGTATGACAAAATACCCCGACAAAAGCAACTTAAAAAAGAAAAGGCTTATTTGGCTCATAATTCCAGGTTACAGAACATTTTTGTGGGTAAGACAAGATGAGAAGCTTCAGACCTCTGGTCACATTAATTACATGACAGTCAAGGTCAGAGAGCAAGGAATTAATGCATGCATGCTGTTGCTCAACTCACTCCTTATTATTGAGTTTAGAATCCCACCCATGTAATGGTGCTGCCTATATTCAGGGTGGGTGTTCTCGCCTCAACAACCCTGTTAAGAAAATCTCTTACAGGTATGCCCACAGGGCAAATGAAGCTGGACTATTCCTCCTTGAGACTCTCCCATTCCAGGTATTCCTACATTGTTTCGTGTTGACAGTCCAAACTAACCATTGGTCAACTTTGCTGAGGAGAAGACTCCTTATGGGTAATTAACAGGCTCAACTGGATCAACTCTTAAAGGAGGAGACAATAGCATGCAATGTTTGAGGCAGATTAGAAAGTCAGTTCTCACCTAGATTCAGAAACAGAACTCTGTTAGAATCTGATAAATTCTGTCCTTTTGACCAAGTGGAAATAACTTTTCCTCTACGGTCCTCAAGGACAGTTGATTGGCTTGATCTGTTTGGGGAGCATCTAGGCCATGGTACCAGGTCCTGTGCTCATTTCATGAGTTGGCTGTTTGAAACCTGGGACTTATGCATGGATGCTTGGCTCAGTCTGGGAGGAGGGGACTGGACCTGCCTGGACTGAATCTACCAGGTTGATCTCAGTCCTTGGGGGAGGCTTTGCCATGGAGGAGGTGGGAATAGGAGGTGGGCTGGGGGGAAGGGGAGGGAGGCAGGAGGGGGGAGAACAAGGGAATCCGTGGCTGATATATAGAACTGAATGGTATTGTAAAATAAAATAAAAGGAAAAAAAAGTTCAGATACCTCCACCCTCTTCCTTTTTCATATAATATTTTAGACTTAAGGGAGGGCAAGGCATATAATGGAGAGGTCTATCCTCAATGGCTTCCAAGCTTGCTAATGTCTGCCAGGCTACATATCAGTAAGATGAGCATCTCCAAATGTAAAGGTAAACAATGGCCCAGATGTGGACTCATCATATCCTGCACTTAGACATCTAAGTGAAGAAGTGTGACCATCTGGCACACAGGGAACAACAACAGGTGGAAAGTCCTCCCAAACAACTTTCGATATTGAAAGCTATGGAAAACCCTTGAGTCAGACTACAACTTTTCTCCACCAGGCGTGATCACATCATTGTCATTTTGACGGAGAGATTACCTTGTCCATGTAGTCATGGCAAGTAGCTGAGCAGAGCAGTATAGTAATGGCTAGGTCTATGTTATTAATAATGAGCCAGTTGACACTTCTTAGCAGACAGAGGGAGAGGATGGGGCACAGGATCTCCACCTTTGATTCCAGCCATTACTCTATTCTGTTACAACCTCCCTTGGTTGTAAGCAGTCTTGGGAGGTGATGTAGGAAGTGGAAAGATAACTGAAAGTAAGACTTCATGATGTAGCTTCCATGAGATCATCACCCACCAAGGGGTGGGACTTCACAACTATTTGGGGGTTACCCGCACTTCTGTAAATACCCTCACCCATGCTCTGTAAATGAACCCAAGAAACTCATTAGTTCCCCAAGTTGGACTTTGGTGGCATTGCCACTTTGGCCTGTGCAAACACTCTATCTGGAATGGATGGGCATTTGTCCATAGATTGACAAGAGAAGCTCACATAATACCAAGGGAGGGCTGACACCTACTGGAGACTCAACCCCAAAGGGCATTTGTTTAAACTCCACTGAAACACTACTGTCAATGCAAAAATCACACTTCTCACTTCAAAGGGGGAGAGAGTTTATTCTGGAACCAAATATGAGTGACCATGGCCCTGGAACACAGACTTGGGTTACTCCAAATTCCACGTTCTAATTCGGTAATAGTTTTATGAAGCTTTTATAGTGACAGAACAAAGAACATCACAGACTAAGGCCCCTTTAAAGTACGTTGGTTGAAACATTAGATAGGCGGGTTAAAGCGAAGTGGAGACATTTCTGCGACAGGCCTCAGATGCTGTCTAATGGCATGCTTAGCCTTTTGATTGGTGGGAACTAGTTGTCTATTTGTATATTTCAGAGGATTTACTTAATAGTCATAAAAATGTTAGCTCACAGAAATAGAAGAACAAAAAAAAATGGCTATCAAGGGGGCTATAGAAGGCCTGTGACAATTTGGCTCTGGACTTGTAACATCCCCAACTCTCCACAGTCTCTGGAGGTCTCATTAATTAATTAGTCTCGCAGAAGGGTCAGTGGCGAGTGCTATTCTTTCCAGGAAGTTTTCTTAACTTATTGAAGTTAAAGGGATGGCTGTTTTTAACTACTGAGTTATTTGCATAATGAGCCTATCCAGTGTTGTGGTCGCTCTTGATGTGAATATTCTATTCTGAGTGGTATTTGCAACTATCTGTCGTAGTTATGGTTTCTACTGCTGTGAAGGGACACCATGACTATGGCAACTCTTATAAAGGGAAACATTTAATTGAGGTGGCAGCTTACAATTTCAGAGGTTTAGTCCATTATCATCATGGTGGGGAGCATGGCAGTGTGCAAGTAGACATGGTGCTGGAGGAGGAGTTGCTGCTACATGTTGATATGCAGGCAACAGGAAGTAGACTGTCATAATGGGTGGTGTCTTGAACATTTATGAGACCTCAAAGCCCACCTCCACAGTGACACACTTCCTCCAACAAGACCACACATCCTAATAGTGCCACCCTATTTGGGGGGCCATTTTCTTTCAAACTGCCACACTATCTGTGTCCTTGAGCCTCTGCATTGAGATTTTAGCTGCTGGAGAACACCTTGATATGCTAAGGAAGAATAATGCCTCTACCCTACTACAAATAAGTCCAACTTGAACACACCAGTATTTCAACTGAAGGAGTACAGCTGACACTAAAATTAGATCAATAAAATAACCCAGCCACCCAAATCTCAATGTAGAAACACAAAAAACTGCTGTGGGATGGTCTGTATGTTAAATGTGTTGCTCTGATTGGTTAATAAATAAAATACTGATTGGCTAGTAGCCAGGCAGGAAGTATGGGTGGGACAAGGAAGGAGGAGAATTCTGGAAAGTGGAAGGCTGAGTCAAAGAGACACTGCCAGCCACCGCCATGACAAGCGAGATGTAAGGTACCGGTAAGCCACAAGCCATGTGGCAACTTATAAACTAATAGAAATGGGTTAATTTAAGATATAAGAACTAGATAACAAGAAGCCTGAACCATTAGGCCAAATAGTTTAGATAATATAAGCATCTGTGTATTTATTTTATAAATGGGCTGTCGGACTGCCAGGCTTGGCGGGACCTGGAGAGAAAACTCTACCTACAAGAAACAGGAGAAATCAAGCCAATATGACCAATATGAAAAATACCAATTCCACAGTAAGGAATTCCAATCAAAGTGAATAAATGTAACCCTAGCCAGACAATTTAAAAGAATGTGTATTTAAATGTTTAACAACACTCCTAAATAAATATAGAGAAAATACAAATAAACAGATGAATGAAAGGAATAAACACAGAATATGAAATATTTAATAAAGAGACGGCAACAAACTTTAAGAAATAAAAAGCTCATTAAGTCAAATAAAAATCTTACTTGAAAGCCTCAGGACCAGAATAGATCAAGAATATCAGGGATTATAAGACAGGATAGATGAATTAGAACATTCAGATAATGGCAAAGATAAAAGAATAAGGAAGTATAAACAGAACATATAAAGTCTATGGGACACCACTAAAATATCAAATTTATAAATCATGGGGATAGAACAATAAGAATTTCAGAGTAAAGACACAAACAATATATAGAACAAAATAATTGTAGGTGGAGTTTTTCATCAGGATCACTGATCAGCTGTTTCTCCCCAGCCCCTCCCAAATAACCACATAGAGACTTATTAATTATAAATGCTCAGTTGATAGCTTAGCCTTGTTTTAGCTAGCTCTTATAACTTAGATTAAATAATTTCTGTTAATCTATGTGCTGTCCCAATGCTTGTTTACCTCTATGTACTTTCCATGCTACTTCTTCCACATCAGGCTGGCTACTCCTGAGAGTCCAAACTCTGCCCCTCTTCTTCCCAGTGTTCTCTCAGTTTGGCTTTTCCACCTCTACCTCCTACTTAGCTTTTTATTAAACCAATCAGAAGGCACCTTGGCAAAGACACATCTTCACAGTGTACAAAAAGATTATTCCATAACAAATCATAGCAGAAATTTCCCCAAATTTAGGGAAATGTATAATCATTGATATGTGGAAGGCATTTGGAATACCAAAGAGACAAGACCAGAAAAGAATTTCCACACATCATATCATAGTTGAAACACTAGGTATAGAGAACATCAAGCCACATCAGAATGACCTCAGATTTCTCCTCAGAAACTCTAAAAGCCAGAGGAGAATAGAATGATGCATGGTAAGCTCTGAAAGACAATAATTTCAACAAAGATTACGATAACCAGGAAAATTATCAATTACACTTGAAACAAAAAGAAAAATTTTCCATAATAACTACCAGCTGAAGGAGTCTGTGACCACTAAGCCAGCACTAGAGAAGATACTCAAAAGAATCCTATACACTGAAGAGAAAGATGAGCACATGGATGTGGCTTTAGGAAGGAATAAATCACACTAAGACAGTAGTTAAACAAGAAATAGGAAAACACGACATTATAAAACTAGCAAAGTGACAGGAATTAGTACACACATTTCAGTAACAAGTCTTAATATTAAAATTTCATTAATTCTTCAATAAAAAGACACCAATTAGCTGATTGGATTTTAAAATAATATCCTTCTATTTTTAAAATAAGCTCATTTTTTTTTGCAAGAAATGCACCTCACTGTTGAAGACAGTGTTTGAGTGAAAGGATACGAGATTCATTCCAAACAAATGGAATTAGACCAAGCAGGTACTGTCGTTCTAATATCTAAAACAGATTTTACATTACATTTAGGTCACTTCATATTTGTTAAGAGAATAATCCATCAAGAGAATATTATAACTCAAATATATATCCACCAAATTTCATGAAATAAAAGCTACTGGATGTAATAACACAGATTAATCTCAATGCAATAATAGTGGGCAACATAAATGTCCCCCTCTTGGGTTGACATGGGTCATTCATACCACAGAGAAACAGCTGAGTTAAATGACAACACAGAGCAAATGGATCCAGCAAATGTCTATACAGCATCCTGCCCACACACTGTAGAATACATGTTCTCCTTAGCAGACCATGGAACTGTCTCACAGATAGATCATATATTAGGAAACAAAGAAAATGTCAACAAACACAGAAAAATTGAAATAAGTCCTTGAAGTCTGTCTAATTGCAATGGCATGAAAACTAAAAACCAACAGCAGGGGAAAGACAGAAAATACCCAAAGTCATAAAGACTGAAAAACATACTGTGAAAAATAAGTGGATCATTGTAGAAATCAAGAGAGAAATTTAAAATATTAAAATATAATATATAAAGCCTATGGAAAGCAATGGACATATTTTAAGAGGAAAATTTACAGCTAGACACGCCTAAATTAAAAAAAAAAAAACAAACCACACACACACATCAGTGACCTCAAGTAAATAACTTAATGATGCAATTCCAACCAAACTTCCAGTGACGCCTTCCACAGAAATAGAAAAAAAAATCTTTAAAGATAATTTTTTATTAATTCTTTAAGAATTTCTGGACACACCTTTAGTCCCAGCACTTGGGAGGCAGAGGCAGGTGGATCTCTATGAGTTCGAGGCTAGCCTGGACCACAGAGCAAGTTTTAGGATAGCCAGAGTTGTTACACAGAGAAACCCTGCTTTGCAAACAAACAAACAAACAAACAAACAAACAAGCAAAACAAAAAACAACCCCCCCAAAAGAATGTCTACATGCAAATAATGTATTTTAATCACAAATATCTGTATTCCTTCCCCTAACATCTCTAAGCTTCATCTCTCCCTCTACTTTATGTCCTTTTAAAGAAAACAAAACACTATTTGCATTCATATGTAAGTGACTTTGTATAATCAAAGCAACTCTGAGCAAAAGAACAATACTGGAGGTATCAACACATCACCACAGAGCCATAGTAACAAAAACCTATAACAATAGCACTAAACAGGTATGTAGGTAAATACAATAGAATAGTTGACCAAGATTTAAACCTACACAGCTGTAGCCCTACAATTTTTTATGTAGAAGTCAAAAGGATATACTAGAGAAAAGACAGATTCTTCTACAAATTGTCCTGGGAAAAACAGGTATTCGTATGTTGAAGAATGAATAGAAGAGTGAAACTAGATGTCTTACCTTGTATAGAAATCACCTAAAATGGATGAAGCAAAGTCATCAATATAAAATCTAAAGCTGTAAAGGAAAAATATGGAAACACTTTAAATTATTAGCAAAGGCAAGGACTTTCTAAGAGGTTTCTGACTGCTCAGGATATAATGCCCAAAACTATGGTGATATTTTGTTTGTGCTCTAACAAATAAAGCTTGCCTAGAGATCAGAGTGTGGAGGTAGCTACTAGTTAACATAGAGGACAGGCAGTGGTGGCACACACCTTTAATCCCAGCACTTGGGAATCTCATGCCTTTGATCTCAGTACTTGGGAGGCCTTTAATCTTAGCACCAGGGAGGTGGAGACAGGACGTGATATGGCTGGAATGTAAGGTGGGAGGAGACAGGAGCTCACCCTCTTTTCTGTCTCAGGAGTCAGTCATGGGGGTAAGAGGTGACTTTGCTATCTCCTTTACTTCTCTGATCTTTCAGCATTTACCCCTATGTCTGACTCTGGGTTTTTACTATTAAAACCCATTAGAATTGGCGCTACACAAAACCAAAAACATGAGGGGTTGAAATTAAAGAGCTTCTATACAGCAAAGGAAACAATTGAATTAAGAGGCAGCCTACAGAGCAGTTGGAAGTCTTCACTCGCTGTGCATCTGACACATTAATATCTAGACTATATAAAGAACTCAAAAAACCTGTATAAGAATAAATCAAACAACCCAAGCATAAAACGGGCTAATGAACAGATAGTTCTCAAAAGACAAAGTATAAATGGCCACTACACATATGAAAAATGTTGGACATCCTTAGCCATTAAGAAAATGTAAACTAGTCAGCATGGCTATCATTAAGAAAAAAAAAAACAGCAAAAATGCTACAAGGATCCCAGGAAAATCAATCCTTACATTCTACTTGTGGAAATGTAAATTGATCCAGTCACCATGGAAATTAATATAGACTTTCCTCAGGACACTTGAAATAGATTTGGCACAAAACTTAGATATACACTTCAAGATATTTGCCCCAAAGACTATAAGTCAACATATCACAGAGACACTTGCCTATCAGTGTTTACTCCAGCACTATTAACACCTAAGTGATGGAATGAGCCTAGGTGTCAGTCAGTAGCAGACTAGATTAACATGTTAGTATATATTGGAGTTAATTCAGATATAAGGAAGAACATGGTTATGTCACTTGCAGGAAAATGGATGTAACTGAAGATTATCATATTAAGCAAATTAGGTCAATCTCAGAAAGACAACTATTGCAGGTTTTCTCTCATTTGTGATTCCTAGATTTTACATAGATACACAAAATCAAGTCTTCATATATGACATGACAGTAGAAGGAAAACTGTCTAGGGGAATAAAGGGAACTATTAAGAGTCGGGGTAAGCTGGGCGGTGGTGGTGCATGCCTTTAATCCCAGCACTCGGGAGGCAGAGCCAGGCAGATCTCTGTGAGTTCGAGGCCAGCCTGGTCTACAAAGTGAGTTCCAGGAAAGGCACAAAGCTACACAGAGAAACCCTGTCTCGAAAAACCAAAAAAAAAAAAAAAAAAAAAAAAAAGAGTGGGGTTGGGGGGAGACTAGGAGAGAAAGGTATGGATAGGAGGACACTGTCAAAGTATACTTGTGTAAAAATTCTTAGGAGTCTTAGTACTTAGTATAACGAAAATTCTGTCTTAAAAAAATGGGTAAGTCAGCTGGGCAGTGGTGGTGCAGACCTTTAATCCCAGCACTTGGGAGGCAGAGGCAGATCTCTTTGAGTTTGAAGCCAGCCTGGTCTACAGAGCTAGTTCCAGGATATCCCGGGCTACACAAAGAAACCTTGTCTCAAAAAACAACAACAAAAACCAACCAACCAAAAAAAAAAAAGTATAAATCGTCAAAACCATGTGAATTGTTTTTGATTGATTGATAATCGGTTAGAAATCTCTTTCAAAATACACTACAGAGCCGTAGTAACAAAAACATCATGCTAACAACACCAAAAGAGCCATGTAGATCAATAGAATAAGATAGGGAACCCAGTTATAAACGTGCACAGCTACAGCCTCAAGCAGAGGCTCAATAGTTCTTTAAAAATAATATTGAAAAATGAAATGAAAATGTCAGTATGCTCACATGTAATAATGCCAAGTGTTACATTGTGGTAAACTGTACATTTATATCTGACCGGTGTTTAATGTACTATGTATTTTTTTAGAGGTGGACTGTGGCCCCCAAAGTTTGAAAGCCCCTGAACTGGGAGTGTAGGAGAGATATGCCTTGCGAGTGAAAATCCGCAGTCCATCTTCAAGGTTGGTTCTTTGCTGCAAATGTTCTGGCTGGCAATACATGTGAGCTGTTGACCAAGTTCGTATCAGTAAAAGGATGAGTGTCATTTACATCAAGATTTGAGGAGTTTAGTGTTCATGACAGGAGCTGTGAGTGGGACCTGTTTGAAAATTCTCCTTCACCATTTCAGGCTGGACAGCTAAGGTCCACAGGCTCACAGAGAGCAAACAGAGCCCAGAGCCCAGCATGTTAAAGCCTGAACAGACCTTGGAGACAGTGGAGCCCACCCCCTCATTTTATGTGCTTGCCAAGAAAAGGGTGTGAAAACCTCCTGGGGTGCTGGGATGGCTCAAGAGCTTCCCCCCCCCCCTCTTCACTACCTCCACTCCTCCACTGGATAATCCTGCTTGACATATGGGATTTGATGAGATAGAAGTGTGCTGGCATTCTCGGAATGGTGACCTCTCCACTTTACACAAAGCCAATCAGTATGAAGTCTTTCCCAAGACGAAACATGCCAGTGATTACCAAATGATGTACAGTTGTTTGCAATATAGATAACGTTCCAATAGGGACCTCACTAAATATCCTCTAAAAACTCCCATTATCCAAGACCTCTGGCTGAACTTCAACCCTCTCTTAAAGAGTAAGAAGAGCAGTTCTGGATTTGTTCACCACCACCACCCCAGCTCCATTTCAGACTCTAGAATTGCTACACAAAATTATCCTATCTAACTTCTACTTAAACAAAGTAAAGCATCAAGCCCTGCATAGGGGTAATTTGTATAAGGAAAAAGTAGGTGATTAACTTTAATCTGTAACTCTATGGTACCTATAAAAAAAAGAGAGGGTGGCCATCTATTATTAAGTCCTTAGTAGCATTTGCCTTTCTATGGAACAGATGTGTTGTTATTGGTCAGTACTATTCAATGGGTTATAAAATGAAAGACATCTGAACAAGTGATTGGCAATTTTCCTAAACTTAGATTAGCCTCAAGTATATGCTACATGTAGAGTAACACACACACACACACACACACACACACACACACACACACACTTTTTTTGATAGACAAATTATTTTTAATTAGAAAAAGAATAGCCAGGTGGATGGTGGCACATGCCTTTAATCCAAGCACTCAGGAGGCAGAGCCAGGTGGAACTCTGTGAGTTCAAGGCCAGCCTGGGCTACAGAGCAAGATCCAGGACAGGCACCAAAACTACACAGAGAAACCCTGTCTTTAAAAAAAAAAAGGAAAGAAAAAAAAAAGAAAAAGAATACAATAGGAATACAATTTTGGTATACCTTCTTTTGAAATTTATATGATTTGTCTTTAACGAGAAGACTTTTGAGTACAGATTTGAATCCACACACCCATTTTATTTTATAAAATTTATTCTAGTTTGGCTGGATGCTGGCTCAACTCCCATAGCAAAAACAAAAACAAAAACTGTCGGCAGCAGTAAGTTTGCTGCCTTAATTTTAAATGCTCTTTTTTGTCCTGTCGCAGTTAAGTTGTTTGTGTGAAAAATGTGCAGTTGGGTTCTGGAGAGTGCGGGGGATCAGTTTCCCTGTGGTTTTTCCTGTTTGGAAAACAGTGTCCGGCTTGCCTCCGGATACAGAGTAACCATTTCTTCACACACACACACACACACACACACACACACACACACACACACACACCGCTGTTAGAGGGGTATATAAGCCCATGTTGGTACAAATGAAGAGAGCTGCTTCCCTGACGAACTGAAACTGGGTGTCTAGAGTGCTGTTTAACCTCAGCGTCCCTCGCCAGATTTCATGCTCCAGCTGTGCCAGCCTCAGCAAAAAACCACCACCACCACCACCACCAACAACAACAACAAACCCATGTAGTTTGTGCAAAAAGAGACATGTAGTCAGTGTGTCATTTAGCAATGGGTACCAAAGATGACTGTGTGACAGTACCACACAACGTTAGAGTACTGCGAGGCTGCTAGCAATTTGTGTTTCCTGTGCTTATCACTGGTGATGCTTTTCTCTCACGTCACGGCAATATAATCAGGCTCCAACTACAAAATTAATCTCCAGAAATTAAGACTGAACAGTCAAGTGACCAATCTTGACTAAATATTAAGTGATTTAAGAAAATGAGACTTCCTTTTTTATTGCATTTTGAATGCTATTATTATTTTATTTGGGGGCATACATGTGTGTCACAGCATATGTGTGGAGGTGAGAAGACAACGTGTGGGGATTGGTTCTGAGCTTCTACCATGTGGATCCTGCTGATAAAACTCGGCCCCTTGGGTTTGGAGGCAGTGCCTTTACCTGCTGAGACATCTTGCCCTCCTGTTAAGATTTTCTCAAAAGCCAGATACACAAGCACTTCTATGTCTCATAAAGTTATTTGGAAGGCTGCAGATACCCACTTCAGAACATAGTCAAAACTCATTTCTTTTTTGTTTGTTTGTTTTTTGTTTTTTCGAGACAGAGTTTCTCTGTGTAGCCTTGGTGCTATCCTGGATCTCGCTCTGTAGACCAGGCTGGCCTCGAACTCACAGAGATCCACCTGGCTCTGCCTCCTGAGTGCTGAGATTAAAGGTGTGCACCACCACTGCCTGGCCAAAATTCATTTCTCATTTCTTGATGTCACATACTTGCATGATACTGTACTTTACTGGTAATGAAAGCACAAATGTCATAATTCTGCCCATCCTTCCACTGTGACCCCTCAGCTCATTCACTGCACTATAGGTAGGTTGGTTCATACACCAAAACCCACTTACTTTACCTACTTAAGAGTCTCATCAACATTTAAAATAATTCTTAAAAATATTTATTATGTTATTTTATGTGTATGTATATTTACCACATGCATGTAGGTGCCTGTGGAGGACAAAAAAAAAAGGTGTCAGATCCCTTAGAAATGGAGATACATGTGGTTTTGAGCTGCCAAGTGTGAGAATTGAGAACTGAACCCAGGTCCTATGCTAGAGCAGCAAGTGCTGTTAACTGCTGAGTCATCTCATCTGCCCACATTTAGAATTCTTAACCATCTGGCTACTAACCAACTTCTCAGCCTAATCCTCACATTGAGAATCTCATCACTGGTGTAACATTTCATGTTCAGGGGTCTTGAACACAATTCCCTATTGCTTTCAATGTCTGGTCCCAATTTTCTATCCAATGATGCCTGTATGGTAGCACTTCGCTTGCCTACTGATTGGGGTCACCCACATCTCTGCAAGTAAGCTCTCCCCGATGCTCTGTAGGTAAGCCCAGTGAACTCACTGGTTCACCAAAATGTACTTTGGTGGAACCATTTGATCTGTTGTTGGTGACCTGTCTGGAATGAATAGACACTTGTTCATGTCTCTCAAGGAAAAAAATCCTTTGATCTTGTCACCCACATGGACGGTAGTATCATGCCAGAGTTGAGACCACTGAGGGATTTATGGTGTGGAGACAAGATCACACACTCTAGAGTACAGAACATGAGGGACTTGCTGGGTGGAGATCAAGATAACATAGTCTGGAGAACAGCAAAACTTTACTCTATCCTTTCCTATCTTGAGTGGTGTGTAACAGTTTCCTCCTAGATTGAAACATTCCATCCTACAGGGAAGTTCCTTAAACAGGAAGGTAAACAACTCAAAATAACTTCAGGAAGTCCCTGAAATTGGCCAGACTCACTAGACCTTTCCCTGCCAGAGTAAGCACTAAAACCTGAGAGTCCCTCTCACAGACCTACGGAAGCTGAATTTTATTTTATTTTATTTTTTTATCTATTTATTTATTTTTTATTTTTCGAGACAGGGTTTCTCTGTGTAGCTTTGCGCCTTTCCTGGGACTCACTTGGTAGCCCAGGCTGGCCTCGAACTCACAGAGATCTGCCTGCCTCTGCCTCCCGAGTGCTGGGATTAAAGGCGTGGGCCACCACCGCCCGGCGGAAGCTGAATTTTAAAGAAGACTCTCAGACAAGCCAAGTTGCAAAGAAGACTCTGAGGTCAGACCAGCTGCCTGGAAAAAACAGAGACCAGCAGAGCTGCCTGGAAGAGGCTTAGGCCAGAATCACTTGAAGTGATCACTCTCCAACCTGTTTAGCTGTCCACAGGCAGGCTATGCAGTATGCTCCAAGTTCCCAGCTTTTGTGATCTCTCACCCATGCTGGGGTGGACTTTAGGGATGCAGCTGTCTGTGAGTCATTTCTGCTCAAGTAACCCCTATGAAACTCATTGGTTCACTAAGCTGAATCTGGATGGTATGTGTACTTTGGTCTGTCACAGGCTCCCTATCTGGGATGAGCAAATATGTGTGTAGGGTCTCCTCTTGAAAGGTTTTGTTATACAGCAGGTGGATGAATTAACTGTTATAAACCTTATCTGGAGGACCACAGACCTAATCACATCCGTTTTTGTAGGGTATTGTGGAGATTCAATGAAACGACGAACAGTCTGCTCTCTCGACATTTTATGCCCCGTAACTTTCAGCCACTTTGTTTTGTTGCATACTTTTTCAGCTTCCTAGTAACCACAGCCTCGACTACAGATGGCAGTTGGTGAATATTGAATGAACTGGACACTCAAGAAACATCTTGGAACTCTACCTGTTTATACCTAAGAAGGTGTTTTTTTTTTGTTTTTTTTTTTAAAGAATGTGCTATAATTTGCCCTCATCATACACTGTAAAAGCTTACAGGTTACACAATGAGATGCAGTGAACTTGAAGGAACAGGGACTCGTTTGTAAATGTGCTGTTGGAATTTGTATATTGCAATGCTTTCGCTCTAACAAGAAAAAGGTGCTTTTTTTTAAAAAAAAAAAGTTGATTTTCTGTGAATTGTGAAGTGAACGAACAACTCACAATTCTCAGTGAATTCAAAGAGAAAGTCCTTTTCATGGAAGAATACAAAGGCAAGGTCTATGAAAAGGGGTAAGGAGCCTGTCTAAAGTATTTAGAAGTATAAGAGAGCCTCGGGCTGAGTAAATGGTCCTTTGACACCACACTGTTTTCTGGTACTTTAAGGTTGGGAATATTGAGGGGTGCCTTGATGGAGAGGCAGTTACCTACCATAGGATGTTCCTGACCCTGTGAGAGCACTTGATAACTCTGATTCGAGGTTATCGTCAGGGCTGCCCCAGATGTCACAGGAGTGATGGGAAGTCAGAAAGATTCCTCCCTGGCCTTCTATTACCTCTACCATCCTTAGAGTTGTACTGGAACCAGTAAGTAGGATTCATGCACACTTAATGTGTCATCATGTTAGAGTGAGATTTGCTTTAATAAAATCTGCTTGCTTTTTTAGTAGTGGTGGTGGTGTTTATTTTTAAATTTTATTTATTTGTATTTTATGCATAAAAGTGTTTTGCCTATATGTTAGTAGGTAAGTCACATGCCTGCTTGGTGCTTATGGAGGCCTGAAGAAGGCATCAGAGCCCCTGAACTATAGTTACAGTCAATTATGAGCCACTACATAGGTTCAAGGAACCAAACAATGGTCCCCTGCAAGAGCAGCACGAGCTCTCAACTGCTGATCCATCTCTGCAGCCCTGTATCCCTGTATTATTTTTTAACCCTCACCATTGCGTTGCCCCTTTGTTTAAAACAGTGCATCTCTGCCTTTCTTTTATAGTTTCAGTCTGTTCCTGCAATACCCATTGGCCAGATTGTCAGTGTACATACCTGTTTCTGCTCTGAAAGGTAGTAGATGTGTAACCTCTGTTTTGTATGTGCAGGAGGCAAAGGTTTCATTATGTTAAAGATTTGTGTTCTGTGCCTTTCTCTAGTAATATATATGGGTGGGGGGAGAATCTGCATTCTTTATGTGTCTGGCCCTAACATTCTGTAGATTGCAATTATTCTCAGAGTCTGGTTCTGCATCAAAAGATCATTTTTTTTCTCCCTCTCCAAAATATGGAGCCCAAAATGAAAAGCTGCTAGGTTGTTCATACAGTGTGCTTTGAGGAACAGCTTTTCACAGATGGAAGGACATAAAAATGATGGGCTGTTATCTTGTAGGCTGAAATTCTACTCTCTGAACACATGAAATATTGATATTAAATCAAGCTGTACCTGGTTTTCCCCATATGAAGCCTTCCAAGTTCCTGACCTCTGTTCTGTTGCTGTTTCATTTGAGGCAGAATTCCAGTGGCAGAGTGAGGACTTGTGTTTGCATGTGGAGGGGGTGGGGAGAGAATATATAGATGCCTGTGAAAGACAAATTGAAACTGTGTTAGCCTGCTAGTGTATTTCAGTAACTTAGAGATGATGTGGAGGATGCTGAAAGTACCATAATAACATGGTCGGACAGAAAACTTATCCAATGTGAAACTTTCACTCATTTTCAGTGACATCAGTGGAGACTGGCAAAGAGTACCTCTAATAAGCAGAAGTAATAAATTCTATACAATATTCAAACTGGACAGACAACGAGCTTTGCTCACTACTGTGAAGAGCCAAGCCAAAGTTTTCATGGACCAAACATCTATTTCTCACTCATGTACAGATTAACTGTCTATTCCCTATCACCCAGGACTCCCTGGGCTCCCTGTGGCAGCCTCCTAGGCTGACATGTTCTTCTATATCAATTTATGTGAAGAAAGGCAATGTGTGTCAGGAGGTGTGTCTTGGTGCCTCTTGCCAGGCATGTACATCATCCTGGGTTTGATGTCCACCATGGAGAAGAAAGAAGAAAAGTAATCAAAACAGAAAGATGATGTGGCAAAGGAAAAGTAGAAAAATCTATAATATCAAACGGGTATGCACCTGGCCTAGAAATGCTACTTAACCCTTCTACAATGTTCCATCACAAGAACTCAGTTATCCAGCTAGAGCTAAATATACAACAGGCTGGGAACTATCTGAGTTTTTACAGCACAAGGGAAAACTTTCATTGACTGTTTATGAGTCCTTCTCAAAGCCAGCTCACTTTGAATAAGAGTGTCTTCTAAACTGTTCTACAGAGATAATCATACAAGATCACAAAACAGGTGTGTTATTGGTATAAAGAGCCTTTTCCATAAAAAAAAATCCACAAAACAAAGACAGCTCTCATTTTAAAAATTACATTGAAAGATGATATTTGTTTATGGGGAGAACATGTAATATGGCATGTGTGAGTGACAGGGTAGAACTAGTTCTCTCCTTTTTGGGTTCTGTGAATGGAACTCGGGTCACCAGTCTCTGATGAGCCATCTTGCCATCTACCCGACAGCTCTCATTTTTGTTATATCCTGAAGGTGTAGTATGACTTTTCATTTCCTGTAATTATATTTTCACTCTACTTAGAAGCGATTTAGTAAAGGCAAGCCATGTACACTTGAAAAAAATGTTAGGCAAATTCCTAAAGTATCTGAGCATTACTCTCCTGTTTATCAAATGAGATGAAAGTTATGCCTTCACACTAATTGTAGTGTTTAATTGTGATGGTTTCTGGCAAAGGACACTATACAGTTCTTGGTCTACTGTGACTACCCAGTAAATATTTGCCTACCTTTCCCTGTAGGATATCTTTAACTGGAGTTTCTCTTATTGCTTATACCAGAAATGTATCCATTAGGACTCCAATTCTACTTCAGGGTTTGGGGTCCTGTAGCTTTCTTGTCAATCACTTGGCAACTCTCCATTTTAGAGTGTGCAGATACAACAGAATGAAGATTGGGGGTGGATTCAAGTTTGCCTTCCCTATCCCTGTTACTTCTCTCTAATATCTGAAAAAGTACAGATCATAAGTCATTTTTTTTTTTTTTGGTTTTTCAAGACAGGGATTCTCTGTGTAGTTTTGGTGCCTGCCCTGGACCTGGCTCTGTAGACCAGCCTGGCCTTGAACTCACAAATATTTGCCTGGCTCTGCCTACTGAGTGTTGGGATTAACGGCGTGCGCTACCACCACCCGGCCAGATCATAATTCATACGGATCAGTGCATATCCAGTAACATTACTCAGCAAATAGGTCAAAACACATGTCTTATGAAGCTGTCACGTGTGAGCTCCATGTCAGGGGCTGTTAAAAGACTTTTCACTTAAACCTAACAATAACTTCTTAGGCTCATATTTTATCTCCATTGTATCCCCAAGAAAACTGAACTTTAAAAAGTTATTTTCTAACTTTACTTAGACAGGAAAGAAAAAAACAGCCATCGAACCTAGATCCGTCAGTCTTCAAAGCCCAGACCCACAAACACTACAGAATCTGCCCTCATTGGCTACAGTGGACCCTTGGTTCTTAATGTCTAACAAAAGAGCTGGAGGAACCAGGATGCAAAGAGAATCAAAAGGAAAGATTCTGGAATGCAAGTCATTAAAAAATGCCTAGTAACAGGTAACTATTGTGCTTTCCAGGGATGCCTGAAAAAGTGACAATTATTCTATCTTCTTTTAATGATGCGAATCCAGGTGCAGAGTCCCCATCCTGGGGATAGAGTCTGTGAGTTTTGGGAGTTAGTGCTGTCAAGACCTAACACATAATTTACATGAAATTTCTCTAATGTCTCCGAGGGCTTCAACCACCAACAGGAGACAACGTTATTTCTTGATTTTAAATTATTTTCACATTTATTTATTTATTTATTGTGGTATAGTGAGGATACATGTGCCATGTGGAGGTCAGAGGACATCGTGCAGGAGCTGATTTTCTCATTTAAACTTGGGCCTGGTATGAAACAGAAGTCGTCAGGATTGGCAGCAAGTGCCTTTGCTTGCTGAGCCCTCTTGTCAGCTCCAATTTTGTTTTCTAGGGTCATGTACATAAGCTTTATATATCTTCAAAACCGAATTTTAAAACCAGTCTTTTTTTCCTCCTAGGAAATTTAAGCTTACTTTAATACTGAAATATCAAATATTATATATATATATGTATATATACACATATATATTGAATAAGACAATGCTTTAAAACCAGTCTTGCACGGCCTTTTTGAAGTGTGCTAGCAGAATAAACAAACAGCTGCTCTGTTTAGGTGGACACCCACTCCACGTTTGCCATACGAGCCCTGATGTGGATTCTTAGAAGCCTGATTTGCTTCCTTTTTCTGTTGCATTGGTTTATCAGCCTTATAGATCACGTGGAGAATCAGAATTTTTTCCAAAGTCACTTACACACACCAATAGCTAAAGTCATTTTTAAAAAATATATTGCTTTTCTGACTCAAGAATTGGGATTAACAACATTGGGGGGGGAGAGTATATGATAAAAATCTGTCTATCTGTTCCGTTTGATACCAGTATGTGAACACTTTTTGGCCATCTACTAGATGAAAGCATATATAACACTTGGAGCATGAAAAGAAAAGTTTAAAAGATGTGTTCTGGAAGTTGAGGGGGTTGGGGGTGGGACGGAGGTGGATAATGAAAGAGATATCTTGATGGGGAGCATTTGGGGGCTAGAAGAAACCTGGTGACAGGGAAACTCCCAGGAATCCACAAAAACGATCCCAGCTAAGACTCCTAGCTACAGAGGGTGGCTGAACTGGTCTTCTCCTGTTATCAGATTGGTGACTACCCTGGTTGTTATCAGAGAGCCTTCATCCAGTAACTGATGGAAGCAGATACAGAGATCCACAGTCAAGCACTGGGCTGAGCTCTGGGAGTTCTGTTGAAGAGAGGAAGAGGGATTGTACAAGCAAGAGAAAGGTCAAGACCGTGGGGACCCACAGAGACAGCTGACCTGAGTTAGTGGAAGCTCATAGACTCTGGATTGACAGCTAGTGAACCTGCATGAGAGAGCTAGACCCTCTGTATGTGACAGTTGTGTGGCTTGGTCTGTTTGTGGGGTCCCTAGAAGTGGGATCAGCACCTGTCCCTGACACCTGAGCTGGCTTTTGGGAACCTAGTCTCCATGCTGGGGTGCCTTGCCCAGACTGGATGCAGTGGGAGGAGCTTGGTCCTGCCTCAACTTGATATGCCATGCTTTGTTTGACTCTCATGGGAGGCCTGCCCCTTTATGAAGGGAGGAGGAGTGGATGGGGGAGGCAGATGGGAGGTGAGGGAAAAGAACGGCAGGAGAGGAGGGAGGAGAAACTGTGGTTGGTATGTAAAATAAATGAGAAAATTTAATAAGGAAAAATGTACTCTATATGACTGCCCAAACGTGATCTAAACGAAGATAACACTAATAAACATGTTATACTGGATGGGGAAAAGCCCAACAGGCCTACACAAAGAACCAGTCAGCTGAAGAAAACTGGGAGCGGGAGAGGTAGTCCTTCCTGGTGAGGAGCACAAACAATTGGTTGTCCAATGCCAAAAGGCCAGCCCTGAAAACATAAGTACAAGTGACATTATATGGACTCAATAGGTTTTATTTAGGAATATATATGTATATCCAGATACATACATGCATACAATAACAATGAAAAAGAGGCCATTAATTTGAAGGAGAGTAGGGAGAAGTCTATAGGAGGGGCTGGAGGGAAGAAAGGGAAGGCAGAAATGTTGTAATTACAATCTCAAAAATAAACAACAGCATTCTGCCTCTTCCCAGCAGTAAAAAATGAAAAACCACATAGATACGAAGTAAGAATATCTACTGAGGGGTAAATCCAAATGATACATCTTCTTAAGAATGGCAGCACAGGGGCTGGAGAGATGGCTCAGAGGTTAAGAGCACTGACTGCTCTTCTAGAGGTCCTGAGTTCAATTCCCAGCAACCACATGGTGGCTCACAACCATCTGTAATGAGATCTGGCACCCTCTTCTGTATACATAATAAATAAATAAATCTTTAAAAAAAAAAAAAGAATGGCAGCACAAAGAAATGTTGCTACTGAGGTAGTTTTTTTTAATCTCTACAAGTGAATTATTTAACTGAAATTCATAACCCCTGATGTTTATAAAATGAAATATTAAAGAGCAATCTAAGTTATAGATTAAGTTTCAGAATCAAAAAAAACATGAGCAGAAAGGTAAGTAAAAGAATTAATTCAAGAAACATACACCTACACTCATTTTTGTCAACTTGAGACAAACTTAGAGTCACCTGGAAAAAGGGAACCTCAACTGAGGGAATGTCTCCATTAGACTGGCCAGTAGGCAACTCTGTGAAGCATTTTCTCATTAATGATTGATGTGGGAGGGCACCGCCCATTGCAGGCTGTGGTTTTATGGTTCTGGTTTTACAGCAGGCTGAGCCAGCTTTGAGGTGAAAGCCAGTAAGCAGTGTTACTCCACGGCCTTTGCCTTCAGTTCCTGCCTTCAGCTCCTGCCCTCCTCAGGATGGACTGCAACTGTAAGCTGAAATAAACCCCATCCTCCCCAAGTTGCTCCTAGTCAGAATGTTTTATCACAGCGGCAGAAAGTAAACTAGGGCAACATGCGTTAGAGAGAGAACTCTGTTGTTGAAATGTGTCCCTTTTCTGAATATCGGTCCTTAAAAGTAATTTTTTTTTGGTTTTTTTGTTTGTTTGTTTGTTTTTTGTTGTTGTTTTGTTTTGTTTTTCGAGACAGGGTTTCTCTGTGTAGCTTTGCGCCTTTTCCTGGAACTCACTTGGTAGTCCAGGCTGGCCTTGAACTCACAGAGATCCACCTGGCTCTGCCTCCTGAGTGCTGGAATTAAAGGCGTGCATCACCACCGCCTGGCCCTTAAAAGTAATTTTAACTGTCACTTCAATCTAACAGAAGTGGGTGAAACACTATTGAATTTCCAGCTTCTGTTCTTGGGTGAGATGAGATGACCTTGTGCCCGATTTGCTGCTCCCACATGACCCTTCAGCAGAAAAGGCATTTTTAACAGGTGGTCCCCTGGGAAAGTCCTAGGGAAATATGCCATGATAATCTAAGAAAAGTAATCATAAGGAAGATTCTTCAGCCAGAAACTACATGCAGTCCACATGGGGATGTCTTCATTAGTCAATAGGAATACGCACCCTGATTATATGTTTAAACAAAAATTAAAACATAGATTACTCTTCAGTTAAAAAAACAACAACTGTTTCACCAATGGATAGGAAAACATAGGTCTAAATTATATAGCAGCTAGTTAATGGCTAAAAAAAGATTATGACGAAGTAAAGCCACAAAGGAACAGGGCTCTTGGTCTAAAATCTTTATCTGAATACAACAGCAACAAGCTATTGATGGAAGGTCAGGACTTCTTGGGTTCAGTGACTTGATTGTGTAATTATCAGTTTTTGCTCCATGTGCAAAGTGAATGAAGCAGTGTGTTGAAGGTGCCCTGGGGTGCAGCTTTCTGACTCTGAACACTGTCGTCAGTCCCCTGTGTCTTCCCCACACACAGTGAAGTGGAGCTTTCCCGTCTCACAAGCTGCCTGCTGCTGTCAATCACTCTTTTCTCAGGGTTCTGACAGGCCAGCAACCCAGAGATGCTTGCTGACTGTGGTGGGTGAGTTTGGAAGAAGGGTGGGTGGCCACACAAAGAGAGTTACAGAGGGAGATCCATGCTGGATGAGATGTTTGAAAGTCTTTAGAAAAGACAGATTGTGCATGACTAGTCATAAATTGTCGCACTAAGCCGGTGATCTCATTTTAGTGATATTTGTTATTGAAAGAAATATGGATAACAACTTGTCCTGAAATCATTTCATGATGTCCCAGTAAACAATATCAAACCAGCCTAGCACTTGAGTATTTTACGCCTCTTTTAAATGTTAACAAACATACGCAGACCCCCTTAATGCTTTTAAAGAAAACATGAGCTACAAATGAAAAATCTTTATATCTCCTCAAAAAATATTTCTCCATTTTTGCCATGAAGTATAGTGTTTGCAAAGTTATTTTTATTTTGCATGTACACTGTAGTGTTCAACATTTTAATTGCCACTTCCTCAATAAAATTATTGGAAGCCTTCCATCTTGCCATTAGCACTCACAAAATAACTGTTAACAATATGTTATCCAGACACAGAAACTTTATAATTAATGTTGGAATGGTCTTCAAAGTCTGGTGACTAAAATATATCCTATAAAAATTACTGGACTTCATTCAATGCTGTTCTGCTGTTTTAAAGTTCAGTAAATGTGTTGAGGGGGAGATATTTGGCACACTAGGCTAGGCAGTCTGGCAGTGAGACCTGAGATGCTGGACAGCTTGATATCTGTTGCGTGGTAAATGTACAAAAGGCGTCCATAGTGTCAGCACAGCCCCTGAATGGCTGAAGGAGAACTGACCAAATGCAACTCCCAGTGGGGTTCTGAATAGTCATTCAGGTCTATATTCCCACCTTGTCTGCTGATGAGGTGCGGGGGCAGGTTCCATTTAGGCAATAAAACACAACAGACTGTGTGTATATCTGGGTGATTATAGCATAACTCAGATTATGTTATAAGTCACGAGGCTGAAGGCCAAGTGTCTTAACTCCATGAGAAGTGCAATATTGGCCCTGAAACACACTGCCTGAAGTGTCTTATTGCTGTCAAGAAATGGAATTTCTACAGTACATTAAGAAAAGGAAAACACTTAGCACAGTGGATTTAAAATAACCATGGCTATGACATCACTGACAGCTAATCAAAACTCTAATTGCAACCAGAGTTCTGAGGCTATTGTATAAAAGGTCTTAACAGACACAGGCATGGATACAGGGAAGAACAATGCCTACTCCACGAGAAGTGCTTCAGTAGCACAGGACCCTGGAACAGGAATGGAATGGGCAGAAGACTCAGCCCTAACTTAGCATCTTTGCAGCTAGTTCACCTTGAGCAGTTAAGGGAAAGCAGAGTGAACACTCCTCAAATATTTTTCCTTCTTCAGCTGCCACTTTTGTTTTCATGCAGCTAAATATTCCTTTAAATTGTTAAAATATGAGATAGCATACATAAAAAAAACCAAATATACAATTCAAATGTCCTAGAAGAGATGAAAGCTAATAACGAACTGAAAAGAATTTGGGGGTCACATGTTACACATGATCCATGCAAAGAATTTCCAGTGACATTAAGCTGAAGTGGTCCAAAATGATTGAAGTCCATATGCCGTCATAAGAACACAGTGGAGATTTTACATCTGAATCTACCTAACACCACAAGGCGGAACGTGCATTTCAAGGTCCAGTTAATAGCCTCAATAAATTTAGCCACAGCAGAGCACACACTGAGGAAGTATGTTCAGAGGGTGGCATGGGAAAGCACATAACATCATCACGATTAAAAGCAAAAGGAGGGCTTGTCTCAGGAGACGGAGGATTTGGGTCTAATATTTTCTGGTTCACCATGGACAAGTACTTAATTTGTGAGGACTTTAATTTCCCTCAGGCAGGCTCCGCTGGATCAACTCTGGCTTACAGGCTTTGCTTCCTCAGACCAAAATGAAGCTCCTCTACTTTATTTCCTGACAGTTCACGGGTGATGCCACAAAGAGGGGACATAGAACCGGGTAATGCTGACTTGGACAGAGTATGGGATACACACGTGTGCTCGGAAAGAAAAGCCACTGACAGGTAGCCCTGAAGATAAGAGGATGCCAATGCACACGTACTGATGTCAGATGAGCAACAAGTCCTCCAGACATTTTTGAGAGCAAGTGAAGCAAGGTTTATACCACTGAAGATCATATATACTCAATTCTAGAACAATCACCCCACAAAAATGTGTTTTCTCCATTTTCTCAAACTTTTTACCTGTGCCATATACTCAGAGGGAATAATTGTATCTAGTCTTTTTAGTAATATTCATGTATGTTTGAACAATGATCTTTATTTATATGTATTTTAATAATCTTTATTCACTTTATTTCTATTTATTTTTGATATGTTAACTGGGTTCTTCTGGGACAATAAAGATGTTAAGTGAGCAAATTACTGAAATTAAATATAAATAAAATATTAATTTTTTTGCTTTGTTTTTTTTTTTGAAACAAGGTTTCTCTGTGTAGCTTTGGAGCCTGTCCTGGAACTCACTCTGTAGACTAGGCTGGCCTCAAACTCAGAGGTCTGCCCGTCTCTGCCTCTCAAGTGCTGGGATTAAAGGCATGTGCCATCACCACCTGGCAAAATATTAATTCTTTAAGAAACTTGTGGTACATATGCACAATGGAGTACTACTCAGCAGAGAAAAACAATGAAAGCATGAAATTTGCAGGCAAATGGATGGAACTAGAAAAAATCATCCTGAGTGAGGTAACCCAAACCCAGAAAGACAGTCATGGTATGTACTTACTCATAAGTGGATTCTAGATATAAAATAAAGAACAATCAGACCACAACCCATAGAACCATGGAGGCTACATATATAGCATGGAGGTCCCTAGGACAACTGTGGCTTATAATAAATTTTGGTTTTACTCAATTATTGAAAAAAAAAATAGCCAAACGAATGGAAACACATGAACTATGAACCAAAGGCTGAGGGGCCCCCAGCTGGATCAGGCTCTCTGAATAGATGAGACAGTTGATTGGCTTGATCAGTTTGGGAGGCAACTAGGCAGTGGGACCAAGTCCTGTGCTCATTGCATGAGTTGGCTGTTTGAAACCTGGAGCTTATGCAGGGACACTTGGCTCAGTCTGGGAGGAAGGGACTGGACCTGCCTGGACAGAGTCTACCAGGTTGATCGCAGTCCTCGGGGGAGGATTTGCCCTGGAGGAGGTGGGAATGGGGGGTAGGCTGGGGAAAAGGGGAGGGCTTTGGAGGGGGGAGAATAGGGGAACCCGTGGCTGATATGTAGAACTGAATGGTATTGTAAAATAAAATTTAAAAAAAAAACACCATGAAGGGCAGTACCCTAAGAGGTAGACAAACTAGTTCAAATACTAGTCCTGCCCTAACCTTGGTATGGATTTGCTGTGAGAAAAAAAAAAAAAAAGAAACGATACTCTCATTCTTATGAACTAGAGAAAGTCATGTTATAATGTCAGAAATTATATATCAGAAATTTAAATTTTAGTTTTGTTTAATCCAGATCTAAAGATGGCTGTCTGGCTGTCATGCTGGTTGAATGGAATGGCATCTGAAGTTTAATGTGCACTTTGATGTAACTGGAAAGAAGACACATTGTCAGATTTATGTTAATCTACCATCCTGTAGTAGTTCTTTAATAAATGATATTTCTCATAATCATAATAACATTTGCATATATAATGATAAGGCAAAAATGGATTAAAAGTGTATTAAGTTAATAGCTTCGGACTTTTATTAAATACTTTCTTAGGTTAGCAACTGAACAGTTGAAGATTCCACTAGTGCTACTATAGAGACAGTGTTGTGTCACCTACAAATGAAGCATCACACAGAGAAACAAGTGCTGGGGGTAATCAGCACATGGCAAAGACTTAGTCAGAACCACTGTGTAGCTAGAGTTTTCCTGTGTCCCAGCCTGCTGGTAGTCAGGACAAATCTCTCTCACCTGCCAGTCCTGCAGCTGCTCAGACCCAAGTAAACACACACAGGCTTATATTATTTTCCAACTGTATGCCCATTTGCTCAAGCTTATTACTGACTAGCTCTTACACTTAAATTAACCCATAATTCTTATTTATGTTTAGTCATGTGGCTTGGTACCTTTTCCCAGTTCTGCCTTCACATCTTGCTTCTCATTGCTGCAGCTGGCAGCATCTCCTGACTCCGCCCTCCTGTTCCCAGAATTCTCCTCTCTCTTTGTCCTGCCTATACTTCCTGCCTGCCTACTGGCCAATCAGTACTTTATTCATTAACCAACCAGAGCAACACATTCACAGCATACAGATATCCACAGCACCTCTGAGAAATGTATGTTCTCTTGCTCCTTAGTGCAACAAGTACATACAAAGCTGATTCCACAGTGCATGCTTCAAAGCAAAGTGGGAGGGTGTGTGAGGGGTGCAGTCAGACTGCATGATATGTGTGAAGGAATACCAAAGGAAAAAAATGGTAGCTAAGACTGAAATGTTTAACTGGTCAAAAATAGGATTTTTTTTTAAACCAGGAGAGGTGGTGCCTAGTCTCACTACAACTTGATGTACCATGGCTGCTTGAAATCCATGGGAGGCCTGCCTTTTCTTGTAGAGAAACTGAGGAGGAGTGGATGGGGTGAGGCAGGAGGAGGGACTGGGAGGAGAGGAGAGAAGGGAAAGTGCAGTGGGGATGTAAAAAACAAAACAAAACTAACAAATGAATAAATAAATAAATAAATAAATAAATAAATAAATAAATAAATAAATAAATAGTTTAAGAAATATGAAATGTTAGTATGATTTCAGCCACTTCCTAAGTTTTGTATAATGTAAAACTAAACCAGAGTCTGTGAACATTATTCTTCTGGAAGGACCCAAACAAAACTTGAAAAAGGAAAAGAAAAGGCTGAAAAGATTGGAATCAAGTAGTGAAGAAAAGAAAAGAATGGAAGAACCTCAAAGAGTTCACTCACAAAGATATTGGACCTTAAACAGTTAGGGTGATAGACACTGTCATAAATCTCCTAGGTCTCTCCAAATCTGTCTCCCCACAACCTGTGATACTGATCATTTGAAGAAATAGATCTTTGAAAATGCAGCAAGTTGAGGTCATGTTGGATTAAGACTCAAGTACCTTGAGCATCCTTTTAAGAGCAAGGAAATTTGGCCTGGCATGGTAGCACACACCCCAGCACTCAGGAGATGCAGATAGAGGCAGAGGCAAGTGGATCTCTGTGAGTTCAAGGCCAGCCTCTACAAAGCAATTTCCATGCCAGCCAGAGAATGAGACCCTGTTGAAAATAAAAAATTTGAGCACAGAGAGTTGAAAGCCACCATAGAGAAAGGCAGAGGTGGAAGCAGATATGCCAACACAAGCTATCATCAGCTGCAAGTGGCAAAGGATTCCCCCTCACACACAGGGAGGACATTGCCTTCCTGACACCTTGGTTTTGTTGTTTTGTTTTTACTCCTACCCTTAAAATCTATAATATATTTCTGTGATTTAAAGCCTGTGGTGCTTTGCTACACCCCCAGCAAGGTGATAGACAAATGCTACTGGTAAGCTAGGAGAACTGATGCTTTGCATGAGGAGACTATTTAGTCTACTCAAATAAACATGATTTTTCCCACTTAGACAGCAAAATAATACTTTTCATTCCCAAACAGCAAAACACACACTGGGAGGGCTTTGGGAGATGGTTCATTGAGTAAAGTGATGGCCTTGCAAGCACAAGGACTGGGTTTGGATCCTTAGAACCCATGCATACAGCTGGACACAGTCTCCCATGGCTGTAATCCCAGCCAGGTAGAGGTGTGAGGCAGAGACAGGCAGATACCTTGTAGCGGCTCACAAGTCAGCTAGCATGGTCCCACATGGTGAAGTTCCAGATGAATGAGAGAACCTATCTCAAACCAAAGGTCAACACTCAGGATGTCCTCTGAGTACCACATGTATCACACACACACACATACACACACACACACACACACACACACACACACATACATACATACATACACACACACTTAGGCACATGTGCACCTGTGCACATGTGAACACACACACATACATGAGAGAGAGAGAGAGAGAGAGAGAGAGAGAGAGAGAGAGAGAGAGAGAGAGAGAGAGAGAGAGAGCACAAAAAAGGAAAACCATGTACTTGAAATCCATGGGAATTGATTGGTACCATACTCTACCTTTGCTTTCTATTTTTCTCATGACCATAATCATGCATGTGAAAAAATGGAGTATCAGGTTATGGACAGAGTTACAGATAATGGAGCAGGCGATTTCTCAGTGCTGCGGGGCTTCTATGGAGATAAAATCTGCAATCCAGACTCATTAGAACTATTATCTCCTGAATGACCACATAAATGAAAGCATCCAAGCCACATGAACATGATTACGCAGATAATGTTGTCCAATTGCTGCATCATTTATCTTGATGTATTGCTTTCTGTTTGCTGCAATATATTATACATTCAAGATTTATAAAATACTTAGGATGAAATAGCTTTGTTTCTCCAGGTTGTAGTAATGTCTTTTATATGCTTACAGAATATTTCCTCTACCTCATGCTGCTGATTAGGCTTTCCTTCTCCAAATTAATTTAATTTGCATCAAGGGATACATAAATAGGAAGAGCCCTAATCTTTGGCTTACAGATATGTTCAATAGTAATGACTATACTTTGCTTTTGTCAACCACAGGAATATTGGCAAAGGTGTTTTTACCATGTATTAATAAACAAATCTTGAGGGACTCAGCCTTTAGTTGTATTTAAATGTTGCCTTGGATCTCAATTCCAGGGGAAGTTTTAGTCAAAAGCCCGTTTATTGGCATTCTTTTTTTCTGTCGTGGTGGTTGGGTCCTAAATAGAGAATCATCCTAATAAATGAATGAGATCAGTAGCTAACATTCATTGAATACCCACTGTGTGTTAATCACTGTGCTAAGAATCTTGCCTATTTTCTCACCTGCCCATCACAAAAATTCTATGATGCAGGTGCTCTTATTTCCTTGTTTTATAAATGAGAGAGCAGATGTAGAGTTGAAAAACAATTGTATCAAGTGGGAAAGAGAGAACTTCAAAAGAAGAGAGGTTAACGAGGAGGCAGTTTCCAGTTATGGGTAGGGTTAAGAGAAACTAGCAAGCGGTGGTCAAGGGTTAACATCATCAGGAGGCTTTTACTATTTTAGGCAGGATTGTCATAAAACCAGCTAACACCAGCCTGAAACCCTGGACACAAAGAGACAGCTATGGCCAAACCAGCCTAGCAGACAGATGCCTGGAAGGATAAATTCCCTGACCTCGTTCCTCCTGCTCTTGGATCTCCTGAAGCATCTTCCTTTTGCTGAACCCACCTAAAAACAGGGAGCAAGGGAACTTGGTGATGCCGTCCCGTCCCTAGCAGCCAACTTCCTTACAGAGCAGCGTGGGAAAGTGCGTATGTGGGGGAGTGTATATATTTGGAGGAATGAATGGAGGTCTACCCAGGGCACGTTTTGCTTTTTAATGCATGTAACCAAAATATTCATCCAAGGAGAGCTGGTGGTTACTCTTCTGTTTGCTCCAAAGGAAGAAGACTCCTATAAAGAAGCTGGTAAGGCTTAATGTGAACTTTTTTCCCTCCCCCACATTCCTTCACTTCCAATGAATTGATCTTTGCTGCTCCTCCTCTGATGTACACAGAAAAGGTTTCTGCGGAAATGAAGGTATGCTCAACCATATCTCATTAGAATGTAAGCCCCAGTCGCGTGAAGATTTTAATCAGATTATGCACTGCGATAGCCCTAGAAATCCTAGTAATCCCTGGATGACAAGAACTGTTTGTTGGACCAAAAGCATGGAGCTTCCTTCTAAAACAAACTTACTAGTAAAAGAAAACAATGAAATATTCTAACATTGTGCTTAACTTTCTTATTTCTGCTCCTTTATTTCTTTGTTCTTTGTAGTTGTGAAATGGTTCTGGTTCTGGTTTGTTTGTTTGTTTGTTTGTTTGTGTCTAGACAGGCTCTCCTGTCATCCAGGATGTCCCTGAACTCCTCCTTTAGCTGAGGATAACCTTGGACATCTGATCCTCCTGCCTGTACCTCCTGAGTGCTGGAATTACATATATCACCATGCTCCTTCTCCTTTATGCAGCTCTGGAGAACTAAACCCAGGGCTTTGTGCATGCTGCATGAGTACATTACCTACTGGGCTACAGCCTCTGTCCAACAATTGTTTTTAAACATGGGAAGTCTATTTCAGCACAGTGTATTGTGTTTTGGGCTAAGAGCTTTATGTACATTGTCATACTTGATTCTCATCAGACATGCCTCTGAGATCATTCCTAGTATCATCTCACTTTTACTGTTCAGAAACTAAGATTAGGACCTAAATATATCTGACTTCAAACACTAATATTTAAGCCACTTTCCCAATGTTGCATTTCTGGTTTTGACCCTCACTGTAATGTTTAAAAGTCACAACTCTATTTGCATTCTTCTACGTGCCTACATCCAGTTAGACCAGCACCATTTGTTGAAGATGCTTTCTTTTTTCCATTGTATGATTTTGGATTCTTTGTAAAAAAACAAAAACAAAAACAAAACAACAACAACAACAAAAAAACTAGTGTCCCTAGTGTGGATTTACTTCTCAATCTTTGATTTGATTCCATTGATCTGTTTTTATGCCAATACCATGCAGTTTTTTATAACTACTACTCTGTAGTACAGCTTGAAATCAGGGATGGTGATACTCTGGAAGTTCTTTTACGGTACAGGATTGTTTTAGCTACTCTGTTTTTTTGTTTGTTTGTTTGTTTTGTTTTTCTAATTGATATTTAATTTTTATTTTTTTAATTTTATAATTTAATTTAATTTTACATATCAGCCACAGATCCCCTTGTTCTGCCCCCTTCCCCCCAGCCCACCCCCCACTCCCATCTCCTCCAGGGCAAAGAGGGAGAACAAGGAATAAGAGACCATGATAAATGAAGACCACATGAGAATAGGAAGAAGCAAAGTGCTAGAGAGGTCCACAGAAATCCACAAAGATACCTCCACAATAGACTACTGGCAATGGTCGAGAGAAAGCCCGAACTGACCTACTCTGGTGATGGGATGGCCAAACACCCTAATTGCCGTGCTAAAAACCTCATCCAATGACTGAGGGAACTGGATGCAGAGATCCATGGCCAGGCCCCAGGTGGAGCTCCAGGAGTCCATTTGGTGAGAAAGAGGAGGGTTTGTATGAGCGAGAATTGTTGAGACCAAAATGATTTTTTTTTTCATATGAAGTTGAGTATTGTTCTGGTCAACCATTGACTGGTTCAGCTTGAGACCCATACCATGAGAGGAAGCTCACTCCTGACACTGCCTGGAAAGCCGGGACCTAGAAGTAGGATAGCCCAGAGACCTACATCCTTTGTAGGAATCAGAGGGGTCAAGGACATCACAAGAAAACCCACAGAACCAACTAACTGGACCCAAAGGGGCTCTCAGAGACTGAACCTATAACCAAGGAGCCTGCATGGGACTGACCTAGGCCCTCTGCCTATGTGTGACAGTTGTGTAGCTTGGTCCTCTTGTGGAACTCCAAACAGTGGGAACAGGGGCTGTCTTTGACTCTGTTGTCTGCTTTTGGGGCCCTTTCCTCCTACCGGGTTGCCTCGTCCAGCCTTAGTAGAAGAGGAGGTGCCTAGTCTCTCTGCAACTCGATAGGTTGGTATTCTTGGGAGCCCTGCCTTTTTCTGAAGAGAACGCAGGAGGAATGAAGGCAGAAGAGTAGATGGGGAGGAAAGGGGAAGAGGGACTGGTAGGAGAGGAGGGAGGGGAAACTGTGGTTGGGATGTAAAAACATAAATAAATAAGTAAATAAATAAATAAATAAATAGTCATAACTCAGTTGGCAACAACTGATCTTGATTCAGTGTCAGGCCTTCATGTCCACCTTCCCTCATTCTGCAGCCACCTCCCGTGTCAGCAGCCATCCCGAGCCAGCTCCAATTCCGCTGAAGTCAGGACACTATCAGTCCTGTGATAGCACCAAGCTCTTGGTTCTTTTCTATCATGCCTCTCACTTCAGCTGCTTCCCACCAAAGCACTAATATCTATCTCTTCAGGTTCTCAGCACCTGCCTCCATCTAGTACCTGTATTCTTGACGGGATACTCACTGTTATGATGCTAGGTAGAATGTGTGAGATGCAGAAATAGGGGGTGTGGATACCTGGATGGATGGATGGTCCTGAAGATCTTTGTTCTGCAGAGTTCCTTCAGACAGTCAGAGCCACTTCGTCTTGGGGAAAGGTATAAAAGAATTTCTTTCCCTGTAGGCATAACTCCATCTTACTAGAAGGAACTAGGTAGGAAGCTGTTTTTTGGTAATGTGGGCATCCTCTCCTATGTGGAGGTGTATATGAGCAAGCCTTAACTATTTTACTGAAGTCTTCTTCTTGGACACATGTGAGTGCATCAGGATTTGAACTGGCTATAGTTCTAATCTCTTTTGCCATCCCCCAGCCTCAACTATCGTGAATCCAAAAGGACTGTTTCCCAATGACCACATGTAATGGAACAATATCTCAGCTGTCCAACTTCAGCCACACTGACTTCAGTGAGGTTTGGACCCTAGCTGTAGGTAGAAAAATGTTTCTTCCAAGCTGTTCCTCCTTTGGAATTTTCTCAGCCTAAAAGTTTCACTTTTGAATCTTTTTTACCTTTTTATAGTTACTTTTCCATCAGATTTTAATAATCCTTTATATTAAAACTCTCTTGTTTATTACTTTATAGTTTCTATTTCCTGACTGGACCCAGACTGATAAAAGATACTTGATCAAAGAAACTAGAATATGAGATTAAATAAGCAAGTGTTTCTTTGGCTTGTGGATTCTCATTGCACTATATTGAACACCCTGGCAAGGATCCCCCAGGGATACAGCAAACTGCTAGAGCGGCTATTGGAAGCTTCAGTAAAGCTTCAGAGAATGCCAAGAAAAGCACAAATGCCTGGGTTGCCCTGGCTAGTGGTCAAGGGATGTGAGAAAGTGAGATGTTCAGATGGATACATTGTGATGTCAAGAGAGTGTTTTCTGTAGATATCCCAGAGACCAGAGCAACATCTGAAGTCATTAAGACCACATTTATGAGAGGGGCATGAGCCCTGCTAAGAATTTCATAGTGGCTCTTCTCTGATGGCTGAGGCTGACTCTTGTATAGGTAATCATTGGGGCAGGCATTTAACAGGGATTAGGTGGCCATCCTTAAATCAGAAGCCATGATTATGCAATAACTTTAATAACTTGCAAGGTTGCAAGGATACCAAAGGGCCTTCACTCACAAGAAGTTGTAAAGATAGATAAGACAACATGGCCTAGGGGTCTCATAAATCACACCCCCCCCCAAAAAAAATCACAGTTTATTGTCAAGGTTATTGGTTACTCTCCACAACCTAATAGTAACAAAGCCCTATGGCTGAAGACACCACTAATGTATGTCATCAAACGTGGAGAAATCAACCTGGTGCCCAACTAAAAGCTTCACCCCTACTGAATAGTGTTCACGATGCTGGAAGGCACTCTGCTAAATGAACATAGTAATAAAATGACTCCTAATGACATAGTGCTATATCATACATCAGAGAAGCTCCTTTTTCTAGTAGATGGGAAGTAACACAGAGACCCACAACTGTACAGTGTGCAGAGAGTGAACCTTGGAGCATCAGTTCTAAATGAGATGTCTTTACCAAACCCCTTGTTAGGGAATTCATGTGAAAGAGAAGGTAGGAAGATTGTAAGAGCCAAAGGCAGTGGATAACTCCAAGCAAACAATGTTTTCTAGGCACAATAGGACCGATACACATATGTATAAACTCACCCAGTGTGTTAGGCACAGAACTTGTACAGGCTCAAAGCAGACATAGTCCCAGCACTGAGAATAGTAGGTGGACACTTCAACTAAGAAACTATTTGCAGTTGGTACCTGTTGAGAAAGGGAAAACCAGTTTCCTCCAATGGACAATCACTGTAGATATCTACCACACTTCAGGGTAAACCATATGCCAAGGAGTAACAGGCCAACAATAACACAAAACAGATTCCATGGGGTTTTTTGGAGGGGAGGGGGAGCTTTTTGTTTTTTGTTTCATTTTGTTCTGTTTGGTATTTTTTATTTATTAGTTTTGTTTGGTATTTTTTATTTATTAGTTTATCTTTTGTTTGCTTTGATTTTCTTTTTTGTTTTTGTTTGTTTGAAAGAGAGAAAAAGAACATGAAGGTGGGTGGGGAGGAAGATGGGGAGGAACTGGGAAGAAGCAGGGAGGAAGAATATGATTAAAACAAATTGTATGAAAAAATTAAGTTAAAAAATTCAAAAGCAGCCGGGCGGTGGTGGCGCACGCCTTTAATCCCAGCACTCGGGAGGCAGAGCCAGGCGGATCTCTGTGAGTTCGAGGCCAGCCTGGGCTACCAAGTGAGCTCCAGGAAAGGCGCAAAGCTACACAGAGAAACCCTGTCTCGAAAAACCAAAAAAAAAAAAAGAAAAAAATTCAAAAGCAAAGAGAACATGGCTTCTCCGGTGGAAAATACACCTGACAGTAGCCAACAGGGTGATGCTTACAACCAGAGAAATGTCAGTGATGAAAGAACAAGAGGATAAGATCAGTCTCGTCAATTAAGATTTATAATCTCTTTGCTTTGGGAGTCGAGCCAATTTTCAGATGCAAGTCTCCTTGACTCATTCATTCACAGGGTCTATAGAAGTAATAACACTTCAACTAGTGTGTGCAACAATGATTTCCCTAGTTCTTAACCAGAAGAATCTGTGGCCCTACACTTGGGTCACAGGAGATTCCAGTGAAGAGAATATTCCGACATATTGAGAACCACTGGACATGGGTTCTGAGGTGACATTGGTTGCCAGAAAGCCAAAGTATCGTCACTACCCCGTTAGAATGGGGACTTCTAGACACTGAGTAATAAGTGGGATTCTGACTAAAGGCTGGGTCAAAAGGCCCACAGACCAAGTGGTCATTTCCTTCATTCACTAGTTTATAACTGGAATCATGCTGGCATTGTGTGGAGTGAGAATTATCATAGCAGATATTTAAATGGTAACCTGTAGCAATGCCTTTTTCTCACAGTCTGAGACAGGATGTCAAAAACAACATTAACAAACCGGGAGGGAGGGAAGAGATTATGGCCGCCATTGAAAAGATGCAGGGGTAGTGATACCAGATACACTTCGTTTAATTCTTCCATCTTCTCCCTGTAGAAGCCAGGTGTTTCCAAGCCATAAGCTCCTTTATCTGGAATCAGAGAACTTACGTTCTTGTCATGATTATTGAGATCTCAAGTTTCATCATTTGTGTCATGATTTATTATTAAATTATGGATACTTGCAAATCACACTTAATTAGAACTATTTTTAAAGAGCTCTTGAGGAAGAATAATAAAACTGATGATTTTGGACAGAAAACTAACTACCTTCCAGACATGGTACAGCTCTCAGGACTATGCTCTTTCAGCCAAAAATTCCATGATATCCTCAAAAAGGATACATCACTACTTGATACTTTATTTCTCAAGTTCTTCCTTAGTTCTGATTTTCTCTGTGTGTCTCCCAGATGCATTATAGCTTCTATAAGACTCAACAATCACTTTTTCCATGGACTCTCTCTGAATCTCTATACACACACCAG
This sequence comes from Peromyscus maniculatus bairdii, assembly GCF_049852395.1. Lineage (NCBI taxonomy): Eukaryota > Metazoa > Chordata > Mammalia > Rodentia > Cricetidae > Peromyscus > Peromyscus maniculatus. The sequence goes on from NC_134858.1 coordinate 76,643,847, forward strand.
GCTGATTCAGTTAGGCTTGCTCAGTGCTCTTTGAAAATCCTCTGCAGGTCAGTAGTTTACAGTAATAGGTCACCTTCTTGTATGATTGTCCTTTAACATAGCTGTCTTCCCATTGGACTGTGGGTTCCTGCAAGACTGTATCACATTTGTGTTTGGGTCTCAATGGTTGAGTATAGAACATTATAAATGGTCAGCAGTCCTTAAATGATGAAATGATAAATTTAAATATTCTGTTTTGCTGTTGTGTACCAGGTCTTTATGGATGATGTCTTCCAGAGCACATTAGATTGTTTAAAGAATGTGTGTGTAGGCAACCCTCCAATTTGTCCTTTTGAACTCGAACAATGTCTGCTCCAGACCACCCAGCAAGGACCAGTCCCCATGGTCACTGTCCTGCACTCCAGCCTGAAACACTGGCCTTCAGTCCCTTGCAGGTGGAGTTCTCAGTATACACCATTGCCACAGATGCATAATCAGAGAGATGGATGAGTTCCCAACAGTGGAGTTCCTGGCTGCCTTACAGAACAGCGGGTGGCGGGGTCTGGGAACTCGAGTTCTGCTAGAGCCCACTCCTGTTTCCCTTACTATAGAGGTGCTTAGTCTGCCAAGGATCCCGTGGGCTAGCACAACTCCTCAGGACAGATTAGAGTGTCACTTTACCAGATTCCCTAGAACTGTGTGTCTCTCGTATGTGCAGACAGAAAGCTCTACCATGGCATTCTGGTCAGCCGCTGTCGATTCTGAGGAGAAGCTGTCTTAGGTCAGCTCTTGTTCGATTTGTCAAGCCATGCATACCTGATTTCACTATCTCTAAGAAGCTGCTGCCATCAGAGCTGCAAATGGGATATGAGTACACAAGTTCAAGGAAGCCAAGTACCACAGCCCAGCTGACATAAGAGATTGAACCTTCAAACATCTGTGCACAGCAGCAGAGAGACAGCTTACCATTTTATACTCATTTCCACTGCCTGATTTATTTTTCCCATGTTTGATGCATAAAATTATAAATAAATCCAGATAGTAGATATCTTTACCAGAGCAGAAAGGAGTCAACCACACATTAGTTCCAATTAACCTTAACGTCCCTTAAATAGATTGCTTCTCACTTTTCAGGGGTGTGAGAGAAGTACTTGGAAGTATTACCAACTTTTGAAATGTCCTTATGGAGTCTCATTCTTTCCATTTAGTAAAATTGCCAGTCTTGGGCATGCTTCTTTTTGTATCCAGTCTCTGCTTCATTGTAGGCAAAACTAGATGATCTGTTTAATTATAGTGTTTTGGTCTCTTCCAACATCTCATGCTCTTCTCATTGTGATATGCTACCTAATACACCAAACCAAAGGAGAAAAAATGACAAGAAAACCAATAACTAAAACATAACCTAAACTTTGCGGTTACTAAGAAATTTTAACTCAGGTGTCTAGGCAATCAACACATGCAGAAGACTTAAAAACAGTTTAAAAGCAATGTTTGTCCTGGAGCCCAATGGAACATAGACACTATGGAATAGCAATAACAATTCTATTCAGTTGAGCCAAAGGCATATGCTGAGTTACCTTAGAACAGTGCTTGTTCCTAATGAAATCCTCCGCATAACATGCTTTTTGTTGTACAAATAAGCCCACCGAGCCAATTGCACGTGCCTATGCCCAACAGAGCACTCTGCCTGTTCATTTGAGAGAGCTCAAATTGAATCTTAAATGTTGGTGCTTAGTAGCTGTTTCCTTCAGCTTCTTATCCACAGACTGGGCTTATTATGCATATCTCTGTGAGATCAAACATGGCAGCATGCTCATTCAAGCACATTTTGAAAATAATCATCAGGTTGTTGTTTGTGTCCTCAGCATTGTGAATGCAGAAATGGATGAGAAACTACCTGCTCTTTAGGGCTCATAGCAGAGAGTCTGGCACAATAGTTTTTTTCTCTCTGTATATGATGGTAGAATTAGAGTTTGTATAGCCAGAGATTAACCAATACTGCCTGTATTCAGAAGACATATTGCCCTTGCATCCAGAACATCGTATCTACAAGATTCTGTTCCAAAGTCTTCCATGATGTTTATTATTCCATTTTTTGATCATGGGTACCCTCAAAGATGGGTCTGTGTCTTAGTTCCATGTATCTCTAAGGATAACTTATACCAAGCCATATTAAAAAGCTCACTCTGATGTCTGTTTTTGTTGCTCCTGTGTATATAACATTTCTTAAAACTTAATAATAGCAGTGGTATTTGTTTCCAAAAATAGACCCCCAAGTGGGATGGGACTGCTTGTTACCTATGTGTAGTTTCATATATATCAATCCATGCTGCACTTTATAATGTTCTTCTGGCTGCGCTTCTGTTTTTCTCATTCCTCTCCAGAGTAAGTTATCAGACCTAATTTTGAAATATGAAAGCTATTATCCAAAATGCACCAATATTTCCAGGTGCAGTTTTATGGAACTGCACAACTATTTCTCAGAAACATAAAACAGTTGTTGAAAAATGTTTTAAAGTGCCAACAAGTGAGAGGTCTTCTGAGTTGAGCAGGGTCAAGCTCAGGCAAGCAGAACCTCAAAGTCCATTGGCCTTAGATTTTACTCATGATGAGCCTTATATTCAGGCTCTGGATGGTCCATAGAAAAGAGAGAATTAGGATAAATTTTATTTCTGTGAGTTAAAAGCCTTACTTTACTCCATGTAAGCAACTGAAATATACCCCAATTATTCTGACTACACTTGGCCTTTCATCGCTGCATAATATGTCACAAACCTTAAAAACAACCTAGACTTCCTCAAATTTGTAGAAGACTTGGTGGAGAAAAAAGATCTTTGGACAGCCTTGATTTTATAAAACACATGATCTATCAAAGCTTTACACTGGAACATCATGATCACACAACTCTCTATACACTGGAACATCATGATCACACAACTCTCTATACATTGGAACATCATGATCACACAACTCTATAGTTAGAATGAAGGTCATGAGATGAATCTGTAACAATGCTATCAACATTTGGCTCTCTTTTAGAAGTCCAGTGTATAGCTTCCACACCACGGCTTGGTGCATTTGCACTGAGGACAGGAAAGAACTTACAAGAGTTTGCTCAGGGAATTTTATCATCAGTACAAACAGTTTGCTGGTTTCCTTTTATTTCTTTAGGAATGATTTATTGAATACCTAGAGTGTTCTGGGATTATATGTCAAGTGTCAGTCCAAAAAGTTAGAGAATCGAACAAATTGCTTCAATGTACAGAGTTTACATTCTCCCAAACATTCTGCAAAAGCAATTTTATTTTCATTCTATTTAGTTCTTTAGAAAACTTAAAAGGCTGCAAGGCCCATTTTAATATATATAGACTCAGAAAGATAAAAGTAACTTATGGAGTCATACATTAGTATGTAGCAGAACTGGGAATCAAACCCAGGTCAGTATTCTGCAACAGTCTAGTACTTTCCATCATGCTGGCTTCTTTTGTTTGTTTGGGTGTTTTGGGTTTGCTATTTGTTTTCTGACACAGGGATTGGCTGTATACTTCAGGTTGACCTGCCTCAGCCTCCCAAGAACTGAAATTATAGGGTTTTGCCTCACACCTGGCCAATCTACTTTTAATTTAATACAGGAGTCAACACATTATCCTCAATGTTCAAAACCTAGCCTGTAGCTAGCTTTTGTAAATATGTTTTATCAGAATACAAGCATCTCCCTTTGTTTACACAGTGTGGTCTCTTTTACTATAATAGCTTTCTTGCAAAGTTGCAACAGTCACCATGTGGCTGGCAAAACCAAAAGAATTTATTATCTGGCCTGCTCACAGACTAAGCTTGTTGAGTTCTGATTTAAGACACAGTATTTCCTCTTGAAAATATTAATCTAAAATGGAAGAGTCAGGAGAAAAATTAAAGCCTTCCTTTTTACATATTAGATAAAACTCAAGACAAAGTTCATTTGTTAAGACTATTATCACTGGGAGGAGGCGGCATATGCTTCTAATCTCAGCACTAGAGAGGCAGAGGCAGGCAGATCTCTGTGAGTTCAAAACCAGCCTGGTCTTCAAAGCAAGTTCCAGGACAGCCAGGGATACACGGAAAAACCCTATCTCTGTCTCAAAAAAACCAAAAAAAAAAAAAATTAAGGAGGGATGAATACTAGGCAGTGTATTGCAGTACATTACAGAAATACAGATAGATACATCGATGGTTAGCCATGCAGGATCTGTACAAAGGTAAAGGAAGTAGTGTGAGAGCCAAAGCTACATTTTAAGTTTCAATTGCTATGCCTAAGGAATCCATAAAAACAAAAGTATCTCTGATCTGCAAGCCTCTTGCTCAAGGACAGATAGTTTCTGAAATGCTGGAGCCTATTGTGTGTTTGTGTGTTGGAGATACAAGCCAAATGTTTTTACTCTCCTCAACAAGTATGTTTGACCCATTTGCAACTGGTTGTGCTTGATCACAGTGTAGGCAGGAGGTTCACAGGCAGGAAACACATCAGGATGTATGCTTTCCCCTGATTGGATGTAGGCTGGAAGTACATCAGGATGTGTGCTTGCCCCTGATTGGATTTAATGGGAAATACTTGCGCCACTACAAAACTTGATCCGGGTCCATCTTTTGGAAATGCAGAGATAGACCTGGCCAGAACCTATCCACCTGGTCAGTATTTAATTAAAGCTTGCTTCAAATTTGGTTTTAAATTGTGGTAGTGGTCTTATTCTTGACTGGTGGGGTTAACAGTAGCTTAATCTGGAACAACTAAAAGAATGACCATCATACCCTAGAAGAAGCAGAGTAGTCTGTGCTAGAAGACTCATCAGAAGAGGTGGCAGTGGCGGCAGTAGGGACCTTGGAACTGCAGAAAGGGGCAAACCACCACTGTGACTGCTGGGAAGCAAGGTGACAGCTGAGATCCAAGGGATATAAAATGTCAACCAAGCCCGGCATGGGGAAAACGCTGCTCCTTGCACCTGCAACATCCAAGCTTATTCTTTTACTGTAATCAATTCCACATGTGAACAAAATCTCTTCACTTATCTTCCTTCCCCTCACAATCTCCCCCAAACTACTGCTAGGATAAGTGCAAGTCTCTTAAGTCTCATCCTTGAAAATAATAACCAGTTGCAATCTTCTAAATTTTTCAATGGGACTCTCAATTGGGCTGTAATTCCTGGTGGTCAAATTTGTCGATCCCAGGTCCTTATTCTACCTCATTCTAGAAACCCCTCTTCCTTGAACAGTATTGTGCTAATTTAGTGGAACTGGGTAGACTGTCATTCCTGAGGGGACTAAGCATCCAGCTTTGTAGTCTCAACCCAACAACATCAATCCCTCATTGTAATTAAGGTTAATTTCCCCAGCTTTTGTTATTTTACTGAGTTCAGGCAGACTGTCATAGCAGCTGAAACATAAGGTAGAACAGTGTAATAAGGTTGTTAGTTATCAACTTGACAGTATCTTGGATCACCTAGGAGACAACCTTCAGGTACCTATAAGGCATTATCTAGGTTAGTGTAGCCTCTAGGTATACCTGTAGGGAATTATCTTGATTACATTAACTTCGGTAAAACGACTTGCCCACTCTGGGTGGCACCATTCCCTGCACTAGGGTCCTGAACTGTACAAAATGGAGACAATAACCAGGCGTGGTGGTATTTACCTTCAATCCCAACACTCTGGAGGCAGGCAGATCTGTGAGTTCAAGGCCAGCCTGGTGTATATAGCAAGTTTCCAGGAACTGCCAGGGGAAAAGAAGAAGAAGAAGAAGGAGGAGGAGGAGGAGGAGGAGGAGGAGGAGGAGGAAAAGGAAGGAAGGAAAAGAAAAGGAGAAAATGAGCTGAGTGGAAGCATCCATCACTCTCTGCATTTTGACTACGGATGTGATATGATCAGTTCCTGCTGATGTGCCTTCTCCAGTATGATAGAATGTAAGCCTTAATTGTGAGCCAAAATAAGCCCTTAATTCCTTAAGTTGCTTTTGTCAGGGTATTTGATTACAGCAACAGGGAAAGATAAGGAGGTTACTTACCTCATGGCATCTGGGAAGCAAAACAAATAAAACTATGAAGGTGCTTGGGACAAGAGACCGTTCCCATGGGCCCATAGACAAAGACCCACTCTCTTCAACTAAGTCCTCTCTCATTGACATCTCAATATTCAATTAAATCATGAATCCATAAGTGAATTAATTCATGGATGAGGTCAGAGCCTTCATGAACCCACCAATTACCAAAAGCCCACATCTGGCAATGATGTCTTACCCGCAGGACCTTTGGACATATTAGATATAGACTATAGTAGTTATTATGGAATTCCACCATCCAGTTGATACTGGGGACATAGACATCATGGTAAAATTTCTCCTTCCCAACGACTTGAGAGAACACCACACCATGCTTCTCAAAGATGCAATAGGAACCTTCACTAGGGTATTTCTTGCCAGCAGAACCTTCACTAGGGCATTTCTTGTTGCTGTTAGAAATGGGGAGGTTTCTGTTACCTCCTAGGATGCACAGTAAGCTATCTTACATGCTGGGCCTTTCCTTGGTATTCTGTTAATGTTTTGCCAGCAGTATTTCATGGCTATGGGCAAGTTTCCAGATTCTGTCTCACCACAGTAGTAAGATCAGCTATCATACTTCCAGAGCATTGAATTATTTGTGTGATCCCATGAATTCTCCTATCCTACTCATATGCTGTAACTCACTTCCTCAAGGTCCCACCCTACACACGTTTCCATATCCTTGCTTGCATTTATGTATGTATTGTGTGATGAGACCTTTCCTGAGGAGCTGCAATACACACATCTACTCATCCCAGATAGGGAGCCCAGGACAAACTGAAGTACAGCTATAATCGAAGTCCAACTTGATGAACCAATGAGTTTTATTGGGGTTATGTACAGGAATATGGGGGACTAGTTACTTATAGGAGCAGAAATTAATGACAGTCAGTTGCATTACCAAAACCCACCTGACACAAGTGATAGCCCACAACCTGGAGCACACTGCACAGACTGCAGGCAGTTCACCAGATTGGAGAGTGTCCTTTCTAGGTACCTCAGTTGGTCTAAGCCCCTTTCAGGAGCTTGTGGATGGTTTCTGCTTCTTCTAGTCAGTTGGTCTGGTCTCAGGGTCTTCTTTAAAGTTTTGCTTTACCCGAGAATCTTCTTTGACTTGTCTGAGAGTGACTCTCAACAGTCTTTATTGCTTATTCTGGGGTGTGGGGAGCAGGTAGGGGCCAAGTGAATCTGGTTAGTTTCAGGGACTTCCTGAAGCTATTTTGAATTGTCTTCTGGCTTAAGAAGCTTCCCTGCAGAATGGAATGTCTCAGAGAAAACTGCGACTCAGCCATATGTCCTGGTTCTGAAAAGGTAAAGCTTCTTTTTTAGGCAGCTTTGAACTTCCTTGCCTAATCTATGTAGAGACCTGACACAGGTTATTGTTGAGAAGCAATGAAATATGGCAAGGAAAGACCTTAACTCTCCATGGAGGAGAAGTCTCTGGCCTCAAGTAAAAGATAAGAACTTGTCTCTGATGATCAGGGGATTCTAAAAAATTGAGGATTAATTGTTTTCTGGTGCGTGCACTCATGTGCTCATATATCTTTTTTTAATTTTTTGTTTATTTTACATATAGCCACAGTTTCTCCTCCCATTCTCTCCCCCCACCTCTTTCTACCCCTCCCCATCCTCTCCTCAGAAAGGGTAAGGTCTTCCATGGGAGTCAACAAAGCATGGCATATTTAGTTGAGGCAGGACAAAGCTCCTCCCTGCTGCATCAAGGCTGAGCAAGGTAGGGAGTAGGTTCCAAAAAGCCAGCTCATGGGCCAGGGACAGATCCTGGTCCCACTGCTGGGGGCCCCACAAATGGACCAAGCTATACAACAGTCACCCAGATGGAAAAGGCCTAGGTCAGTCCCATGCAGGATCTCTAGCTGTCATTCTAGAGTCCATGAACTCCCACGAGCTCAGGTCAATGTGCTCATATATCTCACAGCTTAGCTTTTATCAGTGTCTTCTGCAATGTTACCAGATAGACCCAGTTGTTAGGCGCCCAGCTACTTCATTACCAGAATTCTTTTTCCCCCAAAGAAGGGTTTATTTTTTATTTATTTTTATGTGCATTGAAATTTTTGCCTGCATGTATGTCTGTGCAAGGGTGCCAGATCACAGACAGTTGTGAGCTGCCATGTGGGTGCTGGGAATTGAACCCAGGTCCTCTGGAAGAGCAGCTGGTGCTCTTAACCACTGGGCCATCTCTCCAACCCCCAGAATTCTTATGTAGACAGAATTGTTGAGCCTTTATACTTGCCTTTCTGTTTTATAGTTGTCCTATCATGATCAGATTAAACATCTGAATTTTGGCCCAGTCATTCCTGCAGTTTCAGGAAATGTAAGTTTCCTTTAAGCTGCCATTGGACTCATAGCATGACACAGGTTCAGAGCTATGTGAGTCTATAATGTTTTTGTGAGGCTTCTGATGATGTCAAAGGCAGAAAATCTTAACTACAGTTCTTATGGTTAGCATTGCAACCATAATGTTCATGTACTGAAAGCCCAGTCTTCTAACGTTATGCTCATTTGTACCTAGGGAAATTACCCATTGTGGAAATTTTCATAATTGAGATGCCATAACACACCAGAGATTATTACCAGAAGGTGCCTACAACCATTGCCTTGTCCTGTGTTTCCTACAGCTTTGTAACAAGATGCAGTTGATGAGTTAGTGATATTGGCACCACATGGAAGCTTGTTGGAAATAGCCTTGCATCCAAGCCTACTGTGCAATATTGTTTTAACTAGGCAAAGATGTGTTACATTTGTTTATGCTGTGGAATATTACTTTAACTATGTGAAGGTGTGTTAGGTTTGTTTATGCTGCATTTGTTTAATTATCTAAAGATGTGTTGCATTTGTTTCACCTTGCCTGCCCAAGGCACCTGATTGATCTAATAAAAAACTGAACAGCCAATAGCTAGGCAGGTGAGCGATAGGTGGGTCTGGTGGGCAGAGAGAATAAGGAGGAGGAGATCTAGGAAGAAGAAGAAGAGAATGAGGGAGAAAAAGAGTGATCTACCTGGGGCCAGAAGCCAGGCAGTACCCAGCCAGATGTGAAGACAGCAGAAAAGTAAGATATGTAAAAAGAAAGAAAGGTAAACTTAACCTGTTTCTCTCCATCTACGTTTTGCCTAAGTTATAAGAGCTAGTAAGAAATGAGACTACAATAAGGCCAAGCATTCAAAACTAATAATAAATCTTCTTGTCATGATTTGGGAGTTGGTTGGTAGCCCAAGAGAAAGCCTACTACACAAGCCTAAGAGATCTAAATCAGAATCTGTGCTTTATAGAATTCTCCAGATAATTCTTATGAACAATGAATGCCACACATAAATCTCAGCATATGAGGATCTCAGTGTAGACAGCAGTTTCTCTGGTCCCACCTGGCCCTGCGGTCCCACAGACACATATAAAATAATCACTCAGAGGCTTAATATTATTTGTGAACTGTATGACCTATGGCAGACCTCTTGCTAGCTAGCTCTAAGTAACCCATTTCTATTAATCTATGTTTTACCACATATTCCAAGGCTTTACTGGTCTGCTGGCATGTTGCTCCTTGGGCAACAGGCTGGTGTCTCTCCCACTCTGCCTTTCTCTTTCCTGTTTCTCTCCTTGAATTTCCCACCTGCCTCCAAGCTGCCTTGCCATAGGCCAATGCAGTTTTATTTATCACCCAATCAGAGCAACACATAGTCACAGCATACAGAAAGACATCCCACAGCATCTTAGCTCGAGAAAACATACCCTGAGGCAAATATAATCTGTTGCCATGTAATCCAAATGAGACTACAGAAACAGGAAATCGAGGCAGAGACAAACAAAGTAGAATGCACTGACAACTCACCACATATACAAAAGAAAGCACAGTCTGGAAAATCAGTCATGTAATATATGTCCAGAGAAGAACCAGGGACTCATTGCATCTTGGAACAGACTCTCACGGGGAGGGGCATGGGAAAGAATGTGAGGCATGTATCATCCTATTTCCTATTTTTCATAGTGAGAGATAAACCCAAAGTGTTAACTGCCCAGCACTCCTAGATGTATATTACCTGGCTCTTCCATACAACCACGGGGGAAGCCATAGCTTCTTTGGAGCTCATTGGATAATGATAGGGCACTGGAACCATTAGCTATCACCAAGCACTCAAGAAAGCCCTCTAGTATGAAAATGTAGAACAAAGCAAGCAGATAAAATGGGCATCTTAGAGAAAATAATGTAGTGTTGTAGAATACTATTTTAAGATGTGTTACATTTGTTTATGCTGTGGAACATTTGCTAAATGATGCAAAGATGCATTGCATTCTTTTATGTTGCATTTGTTTAACTCTGTGAAGCTGTGTTACTTTGCCTGTCTAAAACACCTGATGTTCTAATAAAGAGCTAAATGGCCAATAGCAAGGCAGGCAAAAGGATAGGTGAGGCTGGCAGAAAGAGAGAATAAATAGAAAGAGAAATCTGTGAAGAAAAGGAGAGACCAAAGAGCAAGAGGAGGAGGATGCAAGGGGCCAGCTACCCAGCTACAAAGCCAGCAATGAAGAAAGAAAGAAAGAAAGAAAGAAAGAAAGAAAGAAAGAAAGAAAGAAAGAAAGAAAGGAAGGAAGGAAGGAAGGAAGGAAGAAATACAGAAATAGAAAAAGGTAAAAGCCCAAAGACAAAAGGTAGATGGGATAATTTAAAGTTAAGAAAAGCTGGCAAGAAACAAGCCAAGCTAAGACTGGGCATTCATAAGGAATAATAAGCCTCTGTGTGATTATTTAGAAGCTGAGTGGTGAACCCCCAAAGAGCCAATAGAGCCCAAAACAACCAACCACAACATAGAAAAAAAAGTTTTAAAATTATAATAATAGTTTCGGGGAAGACAGGGCAAATTAACGGGCATTGCTGATTATAGCATTAAATATTTCACTGGAAACTGTATTTCAATCATATATCTTACAGCTATTCTTTTATCAGCATCTTCTACAATGCTACCAGATATAATTTTGGTATATGAAATGTTACTCTGCAATGAGATAAGAGAAAGAGAGTGAATTGGCAAAGCAAAATATAAGTAGTTTTAAGGAACATTCAGAAAAAAGAAATAAAGAAACCTTGACAATGAAAATCATAGCGGAAATGGAAGTTAAGTGGAAGAGAGGGGGGATAGCTATGAGAGACGCTCCAGGAAACATAAAAAAGAGAACATGGAAATCTCCTAAAGTAAAATACAAGAATTAAAACAAAACATTAAGAGGTAAATTCAGGTCTAACAATAAGACAAAGGAGTTTTGAAAAAAAGGAGAGAAAGTTAATGGGGCAGAAAAATTTGAGAATTTTTATATGTAAAGGACTTGAATTCATAAATTGAAAGAGCCTATTTCATACTACCTTAATAAACAGCAAACAGATGACCACCATCCCCATCATCTGGACATTTCAGAACACCTAGGACAACCAAATTGAAAGGGCTTTACATCTGACTGGAGAGCCAAACTTACCCAGTAAGACACTGAAACTGGAGGAAAGCAGATATATGGATAGAATGGCTTTAAAAGGCCAGAACAAATTTGGAGGAAATTCTATAGCAGTCAACTTTTCAATCAATATAAGAGTAAAAGAAATATACTTTCAAATGTTAAAGTTTTCAAAAGTGTTGCTTTGCATGTGCACTTTAGCTGTGGAAAAGAACTCCAGTAAAACACAGGAGTGTCAGAAATGGGGAAACTGAGTCCAGATGTCTAGAGATTGAAAATGAGCGAGAAAAAGGAAACTTGAATGTGTCCCTCAGATCCCAGGGCAGGAGCTGTGGCTAAAGTACAATTAGCAAGGATGGGAAGGCTCAGGGGACAGGACCATGCTAGAAATGTTTATGTTTAGCTATGCTGAAAGGTTGCCCTTAACAGACAATCCAACTGGTGGTAGCACTTGAGTGGCTGTAGTAATGTAAATACTAGAGGCAGATCTAACTACATCGTAATTCAGCTGTTTTCTTAGGAGGGAAGATGGAAAGTGTGTGAGTGGTGGTGGTGAGAGGGCAGGAAGAGCAAGAACTAATCGTTCCTCTTCCACATTAAATGTCAATTAAAAATCAAACATACGAAACACAAGTTTTATATGGGATAAGTTTTTATTGTCAGTCTTTATAGCCTTAATTATGTTGCCATTAACTGTTTGGCATCATCTGGACTTGCCTTTTATTAATCACTAGATTGGAGCCTACGTAGCACACAAGAGACTTAGAACCCACTAGTTGACTAAATCAGAATCCCAGCTCTACCACACATGTCCCTGTGGGCTTTGACATGTCATAGTTACCTTGTTTGTGAGACACAGAAGTTACCTACCTCCAAGACTGGCTCAATTCATTGAGTTAATACATGGAGGGCACCCTTGGGTGGTCTAGAGTACAGAAGGTACTCAACAAGGCTGAACTATGTTACTGTCCTTTTCTGAAGTACCTATTTGATGTATAGATGTTTCTCAGGTTGTATCCTGATAAATCTATTATGAGATAAAAATATCATGTCAGATATTCATTTATCTATTTTTGGTGCTGGGGATTAGACCCAGGGCTTCATGCATGTCAATCACATGGTCTGCCACTGGGTTTTACCCCCAGCCCCCACCTAATCTACTGAACACCATATTTTAGCAAGAGAGTACTGGTTGTTTGAAGCATTTGTACAATCATTTATGTTTAATTACTCAAAATTTTGCCATACTTACTTCTCTTGTGGAATTCAATTATTTAAATAAACTGAGTCTTCACAGAATTTTTATGTTTAATTGGGAATATTGACAGTACTGTTTTAGCTCCCTGATAAAGTCTTTAGAAGGCTTTTTATTATGAGCAGCTTTTCATAGTGTTTCCTCAGACATACTGTGATGATTTATATTCACTCATCACACTAATGAAATACATGTTAAAAGATTAATTTAAATGTTTATTTTAAAATGAGCAGAGGGCAGTACTTCAGGAGTTAGAATTGTCCTAAATGGTGCTTACTAAAAGCAGAAGGGGAGCATTTTGTGTAATGTGGTATTAATCTCATTGTCTCCAAAAATAGCAAGACATTTTTTATTGGCTTAATTTATAATCCGTAGACAGCATTAGAGTGGCAACCATAGAAATATATTTTGGAAGGTGCAGAAAGTTAGAAAAAGCAGTCATTATTACTATCACTAAATAAATCAATTTGCCAAAGCTATTTTGCCCTTATATAAATATGGCATATGCTCAGATTCCACAATTATTTATTTGAGCACCAACCTCTGACATGAATGCTCTCCCATCTGTCATATTGTTTCATTTTCAGGTAGAATTTCAGAATACAGGTAGGTTTTAATATTATCTCTGTGAGAGAAATTCAAAGGGGTTGTATATTTTGGCAAAAATCCTCAGCTTTAAACATTTCAGAAATACCCTATTCTGTTGCTCACACTGCTCTCACATCCCAGGTCAGTAAGGAAGGCTTCACTGATGAGCAGAAGGGGCATGTCTTTTTCTCCTCTAGCTACTCTTCTTTTAGGACCCTCCCTAAATAACCCTGTTGGTTTCTAGCTTTGAGGTTCTGAAGCAGTGGTTCTCCAAGCCTGGACCAGCAAGAATAGAATTACCTGGAATTTATTATATTTTAGACATCTCAGACCTTTTGAACCAGAATGGGGGGTCAGTGGGTGTGGTTAGCAGATAATACTAAAGTTTGGGAATCTCCACACTTCCTAGAAACTGCTCCCTGCAGTTACCATTGTTAAAACCCCAATTCTGAAGTCATTGGCCTGAGTCCCCATGCAGTTTGCCTCTATGGTAATTAACAGTTGGTGATTTCACTAGGTGTATCACTCCTGAAACTGTCTTTTGTTATCTTGTGGGGCATATTGTTTATCAGACATCACTTCTGAGGTTACTAACTAATTAATTACTAATGATTCTTCTCCTAGTGCCTACTGTCCTAGTTAGGTTTCTAGGGCTGTGATAAGGAGTTTATTTAATTTTATAGCTTGTAGTCCACTGTGAAGGAGAGTCATGCCAGGAACTCAAGGCAAGAACCTGGAGGCAGGAACTGAAACAGAGCCCATGGAGGAGTGCTGCTTATAAGCTTGCTCCTCATGGTTTGCTCAACCTGCTTTCTTATACAACCCAAGACTACCTGCCCAGGAATAGGGCTACCCAAAATGGGCTCCTCCTTCCATATCAATCATTAATCAAGAAAATGCCTCACTGAGTTCTCTACAGACCAATCTGATAGAGATACTTTCTCAAGTGAGATTCTTTCTTGACTGGAGCTTGTAAAAAGTTGCCAAAAACAAACAACAAACAAACAAAAACCAACAACCAGCACATCTACCAAAACAGAATTCCTAAAATGTCTTAAGTTCCCACAGCCTTGAGCATCATGTATATACATCCCTGGCTTCCAAATTCCTGCCTCCTTCCCAGAAGGCTCAACTAGTCAGTTGTTTTGCTGTTAACTCAGCCTGTGTTTGCTACAAAGAAGCAGGCAAGATCAAGCACAGCAGAGGGAAGAGAAATTTCCAAATGGCTTTAGAGCATCAACTCTTCATGTACAAGGGCATTATCTGATCTTGACTTAAAAACTCACCCTTCTTCCCTAAGTTGAGTTGAGTGTCAGGCAAAGTATCATCATCCACATTAAAATTATCTGGCTCTTTCCTTTTCCTTCATGGCTTTTCTTGAGTATGGGACCGGTTCTCAAGCCTTCATACTTCGTTAAATATGTGTCACCCATTCCTTGTGGACAATGTAGTAGACCCTGTTCTCGTGGATACAGTGACAGGCTGCAGAAAATACTATAACTATACTGAAGAAATACACTCTACCCATTTCTCCATCTTTTCTTATCAAATACATCTTCCACAGTGTTCTTTTATTTATTTCTTTCAGATTTGAGATCTCGTCCCATTTACCCTGCTTAAAATCTGTCAGATAAACAACGGGGATACTTGAATGGTTCCCAGCTGCTCACAGTGAACAAACTCTTATACACTCTTAAAGTCCTAAATGCAGCTTTAAATGTAACTTCCCTCATCATGGCCTCTCTGGACTCCTTGCTGGGCCCCAGTATGTCATGCTTTTTCTGCTTTCCTGTCCTGAGCTGTGTCTGTCTGAGGGACTTCATCAGTGCTTCTCCATGTGGAGCTGTCCCATGTCTGGGGTCAGTTCTGATGTCTCCTTTCTTGGAAGTTTTTCCTATCACTTCTCATGCTGCCCCAGTTCCCACAAAAGCAACAGCTTTCTCCTTCAGGCTCCTAGACTGTTGTATTAATTTGAGTAACAAGGTCCTTTGGATTTTACATACCTAGAGAGGAAGGGTTGTATCAACTCACTTGGAGAGCCCTGGCAACTCACTCAGTGCTTTGCACATTAATAGGTAGTTAATAAATCAACTAGGCTCTGACTTAATCAGTTTGGTTTCTAGACTGCAGCTATCTAGAAACACAGAATATTTAAAGGAGATCAGTTTGACATCCTAGACATGCACATTGAAAGTCTGAGGCAAAGCTGACATAGAGAACAAAGCCATAAGCACCATCCTACCAAGCACACAGCTGTGGGGAAGCCAGGCTGTTGTCCAGTGTCCTCAGGCTTTGGAGTGGGGGAATGCTTGTTTACTTAAAAAACATAGATCACATTTGCAAACTCTTTTTGGATGAGAGAAATGCCATGTTTTCTTAACTACTTTAATTAAAACATCAGGAATTCAAGCTAATACTTATGACATCTGCAATTGGTAAAGAAATTAACACCTAGATAAAATTGTTTTGAAAATGAGGGGAAAGAGGAATATAAGGGTGAATATGGTCAGAGTACATGATATACTTGAATGAAGCTATCATTATAAAAATGCATCACTTTGCATGTTAATCCTCAAATAAAAATTTTAAAAATAAACGAAAACATTGATTTTTTTAAAATGAGACCTTTTTATTTTATTTATTTATTTTTGAGACAGGGTCTGCCTACATAGCCCTGGCTATCCTGGAACTCACTATATAGATCAGGCTAGCCTCAAACTCACAGAGATCTGCCTGCCTTTGCCTTCTGAGTACTGGGATTGACCACCATACCCTGCAAAAATGAGATCTTTTTATTTATCACACAGACTCAGAGCCATGAAGAAAGAAGACAAAAACTGAGAATGAACATTTAAAATTTACAGTAGTTTTACATCTTTGTGGAAGCCCAGTCCTTCCCCTGTGTACTGACCTCACTGGACAGAGTACAGAGGAGCTCTGGCGTCATTTGATTTTCATGGTAAGTCATATGGTGCACAAACAATGTGAACACACACACACACACACACACACACACACACACACACACACACACATATATCGACCAAAACAGACATGCAAGTTTTAAGGGTTTTAAAATTATGTTTATTGGTGTGTGTGTGTGTGTGTGTGTGTGTGTGTGTGTGTGTGTGTGTGTCTGTCTGTCTGTCTGTCTGTCAGGTATGCACATGTATGTGCAGGTGTCCATAGTGACTAGAAGAGAGCATCAGATCCCCTAGAACCGGAATCATAGGAGGTTGTGAGGCACCCTGCATGGGTGCTAGGAAGCAAACTCAGTTCTTCTGCATGAGCAGCAAGGGCCCTTAACTATTGAGTCATCTCTCCATTTGTTCACAGAGAGTTTGAGGCACTTGTGACTACGTCAAGTTAAGAAAAGAGCTAATGCGAGAACTTGAAGTTCCTGACTTCTGGTTCGGCCTCAGCTGTCTGACTTTCTCACACCTCTCAGATGGTGGTGCTGACAACTTCAACCCACATCTCTGACCCCTTGCTGACTCCAGGGCCATCCCTTATCACAGCTAACCCCACTGCGGGGACTTGTGAAGTTTCACTAGTTCTGAACTAGTGATGGACTTTAGAATGGGTTCCAAAGTTCCATGAGGCACTTTCAATTGCCTCCACTCGTAGCTCTTAGCCTCAGTCCCATTCTGGATCTTGCACTACATGATCATGAGCTTTGGAAATGTGCATTGCCTAAAGGCCACCAGGGCAGTGTACCCTCTTGCCCAAAACGCACACCTGCACAAAGGAATTTGGATTAATTTCTATTTTAGTTTAAATCAATAATCACCAGGGTGGTAGTGCAAGCAGGTGATTCCAGAACTTGTTAGGTAGAGGCAGGATAATCAACAGTTCAAGACCAGCCTTGGATGCACAGCAAGTTGGATGTCAGTTTGAGACTGTTTCAAATATGTAATGAGTTATAGGGTTCCAGACAAGCCTGAACTTCAGAGTGAGAGGGTCTAGATAGATAGATAGATAGATAGATAGATAGATAGATAGATAGATAGATAGATAGATAGATAGATAGACAGATAGAGATAGATAGATGTGCACGCTGAGTGTGGTAGTTCATGACTGTAATTCCAGAGCTCACATCAGACAAACAAACAAAATTACCTTTTTTTTTTTTTGATAGAGCTGTTGAATAATCAATTCACTGAACTGCTTTTTTCCAAACGTTTAGTTTTGATGGTTGGCCATGTCAGACCTGAGGGATGATTGGATGGAGAGCCCACTCAGTCAGTTGACTGTAAATTTCCCATGTCATTCCCATTGCAGCTGCTGCAGCTCTTTTCTAGGGCTCTCCATTCAGGATGTGAGTGGAGGGTCTTTTCCTCACTTGCACCTTCACACGGCACTGCACATCTGCAGACTGTTCTCTGCCTTGGCTCTACCCTGCAGGTGGGGAGGCTCTTAAAACTTCTCCACTTTCTAAACAACCAGCATGTGCCCACAGACATCCTGCAATGAGTGCTTTGGCAAATCGCATTTCAGAGGGATACAGAGCCACCACCAAATGCCACCTTTCCTGTCACTGAATCATGTTTCTGGTCACAAGGAAATGCTTTTGGTGAAGTTTGGAGAAGAAAACTGGTCTCCAACGAAATGATTGTTTTTACCTGTACTTACAGTGCCAAATAGCATACCACAAAGACCACAGGTCCACCAGCTCCACCCAATGTGTTGTTTCTGGTTGGAGTCTTCCCTTGTGTTGCAGAGAAGGACCAGAGCAGCTTGTGTGTGGATAAGAGTGTGGTAAAGAAAAAAAGGGGGGAGTAAAGAGGAGACAAAGAGAGCTCAACTCAAGAGCAAAGCCTGTCTGCCTTGACCTTTACTGAGCACTTGAACATCTCAAGTCACTTTCAAGTCTACAATTTCTTTCTGCGCTCACCATCGGTTAATGCATTTTCAGGGCCCACTTTATTTCCCCACCCACCCCCGCTTTTCTCGATTAAAGAAATTGAAGCTAATAAAATGTAAAGAACTTCCTGTAAGTCATAGAATAGAAGCAGTGAGCAAAAGAATGGGCCCCAGAAACCACAGCTCAACTTGGACTCCTTCACTTGGCCCTGACTCCTGCATGGTTACTTTTTGACATTTTTGCCTAAAAGAATACTGGCCAAATAGTTTCACCAACATTTCCTTTAGGTAATGAGTTTGCTTCTAGCCATGACTTCTCTCCTCTACTCATATAGTTAAATGGCCTTTTAAATTTTTTCCATACAGCTCATTCAACTCTAAAGTCTTAAAGGCAGAGGCCAGGTCTTCTTCATGCTCCATACAGTTATAGTATGTGTCTTCTGGCATTCACCAGACCCCCATTTCATTCTTCCTTTGGTGAGGGTCTTCCTTCGAGTGCTTTGAATACAGCCAGTGAGCATCAGCTAGTCACAGCAATCACGAAGTTTGGAGGTTTTGGTTGAACTTCTTAGACCCACACACAAGTTCAAGAATGAGAACAATGTCAGACTATTTAAATGATAAATGCAGTTGTTCTAGGAAGAGGCAACATAGTGCTCCTTCTAGTCTCTTTGCCTAATCACAGGCAGCTCGCAGGGCCCATTGTCTGTGCTAGAAGTGGGTGACATTCTCATGTTTTCTGCTGTACTTATCATCTGGAAAATTTGACTGTACTCTGCTGAACATATGCTGAACGATATTACAATGCACTCTTCAGCCAAAAGGTAAAACTCAAGACTGTGTTGGGAAAACCTTCACAAGAAGACTGCAACCACTTTACACGTGTAAAACTTCTTCTATCGGGGAGTGGGGACCCTGAAACTTCCACTAAAGCACATGAAAATGACATCAGTGGTCTGTTTCCCCGCCTCATAAACGAACCAGACCTAGGCAGAGACATTCAAGCAATGTCAGTTCTTGTCAAGCCAAGACAAGGTTTGACATCTGTTAAATCATTAAAGATACAGATAAAACGTTGACCAAGATGGAGGAGGGAAGAAAAGTGTGGATGACGTGTATTAAGTCTGAGAGTGACAGGCCAGGGCTGATTAAGTTCTGCATTTGGAAATATCACTAAAACATATTGGCTGAACCTTCCCAAATTCTATGTTGCTGGTAATACAGTCAAAGTAAAAGGACTATGGGAGTCTGTATAGAAAGCTTTGGGTCTTTGAACACTGATGAGGTTGTTTCCAGAAAAAGTGGATATCGTTTGGTGCCTCACATCCTCATCTTCTTCCAGGCAGCTTGTTTCAATTCCATGGAGTGTAATTTGCCCTGACCTCTAAGAGAATGTTGTCCTTGAAATCGCCCATAAGAGCAAACCCTAACACAGGTTACAATGACTCCAGTTTTTATTTCCAGTTAAACAGGAGATTCAACTTTCTCTGTCCTGTGGGCATAGTGGCTTTGGAGTTTCCCTTTTACACGTACAACAAGGGGAAAGCAAATAAGTCAGCAAATTCTTTTATTTTTATTTTCCTGGGGAGAAGGAAACATACATTTCTCGTGGTTCCTCTGCAGGCACATGGGTTTTGGAGTTGACTTCTCATTAACAGAAATTGAACAGAAATCACAGGAATCTATTCTGGACTGAGGTGAGGGAGAAGCCATGTGTTTTCCCCACACGTGCTTCCCTTTTCACAGAGGTAAAGTTCTAGATGGCATAGGTACAGAAAGTAAACCTCTAGATCCTCAAGTCAAGGAACCCCCAAAGCCACCTGACCCAATGGTATTGGGTTACTCTGCAGCCGTTTGGATGCACCTTACATTGGATACACCAAAAACTGTTGGATATACCTTTGCATTTAGCTTCATGACTGAATAATTAACTTTTGGGATGCTGACTTTTCTTAAATCAGCAAAACTAAAACTTACATGGTAAGTGCAGCATACAAACAAAGGTGAATATGCATTGAGGTGAGCTCAGGAAACCTCAGAGACCTGAGCAAGAACAAAGACCAGTCTCTATACGTGAATTCATCTGGACTTCCTATAGCTACCAAAAATACAAAGGAAGCATCCAGCCAGTGAATGAGAGGACTTCAGTACGGATAGCTGCAGTGCCTTAACTCATGTGCTGGTTATTTTCTGTTGTGATACAATACCATCGCCAAAAACAACTTAAAAGAACTTATTTTGGCTTACAGGTCCAGGAGAGTCCGTAACAGTGGAGAAGGCATGGCAGTAGGTTGCCCAGACTGGAAGTTGACTAATCTCTTTTGTCATCTACACGGTAATACTAGTTGGGAGTGGCCAACAGGAAATGTGGCAAAGCCATAAACTCTCAAAGCCCATTTCTAGAAACAAGCTTCTTCCAGTAAGGCTGCACTTCCTGAAGGTGCTGCAGCCTCCTCAACTGGGACAAGTGTTCAAACACCTGTGCCTGGGGGAGGGCGCTTCTCGGCCAAACCACCACACTCACTGAAAGGAACTTTCATTGCTGTAAGAAAATAGGCGATCCATAGCATGAGGAAAAGGCAAGAGAACTGGACTTGGTGAGTAGGGCCTTCATCCAACATGTAAGGCCCAACCTTGCACTAGGTCCTAAGATGGGTACTTTTTCTAATACAGTCTCAGTAGCAA
Organism: Peromyscus maniculatus bairdii; assembly: GCF_049852395.1. Taxonomy (NCBI): domain Eukaryota; kingdom Metazoa; phylum Chordata; class Mammalia; order Rodentia; family Cricetidae; genus Peromyscus; species Peromyscus maniculatus. Next base: position 76,664,741 of record NC_134858.1, read on the forward strand.
AAGTAACCTGGTAGCAGATACTTTAGAAGTGTCAGTCTTCTGTGGAAGAAGCACATGAAGACTGATCCAGCTAGCCTAGGCTGAGGATCTGGGCTGGCCATGGCAAGAAAGGCTCCTTTCAGGTGAGTGCTAGGCACTGAGGCAGGGGCATAGCTGCAGCACTAGCAGAAGGCTGGAAATGAATTGTTGTGAAATTCACTGTGTTCTTCTCTCTCTGGTATGTCTCTAGAGTGGTCTCTCGTTCCAGTTGTAGTCTTTTTCTGTAACCTGCTAGAGGAATCCAGAGACACACAGTGGTCTTCCTTTTCACCTCCCTTTCTCTGGTAGAGCTGGGGCTTGGAGAAAAAAATGTCACAAGAATGAGCAGAATTTTTTTTAATGCCCCTCTCCAGGACCTGGTAGACTCACCTGCCTGCACCGCACACCCCAGGCCAGAGGGGCACAGCTCAAGACCTGTTACCTACTCCTAGGACTAGAAACTCCTCCCCATGGTGCCTCTGCTCTCTGCCACCATCAAGCCTGCTCCATTCCCGCTGTACCTGTGTCTGAGCTAAGAAACAGACCTGCCATCCATCCTGGATGGTTCAGCTCACACTTGACAGGAGGATTTAACCAAGAGGGACTGGCATCTCTTCTGTCTACCAAGACAGCAGCCTTGCCAGACAGTGGCACACTGCTAGCCTTATTATATCCAAGTAGCTGGCACTGTTTTAAAAGACAACATTTTATTTCACTAAAAATGTTTATCAAGGATGATACGTACATAGAGGAGGAAAGGTCAGTTTTCTTTAAGGGGGTGGCCCCTGGTAGGACCATGCTTGAGGAAATGATCCCACATCCAAGGGTGTACAGGCAGCACAAATTAGACTTGGTGGATGATTAAAATGAAAAGAAAAAGAGAACAAGAAATTGGGAGGGGTGGGGAATTGGAGGTTTGATCTTGGAGGAGTCAGCAGAGGATTGAGGGGTGAATATGATCAAAATACATTGCCTGCATGTATTAAATTCTCAAAAATTAATAACAATATTATACTAAAAGTACTTACTGGTGATGGTGTAGTTTGGTGGCGGACTGCTTGCCTAGCATTCACAAGGCCTTGGGTTCCATACGCAGCACCATGTCCAATGAATGAATAAACAAATAAATAACAAAGCATTGAGTGCATTGGTGAGTCTGAGGTGATCTTGAGCTATGTGAAACTCTGTATCAAATAGGGTGGTTGTAAGACATCATGAGAAGATAGCAGAGTTTAAGTGTCAAAGTGAAAACATGCCTGGGAGTTAATTCCGAAGAAAACCTGACTACTCTCAACTGAGATGTGAATTTAGTATCACAAAATGTTGGTGTTACATGGCACCACTGCAATCACCTCATGGAAAGATGTTCAACTGTTTCTGGGCATCACGGAGCCAGTGACAAAGCCAGCAAGCCTTGACCTTCATTTGCTCATTTCAAGCCCCTGGCCACTTGCCCATCCTATCACACCCCTCTTCCTGGAGCTACCTGAAGTGGAAACAAAATATCTGCTGTCTATATTCGGTGGACGGATGTATACACATCAGGAGGCTTCTGACCTCAGGGAGCTTACAACCTAGCTCAAAGGAAGATGCACATTTATTTCTTTAAGCTTAAAGCTTAATTAACCTTGGGAAATAGACTGAAATGCACTGGGCAGATATGTATGTAACCCATTCTGATCCTGCAGGTTTCAGCAGGAAAAGGATGGACCTCCAGTATGTACTGAACAGATGGCAGGGAGGAAGGGAGGGAGGGAAGAAGGGAGGGAAGAAGGGAGGGAGGGAGGGAGGGAGAGAGAGAGAGAGAGAGAGAGAGAGAGAGAGAGAGAGAGAGAGAGAGAGAGAGAGAGAGAGAAAGACACTTGAAGAGAGAACCTTTCCAGGGAGCCAACTCCCATAGTCTTAGTGGGTGGATCCAAGACAGAGAACTCTTCCTAAAACTCAACCTGCTTCCTTGACTCAGAATTTCAAGGTGAGAGAGAACAAGGGAAAGGAAACTTTACCTTCTCCTTCCCCCCTTCCCCGGGTTCCAAGGCTCATTAGGAGAATGCTGGTGTTTTTGTAATGACCCATAGAACCAAAGCGACACACTCTCCTTCCCAAATACTCAGCTGTATCCAGCTGCTGTGGGACTCATTCATGGAATGACCCATGCTACATGAAGGCAATCCAGACCACCCCTTGGGCTGCCACACAGAGGCCAGGTGGGCCTGCACCCTCTATACTGACAGGCCTCCGCGGCCGAATTAGTTGTTCTTATTTGCTCCAAGGCACAGACATAGAAATGTCCTCAGACTTCACAACTTCCAGATAAAACTGGAAAGTAACAGTCCAGGGACACGGAGGACAATGAAAAGGGCAGTGACAAGCTGGCTTTTGAAATTTCTTAGGCTAGGTGTGATGGTCCAAGCCTATAATCCCAGCACAGGGAAATTGCTGTGAATTTGGGGCCAGCCTGGGCTACAAGGAAGACCCTGTTGAAGCGACATTTCTTAGGTGTCAGTCTCTGGAATGTCCTTTCTAGAAACCAAATGCTTTCATATTGTACAGAGTGTTAGGATGGGGGGAGGGGAGGGAGGGAGAGAGGGAGGGGGAAGAGGGAGGGAGGGAAGGAGCTTAAGCACTCTGCATTTGCAGTTCTGCCTGAACCCTGAGAAAAGAAGCCAGCACTGAATTCAAGACCGATTCCTAAGTTTGTCTAGATAAACTGCATTCCTATAGAATGGCTGCTTTGATTTATGTGCAGCAAAGTAAAACCACAACCCAGGAAGTGCTGGGTGAGACAGGGCCAGGTGATTCCCTAATGGAGCAGCATCTAAGACATACCACTCCTCCTCCTCCTCCTCCTCCTCCTCCTCCTCCTCCTCCTCCTCCTCCTGCTGCTGCTGCTGCTTTTGACCTCATCGTCCTTGTCAACTTAGGAAATATTCCCCTTACCATAAAGGAATGATTTGATTTCTCCTTGTATAATGAGGATCATGCTTTACATCTTACCCTTGCTGCTAGGAAGCTCAGAGGCAAATTTAAAGCTCCCCTTTAATAAACTGTCTATTGCCCCATGTGCACATCAGAGCTGTAGTTTTCTTCTCATCTTGACTCTGGATTCTGATTTCAATTTTATGCAGCCTTAAGTTTTTACATAGCATTTACATGCTTGTTGTAAGTATTCTCACAAGGCATCCCCAAACCTTAGCAGACTAAAGTAAAGCATGCATGACATTAAAAAAATAATAATTTACCTGGGATGTGCTTTCATCTGTTGCACGATACAGATTCTTGAGTGCTTTGAATTCTATTGCTTAAAAAAAAAAAAAGTCTGAAGAAAAATCAAGACACCATCTGGCTGTCCTTAGAAAGACAGAGGTAGTTCAGGTCTTTGATCTGCGCTGCACATGGGCTGAAAGAGGGAGAGAGGACCAATCTCCCTGACACAGACAATCGTTCGCTTTATTAAACAAGTGTCTTGTATTACACACAGAGAGCATGCATTATGTGGATGCACACGGGAAAGTTAGAATGAAAAGTAGATACGGAGTGTAGGAGACTCTGGGTTTGAAATGTTCACATCACAGCTGTTTCTAATAAAGTCTTCTAAACGCGAGCTTATTTCCACAGCATAGACTAATGCAACCGTAACTGCCCCAAAATGTTTTATTTATTTTTAAAATATAAAGTATCAGAAATAACTGTGCAACTGAGAGTCCATAACCATTGCAGGTCACCACCCTGCAGACAGGTTACTTTGCATTTTTGTTTTAGTATGTTATCGTTCAAGACCCAGGCAGTTTGTCACCGTTGACCTAGTAATAAAGTTGTGAATGTGACTATGAAAAAAAAAAAAAGAAGAAGAAAAGGGCTCAGGCAGAGAACCACACTAATGAGAGAAGTCACAAAGGTCATTGGGGATTGCAAATGGGAATGATGGCGGGCTAGAGGCTCTTTCCAGCTTGTTGTGTGGGGAAATGAGAACTGGATGGGTCCTGGGAACTTCACTGGGAAGTGTCCCTTAGCTGGCTGGCTCCAGCTTGGGGAGACTAGGGTCTTGGTCATCTGATTGGCTCAGTTAACCCTGCCTGAGGGTAATCTTCACACCAGTGTAAGGAACGCGTGTTTACATTTCCCAGGTTCCCCTCGAGTTACCTTTTTAATTTCCCACCGTCTTCCTCCATCCCCTGTGGAGGCTTCCGTTTCTACACAGCTTTACATTTTTGTAACGAATGGGAGATTTCGGGTTTCTCTCAGTAGAAGTTGGACACAACCGTCAGAGGCCACGGCCTTCTCTGTCTGGGCTGGTTCTCCAACTCACAGCCCTCTGCACTCTGGCTTCACTTTCAGCGGGGCTTGGATTTCCCGGGTGTCCCAAAGGGTCTGAGAGCTGCCCTGTACAGGACACAGGAAGAGCCTGGGTCTGCAGGGAATGCCTGGCAACTCTGGGAGTCAGGCTCGTGACTGCGCCAACAACTGTCCCCAGAGGGCGCCCTGGGCCGGGAGCCTGGTTCCAGGCCAGGCCCACCAGCTGGCTGCAATAGCAGTGTGTGTGTGTGTGTGTGTGTGTGTGTGTGTGTGTGTGTGTGTGTGTGTGTGTGTGTGTGTAGTGGGCAAGGAGGGGGCTGTACGGACCCTCGTGCAGGATGAGTTTTCAATCGCTCTGCCCTAGGCCAGGGAGGGCTGGAAGCAGCCACCCAGCGGGATGGTTGGCAGACTCTCTGCCACCCTTTCCTTTCCCTCCGACTGGAGTATTTTGTCCCACCACCTCCCAGCCCGCCATCCAGGCTAGGATTATTATTCAGGCTGTGTGCCGAGGTTAAGGCTGGGACTCTGTTGGTTCTTGCCACAAACACTTGCCCGAATCGCGAAGCACGTGGAGGTCAGGGCACTGTCCCCTCCTGTAATCTGGGAATGTTCCAGATTCCTTGCTTTGGGCCAGGCCCCCAAACCAGGGTGTAATTATTTGTGCCAGGCGGGTACGGCGGCGCGCCTTCGGCGGGGGCTAAGGCCCTCGATCCCTGGGCCGATCGGGAGCTAGCGATCCAGGCGCTGCGCGAGACCCGGGCACTCCGGTCGCGGCCACGAACCTCCACGGATGACCTGTGGACACGTAGCCCTGGAAAATTGCCCACACTCCAATGGTGGCAGTGTCGCCTGTCCTCTGGAACACTTCCCTTAGGAGTTCAGTTTTGCACTCAGTATTCTGAACCTTTTTTTTTTTTTTTTTAATTTTTAGGGAATTCTTAGTTCAAATGTGCAAAAGGCACAACAGTCCCCTTTCCCGCACTGCGTTTCTTCTCTCGCTTTTCGGCGGTCATTGAGGATGACCTCAGGAGAATCCACAACCGCATGCACGCGGGCGTGCGGCTCTATTGAGTTACCATCACCTCTTAGGGTAAGGTGGTGGCGAGGCGAAGGGATGTGGCCTTGCGCGCTCCAAAAGTTTCTGAGGGTTTTGTCGTGCGCTGTTAGCAGCGAACCCCAGCCCGAGGACTGGGGGCGGGGGGGGAGGAGGGGCGCCTACCCGCACCCTTGTGTAACCCGGGGCCACCTTTGTGGTCATCCAGCAGACGGGCGCTAGTTGACAGACGCCGCGAGAGACGAAGCCTTTACCCATTGCGCTTACTGCGCGCCAGGCACCGAGAGGGCCTCCTCGACAGAGCGACCCACACGCGCGCTTCCCTGCGGCCTCCACGCGCCACCTTGGCCGTCTGCTGCTCCGGCTCCCGGGTCCCGCTCTCCCAACAGGTGTGCGATCCGAGGCCCGGGATCGGGACCGCCCTGGGGGCTCAGCTGGTCAAACACGCCCGGAGACCGAGGTTGACAGCCAGCTCTGGGAGAGGGGATGCCGGCTACGTCCCAGAAGCCTGGCTCCCGGGATGAGGCGCGTGCGCTACGGAGTCGAGTCGCCAACAAGCTGCCCAGGGAAAGCCCGCACCGAGCTCATCTGCCCAGATGGCTTCCCTGGGTTGTCCTAAGAGGCCTTCCTGACAGAGAGCAGAGACAAATCTCCCTTTCAAGGGACCGGGCCCGCAAAGGGATCCGCGGAGAGAGTCCCGGCTTGCCTTCCTCCAACACTTCCCTCTGCATCGCTCCCTTTTCAGCCCTTTTCGGACACACACACACACACACACACACACACACACACACACACACACACACACACACACACCGGGAAAACTTGGTGGCGAATTAGTTAGGGCTCGCTTAGGGGTGGCCAGGAATTTCTCTCCCACCCCCCCCTCCACCATGCATCACGACCCTTCCACGAATGACTTTGAACTCTACGTCCAGTCCGACCTCCGTTTGGGCCGCGGCATCCGAGCCCCGAGAGTCCGTCTGCTGCGGATGCACAGGGGCAAGTGGGCACAGGGCAGCGGACTCTGATTTACGACCCAGCGGTTCGAGAGAACCCCAACGCTTTGGCTGGGTTAATTTTTGTCATTGTTCCTCATCAGGTTGAGATAGTTTGAAGTTTGGGGCGGGTTTTATTTATCACCCCGCACATTTGAAATACAGTCAGACATAAAAGTAACTGACTCTGGGACTCTGGCGCAATATTGGAACCGTCGGGGAATAATTTGGCTAACTGACTTGGACGTCTCACCTTCTAAACAGAAATGCAGCTCTCAGTCAAACTGTAAATCAGATTGTCTTCAGCAAGGGGTTTGTGGGGGGAGACACCAAGACCAGAAAGAACGGAAACCGAAATGAAAGAAAACGCAGATATTGACCCAAGCAACTCACGCTTCAGAAAGCCTGGCTGGATTTTAATTTCAGGTGTGGAACCTCATCGGAAATGTGAATTCCTAAATGTTTTGCCAGGGAGATCGGTCTCCAGAGTTTTAGGATACCCCAGGAAATTGGACTTAAAAAAAATCTTTTTGTCCGTTTTGTATCCATACCGAGCAATAAATGATGGTTTTTAAACAATTACAGAAAACACCCGATAAAGCTGATTTCCCCTTCTAGAGTTGTAATTATAAATGGAAATGGAAATAAAGACAGGGACTGGCCTGGGGTTGATCTCGGGGAAAGCGACTTAAATTTTGATTAAGAGAAATTTCTCTTGCACTTCCCTTGTCCCAACTTGCGCTGGGTCTTGGGAACAGAATCTGATAGCCCTTTCCGCTCCTCGGGGATTCCTTTCTCCTTCTATCTGCAAGTCCGAATACTAAACGCTGGATTTCTTACCGCCGCATATCTCATCTCGGGGTGATCAAAAACCTCCGCAAAGCAGGAACTGGAATAGAACAGAAAGTCAAGCCAGGCAGCTAGTCAACAACTGATCACAGAGGAGAATGCAGAATACAACCAACTACAATGTCTTCCCGGGAAGGAAGCATCTGTTATTATTTTGCATTATACCCCCCCCGCCGCCTCCCCCAAGGAAATTTCTTTGGAGCTCCAGCCTGGACACGGAGACCAGGACTTCTCTCTCCTAGTATGGAAAAAACAAGCATGGTTTTCTTGTTGCTAACCTATAGCACCTGTAAGCACCTGCTTCACTTTTAAGGCATTTAAACAAATACATATTTGCTTAAACTCATCTTTTTAAATCAAAGCCATTCGCATAACTTGGTTAGGAAATATCTTCAAATAAACGGGAATAAGAAACCCATGACTCTTTTTTTTTTAAAGCCACACAATTAAGTTTTAATTTGAAGATAACACAGAGACTTCCGGTAGACCAAAAAAAAAAAAATCGCTCTAAAGCAGCTTCGAAACTGTGCTGGAAGATCCCCTGGTAGTGGATAGTAATTATTGTTCATTGATAATACTGAATGTACAATTTATTGCTCTTGCAATCAACACACATTTCAAAAATTTTAAATAAAATAATAAAGATTAAAACACATATTGACAGGAAAATGTTTGGCAAGATGCTGTTCCCCCCACCAACGGGGGAAAAAAAAAGAATTTGGTGCGGTTTGGACATTTGCAAGGCCGAGTTCTTAATCTGATGATGTTTTTGTTTTGTTTTGTTTTGTTTTGTTTTGTTTTGTTTTACATCAGTTCCAAGCTAGTTTTGGTCAGATTCATTTATATGTTTCAGAACAGGAACTAAAGAAATACAACTTAATCTGCCAGGCACCTTTTCCTGTGTTGTGAGTGATCTTTTGCCAAGATGACCTGAAGTCCTTTTCAGGATAACCAGTTGGGAAATCAAACAAAAACGTTTGACTTTTCATACATTTATTTTTATTTGTTAGATTTCTCCCTCCTTTCCTTCTAGTGAATCATGAAGAAGAGTTCTTTCTCTTTGAATTTCAAACCACAAATATTTTTAAAAACATATATTCCAAGAACCAAATCTACAGATGTAATACATACTGTGAACCCTATAAAATGCGTTTACAATGCTGACTTAAAAAAGAAATTTATAACTTTCATATGTACCTTCCTCGTGCAATAGGCAACCACCATATGTTTCCGACTTCCATAATTCAGCTTTCCTGGACATCTGTAGCAGGTAGTGAGTGCTTCTTAAAGTACATTTTGGGTCATTTGAGAAGGAACCACACTGGAGACTAACATAAAAAAGGTTTCCTTTCTAGAAACACTAGTTACTATAACCAGTTAACCCGAGATACGTGTTTTTGCCTCCTTGATTAATGTGACTGAATTTAGAATGTAATGGTTTAGAAACACAGTTGTTTGTATGCTGAGGATTCTTCACAAGCACTTCCTAAGAATCTCATAGCGGTCGGTCCTCCTTTTACCTCCCCGGCACTCTTCAGCCTTTTGCTTGAAGATTTTTCACTGACTTTTCCTGAAAATCCAATTTGGGCGCTGGAGAAAAATGGCCCAGCGGTTGCCAGCACTGATGACAGGCAGTTCCCAGCTGCTCCTGACTTGATCTCCAGGAGAACCCTCCTCGGGCACCTGCACTCACCTGCACACACCCACACTCACACCTAAAAGTAACTTTTGAAATATTTTTTAAAGAGACAATCCAACTTGAACATATATTCCAGTATGTTTTATTTTAGATATTTTCAAATTTTTGTAATAAAAAGAGGGAGAATACAATTTTTTTTCATTTTTGACTACTTAATTGCTTGTGTACACTTCTTAAATAATAGAAGACTTTGTCCAATTCAAAAAGAAAACAAAACAAAAGATATGTAGACAAGTCATTGCTTTGGTCCAGTTTCTGCCACGTGCTGAGAGACAGGGAACATCCCCAATGCTTCTTTTCAATAGCTTAATTTGATTTTTACACAATTGTAATACTAGCCTTAAATTAATCTGTCAAAAGTCCTGTCATTCATGTGAAGGTGAAATGTCTCTTTGCTAGTATGAAATATGAATAAATTCCGTCCACATTTTTTTTGTTGTTGTTTCAATAGATTACATGGATGCGCACAGAAATTCTATTGTTTAAGAAGAGTGGGCATCTACCAATGTAAGGTAGAGGATATAATAATTTTTATAGAAAACCAAATACTTAAAGTTTGGCATAGTGGATGGAGTCTGTGTTCCCTGTGAGGGCATATGGCAGGAGGATCCCTTGGGATCAGGTATGGAGGCCAGTCTGGGCTCACCTTCTCATCTCCAAGCAAAACAAACCGGAAGCGCTACACAGTGATTCTTAAACCGGGCCTATGCTTAGGTTTTCCCCCATTTGTTAAACTGACGCCCACAAGGTTGGTTGCCTTTGCTTACAGAGAGAAATGGGATCAGTTCAAAGAATATGAAGTTTCATCAAAAACATAATGCAACTGAGACTTTTTATAGCATCGACTACTTTCCAGTAACTCGAGAATAACTTATTATTTTTCAGGTTCCTTCCTTGTCTTTGACCCAAACCGTTACTATACTGGTGTTAGCAATGCCCAGCCTCTCATCCTCCGGTGTTAATTGCGTGCCCTCCTTCAGTCCATCTTTTTTTTTTCTTCCTTCCTTCCTTCCTTCCTTCCTTCCTTCCTTCCTTCCTTCCTTCCTTCCTTCCTTCCTTCTTTTTTTATCAGTTATTAGAAGATACAGTCAGTGTATTTCACATCTCTTAGTACTGTGAGAGGAGTGTGGGTCAATAAATGAGATGGAAGGGGGACCCCTTCCTCGGTTACCGACTGAGACAGAGCAGATAAATCTGGAAATAGTTTGAATGAGATGAGATAGGAAAGTTATTTACCCAGGGTCCCAGGTTTTCTTCTGGCTATATATCGCAGGTTGTGGGAGTGAGGAAGGAAGATGGACTTACACTCAGACTACACTTCATTTGGCTCTCCCAGAAACCGTAACTCTCGGGAGCACGGGGGAGAAAGCAAGCCTGTGTGGCTCTGGGCACCGGCTGAGCCCTGCAGGTTTCTTGTGCCTGAGCAGGGTTTCTTGGGTTCATTGAAAGGATGAACTACCAGCTCATTGCAACTGAGAGTAGATCCATTGTTAGGAGACAATAGAAGAAAGGGGGGGAGTTATAAAGTGTGGGGAGTTGGTGCGTGTTCTGAGTCAGTAGTAACAGAAGCCAGTTGAAAGGAACCCCAGCTTTCTGCTCCCCTTGGCTTTGCAGCTGCAGGCTAGGAAGGTGTCTCTTGAAGCTCAGCCTGGCAGCCCAGCCAGCCCGATTTACTTAGGAAGCCTTGGTTATGATTTGTTTGCATGAAGCCAGGTTAGCGAGAGAAGCAAGGAAGCCCGTGCCCAGAATGAAGAGAGGTGGGAGCAAGAAGCGGAGCGGGCTGTAGCCGGGTAACTGTGAGAGATGTTGACGCACACTGTCCGGAATTAAGATCTCGCATCTCCTTCTGCGATCCAGTTTCGAAGTAACAACCAAATACCGTTCGCTCTTGGTGTTTGTGGTCTGCCACTGTTCACCCTCCACACTCTAGCCAGTTTCTGTGTTTTCAATCTTTTAGTCAATATTAAAACATCTTTTTTTTTTAATGTGTAGGAAGGATCCAGGGATCACCGCACATGCCCCGAGTTCAGCTGACTGTTCACTTCACTGTATCAGTATATCAGGTTTCTACTCTAAGAAATCAAAAGTAAAGGTTAGAATATTTTACAGTGATTGTGAAGTGTAAAAGGGGAAAAAAAAAAGCTCCCTAGTGCAGAATGAAGTCTGGACAGGTGGGCCAACTTTTAGAAAATCATCAATTTATATAAAAAAAAAAAGTGTATAAATTAGGTAAAATGAAACCACAACACACACACACACACACACACACACACACACACACACACACGGTCGTGCAAGCAAGTTCCAGGCTAACATGCTTCCTGGAAGCAGACAGGGAGAATGTTTCTCTTCATTTATTTTTCTTTTAAAAAGAATGTTTCAGAACTGCATGAAGACAGGCAGAGAGCAGACACCCCTTTTAAAAAGTCCACCCTTCCTTTCAGAGTCAACCCCCACCCCACACCCACCGTGGCTGTCCTGTAGGACTCCAGATTGATTCCAGCGTGCATCATTGCCCCCACTCCACCCCACCCCCACCCCTCCCGCCAAATCTGGACACTCCAGGATTTTCTGCCTCTCCGTCAGCTACAAGTTCGTTCAGGCTGATTCCATCCTTAGAGTGGCTTTTATTTCAGATACTGGCTGGCTGGTGCCGGGAGAGGCCTGAGTGAGAACTGTCTCAGTTCTAACCCTTCTTGAATGTAAGGAATGCAATGCGAAGACATTTTCTCTCCCCGCATTATAAGCACACATTCCCGGTACTTAGATCTTTCCCAGGTTTACAGGTGCTCAGGTGCAGGCGCACACACCAGCACGTGTACGGAAGGTCACACGCGCGCGAACACAGGTGCACGGACAGACCCTTGCAAGTGAGACCCCAGGATTCGGAGGTTCCCGGGGGTCTCCCTGCAGGAGGATTTGGACCTTCCCTAGTGTACACTCAAGGCACAGTGAAGAAAGGCCTTGGGAGAGGAAGGCTTCTCTGAAACCCCTTTCTTTGAATTCTCAACCTACTGGGGTATAGTTTCTCTCTCCAGCCCATGATGGGGTTCTCGGCCAGCTTCTAGGGAGTATGGGTAGCACTCTGTGTGTACAGTTTGCAACCCAATGAGGAACCAGCTTGTCCTCGGTCCCGGAGCCTAATTCTGGCAGTTGGTCCTGGAGCTGAAGCCCGATTCCAGCAGGCAACAACCCGCAAAGCCTAGCCTGGCCCAGGACTAAGGGAGCTAGCGCCCCCATTCTACCCTGAGCGTTCTGCGCACGCACACTTGTAAGCATAGGGGCTACTTTTATTTTTGTTGTTAGATTGTACTATTCCGGATGTCCGCAAGGTCTGGCTTTCCAGTTTATTTGTTATGTGAACCCAAGTCCAAATTTTGTGGCCTGCGCCTCCAGCTGCCAGGGGTAAGGTCGCAAGAAGAGGCAGAGGAACAGAGGAGGGTTTGGGATCCTGTGGTCCTTAGGGTACCCTTGAAGGCCTGTTTAATCATCCCAAACCAGTTTGAACTGCGCGACATCTAACAGGACAAGATCATAACCACAAAGCAGGCTTCCGGTCTAGAAATCCCAGAGGTTTCTTGGAACCAGCCTCTCCGCCTCCTCCTGCAGCGAGTAGGCCAGAAACCTCTAGTGACTCCACCCCTGGGTCACAGAATTTATGAATCTCCTAGGCTGCGAGCGAGCGGGGCTTGCTTGGAGAGCCACCTTGGATCGCTCTGCCGCGGGATCTGTGCCGGCCAGGGCCTGGGGCCGGGTGCCCTGGTCTAGCCGGCAACTGAAGAAGGCTTCGCACGCACAGCGGGAGCTTTACGCACAGTCGCCCAGTCGGGAGCTGCGGGTGTAAACTCCATCGACTTGTGAATCTCACTTCATCCCAGACCCCACAGCCCCTGATCAGCCCAAACTTTACAGACTGCCTCTTCACGCTCTTTTCTGGCTCCCGCTTTCGGCCAAACTTCACGAACAGGGGTTGAACTTCTTTAAGACACAATATCGTCCTGCACACTGCTGAGTTTGGGGATCTCCAGACAGTTCTAGGCCTTTGACACAGACTCCCCCCTCCGCCCCCAAATAAAAACAATGCCTTCCAATTGAACGTCTTTCTCAGACACTTAAAATCTACATGCTCAGCAAGGACAGTACTAAGTCCTTCGCGACTGAAGGTGGTTGCCGGGCTTACCCCCAGGCCTGCACGCGCCTCTCCTCTAGGCACTTATTGCTTGGTTCCAGCTTTCCCCAGCATTCCGGCCCTGAAGGAACTGCGAATTTCTCCAGCAATGGTTAAAAAACAAAATACTGGTTCCAATGGCGATGACACCACTTTCAGAAGCCGCTCTCCTGAAGGCTGACGAGAAGCCAGAGGAAAGTCGAGCGAGAGTTGCAGTGTTCCACTGAACACTGAAACAAAAGTAGTCGTTCGTAGCGTGTTTTATACTAAAGATTTGTGACCACAGTGAATTTCATTTTACAAGAGATCTTTTTATTCACATCAAACGCATAGCCTGTTAATCCTAAGAAAATGTTGAGTTTAAACAACTGCAGTGCGTGTTTGCTGTCGTTCAATTTGAAAGTTCTGCTTTCCTTCAAATTTAAAGAAACACGCCGATTCTTTAAAAAAAAAAAAACTAGTATGAATATGAAGGTTCTTTAACTTACAGATTTAAAAGCAAAAACCTAAAACTGCGTCGTAAAACATGTTTTATTTTGTAAGGCGTTTTAAAGCTAAGCCCATATCATTAAAGACATACAGAATTAAAATCCCATGACCTACGTCTTAAAATAATTACTCCGAAATAAAAGGGAATCTCCAGAAAGGAGGCGCTTTTCCTGGCTAGTTTATACGAAGGACTGACAGATAATACAATAATTAACTTTAAATATAAAAATCAAATATGCTTAAACTCATCTCACCTAAGAAAAATCTATAGAGTAAGATCTAAGCCCATGGCCAAGCTCTGCGCAGAGTGGGCATTACTAAACGGGGGAATCTTTAAGTGAAAAAAAAGACAAACATGTTGGCTGTGAGTTCTTGCCCCCTCCAAATGTAGTGCTTTGTGGCCACGTCGATAGGGATGTGGGACCGCAGATTAAAGTTTCCCTGAAAGACCGTTGATAATGCTAACTTCGGTCCTCTTCTTTCGTTTAAACCTGAAGGCTCAGTCTTTCCTGGCCCTGATAAGAAAAGCCTGAGAGTCAGGGTCTGGACTGGGTTGGTGGGCGTGAGCGAAAGAGTGTCCAGCTTTCACGAGGTTGGCACACCCCAGCCAGATGGCGGCGCTTCTCTGTCCGAGATTTCCCGACCTTGTAAGGAAGTGGGCGCGGGCTGAGCGGAGTCAGCGCCTTCTGATTGGTTAGCCGTCTTGTTGATGGACAGCTCCGTAGGCTCCGCCCCCGCCGCTTTATTGACACTAATGAGCAAGTTCTTCCCACCGCTCTCCTGCCTGGAAGTGCTGACAGATCAAGGCAACAAATTTCAATTACAATCCCTAATTTGTGTCCGCAGAGTGTTTTTTTACCCGTGTTAGTCCTCTCTGGTTCATCAGTCGAGGTAGATCTTGGTGCAGCAGGAGGAGGTGGAGGGGTTGGGAGTCAAGAAGAGCATCAGTGAGCTCTAGGCAGACCGAGGGAAGGAAACTTGGCTGCTGCGTTCCTGCTTCCTCGGATCCCAACACCCAGAGAGAAAGAGGAAACGGCAAAATTGTTTTTTTCTTTCTTTCTTTTTTTTTTCTTTCTTGCCCGCAGCTGGGAAGGGGGCAGGATCTCGGGAGGCGTCGGGAGCAGCGGAGCGTCTGGTGGGGCCAGGAAAGGCGAGCGCGTGCGTGCGCCCCAGCCGCGGGTATATGAGAGAGGGGCGGGCGGGCGCGGGGCGGCGGGGATGGCCGAGAAGCGGAGGGGCTCGCCGTGCAGCATGCTAAGCCTCAAGGCGCACGCCTTCTCGGTGGAGGCGCTGATCGGCGCCGAGAAGCAGCAACAACTTCAAAAGAAGCGGAGAAAGCTGACCACGGAAGAGGCGGCCGGGGCGGGGGACGACGCTGGCTGCAGCCGTGGCGGAGGCGCGGGCGAGCAGGGCTGCTCCGAGGCCGACGAAGACGCGGCTCTTCCGCCGCCGCCAACCGGGGCGGCGTCCGGGCCGGCGCGGAGCTGCACGGACGTGGAGCGGAGCTGTGGCTCCCGCGGAGCGGCGGGTGAGTCGGCCCCTTCCGGCCCCAGCGGCTTCCCGGAGCGTCCCCGCCCGGGTCCCGCGAACCTGAGCTTCGTTCGGCGAGGCCGTGCTCGTGCGGGGACCCTCCCGGGCCTCTGCCGCGGAGCCCCGGGTGTCAGGCGCTGACCTGTCGGCCTCGCGTACCGTCCGACCGGGGCTCCCAGGCCGGCCCCTTCGCCTCTGCGCCGGGGGTTCCAGCCCAGGGTGATGCCAGGCGCCTGGCTAAGTCTTAGGAACCCCGGGGCGCTTGCGGGAGGGCGCGGGCTGTAGCACTGAAACCGGAACGGACGCCCCGAAGCCGGCTGTACCAACCGGGGAGGCTGCGGCGAGCTCGCCCACGCTCTTTCCTTGGGATGCCAAGCGCTTCTCTACCGGGGCTCCCAGCGCCCGAGGGTTGGCTTTTCGCCCTCTTCTAGCCGCTACGCCGCGGGTCCTGGGAGGCCAGGAGCCGGGAAGCTCGAAGGGAGCGGGATCTGGAGATGTTTACTGAAGGTGCTTCGGGCTGGGCCCTGAGAGAGGCACCGCGGCTGTCCCGGGTGAAGGGAGGCCACGGGCTTCCCGGAGCCTGACGGCGGTGGCAGTAGGATCTGTGCCCCGGGACTTTGAGCTCTGAGACCGGTCTCAGACCCAGTGTCGTGTGTGTGTGTGTGTGTGTGTGTGTGTGTGTGTGTGTGTGTGTGTGTGTGTGTGTGTTACACCCGCGAGCCGGGGCCACGAACAGGCAGGCCGAGCGCGTGGGGAGGACGCAGATCTAAAGATGGGGACTCAGCGGGACCCCGCAGGCCTCAAGGCATCTCTGAGCGCCCAGGCGGCAGGACTGGAGGCGACTGTCCTAGGGCCTGACCCTGAGATGGTCCCTAAGGCCGGTTCTCTCCCTCACTGCTTCCCCGTCTCTGCCCTCTGCTGTCCAGGCAGCTGTGAGGACGGTTTCCTGCCAGGCGCCTCCCCTCTGGCGTCCCCACGAGGTTCCCCGAAGGGGTCTCCGGTACCCGGCCTAGCCCGGACGGGGACTCCGCTGCCCACGCCACAGGCCCCGAGAGTGGATCTGCAAGGAGCGGAGCTATGGAAGCGCTTTCACGAAATAGGCACGGAGATGATCATCACCAAAGCCGGCAGGTAAGCTTAAGCTCCCTGAGATGCTCCCGAATTCTGGCTTCACCCTACCCCCTAGCCAGGCCGCAGCTGTGACCGATCCAAATGGACCCGGGACAGTAGGCCCTTTTTGGAACTTCCATTGGCTTCTTTGCCAAAGCGCTGTGGATGAAGGGCGCAGCCGGGCCCAGTCTTAATGTCAGGGAGATCTTTGCCAGTGTGGACTTTGCAGCCTTAACTGCCGATGCTCTGAGTGAGGAAGTGCGGTATAGTTATCCGAGATCATGTGTACCCTCCTCTGTGCATTTAAGGCCCTAGTTATCCGTCCTGAGTTAGGTAATAGATTGGCCCCTCCCGCTTTAGTTATTTTTATCTCTTATTTTCTTTAGCATACTATGATATATATTTAAATTCAAAACTCCCAGATTTGTTCCTAGTGCCACGAATTCATGGTGTATTGTGCTATTCTGATATTAGGTAGCCATGAAAAGTCACTATGGTCATGTTTTAATCATGTATTGCTATAAGAATCATTATTCGAATTTTTTATAACTGTAGACACACACACACACACACACACACACACACACACACACACACACACACACGAAATCCAGCCCATTGCTTTAAATTAACTGAATACAAAAACGTTTGGAAAGAAGTTATTTTTTAGACTGTGAAATTTGTGCATCGTTCGTTAGTCAAATAAATGGATTTGTTGGCCACATCATACTAATTTGAGGTCGGTGAGAGGAATTTGCGCTTTCAAGTTTTCAGCTCATTTATGCATTTAGTGTAATGAAATCTAAGAATAATATGTTCCTTTTAAAGTTTCTTTAAAAAGCACACACAACTCTTTCAGGGAGTACACATGGTAAAAACCTGGGTAGCATAAAAGTATCCAAACTTATTAGAAATTACAAAAACATATTTTATTGAATCCATATGCTACCTTCTGCATTCTCAGGGAGTTTTTTTTTTTTTTATTAATGATCCAAATGCGGTCTTCAACAACACAAAGCAACAGTTGTCTTATAAAGGATGTCGTTAAAGACCTCTCCTCTTTATCTTACAGGTGCACTGAAAGAACACTAAAACAGCCAGCATATTAAACCGCTCTCATAGTTAATAATCATGGACTTTCCTTTGTCTGGCAGTAGACTTTAATAGCATTGTTGTAAAAAAAAAAAAGATAGATAAATTTGTGTTATAAGGTTAAATTAACAAAAATGAGATTAGTTGGAGGGTCCTAGACATAAATCATTAGAAGAAAGTCTTTTTTTTTTTTAAGGGCAAAACTTATGTTGTTTTTAATGCACAGTAATATGCTGCTGTATTCTTTGCTTCTATGCCCTTTTTAAAGGGATTATGTGCATTTACTTCAGCATCTCCTTTGATATACATATCTAGGACGTCAAAAGAAAATGGAATTTTCGTTTGCTTTAATTAGCAATAATTGTGGTTAGAAAAGAAAACATTTTTGGGTTACGGTGGGGGGAGGAAATCCGTAAATATATGTTGTGTTTAGTTTCTGCTTCCAATAAAGAAGTTTTACTATACCTTTCAAATTTAGAGTGCCTTTTGCACTTTACCTTACCAGGCTGCAGACAGGAAGTCCTGTCTCAATAAAGAACATATTGTTTGGTTATAGCATGGCACATTGGCTCCTTGTGGCTTTTTTATAACCCCCTTTAAAATTTCACATTATAATATATTTTATCACTTTCAGAAATTTGAAATTTCTATCAATGATGTATTTCATTATTTGTAGTAAGATAAACAGGATTGTTGCTTCTGCCTCAAAAACAAAGTTTCTTTCGGGTAAAATCCTTTCACTTTTAAGATACACTGATGTTTGAATAAACACGGAACATGTGCACATGGTGCAACAAATCACATTTTTATAGCTGTAGTTTTGATGTAGCCTATGCTCTGACACCAAAATTATGTTATCTAAGTGTACGTTATAAATTTGTCTACATTAAAATGGAAATTATGGGAGGATTCTTGGCTTTATTCAGTTTCTATTCTTAATCAAAGCAAAACAAAACCGAACCCCGTTTCTCTCTCCCTCTTTCCCATTATGAATAGGCGCATGTTCCCAGCAATGCGAGTGAAGATCTCCGGATTAGACCCCCACCAGCAATACTACATTGCCATGGATATTGTGCCAGTGGATAACAAGAGATACAGGTACAATGATCACCCATGACCGCAAGCGGAGCCATTGGAACTCCAGGACTCAGTAGGCTCCTGCCTGTCTCATCCATGCCACTGTGATCTTTGTTTCCCAAAGTCTGTGGAATTTCCAGATTCAATGCTCTAACTTCCGTGGGTTTTAGAAGCTCAAATGGTGCTTCGCCCCTAGCATATGTGGAAACTCAGTGTTTGTTTTGCATTTCATAGGTAAAGAGATGTCTTCAATCTTTGAGACTTTGAGCAGGGGCCCGTCTGGCATCGCTACATGAAATATACTTTAATGTTGGTTAGCGATTCAGTGAGAGTTTTGATAGGAAGTGTTCAATGCAAAGTTTGCAGATACACATTATAGTAAATGTTATACTTTTTCCCTATGTTTTGATCTTATGTTTTCTTGTTATATTAAAAAACTATACATATTTTAGACTTCCATTTGAAAAAAAAAGTGTTTACAAGTTAGAAAAATAAAATCTTATAATTCGTTGTGACTTAAATCATTCTCTAAACTTGTAATGAATTGTTATCTCTGGCTCATTTTTAGGTTGGTAATTGACAGTTCTTTAGAAATTTCTATAACTCTTGGATTTTGAAACAGAACATTTGTCTGCGCATCAAGTAAACTCTGAAACGATATGAATTCTCTAGTTTCCAAGCTCTTTGCTTTTACTTACGCAAGAAAGCGAATTAGTGATTTTCAATGACAATGCCTTTTGTTTATTGGAAGAGTTTAAAATGCTAATCTGTTTAAAAGGAAGTTTGAGAGTTTGGAAGAGCAGAAGATAGATCTCTGTTTGAAAATTTCTGTCTCATTTAGTATATGTCTAAATGAAATCATTTGGTTCTATCACTTTCTAAAAAAATGGGTGCTTGTTTTGATAAATGAAGTTTGTGATGCAAAAGTATTCAGATTTAAATCTGTATATGAGCTTAGGAAACACTAAAAGTGTTTAATATAATAGTTTTATTTGTGTTGTCTATTTAAGTTGTATTATTTAGCTAATTAAATGAGTCATTAGGAGTTTTGCTCACTTTACTAACTAGCAGAAAGTAGAACATACTACGTTTATTCATGAAATATACATGATTGAAAATCCACATTTTAATTTGAGTTTTGTGTTGAGAAAGATAATGTCATTCTTAGTGAGTTTCTAAGTTACTCCTTTCTTTCTCAAGTTTCTCCCTCCAATTTCCCCCATCTACTTAAGATTCTTTATTTTACACTATTCATATTTATTCTCCCAGAAAGCAATGGAAATTTAGATCTTAATAGATCAAACTGTGAAAGACAAATTTGCTTTCTTCTATTGCTTCCTAAGAAACGTTTGGCTTTGGTATTTAGGATGCTTTGTGAGGAATATTTATATGTATAATTTATTCTCTTAGAAGGTATTGGGTTTTGAGCTATTTAATATGCATTATTTTGATAGAATCTTTTTATTTATTTTGGTAGAAACCCAAATCTTACCTGAAGTTCAGTTTTTTCCCCCATGCATCTCTAAGGTTTCTATTTTATTTATCAACTTTTTTCATCAGTATCAGAAATTATTTTTTTGACTTATTCTCTGTCAAAGAATGGTATTTGATCCATGTTAAGAAACCTTAGGAACAATTATTAATCACGAAAGCTCATAGGAATTGATTTATGAAAACCACACCATACCAATACCAAAAAGGAAGGTTTCAAAAATTAATTTAAATGCTATGCTTATATATTTTGCTTCAAGGAAAGGAATTAAAATCTGCAAGGGATATTGTGCTTAAAACTGAGGTCACTGAAACGAGTAACCATAGTTGAGACAAAGAGCTTTACCAAAGACAGATGTAAGAAAATGTTTCATGCTGTTTTAAAAAGATGTGTGTTTTCTACACGGGTATTTCTGACATTACCTGAACCTTATCACTATAAATTGTGTGCAGTACCTTAACACATGAGCAGGAGGCAATGTATCTAAGTATATATCACTTCATCATGTCATTGATACACTACTTTCTAGTTTTTAAATTCACATTGACAGATAATAATCTGAATATTCAGCTAAATTTTAAGATTTTATTTAACTCCTGGAAATTTTACTATTTAAATGTGTTTCTTGATAAGTCAATTTATTTGTGTATATTAAAAAACAGAATAAGCTATTGTGGTTCTTAACTGTGAAAATAACATTAATTGGCAGTACTAATCAAGTGCTTTGTATGTTCATTGCTGGTAGTTGGAAACCAGTATTTGCTAACTGAAATGATTTTCTTAGAATGATCTCAAGAAAGAGAAGCATGAAAGATTAATGATAGCCTATATTTTATAATTCCTCAAAAAAATTAAATCAGCATGAATTATTTAATGCTCTACTTATAATGTTAAAGAATTGAGAAAAGCCATTCTAAATGTTAAAATGATTAACTTCGCCCCCCAAAACAGTGTGACAGTTTCCTCTCACCTCTCCATTGTTTATTCCATCCACCAGGCTATACAGAGCCAAAAAAGGGAGTGACCTTTCAGGAAGTAGAAACCTTTAAAATAAGACACTGAAGTATTTTGAGATTTACTCAGAGGTGAGATTGACAACTTCATAGTGTCTTCATGTCAATTAAATATTCAGATGAAAAATATCAGAATATAAATTATGTCTATTGTAAGTGTTAATGCATTAGTCAAAACACTTGGTGTTTATGGGGGAGACAGCATGGATATTTTCACTAAGCCATCGAAATGATGTTGACTCTGGATCCATAGCCTCCACAGTACAATCTCAAAAGTATTGGGTGTATAGAGAAATAAGTTTATATTTAGAAAACGGTGCACATTTGGTTGATAATTCCAAGCAATGGGGTAGTTCGCATTTTGACAATTTTGTCTTTGCCTTGTAGGTATGTTTACCACAGCTCTAAATGGATGGTGGCCGGTAATGCCGATTCTCCTGTGCCACCCAGGGTATATATTCATCCAGACTCACCTGCCTCTGGGGAGACTTGGATGCGACAAGTGATCAGCTTCGACAAGCTGAAGCTTACCAACAATGAACTGGATGATCAAGGCCATGTAAGTAGATAGCCTCTCTGTCAAGAACCATCAGGTGGCATAGCTCAGTGCCTGGCTAAAAACTGCTAAGATTGTAATACCCCTTTCTGTTTGGTCAGTATGTGAACAGTATATGCCAAATCAAGGTTATATTTGTATCAGAGACCATGTCTGTAGCTGTATTGTCCCATAAAGCATTTAATAGATTTAAACCAGATACTGGTTTTGTAGGTTTTGTATTGGAATGAAAGGACCTAAGGCACAGACTTTTTTTTTTTTTTTTTAACCAAAACGCTTATGTGAAATCCCACAAGGCACTAATTATTATACTTGAAATGTGCTTGGAAGTTTGGTAACAGGAATGATTTATGGTGTCCTCCCTGTATCCAGCTCTTTTCCCAGCTGAGGCTCTCTGCATTAATGACCGGAGCTTACTTGTTTGTGTGCTCCATCTGCAAGTTCCCAATTGTTTTGTAATGACAGCTAATGTGTCGAAGTATATTATAATTCCCTTTCCTCCTAAAACTGCTGAAACTTGATATGTGGGACAAGTCCGGCTGTTCCAAAGAGACAGGCATTGTTAACAGCTTGCTGACTGTAGGCAGAAATCTACAGTATTGTTTTAGTAACTCACTAGCTCTGGGTCATACTTATTTCTGCTCAAAGCTAGCATTTCTGTTAGGTGTCTGTTGGTAGAGTTTTGATGAGGAAGAATTGAAACGCCTTTACCAACTTCCTCATTTCCCAAACAATAAAAGTACTTAGCTTATTTATAAATAAGTCACTTAAGATAAAACTGCCAGCTGTAATGAGCATTAATATAGTGCTTGTGCTGTGCTTTGCAGGTGTCTAGATAGGACCTGAAGCACCTTGATGAAAACTTGGGGGTACTAACCTTCCTATGACAATGCAGTGTCTACATTTTAACACATAGCTAGTAAGATTTCACATGACAGTGCTTCTGTGGTCGCCTTTATAATTTAAAGCAGACTTAGAGAAAGAAGACATTTTATGTCTTCATATTTTCTCATATATGACTTCCCATTCCTTCTTTTTATTTTTCCAATTCTACAATCAAGTTGTAACAATTATAGTTCACTTGGTTTCAGTGTTTAAAAAAAAATAACAGGCTCCTATGTTTGACCTAACTATTGTTAGCACACCTATCTGATGGGTCCATGTTTCTGCCTTTTATTAGGAAATTTAGACAGAATGCTATTTGGTGTTGCTTGCTTTCTGAGTTCTACAGTTTAAGAATATATTTTAAAGAGGTAATTGTACCTCAAGCTGCATTCTGATAAAGAATTCTAGTCAATATAATCGTCTTATAATTCTAATTCTTTTAGTTCAGAGTACTGGCTTTATATATGGTATCTAAACCAAATTTTATATATAGATTTAGAAAACAAACTTTGATTTTAGATTTGCAATTTTAACAGCTTTTACCTAAAAGAACAGTCTCCAGAAAATATAATATATACATGTGTATGTGTGAATACATACAGAGAAAATAGTTATGTATGTGCATGTGAGAGAGGAGACAGAGAGAAGAAAGGCAGAGGTGGGAGAGAGTACAGAAAGAGAGGGAGGGAGGGAGGGAGGGAGAGAGGGAGGGAGGAAGAGAATGAGAATAAATATGAATATTGATTCATGTGATTATGGAAGAGTTGGCCAGTTCCGTGTTTTGGAGACCTAGGAAGAGTTGAAGCTGTGACTTGAATCTGAAGATAGTTTGTTATCAGAATTTTCTTGTCTTCCAAGGACTTGACTCTGTTTTCTCTTGTGGTCCTCAACTGATTGGATGATGGCCACTCACTTCTACTAATCTGCTTTTCCCTGAGTCTACTGATTGTTTATCTCTAAGCCATACTTTCACAGCATATCTTCGGTCCTGTTGGGCCAAAAATATGGATGCTTGCCCTAGCCAAGTTAACAGATAAAATTAACCACCACACAGTATTTGTTTAAAACATTAAAAAAAAAAGTTCCAAATTGAAGTTCAGTTACTTGGACATAAATAAAGACTCTCACTATTAGGAATGTGTATAAAAGCAGCAAAGAACAGTCAAAAATTAAGGAAACATTCTATTTTTCTTTTAAGGTTGTGACAGGGTGTACTAAGTTTAATTAATCAAGAATAAAGAATGTGCACAGGGGGCACTGGGAAACTACGGGAAATCAAGAAGTGAGGGCATTGCTTTGTGAATGTTAGTGCTTGTAGGAGGATGTACTCTTTCATGCTATTCATTTTAAAAATGTGTTCTTGGAGACTGTTAAGTGTGATCAAAGACACGGAAGGCCCAGACTGGCTTTGTGAGTTTCTTGCCTAGACGGAATGAGAAGGGAGCCTGCAGCTTGCTGTTCTGTCTGTTCAGAGAGGTACAGACATACCTCGTCCCAGCTCAGAGAGACTGGGAAGAATACTGGAAGTCTGCTTCTGTGTGTACTCTATTTGATGGCCCCGAGTAGAAGCAGATTAGAGATTGGGAATGTGTTTGTAATTCTACTGCCATTTGTGACCCGAGTCTAAGAAGGCAGTACGGTCATGGCGGGGCCTTAGCAGAGACCCTCAGGGACTCTTGCCCTTTTAGCCTTTTGCTTTCCATCATTCCACTAATTCTAAAAGAAGTCATTGTCACCTCTAATAAAAGTGTACATGCCATAGTTAATTTCCTAAATTTCTTATGTTTTAATCTCTCAGCCCCCCTGCCCCACCCCATTTTAGTGTGCAAAAGATGTACATGCATGCTGCTTTGTGATGTGAGAATTCTGTGGCCCTGGGAGTTTTACTAAGTTAGCGTAAGGTGATTGCAGGAATCAAAGGCTGTGACTAGACTTGCGACCACATAAGAGGATGTGTTTTCCCCAAAGTAACTTTTCAGCCTCCCAAACGCCAGACCTGGTTCAGAAAAGAAAATTAAGGAGGATTCAGAGTGGCAGTATCCCTCAGAGCCACAGCTAATCCATGGATGTTGTGATAACTTTGTAGGTCCTATTTGATCCATGGGGACTCTAGCCAGCTTTATTCTGGCTTTGGTACACACCAAGACTTGGGCTGCCCTTGTTGTAAGAGGTTCCTATGCTTGGGTGACAGTTTCTTACCACATGCATGCTTCCTTGTTTTCCTGGAGTCTGTTCCCTGGAGGAAAGTATTTCCATGAGCATATCTCTCTGAACAGGGAAAGACATTTGATGGTGTACCTTACACTGCAGCAGGACCCATACCTACATCACCTGATGCTTTGGCAATGGGCTGGGTCAAGTAGCCATAGTCAAGGGCTTGTAGGAGTGGATGTTCTCCCTTGCTGGCAATTCTGTGACACACATGCCCATACTCTCTTACTGTTTCTCCTTGAAAAATCAGACAGGGAAGCAGGATGATGCAGGAGAGGTAGCTGAGCTCTCTTGTGGGGAAGGAAGTTGGAATGGTTGAGGGCACCATGCCAGTGATCCTGGGCAAGTCAGTTCCACTCTCTGAGGCCTTGTTTCCTCATGAGTCATACTGGAATTAGAAACCCAAGGAAGCCGGCAAACTTGAAAGTATGCATTTAAGGAGGGCCTGAAACACACTATCACGTAAGAGCAAAAAGGGAAAATTCTATTTTGCCTGTGATTGACTGAGAACGTATCAACACTTTAAAGTGAGGCATGGCTGGTGTTCTAACACATTCAGGAAGTGGGGGTGGGGTGGGCTGGTGGTGTTATCTGGTCCTTTGCTTGGCCTAATCCATTTTTTTTTTAAATTTAATCTTCTCTAATATATTACATCCTGACCACAGTTTCCCCTGCCTCCTCTCCTCCTAGCCACCACCCCCAAGAGCTACCCCTTTTCCTTTCTCTTCAGAAGAGGGAGAGTCTCCCAGGGATTTCAATCAAACATGGCATATCAAGTTATAATAAGACTAGGTACAAACCTAATCCAACCTTGCGAGTCTCTCATGTAGAAAAGTTTCAGTTATTGACAAGTTCCACCGTCAAGCTGTAAAACTAGAAGCCCTACCTGTCAGACTTCAAGCACAATTGACTGGTCAGATAAAAAAAAAAAAGTATGCTTCTTTTGGTGTAAATCTATTTTATGAGTAGTTGACTAGTTAGCAGTGTTAGAGATTAAGTCCAGGGCAAGCGCTTTACTATTGAGCCACATCCAAACCCCTCCAATCTAGTCTTTAAAGCAGAAAAGCATGTATAAGCCTATGAATAAGAAAGCACTCTGTGTTTGTGGACATGGGTCTGTATGCCTTTTCTAATATTACAGTTAGAAATCCCCTGCCCAAATCCTGTCTAAACAGAACAAACAGTATAGAAAGTACAAATAAGATATGATTATTTGAGTTATAAGTATGGCCTCTCTTTTTTAAATGCCAGTAATCCCACATATCCTACTAAGTAAGCAAAATATTATTGATTTACTAGTATTATAAATGGGAAAGTTTATTATGTCTGTTTATTTAGTGGGTATTGGAGTTGTGCATCCCTGCATTCCACTGCACAAGTTCAGAGGTCAGAGTACACCTTGCAAAAGTCAGTTCTCTCTTTCCATCATGTGGGGCCCAGAGATGGAAGCTCAGGTGGTCAGAGAGCAGAGTCTTCATAAAACAAGAACGGAAACAGAAAAGAAACTTTTATTACCTCCATTCCAAGTCACTTCGTCCCAGTGCTCTGAAGTGGGCTGTGTACCTTTTGCTTCTTTGTGTGGAATTCTTTGTCTTTGATTTTTTTTCTTCTCCTCTGGAAATCACCTCTAAAGAGATGGTGAGTCTCCCTTGGAGTTTCTAGATGCTGCCATTTGTTAGCCACTGACGTTTTTGATTCCTAGCTTGGGGAAGAGAAAGCGTTCACCCTCAAACTTTTCAACCCCCAAAGAGATCTATTGCAAGCCAGTTTTCTAAAGAGAAAGTTAAACAAAGGAGCGCAAAGTTGAATGGACATTAAAGTCATTACTTTAAAAGTGGTTGTTTACTACTTTGTGTTCACATTGAAAAGAGTATGCTATTTCAATAATAAATCCTAGGAAAAGGGCCAGGACAGTTAGTTTGCAGGTGGGGGCTGAGACACAAGCTGCAGCCACAGGTTCAAAACCATTCTTGTGTTTCCTGTATGAGGCCTGGCCTCGGGATTGTGCCTGCCCACGTAGTGTAAATTCATAAGGAAGGCATGCAGACAGGAAAGGAAACAAAACTGGCCCTGGGCCTAGGAGCTGTGAGGACTTGAAAGTCTCTAGGTTCTGTGGAACTTACCATTAAAAATAAGTCGAGGTTTAGAAATGTCATGCAGAACCCTAACCATTAAACAACTATGCTCCTACCTGGAAGTCAGAGACTAGAACGCAGTCCCTCTGCCGTTCCTGCTGCTCACACCCCCAGCATAGTTCAGAAAACAAAACAAAACAAAACAAAACAAACAACAACAACAAAAGCAAAACAAAACAAAACCCTGCAAGGATATAAACTGCATTAAGGATAGAAACATATTTTGATATCTATTAAAAACAGAATTAGTTACTATAAACTAGTAATAAGGGAACAAGCAAAAGACATTCTTCATCCACTGAAAATCTGCTTACCAGACTATGCTAATGGTTAGACCCTGTGAGTATAATTTTGTTTCTGCATTTTCCAGACGTTTATCCTGACTCACAGCAAGGCACACCTTTCATGTGATGGCCCTGTGCACACCTACTCACAGCCAACAAAAACTTTTGGGATAAAAAAAAAAGTACATATCTCTGGTACAGGAAGCCCACTGTTTACTACTGTATTTTATAATTCTATTTATTTAAACATTTTTTGGTCGAAGCTGCTAATAGTTCATTCAAATTCATTCAAATTAGTCCTAGAAAGAGGCATTGGATTGCTGCCTATGTCCCCCCACCCCCACCATGAGTACTGCTTCCCCCGTTTACCAAACTTTTGCATGCTCTTGTGTTCATGCTGCCTCCTTCAGAGGCACGTCTGGTTGGCAGGATCTTTAGATCTGCTTCCCAATTGTGTCTGCCATTGGCACAAAGAAAACCTTAGGGAAAAGGTTTAGCAGAAACAGAGCCCCCGACTGCAGTGTTGGCTCTCCCAAGGGTAAAGGCATGCTCTCAGGACAGCAAACACATTCTCTGAGCACAGAGCTGTTGGTGTTGGAGCTGACCAAAGGCTCTGAAGTTGGCTCATTAAACTGCTTACATCCTGAACAACATGAAGCACGTTGAACACCATGTTTCCCAGGACTTTTGTTTAGGTGTTGTCCTTCTAGATGCATTATAACCCAAACCTTGAATTTAAAGCTTAGAGTTCAGAAAAATTGCATACTTGATAGTAGCTAAACCAATTCATGAATATCTGAATATAGAATCTAAGAAACAAATAAAAAACCTGCTGTTCATGAAAGTATTAAAACATAAAAAGGCATATATAAGGGTGTACACACACACACACACACACACACACACACACACACACACACAGACTCCTACCTGTGATACCATCATCAGAGGTGATCACTGTCTATATCTCTGTATGAGCCCACTATACTCTGTTTTAATAAGCCATAAAATGTGTCTCAACAGTTAGGTACCGTTTTTATAGTTTTAAGATTAAAAACAAAGCTGAACATGGTGGTACACACCTTTAATCTGAGCACTCAGGAGGTACAGGCAGGCAGATCTCTGAGTTCAATCAAGGCCAGTCTGGTCTACAAAGCAAGTTCCACGACATCTAGGGCTATTATTACACAGAGAAACCCTGTCTTGAAAAACCAGAAAAATAAAAAGATTAAAACTAAGCAATTTTATTATATGACTGAAATTTGCCTAAGCAGCATTGGCAACAGCTTGGTGACACCACATCTCACGATGTAAATTTCCCCTGGTAACTGCTAATCTACTCATAAAAGTCTTCCACTGTTATAGCTTATGTAATGTTCATCTTTGTTTTTTGTTTGTTTTGAGACAGGGTTTCTCTGTGTAGCCTTGGAGCTTTTCCTGGAACTCACTCTGTAGCCCAGGCTAGCCTCAAACTCACAGAGATCCTTTGTATATGAAAAGCTTTTATGAATCTGGAGCAATACTTTAGGACAAATCTGAGTGGGTTTGTGGAGACCACATGAGAGACTTAGAACAGGGTAGGTTCTCCATTCTCCAGCCTAAGATTTGAATGTGAATAAGGGAAATATACTCTTCCAACAAACCATAGATTTTGCAGAATCAACACAGGAGACAGTGGGGTGTCCTTAATGTGTACACACTATCACCAATGAAGGAACAGTTCCCTTGGTGTTTGAAAATCTTGTGTGTATCCTTTAGAAGATGGATATAGTACCATGCACGTGATCATTTCAGTCTCATTTTTGGTTTCATTGGTATTGACTCTGGTCTTATTAAGCTCATCATAAATAAAATCTCTATGAATATATCATTGAATTTTAAGCAATAGAAATTTGATGTTGACTTCACACGGCTGTAGTGAGGATTGCATTAACGTGATTTGTAGTTTTATACAGATGCTACAGATGTCTTCCTAGACTTTCCCTGCAGCTTTGCTATATTTTGTTAAATTAACTTCCTGCGTCTTCAGAAATGTAACTTTCCTGCAAGAATTTATTTTTCACGTTACAAATTTGCTCTTGCCGTCAAATTGGGAGTGGTTCCTGTTTAATATGGCTTTCCCCCCTTGATTTAGATTATTCTTCATTCTATGCACAAATACCAACCACGCGTGCACGTCATCCGTAAAGACTGTGGGGATGATCTTTCCCCCATCAAGCCTGTTCCTTCCGGGGAGGGTGTGAAGGCATTCTCCTTCCCAGAAACAGTCTTCACCACCGTCACCGCCTATCAGAATCAGCAGGTATCGTTTTCAGCAGCCCTCTTGCTAGACTCCTGCCCTCCGTATTGCCATACCCACATGTCAGGAATTACCACACACCATTTGCTGTGCATGACACCCACAGTGTGTACATGTGCGCACAGAGTGACAACTCCTAGTCCACAAATTCCCAAGCAGTCTACTCAAGTGATGACTTAAGCTGAGCATGCATCTTGCAATTAGCAGCATAGTTTTACTTTCCATCTTGAGATATTGAATTATAGTGTCATAATTAAAATTAGAAAGCAAGCTATTTACCTAGAAAACAGGCATGTAAACTATGAAAAGCTAGTTGTATCTTACAGCATGATACGTGGGTTTAATATTACAGACCATGAATTACAAGAAAATTTTCAGAAAGATTTATCATGTACATTCCTTTTGTATATTTTTAAAGGGCTTTATCATTGAACTATGATTTAAAGTATTATGCAGGGTACTGATATGCATTATAGTCTGAGAGATTGGCAATTTTAATGTGATGCTTTTATAATGGTCTAAATAATTTGAGAGATGAAATGTTTCTTTTCTGTATGGGCAAATGCTGTTTCTTTAAGGTTGTTTTACATGAGTCAAGAGTGTGAGTGTCAAGCCCGCTTATTGGTTATCCAATTGCAGACACACCACACACACACACACACACACACACACACACACACACACACACCACACATACACACACACCACACACATACACACACACACACACACACACACACACACACACACACACACACACAGCAAATTGTGGTGCCGGGTGCTGCTTAACAAAGACCAACAAGTCAGTTAAGAGTCAACAAATTAGAATGGAAATAGACAATGCTACCACATTCAGTTTTTAATTTTTCAGAACTATCATTTTTAAGAATTTAGGAAATTGATAAAGACTCTTCTGATTAATATCAATGTGATTTTTGTAGCCTGGGTTCCTGGACCATTGAACATAACTTTTAAAGTATTGTGTTAAAAGAAAATATAAAACTGGGGTAATAACTGTGTATAAGTTGCTATAATAATCAAGTGAGGAGTTTCTGCAAAACTTGGTATGGCATAAATAATCTATGTTGAATAAATCTGATGATATTAGAGCTATATTTTTGTTTAGAAAGGCGCTATTATACAGATCTATACTCTTATAACTAACATTTGAAATATTTCAATTATTTAATGTAATTAAACATTACTTAAGTGAACAGAGTTGAACTTTAGTATAGTCTATAATGGAAAATTCCCTTCAGTGATAGAAAGACCTATATGATGAATTAATGAGCAAACTTTCATAACATCCTTTATAATGTAGTTATATCCACATAGCAAGACGATATCTTATGGAACTCACGTGTCTGAAGTATTTCAAGGCTGATGAGGCTGAGGGCATGCACAGGCCAGCAAGAGAGACTCCAGGGAGGCCTTCCATCTCCACAATGCTATCCAGCCAATCTCATTCTTAGCAGGTTAATGTAATCACAAACATGATCCTTAACTTTATTGATTTCATTAAGACCAGGAATTTAGAAAGCAAAATACAAGGAATTGGCTCTGCATTCCTCTGTGCAAAGGACAGATCTACTAAGAAACAGAAGGGTGTTACTTAAAATGTCAAGTTTAGGGTGGCATGAGTCCAAACCACAGTTAATGGAGATGGTGAAGATATTTGTAAACTCCTTTCTTTTAAACTTTGAGATCTTAGTGGACAAGAAGCCAGTTTTGAGGCAACAACTTGAAAGTACTTAAAAATTAAGTATTTTTAAATTAGCATTTATTTCTGCTACTTTAATATGATTTTGTTCTGTTAGAAACTTTAAGTCATAGCTATCTCTGTTTAGATGTTCACTATAGTTCGGTGGCCAGATAAGAGATGAAAGAATAAAAGCAAAGGCCAAGGGAAAGACAGAGAAAAATACTGTGGCAATAAGGTTAGGGAATGTGGGGATTCTCGATTCTGAAGAATGGAAACAAGCTTATAATTTGTCAATAAATGCAGGCTGCTGGATGATCCTTGATTCCCAGCTCTACAAGTTAATCAGGATTAAACCATATCCTAGAGTCAAATAGAAGAACTTCAGCTTGAGAGAATGGTCAAGTAGGAAAAGACGGCAGGGTTCCTTCTCCAGGCACATTCAAAACAAAACAAGCTGTTATCCATCTATTAAGGTGGAAAATGGGTGAAGAAGTATCTCTTTCACGGCAGATGGCTGTTCTAAATCTTTTAACTTCCCTGCCAGGATGTTAAAACATACTAGAGGAACACAAAAGAACCCTCTGTCTGTATGTTAATTTTTAGATTGTTGGTAGTTCTGCAGTTATTTTAACTTTTTTTTTGAAGGGGGGGTGGTTGGAGAGATAGTTCAGCCATTAAATGCTAGGCTCACAACCAAAAACATCTTAACTTTCAAATAATACTCTGTGATGTTTATATTAAGAGTTAATATGATTTCTTCTCTTCTCTGCAGATTACTCGCCTTAAAATAGACAGGAATCCATTTGCTAAAGGCTTCCGAGACTCCGGGAGGAACAGGCAAGTTCTAGTGAAATCTCCTGGTTGTTTTAGTAAATATATTTAAAGTTTTAATGTGATCTTTTTTCCATTATGAGCTTTAAGGTTAACTTGGTAAACATAGTGTTGGAAGCATTTCTGATGAGAATTTAAGTTGGTAAACATTATTGTGGCTCGGAGGTAACTTAGGTAGAGAGTATAGTCATGTGGCCTGCCTTCAGATGAACTTTAGTGCGTGAAGCTGGGGTGAAGATGCAAGCCCTTGGCATAAAGATTGCGTGGTATTTCTGGAGGGGCCATGGAGAAGCCTACCCTTATGGTCCGTGGGTCTTCATAGTCCAAGAAATTGTCCTTTCTGCCTCTTCTTTTGGTTTAGAGTTCTTAGTGATGACACACTGTCTATTGATTCTGTCTGAAGAGTATGATAGTTTCTAATTAACTTGGATTCTCAACTGGAACAGGAAACGATTTCATATTGCCAAGAGACTTGATCCTCTTCAGTTTCCAAATTTGTCTTGGTTTTACTGACAGCCACATGCTTGTTTATTTTTTCTATGTTGCGTTTTACTGTGTTTGCACTAAGTGGGATAACTACAACAATTAATTCCACTCTATTACTCATCCAGTCGGTTTGCTGCAACTTTCTACATTTATTGATATGGGTCTATTCCAGTACAGTCCGGTGTTACAACATTTTCTAAAATAATTGCTAGTAATAGAGGGTGATAATAGAGGAACATTCTCTGCCCTTTCAGGCAAGGCTTTGATATGCATACTTCTAAGTACATTTTTATAATAAGAGGCATTTGAACTTTATTGCTTCATTTCCAAAATTATTTTGTTTTGAAACTGATACTAACTGGGTTTGTCTACATGAACTGAAAACCCTCAATTATCAAGAAACAGTTACACTTGAAATTTGAGAAGAAAAAAGCAATCAGGTAATAGTCTTGATTTTCTAGTGTTTTCAGCTGATTTCGTGGGTGGTCAAGATAGGTGACAGACAGGTCTCAAAATGTGCTCAGTTGCTAAAGAGACTTGGTGTCATCCTCATTTACAGTGGCATTACCTAAACAACATGTAGTTAGAAAGTACTAAAAGGCAACTAAGATGCAGTGAGACTAGAGTGACCTTCCAATCAGTGGAGGAGGATCAGCAAGATTGACCAATAGGAGGGAATCTTTTGAAGTGCTCCACTTGATGAGAAGTTTTGCAGGTATTAGCAAATTTAGCTCCTGCATTGAAATTGCTTCATGTCTTTTCGGATCTGTTTCATTGTGGTGAAAAG
The DNA here is from genome assembly GCF_049852395.1 of Peromyscus maniculatus bairdii. NCBI lineage: Eukaryota > Metazoa > Chordata > Mammalia > Rodentia > Cricetidae > Peromyscus > Peromyscus maniculatus. Next base: position 76,697,796 of record NC_134858.1, read on the forward strand.
TTGTGCCTGGTGGCAGTTTTGTTATGCTCCTGGTTTTCTTGCTTTGCAGGGATGTTTTTGAAAATTGAGTGAAAAACTATAGCTTAGTAGCCTTAAAATGATGCGTGCCACAGCAGCAGGAGACCTGAAAGGTGACTCCTTTTCTGCCTTAGCAAACGCTGGGGTGAACCCTTCTTGTGAACTTAGGTTACATCAGAACAACATCTCAGAGTCTTGCATTGACTTGAGCTAATTTTTTTTTCTTAAGCAGAGAAACAATGTATTAAAAGTCCTATAGGAGCTCCACAGGGAGTCCCTGAGAGTGAATAGCAGACCCCATGCCCAAGCTGCTGGACCGTCTGGGAAAGATCTCGCTGCTACTGACACTGGAGAGAAGTTCACTTATGAAGCAGTGGCTTATGAATAGTTTTAAAATATATTTTGCACAAAAAGTAATGACAAGTGAAGCTTCTGTTAGAAGCTAGATGATGGCTTCAATGATAAATTTTGAGGAGGAATTCTAGATGAGCCAGCATAATGAAAAGATTTGGTTATTAAAATTGTGCCATTAAAAAGACTCAGTGTTGCCGGGCGGTGGCTCACCCAGCACTCGGGAGGCAGAGCCAGGCAGATCTCTGTGAGTTCGAGGCCAGCCTCGTCTATAGAGAGAGATCCAGGACAGTCACCAAAACTACACAGAGAAACCCTGTCTCGAAAAAACAAACAAACAAAACAAACAAACAAACAAACTACTCAGTGTCATGGTGAAAATAAACCAGGAAGCCTGTTGTTCGGTTTGGAGGCCACAGGCTCGGTTTGACAGGGGTTCCTTTCACTTTTGGCTGTTTGGAACTATGTAGGCTTGACATCAAATGGTGCTTTGCATTATTTCTTTTGATCCCAATAAAACCTGTCATGTTTCAAATCAACATGGAGAAATAATGAATTATATTTTAACACTCTGAATTATGTTAACATTCAAAATTCTTATTTTGCTCCAAGTGGTTGTCTTGTTACAGGTGAAGTATGCTGTGTCTGTATAGAGCAGTGGTTCTTAACATGTGGGTCATGACTCCTTTGAGTGTTAAAGGACCTTTTACAAGGTTTGCCTAAGACCACAGAAAAACACAGATGTTTACATTATGATTCATAACAGTAGCAACATTATAGTTATGAAGTAGCAATGAAAATAATTTTATGGTTGGGGATCACCACAGCATGAGGAACACAGTGTTAGGAAGGCTGAGAACCACTGTTCTAGAGCTTTCTGGTTAATGAAATAAAGTTTTCACCTTTTCTCATGAAATATTGCTCCATATTTTAAAAAAATGACCTTAACAGTGTGAAAAAATTCTGTCAATTTAAAATATTTCAAAGTTATGTATTATATTCCTTAAAAAAATTAAAAAGAACCTGTGCTCCATGTGAGGCTTCGTTGAAGGTATGGTGGCTTTGACGGCATAGAGGGACAGCATAGTTTTTTCATGTAGTAATAGAGGAAAGTCTATGAAAAACCACCCACAATATTCTTTTGTTTTCCTTGGTTCTGCTGTGCAGTTTTACTGCTTTTTAAAACAAAATTTTATTTTTATTTTCCCCATATATGAAATAAACAAGTTGATCAGGACACAAAATTAACACAGACATGTGATTGCTTCAATTTTATAAACACAATTCTGTTTAATTAAAAAGTGTCCTTCTCTGGCTGCTTAGGGCTCTGCAGCCTGTTTTACAGGAATCAGTAGCTTCGGCCCTTGAAGCCCTCCTGCAGGCATTTGCTACGTGAGAGTGAATTTATGTGCTGAGAATAGCTCCGTTCCACAGCTAGGCCTTAGGTTTGACCCTATAAAAGTTTTTACTCAGGAAGGTACAGAAATTTCTTCTCTTAAATACTTCAGGAAAAACATAACCATTTTACTAAATAAACTCAGCCATTTGATAGCATAAATGAGGGCACTGGTAAATGTGGAGGTTGTTCAAAGGCACCTTGTATAAATTATCGCCTTGGCTACTCTCCTGCAGGAGGGGCCTTTCATCTCTCCTTTAACTAGATGGGAAAAGTCTCCATTACTGGAGAAAATGAAGGCTTTTTAACAAAAGTCCAGATTCAACTAATAAATATTTTATAACTGTTTCCTGCAAAATATCTGCAATCCTTTGTGGATTTGGCAGTGTGAAGTAGCAGCCTCAGGCCACATATCAATAACTCCCAATCAGGAGGCTCGTAGTCGATGTGTCCCCTCCCAGCCATTACTTTAAGCATAAGGTTATGCATTTGCTCTGCTCAGTCACTTCTCCCTACGAATTTGATTTATGGATTTGAAACATAATTCAGTTTACATTAAACAAATAAAGCAGTAAAACACATCTGTATAGTCTACAAACTTCTGGCTTTAGTAAAACTGTTTTATAATTACATTGGTATTTTCACTGTCCCAAACCACCTTTATCAATGTTAACCTGCATGAGAATAAAAAGTAGGTTTTTTTTTTAAATAAAGGTGTGTACTAATATTCTTTAGCAAAAAAAAAATTTCTCTTGAAAGTAGTAAAGATTTAGTATTGGTTTAAGCTAAATACAGAGAGACCATCAAAGGCATTACCCAATGTTCATCAGTCCAGTATTAAATAGAACCCACAGGTAACACAGTATTGAGACAGACCGGGCCCACAAACTGCACAAAAAGGAATATTTCACCATATAGAAAGTACTATTGAGTAGTATGACCTCGGGGATTTGACTTACAGTTTGGCCACAGATATAGTGTCTGATTTACAAAAAGTCAAGTGAAATAAATACCGGTTAGAATGAAATAAATTATAGCTCGGTATAAAAGGGCTTCAGAGCTCCATAGTTCAGTCTTCACTTCTCAGGGAACTGAAAGCCAGGGAGGTCAAGTGACTCAGAGTGACCTGCAGTCACTGGTCCTTCGGGTTCCAGGCTAGTATCTTTACTCCAAACAGTCTTTGCTGTAACACAGCGATTATGTCAGAGGTCAGACTCCATTCTTCCCACCCACATAGCCCAGGAGAAACAGCTGGGCGTGTTTTCCCTGTGGCATCTGTATGGGCTGGCGGTGTTTTCCTCTGAGACTGAAGGAGTTAGTAAGGTCCCCATGTGAGCTCACGGCAACAGGAGGGGTAAAATCTTGTGGAAAGATGGCAATGTGAGATGCTTTTCTTGCATAAATCATCTGCTCTTTCGGGAGCTTTCATTGTTTTGGAGAAGTCATATGACTGGCAGGTGGTTTTCTCTAGCCTTAGTTCTTAGTTTATGGTTTGGGGGTACAGGGAAGCAGCAGTTGAGTTAAAGTTAGTAGAAATATAACAGTCACAAGAAATTTCCAGGTAGTACTTTACCCAGAAGAAGGTTTTTCTGTTTCTGTTGTGCTGAGGATGAACCCAGGGCTTTGTGCATACTAGATATACTGGCTGGTTTTGTGTGTCAATTTGAAAAAAGCTAAAGTCATCAGAGAGGAGGAAGCTTCAGTTGAGGCAATATCTCCATGAGATCCAGCTGTAAGGCATTTTCTCCATTAGTGATCAATGGGGGAGGGCCCAGCCCATGGTGTGTGGTGCCATCCCTGGGCTGCTGATCCTGGGTTCTATAAGAAAGCAGGCTGAGCAAGCCGGGGGAAGCAAGCCAGTAAGCAGCATCCCTCCATGGCCTCTGCATCAGCTCCTGTCTCCGGGATGCTGCCCTGTTTGAGTTCCTGTCTTGATTTCCTTGAGTGATGAACAGCAATGTTGAAGTGTAACCCTTTCCTACCCACCTTGATTTTTGGTCATGGTGTTTCATTACAGCAGTAGAAACCCTGACTAAGACACAAGATAAGTGGTAAACTTCTGAGATGCACCCTGGCCCAGACCATGTTATCTTTCTAACAAATTACTTAGGGTTGATGTGGTTGAAGATGAGTAGTGAGGCCCCAGGCTGTCTTCTGAATGGCTAATTGAGGAAAAAGCTCAACCCCAGATCCTGGGTTGTATTCTTTAGCCACCACATATAAGAAGGAAGGAAGACAGAATCACTTATGGTAGGAAGTCTTTTATGTTTGCGTTTAGAGTAGTTGCTTTTGTTTTGAAATATACAGATGAGATACAAATAGTCTGCAACCAAGTTTGCATATCAATTTATAACGTGTGTATGGTGAGGCTTTATAATGACTTACAGTGCTGCTCTCTGTATAGAGACTGGGTAGCTCTGGAAATCACCTCCTACCCTTCTGCACACTGTGCCAAGCTGAGTGGGAGGTCAGTGCTGCCCCCTCCTGGCCTAGCCTGGTTGGTGGTGGAGATTGTGCCCCAGAGCGGAAGTTGGTTTTCTTTGACTGGTTCTTCCTTTGAGCTAGCTTCTGAGGTACTGAATGATGGGCAGAAATGTCCCTTAGAAAAGAGAACTTGACATAAAGTTGTTCTTGTAACTATCTTCTTCATCATCAGAGGGCAAACTCCTGTGGCAGGAAGAGAGGCCCCAGAGCACTACAGAGCCTTGGGCTCACAGTAGCCAAGATCACTCAGATCCTCAGGTCCATGTGTTAGTTTTACAGTCCTGAGAATGTCGGCAGGCATCTTGGTAGGTTTCCATTTTCGTCTCTACATCCCTGTGCAAAGGATTTCTTTTTGCCTGTGGCAATCTCCTAACCTGTCACTGAGTGTAGAATGTGTAGGGCATTGCCAATACCATGTTGTTTCTTCAAATGCTTATTACTAGTGAAAACTACAACCCTTCCTAACTAGACTCTGTTTGTCCTGACCTTTCCATGTAGAATGGGATTGGAAGCCCTGGTGGAGTCATATGCATTCTGGAGACCATCACTACGAACTCTCACATTTGAAGATATCCCTGGAATTCCAAAGCAAGGTAATTCAGTCTCCTGGCCATGCATACAGCCAGTTCCTGAGAAAAGGCTGAGGTGTAAGAGATGTACACTTTGTTAATTATATCCACGACATTTGACTTTTTCATCAACATCCTCCTACTCTAGGACCCATTTCTTTTCTGCATTGACAGGAGACAGATCAGGAAAGATGGCTGTCCTGTGGTGTGAGAGGTTAAATATTGCATGTTTCTGCTGTTTATTTCATAATGCTTACCTCTTCCTGACATCTCTCATTGAGATGTTGGAGTCCATGTAGGTGTACTGTACAAGAAGTTGCCCATGCCTGTTCCTCTTATTCAACTATTGCCTCTCAGCGGGGTTTTCTTATTGGATCTGTGATGAGATCAGGCACACTGGATCAGACCATTTTGAGCTCATTCCTCACAAACCCAGGACTTGTATCTCCTTAGAGAAGGGTGCCATTTTTGTACTAGTCTGCTCAGGAGATAGACTCTAAGGTCACCCATTTAGGCAGATTTTACCAGGATCCTACCAGGTCCCAATGAGAATTTCACATACTCAGGTTTAGATTATTATCATTGGTAGTTTTGGGCTTTTAGATTATTTAAAGAAGTGGAATGAAATACTGTTGTTAGAATAATGAAGGTTTTTACATCCTCTGCAGCCCTTTGGAATTCTCCATTCTTCTTAAGTTATGTCAAGTTTGCAAGCATCAATCTGCCAGAAAATCCAGAGAAAGGAGTTGGTGACCAATAGACCAATAGAAGGGAGTTGGTGACCAATAGAAGGGAGTTGGTGACCAATAGAAGGGAGTTGGTGACCAATAGACCAATAGAAGGGAGTTGGTGACCAATAGAAGGGAGTTGGTGACCAATAGAAGGGAGTTGGTGACCAATAGAAGGGAGTTGGTGACCAATAGAAGGGAGTTGGTGACCAATAGAAGGGAGTTGGTGACCAATAGAAGGGAGTTGGTGACCAATAGAAGGGAGTTGGTGACCAATAGAAGGGAGTTGGTGACCAATAGAAGGGAGCTGGTGACCAATAGACCAATAGAAGGGAGTTGGTGACCAATAGAAGGGAGTTGGTGACCAATAGAAGGGAGCTGGTGACCAATAGAAGGGAGTTGGTGACCAATAGAAGGGAGTTGGTGACCAATAGAAGGGAGTTGGTGACCAATAGAAGGGAGCTGGTGACCAATAGAAAGGAGCTGGTGACCAATAGAAAGGAGTTGCTATTGATTGGTTGCAAGATTAAGCCACCCTCTTTGAGTGTCACAGGATTGTTTATTTCTTAGACCTTTGCTTTGTCTTGCCTGTGATTTGCCAACCTGTTTTCTAGCTGGAGTTGAGGTTTTTGAGGGACAAAGTGATAGTATAGCAGAGACCTGAGTGGTACAGGTACTGATGCACACAAGCTTCGGTGAGAGGCTACAGATGTAGATGAGGTGTGTGGCATCCCTGACCCCTTCTGTGCTTTCCTTCCAGTTACTTCTTTTCCTCTGTAAGGAAGTGTACTGGTCCAGAAAAGACTGGGGAGAAAGGGAATACCATAGGTAGAAAAGAGCAGTTTATTATACTGTTGGGGGAAAATGAGATGAAATTTAATTTTATAAAATTTCTGTTAAGTTTGGCATTTGTAATATTTGTTTTTGCAAATAAGAAAATTCCAAGAAAGCAAATTGAGATAGAACATGAAAATTCCGTGTGATAGTGCCTTACTATTTTCTGTATTACAAAACTTCATGGCCGGGCGGTGGTGGCGCACGCCTTTAATCCCAGCACTCGGGAGGCAGAGCCAGGCGGATCTCTGTGAGTTCGAGGCCAGCCTGGGCTACCAAGTGAGCTCCAGGAAAGGCGCAAAGCTACACAGAGAAACCCTGTCTCGAAAAACCAAAAAAACAAAAACAAAAACAAAAAACAAAACAAAACTTCATTATTACCTGGAATGATAATTAGTCTTAAAAACATTCCTCTAAAGTTTTATCACATTTAATTAATTAATTAGTGTGTGTGTGTGTGTGTGTGTGTGTGTGTGTGTGTGTGTGTGTGTATGTATGTATGTGCTTGCATGTGTGATAGCACATGTGTGGAGATCAGAAGATAACTTTTGGGAGTTCATTTTTTTCCCTTCTACTTTGTGGGTCCCAGGAATTGAACTTAGGTTGTCAGGCCTCCTTGTAGTTATTATTACCCTTGAAGCCATCTTACCTGCTTTTGGTTTAAAAATATCGAGAGAATGCTTAAGTTAATCTGAGTTCAATGAAATGAATTCTTTGAAAGCTAAGCCACCTCTCACCTCTGTAATTCCCCCCACTTGAAACAAGCCTGAGGCATCATATGCTTATCAAAATTTAAAGGAAAAGATGGCAGTTGAAGTCATTCTTTACATTGCAACTTCTTTTGTAGGAAACACAAGTTCTTCCACTCTCCTCCAAGGTACTGGGAATGGTGTTCCTGCCACACACCCTCATCTGTTGTCTGGCTCCTCTTGTTCCTCTCCTGCCTTCCATCTGGGGCCGAACACCAGCCAGCTCTGTAGTCTGGCTCCAGCTGACTATTCTGCCTGTGCCCGTTCAGGCCTCACCCTCAACCGCTACAGCACGTCCTTGGCAGAGACCTACAACAGGCTTACTAACCAGAGCAGCGAGACCTTTGCCCCACCCAGGACTCCCTCCTATGTGGGTGTGGGCAGTAGCCCATCTGTGAACATGTCCATGGGTGGCACCGATGGGGATACCTTCAGCTGCCCACAGACCAGCCTGTCCATGCAGATTTCAGGAATGTCCCCTCAACTCCAGTACATCATGCCATCACCATCCAGCAACGCCTTTGCGGCTAACCAGACCCATCAGGGTTCCTACAACACGTTCCGGTTACACAGTCCCTGTGCCTTGTATGGATATAACTTCTCCACATCCCCCAAACTGGCTGCCAGTCCTGAGAAAATTGTTTCTTCCCAAGGAAGTTTCTTGGGGTCCTCACCAAGTGGGACCATGACTGATCGGCAGATGTTGCCCCCCGTGGAAGGAGTGCACCTGATTAGCAGTGGGGGCCAGCAGAGTTTCTTTGACTCCAGGACCCTAGGAAGCTTAACTCTGTCATCTTCTCAAGTGTCTGCACATATGGTCTGATGAAGCCTTTAAGTTAAACTACATTTGAATCTAATGGATCTTCCTTATTTTTGAAAAAGGCAATATGGAAAAAAAATGTACATATAGTAGAAAATGAAGGCTCTGACGAGTTTTACTCTCTCCTGGCAAGACTGTAATTATCTATGGCATATGTGTATGCTGTATATTGGTAGCATGTAGCATACTGAAGGCTTCTCACTGCCATGTTTATCCAGTGTCACAGGATATTGACTACATGTACTGTGTTTATCCAGAGTAGCCAGACTCTAAAAGTAAAACGGTACACTTGAAAGTTGGTAATGATACTAACCAAAGACTTTTCTAGTGCTCTGTGCAAAATGATGGGGTTCGTTACCACGGTTTCACACATACCTAACCAAAGATTTGTAACTTCATTTATCAGAAGAGTGCTCTGAGCAGTTTGTATTTGAGTGTTGGGAGCATTGTGATTTCTCTTGTTCTTGGACATGATGTGAGACCCTCCAGTGCAAAAGCCAGTTAATTCTTAGTGTATTTCTGAGGTATCTAACAATAAAGGCTTAGCTTTTCATTCCTGCTTATTCTTATTTACTGCAGACCTTGGGTCTGAAAATCCATAGCTTGACTGGTGTTTATTTTCTGAAGGAAGGTGGAGGAGACCCTTGTGACTTTTCACTTTCCATTGGACAGAGAATCTTACTAGCCTGCAAAAAATACATCTCTACTATTTTTAAATTGGTTCCCATTTCATTTAGTTTATCAAGAAGGCCATTAAAAATGTCCTGTAAACATTTCAAACTTCAGTTTTCACGAAGGAAGGGGTTAGAGTATACGGTAGGAGAAATTGCAAAAAAGAAAAGAAGTCCGCCTCAGATTCTTTTGTTCCAATGAGCAATGTTTATTTATTTATTTTTAATTAGAGGAATAATGTCATCCACCCCCTAGGCTTTTGTGTGGCTTTTTTTTTTTTTTTTTTTAGATTTAGGATTATTTCTCCATCTTTGAGCTGCCTGACCCCTGGTCTATGAGTAAGGAAAAGGCATTTATGCCAATTATTTATGTCTCATAACTCTTACAAATTGAACAGTTCCCCCTCCCTCGCCTTATCTCCCTGTCTGACTCTTTTCCAAAACAGACAGGTCTTGCCTTTATGGTGCTAATGCGGCAAGGAATTTCAGAGGGTTATCTCCAGCAATCTGTCTTGTGGCGTAGTCAAAGGCCAAAGTCCATTACTAGAAAGGCCTCCTAGGAGGACCAAGGAGGAAGATACTCATTATGATAAGTGAGCTATAAAACTTTTAACCTCAACAGCATTTTAACTTTGGAACCGAAGAAATGACAACAGGACTGACTTCTAAAAGTGCCTAAAATGAACACAAGACTTGAGTTCAAAATAAGGAATTTTGATAGTAGATCATGAGATAAGCAGAAAAAGTGAGGCATGCAGGATGGTACACAGCTCCTTCTGCTGAGAAACTAAAGGGATGTGTCTGGCAAGCCGCTCCTTACATTCATGTATAACAAATGAAGAGAATGTTTTCCTTGTGTTTATCCATAGACTTGCTCTACCGTGTCCCTAATTTGGATGGGGAAGGAGTCTCTATCCCAGTTTACTTCTTTACTGAACAGGATTATTGTTGGATATTAAGGGGAATGTTATGCTTAGAACACATTCTGGGTTTGTCTCTGTTTATAGATACTGACAAATTTCCCCATGGATTCTGTAAGAAGGTCATTAAATTAATAAAAATTTTAAAATCTAAGATTAGCGTAAAGAGACGTGAACTATTTGCAATAGGTAGCTCTAGCTAAGGTTTTATGCATGGTCTTATTAACTTGACAGAGATTTGGGAAAAAGGCGTTGAGAATGAGTCCTCCAGCCTTTGTGCTTATTACAATTCAAGAAGAATAGTCTTTCATCTTGAGAAAACACCAAGTGGAGCATTTTTCTTTTTGCTGTTGGTAATTTGAGATGACACCATGATGTGAGTGGACTTTTTTTTTTAAATTGTTTTGGTAAAATTTAGCAATATTGTACAAATGCTGTTTCAGGTTTTGCTGTAAATAATAATCACTACATTACTCCAAAGACTAACCTTTTTTTGTTGTACTAAATGACATACATGCATTGATAATTATAATTATCGATCTGTATTTTATTAAGAAGTGCTTAAGAAATTATATTAAAGTACATTATTAAATCCTTTTATGGTTTTGGAGGGTAGTCATTTTAATTGCTTATAAATACTTTTCTAAGACACCCATGCATACCCTAGACACAGATTCTGTAGCTCTCAGCTACAGAGCTGGGGGAAATGGGCCTGATGATAGCTGGGGGAAATGGGCCTGATGATCATTTTTCATGTGTTCAATATCATTTCTGGGTGTGGGGATCATATCATTGAAGGTGAAGGCCCTGACAAATGTTGAACACATGACAGTTTGGATGTGAGAGAGAAGGTGGAACAGCATGCTTTGTTCAGGTCTGGAGAGAAAGGCAAGGATGTAGGAATGATCTGCTTGAGCTAACCAGTGATGACAGATTACTTCTAGGCCTCTTGACTGGAAAACATTCCAGGGCACATGGAGATGGGAAGAGGGTGTTGTTATCAAGACCAGTCACATTCTGAAAATTAATACTTGCCTCCATACAAGCCCCCTCCCAGAGGTCAACAGCTTTTCACAAGTGGGGCACACTGTTGCTGACCCTTGATTTCTGGAATGTAGGGGGTCAGGAGACCTTCATACCTCCCAGAGGCGGCACACTGTGGCCTATAGAAGGAAGGGCTCACTCTTTATGTCAGTTCATGAAATTGTGATAGATAAAGAAACCATTTAAAATGCAAGTAGGTCTTCATTGCCCCCTGCAAGTGTAATCTTATTAGTAGCTGAGGTTTTATTGTACAATAAACAGAAGCTTTGGGAGATAACTGGACATCTGATTAGGAGAAAAAGAGTAATTTTTGCAGTAGGTCCCTTCTGGGAAGATTTGAGGGGAGGAGAAGGTACAAAAAGAGATCCTATTTAAAAAAAAAGATCCTTAGTGAAATCACAGATTCTCCTGAAGTCTTTTTATTGGCCATTTATATATCTTCTTGGGAGAAATAGCCATACAGATTCCTTACCCACTTTTTAAGAGACTATTAAGGGAACCATTCCATTAAGGGAACCATTCCATTCATGGCAGGGGTGTGGAATGCTACACTGTGGTTTAGCTAAAAGTTTGTAAAGAATGCTTTATTTCAGTGTGAGTTTCCTCATAAAAACTTGCTGGCTCGTCTACATGAAGGATTTCCCCACTTTGTATTGGCAACTGTATTTTTTAATTAAATTATCACCATATTGTATTTTAATCTCATCATCTTTTCTGAAAATAAATGATAAATTAGGAACAGAGTTAAATATATGAGCATTTAAGTTGATGCCCATGAATATGACAGGTTAAAATCAACATTATTGGTGATAGAAGTGGATAAATACCAATAAAGTATAGAAACCTGACAAATGTTAAGCTTCATATTTCTTTATGTGCTGGTAGATTTTCAGGTAAGTTGTTATTTTTGAGATTTTTGGCAGAGTAAAAATATAATTGTTGTGCCAGGCAGTGGTGGCGTGCACCTTTAATCCCAGCACTCGGGAGGCAGAGGCAGACGGATATTTGTGAGTTCGAGGCCAGCCTGGTCTACAGAGAGAGATTCAGGAAAGGCACAAAACTACACAGAGAAACCCTGTCTCGAAAAACCAAAAAAAAAAAATGTAAAAATATAATTGTCTTGGCAATTAGAGAAGTTTGTTGTACATCATGGGTTCCTCAATCAAGATTTTGTGCAAAAATCACTTTGGGTCCTGTTTTCTTAATGTGTAAAAGGTATAGTTAGAATGGGAATTGACCATTTCTTTCAATTTTGAATTCATATAATATCTATTTATTAATACTTAGTTTACAGTAAGCTTATTCTATTGAAATGTTATATGCATTGAAATATATATCCTTATTTTGGGATATACACACACATATATATGTATATATCTATCTATATATAATCTTTACAAAGAACATAGAAGCATCAGGATTATTTTTAATATACTCAATTAAAGATGACTTTTTAAGTGAAGTGGAGCTTTACTCAGTTATAAGATATAGGACAAATTTCAATGTTTTCATAGTTGAATGAAACTATATTTAGTAATATATTTTCTACTGCATAGTATACACAAAATGTATTAATAAATTTTTTCTGATAATGCACTTAATTGCATGGCATAAATCATCACATGGAACAAGTATGGAAATCTTGTATCTAGCCATCTTTCTAAGCCCATTCAAATCCTTGAGGAGACACTTAAACTTGTCTTTCTGAAGTTCCATTCATGCTGAGACTCAGATGCAATAATATCAAGCAATTTATTAACTGTGTTGTTGACTGAGTTTGTACAAGACTAGATAGATCCACACAGAGGTTCCATGTCCATGTTTGAATCCTATTACAGTAACTAGAATGACTTGCTATTAATACTAACACTTTTCTATCAGTTTTATTGAGATACAGTTCACACATACAAGTTATCTTTCTGAAGTGAACAATTCAAGGGCTTTAGTATATCCACAGACCTGTAAAACTATCACCATCATCAATTCTAGAACATTTTCATCACCTTTTTTGTCTCTTCCCTCTCATGCCTTTCTTACTCCCAAGTCCCAGGCAACTGTTAATCTACTTACTCTAGGCATGTCATGGGAATGGATTCATATAGTGTGTGGTCCTTTGTGACTGGTTTCTTTTACTTAGCATAACATTTTGAAAGTTCATCCATTTTTAATGATGAATACATTTATTGTATGGATGAACCACCGTGTGTGTGTGTGTGTGTGTGTGTGTGTGTGTGTGTGTGTGTGTGTTCATCCTTTGAGGACTTTTTAGTTTTTTTTCAATTTTTTTGTTTGTTTGTGAGACAAAATTTCACTATATAGCCTTGTCTAGGCTCCAGAATTCATTATCTAGACCAGGCTAGCCTTACACTTGGAGTCATCTCCTATCTACTTCTGCCTCCTAAGTGCTAAGATTGGAGGTGTAAACTAACATGTTCAGCCTGTTTTTACTTTTAACTATCATGAGTAATGCTGTCGTAAACACTGCAGATATTATTGTGAGGACACGGACGTTCATTTCTCTTGGGTATGTACCTGGGGGTGGAGCTGTGAAATGTTGAAATATTCTTTTACTGTCTTCCAAAGCCCTATTTCTCATGTTTACAGAAATGCAGAGCCATGATCGTTCCATATCCACGCTGACCTTATTATTATCAGTCTTTCTGATGATAGCCAGCCCAGTGAGCACACAGTGCTGTCTTACTGTGGTTAGATTTGCATTTCTTTCATGACCAAAATCATACTCAACATCTTTTCCTATTTTGTTATTGGCCATTTGTATATCTTCTTTGGAGAAATAGCCATACAGATCCCTTACCCACTTTTTAATTGGGTTGTCTCTTTTTTTTATTGTGGTATATTTTTCTTGGTATATAAACTGGGTTCATGCCCCTTATAAGATATATGATTTGCAAATATTTTCTCTCATTCTGTGTGTTGTCTTTCAGCTTTCTTAATGGTGTCTTTTGTAGCACAAAGACCTTCATTTTTGGGAGGTCTTGTTTATTTATTTTTCTCTTGATAGTGCTTTTGATGTGAAGACCAAGATATTTTGATGAACTCTTTTAATCTGATGTTTCATATGATCATTATTAATGCTATCATCATCCTTAATAGTAGCAGTAGTGATAACTGATGTGCATTTTGAAAGTGCTTTTAGTGCATGTAAATTTAATAGTGTTTGATAAACTATCTCTCCTCCCACAAGATCTAAAATGTTCTTAAGGAAATAAATCATTCCTTCAATATCTTGATAAAAGGATCCTAAAGCATCATGAACTTTTTATTTCCATAGAAAATGGCCAGCACTTTCAATATTTATTCAATCAATGACTATTTATTAAGCCTTCACTATTTGCCTGGCATTATTTTAGACACAGGGTAGCAGTGAATAGCACTGTTGGTGCCATCAGTGCCTTGTGAAAATGGTTTCTGAAGAAAGAAAGAAAAAGAAAAACCTCTCAGAATGCAGTATATCACAGTTGGAAGAAAAATGCATTGCAGCTTGACTTTTCTATGAATTGATGCCCTCGCCCTTGTTGGGACATTACATGTCCCAGATGGTCACTGCAAACTTGCTTGCTCATGTGCCAAGGTACAAGCGGGATGCATTATCGCCTTAACTCAGAGTTTGTTTTGTGGTTTTCTTTGGAAATCCTAGCATCATTTAGGATTCATTTTTCCAATTGACTTTATTTATAGAACAGTAATAAGATATTTCTCCATTATTAGCAGGAAAGGAAAAACCCTGCTTATTTAGGGTTTTGGAAAACTGCACATTTTTTCTTAAAGGTATTTGGTGAAATGGATTGCAGAGATTTACAGACTCCTTTTTCTTAATTTGCCTAATTGAGTTTAAAGGGAAAATGAGTTGAACCACATGTCTTTCATACAAAATAGAAGCTCTCACTGCAACAGAAAAGGGACTCTTTAAAGAGGCTGCCATTGAGAAATGTTGCAAAGCACCAGGAAGCCTTGCAATGAATGAACATATTTTGGAACCCTCACAAGCTTTTGCTGATTTGTTTGATAAACCTGAGTTTGATAACTATGAGATTGCTTACATCTGAATGTTTGCTGCCTACTCAGATTTACCTTGAGGTCCCTGTGAGGGCAGGGCAAACCTCAAAAGTTCTTGATTGGAAGACCCTTACAGATTGAATAGGAGAGAGGCATAGAGATGCATTGTGGGTAGCTGTTCTGACCCAGCTACAAATACTGGGACACTATTGAAGAAATTCAGTGAGTCTCCTTGACAGCTTCCACCAAAATTTCCGGTCTTCCTTGTCTTTCCATGCTATTCTGTCTGTCCTGAATGCCCTTCCTTGTCTGCCTCCCTTTTTTTTTTTTTTCAGTGAAGTCTTCCCCAATTTCCGTTCCTCCCAACAAGAGACACAAACTTTCCCCAAGACAAACAAGCTCTTCCTGGAAAGTGTTGGAAGAGCACTCTGCACACTCGCCCTTTTGTGTTTATTTACTTCTTCTATGTATAGGAGCTTGTGGGAAGGTCAGAAGATGACTTGCAGCAGTGGGTCCTACCACTCTCCTTCATCCCTGCAGGTTTCAGGGATTGAACTCAAGTTGTCAGGCTTCGGAGTAAGCGCCCTTACTTGCTTGAGCCAATTTGCTCTCCCTGCATGCTTCTCTTAAAGGGTATAAATATCTTAATGTGTGCTTTTCATTTAGGTCAACCAGCCCACCTAAAATGTGTACCCACCCACTGCTAATGGGCATGCATTTCTGCCTCAGCAATTAATTCTAAGTAACAGGCAGAGATTAAAAATATACATTTGGAGAGTGAAGTATTATCATTTCTACTGTGTTTAAATGTGAAGTATCCTTCTAAAAGGCACACGTGTTGGGGACCTGGTCCCAGCTTGTAATACCAACCACTGAGAGGTAATTGGATTATGAAGGTTCTGACAGGTTAATCCACTGATAGGTTCATAATTTGATAATGATTTTGGGTGGTAGTGGAAGCTACAAGGTAGGACTCAGATGGAGGAAGTAGGTCCTCAGAGCCTGCTTTTGAAGAGTATATCATGCCATGGGATCTTTCTGAGTTCTGCATCTCTGGCTGACAATCCTGATGTCAGGGACCACCTTCTCTGCTAGGGACATGTTCCCACTGAATTCCTTTCTCCTCTTCCCATGTTCATTCTCCCTAAAGAGCACCCACTGTCAAAACACTAGACAGACACTTGTCTATTATTTTAAAATCCTCTTCCCTGTCAAACCAGACCAGTCATTTGTCTGTGAATGCAATTATTTCTATTACCTTACTCAATTAAATAAGATAATTCCCCATAGAAAAGGTAGGAAAAAGTCAGTCCATGTCAAACCAGACCAGTCATTTGCCTGTGAATGCGATTATTTCTATTGCCTTAATTAAATAAGATAATTCCCCATAGATAAGGTAGGAAAAAGTTAGTGTTGAATCTTCCTTATACTAGATAGAAAAGCAGCTAGAGTTTACAGAGTGATGGTACACAGAACATTGTTTTATTTAACATTTCTAACAACCGTGGGAGGTGTTTTTGTTCAGGCTTCACTAATGGGAAATTAAAGGTACAGGAGTTAAAGACTTTATTTTATTTTTTGTAAGTTTGAGAATACTTTTTTATATTTTTAAATTTTTTATTAAGACATTTTCTACTCAACCTACATACCACCCACAGATCCCACCTCCTCCCTCCTCCCACCCCCTAGCCCTCCCTCCCAAGCCACATGCCATCCCCACATCTTCCAAATCAAAGTCTCCGAAAGCCCCTCCCACACTGCAGGCACCGGGCTCCCAAAAGCTTGCCCATGCACCAGGGATGGACCCCGATGCCCCCCCCAAATCCCGCCCGGGTGCCCCCTAAACAGTTCAGGGTAAACAACTGTGTCCCTTATCCAGAGGGTCTAGTCCAGTCCCATGGGGGCTCCCCCCCATCCTTTCTCTCTCCCATAGACTGGATTCCTGGAGCTTAGCCTGGCACCTGGCTGTGGATCCCTGCATCTGCCTCCATCAGTCACTGGATAAAAGCTCTATGATGACAGGGTATTCACTAGACCAGTCACCAGAGTAGACCAGTCCAGTCCAGGCACTCCCTCACTGCCAGCACGCCAAGGTGGGGTCATCCCTGTGGATTCCTGAGAGCTTCTCGGCTGCCTCTTCCCATTCCCATGATGTCTTCATCTATCACAGTATCTCTTTCCCTGCTATCCCACTCTGACCCCACGCCAGCTCAACCCTCCCATTTCCCTATGTTCTCACCCCCTATTCCTTGCCTCCGCCACCCCCAACCCAAGCCGGCTCATGCAGATCCCATCCACTTCTACTTCGCTGGGCGAGCTCTGTGTCCTTCTCAGGGTCCCTCCCTATCGGCTAGCCTCTCCGGAGCCATGGGCTACAGAAAGATTTGATTTTAACCATTTGATTATTAACCATAAGCTGGGATGAAGCCTAAGATGTCTGATACCTAAATGGTGTGTGACAGAAAGAAAAAGAGACTGGAGTAATAATAACTGTTTGGGAAATAATCCTGACTTAGGGAGGCAGGAGAACGAAGAGAATGGAAAAGATAAAAGAAAATAAAGGATAGTAGATGCTCTTTGATGGTATTTTTTCCTTTCTTATTGGGACCCCAAAGCATGTTAGGGAAATGCCAGTTGATAGCTGATGACCTAGCAGCTGGCATCCTCTTGGGGGGAAGTTCATACTGGAGAACAGCCATTGGTTGACAGTTGTAGGTGGACTTTTCTTTCCCTCCCACTAGTTCCCAAAGAACCAACACAGATACTTAATTATAAATGCTTGGCCAATAGCTCAGGCATGTTACTAGCTAGGTCTTACATTTTCTATTAATCCATATTTTATCTATGCTTTGGCATGTAGCTTGGTACCTTTTCTCAGTACACAATGTCCATCTTGCTTCTCTCTACATCTGCTGGATACTGACTCTTCCTTTCTTCTTCTTCCCAGCCATCTCCCCCTAACCTTATCCTGTCCAGCTATTGGCCAATCAGCTTCTTTATTAAACCAATCAGAGTGACATATTCACACAGCGTAAAGGAATATTCCACATTTCCCCCTTTTGTCTAATTAAAAAGGAAAGTTTTAACTTTAACATAGTAAAATTATATACAACAAAACAGTTACTAAGTAAGAATTACAGTTACAATATCTGGTTCATTTGTATTTGGTAAATTTAGAGAAAATACTCTATTATTTATCTTGTGTTTGTGACTCTAAAGTTTTATGCCTAATTTACCTTTTACTATAACTAAGGAAAACTTTAACTATGACTATCTACAGGCCTAGTATATCTGACAGACATTTTTGAGAAGAGAGTTTTGAAGAACTATCCTACTTTGACTTGGCAAAGTTTGGCAGTCACTTTTTTTTTTGCATCCTACTGGTCCAGTTTGGACAATATGCTGTCAGCAATTGAGGCAAGGACAGTTTCTTTGCCCAAATGACTAGATCTTGCCATAAAGAAAACAAATTCTATATGGAGTTTCTTTGATGCCCATTATCCTATTTTGAAGTAAATTAGTGCTGTCAGGAGCAGATGTATCTCACTGTCATGAAAAGCCTTAGGCTATTAAATATATAAAATGCCATATTCTGTAGGTCTTTGAAGTTTGAAGACTATCTATCTATCTAAATATATCTGTGTATGATCTTGAAAATATACCTAACATGACTATTATAAGTTTGACTATTATAAATGATCATTAATCTGTATTTCCTAATTATACATTACATCTTAAATGAGTTGCATAAGCACAATACCCAAGAGTAGAAACATACATATAGTGTAGCAAAAATAACTTTAAATTTGTATCAATAAACCAAAATCCATACCAATGTAAAATGTTTTGAGATGAATAGCTGTTTTTGGGATTAAAGTAGATTCAATAATGTACCCTTTAATTTTATCATTTCTATATCCTCCCTTTTTCTTTTCAGAACAAGATCATGAATCTAATCTCCTTTGTTCAGCTTTTTTTCTGATCATTACCAATAACAACTTGTAAACCAACCCCTCTTAAATGAAAACAAACATCCATAACCAATATTTTGGGAATGTAGGCGTCATTCTCCAGATTACTTCCTGTTGTATGGGGACACCGGTATCTTTGGGGGAACCTTGAGAAAACTGGGATAATAATGAAGTCCTGGCTGGAGTAGTCCATGCGGTTAGACGATCTTAGCCAGCAGCCTTGAAGCCACTTTGGATGCAGAATTTTGAGGAGACTGTAACAGAGGCATCTTGAAATGCTGGATCACCTGGGCCATCCATTTTTATTAGTATTTGGTACCCTTGTTCTGAAAATATATAAACTTTTAAAGGTAACATAACTTACAAGTATGGAATATGTGGTGTGTACAAGTCAGTTAATGATAACTTTTTGTTTTATGCTTGAGCAGGTAAAATATACATTTCATGTCTTGTAGTTTTTTTAGGTTTGTTTATTTATTTATTTATTTATTTATTTATTTATTTTTTATGTCTTTAGCGAGGATTTCAGGAGGCCTTCCCCTATCAAACCTGATTTTCTTTAACCCAGAATAAATCAGCAGCTTCTCATTTCCTGTGAAAATAAAAGTATAAACTCTCCCCCAAAGAAACACACCTTTTGACTTAAATTTTGAGGTCAAGATATTTTAAAAAATATATTGATTTAATCTAGCAGCTTTTATAGTCCAGTGTCTCTTAGCAGCCAAAAAAAACAATTTTTTTTTAAAGACAGCATAATAACATACAGGATCCAGACTCTCTATGTATATCACATCTTTATGTGTTTTTTCTTTTATATTACTTTATTCTCTTTTAAGAACTTTAGTTTGTTATTTTAAAACTATATTTTTTAACCTATGACTGTATAAATTCTTCTTCTTCTCTCTCTCAAGCCGATATATATTTTTAAACACACTGTAATTAATTCAGAACTTTTCTCCCATCTGAATCTGCCTTTACTATAAGCATCAGTATTGTATTTTTGACTGCATGAAGCAAATCTTAAACTGCCATGCCAGCTACTGGCATTGCTCAGCTTAGCACATGGCAGTAGTGCATGGCACTTGACTCCCCACTATGGTGATATTTTATTTGTGCTGAAATGTGATTTTATTTATGTGTTAATAAATAAAGTTGCCTGGGGATCAGAGCTAAAAGCAAGCCATTAAGCAGAAACCTTGGCATTGGTGGCACATGCCCTTAATCCACTCGCATGGCAGGCAGAGTCTCTGTGTGGACAAGGACACAGCCAAGCAGTGACACAAACTTTTAATCCCAGTATCAACCATAAAGACCTGGAGGTCTATATAGACAGGCAGTGACAAGGAAGTCATGTGGTTGGATTTAGAGCCAATGAGAAGGCAGAACAGAAAGGCAATAAAAAGACAAGTCAGACAGGAAGAAGGTCTCTCTCTCTGGGGAAGCAACGTCAGCAAGTGGTAAGTTAAAGGCTATTCGCTAGTGCTCTGATCTCTTGGGCTTTTAACTCTGTATTTGGCCCAATGTTTCTTATTTAATAAGACCATTTAGAATTTCGTCTACAAGTCCCTGCAGACAGCTGCCAGGAGACACTTTTCTGTACTGCTGCCAACATGAAAGACTGCAGGAACCCAACATGCAGCTTAGCTCATGGCCAGCATGTGAGACTCAAGACTAGGAAGCTGCTCTTGGCTCCATTTCTGTATGTCTATAACCCTTTCCCAAGCTCTCTCAGGTTTTATGTGGATGTAGTTTGGGCACCATTGGTAGGCAGAAGTTTCTGTCCTGCAAGCTGCTCCCAAGTAAACACTCAGAGAGTCTTATTATTAATTATAAATGCTCAGTCAATAGCTCAGGATTGTTACTAGCTTTAACTCTTAATTTTCAACTAATCCATATTTTTATCTATACTTTGCCTCGTGGCTTGGTATCTTTTCTCAGTATGTCATGATCATTTTGCTTCTCTCTGCAATCACTACTCTTGTGACTCCGCCCTTCTTCCCAACATTCTCTATTTGGCTCTCCTCCTAACATTATCCCATCCAGCTATTGGCCAGTCAGCTTCTTTATTAAGCCAATTACAGTGACATACAGTGTAAAGGAATATTCCACAGACAGTCATTATATATCTTTCAACACAACTTCTTTTCTGCTTGTTGCCTGCCTCAGTGAACATTCTCCCATGAATGTATGTACAGCTGAGGAATTCAAAACTGGGACAGGACCACTAGGAAGTCTATGTAAGATGAATCTTAATAGGTCTTATTAATAAAAAATCTGGAGCCAAATATTGGGGTGAATGCTGAAAGATCAGAGAAACAAAACAAGACACAGCCAACCTCACCTCACCAACTCCTAAGCCGATCCTGTTTCCATGAATCCTCAGACTGAATGCCGCTGAGTCCTCACCCCTGAGGGTCTCATTTGAACTGCTGCTAAAAGCCTCTAGTTCCTGGTCCTCACGTCTTATATACCTTTCTGCCACCACTTCCTAGGATTAAAGGCATGTGTCCTTCCCAAGAAAAGACATGAGATCTCAAGTGCTGTGATTAAAGATGTGGGCCACATGGCCCTGTTTCCAGTGTGGCCTTGAACTCACAGAGATCCAGACAAATCTCTGCCTCCCAAGTGATAGGATTAAGGGTGTGTGCCACCCCTGTCTAGCCTCTCTGTTTAATCTAGAGGCTGGGTCTTTCCTCTGATCCCCAGATAAGTTTTATTTGTTAGAGCAAAAATAAAATATTACCACAAGTCTGCATGGTGTTAAGAGCTTATTATTAGAGACTGGAAAGGAGAAATGAAACTGAAGATAGGTATATAAAAGTTCAAAATGCTATGGAAGTTCTTTCTAATAGTGAGGTCTTTAGAGACAATTATTTTCTCCAGATCCTTTAAAAAAGGGAGCAAGCTGGGGCTAGAGAGATAGCTCAGCACTTAAGTGAATTGGCTGATCCTCCAGAAGACTGGACTTCAATTCTTATATAGCAACTCAAAACTATCTGTAACTCCAGTTTCAAGGTATGAGACACACTCTTCTGATCTCTGCTTGCTCCAGACATGCATACATAGTACAGGTAGACACATATATACATAAAATAAAATAAAAATATTTAAGCAGTGTGTGTGTGTGTGTGTGTGTGTGTGTGTGTGTGTGTGTGTGTGTGTGTGTGGTGGCTGTGGGTGCTTGCATACCATAGAACAAGTGTAGAGATTAGAGGAAAGCCATCTGGTGCCCTGACCTTTCTTCCTTGTTACAGACAGGATTTCTTTGTCACCAACCATATAGCCAGGCTAGCTGGTGTGTAAGCTTCTGGAGGTGCCCCTGCCTACACTTCCTGTCTCCCCATGGAAGTGTGCTGAGATTACAGACACTTGTGCTACAGTATCTGGCTTTTAGGTGGGTTCTGGGTAGCTGAACTCAGGCAGACAGGCTTGCAAAGGTGCTGTTACTTCGTGAGCCACCTCCTCAACCTCAGAAAGGAATAAAGTCTGATGTTTGGTACTGTAACATGGGCCAACCTTGAAAACATGCTGAGGTGAAATATGTATACACAAAGGGCAAATATTTGAAATATTTGTCCTTTTATATGTTCATTTGTATGATGTGCCTAGAGTAATCAAATTCATAGAAATAGGAAGTGGAGTGGTGGTAGCCAGAGCTGCAAGAAAGAACAGAGAGTTCCAAGTTTCAGTTTGAGAAGGTGTAATGGGTAGTGATATGTTAACAACACAAGCTAGAGACAGCCGGGAAGAGGAGACCTCGACTGAGACAATGCCTCCACCAGACCGGCCTGTGGTATACACACACACACACACACACACACACACACACACACACACACACACACACACACACACAGGAGATTAATAATAGATGTGAGAGGAACCAGCTCCCTATAGATGGTACCATTCTTTGGCTGGTGGCCATCTCTGCTATAAGAAAGCAGGCTGAGGAAGCCATGAGGAAGAAGCCAGTCAGCAGCACCTCTTCATAGCTTCTGATTCAGTTTCTGCCCCCGCCAGGTTCCTGACTTCAGTTTCTGCCCCAACTTCCTTCAGTGGTGGACTGTGATTAGAACTGTAAGCTCTCCATAAATTCTTTCCCAAGTTGCTTTTGGTCATGTTGTCTCATCAACAGCAACAGAAGCCTTGACCACAACCTAAGGTGAAAGTTTCTGGAGATCAAGGGGATGGAGTTGATGATTGTTTATCAAGTGGATCCATAAAACTACAAACACACACACACACACACACACACACACACACACACACACAGGCACACACACATACAGACACACATTCAAGGATGGGAGAGACATACATAAGTAAATAATTAAAATGAATCTTAATGAATCATCTAAAAGGTGAATTTTATGTTATATATATTTACTACAATATAAATTAAAAAAAACTATTGTGCTAGTATACTCATAGTGCTATAATAATCTTAGTAAGGGAAACCTAATCCTCACAGCTTTCAGTAACTAAATCATGACATTAGTTGGTGATTCATTTCATCTTTAATGTATGTGTTGAGCTACGAATCAGGCATAATTCCAAATGTTGGGGGAAGTTGTGGTGAAGGAGGCACAGGATTTCCCTGCATACACAGCATGTGAAATCTATTAGAGAAACAGAACCATCATACAGTGACTCAAAGAAATATAAACGTATGGCAGAGTGAGTATTTCTTGTGGAAAGGCATTGGTGAGCTGTGGGGGGATGTGATTGAATGGAGGGGCATGTGTGTTTGACTCTATGGAGAATCTCCCAAGTGCACACTTAAGAACTGGACACAGTGAGATGCCCACCACAGCTAGAGAGGCAGTAGCCTCCTAAGCCCTCTTTCTGCAAGCAAAGGACACTGATGATAATGTTCTACCAGCCAGCCATGGTGGTACACTCCTATGATCCCAGCACTCAACTCAGAGGCTGAGGCAGGAGGTCCATGAGCTCACAATTAACCTGGCATATGTAGCCACACCTCATCTCAAGAAACAATCAATAAGTAAAAAGAAAGGATGAGAAGTTTTTCTTAGGTGAACATCTAAGTATGGCATCCCTTTGAGCCTGTTTCTAACAAAGCTGAAGTTTACTCTTTCTTCTGTTTGGTCCCATCTGGCACTGAACTGCTGTATTCTTTTTTTTTTTTCTTTAAGAAAATGAGCAATGTATACCATTCCTTCCACGATAACTTCCCTGGTGTTAAGTCCATGCCCTACCCTTCACTTCTAATGCTTTTTTCACATGTGCGCGCCTTTGCTTTAATGCTATGCTCTCATGCAGACTTTTTCATTTGACAGTTTAAACTCATTCTTGTGATGACTGTGCAAAGAAATCCATAAAATCGGAGCTGCATGCTGCCTGCCTGTCCCACAGTGTTTGTGAGCTGCTGTCCACTCTAAGATGCATTTCTGTTTGGGAGATTTTTTTTTTCGAATGTGAAAAAAAAAAAAACTCACATAGCTGCAGACCTTTGAACTTTGGCACATTATAAGTTACTTAAAATGTTTTATGGAATACTTACGGAAAGTCGTATCATGATTGAAAGCTAAGTGTCAATGAAATTAATGTGGTGTCTGATCCCACGCTGTTCCGCCTCCACACTCCTCTCAGCTTTGCCGGCTTTTCTTTCCTGAGGGAGCAGAGGCCTGGAAGATACCTTTGAGGTGTTGTCATGAACTTAAACCTGGTGTCCAGATTCTTGGCTAGGCTCAGCTAGAGACACCTCCGTAAATACTGAGCGGCTTTTCCCGCCCAATCTGTGGACACTTGGCAGAAGCGTTGATGACAGTTGCAAGAACATGATGCACAGCAGTGTTCTTTACAGCCATTTAATCTGTGTCATCGGATCCCCAGAAACCGTGATTAATAGCAGCACTTGAGTTCATCCTCAAGTTGTATATTTGGCGATGGTGAACTTTGATCTGTGGCTTTGCTTTAAAGAATCATTTTGACACAAACTTTTCCTAGAGTCCTTCCATCTCATGAAGGCCCTTGCAAATACTGCAGGGGAGGAGGCTTAGTACTAGTTCTGCTAGCTATGTATTTATCGTACCATTTACAGCCCTTTGATAAGGGGTGGGGAACATGTCTTCTCCAGAGAGTGAGCAACCAGCATTTCAGAGAGCAGTAACATCCCAGAAGTTGCCATTGTAGGCTCTTCAGGGTCAGTTTTGATGAAGGAGGAATGAAAGACTCGGTCTATGGGGGGAATTAAGGGACCATGATTTAGTCTCAAGTGGGATTATCCTTCTTTCATACAGTTATCTGGGCTAAATAAGTCTTGCTTTCTCACTTTTATCCATTCTCTGTCCTCTGCATTTCAATGTAGACAATATATTCTTTTCTCCTTATAATTCTCTCTCTAGAGTATCATTACTCAATAGAAAATGTACCACATACATAATTTAACATTTCCTTGTGGCCATATTAAAAAAGAAAACAGGTGAAATAAATTTTAGCAGTGTACTTAGCCAAGTATATTCAAATTTAATTAGTGTAAAACTTATTAATGAGAGATTTTTATATAGTTTTGATTTTTTTTTTACTGTAAAACTTAGTAGTTTGAATTCCAGCAAAACTTGCAGCACATTCAATTTGGATACTAAATTTTCAACATAGTCTCTTTTAAACAGTAAAGTTGTATTTAATAAGAAAAATATGGGGGTGGAGAGATTTCTCAGAGGTTAAGAGCACTGACTGCTCTTTCAGAGGTCTTGAGTTCAATTCCCAGCAACCACATGGCAGCTCACAACCATCTATAATGAGATTTAGTGACTTCTTCTAGCATGCAGGCAGAATGATGTATATATAATCAATCAATAATTTTTTTTTAAAAAGAAAAATATTTTACAGTGTCCTCAGTTCTTTAAAATTTGAATTTAATTTAATTAAGATTGAGTAAAAGTAAGAGCCCAATTCTGTAATTACATTAGCCATGTTTCAAGTACTCAATAGCCACATGGCTGCCACGTTGGACAACACAGTACTAAAGTATCAGTGAGAAAATGGTGCTGTAATCTGTGAACTTCACCTCATTTTATTAACATTTTAACATGCAGTGTTGATTCCAAATTATTGGAACAATGAAAAGTCTGAACACTGGGATTTCTAGGGCCTTTGTAGAGGCTTTAGAACTAAGACAGTAAGGATGGAAAAGAGAAGCCCACACTGGCATGTCAATGGTCATTTTTTTAGATCTTGTTTAGGTAACCACATACTTGAGATTTCCTGGGTCCAGCTTCCCTCTCATATACAGAAGATACCATCTCTAAGCAGACATCCCATCCTAGTCCTCTTGGCTCTGACAATCTTCCTACTTCCTCTTCTGATGTATTTCCCAAGCCTTAGGTGTATGGGTTGTGTTGTAGACATATTGATTGGGGCTGGGCACCCAAAGTCATCTGCGTTTTGATCAGTTGTGGCTTTCTGCAATTGTTTCTGACTGATACACAAAGAAGCTTCTTTGGTGAGGGGTGGGGGTTTGTATGTGTGGGCATAAGGATAAGCATGGAGATTGCAGTTGGGAATTAGGCAGGTTAGGAGAGTAACAGAAGTAGGTTCTCTTCTAGGCTCCATGGGTATGGTCTGACTTTCCTGCACCAGGTATGAATTCCCTCTTGTTGAGGGGGCCTTAAGTCCAATTAGATGGCTATTGGTTATTCCTAGAATGTAAGTGCCACTATTGCATCTTTTGGGAAATTACATTACCATTCTGGTGGTATTTGTAGGTGTTACAACTGGGTGAGACTGTTGTCTTCCCCCTTGACAGCATGCACAGTTCCTTCTGGTACTATGAGAGTTACCCCTCAGAAAGGAGGCTAGGTCAGTTCTAGCCCAGTTCCTCTGATCTTCAGCAATAGGGTCTTACCTTCAATTTCTTGGAGGCCACCAAGGGAAATGGCAATAATTCATATTTTTTGGGGGGTCTCTTGGACTCCTGGCCAACAAATTGTAAGGTTGTTTCCCATTTGGCACTGTTTTTTGTTTGTTTGTTTGTTTAGGTTAATCTATGGCTTTTGACAATATGTTTATATGACAATAGTCCCCAACTTTGTTTTAAAACATAACACACACACACACACACACACACACACACACACACACACACACACACCATAGACTTGGGTGGAGGAAGTCTCAAAAGCTTCATCCCTTGAAGAAGAGTTATAGGTAATTAATGGTTGCTGAGAAAGAATTGGTCTTCCCCAGGGATGAGCCCCATAATAGGTTAACTAATCCCAAAAAGTCAGCAACACTATGAGCAGCACTAAATGATCTCAATAGGTGTGGGGGTGGGGTGGGGGGGATGTGCATATGAAAAATAAGAGGTCATGAATTTGAGAAGAACATGGGAGGAATTAGAGGCAGGAGGAGGAGGGAGAGAATGATTTAAATACATTACTCATGTATGGAATTCTCAAAAAATAAATAAATTAATTAAAAAGAATGACTTGTGTGGTGGTATTGTGTCCCCTGAAATATTGTGCATGCTAATAAACTTATCTGGGGTCACAGAACAGAACATCCACAATATTAAACATAGAGGATAGGCAGTGGTAACACATGCCTTTAATCCTAGCATTCCAGAGGCAAAAATCCCTCTGGATCTCTGTGAGTTCAAGGCCACATTGGAAACAGCTAGGCATGGTGACTCACTTTAATCCCAGGGAGTTATGGCAGAAAGCAGAAAGAGATATAAGGCGTGAGGACCCAAAACTAGAAGCATTTGGCTGGTTAAGCTTTTAGGCTTTTGAGCAGTAGTTCAGCTGAGACCCATTCTGAATGAGGACTCAGAGGCTTCCAGTCTGAGGAAACAGGATCAGCTGAGGAACTGGCAAGGTGAGGTAGCTGTGGCTTGTTCTGCTTCTCTGATCTTCCAGCATTCACCCCAATAACTGGCCTCAGGTTTGATTTTATTAATAAGAACTTTTAAGATTTATGCTACAGACCTGGAATATGGTGTAATTGGACACTCTTCCAAAGTGTTAGCCATTATTATGAGTTTGTTAATAATATGAATATCAGATCCTTAAATTTATATTATATGACTGACAGATCATATCTGAGGTCTATCTTACTAGTGGAATGGTATGTAGTCTAAAATAAAAACAAGCCTATTTGTCCTTATACATGACTAATGGTTGTGACTCAGGGTAGGTTTTCCTATAAAGACAACCCATGAATGATTGTTGAAGAAGAGGAAATTTCTTTCATATTTCATGAGAATAATTTTGGCTTAGTATTACTAGTGTTATTAGCAGCATTAGGTCTATCTAAACATATATATGTATATATGTATATATATAATTTCAAATAAAATGTATACATTTGAAAAGGTGTGTAGTTGAAATCAAGGTTTGAATTTATTGAGCATGCACTAGAAGTTTGGAGTGGAATGAGTTGGGCAAGTGAAATTGCTCAGCAACATGTCAGGCATTGATGGCAGACTAGTGGAGAAGTTACAGCCCTGCTGATTTTTTAGTGTGTGGTCTGTCCCTGGAGAGTAATGCTTTATTATTGGCCTGAATCTTCTTTTAATGGCCTCTTTTTGGTTTCTCCTTTGCCACATGGTTTTAGATGGAATCCAGGCTCTGCAAGAGAGCCCCATACCAAGGCTTCTAGATTGGAACACAAGACAGCAACTTTTGATGGAAATATGCCTGGCTTGCATGATGCAATGATTTAATTAATGATGTTCAAAGTACTAAACTAACATAAGCTCTAACAGTTACAGGAACTGAGACTCCGTGAAGAACATTGAAGTAATGGAAATCCAATAAAAAGCAAAGTTGAATTGGCTTAGATAAGGGGAAAAAGGGAGATATCAAAGAGAAGGCTGGGCTCGTCTGTTTAGTTGACCTACCATAAACTTCAAGAAAAATCTGCGGGGCCCCAACACCATCTTTCATCCTGAAGTGAAAATAGGTTGGATGAGGAAGATTATCACTGTGGCTTCTAGAGACCATGATTTGTTTCTGCTGTTACTGAGTTTATAAAAAGAAAGCTGTGCTCTTCTGAATGACTCATTTATGGGCTTCCACACTGGGGCTCTTCTTCAAGATTTTACAGCATGTGAACATAAAACGTCCCATCAGGATGACTGCCACTTTTAGAGGCCGAGTAAAATATAATCTCATGAAGATTATGGTCACATTGAAGTTATTTTTGATACCCTTTATTCTGTTGGCATTTTTAGCTGCATTTTTTTGGTACATAGGTCATCGATGTTGTGAAAAATGAGTAGTCTTTCTTATAAATTATTTGGAATTTGGTATTCATCTTAGCTCACTTTTAGACAAGTACCTTTCCTGGATGAACAGTCTGAGGTTTCTTGCTGACCTACTTTTCTATCAGAAATGAGGATAGACACTTGGAGATGGTTAAGCAGCCTTGGCTTGAATTGGAAAATGTGAAAGGGTGGGGAGGTCCCTACTTCCTTCTTGGTGCTATAGAACAAACCTCCCCACTTCTCCCTAGATTTGAGCAGGGAGTGATCATGCACAGGTTCCACTTTGTCTAAAAGGGTAGGAGAAAAGAAAGAGGGAAGGAGGGAAAGGGAGCAAGATCACATGGCCTGGTCTCTTTCGTAGTGATTGTAATTTGTCAAAGCTGCTCTGTCAGAGGCATGTGACTGTTAATAGGCAAGTCATCAAGAGTCTAAAAACGCCTGCCATACTACACTACCACCTTCTTCCATACAGAGTTGCTTCTCTCCTTCTATTCCTTTAGTTTTGGGGATTAAGCCCAGGGCCCTGCAGATGCTAGGCAAACAGTCTACTCCAAAGCTACTACATCCCCAGCCCTTCCTTTCTCTTTCCTTAAGTCCCGGGGATCGCAGCACAGCTGTGGGGCGCTGCTCCTTGCTGGGTCTTGGAAATGCACAAACTTTATATGGACAAAAAATTGAAAAGGAAGAATAAGTTTTATTCATTAAAATACAACAAAAAGTGTGGACAAACAAAAGAACCAGGAAACCCAGAACAGAGTCTGGCCTAGTGAAGGTGGGGTAAAAAGGTTATGAAATGGAAGAGGGAGATTTGTTTTCACATTTTGGCAGCTTGAGTTGTGAAATAATTATCTTTCAAATGAGAGACAGGGAGAGCAAGAGTGGTTTTAGAAGAACATGTTTATAAAGCTTTGTGTGAAGTGTGATTCCAAAGGCATCTCATGACACACACATTCCTTTTTTTTTTTTTTTTTTTTTAGCTGACAATCCTCTATAATGAATTCTACTGTTTCAATACAATACTTGTCATAGAGGTGTAGGCACTGAGTATCACAGAGAAATTAAGATGATTAAGGTTACATAGCCAACAAAGAGCAAAGTCAAGATCTGCACCCAAGGGTCTGGCACCTGAGTCCAAGCTCCTTGTCATCACTCTGCTGCCCTATGACCTTCACCATGTTATAAAATTCTGGGGCTCCAGAGCCTGTCAGCAGTCAGTGAGACTCAAGAGCTGATGAGCTGCAATTCTAAGTCCTTTCTCTGCCTAGGCCACTTTCTTCTGTGTGTCACATACAGTTTCACAATGTGTGTTCAATTAAAGAAAACATGGCAGAGAAAAGACAGGGAGCAATTGCTCCTAGTGCACTGTGCCGCTAGCCATAGACACTCTTCATTTTCATGTGAGATGTGTAGCATCCTCTACTTTCTACTCTATCAAACACACACACACACACACACACACACACACACACACACACACACACACACACACACACACACACACACACTCCACAAGTAGTTTCCAACTAGCATATTACCCAGAACTGATAGGTGCTAAATGCTTATGAGATGCATCCCTTGGGAATTTCTTGCTGGGAACGGGTATGCGCACTTTTCACGGCTTTATTTAGATATTCCTTATTTTATACTCTTTGCAGCAACTGCCTACTCGGACTTTGGGCCAAGCCCACAGAGACAGCCCTGTGGATAGAGAAAGAATGTCCAAGAGTGTCCATTCAATTCTGCAGCTGAGTGTGGCCCTCCGCAGTGACTGAGGAGCAAGCTTTGTGAGCCAAAACACATGAGCTCTTGAATGCAGCCTGTCTCCCCCCCTGCCTTAGCTCTGTGAAATCAAAGTTTGAGGCACCACAGGAGCTCTTTTAAAATGTCCTGGCCAGCTTGCTGCAGCCCAGATGTTGTTCCAGTCCCGGCTGCAAGCTCCCATCATCGCATGACCCGACCGCGCGCCTGCAGACCCCGCCCCTCCGCTGGCACTGCTCGGTAGATGTTGCAGATGCCACAGCTCATTTCTTTGAAGTCTGTATGTTTTTTTTAAAAAACACCCCTTTCGACAGTTTTGGCCCAGCTTCTTATTATATAAGCTGATCTGTTGGAACATCTGTCACTGTGTGGCTTCAGCCCCCATCCTCCACCGAAGTGTAATAACTTGACGTTAATAAATAATGAGGCAGTGGTGAGTTTAACACATATATTATGAGGCACTGAGGCTAAAATGGCAGACTTTCATCTTTCAGGAAGACCAGCCTAGATTAAACAAACAAGGAGAATACAGCTAGGGCCCAGACGAACACTTCCAGCCGTTGCCCACTTACAACATTATAATGTAACCTTGCATAAACGATTGCCTCTTCATTGTACGGCTTTCCACAAGGTCAATGAGAAAGGATGAGGCTTCATAGCTGAAGATGTATTAACACAATATAATTTTCATCTTACACTTTCTGGGCTACCACTTCTTGCAACCCACTCTTCCTTTCAGAGAAAATGTTTTCTTAGTTGTCTCATGTTGATCCCTTCATAAAGAATAAATACTTAAGTAACTGGCACCTGAGACTCTCCTTGGCTCACAACTCTTGACCCCACTATTCTTCTGTAGAGTCCCTGTGAATATCTGGTATGTAAATATGTTTCACCGTATGCTAGTGAATGCCCTTTGGGAAAATAGAAAAAGAGGTAGAATCTGCTTATTTCTCGGAATGAAATCCAATATTTCTGAAATTCAAATTCATTTCCATTTATTCCTCTCCAAAGATAATCTAAAATCAAGACAAACACACCCAGAGGAATGGCAAATGGAATGTGTTTCCAGCTTTTGTTCTTCAGTCTGCAGACACAAAAATTTGTACACTCTTGTCTTTATTTACGTGCCCTAGACTGCCTATCTTTCACATCATAAATGCTCTCTTATGTTAGGGACAGCTCTGGCTGGTTTAACCTGTACAGCTCAGCTTTGTGTCATTCATACCGATGCTTAATAAACATTTAATGGTAGAGGAAACAGTGCTGGAAGTGAGGTTGGCTGGTATTATTCCCATTCAGAAATGAGGGAGTGAAAAAAGAGTGATGAGCTGCCTGAGGCCTGTTGCAGAGGAAGGTTGAGTCCCTGGACAATGACTGCTTTCTTTGAATTTGGGAACGAGATTCAGGCTTGATACAAAAGGCACAAACCTCTGGGGAGCCTACGTTTTAAGGGGGAGATGGTGTAGAAGTCAAAAGTAATAATTAAAACATGAGATCAGCCCAAGTCAGAAGGTACTGGTGGCAATGTGAAAGATGTGTGTGTGTGTGTGTGTGTGTGTGTGTGTGTGTGTGTGTGTGTGTGTGTGTGAGAGAGAGAGAGAGAGAGAGAGAGAGAGAGACAGACAGACAGACAGACAGACAGACAGAGACAGAGAGAGAAGCATGGGCATTTCTCTATAGGAGCAAAGTTCAGGGACTCCTCTCCTGGTCCCTTTAGGGAATGCTTCTACCATGGTTGACTCTGGTTATGGGAACTCACGTTCACACTCTTGGCAAGTTCTTAGGTGTAAAGACACATTCTGGCAAGTTCTTAGGTGTAAAGACTGTGACGTATCACAGACTTGATCACAAAGACAATTTCTCCTGCCCACTCTTATCTCTACAGTTGATCTATGTGAATGTGAACTAGAGAACACATATATATCCTCTATTTTCACAGAGTTCACCGACTTGTATTTCTTTGAACTTTCCATGCAGGTTCTTACATAGAAGTTGGTTTGTTTTGAATATAATATTTTCCATTAACACTATTATATTATGCAAATATTTATGTCTTTTTTTTTTCTCGGCTCAGTTAAAAAATCAGTTACCTCAATGTGCCTACATGCAGACAACTAAGATACTGGGTAATCTTCATATCCATTTTTATCCCTGGAGTAAGTTAAAATACTCATGATTAGGAATTGTTGAGTTGTTGATATGGTAATTTAGCCCGTTTGTTTTGCCACATGTCTGTTAGCAATTCATGACTTTAGGACTCATGTAGGAGAGAAAAATGATCACAAAATATTAATATTTTGTTTTAGTTATTTCTCTTATTTCCTCCCTTTTCTTACTATCAGAACCACAGGTTTCTTTTGGGAAGGTTTTGTCTTTGCAGACACCCTCAAAGCTCTTGGGGACTGTGGGGACACTTCCAGCTCCTGAGGTAGAGGCACCTGATGTGCTTTAGAAATTCCTTGAAGTGCTTCAGCTTTCCATCTTATTCCTCAGCTCTTATATTAATTAAAATACAGATATAGTCCCAGAGGCGGAAGAGCTATTTTTGTGAGCACTCAAATTGAGACAAAGTAAAGATAAATTTAAAATGGAAGACTTGAGTCAGTTGTCAAGGGCTGTGCTTGTCAAACGATAGGCTCTGGGCTTTTTCCAGAGGGGTAGGACAAAGACTCTGGCAGTGTCTACTCTGAATGGAGGAGAGTGGTGGTGCAGCTGTAGAGAAGGACTATTCTATCGACCATTTATTTATGTGTTTATTTTGCTTGCATGTGTGTGTGTGGGTGCATGCCTGCTGCATATTTGGAAGACATTCGGCCCCTTTGTGATAAGCATTCGGTTTATTGCTGTTTGTGGGGTGGGCTTGGAAAGTGAGAATGTTGTTGTTGCCATTTGGTAGACAGTCAGAAACAAACCAACTGAGAAAATCTATAGGCTTCTGGCAGATGGGTTTTGAAAAGTAGGTCATGTTTTGAGCCCACCAACTTTGATGACATCCCTCGAACAGAAACTGGATTCCTGAGTGTCAGGACAATACAAATGGGGTTCTAAAATGGTCTCTGGATCTGTTACAGCTTCCAAGTACAGCTGGGAAAAAAGTTGTAGAGGAAGGTCTCTATGGGTTTGGAAAATTAACAGCCATGTTGGGAAACCCTGAATTCCTCACTCTGTCTCTTTTTACTCTGATAGAAGAGACTGGGGTTGATTCAGTCCTGAGGGAGTTATGTAGATGATGGGGGGATTGCAGGGAAAAGGTGTGTGTGTGTGTGTGTGTGTGTGTGTGTGTGTGTGTGTGTGTGTGTGTATCTGTTTCTATGTATGTCTGTCTCTCTGTGTGCCTGTCTGTCTTGGTCAAGGGAGGAGCCATTTTCTAGGAGAAATCCCTAGTGTGTAGAGGCTACACAGGTGGTTTTGCTGCTTTGACTTAAAGGCATCTGAAATCTAGGAGGACAAGTTGTGCCATCTGTGAGGAGGGAGAAATCTCACCCATCTTCCACTTGACCTAGGATAGCGGGCACTTTTGATAACAGAATTATGGACAAATCAAGTTACTGAACCTGAAGCTCAGAGGAAAAAGGGTTTAAGGCTGTGAGAACTCACAAGATTAAGATAAAAGGCCCTTGTATGTTTTCCACTCCACAGCCCTAGAGAGTGAAATAAATACCTTCTTAGATCCAAGTATCTGTGCTTTCCCAGGCTTCATGCCTCATTGCTGAATGAGAACAATTGGAAAACAGGATGTACATTTATACGTCAACACCATTTTGCCTGCAGTGGAATGAAGGATGGATCCCCTCCCTAGATCACCCCTTGCTGATTGCCTGGCTGACCCAAGCACCAATCCATCAGAACTCTGTTTCCCAAGCTCAACTAATTCCAAATGCTGTTGAGTTAGACATACTTCTCTTCATTTTTTTTGGTCTTGATTGTGGAGAGCTTGTCCTCCCTCTCTTAGGGCCCACCTACACCAGAGGGCTAAACATTGAGATGTTTCATCTTGGATACAATTGTTGCCAATATGGGAGTTCATTCTACTCCTGTACCCACAAATACCATCCACATGGTGTTTGACTGGTAGACCTGTGGTGTTTAAATGCACTTGTGTTCTTTCTAGTCACTTTGTCTTGCCTCCTTCCCCTCATATAGAACTTCTGTGGGGCAGAACTTAAGCCAATATGGGATGGGGAAGATACTGTCCAACTAAATGATAATTGAGTTATTCATCTCTGAAATCACTATAGTATCCTTGAAATTAAGCTAATGGTTCTTGTCCAGTGGGCAGCAAAAAGATACAGTAAAGTTCTAAAGAGAAGAGGTTAGCAAGAAAATTGAAAGATTAGTATAGAGACAACCATTGGGAAGACTCAAACAGCAGCACACATTTGTGACATTTTTGTCTTGTGAGGTGAATGGACTGAGGTCTGTGGCTTGGATGTTCTAACATTACCTATTGGGGAAAACTAAGTGCTACTCACCTTGAAATTAGATAGGACACATTCTGAAATACCTCTGCAAAGATCTATTAATTATTATAGTTGATAATGATATGTCAGATATTTGATTTTACCCTGGCTTTCAACGAGAGATGTGTACTATTTTTAACCTCATGAGCCTCCCATTGCTTGTCTAGTCTTACATAGAGTATCGAAGTCTCTGGAAAAGAAGGAGTATCAAGGAAAGTTGATAGTTCACAGAACTTAAATTTTCTTGAGCTATGTCCTGAGTTACCAAGTTTTGCATATGGTATTTTATAATAGTTCCTTTAGTTTCACAAGCATAGAAAAAAAATCAATTGTTTTCTCTAAAACATTCATATAAGAACTCTGAGGCAAGTTTATAAGTTCAGATCCTTGTACTTTGCAGTATAAAACCTTGGGTGGCTCCCTAATGCCTTCAAACCTCAGGTTGCTAACCTTTATAAGATGCTGATAACGTAACATACTTCATAGAGATACTGCAATGTTAAATCATCTTGTAAATGCAAAGCACTGTGACAATTCCAGGCACAGAACTAGCTCTATGTAGCCACAGTATCACTATATTAACTACAAGGAGTATTCCTTCAAAAGGGAAGTTTGTGACATTACATGCGTGAAAGTGTTGGTGAAGTTCCCTGGGCCATTTGATAGACTTAGTCAAGAAAAAAAAATGCCATTATATCATGTGTGTAGCACATATCACCCATTATGTCCAGAATCACTGTATTTTCCTTATAAAGGAGCACTTATATGCCTGTGAATTTTCACTTGAGCTTTTAAAATATGGCATTTATTTAAAAGTACCTTGGACATCTGAGATTCTAATGGTAGGTGGTTCTTACACATGGGAAGGGAAGGTACACTATTATTAACAACAAGCTTTATTACATGCCATGTCTCATTGTCATATTTTCTTCAGTTCAGCATGTATATTAAAGAATAAAACATGTAGAGATAAATCTTAGAGGCTTCCCATGTTCACTTTCTTCCTACTTCCTTCTGTTTATGCCAGTTGGGGGACTTCCAGAACGATGACATGTCCATTAGCTGGCTCAGACCTGTCACACTTCTTACTGTTCCCCACTCTACAAGAGCAACCCAGGACACCAGGGAGTAAGAAATCCAACAGGATTTCTAGCTGAATGTTCTGTTGTTTTGCTAGTGTGAATGATACAACCTGAGCAAGACTTCTCTAATTCTTACAACACGTTTAAAGGAGCACTGGCTTAGTGTTTCCCTGCTGTGATAGAACCCCAACATCACTGGCTTGAAAGACGGGGAGCTGGTTCTAGCTCATGATTTCAGAGGTTTCAGTCCTTGTCAGCTGAGTTCATTATGTCTGGGCCCATGGTGAGTCAGGATATCATGGTCACTGGTCATAATGAAGTGAGGTTGCTCATCTTGTGACTTCTAGAAGCAAAGAAAAAGATAGATACAGTCATGTACTACTCAAAGACATGTCCCCATTAGCATACTTCTTCCAATTTGACCACTATGTCTAAAAATTTCTGACAACTCTCAGTATGCCATTGAAATTATAAAACCATCAGTGGATTAATCCCCTAATTCATAGGCACAAGGTCAAACCGCTTATGATCTAATTATTCATCAATGATGATTGGATCCACCAACTGCGGATGTGTGAAGCTTTCAACACATGAGTCATTTGGGGAGAGCACTTATACTCAAGCTATAACAATAGAATTATTTATTACTAAAATGGGATTGATGGTAATGAAAGTTTTTCTACTCAATAATTTGGATATTTTAGTTTAGAAAGTTTTTTTTTTTAAAGAAGCACACACAAACGTGGTCATTATTAGCCTTGCTTGTTAAGATGTTGACATCAAATATGTAGTTAGGAAACTCAAGTTCATCACTTTTGCACGTGAAAGGCATTTTGAGGACATTAATCATAGACTCATCTTTTAATAGGGTATGTAGATCAAAAGTGTTTTTAAAATGGATAAACAGGATCAGTATGTGTGAGGACTGACACTCAATCACACATTTACTGAAGCACATAAAGGAAATTACAGCCTCTTCTCCCCAGGAAAGATGACATGCATGAAGACGTCCCCAGTGATAGCAAATGAGATCAGGAAGATGTCTGCAAAACAAGTGAAATGTGATAAATTCTGGGTCTCAGTATTCACTTTTTCTCTTTGGGGTCTTGACAAGTCAATCTTCGGAACAAAACTCTCCATGTTCTAACAGTTGAGGAGGTTCAGATATTTTTGGAATAAATTGTTAGATGGTATGAGTAGAGACTGGAAAGTAGGAGAGGCTATGACAAAATGTATGTGAGAGTTATGGTGACATGTACCTATAAAGCCCACCACTTTGAAGACAGGCAGAGGCTGACTGGTCTTGAATTGGAGGCTAGGTTGAGCTACACAACAAGAGTCCTCAGGAAACAACAAACAACCACTCGAAGTCTCTTGTGGTAACGAAGTCTCTTGTGGTAACGAAGGAATAGGGAATAATTCGGTCTGAAGCAATTTGGTTAAAAATAAACTGAGGGTGTTAGCCTGCTTGTGGGGAATCACTTCGCAGCAGACTGTAAGTATGTGAAAGCAATAAGTTTAATAGAAACAATTTGTGTTTGTCAGTTATATGCCAATAAATCTGGGAGAAATCTAGTACCATTTCTAACTTCAAATAAATGCATAAATGCATATTCAATGAAATAATGAATTAATAAAAATTAATGCTCTCAATTATTGCTTTTAAAATAGATAGACATTTTTGTTTCATTCTGACCTTAGACTTTTCAGAAGTAAACTACTTCTGAGTTATAGGTGCCCACTGATGACCAGCAGGGGCAGATCAAATATTCTCTGCAGGACCATTTCCCTCAGCTAAAGCTGCAGAGAATATTAAACCAGGAGTTCACATGCAAAGATTACAAACACACTCAAAGTTAAGTACAGGGAAGAATAAACAGGTTTGGACTGCCATGAACAATTACATTTGAAGCATTTAACAGAATGAAGAATGCAAGTACAGAGAGGAGCAAAGAACAATTACAACAAAAAACTTTAAAAATTTTAGTCTTAGCAGTAAAGTAGGTGTTGTAATCTTTATGAAGACCCAGTGGAGAGTTAAAAATAACAGACTAGACACAAATGAAAAAAAAGTACACTGGAAAACTGTTCCCCAGAAGGCAGCAAGCGTGGTGATGTGAAGCATGTTAGGAAGACTGAATTGTGCAGAAGATGGCCACATCCTCACACATACTCGAGAGGGGTTTCAGAAGAGACCAGAGAAGGAGCAGAAGGAATAGACAGCATAGCAATGATCATGAATTCTACAAGACTAGTAAGTGGCACAATTGTACATTCCTTTTTTTTCCTTCGGTTTTTCAAGAAAGGTGACATTTTTTTTTCACCTTTCTCTGTGTAGCTTTGTGTCTTTCCTGGAGCTCACTCTGTAGCCCATTCTGGCCTCGAACTCACAGAGATCCACTTGGCTCTGCCTCCCAAGTGCTGGGATTAAAAGCGTGCGCCGCCGCCGCCACCACCACCACGGGCTTCGATTATACATTTCAATAAGTAAGGCGTAACCCAATCAGGATGAAGGAAAAGAAATCCAACCAAAATGCATCTTGAAACTATTTTAAAACCCAAGACAAGCAAGTATAGAGGGCAGTCAGGTGAAAGGCCGCTGGAAGTGGAAGAGCAGGATAATGGGATCTAGCTTAGGTCTGGCCACATAGTATCCTTCAAAACAAAAGACAAAAAAAACAAAAAACAAAAAACAAAAAACAAAACAAAAAAAAACCTTTTATTGACAAAAGACTAGGATTTGAATGTTCTCAACACACAAGAATGACTCATGTTTGAGATGAGGAGTGTACCAATTATTCTGATCTAATCTTACACACACACACACACACACACACACACACACACACACACACACGGTGTGAAATATTATGTAGTAACACAAGCGTCACATGTCAATTAAAATGAGAATATTTTCAAAGTTCCATAAAACAATATGTGGTACTGTGTGACATTTTCTATCCTGATTCTACCTGTCTTATCAAAAAGTCACCTATTGTAACCTATTAAATTGATTTTTATAATCCAATATCAATAACCCACAGTTTGAAAAATTTCGTTTGAGACCTTTTTAATTTAAGGGAAGGAAAAAACAAAACCCAGAAGCTGAGAGGCTGAGGTCAGTTATAGTTGTTGTTTTTGCTCTTCTCTTAGGGTGAGCTGTACCTCTGTTTGAATCCCTCGGGTTAGGGACCAGTGGAAGAAGGACACATGACATTCTTTGGACTCTGCCTTGCTCATTCTTTATGCCAGGCCCTGGCCAAGCTCACTAGAAAACAGGGCCTAGGGCCGGAGCCCCCCAGACCAGTGAAGGTCCTAGGAGTCCTTGATTCAGGAATGTGTGGACTTGAAGATTGACTGCATTTTTTTCCTACATTAGGCAATTTGGTCTCAAGGAAACCAAGCCAGTGCAGAATGTGAGGTGAGTCCGGCCTTACCCCTTCATTTATCTTCCTTTAATCAAACAGACTAAACGTTTTCATTGGAGAGAGACGGTTGTTATCCTTGGCTTTCTTGTGTCTCCAGAGGTATTTTTCTTAGGAATGTGTTAATAGCTGCAAAAATCTTAACACGTCTTCAAGTGCCTCTCACGTTAGGAGATTCCTCTTAGTTGTGGGAAAAGTGGTTGTCAGTTAGCCTCGTATTTAAGCAAAATCAAAATGTTTCTGACAGGTCGATTAAGTTCTTCAAATGACCCGTCTTTAGGCTACATGCAGCTGGAAGGTTCAGAAGGAGAGACATTTTTCTTGCCAACCCTGATTTCTTCAGTTCTCACTCATTTCCAAGGCAGTTGCGCCCAAACAATGCTTAACTTCAGGCCTGGTAGAAGCCAGATTCAGGAGTTTCCAATTGCAAGGTTCTGTCTCATTTGCTGTACTAACCAAGTTTCTTTTTGTTTTATTTGAAGAAATGGGAGCATTTAAATATCAATTTAAGGAATTGGAAGTATAAATAGAAAGTATATTGTGTGAAAATCAGTTTCAGAGGAAGGAGGCAGACAAATGTTCCAGGATAAGAAGGGGATTCCTAAAAATAGCTATTCATTTTTGTTACCCTTCTCAAGTACATTTTTAATGGAATTAAGAGATAGGGCAGTGTATCTCTGCAAAGATCTATGAGTACAACTAGAATAATTACTCTAGAGAGTTTTGTGATATGAACATCTGACTTCAGCTAAGGTTGCACATTCCTGTGTGTTGTATTGAAAGGAAGATTTGTTGTTGAACTCAAGAAAGATCTGCTGGCAAGGCGAGTCCCTGTGCCTGGAGAGAGAAGCTGAGCAAAGTTCTTCTTCCCTGAAGGCTGTTTGAGAGAGATTCATGTCTGCTGTTTCCTATTCAGATACCAGCATGCTTCCTTACTTCCTTCTTCTCCCCGCACCACCTCCACATTCGCTTCTACTTCTTCTCCTTCTCCTCCTCCTCCTCCTCCTCCTCCTCCTCCTCCTCCTCCTCCTCCTCCTCCTCCTCCTCCTTTCTCTTCTGAAGAGAGGGACAAGAACAGGATGGGATGAATGACAACTTTCTCCCAAACAAGCTTCTCTCCCATTTTTAAAGGACATTATTTTTGTGTATCTTTGGAAGTACATCAAACGATCATTTAGCAAGAATGATTCACAGGGCAGTTCTGGAATCATCTGAAGTCAGTGTGTTCATCAGTCCCAACAAGAATAAGCTCCAGGCTGTAGGCCACTAGACTGCAAGCTCTTCCAATGTAATTTTCATCTTCATTGTATCCCAAGAGATGAGCAAAGTGTTTAGTGTCTAGTATTATGATCAGTAAATATCCCAATAAAAAAGAAAACAGCAGTTAATTGATCCAAATCATACTGATCCCAAGCTGTGTTCTTAACAGATAGACCTTTCTGTTAGACAGTTTGCTCTAAGAAAGGATTTTATTGTGCAGCCACCTCATTTTTGAAGTCAGGAAGTGGGCTATGTACAGAGATATATGTTAGTTCCTTCTATTTGAAGACCTGAGCTGGGTCCAGAGAAAGGAAGGCATTTCTGAATGAGATGTTCGCATTCTCATCAGGGGATGAAGTTCTGTGCCTGGGCCTTCCCCTCATTCAGTATCCCTAAGTGGAACAGACACAGACAAAAGATGTGAATTTTAAAAGGGTTTTCATGCATCCACTAGTTTCCTTGCAACCTGGCTCCACAGCCCATTACTGAAACTTCTATGGCCTTGGGCAGGCCAGGAAATAGTTTTAATTTGCTCAGGCCCTAAATTATAGACTGTGCATTTGCAAAAAAGTTTCGAAGTAGTCAGCAAAGGCATAGTTTTCAACAGGTTTTAAAGGAGGAACTTTAGTTCACAGGTTAGAGTGCTTTATACTATTGCAAAAGAAAATGAAATTTGACTTTTTCCTGCCCTGAGGAATGGTGGAGTTGAGCAGTATCCAAGGACAGTGAATTGTGCTCATCCCCTTTCCTGTACTAAACTGCTCATCAGAACTCAACTCTTTTATTTCCTTTTTTTTTTTCTTGGTGTGGTAGAGACACCACCCAGGCAACATGTATCAGACTAGCCCAACAAATTGTTCAGGATTTAACATATCAAGAGCAGACAGTGATCTTTGTGGCTGTATCTCGGGCTTCTCTTGGGAGCTATAACTTCATTGTGACATGCACAGATTTAAATAAAGCGCCAATAAATAAGATCTCAAAGTAAACACTGATTCTACTGTAGCACTTTAAATTCAACAAACAGTGTTCTATGCTGTGTTTCGAGGTATCACTTGAACCCTTTGCCACACCAGTCTGCAAACATTTCTTAATATTTCCAGGATTTGTTATCACTTAAGTTTACACTTCTGTTGTAGCAGCTTGTGTTTTTAGTTTCTTCTGTGTATCCCTTGATTAACTTGGGTTTTTGGTTACATGCAACAGACTGATGCTTCTTTATGATTAAAATGATTTCTGCAATCCCAGATATATCCTCCAGGTGGACAAAAGAGCCAGCCTACTTAGGCTAACTCCAGGCAAGTGTTTGAGGTGGGTGGTACTTATCAATACACTCCTACAACTCGGAAATGTTGACAAGAGGTGAAATAAACACAAAGGTAGTCTTTAGCATGATATATTTTTGTTGTTGTTGTTTTGTTTTTCAAGGCAGGTTTCCACTGTGTAGCTCTGGCTGTCCTGAACTCACTTTGTAGATCAGGCTGGCCTCCAACTCACAGAGATCTGCCTGTCTCTGCCTCCTGAGCACTGGGATTAAAGGTGTGCACCACCACTGCTGGGCTTAGCATGGTATTTTTTTTTTTTTTTTTTTTTTGTCTATAAGCCATCACTTTAATGTAAGCATCTTCACCTATGCTCCAGAGCCCCCCCAGCCCCAAGTTCTTTCCTGTTCAAAGTTGCGAAAGCCAGAAGCCAGCTGTAATGTGTATTTCACTGCACCGAACTTCAGAGGCGCAGCACCAAAGGGCGAGAGCTGATAGACAAAAGGTGAAGGCAGACCGCAAGGTGTTTCTGGGGTTCTTCTCAGACCACTCCAAACCTCCAAAAGAAGGTCCAGGAGCACGGCAGGCCTGCAGCTGCACCACCAGCCACACCTCGTGTGCTTCGATCTCGGCTCAAGCGATCTCCTCCTCACCATAGGCAAGGGCTTGGACGCTCTTCGCTTGCCAACAGTCACAAATCAGCCTGTGGTGCTGGTGGCATTGAGGCTGGCCTGTGAGCTGGGCACTGCTACCGCTGTGGGGCCAGGCCTTCCTCATAGCCCTCTGTCTTCATGTCATTGAGCCCGAGCTCCTCATTCTGGTCAAAGGTACGCTTATAGCGCTCTACCTTCATCTCTGGATCATCTTCAGGGGCGTACACGTTCTGCAGGTAGCTGTTTCCTGCTGGATCATTCATTATAAAGTGGGCCTTCATCTTGCCCTCGATGATCTGCTCCAACTTCTGGCTAAACTCCTGCAGTTTCTCCGTCTGGTTAGGGTTCGAGCTGTCACCCAGTGTGAATGGGTTCTTGGTTACCAATTCTCGGATGTCTTTCAGAAGCCCCTCGAGAGTGGTGAACTTGCCCCCAAGGACAGCCATTCCCAGTTCAAACTCCAGCTCCGGGATTTCCACACTGCACGTCTCAGACTTGAGGAGGTCTCTGGTCATGTCTGAGGGATCTGTGATGTGGAGGGTGATCTTGGTACCCAGAGGCTCCACTGCTCCTCCAGACTTCACCTCATTAGTCCGATGCCCACAATTCTCACAGTTGGTGGCCATGATGATAACCTCTTTAAAGTGGGGGATTTGGACTAGCTTCATGTTGGTCTGAGCTGGGGCGTTGCACTCTGGGCAGTTGGTGTTGAACTGGAGCACTTCATTTCTGAGGTCTTCCTCTTCTGACTTCTCTTCTGGTGCTTCTGCCTGGAGACCCAGCATCTCAGCCTGCTGTGGCGTCCGGTTGTAGTGTGTGATCACTAGGGCATCATCCTTCTGGGGAGCATGTGGGTTTTCTACAAAGCTGTTTCCCGAGGGGTCATCAATGATCAGAGTGAACGGGGAAGCCACTTGCTTTAGGTCCTTCAGTTTGCCAATGAACACATCAATCCTTTCAGCTACAGCATGTTCCATTGCCCGTCGTGTGGGCTGGTCCTGTTCTAGGCCAGAGATTGCCCGGCTGATCAATCCTTCCACGGTGGTCAGAGCTCCCTTCTGGCTGAAAGCTGGAATTTCAAAATCCAGCTCCAGGATCCTCGTGGTGGCAGAGTCCGTCTTCACCACTTCCCTGTTCATGTCCTCTTGGCCCCTGACGGTCAAAGTGTAGCGCACTCCCTGGTCCTGGATCCTGCCTGCTGACTGGATCTCTGCTGTGGGACGGTCTGTATGTCAAATTGCTCTGATTGGTCAATAAATAAAACACTGATTGGCCAGTGTCCAGGCAGGAAGTAGGCGGGACAAGGAGAGAGGAGAATTCTGGGAAGCAGAAGGCTGAGTCAGAGAGATACTGCAGCCGCCGCCATGACCAGCAGCATGTGAAGACGCCGGTAAGCCACCAGCCACGTGGCAAGGTATAGATTTATGGAAATGGTTAATTTAAGATAAAAGAACAGTTAGCAAGAAGCCTGCCACGGCCATACAGTTTGTAAGCAATATAAGTCTCTGTGTTTACTTGGTTGGGTCTGAGCGGCTGTGGGACTCGCGGGTGACAAAGATTTGTCCTGACTGTGGGCAAAGCAGGAAAACTCAAGCAACAATGGCGCCCAACGTGGGGCCAAGAGTTTCCACCTAAAACCTGAGAAAAGATTCTAAAACGGAACTAAAAACAGCTTCCTAATTGTCTCTCTCAAATCAGCAGCAGCTGCCGGTTTGAGTTACTGGCGGGTTCCTGGCGTGTGCGCTCGATCTGCAGTATGGCGGGAATGAGGCCTCTGCAAGTGGCACATTAAGCTACATGGTGGATTTAGCCTTTGCTAATACAAAACAAAAAGAGGTTTCTGGGCTACACGCTGCTTTGATAAGAAGCATAGACCCACTATTTCTGAGAGTTGATGGCTCCCAGAGCTGGCGGAAAACGTACCACCGCCATGTTGGGAAGCTAAAGTGGGCGGAGCCAGCAGCCACAGTGCTAAAAAGGCTGCAGTTTAAAGCAATAGGCTCAAGGTAATATAAAACATAAGCTACATAAAGATGGCTACCACACAGAGAATCTGGATTATGTTCTCTTTGATATTCGTAACTGAAGAAAAACATTTGATTACAAAAGCTGTTG
This sequence comes from Peromyscus maniculatus bairdii, assembly GCF_049852395.1. Taxonomy (NCBI): domain Eukaryota; kingdom Metazoa; phylum Chordata; class Mammalia; order Rodentia; family Cricetidae; genus Peromyscus; species Peromyscus maniculatus. Next base: position 76,742,614 of record NC_134858.1, read on the forward strand.
AGTTATGCCAAAATATATATTTTAAGGGTACTTTGACTTCAAAATTTGGATATAAAGATATGTTGCTTTGGAAAAGAGGCTCTGCTTTTGTTTCCACAGAAAGCCAGAGGCTATGGATTTGTTCCAGATTAAGATACATCAGGTTTGACCAGCCAAGACCACCTGAAAGGTCTCCGATGACACCATGGCCCAGATGATCCAACATCCAGAATCGTTTCAAGGCAACTGGCTCAGACGTTACAGTCTCACGGACTATTCCATGATCCTAAAATTTTCTTTGGGTCCCCATAAGATACAGCGCCCCCCTCCAGCAGGAAGTAGTAAGAGAAGCTACGCCCAAATTCCCAAATATACCAAGCTGACTTTGGAGATGTGTAAAAGTTAAAACCTTCCTTTAAAAAAAAAAAAGAAAGGGGAAGTGCTGTGGGACGGTCTGTATGTCAAATTGCTCTGATTGGTCAATAAATAAAACACTGATTGGCCAGTGTCCAGGCAGGAAGTAGGCGGGACAAGGAGAGAGGAGAATTCTGGGAAGCAGAAGGCTGAGTCAGAGAGATACTGCAGCCGCCGCCATGACCAGCAGCATGTGAAGACGCCGGTAAGCCACCAGCCACGTGGCAAGGTATAGATTTATGGAAATGGTTAATTTAAGATAAAAGAACAGTTAGCAAGAAGCCTGCCACGGCCATACAGTTTGTAAGCAATATAAGTCTCTGTGTTTACTTGGTTGGGTCTGAGCGGCTGTGGGACTCGCGGGTGACAAAGATTTGTCCTGACTGTGGGCAAAGCAGGAAAACTCAAGCAACAGATCTCCGTGTTGTTCCAGCCACAGTGCTCGCAGAAAAAGGAGCTCACGATTATTTCTCTAAAGAAGGGGATCTTGGTGAGCAGAAGGCGCGTCGTGCCGTTCCGGTAACAGTTCATGCACAGCGACTCGATCTCGGTGGGCTGCTGCTCCTCATCCTCGGCGCTGAGGGGCCGGAACAAGGGTCCCGTGGCTGGCGATCCAGCCGCGGAGGGCGAAGGCCCAACAGCAGCCCCCGGGGGCCCGGGCTGCACAGCCCCCGGTATTTTTTTTTAAACAGGACCTCACTCTGTAGCTGGGTTGCCATGACCTTAAACTCAAGTTCTTTCCTCCTCTGCTTCCAGAGTGCTGGCTTTAGAGGCAAACACCAAGATATCCAACTGAGAGCTGGACGGTGGTGGCACAACACTTTAATCCTGACACTTGGGAGGCAGAAGCAGGCAGATCTGGATCTCCGAGTTTGAGGCCATCCTGTTCTACAGAGTGAGTTCCAGGACAGCCAGGACTGTTTCACAGAGAAACCTTGCCTCGAAACAAACAAACAAAAGATGGTATATATAAAGAAAAAGACATCCAACTGGGATTTTTACATTTTAAGACAGAATACATTAATTATTATTAATTTTTTGTTGTGGTTTCCTCTTTTGCTTTTCAAGAGATTTTTATGAAATAATTGCTGGCTTTAGCTTATCTACACACAGGTTACTATTAGGTTGTTCAAAAGCTGACTACCCTGAGAACCAAAGCCCTTTCATACTTCTCCCTGATGTGGTTGGTACAAGATTTGTTTCTTCCAGGGTCCTTCAGAAGATTTTCCACCATGCTCCTGCCAGCCCCTGGCATCTGTGCTTTCAGACCTTCATCCTTTGCTCATTCTCTCCTTAGAAAAAGTACACATTGTTAGTTTTCATTAATACTACAAACTTGGAAAGCACTGTTAAAAGTGGTAAACCCTATTTATGCAGCTTGGGAACTATGACTTCTAAACATATTTTAAAGAGAAAGGCCTCAGAATAAACATTAATTTTTTTAATGTATAATGCCCAAAGTGATTTCATGAAATAATATTAATAGATCCCCACATTATCTGCTTGCTATCAGACTGTAGATTATCTAAACTTTAGATTGTACAGATCAGTTTTGGACTGAATAACTAACATTGTTGACTTTACAATTCTTTATTTTAGACATTAGTCATAATATTACCCTATAATGTGCCAACCAAAGAAAATTTCTTCCCTGGCTCTCATTTGGAACAAATCATAATACTGCTGAGAATTATCATTATTTTCTGACTGTAAGTGTCAGAAGCAATACTCAAGAAGGCGCCCATAAAAGTTAGACATTAGTAGAAAATAATAGAAAAAAATGGGCATGAGCCTGGTATCAAACATCTGCAATCTCTGCTACTAAGGCGACTAAGGGAACAAGATTATAAATTTAAGGCCAGCCTGAGCTCTATAGCAAGATCCTATCTTATAAGGAAAGAAAAAAGGCTGCAATGTGACTTGGCTGTACAGCAAATGCTTATCACATGCGAGGCCCTGAGCTGACTATCGGTTACGAAAAGAGTGGGGGGGAAAAGCCTTTAATAGCTAGAGTGATCCTGAGAAAGGAGCCATGCTGAAGGAACCACTTGAAACTATATCACAGCACCACAGTTATAAGAGCAGTATGGTACTGGCACAAAAATAGGCCCCGAGCCCACCACAGTACAACAGTACCCAGAGATAAACCCAGATAAGCTCAGCCACCAGATTCTTGACCAAGGTAGTGCCAAAAGTGTATGTTGGAGAAAAGATACATCATTAACAAGCAGTACTGGGAAAACTGGATATCCACATGCTGAATAATGAAAGTTGATCTCTCTCATCCCATTAAAACATTGACTCAAAAAAATGAATAAAAGATCTTAATAAAAGAAATGAAATTTGGAAAATACTAGAGAAAACTGTATGGAAGGTTCTCAAGATACAGGATAGGCAATGACCTTTTGCAAAAAAAAAAACAAAAAAACTCCTACATAATTCAGGGAATGATAAGGATTGACAAATGGGATCACATCAAATTAAAAAGATTCTTCATAGCCAAAGGAAACAATCAGCCTGCAAAATGAAAGCGTTTTCCAGTTTTTCCTCTGCTAGCAAGTTAACATTCAGAATATTTAAAGAAGTTAAATATATTAAAAGCCAGAGAAATCCCCCAAAGAATTCAGTCAATAAATGTGCAAATGAATTGAACAGACAGTTCTCAGAAGAAGTAAAAATGGACCATAATTCTATGAAAAAAAAAATGTTCAACATCTTTAGCCATCAGGGAAATACAAATCAAAACTCTGCTGAGATCCCGTCTCACCCCAGTCAGAATAGCCATCATTAAGAAAACAATAAAATAACCAATATTGGGAAAGATGTGCCCTTTTGGGGGAGGGGAAGGGGATAAATACCCTGCTGGTGGGAATGTAAGTTACTCCAGGCACTCTGGAAATCAGTGTGGAAGTTCTTCCAAAAGCTAATTCTATCCTACGACCCAGCTTCTCCTGGGCATATCTCCAAAGGAATCAGTCAGCTTGTTAGAGAGGTATCCACATAGCCATGTTTACTCCAGCACTGCTCACAATGGCTAAGTTACAGAGTCAAGCTGGCTGTCCAGCTGTAGTTGAATGAATAAGGAACATGTGGTATACATACATAGTGAAGTTTTAAAGTTGTATTTATTATTCTGTGTGCGCACACAGTTGCCACAGTGCTCGTGTGGAGGTCAGAGTACTACTCCGTGGAGTGACTTCTTTCTTTTCACCTCTATCTATGTATGTTCTGAGAATAAAAATCAAGCCGTGGCGCCGACACGGCAGAGGTTTGCTAACTAAGTCATCTTGCTGCCCCCACCCCGTGAAGTGTTACTGAGCCAAGAAAGAACAGAATTGTGTTGTTTCCAGGAAAACTGATGGAGATGGGCATTGTCATGCTAAACAAAACAAGCTAGTCTCCCAATGACCAAGTATTGCATGTTTCTTTCATCTGTGGAATTTGAGGCACAGGATGGGGGATTGGTGGGGAGGTGGATAAAGTACAGGAGGGACCATTAAGAGCATGAAAGAGAAGAGAGGGTAGGGAGCAGAGGGAACTAGAATGGTCACATAGAAACTGCATAATAGACTCCTTCCCAAGGCAGGTCTTCTAAGGCAATCACTGGCCACCGTCATTGTCTTCAGCTGGTCAAGTGGCTAGATTTGTTTTCCAAGTGAGGCTCTTTACAGGAAGGGTCCATTGTTGTACATATTTCAAAATGTTCAGGGCCTTTTTGAACCATCTTTACTGTGCAGAGCTCAGGGTTGGCAGGTATGGTGGCATATGCCTGTCATTTTTGTCCCGGGGAGTCAGAGACAGGAAGATCACTACAAATTTGAGGCCAGCTTAGCTTAGGGGGTGGTGAGTTCCAGGCCCATGAATGATACCTCGAATAATCACATCTAAACAAAACAACAGAAAACCAAACCAAACCAGAGCTCTGATTTAAGTGGTTTTCAGAGACATTAAAAAAATTGTATGTATTATAACTTTAATTTAGTGTCTTTATGGGACTCCTGAGTTGTGAATTAGTGGGTCTCTGATTTTAGCACCTTCTCTTTTCCTTCTGTTGGTTGCCTTGTCCAACTTTGATGTGATGGCTTTGGTTTTATCTTATTACACCTTATTTTGTTATGTTTGGTTGTTATCTCTTAGAAGACTGCTCTTCTCTAATGAGAGACAGAAAGGGAGTGGACCTAGATGCAAGGGGAGGTAGGGAGGAGCTGGGAGAAGTAGAGGGAGGGGAAACTGTAATTAGAATATATTGTATGAGAAATGGATCTATTTTTAATAAGAGGGGAAATTACATTAATATTTTTTTCCTTATTGAGACTTTGTTTGTGTGACAGTTTGAAAGAACAGCCCTCCTAGGCTCATATGTATGAATACTTGGTCTCTAGTTGGTGGAACTGATTGGGAAGCATTAAAGGAGGTGTGGCCTTGTGGAAGAAGTGGGGCCCAACTTTGAGATTTCAAGAGACTCACATCATTCTCAGTGTGCTTGTGAGAGTTGAGCTCTTGGCTGCTGCTTTAGCTGCCTTCGGCCACGACTTTGCTCTGCCGTCATGAACCACACCCTCTGAAACTGTAAACGCAAACACTTTCTTTTTATTGGTTGCCTTGGACAGTAGTGTTTTATCACAGCAACAGAAATGAAGCTAATGGATTTTGTTTTTGTTTTATAGTAAGAAACACTTTGACTTTGATGACAGTATTTGTGAAATAGTCCCACCACTAGTGCTGTTATTCTATTTATTTTGAGAGTTTCTTCCTGGCTTGGAACTTGCTACATAACCCAAGGTGGTGTTGAACTCTAAATCATCCCACCTCAACCCCCACCCCCAACTGCTGGCATTGCAGGTGTGCGCCACATTTATGCCATGTTATCTGATGTGGTCTCTCAGGTAGATTGCCTTTGTTGTGTCAAGAACATCCCTGACTCTCCTGACTTTTGAAAGCATTTTTTTCTTGAACTACAAATGTATTGCCTTAGTTAGGGTTTCCACTGCTGTGAAGAGACATTATGACCACAGAAACTGTTATAAAGGAAAACATTTAATTGGGGCTGGGCTTTCAGGTCCAGAGGTGTAGTTCATTATCATGACAGAAAGCATGGAGGAATGCAGGCAGACATGGTGCTGGCAAGCAAGAGGACAAGAGAGTGACACCGGGCCTGGCTTGAGCTTCTGAAACCTCAAAGCCCAACCCCAGTGACACACTTCCTTCAACAAGGCCACACTGACTCCACAGGTCCTAATAGTGCCTCTCCCTATGGGCCATTTTCATTCAAACCACCACGTATGTGCTGAACTTTATTGCAATTTTCTGTATCTGTTAAAATAGGTATGATATCTGCTTGGTAGTTTTTTTCTGTTGTTAAACCTTGAATTATTAAACTTTTTTGAATACGCTAATGAATTACCTAACACTTTATTTGTAATTCAGATGTTTAAATTCACAAGTTATACGTGTGTTCATTTTATCTTTTTGATTTGCTCTTATGTTTGGAATATAAATCTTGTCACGTAATAAGTTTCATAAGATTAATCAGATTTTCCTCTTTGCCATATTTTCACACTAATTTGTATAAAATATAGGTTTTTCTGTTACAAACCATTTAAATATTTTAACTGTGTATATTCACTATACATGGTGCTATATTTCATAAGGACATTTTAATATAGATACATAATGAACTTTGGGAAAATTCCTCATTATACTCTTTCTCTTCCTATATTTTCATTTTGTTTTGTGGCCCACTGAGCTATCTGTATGACCATGGGTTTGGAACTATCTATTGACACATGGTAGGCTCACCATTGTTTATACAACTGAAGGCAATGGGTTCCTGGAATCTGTCAATATCTAGTAGTTCAGTAGGGAGAGATAGAGTTCAATGAGCCCTTCCCCAATTCATGACTTATTGTTGATGAGGGCTGCTCTTATATGGGCCAGGTGCAGGTAACTATAGCTGTTGTGAGCTCATGGTTGCAATGGCTATGCCATGCCTGGAAATGCCCGCTGCATTTTGTAGCCCTTCTCTATATCTCTGGCTCTTATATTCTTCCTGATTCCTCTTCTCCAGTGTTTGTTCTTTGAGCCTAAGAGAGAGAGGAACAAATGTCTTATTCAGAGCTGAGCTTTCTACCATCATTTATTCTCAGCACCTTGGACAGCTGGAGTCTCTGCATTCATCACCGCTCATTGGAAAAAGAAACTTTTGCAATTAAGGATGAAAGTAGCATTTGTGCATGAGCAAAAATGCACGTATTTATCAGATAGTTTGATGCTATATCAACTCAACAGAACAGCAGTAGTAAGTTGTTCCCAACTGTGTCTTTTTGACTGGTTTCCCAATACCAGATATGGGTCACTCCAATGGAGCATGTCTCAAATCCATTCAGAGATAGACTGGTCACCAACTTTTCTATTGCCGTGATAAAATACCACCACCAAGGCAGCTTACAGAAGAAGGAGCTGATTTGGATCTTACAGTTCCTGAGGGTTAGAATCTTTGACCTCATGGTAGATAGCTTGGCAGGAGACAGACAAGCATGGAGCTGGAATAGTAGCTGGGAGCTCACATCTTGATCCATGAGCATGAATCAGAGAGAGCTATCTGGGAAAGGCATGAGCTTTTAAAACTTCAAAACCTACCCCTAGCAACACAACTACACCAAGGCCATACCTCTCAATTCTTTCCAAATGGTTCTACCAACTAGACACCAAACATTCAAATATATGAGCCTATGGAACCATTCTCATTCAAAATACCAGCTGTAACATTCATGCCACTGTTACACAAATTAGCATATCTTTGCCAGTCAGGTTGGTATTAAAGTGTGTATCATCCAAAGCTACGTAAGAAGTTCTGATGCTAATCTCTCCCCCAGCAGCTGGCGGGTGTAATACCTTCTTGCACTATAAAATGGAGTCAGAAAGGAGGAAGTTTCTAACCCAGTTCTAGCTTGATTTGTTTGTATCAGGGAGATACATGAAACCAGGAGGAGTCAGGGCAGGAGGAGTCAGTGCTGGAGGAGTCAATGCAGGAGGAGTCAGTGCTGGACCTCTATCTGGACATACTAAAGAAGAAGGTAAGAGAAGGGGGAGGAATGTGGGCATTAGGTGAGTCTGTGATGCCCCCTTGAAACAGGCATAGCTAGACTGGACCACAAAGCACTGAGGAAAGAGGAGAGAGGTTGAAAGGGAACATTCTGTGATGTGGATGGATTGGTCAACTTTTCACACACAGTTTCTAACTTAAGGGTTAAAACTCGTTCATCTGGAACGTTTCCTCATTAGGGAAGAATTGGCCTCTTAACATTTTAGTAAGATTAGCTCTATGGAGTTTTATTTTTTTTTTAATTTTCAATTCCTCATTCCAACAGAAGAAAAAATATTTCATGCCCTCTGACATTAACTAGAAAAGCTAATTTCCTATGTGTTTAATTCTGGCAATTCTTTCCTTTACATAATAATGGGAAGAATAAAATTCTTCATGACACCTCAAATATAAATTTGGTAAAAATGACATCTCTGAACATTTCTCTGTTTAGGATCAAAGGCTTTTTTGGCAGAATGAGAGAGAATTAGCAGGTTAGTTTTAGAGGAGAGTCTGTCTGCTTTTAACAGCTTGTAAGAGAAGGTGTTTCTTCCTTTAATAATACTAGCAGATAGGTGAATTTAATAATAGCCTAGCTCAGCATCTTCACAACGGAACCAATGATCTTACTCCCCAAACCTGTTTTTTTCTCCCATTCTCCCTGACTCAGGAGTCCCGTCTGTAATTGTCACCTCCTGAAACCGACCTCTCTCTCCACCTCACTCCTCATTCCCATCAAACCCTGGGGCTGAAGCTGCCCCTCCTTCTTCACTCACTTATACCCATCAACCCCCAGGGGTGAGCCTCTGCCCCTTCCTCAGTTCCTTATAGATATGAACCACCAAGCGTGAACTTAGCCATTTCCCTCACCCTTGAACTCATATTAACCTCTGGGTCTGGAACTGTCCCCTTTCCCTTACTCCCTCATTCAGTAACCATTCAGACTTGATTTTATATACCTATCTTAGAGGTACCTATCAAATATCTAGGGGCCTTGTAGGTCAAATAAAACTGTGAGTAGTATGTATTTTGGAGAGAGAATGTATCACCTTCCTGTCAGGCAAAAATGTTGCCATAAAACCTGTGGCTTGATACTGCAGATATTTAGATTTGTAAGAAGCTGGAAACTTAGACCACATATAATAATTTTTGGATTTTATAATGTCAACAAATTCAGGCAGATATGGAAGGCCAGTTGTATTAGCTCCTCCTTTAATACTCTTATCAGCCCCATGAGGCTTGTAGTGACTCAGACCTATGAGAAATGCATCCCGAGCAGAGGAATAAGAAGCCCAAACCTCCGAGAAAGACAAGCCTGCTGTGTTTGAGAGGCACACAGGAGAGCCCTGCAGCTCTGATGGAAAGAAGCTGAGGATGGAGAGGTGGGCAGGGTTAAGTCATAAGTTATCCCAAGGATTTTGCATTTAATTCTAATTGTCAACTGAAGGTTTTGGAATCATTCAGGTAAGAAAATACCTAGGGCTGGCTTGTGCTCCAAGAGTTCTCGCAGCTTCTGTGTGAAGGATTGAGAGTCAGTGATAGAGATGGAGAGGGCAAACCTGGGTACCAAGATGTAACAGGCAATAAGGATAGAAGTGGGGGCAGTGATGAGCCTAAGAAGTGGTCAGAATTAGGCTTCCTTTAGAAGTATAGCAGAGGGGCCTTAACATTTTAGTAAGATTAACTCTATGGAGTTTTATTTTTTTAATTTTCAATTCCCCATTCCAACAGAAGAAAAAATATTTGATTGACAGAAGAAGGGATGAGAGAGGAAACGGAGAGTCTACAATTGCCCCTGGGTACCTGAACAACTAGATAGATGGTGGTGCTATCACCAAGATGGAGAAACTCAGGGACAGGGAACTAGGAGAGGAATGAGATGGATGGTTATATTTAGGTCATGTTAAATGCAGTGAAAAATCTGGCAGCTGTCAGGTAGCCTCTGAGATTGGTCATCTCAAACACAGGATTTTGAGAGTAAAAGCCAGAAAAAAAATGGAAAAAGGCCAGGTAAAAAGGAGGAAACAATCCTATAATTGCCAGAGCCCAGAAGGCTACCATTCAAAATGTTTCCTGTGGGATGCAGCACTCTGGCACTGGGTAGTGACTCCGAAGAGAGAACTGATGTCTGCTTTGGCTAGCTGTAGTTCACTTACGGCCTTGATAAGAGCCATCTTAGTGATAAGGTGGGAGCAAGGGCCTGATGGAATGAGTTGAAGAAACAGATGTAGAGGTTAGGCTCAGTGAGAAAACAGAAAAGCTTTGATGGTTTGCAAAGTACTTGAAAATACACAGTTTGGATGACCCTATGCTAAAACCCCCGTTAACACAAATCTGCAGACGGGAGCTTGCAATTGTTTATTCTTTTCTTTATCATTTATTCAGGATTTTACTTCGTATATAAGATTTGGACATTGGTAGACCCAGCCTTGTGGATCACATGCCTTAACTTATTTACAGAAGAATTTGTAGCAAGAGCTGAAGACAAGCTCAATTTTGATGCCTTTTAAATCACTAGTATGTAAATTTTAGAAAGACTGTTTTATTAAATATCTTACACACTTTAATTTCAGGAATGGGCCTTGGTGGTTGTGGTGCATTTTTCAGTTTATTTTTATTCTGGTTCCTCTGTTCTTTCCTTTGCGGGGATTGTTTATATCATGGGATACAGAGAGAGTGCGCCCTCTGCCCTTCTAACCAGATAGTTGCCATTTTGATCTGTCAGTCAAACTCCAGGGTCTGCCCTGAACAAGGAGACAATCAATCGTAGTTTGGACATTTAGGCTGTTTCAATTCATTTTAGTCGCCTAAGCTGGACTGTTGCAGGGAGTGATTGGCAAGGTGCTTGTCCAAGTCCCAGTAAGGTTACCACTGTCCTTATGGCTAACAACTGCACAAATAGAAACAGGCTGAGTTTGTGAACATAGTTTCAACAAATTATTTGAAGTACAAGTCTACCTCCTATCTGTATTTATTATTCCAGCTCTTGGCATAACACAAATGAAAATCTCTGCTTATGCAAAGCCTTTCCCAGCAAAGATCTGTGAAGGCTTCACTTTCCCTCCATGTGATCATAACTGACTACAAGCCTAGCCTAAGACACAACCTAAAGAAGACCCCAATACAAGGTGTGTGTGAGGAGAAAACGTCCTTGGTTACCTTTCCTCTTTCCTTATTATTTTTTTTTAATATGGAAGGATTGAATGAAATTCTACCTCTAATTTTATCCAAATTTATTCATAAATACAGAAAGTGAGAGGTTTAGAGCCTCGGTCAGTCTTTCTCCTATGAATCAGATGCTGTGTGTGTATGTGTGTGTGTGTGTGTGTGTGTGTGTGTGTGTGTGTGTGTGTGTGTGTAAAAGCCCACCCAAGATTTTAGATAACAGAGCAGACGTGTGCCTAGGACTTTACCGATTGCTCTGGATGGGAAGGGGAGCCTATGTCTGATGCATTGCAGAGGGATGCCACATGGAACAGGTTCAGGTTCCAGCGACCTTCTTGCTTGGCTGCCACCTGACTCCTGTTGGCTTGGAAGCTGAGAAAATGTGGCCATGCCAAGGTTTTATTGGGCCGATGGCTGCCAGCAGTGTAGATTCCAACTTTGCTAGTTTCTATGCACAGACCTCAGCAGCTCAGCCTCAGCCCACAGTCTTCATGGTTTCTAAATGAGTTGTTTGGCTCCTTGCCTAGCAATAGGTGACCTTTGAGCTATATATTCTTAGCAAAGATTCACAACCTTGTATAGATGGTTGAAACAATGTTAAAAATAATCCTAAGGCTTTAAGAAACACCAAACACTGGAATTTTGACCCCTCAAGATGTCAAAATATGATTGCTGATGATTTGAGCAAACTCCTAGTATCTAGTTTTTAATTATGAAAATGACAAATAATGACTACAAAACTTTAGAGAACACAAGGCAGGATATTAAGTAAAACATCTGTCTTCCCATCTCGCCCTCCCCTGGTAGCACCTTAAAGTCAACCCTTGCAGGCATCCTGAACTGCTAACGTAAAATGGAACCTTTGTGAATATTTTCACATTCTATCCTTCTGAAAATGTTCTTCTGCAAGTTTGCTAGGTTTACTTCAGTTTGTCACAAACATTGTCATATGACACACATGGTACATCAGACGTTGATAAAGCCACTTAAAAAAAACTTTCCCCTTACTGTATAAATATACAAATGAAAGTCCTGCAAGGGAGAGACTGGAGTATTCATTTATTCATTTCCTTCTATGTGCTAAGCACAGCCAAATGAACACTATTTGTCCAATCTGTTCTCTCAAGATGGGAATTTACCTCTAGTTTCTCTCAACATCTGTCCGTGGTCTCTCTGTGCATCTATCTGTCTGTCTGTCTCTTTCTGTCACACACACACACACACACACACAGAGAGAGAGAGAGAGAGAGAGGGAGAGAGAGAGAGAGAGAGAGAGAGAGAGAGAGAGAGAGAGAGAGAGAGAGAGAGAGAGAGAGAGAGAGACTTTCCTTTCCCACACATCTCAAAATAGTCATAGAATTTTCATTGAACCTCTTTTCCATTTTCATGGCCACTAAGCTTTTGAGGGAAGTGCAGAGGGAGAGTGAGGAATTGATTCTGGATGGAAGGCTGGAGCTCAGAGTCCATCTTCCCCATTCACTGATACACAGCCTTCCTGTCATTTCTTATCATAACCCTCCAAGCTAGGGTTTAAGTAGATCATTAACAGCATCATGTGTGTTATTCATTTGCTTTATTGCTTGGCCATTTATCAAAAATCCAGGTTGAAATTTATCTTTTTATATTCAAATTTGAAAGCATTTCTATCTTGTCTTCTGATTAGAGTAAAAAAATTTCAAGGAAGTCAGGGTATAGTGGCACACGCCTTTAAACCCAGCACTCAGGAGGCAGAGGCAGGCAGATTTCTGTGAGTTCAGTGTCAGCTTGGTCTACAAAGTGAGTTCCAGAACAGCCAGAACTACATAGTGAGGCCCTGTCTCAAAAAACCCAAAATTTAAGGAAAATGGATACTAGCCCATATCCTTTCTGTATGCAATCTATTTTTATTTCAGGTTATTTTACTTCATTTTAATGATTTTGTTTTGTCTCTAGAATTTAGAATCTTCTCCCAATATCCAGCCACTCCAGTATTTCATGCAGTAGATCTGGAGATCATGTCTTTCAGTATGGAATGGTTGTCCCATATTATTATTTTTGACTGTTTGTTTTCCTGTAGCTTTTACTTGTGTTCTCTTTGCAGTTCTTATTAGCTATGGATTTGCTTTCTCGTAGCAAGCCCCTGATTTTCTTCTTCTTCTTCTTCTTCTTCTTCTTCTTCTTCTTCTTCTTCTTCTTCTTCTTCTTCTTCTTCTTCTTCTTCTTCTTCTTCTTCTCCTTCTCCTTCTCCTCCTCCTCCTCCTCCTCCTCCTCCTCCTCCTCCTCCTCCTCCTCCTTCTTCTTTTTGGTTTTTCGAGACAGGGTTTCTCTGTGTAGCTTTGCGCCTTTCCTGGGACTCACTTGGTAGCCCAGGCTGGCCTCGAACTCACAGAGATCTGCCTGGCTCTGCCTCCCGAGTGCTGGGATTAAAGGCGTGCGCCACCACCGCCCGGCGATTTTCTTCTTCTTTACTTCTTTCTGATTACTATCTTATTGGCGTCTTTGTTTTGTTTCAATTTTGGAGTATTTCTTCAACTTTGTCAACTTGGCTATTTAAACTTTTAGTTTATTCTAAGATATATACACATATATATATATCTTAATATATATATGTATGTATATATATATATATATATATATAAAATCTTTTTCATGTGTAAGTGTCTTACAGGCATGTATGTCTGTGCACACAGATGTGCAGTGCAGATCCCTGGAACTGGAGTCACAGACGGTTGTGAGCTGCTATGTGGGTGGGTGCTGGGAATCAAACCCCAGTCCTCTGGAAGGGCAGCCTGTGCTCTTAGTGGCTGAGCAATCTCTCTAGCCATGAAACCTCTGTTTTCACATCTTACATGCTGGTAGATTTATTATTCTGTAAATGTCCTTGTATTCCTCTAAGAACATTGTACTGTTTCGTGGTATAATGCCTTTTCTGCACACATTATTGTTTGGCAGTCATTTCTGCTCTCACTGTTTAAGTGACCTTCAATATCCTGCTGACTTCTGTTGTTTGGATGTCCACTCTCATGTGGAGTACTTCTCCAGAGAGTGAACTTCCCTTTCCTGGATGAGAGAGAGTGTGTGCAAGGTCTAAACATTCTTCACATGCTTCTTTTTCCTGTGAAATTATTACAAATAGTCACAAAGTTAAAACATATTTATTATTCAGTTTGAAGATCTAGGAACTTTAAAAAAATGAGCATGGAACTGATTACAGGATCACAGTGGAAAAGCAGGTCAGTAAAGAAAATCACAAATGTTAAAAATCATACCCTAAGGTTTTCTAACTTAGGTGGAAACTATGAAAAGAAAGCAACATGAATGATTTTTTTTTAATTTTAACCAGCATGCAAGTGTTGGGTTTCACTTGGTCCTCTTCATACAGTGTCGTCTGGTCCGGCTCTTCTCATTTCTGCTTGATCTACTGTCGTGAACACCCTGCTCCTCCCAGCCTGGCTCATGCTCAGCCCGGGCTGTTGTCTAGGCCTCTGTGGCTTCCTCTCCTCCAGGCACGTGGCTGTCTGCATTCTCCGCTCTGTAAATCAGTTTTCTCACTTCGGATTTCTCTCTCAGATTTATGTTTCTGCCTTTGCTTTCATCTTCCGTTTTCATTAGCCCTTTGGGTAGTACTGCCTGATCATTTGTACTTTGGTTTTCTTTTAATCTTAGTTCAGGAGGGAATAAAGATAATAAACATATGTGCTCAGAAAGGTGTGATTAACCTGGAATATATATATGTGTGTGTGTGTGTGTGTGTGTGTGTGTGTGTGTGTGTGTGTGTGTATCCCTCCCAACTTCACCTCTCTTTTTTCTGTTTACTAACCCACAGAGTCTAGTTATTTTCCAAGATTTTTTTTTCAATAACAAGTTTGTTCTCACTGTTTTTACTGTTAGCGCCCACTCTGCCAACTCTGAACTGTGGACCTGCTCCTCGAATTCCTGGTATTCATGTGGTCTATTCAAAATGCCTTGAGGCCTCATTGAAAAAACCTCCCAAGTATTTCTGCCAAGTGATGACTACATCAAATAGCTTTTTATCCTGTCATATTATAGAATATGTTTAAACAAAAACCTTAAATAGCGTTCTGCTGTAAGAGGCTCATAGGTCAGATTAGTTTTCTTTTAGCTGATGGAATGCAGAGAACCTGTCCTCCGAGGTCTCCGTGCTTGTGTACTTGTGCATGCTTTTCTGCCTGTGTGTGTGAACATGGACGTGTGTGTGTGTGTGTGTGTGTGTGTGTGTGTGTGTGTATGAGAGAGTTTTAAGTATGTGTGTGGAAGTGTGACTTCGTGCCCATGAGTGTGTGTTTATGGTGCAGGGAGAGAACCTTCCTGGCAAGTAACACTATGGTCCTCATAATTAATCCCTCCATGCTCCTGTTTCTTCACTTACAGAACAGGGATTGCTTCTCATGGATATATGGAAGTGTATCTTATTGTAAAACACACGGAAACAGCCCTATTAGACATAAAACTAATCGCTGCCTATCAGACTCACATTAACGAAATGTTAGAAGCAAAGGTGTTTTCACTCTTGAGGTTTCCGTTTCACTCAGGCCACATGGTTGGGTCTGGATTTGTTCTTGGTTCCTAGCATTATATTGCTTTCCCATCTGAGAGGCCCATCTTCAGATGGAGAACAGTTGATTAGCCACCAAAGAGCTGCCTTTGTTCTTTGCCTGGAGGGCTGGAGGCAAAAAGCAGAAAGGAAACTGGAAAGAGGCTCCTCTGTGCACTAGCAGCCCTCTAGGGAGAGAATTATAAAATTTACGTAAGGGCGAATGAATTAAACTTTCCTTATAACCTTGCTACAGAACACCAGGAATGCTTGCATAACTATTCGGTTTATCTACCCACATTCAACAATATTCCTGAAAGACTTCTCTGGACTTGATATCACAAAGTTTTAGATAACAAATATGCCATCCTTCAGTCTGGAGTAAAGAAACACTTACTTCATTCAACAGTTAAGTGAGCCGCTATCTGGCCCTCATTATATCTGTGATTTACAAGGGCTCTGCAGGCCTGCATCATTCACGTCAGAGACCACCAATATAAAATGCAGCAAATGGGATTTTTATCTTTCAGCACGCCTCAGAGTTGTTGCACAAGATCCGCTCCTCAGTCTGCATATAATCAATCTAATGTAAACCATTATCTCTGCGCAGGAGAATAAACCAAAAGCTCCCATGCTGGGGATCATACTTAAACACGCCTGACACTCACAGCTTCCAGCACTCCTTGAAATATCTGTGCCATGCAAGACGTTCCACATGGAGACAAGGCAGGGCTGCAAGTGAGAGCGGAGGGGTGCTATCTCACAAGGAGTTTGTTGACAGGCTGGGGAGTGAACATTTCACCAGAAATCAAAGGCTGATTTGTTCCTGGGCTTCCAAAGGAACTGGCAAATACCCGATTCTATCAGGAGAGAGAGCCAGTCTCCTGAAAGGTCACAATCAAAGTCAAAACCTTTTGTTTGTTGCAATTAAAAAAATATATTTGGAGAGGACCTTTGTTAGGTTTTCTTTACTCTAGCCCCACGCTGGGTACCAAAATGTTGTTGTTTGTTTTTGCTCTTTTGGGGGGCCTGCCACCCAGCTCACAAATAAACCACATGTGGAGGCTTATTCTTACAAATGCCCAGCCTTAGCTTGGCTTGTTTCTTGCCAGCTTTCCTTAACTTTAATTATCCCATCTACCTTTTGCCTCTAGGCTTTTCCTGTTCTCTTACTTCTGTAAATCTTACTCTTACTCTGTGGCTGGCTGAGTGGCTGGGTGGCTAGCCCCTGGAGTCCTCCTCCTTCTCTGGACACTTCTTTTCTTCTCCCAAATTTCTCCTTCTATATATTCTCTCTTCCTCTCAGCCCCACCTATCCTTTCTCCTGCCTCACTATTGGCTGTTCAGCTTTTTGTTAGACCATCAGATGTTTTAAACAGGCACATAAACAAAAGTAACACATCTTAAAATAATATTCTACAAAAGGTCTTATCTCGTCCTCTTTACTGAGGAATCCTGAAATACAAGTGAATTTAAACCTCTTTTTTAAAATAGCAGGAAAGGTATTTTGGAGGGCAAAGGACAGAATAGTAGGTAACTTTCATCACAATTTCAGTTTTGTCCATTTTATGTTATCTTACTTTAAAAAAATCCGTCTTTAAAAACCATTTTCAAGACAAATGTTTAATAAATTCCTCACCTTTCATCTTTAGTGGTCTTGTGACTCACCGAGCTCATTTTCTTTCCTAAGTGAAGGAACTTTGATAACTACATTAACAGTGCTAATGAGGCCCAAGGCTTCTACCCTTTGCCAGCACTCAGTGTGTAATAAATGAATGAATGAACATCTTGATCTCAGCAGTAGCCGGCAAGGGGCCTTCAGTGCCAGGGAGGTGTTTGAGAAGTCTGTCACAGATTAGATGTCCCTCAGGCAGCGAGCTGATACCTAAAGAAAGGGTGGGACAGATCTCACAAATGTACTTTTGTAGACACAAGGGAACCAGGGGATAAAAAGCTATAAATTAAATGACCAGAATGCTTGTGTTACTTAGTATGGGCTGTGTTTTAACAGAAATCGACAATGAATTGTTTTTTAAGTCAAGAGTCCACTTAAAGATTGAAATGTGAAGAGAAGAATTACTATCAAAGATTCTGTTTGCATGTAACATCTGGGCTCATTTTATAAAGCAAACATTGTAGGGTGTGTGTGTGTGTGTGTGTGTGTGTGTGTGTGTGTGTGTGATGTCTTTGTGTGTGCGTACATGTTTCCATACTCATCTATGGGTGTGGAGGCCAGATATTGATGTCAGATATCAGATATCAGATGTGCCATGTCTCATTTAATTGTTCTTATTTTTAAAAATGGAATCTCTCACTGAACATGGAGCTTGCAGATGGCCTGCAAATTCCTAGGATCCTCCTTACCCGGCTTCCCCACACTGGGGTTACTGGTACATGACTCAGGCAGGCTTTTTGTGTGGGTGCTAGGAGATCAAGTTCAGGTCCTCATGCTTACACATCAGGCCCTTTACTGACTGAACCATCTCCCAAGATCTAGAAAATTATCGATGTTAAGAAGAGTTGAAATGAATCAGGTTGGAGTGTTGAATAAAATATTCAAAATTATTTACACTGAGATTATCAAAGTATCCCAGTCAAACCCAACACATGCAAAGATACATTTCTAATTGTTTTCAGTATTCTGAACAAGGTAGTTAGTTTTCAAGCACCAGTTTGCAATACTGTGTCAATCTATTGTCTTAAAAGTGTATCACACTGAATACCCTGCATAGCCTTGGCCAGAATCCCTTGGACACTTGTTTTTCTGCTAGGTTGAAAAATCCTTACTGACTTTTCCAGTCGAGTAAAAGAAGACATGTTTATCCTAAGCCATTAACCTGGCTCTGGCCAGCCTTGATTTGGAGAAATTGTTATGCTGCCAATGTAAAGAATTCCCCACGCCATTTGTTATAAAGCCATATTCATTGTCATGTGGTGTAGGGGAGAAGCTATGTTTCTCCCCACCGCCATTGCACAAAACTTGCTATCTTGTCATGAGGAATGCGATGGATTTCTTCATTTCAGTGCTCTCTTTCAGACAATTGGCTGGAGTGAAAGCTGAACTTAGTCAAATATTTCCTGAGAGCCAGCATTCTTACAATCCACCTATAGCCACCAGGGTGATAGCCCAGAAACCTTATTTATTGGGCACAATAAAACTCACGGATTCATCATAATTTTCTTCCTATAAACATAAAAGTACGTGGCAAGCCAAGACATACCGTGAACAGAGAATATGTCTGACAGGAATGTCTTCCTTCTTCGGCCTGCTCTAGCATCATCAGTTGTTAGGAGTCATGTTGGCTTTGATGCTTGACTGTGATGATTTTATTGAAGTTTGGGGTTAGCGAGGTCCTATTGAGCTCTTAAGCTGAGAACTAACATTAACTTCTGTTTTAACACAAAGTGACTGGACATTGTGAGTCTATGCCCCCAACCCCTACCTTCAGTTGCTGAAACACAGTGACTAGTTTGATGGGAACATGTAACTGAGGCAAAGAGCAGGAACCTTTCCACCAGGACCAGTACTTGAAAACCTTTCTGTAGTTATGAGCATTTTCCTCACACTTCCAGGACCCTGGGCAAGATTACAAATGGAGGTGCATATAGCATAAGTCTAATATTTATAAGATGAACACAACAGTGTAAAACAATAGCACATAGGTTCTGTTCTTTTACTCTGACAGGTATGTCTTCGTGATGACATGGAAAGCTAGGTCAAGTTTGGAATATTTGGACTTTGTGGGGTTAGTTGTATAATGCAAATGGCAGCTTAAAGAAGTAATGAGAAGATCTCTACAGATGATTTTCTAGAAGTCTCTTTTGGGCTATGGCATAAATTAGCCTCATAGGTATGATTTGATTGTGTCCGGCTCAAATTCTAAGTTTCATTTGCTGCACCTCTCCTCCACTTCCATGTGGGTACCCGACTCTAGACAAATTATAGAGCTTTCTCTGCTCGGAGCTCACGCCATGCTTTCCTGAAGTTCTCTTCTCTTACAGTGTGAATATGAAATGTTCCCAGCAGGCTGTGTAAGACATGGTAAGTCTCCAGTCAGTGTCGTTATTTGAGGAAGCTTCTGGAAGCTTTAGGAAATAAGGCCCAACAAGAGGAAACTGGTCATTGGGGCATGATTTTGAAGATCATGCCTGGTCCTTGTTTCTGCTTCCTTTCTCGTGAAATAAGAGAACTCCCTCTTCTACACACCTCTCCACCATAGGGCCTGATGACTTGGGGCCAAGTGGCCATGTTCTGGACTCCCTGGAATAAAATAAACTGTTCTCTCCTTAAGTGGTTTACATCTGGTGTTTTCTCACAATTCCTGAGTCTGACTAATATACCTTGATGGCATGGTGCACTTTTTCTTACTCCTACTTCGTATTAGATCGTGCAACTTCTCCTGCCCAATCTACTTACTTGAGTTCAGAAGAAAAACACCCCCCATTTAAACTTTTCATAATAAGACCAGAAGTGACTGCTTTCTCCGGATCACTTAACCAGCTTGTTTATCTGCACTGTTCCATTCCGTGATCTCAGTGTACAGGGAGCATCCTGCTGGATCCACTGCCCACAACATAGGCAGTGAAAGACAAAGACAGTTTCTGTCTTGTGTTTTAAGTAAATATAATATAATGAAATCTTATCATTAAGACTAGTTGAAACACACACAAGTGTATACCTGTGTGCACATATATTTGCACACACACATATAAAAACAACTTGGTGATGATGCCTCTGCTTTGGCTTTGGAAAGGAGAAAACCCATGGCCATTGCAGTGATGGAAACATAGACTTGGCTTTAAGGACAAAATGTGCTTCCCCGTAATAAGACTGACAGCAAACATGTTAAAAATGTATTCCGTACAGGCACTGTACCAAGTACCTGGTTTCACTTAGTTCTCATATTAGTCCTCTATGATAATAGGTTTTGTAAATTCACTTCTAACATGTAAGGAAGAAGGTATTGAGCCTTAGAGTAACCTGCCCTATGTTGAGACAGAGATGCAAATTTAATTATTATATTATGGTGCTTCCATGAGTTAATGCTGACAAATAGGAGAATGAGTTTCATAAAAATTATAGAAATGCTGTTAAAAAGGAGTTTGAATAAACACGTGATGAAATAATCGACCAAATAATGGCTAGTAGGAAAGCAAAGCAGAAATAACAGCAGGTTGTAAGGAGACTGGCTTTTGGGTCATGTAAGGTTCACAATGGGCAGGTTCATGACAGCTTTTACTGAACACAAGCAGAGACAAAGTGAATTCTTACTCAACTCCAAATGCCAGGGATGCATGGCCACTGCTTTTTATCTATTTTCTTTATGTGATACTGGGCCTGGAACCCGGGGCCTCATGCATGTTAAGCACATGTTCTGTCATGGGTTCAACACTTTCTTCATGCATTCTAAATACCCACTCAACCACCGACCCACATGCTTAGCTTCTGACCCACTCTCAACACCTCAGCCATCTCTTTTTACTTCAGGCATTGTCTAATCTTCACATGGCCTTGAGAATTGTAGGTGTCCATTCCACTGTAGTAAACATTGCCTCCCATATTCTATAAGGATCCTAGCGTAGTGTTGTGCACTGTGGGTAATACAGTTTTGACTCTTAACTGCTAATCACCACCATCAATTCACTATTAACAGAGAACGGCCGTAAGTAGGATCTATTGTGCAGATATTGATACAGATAATGATTATAATCTCAAAAGTACATTATATTGGTATCAAGTTTGTCATGTTTGAGAGAAAGTCGTTTGGTTCATGCTGTTTATAGCTCAACTTTAAATCCTTCTTCATCTTGTGACTTCACTATGCTGAATCTTCAGATGACTCTCCTGACTTGTAAGTATTAGTATAAAATTATGTCTTGAAAAAGAAATTGTCACCAAAAACCCACCAGACAATATCACAGGCAAGGAAATACTATTTTCTTACCATGGTTAATAGCATTTATTCTTTCAAATATATTTTTGGACTTTACAAACAAATTCTTTTTCCTTTCTTTTATAAACCCTTCATAAATAATTTTTTCATTAAAATATGAAAGTGCTAAGATCTTTCAGGAACATTGAGGATTTTCTGGAATTTTCCCCTAGGAATATGAAAGTGTTCTTGTTAAGTAATATACTGCATACAAATGGGAGCAAAACTTGGGGGTCACTAGTCATATTTTATTACACAAAGTGTAGCTGCTTCCTTTTCCAAGTCTGCCTTGTGGCATTGTGTTCCAGGGCATCTGGTTATTTCTGTTACTGCATTCCACATTTCTGAGAGATGACTAAACACATGCCTAGTCTGCATTGCACTAAAAGTCACTTCCTCTGTGAGGTACCAGTGCTCTACCCATCCATCATAGGCTGAAGCAACTGTGTCTCACAGCAGCATCCTCAGATACTGCCAGGCACTAGAATATGATACAGCACTGGAAAACAGGCAGATATCAAAGGTTTCAAATAAGGTGCTGGTTGATAATACTCCTTAAAGAACTGGTTCTTTTAATGTCAAAAGAATTGAAGTTTAGAGGAAGGATGTCTTTTTAATGAAGTAAAGAAATACTGACTCTGACTTGTTTTTAGAAAAGACTGTAATACTTTACTACATGCATTTTGGTGTGAGTTAATGTGTCTTCTTAATTTGAGATGAATACTAAATAATGAGTATGATACTAGTCAAGCAAGTATCTCTATTTAGAATGTGAAGGTATTGGGATTTGGGAGTAATGTGGAAGAAGCAAGACTGAAAAAAAGCCTTTGGGGGAAAATTTGGAAAAGAAATATGTATGTCTCTAATTAACAAAATTAATAATAAGCAACATTTACTATGGAAAGACACTGGTCACCTGCTTTGCAGTCTATATCTTATTTATCCTGACAATACTTCTTTAATTCCTACCTGTCTTTTACACATTAGTAGGAAGATTAAATACTTTATTCCTATTCCCATAGTTAGCAAGCAATGGAAACAGGACTAAACCTACATATTTTGATTGAGTGCTGGTGGTCACCCAGTGTGGTGGTTTAAATGAGAACGGCCCTTATAGGCTCATATATTTGAGTACTTGGTCCCCACTTGGTGAAACTGTCTGGGCAGGCTTAGGAGGTGTGTCACTTTTATGGGGGTGGTCTTTGGGGTTTCAAATGATCCGTGGTACCATTCCTGGTATACACTGGGTCCTGCTTATGGTTGGAGATGTGGTTCTTGGTTTTAGCCTGCCTCCTTGCCTCCTCTCTGCCACCATGGACTCCAACCATCTGAAACCATAAGCCCAATTAAATGTCCTCTTTATAAGTTGCTTTGATCGTGGTGTTTTATTTTACCATAGTAATAGGAAAGTAAGTAATACACCCAGTTTCCTTAAAAGAAACTCCACTGTTGCCGGAGGCTGCTTGAGTAGGCTTATTCATTATATACAGGGTTGCCAACCCAAGCATGGATCCTGTGGGCTGGACCAAGGCTTCATATCTGAATGGATACATGATGGTTTCTGAATCACCATGTCAATGCCAATCACTTTGTCTTTTAAGAGGGTTTCTAAAATTTGTGGATTTCAGTCTCTGGGCTTTTCAAAAGCACTCCAAAAGGCAGATTCCACTTAGCACCTGAAAAGACGAGAGATTGGACCTCATATGGTGTATATCCCTTCTTATATAAAATAATTTAGCAACCATGAAACTTTCTCACATTAACAAAAGAAGCAAGTGCAGTTGCTGCCTCCTTGGGAACAGCTCCTCTGCTCCTGTTTAAGTTACAACCTCTGTTTATCCCGTAGAGTAGGGCAAAAGTATTGTGATAGTTTCCTTTGAAATTATTTTTCACTTAGAACTGTTCGTGATTTGTACATGTAGGAAATATATATGGACTCATACCTCACACTGTTTTTTTTTTCCTCTTTAGGACATAAAATTTTCATTCAGTCATGTCAAGAAAGTTAACATACCAAGGTCCCATCATCTTATTCCTCTCCACGCTGTTTGAAAGGTGAGGTAAATAAACTCCCAGGAACTCCCCACTTGTTCCCCACATATTGTTCATGTTTTCAGATGTGACCAGAACTGGGGTAGCTGTGAGTTTTTCCTCTTCATTTTGCCTTTTTTAGCTCTGAGATGACAGCAGAGTTTCTGAACAGCAGTTTGCTTGCCTGTTCAATGGAGCTCTTGAGGGAAACATTTAAGAAAATGTATGGGAAGCATGAACATGTGCCCTATAATGCGTTTAATGAATGATTGCCCACTATATGAAAGGATCAGCTTGCATTTAGACCTCAACACCTCCACACATGCTGGCCATGAACCTCATGGGGCATGTTTCCCCAAACAAAGCTGTGTCCTGGGGAAATAGGTTAATGGCTGGTCCTCCTAACAGTGCCTCAGTTTTTAAATTCCTTTTTTTCTACATCTTTTTCCATCTTGTTCTTAACAAGTGCCACCTCCCAAGTGATGAGTAAGCGACACATGATCTGTGAAAGACTAGACTCTCCATTTCCCTCACCACTGCAGCTCTCTGGAGGAGACAAGAAAAAGCTAGTGCTTTCAGGAAGAGTAATTACTATTGAGACACAACCATTGCTTCAATCATCTGGGTGTCAATCAATCTCTGCAAGGCCAGAGTTCAATTAATTGACGACACCCTGGAGACACCCAAAGCAGTTAACATGTCTCTAAACCCAGTCAAAAATACAAGCTGCAAGATCTGATTTCCCATAAATTCCAAATGCAGGGTTCTATCTCTTAATTTATCCCATCATGCCAAACACGTCTCTGTTGATAAATACTAGAAGGAAGTATAGAAATCAAATTCTGAATGGTCACACAATGTCAACATGAAGCATTCTGACATACCACATTTGCCTATGCTAATGAAAAAATGCCATTTTATTTTAAGTTCTAATCCATACTCTTATTTTTCAGAAGGAAGCAAGTCTTATCTAAAGTTTCACAATATAACAGCTTTCTAGCCAGTATGTATTTCAGCTTTTCTTTTTTTTTCTAGAAGAGAAGCAAACCATTGTTCCTGTCTTTAAATGTGATTTACCAACAAGCTGATAATGTATGATGTCCTCCTGTTTTATGGAGGTAAAGTAACCCAGAGAAGTTGTGGGATGACAGTAGTCATGCTGGGATGAGATTATTTTTTGTCACTTAGTCAGGAGGGGGAAGTGAAGTGAATCAGTGCTGCTTTCAGGCCCTTGATTCAGAAGCTTAATCCAAAGACTCTTAGCTGGGTCTCCTCTTGACAATCTATCTGGAAACCTCCAAAAGTTCTGGAGGTCAGACTACAATAACAAGATTCCGTAGATGGAGTATGAAAAACAAGAATTTGTTTCTGATAGTTTTGAACTCCATGAGTCTAAGATTAGGGTGCCAATCAATTGTATCCCATGATGACTGTCTTCTTTCTGTGTTGAAAATAGTTACCTTATAAGAGTGTTCTCGAACATTTAGGCTGCTTATCTGGAGAAGTGGATCCAAGTCTTATGACTTCCTCAACTCCCTAAAGCATCTGTGAATATTTTTAGTTTACAGAAAGAGATAAAAGTTTTAGGTATGAGCGGCGGCAGCCGACAGGGATATTCAGACCCGGCGGCAGCTGGCAGAGACATTCAGGCCCAGCGGCGGCCCACAGAGGTAGACGGGCCCAGCGGCGGCCCGCTGAGGTAAACGGGCCCGGCGGCAGCGGCCAACAGGGACATTCAGCCCCGGCGGCAGCCGGCAGAGACATTCAGGCCCAGCGGCGGCCCATAGAGGTAGACAGGCCCGGCGGCAGAGACAAGCAGACGCAGGTAGGCCTGCAGCGGCGGCCCGCGGAGGTAGACGGGCCCAGCAGCAGCCCGCTGAGGTAGACGGGCCCAGCGGCGGCAGCCGACAGAGATATTCAGGCCCGGCGGCAGCCGGCAGAGACATTCAGGCCCAGCGGTGGTCCACAGAGGTAGACAGGCCCGGTGGCGAAGACAAGCAGACGCAGGTAGGCCTGTGGCGGCGGCCTGTGGAGGAAGACGGGCCCAGCGGCAGCCCGCTGAGGTAGACGTGCAGCGGCCGACAGGGACATTCAGGCCCGGTGGCGGCCCCCAGAGGCAGACAGACCCAGCGGCAGCTGACAGGGACATACAGGCCTGGGGGCGGACCGCAGAGGTAAACAGGCCCAGGGACGGAGACAAGCAGACACAGCTTGGAACAGGGACGCCCCTAACCCCAACATCTGGGGAAGAAGCTATCTCCGTGGGTCAGAACCAGAACGAATCTGAACACTCCGTCTGAGGACAACCCAGGGCCCAGCTGCTGATCCTGTGAAACCCAACAACTTGGAGGTGTTGGTGAGACTACCCTGCTCAGCTGAAACCCATCTGGGAGAGGATTCAGATGCCTACAGTTTAAAGTCTGAAGAAACAAGATCAGCTGAGGAGTTGACAAATGAACAAAAAGTGACCTGAGAACACAGAAGAAGGCGCTACCCAGACACCAAACCAGATCACCAGAATCATAAGTATATAATTCACCGATCGAAAGCAGCTGCCCCTGAAGAAATAGCCCAAAAGCACCAATTTAACCAAGAACCCCTACTAAACCAAGACTAAAAATTAGAACAAGAGAGGCACTCTCAGACACAGACACCACCTGCACCTCACAGAGGAAGAGATGAGTAGGCGCCAGTGCAAAAATACAGGCAACAACATAAAGACCTATATGGCAACATCAGAACCTAGTGATTCTACACCTGCAAGACCTAAACATACCATGACAGAAGAAACAGAAGAAATCAACCCTAAAAATGACATTAAGAAGATGATAGAGGCCCTTAAAGAAGAAATAAAACACTCCCTCAATGAGGAAATAAAAACTTTCCTTAAAGAGGAATTGAAAAACTACCTTAAAGAGGAAATAAAAACTTTCCTTAAAGAGGAAATAAAAAACTCCCTTAAAGAGGAAATAAAAACTTCCCTTAAAGAGGAAATGAAAAACTCCATTAAAGAGGAAATAAAAAACTCCCTTAAAGAAATGGAAGAAAAAACGAACAAAAAATGGGAAGAAATTAAAGAAAGCCAAGAAAAAGCAATTAAACAGATGAAAGAAACATTCCAAGATCTGAAAAATGAATTTGAGACAATAAAGAAAACACATGCTGAGGGAATGCTGGAAATAGAAATCCTGACAAAACGAACAGGAACTACAGAAACAAGTATAACCAACCGATTGCAAGAGATGGAACAGAGAATCTCTGACACTGAAGACACGATAGAGAAAATAGATTCGTCAGTCAAAGAAAACAATAAAGACAAAAAAGACCTAACACAAAACGTCCAGGAAATTTGGGACACCATGAAAAGACCAAACCTAAGAATAATAGGGATAGAAGAAGGAGAAGAATACCAACTCAAAGGCACAGAAAATATATTCAACAAAATCATAGAAGAAAACTTTCCTAACCTAAAGAAAGAAATACCTATGAAGATACAAGAAGCTTACAGAACACCGAATAGGCTGGATCCAAAAAAAAAGTCCCCTCGCCACATAATAATCAAAACACTAAACACACAGAATAAAGAAAAAATATTAAGAGCTGCAAAGGAAAAGGACCAAGTAACATATAAAGGCAAACCCATCAGAATAACACCAGACTACTCAATAGAGACTATGAAAGATAGAAGATCATGGACAAACCTCATGCAGACACTAAGAGACCATGGATGCCAACCCAGACTATTATACCCAGCAAAACTCTTAATCACCATAGGCGGAGTAAACAAAATATTCCAGGATAAAACCAGATTTAATCAATACCTGTCCACAAACCCAGCCCTACAGAAAGCACTAGAAGGGAAAATTCAACCCAAAGAAGCTAAACACATCCATGAAAAATCAAGCAATAGATAATCCTACACCAACATACACCACAGAAGGACAACACAACACAACCAAAAAAATAACAGGAATTAACAATCACTGGTCATTAATATCCATTAATATCAATGGTCTCAACTCACCTATAAAAAGACACAGGCTAACAGAATGGATTAGAAAACAGGACCCATCCATATGCTGCATACAAGAAACACACCTTAACTCCAAAGACAGACACTACCTCCGAGTAAAGGGCTGGGAAAAGGTTTTCCAAGCAAATGGACCTAAGAAACAAGCTGGTGTAGCTATCCTAATATCTAATAAAATAGACTTCAAACTAAAATCAATCAAAAGAGACCAGGATGGACATTACATATTCATCACGGGAAAAATTCACCAAGATGAAGTCTCAATTCTAAACATTTATGCTCCAAATACAAAAGCACCCACATTCATAAAAGAAACACTACTAAAGTTTAAAACGCACATCAAACCCCACACATTAGTAGTGGGAGATTTTAACACACCACTCTCACCAAAAGATAGATCTACCAGACTGAAACTTAACAAAGAAATAAAGGACCTAACAGATGTTATGACTCAAATGGACCTAATAGATATCTACAGAATATTCCATCCTAACACAAAAGAATATACCTTCTTCTCAGCACCCCATGGAACCTTCTCAAAAATTGACCACATGCTTGGACACAAAACAAATCTCAACAGATACAAAAAAATTGGAATAACCTCCTGTATTTTATCAGACCACCATGCCTTAAAGTTAGAACTCAATAACAACAAAAATTATAGAAAACCCACAAACTCATGGAAACTGAATAATACCCACCTGAAACATCAATGGGTCAAGGAAGAAATAAAGACAGAAATTAAAGAGTTCCTAGAATTCAATGAAAATGAAAGTACAACATACCCAAACTTATGGGACACTATGAAAGCAGTGCTAAGAGGAAAATTCATAGCTCTAAATGCACACATAAAGAAGATGGAGCAATCCCATACCAATGAATTAACAGCACAACTGAAAGCTCTAGAACAAAAAGAAACAAACTCACCCAGGAGAAATAGACGCCAGGAAATAATCAAATTGAGGGCTGAAATCAACGAAATAGAAAACAAGAGAACAATACAAAAAATCAATGAAACAAAGAGTTGGTTCTTTGAAAAAATCAACAAGATAGACAAACCACTAGCCAAATTAACCAAAAGGCAAAGAGAGAACACCCAAATTCACAAAATCAGAAATGAAAAGGGAGACATAACAACAGACAATGAGGAAATCCAGAGAATCATCAGATCATACTTCAAAAACCTGTACTCCACAAAAATGGAAAACCAGGAAGAAATGGACAATTTTCTGGATAAATACCAAATACCAAAATTAAATCAAGACCAGATAAACCATTTAAATAGACCAATAACCCCTAAAGAAATAGAAACAGTCATCAAAAGTCTCCCAACTAAAAAAAGCCCAGGACCAGATGGTTTCAGTGCAGAATTCTACCTGACTTTCAAAGAAGAACTAATACCAATCCTCTTCAAAGTGTTCCACACAATAGAAACAGAAGGAAAACTACCAAACTCTTTTTATGAGGCTACAATTACCCTGATACCCAAGCCACACAAAGATGCAACAAAGAAAGAGAACTACAGACCAATCTCCCTCATGAACATTGATGCAAAAATACTCAACAAAATATTGGCAAACCGAATCCAAGAATACATCAAAACAATCATCCATCACGACCAAGTAGGATTCATCCCAGGGATGCAAGGATGGTTCAACATACGGAAATCAGTCAATGTAATACACCATATAAACAAACTGAAAGAAAAAAACCACATGATCATCTCCTTAGATGCTGAAAAAGCCTTTGACAAAATCCAACACCCCTTCATGATAAAGGTCTTAGAAAGAATAGGAATACAAGGAACATTTCTAAACATAATAAAAGCAATTTATAGCAAGCCAACAGCAAACATCAAATTAAATGGAGAGAAACTCAAAGCGATACCACTAAATTCAGGAACAAGACAAGGCTGTCCACTCTCCCCATATTTATTCAATATAGTACTAGAAGTTCTAGCTAGAGCAATAAGACAACAAAAGGAGATCAAAGGGATACAAATTGGCAAGGAAGAAGTCAAACTTTCACTATTTGCAGATGATATGATAGTATACATAAGTGACCCCAAAAACTCTACCAGGGAACTTCTACAGCTGATAAACTCCTTCAGTAAAGTGGCAGGATACAAGATCAACTCAAAAAAATCAGTAGCCCTCCTATACACAAATGATAAAAGGGCTGAGAAAGAAGTCAGAGAAACATCACCCTTTACAATAGCCACAAATAATATAAAATACCTTGGGATAACACTAACTAAACAAGTGAAAGACCTTTTTGATAAGAACTTTAAATCTCTAAAGAAAGAAATTGAAGAAGATATCAGAAAATGGAAGGATCTCCCATGCTCATGGATAGGTAGGATTAACATAGTAAAAATGGCAATCTTACCAAAAGCAATCTACAGATTCAATGCAATCCCCATCAAAATCCCAACACAATTCTTCACAGACTTGGAAAGAAAAATACTCAACTTTATATGGAAAAACAAAAGACCCAGGATAGCTAAAAGAATCCTATACGATAAAGCAACCCTTGGAGGCATCACCATCCCGGACCTCAAACTCTACTATAGAGCTATAGTAATAAAAACAGCTTGGTACTGGTATAAAAACCGACATATGGACCAATGGAATCGAATTGAAGACCCTGACATTAATCCATGCACATATGAACACCTGGTTTTTGACAAAGGAGCCAAAACTATACAATGGAACAAAGAAAGTATCTTCAACAAATGGTGCTG
Source organism: Peromyscus maniculatus bairdii (assembly GCF_049852395.1). Classification (NCBI taxonomy): domain Eukaryota; kingdom Metazoa; phylum Chordata; class Mammalia; order Rodentia; family Cricetidae; genus Peromyscus; species Peromyscus maniculatus. The sequence continues at coordinate 76,772,527 of NC_134858.1, forward strand.
GCATAACTGGGTGTCAATATGTAAAAGATTACAAATAGATCCATATCTGTCACCATGCACAAAACTCAAGTCCAAGTGGATCAAAGACCTAAACATAAATCCAGTTACACTAAACTTAATAGAAAAGAAGATAGGAAGCACTCTTGAACGCATTGGCACTGGAGACCATTTCCTAAATAAAACACCGACAGCACAGACCCTGAGCACAACCATTAATAAATGGGACCTCTCAAAACTGAGAAGCTTTTGCAGGGCAAAAGACACAGTCAATAAGACAAAAAGACAGCCAACAGATTGGGAAAAGATCTTCACCAACCCCACATCTGACAGAGGATTGATCTCCACAATATATAAAGAACTCAAGAAACTAGACATCAAAGCACTGAACAGTCCAATTAAAAAATGGGCTAAAGAGCTAAACAGAGAATTCACAAAACAAGAACTACAAATGGCTGAAAGACATTTAAAGAAATGCTCAACATCCTTAATCATCAGAGAAATGCAAATCAAAACGACTCTGAGATACCACCTTACACCTGTTAGAATGGCTAAGATCAAAAACACCAATGACAACCAATGTTGGAGAGGATGTGGAGCAAAGGGAACACTCCTCCACTGTTGGTGGGAATGTAAACTTGTACAACCACTATGGAAATCAGTATGGCGGTTTCTCAGAAAATTAGGAATCGAACTACCTCAAGACCCAGCCATCCCACTCTTGGGCATATACCCAAAGAATGCTGATACATACCATAAAGATACATGCTCAGCTATGTTCATAGCAGCACTATTTGTAATAGCCAGAACCTGGAAACAACCTAGATGCCCATCAACGGAAGAATGGATGAAAAAAATGTGGTACATATACACAATGGAGTACTACTCAGCAGAGAAAAACAATGAAAGCATGAAATTTGCAGGCAAATGGATGGAACTAGAAAAAATCATCCTGAGTGAGGTAACCCAAACCCAGAAAGACAGTTATGGTATGTACTCACTCATTGGTGGATTCTAGATATAAAATGAACAATCAGACCACAACCCATAGAACCATAGAGGCTATATATATAGCATGGAGGTCCCTAGGACGACTGTGGCATATAATAAATTTCAGTTTTACTCAATTATTGAAAAAAAAATAGCCAAATGAATGGAAACACATGAACTATGAACCAAAGACTGAGGGGCTCCCAGCTGGATCAGGCCCTCTGAATAGGTGAGACAGTTGATTGGCTTGATCAGTTTGGGAGGCATCTAGGCAGTGGGACCAAGTCCTGTGCTCATTCCATGAGTTGGCTGTTTGAAACCAGGAACTTATGCAGGGACACTTGGCTTAGTCTGGGAGGAAGGGACTGGACCTCCCTGCACTGATTCTACCAAGTCGATCACAGTCCTCGGGGGAGGACTTGTCCTGGAGGAGGTGGGAATGGAGGATGGGCTGGGGGTAAGGGGAGGGCGTGGGAGGGGGGAGAATAGGGGAACCCATGGCTGATATGTAGAACTGAATGGTATTGTAAAATAAAAAATATATATCACAAAAAAAAAAAAAAATAAGAGTGTTCTCATACAGGCAGGTGAGGGAGGGGAGAGGAAGAGATAGGAGGAGATGAGATGAGAGGAGAGGACTCCAATCACTCTTCCTTTCCCTCTAAGGACACAAATACATGACATCTTTTAAACTTAGTCATCTCCCGAAGACCTCACCTCCAAATATCATATATTGAGGGTTAGATTTTCAACATTGAAATTTTGGGATGGACACAAACATTCAGTCCATAACTGGAGACTATTTTCCTTATAGGACAAAAGAACAAAAGATTGTAGCCATATCTGACCATGAGAAAAGCAGTAGAGAAGAGAAAGGCTAACTCAATGCTTACGGAGAAAGGACAAGTTCATATTCTCTCTTTTCATTCCACAGAAGCATCATCAAATCATAGTTTTCATAAGGTCCACCACAGAAACCACATACTTAATGTAATCCATCATTCCTATTTCTGTGCCCTGGGGGAAGATGGAGGATTTTTCATTTCCCCTCAAATCTTCCAACCAACTGTACAGCCCTCAACCTGCTGCTTTTCTAATATCATAAATATTTTGGTCATTGCCTCATGTGATGTGTGCCTGTGTGGCCTCACTTCTGATATAAATCTTTTGAGATTGAGGGTAATAATGTCTCTATTCTGGAGCTAACCAAATTCTCAGAGCCATAAAAACTGGCTTATCACTGCATATTGTTGGTCTCCCTAGAGGTAAAATATCTCATTCACCAATTTGAGCTATGATGCTATATTTACTTTAAGAGAGACACGTTTTGTGGAATCATTTTGTCTGTCATCAGTTTTGGGTCCACCTCATCACATAAACAAAACCAATTTTTCTAATCCCTCAAAAAGTAAACTCAAGTGCAAAAATATTCCGTGTGTTTCAGCTTACACCAAAGTGTATAAATATTTCTACGACTCACAAAGCACAGTGCTAGACAGAGTGTGAGTCATTTGGTTTTGGCATCATTCATTTTAGCTTTAGTGCTTAATTGGATGACAGATTTCTGAAAAAGAAAATCATCATAAAACACCTTTTAGAAATCAAAGTTATGATGTCACAAATCTAGGAGTTGGTGAAATGCAGTAAGAGGTCAACTGGGAGGGACGAGCCAGATATTTAAAAATTTTATATAAAAATTTATTTTTGTGTGTGTATCATGATATTACCTGGTGTGTATGGAGGCCAGAAGAGGGCACCAGATATCCTAGAACTGGAGTTACAGACATTTGTAAGCTGCTGCATGGGTGTTGGGAACAGAATCTGGGTCCTTTGCAAGAGTAGCAAGTGCTCTGGACCATGGAGCTCTCTCCCCAACCCTGAATGCTGACTTTTTACAACACGATGAGGGGGTTCTCTTCAGAGTTCCACTCCATATCCCTGTTCCAAGCCCTATTGAACAAACATTTTTCAGAACAATGAATTTCATTTGATATTTTACAATTTGTATTCTGTGATATTTTAACCAAAATGAGTTGTATTTGTTTAATAATGTCTCTATTAGAAAGGATGAAGCTGGCACATAAATATTTATCTTCAGTGATTGCTGGGTAAAACAACTTTGGGAGATTATATTGCTTTTCTGTTGTTCAGACAACTTATCCCCCGCCCCCAATATTTCAACTTAAAATGTACTAAAAATGTGAGAGAGGAGTACTGGGTCTCCTTTTATAAAATACCTGCTCCTCAGCTTACTTGGCTGCATCAATTTCTAACTAGGGAATATCACATGGAATAAATTTGAATCCTTTGCCTTGCACAGATGAACCAAATGTGTTTTGCTTTGCAAACATACATAAAATCGGGCAGAAATAGTGTCTTCTATGATTGCCCTGCCCACTGTGTTTATAAGTTACTTCCATATGTTTCAAAGTTCTCATGTGTTTGGGGTTTATTTTGTTCTAAATTTGTGTTTGCATCAGATATATTGGTGTTCTGTGGTAGTGTATTGCAGTAATGGTGTTCAATTTGCTTAAACTCTCCTTCATCCACAACTTTGAGTGGTCTCTTTCTGCACTAATGGAGTATGGCTATGTGACTTGCTTGCCAATTGAAGACAAGTGTGGTATAAGCTAAGACTTGAAGAATATCTGTAATTTGGAGCTTGGCCTTTCCTCTGGTCTTTAGAATCCTGATAGCACATAGGCCAGCTGGAAGATTAATACCTACAAAGCAGAAATAAGTTATCTTAGCTGAGATGATTGACCCATGAGACTCATAATACTTGGTCAGCATCAGCATCAGGGGCTCTTCACAAAGAGCCTTCCTCCTCACAGGCCTACTTAGTTGTTGTTTTGGTTATGAAGCCTAGCAATCTATGGTTTGGGCTATCTCTGGGAAATCCAAAGTGTGAGAATCCAAGTGTGAGAACCATTTATCTATAACACACACACACACACACACACACACACACACACACACACACACACACACACGTCAATCAACCTGTCAGTTCCCAAGTACCTGACTGAGGTCACCCTAGACCTGAGATAGCTGAAGAACACAGCTAACCTATTTGGTTAGAAACTGTGCAAAGTTGCTTTCATACTACCATAGCAGAGTTGAGTAGTTCCAATAGTGATAACCTGACTTACATGCCTCAAGTGTTTGCTGTCTGGAAATACTTCCTCACTAGTGACCTACAGCAACTGTTTGTAGCTAAGTTACCAGCTAGCAATAGAGATCAGCCACACTGACATACAATTTGCAAAAGAAGCCCTGGGCTGGGGTGTATCTTAGTGGCAGTAGAACATTTGCTTAGCATGCATGAGGCCCTGGGTTTGATCCCCACACAGAAACAGAATGGTCTAATCATCACCTAGAATCATGAGAAATAATAAATGTTCTTTTAAATCATTAAAATTGGAAGTATTTCTATTTACATTAAATCAATTGCTTTTTTCTCCTTCCTTCTTTCTTTCCTTCCTTCCTCTTGCTAATTGATTATTTCTTGAGCTTAGGGTGTATGTGGTAGGTAGTGGTAGACCTAATTTAAGGTATAAAATGCAACTTCAAGTTGATTTCAGTCACAGAATAGGCACCAGGAAGGGCTGTCTTTCTGATTTGGACCATGCTATGATCTGAAAGTATTCCCTCCACATCTGTGTGTTGAAATTGACCTTCAGGAGGGTCATGAGGGTCCACTCTCAAGAATATGATTATCTTCATAAAGGAGGCTTGAGCACCTCTTCGTCCCTCACACCATTTGAGGATACATAGAAGGCACCACTATAAGAAATAGGATCTCACTGGACACCGGATCTGCTGGTGCCTTGGTACTGGATTTGTCAGCCTTAAGAACTATTAGAAATAGATTTTCTGTGTGTTTAAGTCTGTCCTGCCTATGGGATGTGCTAGGGCAAGGAGATTGTGAGAGTGGTCAACCAAGGACTGTTCCAGCCTCAGACCCACGCCACAAGAGTGAGCCCACTCCCTGACACTGCCTAGAGTGCTAGGACCAGCGGCTGGGATGGTCCAGAGACCTAGGATAGAACCAAACAGTACTGGAGAAAACAATGTCAATGTAATGATGCCTAATGATATTCTGCTATACTCATAGATTGATGCCTAGCTCAATTGTCATCAGGAGGTTTCATCCAGTAACTGGTGGAAACAGATGCAGAGACCCACAGACAAGCATTAGGCCAAGCTTAGGAAATCCTGCTGAAGAGAGGGAGGAAGGATTGTAAGAGCCAGAGGGGTCAAGGACATCACAAGAAAACCCACAGAATCAACTAACCTGGGCTCGTAGGAGCTCACAGAGACTGAACCAACAACCAGGGGACTGATCTAGACCCTCTGCATATTGATGACAGCTGTATAGCTTGGTGTTCTTGTGGGAGTCGGGGCTGTCTTTGACTCTTCTGCGGGCTTTTGGGATCTTATTCCTCATACTGGGTCACTTTGTCCAGCCTTAATAAGAGGGGAGGTGCTTAGTCTTACTGCAACTTGATATGCCATGTTTTGTTGATATCCATGGGAGGCCTGCCCTTTCCTGAACAGAAATGGAGGAGAGGATTGGGAGGAGGGGCAGAGAGGAGAGGAGGGGAGTGACTTGGAGGAGAGGAGGGAGGGGAAACTGTGGTAGGTAGGGATGTAAAATAAATAAATTCATTAAGGAAAGAACAAATCTAAGGAATTTTGTTATAGCAGCTTGAACAGACTAACGCAGGGCATTATACTGGTCAATGACCAAGACTCCTTTATAGAGAGAAAGTGAAAAGAAAATATATTCCTCTGTTGTAGTTCTCTAATAGATCCTATGACATGGAAAAAGAGGGAGTTAGCTTTAACCAAGATAGGCAGGTCATAAAGAAAGCTCTTTGGTTGGACAGGAAGTGGGAGTTGAAAAGCATTGCTGAGGTAGAGAGCATACACTCTTACTTTTCCATATCCTTTCAAATGAGGGCAAGCCCACCATCTATCTAATGTGGTTTGACTGAAGAATTTAAATTAAGTTAAATTAAGAAGGAATGGACAAAAGGATCTGTTGAACTTACCCACTTTGCAATTTGAGGACTGGACACTAGGAGTAGGTGGTTTACCAGTTATATTTCCATCAGCTTCCATTTGAATATTATCTCTCTTGATTGTTCAAAGACACATGTGCGCATCAGGATATGGTAAGGGCTCTCCTGGATCGAGCTTTTCAGAGTAACTGTGAGCATTCTTACCCAAGTGTTAATGGATAGACAGATCACTGACTGCTCCAGCAAGTGTGGCTCAAAGGAGCTAGATGGCACCAGCCTATTTTAGGGAGTCCAGCTTGATTTGTAAATTCTGGCTGCAGCAGATGGGATTTGGTGCTAGAGATGATATCAAAACATATTCTTATCACTTTTGAAATGTACTGAAGTGAAAAAGAAAACTGAACTTTCCCACTGAATTCAGAGAAAATGGAAGGCTTTTTGTGGAGAGACCTCGACGATAAGCTTGTCTCCTTGTGACTGGGGGAGGAGAAGATAGGGCTTTTATGAAGCAGAAGAGCTCATCAGTTTGCTAGTACCCCAGATGGGGATGCTTGGGCCTGATTCAGAGAGAAATGTCTGGAATGGATCCAAATTCCAAGCTGGGGAAATAGCAGGAATTGCTTTCTCCTGACTGTGTTTAGTGTTTTTAGTATAAATCAGTTATCAGCCAGAGGTCCTTGTAACTTACGTACTAAGGTATTTTCTTTTTGTGTGAAAGAGAGTAACAAGGGAAAAATGAGCTAATCTCTCATATAAGGTTCTTGGACACAACTGCCAATGTTTTCAACACCCAAGATGTAAACTAGCATGTCTTAATGGTCTTACGACTTCAGACCTGAGATGACAGCTGTCACTCACTTATAAAATCTCATCTCATCACAATGTCTCCTGTGTTAACCCCATGTATAAAAATAAACAAGCTGAAAGGGCTTGGCTTGATTAATGATAATATTTCAAGGCTTCATAGTAGTGTGAAATTACCTGGGACGGTTCCAAAAATATTCTAAACACTTTCCTCTTTTTCTGGTACTGATTTTTCTCAGGGTTTTTTCTTTTGGATCCACTTAGGATAAGATTTCTTCTAGGGTCTTTGGCCAGCAGACATCCATCTTTTGGTTGTTCTGATTTTTTTAAAGCCTCTTCTCTGAAAGTGTTTCAACTCTTCCTAAGAATTTAGATCTAATGGCTGTATATTGAGAAGGACTTTCCAAAATCCCAGTAAACATCCTGGAAGACTGAGTAAATCAATGCTTGCTGCTCTTTAGTAGACTCAGCTAGAGAATTTGAGGAGCCAATATCTATAGTTTCTTGTTCTTAACTGAGGACAAATGAACTTTGCTGGTTGGCTAGGAAGAAAGGCAAGAAGTAGATGGGTACCTGACCTTGGGCTTGGCATCCAGGGAAGCACCATGCTTCTTCTCAGAATGTCTCAGCTAACAGCAGACATCCAGGCCTGGTGGGTTTTAGATCATCCAAGTTGAGAAAACTAAACTAGTACCTCCCCTCCTTTACATTGTACTGAAAAGCCTATTGTGGTAGAGTTCAAAGAAGTATTCTTGTTTTCTGAGCTGTAACTAATACCTGGAATAGTCTAGAAGCAAACAACAACAACAAAGGCCCAGAGGACCTGAAAAAGTTGAATTTTGAGCAGTTCTTTACTCTGTTTTCTAGTCTTCCTCTGTTCTTTGCCTCTGGTGAACAGTAGAACCATGGTCTGAGTAGACACAGGATTCTTATAGCAGTTGTGTTTTAAACGCCTACTATATGCAAAACACATGGTTAGCAGCAAGTTATGGGAACCAGTTTCAATACTCAAGGAAAGGGATTGGAGCATGATGGCTAACAGCAGTAGAAGGTGGAGAGAAAAATGAAATTAGACAAGGCAGGAAGCAGAGACTTGGAATATGTGAGGACATGTTTTTCCCAAGTAGAGAGGAAACTTCTTGAGCTTGAGTTTCAAAGGTGTCCACAAAGCTTATGATTTTGTTCTTTGTTTTATCCTGCCTTTAATTTTAAGGAAACAAGTCCTTCTGTAGACTATAATGGCAGATCAGGGTAATTGCTGATTTATTACAGATCTGCCAATTCACATTTGAGCAGCTTCAGAATAAGGAAATAGCACAGGGTTTAAATCACCTGCGTTAATTTCTAGAAAGTCTGTTATTAGGCTATTCAACTTTATTAGTTTACACAATTTTCTTTGCTTTTAATGACTTGAAAAAAGTCCTCAATTGCTTCTGTTTTCATTCTTGGCAGTATATTGTATAACACGACACTACATTTACACCACACTACACTACATACCACACCACAGCATTTCATACTATACTACACCACACCACACTATACCACACCACAGTATACCACACAAAACTATACCATACTACACCACACCACACCATACCACACTACACTACACCATACTATACTATACCATACGACACTACACCATACCACACCACACCATTCCATACTATACTATACCACACCACAGTATACCACACCACACTATACCACACCACAGTATACCACACCACACTATACCACACCACAGTATACCACACCACACTATACCACACCACAGTATACCACACAAAACAATACCATACTACACCACACCACATCATACCATGCTATACTACACAACACTACACTATACCACCCCACACCACACAATACCACACTATGCTATACCATACTACACTTCACTACACCACACTACACATGACTACTCAATCCCATCTGATCTAGGTCAAGAATGGTTCCATCTGAATGGAAATTAAAGAAGTAACAATGTATTCTCCTTATAGGTGCTATTAGGGCTAGTCAGCAAGGAAGCTGACATTTAGCCATTTAGAAAGTCAGATGTTAGGACTCAGAACAGACTGTAAAACAATTGCTAGAAAAATTCCTTAATGACTATAATGAAAATCATAAGAGTAGTTGAATGTGCCAGGCCTCATAGGGTGTCACATGTCCTGGAAGCCATCTTGGGTTTGGAATCTGATCCCAGATTTGCAACTTGAAGATAATGCTATTTATCAGTTCTGCAGTAGGGATAAAGTTGCATGGCAATTGATTCCCATTCAAACGAGTGCCTTCTGATTTAGTTGTTATAAGTAGATAAACTTAGTGTTCCTAATTTGGCCTCTTCATAAAAGCTGGTAAGTCTCAAGATGTATATTCTTGCCAAGATGTTTGCATGTTCCTTTGATATCTAGTCACCAAACAGCATATTATGTAATTTTATATTCTATTAATAGTTTTCATATATCACCCACCAAAAATCAATAACAAGTAATTGTTAGTTCCTTTTCCAGTCAAATCATTTTAGATTGGATTCAAGGTAACAATTAAACTCACCAGCTTTAAGTCTAATGATACACAAAAGTGGAATGACAAGATGCAGGATAAAAATGGTGGGTACATAGGAAGGCCACTCTAATTTTCTTAGTTGCCATATAAAGCCTCTGGTTTCTAGGATTCCACATTCCATTTCAGAAGACTGAAATGAGACATGCTTGTTCTACACATGAGTCATTTGCCTAGTTGGAATGACAATGCAACATCCTAAGCATACTCAGGATTATAAAATATTATCAGATTCATTCAGTCTGTGCTGACCTGCTAGGCAAAGCCCATGTAGGTTAGATTCAAAGTCAATCTACTTTGTGTTAAAAATGAACTGTCCCTTTGTATTTCTCAGATTGAAGAACCAAAATTTTGTTGACCAACTTATCCATTTCTGTGCTAGTTTCCTTTAAAATAAATGTGGTTCGGACCCGGCCACTCTAGCTCTGGTGAAGAGCAAGTAGGTTTCCGATCTTTTAACTTTCTCCAACAATTCAGTTGAATTTATTCCTTATCAGAAGTTATTTTGATCTGCTTTTAAATCAGCACATGGGACATAAATAATAAATCTAATATACAAAAATTATTTTCAGTTAAAATTGTCTTAGCATTTGCATTTCCTCTTACAACTTTTAAGTCTAAATGTGACATTTTAGGAATACCATCTTGTGTCATTTCCTACAGACAGGAGAAGGGTAGTCAGAATCTCAACAAGAAGCTGACTCAATCTTACCAGAATAAAGGTGTCATCTGGGAAATCCAGGCCAGGCTACAGGTCTCCATATCTTGAAACTGGCATCTTGTGATCTTGGCTGGGAGGCCACAGGAATGCCAGACTCAGCTAAGAATTGAAGACCCTGTATGCTCATGGTTAAGATAGGAACAGTCTAATGGAGTGTCAGCCTGTGAGTATAACTGATGGAAAAATAAACAGAATAGTCACTAATGAGCTATGGAGACTGAAGCCCAAGGGCCCATCCTTACAGGGACCTGTAAGGAGAGAGAAAAGAACCTGTGCTGAGCAGCCAAGATGCAAGACAAGGCAAAGAGAGCCAACGGTTGTTCTCCAGCTTTACTGTGCAGCAATCAATAGATGGCTGTCCTGAAGAGCAGATTCCAGCCAATGACTAGAGAGTGTGATGCAATGGGTCTAAGATACTGTAGCCGAAATAAAATAACATTTTGTCTTGTGTGTGTGTGTGTGTGTGTGTGTGTGTGTGTGTGTGTGTGTGTGCTTGTCCATGTGTGCAGTTGTAGAGATCAGAAGTCAATTTCATCCACTATCATTTTCAAAATATTTTTAATTAAAAATTTTAAGTATGTACACATGTAGGTGTGTATGTGGGAGGGTCATTGATGGAATACAGACCAATGAAAGCCATACTATGGAGCACTGGCTTCCCAAAGCAAGGGTAAGCCCTAAAGTATGATTTACAAGAATGTCACTCCAATCTGTAGTTTACAGGGCTCTTTCCCAGAGCAGTGAGTAAAGAAGTCTTACTAATGTTGCTGGCAATTTTAGCACTTCCTTCCTTGGGTCGTGATACTAACTTCTGTAATGTTTCTTGCTCAGGAATGAGTAGCCGATGCTGACAGACTGCAGAGTTCTGCTGCAGGCTTTCCCAGGGCTACCCGATAGTAACTGAGTGACCCTAGTGAAGCCCAAGATTCAAACACATCTTAAAACACACTTTTCTTTAAATGTGTTTTCAACTGAATCAGTTCCATATTTCAAGGACTTTATTTTTTTTTAAATTATGGACCATTATGAGTACATACACAGTATACACACAAACATATAGCCAGAGTTATGCCATAAGTTCTAGACACATTACCCTGTTTCATAAATTATCAAGACCTTTTTATTTTATTTCTTCTGTTTCTTTTAGTGGCTGCTTGTTATATGTATTTTTTACCAAACTGTAAAAACAAGTCCTTACATACGTACATATGTGCAACATATCTCTCATAAAATGGACCTTTTTTTTAACCTACTACAGTGCCATTATCACCCTTAGCAATAACATTTGCAGATAATATCTTTTACTTGCTTCATAATCAAATTTCCTGAAATATCTCAAGACGCCCACCCTACCAGATGATTGGTTTAAATCAGCATCACACATTAATGACTTCATTCAGTGAATGATGCTGGAGTTGAGGTTCTGGAAGTGGCCTCTCCCATTGGAGGGTCCTATTCTTCCAAAACAATGAATAACATACTGCAACTCTGTTCCCCCACAAAACTCTGGAGCAAGAAAGGCATCCCCTTTCCTCATGCCATCCTGAACATTATGTGTTTGAGGCTCAATTTTAAAAACCAGCCAATTAAGCTATCCCCACAGGATGCTCCGACTCACTCACACAGTGTGGGTGATAAAGGAGGGAGTTAGAACTTAGGCTGTTGGCTCTGTGTCCTATGAAAGGGGTTAGCAGCAATTTCCTCTGTACTACATTTCTACAAAATGCAATAGTGGGATGATCAGAGACTGGGTTCTCTTTACGAGGTTATTCCAATAGCACCGTGTTCCAAAATCCTGTTCTGACTTTACTCTCTCAGGCCAGTATTCCAGTAGAAAGACTTTGTGGAGTCTGTGTCCATGGTTGTGAAGTGTAGCTCATCTTGTCCATACCAGAGGCTAATTTGTGAGGCTAAAATGGGATTGCATCTATGGCCTCCCATGTTACTTCCTTCTTCTGTCTCTTTCTTCTCCTTAAACTAAAGCAATAGGAAGCCTTTGGCAGCTTCTTTAGTTGTGTTTTGTGGTCCTTAGCCTACTGTGAAGTATTTTCTTCTTTACTGTTTCTTTTTGCCTGGAGTTCCCCTAACTCTGTAACACTGACATGTAAACCACCACGGCTGTTCCTGGGTTGAAGAGATAATAAATGCAGGCGTGTGCATGGTTTAGACACAATTTACATGCTGGTCTAGCAGGCAGGCCTCTCGAGGCCTCTTCATATCCACACTGGCCAACTGCAGCTTAATCTGACAAGGATAATGTGCAGAATGTAAATATTACCATTTGTTCCATGTCATCTCAGATCAGACACTAATTTGCAAATGTAATTTATCATGTCTAAAGAAAACCAAAATGACAGCTCTTACCAGTATTTGCTATTTTTGTGTTAACAATAGTTCATTTATGATTGTTATTGTTTCAGGCAGAAAATATGTCTCAATGTGTTCAGCTGGCAGTGTGGGCTTTACATCTTTACAGGCTTCATCTGGGCCTTTCCTGTCTCCTCCCGTAGCTTGTGGTTACCTAGGCTGCTCTCTGGATGGTTGGCTCCTGTTCTCCACACTCCTCCTGGGGCTGAAGGAAACATTCTGATAATGTTTCCAGCCCTGGGATCTGCTTTGGAAAGTCTAAGGGGCTGTATGAAGACTGAGGACAATGTTTGATATCAAGTGCTTTTGTGCATTCCAGTAGGAAATACATGGAGCGGCAAAGGTATAGATAGAGAACATGGTTGAAGGCATATTCTAGAAAAATTTGTGCCTGGGCAATTTCTGAATCTCAGTTTGAAGGACTCTCCAGTTAGTAGGCTGAACAAAAAGGCACAATTTCCATCTGTGTACTACTAATGGATCATAGAATAGTATCCATGTCCCCTAAACAAAATGATCTATCTATGCCGAAGAAGAGTGTTCATCAGGTTGAAAATTAAGTGGGTCCCTATTCACAAATCACTAGTTTTTCCCCCTCCTCTTTGTGATTCTTTCGAGGTTAACAAAGATTCTATTTTGGCAAGTTTACCAGGTCTTTTATCTTTGTTCGACCACTGCAGTTCATTGCCCAGCCAGCTATAGAAAGATGAATAGATCCTTGCGTGACTGCTGGTGAGGTAGACGAATGCCAGGAAAGAGGGAAGGCAGTGAATCTCCAGCCCTGGAGGTCCTCATTTCAGAATGTAGAGAAGATGTGCCAACCTCAGTAAAACATTCATGACACTTCAGAAGAGCTGAAGGAGCTTTCTGCCTCATTTCTCACATGGAAAAATAGGGAGAGTCAAGTATCCCCAGCTGGAAGGAATAGGTTTTTGTTTATCTTTAATTGAAAGCAACGCTCCACCACTGCACTTACAGCAGGTTTTGTGCGTCTCCCCCTGGTGAATGGTGCAGGAGATAAGAATAGACAGTTTCTGGGAGGGGCTCTGGCCTGCAGATACCACTTTTGTCATCTGGATTGGAAAAGCTTGGCCAGCTGCTTTGATTCAGCAAAGCCAAATTTCTAAGACTTCCTTGACCTTTGCTTAAACTGTTTTTGAGATGAGCTGTGTTTTTGTTATTGCTTGATGGGCTAGAAGGAACTATCAAGTTAGTCATAGTGTGAATAAATCATTAACAAGCCCCAAATGACTGATGAAGAGTTCGCAGCTGAGAATTAGCACCTGCTTGGTGGCCACAATCTAAACATTGTTCAGGGAGCCACTGGTTGAGTTTTGTAGATCAGAGATTGTGGCTGTGGGCTATAGCTGTAGAGCATTCATGGTGTGTGTGTGTGTGTGTGTGTGTGTGTGTGTGTGTGTGTGTGTGTGTAATAGTCGCTGGTACTAAGGCAGCTGTGTGAGGCTCTTTTGAGGCATTGCATGGAAAGGCTTGGTTTGGGGGTGGAGTGAATTTTATATCCAGACATCAGTGTCTGTATAGTCATTTCCTCACAGCCTTGGGGTGATTTTTGATGTGAAAAAGTATCTTCCTCTCCAAGCAAAGACCTATAACAAAATAAAAAGAAACTTATAGCTCCCTGAGTTGAACATGTAGGAGCTATGGTGAAGCGTACATTAAGGTAAACTATGGAGAAATTACAATGTTTCATTTCTGCCAGATATAACCTCATTGGGCTTGGGAGACAGCTTGTTGGAACTTAGTCCCAAACCCACTCAAGAGAGTTTTATTTTTTGATTTGTGCCATTGATTGCACAGTCAGCCTCGACTGGTTAAAAGATGTACATCAGTCTTTCTGGCTTTCTACTTTTCCTTAGATATGCATCGCTCTCCGTCATGCCAAAAGCAGCCCAAGAGGCTTCCATACCACCTTTACATAAACTGCATAATACTCTTGTCATTTGATAGATGTAGAATTTCCCATAGTTTCTTAATTTCCATGACAAATATGCATTGAGAATTGCTTCATTTTCCTCACTTAAGTAGAGAAATGGAAATAATAATATGTACCTTACAGAATTGCTTCAAAATGGTAGCTCAAATCAAGTCTAGAACATATCAAGTACTATATATGCTAGATATTTCTTCCATCCCTATTATCAAGGTGGGGATAGGGTGATGATATCAAAAATCATGAATTGTCAATACTTTCCTTTGCTATTTAGCTGGAGAAGATATCAACACATATGAAACAAATAAAGATTAGGACTTAGACCCAAGTGATTGTTATAATAAGAGGCAGGACTGAACCCAAGAATGTGGAGATTTCTATGACTTGCTACATATATAAAAAGATTCATGGGGGGTTGAAAAGTTAGCTCAGAAGGTAAAATAGTACAACCAAGGACCTGAGTTTGACCCCCATGTAAAAGCTAAGAATAAGCACTATGGTGGGCATATATAATCTCAGTGCTAGGAATGTAGAGCTTCTGTGGCTCTCTGGCCAGACAGCTTTGCCAATCAGTGAATTTCATGTTCAGGGAGAGACCCAGTCCCTCAAACTAAGCCTCCTTTCTGTGATAAAGCCTTTCTTAGTACCAGTAAATAATATGTAAGCTGCCAAGGGAGGGAATCAATCAACAGTCCTACCCAACTGTAATGCCTATGAACCACAAGAACCAGCATGGCAAGATATCCCTAAAGCTACAATAATGGCATTCATCTCCTGGTGGGTGTCTAGTTGGACTTAAATCCCACACAATAGGAGGGAAATCATACCTGGACCTAGAAAACTGGCCAACTACCTGGGATAGTAAGGTTGTGGATCTTAGAAGAGAACCTGCTACCTCCACTTTATTAGACCAGTGTAATTCCTAACTGTATTTTAAAACTTATCCTTACATCCACAGATGACTGTATCTCTTACTCTCCACCATAGAAGCTTCTCTTTATAACAACCATTACAGAAAGTCACAGTTGGTTGTAATGCAGAGATCAGCTGATCATGGGAAGCCCAGTCCCAACAGATAAATCTACAAAATTCCTGCCACTAAAGCATAGGGACCATCACAGATGTCAGTGTAAACACAGACTGTGGGTACTTGAAGAGTGTTTGTAGAAAGAGTGATTGAGTATAAGAATGAATGAATTAATCACAACATAATGCTTTGGAATGAGCCCTCCTAAAAAAATAACAAAATGTGTCTTTAGAGTTCAAATTCAACAAAGATGTACCCTCTATTCTAAGTTCTAGCTAGTTCAAGCCACCACAGGTCAAATGTATCTGAATGCCACTTATAGGGTAAACCACTTTTCTATTGTTATTGAAACAAATTACTATACATTTTGTAAGTTAAAATACCATGCACATACTATTTCAGAGTTTTGCGTGTCAGAGCACCATGCAGATCTCATAGAACTAGCAAGCAACTGGGTGTTATCAGGGCTGTGTTTCTTTGTGACTCCTCCAGGGGAAAGATTGTTCACTTGTTTCATCAGTGGTTGACCAAATTCAATTCATTTTGAGTATAGGACTGAGATTCTACAAGCTAGATGCCAATTCAGGGCTTCTGAAGCTAGTTGATTCCTTAGCATATGGCCAGGGGGGTGGGGCAATCCCAATCTTTTTCATTCCCTGGGTCTGTCCTACCTCTTTTTATACCACAATTTTCTGACCATATGGTTTTTCCACAGTTAGTGGTTCATGTAATTATGTTGGACAATCCAAGGCAATCTCTCTGTTTTACAGTCTTATGATGAATGAGCGTAATCACATCTGTTGGTGCTCTTTTTCCCTTGTAACCTAAGATACTCTCAGGTTCTGAGGATTAGGTGGGCACTTCTCAGGGAGAGTTATTCTTTCTTCTACAGAGAGGAATATAGCACATGATTAACATGATCTAGATGACACATTCAACACATTTTTCTTTAGGATTACTAAACCCATAGTCCTCAGCTTCAGCTCCCTTCTTATCCATACAGTGCATCACGTTTAAGGGAGAAAAACACAATCCCGAAGGATGTGCTGCAAGAAATGATACCAATATCTTTGTATATGGAAACAAGTTGAACATTTTTTGTACATTTCAGCTATTTATTTGCTCATGGAAAATGATGGCTCGCACTGACCACTGTGAAAGCTTTTTATAAAGAGAGCCTTGCACTCAAGTAAAATGTGTTCAATGTAATAAACTGTAAATAAATTATTACAGCAAAAGAAAGTCCTTCTACTATGTATTGTAATGATGGAAATACAAGGTGCTATGAGAAAATAGAAGGTAGAGACTTTTTCCTCCAAAAGTTAGAATAAATTTTCAGCATCAAGTTATTGATAGGCTACATAGACCTGGTGTAATACTGTCTTCTAAATTTTCATGTTTATGCCTAGTGTATTAGTTACTTTGCTGTTGCTTTGATAAAATACCATGGCTAAAGACAGCTTAAAGAGCTTATTTCCAGAGGGAGAGTCCATAATGGTGAAGGAGACATGGAGGCAGGCACCTGGATCATGATGCTGAGAGGTTACATCTTCAATTGCAACCGCTCAGTAGAGAGTCTGAGCTAAAGTCCACCCCCAGGGATGTACCTCTTCTAGCAAGGCTGTACCACCTTTCCAGTTGTGAACCAAGTACTCAGATACCAAAGCCCATGGGGACATTTCTCATTCAAATCATCACAGCGAGATTTAAGAAAAAAAAAATGACCAAAGTTCTGAGAAGGCACTGAAGAGGAAGTGGGCTTGGAGGGCAAACTCCTCCCACTATGCTGTGTTTGGTACCTACCTCCCATGTCCTTGGTTTGGGATGAGGAGAGGTATATGATCAATGCCACCGAGAAAGCATTTTACGAGTATAATTTAATTTGACAAAGAGGTGAAAGGATATGGCACATTAAAAATCCCCTGGCAAGTTGTTGGGAGCCAGTTTGGGTGAGGTGGGAAGTTTCAATTCTTTAAGCTTATTTGTCTTTTAAAGTTTCAAAAGAGGGTAAATGTATTTTTGTTTCAGGCTGGAAATTCTAGCAGTAGGAATCATTATCAGTATAAATGGCCAAGATATCTTATTTTTAAGTTTATCACATACACCATCTAAAACTACCAGCTAGTATTAATATGTGAAATGTCACCTGACAAGCTGTAGATTTTATCCACAGCATCACAACCAAGGCAAGAACACTGTCCCTATTAATGCAGGAGGTCACAGACTTCACCTAGCTGAGGAGCTTCAGGGTATTCACTGGTGTTCTGGGAGCCAGCACCTCCCTCCCCCAAAAGCAGTGGTTCTGGAAGGAATGCACCGGGAATCCTCCACTGCCCTTTATCTGCGAGCCTGACAGGGCAATTCTAACCCGAAAACTGATGAGATGGCCGTGCTCTCCGGCCTCACTGGGACTGCCTGAGTATCTCCTCTTGCTCCAATGGGGGAGTGACTGGTATTTAAGCACAGATAACTGTAATCTTGGTGGTGAGGGTGAGTCAGAGAGGGCATTCCAGAAATGCAAATGACTCAGAAAGGGGCTGCCTACACATGGGGACAGAGGCCCCAGACCAGTCCCAGTTGTAAGTGTGCTGACAGGAAGACAGGGGCTTCAGGAGCAGTGTGTGCAGAAGGACTGAGTCCTACTTTCACAGCTCAGATGAGAATGCCGGAAGGAGGAGTCGGGTTTGGTCTCCTGCCTCACATTGCATAATGCTTGCTGAGATAGTTTCATGTCTGGGGCAGACAGCTGGAGCAAAGGACTTGAGTTAGGGAAATCCTGGATGAAAAGAGTTACTCTTCTAAATCGGACCTCTCTATATTCAATAATCCAAATAAGACAACAAAAGGCAAAATTGTGTATATCACCTTAAGATTTTAGCGTGCTTTTTGCATGTTGTGTTGACTTTTCTAGCATAGGTGTTTCCAATGCAGGTGTTTCTGCATCTAGTAATAAAACAATGGAATAATTCACAGTCACCAATCCTTACTTGCACTAAACAGACAAAAGCCCCAAATATCTTATTTACACTCCCCAGTGTAAGTTTTTTGTTTTTCGAGACAGGGTTTCTCTGTGTAGCTTTGTGCCTTTCCTAGAACTCTCTTTGGAGACCAGGCTGGCCTTGAATTCACAGAGATTCGCCTGGCTCTGCCTCCCAAGTGCTGGGATTAAAGGCGTGCGCCGCCGCCGCTGCCGCCGCCGCCGCCGCCGCCGCCGCCGCCGCCGCCGCCGCCGCCGCCACCACCACCACCCGGCTGCCAGGGTAAGTTTTAATTGCCAGCTCTCTATGAAAGAAATCAAGACAGATGACAGCATAGGCTGTTTCACTGACAGTCTAGGCTGTCACACTAGCAGAATAGTAAGCATATTATTGAGTAGATGTCCTTCCAAACTGCAGCTTCCTCACAAGAATTTTAAAGAAAATTCAACTGTAAAATTGTTATGTCAGTGGCAAGAAAGGGAGGTATGAACTTCTGGCTGAGTAGGACATAGTATGGTCCTAAGCATGCCCAGTGGGAACACAGAGCAGACCCTGATAACTACTTCAGAGACTGAGCAAATGCTAATGCTGTGCCATCGTAGACATCTTAATGATAAAAGCCAGCTTTGCATGTTATACCTTCCATGAGGGTTCTACCTCACTGTCAACTAGACCATAGAAACACACCTCTCAGTGTAGTGATACTTTATTTGTGCTCTAATAAATAAAACTTGCCTGGAGATCAGAGGAAAAAAGTAAGCCATTATAAGTAAACACAAAAATCATGCAATATTAGCACAAGCCTTTAATCCTATCACTTGGGAGGCAGGGATCTGTCTGGATCTATGTGAGTTCAAGGCCACCCTGGAAACAGAGCCAGGCGTGGTGGCACACGCCTTAAATCCTAACATTAGTTAACCAAGGAGGTCTGGAGGTCTGTACAGACAGACAGGAAGTGACAGAGCTGGGCAGGAAGAGGAAGTAATGTAGCTGGACAGAGAGAGCAAATCAGATGACAGAACAGCAAGGCATATAGGCATGGGTAGACAGGAAGCTCCCTTTGGAAGCTGCAGAGTTGGTAAGGTGAGGTTAGCATGTGGCTATTCTTATTCCTCTGATCTCTCTCAGGTTTTCACTCCTATATGTGGCTCCGTGTTTTATATTAATAAGATCATTTAGAAATTCGTCTACATCTCAGGATGATTATGGCAGTGTTCACAAAAAGGTCTAACTGAGGAGGGAAGAGCACCCTAAATGTGAGTGGCACCATTTCCTGCCATTGGGCCCAGGACTGAATAACAAAGAGAAAGCAAGCCGAGAGGGAGCATTCATCTCTTTCTGCTTCCTGTCTACTGACACAGTGTACCCAGTTGCCTCACACTCCTGCACTCATGTCTTCTCTGCCACAGTGGACTGTATTCCCTTGGACTGTGAGCCCAAACAAACATCCCGCTGTGAGGACACTCTTCTCAAGAACTTGAGCATGTCCTCATTCCTCACTCTCCACTCAAATCATATACCAGAGTTCTCCATCTTTTGCTATTAACTGATTGGTCAAAGGCACTTGAATTTCACCGAGAGGTAAATTAGTAGATGTGAAAAACCACATATTACATACCCCTTTCAGAGTCCATGTACTCCTGCCTCATAACTACCCCAGAGGCATTTACTTTTCCTGGGATGCCTTGTGGTATTCCTCTGTGTACTGAAGTTAGAGGCAGCGCTGTTCACCTCAGAGGTTTGTAGGAAGACAAGAGAGTGACTGAAGTGCTTACCATGGCATGGTAATTGCATTTCTATTATGCTGTTAATTTTACTATGTTGCATATTTGAGGCCCACAGTTTGCAGTGAGTTTTCTATAAACAGTATCTGTTTCTCAGAGACTTGATGAACACTCCCTCTTTTGTTATGTGCTTCTAATGTTTTGTTGTTGTTGTTTGCAAAAAATATGCCAAGCTGGTGATTACTTGCCTGCTTTACCAAGGACAATAAGAATTATATTTAAGTGGGAATGGAAAATAAGATATTTTAAGTTATTATTATTATTGTCTTAAATGCTTTTATTAGTGTATATTCATTATACAAAAATCATGGGTTTCATAATGTTATTTTTTGTTCAAGTATGTCATGTATTCTGATCATAATCACTTCCTATTTATGTCCCACCTCCAAATCCCACTGTTTCTCTTCCCAAGTAACCCCCTTTCATTATTTTCTCATTCATTCATACACGTATGTTTATGTTTATATCTTAAAACGTTTCCTTATGTTGCTGAGACTTTTTGGTGAGATTTAACTCAGTAGCCTAGATTGGCCTCCAACTTATAGGCCTCCTGCCCCAGGCTCCTTATTGCTAGAGTGCCAGGCATGGGTTACTATAAGTTATTTTTATGCTTTATGGACTGATGGTTAATTCTATAATATGTATACAAACACACACATCTGACCCAGGTCCCTTATGTTTACATAAATAGTGTACACCAGCAATGTGTAAAGCTACATCCTCACCAGTACTTGTTTGCATTTTTACCGATAGCTATTCTGACTGGAGTGAGATTAAATCTCATTATCATTTTATTTGTATTTCCCTGAGAGCTAGGATGTCAATTTTTTTTTTTAAATCTATTGATCATCTGTACTTTCTCTTTGGGAAATTGTTGATTTTGTTTTGTTCACTTATTGATAGGAATATTTGTCTTCTTGGTGCTTAGTATTTTGAGCTATTTATATATTCAAGATATTAATCTCTTTTTCTCTTTCTCCTTCTCAGGCTTCCTCTTCTTCAATAATCCCCTTTTAACTCTCTCTCTCTCTGTATATGTGTGTGTGTATGTGTGTGTGTGTGTGCGCGGGTGCGTGTGTATGTGTGTGTGTGTGTGTGTGTGTGTGTGTGTGTGTGTGTGTGTGTGTAATATTTTCTCTCATTCCTAGGTGATTTCTCCACTCTGTTATCTGCTACCTTTCCTGTGCAGAGCATTTTTATTTCACACAACCTCATGTGTCAGTTCTTCCCTGCATTTCCTGTGGTACTGGAGCCCTTTTCAGAGAGCCCTTGTTTATCCCGCATCTTGAAATTTTCCCTATACTACTGAGTTTTTTTGAGAAAATCTCAGTATGGAATCTCTGACTGGTAGCCAGCCTTCATGACTCCACCTTCTTGGTGCCAGGGCTACTGGCTTGTGCTGATTATTTTTATGATTTGTGGATTTATGTGGACTGATGATTAAATCAACAATAATATTAATAGTCATGATAATAATAATTTTAGTGCATATTAAACATTTCCCTCCTGACAAGCATATTAAAGGTCTCTGCATATTAACTAATGATTTTATGTGTTATGTCAGTTGATTCTCATAATAAGCATTAATATTTACATTGTATTAAGAGGGCATTGGGCTTGAAAAAAGACTTCATTGAGCAAATGACAGATCTGGCTTTGATCCAGGCCCCATTCATCTCTAGAGTGTGCCCTCTTTTTTACCCCTGAGATTGGATGCTTCAGAATAAATTACTTAGGTAATGTGAAGAAACATGTATGAATAATTGAACATTAGCCTGTGTTGGACAAATGAGCTTGGAAACTTATCAATGGGTGGGGACTCTTATTACTAAAAAACTTGTGAGAACTTTCTTTTCTTTGCAACTGGAAAGGTGGACAGGGCGTATTTCTTTTTTTTTTTTTATTGCACATCTATTTTTGTGTTTTCTTTATCATTCTAAGGGATGTGATTTCATACTTCTCAGAGCTGAGGAAGGGAATGTCCAGTAGGTGAACAGTGGAATAATCAATGGGGTGCTACACTCTTGAAGGTGACCACATAGGTGTGACAGTAGCAAAGAATCCCATCGCAAACTTTCTGTTCCATGGTGGATGACAGTAATGTTTCTTCCTTATGGAGCAAAAGGAACACTCTGCTTGGACAATTCAGGACACGACAGTCACATTTCTTTTGACACTAGTTTTTTTTTTTTTTTTTTTTTTTTCGAGACAGGGTTTCTCTGTGTAGTTTTGCGCCTTTCCTGGAACTCGCTTTGTAGACCAGGCTGGCCTCGAACTCACAGAGATCCGCCTGTCTCTGCCTCCCGAGTGCTGGGATTAAAGGCGTGCGTCACCACCGCCCGGCTAACACTAGTTTTCACAAAAAAGGCTTTAGTTTTTATTTCTGAGAAGTCAAGGGTAGTCACTTTATGCTTAGTGCTTTGAGTCTGAAATACAGGGTGGTGAGAGATTATGCCTGTTTATTTTCCTAGCATTTTTATATACTAAAATAAAAAGATATACAAACTTGAACTTTTGTTTACTCTCCTTCATTTCTTCATCTGTGAAGAAGTAGGGTAGATATGTTGCCATGTGGATAGTCTTCAGAAAGCTCTGGATGTCCGTGCAGAACTTTGAGCTCTCTCTCTCTCTCTCTCTCTCTCTCTCTCTCTCTCTCTCTCTCTCTCTCTCTCTCTCTCTCTCTCTGTCTCTCTCAGTTCTAGCATTTTCTATTTCTGTTGACCCCGCTACTTTATCTCTAAAATGGAAAGCACAATTCACTTAGCAAAAAAACCCCAAAGGACTGAACCAAAATAATTTTAGAGGCATGTACTTAGTTTATAATTAAACCTGTGCCCCCTGATAGAGAAAATGAATCTATCTTGATAGAAACATGCTAATGTGTGCATCTTTGTTGGTGTGTATTCTCTTCTAGTCCCTGCTGCTAGGAAGAGAGGGGATGAATGGGTTTAGTGTTCACTCACTCACATGGAAAAATGCCTTTTCTGTCTCTTGTCAGTAGTATTTTTCCTAAACCCTTCTGTTCTTGCAGATTCATCCTATTTCTTTCTCTCTTATCTTTTTAGATTTTATCCCCTAAGAAGCCTGACTTAAAGAAATGAGTCTTTTACCCAACGAATTTCAGAACTGCCATTCCTTGTGTGCCCACCTCCTTTGTTAGAAGCTCTGATCTCTTGCTCATCACCCTCCCCCCTCTGATAGATTTGCCCTCCTAATACTCTTTAACCCCATGGGCTTACCTTATCTCCCTGGCTCTTTTGCTTCTCTTATCTCTATCCTGTTAGCCTTAACTGATGTAATTTGTTTTCCTTAGGTTTCCTCCTCCTCTGTAAAGACATGAACACTCACCCTGAATATTTCTCACCTCTTCATTAGTCTCTGTCAGCTGAATTCCAATCCGACACACACTCCAGGAAAGTTCATAGCCAAGTCCAGGCTTTTCTCATACCTCTGGGCTTTCATTCCTCTCCACAGTGTCATAGGATACGTGCTAAATCTCACTCCTTAACTCCTGCAGATTTGTTTTCGATGCTTGCTCTCACTTTCTAGTGAATTGATGCTGTTATCAAGTCTTGGCTGAACAGTTGATCTCAACTTTGAGCAAATATTCTGACTGAGTTTTCTAGAATTGGAGTCAATTGTCCATGTTTTTTCTGGTCTACCTTGCAGTATAATCTTGGGTAGATCACTATGTTTCTATGGACCTCAGTAAGGTTTAAGATTTTATATACATACATATACATATATAAGTATTTCAAATATCTAGACACATAGACTTACTGGATTATAATGAGGTTCCAAGAGCAATTCCAAACCTTTTCATAACATTGTAATGAATAATTCCAAGTTTCCTTTCTTAGAATTAAAAATTATTTTCGATTTCTTGAGGGATGAGGGCCGTGGAGGAAGCTCAGACTGCATACAGTTATTTGTATTTATCTTTGATGAAAAACATTGGCAAATATAGTACATTATATTTAACACATTCAATTCAGTTAAAAAAATTTCCAATTCATGGCTTATGGCCGAGATGAGGGGGAGGAGATAAAGGAATCTTGGCTGGTGGAACATGTGGGAACCACTGGACTAGGCAGTCCCAGAGGCCTCTGCTGGTTCTTTGGTTTCATGAATGTTGAATCTGTTTGGAGCAGGCTGGAATGCATCTGTAGAGGAAGCTGTCAGCTCTCAGGACTCTGACTCAACTTGTCTGCTGGGATGAAAAGCAGGAGATTTCTCTCCAGGAAGGTCAGTTATCATCCCTTCCTTTCACATGAGGCTTGACCTCCCATGGGTTAGCACAGTCCTTGGGAATCCAGTACTCTGGAGCTAAATATGAAGCAAATGTTGCTTCAAGTACATTTTGTCCTTTTCTTTCCTTTCAGGTTTTAAGCTACCACAAAATGACTCAGGGAAAAAGTCTGTCTGTAGGTTGTACAGATTAGGGTGACAAGAGTTAGGTGAGTGACAAGGTCACTGGGGATTCTGACGTGACTACATGTCTGAAATTTAGTGTCATATAGTCTCTGAGGAAATCTCAACCAAGAGAACTTCGACTCATCTGGAGATGAAGGTGCTATGGACTTCAGTGTGGCCCTCAGGACTCTTCTAGTCTTAGAGTCAGAAAAGAAGGCAGAATGAAGATGTTCAGAGTCTTCATCATTTAGTTGCTAGGGAACTAGAATGAGTGACCAGGTAATAATGAGTTGGTGACCAATTAAAACATGTATCTGCAACACAGAGTCAAGATAGTAAAGAAAAATGATATGATATAAAACATTTTATTAAAATGAAATGATTAAATATTCTATTACAGACTTTACAAATATATTTCTGAAAAATCAAAGGGAAAATGTGGTAATTCCATGGTGAATAAAAAAGAAAAGGGATTTATTCATTTTATTAGTTATTGTGATAGTTCAGAGGTTGAGTAAGGAAGGCACTGTGGGTGAAGAGACCAGTTTCATGACTTCCTAAATGTGTGACTTTGGCCTATTGTCCTATACCTTACTTTCCTCTCATGATGGGAACAGCATCGCCGGTCATGCATACTTATAATTGATCAATTACATGTATGAAATACAGAACACCACCTGGCCCATTCAACCAATGTGGCTGTGACCACGATTGGGTAGATCATTGAACAATTAGATAAACTACTAAATAAAGCAACTGACCTGTGGGCAATGACAGCATCCCACAAGGCAGACATAAACTGATTAAAAACATGGAAAGCTAATATTTTGTTAGTCAGACCTTTATACTTGACTTGATATAGAAATAAATTGTAATGTTGAACAAAATTTATTGCAATGATTCTGCTCTTTTCTGACACAACCAACGTATGATATGCCCATATGAAATGTCAATAATTAGAGTAAAACTGAAACCTGATGTTTCTGAGCCCAAAATAAACAGGTTTACAAAGATATAAATACCCAAAATTTTGTGAACAGGATTGGAGATGGAGCTTAGCCAGGAGAGTGTTTGCCGAGCATATGCCAGGCCCTGATTTAGTCTCAGCACTCTATAAGGCAAGGATGATGACCCACTCCTGTATCTCTGGCACTCAGGAGATGGGAGCAGGAAGATCAGAAGTTGAAGGTCCATACTCAGTTACACAATGAGGCCAAGGTGAGCCACATGAGTCCTTTTCTCAAAATAAATAACTAAAGCGGGATTGTGGGGGCAGGCCTTCAGCTCTGTTAGAGTACCTGCCTAGCCTTCACAAGACTCTAGGTTTGAATTCCAGTACACCCAACCCTAAAAATAGAGAAATTAACAACAAATATAACTTACCCACAATGATTTTATCAGGTATAAACATACCTGTTTTCATTACAAAGAACACTTATATGGTTATAAGCATCTTATTAGTTAATCATATCAATGGAATTTCAAGTCACTAAGGTTTAATGTCAGGAATTACAATTTACCTCAAATGTTCCTGTAGTTGTTTTGGAGAAAGCAGCCTGCTTTGAATTTTCTCTACTTGGGGTTTAGACAGAACAGACAAAAATATTCATTAATCTGTTCATCCAACCATCCATCCAATATTTGAGTACCAGCCAAGTTTCAGGCAAGTGGGAGAATGATTAGAAGAAGTGCTCCCTGCTTTTTGGGGGTCCTACACTTAAGGGAAAGACAGATTTCTCATTAGTGGATGATTATGCTCTGATGAAAATTTGAGGTGCTATGAAGTTTATATTTATGAGGTAGGGAAAGCTTCACTCAAGGAGGGACATTCAAATAAGCCTTGATGGGATGTTAGTGAGAATGTGAGGAGCACAAAGGAGGGAAGAGCCAGAAGAGAAAAGCCACTTCAGTAAAGGAGAGCAAAGAAGAAGGTAGTAAAGTGAGAAGGAGCAGTGCCACCATGGCTGGCACATGGTGACTTACAGCAATGATGGGTGGATGTGAGTCCTGACAGGCTGTATTTTAGATGCATCAGAAGCACAGGAAGCTATGGTGTGCTGTACATAGAGCTGGCCCAATAGTTTACAGACATCACATTGCCTCCTAAATACAGACTGGAAGACATGGAAAGAGATAGAGGGAGAGAAGTTAAGAAATGTCTCTGCAGACCAAGAACAAACTTGAGCATTGAATGGATGTGGTAGAGATGGAGGGGGGGGGGATTCTCCCCATGGACTTAGCAGTCTTCAACAGATTTTGAAAGATGGTGCTGTTACTCGTTGAGATGGGGAATGTGGGCATAGAAGATATGGAAGGATGATCTAGGAGTCCATGTAAACATTTGGATGAGACACCCCCATGGGGTTCTTCCATGTCCAGCTGAAAAGGGGCCTAGAAATCCACAGATGCTGATGCAGGCCACACAGGCAGAGGAGGCATGAACCACCTACTAGAATTGGCTGCTTAGGAGGTACTAAAACTCCTGACCAGAGCTTTTATTGGAAAGGTCATTTGACAATGTTTGACAATCGACTTAGTTATGACTTCGTTATTTATGAAAATATACAGCATGGGATCTATCTTTTTTATATTAAAAGAATAAGAAGGAATCTAAGTTCTTTCTCTAGCTGCCCATTTTTAAACTCTGGGGCAAATGTTCATATTTCTTTCCTTTTTTTTTTAAACACATTGTCATTCCCAACAAGCTTCTTTTCAGGTTGTCAAACTTGAAACAATTGTGGTATGGTGAACTTGTTGATTGGCTTCACTTATTCATCTTCAATTATGAACATGTGTCAGACCATCCCAAGGCATCTCACATGTATATGACTTATACAGTCATTATTTGTCAGTTAAAATCATACAAATGACTCTGGGTAGGTGGGTAAAGCATTTGCTGGGCAGAAATGAGGACTGGCCTTTGAATCCCCTGAACACATACAAAAGTAGGTGCCTGTAATCCCAGCATTCCTATGGTAAGATGGGAGGCAGAGACCGGAAGAGAAGCAGGCAAAGCTCACTTGGTCAGCTAGCCTGGACTATACAGCAGTAAAAAACAGAGACTCTGTCCAAACAAGGTGAAGGGAAGAGGACACCAAGGTTGTCCACACACAGGCCTTGGCACATGCACACCCACATCCCCATGAATGCACATGCATCATCCTTGTATATACATACCATACACAAACACATAATAGAATACAAATAATTAAAAAAAATAAAAAGAAGCATCAATTGTTTGCTGATATCATGTTGAAATGTGGGCCTCCCCCTGGTGCCAAACTTGTTAAATTTTGTAGGGAAGCTATATATTTGTACTCTCCTGTGATCTATCTGATTAAAACCAACAGACAAACAAAACAAAGGAGTTTCAGTTAAACATGGCTTAAACCCTGGAAGCCAAAAGAAGAAAAAAAATCATCTGGGTAGATTTGGGTGTGGGTGCCTACTTACATCATTTTTTTTAATAAAGCATTTTCTTGAAGCGTCTCATTTTTTTTTTTTTTTTACCCTACAGTGGTTACTCAATCTCACCTGCTAACTCTTGGTCCGTACATCGCCCGGCACTCTTCTCGTGTGTAACATGTCCAGTGTTCCATCTCTTAAAATGTGCAGAGATTTTGATAACCACGTAAAACAAACCTTGTCACATTCCTGCGTAATCAGGAATTCTCCTCTGTTGAAAACGCCTTGGTGATGCTGAGGT
Source organism: Peromyscus maniculatus bairdii (assembly GCF_049852395.1). Lineage (NCBI taxonomy): Eukaryota > Metazoa > Chordata > Mammalia > Rodentia > Cricetidae > Peromyscus > Peromyscus maniculatus. Next base: position 76,800,860 of record NC_134858.1, read on the forward strand.
CTGCATGCCCTTAAGTCCATCCCTCCAGCGACTATCAGAATGAGCACAACTCCAACTGCTCCTGCTCAGCCGCACTCAGCGGCAATCTCTCAGCTATGCCCTTTGGTGTTGGGAGTCACCAACACCCTGGGAACAGGGGATGCTTTCTGTGACGCTCCTGGGGAGCAAATCTTTGGGGCGGTGTCTTCCCAAGGCACATAAAACAAATAGTGCCTGTCTTCATTCATCATTTTTCTCCACAGTATTTTAGATTGAGGAAGAAATCGCCTGGCTCCATGCTCCCCCTAGCCTATTTGGAAAAGCTTTCTTTGCTCTATCCCTTCCTGCCCCCTCCCCCAACTCCCTGGTTATGGTTCCCCTCACCTTAGGAAAGTGGTGATAAAACTGTGTATCTTACAAGCCACCAGCACTTGACTGGTACTCCAAGGGGGTCACAGAGTAAGTAGGTGTTTGATTAAATGTCTGTCTCGAAGGGTTAGAAGCCTCTGAAAGGTTTCCAGGAGCTAGACCGGGGTGGGGCGGTGGTAGGGGTGAGAGTGGGGTCGCTTCTAGGGAAGCTGGCTGTAACAGGGGGTACACTTTCTCCTTTCATCGGCTTGCAGTAACAGACACACATCATTTCCAGGAGTTCATCCAGGGAATGACAGGAGTGAGGGTTAGGGCCACTATCCCTCCCTTTCTGAAGGTGATGTCTTTAGACTCTAATTAGAGAGCTGAGCAACAAAGAAACGTCTGAGTCACCTGCTCCAAAGCCTGTAAAAACAAACTCTGAAGAAAGATACTTTTTGGGAAGCGCCGGTAACTTAGTCACTCTGTTCAGGCACTACTGACAGGGCCTCTTTTCCTTTTGCTCCCTCCCCTCTCCAAGCAGCAGTTAAGTAAATGAGTCAAGCAGAAGGCTCATTTTCTCCATTTTGTTGGGCATAATGGATGGAGTAGGTGCCCCGACTGTCATTAAACTGGTTCCATCTTGGTGACTGATTCTGAAGGTCTCAAGGTAGACTCAGAACTTCCTTGGACAAGCATTAGGACCAGCTGTCCACACAGCACAAATTTCCTGACAATGGTGATTTATTTTAAAAAAGAGAAGCAGTGTTTTTTGTTTTTTGTTTTTTTTTTTTACCCCAATGGGACAACATAGGCAGCTTGGAACTAAAAGCTCTGGGTGGGAAAGCTGGGCCTGTCCCTTAACTCGCTGTGTCTGTGAACTCCTTTGCTGAGTTTTACAAGTGTGTCCTCTTTCTCTTCTGATTAAGACAATCACCCCTAACAGGATTGTTGTGAGAAATAAATGAGGTAATGGTCGAGAAAAGGCCTAGTACAGGGATTGGAAAAAGACAAAACAGGTGCCCAATAAATGTACATTCAATCATTCACTCCCTTGCCAAACAAATAATATTTCTCAGTATAACTTGGCATTATTTGATCATAATGGATAACATAAGTTATGAAAGAACAAAGCTGACTATCTACAGTACGTCAGCTCCTTTGTGTTTGAACAGATTTTACATCAGTATCGGAAGGGTGTGCTTCCTTTGAACTCCTTAAGTTTATCATCCTTTGATATCCTGTGCTACTGCCTTCCAGTTATTCTGTTTATTTTGGCCTTATTATTAAAACTACTAATCAACATCAATTTCTTTTTAATGCTCATTGGAGATGTGTTCTTTTTAAAAATACTTTTATGTTCAGGGGAGTCATTGAGTCGGTTTGGATTTTTGAGGGTCTCTCTCTACTCCCCAGGGGTCTCCGAAGGGATGTGCTAACAGTCACTGCCCTGGGAAGGTGAGCAGCTGTCCTGGCCTCACTCACAGAGGCTTATGAAATGAAAGGTTCTTAGGGGTGTTGGTGTCACAGTCTTCTTCAGGGATATGTATCCCATGCATTTCATTTTCTGGTAGACAAATGTCACTTCTTTTGTATTTTAGATGGTTGCTCTAAGCCAGCCTGGCTGAGGAGTAAATTTAACTGATTAATTGTTTTGATTACATCTAGTTTGAAATGTTGAAACATAGGATTCTTGGACTTACCCTTCCACCAGGGTTTTCTGTCTCAATTTAATTCATATTTGTCATTTTGTGTTTCATGGTCTGATTGATTGACAGTCACCCATTCAAGGCCCTGCTTTCTCCTGTGATCTCACATTCCCATTTAGGAAGAGACAGAAAATGGTGCCCATTATTACCCACAAAGGTGGTGACAGTTCAGGGTACACATGACTGCTGCTTGTCATCACTCTTAAGAAGTCATTTTACCCTTTTTGAGCTTAGAGATCAGACCGCAAGGTGACAGTGCTGTATAGTAGTTTGGGAGTCACGTCTCACTGTGGGTTTCTTGTTCTACCCTCTTTTCTCTTTGAGGTACACTAGCCATCTGGGCTGGTGCTGTAGAGGATTCTCCCCTACCTCCCATATTTACTTCCAGAGTGGTAGAAATAATAGGAGTTTTGTTTTAACTTCTCCATAAGAAACTGTCCAATCTCTGGGTAGCCATAGAAGTACATAAACATTGAAAGCAAGTATGAGACATTGTACTGTGGAAAATAAAAGAAAATGAGAAAATCTCTCTAAGCAATCTGTGGTCTTTTGGATAGCTGGGAAGCATGCAGTGTGTAAAGCTACTGCCCACGGCAGTAGAGAATATGGGTCACTCAGGTTGTATGACATTTGTTATAAGAGAGAATAAAATTGTCCCTGGATGGAAAGGTTCTTATGAATTTCTAGGAATCAGATATGAGGATGGACAAGAGTTAAGTACACAGAGATAAATAGATATCCCAGATCAATCAATAAATTATTTGGGTAAAAAGGAATGACTGAGTGAATACTTGTTTGAGTAGCTTAAAACTTAATTTGGGGCTGGAAAAAAGGTTCATTCAGTGCCCAAATCCTAGCACCCATGAGAAAATCCAGGTGTAGCCACTGTACTTGTAATAATAGGCTTGTGGATGGTGGGCCAAAGGATTGTTGATTTTTGCTGGCTACCAGGTCAGGCAGAGATTTGTCTCAAAGGAGGGTAGAGAGTGAAGGGGAAGGCCACCTAATAGCCTCTTCTGACTTCTGAGCACACCATCCCCACCTGCCACATGAGGGGGGATCAATACCCTTGTATCTGTAGGAATAAGAATAGCCACAGGGCTGGAGAGATGGCTCAGCCATTAAAGGCTAGGCTCACAACCAAAATAAGAATAGCTACAGTGTGCAGAAGGCTGTAATGCATTAACTGAATATAGTAGTGCCAATAAATAATATGGCAGGGGTAGAGAGGGCTATGCTACAGAGGGTGGGCATCCTCTGACTTGGTTGGAGAAACTACTTCCTTATGTGATTAAAAACCCTTCAGAATCTCAGGCCGTAGCCTCTTTAGGTGCCTCCCACATATCTCTATCCTAAGTTACAGGATCCCATCCCTTACCAATCAGTGTCCTTCCTTTGACTGCTGATACTCTTTGAGGTTGGAATTTGAATTTTTATAGTAATTCAACCATAAGGGCTTAAGTTTGATTGTCCTTAAGTTCAGCTCTAGGGCTGCTAGAGAGAAGATTCTCTTCCAGGGCACAATTAGAAATTTTTAGTCTGCTTATGTACCTCTGGATCTCATTCTTTTCCTTTGACTGTTTAGCCAAAGATGCTAGAAGCAACCAACTAGCATGGTTATGTTCCCTATTTTTCCACAAATTTTCAAAACTTTTATGTTTATTTATGACATTAAAATCCTTGCTCCTCTCAATAGGTGGGTCAGGATTATAAAGTGCATTTATTCATTTATTAAAAATATTTCACACCAAAAACTTCTATTGTTCTTTATGATACTATATGAGGCTTCAGTAACTGTAGGTTTTGGTGAATTGGAAAGACTTTTATAGATACTTACAAAATTCCTTCTTAAAATACTGTTTCTCTAAGGATCCCACTTCTGGAACTACAATCTACATTAGTCAGGGTTCTCTAGAGGAACAGAACTGAATATATATGAAGAGAATTTATTAGACTCACTTAAATACAGGCTGGTAGTCTAGCAATGCCTGTCTCAAGATGAAAAGGCGAAGAGTCTGGTAGTCATTTAGTCTTTGAGGATGAATGTTCCAGTAATCCAAATCTGCTGTCAAAGTCCTAGAGGATTGCTGGATAGCTGCTGGTCTTTAGACTATAATGGAATTCTGAAGAAGCTGGATTTAATTCTAACTGCTGCAATAAGATAGATGAACTTGCCAGCAAGAGTGAGGAGAAGCAGGCAAAACTGATTTCCTTCTTCCATATTATTTTATCTGAGCTACCGCCAGAAGATAGGAACCAAATTAGGGTTAGTCTCCACTCTTCAAATAGTCTTATTAAGAAAATCCTTCACAGGCATGCCCCGCAGATTGGTCCCAGCAAGTTCCAGATGTACTAAAGTTGACAATAAAGATCAGCCATCACACTCGCCACACACCAAAATCAATCAATCAATAAATATGGATTCGATGTAATTTTAAGAGAGATTTTTGTGTTGCTGCTATTATTTAAAATTTAAAACTTTAGTGAAATTCATACATATACACAATGAAAACAGTATATACTACAGAACATACAGATACAAGTAAAATGTACCATAATGGAATCCAGATGATCAAGTGTGGCTTCCACTACTGTATTCTTAGCAAAAAATTAGTTTGAAATTCAACACATACATGTCCACATACATGTTTGTGTACACATGTACACTTTCTTAATTTTAGTCAACATCCCCCCCTCCACACACAAATGCTTGCTATCTCTAAATTATTGTGTTGAAGGGATATTTGGTTTTGAACATTTTATCACAAAGTGATTTAGCTCATGTCTGCAACCCATACTGGCCAAAAGTTCACAAAACCCTAGAGAGATAAATTTGCTTAGAGGATATTATGCCATCTTTGACAAGGTCACCGAGCACCAATGTGATGGTGTGGCACTGCTTCATGTCCCTGGGTACTAACATTACAGCCACCATTTATTGCAGGCTGCCCCTGTACCAAACACCATACATTGCAAAGGCTACCCTTCTAACAGGGTCATCACCATCATTTACTGAAGGCTGCCCTGGGCAAGTGCCAAGTGCTTTGTCTATCCAGCCATTCTTGTATATGGTGATGCTATGAATCTACCTTCACTCTAGTTTTGTACAAAAAGAAACCCCAATAAAACAAACAAACAAACAAACAAAACAAAGAATGAGAACGGTTAGGAAATCTGCCCAGGGTTTGATGAATTCAAACTCTGATTCAAGTGCACAACATCTGTGCATTTTCACTTAGTATTGTGACAATTCTCAATGGTGAATTATAGGTATATAAGTAAATTATTCACACTTGCTCACAATTAGAATGAACTGTTAAGAAAACCATCAAAAATTTTTCATTTTCTACTGTATTTCCTGAAACTCTCTCATCAAGAAGCCCTCTTTCTTGAATAAGATACTGGAATTAGCTATTAACAAGAAGATGTTTGTGAAATGCTGTCAGAAGGTGAATCCCAAAGTCACAGCTCAAGGAGGAGTTAGTGCACACTCTCTGCTAGTGTTTGCATTAACGACAGCAGAAAACCATAAGGCTTTTCCAGGGCTTTGCCAACCCCCCAGGACATTTGGGAGATACAGACTTTGGTGCAAACATTTATAGTGTCCATTTTCTGTTCTCTTTTTCTTAACTGCCTAAGGAATCTGAAGAAGAAAGAACTAGAGGAAAAAGACAAAGAAGGGAAGGAGTAAGTAGAAGAAAGCAGAATTTCCTTGTTTAGTTTTGTCTGAGGTTTTGAGAAATTCCTTGGTTTTGTCAATGAATATTTCTCATTCATCTCTTTTGTCTTCATAATTTCTCTTTAATTAATAAGGAAATTTGCAATTAAATATTGATTTCCCATGACACTTTTCAACATCACCCCTGTCCAGGGGAAGTGGACCTGTTGTCTTACTTCAGCATCAGTTATTATGCATACTCTCCATGAAATGACATTGGGTAATTTATTAAATTCAAGCATTAAATACTAAATGCTATTCATCGGACTGATGAATTTTAGTTCTTAGCTCAAACACTGAACAGAATTTATGGCAAAAAAAAATGAATTCCTTGGCTCTTACTTGGTCTCAAACTTGTCTGTAATTAACTCTTCTCTTTAGAATATAGATACTCACCAATCTGATTACAGGACAAGGCCAGTTCAGACCCCTCTCCACTATTGCCAAGAGTCTTAGCTGGGCTCATTCTTGTGGATTCCTGGGAATTTCCTTAGCATCAGGTTTCTCTCTAACCCTATAATGACTCCCTCTATCAAGATATCTCTACCACTGTTCTCTCTCTCTCTCTCTCTCTCCCCCAACTCACTCATCCTGTGCCCTCATGTTCTCATCTCCCATCCCCTTCCACTATCCCCCACCCCACTTCCCAGCCCCAGTTTACCCAGGAGATCTCATCTATTTCCCCTTCCTAGTGTGATCCATGCATCTCTCTTAGGGTCTTCCTTGTTACCTAGGTTCTCTGGGGTTGTCGATTGTAGCCTGGTTATCCTTTGCTTTTCACCTAATATCCACATATGAGTGAGTACATACCATGCTTGCATTCCTGGGTTTGGGTTACCTCACTCAGGATGACCTTACCATTTCTGGAAAGTGGATGAGGGTGAGGTTGTGGGGAGGTGGGGGGAGCAGGAGGAGGAGAAGGAGGGGCAACTGTGGTTGGTATTAAAATGAATAAAAAAAATTAAAACAAGAAATTATAGAAAATAATATGCATAGTCATCTATAGTAAATGATACATTTCTTTCCATTTTAAATGTGAAAATATGAAAATATTTGTGTGTGGCTACATGAAAATACTATTCCTCAAGCCACGCCCAGCAGGTAGAAGTAAGAACTCTGTGACATTCTCCACTTGTCATGAACTCAGCCCTAAGTGTTGAAGCCCAGCGAGTGTCCTGGATTTGGTTGAACAATGACCTTGTTATGATGAAAGTCACATTGTCATATGAAGACACTGATAAGACTGTGTTCATACCCTGTTTAACAAAAGAAACAGTCCTTCTATGAAGCATGCTAAAATAACTCTTGAATCCCCAAGGTAGAATTGATGGTCTTCTGCTTTGAATATGCTTTTGTAAGAAAAGCAGAATTTGGAATGACAGGGTTTATCTTTTGTCAGTTATAGACTGTTCCATGCTTAATTAAGTATTATACATATCCAGGACTTACTTTCTTTCTTCCTTTCTTTCTTTCTTTCTTTCTTTCTTTCTTTCTTTCTTTCTTTCTTTCTTTCTTTCTTTCTTTCTTTCTTTCTTTCTTTCTTTCTTTCCCAGTTCTATGGAACTGTGGGTTGTGAACAAAATGTGTGCTTGCTAAACAAACCAACTCACCAAAACTCCCATGGATTTGAATGCAATTGTTTTAGGGGCATATTCAGAAATATAACCCATTTGGACCAGATCTTTTTGATTTTCAGTTTCCTTTTCCAAGTCATGGAATAAATTCTTTGAATGAACATACCAGGTTTGCACAGACTCATGAAAAAGCCACATACACTCCTTAAAATGTTTTAGAGGCAAAGATTCTGGTTATACCAGGAAGAGAAAACTAGAGCCTTGCAATTAGCTTCATTTGTGCAGGTTTGTGTCTGGTTTCTTTTACTCCATGGCTTCTAGAGGAAGATCAATCTCCATCCTGCCTAGTGAAAATATCAGTGTGCAATGAAAACATAACCCTTTGATGTATTTTTTGTAGGATTTTTTTCTCTCAGAAACTTTTGAGGCTTTGGTCTATGTCTTTCTCTTGGCGCTTTTATCTGTCCCACAAAGTCACCCACCAGAGCAGACACTCTGAGGTCCCACTGGGCTCCCATCAGTCCAGTAGAGACAGCCTACATGACATATTAGTCTTAAATCTAAAACATATGTTTGGAAAATGCACTATTTCCTGGTAATAATTAAGAATGCTACTTGGCAGGTTGGTAGTTACATAAAACAATCATTAGTAAACCTTATATTTATTATGCCCCCTTTTTGTGGAAATGAAACCCATGGTTATAAATATGTGTAGGCAAATGGACCCAAAATGATGCACAGGTAGAATCATTTTTAATGAAGATGAAAAGAACAGTCGTTGATAGTTTCTTCTAATTGATTGTTCTTATAACAAAAGGCCTCATCCACCACACACACACACACACACACACACACACACACACACACACACACACGGAAAAAGAGCCACATCAAAAACATTTCTATTTTTTAAAACCATCTAGGATAAACTCACATACATCCTCAATTGGCACTGAAGAGTTCTGCTGTACAACTAATTAAGATAAGGTCCTATAGTCAGGAGGCATTTCCTTGATAAATGGTATATTGTAGAATCAAAGAAAGTCCAGTTATTTAACCTGCTACTTCATTTTGTTTAAAACCACACACACACACACACACACACACACACACACACACACACACACACACACACACCCCTACATATATTAAGAAATGATGTGCATAACAACTGCATCTAAAATTCTTATTTAAAAACTGAAATGGTTCTGGACTAGATGGAAAATGCACCACACTGAGTCTCCCAGGGACAACTATCTCATCCTTTAAGATTTCAAGAACATCCCTATACAGCAAAGGAAAGGTCTTTTGACTTGGGATCCTGCCTCCTGCAGTGTGTTTGTGTGTAGGGCGTTGTTATACACTAGTTAAAGTTCATTTTGAAAATCACATCTGCATAGAAATACTGGCTCTCTGTCTATGACAGATTGGCCCAGTGGTCAAACTCTACCAAGTAAGCAGCACCATTTTAGTGCCTTTCAGCTGCGTGGTCAAGATGCAACACCAGATAACCAGCACAAATGGGCAAGAATGAGCCACAGAATCTTACTAATCAACCGGTATGATACAGAATGTCCGGACACTTCCTTCTGAAGACACAGAGAACCAGGAGTGGTGGTAGGTGCCTGTTAGCCCAGTTCTTAGAAGGCTGAGGTGAGGCAGACAGTTCAGGAGCTTGAAAATAGCTTGAACTAAGGAAGGATCTTAAGCTTTGCTGGGGATACATAGAGACACTCTCCCCCCACATGAATAAATAAATCAAATAAATTTTAGGTAAAAACTATTTTCTGTGGTGTCACAAGAGGCAGGTAGAGCCCCCTTTAGAAAGTCACTGTATAAAGAGGTGCACGTAACAGAAAGTACAACTGTGGCAGCCTTTTGTGGTGTACTAGCCCGCCACCCTCTCTGCAGGAAAGTGAAGAAACAGGATTTCAGTCTACATTTACTCAGTTCCATGTGAAATAAACCAGACCAGTTAAGAAATAACATTTACTTTGTTTTCTAGATTGCTGACTATGAAAAAAAAGTCTTTGTTGCAAAGTTCAAATTCCAAATAAAGCCAGGGATGGGGAATTCAGAAAGCCTCTGGAGGAAAGGTTTTAAAATTGAAATCATCTTGAAAATATGTTAGAGAATAAGTATGACTTTAATTGTTTTTTATCTTCAGATTTTTGTATTCTTATCTTCTCATTGGGCAGTATTTTCAATGCAAATTTTATAGCATTTTTTTCCCTTGTAAGTAACAGGTTTGAACATCACTCAACAAAATTTCTACATCTATTCACTCACTTTTCTACATAAACTGATTAATTCTACTTGAGAGATCTATTTGATCTGTGAAGTCAGTCTTCCAAATTTAGATAAAAGCACACTGAGTAAGAAATCAATATTTAACAACCATATATTTTGCCCAGGATTTTGTTATGTAGTAAGTATTCATTAGTTCAATTAAATTAACAAGGGAAGAGGAGGTAATAGGGAAGGAAAGAAAAGGGAGACAAAGTAAGGGAAAAGGAGAGAGGGAAGGGGAGAACAAAGAGGAAGAAAGGAAGAAGAGTGGATGTAAGAGTAGATGAGAGATGAAGGCAGCTTTAGTGGGTTGTAGTCATGATTTAGAGACTAGAGAAAAAGACACTAACAATTATAAAGATGAGAACAGATGCAGCTCTTGGGTAACAGTAGTATATAGTTGTGGTTAAGCACAAACACACTGAAGGTTCAAAAAAGGATGCCTTAGGTTTAATTATGATTTTTTGTTTACTAACTCCATGACTATTTGCAAATTACTCTAATATTTTCTATGTCCTCATTTTATTAGCTGTAAAATAAGATAACATGCAATAGAATGATTTGAGTGTTCAATGCATAAATAAATAAATGGTATCTAAGTGTGACTTTTGAGATGGAAGATTTCATCCATGGTTTTCCCAGAATCATTTCAAGTGAAATGGGGACTTGACCATTGTCTAGATGCACCAGGATAGGGAAAGATAGCTGGTCAAAAGAATCCAGGTCCATAGATATACAAATGCTCTGATATGGCTCTCATTAATTCATGTTGTATCTCCTAGGGCACATGTATAATGACATGACCAGTATTTTCCATCATTTGTAGTTTGGGATCAGCTCTGCTTCACATGGCTGTTAAAAATGACATTGCTTTCTCCATCTCAGTATCTCATGGCTTCACACTGTACTTTCCCATGGGGATCTCACTCTCCTCCAGTGAATCAAAGGTTAGGTATTATCGTTACACTATTATCAGAGAGATACCCAAGAGCAATCACGTGTCCCCTTGTGATGAGTACCCCACAGTTGCTTCTTTCATGAAATATTTCCATTTTAAAAGGATAAAACATTTTAAATTGCAAAAACATCATCAAATATCCATTTTTTTCCTGATGATAATTTTTTTCTTTTGAGTATATGACTATGGGGATTTCTTCTTGGCTTTAAGGTTATTGTAAATACAACATTTAAATCTTCAGCACAAAAAAATATTCAATTCTTCAGTGCTCACAACTGGCCTTGAAATGGATGAGACTCTGAATGAGTCCAGGGCACTGCGGTGGATGCAAACATATGTCAAGTCAACAGCTTATACTTCAGAATGCTGAGAGCTATTCCTCCTCTATCTCCCCACTCCCCTGAAGAGCAGACTTTGGGAAAGAGAATGTTTTTGATTTTTAATTTCACTATTGTGCAACTTGCAAAAATTAATAAAATTTAGCATAAATAATAAAATCAGGGGCCAGAAAGTTGGCTCAGAGGTTAAGAGCACTGTTTCTCTTGAAGAAGACCTGGATCTTATTTCTAGTACCCATATGGCAGTTCACAAATGTCTGTAACTCCAGTCCTAAGGGATCTAACACCCTCTCCTGACTTCTGTGGTCACCAACCAGGCACACGTGGTGTACATACATACATGCAGGTACTATACCAATTCACATAAGATAATAAAATAAGCAAATCTAAAAAAGTAGAGAATACAATTGGAGCCAGGCATGAAGGTGCATGCCTTTTAAATTAGCACTGGGGAAGGAGGCTGAATCAAGAGGATCATGAGTTCAACACCAGTGTGGGTTACATTGCAAGACTCCTCTCTCTCTCTCTTTCTCTCTCACACACAGAGAATCAGAAAAACATTGGATTAATCATTGTGAAACTTGGATATATGGCTGTATGAAATGATATATGTTATCAAATGACATTTGACATATAAAAATGTAGGAATGAAAGTGAATAGAAATTTAATCTTCATATTGACTTAAGTCAATTGAAACTAAAAAGAATCCATAAACAGTATCTAGCACATGTTATGTACACAGGATGGTGGTAAAGCCTATAGTTAAACATACAGTATTGTACTTAGTCTCAGTATTTGCTATCTAATATTTTATATCTAAATATTTTCTATTTAATATTTGAATAACCTAAATAAGAATTTCTCTAATTCTCAATTATAATCCAAATACAAGACTACCAGAGTCTATGAATTAATGAACTAACCAAGGTGATTTTTTTCTGCTCTCTCTCTCTCTCTCTCTCGCTCTCGCTCTCGCTCTCGCTCTCGCTCTCGCTCTCGCTCTCGCTCTCGCTCTCGCTCTCTGCTCTCTCCTGAGGTAGTCTCACTGTATACCTAGGCTGGCCTCAAACTCACATTCTTACTGTCTCAGCTTCTAGCATATTGTATTAGTTATATCAGCATTTTCACCTGGTGAAATGGAATATTTTAAAAATCTAAACTATTAGGAAATAAACTAAGCTAAAATTATTTTTCAGCTTCTAAATTTAATCTGATTGCATTTTTGTGTGTATGTATATGTTCATGTATGTGAGTACCTAATCCTTGTTGAAATCACAAAGTATCCAGGGAATGAAATTTGAAGAGCAGGCACCATTGCCAGGATCAATTATGTGGTGATAGAAAATCCAATAATTTAAATGGGCAATAGTATAATGAGTTTGGGCAGAGGCTGAGCTACAGCCATTGTGGAATCACTCTCCAAAGAGGATTGCTTTGGATTTTTCATTTTTCTGCTCTCCTGTCTCTGTCTGTTTCCCATTGGCCAAACTCCTTTATTAGCCTACTTATATAGAGACTAAGAAAATGGTCTACAAAGACCAGCACCTCCACTCTTTCTCCACGTTTCACTCCCTTCCTAAAGGCAATGCATAGCAGAAGCACAGTATACCCAATAGCATAGCCCAGAACACGGCTTTCTCATTTTCAACAACCCATAATATTTTTCTTACCACATAAAAATGTCTAGTTATGAAATTCTTGTTGTGAACATTGTGTGGAAATACATATGTAAATTCTAAGAGTGGCTGGAAAATATTCTGCAAACTACATTGTGTTGAGGGAAATATTATGATAGAGTTTTTCCATATGCTATATTCTTTAAACAGGGCTACACATCACAGCAATGTGGTATCTTGCTATTAGGTACAAAAAGGGTGAATAATACATGTGCTATAAAGTCCCTCTGACACACGGGGTAATTGAAATTTTATTGTGAGTATGTCACAACAGCCACAAAAAAAGACCATTCAAAATCTCTGCTCTTCTCCAAGGACCATAGAACCACCAATTATAAATCATTTGTTTTTTAACCCCCATTGATGTGTTTGTGATTATATTTTCACAGAACATATGTATAGCTACTGATTCAGAAAGCTGGCTGCCATCTTGGCCATCACTTTCTGTCATTTAAGAATTTAAGAATTCAACAGCAAGCAGGCGGATCTTTGTGAGTTCAAGGCCAGCCTGGTCTCCAAAGCGAGTTCCAGGAAAGGCACAAAGCTACACAGAGAAACCCTGTCTCGAAAAACCAAAAAACCAAAAACCAAACCAAACCAAAACAAAACAAAAAACAATTCTCGCTCATATAAACCCTCCTCTTTCTCGCCCATTGGACTCCCGGAGCCCCACCCGGGGCCTAGCCGTGGATCTCTGCATCCAGTTTCCTCAGTCATTGGACGGGGTTTCTAACACAACAATTGGGGTAGGTCAGTTCGGGCTGTCTCTCGACCACTGCCAGCAGTCTATTGTGGGGGTATCCTTGTGGATTTCTGTGGGCCTCTCTAGCACTTTGCTTCTTCCTATTCTCATGTGGTCTTCATTTACCATGGTCTCCTATTCCTTGTTCAAGGTTGGATAAAGCACAGGGACAAATAGTCAAACGAATGGAAACACATGAATTATGAACCAAAGGCTGAAGGGCCCCCAACTGGATCAGGCCCTCTGAATGGGTGAGACAGTTGATTGGCTTGATCTGTTTGGGAGGCATCCAGGCAGTGGGACCGGGTCCTGTGCTCATTGCATGAGTTGGCTGTTTGAAACCTGGGGCTTATGCAGGGACACTTGGCTCAGTCTGGGAGGAGGGGGCTGGACCTGCCTGGACTGAGTCTACCAGGGTGATCTCAGTCCTTGGGGAAGGCTTTGCCCTGGAGGAGGTGGAAATGGGGGGTAGGCTGGGAGGAAGGGTAGGAGGGCGGGAGGGGGGAGAACAAGGGAATCCGTGGATGATATGTAGAACTGAATTTTATTGTAAAATAAAATTAATAAAAATTAAGAATTCAACCAATTTCCTTACATTTAAAATTTATTTCTGTTTATTGATGTGCAGATGTTTGTGGATATATAGATGCATGTGTGCATGCATTTGAGTGTGTGTGAACAAGAATGTGTGTTTGCCACAGCACATGTGTATAGGTTAGAGGACAACCTTGGGTGAGGGTCCTCACCTTCTACCTTTTTGAGGCAGGTCTTTCATTCACCACGACATACAACAGACTAGCTGTCTCACGAGACTCCAGAAATCCTTCTTTGTCTGCCCCTGATCTCACGGTAAAAGCACTGAGATTACTACAGCAAGAAGCTTTATGAGGGTCCTAAGGATCTCAACTCAGGTTCTGATGTTTCTGTAAGAGCTTTAATTTACTGAGACATCTCCCAGTTTAGAACTCACCAGTTTTAACAAAAATGTGAGGTGTAATTGTTTTTCTTTATTAAGTATGCATATTATGGCATAGGCCATTGCCACCGAAGTATTTTAAGTTAGTTTTTTTTTTTTCTGTAATGCTTAATCTTTTTAACTTCACAGACTTTATATATGAATCTACCTTCTTACAATCATCTTTTTATTAAAGGCTAGTTTATTGAGATAATTAAACATTCTTTCCAGTTGGATCCAAATTGCTGGAAGTACATCTTTTTTTTTTTTTTTTTTTTTTGGTTTTTCGAGACAGGGTTTCTCTGTGTAGCTTTGCGCCTTTCCTGGAGCTCACTTGGTAGCCCAGGCTGGCCTCGAACTCACAGAGATCCGCCTGGCTCTGCCTCCCGGGTGCTGGGATTAAAGGCGTGCGCCACCAACGCCCGGCTGGAAGTACATCTTTCGAGCCAGCACACAGCACTTGGTGCCCGTTCACTCAATTTCTTCTGTTGACTATAGAATGACATGTCAACCAACTTTTTATTAATAAAATGTTTCATTACAGTTCTATAAATTAGACTACTTTTATATCTAATTCATAGTCTGCTCTGATTTGTGTTTCTTAGTCTCCTGATTAGTTTCAGCTGTCAAATTGACAGCCTAGAGTTATCTGTGAGCTTCTTAATTGAGAGATTTTTCTCTATCAATTGGCCTGTGAGCATATCAGTGGGGTACTTTCTTGATTGCTAATTGATGTAGGAAGAATCAGCCCACATCAAGTGATGCCATTCCTGTGCAGAAGAACCTGAGCTATATAAGAAAGGTATCTGACTGTGAACCTAGGGTTAATCCAGTAAACTATGCTCTTCTATGGTGATTTCTGCTTCACGTTCCTTCCTTGAGTCCTTGTCTTGGCTTCCCTCAATGATAGACTTTAACCTGTAACACTAAACAAACACTGTTCTCTCCAAGTTGATGTTGGTCACAGTGTTTATCATAGCAACATAAAAGCAAACTAAAACACTTAAGCTGATAACACCATGTTGACAAGTAAGGAATTAGTAAAAGAGATTGAGAAAATAAAAATACTGGAAATACTGAGTTTCAGCATAACACAATGGAGTAAGACAATAAATACTCTGGGCTGAAATTGAGGAAACCATGTCAAATCTTGGAGACAAAGTAAGTCACATGTTTTTCTTGCTTTCATTTTCTTTATTTGTGAAATAAAAGTGATGGAATATATAAGGCTGAGTTGACAAATTTGATCCATGTTCTGGATGTTGATACTATCAATTGGTCAAAAGGCCCAATCCAATCTGCATCAAAGTATCAATGGCATTCTTTATGAACCTAGAAAAAATATCTAAAAGTTCATATGGTAGTCTCTTGGCTTGGGTGGGCAGAAATCAATCAGCAGTCCAGCTGGTACCTCTGGTGCCAGGAGGTTGGGCACCATTATGATGAGCAAGTACAGGGTGGGAAATTGGGAGAGAGAAAGAGGCAGAATGGTTCATGTGCTGGGAAGAGAAGTGGGTCTTAGGGGCAAGGTTGGTAAGGAATGGGCTGATATGGATGGCCTACTTGCCACCCAGATCCATGGTGACAGCTGGGCACGGGCTACTGCCAAAGATCATGTCTTAGGCTGTGGCTCTGATGCATCTGAGGGTGTCTGTCTTGATGTCTGTGGCTCCTGTTACCTCTGAGGGCCCTGTGGATGGCCAGAGTCTGGGCTACCACTTGTAATCATGTCAGTGTCTGAGGAATGTGCCCCTACAGGGGCCACGACAATCTGGAAGGTCTGCACTACCACCTGGGACCATGGTGACATCCAGGCCAGGAATGCTGCTGAAGGCCATGTCTGGGTCCATGGCCCTCCTCCAACTGGACTCTGTGTTGACTTTTGTGGCTCTTGTTGCCATCAAGGGCTGTGCAGAGACCCATAGTCTGGGTTAACACCTGATGTCATTTTGGTCTTTGAGGTCAAGCTGCTGCTGAGACTATACAAATCTGGGTGGCCTGTGCTGTCACCTGTGGCCATGGTGTTATCTGAGTCCATGTCCCTACAACAGCCAGGGTCTCTGTTGATGTCTGCAACTCCTCTTAACATTGAAGGCCGAGCAGACACCCTGGGGTCAGGGCTGCCACCTAGGAACATGTTGGCATTCAGGGACCACACTGCCACTGGGGCCATGGTGATATGGGTGACCTGCAATGCCAGAGAGGGCCACAATGACATCCAGACTTAGCTGCTGGTAAGGACCATGTCTGGGTCCATGGTCTGACTGCAGTCTGGGTCTGTGCTGATATCATGGTCCATGTTGTCACCAAGGGCCACACAGATACCATGAGTCTGGGCTGCCACCTAGGACCATGTTTGTGTCCAAAGGCTGTGCCTCTGCTGGGGTCATGCATAGCTGAGTGGTCTTCAGTGCCACCCATCCCATGGGGGGGCATGGTGTCATCTAGGCCTGGGCTGTTGCCAAGGGCCATGTCTGGATCCATGGCACTGCTGCAGCCTCATTCTGTGTTAAAGCCTGTGGCTCCTGCTACCATGGAAGGCAGTGAGGATAAGGATGCACAGAGTTGACCCTGTCCCTCACTGGCTGCAGTACTAGGGATAAATAGCTCTGTAATCCAGCTGGGCAGCACAGTAGAGCTGACCATGTTAGCAAGGATTCAGGTGATCTGCCTCTGAGGATGTGAGAGCAGGAGAGCTAACTACCCTCCCCCTCCCCTGCACTTCTATCCCCCTCACCCCTCAACATCCTCCCTGTAGCAATTGGGAGAGCAGGTCCTGCACCTTGCCTGGGTAAACTAATAGAGATGGTACCAGTGGTGTGAGTGCAGGAGAGCCAGACCCAAGGGCCCAAGAGCAGAACTGGCCCCACTCCTTGATACCTGCTGCAATCGGGTGAGCTAGCCAGAGCAGTACTGGAGAGCTCGCCTGGGTGGTGACGATGAGAGAGAGCTGGCGGGCTGACCAACCCAGCTACCACCCAGGCCCAGAACCAGGGCTATGTGTTAGGCCACCCAACATCCACCTCATCTATGAACTGCAGGAGTATATGTAGGAACCTGACCTGCAGATCCAAAATGCAGTTTCTCCATGATAGAGGACAACAGGATATCCAATATGCATTCAAGTGAGAGCCCATTATTGATAATGTGGCAGAAGCCAGAGGCCTTCAACTAGACCAATGGCTCAAAGCAATGAATATTTTCAAGTAAAGATTGTGGATTAAAGGGTATATACTATGTGACTCACTGAGCCACATCACAGCTTCCATGCTGAGATTTCTTTGTTTTGGTTTGGTTTTTGGTTGTTATTTCAAATTTTGTGGGTTTTGGGGGGGGGGGGTAGGCAGGGAAGGCAGATTGCAAGGGCAGAGGGTAGATGTAAGGGGAGGGGCAGATGAGTAGGATTGGGATGCATAATGTGAAATCCACACAGAATCAATAAAAAGTTTTTTTAATGTCATGTAAACCTGTAATAACACCCCCCAAATCATATGGAAGCATAAAAGACTCCAAGTAGTCAAAGCAATCTTGAGCAAAAAGAGTAGTATTGGAGGTATTACATTACCATTAATATTAAACAATCATAACAACAACAATGGCATGTATTGGTATAAAAACTCATACATAGAACAGTGGTATAGAATAGAACACCACAAAATAAACCCACATAATTATAGTCAGCTTATTTTCCACAAAAGTTCCAGAAACATACACGGGAGGAAAGACAGATTCTTTAACAAATGCTGCTGAGAAAACTGTATATTACATGTAGAAGAAAGAAAGAAGCTGGATTCCTATCTCACCCTATACAAATATCAGTTCAAATTAAAGCAATGTCTTTCAAGATCTAAGTATAAGCCACGACTTCATGAATAGAAGTACGATAGCTCAGGAATAATAGCAAAAATTGGTAAATGGGATTGTACAAAATTGAAAAGCTTCTGAAATGCAAAGGAAAATAATGGATAGAGTGAAGAGAAAGCTCACAGAATGGGAGAAAAATCTTTTCTAGACATTCATCTACTGGAGATTTAGTATCATGAATGTATAAAGAAATGAAAAAAATAAACACAAAATAACAAGTAGACCAGTTAAATGATCAAATGAAATGAATAGGTAGTTCTTAAAAGAAGAAATAAAAATGGCCAGTAAACATATTTAAAAACCATTTAAAATCTTTATCCATCGGGGAAATGCAAATAAACCATTTTAAGATTCTATCTTAACCAGTCAGAATGTCCATTATCAAGAATTAAAAAAAAAAATGGGAGTAGGAGAATTGCTTAGTGGGTAAACTGCCTGCCGTCCAAGCATAAGGACCTTAGTTCAGATCCCCATTACCTTGTAAAGCCAGATGTGGTGATATGCATTTGCAACCCCAGCACTGGACCGGGAGGGGCAGATCCCGGGGCCTTACTGGCTTGTTGAGATAGCCAAAATGACAAATTTAAGAAGAGAACCTGTCTCAAAAAATAAGGTGGAAACAGTTGAGGAAGATATCCTGTTGTCAACTTCTGGCCTCCACACACAAGGTGTGTGCACCTGTACACAGGCAGAACACATACACACACACACACACACACACACACACACACACACACACACACCTGCACAATTAAAATGATAATGGTGAGACTATAGGGGGAAGGGATACTCATACACTATTGGTGACAATATAAATTAATTTAGCTATTATAGAAATTAGTAAGGAATTTCCTCAAAAACTACCATTCTATAGAAGGAGAGTTCTCCAGAGAACATCGCCTGACTACTGCTACGTCTTTCCCAGAACCCTCAACCTACCTATTCCTTCATTTGTAAGTTAATACCATTAAATAAATCTCCTTTTAACTATGTGGAGTGGCCTTAATAATTTCACCAATAATTCCCAATAGATTCCTAAGTTGCATTTTCAACCTGGGCACCCAAGGGATGAGTGGCCAAAGGAAAGACAGCAGATACACACAATGGAATTTAATTCAGCCATAGGAGAACAAAATCTTACCATGTATGGAAAAGCAGATGGAACTGGACATCATAACATTAAATGAGCTAAGCCAGACTCAGAATGATAGGCAGGAATTCTGTGATGTCTTTCATGTGTGGGAGATAGGATCAGGGAGGACATGACACTAGAGGGTATTAGTGATAAAGGAGGGGAACAATAAAAAGGGAAGGAGGCAGAGAATAAGAGGGTAATTAGGAATAGATAACATCAAATAATATTACATTCATGTATTGAAATGTCATAATAAAATCCCCGATTTGGCACAGTTAATACACAACAATAAAAATTTAATAAAGGAATGAAGGAGTTCTATTACATGTTTTTCCTTATGTGTTGAATCAAAAGAAAAATGACTGCATGAAAGTTGAAGGATATTAATAGATAAGAAGAAAGTAATCAAGGGATGGAGGAAAGAGAGAGTAATGGAGATAGATATCATCAACACATGCAAGTGTATGCACATTATATGCACATATAAAATATCAAAATGAAATAATTTGTTCTGTATAATTAGTATGTGCTGTTTTGTAAAAAGAAAACAAAGCATCAAAGAGTGGCACATGAGTAGGTTCAACAACTCATACAACTCCTGTGGTGTAGAGAACTTAAGTTGATACTTTAAATGCAAACCTCCTCCCTTTTAAAATAACTGGTGGAATATTCAGATCCTGGGCCACTGAATGTGCTACTTCACAGCTTTATTTCCATGACTCCCAGCATAGAGAACTACAACAATAACAAAGGAACACTCTCAGGGAATCACACTACAGTGGGAGGGTCAGCTTGTGCTACAAAGTGTAGAACTAAAATAGGTAGGGAGCACCACAAGGCGACACAAAGGGCAGATAAACTCTGAGCCTTAAAAGCATGACAAGTGTTTACTTTCAACTCCATCTCAAACTCTCTCAGAAGCATTGCCATAAACTACCAGATTGGGCCACAGGGCCAAAATGTTTACAGATTAGGAGCTCCTATGATAAATCTAAGCTAAAACTAGCTACATTAAAGGTGTCTATGCAAAGGCCAAACAAAAAATAGGGGCAAGGTTATTACCAAAGAAAAAGCCAAATTAGCCCTCCAGATTCACTGGCTCTTTATTAACTTCAAAATCCCTAACTTGGGAGTTCACAAAATTGAGCAATATGCTAGCTGGCCAATTGCTTTGCTGTAAGGTAACACTTCTGATGTGTGTTTTGTTATAATAATTGCTCAGGATGCTTTGCATAAATGGGAAAGCTTTGTTTGCTAAAATCACTCTTTGCTAGAGCTTGATATATGACTAAAATAAAATAAAATAAAAGACTTGGCATCTGCATCTTCACATTGTATCTCTTCTTTGTCCTGTCTCAAAACATTCAAGTCACATTCTATGCAGTCTGCATGTGGGCATGCCAATCATTTGGAAAATGTTCTATCTATCCAAGACTACTGTATGTTGGAGCTGACAACTTTCAGTACGTAACAACATGCTTCTACTCTGCTATTGTCCATCAGCACTGCCTTAAGACCAAGATGTTAGTGCCAGTTCATGAGGCCTGCTATAACTCAAAGTTTCTGATGGAGTTCACTGCCTGCTAGACCACCAAGTACAAAGCTGTGATGCTTGTGCACAAGAAGAGCATTTTTTGAAACCTTGCCCATGGCTAATGAGCAATCACTAAAATTTAGCCTGCCCCCAAAGCAAAACAAGCTTATTGTATTCCTTTTGGTCACCAAGCAGGAGCTAATCTCCATCTGCATCACTGCATCTCCCTTCAGCTGGATTCAATGTTAGCCTGCTTGGGCTGATGTCTCAATAAAGTTTCATTTGTCTTGTTTGTCAAATATAGCTTGGTTTCATTTCTACTGTTTTCATGTCCCAAAATCCTTCCATTCAGTATCATCATCATACCCTCAAGAGTGGTAGGTAATATAAGAAGACAACAAGTGACCTGTATTCTTATTTGATATGTTTATTAGATTAAGAAGTTAACTCTTGTAATATCAGAAAGTGATATGCAAGCTGACAAAGAAGAAGAGCAATTAATAGTCCTACCCAGCTGCAAAGTTTCACAGCAACAGCTGGCCCATCAAGATATCCCCAGTGGAGCAATAGTGGTGCCTACATCTTGGGGGTAACCAGTAATTTTCTAATCAAACTTTCGGCTTACTCAATAGAAGGGGATTCATGCCTGGTATAATAAATCTAGCCAACTACTCTTGTCTGGAGAGGCATAGATCCCAGAGAACCTACTGTTACCATTTTCCTAAACCAGTATAATTTCTAGATCTATTCTAAATATATATCCTTAAACCTACAGATAGGTGTATTTTTCAATTCTCATCAAAGAAAATTCTTTTTGCCACAGGAAGAAGATACCACAGAGTTCCACAACTAGTCAAAGTGCAAAGAATAAATGACCTTGTAGTGCCCAGACAAAACTAGTATATCTATAACACAATCTCCACATTTGAGGCTCAGGTAACATTGCAGAAGAGTGGGTAGAAAGGGTGTAAGAACCAGAGGACTAGACAGTGAATTCTAGACATGGCAAAGATGTTGAAAACACCAAATGTCAATAATATTGCTTCCTCAAAATACATGCATAATGTCAATACCAGTTGACATGTCAAAATGGATAGGAGACACTTCACCAGTCCCCATCCCTGGATGAAGAGCTATTGACAATCAATAGCTTCTGAAAATAGGAGAATCAATTTTCTCTAGGAGCAAGTCCCCTGATAAGTTATTCAGTCTCAAGGGGTCAGCCCTAAGCACATGCAATAAACATTACAACATTAATAATAAACAGCAACATTAAATAAACGCAGTAGTGTGTGTGTGTGTGAGAGAGGGGGGGAGAGAGAATAACATTAAATAGACTCAGTAGTGTGTGTGAAGAAGAGGTCATGAGTTTATGAGGGAGTTGGGGAGGATACAAGAGGAGTTCAAAAGAGAAGGGAAGGGTAAAATGATGTAGATAAACCCATTTGTGAAATTCTAAAAATAAATAAATAAAAGAAATTACATCTAGACAGACAACTTCACAGCATAGATGTTATCTTATATCAAAGCTAATGGCTAGTTAATGTGTGCCTCAGCTCTGTGATCCCTGACACATTTGTTCTAACTTTCAATACATACTTCTTGCTCAGTCTCTCCATGGAGGGGTGAGGCCTTTGGATTATTGCATGTTAGAAACCCTTGTATGTTTTCTTGTGGACACTTTATGAAAATGATTCATCCAGACTCCCAAGGCTCCAATTTTTTAGAGAATAATAAAGATTAAAGATTGTCACAAAGCATGCAAAGTGAGACTCATTCTAGATTTATAATTTTCTATGATTTTAGTAGCTATTTGTCATACATATAATTAAACAAGATTATATTTAAAATTTGCCTTTTAGCAAACCTTTCAAAGATTTAAATAGCCTTTAGAGAATAAACAACCTTAAATTTTTCTTCTTTTTAATAAAATCAGATGAATTCCAGTTATAACACATGTTTTGATGTTTATAAACTCTATGAAATAATTATAATAGTGAAACTAATTAATACATTTACCATTTCACAAAGTCATAATTAATATAATCATTAATAATGAAATAGTTAAGATTTATTATTTTTCAGAAATTTTAAGTATGTAGCACAGTGTTTATTGGTTGACACAGATGGTGACTAGCCTCCATTCTACTACCCTCATTCAGCCTCCATTGGACTGGAACTGCAGGCATGGACCATCATGTCTGCTGACTGTGCTCAATTTAGTATTTTCTTTTTTTAAGATTTTATATATAAATGATACTATTTGGTGTTTGCCCATGGACAGTAGGCAATGAATCTCAATCAGTGCACCAATATCACAAAATGAAGAAAAGTCTCTTTAAAAAATTGGCACTGGGAAAATCAGTATTTCATATGCAGAAAAAAGGAAGGAGAGAGAGGAAGAGAAGGAAGGAAAGGGTGGTACCTAAAGATATAGGTATGGGAAAGGATGTCCTGAATAGGATTTCATTTGCCCAGGAATTAAAGTCAACAATTGACAAGTGAGACCTCAAAAAACTGAATATCAGTATGAAGGTTCCCCCAAAAAGTTAGAAATAAATCTACCACATGATCCAGCTATGTAATTCTTGGCACATATCCAGAAGACGACATTCTATTCTGAATACATGTGTCCATTCTTATTTATTCCTGCTTTATTCACAATTGTCAGGAAATGGAAACCACCTAGATGTCCATCAGTGGATGGCTAGGTAACTGTGATCAACTTGGCACCAGGAACAGCCCTTACTGGGAACCTTGGCTGGTCAAGGTCAAGAGAATAAGGTACCGTGGAGTTCTCAGTTCAAAGTGGGACATCTCTATCACACCCTTCTCCAGGAGAGGCTCAGGAATCATTGTAGAAGATGGAAAAGAAAGAACAAGAGACAGAGGTGGTGGAAAACTACAAGGAAACTGTGTATCAGGCACAATAGGACAGGTGCATATATAAATTTGTGAACTCATAGTGGTTGTGACAACATGCACAAGACCTGAGGAAATCCAAACCAAACAATCCCAGCACGGAGGGGTGAGTAGGCGTGAAGTGCAATACTTAGCTGAGGAGCCATTAGTAACTAATGGCTGCCAGGAGAGAAAGAAAGGATTCACTTTAAGTAACAGTGTGGACCCTGGTGGGTCTAGAAGCTGCAGTGGATGGCTCCATGCCTAAGAGTGTGCGGGCAGCACGAAGGAGACAGTGCAGTAGGCCTTGTTTTGATTTTCTTTTTAATAAGGACACAGAGCGGGTGGGTATGGAATGGAATGGGATTGGATCTTGGAAGAGATTGGGAGGGTCTAAAGACAATACAAATAATTCATATATAACACATAAATATGAAATATATATAATGCGAATTTCCTGAAAATTCTTAAACTGTGGTTCTAAACCTGTGCCTGTGTATTCATCGTACGCTGGAAGCAGAGCACTCCACAGTTGAAGCTGAGCACTCCAAATTGACTCTGGACTATCTCTGCTTCTCTTTCTGAAGTTTCCTTTTCTTTTTTGCTACTGAAATTAGCATTTCCCCACCATCACCCACTTCATAGGATTATTGCTTATCAACTCTTCCCAGTATATTCCCCAGGGATTCTAGCAAACACTGTGTTGACACCTCTTCCTTCTCTTCCAGAAACATACTTTACACACACACACACACACACACACACACACACACACACACACACACACACACACACACACATACACACACACAATATAGTGTATCATCGAGTAGCCCCACCTGGCCTCTAAATTACAGAGCTATACCTGCATCTGCCTGGCTCTGCTGAGTGCTGGATTAAAGGCGTGAATATCAGGGGCCCAAACTATGTACTGCCTTTATCATCATAATCAATTGTACAAATCAATAAGTTTCATTATAATTCACTCCTTCCTCCCTTCTTCCTTCCTCCTCTTTCTTTCTGTTTTTTTTTCTTCCCAGTCCTTGGATTAAGTCTAAGAGTCTAGACTTGCTAGGCAAACATTCTACCCCTAAGCCCATTTTTTTTTCTGGTGCTGGGTATTGAACCTAGGACTTCACACGGTAACATTTTCATATGTGTGTATAACACACTTTGATCACTGAATTTATAGTATGTAAGTGCCAAGTTTCAATTTATAAATGATACCATGCCAACTTTTGCAAATCTAAGATAAATTCCAAGAAATTAATTTCTGAGGTAGAGAATATGAGCAGCTTTTTAAGTTCTTGTGAAATTGCCTTATGAAATTTCTGTTTTACAAATTCACACAGTCACAGTTACCCATGAGAATTATTAGCATTTATATAGTGTTCATTAAGCATAGTTCATTTCCCCCCCCCCCAAAATCACTGCTAAGGTTATCAATTATATGTGGGGACAAGGAGTTAAGAGGCCATGAACCTCTGAATAATTTCGTGATGGAAAGTGCTTTCCCTCCCTACAGCATTCCCCCAACTCTTTGTCTATTCCCTGCCCTTTCCTCTCCTCTCTTCCCCTCTCCCATTCCTTTCCTGTTCTGCCCTCTAGATTGGAGGTGCTTTTCTCCTTTTCTTACTAAGGTAAGTGGAGTCCCATCAATGTATTAAAGAACTATCTTGCTACAAACCTAGTAAGTCGCCATTTTCTTTCCCATACTCTAGAAAATCTGTTTCCTTTCTTACTACTATCAATGTGCTTTGGGTTGTAGCATCATTAAAAATCTAATTATTTTAAGTCAAATAAATAGGTCTGCAGGTAGCTCCCTGTCAACTTGTGGCTATCCATCTCTATGTATGTATGTATGTATGTATGTATGTATGTATGTATGCATGCATGTATACATGTATGTATGTATGTATGTATGTATGTATGTATGTATGTATGTATCTATCTATCTATCTATCTATCTATCTATCTATCTAAGAATCTAAGCAACTAGATTCTTAGTGACTATTTCAGAGAAGACTATGACCTTGTCTTCTAGAACACCTGCTACATGGTTCCTGGATTTATTAGGGCTAACATATTCCCATAGTTTCTGATTGTTGGACATTTTCATCCCACTCTTTATTTTTTTTTACCACCTTTTAGGAACTGAACTCTTTTATTTCTACTACATCATCTTCTTTTCAAAATATTTGCTGTTCCATTTGGTCTTTTCTTCTTTTTACTCTCCCTCTAAAAAAAAGTCTCATTTTAATATTTGTGCGCAAGTATACAATGAGTTTTAATTATTTTTACCACCCATCACCCTTTCTCATTCCTCTGAAACACTTCTTATTTATAACAAGTCTCCTTCATGCTTTCATGGATTCATTGTGTATGGCCTACTACGTTTAGTTAGGGATGGCCTACTAAGTTTAATTATGGTTGCTTGCATGAGGATGGGTAAAAGATTGTTCACCAGAACAGAGGAACTTATCAGCAGCTACACCATTGAAAAAAGTGTCATTTTTTCTCCATCCACCATTAATTATCAATAGTTCCTCTGGGAGGTGTAGGACCTTATGAGCCTTTCATTCTTCCATGACGAAATGTTGATGGCTCAATCATGTGTGAGTCTTGTGTAGGTAATCTCAGGTGCAGTGAATTCATGAATTTGATGGCCATGTTGTATCTAGAAGAAGTTGTTCTGTATCACATCTCCTTACCTTCTGGCTGTTCCATTTTTTCTGTGCCCCTTTTTATGATTTTCTCTGAACTTTTGGAGATGATACACATAATCCCTTCTTCTCAGCACTTCAACCAGTTATTATTATCTGAATTAATTGCTGCCTGCTGTAACAGAAGCTTCTCTGACATAGGTTGAGGAAAAAACTAATCTATGAATATAAACACGAGTATTTAGAAGGCAGTTTGACTAGTTGTTCATTTAGCAAAATGATAGTAATGTGTTCCCCTTTAAGGCCTGTGATCTCCCCAGTCACCAGTTTTAGCTGGGCACAGTGGTGTACAACTTTGATCACAATTCCCAGAAGGCACAAGCAGTGCATGTTTGTGAGTTGGAGGCCATCTCAGTTTATATAGCAAGTTATAGGACAACCATGGTTACGCTGTGTGACCTTGTCTCAAAGAAAGAAAAAGAATTTAAGCAGAGGTACCCTCCAGGGATGGAAGAAGGTCCTCCCAGATGTCATAGGTTATCAAATAAAAATCCCAGTGCCAGGTATGGGATACCTCCTTCTGTGTTGTTGGTCAGAGAAGCCCCCAAAACATCTCAAACAATATAAGCTATTGCTATTGCTCTTAGTGGTTGTGGTGGTTTGAATAGGAATGACTCACATTGACTCGTGTATTTAAATGTGTTGTCATTAGGGAGCGGCACCACTTGAGAGGCATTAGGAGAGGTAGCCTTTAGAGTATCTGTAACTTTGTTGAAGGAAGGGTGTCACTGGAGGTGGACTTTGGTTTTCAAAAGTTTAAACCAGGCCCAGTGGCTCTCTCTTCCTTCCTATTGCCTTCACATCCAGCTGTAGAACTCTCAGCTACCATGTCTGCTTGCAGGCCACCATCTTCCTCGCCATGAGAGAATGGACTAAATCTCTGAAACTGTAAGCAAGCCCCAATGAAATACTTTCTTTTTATAAGAGCTGCCATGGTCATGGTGTCTCTTCAGAGAAATAAAATACTGACTAAGATATTTGTTCACCCAAAACTGCATGATAAGACCCTATTGCTGGAGGCACCATGCCCTTTGGTTGTAGGAGACGGAAAAATCAATGACCTGAGCTGGAAGCGTCCTCTCTGCTGGCTAGCTTTCAGAATGCTAGAAGGTACTTTGCAGGATGCTGGGCAAAAACATCATCGGTAGTATTACCCAGCTGTGAACACTGAAGGCCACACTAATGACTGGGAAGAATGTCGCTTGTCTCCTCTAATCAGCACACTGCCAGCCTCTGAATTCTTTTCCCTGAATTAGAATCCCAGATCACCACTTTATATAAGTGACTCAGCTTCTCACTCAGGTTCCCAGCCTACAAAATAGGCATAATGTCTACAATACCAGACTATTGTGAGTGAAACCTTGAATATCGTTCTTTAAATTCATGTATGCCAGAAATTTAACTTCATTTCTAGAAAAAAAAAAGAGCCTCCACCTTCACTGTCTGGGTTGTTGTGAATTGGAATCTATTTGTTAATGAATCCATTTATGTCGGAACCTCAAAGCCTTTCAATTTCTTGGAAATGTTGAGGGCAATTTGGACCACAGGTCTTTTTGCTCTTGTTGGTATGTCTGATTTCCTATATTCCCCAAATGCAAGCCAATGTTGACACCTGGACCACAGCAGCACTCTGTCTCTGTGCTAAGTGGGTATGCAGTCATCTTTGGCATGGTTATGAGCGCTGCAGCTGTGCCATCCCAGATATTCCCCAGCTATTCTTCCTCTTGTGATTACTGCCCCACAAGAAAGCCATGATCTCCCCTTGCTAGGGAGTCACAGACCTACTCTCTTTGTTCACTCTGAGGATTCCATGTGTTTGGGGAATGTTTTATTGCTATTTAATGTGAAGGAAGAATTTTTCACCCCTACATCCTTTTGAAACTGTAATTGAAAGACTATTTTCTAAAATGAATTGAGCTTTAAGACGTAAGGCTACAACATTCCTGGCATCTTCTGCCCTCAGCTCTTCTCTGAAGAAATGACACATGGAGTTGGTTAATTTTATGAATAAAAGGAAAGAGGGACAAATGAGAGGAGGAAACATAATTATCATTGCTAATCTCAAAAACTAACTGGCCAAATGAGGAATTAATGAGACTATGTTTCCTCCTCCTCCTCCTCCTCCTCCTCCTCCTCCTCCTCCTCCTCCTCCTCCTCCTTCTCTTCTCTCTCTCTCTCTCTCTCTCTCTCTCTCTCTCTCTCTCTCTCTCTCTCTCTCTCTCTCTCTCTGTTTCAATCTGTTCCCCCCTTTTTTTCCAGTAGCAAAACACTGGTAATGGGAGGCACAGAGTGGCTTATCATCCTCACAGGTTCCTTTCTTTGTGGAAATGAACTGACCTATCCCAATCTATGCAAACATGAGTTTTTCTGGTCATCCAACTAGTAAGACTTCAGGACTCAATGGAAAGAATGACGTGCTGTTTGTTCACTTTCCTGGCTATGCTTGGACTTGGAATTGTTCCTTTTAGAGTCTGGTAAGTCCTGGCAATGTGGGCCCTGGAATCCTGGATTTTTTTTTTTATTGGGGGAGACTAAACCTCTAAATGTATCCTCAGGTCGAATTAACCATAGCCTCAATGTAGTATGCAACTTTCACTGTGTAATCATTTAGCAAATACTTGGCAACAATTCCTGGTCTACTTGTGGGAAAATGGGGAGGTAAAGTAAGTATCTAGGCCACTTTGCTTTCTCAGTCATCCAGGGAAGAGTTGTTAGTCACTCCACACAGTGACTGAAAATAGATGTCCAGTTCAGGAAAACCTGAAGAACAGCAAACTAATGACTGCTTTCCATAAGCATTTGCACAATGTGTTCAGTAAAAAATGAAGGGAGTGTTTGAGATGCTCATCAGAGAAATCCCTTATTACAAGGAGAGAAATAACTGAAGTATGAATCACTCATTTAATATATGGTTACAGAGAACTTTCTCTTTTTCAACTCAGGATTTTTTCAACTCTTAGCAAACAGAAGGCTCTACTAAAGGTAGCCAAACTTCTTTTAAACACTCCAGAGCAATATGGTAATATCAATAGTCAATCATTATTTGTCAGTTTAGTTTGACAATTCAATAAAGCCATCTCTATGAAAAATACAAACATAGTTGAGTGTAAGTTTTGATTATTTGGTGTAGAAGATCCATCTTTTTAGAAGAAGCAAAAACTGTTTTCCTCTATGTACATGTAACTCATGGACTCTGGTTAGAAAGTCGGTTTTATAAAGATGAGGATCTTGTTCTGAAGCCCTTAGCCAATATTTAGGTTTCTGGTCAAAACTCTCAGGAAAGTTGACTCTGGCTTATCCCTATAAGATATTTGCTCTACGAAACATTGGAAGTATGTACATCTATGGTATGAAAATACCTCTTCTATTTGAAAGGAAAAGCCAATGCCTTTTACTTTAAAAAATATATCATAAGTCAACAAAGGAAGATGCAAACCCCCACATAAGGAAGCAGGAAATCTGACCTCTAAGTGATCTTTAAGTACAGGGCCTTCCGAGGTCCTGGTACATGTGCAGTCATGAATCACTGACCCTTCCCTTGAGTTCATTGCAGCTTTTACAGTAACCAGAAGACTGTTCCAGGGTCACTAGCCACCTTCTCTGCACTACAGCTAATCAGCATTACTAAACAAATGAGGAGGGACTTCAGTGGGAGGAGGGGAGAGCAGGGGAGAGCAGGGCAGCTGAAATCTCCATGCTTGTACAGTTTGAGGAAATGTTTTATGCCAATTCATGGTTTATGTCAGTCAAGCATATAAAAGTTACTGTGGCTACAAAAGGCCATAAAGATGCACTTTTAAACTCTTAAAAAAATAAGTCACCATAATTACAGCTTATAGTACTGTGTGTCCCCCGGGTCTCTTTGCTGCTGTTTTTAAGATACCCATGGTGAATGAGGTAAATAGAGGAGGGGTGAGTGAAGAGAGAAACCGGTGGAGTCCGTGCAGAGAAATGCAAAACTGTTCAGACTCACACAGGCTCTTTCTCTCTCACTTACTTGCTCTCTCCCTTTCTGGTTCATTTCTTAATAACTCTCTCAACTTTGGAATTGAGAACTGGAGCCAGTACAGTGTAAGAATACCATCCCCCCATGTAATCTCTAGTGGTGTTAATTACCTGAGAAAGTGAGACAGCTCTTTTAACCCTTATTCAATGGTCTAGAAATCCCTTCTTGAGATTAAACTTCTATGTATTCACCTGAGGCAGAGTTCAAGGCAGAGCCAGAGGAGAGGCTGTGAAAGCGGTGATGGAGAAGGAGCCTCTTCAGCCGTGGTGGGTGAGAGACCCTTGTTATGGCAGGGGTGGGTGACACTTCCCATAGCCTCCCCTGACCCTAAGTGCTCCATTTCCCTCTACCCATTGCTGTTGTCTCACTGCAGGCCTTGCCCTTCTCTCTGGACCAGACCACGGCTTCCTAACCAGGCTCTTGGCATTGCCGTTCTCTTCCCGAGAACACATGTTCAATTTCTAGAACCCATGTCAGGTGGCATACAATCACCCAGAACTCCAATTCCAGGTGATCCAGCACCTCTGGCCTCTGAGAACACCTGCATTCACACACACACACACACACACACACACACACACACACACACACACACACACACACACACGGAGGGGCACATGATTTTAAAGAAGCAATCTTAAAGCATGAGCATTCTGTGAATCCCTGCCTTGCAATGGACTTGTCCATTTTAAAGCATGATGTCCTTCCTCCTTCCCAATGGAGGGTCATTGTGATCCCTGTACTAGAAGAGAGAGTGCTTGCTGTTGGTACACACTCTCTCTCCACATTTCTGTTGCTGAAGCAAGAGTTTCTTGTCTCCTTGAAATAGTGAGCAGTTCTCGGGGGCTTCAGAGAAGAGGAAGGCTAGAGTTTTCTACAGACCATACTGGAGAAACGGGTGAAGGAATTCACCTTCTCACTAAGCCTCCTGGACCACACAAGCCGAGGAGGATGGTGAGAGAAGACCACCTCCACAATTACACAGGTAGTTTTGAAAGCCAGGCTGATAGAGGCCCAGTCACTCCCACCTCTATTGCAGTGGCCAGAGTTGTCCCTGTGATTAGAAAATGAGCTACCTCATGTGTTCAAGAGGGAAACGTGGTTTGGTGTGGTTATCTCACAATCTCTATTGTACTTCATAGTTACTTTGCTCCCTCAAAGTCACCCCGTGACACAGATGTGTCGTTTTCATAGACAAGGTGACAGAGATTTCAATGGAAAGAGAGAGAGATGCACAGAAACATGCAAATGACCAAGATGGCAAGTTGACTTTCATCCTCCTACCCTGAGGCTGTCAAGTTTTTTTTAAATGTTTTTGTCCTGGTAACAAAACAAAAAGGAGAGCGGGGTGGGGGTGGGGGGCTTGGCAATAGTGTGGTTAATGCACTTTTGGAATGAAAGAATGCCTAGTCAAACTGGATGTTTGGGTTCTGACTTTCCTAAAATGTCCTCTTCAGTTTTCTCTATGGCTTAAACAGATAATTACTACATTGTCTCTACCCCATTAATCTAATTAGTCCAGACTTAATCACAGGCTAGAGAAAGTAAAGAATTTCCCTACATGCTCCTATATGTTTGGAAGTATTATTCTGGTAAATCATTTGGGATTGGCTCAAACATTTCACTCCAGAACAAAGTATTCTTTAGGAGATGGAAGCTGAAAAGCAGAAAAACAAAGGAAATGATTTAGTTGCATGTACAAAATTACACAAGAAGTCATTGTGATACAGTTGTTACTAAGAGATAATAATGTGAGAGCTGAAGAAATGGCTCAATGGTTATGAGTACCTAGTGCTTTCGAAGATGTGAGTTTGGGTCCCAGCATCCACGTCAGCTGACCACAGTCACCTGCAACTCAAGCTCTAGAGAGATCTGGTCGCTCTGGCCTCCATGAGCCTGACATGTACATTCTGCGGTGGACTGAATGAGAATGGCCTACATAGGCTCACATATTTGAATACCTGCTCTGCAGTAGGAATTGTTTGGGAAAAATTAGGAGGTGTGGCCTTGTTGGAGGAGGTATATCATAGGGGTCAGGCTTTGAGGCTTCAAAAGACCACACCAGTCCCCTGTTTCCAGTCTCTCTCTCTCTCTCTCTCTCTCTCTCTCTCTCTCTCTCTCTCTCTCTCTCTCTCTCTCCCTTCCTCCTTCCCATCCCTCCCTCCCTCCCTCCCTCCCTCCCTCCCTCCCTCCCTCCCTCCCTCCCTCCCTCCCTCCCTCCCTCTCTCTCTCTGTCGTTCTTGTGCAAAGACATGAGTGCTCAGCTACTGCTCCAGCACCTTGTCTGCCTGACAGCTGCTGTGCTCTGTAACCAGACATTTTTCTGTGTCCCACCTGGCCTGTAGCAGCTTATAATCATTCAGAAGCTTAATATTAATTACAAACTGTTTGGTCTATGGCTCTGGCTTATTGTTAGCTAGCTATTTCATCTTAAATTAACCCATTTCTACTAATCTGTGCATCATCACTTGTCTCGTGGCTTTACCTGTGTTCCATTATATCTTGTTCCCCTGGCAGCTCCCAGCATCTCCCTGACTCTGCCTTTCTTCTTCCTGTTTCTCTCTTGGATTTCCTGCCTGGCTATATCCTGTGTTGCCACAGGCCAAAACAGCTTCTTTACTAAGCAATAGTAGCAACACATATTCACAACGTACAGAAAGACCATCCCACAGCAGTGCTCTGTGCCATGATGGCCATAGACTCACCCTCTGAAACTGTAAGCCCACAATAAACCCTTTCTTCTATAAGTTGCTTTGGTCATGGTGTCATATCACGGCAATAGAAAAGTAACTAAGAGAAGTGCATATACCAACACAAAGACACGTAACTAAAAATAAAATGAGCAGTAAAAATGATATTTCCTTGTATCTGTGTCATAACTACATGCTTACTAGCTGTTTTAAGCAAAATAAAAACTCATTTGTTCTTTCAATTTTTAGTAACAATCATATACTAAGCATCAATCTGTGCCATTTTAGATCATGCATTACTTACAAAATATTTAAGTACTGAATGAACCAGAAGCAACTGTATTTGATTTGCACTTACCTGACTTATATATAAACATTTTTATTACCAGTAGAGATTTTTTTCTTCCATCTCCAAAAGGATAGTTTCTTCTGGAATGAAAAATACTTGAATCAATCCCAAATGGTTTACCAGAAAAATAGTTTCAAAACACATATGAGCATGTAGGAAAATTCTTTACTTTCTCTGTGAT
This sequence comes from Peromyscus maniculatus bairdii, assembly GCF_049852395.1. Taxonomy (NCBI): domain Eukaryota; kingdom Metazoa; phylum Chordata; class Mammalia; order Rodentia; family Cricetidae; genus Peromyscus; species Peromyscus maniculatus. The sequence goes on from NC_134858.1 coordinate 76,834,530, forward strand.
TAAGTCTGAATTAGAGTAATATCAAAAGCTATCAAATCCAGAGAAAGACAATGTGAGAAAACAAGGAAACTAGTTCTTATGCACAAGAGGCTTGGCTTCAGAAAACTTCAGAGAACCACTTAGAACTAGAAATCCCCAGTCCCAGTCCCAAGCCGCCCCATCCACTCTAATATTAGCTGGTTTACTAGACTAAAGTGCTTAGGTTCTAGTCCAAAGTAGAGATCATTTAGGGACATAAATGTTGAGACTGAGGCTTACACATTTTATTTCCCTAAATTATGTGTAGGAACATTTAAAATAAGCAACAGGATAAAATTTAAAATCCCTACTTTTGAAAACATTTCTTATGTTCTTGTAAGAACTTGCACACTGCCAAAATCCAGTAGAGTAAACAACTCCTGTGACTATCAAGAATCCATTTGTTCGGGCGGTATCACTCATAGAAAAGGTATTAATGGTTTGTGCTTCATAGTGTGTCCTTTCCAGTCTAAGTTAAAAAAAATGAAAATTATTTATCATTTAGGACTTCATAATGGTAACACAATGATAATATGAAGAAAGACACGAATGTTATTCTAAGGAACTTAAAAATTATGCAATGTATATTATTTAGCATATTGTCAAACTAGTAGATTCTATATGAACTAATGAGTTTTATAATAAATATAGTGGTTGATAATGCCAGGTTAATTTAGTGTGGTGTTTTTTGCCAGGTTCTCTCCTTGTGTTCCAAACACATAATAATGATTGACAAAACTTTAAAAAAAAAATCCACCTAGGCCTATTATCACTGTGGGCCAACTTGATAAGCCACATGTCTGCTAGGCTCCAAAGGAATAAGAAATAATGACCAGGAGTCTGACTGGTTTTGACCAAAAGTGATCAAAACTTGAAGTAAGGTTAGGTCTGATCTAAGGCTGAAGAGGAATGAGCAGAAGCCATGGTCCCTTCCTAGCACACTCTGCAAAAGGAAACAGAGAAGTTGTGAATCACTGCTTGAGGCTCTGGCTTCTTAGAACAGTTCAGAGTATTGAAAAGTCAAAACATCAAACACTACACCACAAACATTTATCTACACTGTCTGCTGGCTTGGGGACTCAATCTGCGTTATCCCTCTGTCACTGCAGCCAAATGTTGGGGGTTGCTGCTCTAAGACATAATTCTGAACAGGGCTCTGGAGAGCCAGATGGAGTGGGGAACATTAGAAAGAAAGAAAGGGGGTGGAGATGGTTATCCAAAAACAGCAAGGGATGCCATACCAGGAATATGTAAGAACAATGTAACTAAAATCCATCACTGAAATATGTTGAGGCAAAATAGCATTTTAAGAAGACACTGGTAAGTTTATAGAGATGGGAATTTTAATATTTCTCACCTTCTGGAATGTATGTGTTTTCCCAGTTTATTCAAAACATTTGCTAATTCTCAGTCACTAGGTTGGATCAGCATGACGTCAACAGTACAGGGAACAGTACAGGGGACTAGCACGTAGCATGCTTGCACCACGGGAATGGACAGATTATGACAGAGCTCAAGGAGCTGACCTGGCTGTGTGCATAAAACCACGGAGGGTGCAGCTCTGCTTACTGTCTATTACCCTGTTGCTTCTGTTTTTCTGAAAAAAAAAAAACCTGCCTATTACGCAAGGCAATGAGGCTTTTGTTCTGGTTGTTTTCAATGCTTTTTTTTTTTTCTCTCATAATCTTACCATAATGCTTTGTGTGATTTTATTTGTATTTATCTTGCTTGACTTATTCTGTTTGGAGTACACTGAGTCTCTGAAAGCTATGTGTTGAGATATCTCATTAATTTTGGAAATTTTATTAGCAGCTGCTTACCCCTCTTTCTTGCCCAGTCTGCCTATCATCCATTTTGAATTCCAGTTACATGCGTGCTGCACCTTCCTGCACTGTTCCACATGTCTCACTGTTCTTCTCACTGTTTTTCATTGTCTGTTTTTTCCTGTGTGCTTCACTAAGTCTGTTTCCAGTTAACTAATCATTCCTGCAGCCTGCAAATCAAATAATTTCCTAACGTGAATACTGTGTTTATCAATTCTAGAATGTGCATTTGGTTATCCTATTTTAATTACTTTTCTTAGTCTATCACTTTTTGTCCACATTGTTTTCTATTTCCCTCAACATATGGTAGTTTGAAATCGTCAGAAAATCCCAATATTGACTTATATTTAATGGTTATAAGACCCTGGTGTTTTGGATTATTTTGCTTTTATTTGTATAAGTGTTTACATTCTACTCAAATACAAGTATATTTATATTTAAATGTTTAATTAACATATAACATGTTTAGATATTAATATATCAACATACATTACACATTAATTAATGCATGTTATACAACTTATGGATGTATTTAATTATTATACCTGTATATATATTTCAGCTATTGGAGTCACTGCCTGACCAATATATAGATGGCTGACCACCTCTATATGTCAGGAATTATGTGAGCTTGGTTGCAGATATAGTCAATGTCTTCCTTGATATACTCCTATAGTTAGAGTTTTCATCCCAAAGCCTGATGTGCTCTGAACTTTCATCATTAGCAAGTGAGACTGTGGAAGCTCTACTCTGCCTAATGGTTATTTCCCACTCTGACAAATATCCTGTAAAGAGAAAATTCTGTTGAGTATCAGTCATGCCCACATTTTTTCTTCTGGTTTCTCTCTCCAAAAGACACATGCCAAGTTGGTATGGCTTCTCAATCAGTATGGTGTCCGTATGCATTCTGCTCATAGTGCTGAGGTATGTCCACAACTACCTTTTGCCAATTTGTCAACCTGTTAATTGCTTCGACTGGTGCCAACAGAGGGTGCTACCTATAAATCCAAAGGCATGGATGCTGTCTGTCTAGAGGGGATGAAAACAATGGACGTGTCCATTTGTTTACCATACACCAGCTTCGCAACTTCCCACCAATGGCACCCCGAACTCATGTCTTGACAATAACCCTGAGAGTGCACTCAGTCATAGTGCTTTCAGTCATAGTGCACTCAGTCATAGTGCTTTCAGTCAGTCATAGTACACTAAGTCATGGTGCGCTCAGTCATAGTGTGCTCAGTCATAGTGCGCTCAGTCATAGTGTGCTCAGTCATAGTGCGCTCAATCAGTCATAGTACACTCAATAATAGTGCGCTCAGTCATAGAAGTTAAATCTAGTTTGTAATTTTCCCAACACTTGAGAGAACTGAACCTCATCCTGTCCCCTCAGAGACACCAGGATGCACACCTCTCTCCAAAGCCAGAGTCACAATCCCAGAGAAATTGTGTTTGAACTCCTACCTGTTAGCACTGGCCATATTACCATTTACTTCTTATTGAATTACTTCTACAACATATAAGACACTTACTCTATTGTGAGTTTACAACAAAAGGGAACGAAGATCTTTAGATATCACTAAAGGAGACCGCTTGACAAAGTTCACTTTTATAAAGACAAAAGATATGGTGGAACTTTACAGCTATTATGATAGTTGAGATGCTATTAAAATTTTCTTTATTTAGTCATGGTTTACATTAACTGTATTAACAATGACATTATCCAAAAACTGTTCCACACCACTCCCACCACACCTAGGTTCAGGAAATGAAACGACCTTCCCTATACTCATAGCAACAGTTTCCTTACTCCTTCCTCAGGATTGCTTTTCCAGTCTTGTCCTTGGGTCTTTCTTCCTCTCATTTTGACTCTTCTAACAGCTTCATGTTTCTTTCACCCAAAGCTCTATCCTCCTTCACTATTGCTCATTTTCTTTGATCCTCATCAATCAAGCTTCCTCAAGGGAAAAAAAATCTCCTTGCATGCTTATTTCCTAAGTGGTCCTCGATATGCACATCTTTCTGTGAACCTTACCACCACTTACTACTTCTGATTGTCCTAGATAATGGAGTGTGTTTATTTCTTACCTGAATTCTCAGCATGCCAACACTGGTTTCATCTCTCCTTCATCCTTGAAATCCTTTCTCCCCAGGTCTCTTCTCGTTCCATGTTCCATGTGGTTTTTCTCCCACCTTAGTTTCAATTTCATTTCTTTCTTTCTTTACCCATTATCTGAACGAATGGATTCAATAGAATTCAATATGTTTTTCCCTCTCAGTCTATAGCTCAACGCATCCATTCTCGTGTATCTTCCCTTTATACATATTAAGCTTCCCAAACTGTCTCTCACGTAGATCTTGACTGAAAATGTAATTCCTTACTGAAGGTGTCCCACATAAACATCCCAGCAGTCACCAAATGCAACTTGTCCTAAACAACTTCCCTTCTTAAGACCTCACCCAGTTTCCTACAATTCTCCTCTTATTCAGCATCCACCTGCTCTCCCGTGCCTGAAGTTCATAGATATTTGTAGTCATTTTTTACCTGCCTCCCTAGCTGTAACCAGTGAAATAGATGGTCCTCCACAGAGGACTTTTTAAAGCAGGTATTTCATAATCACTGCCTTAGTGCTGTGTCTCCCCACCTCTCTTAGGGTTTCTACTGCTGCAACAAACACCATGACCAAAAAACAAGTGGCGGAGGAAAGGGTGTATTTGGCTTATACTTCTACATTGCTGTTCATTAATGAAGGAAGTCAGGACAGGAACTCAAACATGGCAGGAGCCTGGAGGCAGGTGCTGATTCAGAGGCCATGGAGGGTGCTTGCTCAGCCTGATTTCTTATAGAACCCAGGACCACTAGCCCAGGGATGGCACCACCTGCCATGGGCTGGGCCTCTTCTAGTTTGATCACTTACTGAGAAAATACCTTACAGCTGAATCTCATGGAGTCATTTCCTCAACTGAGGTTCCTTCCTCTGATGCCTCTAGCTTATGTCAAGTTGACACACAAAACCAGCCAATACACCATCTCTTCCATAAGTCTTTTTATAAATTCCTCAAATACTTATCTCCAGTCTCTCCTTCTCTAGGTCTTTTGTTTTTTCCCCTCTAGATGAATTGCCTTATTATTGTAAATCTGAAGCCTCTTTGCCTTGAGCCCTGCTGTAATTCCTTGTACCCATGGCAGGGTCCTCATTATCATCTGTCCTATGAGTCTCTCTACAAGAATGAACTGCCTTTTCCACAAGTTTGCTATGTCTCCCTGTCTCTCTGTCTCTGTCTCTGTCTCTCTCTCTCTTATATGATATGCTGCTTCTCCCTCCTATGATTTCCCAATCCGAAAGAGTCCTCTCCTGAAAACTGCTTCTGGGACACCCCAGCCCTACCCCTGAGAGCCAACCAGGATTTGCTTTGCTCTGGTCTTTTACCACCTCCACATTCCTGGTATTAATTTTTCTATTGTTTCTCGGATACTATGCTGCAAATTTCTTGAGGCCAGAGTGTGACATACATTTTCTAGTATTTATCAAAGTGCCTAGCACATCATGGTATGCTAAACTATTTATCAAGTTGAATTTGTCTTATGTAGAACTCTAGCAAATATATGGTGCTTCACAAATGAACATTAGATTAAATTGGCTAATAAATTCCAGAAAAGCCAACTGCTGGCTGCTGAGCAAAGTAAATGGAGGTTCAGTCCTTGCCCCTGTGGGGCCTAGTACCTAGGATCTGCTAGGGTCCTCTGCACCCTGCTGAGGCTATGGTTTCCTTGCTCTCCAGGTTCCCTATTCCCTGCTCCTCTTGGTTTGTTTGAATTTTGTGCTAATCTAAATTCCTCACGAACACCTTCCATCACCTGATCACTGATCCATGACATGTTCTTTCGACTGAATTGCATTTTAAAGGTCCTGGGCTTGACTTCACTGGTCCTCACGCTGACTGCTGCGAAATGACCTCTGTCCCATGTGACTATCCTTCATGTTTTCCCTCAAAAATACAATGTACCTACAGTGTTAACGCAAATAAGCCCCATGTCATATTATCAAATATGGCAAATTCAAGCTCAGTAGACCAGAAATGTCCTGTGTCTTGTTATCTTATGCGGTCATGTGAACCACAGTGGAATATTTCTTTCCTCAAAGGTGGGAACTGAGTCAGAGGCCATCTGTGTGGCCCTCGCTCACCAGTCCTGAGCGGCCAATAATTAATTTAGGCTGAATGTAATTACTCCCTTGTTAACAGTGGTTTTTCTGCACTTCTCTCAGCTGGCTCTGGAGACACACCGTTGAGTGTGATGTATGACTTCTTGCCCAGAATGAAACCCGAGCCAGGGAAAGACAGAGAGAAGCCGCCAAGAGCCTCCTAATGAATTTAAGGGCTCAGTCTGCTGCTTATTAAAGTAACACAGTGAGGTGTTTTTAGAGTCTCGGCCTTCAAGGAGACCTCCAGTGGGCGTTTGACTTTGAAACCTATCATCCAGGTTTGCATTCACATTCCGTTCCCATTCCACATTGCATTCACGCTACATTCACGATTTGCAGTGCGTGCACAGTTCACACTGGTGGAGTGAAGGAAAGAGGGAGCACTTATAACCAAAGAAATGGAAGAGCCTAAGGAAGTCTAGTCTCGACGAAGAAATTACAAAACCAAGCCAATTGAAAATATTTTAAAATGAAAATTTTCTTTAAAACACAGAAGTCCATGGTATCGCCATGGTCAGAGAAATTAATGCATTTTCTCCTGTAGACTGCTGGAAGCAGGCTGCTTGTGGGCTCCTGTCATACCCCCTTCAGTCCCCATGTCTACTAAAATCTCAACAAGAGTGAAAGTGACAGACCAATATTAATACCCACTTCTCTCTTTTATAAAAAGCTACAAGAAACACAATTTTTCATTATGTGACTTGAATTTATTAGAACATCCCATCTGAATGTGATATCTGAAATTTCTCTACACGTTACAACTGTAGAATTATCATGAAGAAAGTTATTTGCTCCCTACAATGAAGCTGTTTAAAGTATATTTTGAAGCATAGGCCTTCCAATGACAGCACTCCCAGGTCAGGACCTCAGATGCCCCTGCAGTGGGATAAAGTGAGTTTACTGACTTGTTGAAGTAAGGAAGACCACCCTGGTATAATTTGTGCCTCAGCAGAGGTGTTGGAAATTACCAAGACATGCACTTGCTTTAGGCCAGGTGATCTGGGTGAGAAATTTTGGGAGAGTAGCTGCTCTCAATAGACTGCATAGTGACAGGCACTTGGAGTCTTCCTATAATTGATTACCTTGAAAAGTCATATCTAATAGGTAGGAAGCATAGAGAAGGCAAAACATAGGAAGGCCCTCAGCCAACTCAGGTGGAGCATGGAGTCACTACTGTGATTTAGAAGTCCAATCCAGATCAAGATGGAACATGTCTGTTTAGGTCCAACATAGATATAAGGTGTGTGGTGGTTTGAAAGAGAATGGGCCCAAAATGGAGTGACAATATTAGGAGGTGTGGCTTTGTTGGAGTGGGTGTGATCTTGTTGAAGGAAGTGTGTCACTGTGGGGGTGGGTCTCCTATGGTCAAGCTACTCCCAGTGTCAGAGACTACTTCCTGTTGGCATACAAGATGTATGACTCTCAGCTCCCTTTCCAGCACCATGTCTGCCTGCACACTGCCATGTCCTGCCATGATGGACTGAACCTCTAAACTGTAAGCCATTCAACTAAATGTTTTTCTTTATAAGAGTTTCTGTGGCCAGGCAGTGGTGGTGAATGCCTTTAATCCCAGCACTCGGGAGGCAGAGGCAGGTGGATCTCTGTGAGTTCGAGGCCAGCCTGGGATACAGAGTGAGTTCCAGGAAAGGTGGAAAGCTACACAGAGAAACCCTGTCTTGAAAAAAAAAAACAACAAAAAACAAAGCAAAAGAAACAAACAAAAACTCAAGAGTTTCTGTGGTCTTGGTGTCTCTTCACAGCGATAGAAACTCTAATAACTATGACAAGGTGCCTTACATGACACTGGTATTTCTGTATGTGTTTGTGTTTAGCAAGAATAAGTTGAGACATAGACAATGTCAAGCCAATTCAGAACTCAGAATCTCCTTTCTCTTCTACATTTGGAAGCCAGAAGTCACTGACATGAAACAAAAGGAGAGAATTTTGGTTTATTGTGTAGAATTTCAAATTGACTTTTTATTCATATTTTAAAAAGGAAAATATGGAAAACTTAATTGAAAAGAAGTTTTTTGTCAGGGAATTTGATGGAATATTTCTAATCAATGAGTTGTTTAGGCCCAGAGCCTCAACATGGCTCACAAAGTCTTGTAGGAACAGCTCTTCTTTACCTCTGGAATATCATCATACAGAGCTTTCTGCTTCTTAAGTACTTAGCCTACTTAATTAAGTTGAGTGAAATGCCACTTTTTAAAGTTAGACACAGTTAACTACCAACAGTATCTTGTATCATTCAACTTAGGAACGACAGAATGATCCATGCACCTTACTTTCCTCAGCACTTTTTTCCCCTCAAAGAATATACATCCTTTGTAGGAGTCAGAGGGGTCAAGGACATCACAAAAATACCCACAGAATCAACTAACCTGGGCTCATAGGAGCTCACAGAGACTGAACCAACAACCAGGGAGCCTGCATGGGACTGACCTAGGCCCTCTGCATGTATGTTACAGTTGCGTAGCTTGGTCTTCTTGTGGAACTTCTAACAGTGGGAGCAGGGGCTGTCTTTAACCCTTTGTGGGCTTTTGGGACCCTACTCCTCATACTGGGTTGCCTCATCCAGTGTTAATATGAGGGGAGGTGCTTAGTCTTACTGCAACTTGACATGCCATGTACTGTTGATATCCATGGGAGGCATGCCCTTTTCTGAATAGAAATGGAGGAGGAATAAATTGAGGTATTGGGGGAAGCAGGCGGGGCGGGGGGGGGGGGCTGGGTGGAAAGGAGGAAATGAAAACTGCAGCCAGGATGTAAAATAAATAAGTAAATAAATATGATAGGGAAACTTACAGAGACAACCAACTCAAACTAGTGGGAACTCATGAAATTTTGATCAAAACCTGTGGAGCCTGCATGGGACTGGACTAGGCCCTCTGCATATTGAGACAGTTGTGTATGTAGCTTGATCTGTTTAAGGGGCCCCCTTGCAGTAGGATCAGAATCCATCCCTGGTGAATGAGCTGGCTTTTTGAAGCCCAGTACCTATGATGGGACACCTCGTGCAGCCTTGAGGCAGGGGTAGGGGCTTGGACTTGCCTCTCCTAAATGTACCTCCCCATGGAAGGCCTTACCTTCTTTTAGGAGGGAATGAGGGGTTGGGTTGGGAGGGGGAGGCTGGAGGGGCGGGAGGAGGGAAGAGGGGGATCTTTGATTGGTATGTAAAATGAATGAAAATTTTTCTTAATAAAATAAAAATAAATAAATAAATAATTTTAAAGAATACACAGCTTCTGTTTTCTCTTTCTACCTTATCATCTTCCACTCATCTCTGAGATCTCAATCAAATACACTTTTTCTAAGGAAAACTTTCAAGATCTACTCACCAAAAGCAAACCCTCATAGTAGTATATGTTAAACTATACTCTTTCATTTGCATTGAATATATATACATATACATATACTCCATATAGATATGGAATCCTCTTTTGTCTCAGTCAAGAAGCCAAGGACCATTTTCTGTTTTACACATGGCTAGAGCTCTAGAGTTCAATTCACTGGTAACACAGAGACAAGGGTCTTAAATAAATGCTTAGTTAATTCAGTCATATCTGATACAAAAGTAATATAAAGACAGCTTACAGATCATCAATCTAGTTCCAGATGAGTTCGTCAAGGGATTCAAGGAGCTGCCTCCATGGCTGTGATCCTTTTGTCCAGGGCACTCTTGTCCAACTTGGTTCACATATATTATGCAAATCAATCAGAACTAAATATGGCCATTTTTACAGGGTGCTTTGTAATTGGTGAAGCCCCTTTACACATTTCGTGGGTATCCCAGCTGTCCTACAGGGATTGTCACCCTTTTTAGCAGACAGGTAATAGAGTTCTTTTAATTGCATTAAGAAACTTGTACAACAGAGTAGGTATTTTAACTCAGCTCTTTTACTGCCAAATCTGTGTTCTTGCCATTACCAGTGATCTCTCAAATTGCCTTCCTCCTTAGTCCTGCTCTTCAACACAGAAGATAGAGCAACTCTGTGCCAATGCTGGAAGCACAGCCATTTGCTTTTAGTTCAACCTAGGTTTTTTCACATTCCAAAATGATATCATTAATGACCTCTCAGGTATGATATTGTCTGCAGCCAGCCACTGGTGTCCTATTGCTCATGTGATCCTTTCTCTTTGTCATTTTATCATTATACAATTGACCCTCCATACCCATGGGTTCTATGTGCATAGATTCAACCAACTGTGAATAAAATTTTTTTTGGAAAACCAATGATCTATACCAAACATGTATAGGTCTTTTTTTTCTTGTCAATTCCCCTACACAGTAAAGTGCAACTGTTTGCATAGCATTTGCATTGTATTTAGGGATTGTTCGTAATCTGGATGTATTAAAAACATATAGGAACACACATACAAAGATGTGCTGCAAATTCTAAGCCATTTTAGATAAGAACTTGAGCATCCACACATCTAAAGAAGTTCCTAGAACTGGTGACACATGGATTCTGAAGAATGCCTTTTTTTGGAGTGTTCACACTTAAGATAATTGTTTCTTGGGAAATCAATGCTAGCTACTCTTCAGACATTTTCCAAATGGTTTGCACTTACTTATGTGTTGACCTATTAATTCTGTGAGTCAGTACACATTACTAATGACCACAGAGAGTTTCAGAGAACAGGCAACATTCTACCACCCATGTTAGAGCACCACAAGTCTTCTGATACATGTAGAATTTGGATAGCATGTTCACTAAAATCCTCACTGTAGTCACATGTCAATACATTACTTATGAGTAAAACCCTCTTTCTAACATAGCAGTCAAAATAGTCAACCTCCTCCAACTGGCTTACCTGAGATTAAAAGCCAGTATCAGGAGCAAAAGTCTCTGCCACACTGAAGAAATTCTAGGTCTTCAGAAACTTGAATCAAGAAACCAACTACATAATATCTGAAGCTGACAATAGATAGATAGGTCTACAATTTTTAGGATCTGGCCTCAGAAGACAGATACTCAGAAGGACAAATCAGTTACTTATGCAAGCATGAAAACACTGGAGGAAAAGCACAAGATGTCTCTTTAGTCCGCCTACATGTTCCCTCCCTTTTAACATGATCCATGAGCTGTGGCCCGCAACAGTCTAGTACAGACTTTCCTCAAGCAAGTCTTACCACTGTTCAGCCATTCCATATTCATACACACACACACACACACACACACACACACACACACACACACACACACACGGATATATATTCTAGAAACCTCTGGGTGCTCCACTTGGAAGAAACATCCAATGGGCCTGAAGTAATTGCTCCAGAAGAAAATGAAAAATTGTCTCTCATGTTTCTAGAAATATTTAAAGGAAGAAAATTTCTTTGTAGAGTTAAATGACACCTGATATCTCACTGTGAATATTTGTGGTCAAGTGGATATTGTCTAAACCTACAGATTGAGCCTGGCCTTTGTGTGACTTTAATTGCTTGGACTTTATTCTGTTATATGCATATAACTCTAAAATAATTATATCTCAGCATAGAATAAGTTTAGTTTCATAAAGGGGCCATGTTTATGGCCTCATCTTGGAGCTTACAGTATGAATTACTTGAGAAAAGCTCCAATCAATTTCATAACCATCTTCATTTAGTATCATGATTGCTCATCCCCAGATTCTCCATTTATCATGTAGAGAGTAAACTCCTATTTATCAACATCCCCATTTACCATGTAGAGAGTAAACTCATGTTCAAAGTTCTGTTGGCTACACCTTACTTATAGAATAAAAGTCCACTCTCTCCTCTATTAGGAAAGCTTTTTCATGATTGGCATGCAACCTGACCTCCCAATGTTATGTCCCAATGTTTTCCATCACATTGTAAAACCATCTATTCACTATCTTGGTTTGTTCATTGTTTGTTGTTGTTGTTTTTTATTTTATAATTTAATTTAATTTTACATATCAGCCACGGATTCCTCTGTCCTCCCTCCTCCTGCCACCCTGTCCCCCCCACCCCCCATTCCCATCTCCTCCAGGGCAAGGACTTTCCTGGGGATTCAGCTCAGCCTGGTACATTCAGCTGAGGCAGGTCTAGTCCCCTCCTCCCTTCACCCAGGCTGAGCAAAAGTGTCCCTGCATAAGCCCCAGGCTCCAAACAGCCAGCTCATACACTAAGGACAGGTACTCACTCATAGGTGGATACTAGATGTAAAACAAAGGATGACTAGACTGCTACTCACAACTCCAGGGAGGCTACCTAGTAAAGAGGACCCTAAGAAAGACACAGGGATCACCCAATGACAGAGAAATGGATGAGATCTACATGAGCAAACTGGACATGTGGGGGGTGGTAATGAAGGGCAAGGGTCAGGGGAAAGAGAGCTTAGGGGAGTGGGAGATCCCAGCTGGATCAAGAACAGAGAGGGAGAATAAGGAAAGAGAGACCATGATAAACGCTTTTGGTTTTTTTTTGTCTTTCAAGACAGGGTTTCTCTATGTAGCCTTGGCTGTCCTGGAACTTGCTCTGCAGTCTAGGCTGGCCTCGAATTCATAGAGATCTGCCTGCCTCTGCTTCCTGAATGCTGGGATTAAAAGGGAGCACCACCACTGCCTGGCTATCTATTCCCTATCTTAATTAATTAATTTGTTCAATATAAAATTACTAAGCACGTGTGATGGTTCAAGCATTATTCTAGGCACTGAGAATTATAGCTCTGAACATCAATGATATTCATAATCTTAAAGAGTTTATGTTCTAAAGGGGAGAGAGACAGTAAACAACAAAAATATCTTTTGTAAAGTTTACTTTTATGATGGAGGATAAGAAGTTAAACAGCATAAAATGATTATGAACCCATTTCCTTTGAATGGAGAATTACATTTCAAAACTCATGTAAAAAATGATGCAGCAATTACATAGTCGTTTCTAATTCTACAAATACACATGCACACACTTTTACACACATATAAAGAAAAACTACTTAAGAGGTAGGTGATGATCGGGTTAAATATTACCTTCAGGTAATAGAAGCCAGGGAGCTGTTTTATACAGGAGAGTCAGGAAAGTCCCTGAAGAAATGACCTTAAGAAGCCACCAAATTGAAGTGAGATTGTTAGCCGTAAGGGGACAAGAGAGGAGCTGTCTAGGCCATGGAATGCTACAAGCCATGGTCTTGCCCTAAAACATGCTTGATCATAGGTAAGTACAGAAAACAAGGGTGAATGTTGGGGTGCTCAGGTTGGACTGATGAGGTCGTGGTGAGGCTCTAAGCTTTTCTGAGGCTAAGAGAGGTATGAGAAGATTTGGTGAGGTGTTTCTTTTTGGGGGGGGGCGGTGCTAGGCAGTCCTGGCCATGGCTTTGTCAATATGATGCAGGGGGACATGGGCTAGTTTTATTCTGACCAGCCAAGGAGATCCAGCCACAGGTCTCTTATTTAACTTCTGTGAGAACAGCAGGAATGGAGCTATGATGGATGGACTGACTGCTTAGGCTCTAAGCAGGAGCACAAAGGGCTTGTTTATTTGGTTAAGGCCAGTATGCCTCCTTAAAAACATCAACATTTAGCTTAAGTTTATCTAGACTTTTTAAGATTTTCAATAAAAGTTTTTTTTTAAATCTAATACTGTTGCACTGTGGAATTCATATCGTCTCTTAATTACTTCCCTAAGCTGCAAATGAAGCAAACAGAAAAAAAGAGAAAATAAGGTTTTTTCCTAAGTGATTGTCATGTCATATGGGAAAAATATAAAAAATAAAGTATAATTCCTTACCAGCATTCCTGTAAAATTTGATGTTAGACAAGTTTCAAAATCTTGATGGTTCTTCTAAAATTAAAAAAAGAATAATTTATTCAGTTGTATGTATTTATCTCATTTCTAGCCACAATTATAAACTATTTCTGAAGATCATAGAAATAACTATATTTTATTTAAATTCGTTAAGTCATTTACATTTTTTATTTGTTCACCAGATCATATTAGTATCTGATGTTTATTTTCTGAGAAGCAGATTCCCTTTAGGGAATAAAAATTTCAATAAAATAATAAAATTCACAATGCTTTTTAATTAGTGAAAAGTGCAAACTCTGTTTATCATTTTGATTTCCTATCCTTCCTTACTCTTGTCCATGAGAGCTGCAGACTCCAGATAAATCACATTGCTTGGGGGTAACGTCTTATTTGGGTTTCTTCATTTTTTTAAATTTAAATAACTCATTGTTTTAAAAGAACATGTCATCAGTCAAAATAATGCTATCACTTCTGAAAATATTTTCACTTTCTGACATGCACCGAGGTGTCATAAAGTAGTGTTGACAACTCCATCTTTAGCATTCCACAAATCTTATGGAGATATATCATCAGAAAACCACACGGTCTATATCCGGGCTCTGACAAAACTGAAACATGGCCTGCCAGCCACAGATAAGGCTTTGAAATGTTAGTCACTGAAAAGGCGATAACAGAAACAAGGACCAAATCGTGTACACCTTCACCTCTGGACGCCTGCGGTTTTGAGCCAAGCCACTTTGGTGAAAAAGACATTGCCGTTTGGCCTCTTGGCCAAGCCTGTCGATAGATGGTGTAATCCAACCTGAAAACACGTGATGGACATGCTTTTAAACGTGCTGCTGTGGCAGCAGAGGGGGCGGGGAGGGGCTGGAGCCGAGATGCTGAAAAGCAGAAACCCGGCATCTCTAGCAAATGGGAGCAGCGTGAGACATCCTCTGGGGATCAAAGCCTCATGCCATCGCGTGGCTGCCATCAGGGGCACAAATGGAAACTGTGAAGCATGCTGGAACAAGTGGAGACAGCGTAGACGTCTTCATCCCCGTCATTGTTCATCCCTAAGTGTTTTGGAATTTCAGGCTGTTCTCAGTTTTATATGGAAAAATCTCAAGATAGGAGAGGATAAATTCCCATTATGTCTGGACCTGGATGCAAGATATTAAACTAACACCAAAGCAGTTGTTTTTTTCTTAAAAAAAAAAAAAAAAAAAAAAAGAACAAAAAAAAAAAAACCAGCATAAGCACAGATACCACCTTTAAGCAGAATTTATAATCATTTACCTCTTAATGGTTCCTCCCTCGGCCATCCATTTTTAAACAGAGTGGGGTTTATGGTCATCATCTGTAATTACATTCTCGTGTATTTGCAGTATTTCTACTCTAATGATTTATTTAAAAGGGCTTCACCATGATAGCTCTCCAACTTTGTTCCTTCCTGTATATCACTGTTCAGGGTCAAGAGCTGGGGAAGGGGCTGGTCCCCAAGGCCTAACATATTTCACCAGTGGAGACTCTGGCTTTTCACTTCTCTTTCTCTCCTCATCACTTCAGGCTTAAAGAAGAACAGATGTGGAAACGTTTAGAAAAAAAAAAAAAAGACTAATTGAATTTCACATAACACAATTTAGCATTGTTTGAGGAAGTACCTAAATCAACAGCACATTTTCCAGAGTCCCAGCCTCGCCTAATTAGAACACCAAACGTGTGACTAATTGGCCACACTTCCACCAAAGGCTCCGCAAGGCGCATGATGTGCCCCTGTCCCTCTGCCCCAGCTGAGGCCAGCAGTTTGGCTGTGAGGTAAGGTGGTTTCTCTCAAAGAGTGGGGTGAGCCCGATGGGGAGAAAAACTCCTCTGAGATAGCAGAAAAGCAAACATGGGGCAAACAGGGGAAGATCTGGAATGTCTATGCTGTGGTCACATTAAGAAGAATAGCCAGGGATTAGCAGAACATAAATTAGGAGATGCCCGGGGCTTGTAATTGAGACAGTGAACACCCCACCTTTTATCATGTCAGCATCATGGTCTTAGAACTTGTCATCTAATTAAAATATAATCTGATATCAGCAAAGGCTCCACAAAACCTGCCCTTGAGCAGACTGGCAGATCTGCCCCGAGAAACGCAACAGGAGGCTGTCTCGCTTCTTGCGTTTTCCCCCTAATGGTAAGGAGGAGGACATGTGGGAGAGAACAGGCCTAATGAGAAGAAAGGGCCAGGCCGACGCTAGGCAGGTTTCTCTCCTGACCCCCTGAGCGTTTTGTTTGAGGCACTTGTCATCATTGCTTTCTCCTCCTCCTCAGGTCTAACATCCATGGGGCTAGAGGGACTTGAAAAGTCTCACACTTTATAAATGAGGGTTCAAGAGAAGTCCATTAATTTACATAAAGCTCACATCTCTTTGGTCAGTGATTTAAGACTAGAAATCTTATCCTTGACACCCCACCTCTGATACCATTTGTATATTTTCTGCCATATCGGAGCTGATGTTAAAGCAGTAATAATATGTGCAAGGGACTCTAATTCTCCAAAGACTGGACTCTGTTCAATACCAGCTCCTTAAACAGAAAAAGGACCTTCACTAAAGAACCTAAAAATGTGACTCCTTGTTTCAATTATATCTTGTCATTTTTATTTTTATTTTCCTTTCTTTTTTTTTCATTTATTGGGGAGTTATGATAAGAAATTATAGTGAATTAGGTCTTCTTTAATGGGATTTTTTTTCTGGGAAAACCAGTTAATCTATAGACTCAAACTAAATAGGCAGTGTATTCAGTAGGAATTTTAATGCATGTAGCTATCAAATACTTTATGCTGATTAAGAAGGGAAAAATCACTGGATGGTGGTGGCACACACCTTTAAACACAGCACTTGAGAGGCAGAGGCAGGAAGATCTCTATGAGTTCAAGGTCAGCCTGGTTTACTTATCAAGTTCCAGGACAACCAGAACTACACAAAGAAACCCTGCCTCAAAAAAAAAAACAAAACAAAACAAAAAAGGGGAAAATCTGGCTTTAAAACATCAAACATATTACACATATTTAGAAGAACAAATACTTCATGGAAACCCAGTTATTATTCTCTTGGGAGAACTTTCAAACTTTTCTACTTCCAATAGGATTCTTATACTTCTTTCTTCATCATTGGTTAATAAATTAAAGAGATATCATTGATATAACATCTTCACAAGAAAAATACGACTACTACAGAAAATATATCTGTTGATACTTACTATTTAGGATGATCCTCGCTCATGTGTTTATGCACAAAGAGAGACAACAATGCATTTACTTTATTTTCTCCAAATTCCACATGCCAATAAAAACTACACTATACAAATTAGAAATAAAACCCTTTTACATTTCAATCAAAGTTTTTAGAATATTGCAAATGACATTAATAAAAAAAATTAAGATCATGGATTGGTGAAGCTTTCCATACATTAACAGTTTTCGGCAGTAATTATAATTCCTATTGCTGATAGTTTAGCTTGGACAGAAGTGCACTGTCCTAGGAACTCTGTTTATTCTTAAATAGTATCAGGTGATCACGACTCTCACAGTCACGGCTGGCCAGTCATATAGACACACAAGAGAAACAAACGTATTGGAGCTTTCTAAAGTAAAATGGGGTTGTGGGTGGAATAGTTCATCCAGTGTGGGACATGGATGGCAGACTAGGGAGTGAGCGTACTGGGCCTGAAGATTCAGCCTTGAGAAAGCCCCTTCAGCTCCGTTTGCTTCGACTTGCCAGAACAGAGGAACAAATGGACTGTGGCATGACTGTATGTCAGCACAGTGGGTCCCAGCCATTTCTCTTCTCTCTGTTCACCGCAGCCAAATGGGATGACGGGTGGTCGGGTCCCTCGGGAAGATAGACAGACAGACACTGGGAACGAGGCCTGTTGGTCTTCTGCGCTGTGATGAAATGCATGACTCCGTGTGTTGAGGCCCATTCGGTGACACGTTATGCAAGATGAGGTCAGTACTTTCTTTGGAAAATGATCTCATGGGGGTAGATTTATAACACCTAAAAGCTAGGGAAGTGTTTGAGAGTCTTGAAAACAGAGACATGTAATGGCAGGCATTTCAGATTCTCCCACCAAAGACAAGCATCAGGGGCTTCCTTCAACACTAGTGAAATGGGTTGGTTTTTAAAAGTTCTTGGGCACTAAAGAGGCAAATCCACTTACTAGTATCACTTCTAATTCAGAAGTGATAGAGGAAAAAATACAAACTTGAAAATATTTTAAGTAACATGAATCAAACACGTTTTATATTCAAATTGTGTCAAGATATCTACTTTATAACTAGATGGTGTTATTTTTCTTTTTCTTTACTTTTTAAGTTATCATGATTATTTCTACTATTATATATTTTCCCAAGGTTTAGGAAACATGTCTAAAGAGCTTCACTGAGTAAAAGTAAATGTTGCTGAAGTTAAAATTTGGCATGTCTTTTTTTTGAAAAGTCAAAAACTCTTAAAAAGGAATTCCTTTTTAAATTAATGGGAGAGAATTAGATGATTGGGTACTTCAAACCATGGCTTTGTGTCATAAATTATCTTACATGGTGATGCTATCACATGATATAACCAAACAGCATGAGCAAATGATAAAATTTTGGACACAGAAGCTGTGAACTATATCAATTATTTTGTCCTCTGTCCACAGAAATGTTTTAAAAGAAGTCTGGGTTATAGTTTTTGGTCTCTACTAAGTAACTCTTAGCCTAATGCTGGGTGAATCATTTAACTTTTCTGCATTTAGCTGCCACGCCTGTAAAACGAGAGCACTAGACTGGGTGGATCGACGGTTCTTAACTTTGTGTGTTAAATCTGTGTAGAAAGATTAAGAAATACTGATGATGTTCAGACTCAGATTCAAATTGATTATATAAAAACCCCTGGTTAAAGATTCCACTGTGCAGCCAGGCAGGCAGATCAGGCTGAGTTGCAGGTCAGCCTGGTCTACAGAGTGAGTTCCAGGACAGCCAGGGCTACACAGAGAAACCCTGTCTTGAAAAAACAAGCAAGCAAACAAAAATCTACCAGGTTGAACTCAATCCCCAGGGGAGTCTTTGACCTGGAGGAGATGGGAATGGGGGGTGGGCTGGGGGGAAGGCGGGGGTGGTGGTGGTGGTGGTGCCAGGGACGGGGGAGAACAAGGGAATCCGTGGCTGATATGTAAAATTAAATAAAAAAACAAAAAGATCCCACCATGATCACAGGCTATTTATTTTTTTCTCTCTCTCTGTCTCTCTCTGTCTCTGTCTCTCTCTGTCTCTCTCGTCTCTCTCTCTCTCTCTCTCTCTCTCTCTCTCTCTCACACACACACACACACACACACACACACACACACACACACACACACACAAGATGCTATTATTTAGGATTGTCAAGGACCAGATAAATGCTCTATAAAGGCCCCTTAACATGCTGATCTTAAATAAAACCATTTATAGAAAATTAATAAGTTTTTACTGATGAAACAATGTTTGAAGTAGTTTTTACCCTCCATATTTGGCAGATAATCAAGTTACAAAACAAAGCAAAACAAACCCTCTGTCAAGCCCTCTAAACAAATCCACTCTGACATGTATGCTGTACTCAAATATCGTGTTATAACCCTTTACACTTGGAATGGTTCATCTGATTTCTACAAGAAGTTCAAGTGATACTAATGATCCAAATGCAGATATCATAGAACACTTGTCCGTAAAGTATACACCCACAAGGCACCAAATGATCAAATGGAACTGGCAGAGTCATCAAGATGTCCCTTCCTGCTATGTGTACAACACCTCGTTTCTTCCTCTTTGATTCTCCATTTTCTTGCCTCCATATCCTCACCTTCACTGGTTCAGTTTTGAGACTTTTCCTGTCTCTCTTCCAAGAACGCCCATCTTTGCTGGATTGAGGGAAAGACAACTCTCAGACCCACAGTAGTAGAAACACACGTCTCCCTTGTTTCTTCTAGTCACAAAGCACACACATACAAATACATTCTGCAAGTTTTATATTAAAGCAAATTATTTTTAATTAAAGCCCAGTCTCTTCTGAACTACAGTGAATGGACCAGACCAAGTACTGCCACATCATTTTTCTCCTCATTATCACCTCGTTAAGATCCCAGAACATGCCTCAGAGGCAGGGGGCTGAGACATGCAGCTTAACAAGGTGATAATGGGGAGAAAATGTCTCCAGCCTATTTGGGGCACAGCCCATGCCAGGTAGGATGATGGCAGACCAGTTTGGGCTGGAGCAGAATTCACTTGAGCTACCAAAATATTATTCTGACCATGGTTAGGCTATTTAAAAGTAGATCATATTTTATTGCTAATACAGTGATAAGCCCAGACTTTTTTTTTTTTAAGGAAAGAGATGAGTCTAAAAGTTTGAAGTACAGACTGAAAATGGCTTTCTCATATTCATTCATCTGTTTATCCTTAGCCATGTAAACCTTGGTACATAGCCAGGGACTGGTGTCCAACCAACAGACTATCTCCTCTCCTAAGTCTGTAATTGCTGTGTGACTGTGGTTGGACCAGTATTTAACTGGAACCATTTTCTACTAGTGCTTTAGGTAAAGCTCATTAGCTTTTCTTCCTCTAGTTTTTCCTTTGTGCTTTCTGGAATGTGTGTATGATTGTTGGAGCTCAGACAGCCACCTTACACTATGGGGCAGTAAGATGGAGCTAAAGGAATCCGGGCTGTTTTCCCCATGTAGGTACCACAGCAATGAGGACTGCCTGCTTGGCATCCTTAGACCTAAGACATTAGATAAGTACATTCTTAGTTCCAGTTGTCTATGTTGGTGGTAATGCTGACTATGAGCTCAATGCAGGACCACGGATGTTAAGAAGGACTAACTATATTTTCTCTGATGCATTTAAAACTCAAATCCAAATTGCAATTCTTTCCATACTCAGTTCTCTGCTATCACCCAAGCTAGAACACTTGGGCGCATTGAATTTATTATATATAGAGCCATTAGTTGAAATTTAATTCTTAAATTATAACTTAGTGAAAATTAAGTGTGGTAACTATGTAGAAACTATCACTTCCTGATAACTTTACTCTTTACCTGCTCTTGAGCTTCTCTTGTCCTTGTATAGTGGCCATTATGTAACCAGCTGCTTCTGAGCATTTCTTCCCAACTCTCTACCTAAGGGCACAATGTGAGCAGCTTAAAATCAGCCATGGTAGGGGCACTTCCATAGCACTCAGGAAGCACTTCACACTGAGGCTTGATGTTTGTGTTGTTGATCTTCTATATAAGCATTGGAGTATTATGGACTACAATGTGGTCCTCTGTGAGAGCAGAGTGCAATCTTACTATAAACCACCTCTCCAGCTCATAAATCCTAAATTTTAACTCAGAAACATCATCCATTCCATGTAAGTGCCATAAGTTGGATATCATGGTTTCTCTTTATCCTCATACTTTATTCTAATATCAAGTGAGGGATTCTTCAAAATTGCCAGTGGGTGATGGGAACAGAAGGATGCCCACCATCTAGGCTAATAGTATGCTCCCCAGAAACAGTTTGAACTTAGCAGCTTCTTCTGCCCATTCCTTGTGGTATCAAGGGGGATCAGCCAATTGGTGGATTTATGGCCTGCACACAGGTTGCAAGCCCAGGAGCTCTTGAAAGTGAGTATTTTCAAAATCACTCAAAGGAAAAGGACACTTTAAATTAGCCTATCTTAGATAAGGTTTGTTTTGAGTATGTAACATTAAAGATGCGGTGGAAGTTACAATATTGGGGGCAGACAGATGAACTAGTAGGCTAATTCATGCTGCTGCCGATCTGTCTTTGCTACCATTTTGAACTACACTTTTCCAATGCTTGGGCCAGCCCCATCTCTGCAGGTCTGGCCTGCCACTTTTACCCACACATCCACCCCATTGCTACCTAGATGCTGATGCTGTACATTTGGAACAAGACTAAGCAAACTTGTTCTGATTGGGAGTGCATCTGACTGGGAAACTAGCCAACAGCTATTTTAAAAGGGAAATATTTGAACTCTGGGCTCAAACCACTTTATTGGGAAGATTTCTACCAATCCTGTGGTGTTCTCTTTCATAGGCTCAACAAGTCTTACTCCAGAAGGGTTGGCACAGCAGACAGGAGACCTTAGAAAGCCAGGCCCAGCAAAGTAAGTGGCCTCTCAGGAAAGCCTTTCTTCCATGTCTAATCTCTTGTCACAGCTCATTAGTTCTTTGAGAATTAGAGAAGGTGTTTCTCAGTTATCCTGCCACAGTAGGATAAGAACGTTGGTGGTGGCGCATGGAAGCAGGAGCTCTACAGCACAGCAGTGCAAGAATCCACGGGCACCAGCCTGAGAGGTGAGGTTCAGAGAGCAGAGCAGCTGTGAGTATCTGTTTAAGTCTGTCTCTCCACTATATTTGCTTGGGAGTTGCCATGCCTGTCATTTGTGGCCTCCAGCGACTTCAAGATTCACCTGAACCTTTCAGGTGCCATATAGTTCCCAAGATTTTTCCTCTGGAGCATTTTTTTTAGTATCATTTGGTATGTGTGTTGGGGTGGGGGATTGCTTCCATGAAAGTTTGTGCCTGGGACTAGAGTCACAGACTGTTGTGAACTGCTAAGTGGGTGCTGGGAATCAAACCATAGACCTCTGGAAGTACAGTCAGTGCTTTTAAACCCAGCCATATCTCCAGAGCCTGTGTGAAGTGTTTTGAGAATTCAGTGTGAGTGTACATGAGAGGTAACTGACCCACTCCTGTCTGGAGCCATGGGAAAACACAGCTAATGGCAAACATTTAGAGAGGTTTCCAAGACATTGCATTAGAAGGCAAGGGGCAGCCTGTGCTTTCATCCACTTCAAGTAGTTTCAGCTTCTGTGGACTTGACCTACCACAATGCATACAGTTGACTTTACTGTAAGGCACACTAATGGATAAGGAGCACAAATAAAGATGCCAGTTGCTAGAGATGACAATCAGGGAAATTATTCCTTAGACTGACAGGGACTATATTCCTATAGTTAATTCAATGGCTTCAGATAAGATCTCAGGGCAGCAGAGGGAAATAGCCCAAGTGACATGACTTCTAAGGTGGCCAGTGGGGCAACATCTCAAGGGTCTGAGAGGCATGGACACTGCCCTTCTGACCTGTCCTGGGAACAGGATCCTGTGAGGATGCTGATAGAATATAGAAGGTACTGGATTTGCGGTAATTCACCTTCTTGAGTGTATGAAAGTTTCATCAGTGCATGGGAAGGAATGTTTCCAGAGGGGAAGGGGATGTGGTAGTTGAGGCAGGAAGTCAGCTAGCTCTTTAAGTTCTAGGGGGTGTCATAATGGGGCTATTTGAGATTTTGGAGATGCCAAGGTCTCTGGGAATTACTGTTAACATCTTTGGGATGTGAAAGGCAGTTATGTTACCTAGTTTGACATCAACTTGACATAAGCTAGAACTGTTTGGGAAAACAGAACGTCTCTTGAGAAAATGTCCTCAACAAATTAGCCTTTGGGGAAACCTTTGGTGCATTTTCTTATGGATGATTTTGATGGGAGCGGAGCTCACTGTGGGTGGTGCTATCCCTGGGCTCCTGGTCCTGGGTGCTATATGAATGCAGGTTGAACAAGCCACAAGGAGCAAGCCTGTGAACAACACTCTTCCATGGCCTCTGCATCCAGGTTCCTGGCCTGTTTGAGTTCCTGTCCTGACTTCCTTTTATGATTATAATGTGTTAGTGTAAGAAGAAATAAACCCTTTCTTACCCAAGTTGCTTTGGTCATGGTGTTTTATCACAGCAATAGAAACCTAAGACCAATGTCTTCTTTCATTGAGATCACCACGATGGAAGCCAGAATGGGCATATCAGAGTATTTTACTAATCTCTGTGCATATCAGCTCTGGCCTGTGGGGATCCTTAGAAGAGGAGCAAACTGATCCTTCCCTCTTTGACAGCCTCTACAACTTCCAGTTGGCAGAGCGATGGCCTTGATTCAGAAAGGCCACTGGTCCTTAGAGAAACAGAAAAGAGGCTGGCTCTCCTGGCTGGTTAGAGGGTGTTTGAGGAACATAAATAAGGCCACACTGACACAGGAGACAGACATTGTCTAGTGCCAAGACAGTGTCCCCTGCTACTTCTGATCCTCACCTAGCTATCTCAATGTGTTCTAACTTGAGGACACTGGTTGACTCTGACTAAGACAAACGAAATTAGTAATGCTGTGTAAGCTTAGGGTGCAGGGAGGGAGGGAGATGGTTGGCCCAACCTGAGAATTGCTACATCTCCTCACACCCTAGAAATCTAGTCTCAGTGGTGGATTCTGTACTTTAGATCCCTAATTATAGCTTACCTGTGGGGTGCTGTGGACTGCTGCTTCCCTTTCTCAGTGAGGAATGGTATCACACTTCCTGCAGTTCCTGCTTTTTTTTTTCTCAGAAGGATGCTTGGAACCACAACCTAGCACCCTATTCCTGGTAGGAAGAATGACTCTGTCACTTCCCTACCATTTCTAGACTTACCTCTCAAGACACAGTCTAGACGCTAAACACAAAGAGCCCCTCCTTTGATTGTGAGCAACCCACAGCTGCACCTCACCACCCCAGGCCACCTTTCTCACCCTACCAGTCCTGGGATCTAGGAAACGTAGCTGTAGTGAACTGATAATCAGAGTTCTACAGGCTGTCCTTTTGCTCTGCCTTAACTACCTGCCTCCCTGTGGATCTCAGGGAAGGTGCTCAAAAAAAAAAAAAATTCCTGAGTAAAAAAATGAAGTACTTCCATTCTCAAAGGCCACCTGAGATCTTTGAACACAGCTAAGTGAGTGACAGCTGGAGAATTTTATGTCAGGGAACACATCGAACCATATTCATGATGAGGTCAGATAAACTCAGGCCCGTCTTTCACAACCCCTGGTTCACTGACCTGACCACCTGCTCCAGCCACCCTCTAGATGGAAATGTCTCTGAAGCTCTTGATCTTAAGTTTCCCTTCTACTCTTTCTACATTTGTGCTTTTCCCAATGCTCCCGCCCACTCTTGTCTTCCTGTTCTCAGAAAGTGAAATGTTAGTCCCTCCCTTCCTTCTCATCCCCTGGCCATCATCCCTGCCCTCCTAACCCAGCCATCTTATTGGTGTCATCTGATAGGAAGAAGGCCCAAGGACATCTCAATGCTACCCTGAAATTTGGATCTACCCTGGGCTGGTTGGTGAAGCTGGCACTTCTGTTTTGAATGCCATTATTCACCTGGGCATCCCAAGACAACAATCAAGACAGACGCTTCTTTTGTTAGACTTTTTTGTTGTTTTATTTGTTTAATTGTTTTACTTTTTGAGACAAGGCATTTCTAAGTAGCTAGGGCTGGCTTCAACTTCATGTCCCTCCAGTCTTAGTTTCCCAAGTGCTGGGCTTACCGATCCACACCACCACACCAGCCTCCAGATGCCTGTTTAAAAACTTTCACTGTTTTTCTTTCTTCTCTGTATTCCTTGTTTCAGTATCAACAGTTCATCTGACCCTCTGAAACTCAGATTTTTTTTCCCGGGACTATATATATCACAGGTTCATTGAGGTTCTTGAGCCAAAAGGTCCCATTAAACAAAACCCTTTTGATGTGGTTCTCTGTTGGGTGGGAGGTATAGAACCTAGAGTGAGTGAGTGTGTGTGTGTGTGTGTGTGTGTGTGTGTGTGTGTGTGTGTGTGTGTGTGTGTGTGTTGTGCAGTTGTGAGGAAAACTGTGTATGTGCTCACAGGTGCTTTGTTGCCCAGAGTCATTGTGTCATGAGCCTTTTGTCTTTTCAGAGAAACATTCAGACACTCTGCCCACTTTGGGATGGATTATTTTATTATTGAGTTGTAAGGGTTCTTTATATATCCTAGATACTCATACCTTCTAAAAATATGACTTGAAGATTTGAATATTTTCTGCATCTTTTTGTCTTCTTTATAGTATTAAAACCTCAAACTTTTGATCCTAATGGCTTACAGTATGTAATATTTAATTTTTTTGCTGCTTCTTCATATGGTATCATCTTTAAACCCACTACCCTCCCAAATCTCATAAAGATTTCATTCTATGCCAGGTGGTGACACATGCCTTTAATCCCAGCACTTGGGAGGCAGAGCCAGGCAGATCTCTGTGAGTTCGAGGCCAGCCTCGTCTACAGAGTGAGATCCAGGACAGGCACCAAAACTACACAGAGTAACCCTGTCTCGGAAAAAAAAAAAAAAGAAAGAAAAGAAAAGAAAAAAGATTTCATTCTATGTTAACTTATAAGTATTTTACATTTTTAGCTTTTACATCAGTTTATCATTCATTTTATTTTGCTTTTTTAAAATTATATTTGGTATAAGAAAGAAGCCCAAATTTCCTCTTTAAAAATATAATATTTTTAATAATTCTTTGAGAATTTCATATATGCACACACTGTGTTTTGATCATATTCATTTCCCACTCCTCCCAGATATAATGCCTATCTTTCCCCTCCCAACTTCATGGTTTTCCTCATCCTCCCTGCTCCAATTTGTTTTACCCATTGTTGACATTCTCTTGAAGGAATTTGCATCTATATTTGTAAGGGATAGCAAACCTTTGTACTATTTTCTTGTAATATTTTTAGTGTCGGAAGGAGAGTAATACTACCCTCACAGGAAGTATGGGGAAGTGTTCCCTCACCTTCTATTTTAGGAAAGGGTTAGTGATGGATTGTACTTAGTCCTCCTTTTAATATTTGTTAGGATTAATTTCTGAAGCTATCTGAGTCTGAGCCTTCCTTTGTGAAAAGCTTAAACTATTTTGACTTTCTTCCCCCTTTATGGCTGAATTTCTCTTTTTGCTTGAGCCTGTTTCTATGCTTTTCTAAGAAGGTGTCCCCTTAATTCAGGTCATCTAGCTTGTTGCAAATCTAACATCTATTCATAGTATCTCTATAGCAGTCTCTTCCACATCTGTAAGATTGACGGCTGGCCATGTCTTCTTCCTGATTCCAGCTGAAGCTTCTGTTTCTCATGGTCAGTTTAGCTAAACATCACCAAGTTGTTTATCTTTTAAGGAATCAAGCTAGTTTTCCTCCCTTTTTCTATTGTTTTTCTACTCTGTATTTTATTCATTAATGTTAAAACCTTATCATTTCCTTGCTTCCATTTGCTTTGAGGTATGTTTGCTCTTCTCTGGTTTTATACTGTGGAAAACTACTCATTTGAAATGGCGTTTAATGTCATCTTTTACTTACAGATTCTCCCTGAACCCTGTTTTTGCTGGATCCTGGAGATTTAATATATTTTGCTTTTATCTTAATTCAAGATATTTCTTTGACCTATTGTTTACTAGTATGTATATTATTTAATTTGCAGGCATTTATGCAGTCATGGTTATTAAGTCTGATTTCACATTGTATAACTAGACAATATGTTTTGTGCTAACTCAGTATTATTAAATATAATGGTTCTTTAGGTCTATGATATACCCTACATGGAGAATGTTTGATGAACTGAACAGTTTAGAAAAACACATATTTGGCCACTATTAGATGGTTCATGTTGTCTGTTAGGTCTTGGTTTACAGAAATCATTTTTTGCTTTCTTATAAACTTTCTGTCTAGTTGTTGAGAGTAGGTCTAGAATCTGTTTCTCTTTTTTCTCTTTTCACAAGTTTTACTTATTTCTCATGTAATTCTAGGCATTTGGGCTATATTCATATATGTATATAATTTTATATTTTCCCAAGGAGTTGACTTTTTATAATTGTAAAAATGTTCTTTTTTATTATAAAACATGGTTTTGGTTCACAGACTATTTTTATATCACTATAGCCATTCCAAATCTCTTACATTTCTAATTATGTGTTTCCCACCGTTTGAGATTAGCTTGTTTTTATCTTCGAATCTAAATTATGTTGGAACGTATACTTGAATAATTCAATCTTCTTTTAGTCTGATCTGTTCATCTTTTTACCAATTATGTAGTCTATTTGCTGCTTTTATAGGGTTGGATTCAAATCTGCCATTTTGGCTTTGATTTTCTGTATGATTCAAATATTTTTTTTAAATCTCTGTTCTCTGTTATTGCTTTTATTTATGCAATTGTATGTTTGCTAGTATGCTGTGGGATGTTCTGTATGTTAAATGTGTTGCTTTGA
The DNA here is from genome assembly GCF_049852395.1 of Peromyscus maniculatus bairdii. Classification (NCBI taxonomy): domain Eukaryota; kingdom Metazoa; phylum Chordata; class Mammalia; order Rodentia; family Cricetidae; genus Peromyscus; species Peromyscus maniculatus. The sequence goes on from NC_134858.1 coordinate 76,862,442, forward strand.
TTGGTTGATAAATAAAACACTGATTGGCCAGTAGCCAGGCAGGAAGCATAGGCGGGACAAGGAGAGAGGAGATTTCTGGGAAGTGGAAGGCTGAGTCAGAGAGACGCTGCCAGCCCCCTCCATGAGAAGATGTTAAGATACCGGTAAGCCATGAGCCACATAGCAACTTATAGATGATGAGTTAATTTAAGATATAAGAACAGTTAGCAAGAAGCCTGCCACGGCCATACAGTTTGTAAACAATATAAGTCTCTATGTTTACTTGGTTGGGTCTGAGCAGCTGTGAGACTGGCAGGTGAGAGAGATTTGTCCTGACCGTGGGCAAGGCAGGAAAACTCTAGCTACACTAGTATAACACTTTAGTTCTTTTAGTGATTTTTAAATTGTTTTTTAACTTATACTACTTATTAGAATCTGTTTTAGATCTAGATTGCCTTGATTTCAGTTAATACAGAAACTTTTCTCTCACTATTATACCTAGTATTTACAAGGGTTAAATATTCAACAACACACTGATGTAAGTCTTATTTTATGCAATATTCTATCTTCTTTAGGATCCAAGAGAACAAAAAGCACAAAATTTTATGTCTTCAAACTCTCTTTGTTTCTTTTGGGGTATTTGAGTTACCATCTGATATATCCCCTTTTTCCCAGTGTGGCCTTGTTCTCACCTTGTGGCATCCTTTGTCATATGTGTACATTGTCAAACACATTACCTCTCTCTATGCTCTTGGTCCAGCAATATAATTATATTCACAATTCACATCGTTTGGTGCAAGTTATATTTAAAGACAGTTAAAAGGAGAATCTCTATGTTATTGGGCTGGCTTTCACATTTGCATGCACAATTATTTCTACTGCACAATGATTTCACATCCAATTGTGAAGTTCGGTCTTGTGTCCCTTGGTTGCAATCTGAAGAATTTGGTTAGATGTGTCTTGTATGAGAATTCCATTGACAATAAATTCTCTCAGGCTTTTAAAGGAAATCTTGGAACATTTTTACTTCACATTCTTCTTTTAAAGATAATCTGTGTGGTGTAAGATTCTTAAGGATATTGTTTATCTTTTGGCACTCTGATAGTACCATTCCATTCCTTCCTTGCTGCATTTTTTTTTTGCCAAGAAGTCAGCTGTACAGTGGGCCTCATTGTGATACCCTAGCCCCCTCCCCCACCCCCACCCCCCGTTATTCAATTCCATGGCATGAAATATATTTTCAATGTTGTGTAATCATTTGTGAAATTTTTCAGTATCCTGTAAAGAACTTCTGTCTCCTTTAAAAAATCCTGCATTTATTTTTCCCAGCCCCTGGAACCACCATTCTACTTTCTGTCTCTATGAGTTTACCTATTCTAGTTCTCTTGCTTTGTTTTGCTTTTTTGTTTTTTGTTTTTATTGAGACAGGGCTTCTCTATGTAACAGCCTGGGCTGTGTGTAACAGTCCAGGCTGTCGTGGAACTCCCTTTGTAGACCAGGCTGGCCTAGAACTCAACAAAAATCTGCCTGCCTCAGCCTCCCAAGTGTCAGTAGTTAAGGTGCATGACATCACTGCCCAGCTCTAATTTTTAATAAGGAAAAAAAGATTTATTTTATTTTTAATTATATATCTCTTTGTTTCTCTGTGTGTTTCTGTGTCTGCCTCCTCCATCTCTGTCTCTCTCTCCTTTCCACCCTTCCTCCCTCTCCCTGTGCATACGTGTGTGTGTGTGTGTGTGTGTGTGTGTGTGTGTGTGTGTGTGTGTGTGTATGTAAAGGTAAGTACAGGTGCCCTCTGAGGCCACAGGATGGCATCAGATCCCCTGAAGCTGACGTTGTAGACAGCTGTGAGCCACCCAATGTGGATGTTATGATGTGATCCTGTGCAAGAGCACTGCATACTCTTGAGCACGGAGCCCTCCCTCTCTCCAGCCCTGCTCCAAGTCCTTTCATTTACTGTCGCTTTCAACTTGCATATTTCTGTGAATGGATTTTGGCATGGTTTTAGCATTCCAATTTTAATATTGATAAGATATAACCAGATATTGTAATGAATATGTAGATTGTAAGTTGCTCATGGCAATCACCCATCCTTTTCTAGATTTTGAAACCATATATATTGCACTGCGATGGGAGTGGGGTTCGGCTGTCCTTCTAAGTTCTCTAATTGTAGAACATGTTCTTTTGCTCTGGGTGCTTTTGCAATGTCCCTTTCCCTCTGTTTGAAGCATTTTTGTTGTGGTTTCTTGGGGTGTGCATTTCTTTGCTTTTATAGCATGGGTAAATCAATATCTCCATTGTAGGCATTACATTCTTGACAGTCAAATTCAGGATGTCTTCAACCATCATTTCCTTAGATATTTCTCTTGTATCTGTTTCTCTTTTTCCTTTGTGATTCTCCCAGCACCTATAACTTTATTTGATTCCTGTTGTTGACATCTTTCCTGAGGCTCTGTTCATTTCTCTTCATTCCTTTGCCTCAGCTCTTATCTTTAAGTTTGCTGATTCTTTTTTTTTTCTGCCAGCTCATGTGCACTGCTGGGACTCACTGTATTATGCTTTTTGAATACAGAATTTCCATTTTCTTCCTTTTATAAGTTCTATATTTTCTTTCTACTGTATGAAATATCTTCATACCTTGATCTTACAGTTAGTAAAAATTTTACAGTTTCAAATGTTTTTCTAAACATAAGTATTATACTTTCTTTGAAGTTTTTGTCTTCTATATCCACTACCTAAGCACTTTTAAGATAGTTTTTACTGCCTGTTTTTCACTGTTCCTGAGTGTGTTTCATTCTTTCCTACTTATTCACCTTTCTCATAATTTTGTTGTTACTGTTAGCGTCAAGATTTTTAGATATTCTTTTATATCAACTCTAAATATTAGGTCTCTGTATTAGTCAGTGTTCTAGAGTACCAGAACTTATAGAATGAATCTCTCTCTCTTTCTCATAGGTATATATATATATACCTTTCTCATAGGTATATATATATATATATATATAGTTATATTCTATATAAGTCATCATATTATTACTTTATTATTACTTGTTATAATTATTCATATATATATATATATAATTTATAATATATATATATTATATATATGGGGTTTTATTAGAATAACTTACAGGGTGTAGTTCAGCTAATCCAACAATGGCTGGCTATGAACAGAAAGTACAGGAATCCAGTAGTTCCTCAGTCCACAAGGCTGGATGTCTCAGCTGGTCTTCCATACACACCATGTGATCGTTGCCTCAGCGTACCGAGTTCTCAGCTACTGATCCAGCATAATGTCTGCTGCCTGTTCCCATGCTCCCAATCATGATGTTCATGGACTCATCTTCTGGAATTGTAAGAAAGCCCCAAATTAAATGCTTCCTTTTATAAGTAGCCTTAGTCATGGGGTCTCTTCACAGCTATAGAACAGTAACTAAGACATCTGTATTGGTGGGTATTTATTGGATAATAAAATCCATAGCTGGGTACCAAGTTGGCTATGCATGAATAATTAATCATTAATCACAAATGAGAATAAATGTTAAAAATATGAGGTAAGGATAAAGTCATTAAAAAAAAGAAGGGAGCTACCGGTTGGGGAAAGACATGGACCACAGCAAAGAGAAGCAAAGATCAAGTTAAGGTTTGGACAAATACAACCAGGCTGCTATAGTGGGTAGCCATTCCAGCTTTGATCTGGAAGTTCCAACCCCCACTGAGGCTCCTGTAACTGTCACACCTACAAGGCTGGGCCGAGAGAGGACCCTGAAGACCCGAGATCCAGATGCGTGGGCTCTCTTAGTTCCTGGACCCTGGACACTGAAGGTAGATGGAGCAGAGTTCTCCAGAGAACACCGCTGGACTGCGCCACACTTTTTCCAGACCCTGTTACCTATCCCTTCACTTGTAAGTTACCCCACAAAATAAACCTCCTTTTTAACTACGTGGAGTGGCCTTAATAATTTCACCAATATCTGGCACTCATGTGGGGCAAAGTTATTTCATACCACAATAGGAATATATGACCATGGAAACCACTAATGGCAAGAATCATTCCATTTTCCCATTTTTATTTACATGTCATAGAAGCTATTGATTGATTGCCTAGGGTAGCTGGGCAGAGTGCAATATAATTCAAGAGTAGCTTTACAATAATTTTATTGGTACATAAATTGTGCAAAAGGACTTAGTTATGCTATTTCCATACAATCATATAATGTGCATAGATTATGTCTACCCTTTATTGCTTTCTTATTCTTCTTCCCCATACCCTTTTCCATCCACATTCCACATCGGGCCCCCCTTTTAATTTCATATATTTCTTTTTTCTTTTTCCTCCTCGAGTCTATGAATGAAAGAAAATATGTGTTATTTGTCTCTATAGGGCTTTTTAGGAAAAAATGTTGAATATTAATCATGTTTCTGACAATCTCTACAATTTTTACTAAACTGACTTCAATAATTCTGAAAGTAGTGATGGTGAGAGAAACCTCTATGGATTAAGGTTTTGACCCTGGTGACCACATCTGCATTACACGAAAAATTTAAGAAAATTCATTTGGACAAAAGAGTAAACAGCAAAGGACAAAGGTTTGTGTAAAGTGAAAGTGGGCCAGAAGAAGGCATTTGAGGGTGAACTTGCTTATGTAGTACCAGCTTGGCCATCAGTGGAGGTCCGGGGAAAATGTGTAATTAAAATAGATATCAAACCCAACATCCCTGTGAACTTGACTGCTATTCACGATGGCCACAGTCTATGAAACAGATGGGAAATTACTAACTGTCCTATTTGACAAACAGAATGAGAAGTGGGGGGAAGGGAATGAGAGAGAGGAGGAAGAAGAGGAAGAGGAGAAGAAGGTGAAGAAGAAAGAATAAGAAAAAGAACAACAAAGAGAACAAGAAGAAGAAAATCAACAACAAGAACAAGAGGAAGAAGAGAAGGAAGAGGAAAAGGAGGGGGAAGAGGAGGAAGAAGAGGAAGAAGAATAAGAAGAAGAGGAGGATGAGGAAGATGAAGAAAAAGCTAACAAGAGAGTTTATTACCTATTAAATATAAGATCTTATCCAAAGATATTTCCAGTGAACCAATACAAATTCCTGCCTTACAATACAGATGTTTCTGTTACAGGATTATTGCATCATAGTTCAAGTTGGTGAGTGCACTCCTTCAGTCTCTGATATTCATTGCTAATTTAATTCAAATGTGGTCAGGGAGCAGATATACTATTACATCTACTGTTTAAATCTGCCAAGATGTATTTTACAGGCCAGGATAAAGTCTTTCTTTGTGAATGTCCCAAGTCAGCCTGAGAAGGATATGTGATGTTGGATAAGCAGCCTATAGATGTCAATTACATCCAGTTGATTGATAGTGCTATGAAATTCAACTGTCTTTATTGATCTTTCTTCCTGCTGGATCTGTCTGTCTCTGATATCCATTCTTATCTCTAATAGTGGGGCTTGCCGGTTTCTGTTTTTGGTTCTGTCAGTATTTGTCTTATGTACTTTGTTGCTCAGTTATTCTTCATTCATGTATTCAACAAATATTTTGATGAACTTCCATGAGCCAGCAATGTTCTAAGCAATAGCGCACAGGGTAAAACAAAAGAAAAGGGGCATACTGTTCTCCAGCTTACTGGTCCAGTGGAAGATTACGTGTTAAAATTCTAACACAGAGATTCATATTGTGCTACTGGTTCTTCCCAAAACACTTTCTCAGAACCAACTATTATACAGTTTTCCTGGAGAAGAGCAAAGGAATATGTGGGTTTTCTAAAAAAGCCCACAAATATTGACTGCATTGTTAGGGAATGACTAACACAGTAGATCATGCAAATGATTAAAATTTGGTCAAGAGACAAGCTAGTTCTTTTCCTCTCAAAAGTTATTGAAAAAATATTTCTGTGTTAAAGAAACAGGTCCCAGGTGTTTTGTGTGACATCCAAGACATAATTCTGTCCCTGTCTAGCTCACTAGCTCTTTTCCCATTGCTGATGACCTGTTTTCTAGTCTCCATGGCTGAATGCTCCAGGGTGATGAATAAATTGTCTTTTCTGGGCTGGGCGGTGGTGGCGCATGCCTTTAATCCCAGCACTCAGGAGGCAGAACCAGGCGGATCTCTGTGAGTTGGAAGCCAGCCTGGGCTACCAAGCGAGTTCCAGGAAAGGCGCAAAGCTACACAGAGAAACCCTGTCTCGAAAAAAAAAATTGTCTTTTCTGCCTGGAACATAACCCCTGACACTGCTTTCATAAATGAGGGCTCTTCCTTAATGCTACCTCCTCTAGCAATTCCTCTCCCACCTGTATACATAAATAATGCTGGCCCTTTATGATGTAGTAGTCCTTATAATACTATAATTTTATGTGGCAATTATTCATACCTCCTAGAAAGATTGCAAACTCTTGAATGTCATATCTACTTTATGTTTCTCCATAAAGATCAATAGACATTTATTTGATGTGTAAAGTAATGGATGTATTTGATGGATGGATGGATGGATGGATGGATGGATGGATGGATGGATGGATGGATGCATGGATGGAGAGCATTTTAAATGAATAAAAATTGATAAATTATGATATAAGGATCAGTCAGTAAATTAATCTTATGTTGTAAAATTAATAGTGTACATAATGTATTACAAATCAAGGAAAGTTAAAAATGCAAAAAAGAAATGTTCATCTTCTTCATGAAATGTCCAATCTAAGTAATTTGAGGAGCCAAGACTAATAAAAGAAGTAAATGACACAAATAAATAGGATAAAGATGCATAAACCCAATCAAATCTCTGCAGATAGATTTATAGGCTGGATGGATTTAGAAGATGGTCAGGTCTTCCCATGAAGCAAATGAATGTTAGGAAGGTTTTGTCTTATTTTGTTTTGATTTTTCCCCTTTAAAATGTTCCAGTTGAAATAAGATGGGAAGAGTGTATTGGAGATAACTTAAACAGTCTAAGCAGAGGTTCAGGTAAGAAAGTAGCTCTATGCTGGAACCGGCCTGATGTTCAACAGCCCCTTATGAGACACTGACTCTGATCTCTTGGTGGAAAGGATTATTTCAGGGGTGACTAAAGGGATCTCAATGGCTTTCTGGATCATTTAGGGTGCTGGTTAGGTTTTTCCTTTCCTTTTTCTTTTTTGTCAACTTGACACAGATTATAATCATTTGGGAAGAGGGAACCTCAACTGAGAAAAATGCCTCCATCCAATTGATTTGTAGGCAAGTCTGCCGAGCATCTCCTTTATTGATGATGGGTGTAGGAGAGTCCAGTCTATTGTGGGCAGTGCAATCCCAGGCAGGTGGTCCTGTGTTGTATAAGAAAGTAGACTGAGCAAGCCACAGACAACAAGCCAGCAAACAGTACTCCCCCATGGCCTCTGGTTCAGTTTCTGCTGCCAGGTTCATGCCCTGCTTGAGTTCCTGCCTTGGCTTCTCTTGATGACAGACTGCAGTGGGGATGTATAAACCAAACAGACCCACTTTCCTTCAAGTTCCTTTTGGCCATGGTCTTAATCATAGGAATAGAAACTTGACTAAGACACTTGGTTTAGTTGTGAAATAACTGGCTGACTGCAAATTGTCTGAAGGGTGAGGCTGGAAAGAATCTGAAAGATCTCTGGAAGACTCCTAATTCCAAATCCAGCTATACCAGTGGGTAAAAACAGAACTGTGATATAAAATGCATGGTGGTGACATTAGCCATATGTGTATTTGTTAACATTGCAAGTGTTCAACACACCAATTTGGGGTGGCTTTTGATGGAACAGTTTTTTTCAGACCTACTAATTTCTGGCAAGTATTCATTTCTTTCTTGAGGTGGAGTAATAGATTAAATAATGAGAATTCATTATAAAAGGAAGTAGTAATTTTTTTTAAATGAAAAAAATTTCCACAATTTTTCTTGGATGAGGAGAGAAAGTATTGATTGAGTAACTTCTGAGGACCAGGAATATTTGGGTCTGAAAGGCATGATGGAATGCAATATGCTCATATTTACTTTTCCAGATGAAGAACCTAAGATTTCATGAAAGAGGTGGCATTGTGACACCCATGTTGGGATTCTTACCTTGGACAACCAGACTTCTTACTTCAGCCTCTTCCCACTAAACCTTCCTTTCATCCCTGCTTACAGCACACACACACACACACACACACACACACACACACACACACACACACCGCTTTAAAATTAGCAATTGTGCACTTCTCAAGATGAAAAAAGTCATTTGTGTCATTCATATCTTCAAGAAAGAAAATCATGTAAAATCTCTATCTACAGAGTCCAAAATGCATGCCAGAAAGGTCAAGGCGAAACAAAGGAGCAAAATGCTCCATTCCTCCTCCTAATGGAAGGTCAGTGTAGAGCATGATGGGAATCACTGCTCCAGATGCTCATACAGCCACTATAATGAGCCAAGGAAGCTGTAGCTACCCTTTAAATCTCATTCTTCCTTTCCTGTTGTCATACTTAGGTTTATAGCAGGACCCATCCCTGTAAGGTGCTCCAAAGGGAGTACATGTTGAAGTATACTGATCATTAGGTTTGCCATATTGAACTCCACAGTTGTTCATATAAAGAACAATCCTTGGAAATGTGGGCAAAAGCTGTGTGTGCTTCTGAATGTGTGACCACAGTGTAGGACTGAAGTTATTAGCTTTTAAAATTTAATGCCGGGTGGTGGTGGCACACGCCTTTAATCCCAGCACTCAGGAGGCAGAGGCAGGTGGATCTCTGTGAGTTCGAGGCCAGCCTGGGCTACCAAGTGAGTCCCAGGAAAGGCGCAAAGCTACACAGAGAAACCCTGTCTCAAAAAAAAAAATTAACAACACTAAGGAAGAAACAAAGAGCTAAATAGGCCCACAAAAATCCACAAAGATACTCCCACAAAAGACTGCTGGCAATGGTAGAGAGACAGCAGGGACTGACCTACTCTCGTGATGGGATGGCCAAACACCCTAATAGTTGTGCCGGAAACCCCATCCAAGGACTGAGGAATCTGGATGCAGACATCCACGGCTAGGCCCCTGGTGGAGCACTGGGAGTCTAATTAGTGAGAAAGAGGAGGGTTTATATGAGCGAAAATTGTTGAAACCAAGGTTGGATAAAGCACAGGGACAAATAACCAAACGAATGGAAACACATGAACTATGAACCAAAGGCTGAGGGGCCCCCAACTGGATCAGGCCCTCTTAATAGGTGAGACAGTTGATTGGCTTGATCTGTTTGGGAGGCATCTAGGCAGTGGTACCAGGTCCTGGGCCTGTTGCATGAGTTAGCTGTTTGAAACCTGGGACTTATGCAGGGACGCTTGGCTCAATCTGGGAGGAGGGGACTGGACCTGCCTGGACTGAGTCTACCAGGTCAATCCCAGTCCTCAGGGGAGACCTTGATCTGGAGGAGGTGGGAATCGGGGGTGGGCTGGGGGGAAGGGGAGGAGGCCAGGAAGGGAGAGAACAAGGGAATCTGTGGCTATTATGTAGAACTGAATAGTATTGTAAAATAAAAAAATAAAATTAAATAAAAAAATTTAACAACACTATTTATTTATTTATTTATTTTTAAAAGTTTTTTTTTTCCATTTTACATACCAATCCCAGTTCCTCCTCCTTCCACTTCTCCCGCCCCTCCATCTCCCCCCATCTCACTCCCATCCACTCCTAGGGGCTTAGTTCTGCCTCAAATTAGTATGCTAGACTTTGTTGACTCCCCAAGGGAGGCCTTAAGACTAATAATCTTTGAAAGAACGACATATGTATACTCAATGGTTGAAGCTTCTCTTTCACGTAATAAAGATTGGGACAATGCTATCCTCAGATCAAGAAGTTATCTATAATATGGATAAAGAATCATACCAATCCTATGCATGTTTCTCTATAAATGAAACTCTATAGGTCCAGTCACGTGGGACACCAGCTTGGTGGAAACGTATCAATTAGAATACTATCAATTAGCATAGTATGTCAGTAACAAATCCATCATGAAACCTTAGTGACAACATGACCAATGACTGTTGGAGTCCTTCCTCTTATTCACATTCCATGTTCAGTTTCAGTCTGTTGGGGAGCTCTGCTCTCTGTAGGCTCTCAGAAGTGGATGAAGGGTGGCTTAGAAAGATTAGTGAAGATGAAGTAATTTCATCTTGAATAATTGATTCCTCCTGCCTGTACAGCTCCCAGTGGGAGCAGAAAGAGCAGGGGTCCTGGCACTTGACTTTGGCCCAAATCTGCATTCTAACCTCCCCCTTTTTCCTGCCCTTTGCAGCAGCATCTTCCTTGGCACCATCTATATGGCCAAATGAGGTCTCCTATGAGATCCATCCTGGGACAACAGGCTGCAACAAGGGCACCTATGTTCTTTCTCCATCTGCCTGCTGTTATGCTGCATTTTTTTTTACTACTGATGCTAGCATTTCTCTCTTGTTTTCTTTAAGCATATTTTAATGTGAAAATTAGATGATCCCACTAGTTGCTGGGGTGAAGTTTTATGACTCCAAATACTGAGGTTTTGAATGAACACACCGATACTTAGTAATTGGTAATACATCTTGACATTTCAACAGGCTACAGTGGGTTATCCTCTGTTCTCTCTCCTCCCCCAGCCAAGTTGCTCTGGAATTGATTTATGAAGCTAGCTCACTTTTTACTTCTTTTATTCCTCATTACTCATATTTAATGTTACCCACACTTGACCCCATGACTCTAATTCCTTAAACTGAATAATGTACACACATTGACTTTGTTCTTCTTGACATGTCTTATCACTTTTTATCTTTGCCATCCCTCTTCCAACCTTTTAAAGGCCCAGGGCTCCCTGAATCCCTTATCTATTTACATTCTTCTTCATTATTTAGTATTAATGTTCTTCTCTCAACCATTATTCTCTAGGTTGTTATTTTTCCCTATTTCCTGATTTCAGTCTCTTTGTCACTGGGCCAGATCTCTCACTACCACATTTGAAAGGTCAACTATAGTTTCACACAAGAAACTAATTCAGATGTTATGAAGTATACCACTGTAACAAGGAATTGAGCCATGATTTCATTGGTTCTTGCTGGAACCATTGTCATCTAGGACCATCACCTGTGAGTTGTTGCTGAGTGTACTTAGTTAGCCAGAGCAGGAAGATCACTTGGAAGTTAAAAACCAAAACATAGACTTTGCTCTTTGATAATTCTTAGAACACAGATATAACACAGAACACTTACATGGCTACTATTTGTTCAGGGATGCTCCATGGGACATGTGTGTTGATCATTGAGAGTATTTTTCACAAAATTATAAATTGATAAATATCTACCAATACCTATCCAATGATCTAGATTCAGATGACATACCTGTGAGATGTCACAGTGATAGCATCCAGAGACACAAAATATAACATCAGAAATTCTATATATATGCCTTTTGAAGTTTGTGTAATTATATCAGCTATTTCATTATCTTCTTCCTAGAGCCATTTGGGGCCAGTTAGTTTCATGTGATTCTATTGGCTGGAGGTAGAGAGCGTCACATAGAGGGAATTGAATTAAAATAAACTAGTTGCATGGCACTAGACTCTAAATTGTAACATGACTTAAAAATATGATCTTAAACTTTTATATTAAAGGATCAGATAGTAAGTTGGGCCCATGCTTTTGATGTGATGAATACATTATTATTCTCATATACCATTGTTCTATTTTCTATTACCTGTATTATTATCATGACAGGTTTAGTATAAACAGCTCAGAGATATTTGTCTCTCATTCTAGCTTACAGTTATTAAAAAAATATGCTTTGTCAACTAATTTTGCAGTGTTTCCACTGGATGAGAAAACATATGCCCCAACCCTCTCCTCTGTATGTGTGTGTACATGCATGTATATGTATATATTGTATGTACAGAGAATTCCAGGGCCTACAAATGAGAGAAAAATTCAATATTTGTCTTTCTGTATATGACTTATTTTACTTAATATGATCATCTCTAGTTGCATCCATTTTCCAGAAAATAACACAATGTCATTCTTCCCTATGATTGAATAAAACTGATTATGCATGCACGCGCGCGCATACACACACATTAATTTCTTTTCCATCTATCTGTTGGCCAACATCTAGGCTGATTCCATGCCATGGCTATCATGAATAGTGCTTCAATAAACTTGTATCTGAAGATATCATTATAGTGTGTTGCTATGGAGTCCTCTGAATGTGTTCCGAGAAGTGATACAGCTGGCTTATATATTAGTTTTATTTTTAGGTATTTTTTTGAGAAGCTTTCCATACTGATTTCCATGATGATTAGACCAATTTACATTCCTACCAACAGTACATAAGTGTTCCCTTTGCACCACATCCATACCAGCAATTGTTTGTTTTCTTAAGTATGAATGTCTGATTGGAGTAAGATGGTATTTTAATGTAGTTTAATTTGCATTTCCATGATGACCAAGAATATTGAATATTTTTTCATATGTTCATTTCAATTAGTTCATTTATTGATTGGGTTGTTGTTGTTTTTTGTTATTTAAGGTTTATGAGTTCTTATATGTCCTATATATTACTTTCTCTCTCTCTCTCTCTCTCTCTATATATATATATATATATATATATATGGTTATGTGTATATAGAAATATAAATATTAATATATTAATATTTTTCTATGCATAAATTTTCATTTTTGTAATTGATTTGGCAATTCTAAAAAATATTAAGACTTATTTCAAAAGCTTTAAAAATTTTAATTTTTTACCTAGGAATACCTTAAACCGATCTTTCTGCCTCCACCTCCCAAGTGCTGGGGTGCTGGTGTGTACCCCACACTGGGAGGTTTGTTCTTTTTCAGTAAGGACAGACACTGCTGGGGGTTTCCAAAATAATATTAGATTTTAATTAATATTAATTTTAGATTTTGTATTGAGCTCTGTTTACTGTTCAAGATGATGTTTAAAAAGTAAGAATTGGTATGTTCTTCATGTTAATGTGACAGAGTCCTTAAAAGCTCGGTGAACTTCCTCGTGGCCTAACTGAGCCAAAGGAAAGACTCAATACCATCTTTCCACATCTGTTAGGGCTACAAAGCTTTCTGAGACTAGAAGCCAACTGATTTTTTTTTGTCTTATTGTGCTTAAGGTTGTAACAGGACAAACAGAATTTTAAGTTAAACATGTGGCATTCTTTGTTTATAATGTAAAGTTGTTTATGTCCTACAAAAGTAACTTTTTTTTGTAGAATGAACTACTTACAGTTTGCTTTTCAGATTCTTAAGGCAGAAGATTTCCCTTTAAATGTCTGTCTGAATTTTAGTCTTAACTTTTTACTTCTATAAAAGAAATGACTTAAGGGTACACACAGCTGCATATAGTGGGTTTTTATCCCAATTAATTTTATTGTAAATAAATGATAAATTTTGTTTTGCCTTAAAAAAATTTAATTTTTGAAACAAATACTTTTTAATTAAAAGTAGATTCTTCTCTCATATAATACATCCTGACCACAATTTCCCCTCCCTCCACTTCTCCTAGCTCCCCACACACACTCCCCCATCCCCCAAGATCCACTCCACCTCTATCTCCCTTCAGAAAATATCAGGCCTCTAAGAGACAATAACCAAACATGACAAAACAAGATACAATAAAACAAGGCAAAAACATTCATATCAAGGCTGGACAAGACAACCCAATAGGAGGAAAAGAGTCTCAAGAGCAGGCAAAAGAGTCAGAAATACATCTGCTCCCATTGTTAGGGGTACTACAAAATACCAAGCTAACAGCCATAACATATACACAGAGGACCTGCTGTAGACCCATGTAGGTCCCATGCTTCAGTCTCTGTGATTCCATGTGAGCCCTGCTTAGTTGATTCAGTGGGTCATGTTCTCCTGGTGTCCCACATGCCCTCTGACTCCTACAATGTTTCCTCCCCCTCTTTCACGGGATTCCCTGAGCTCAAAGGGGAGGAACTCCATGCATACCTCCAATTTAGACTATCTCCCCCCACAATGTCTGCCTGTGGGTCTGTATCCACTTCCATCGCTGCTGGAGTAAGCCTCTCCAATGACTACTGGTCAAGGCACAGATTTATGAGTATAGCAGAATACCATTAGGAATAATTTAATTGATTTTTTCCAGTCGTGTTTAACATTATGTGCTGGCTAGTTATTTGTCAACTGACCCAAACCAGAATCTTCTGGGAAGAGGAAACCTCAATTAAGAAAACATCTCCATCAAACTGGCCTATGGACATGTCTGTGGGCATTTTCTTTGTCAATGATTGATGTGTGAGGTTTAGCCCACTGTGGGTGGTGCCACCCGTGGGTAGGTGGTCCTGAGTTTTATAAAAAAAAATAATAAAGCTGAGCATGCCATGATCCAGTAAGAGACATTCCTTCATAGTCTCTTCTTTCATTTCCTGCCTCCAGGTTCCTACCTTGGATTCCTGTCCTGGTTTCCCTCAACAATGGGCTATAAGCTGTAAGCTGAAATAAACCCTTTCCTCTCCAAGTTGCTTTTGGTCATGGTCTTTATCACGGCAATAGACAGCAACACAGGATACCTCATCTGTGGGCTTTTGCTGCAGTGTTATCAGAACTAGCCAGATCTCTGAAGCTGTGAATATCTGCTTGTTATTCATGGCTGGAGCTCTCCCCATAGGGAATAGTAAGTGAGGGATAAGGTAGTTTGCTGTGAGGAAGAAACCTCAGCTTGAATGCCTGAAATACTACAGGAATCCATCTCTTCTGTATGGTGCCTTCCATGGAGTACATAATTAGGTGCATATTTTTTTCCAGATGCTCCAAGAACCCAGGCCTTTCAATGTTGTTACATTGAAAAGTCCCAGAATTTTTCTCTTCTCCCAAAGACTTTTTCTGGGTGTGTGTGTGTGTGTGTTTGAAACTGTGTAGTCCTGACTGGTCTGGAACTTACTTTGTAGACCAGACTGGCCCTGAACTAACAGAGATCCTCCTGTCTCTGCCTCTCAAGTGTTAGGAATAAAGGCATGGGCTACCACGCCCAGCATCTACAAGATTTAAGAAGGGTCCTTGATCATCTTATCAAAAAGAAACTTAGCAAATAGTATTTTTTTCCTAAGCATGTGACACAGACCACATGTGCTCCCATTTATGTGGTGATAGCCACACTCACCTGGTCACAACTGGCTATAAAAAGCCTCAGTGACCAGGAGTTCTAGATCCCCGTGAGAACTTGAAAAGTGTGTTCTTGAACTAGAGAGATGAAAAGAAGAATGGATGCTTGGGACAACTGGTGGTTTCTGTCACTGACAGTAACTGTGATGATACAGTTACTATATAAATGAATGCTCAGAGAAACACTGTGTATATGTGCATTCTCATGTGCTGTGAGATTATTCTTACATTCTTTAATAGCAATTAATGGAAGGAGTTAATGGGCAGCAGTCTTTCCTCCAAAGGAAAAATCAAACATGCAAGAAAACTTGAAGTAGTCTGTTTAAGGTAACAAGTAATCACAAGAAAGTTTCTTGGTATTTTGAATATTATTAATAATAAATAATAAATCAGAGTTTAGAAATATTCTAATACATAGAAATTCTATTGTGAATTTAACATATATTTTCCTTTCCATCTTCCCCTGGTTCCCTGCTTATTAAATTTAAACTAATGAAATATCTTTTCACTCATCCTCTATGGTAGTTTTATTTCTTGCTTAAAATCAGGGCTATACATTTTACTGATTGTAATAAGCAAAGCTAAGAAAGCTTTCCAAATGTCAAGGCTCATTGTCGATTATTAAGTCCTGCTGTAAAAGCTGTGTGTCACAGTCTGTGATATCTGCTTCCTTAGGCACACTGTAGATGAGGGGACCAATTTAAGTCTCATGTTATAAGGTGTGTTTTCCACTGGGAGCTCCAAGTTGCAACACTGTCCCGCTGTAAGAAGATCAAGCCATCTCTTCAGGCATTTGAGACATACAACTATAATGGAGTTATGGCAGTATCAACATAATCTGTGCCTGGTTTCTGGGGTCTCCAGTACTCACAGTGACCCATGTTCAACATCTTTAAGATCATGGAATTTTTAAAAAGATATCAAAGGAGATAATGGGCTTTTCTCAGCTTCAGTTTACTCTCCAAATTGACACTGTCCTTCCATGAGATGCTAAAATCACTGAAACGCTACCTACCTTCTGAGCGCTTGCATGAAGCAGACACACTTTTGTCCTTTCCTTGTGCCCAGTGCACAGGCATCACACAGTTTGTTTTCTTACTAGAAATGACTATAAAAATGCAGCCCTCCATCTCTCCACAGTGACAGATAAGAAGTCCTGAAACACCATTAATAATTAATGGGCAGACAAGATGAAACTCCAGTTGCTCAGACTGCTGTCTCCACATAATCTGTATTTTATACAAAAACAGAAAGAACTCAATGGAATTTTAACTGTGACCGGATAAAAACTGCCAGCAAAGTGTGATAAGGAAAGTCTAATGTGTATATTAATCATGTTTATAGCTCCTCATTTGTTGATATATTAGCCCAAACTCCCTTTAAAAATACATTTTTGATCAACACTAGACTCATTTAATGCAACCAAGCCCCAAATAAGGGCCAATCAAGGTTCCTAATTTTCATTAATCAAAAATAATTAATCTATTTTATAAGTCAAGAAACAAACGGGTTAAGAATTTTAGCAGGAAGCAAGAAGCATTACCAAAAGAAATCTAGAAAAGTTGATGCCTGATGTAAACATGCCATCGTGTGTTTATAGCTTGAGCTAACATTTGGCACTTTTATTGTCCAGATTGTTTTTCTAGATGTAATGAACATATAATATGACTCAAAGCAAGATACAATTTATTCTTGAGCAGTGTGGACTTCAACAATGATGCATTTTTATTTTCTCTGGATCAGTTAGAACAAAAAAGATTACAAAGCTGGGGTGGGGAATGGAGTGTTTCTAGAGATATCTGTACTTTTGTGGTAGAAAGCCTAAGAAAATAAGACTTGGTTTATTCTAGAAGAAAAAGAGCTGTGAAATTGGGGTCGTTAAACAAAGTTAAAATACAGAATCTAAAACTTAAAATACTTTTTGGTTGTACATGTTCAATGGTCCTTATAAGTTCTACTCATTTATATGCTAAATTTTTCACAAATGTCAAAATTGACTGAGAAATGATGGGTGAGACTGTTGAAGAAGCAAAACAGTGCATATATGTAGTTGAACACCCACTGTTTAGGCTGGTTTGTTACAGGTTCACATAAATGTACAACTTTATAACTTTGATAGGAATCTATTTTTTGTAGCTTTATACTAAAATAAGTTAGAATAAGCCTTAAGAAGTCAGGGTATAAAAAAGTCTAGGGGAAAAAAGCTCACAAAAATGTTAAAAGGCGATGCCGAAGTTGCAAGAATGACAACCTGAAGATGTGTAAGTTCCATTTGTTATTGCATAGATGACTACTCTGGTGGACTATACTAACTAAAAGAATCATGGTGTACTGTAGACTGCAGAAAAGAGGAACAAGGCCTCCTGAGTTCAAGTCACTCCATCATTACTATTGAGAAAGGAAGTCACAATTATTTTTAACTAGTGACTAATTAATATTGCTATGAGCCTCATTTTTAAAAAGATAATACATTACTAGTAAATTTAGCAAAATGATATAAGCCCACATATCCTTGGGATCTTAGCTGCCAGGTCATCTAAGGCTTGCATGTGTTGTGTCATTAATAAGACCCAAGGCACTGAGACACATGACCTAGGTAGGCAAACTCTTCACCTTCTATGAGTTTATTTATTTACTTGCAATGAGGGAATTATAATACCTGGCCTACTGGCACACAAGAATCTAGTGGGGTTTTATTTTTAATGAGAAAAGGTGAGAAAGGGGGTCTGTGGAACTATAAAAACCACACAGATGTGAGGTGTAATTATTAAGCTGTAGGGTTTCTCACCTTCCTATAACGATTCCTAACAACCCAGGATTAAAGCTGGAACTGTGGCCTCCAAACTGAAATTCATCCCCCAAATCCTCCATTAGCCTATGACCAACATTTCCTAAAACAAGATCCAAAGACGACTTGCTCCATAGAAAATTAGCCAGGGTTATTACAAAGAGTTCTGTTGGGAGATCAGTTTGGGAAAAAGATTTCCCTCTCCTACAGGACTTTCCTACAAGTGAGTCTTTGAGGACCTTAAAGGACAAAGAAGGAACTTCCAAATGGACAAGCAGAGGATGGAGTTTCCCCAAAATTCCTTGATGCTGGGAACTGAAGCTACTCATTTGGAGGAGCTGGAGATGACTTGGTTAGTAAGGTGTTTGTCATCTAAACGCAAGGACCTGAATCTGAATCCTCAACATCTACATAAAAGCCAAGCACAGTGGCATGTGTCTGTAATTCTAGTTCTAACTCAAAGGATGAAGACAGATGAAATCCTGGGACTAGCTAGCCAGCCAACCAGTCAGTCAAATGGGTAAGCTTCAGATCCAGTGAGAAACACTGCCTCAAAAAGTAAGGTGGAGAGAGAATGAGCAAGATGCCCAATGTCGACCAATGGCTTATACATTAATGTGTACCCCTCCCCTCCGTGTGAGCATGTATACATATATAGAGAGCATGGGGAAAGGGAGGGAAGCAGTGCAAGAGAGAGACAGAGATAGATAGATAGATAGATAGATAGATAGATAGATAGATAGATAGATAGATAGATAGATAGATAGATGCAAAGGGACAGACATGGACAGAGAAACAGAGAGGCAGACATTCATGTGGATATACAGAGAGACAGACATACATTTGGAAAATAAATAATAAATGGTTTCCAATTCTCTTAGGGCTCACAGCGTTAACCCTGAGATCAGTTATCCTAAAAAAATGTGAACCTTGTGATTCTGTTTAAAATATCAATTCCAGAGCCTTCTTTACAGAAGAGAAGAGGACAGTGGTAGTTCTGTGCTTTCAATGGCTCATTGCCATAAGATGTATTTCATATACCACCACTCTGTGCTTTTAGACTTGGGAAAGGCAAGCTCATTCTTGCAAAGCTCCGGGTAGATTAGTTCTGCTGCACAGTCTCTGTCCACTTCAGCTGATGCCCACTTCACTTAACAATCTGTAAAGATTGTTGAGTATATTGATTTTCTGATGTAATGCTCAGATTTTTATAAAAAAAAAGAAAAGCAAAAAGACCATAGAGGCATCCCCCAATACGCCAAAGCACAAGCATGTCTCTACATGAGTTATTTTACAATCAGAATTGATGTACCTGGAAAGCAGATGCTTAGCAATTGCCTTGCTATTTATAAATGAAAATGGGGAGAAGATAAACACCCCTGCTGGACTTCAGCTATACGAAAGTGCAGTAATACTATCTAGAACTAGTTAGGGCACCTCCAGGGTATTACAAACACAACAAGATGTAAGTAAGAGTGGCTTGAGTCTAACCTGGAAAATGAGTCTTAGGCTATTTCCTTTGCATTCCCCATTGATGCTCTCACTTGTATATGAATGAGCAGATGTTCCATGTGAGAGTACACGCAGACAGGAGTCTTTTCCTGTTGCTTTAATAAAATCCCCCAGACAAAAGCAACTGAAGAGAGAGGGTGTTTAATCTAGCTCACAGTTCAGAGTACAGTCCACCATGTTGGGGAAGTGAGTGCAGCTAGAATCTGCAGAAACTGGTCTTATCACATTCGGTCAGGAGAAGAGAGCAAGGAAGAGTTCCTTTTCTTCATTTACACAGTACAGGAGCCCAGTCAGGGAATGGGCAGATTTTCCCATTGCAACTAATGTGATCAAGAAAGCCTCCCATAGGCAGGGCCAGCAGTCTGACTCCAGCTGATTCTGATTCTGATTCTGCAGATTTGCCAATTAACAGTAACCATTCCAAGGCATATGCATAACACTCTGCAGCACTAAACAGTTCTCTTCAAGTTTAGGTTCTTTTATACATTTTTCTCAAAATAATATGCAGACTATTGTGTGTCTGTAAGACTCAAATGAGAAAAAAAGGATGTCTTTAATTCAGCTGGCTCTAAGCAGTTTGTTATCGGCTATTTGTTCCAGGAAAATCAACCTGACAGGTGAGTGTCTCTGCACCAGAGAGGAGAACCTGGGCTCTAGGATCAGATTACTTGTGTTTGCAACTTTATCTTTGTACTTAATGATTCTTGGAGCTTCAGGGACATTTGTCCCCATTACATGGAATAATAAAGATCCATCTGCAACATGAATCAGCAGAGAAATGCACAGCGCCTGCACAGGTTAAGACTACATAGTGATAGCTGTGACCTTCTCAGCTACTTTTAGCATTGAGCCTTGTCTTACAGCTCTCCTCTCTACATTGCCTCCCTCATTTAGAAAAGAGCTGCTCATGAAGAAACAAACATGATTTGAGGAAGCTGAAAGAACAGGCATGTTACGTGGATCTGAAGATGTTAAACTTCTATACTTAAGATAATTCTGAGCAGAATAAAATTATGAGTTTTGCCTCATAATTCTGAACCTCTGAGAGTCACAGTGGGTTCTTAGTCCTGAAAACTCTGCCCTTCCCACTTAGCCCTTTAAGTACCTATTTCAAGTGTTATTTTGGAAAGGATATCAAGAACTTGGATGCACAGCACACAATCATCATCATCATCATCATTATAATATTAATGATTATTATTATTTGTGGAATTTCTATACTATTGTCTGACTTTATGAATCATATCTTTTGGTCCCACCCCAAAAGAAAGGTGGTGATGTATGCCCTTTACCAGCTGAAAGTAAAGTTGCTACTGTGAAAAATGTGGTGTGTGCTGACAGTTATGACTTTCATGCTGGTGTGTGATGCAGACGTTGCTGGACTGTGTGCCAGGAGGAGATACACTCACTGGCTGCACTTTTAACCCAATGATAAGTGGGCAGTTGAAAGCCCAGTGGAAGAATGAGAGCTACAAATATTTAACCTATCACTTCTCCCCTACATCTGATGAT
This sequence comes from Peromyscus maniculatus bairdii, assembly GCF_049852395.1. Classification (NCBI taxonomy): domain Eukaryota; kingdom Metazoa; phylum Chordata; class Mammalia; order Rodentia; family Cricetidae; genus Peromyscus; species Peromyscus maniculatus. The sequence continues at coordinate 76,883,368 of NC_134858.1, forward strand.
GGAAGGTTTTATCTTAAAGTCTATGTAAAAGAAAAGTAAGTTGCCTGGGTCTACACATTAGGAATTGCAAAAGCATAATTTGTACTTTCTTCTTGATTGATGTGGTTGTGATGGGTTAGAGATTTGGGGCAGGAGAATGAGATAGGGAGGACCTCCAACTGTCTGCTTCAGAGGTAGAGAGAGTCAAGTGTAGGAAATGTTTCCTGGATCTGCACATTGCCTTATGAACCTAGACTTTACCTTGTAGGACCAGAATATGCTTTTGTTCCTTTTTGTCCAAAGCTCAATATATCCTGGTCTTGTGAAAGTTTGAATATGACTTACCAAGATCCATTTATGGGTCATAGAAATCAATTTAATGTCTAGGAATCAGATAAAAATAGAACAGAATAGGATAAGGCACAAAGCATATGATGGAGGTTAGATTTGGGAAATTTTATTTCAGTTAAATGTGTGTTTGTGACTTTGTGTCCCAATTTTTAGAGATTTTGAAAACTATTAACTAATAAATAGTATGTTAGTGTCCATTTATAATTCATGTTGCTAAATAGCACGGTGAGATATATCCTCTCCATCTCCAGGTTGCTAGTTGTTTCTACATCTTTTCTGTGCATTTTATTGAGCTGCCCATCCAGTAGCTAATGCAGATAATACCTCACGTTTACAGAGCTCTTATCTGTTGTTACGTGGTGTGCTGAGGGTTTTATATGTATTTGAATCCTTCAAACAGCCTATGAATTAGATACTCTTTCAGTATCTCTTTATCTAGGATTTCACTTTCTGGTGGTTACCCATGATAAACCACAGTGTTGACTGTGTTAACTGGAAAAAAATCACAACTGAACACTGTCTAAGGCTTAAATTACACACCATTGAAACAGGCCATCTCCTCCTAACTGTCCTGGGACAAGAGTCATCTCTTTGTCTAGTGTACATACACCCCCACTTGCCATCCACCTGTTAGTCACTTAGTTATTCTCATGGCTATCAGATCAACTATTTCAGTTTCACAGGGCTAGTGTTTGAGTCATGCAACAAAGTAGCCTAATGTTATGCCACAATGCTTATGTCAGTCATTTCCCTTCTTCCTTCATTCTCTTCACCTCAGCTCACCATGGATGGAGGCTGTGTATCATCTGATACCATCACAGAAAGGATGTGCACAGTAAGTTTAAAAGAGAGACCACATTCACATAACTTTCATTACAGAATGCTGTGGTGATTGTTCTATTTTATTAGTTATTGTTGTTAATCTTACACTATACCTAATTTATACATTAAATGTTGTCATATGTATTTCTATAGGAAAACATAGTATATTCCATTTTTGTCACAACTTTAAGGATCCATTGGGGGACTTGAAGTGCGTGCCCAACAGGTAATGGGGCAACTGTATGTAGTTATTTGACTTTAAAGGATGAGGAAGCTTAGAGCAGAGAAGTTCAAGAAAAACCAACGGTTCAATGTCACTCACTCAGCTAGAGAAAGGAAGAGGTAGAATTGGAAACTGCTCAGCTTGGTTGCAGAGCCCTCACCTGACAGTTATTATGAGTCTGCCAGTCTTTTCACGTTGCTGTGAGAAAAAGGTCACAAACCAGGTGGCTGATAAACACCAGAAATGTATCCATATGGTTCTAAATGGTGGGAAGCCTAAGAGCAGAGCAGCTGCAGGCTTGGTGTCTGGTGAGGGCCCATGTCTTCATGCAGAGAATGTTTTGTGTGCACTCTTATGGTAGAGTGACTGAGCTTCCCTGGGCCTCTTGTATAAAAGCAACAATCCCCAAACTTTTATGACCTAACACCTCCAAGACATTCTACCTCTTATAAATTTGGGAATGCAAACAATGACTATAACAGAGTCTACAGCTCAAAGGACTAATGCGTCTCTTTATTTCCAAAACCACTTCTTCTGTGCTGCCAGCCAAGGATGTCAAAAGCTCTTCTTGCTTCAACATCCCCAGTGCCCTCAAGATAACACACTGACTAGGTTGAACCATCTAGAACTGCTGATATTTGCTAATATTTGAACTACATTGCCAGGATTTTTCTATAGCTCAGCCTAGTAGACCTTTCTATGTGCAGGTATGTAGTAAAGAATAAATAAGTTATTTTCTCCAGGCTCAACAAATTTATAATCCAGGAACTGGGGGAAATGGGCCTTTAGAATCATTTCTCTTTCATGTTTCAGTTCTTCCTGATTGGATTTTCACAGGACCATGTTTGCCAGAAACTTGAATGATAGGATGAAAAAATATTAGAATTGGCAAGGATTTTATCAGCTATTTAACTCAACTAATAGTACATATGAGGAAATTGAGCTCTCATGAGATGCAGTAATTCATGTTAAGGATAAACGACTTACAGTTATGAGACTAGAATTCATGTCAGTGGTTTTTGTTTTGGTTTGGTTTCCAGTATTACAGAGTTTTGATTTCATTGAAGTAATTGCCTGGAGGTAGATTTAAAATCCTAGAGTGTGTGACTCTTTTATACTCTGCCCCCATTGACCACTAAAAGTTCAGAAAACCTAACTTAAATCCCACTGTCAGTGATTACAAGTTGGCCTTATAAACTGCACATTCTCTTTCATATGCAGAGTCTAGCCACTAATATGTATATATGCAAACAAATGTACATTTGGGTACAGTAGAGCATGAAGAAAAGGAACAAGAAAAAAAGGTAAATATAATGATATGAGGAAGAAATGCAGGTAATGGACAGGAGTTATGAATGAGGATATAAAGCTAATTGTATTTTAGATCTAATTCCATCACAGATTTGGTGGTGAATAAAATAATTCTGCCATGGATATTTTTTGTGGTTAATAATATATGTTTGATACTGAAAATATAAAATATAATGTGGAGCTTCATAACTTCCACCCCAAATGCCATGTCCAGCTGTATATAAATCATAGGCATTTCAAGTGAATGTTTGGAATGTTTTTATTTCTTCATAGTTTTTCTATTTTCTCACCAAAAAGGAAAGGGCAGTGATATTTCAAGGAGCATGCTACCAATCTTGCCACCTACTCTATCATCAGGAGATTGTAGAATGAAGGCAAGATGGCTCCCAGAAACCTTCTTGGACAGCTGTTCCTCCCAAAGCCAGAGGTTTGGAGCTTTCTAGGCGATAACTCCCTAATTAGTTGGACACGTGATATTCTCTCCCTACACGTTGTTCTCAGCTCCAATGTCCACTTATCTGAACAAAAGTGCTGCATGACGTCTTTTGCTTTAAGAAAACACAGTTACCATTCCCAAGCTACTCCAAACTGCCTCAAATAAGTGTTGATGGACACCTCCTCAAATTCGTAAAAGATATAGAGAAGAAATGTCTTGAAACTTTGAATTTTGTTGCTAGCAATTTAATGGGTCTTGAAATGGATTTTTAACTTATATGCCATTGGGTTCATGTATTTTTCTCCTGTCTTTTTGGTTGTAAGCCTAGCCTTTATTGCTGATCCATCTCCCCAGCCCAATTTTTTTCCCATAACATGGAATTGCTGTGCAAAAAATAGTGCAGTGAGAAATGGAAATGATTTAAAGGGGGTCTTTCAACCACAACAGTATGACTGAGCTATAGTTTCTGAAAGAAATAAAAGTATTTTATTTCTTATCTTAGATTCATGAGAGAGAAAAGCCCTAAAATTTTAGAAAGGGAAATGAGAAAATACACACAAAGAGCCTTGTTATTGAGAAGGTACAGTATTGTTTATCTGATTAAAACTATTGACAATAATAACAACAAATCATCCCAGAAAATATAAGGAATGTAAGACATCCTAAAGTCAGAAATATATAAATAAAGGGAGACAGTGTTGAAAATATGAAAAATGGGTCAGGATGGTCAGTATGGTTGTTCAGGGCATTCAGAATGATAATCAAAGTCAGAAAGAAGTGACCAATAATGTTAATACGATTATCTACAAGTCAAAACTGAAGAATTTGGTAAGACCAAGAGGTCTGATTGATTTTATTGTCCTGAAGATTTGGGGTCAAGTTGGAAAACAAGAGAAAATGGAAACAGAGGGGATATTATATATTTATATAATCTAATTACAACCTGGCACAAGGAAATGAAATTCAACACATGTCAAAGAAGATAACTATTGCATATTATCTATCTTCTCAGAGAACTCATAGAGAGCTGGGGACAGGGCCTTGTCAATAGAAACTAAGAATGCCTAGATGATAGATTTACTAGACAAAGATTTTGTCAGCTAGTTTAAATACATTAAAAGAAAACAAATCCAAAGTATAAGACAAAATAGCATTGAAACCAATGTTACAGCATACAGAAAATATAAACAAAGAGATATAAGTTATAAAATAGACTCACATAGAAAAACTGACAAGGACAAGAACTCAGGTGAAAGAATTCTGCAGAGAAATTCAAATCGCATTTGAAAAGGAAATCAGAGGACAGGATTCTTTATGTGAAGTGTCGCTTTCTATGAAATCATGAACTTATCTACAACCAACTTCAGCATGATGAAATTCCATACCACCCAGTAATCCTTTTTGACTTAATAATGGCTCTAAGGTCCAAGAGTAATGAGGCTGGTAATTTTCCTGCAGTTAGTTTTATAACTCTTTGTTTTTTACTATTAAATAACATTAGCTAATGTTATTAGTTTCTTACTATGTGTAATTTACAAATTAGACTCCATCATAGGCCTGTGTGTATAGGAAAAACATTGGTGTGTACATAGGGTTTGGTGATGTTTCTAGTTTGGGATCTGCTATGGTCTTAGCATGTGCAAGCGATACTTTTTTTGTTCACTTGATATCATCCAGTGCAAGGAATAGAGTATAAAAATGAATGAAAAAAAAAGTAATGCCTCAGAGACTTGTGAAACATCAGTAGGAGCATGTTGGGAGTTACTGAAGGAGAAATGGGAAAATAGAAGAAATACTTGGAGAAATAGTGTCCAAAGTAGCCCTGAGTATGATGAAGGCTATCATTTTGCATTCTCAAGAAGCCCAGCCAGTTCTTGATAGAATGATCTCAAAGAAACCTAAATGTAGACACATCATTATTAGTGTTTGTTATAATGGCAAAAGCTGGCTAATACATGTACAGAGGAATTGGGCAGGAATAGAGCCCATAGAACAATCCACCCAGTAGAAGTGAGCCTCAATGAAATGAGCAGTCCGAGGCTCCATTAGATAGGGATAATTTTCAATGTCCCATAGCACAGCAGGATAATTACAGTTGATGGCGATTAATATTTCATGCTAACTACTAGAGAGGATTTTGAACATTCCCAGTACAAAAACATGACAAATGTCTAAATTGTTGGACACTCCCAAGTATCCCATGAGGGTTGATCTTCACAATCAACTTGACTGGATTTAAATTCACCAAGGAAGCATACCTCGAAAGAGCCACCTGAATATGGACAGTAACATCCCACAGACTGGGATCCCCAAATGACAAAAAGAAGGAAGTGTGCTGAGTCCGAGCCTCCACTCTTTCTGCATCCTGACTATGGACACAATACGACCAAGCACCCACACATGCTCCTGACACCCACACGTTCTTTCACTGCCATGGTGGGCTATGTCTTCTCAAACCTTGAGCCATAATATACTCTTCTTTCTTTAAGTTGCCTGTCAGACATTCTTCCACAGCAGTGAGGAAAGTTGCTGTATTTTAATATAAAAGTTAGCATAAAACATATGCCCTAAATTAATCAACAAACATGATATTAATGTTTCAAGATGTTACCTACCCTATAATCAGGCACAACTTATTTGTGTCAACTAGAAAAAAAAAGACTTAACAAAATGAGTAGCTGACTATAAACCAGAACCACGGAGCTTAGAGAGCATTGGACAAAATCCTCAAAGGTCTATGAAGTAAGAATTCTCTAGCCAGTAAATTTATTCTTCAAACATGAGTAAGTTAATACAAACCCAGTAAAGCAGACACAGAGAATCTATGAGACTGAACTGAATGGACGGTAGATAGTAAGCTGAATTTATGGGAAGGAAAAGGGGCCAGCGGAATAGCTACTACACAGAAAAATGCCAACGACAGCAATAATTTAGTTTTTGTTTGGCACTCTTAAAAAATCTTATCTGGTTTAATGATAACTACAAAAATCAATAATTATGCTCTCTATTGATGGCCACATAACGTATAAAGAGTCAGTGGTTAAAAGTGCATACTACTGTTACAATTCTATTCCAGGAGATCCTTCGCCCTCTCCTGGCCTCTATGCATATTTGCTGCACTCACATGCAAAACACACACACACATGCATACACATAAATAAAAGTAAATCTTGAAAAGAAAAAAATAGAATTTGGGAGCTGATTTTGCCCCAAATGCACATGTGTGAAAGACATTGTCCCTACAGTGGCACTGCCAGGAAATGGTGTAAGCATTTAAGAGGTGGGGACTTATAAGAAGCCCCAGGGTTGTTGTGGGTGTGGCCTTAAAGGGGACTATGGGACTACAGCCCTTATTTATCATAAGTGTTCTGTTACAATAACAGAAAACAGTCTAATACAAGTACAAATGAGTAGGGCAGGAATGGAGCCCATAGAAGTGAAGCACCTATATATCGTTAGTATTAATATGAACCAGAGTATTTAAATTAAGACATTAAAAACCCACAGCCCATATTCCTGTCTATCAACAGGAAAGTAGACAACCTGGTCCATATTCACTCAATACTGAAAACAGTGAAAGTGATGAACAGCTGAATCTTTTTAAAAGTATGGCTAAATTCCCAAAACTTCTGCTGACTGAAAAAGCTAACAAACACCTTTTTATTGTATGTTTTAATTGATGTGAAATTTGAAGACAGACAAAAGCAAGTGAGGATGAACGAACTGAGAACAGTAGTTGCCTTGGGAGGATGAAGTCAGAGGACAAGGATGTCTGGGATGTGTCAGAGGAAAACTTCCAGGGTAATAGACAGCCTGAACTTTGGCCTAGTACACAGACATGTGCACATATCAGAAGTCATCAAGTGGCATATTTAGGTGTTTATTTGTATACAAATTTTATCTTAGAAAAAAAGAGCCTGTAAACTTTGATGTTTTTTATTTAATTTGTGCTACAATGTTAGTTGCTGGCTGCAGTTTTTAAATGTGTCATAAGATAGCTTGCTGGTTAGTTATGTCATAAAGCAAAAACATTCACTATAGAGGCTAGGCCATAAGATAGGGATGTTCCCCTCAAAATTCTTTCAAATTTTTGTGCATTTGAAATTTTTCATAGTAAAATGTTGAGAACAACTGTATTTAAATGAACACAACTCAAGATCCTTCTTAAATCCAAGACACTTAGAAAACAAGCCTGGTAAAGGGACACACGCAGGAAGGGGAGGTGTCTACAGAGAGCCTTGTAGTCTTGAACACATTGCATTAGCTCACTGCACCTCACTTTGTTACTCTACAAGATGAGTACAATTAATCCTTCCCTTGAAAGTTTGTGATAAGGACTGGAGAGACTTGGTCTTCACGGGGTTATGAAAATACAGCATCTAATTTACTGTTTCTTGCCATAAGTCATAGTTAAATTAACCTCTTAGCCTTCTCACCCTTTTCCAGAGGCTAACAACATTTGACCTCCAACAATTGTTCTCTGTTTTGCTTTTTGGCATTTTGTTTTGTTTTTCTTTTATTGTCAAAACAGTTGGACATTGGCAGTGTCCCTTGGTTTAATAGCAGTGTGTTGATGGAGATACATGAAAATGTTGCATAGACATAAAATATACCCAAGGGGATCCATATGGAGCTGATATGGTATTGCACCAAACACTGTGGCATCATTTTGATGCCTAAACATAAGATTCACTGTCAAGTTCCCCCGCTGCCATTAGGGTGACTAACTCCTCCTGGTGTGGACTGTCCTACAGCACTGACTAGTCTGCATCCCAGAAAACTTTAGCCAAGGAAACCAAGCTCACTAGTCCCTTAGATAATACAAAAGTGATTCCACACCCAACATTCGGGCAAGTTCTTTCCTTGCCTTGAATGCTGCCTTAAAACTCAGACTTATAAGGATAGCACAGATAAGGATAAAGAAAATTCCCTTCCAGATGAACAGCTTTTCCATCCTCAGCCTGCTCAAATTCCCAAGATGAGCTGCTAAAGTTTAGTATCTGGCAGATGTTAGCAAGCTTTCAGTCAGCCTTCAGTTACCGCTCAGAGCCGTAGCCTGGTTAGCTCAGCTCTGTTTACTTTGAGAAGGTCCAAAATGGAAGTGCAGGCTTCAGAACCTAGCACCTGGGTCAAGCTGTCCCTGCTTACCCAGGACTAAGGCAGCACAAGACTCTACAGACAAAATTTACAGTTCTGTTCAGGAGTTTATGAAGTGATCCTTACTAAGATGGTAAGCTATGAAATGAGGCATGCAAGGATGCTGCATCTTTTGTGTAACCTGATCTAGAGGTCCACTGAGAGTAAGGACAGCAAAGCTTCCTCTGCAGGGGGACTCCCCAGTCCGCTAACACTAAACCTCAAGGAACGCCTTATACACTACAGCTGGCAAACACATATGGGCAGGGAGCAGGTTTATCTTTGCAAGCCCTGTTTACAAACAAGGCGCATTTGTTCTACACACAGTTTATCTTTGCCACTGGCACTTGAAGCATCCAGTTACAGCATCAGAACCATGACTTGGAGTCCCTCTCAAAGCTGTTCTGTGTCCATACATGGCTTTCGTAGATGACCTGACTGCGGTGGTGAGAGAATGAAGAAAAAGACACACCACGCACGCACGCACGCACGCACGCACGCACGCACGCACGCACGCACTGGAAGTTCAGCACATTTATCATACATAGTTGAACAGAGAGGCAGGAACATGACATACAGCAGGATAAGGAGGCAGATTAAGCTAATCTACTTGGGCTCAATCTCGGTAAGAGAGGGGGCTTCAGGCCATAAATATGGGGTCGGGGAGAAAGCTAGGGTGGACAGTTTCTGTGCGCACTGTTAACATCCCCACTTGGACCAGAGGAAGGCTGCTATTTTTCTGAGCCTCACTTTGGTTGGAAAAGCTTTGCCATTTCTCCATAGGTCTTAGGCTCTGGGGTCCTTAACATGGCCATTGTCAACAGCACATGATCACCCAGGACTTTTCTCACTCGAGACTTCCTCTGTTCCCTACAATATTGTATACTCATTTCTCTCTGGGGTTATTCATTTCATGGTAATCCCCTTGGTGCAGTGTTGAGAACCAGGTGTACCAACACACTCAGAAAATATTCAAACATTTACTAAACAAGCTTCATAGCCCAGGACATGTATCAAAACCACAAAATTTAAGCAGTCTTTCTGTTCCCAAATGTTATCTCATAATACATAGGAGAAAAATAAATGTATTCACAAGACATGTAATGCCACAATACATGGGTTATTAGTAACAAAATCAGAAAAAAAGCCAACCTTTGCTCTAAAAGAAAGAACATGACTTCACAGGGTCCATAGCGAAGCAACATGGCCTCAGTGAGTAGACAGGCCTTGAGGATGTAGTTCTGTAGGCTGTCCAGGTTTCTGTGGGAAAGCTGCTGTGAACCAGGAAAGACGAGAGTTGCACAGACCAAAAAAAAAAAAAAAAAAAAAAAAGAAAGAAAAAAAAAAAAACAGTGAGACAAGATCCTCTTCTGGGTGCCCATTGTTAGGCAAGGATATCAGTCATTTCGTGTGTACCCAAGTTGTCTTACTTCACATGCTTACCAATTTTCCACCTTATTATTCAGAGCAAAAGTCATTCTGCTCTCTCAGCTTCATGCCTCCTCTCTCTACATATCTGTCATCTACCCTGGAACAGAACAAACTGGCTTTGGTGCCAGAACAACATTGGATTTTGTTCCAGAGACCTGGGTACTCCATGACAATGGGAAAGTGGAAAAGGATCTTTAAGACAAGGTTTAAAACAACAAAAATCATTCTTTGTGTAGTTACTTCTCACAGTCCCAAGGGCTTAGTGGACTCAGCAAGGCAGCCTTGCTTAGAGCATCACCTGTGGTGCCAACCAATGGCTGGATCTGAGTTCTCTCGAAGATGTTTTCATTCATGTCTGGGTTGGGGGATGGGGGTGGAGTTGGTGATGCTTGATCTCAGCTGTGCCCACTGCTAGAGATGCAGACTGAAACCCTCGTCTACAGAATACTTCTCCACATCATCTCTTTGTGTCACAGCATGACTAGGTCTCATGAATCAGTTCCCCAGAGAACCAGGAAGAAGCTGAAGTGAACTTTTGTGATCCTCCTCTGTGAATCACTTCTGTTGTAACTGTACAGCCACTTGGGTTCAGGGTAGAGGAGGATATAGGCTTTGTGTTGGGCAAGGGGGTGGGCATCGATGTCACATTCTAAGATGTGCCCATGGTTCAGACATATTGTGGGGGCCATCTTTGGAAAATGAAATCAGCTTCAAGCATAAGAGAGTGTGGACTGCCTTCATGCCTCAAAGGAGGAACACTTGGGGACCAGAATCTAGAGAGTTGGTATGTCCAGCAAGGCCTTTTACTCTGTCAAGAAAATTTATCTTTAAATGTACATTGTATGTTCAATATCTTAAAGTAACTAGAAGCACAGACTCTAGAGACAGACATCTTGGATCTGAGTTCCACTCCCACTTTTTTTGCTTGTGTGGTGTTGGGAAGTTGTTTAAGCTCTATGTGTTGATTCATCTGTCAGTTCAGTAAGCTGCCAGCCCCCAGAGTACAGATCTCACCTTTCTGTTAGAAAGACTAATAGGGTTACCACAAGTGAGTACTTTGAATGGCACCTGGCCCTTTTTACACAATATAAAATGGTTACCAGTGATTGTTGCTCATTGATTGTAGGAGCCCACCCATCTCTTTGTCTTGAAGTGGAACCCTCGATTTCATGGTCACTGTAGTCTTCTACTGCACCCTCCACTCAGAAGCCCCGGGCAGCTGGGCCCTTTGTTTCTTCCCCTCACTTTTAATGATGGTGCCCAGAGACCAGGTCAGTTGATTTGTATTGGCATAACAACTTGTGCTTTAAAAGGGAAACCATGTGGCTCCTGTGGGAGGTGATGTGTTTTGCTGACCCACTTTGACATTCAGCATTACTGGTAAATTATGCAGACAAGCTCTACTTTGCCTAGGCCACCACAGCTTCCAAAGTCCTTTATCCTGTCAGGCAAGGCGTGGAGTCTATCTTAGGACTCTCACTCACCCTCTGCAGGAGTTGATCTCTTTGTCCACTGTTTGGATGACCTCATCTTGCCTTCTAGTCCTGACTAAATTATCCTTCTGTTTCAAGGTTAAGTTCATACAGAACTCTTTCTAATATCTTTCGCCTAACCTCTTCCACCTCTATGGTACATGACTTAAAACTGTGCCAGAGCCATGGCCTGCTACACCAGTTTGGAATAATGAGAAGGTGGGTTCCATGTTTAAAATGTCTAAGAATTTCAAAACAGCAATAACAAAATATCAAGCCAAGTGTTGGGTCTTTCTAAGGGCCTAGCCCAGTTTGGATGTGGGGGTTACTAGTCCAAACACTTTTTAGGCTATCTCCACCTATGACTGCTTCTATTACATGATCCAAGGCTACTGAGAGCCAGGACAGCCGCTTCACATCACTGCTGCTAAGCACAATACACACTGAAGAAAAATAAACCAATAACAAAGGATGAAAGAGGGACATTTCAAATCTCCTGGAAACCCCGAAAGCACAAGGATTAAAGACTAGGACGTAGAAATCAGACATCCTGGTGCTGATCACCTAAGCCTCTGGAGACTTTAGGCAAGTCCCTGCCCTTTGCAGTCCTCAGTCACCACATCCACTAAATGGACAATGGACAGAGCATGTTTAGAACTCCTAATGTGATGAAAGGAGAAGGATGTGGCTTCAAGTAGGGCACACAGCCAACGCTGCAGCAATAATTAGAGTTAGTGAAGAATCAAACTGAAAATGGTGCTGTGTACTGCCGGAAGTATTTTCATGCTCGACAGCTTTATTTGATTTTAAACAGGCAAATTTGTTATTACAAAGACTGAGAAATGGAGATAACGTTTCCACTACGCATCCAGAAAATAGAATTAGGCCAGGCTTGAGTCTCTCTACCTTCACCCTGATATGATGGTGTTCTCAAAGAGATCAAGCTATGAGAATGTTCAGGAGTGAGAGCCCTTTAAATTGTATAGCTAAAACTTCATTCTTTCTGACCATGGTGCATTGCAAATTGTTGCCATACCAATTAGTACACATACTCAGAACTGAAGAATTAATGGGACAATGTTGATTTTTGCCAGTTGCTACTATCTCTTTAAGTGAAGCAAGAATACCTTTGTTCTTAATACGATGCCTTCTGTCTTCTGCCAATGATGGCGATGAAATGCTTGGCCAGAAGTGTCCGTCACAGAAACTAGTAACTTAGGCTTAAAGATAACAGCTTCATTGGTCCTTTCTCCTGATCATTCTGTCTTCTTGCTTGCTGGTCGATGGTTTGCTCAATTTTCCAGAGAAGCTAAAATGTAGCAGTAGTAGTATAACAATCTTCCATGTCTAAATGACAATAAATGAAAAGAAAACTGAAAAAAGATAGGTGCTATCTAAAAGTTAGACATTTTAGCTTAATGCAAGGGGCAGTTTAGTTGAAAGCCATGTGGTAGAATGGAGAAGCTGTAGCTTGAGAGAGACCATCTGGGAGTCTGGCATACCCAGATCACCTTCTACTGGGCATGGCACAATAGAAGCAGAATCATAAAGTGGCAACAAGCTGAGTCCAGGCAGGTGTATGGAGGTAGCACCTAGAAACTCCTTCAGGGTCAGTTTCCTGGCTAGGTAGGTATTTGTAGGCAGGTTGGGGAAAATTAGACTTTTTTATCCCTTGAAAGAGTAAAGTCCTTAAAAAATAGATTAAGAAAATGATGTCAAACATTATTATCTCTACATGCATTTCTGTACTGGAAATCCTGTTCGAATACTGGGCCTAATTTATTCTTCTGCATCAATATTTTTCTCTCATTTTTTACTTGATTCAAGTGAGATCTTCTCTAAGTACCCAACAATTCCACATTCTTAGAATGAATCCTCCTTTCCTAACCATTTACATGCCTTATCAGCAGACATATCTATCTATCTATCTATCTATCTATCTATCTATCTATCTATCTATCTATCCCTAAAAAATACATACTTTAAAGTCATATATTTGCATTCTATTGCTCTTTATATTACATATCCATCCTATTTTTCCTCCCTCTCCTAGAGTATACTGCCAAGCCTTCTCTATTATATTCAGATGTCATCTCTTGTGAACAACAAACATATGATATCTACCACACTTACCCTCTAATAGTTTAGAGTAAGTCAAAGACAATTGGACTGCAGTAAAAATCCCCAGATTTCAAAAGCAGAGGACTTGGAATGTATGCACCAGTCACTAGCACACAGCTGTGATTAATCCTTCTGGTTAGAGATGATGGAGGGCTTATGTGATGAAATCAGTAATAACCCAGAGAGTAAAGTAGCATAGAAATAAGATGCCTAGACAAGAGCAGTTGAAGAGACAAAGAGTCTTGATGTTAGAATGGTCAACAACCATTATGATGCTGTAACCAACATCAAACAGAAAATCCAAAGGAAGCTATTTTCATTACCTTCATTACATGATCAGCATTTAGAGGGCATAGACCCCAAACTGATAAAAAAAAAAAAAGTTCTTCATTGATGACAAAATGCTAATGATGCATCCCCTATTTCTATTTTTGCTTCTGTTGCATAAAAAAAATGTCTAATGCTTTTAATCTTTGTATTCCAAGGCCTAATACAAAGTGACCATTTAATCACCATATGCTGGGAACTGACATGGAAATCTATGTGAAGGGATCATCCTCTAGTACTGAGTGGATGTGTGGGATGGAGAACACTACTCATTTGAATATGTCTACTTTGAACAGACTTCCTTTGTATTTAGACCATTTCTGAGCCTTTTAAAGATATGAACCAGGTTGTTAAGGAAGCCAGTGACCATGTTTTAAAATATTGAGTGATTCCAAAAGGTCATATTCTTGCTTCAAAGTAAGATGTGTTTGATGCTTTGACAATAAATGGACCCAGTTTTGGTATTACATATCAATTTTTCTTAGGGACATACTCTGTAGCATCAGTTTTCCTGGTGTGAGTACATCTGATTTCATCAGTGCTCTGTTCATCTGACATGAATGCTATGAAAGACAGGCACACCCTATTATGTGTGTACAGAACCTGAGCCATCCCTCATGGGGCTTCTCTTTCCTTCCTTCCTCTGCCCTCTCAGGTGCTTTCTCCTCTTCTGACTTGACTCTGCCACATTCATTTCAGGACAGGATGGCTTCTCCTGTTAGACTCTCCAAGGCAGAAAGGAAGGCAGGATAATATGGACTGAAACATCACGCTAGATAATGTAGATGTTTCCATCAGATTAACTGTTCTTTGAGACATCTGAAGGAGGCCACTTTCCATCTTTCCTAATCTGTAGTCCAAGGGCCTTCTTGTATAGGGTTGCCTAGGAAACATTGTGCTCAGTCTGTTGGAGGTTTTTGACCCTTGGTGGTCTGATCTACTACCTTCATTTAGCTGATGAGAGAATCGAGGCTCAAGAAAGTAGTGGACTTACGTTCCATCATTCTGTTGCTTACTGTTCAGAGCTTTGACCTTGTTAAGCTACTTTTCAAGCAGATACAAAGCATTGTTGTGCCATCTCTAAAGCCAGCCCCCATGAAACAGGACAGTTTCTGTTTAAAGAGCTTCACTGTGCTTCCTCACTAGTGACCAACTAGAGCCCAGGTCTTAAAACTTATCTGTGGCAATCTAAACTGCAGCATGCTTTTTTTCCAGGCCCTTCCTTCTGTCAGGTTTCAGGGGAAGCTGGGAGGGCACTGCACAAATAAACACAACAACGTGGTCGGGCTTTAGAGCTCTGCCTCGAGCTGCACATTGCCAGGAGTGAAAGTCATTACAGACCCTTTGCAAAGGTTGTTAAGACATGTGTAAACAGCCGTATAAACAACACCAGGTCAGGTCATGGAAGGAGGCTGGCAACTGGGGAGGCCAGGCAGAGCCTGCCAAAGTGTGAAATTCCCAGCAGGGAGAAGACATTTGGAAAAACAACTCCATCAAGTTTTATCAACACAAATCATTTCCTAAGTGGTATATTTTATTTAGACTATGTGTGGCCCAAACTTAACAAGGGAAGCTTTTATCAGTTGCTAGGGTTTTTTTTTTCCTTTCCCTTTCTTTTCTTTTCTTTTTTTTTTTTATCACTTCCAGATATCTCTGTTTCTGAATTGCTGGCAGAGTTGGTGGTGTGCTCATTTTTCTGGGCTCTCCTGTCTAAACACACCAGGGTGATGCTCCTGGAGGAGGGAGGGAGGAGATGACCTACACACACTTCCTGTTGGGCGTGCTGGGTGGTGCAGACCCTACACATGTTGAACTGTAAACAAACTTGGGCCTGGTGTTCTAATTTCAAGCCTCAGAGGAGACCAGCATACGGATGGATGATCATGGGGTAAAGAAGCCTGTAACGAGTCTTTCTCTGTACCTCCAGCTCCCAAGTAATGACGTGGAGACTTATTAGTTATGAAAGCTCAGCTTTTAGCTTAGGCTTGTCTCAACTAGCTCTTATAACTTATATGAACCCATTTATACTAATCTGTGTTCTGCCACAAGACATTACCTCTCTTCCATCTTGTACCTCAATTCCTCCTCCTCTTCGTTTCTCTCCCCAGAAATTCCACCTATACCTCCTGCCTAGCTATTGACCATTCAGCTTTTTATTACAGCAATCACAGTAATACATTTTCACACAGTGTACAAATATCCCGCAACAGGAGCCCCCACAAAAAAAGCTAAGTTATGACATGTTACTTTCTCTGCCACAGCACATGCTTTGGCACTTCCTTTTGGAGGGACTGATGCCGGAGAACAGTGGATTCTCCCATAACTTCCTACCCATCTGAGTAGCACAGCTAGACACAGCCATTTATGGGGAGCTGGGCTGAATACAGAAAAGTGACCTCCCTATGGCTGTGACTTGGCCCCCATGTGGAGAGCAATTCCTTACTTGATCGTGAGAGGGGAAGTCTTTGGAGATGACTCTGCCCACCTAGAGTCTCTCTTCCCCAGCATTCTAGCTGGCTTCGTTTCTTTGATTCTGCCTCTGTTTTCTTTGTCAGCCTCCTTTGCATCCCTGGCCTTTCTCTGCCCTGCTGTTCAGGCTCTACTGAGCACAACAAACCATAGGTACCCGTCCAGAGTCAGAGCCACAAACACACAATGCAGCTTGCTCCCCTTGCAGGCTTCCCTGATAACTATCACAATTAATAAATAAAAAAGGAAGGCTTTAAAATGTAAATAAGTTTGAATAAATATCTATGTCTCCTGAAAATAGTTGGAGAAATGTGCACTTCCTTTTAGAGGGTCTGGTTGAGCTGTGTGATTTAATACATAGAATGTGTACCCCCGTGAGGAATTGCCCTGGACTATACCTCAGGGAGACATGCCATCACCCACCAGGACAGGGGAAAAGCAGAGTTCACTGAAGGGCCAGGCTGCTGTGGATGTCCTTGAAGGAATAAATCAGTGGCCTTCACCACAGGTCTCTGATTGAAAGTCACAATGGCGAGTTTCCAGGGAAGAGGTGATACTTTGTGACTGAACAGTGGCTCACAGGCAGCTCTGTGTAGTGGTTACCAAGAGAACAGCATAGGGGATCTGTTAGTTTAGCATAGCTTTATTTTAACTGGAGTAATGCACCAGCAGCCTCTGATAGGAAGAACCCAGATGGCACATCATGTATCCATCCTTCCCATTCTCCCTAACAGAGAAACTCACCCTTCCAGAGACCCATATTCAGTGATGAACACTCTGCAGTATTTCCTCCTAGGAAAACTTAGCGATTGCTTCCTTTCTGTTTAGACATTTGCGTACAACTCTATGTGTAGACAAACAGTTCCTTTTTTCTTGGCCATGTATCTAGAAGTGGGACATACCTGCTGAAAAACAAAACAAGACAAAACACTGTTTAACTTTGTAATTGAATTGCATTTTCTAAGCAGTTCATAGTAAAAGGAGCCATAACTGGAGAGTTCTACTTTTTATCCCTTGTGCCCAGACATGCACACATGTTCCTTATCAAAATTCCCCAACACAGTGGCAGGTTGGTTACAACTGGAGAATCTGTGTTAATACATTCATATCACTCATACTCTATCATTGGGATCTTTTTGAGACAGGGTCTCACCATGTAACTACCTGGATTGGAACTCACAGTATAGATGAGGCTGGTGTTGGGATTCAATGCCACACCTGGCCTTAGTCTCCATCATTTGCCTCAGGGTTCATCTAGTATTGTACATTCACAGATATGGGTGGATGACATCCTATATCCACTGTTGCATATATACTTTACTGTTATACAGGACATTTCCCTGCTCTAAGCACACAGAGGTGCTCTGCTTATTTATCATCTCCTCACTATACATAGCAACACTGGCCTTTTTACTGGTTATGGTATTGTCTTGTCCAGAATGTCATATAATTGAAATCACCACATGTGTAGGCTTTACGAACTGGCTACTTTGACTGAGGAACATGTATTTGGGGGCTAATAAGATGATAAATCCACGGGCTCTCAGGCCTAATTATCTGATCTTAGCTTGATCTCTGGGGAGAACTGACTCCAGTCTGGTTGCCCTCTGACTTCCATTCCTGCTGTAGCACTGAGCACACACACACACACACACACACACACACACACACACACACCTTAATATTTTCAGGTTAAAGGAATATGCATTTAAAATTCCTCATTATCTAGTCATAGCACAATTGCTCATTCCCATTTCATGTTAATTAATATTGTATTGTCTGCCTGTGCTACTTTTTCTTTAGAGATTCACCAATCAAGGGACAGCTGCCTGCAAGTTTTGGTAATTGTGAACCAACTGATGTTAACGTTGTCATGCAGGTGTTTCTGTGGATATGTCTTCAATGAAGGAGCACGACTGAGTGCTATGTTAATAACTAGTTGAGTTATGCACAAATGCGTCAAAATGTCCTCCAAAGTGCCTGTCCCATTTTTGCCCTTCTGCAGTGAATCAGAGCTCATATGTTTCTTGCCAGTATTTGGAGTTGCCAGGGAGCTGGACATGGGCATCCTAATAGATGGTATATCATGGTATATCCTTGTCATTTTAATTAGTATTTCTCTGAAGACATGAGGGGGGGATTCTTTTACAGGCCTATTTCTCACCTGTATTAATTAATACTAGCCTCCACATATTGAGGAGTATCTCCTTCTTTTGGTTTTTATTTTGTTTTATCTTTGGAAGAGTTTATGGAAGGTTCATATTAATTCTTTCTTAAACATTTACTAGAAGTCACTAATTAAATTTTAAGCCCAGTAATTCAGTCTCTTAAACTGTAATATGTTTCCAGATTTTGTGTTTCTTCCTTAAGGAAAAAAAAAGTGTGTGTTTGTGTGTGTGTGTGTGTGTGTGTGTGTGTGTGTGTGTGTGTGTCCGTGTGTGTCCGTGTGTGTGTGTGTGTGTGTGTGTGTCCGTGTGTGTGTGTGTGTGTCCATCTGTCCATGTCTGTTTCTCTATGTGTGTCTGTGAGTGCATGTGTGGAGGCCAGAGGGCAACCTCGGTGCTGATTCAAATCCCATCTTGCTTTGAGAATCATGACTTCTGCATACACCAGGGCAGCTGGCCCATAAGCTTCTCGAGTCTCTTCTCTCTGCCTCCCACCTCTTTGCAGGAGCTCAGGGATTGCAGCTGCTTGTACCAAACATCTGGGGCTCTAGGGATTCCACCTTGGGTCTTCACACTTGCTTGGCAAGCACTTTTACCTACTAAGTGACCACCTCTCTAGCACAGATTTCTTCTTGAATTAGTTTTGATGATACATTCATAGAAACATCCATTTCATCTGATGCTTTCCTCCCTCACATCTAACTATTCACAGCATTCCCTCAGACTTCCTTAAATTTTGGTTCCACTCATTCTTTCAATAACTGGAGTCATTTCTTTTTTCTCTTGTTCAGTTTAACCAAAACTTAGTCAAGTTTGTTGAGGTTTTTTCCCAAGAGTAACCTTGAGGTTTTGTCAGTTTTCTATTAAAACCAATTCTGTCTTATTTTTTCTGACAATTCATTATTTCTTTTTGATTTACACTTATTTTGTTGATTATTTGTTAATTTCTTGAGATGAAATCCTGGATGAACTGAAATCTTTGTCCTTTTTTAAACATAGGCTCTTAGATATATACTTTGTTTTTGTCATAGAATACTGCTAAATAGGTCGCACAGCTTTTTTTATAGGTTGTGTTTTCATTCTAATTAATGTCAGGTAGCTTCTGAATTCCCAAATGATTTCTTCTTTGACTTATTAATTATTTGAGATTATTGATTTCAATTTTCTTTAAGTTATTGATTTATAAGTTCATTCAGTGCAGTATGAGAACATACTGATATAATTTCAATCTTTTTCAACTATTAAAATAGCCACTTTGGAAATCAATATGGCACTTTCTTAGAAAATTGGCAATCAATCTCCCTCAAGACCTAGTTATACCACTCTTGGGCATATATCCAAAGAATGCTTAATCATACCACAAGAGCACATGCTCAGCTATGTTCATAGGAGCATTGTTTATAATAGCCAGAACCTGGAAACAACCTAGATACCCTTCAACTGAAGAGTGGATAAATAAAATATGGTACATACACACAATGGAGTACTACTCAGCAGAGAAAAACAATGACATCATGAGGTTTGCAGGCAAATGGATGAATCTAAAAAAAATCATCCTGAGTGAGGTAACCCAGACTCAGAAAGACAAACATAGTATGTACTCACTCATAGGTGGATACTAGATGTAAAACAAAGGATGACTAGACTGCTACTCACAACTCCAGGAAGGCTACCTAGAAAACAGGACCCCAAGAAAGACACAGGGATCGCCCAATGACAGAGAAATGGATGAGATCTACATGAACAACATGGACATGAGTGGGGGTAATGAAGTGCAAGGCTCGAGGGAAAAAGAGCTTAGGGGAGTGGGAGATCCCAGCTGGATCAAGAACAGAGAGGGAGAACAAGGAAAGAGAGACCATGATAAATGAAGACCCCATGGGAATAGGAAGAAGCAAAGTGATAGAGAGGTCTCCAGAAATCCAAAAAGATACCTCCACTGTAGACTACTGGCAATGGTCAAGAGAAAGCCCAAACTGACCTACTCTGGTAATCAGATGGCCAAACACCCTAACTGTCGTGATAGAACTCTCATCCCATGACTGATGGAAGCGGATGCAGAGATCCACGGCCAGGCCCCAGGTGGAGCTCCGGGAGTCCATTCGGTGAGAGAGAGAGGAGGGATTGTATGAGTGAGAGATGTTGAGACCATGATTGGAAAAAGCACAGGGACAAATAGCCAAACTATTGGAAACACATGAACTATGAACCAATAGCTGAGGAGCCCCTGTGGAACTGGATCAGGCCCTCTGGATAAGTGAGACAGTTGATTAGCTTGAACTGTGTGGGAGGCCCCCGGGCAGTAGGACCAAAACCTGTTCTCAGTGCCTGAGCTGGCTTTTTGGAACCTGGGGCCTATGCTGGGACACTTTGCTCAGCCTGGGTGAAGGGAGGAGGGGACTGGACCTGCCTCCACTGAATCTACCAGGCTAAGCTAAAACCCCAGGGGAGTCCTTGCCCTGGAGGAGATGGGAATGGGGGGGTGGATTGGGGGGGAGGGCGGGAGGGGGTGCGGGAGGAGGACAGAGGAATCCATGGCTGATATATAAAATTAAATTAATTATATTTTTTTAAAAATAATTAATTAATTAATTAGAAAAAATTCACAATGTGGTCCATCCTTAAGTATGCTCCATGCACACATGAGGAAAAATATAATTTGTTCCTGTGGGGAAAATATTTTTAGATATCTGACACATCTAATTTATGTATAATATTGTTTAAGTTTTTTTGCTAAAATTTTGCCAAATAACTTTAGTTTCTAAAAGTGGGCCACTAAGGCTTCCAACTATTTTTGTGAATTAATTAACTCTTCCTCAAACTCTTGCTAAATTTTGCTTTATATTTTTTGGGGGAACTCTTTTGTTAGGTTCATATTTAATCTATATCTTCTTCATGTATTATTTCTTTTATAATTATAAAATAACCTACCTATCTCTAACAACAACCTTTGTCTCTGTGATAGTTTGAACGTAATTGGCCTCCATAATCTCAAAGAGAGTGGCGCTGTTAGGAAGTGTGACTTTGTTGGAGTGGGCATGGCCTTGTTGGAGGAAGTGTGTCATGTAGGGGTGAGCTTTGGGTTTCCTATGTTCAGGATACGGCCCAGTGATTCCATCAACTTCATTTATTCCCTGCAAGCTAAGATGTAACCAGGACAATATTCGCCTGCACACCCCATGCTCCCCACCATGATGATAATGAACTGAACCTCTGAAACTGTAAGCAAGCCACCCCAATTTAATGTTTTCTTTATAAGAGTTGCCATGGTCATGGTATCTCTTCATGGCAATGAAAACCCTAACAAGACAGTCTCGCCGTTTATTTTGTCTCAGTTACTCCAGCCACTGCAACTGTCTTCCCATTCACTGCTTCCATGCAGTGTGTCTTCTATGCTTCTATTTCCAACCCATTGTGTCTTTAACCGGAAGCGTATCTCTTGTAAGCATAGATCTTAATTGTATATATTAGTTATTCTAGCAATTTCCGTTCAATGCAATTAGCAAGGTAGGGTTAACGAGCTGCCATTTACATTTTGTTTTCTACTTTTGCCTTTTTTTTTTTTTTTTTTTTTTTTTTGGTTTTTCGAGACAGGGTTTCTCTGTGTAGCTTTGCGCCTTTCCTGGAACTCACTTGGTAGCCCAGGCTAGCCTCGAACTCACAGAGATCCGCCTGCCTCTGCCTCCTGAGTGCTGGGATTAAAGGCGTGTGCCACCACCGCCCAGCTACTTTTGCCTTTTTTAATGTGAGTTTTATTTCTCTTCTCCACCATTGCATCCTCTGTCCTAAATAGTATTTTCTAACTTAATATTTTTATTCCTTTTCCACCATTTTGCTGTATTTCAAAATGATTTTCTTGGTAGTTATTTTTGTCATTAATATTGTATAACAGTCTACTTTAGATGAATAACATCTAGTATGTCCAGTAATATTCAACACTATCCATTCAAATTACATTTTACATAAAATACAGCCATCCACATAGACTTGTGATTATTATAACTTCTTCTAAGTAAGATAGGAAGAATTACAGCAAAAGTACATCCATGCTTTTATTTACAGCTAACTATTTATAGCTAACTCTTTTAATGCTGTTTTTTTTTCTTCAAGTAGATTTGAATTGCTCCCCAATCAGATAGATCTTTGCAATAGATCTGAAGAATCTCTTTTAGTCTTGCTTGGTAGGCAGGTCTGCTAGCAACGATTTTGTCTTATTTCCTTTCACATTTTTTTAAAAAAGAATACTTTGTGGATATAAAATTCTTGGTTAATAGTTTTTCTTTTAACAGTTGGAGTGTGTTCTCCCATTGTGTTCTGGCCTCCATGTCTGAGAAGGGACTCCCTGCTGAGGGCTCTCTAGTGTGAGGAGTTACCTTCCCCTCTCTTGGTATCTGTACTAATGCCCCTTCATCTTGGACTTTCATAAATCCAGGACTAAGTTAATCCAGTCCAGTAGTTAATCTCCTTGGTTTACCTTTAATGCTAAGCTCCTTGGATGTGTAGATTAATATGTGTCATCAAATGTGAGACTTTGCTTAAGAATTATTTTCTTCAAATATTCTCTCTCTTATTTTTCTGGAGTCCCCCATGGGCTTGATGTGCTTCCTGGAGTCTTGTAGATGGTGTTCATGTGGTTCACCTGAGGCTCACTTGTCTTCTCCCATCCTGCCATTGCTTAGACTCCATCTGATCTGTCCCTAAGCTCAGCAATCCTGTCTTCAGCCAGCTCCTCAGCTACTTTTGACTTTCTACCAAAATTTTCCAATTTATCAGTCAACTCTGCAAATTGTATTTCATTTTATTTTTTTCAGCTTATTGGTATTCTTTATATTAAAAAAATCATTTTCACACTTCTTTTTATCCTTACTGCACATTTTCCTTGGGTTTCTGACAGATAAGGTACTTTATTATATAGTCTTTGCCTATTAAACACATGCTTTTTCACTGGAAATTTCTACTACCTGACAATTGCCACGGTTTCTTATATTCTTGCACTTGTAATTTTGTTGAAAATTAGACATTTAAAATAAACAGCCTAGAAATTCTGGATATAAGGCCCCCTCTCCCCTGAGACTTGCTCTTTCTGTTAGTTGCTGCTGTTTACCTAGTAAATTATTTGTGTGTAGCAATAAAGCCTTCCTTCAGTAAATTAGTGGCCATCTAGCAAACATAAAGATTTCGTTATTGACTGGGAATCAGGGCCCTGCAATTGGGGACACATTCAACAATGGAGCACTAGGGTTGGCATTCCATCTTTGCTTTCATTTCCTGTCTTTGTAGCACCTCAAGTCAGACAGAAGAAAAACCTGATGGCTTTTCTGGATTCTTCCTGGGCAAGATTTATACTTGATCTTGATCTGCACAAATCTGTACTTGAGTGATGCTTTCTTCACAGCTCTTTATAGACACTTTGTTTCTCCAAATTTCCTAACGAATTTTTGGTTAGCTTACTGCTTACTCCAATTCACATCACTACCCTAGGGAACTGTATCATTAAGCAATGGCTGCTGATTTAATTTGTTTTAAATAATGTGCCCTGATTAAAGTCAAGTCCTTGGGGTTGGAGTTATCAGGGATGCCCATCAGGTCAGAGTGGCAGACAGTAGTGATTACTCTCTGCAAGGGACATTTTGTATCCCTAATCCCTTCCTTCTCCTCCCTTCTCATCTCCCTCCTCCCTCCTCTTCTCTCTTTCTCCTCCTTCTTTTCTCCCTCTCCCTACCACTCCTTCGCCCTCTCAGTCTCTCAGCTAGTCCACTGGCTGCTGGTTCCCAAAGACGCTGTGGTAGTGAGCCTGCTGGTTCTCAAGAGCATTCAAAGATGGACAGAGAATGATAGGAGCAGAACTACTTCAGATATCACAAACCCTGGTGGTTTTTTTTTAAAGGTTGTGTTGTGTTGTGGTTTGTTTGTTTATTTAATGAACTCCCCTTAAATGATTACAAGACTTTTTCTGCTCATTATTATCTTGAAATGGAAGAATCATGGCCTAGCATCATTGTTTAGAAGAATCCTGATTATGAAGTTTTTTAATTATTTGTAAACAACTAGAAGTTTTGCATATTCTTTCAATATATGTAACTGTATTCTCATTTTATTATATCAATTTGTGTACTCACACTCTAGAATGTAGGTTTTCTTTTCTCTCTATAGCTCTCCATCACACCCAGAGACAAGAAAACTCAGAAGAACTCATGCATTTGCTTTGTGCTCTACCTAAAACACTTTGAAAATCTTGAAAACACTTTGAATCATAAGAAACTATGATATTAGTATTTTTATCACTGCAGCATGAAAAAAAATCCAGACACAAGATAGTTAAGTAAATCACTCACAGTCACACTACTCCTAATGAACAGAGCTGAGACTTAAACCCAGGCCACCTCAGCTCTTAACCAGACTGCTATGCCAAGATCAAAATTCCAGCCTAGGGACTAACACTGAATCCTGTTTAATACAGTGCTATTAACTTTACATATTTTCAGGGCTACTACAACGTTCCCTAAATAAAAAAGAAAGAATACACTTACTTGCTGCCTTCCACATCACACACTTTTTAAAATATCCACAATTCAAAATATCATGAAAAAGCAATATCAATCAACTGGTACTAACTGGTGAGTACTATTATAGCATAGGACAGACATGGGGATCAGTGTATGCTGAATACATTTTTTTAAAACAATAAGAAGTCAGATGTGTAGATACAAATCTTGGCACTTGAGTCCTGAATCGATCCCAAGGCTTTTCACTTTATAAAGATGTATAATGCCAGATCTATTCTGAGGCTGCATGTAAAATTCTACATGCTGCAGTGAGATTAATATTTTTTAAAGAGTGACTTTATAGAAAGTTGGCACCAGGAAATAGAGTTCAGTTTCATTATTTTGACATATAAAAATTTATTGAGGCCACAGTGTATTCTTTTTTGGAAAAAAATCATTAGCACATGGTGAAATACACAATTTATTGGCAAAGTCACAATAGCACCTTTTCTGTGTAAATTTCTCCTAGTCCATCCAGGATGTATTTGTGCCGACTTCTGAATGCATCTAACTGATGAATAGATTAACATGAATAAAGTTGCTTATGCCAGTTTTTAACTTTCTGGTTCTCAAATAACATCACTCATCATTTGGTCACAGAGGGGCTGCTTTATTTGTTTTTTAATTCCCCTACACATGCTTTGCAGTCAACACTTCTCTTTCAAAGACCTTGTTCCACACTCTTTCTTAAGACAACCTCTGTATAGCAGCCCACTGGGCACTTTCCTGCCTCTCAAGACCAGTACCTCTAGAAGAGGGTCTGCTCTACCTCCCCTCTGTCAATACTAACAGCATGGTAGAGGTGTTGATGGTTCTCAAACACTAAATTGGAACAAGTCTTGAAATAACTGACCTGCCATTGATTTTGGCCAAGTAAGTCATTTACAGCTTACTTCTCCAGTGTGGTGTTAATTCACAGTAAACCTCAAGGATCTTCTGGGTTGAGAGGCAAGCATGAGAAAAGATTTTCACCTACAGGTTAAATCATAATGTACCCTAAGGATGTCTCCCTTTAAGGAAGCACAGGAGTTCCAACATACATTCTATTTACATGTCCAAATTATAGTAAATTATACCTGAAAAAATTCTCTCCCCAGCCTTCTTCAGGGTCTAGCCTGAGCTAGTCTCCCTGTTTCTTCTTTCTACCTATACTCTCGGAACACACCAGATCTAGCATCTATCCAGTGCCCTGTCCTAATATGGCCACAGTGCAGCTAACCTCTAGACTTCCATTAGGACACACCCTGACTACTCACTCCCAAGCCCCTTCCATGAAACATCCAATCTCTCCATCCAGCCAGATCTACAGCCACACTCCAGAGTTGGACCAGAATGTACATCCTGAGTACCAACCCAGTCCCCTCTGTCTGCCTGACTTCATTCCATCTCAGCCATTTCCAACCATTATATAGTAGCAAAGTAGTAATAGTCTTGAGCACTCTCCAAGTATCTGGATTACTCTTTCCTCCATCAATGAACTAATGAACTAAAATGCCTCATTTAGTATATTTGTACCAAACACGTCAGGCATCATGATGCAGGTAAATATTTATCAGCACATCCCGAAGTTACAGAGAGCAAAGGACTTCCTAAACAATCAACTTCTCTTACTTGAATTCTGGAAAAATCTTAAAACTTTTTATCACAAGACTCATAAGGTGTTGACATTTTCTATGAACTTTTGTCTTCACTTTTAATTTCGTAGAACAGCAAGAAGTTATTTCACTGTAAGATCACTTTGGGATAACCCTTTGTGCAGCTCTCTGCTTCCTGCCTGGTCATGGGTTCATCTTAAACCAGCAATCCATTTTACCTGTCAATTTGATTCTTAGGAATTTTCTTCTCAGACTACCTTTCTTCAAGCCTGAGATTTCTTCATGGAGGCAATTCTCTCATCCATAGTTGTTTTTACTTCAGGCCTCTAGGTCTTTCAGGTCAGAATCTGGGCCATTTTCAATCTCACTATAATGTCTGGTTTGTCATTAGTCTCTAAGACCGGCAATTACCCCTAGTACACTGTGGCCTCATTCTGACCAGGAGTTGCCAGGTCAGCAGGCCTGAGAGGGTAGGAGGTAGGGCCCCAGAGCTGCCAGGACACTGTGGTATGTGTAAAGAGCAGAGTTAGCCTGGCCCAGCCTGACCTTGGCATGTGGTCACAGACATGTTGGGAAATGGCACCCTGCAACCCCTGTTGGCCATTGTGTGCACAGTGAGCTGGATGAAGGATCACAACTGGTGACTAACTCCAACAAGACTGGGTATAGCCAGACAGCCACACCCAGGCAGACAGTGACCAGGATAAACACCATAGCATCATGGACAATCTCTTCCCTCTGTGCCAAAGCATCTGTGGCTTCTGCCGGAAAATGAGCCAGACAGGGCGTGGCCCACACTCTGAATCACAGAGGCCTTGTCCTAGAGGGTTTTATGGGCATGTGGTGATGGCACAGCGGCTTTTGAAAGCTCTGTGACCTTAAGATGAGATGCGAGCCTGCTGGTTATTGCTGTTAATCCTGAAAAGGAGGCATCTTATTTTGTATGTGTTTTTATTAATAGTTTTATTGAGGTGTAATTCACAGGCCATGCAACTCAATGCGTTCAGTTCAGTGATGTCAGGGTTTTTTGGATCATTACAATGTCAGTGATTCATTTCATTCTCTACATCCCAGTTGTGAGCCAAGCCAAGCATCAAAACACCAATAAACTGACAACATACACTCAACTATGTTGACTTGATACAACCTGAAATTACCAAGGAAGAGAGTCTCAAAAGGGGACTGTCCAGATCATGTTGGTCCATTGGCATTTCTGTAGGGGATTGCCATGATTGCCTCAGATGATACTGGAAGACCTAGGTTCAAAGTGAGCATCATTGTTCCCTATCTGGGCCACTAAACTATGTGACAGACAAAGCCAGCTAAACACTAAGCATATATTCATTCTCCTGCTTTGGACTGTGGGTATGATGTAGCTGGTTGCTTCAAGTTCAAGACATGAGGGGCTTTCTTGACTTCTGCACAATAATGGACTATAACCTGGAACTGTGAGATAAAACAAACCCTCTCCCATAAGCTTTTTTTTTTTTTTGAGTAGTTTTCTTAATGACAGCTGCAGAAATGAAAATAGGACATAAACATTATTTAATTTTGTTTTGTTTTGTTTTTTTGAGACAGGGTTTCTCTGTATAGTTTTGGTGCCTGTCCTGGATCTCATGAATCTCACTCTGTAGACCAGGATGGCCTCAAACTCATAGAGATCCGCCTGACTCTGCCTCCTGTGTGCTGGTATTAAAGGCATGTGCCACCACCACCTTGCCAGCATTATTTAATTCTTAATAAAAAAGAAACAATGTGATCTTACAGTCAGGTCCTACCACACAAATAATTTCAGTACAAAATTATGTTAACAAATTTTAAGTTCAATGTATTTTAGCTATTTTTAATCCAAGGTCTCATTTGGTCAGTTGCTTAATGCTTAGTCATATTTCTTAAACTTTTCCCATTAGTAATCAGCTTAATAGCCAAGAAACCTATGATCATTTACCACTCAAAAGCTAGCCGTGGAAGAAAGAATGTCACTACATCAGCAAACATCAGCTGGGTATTTGGTATGTGTAAAGCTCCATTGTGCTTCCTGGGAAGTGGAGGCATTAAATGATTGGTTTTTTGGAACATTGCGATTACTAACTGGTAGTGAAAATGAGCCAATTAAATTATACTCATTTAAATTCCAGATAGCAAAAGTCCCTGGAAAGAATGCATGCTATTGTGTGTAGAGAATGTCATTGGATTGAAAGGAGATCAGACAGCTCTAACTTCACCACCATAAATCTCTCTAGATGTCAGAAAATATTTGGAATGGGCACAAGGCTTTTGGAGGATGTACTTATTTTCTCTAAATAGCTCTCTAACCTACAAGATTCCATGTGATACTAGATATTTAGACGATGCATAATTCCTTTTTTTTTTTTTTACTTATGGTTTCCAATTTCTTTGACTTATGATAGACTGGTGAAAAAGTAAGTGAGAAAATCTGTACAGAACAGGGTGCTTGGAAAACACTAACATAATTACCTTCAGATGCTAAGGCAGTGGTAGAAGATGCACAAAATGGAGAACCAGTTACTTTTGTGAATCAGGAAAAAGTGGCAATTAAATCTGAACTTCCAGAATGAATTAGAAGCATCAGAATGAAGTATTAAGCTGAAAAGTAAGGTTTCAGGAAGCTTATGGTTAATGCACACTTCTGTAATGGCAATGGAGGAGCATACAGTAGTATTATATTTTTGTCCCTTCCCTCTCAACACAACATGCAACTTTAAAGTCCTGTTACAACATGAAGTAAAAGGGAGCTTTAGTGTGGAGTATTTCCACATTTCTATGGTCCAAGCTGTTGACACACATTCAAGATATCATTATAAAGTCATTGAGAGTTAGGATGAGATACACGTGACACCACATTGTATGCTGTTTCTACCTGTGGGAACAAGAAACATGAACTCGAGACCACAAATAATAAAATACAGTAAAACAGTAAGGAGATGACCTTTCTGCATTTATTGCCTTTGTTTTAAAATATATCTTTTTTAATTGTACATTTTTTAGAATTTAATTGCATGCCAAGCATGTACATGTTTATGTGGGTATGTGCAGTTGTGCATGCTGGTGTGCATGTGGGAGTAGGTGCCGGAGGTAGACATCAAGCATATTCCTCAATCTTTCTTCATCTTATTCTTTGAGACAAAGTCTCTCTCTAGACTTGAGACTCATTGATTTAGCCCTGCCTCCTAAAGATTCCTCCAGCTTCCAGCAGCACTGACCTAGTGACCAGGCTTTCAGCATAAGGACTTTTAGGAAGCACTCTATCTCCAAACTTCAGAGTCTCTTCTAGGCAGTCCTCTGTTTGTATATCTCTTGCATGGTGACCTTGAAAGCCACATGCTGTATGTGGCAGGTCCATAGTGTGGAAGGTACCTCAGACATGGAGCCACTGCTCAAGAGTCATTGGATTCTTTGTGGGGAGCGACATAAGAAATAAGTGGGTACTGTGTGAGCACAGAGATTTGTATGGGGTAGAGCTGTAGGGTTGATTTGGAGGATTAGACATGGTGAGTGATTAGAGGGGTAAGTATCAGGCGTACCTATGGATTTCCAGCATGAACAACTGTGTGAAAGGAGATGCCATTTAGCAACATTGGGGAATATTGGAGATGTTATGGAAGGTATGAGTTTTGCCCTCAATATTCATCACAGATGCCTATGAAATAGCAAACGTCAAATACAGATGTGGTAGATAGATACTAAAAATAAAACCTCAAAAAGCCAATTTGACTATCCTTTGAAAGTTATCATCACATACACAAGGGCTACTAGTTTCTATAGATTTGGTACTCCAATGGGACAATGCTCCCTGGAGCACAGCATGACTCATGTGGATGACACATGAAAACCAAGATAGAGGAAGAATTCCTAAAAACAGAGCACAGAGTGGGAAAACTCCCCACAACTTTCTAGAATGCCTTGAAAGCTCTTCAACATTTGCCATTTGAGTATAGAACAAAGTGCTCAAAACTAGCCAGGGTAGATGGCACCAGAAGGGCAGGAAAGCAAGCTAGATTAAGTTCAAGCTGTGTGGGAGCCCATAACTGACTCAGTTTCCCAGTTTGAATCTGAAGTCTATTCTGAGTCAATAGAGTTCAAGCTTGTTTGCTCCAAGGCTGTGAGAAAGTTCTGATTAGCCCACACAGCCTCCTTGAAGGGCTATGAGAAAGTCCTGATTAGTCCACAAGAAGGAACGCACTAGCTAGCTAGATGCAGACTGCTGACACCAGCCAGAGGTATATCAAGATAGAAAATGAAACTGCCTGCTCCTTGATGCAAGGCAGGATAGACAGTGGCTGAATGCCTGTGCTGTGCATTGTTCTACCTCTGTCCTTCAAGACTGTATATAAGCTGACTGTGAAACAAACCCGGGGCTGTCCGGTATTGACCAGCAGACCTCTCGACTCTTTTCTGTCTTCTTCATTGTCTCTTCAGTCTGCACGCCTCTACCCAGCTACCCAGCTGACTGTCAGCAGGCCCCAACAAGGATGCACACAGTAACAGTTTGGGTGGCATAAATGATAGAGATGTGTTTTACTTACAGTTTTGGAGACTTGGACATCTAAAACCAAGGTACTACCAAGAGAAATTTCATTATGAGGCTTCTTCTCTTAGGCCATCAGCAGACACATCTTGATTTATATCCCTGCTACCTCTGAGTTGGTTGTAAAAGAGGAAAAGTAAACTCTGGTATCTTGTCTTCGAAGACGCTAATCCCACCTGAGACCCCACAGACTCATGGCCACATCTAACCCTACTTACCTCTCAAAGGTCCCAACTCCCTCATCACATCGGAGGTTAGGGATTAACACATGAACTTGGGGTGGGAGGGTACTATGGTCTTTTATGCCAGGCAAAAGGAAATGCTCTTCAAGAAAGAGACAAATGATACTGAAAGCAGAGTTGTTACAGAGAGGGAGAGCATGTTAGGAAATAAATGTGTCAGAAGTTTGGCAGAGAAAGAAAGAGAGGTACTGGAATGGCTGTGAGTTCCATGAAGAATTTCCATTTCATTTTTAAAATATGGTCTAGAACATTCAAGTGTTTCAGTGGTGAGTAGGAGACAGGAAACATGGGATTTACCCTATGAATGTGCCTAAAATCTGTAAATGTGTGTATTTTCTCTGAATGAGCCAAGCAGGATGTTTCACTATAGAAAAACCCAAAGAATAAATGGGGGGGGGGGATTCTTAGCAGCTGGAGCAATGACTCAGTAGTTAATAACACTGATTTCACTGAGGAATCTGAGTTTGGTTCTTAGCACCCAAGTTGAGTGACTCCCAATCATCTAAGACCAAAGTTCTAAGAGGTCCAGTGCCCTCTTCTGGCCTCTTCAGTTACCTGCACTCACCTACATGTACAAGGAGAAACAAACACATACACTAAGTAAAAATAATGTTTTGAAGGAAAGAGAAAATGGGTCTGGAGAGATGGGTCAGTGGGTAAGAGTGCTTGCTCTTCTTGAGGGTCCTCAGGTTTGAATCCCAGCACCCACGTGATGGCTCACAACACTTATAACTGCAGTTCCAGGGGATCCAATGCCTTCTGGTGTTCATGGGTCAAGCAAGCACATGGTGCATCTGCGTGCACTGAAAAAGTCACACACACACACACACACACACACACACACACACACACACACACACACACAGAAAACAAGAGAAACATAGTTTTTTAAAAAGAAATAGATCTCTTAAGCATTATTCATGGATGGAATCTCGGGAAATTTCTTAGAGAATATGGAGCTTTTCAAAGAAAACATTTTAGTTGTAGCTGAAATTTTCAAGAAAAGTTACAGCTGAGGAACCTAAGGTATGGATCAGGGTAAGCTAAGCTGTGCTCTTGACCTCTGCACAACTGCAGTAGTCAGTTCTGGCGTGTGTGTGTGTGTGTGTGTGTGTGTGTGTGTGTGTGTGTGTGTGTCTGTGTGTGTGTCTGTGTTTGTGTGTGTCTGTGTTTTGTGTTTCAGAGAGTCAGTTTACAATACAATGCTGCATCTCTTATCATCTAGATTGCTCAGTGTGTCCAAAAGACCAAGGAAAGAGTTTGAGAACTCCATATCTCTGAGAGAGCTAGTAACCGACAGACCTAAGTGCCCTGTGTCAGAATTTGCATTGGGTTGACCATCTGTATCTTGTCAGTACTCCCAGATGGAATTTTTAGCCATAAGAAATTGCTACAGCAAAAAGGAGGGATGTGACCAGCACTTAAAGTCTTATTCAGAAGAAGACTATTACAATTCAATAAAATAATTCTTCCTGTGAAATAATAAACCTAGATTGTTATAGTTGCTATTACTGGAACCATCCCACTAAAGAACACAATTTACAAAATCCAGTTTCCAAATAACATCCTTGCTCAGGACCTGACAGCAAGAGGTATAGTCACTGCTTATTTTCTACACAGAAAATCACAGGTGAATTAGTGCTTAAAATAAAACAACAAAAATCTCACCCTCTACAGGTTGACTGGACAGAGCTGGCAGAGCCCATGAAATTGACAGAGGCCAGTTATGCAGCTGGGCATGAAACTCACCTGAGTTACAATGTAGAATGTCTCTCTCAAATGTCTGGGACTTAAGAACAGCTTAGTAGTCCAGTTGTTTCCTTTCCTTTCTAAGTCTCTCTTGATTTCTTTTTATTCGAAAAGAAGTCACGTTTCCTAGAAGGTGACAAGTTTCCCAGAAGAAAAAAAGTCAAAATTGCCTGCCACAGAATGTGTAGGATAGAGTTGCTTCTGTCACATGATGTCAATGAAGGCCAAGGCAGTTGCAGAGGAAGTGTCTTCATCTCTCGAAGGGAGGGACACCACATATGGGCAGAGGTAGAAGTAAGTTGGCCATTCTTACAGGGAATGCAGCACATCTACTACTAATTCTTAAGCCTGTGAATCCCTACTTGATTTCTCACTTACCAGACATGACTATTTTAGTTGTTTAACACACAAAGAGCGTAAGATAAAATTTGAGTTGAAAAAGGATTGTGCATTGTCATCCAATGAAGAGAACTTGGCGTTCTTTGACTCGACAGACACTCTGTTGTTTCAAAATTGCCACTGAAGTTCTTTTGGTACTTAATCATATGTGAAGACATGAGACTCCGTTTTTCCTATGATGGACTATAAACAAAGAATTTTCTCATAAACCATCTGAAATAATTGGGTTTTTTTACAGTTAGTCATAGCACGAACAGATATAAATAAATATTCTTTTATCTTTAAGGGACAATCAACTGGAAAATTTTATGAGTGTTATTATAAAGCATTACGCACAGATATGTGTTCATGGTTGCTTTTCAAATTCGAGGTCAGATGTTTTAGATAATTATTTTTTCTGTCTACTTTCAGTTTTACATCAAATAATTGGAAACCTCTTAAAGACAGGAGTTTGAGTTATCTCACTAAAAATGAACTTTATGTCAATATTTTCTGTAGGGATGAAAGACAGATTAGATAATTTTATCTGCTATTTTTTCATGATCGAAACAATAATCTTCCCATTTTCTCTTTCTTTTTCTTTGCCTTTATTATAATTTTCTTTCCTTTTATATTATTTTAAGTGGTTATCACCAGACTTAGCCAAGTCTTTACTGGTTGTGTGGAAATATTTGGCTTGAGAGCCGCTGATAGTACATGGGGCTCCAAAACTATCTCAGAATTCTTGCGCTGGGTTTTGAAAGATTTAAGCAATAAATGTTTTCATGACTAAAGGAATTGGTGTGACTAGAAGAAAGGGTGTGAAGCTAGTATAGTTGCTCAGGAAAGACAGCTTTCGGTTACCACACAGAAGTGTGTAATCTGCTCCTTGAGGAAACAGTGTTTACATGTTATTAAGACTCTATTCCCAACCACCTATCCCACTAAGTGCCTTATAAATACTATTTCATATTTAATCAATGGGCTGTCTCCCATTTTACAGAATAAATTAATGCTCCAAGAGGTTAATTATTATGCTCAAAAGCCATTTGGCAAGAGTTAAATCTTGGGTTTGTTTAGCGTTGTCTAAATTTGGGGGTACTACTCTCCAAACTCCAACTGAATTACATGTATAGAAATAAGGTTTCCTCTATGTATTCTGATTTCCTTCCTTGTTCCTTAGTCTTTAGATTCTCCTTGTTCAAATTCTTATCCAAGGCTCCTTTCTTTATTCTGCTTCTCTAACCTAGGTCTCTATCTCACTTCCCATCCATGATGCTCTCAGAGCAAATGGGGAAAATTCCAGGAGGCACACAAAAATAAATCTAATTTTGTCAAGTTTTCACTTTCTAGGGTGAATCTCTTGAGTCCTCTTCAAAACGTTTGCCTTTACTATGGTAACATCTGAATAGTGAGAGAGCTCATGATTTCAGTATTCGATGTGCTATCTACAGTCTTAACTCATTAACTCATCAAGAATGCAAAGTGACTGACCGAAGAACCTAAGCATACAACCTTGCAGACTGACGCTATGTATCTCCAACAAGGGACTGAAGAGTTCTTGTTGAAGACTGTCATCCAGAGGCTTCTACTCTCTGAAGATGTTGCAGTGAGCATGAAGTCTGCATGGAAAGCAACCTGAAGGTATTTCATTGATCACTACAGGGTTTTCCTTATTTTTAAAACATATTTAAATTCCTTTCATACAATATATTTTGGTCATGCCTTTTCTCTCCCCTAACTCCTTCCTAATCCTTTCTCTACTTTCTTGCCCACTCAATTTTATTCTCTCTCTCTCTCTCTCTCTCTCTCTCTCTCTCTCTCTCTCTCTCTCTCTCTCTCACACACACACACACACACACACACACACACACACACACACACACTGGAGTCTGCTTTGTGTTGGCTAACTGCTCCTGAGCATGGGGCCTTCCCTGAAATGTGGTTTATATACTCAGTGATATTCCATTGGAGAAAACTGATTATCCTTCTCCCAGCGATGTCAATTGCTAATAATTTCTTCCTTATGGGATGGGATTTCATATCCACTTCCCATTCTCAGTGTTAGGATTTTACAAGATATACTAGTATGATAGTGGTACAAAAATTATGAGAGTCACCAATCACTTTTGAAAATTGAATTTAAG
Organism: Peromyscus maniculatus bairdii; assembly: GCF_049852395.1. NCBI lineage: Eukaryota > Metazoa > Chordata > Mammalia > Rodentia > Cricetidae > Peromyscus > Peromyscus maniculatus. The sequence goes on from NC_134858.1 coordinate 76,918,816, forward strand.
TTCCATTCTATGAGATAGAACCCATTACTGACACTGATCAACTAGTCAAGAACCTGAGACTGGATAGGTCATGGGTCCTAGGGAAAAAACTAATATTAACCTTCTGCTAAAGGAACATTGTTGCTGGAGGGCTTCTCTCCAGGTTCCCCAAGCCCCACAGTCCCACAATCCACGTATAAAATAATCACTCAGACGCTTATATCACTTATAAACTGTATGGCTGTGGCAGGCTTCTTGCTAACTGTTCTTTTATCTTAAATTAACCCATTTTTATAAATCTATACCTTGCCACGTGGCTGGTGGCTTACCAGCGTCTTCACATGCTGCTTGTCCTGGCGGTGGCTGCAGTGTCTCTCCTCCTTCTTCCTGTTTCCCCAATTCTCCTCTCTCTTTGTCCCACCTATACTTCCTGCCTGGTCACTGGCCATCAGTGTTTTATTTATATAGAGTGGTATCCACAGCAGAACATAGCAATGCAATGACTCCTAGTAGCATATTGCTACATACATAGATCAGTGCATCACTCAATCCTTATCAGAAGGTTCTTCTTGAAGTTGATGATAATTTACACAGAAACCTGTAACTAAACAATGTGCTGAGACTTTGGAGCACTCTGCCCTAAATGAGATGTCTTTATCAAATGCCTCCCCTCAATGCTTAGCAATCTATATGGAAGAGGTAGTGGGTGACTCTAATGAAACAACATCTTCTAGACACAACAGAACTAATACACATAGGAACTAATGGAGATGGACAGCACATTCAGGACACCCAAGGGTTTACCTTCTTGTAACAATGCGGTGCAAATGGACCATAGATCTGGCTTTAGAATGATCTGGCCTACCCAGTGTTCTCAATAATTTCTCAAATTTCCCCTCACCCTACGCACCAAATGGCTTTCTATTGACTGTTGTATATTTCAATTGTTCGGAAAGTCACAAATTTAAAATGGCAAAGTCCTCTAATAGTATCTCCATGGTTGAGCTTTAGAAAGCGACCTTCTACCTCTGAGTATGACTTCTGAAAACCATTCTGAGAATCAAATCAGGAAATCATTGTGGTGATATAATACTAGACTCACATGCTAAACTTCCTGAGGATGAGAAGATTGAGCTGAGTGACAATGAGCTGAATCAACACCAGGTTCCCATCTCTGCCATGTCTACATCAGAAGAGTTATCGAGAGAGGTGTGGAGAAGAATAAGAATGAAAAATAAAACACTGAGTACTGTAATGCCTTCAAGTATAGAGACTGCAAAAAGTATTTCAAGAGGAAGAAAGCTGTGCTTGAAATGATATAAAACTATTGAAGGATAAAGTAGAAATTCTCTTACAATCATCCCAATTGCAATAACAAATAGTTTTATTTAAATCTTATCTCAGGCTCCACATAACTTAGGATTGGTTTCATCTCCTAATTCAATGTGTGTTTGCTCATGGATATGTACTAAGTTTCTTTTTTTCACTCCCCACCAGGAAGCCAGCTGACTACTGGAAGTCCAGAGAATCTTTCCAAACAAACAAAAGTTTGTAGGGAATTAGAAACAGTGTATTCTTGCTCTTCAAGTGGAACACAGTATTGCTATCAAGGTTGAATTGTGTCTTAAATGCTAACTGAAGGGTAATGGTTACAAATAAAGAGAGAACTATATTTAGGCATATATATATATATATATATGTATATATATACATATATATATATGACCAACAGAAATATTAATTTCTACCTTAATTCTATCCAGTCATATGAGCTGTTAATAGCTTGGTTCTACTGGGGAGACACTTTCCCCCAGATTGTCATCCCCATACCCGAGACAACTTTTCTTCCCCGTTGGCCCTAAATTCTAATTTCCTGATAATTACATCCAGCCACCTTGGCCTTAAGGGTCTGGGTATGTCCTAGCATCAGTATATCCAATAAATAGCAGTATCTGACTTAAGAAGCCAGGATCTTTATTGAATACTCCAGAAAAATAGTAGTTAACTTCCTCTATGGCTTCACATGGCACATACATGTCTCTAATAACTGCAATGTTTATTTTATGATATGGATTCTTGTTTTCATTCTATCTTATTTTGGTTTTAATTTTTCAGGATGTCATATTCTTATTGGCATCCTGGTGGGAGATAAAATCTCAGAGTGTAAGGGGTATGCCTAAGATGATACAACCTGCTAAGTGTCAGACCAGAGATGAACTCAAGAATTTGACAGTAATTCACACATTTTTTTTTCAAGTGAAAACAATACAATGCTGGATTCTGTTGTTTTTACTGTGAGCAGAATGAGAGAACAATTAAGGAATTACTCTGTTCTCACCAATGACCAATTCACTAGCATTTGTATAGCGTAGTTGAGCACTGACTAGGAACTTCCTATAATGGTCTTCCTAATTATTTTAACTGACAATAGAAATAAATCTATGAGCAAGTAGCATAGATACCAATTTCCATATTGGCTCATATATTGAAACACTCACTAGTGCTTTGGTTTGCTTAGTGTTTTTAGCAAAACTTGTTGAATATCTGTGATTTTTAAAAACTTTCTGAGTTCTTACATAAATGTCTTGGCTCTGTATTATTATAATATATCAAGGTTGGTCACCAAACGCATAAATACTGAGCACAGCTGTAGAATTTAATAAAACCAAAAGTTTGAGCTAGCAAATGAAAAATTATATATTATTGGAAACTTGTGCTCAAAGTTGAGACCTGAAGGAAATATTTTAGCACGATCACAATATTACATTGCAATCGTTATTTAATTTATCTCCTCTGAAATGACTTAAGGGAAGTGCTTGCAAAGCCCTATTTGCCTCAGCCAGGAAGCCAGGCAATGGTCAGCAAGTGAATGAAGTCATGGTAGGCTGACAATGCCATCATTGTGAGAGCACCTTGGAGTATTGTCTCAAGGTGACCAAGTGAGGAAGAAGTGCTGGAAATTTTTCATTTCATCTGAACAAGTGTGTAGGGCCAGAAGAATGATATAAAAATCAATTTTTTGGAATGTTGTTTTTTTCCTCTTAATTAAAAACAACAACATAAATATAAATGCACCTGAAAGAAAGGAACATCTTTCATTTCTTTTCGAGATTTGGGGAAAAAAATGGTTTTACATTTGAAAAATATATCTTAAGTAAAGAGCATAATTTCCTTCCTATCTCTAAGTAGATATTACATAATTTTTTATAAATGCTGCATTTCATATATATGTGCATAATTTATAGACTGAACATCCACTCTCTTTGGAGGAGAAACTTCAAGAACCCTGAAGCAACCTGTGCCTTTCAATTGTCACTTTGAACTTTGGAACAAAGGGGAGACTGTAAAACCAGTTTATAAAAAGTATTATGAGATACCACAACTGGCATTTTTATGACCTTATTAAACTACATTCAAGTGGCATAAATTATATATAATGAAAGTGGAAAGGATCTCTGACCCGATTTTAATATTGAGTGCATGCTTATTAGTTTGAGGTTTTTTTTTTTTTCTTGAACAGAAACCTTTTTTCAAAACTTTAGCAGTTGATATTATGTGGAAGTCATAAATGTCAGATTACATTAACTATTTTGGTCCATAGAACAGCAGAGCCATTAAGGTAGTAGAGAGTAATGAGGAGGTCTTCTCATAGAGTAAAGCCAAGGTGTTAATTTAGGTTTGAAACATTCCACCTCATTATAAAAGCCAAATTAATTTGCCATGTGTAGCAGCAGCAAAAAACAATATTTGAAATGTGAAAGACCTCCTTTTTGTAGAAGAGAGGTAAAAAAGGGTTTGTGGAGGTTTTATTTCCAAAAAACAAGAACTCAGGTCCCTGTGAGGTTAATTATTACTATGTCTTATGGAGTCTCTTGTTGGGAATTTCTATTCAAAAAGTTCAATTGATATAATTATTTAAATGTCAAGGATGAAAAGAAGTTTGGGCGTTTAGACAGTCCCAAGTTTAAAAAGGTGCAGATGTAAACAGAAATGGGAAATTGATTTATTTCCTTCATTTTATAACTTGTTATACAGGATGAGTTTGCATAGAATTGTGGAGACTTGGTTTCAGCATTATTCACAAATCCTAATAAAGCCACTAATTTGGAGGGCTGTGGAATGAAGCATAGAGTATCCTAAATTTCAAGTGTTCATTTATTAAAAAACAGGACAAACAAGGACTAGATGAAGACATAAATATATGAAGACATTACACCAGAATGTCTAAAATAATAACTTTCCAAGCCTATGCAACACACTGAGCATCATAAAGCAGGGATAAATGAAATTGTGTTGACTTAACTTAGGCAAAATCCAAATCCAATCAACAGACAAAAAGATAACTCTAGTTTATCCTACCTCTAGCTACTGACAAAGGTGGTAGTGGTGGCCACAAGATCAAGCATACAGAAAAGTCAATGGGGGACAACTGAATAAAGTGGCTCTGTGCAGATAGCATACCACTAAGTCATTAATCATTAATAAAGACTCTACAATGGCTCTTGGAATGTCCTGGGTTCTCTCATCAGAAAGGCTCAGCTATGCAGATCCAGAAATGGTATCCAGGATCAGTTTTAGCCATAATCAATACTTCTGCATTACGTCACTGTTTAAAAGCTGTTTCAGCACATAATAGCCCAATCATAATATTCAGCTATGATTTCTACTTTTATACAAAAACAATTTTTTCAAAAACATACAGGCCACATAAAACTAAAATAGAAGAGAATTTTTACCAGCTACACATCTGGCAGAAGATTCATATCCAGAATATAAAAGAATTTAAAACACAAAGAGTCATAAAAACAAACAAGCCACTAAAAAATGGACATGAATCTGGCAAGAAATTTCTCAAAAAAAAATGATCAGCATTCCCTAGCAATTAGGGATGTACAAATCTGAACAACTTTGATTTTTCATCTTACCCAATCAGAATGGCAAAGACCAACAGAACTGACAAGTGCTTCAGAGGATGTTGGGATAAAGGAACACTCTTCTGCTGTTGTTGGGATTGCAAACTGTCCAGCCTTTCTGGGAATCAGTATGAAGAATTCTCAAGAAAAAAAACAAGAAAAGAAAAGAAATCTACCATGTGACTCAGTTATACCACTATTTGCATATCCCAAAGGACTTGACATCCCACTCCACAGGTACTTGTTCAGCCATGTTCATTTTTGCTCTATTCACAACAGCTGGGAACTGAGAAGAACCTAAAAGTCCTTCAAGTAAAAAAAATGTACATAATGAAAATGTACAAATACACAACAGATACTGTTCATCTGGGAAGAAAAATGAAATGATGAATTTTTCAAGTAAATGGGTAGAACTAGAAAAGGTCATACTGAGTGAGGTAGCCCAGACCCAGAAAGACAAATGTCACAAGCTCTCTCTCATCTGCAGCTCCTAGTTCCAAATCTTCAGATATGAGATAAAAAACCAGAGTAACTGTAAAGGCCAGGAAAATAAAATGGACTATGGTAGGAGGAGCAAGAGAGAGAGAGAGAGAGAGAGAGAGAGAGAGAGAGAGAGAGAGAGAGAGAGAGAGAGAGAAGTGTACATGTGATTTGAAGGGGGAATGAGGAAAATAAGGGAGAGCCTTTAATGGGATGGGCAAGGGAGATGAATACAGAAGAAACAGAAAGGGAGATGAATACAGAAGAAACAGAAAAGATGGTAAAATTACAGTAAAGATGTCTGAAAAAAATCATAAGGTATCATCTAAAATTACATACAACATATATATGTCTCTATATACATTTACATTTATTATTTAAATAAAATTCTCCACCTGGGCTTACAATGCTTCCCCCTCCAGAGCCATAGATTAACAAAAATCCCCTACACCAGGCATGAGACACTCCCTTTGAATTGTTAGTCATGGTTGTCCAGGAGACTACCCAAACATTATAGGCTATTGCTATTACCTTTGGTTTTCACCCAGAGGTGGAACATAAGTCCCTGTTGCTGAAGACATCAGGTACATCAAACACAGGATCCAGAATATCCAAGCTGAATCTGACCTGAAAGCCTCCTTCCTAATAATTAGCTGTCATGGTATCAGAAGGTACTATGCAAACTCCCAAAGGAGGAAAGCAGAAAACAGTCCTACCCAGCTACGATGCCTGTGAACTACAATAATGATCAACATGGCACCTTAGGGATGTAGTAATGGCAGATATACCTTAGCAATAACCACCACCTGCTCTCTAATTGGACTTAAAGGGCTCAACAAGATGGAAATTATGATAGGAACTGGAATGCTAGCCAACCCCCAGGGCTGATGAAGTTGTGATTTAAAATAATTCTGAACACATTCTAAACATTTATCCTTATACCCACAGATGAGTATAGGTCTTATCCCTCATCCAAGAGTATCTTCTTGCAACAGATGGAGACAATTACAGAAAAATCAAAATGTAGAACACAAGTGACTGTGTAGTACCCAGCCCCAACTGATAAATCTACAATAAAATTGTTGCAGCTAAGGCTCATGGATCATAGAGGAAGAGAAGGGATCAGGGGGAATGATTATAAAAGCCAGAGGAACAAGAAGTTTTCTTTGAGACTGCATCTCTTAGAAATGTCAGAGAAACTTACACCCATGAAGTCTCATCAAATTGTCTACCAAAGCAAGACCCAAACAAGGACAACCCAAAAAAATAGACATGCTAACATGGAAGGAGGAAATCCCATGTGGACTCGATCCTAGACAAAGAACTACAGACAACTAAGCAATACTGAGAATGGGAAAAATAGTGTTCTCCAGGCAGGAAGCTCCAAATTTGTCATCCAATGCCAAGTGGTCATCCCAGAAATCATATACATATAAGTAACAGTCTACAGACTAAAGTTGTATTTATATATTTAAGGATATGTATGTGTAACAATAGTTAAGGAAATAGAGGACATTTCAAGTAAACAGATTTTTGAGTCCACCATTGAATTGATTGCAAGGAGAAAGGGGTTTTAATGCATATGAAGATTTTCAAGTAGATTTTTTTTATAACTTATTATCTTTGGTTGAAAGGAGAATAGGAATTTAATTGTTTTTTCTTATCCTTAAGTGAAAAAAAAATAAAAATAGAAAACCCAGAGATACCATGATTGTATTCAGTAGACTGCTTTTTATAAGTAGCGATGGTACAATATTTAATGGAGGGCCTGATGACCAACACAGAATCTTTCAGTGAGGTTCCCAATATTCCATTTGAAGTGTTGTGAATACATTAAGTCAAACCCAGATAAAAACATTTGTGTCTTTCCACAGTGTCAGAATTTATTGTGTAACATAAATTCACAAGGTTCCAATGATAGGAATTTGCGAGCAACCATCATTTTCCTTGATAACCCTAACCAAGGCAAATGCTGGTTCCTTTATTGCAGTCTTAATTATTGATGTTGATTCTCAGATCACATTCTCATATATCACACAGTAAATCTATCTGTTCTCCATCTATCTATCATTTATATATCTATATGTCTATCATCTACCATCTACCTATCTAACACAGAAGGACCGCAAAAGCTTAAGAGGGAGATGAGTATGAAAGGGGCCAAAGAGGCTGGAGTTGGGAAACAGAGAAATGAAAAGGAGTCCATGGAAGTAGGCCACCTAACCAGCTGGAAGCCCCTGGGAGCTGTTGTTGTTGTTGCTGCTGCTGTAGCTGCATCACAGGTTGGAATAGAAATGCAGAGTTTATGCCAGCTGCAAAGATAAAAGTTGAGGCATATATATATAATTTTATTTAAATAACTTTTTTCATTTATTTTACATAGTGATCCCAGTTTCCCCTTCTCTCTCTTCTCTTCTCCTCTTCCCATTTACTTCCCCTCCCCTTCCACTCCTCCTCAGTCTCCATTCAGAAAGGATCGGGCCTCCCATGGGCTTGAACAAAGCATGCCACATCAAGTTGAGGCAGAGCTGAGCTCCTCCCTCTGCATCAAGGCTGGGCAAGGTAATCTAGCATGGGAAACAGGTTCCCAAAATCCAGCTAAGCTCCAAAGACAGATCCTGATCTCACTACTAGGACCCTTACAAAAAGACCAAGCTACACAACTGTCACACACATGTAGAGGGCCTAGGTCGGTTCCATGGAGGCTCCCTAACTGTTGGACCAGAGTCCATGAGCTTCCCGAGCTCAGGTCAGGGGTCTCTGTGGGTCCCCTGGTCATGAAACCCCAGGCTCATATAGTCCCTACTCTCTTTCTTCAGAAAGACTCAAGAGCAGGCCTATTTGAGCAAACAGACAGAAGGATGAACAGTAGGTACAGATGAGCAAACAAAAAGACAAATAAGTATCAATTCGAGTAAGCCATGCCAGCAATGGAGATCAAACCAAGTTGAACATTCAGGACCACTCGGAGTTTTCTGCCTGCTTGTCCCTACACACACACACACACAGAGAGAGAGAGAGAGAGAGAGAGAGAGAGAGAGAGAGAGAGAGAGAGAGAGAGAGAGAGAGAGAGAGAGAGAGGAGAGAGAGAGAGAGAGAGAGAGAGAGAGAGAGAAGTGAAAGTGAAGGATTTACTCTCTTTCCTTGACCTACTGTGTCTGATAAGTTCTTGGGCTTTGTTTCTTTTTCATGATTTTATTATATCCTAGTGCCCTACAGTCCCAGGTCACCAAGATAAACTTATAAGGTGGCTCCCTTTCTACTCCCAGAAATAAGTCACTTGTCAGTCAATGCCACATCAGCAGTGTTAGACAGATGGTATCTTTCATATGCCCATTTATGTACAATGTCATCCTCCAAACAAAAACTGGAGTCCAAAGCTGCTTATAAAATGGAGTCTCTCGGGGCAAAGCATAGTCTGTGGAGTAGGGTGGGGAGTCACCATTTTAAATCATATGGTGTAACTTAGGTCAGGGCACAGCCTGGTTTCAGCATAAATCCAATGGACATGCAGTCACAGAACACGGGAAAAGAGTCAAAACAAAGTGGGGGAAGTATAATGATCAAGCATATGGAAGCAGTGTAATGATTCCATCAGGAAGTGACAGCTAAAGGTCACGGGCACTGCAAACCCATCGCTGAGTTTTCAGTGATATATAAAGAGCAGAGACCCTCAAATTCTGCTTATTTGTCAGTGATACTTCTTCCCACCTTGTCTAAATTCCCTGAAGAGCCAACTATGTGTTGTCAATGGGAAATGAACATGTGATCCCAGCAAATTCGATGAGCTTAGGGAAAGAAGGCTAGTGAGGATCCAGACTCTAATTGAGAAAAGTGGGGGTGCTGAGCAGTTGAAAAGTTCCTGGACAGATCTTGTTAAGGGCACTGGCAGCTGTGTGTATCTCGTAGGACGTAGGTGTTGAGGGGGGGGGGCGGGATGCTAGTAGTTATACAGAAGTGCACGGAGCCGTGCTCTAATGAGGGAGATGACTTTTATTGGCCTCTGTACTTCCTCACTACTAAGCTGGCTAAACTCAAACTTGACCTGAACTTCCCTAGAAAGGTGGCATTGCAATAAAATGCAAAGCACTCAAGCATGGAGTTGTGGTGGGATATGGCCCAGACATCAAAGTGGTCATTTATTTCCTTTTGAATTGTATTTCAAATTGATGTTATACAATTGAATTTCATAAAACAACATGATAAATTGGGAAGGACTTATAAGCACCAACATATTGTCCATTTTGTTTTAAAATGTGACTTGTGGCAAATTTGTATTCTGCACATCTAGAGAAAGAAAATACAAAACTTTCCCTATCTCCAAATGAAAACCTACCAGAGTCCCCTCACTATTCAGTAGCTGCTCCTTTGATGACCATTTCTAATGATCTGCCTGTGACTTGTTCACCAGGAGCCCAAGAGTATCACACAAATCCAAATGATACTTCAAAATCTCTCAAGGAAAAAGTTTTTTTCTCCCAAAAGGAAAACAGTCATGAAGCATGACTATTTCCAGAACTCTGCTTTTGTGTACACTGAACTCAACCAAGATATTATGATATTTCTTGTAAACATATGGAAGTATGTTGTATCTGCTTAATAATTTGTGCTTAACTGCCCTTTTTCAAGTCTGGCTCAGACACAAGATGAACAGCCTCCCTATGTATGGTCTTTGTCACAGAATAGACACATGCTGAACATGTAATTAATTGCCCTAAATGTTTACAAAAATAAAAGAGAGAAAACTGTGAACTACAAACAAAGCTAGTGATTGATTCAAGATAATGAGTAAGTCAACCACGTAGATTGGTGTGTTAATCTAGTGATACAATTGTCTACATGCAAAAAGGTTGTTTTCTGCTATGTTGTATTTCTTGAAGCTGTTATTCATTTACTCACAGTACTAGTGGCTCGTCTTTCTAGATTGCTCTATACTTCTAGACTGTGAAAGCAGAATGACTCTGTCTGGTGTTCACTCACTCACTCATCACTTTATTGTAAACAGCGAGCCCCTCTTACCTTTTGAGACTCTTTTTAATGGCTGCAGCAAACAATAACAGAGCTTAGCACATAGTCTTATAGAGTCCCTTCATCCATACAATTCTTGAGCATGCATTTACCTAGGAGCCCTTAGACACCACTGTAGCTCTTGGAGGTCAGACATCAAGGAAAGCAAAGATCTCTGCTAACATGGAGCCACTTTCCTTTGGAGGAGACTAAACAATGACTATTATAATCAATATGTAAATCTTCCAGGCTGCCTGAACATGAGAAGTGCTATGAAGAAGAAAAAGTTGATTAGGAAACAAGGAGGCCTGGAAGAGTTAGGACCAGGTGAGGGTGTGGGAGTATGTGATTTGTGATTTCAAGGCAAGATGCTTGGGAGGACTTCACTGCAAAGGCAGTATTCAGACAGACACTTGGAAAAAGCAGGGTGCTTGTGTTGGAGCTGTCTGAAAGAACATTCCAGGCAGAGGGAAGGCCCAGGCCAAAGATCAGAAGGAAGAGCATGCCTGTTGTATCACTGGAAGGGTGGACTCCAGATGCCTACTTTATAAACAAAGATGTATACAGCAAGCTTCTCTAGAGGACCAGAACTCATAGAATAAATCTAGATAAATAAAGAAGGGGGATTTATTAGGACAGCTTACAGGCTGTGATCCAGCTAGTCCAACAATGGCTGTCTACCAATAGAAGATCCAAGAATCCAGTAGTTGTTCAGTCATGAGGCTGGATATCTCAGCTGGTCTTCAGTATATGATGGAATCTCAAAGAAGCAGGCACTAATGCCAATAAAGGAATGGGCTTGCCAGTGAGAGAAGAGTAAGCAGGCAAAGAGAGCCAACTTCTGTCTTCCATGTCCTTTATATATGCTGCCAGCAGATGCTGTAGCCCACATTATAAACGGATCTTCCCACCCCAAAAGATCCATACTAAAAATGGGTCTTCCTACTTCAAATTATTTAATAAGAAAAAACTCCTCACAGATGTATCCAGCCTCTTGGGGTTCCAGTTAATTCCAGGTATAGTCAAGTTGACAACCAAGGATAGCCATCACAGGATATTTATCGGCTACACATTTTTCTCTTCAATTATTTCAGCTGTGCATAAAATACATTTATTTTAGAAGAAACTCCCCCTTAAAATATGGAATTATTATGCTACTAAAATCTAAAACCTTTATCCTGGACTTTTCATACATGGGCATTAAAATGTATTAGAAGAAAGCAAAACGGATCTAACTAGAAATGGGGCATGTGATTACTGTGGTTCCCCTCAGTAATTTGTTGGCTCTCCACATAAATACATGAGCTGTTCCTTTACATCCCAGGTTCAAGGCCCTACTTTCAAAAAACAAGTCTCCACCTTCATGTTAACGTAACCAGAAATTGTCATGCGAACAGAGAAACCAGTGAGGCTTTGTTCATTCACACATGTGGCTCTGGCCGGACATTTTATCACCTACCAGACAATGAGTGTTTGATACGCATAGTGCTTCAGCATAAGTTAACCAATGTTAGGATGTAGTTCCACTTTCAGGCCCATGCAGTTTTAGTAGGATTCTTCGGTGGATTAAAAAAAAACACAAACAAAAAAGAATTACTCAAGATACCCATAATTTCTTATTGGGCATCTTTCACCACTACTTATAAAATGCTCAGTATTGACATTAAAACATTTTCAAGCATTTTGTTTATTTTTTTGTGGGGAAAGTGTACTTGGTATGGTGTATATGTAGGTCAGGGGACAACTTTCAGGAGTCAGTTCTCTACGCTATGTAAGCCCCCAAAATCAAACTCCAGTCATCAGGCTTGGCAGAAAGTGAGCCATCCCATTAGTCCCTAAAACACACGTCAACCTTGAGACTCTGACAAAGCCAAGGAACTATAAAGAAAATATTAAGATCTGCTTAATTTCAAAGTAAAATGTCTTGACTTTTAACATCCAGAAAACTAGATGTTGGAAAGAAGAAACTTCACAAGAATATGATTTAAAGTAACTGAAAAACTCAAGGACAACAAGAGGTCCCACACTGCTGTTTTCTTCCTGAATTAGAAGTTGTGGGAACTTTGACCTTTCCTTTGATACCACAGTAGAGTAGATGCCTAAATCTTCAGGGAAAAATGAATGCCAGCATCTGCCAGCCAGTCTCTTTTTACTGTAGAATGGAAAGTAGAAAGACGAGGTTTGAAGCAGGAGTTGATTGCTTCCTTTGCACACCTGTATGGAAAGCAGCCTCACACGTTGGTGGCACACTCTGGACATCTGCTCCTTTCGATGGACAGAGCTGTAAATTGAAATTCCATTACAATGTTATGAGAACCAGTTGAAGTAAGGAGACCGTCAGAAACCCTCTTTAAACTCACCCTTATCCAAACAGGAAACTGACCCTTGGCCCCTGGACGTAACAGTACACCAGTGGAAATTTCATTATCCCTGTTTCAGCTGAGCTAAGTGAAAATTAATTGTGTAATTATCTGGATGAGCGCACGTGTAAAATTTTACAATGTGCCGGTTAGATTAAGTAACGTGTTAGTGGCATGGTTTAGTGCAAAGTCAAAGCTGTCCTGTAAAAATGGAATAAAAAAAAATCCAAGGAAGTTGGGAGGGGGGAAACATATGTCAGAGACCATGCCTGACATGAGAATTTAAGGTTAGGCTGCATTCCATAATCTGATGAAAATCTTATCCTCCCAGACCATAGGTAAATCTGGTGAGGGTGGCTGGGAAGGGATACACACATCTGTGCATGTATATGTGTGTGGTATCGCATGCCTATATATGAACACATGGGAATCTTTGTGTAAATGCCTTCCATTTATTGCAATTAAGTAATGAATTTGCTACTGAAATATTAGATTGCCCACTACAATGAATCTAAGTTAACAACTCCATTAGCAAGTCTCATTAGTAGACCATTGCCTTCTCAATCACTGCACTTGCCTGCCCAGTGGCCAGATCTCTCTTCTAGACCTAACTCTTCACATGAGCTATGAGATGACAGCCATACCATGGCTTCAGATCATTTCACTGGAGCTTGTAATTGGGGTATGAAGAGATTTAGCACCAATAGAGGGGGTCTTCGACTTGAGACTTTCTTTCATAGAGATTTTAAGGGGACTTTCTCCCTAAGATCCAAGCCCTCCCCCCAACCCCCACTCCAACACACACACAGGAAGATGTTGCTTTATGGAAGCAATTTTCATTTCAAAGTCTCTGGAAAGTTTACTTAATAGAATTTCTGGAGGAAAAGTACTATTTGGGTAGATGTTTTTGAAAGTGAGGATAGTCTTTGCACAGCAGCTGAGCAGTGCGTGGAACCCTTTGCAGCTCCTGATGTCGGTTTTCATGCTGTCCATGCTACCTCAGCAAATCCAGAGACTCATTCGTGGTTCTTGCCAATAAAGAGCAGACCCTGCTTTTCTCCTTCTTGTACTGCTTAGTCTCCTGAAGGCTGTGTCGGTAGATGGCAGAGAGCCTGCTGAGGGGTGGCTTTAAAAAATAAAAAAACCACACACTTCAGAAATGAATCTTCCACTAGTAAAGAATAGTAACCAAACACCACACACACACACACACACACACACACACACACACACACACACACACGTGTTTAACTTTTTAAAAAACACAATTTAATGACTTCCTAGCGTAGTAAGACATCGTAAGCACTTTAAGAACTCTGTGAGGAACAGCATGCACTACTAGGATAGTCTAGAATGCGGACGTATGACGGAAAGCACACTCATGTCAATACAACTTCTCAGCAGGGCAGTCAAAGGATCTATAAGTGAAAATCAGTGAGAACCTTCAAAGGGCGAAGGGCAGACTCAGGTCATGGAATGTTAGGTTCCACATGAAAACAAGACCAGTATCAAGCCTGTTTACCACAGTGTCAGGATGCTCTGGAAACTTTTTCTCTAACATATATTACTTGCAAAAATTATCAGCATTCCTCAGGGTATTCCCACGCATAGGCAGTGTTCACTGCCCTTCCCCATACCCCTTTGGTTCCCCTCCTCCTAAAAACTCTTCCTTCTATCTCTACCTCTTAGCTCTGAGTCTAGATTTCACAAGTGAGAGAAAATGTGTACTGTTTTTTTCAGATGATATGGTGATCTCTGTTTCCATTTTTTTTGCAAATGGCATGATTTCATTTTTTGTGCATACATAATATTCCATTGTTTATATATGCTCCATCACCTTTATTCATTCATCAGCTTGGCTATTGGGAATTGTGCTGAAGCAGTTACAGTGCACACATGTCTCTGTGTGATGCTTAGATCCCTTTGGCCACACCAACGGTGGTTTAACTGCAACATACAGTAGGTCTATTTAAAGGTTTTTGAGGAACTTCCGTACTGATCTATACAGAGGCTGGACTAACTCACATGCTAGCAAGAGTGACAAGTGTTTTTTCCCATTCCACATTGCCAGCATTTGTTGTTTGTTTTCTTGAAGACACCCTTCTGACTGGCATAAGGTATAACCTCAATGTAATTTTGAATTGTATGTCCCTAATGGGCAATGATGTAAATATAACTGCAATGTCCCCTTCAGTAGGCATAGGACAAAATAGATGCTGGGAGGCGGCCCTGAGACTCTCTGCCTGAGGCAGCTCCTGTCACCCGCTGCTGGCCGTGGCTACCCCAGTATGATACTCCTCCATAGATACTCATGGGCCTGCAGCTCTTTCTACAGACAGGCCTCCTAACTGTGCCTTCTAGGAACCAGCAGACAGCCAGGCTGGCAACTAACACCCATCATCTACATGCATTTTTAAACTGATTGTTTTTATCTTGTGTGTGTATGTATGGTGTGGGCATATATATATATACATATGTGTTATTTGTGTTTGTGAGTGTGAGCACTCACATGTATGTTGTGTGTATGTCATGGCATACACATGGAGGTCAGAGATCAAAAACCCCAGGTGTCTTTGTTTTTCCATCTTGCTGAGACAGGTCTCTTGCTTGCTCTTTCATATGCCAGGTTAGCCTATGAGTGTTCATCAATTCTCCTGCCTCCACCTTCCACCTCCCTGTGGGTATTCTGGGGTCACAGATGCATGCCCAACTCCTTATGGGCTCTGGGGACTGAAATTCAGGTCTTCATGCATGCATGATGGGCTCTTTAGCCATTGAGTCATTTTCTCAGCCTGCTTTTTAAAAAAGGCATTTACAATGGTAACTGCCCTATCTTTAGTCATTGAAATTTTTAAAAGTTAACACAAAATTGAATCGACGATTGCTTTTATATGAATATGGTTAAAACATTATTTTTACTTATTCTTTTTTAATAATATAAGAGTTTGGAGTACAATTATTAGCATTGAAACAATTATGCTTATTAATTCTATTTCACTGGTTATAACTAAGAGCTTTGTTGTAGAAGAGTGGGGCTGAGACCAACTTTAAAGCCACTCTTCTTTGGTTACTCTTCACATTGGAAAATGAAGTTCTCCAAAGAATCCCTCCGTTTCCAGTTCTCAGCAATTTTAACAATGCTGAGGGTTCCTGCGCCCCTAGTGGATGAGAAACAATTATGTGTTGTTTTTTGTTTTGCTTTTTAGGAAGTCTGTTTAACAAGAAGCAGGATGCATGTGACTTTCAGTCATGGACTGGTTGTGAATCTGAGGTCTGTGTCTGGCTCTTTGTGTGGCCTTAGGTATATAATTTTTCAGCTCTCTGAATCTTATCTCTCATTTGATTTGTAGTATCTATCCTTCAGGTTACCAGGAAGGAACATCAAGTTAGATAATAGATGGAACTGCGTAGTGTACCGCAGAGAACCAATACATTTCAAATGTTCAGGGAGCAAAATTTCAAAGTTAAGAAAGCATCAGATCACCTTTTCCTCCATTTCATTTGGCTGACTCCCCAGGGGAGACCTTGCCTTGGAGGAGGTAGGAGTGGGGGGTGGATTGGGAAGGAAGGGCTGGAGGGTGGGAGGAGGGAGGACGGGGTAATCCGTGGCTGATATGTGAAAGTAAGTTAATTATAAAAATAAAAATACTATTAAAAAAAAAGAAAGCATCAGATGGAACTTACAGTCAAAAGCATATGAACAAAAGCTTTGAGAGTCATTGGGAGGAAATCTCCTGTCTAATAAGATTTGGTGAACACACTGTTATTCTGCATGCAAGTGATATTTTCATTTTGAAAGTTCACAGAATATTCAGAGAGCAACATCTAATCAACATGGGAGGGAGATGCCTGAGAGTGTGGATGGTGAGCTCGCACCATCCACACACAGGATAGAAACTAACAGGTGCTGCTTGGATCGTTATTCACTTCATTTTTATTTCTTGCTGTGCCCTTATCTTCTTTCCAAACAGATTCAAAGTAGCACCATTATTTTGCAGTATTATGAATTTTGCATTGTAAAAAGTTTCACACTCTGATTTTGTCAAATGCTGATATACTTTGGAAAGCCTCTGAACACACACAGTTCTCAAACCTGATACTCTTGCAGAATTACAGGAAAACATGGAAAGCAATATAAAAAGTACTGAGAACTAAGTCCATGTGGGGAGTCCAACATCAGAGTTCCCTATGAAAGGAGGGAGGGAGGGAAGAAAGGAAGGGGAGAACATTTCATCTCCATCTCTTTATTACAATGAGCTACTTTCCTTCTCCCTTCTTGCTTTTTGAATTGGTGAAACATACCATACAACCCTGAGCTAGATTAATCCAAGATGAGACCTTCCAAATGGCATAATTACTTTTTAGAGCCAATTTAAGATTTAAAATCAGCATGTCACAAATACAAACTATCCATCCCCACCTAGCACCACAGAATTAAAATTCAACAGGTAATTTTAAGACAATTCTACAGTAGGTAAGAGAGGCCGGGAGATAATAAGTGCTGGGCTGGGAATTGAATGTCCTGAAGAAAAATTAAACAAAGCAAAGACAACCCAGGCGAGGGGCAGTGAACAGTGGTTAAAGGGCCAGGGAAGCTCCTGCTCTTCAGCTGTGAGGTGAAGGCTTGTTCTTCCAGTCCACACCCCAGCAACATCTAGGCTGTTCTAGAAAGGGTAGCTACCTTTTTGCTTTGGGGCTGTGTTTACAGTTTCTAAGTAGGAAATACTTGGGGCTGCTATTTCTCCACACTTAAGGAACATGCAGTCACTAAGTCTCCTGAGCCAGAGATACTACCTGCATGTAGACTAAAGTGGGATCTCATGAAAAGATCCCAAACAGGAAGCAGCAGAGGTAAGAGATTCCTTTGGAAATGAAAAAAAAAAAATGAGGACTGAGGGATGTAAAATAATACACTCACCAAAGCTAAAAATAAACAGTTGAGTATCTGATCTTAGAAAACATAACATGTTTTCCTAGAGAACAGAAACCCAAGACAGCAACGGGAATTCTCCTCCTCACCATCCCACTTTCATCCTACAGATCTGAAGGGACCAAAGGAAAGTGTCCAGGCACCCTGGGGCAGTAAAATAACCTTGGTCTTCTCATGAAACACATTAGTGTAGAGAGGGAACAGAGGCCCTTTGAGCGGTCCTAAGAGCTACATAAGCTGCATTTCCCCCCCATGAACTCAAAGCTTTGTTTATTTGCAGAGTTGTGCTATGAAGACATGGGGGCCTCGGTGGCCCAGCTGACATACTCCAATCTGAACACTTAACACTTCAGATGCTCTCGACTACATGTTTGTTCAAGAGCCCAGAGACCATTGCTTACTAGTGGCTTCTTCGGGTGTTCTGAGGGGAAATGGGGGTGTACTAAGGGAATGGGGGTTGTTGGTTCTTTTTTAGGGGAAGACAGACTCAAGACAGAATGTCCTCAGCACCACACCATATCACAGAGCCACCGGGGGAGGGGCAGTCTGCATCAGCCCTAGCTTCATCTCCCCTCAGAACGACTCAAACAGTTTGAAAGCAAAAATGCTTGAAAACAAATGGATCGACTCATTTCTCCAACCAAAGGGACTCTCAAGTTTTCAAGTTATCTTTTTCCCCTTTGAGGTGTGTGTGTGTGTGTGTGTGTGTGTGTGTGTGTGTGTGTGTGTTTGTACCTTTTGGGGTGTATATGTGCTCATGTGCAATATTACATGCCTTTCCTTGATCACTCTCCATCTTTACTTTTTGAGATAGTAAACTCACTAAACTTGAAGCTCATTGATTCAGTGAGGCTGGCTGGCTAAGTGAGGAACTTCATGGATCCACCTGTCTCTGCCCCACCTCCACCAGCACCATGCTCTGCTCTGCCCTACTTTCTCCATGGGTCCTGAAGCTTGAACCCAGATCCTCAGGCTCCTGTTGCAAGCACTTTACTGACTGAGCCATAGCTCCAACCTTACTTAACTTTTAAGTAACTCCAACTCTAAATAACTTTCAAACTACAGTTGTGGGGGAAGGAGAAGATCTAGACATTGAGGATAATAATAACCATAATAAAACACAGAAGAGGAAAAAGCTATATGTATATATGGGGTGTGATCACCCACCGTCACTGTTCTCAGGCTATAACAAGCCCATCAGATGCATAGTGTATGGACTACTTATCTCCAAAACAGATTTAAATACATATAGAATCATTGGTGTTGCTTAGAATCTGACCTTCTATTTGAGCATTGTTATATCCACCCTGTTTTTTAGTCAATGCTATCCACAAAGACTATATTTTGGTGATATAGTTGTTCTTGTTAGGGTGCTGAACTGACAGACCACAGAGCAGGCTCTGTACACTCCCTGTTCAACTCATTCAGGAAGATGGCAGGCTGACAGACTGCCCCATGAGGTCACTGGAGGTGGGGGACATGAGGACTGGCTGAAGCATGGTTCCAAGTCAACTGCTTGTTTATTGTCAAACCCAACTTAAATGTTGCCTTATGTTTATTGCTACTAATCTAATCACCCTACTGACAATATGCCAATGGCATCCCTCACCCTACCACATGACAGCTTTTCTTTAGGCTCAGTGCCATGTTTGTTTCAAGATATGTCATGGAAGTCCCTTCCATGTGCCCTACATTTTCTACCACTCTTGTGATTTTAAACATTTCACCCTACTTAAGACTTATAGAATAGCCTTGATTTTGAAAACCTGCTTACCTGTCCTGTGCTGCTACTGGCCTCAGTTTCCCTTCAGATCCTTCTCCCTGCCCAAGGTCTGATCAATCGCAGAGCCTGCAGCACACTCTTCAGTGGCACTAACCACCACTCTGTTCTTCCTGGGTCTAGAATCTTCACTGTCCATATCTGGCTTCATTTCTTGGTGGGCCTTCTGGGTGAGCTCCTGAGCTCTGTCTACATCACATATTTTTACATTGCATCTTCCTTAGCTGCTAATTCCTGACAGAAATCTTTCAAGTATCAAGGCTGAGATTAAGAAACAGTCCACCATGAGATCCCCCAAAACCCTTAGGAAGAAAAGTCATTTCAAAGAAAAACCAACATGCTAGTTTCTAAGTGGTAACTCTTCCTCTGGGTCAATGGTCCCCTTAGGAAGCAGTGTGGTTTCTGTGGAACCTCTAAGTCATATAGTGCAGAAGGGCTTCAGGAATCTCAACCTCCCCTGGAAGTATGAGGCAACCTGACATCTGCCTCCCACATGCTGCTCTACAGTTTCCCCCAGGCAAGGCTTCTCTGGATGCAACAGTCCTCAAGTTTCAGCTCGGGTGCAACAGTGGCTTTGGGGGCTCAAACAAGCAAAGCTCGTCCAAGTCACCTTGGGTTTTTCACCGCACCAGTGGAGCACCCCAGACACAAACCACCAGTTCAGCTCACCAGGGTGCTGCTCTGAGGTACAACCAAGAGCACAGCCCTTGTTGGGTCATTTGTATGTAATAATTAAGTCACCATTTAAACATCTGTTGAGAACTCAAATGTACCAGGCACTATACTACATTCTGAAGATAAAGACAAGAAAGAAATATGTTTCGTCCTCAAGAAGCCTAGAGCTTGGTGAGAGAAACTGACACTAAAAGGCATAGTTACAATAAATCATGATAAGGGAATAGGGGTTGGGAGCGAGAGCCAGTGAAGAGGAAATCTAACATACGGGAGGGAGGGAGAAGCAAGGGCCCCTCCCAGATGCCCTATATGACTTGTTCTTCTCGAAAAGGCAACAAGGCTGACTAGACTGAGGACTGATAATTCATCCCCCTGCTAGGATTGCCAAGGCCACTGGACCAGCCTATGTGTCGCTCTAACTTGTGAACAATGGGGCATGAATGCAGAGATCACACTGCAAACTCTGACTCTCCAAGGAAACCACAGGACTTGCAGGAGCTCAGCTGCAAAGGAGCTGGCTGCTCAGGGGGAGGAGACCCTGGCAAGCACAGGTAGTGGCATGGCTCCCTGGTTTCATGAACAGTGAAAAAGAAATAGCTTTGGCCAAGTCTCTCTTCTAGAAGTCAGAGTAGGCAAAATGATCTCAAAGAAGGTTTCACTTTGGCTTCTGGTTGTGGAGGTCCAAGGTTAAGAGGCCGCATCTGGTGATGACTTCCATGATGCAATATCCCAAAGCAGTGCAGGGCATTTTGTGGCAAGAGACAAAAGGACGTGTGTGTATATGTCTGTCTAGACTCACTCCCTTTTCTTACAAAGCTACCAAGATAAAACCATGGCTGTTCCTCCCTGATGACCACATCCTACACTAATCTGAGAAAAGCCCCACCTCCAAACACTGTAAATGGATTAAATTTCCACTCTCTTCATTCCTCACAGTGGAGATCAAATTTCAATGTGAGATACCTTGGAAACATTCAAATTATATATATAATCAGCAGAGAGTACAGTTATTGTAGTGAGATGCTCTGTCAATCCAACTTAAAGGCAAATTCTTTAGCAACACCCACTTCTAGTTCAGAGGGTTCCCCAAAGTCCCTGTTTCATGTGTGATAGCTTCGTGTGTGTACACCTGATTTCTGAATAAACCACTAATAATGCCCTCTTTGATTCTCAAAAGACCTCTTATATGGGCTTTGAATTATCACCTAATTAGAAGATTCTAATGCTCCAGTTGTGAGCAGGCTCTATGCATTGCTTCCTATTTAATCATATTATTGTCTCAAATCTTATTGCAGAGAAGTTGAGGCTCGAGAAGTTTAAAGCCTTACCACCACCACCACCACCACTTGCCATCACCAAATCATAGAGTCATAAAATGGAAAGAGTAGGAATTGAACTCCAGCCTGCCTGAGCCTGATGTCTGAGCTACAGATGTCTGTATTTCCACACTGCTGCATGCCTACCCTTGGAAAGAACATGAAATGTTGTGACCAAGATTGAAACTGAAGTAGCAGTCTGTGGGGACAGCCACTCAGAAACCACATTGTGCTCACTATATTTCAAGCAGTCATGTCCTAGTTTATTTCAGTTGGGTTTCAAAGAGTAACTAGTTTTACAGAGAGAGAAGTGGTGAGAAATGGAGGGAGGGGAGGGAGAGGAAGAAGGAGGAGGAGAAGGAGAAGGAAAAGAAGGAGGAGGAGGAAGGAGGGGGAAGGAGGAGGAAGAGGGGGGAGAAGGGGAAGAAGGAGAAGGAGGAGGAGAAGAAGAAGAAGGAGAAGGAAAAGAAAGTACTATTTGGTAATGAAGAAACCATACATGAGAAAGAATGTGGTCTAGTAAGGAGCTTCATACTCTGGAAATGAAATAGAAGGTCTTAGTTTGGAGACTAAGCAGACAGTAACCGCCGGGGGCTGGACTGAAGATCTGGACCAGATTCATCTTTCCTAAAACAGGGTTCTGCTGAAGGCCAGGGAGAACGTAAGCATTTCTGATTGTTCTTTCTGGGAGCTGGGTGGGGGCTGGAAATCACAGGGGATTAAGTGGAAGGCACTGAATGGTTCTCAAAGGTCAGAACTGAAGCTGCCCCCATGGGGCTGGAGAAAAGACACATGGTCTGAGAGTACTTTAGCAGACATGGTAGATTTGGTAATGGAGGAGTGGGGAGGTGGTCCCATCAGGGTCTCCTACACACCCAACAGTGGACTCCTGGGGCAGGCTTTCCAGGTTACAGGCCTGGCAACCAAAGTAATCAGTGCTTGGGGTGGACCTTACTGCCAGAGAGGTCGGATGGGCTCCTACTAGCACTTTCATTTGGAAAGCCATAAGCTCAGTTAGGGCAAAGCACACTTGCTCCAGGGTAAATGGGCTTCCCTATTAGAAACTGAGGAGAGGGCTATGCTGGGAACTTTAAATTTAGGAAATTATACACAAATAAATGGTGACAGAGGCCTGTTTAGGAACTAATTCATTCTCGGGTACTAGATTGAACCTTAAACCACAAAATTGATAAAGTAGATATTAAAAGATATTGGGGGGGACACTATAGCAACTGTCTCATTGGAAGCCCACAGGAAGCCAGTTTATCAAAATGACAAGCTCAGCTTCGTGATCCGACATTCTTACTTTGCCATCTCCTTGAACCTCTGTTATGGTCTTTATCTAGTCCTAACTTCGACCTCCCACACTGAAAATCTCCCCTTTAACTCTGACTTCAAGATGTCTATAAAGGGCCTACCATTGGCTTTCTACCTGGTGAGAGGCTGGTGAAACTGGGGGTGCTACCCTGACATGGTCAGCAGGGAGCTGACATTTCTCTGTTCATTGAGTGCCAATCCAATGTTACTGGGAGTCCTCCCTCACGGTTATTTAAATGATAAATGGGCAGAAGATAACTGGACTGTCTCTTGTTGACTAGAGGCCAAGCATTCATGTGATAGCATCAGCTTTCTAGAGACAGGTTTTAGGAATAGAAATGCTAGAGAGTTTAGCTCTGAGTAGGGCTGTCTAACCTTTTGATATTATGACACAACATAGTCATCTACAATTGTATTGGGCTGAACTTAAACGCATCCTGGGATAGATGTGGCCCATGAGCCGTAGGTTAAATGCTGTGGGATGTCTTTCTATGGGCTGTATGTGTGGCTCCCATTAGATGATAAATAGAGCTATTTGGGCCTATGGTAAGAAAGCTTACAGCCAGGTGGGAAATCCAAGCAGAGATACAGAGAGAAGGGTGGAGTGGGGAGAGATGCCAGCCCATAGCCCAAGGAGCAACAAGATGCCCTCAGACCAGTAATGCCAAGGCCACATGGCAACATATAAATTAATAGAAATGGATTGAGTTAAGATATAAGAGATAGCTAATAAAAGCAGGAGCTGTGGGCCATACAGTTTGTAATTAATATAAGCCCCTGTGTAATATTTTATAGGCAGCTGCTGCAGGACCTTGGGTGGGAGATGTTTGTCCAGACTGCAGGGCGGGACAGGACCAGAGAAACTTGTGGCTACAGTTGAACACACCTGGTAGAAGTTCCTAATTAAATATATGCACTCTCCATATGAGGAGAATGGGTTCAGCCAGTATTTTACAAAGAAATAAACAAATGAATGGCAAAAGTAGAGTCCACCGTGCTTCTCCTATTGGGATCCGTGTAATCTGTGGGCCCTGCCTCCCCTAGGTATGAGCCCATCCTCTGGAGTGGAGGCTAAGGCAGGGCAAGTCCTTCACCCACTGGTGTGGTGCTTAGGGCTGTGAACTATGAAATGTAGCAGAGATGTCAGAGATCCTCCTAAACCTATGCCAGAGAATCCTGTTCGAGCAAGTGCTCATCAGTAAGAGAGCATCACCCTCCTTCCCCTCCTCCTCTTCCTGCCCCTTCTCCATCTTCCTCTTCCACATTTCTCGACTGTTTTCTCTCTTTCACTTCTTACTTTTGCTCACCACAGACTGGCCGGAAAGCTGCTTTTGTACCCATCATGACCCCAGCAGTGGCAGCATTGTGGGAGCATCTTTGTTTGCTTTTGATACCTGAGAATAATTTAATTCATCTTTTTCATCTTTTCTGTTTTCCTTCTATCTTTCTTTGCTTCTGTCCTCCTCTTTCCTCCCTCTCCCTTCCTCCTTTCTCTTCTGCCCTCTTCCTTCCTCTCTTCTTCCTTCTCATCTCATTCCTCCTTCCACTCTGTGAGGACATTTTTGTTCAATTGACAAGGCTGCATTTTTCCTCTCACTCCATTTCTCGGTTTTCTCACCTCTTTATTTGTTACTGCTCTGGAAGCCTGGGAGTTGTTTCTACAGAAGCTGTCTCCCTGCCTCACAGTGCCGAACACACAGCTGGTGTTCCACAAATGCTCCCAGAACCAGAACAGGCTTGTGCTTGTCTGGATCAACACATGTGCCCACTGACCACTGACCCATGTGACCCTCTGACCCCCATGGACAGTTACTGTAACTACAGCTAAAGACAAGAAAAAAGGTAATGCACATGGTTCCAAGGGCCAAGCCTCAGTTAAGGACGTCAACCATTAAATTAATTCTCCATAGTAGGTGATGTTACCAATCTCATTTCCAGGAAAAGTACCCAAGCCCAAAAGACGAAGAATAATTAATACCAAATCAACTGACTAAAAGGACATTTGAGTCCAGGGCATTTGTCTTCAGTCTCAACCACTGCACTACACTAAGAATGATTTTAATTTAATGCAATTTATAAATGTGAAAATAAACACAAAAAATGCATGATTAAATTAAGGTTATTCTATTTTAGAATAGATCTATTCACACAATTCTTTGCAAATAAGTGGCTGTTTTCTAAACACACACACACACACACACACACACACACACACACACACCGGCTGGGGATTGGGCAGAGTCTTTTGTCCCAGCTTCCTTTGCAACAAGGAAGAAAACTACCACACCTAGCTCTAATCAACACTTAAGTAAACACTGATTCTGGAAAACCCCAAATTAACAAATATTTTAAATGTCCATGAATTTTTTTCTGCAAATCTCTTAGTTGTACAAATGAATTTAAAGTTTTCCCTCACCTATAATTAAACTTGATTTTCAGGGTGGTATAGAAAGAGAGAATTTGTTTTATTCTCCTAGTTGGGCAAACTTGAAATGAAATAGAACTGCAAATATTATCAACAATGGCGGAAACAATTAATAGAGTACTGATGTTGTTACATGCATTAGGAAGAGAGTATCCAATCCGGAGTATGCTGGGCTCTTTTCTCCCTCAGGACGAAGGATGTTTCCTCTACCCCTTTCTCCTTCCACCTGGGAAAGCAGGGAGCTCTTGGCAAGTGACTGCAAAATCCCATCTTGTTCTTCTTGAAGTCAGATGTGTCCTCTTTGTTCCTGAAGTCACTGCTCTGTGCCTGTAATTCTTAACAACTCTTCCTTCTCAGGATGCTTAGTGGCATGCAAAGAAGTTGCCAAGAATTCAAAATCATCGCAGGTCGTAATGGATTATATCGGAGTGAGAAGCTGCTAAAATTGTACCAAACCACCCAATTTAACATAGTTGAAATGTGAACAAGCTGCATAGGTGAAACGTGAGCTTTTAAGGGAATGTTAACTGCTATCATCAAGGAAAGATTAAAAAAAAACTACTGTCGGTAAAAATATGGATATGTTCACTAGGATATGGGGTAAAAAGCCAGATGGAAAAACAATGAGACAGAAAACAACAGGGTAGACAATTTGAAGTCTCTGTTTAATAAACACAGCTGGGATGCAGCTGAAGTCAGGAGGTAGGGAAGCTACCTTTCTAAACGCATGAAGAAAAATCTGCTAGTGGTAAAAGAGAAACTGAGTATTTGGTGAATGGACATTCTTAAGCCAAGAAATAGGCAAGGCTCTTTATTCCCAACAGCTTGTAGGATTGAGCATTCAAGAAAAATTGTAAAAATTGATGGCTGCCTGGGGAAGACATGCACTGATGTTCTCTGGAGCACACTGGATGGAGAAAGAAGAGAGGTGCAAACTGTAGCTTGAGTGCCCTGGAAAGGACAGTCATCAGAAATGTCTGGAGCCTTCTTGTGCATGATGCTCTTTGGATGCTCAAGGAAGCCCTGTGGTTCTATTTTAAAGACAACACATCTTTTTACTTGAGCTTTTATGCCTAGATGATCACATTCATGAGACAAATCAACCAGCCAAAGCCATTCTTTGCTGAAAATGTAGCTCTTACTATATTACCTCAGAGACACAAAGACAGCAATGTGAGTAGGTTTTCAGCTCTTTATGTGGGTCAACTTTAGCTGTGAAAATGTTGACTGACATGCATGATAGAAGGATTTTTTCTAGGGCCTAGAGAGACAGCTCAGCCAGTCTTGCAAGCGTGAGGCTCTGAGTTCAATCCCCAGAACCCATGTAAGAGAAGCCAAGTGTGGTGTGCACTCATAATCCCAGAGTCAGGAGGCAGAGACAGCTGAATATCTAGGGCTTCCCAAAGAGCCCACTATGACCACCTGACAACTTCCAGGCTAAGGAGAGACCCATCTCAAAAGAAATGGTAGATGGTACCTGAGGGCCAGCACCCAAAGTTGAAGGTTGTTTTCTGGCCCCTATGTGAGCACCAGGCTTCCCTCCCTTCAATTCGATTGTAGTTTAAATCACTCAAGTGTTCTGTCCTAGAGATGACCATTGGATTTTTCACTGGACTTAATGCTGGAGCCTTAACTAGGAGGTCAGATCATCCAAAGATGTCTATAGTCCATAGACTATCTGAATAAAGGAATCACTATACTTTCTAGCCCTTTAAAAAACAACCTCACACTCAACTTCACACAGTAACTTTACACAATAACTTTATGTGCTAATTAAACCTGTCCTTACAAACCAAGAAGAAGAAATAGCGACACCATGAGTGTATTCTTAAGTGGCAAACCCCTTTTATTTCATATAGCAAACATTTATGAAGTATCTACTGTCTGCAAAATCCTATTGTAATCCCCAGAATGGAATTTAGAGAGAAAAGCCATCCTCCTCTTGGACTGAGAAGGAGCAATGAGTAAACACTCAGGGCTGTGTGAGGAGCATGAGAACATGACTGAGGCTTAGGAGAGCTGGTTTAATGAATGCCGCTTTGCTAAGTTTAAATGGCCTAAAAATGTTCTGCATGCCTAATGCCATGCTGCTGGAACCCCCTGAAACTGCGCACACTAGCTGACTGACAGAAATGCCTTTCCTGAGATGCTAAGCTGGGCGTCAGACCCAGCACTATGACTCCAAAACTCACGGTCTTAACCACTAAGCAACACAGCCTCTATGGGGATGAAGAGGAAATGACTTAAATAGAAATGCTGAACCTGCTAAAGACACTGACAGTGTTCAGATTTTAGTGAGCATTTCAGCCTGTGCTCCCCTGATGTCGGATGACAATGAAAAGTCATCCTTCAGGTAAACATTTCTTTCAAATACTAGCTGTTTTATGAAATGTACTCTCCCCAATCTTAGAAGTGCCTGGAGAAATCCCCTTTACTAAAAAGAAAAAAAAAAAGCACTAGTCAGTCTCAACTGAATGATACTGAACCAGCAATGCAGGGATATTATGTCCCCATTGGATGACGTAATGAAGTTCCCTGCTCACGGGACAGTGAAAGAATGCTAACCTCAGTGGTCACTGACTGCATCGTAAATGTACTAGTATTTTTTTTAGCACGCTCCTTTGTTCTCTGATGTGACATACTAAACATGTAGGGTTGCATCGTAGTTACTCTATTTTAGTTTTAATAGTCTCAGAGTTCATAGAGAACTTGGAAAAACAATGGCCGTTCACCTAACTATCCGCCTGCCAATCACTCAAAAAAAAAAAAAAAAGGGTTACGTTTACTATATGCTAGGCCTGTTGTGGGGTGAGAGAAGACTTGAAGAATGTCTTGGTCCTCAACTAGCTGGAATGAAAGGTTGAGCTCAGAGACAAAGTCAAAAGACAGTTAACACATGTCAAGTCAAAAATGGAATCACAGAGAGACCCGTGACTTGAGAGGGGTGGTGACTTCTGACCTGGGTCTCAAAGGACATGTGCCATCTATTTACTTGTGCCAGTCTTTATGGGAAAAGTGCTCTCCTAACTCGACTTTGGCCAAAGTAAGATGGCCACATCTACTGCTCCTTCTGAGAGGTGAATCCTTGGCACATATGGTTGACCACATCTGTAATGCAGGAACTCCAGGGTTGAGCTGGGAGGATCTCTGCCAGTTTAATATCAGCTTGGGATATAGTGTGGCACACTGTCTGAAAGAAAAAAAGGAGGAGGGAGGAATCCAGGTTTTGGTAGAACACCAACCTTCCTTGACCAAGGCCTTGAGTCTCACAACATAAATAGAAGAGCTTAGAAAGAAGTCCATTTATTTTCTAAGAGGTTCAGTGAATAGTTTAGTTTAGTAGTTACTAGTACCTTTAGTGAGTCATGGTTCTCTGAGAAACTGAAGACAGAGTAAGTAGGCTGGCATCATGAGAAGCCACTTAAAACCCAGTTTGTCGTTTGGACTCCCAGAGCTCCACCTATGGCTCAGCTGTGGATCTCTGCATCCACTTCCATCAGACACTGGATGAGAGTTCTATTATGACAGCCAGGGTGTTCGGCCATGCGATCACCAGAGCAGGTCAGCTCTGGCACTCTCTTGACCATTGCCAGTAGTCTACAGTGGAGGTATCTTTGTGGATTTCTGGAGACCTCTCTAGCATTCTGCTTCTTCCTATTCCTCTGGGGTCTTCATTCATCATAGTATCTCCCTCTCCCACACTGCTCCTGATCCAGCTGGACCTTCCTCTCCCTTAAGCTCTCTTTCCTTTGACCCTTGCCCTCCATTACCCCACCCTCACCCCCAGTTTGCTCATATAGATCTCATCATCTATTTCTCTATCGTTGGGCAATCCCTGTGTCTTTCTTAGGGTCCTCATTACTAGGTACCCTCCCTCAAGTTGTGAGTTGCAGTCTGGTTATCCTTTGCGAGAGAGTGGAGGGATTTTATGAGTGAAAGATGTTGAGACCATGGTTAGAGGAAGCACAGGGACAAATAGCCAAACTAGGGGAAGCCCAAGAACTGTGAACCAATGGTGGAGGAACCCCCATGGAACTGGACCTGGCTCTCTGGATAAGTGAGATAGTTGATTAGCTTGAACTGTTTGGGAGGCCCCCAGGCAGTGGAGCTGGGACCTGTCCTTGGTGCATGAGCTGACTTTTTTGAGCCTGGGGCCTATGCTGGGACACTTTGCTCAACCGTGGTGTAGGGAGGAGGGGACTGGACCTGCCTTGGCTGAGTCTGCCAGGCTGGGCTGACTCCCCAGGGGAGACCTTGCCTTGGAGGAGGTGGGAGTGGGGGGTGGGTTTGGGGAGAATGGCTGGGGGTGGGAGGAGTAAGGGTGGGGGAATCCATGGCTGATATGTGAAATTAAGTTAATTATAAAATAAAAATACTATTAAAAAAAACAAACAAAAAAAACCCACAATTTGTAATAGTGTATAATGTGTTTCGGGTGATATGATAAGAAAAGAAACTTTAAAAAGTGCTACTTTGGGATCTGGGGGATGACTGTTAGTAAAGTGCCTGAGTTCAGATCACCAGCATCCCCATGAAAAGCTTGGAAGGGGGCACTTGTAATCCTAGCCCTCAGAGACAGACAGATCCCAGAAGCTCATTGACTAGCCAACCTGGGCAAATCAATGAGTTTCAGGTTCACTGTCTCAAAATGTAAAGGTGGAGAGCAGTTAAAGAAAGACACTCATGTTGAACTTTGGCTTCTACATGTCATCCATCTACACAGGATCCCTATGCATACATACCCACAATAACTAGTACATATACCACATGGACTTATCACACACACACACACACAAAAAAAAAGAAGAACAAGAGGAAGAAGAGAAGGATGGGGGAGAAGGAGGAGAAAGAGGAGAAAAAATGTAAAGGGAAGAAGAAAGAAAAAAAAGTGATGCTTGAGTTGGAGACCTACACTCTATTCAGAATGACCTTTGGCAAAATGATACTTATTTTAAAAAGGAAGGGAGGAAAGGAGGAAGGGAAGGATGGAGGGAGGGATGAAGAGAGAGTGAATGCTGGCTTTTGTGTGTGTGTGTTTTGTCTCCCAAGTGTTTGATGTTGGCAACTGGCTTCCCAGTGCACAATGTTAGAAGATGATAGGACCTCCTAGCTATGAGGCCCTGGTGACCTAGTCCTTAGAACACTGTGGGGCTCTTTGAAGTGACTGAGGTAGTTCCTGCAGAACCCGAGTTAGTTATTATGAGAAAGTTGTTACTGAAAGAACAAGCCTGGCCACTCCCTTGTCTCCTTGGCTGCTCTGGCCATGTGATGGCTCCATCTTACAATGTTCCTGTCACTGAGATGCCATCTGCTGTGGTCATCAACGGAGCTGATGCCTTACTCTTTAACATCCAGAACTATAAGCTAAACTGACCTCATTTCTTCATAAAGATACCCAACCTCAAGTATTTCACCATTGTAACAAGAAATAGAATAACACAGAAACCACAGACCATACTTTTTGTTGGTGCTCTTGTCATTAAAAGTATCTTTGACATGTGTAACCCAGGCTGACCTCAAATTTGTGATCCTCCTGCCTCTGCCTCCTTCAGCAAATCCTACCAGCATGTGCCACCACAACTTAAGTAAAACATAGCTCTCTGAACAGATGAAGATAGGTTTCTTCTGTATCCCAGAATCTAATCAATATTTATATGTATAATTCACCTAATATTTGGCTTTAAAGAGCTTATTGTGAAATGTTATCATTTTTACTATTTTCTATAGAGAAAATATTTTCCAGTATCAAATAACTCTGGACTTTGGAATTATAAACTGTTTTTATATAAAAAAAATTTAAGTGGAAAATGCTGAAGGACCACTGAACTCAATGTAATATTTACATATCTATATATGTATAAAATAATGATTATAAATGTTTGTTTAAAAGGGGGAAGTGCAAATGTGAATTTAACAAGAAGTTGTAGATTTTCAACACTATACACGAACTCCTTTTTACAAATAAATATTTATGCTTCTGAAAAAATGTCTTTGAAAGTCATTCCTAGAAATTGTGAGTTCAGAATCCTTGAGATTTGGCAGAAGACTCAGGATAGAAGTGCTACCCTTGGAGGGGGATTTTTTGGGGGGGGGATTTGCATGGACAGAGGCACTGAAGGCCACGGTAAGACAACAAGAGAGATGTCTTCAACTTTCTTTCCTCTGTCATTTTCTGTGCTGTGCTCTGCTGTTGCAATCTGGGGGAATGGAGAGAGGAGTGTCTAGTATGAGTCAAAGCTGTGAATCCTTGAGAGCAAGAGCCAAGTCTACCGTGAGCACCACCTCTGACATCTCAGTGCCTAGAACATTGCTGAGGACAATAGAAAAAAAAAGAAAAAAAGCAGGGAGGCTTATGGGGAAATATTATCTATGGGGTTTTCCTTAATGCACTCACTGTGAAAAACAATCTGGGAATGACACACTAAGTCACACCCCCACCTGCATCCAGCAGCAGCATGATCACTGGAAATAAAGTCACTAGCATGAAAAAATTTGTGTAAATAAATTTCAGTTGAAATATTGTTGTATATTGACCCAAAAGTCAGAAGAATCTGAATATCTGTCAATCAGAGAGTGATTAAATGAGGTGACACCATAGTATCAAGCACTCTGTAGTTCTCTGAGACGTTGTATCAACATAGAAAACATGGGTATGCCTAAGTGATGGGAGGCAGGTTTCAGAGAAATATGAAAAGTGGGAGACTCTGCATGTTAATAGTGGGAAGAGAGGGGGAGGAGGGGGAAGAAGAGAAGAAGCCAAAGAATAAGATACAACAGGACTCTAGAGCTTAGTTCTTCGTGGATTCGAGTCCAGGTCATGCCACTTACGTGTGACTTGGGGAAATCAATTTTTTTCGCTATCATTGACTTAATTTACTAATCTCTGTGTTCTTCATAATGACACCTACCTCCTTCTTAAATGTGTTGTTAGAGAAAAGTTATTCAAAGGGCTGCAGAGAAGGCCCAGCAGTTAAAAGCACTTGTTGCTCTTGCAGAGGACCTGGGTTCAGTCCCCAGTCGCCACTTGGTAGCTCACAGTAATTCAGTATCTTGGAGACTAATGCCTCATTCTGGCCTGCTTTGTCAGCAGGCAAGAACGTGCACACGTGTATGTATATGCATGTGGGTGCCCGAGGAGACCAGAAGAAGGCCTTCAGTCCCCAGAAACTCGTATTACAAGAGGAGATGAGCTGCCTGACATGGGTTCTAGAAACCAAACTCTGGTCCTCTGGAAGAGAAGGCAGGGCTCTTAACTGTTGAGCTATCTCTCAATCCCTATAAACATTTCTTTACAAAAATTTAGTATTACTATCTAGCCATAGCACAGACAAAAGTGCAAAGATTGTTTCATCAAATAAGCTTTATATTTTCAAAGGACTAGAATAGAACGGGAAAATGTCTTAGAGTTTCTATTACTGTGATAAAACACCAGGACCAACAGCAACTCGGGGGATGGGGAAGCTTATTTCAGCTCACAGTCCCACATCACAGTCCACCACTGAGGGAAGTCGGGACAGGAACTTGGAGGGAAGAGCTGACGCAGAGGCCACGAAGGAGCGCTGCTCACTGGCTTGCTCCCCATGGCTTGCTCGGCCTTTTTTCTTTTTTCATTTTCTTTTCCCCCTTTTTTGGCTTTTTGAGAAGGATTTTCTCTGTGTATGTCTGGCTGTCTCTCGGAACTTGATCTGTAAACCAGGCTGGCCTCAAACTCAGATATCTGCCTGCCTTGGTCTCCAGAGCTGAACAGCCGGTTTTCTGATAAACTTCAGTGTCATATGCCCAGGAACAGCACCACCCACAGTGGCTGGTCTCTCTCACATTAATCACTAATCAAGAAGATGCACCAAAGACTTGTCTACGGACCAGTATTGTGGGGACATTGTCTCAGTTGAGAGTCCTTCCCAAATGACTCTAGCTGACTTAAAATTAGCCAGCACAAGGAGTGAGTATGTATACACCGTGCTTTGTTTAACGTTTATGTAGTATGTACTAATATAGCCTTTTAAAAATCAAACTTAGAGTCTAGAGAAATGCCTCAGCGGTTAAGATCCTGTGTGGCTCTTGATGAAAATGTGGGTTCAATTCCCAGCACCCACATGACAGCTCACAACATGTAACTCCAGTTCCATGAGCTCTAGCGCCCTCTTCAGGCCTTCATGAGCACCAAGCACACATGTGGCATACATGCAAGCAAAACACTGGTACACATAAACTGACAATAAATAAATCTGGCTTTAAAAATCAAGTCCAATAAAATACTTTAAGACTGAAACCTAAAAGCAAAACCACCACAGAGATGGACAAGCACATGAGGTGTCAAGGTGCACTGAACAGGGTGGGGATAGTCACCACACAGACAGAAGGGAAAGAAAGGTATGAAACCGATGCCACCGGATACAGGGGTGCATTACAGGCCAAGGCTGCCATTCCTCATCTGTACAGATGAGTGACATTATCCTAAAAATAACACAGAACAACTGGTTGGCTCCTTAGATAAAAATTGCTGAATTTCTCTTTCAATACCTTATAGCAAAATAAACGTCAAATGAACCCAAAAGTTAAAGCAGGGTGTAGAGGACACTTCTAACCCAGCACTTTCAAGGTTGAAAGAAGAGGGTTTCTGCTGCTTTGAGTCCAGCTCACTGAGATGCAGTGAGCTCAGACTAATCTATATTACAAAGAGAGAACCTGTCTCAAAAATGCATAGTAATAATAATAAGTAAAAATGAAGAAATATTTTTATATTCATCTTAACATGGGGCTTTTAAAAGGTGGCACTACACACAGAGATGTACACATCACAGGCATAAAATAGGAAGGGCTCCAGAAGTATTGGAAATTTCTGTACATCTTTCTTACATAGATTTGCACAGAGTAAGAGACAAATGAAGAATCTGTATAATATTCACCTGATGGGGAGATTGGTGTCTTTATATAAAGATATAATTTATTTTCTAAATAATTCCTAAATAGGAAAAAAGATAAACACCCAATTTAAAAAAACAAATGAGAAAAACAAAACAAACAACAAGCCAGACAATTTTCAAAAACAGCCAGAGAACATATAAAGAACCTCCAAGATTTCCTAGACGAAAGAAAGAGAGAGAGAGAGAGAGAGAGAGAGAGAGAGAGAGAGAGAGAGACGGAGGGAAGGAAGGAAGAGAAAGAAAAAGAGAGGGAGGGAGAGAGGGAGGAATCGAAGAATTATGAATTAGAATGATTAATACTGCTCTATTTATCAAATGTATCAAATGGCTCACAGTTTTTAAAGACTATATATATATATATATATATATATATATATATATATATATATATATATATATATATATATATAAATTCCTAAGGGCAACTGGCAGTCATCGCCACCTATTGGTGGTGAATGGGAGTGACCTGTCTTTGTTTTGAACCCTGGTTTGCTGCTTGTCCCTGAGAATTGGTAAATCAAGTATGGAAGTACAAGAACAGCTGTGTGTGTGTGTGTGTGTGTGTGTGTGTGTGTGTGTGTGTGTGTGTGTGTGTGTGTGTATCTGTCTGTGTGTCTGTCTTCCTGAGTATCTGTGTGTCTATGTGTCTGTGTGTCTCTGTGTGGACACATTCACACTCTTGATACATCGGTGTTTGTTGGAAGAAACTTTAATAAAGAAATAGTATCAAATGGGAAGAACATTCGTTCTGTCAACAGAAAATTTGTTCAGCATGTAAATTCAATTTGAAGCATTCATTAAATTAGTGATGGACTAAAAATATTGAGGAAAATAAATCTTCACTTGACATTTCAGTCTAAAAAGTGACAGGAGGGGACGGCCAAGGCCTGTCTGAATCATGAGTCATTTTCAAAGTCTGAGATTATAGATGGCAAAGGCCAAGGGGACTCATCTTAGAACACAGAATTAGGTGTGTTTGCATTTTTCCTTTTCCTTTGTGCACATGTATATCTTATGCTTTCCATATTTTTTCTGCAATAAATACATGCTGCTTTTTTCATTCGAGAAGAAAGTGTTTTTCGGCATGACAGGAACTGCACAGGTGAAGGTGAAAGAAATCTGCAAAATCACTGAGTTCTCTTAGCTGTGTAACTGCTCAGAGCGATGCGATCACGGCCCGTGGTGCAGGCAGCACGCGCACTCGGGAGCTGGGCAGCAGCTTCCCAGAGTCAGCGGTTTGCTTTCACTTTGGAAGCCTGTGTTGCCTGTGTTATCGGCCTCTGTGGAACGAGCCTTCCCTTCTCCTGTTTGCCTTTAATTCCCATTTCAAAACCCATTTCCTCTAAAAAGGCTTTCCCAAATTTGTCTAATACATGGCACTTTTCCACTAGCAAAATCTGTGATCTGTGAAAATCAATTCACCTCCCTTGAAGCCGGTTTTCCCAGGAACTGGGAACAGTGAGCCTACGGGCTGCCGGGGTGTTATGATGCCCCGTAGCTATTTAAGGCACAGTGAGCAAGCACTGGCTTTTTCTTTGAGTCTGTCCCATAACACCCTGATTCTAGGAGACAGTGACAGTTATGTAATTAATCCTTTTACTTCCAGGTAAGTGAGAGAAGGATCAGTCTAAACGAAATAGAGTTTTAAATGAAAAAAGAAAGAAAGAAAGAAAGAAAGAAAGAAAGAAAGAAAGAAAGAAAGAAAGAAAGAAAGAAAGAAAGGAAGGAAGGAGAAAGAGAGAGAAAGAAAGAAAGAAAGAAAGAAAGAAAGAAAGAAAGAAAGAAAGAAAGAAAGAAAGAAGAAAGAAAGAAAGAAAGAAAGAAAGAAAGAAAGAAAGAAAGAAAGAAAGAAAGAAGAAAGAGAGAAAAGAAAGAAATGATGGCATCTGTTCTAAATCTGAGTGGCCTCTTTTCCATGCTCCTGGTTTTAAAAGGCCCTGATCTCCTGTTCACAAAGCCTTCAGGGCCAGCACACTTCCGAATTTCACTTCAGAAGAGTGCTGCCTTCAATTGATTGCTTGCTTTATCATAGTTTGGTGAGTGCAGGTCTTAGAAGACCACGGTTCTTTGTTGTTGTTTTGGTTGAAATCTTACATCAATTCATTAGCTCTTTTCAAAGCACCTTGAAATAGAAACTATATGGTTGTAAGATGTAAACCTCTGAAAATCTTGCCTGGCTCAATTTTTAGTGGAAGGCAAAATATGAGATGAATGCAAGACAAGGACTCACAGGGTTTTAAGTAATGAATTAATGCTTGTTTTAGAAAGCTGAGTAAAGCCCAGGTTACCATCCATGTAAGGTGAATGTGTGGATTATTACTTACTGTAGGGGAAAAACATGCCAGGCCCCTCCACTACTACTACCAAAATATTTAAAAGTTTCACTGAAGAAACACTTAGGAATCATGATAAATATCTAGCACATTTTCATTGTGAGCACCCCAAAGCCCATGTAAGTGCAGACCCAACAGGGGACCCAGAATTAGTTCTGGGCAAACTGCAACCCATAAATGGCATTTTCTCTGGATTCTCCGTTATTTAACTGAGACACAAGCAGGTGGCCAGAGCTCCCTCTGAGTCTTCAGTCTGCAATTCACATTTGCTGCAGGTATGTCTTTTGGTCCTCTGACCCTTGGATACCCAAACAGTTGTGCTTAGAGGCAAGACAGGAGTTCTGTCTAAAACACAGGATGCTCCTGGCTGCCTATGCCTTGGATACAGATTAGCTGATCTAAACAATTAGTTAGGGAACAATCCAATCCCTGGTGACAATTAAGATGTTTGAGACATCCTGCTGACAGCTGTGGTGACAGAAGAGAGGAAAACTACCCCACACTGAAACAAGGAACTTGGTCCTTCTGATTTACAGGCAGGCCCCTACCGCTAAATTCAGGTTTTGAAAGGGCTGAAAAATGACCAAAAGGAGCCACGGCTGCTGTGTGGGACGCGAAGGCACGGCTCCCTAACATCTGGGCAGAGACGGCATTCGAGTCTGATGCTTCAGAGGACTGAACTGACAGAGCGAACTGGTACATCCTTCGCCTACAACAAGTCAGTCAAGGTACTTTCAGAGACATTTGCATGTCACCGAGCTGAAAACGCTGATCCTTTGTGTCTCAGAGCAACAGTTTCCAGAAAACACTTCATCCGGGGAATCCAGAAGGCCCCAGATGCCAACAAAGCACCTACTGTCATGCTCCCTCTCTGAGACGGGAAACATTTCAGTGATAAATGTGGTGAAGAAAGAGTTGTCTGACTTGAAAGTTTTTGTATATTTACATAGGGTTATTTTCCAATTCCTCTATCAATTCAAGAAGCCTGTGAATGTGTTCTTAGACGGCTCCTTCCTTAAGATAGAGGAAAAGCACACATTTCTTCAACCAGCATTCTGAGGAATGTTCTCAGACCTTAAATCCTTTCTTCCCCGTGAGAAAAAGAAAAGTGGAACCCAGAATGTGGATTCCGGTTTCCATCTTCCTTTTAGATCTTTGGGTTACAGGATATTAAAAATAAACCTAGAAGACAATGCAGTGAATTTTTGGAGCAGCTGGAAAAGACACCATAAAACAAGGGATTGCAATCAGCAAAGCGAGGTGGCAGCTGAACACATTAGGACCATCGGAACAAAGCCAACCCTGCCCCGCCCCTCTCGGGCCTGTTAGGTACAGAAGGGATGTCACACAATACAATCCAAACACATTCTCTGTCCGTATTGGGTTAAGAAAATACAGTGCCTGTCATTGTCCCCAGATGACAGGCATCCACAGATGGAAGGTGGGAGAATCTGACTTCCACTCATCTCCACCACCCCAGTTCAGGGCATAAAACCTTCCCAACTGCCATGCCAGCTCCGGCCTGGGTACCCAGGAAAACAAACTCCTATCTCTTTGTGTGTTTTTACTGTTAGTGCAAGGAGAGCCCTGGGGATGTGGCTGTCTTCTTGTCTTCATTCTTCAAGTACACAGAGTTGTCCCTTAAACAGGTATTGCTCTCTTTACTGTGAGTACTTTAATATGGCTTTATTGAAGTCATACATTCTTTTAAATGTGTAAACCTACTATTCTGGCTTTTCAAATTGTTTTCTCAATTCTGTAAAAGCTATGGAAGCAGCATGAAATTTGGCTCCATGAAAATAGCTGTAGAAGCCTGCAATACATGCTTTGAATTCTACTTTTTGATTTTAGCAGCCTACCCATGAAAATTCAGCTTTGTGCTATGAAAGCTTACTTTGACTTCCTCACTGATTAGATATATGTATATTAATATATAATATATTAATATATATGCATCAAGGAAGGACTTTTTTTTCACTAGGAAAATATAACCATGGTGTATAAACAGAAAATCAAAGAGGAGACCAGATTTGATTTTCTAGGAAAAAGTCCATACCCACTTATAAAAAGAGAGTTTGAAAGTAGACACCCTTGCTTAATTCTATGTTCAAATGAAACCCACCAGATCTTCTAGTTTTCATCCATTATTTTAAAATCATAGACAAATACTTTCAGCATTTACCAGACTTTGCATGAGGAACTCATTTCCAATATATGATTTTAAGTGTGTGTAATCTTCTCAACAATAAGGGCCCTTTCTTAGCATCAGGGATGTAAGAAGTTTTACGACAATAGAACTTGGTTTTCTTTTAATATGTAAATACCTCCATAGAAAATAACAACATATCAATATTTAAACATTTTTGGCATTTTATATCTGCTGACATTAAAATATTATTAAAGAATTAGATCATATATTTTTAGAAATTCAAAATTAATCCAAGTACAGCTGATAAGTTTATTCTTTTCAGTGAGTTTAAAATCTGACCATGAAAAAAAAAGTGCTGACATGTACCAACTTCATAGCATATATATGATATTCATTTGCTTAT
Source organism: Peromyscus maniculatus bairdii (assembly GCF_049852395.1). Lineage (NCBI taxonomy): Eukaryota > Metazoa > Chordata > Mammalia > Rodentia > Cricetidae > Peromyscus > Peromyscus maniculatus. The sequence goes on from NC_134858.1 coordinate 76,957,810, forward strand.
GCATAAAAAATATTTATAAAAACATTTTAGAGTTAAGCTCAAAATGTTTTTATATTAAATTGAAACTTTCTTTAGGAGTTTAAATAGTTGTTTGACAAAACGCACATGGGTAGATCACCATGATAATTTTATTTATAAGTTATGCCGTCAGAGCTATAGAAAATAGCATGTACAATGATTAAGGAGCAAATTCTTCAAGAAATTATGACACAGAAATCAACACTCGGATTTTCTATGGACATTTAGTAATCTGGAGAAGCACCCTGATCCGTCCGATATATAGAAAGTAAGAGAAAAGATGAGCAACGGCAGAGAAAGTCCATACCTACTTGTGAGCATGAGGGTGTATCATTAATACATTGAAAAGATAAAATGGACCCCTGAAAGGTCAAATATGTACAGACTTTTTTAATTTACTAAAAGAAAAATTTTTAGGAAAAATTTTAATTCTAACTGAAATTGCGACAGCCCTATCTATACTCCTTTAATCCCAAACCTTTATTTCTGTCACCTGTATAAACATACTTGAGATAGCTAAGAATACAAGTATCCAACCGACTTTTAATTACTTCGTTATTTTCATCAGTGCTGTCCGTCAGTGGGGTTTTTAATGTAAATATTTTACATGTACAGTGAGAAAGAGCCTGAGAAGATTCACTCTCTGAGGCTGGAGCTGGGCCGGCGAATTCGGGCCTTGGAGCGCCACCCCATGGCACACCTAATGAAGTGCACCATGGTTCTCGTCCCCGCGAACCAGCTTTGTTCTCTGGGCCCATTAAAAACATTGCCGACTCTCCGTGGGTTCAGCAGTGGCTGACTTCAGGAACCCGTTTGAGTTCTCCCCCTCTGACATAAAGAACTGCCCTCCTTCTTCCCCCAGATAGAGCAAAAGATGTGTGGAGATTGGAGCAAATGAATCCTACCACAACAAAGAAAGCCTTGTGCCTGAGCCGTGCCAGGGCTCCAAAAGACTAGTGAAATTATCGGTTTCAATAACCACCACCAAGCTTCATAATGTTTTCTGCATCATTACTTGGCAAGGAACCATAAGTTTTGAATAACTGCCAAAAGGAATAAACAAAAATAAATACAATTAACGTTTCTTAGATGTCAGGGCAGAATTTGCATGTGTGGGCCATTACATTTAGAAAAATGAAAAACACTATAGGGTAGGATTAGAAATCGGAATAAACACAAATAAAACACACTGTGAAATGGCAGTTAAACTCCTTCTTGGATTAAAGACAGACTTTTGCTTTTTGTTTGTGATTTTTTTGTTTTTGTTTTTACAGCAGCACATTTCTCCCCTCCCCACCCAACTGATCTCTATTACACAGAATAAAAGGGCCATTTTTACCTTTCCAGTGTTCCTTCCAAAGTCATTTTTAGGTAATGTGGAATAATGTCATTGAAATTCTGCTTGTCACTTCTGTATCCACCATTGCAAAATGGAAATGTGTTCATAACATTAACTCTAAGGCTGTTTGCATTAACAACAAAAAATACTGTTACCATTTCAATATTAGTAAATTACACACACACACACACACACAACACACACACACACACACACACACACACACACACACACACACACACCCCACAGGGAAAGCTGGGTGCAAATGTAACCAGGCCAGGCCAGGCTCTTCCAGAAAGGAGCAGGAACAAGGGGATTCAGTCTGGGCCAACGTTTCTGGACACACTTCTCCTCCCTTGCTGGCAAGAATCTTCCAGCAGACTCAACAGATGGCTTTTTGGGGGTGTAATTGGGGTGAAAACCAGTGCCATTGATTGGGGAAAGGAGATAAAATTCTGTGAAGAAAACTCAAATAGTGCAAAACTTCCCAGGGAAAGCACTTGGAAATGTGCACAGAGCGATGGTTCAATGGCTCCTTTCCTCCACCCAACCCTCCTCCAGTGACCACTGTCTACAGGACGGCCACGGTCCTCTCTGTCCGGCTTCTCCTTTTCAGTATAACATGACATGTGAGGCATGTCCCTGAGCTGAGCTGCTGTCTGCTCTCTTCCAGCAGTGTAGGAGTGTCCCCAAGTTTTAAAGATGACGAAAAAATTTTCACATAAATACGTTATGTGTTTATGGGGTGACTCAGCAATGGACACATACATACACAAACACGTATGCGCTGTCAAAATAAAAGACAGTAGGAAACAAATGGACATCTTTTTAATACTTCATATTCCAGCTTAACATCACTATATTTTCACAAATTTTAAAATATAGCAAATACAATATAAAGTGTGAAATAAAACATCTTAGTACTTCATATTCCAGCTTAACCCTGCTATATTTTTACAAAGTACAGAATGTAGAAAATATGGAGCTTTTATAAAACATTTATTGTATAAAGAATAATAAACACACTGAGTAAGAATTTCAACCCAGCTATAATTCAAAAGTCCCCACTGCCCCTTTATTATACCTTCCCTTCCCACCTTGACCTCTGTGATATTTATTTCCTTTTTAAAATATAATTTCACCATCTATGTGGATATAAACGGAATGATTTCACGTGTTTTTATCTGCTGACCTTTAGAAAAAGAAGTCCATCTTCCTGAGGGTGGAAATTTTGGAGTGGCCATGGTCATGCACTTCTCTCCTAACTAAGAGTTAAGTTTCCCAGGATACACAACCCCTCCCCGCAAGCAAGCTTTAAAGTCTTCCTAATTCTGGCTTATCCTGTGAAATTGTTAAGCTGTGGATGGCAGTGTATGTGTGTATGGAAGCTAAGAACCAAGGTCTTCTGTGGATCTGGGATCAGTCCTGAGTGTAGGCTGCTGTAAGGGGGCTGCTATGATGAATGACTTCAAGACAGGAGACCCACCATTTTGTTACCCCCAAACTCGGCTCAAAACTGAGCTAAATCCTTTGATTCCATTGATCTAAGGCTTCATTTGAGAGTGAGTAATCCTGTGATGGGCGCCCTGTTCTGCTGTACCAGTCATGTAGGCTCAGCTATAATAAAGCCTCAGCTTGGTTTCTAGGATCATGGTCTACAGGAGAAAGTGAAGCTATGGCAACAGAGGGATCACTAACGGGAACTCTTGAAGACCTGCGATTGACAACTCTTAACAGACACATCGGGTAAAAATAATAAGTGCTTTGAATGTTAGCCAGCATGCCAGCAGGGACTAGTATTTCCATGCAGGATGGTGGTGACAGAGGTTGGCTTCCCCAGGCAGGTGGCACAACACCAAGTTTCCTCCCCAGATTTCTTTCTGGTGTTTCATTGTTGAAGAAACCCAAAAATTTATGGAGAAGGTCAGTGTGGAAATCAGTGTAGGGAGAAAATAACTGAAAGAAGAGGTTTCCAATGCTTTGGATGGATCAGCCCAGAAAACATGGATTCCTCTAGGCAATATACTGAGCTGTCTTGTGAAAGACACTATGGTGCTTCGATTAGTAAAATATGTCTTAGTTAGGATTACTATTGCTGCAACAAAACACCACGACTCAAATGCAAGTTAGGGAGGAAAAGGTTTATTTGGATTATACTTCCAAATCATAGTCCTTTACTAGAGTCAGGACAGGAACTCAAGCAGGGCAGGATCCTGGAGGCAGGAGCTGATGCAGAGGCCATGGAGCAGTGCTGCTTACCAGCTTGCTTCCTCCTGGCTGCTCAGCCAGCTTTCTTATAGAACCCAGGGATGGAACCACCCACAATGTCTTCCTATTGATTTTTAGTGCATTTCTTTGGGGGGGTGTCTGTGTGTGTTTGTGTGTCTGTGTGTGTGTTCATGCATGGTGTGCCTATGTGTATGGACGCAGGTGGTAAACCCTGAGTGCTGTTCCTCAGGCACAGCCCACCTTGCTTTTTTTAAATAGATCTTTCACTTGGCCTGAACGTGATGAGGTAGGCTGGCTGCTGGATGAGCTCCAGAGATCTGCTGTCTCAACCTTCTTTCCACTGGCATTATTAGTGCATACGACCATGCCTAGCTTTTTGACGGGTTCTAGAGATTGAACCTTGTGCTTACCTAGCAAGCTCTTTACCAATTGAGCCATCTCCCTGTCCCTCCAGTGTCTTTTCTAACTTGAGAACTGTTGAAACAACCAAGCACATACAGTTACTAGGTCTTTATAAGCTCTGTCTCTAGAGAGATTCTTGCAACTGCCTTACAAAATCTAACAGTGTGAATAGACTTGTTTGTAAAGAAACTGTCAAGATTCTGGTGGCTTGTAAGGATTTTATGAGTTATTCTAATACTCTGAATCACTCTCCTCTGTGGTGAATTCAAAACCAACAAATCTGTAGAACTTTAAAATAAATATAACAATTTTCCCCATCACATACAGTGAACAATGTTTCACATTGACACACATACACACAAATGGACTTTAAGATAATATGTAAATTATAGGATAAAGAATAATTTCTATGCAACTAAAGCACTCATCATAACTATAAATAGCAACACAAACAGACAAGGTGGTTTTATAGAGAGCTAATTATTTCCTTGCAATTTTCCAGATTCTCCTAGACTTGGTTGACAATAATAATACATAGAAGTTCTCGTCTAAGATGGGATTGTTCTAATATGCTATTGCCTTACATTAAAACTTCAGGTTGCACATATAATATCTGAATAATGTAGAGCCAGTTTCCCATTAGGATGACAGGAAGTGCTACCAAAGGTATGAGTAGAAAGGGAGAAAAGAAAGTCCACATAAATACAGAGGTACACATTTCTTTATGACTTTGTTTGTGTTCATACAGACTACAAAAAAGGAACGAGCTATTGTATTTTAATTGTCTATTTAAAGTCTAAAAAAGTCATTGCTGAACATTTTCATTTCTTTGTGTTTTTAAATGTTTCTGTAGTATGTATTAATTGTGTATGATTGGTTTCATTATGACATTTTCATACATATACATAATGTATTTCTATTGCATTCACCCCCATTACTCACTCTTCCCCTCCTCACAGTCCTGTTAATCCCTTCCCTTGCCTACTGGCCTCACTTCTGTTTTCATGTCTTCTTTTAAATGATGCTCCTATTTGCATATAAGTCATTTATTTTCAACTTCAGCCTTTATTATGCAATTTTACTAAATTTTGCAGTAATACAAAAAAAAAATTTATTTCTGGTCCTGCGGGAACAAATGTTTCCATCCTTTTTTAGACTAACTTGATATAGCAATACAGAGTCTTTGAACTTTTTCTAGGAGTGTATTTTTCTTTGAGCAATCATTTTAACTTTCGAAACATCAAACTTCAATTCCCATCTCTCAAATAACAGAGCTTTGAGAAGTGTCCAAATATTTTGTAGTCTCAAACCCCTGAGCAGAAATATTTTTAAGCCCTTATTACTTATAAAAACTTCTCCAGAAAGCAACACAGCAAGAAATAAATAAAAAAGAATGCATTCTGAAATAATCACCACTTACAAAAAAAATCATTTGCAATAATGCTCTGAACTTTTGAAAATCTAACTTTTAGCCAGTAAAAGCATGGGAGACCATGATCATGGACATGGAGCAGAACCATGCTGTTCTGAGATAACCTGGTCATCGCTAAACAGGAGTCTGTCAAGTCCTAGAAAGGATGTAAGTTTCATCATTCTTTTATTCCCGTCCAGGGAGCTGCAAATCTACTTCCTGTTGTTTTTATAAAATACACTATTTGGAGGCCTGAAAGGGTGACGTTATTGAAAATCCGTGCTTAAGTTAGCTTGTGAAAATGCCGGTTGGCATTCAGGGTCTGGCTCTAGGGTGGATGAAATGAGTTGCGAGCTTGGGTGCTAAATAACTTCATTGCACAGGCACTAATTTTCGGAGCCACATTTTACTTAAAATCAGAAAGCAAACCTAACCAATAAGAAAGTAAATTCACCTGTAGATAACTCTCCTTCCCACAGTCTGCATCCCTTTGCTCTGCAGCGGCTCTCATTTGGGTTGGTTTGAATATCAAAGTCCTGCAGCCCTCCCAGGACCCACGGGTTCTCCCAGGGTCCTGCACATCTCTGCCATCCTCCTGAGGAACGCTTGCACCCGTGCCCCAGGGCATCTTTCAACAAAAGTATCAGATTTGCCTGTAATTCTGAAGTAAATGTTTTCATGGTCTGTCACCTTGATTTTATTAAAGGTGTTGGATTCAAAACGTTAACAAAAGTTGAAAAAAATTCTGATAGAGGTTCTAAAATGTTGGAAATTTATAATCACCAACCATTTTTAGCCATTTATCAATTGTTTGCACATGGTACAGATCTCAAATTAATCAGTTAAATAAAATGCCACAGATGTGTTCAGATACTTAGCTTTTTTTTTTTTTTTCTTTTTAAACTATAACACTTGGATACTTAGACTGCAGGCAAGCCAACTAGATTCAGGACTCTATTTTACATTTTTAAGGAGCACTTTGCCTTGCTTGCTCTGGTTAGTTTCAAGGCTTTTCAGAGAATATAATTTGAATATTTAAGAAAAAAATGCAGTTGATGTCAGCCTTGGTGGTTTAACAATCTTTTTTTTAAAAAAAGATTCTATTTCCAGAAACCAGCAGGCTAGAGAGACTAATTTTATTAAATCTGTATTGACTTTCCAGGCTTTTGCAATAGAGAGGCTATCTGAGCTTCGCTTCATGGTTTTGTTATCTTAAATAATATTTGCACAATTTTGAAAGAAAAAAAGCTGGCCTAAAATTAATTAAAACACGTTGAGGGCTGTATGTGCAACGTATGCACACATGATATATACACTTTTTTGTGATTTCAGAACTCGGGCACACTTGTACTGCTGCCACCACCAACCCCATTTTTTTTTTTTTTTCTTAAAGGAAATGTCCCTGGGAGACAGGACTCCTTGGCAGAGACATACGCCCTAGCTGCGCAGAGTCTGAGTTGCTGAGCTAAGTGCAAACTTTAATTAAATGGCGGGAGCAGTCCGCTCCCCAAGTGAAGCACTCCCGGCCTGCTGATAGGTGGGAAAAACAAAACAACTGTCTTTTTGAGGGGGCTCCTGTGCAGTGTGGCTGAGTTGTGTGCGGTCTCTTCCATTTTTTTTCTGTCATCCTGTTTGGGAACCAGTTCAGGATGTGTTTCTGTTGGCACTTTTCTCCTGTTGTGAATATATTCGTACATTTCTCAAGTGCTCTGTTGGTCTGAAATGCTGGTAAATTGAGCCTGATAGACAGTTCTCTAGCATCAGTTTCAGCATGGGTGATGGGGTTTCTCAAAAATGAGGAGACAAATATGTTCTCAAACACAAAAGAAGTGGTACCATCCCAGGGCCAGCCACGGTTTACTATCAGTCATCCTCAGTCATCCACCTTTTTATTCCCTTCCTTTCTTCCTTTCTTGTCTTTTTTTTTCCCATAAATATCCAAGAGTGCTTTATCTCTTGTTGGGGACAGTGATGAGAAACCCATGACCTATGCTCAAGTTTTTTAGCTGGGTTCTGAGCCACAACTTGAAAAATAAAAGGAGACACACAGTTTTCCATGAGTTACTAGATTCACTGAAATTGGATAGTGGTAAATGCCCTATCCATAGCTTCTCTTAGAGATTGTTCCTTACTGTCCATTCTTTGGTAGAGATGTTGGTTGCAGGGTCTCATTTCCTCCCTCTTCACACTGAGCCTACAAATACGCAGTTGTGTGGGCAGCAGCTCTGCTATTAAATAAACTTCCAATTGTACATAGCTGCTTCTTCAGCAATCAATAAAGAAATGAAACTGTTTATGACATCCATCCATTTACATATTTCTAATACATTTAACATACATCTTACTTTAGGTAACCTAGAGATTTCTTTTATATCTGATAGTTCATTGTATGACAAATCTGGCTCTCAGGGCCAGATCAACCCCATCTGCTTGTTGTGACTATGTTTTTGTGAAGGTGTTTGCTCATGAACTTATTTTGTACATAGTAATGTGCACTCACAGTAGCACTGTTTTTCACGATTTTAGGGACTAACAACAGTGAAGACACATGGGTAATTCTGATTTTTTTTTTTCCTAAAATGCCTAGGTAGCAGAGCACTGGTCCCGGCGGCTGTGTGTTCATGTGTATGAAATTTAGCACTTGTTGAAATTAATCATCCAACCTAACACTCTAAGAGCCAAAACCACACAATTACATTCTCGCGGGCCGCATCTGCAAGTATTTTTTTTTCTTCCAAATTTCAGCCCCATTAAATGAAGACGTGACTGTTACCACGAGACCTCTCAGCTCACCTCAAATCCTGGGAGACCTGTTTCTTTTCTTCCCTAATCCTCCTTACTGTGCCGCATACGCTCCCATCAATGCTCAGCATCTCTTATCTTAGTCCTCACCATTTCAGGGAAGCCTGCTCCCTCCTTCAGATCCAGGACTGAAAATGAAGCGTAAATCTTACGGGCTAATAAGCACGGCAGTTACTTCAATAAAATGTTACTTAAAAGTCAATAGGCTGCACATGTTAAAGACATTAGAGCTGTTAACAGACCGTTGTAAAGCAAGCAGAATCTTTAATAACCTGTGAGCGATCCTGAACCGTTCCATTCTCAGCTTGGGGCAGGGTTAGCTGGCAATGAGGCTCTGGCCATAGGGCACCAACCGCTCCTGCTGTCTCAGAGTCAACAGTAAGCCAGGATCCAGGGCTAAAACCTGTTGGGTGTTTTTTGTTTTTGGTTTTTTTCCTCCTAGCTTCAGCTCACAGAGTTGCAGCGGGGTGCTCCAATGCTCTGCATCAGACTCACGCTCTCTAAAACCTGAATCCTCCGCCTGAGCAGGACACAAGCAACTGGAGGATGCTGTGGGAAAGTACAGAATGGCCACAGCCTGCGGTGATCTTGTGGGGACTCTGGGCCAAACCCCAGGCTCACCTGCATTCCATGCTTTCAGAGACCAAACCAGAGCTCAGGAAAGGCTGACAGGACCGGAAAAGACAACCGGGGGAATTTAGTCTTGGAGCATCTTGTTCTGTTTTCCCCGGAAGCAAAGAAGGGCATCAGTTCTGCCTAAGGAAGTTTTCTCATAATTTCCTGGAAGTGAGATACTTATCTTAAACAGTTGTTTTCAAAAATGACCGATGTAACAGAGACAGCAAAGACAAAACGTAAAAAAATAAAAACAGACGTCTACAGCATCTCGCTACTCAGAGTGGCCCCTGCCTGCTTTCCAAGCATTCAGTGGAGACTGCAGTCTCCATGTTGGAGAAAGAAAGACATAAGGAGACACAAATTTTCTTTGTAATTTAACCCACTTTTAAATTTGGCAAATGCATTTAAAGCCTGAATTATTAAAATAATGAAAACTGATTAGAAAGACTATCTTAGATTAAAATAAGCTTTCCTTAATAGCACTCATCTTATATCTTGATCATTGTTTTTTTGCTCAGAGATAGAATGTATAGATATCAGCCTCAAGCCTGAGAAAGTTGTGCTGTTGCAGATGCAAATATCTCAGGAAGGATAAACAAGTGAGAGGCTGGATCAAAGTTGAAAATTATTATAAAATGGGTGTGATAATTTTACAGAAATGTTTTCTATAGGCAGTTCCAGTAATCCCACCACTGGCATCACCTACACTTTCATTTCGTATATTTCATGTCTTCATAGGCATGTGAGTAGTGGGTCATAACAACTACAGCAGTCTGCATTCGCGTCTGTCCCCAGCACAGTTTAATAACACCAATTTTCATATTTTCCTTTGTTCTACGTGTATGCATGTGCTACCACTGCACGCGGTGCCTCAAGAGACCAGAAGGGGGCATCAGATCTCCTGGAACTGGTGTCAAACAACTGCCCTGTGGGTGCTAGGAACTGAACCCAGGTCCTCTGCAAGAGCAGCCAGTACTCTTTCCTGCTGAGCCATCTCTCCACCCCCAACATTTTCATGTTTCTCTATCTTCATTACGGTAATTTAAACGGTTCCACTGCACAGTCATACAAATTATAGGCATTGTTTCAGCATACACTTAGCTTGTGTGTGTGTGTGTGTGTGTGTGTGTGTGTGTGTGTGTGTGTGTGTGTGTGTTTTGAAGAGGTGTATTTTATTTGAAGTGCCCATCTAGTTTTTAAGATGTTAATGATAAACAGGTGAGAGAAATTGATCTACAATAAGGCATCTACAAAAGAGAGCTGCAGATGTGGGAGTTGGTCCTCTCAATCCACACATGAGTCCTGAGACATGGAGGAAGTAGATTTGGGGTTGCGATCATTCAGAAGAAGGATAATTACAGTTGATGACACAATATGTCAAAAAGAGAGCATGGAGGGTAGGACAGAAAAGAGTCCCCAAAGCTCCCAACAATAAGGTTAATCTAACAGCAAAACTAGGAGGAGCAAAGAGCCTTGGCATCCAATGGGGACCAAGGCCAGAGACAGCAGAAGATGAGGGTTGTCCTGGAAATGCCACAGGCAGACCTATCCATGCACTGACTATGTGAGACTCCTGGGACACTTTCCAAGGGCTTGGAAGGAAAGGCTACAGCATCAGCTCCCTGTGAGCATTTAACTGGTTACTTCATTGTTCCAGAATTTGCTCCCCAAGTCTGCTCCTACCTGCCACACAAAGTATAGCCAAGGGTAACGTTTTTCATATTTGGCTCCCCTCAACTATCACATGAGGGTAAGGGCTTGGAGCTGTCCCCTGGCTTATTGTGTGGGCTAATGAGGGGTTGTAAAGCATGATATATGTGTAATGTGTGGTGTGAAATATTTAACACCTCTCCTGAGAAAGAAAATCCTAATTGTCCACCTGGACCTGTCTCGCTCGCCAATTAATTCCAGTTTGGGAGATTGACATAGAAGGTCCCACCTAATCTAACACAGCCTACAAAGGGCTTAGACAGGTGAGGAGGTAAAACCCCCTCCCTAAAAAAAAAAATCACAAGACCCTTTGGAGGAATTACTGCCAGCCATAGACCAGGCAACCAACCCCTGTGCATTGCAGGTAATATTTTCATAGAAGAAGTTTCCTTTTGCTCAGGCTGCCTGGCAAGGCCATTTACAAAGTAACGAGTAGCTACTGAAGCTAACCAGGGACGTTTTTCTATCCAGGGAATTTTCATTATGTTCAACATTTGGAAATTTCAACTAAAGATAATTGCAGGTAAGCATCCACCCACAGATGGATTCATTTTCCATTGTATTGCCTTAAATGGGCACTTGTACACAAAAGACCTCCTTCCTCTACATTTCGGTCCTCCGGGGAACAATTACATGGAATTATTCAGCAGCCAAGTTTGCTTTGTATCACTTGACTGGGTAAGGACAGAGAGAAAGTTGCTCCCTGTGGCACTGGAGGCAGCAAATCATTTTTTACCTGAATGTTTAATAGCTACATTCATCACACTCCAATAACAAGGCTGCCCACACACAACATAGCTCATTTGCTTTCACTCCGCTCCTAAAAGTTTACCAGAAAGACCAACTCAGCCTCAGCATCAATTTGATATCCCAGTTGACAGTACATGGGGCTCTGGTGGTCCTGCTGTCCAACAGTGGAACGGTCTAACGTAGACTGACTTCTCTTACCATTGACCACTTCCAGGCACTATCCACAGTTTAGATACGTTGCAGTATTTATGCTTTTGTGTAGGAAAGCCTTACATGAGCCACCACTAATTTAATAACAACAATCTTGAAAAGGAACTTTTAAAAATTAGAAATCACTTTAATGGGTTTTGGACTTGTTCCTTGGAATAATTCATTAGGACGGTTTAATGATGAAATAACTGATTTTTTTTACAGGAAATTCTCTATTTATTTCCATTCTCTTTGATAATTGTTCAACATGGCTGGACCAAAAAGGTATGCCTTTAACCTTTAACTCCCTGCTGGTAGATCTTGTTTACCTTTTTGTGCTTTTGTTTTCTATCTTTGAGTTTAGCATTTATTAGTGTGATGTGAAATGCTTGTAGCAAAGCCCTTTGCAAGTATTATCAGCTTTGAACACAAGACAAGTCAAAAACTATGAGTCATAGAGGTCTCTCTGTCGTCATTTCCTTCCAAACATAGCAAGTGTGTTTATGCATGGATAATACGTAGAGGTTACAGTAAAGCCCTATCCCCACAAAGTTATTGGCAGTAAGAAAGGGAGGAAGAGTTGCCATCTTAGAGTTAACTATAAAACCAAGCATGTTGAAAGAGCTAAGAATGTTCACTAAAGAAAAAGGATCTTAAGAAAGATTGACTCTTTCCTAGACCACAGTGAGAATGAGCCTGAGAGTCAGTTACAGGGATGCATATGCAAAAGCAGGCAACCAGAGATTGGCAAAGACGACTGCTCACTTCAGAGACTGTAGAAGGGAAGGGTTATAGTGGAATGCATTCAGGGAAGACAGCGGTGCACATTCAGGAAAGAGGCTGCTGCTCTTTCCAGGATATGACTCAGCCTCAAGAACGAATGTATTCCTGGTAAATCACAGGGCGCCCCTAGCTCCCAACCATTTCAGTTAAAGCACAATCATTACTTCTGATTTCTCCAATCCCAAGAGCTAGTGACAATAGCCCTCCCTCCCTGATGCTGCCAGGAGACAGCACTCCTTCACCAACACTGCTGCCAGGCTCGGAGCCCTCTGTGTGAACCCTTAGGGCATGCCTTATGCAGGTAACCATCTCTGTTTAGAGAGATCTGTTAATTCAATATGTTCCTGAAAAGACCCAGAAGTGACACTCCAGGACTGCCAACAAGGAAGACCAGTCTGGACTGACAGGATGACTTCCCGAGACTCCAGTTCTGTACTCTCCCAGCATGCCTTTGCTTTTGAATTTTAAAGAGCTTTATTAAATGTTCTCTTTGAAAAGTTCTTTTTGTTTTAGTTCATGAGGGGTCCCTTCTGCTTCCATGCGAGACTACAGTTCGTACCGTACTCTGACAAAAATGACACTTTCAGTGTCTTTCAGGAAAACAAAACAAACAAACAACAAAAACTCTTGTAGCAATAAGAATAAAACCTGATTTAAACAGAAGAAGGAAAAGAAACCAGAGAGAATAAATGACTTACTTGGAGTCTTTATGTTTCTTAGTGTGGTGGTTTGAAAAATAATGGCCCCATAGGCTAATAGAGAATGGCACTACTTGAGAAAGATTAGGAGGTGTGGCCTTGTTGGAGGAAGTGTGTCCCTGGGGGTGGGCTTTGGGGTTTCAAATGCTCGAGCCAGGTCCAGCATCCCTCTCTTCCAACTCCTTGCAGATCCAGATGTAGAACTCTCAGCTACTCTCTAGCCCCATGTTTTCTTGCATGCCGCCATGCTTCCCATCATGACAATAATGGACCAAACCTCTGAACTGTAAGCCAGCCCCATTTAAATACCTTCCTTTATAAGAGTTGCCATGGTCATGGATTCTCTTCACAACAGTAGAACACTGACTAAGACACTTTAGTTATCAGGATCCGAAATGCACACTTCAAATCTCCCTAATAAGCCAGGCTCTCACGGTTTCCAAAGAGCTACTACTCTTCACAAATTTGAGGAGACTGGTAGATGGCCTTGAACTCTGAATTTCCCTGCAAGTCCCTGGCATTTCAGACATTCATCTCCTCATGTGCTTTTCCTGAAATCCTGCATTGCCCAAATAGAGATATAGACTGTAGCTACACACAGCCTTTAACACGGTAAAGGATTATGAGATCTCTAAGGAGGAAACAGGATGCATTACTCCCAGGCTCACTTGACAAATCTTCACACAGAAATATTTCACTGGACGAATAGCATTTTGGAAATGCTGCATCCCTAACATTATGTTGAGTGTGGATTTGTTTTTTCCTTTTTCTTTTTTTTTTCCTTTTTTCTTTCTTTCTTGTGACATTGAATGCCCTTAGCGTCAGGAAGCATAAGAAGCAGAGGCCATGGAGAGAGTTGAAAGATGACATGACGAGGGTGGTGAGTGGAGAAAGTTAGCAGTCATTTCTGCTTGCCTGTAAAACCGACCAACTAAAGTGCTCTAGCGTTTCTCCACACGGGTCCAGAGAGAATTCATTAATTAGTGCTTGCAAACAGATCTTTGGTGACGGTACCCTGCAAACGCAGTAATCATCAACTCACTGCCACGTCCATAGCATGTGGCGACGGCATGTTGACCCTGATGGTGAACAGTTGCTGCTGTTGATAAGGCTACGAACTTTAAATCATTAAATGGGCTTTGCTTTGTGGTTTTGAAGCCCCCTACCCCCCTCCCCGCCCCATGGCAGATGTCATAGAGTAAAGCTATATCTTGAATATGTTCCCGAAGCCCAAAGCTCAGAATGAAAACCATCAAAGGGCACAGAGATCATAACAAACACGTTCTGACAAAGCCCCTCCTGTGAGAGCCGCCTTTGAGAAGTGACATGATAGGTTAATTTCCCTGTCCCATCTCTTTCCTGGTAAGGAAAAATTTTGCCAGCTCAGTTTGCAATACACTGGAGTTCACAGTGAACTGTCAGCCTTAATCAATTTTCCACCTACTTTTATTCATTCTAAACACAAAGCATCATGGGAAAAAAATGTTTTGATGATCAAATACACTCTCAGGAGACTCTTTACTCTTTCAAATGGAGAGAGCAATTTGAGAATAATTTATGAAAATGGATAATCTTCTGAAAGGTCCCCATGTGATGGTGTCTGCCCACTCCCACTTGCCAACACTGGCTCACAGAAAAAGTTTTGTCCCCCCACCACCAGAGGAAAATCAGAGCCCAGAAATGTATCTGACAGGCAGGGAAATGAGAAATTTAGCTGCTCCGAAAACAAAGACGAGCCCAATAGCTTTGACCTGTAACTTCTGCTTGTCTTCCAACTCTTACCCAATTTTAATCTGCTCAATGATTTCTACAGGTAGAATCTGAACTGTGCCTGCATCAGGTTCCCCCTCTGTTTCTAGACCCCCAAGCCATGCATGTTCAACTTGTGAGCCACCCTCCTGCCTTCTGATACCAGTGTTCACGTGGGCCAGGTGTGTTCTAGCAGCACATGCCCCTGGGGACAAGCTGTGCTGTGGCCTTGTTACTTCTGCTGTTCACTCTGCCTTAGTGCCTGAGGTTTAGATTTCACAAAAAAACAAACAGTTTTGTACCTTCAGCCACATAACTTGGAAACGGTTTCCTACCGGACATGCCGATGACCAGGTAGAAGGTAATGTTCTTATATATTTGTGGGAGGGGGAAAGATTCCTATAACATTATATCAGTAAAAGTCCATCAAAATGATTATGTTGGAAGTTCCTGTGAATCTTCCAATTTTTTTGAACTCTTACATGATAATAGAGGATTCTTTCTAGCTATAAGATTCACAGGCACGTATGTCTTCAAAAGTATCACATTTGGTGGCCTTAGAAGAATGGTAGGGTTGCTGTCTATAAATTCTGGGGCCATCATCTAGTAGACAATGCCAACAAATCCAAGAAAAGCTAGCTTATTCTGGCTGCATTGCCCCTGTCTTAGTCCCCACATCTTTCATTTTCTAAAATTGATATATCAAGAACTGCAGTATTCAGGGTATGCCCATACAGGTCTGTCAATTAGAAAGCTTTTCCTGCATGGTCTGATAGAGGCCAGAGTAGATGAGTTTAAGGTTATAAATGGAAAAAGAAACTTCTTGATGATAGATTTCACATATGTTACAATGTTTACAAAGATACCCACTAAGTCACAGGTATTTGCAATGTGCCTTTGGATCATTGCTCCCCAAAGCCTTGCATATTTAAATTTTGGGGGGAGCTATTTTAAGGCTTGGTGAAGCATTTCTTCTTTTGCTGCTCAACGCAGTGACCTGTTGAAGCAAAGAATTTGACTACATCTAACCTTATTTTTTTTAATGTAGGCTTAGTCATTTGAGTATCATTTGATGTGCTCTTTAGATAAAGACAATGCTACCTCCAAAGCTCTTGTATAGCTGTGCTTCAGGGGGGCCTGTTTTTGCTTTCTGTTGTTTTTCTTTAACTTTCACTGTGGGTAGCCTTTTCTATGTTATGAGGTTAGAGTGTAATCCTTAGTTGCTGTATCTAATCTGTTGATAGCAAGGTGAAGCCAAAAGACTCCCTCATCATGAGCCTTAGTAAGTGGAGCTGGATTCTCTCAAAGCTGCCTGTCAACAGCAATTGGGTGGTGACTGATGTTTCTAATTTTTAAATGAATTCTGAAAAGTAGGTTGATCATCCAGCCAAATTCCAAACAGCGAGTTGACCAGCCAGCAGCTGAACTCTGAACAGCAGTGTTTGTCTTCTACACTTCCACACTGGTCCATAAAGCTTTGTGTTGCTCTTTCTCCCTTTCCCAACTCTCTCTCTCTCTCTCTCTCTCTCTCTCTCTCTCTCTCTCTCTCTCTCTCTCTCTGTCTCTGTGTTAACTTGGCCCTCGGTCTCAGTTTCCATTATTCTCTTTCTTGTTTTTCTGTGCCATTTCCACTGCATTACTATTGTTGTCAAAATGGCAGGAGGCCTGACAGGGGAGTATATAACAAATGCAGAAGCTTGTCTTATTTAATGGGAATTCTGTTCCTGTAAGTTTTCTCTTCATCTAAGTCAACACATCTTCAGTGTCATTACTCACCCCTTAATCTGTTTAATCTTTCTTATATAAAACTTACTACCCAATACATTGAATGTATATTCATCTATTCATCTATTTGGTTTACTAATGTAGACTTCACACCGAGAAAGACACCTAGTGTATATTTTTTGTGTGCTAATAGTGAGTCTGTGAGATCCCTTCTACCACTAATTGTCTTTACTTCCTTAAAATTCAGACCACACACTTGGCACTCATTTTTTTGTTTCTTTTTTTGTTTGTTTGTTTCTTCATTTTTAGAGTCACTAAAATGTTTCTACATATGGAAGATAGTATTAAGTTGTGTTTATTATCTATCTATTTCCCCCAAAAAATATTTGATCTTCACAAGAGCTTGCTTCGTAGGATCTTTTCTTATCTCCAATTGGAAGCAAAGGAAATGATCCATAAATAAATAACACAAAGAGTTTAGGAATCTGGACCATGACCATATAGCTCTGATATGACAGAGGGAGGAATTGAATGTGCACAATCTGTTTTTAGCATCTATGTATTTAATTCTAAGTACCACTGGCAAAAAGTTCATGCTGGACTCCACAATCAGTAATTTACTACCTGTTTGATGTCTTCCATGGAGAATTTGTTACATCCCTGATGATCTCTCTTGCTTTGGTGGAAGCATTAGAATTATCACTATTCAGTACGAACACGCAAACACAGACAAAGCTTTGCCAGTGTATCCCATGTTCCTAATTTACTGAGCGATGTAAACAAATGACTTCCTATTTGAGTTTCCTGGTTAAAGTCATGAAGCCAAAGGAAAAATGTGACTTTATAATATTAGACATGTTTTCATCAGTAAAATAAGAACACATCATTGTTTTATAAGCTGAGATACTCTTTTAATATTTTCCCACTAACCTTAGAACTAATACCAAACAAAATTTCATCACATTTGTGAGCAAGTTCTATAAAGGGTCCAGCAGACACGTTATGCATACCCACATAATATGTAGGTAGAAATTTACAAGCTACAATACCCAGACATCATGAGGCTCGGCTCATAATTTTCTCAACCTTGCCAGACTATAGCAACATTTATGATCTGGAGATTTATTGATTTTAGTTTTTATCCCTCTTATTATATGAAACTCCCCTTTAGACCATTGACCTCTTCTTGTTATAATGAGAGTGGGATAAAGAAACATATTTATAATACCACTCTTGGAAACAGGCAGGCTTTTTAAGGTGTTATAAGGACGTGCTGGTGATATAATGGCAGGGTTGTAACAAAGGTCATATAGAACAGTCACTTGACACTTGGAAATAGGCCTAGTATGCTGATTAGATTTTTCCATGTCTTATTACTTAGGTGACTTGATCATGTCCCATATTTATAATTGAGTATTTAAATCTCAATAGATGAGACATCCATATTATCCCTATCTCCTATCCAGACATGAAAGATACCTCAGATTTGTTTGTAGTTGTTGTTGGCAGTGGTTGGTTGGTTTTAATTAATTATGTTACTCTCCAATCAATTTTTATCTCTACAGCTCATCTCATAATTCATTTTATGAATATTGGGAATAGAGTGTATATGCAGATTAAATTTTTCCCTGTCTTACCAATTAGTTTCTAACATTACCATTCACAAAATGAACTGTCTGAATTTCCAAATGCCTTTCCCACAGCCACTCTCTCATTTGTGCTCTCCTGGTGGCCACTAGTATGTAGACTTGGTCATCCTTGGTTTAGCTTATTTTGCTGCTCCTACATCTTGTTAAGATCATAACACAACTGCTCTGTTGCTTTATGAATTCCACAGCAGTAGAGATTTTTTTTTCTGGCCTTGCAAATTGAAACTTTAATGGCAAGCTTTTCCTGTTCCTGCCCTGCCAATGTGTTTTTTGACAAGGCACAGGGATTTTTTTCTCAAATCCTCTCTGCAAGACCACTGCCAATAATTAGGCCATTCTAACATTTCCAGTACTCAGGCTGTAACATTAGTGGTGGTGTTAAGAATGCTCTCAAAAGTTATGTATATTTGTATAATATATAGTGCACATTTGGTTGTGTGTATCGTTACTTCTCACCAAGGAAGGCTAACCTAAAATGAGTTGAACACCACAGTTTACCAGCAAAATGTAACTGAAATACAAATATGAATGCATAACTAGCCAAGAGTGTAGTGCTTAGAAAAGCCAGTCTGGAATGAGCCCTGCAAGGGCTAATGCCCTGATTCTGCCCATTCCCAGCTATGTGACATTGGACAAGGTGCTTAATCTCTCTAAAACACATGTTCCCTCCTATATGAAATGGGAATTACATTTGCATTACCAAAAAACAGAAGTAGTAATTCTCTGAATCTGCTAATTCGGAAACACATCTATTGGTTCAGGAGCAACCACCTTCTCTCTAAACTTAGAGGCATTGCTGGAATTAGCTAAGTGCTTTGCATATTCTAAAGCATGGAGAATATTTTTACTGAGAAATATCAACAACTTTTTTAAGCTCACCTAGCAGATGGGAATAGAAGGGAACAGGTGGGGGAAGGATGGAGGGAGAGAACACTGGGAGAGACAAATGGAAGCTTGGGGCATCTCTGGGATGAACTATAAACCTAGTATAATGGTCAGTAATCTATGAGTGTGACCCTAGTTAAGACTTCTAGCAATGGGGAATATGGAGTGTGAACTGGCCATCTCCTGTGACCAGATAAGACTTCCAGTGGAGGGGCTGGGACACCAATCCAGCCACAAAACCTTTGACCTACAATCTGTCCTGCCTACAAGATGTGCTGGGGTAAAGATGGCACAGAAACTGTGGGAGTGGCCAACCAATGATTGCTCCAGCCTGAGACCCTTACCCTGATTAGGACCTCACACCTGAGAGCCAGGACCCAGAGGCAGGATAGAAGCAAACACAACTGGCAAAGGAGAAGGAGGAGAAGAAGGAAGAAGAAAAGGAGGAGGAAGAGGAGGAGGAGGAGGAGGAGGAGGAGGAAAAGGAGGAAGAGAAGGAGAGGAGAGGAAGAAGAAGAAAGTCAATGAAATAATTACTATTGATATTCTTCTATACTCATAGAGTGGTGCCTAGCCCAACTGTCATCAGAGAGGCTTCACCCAGCAACTGATGGAAACAGATGCAGAGACCCACCAACAATAGAGGGAGCTCAAGGAATCCTGTGGAAGAGGTGGAGGAAGGCTTGTAGGAGCCAGTGGGGTCAAGGACACCACAAGAAAACCTACAGACTCAACTAACCTGGGCTCGGAGGAGGGGCTCACGGACTTTGAACTGACAACGAGGGAGCCTGCATGGCACTGACCTAGGCCCTCTGCATAAGCGTTATAGTGGAATAACTTGGCCTTCTTGCAGGATTCCTAACAGTGGGGGGCAGGGGCTGACTCTGTTGCATGCTTTTGGGACCCTTTCCTCCTCCCAGATTGCCTCATCCAGCCTTAATAGGAGATGAGGTGCTTAGTCTTACTGCAACTTAATATACCATGGCTGGCTGATATTCATGAGAGGCCTACTCTTTCCTGTAGAGAAACAGGAGAGGAGGAGTAGATGGAGTGAGGTGGGGGGACTGAGGAGAGAGGAGGGAAGGGAAAAATGTGGTTGGGATGTGAAAACAAAAAAAAAATAGATAAACAAGAAAAACACAAATCATAAAAAAATTAAGTTCCTCAGAAATAGAAAAAGAATCTAGGTCTCTAAATGACAAAGTCACATCTCAGTGGTGCCTGACTTTCCTAGGAATGCACTGTCATTGCCTGGACAAAATTCTCAGGCTCCAGACGGAAGAGCTTTCTCTAGATACAACAATGGAGTCCACAGTCAAACGTTAAAGAAACTCTCAGTTAAATATTGTAGAATATTTGATCACACTGTGACCCCTGAGACTCTGTTGCTTATGGGAGGAACCTGCTTTTAGCTGTGGTGTGGCTCATCCCTAACACAGACCTTTAATCCTAGAGATTCCTGCTTGAATATTGTAAACAGGATTAAATAAAATAAACCATAGGTTGAGAGGTGGAGCAAGCAATCGGTTGACAGGAAAGAGCCATAGAGAGTAAGAGGAAGTCAGGAGGATGGAGAGAGGGACACAGGAAGTAGAGGGGAGGGACATCCAGTTGGAGGAGTTTTTTTTTTTTTTTTTTTTTTTTTTTTTTGGTTTTTTGAGACAGGGTTTCTCTGTGTAGCTTTGCGCCTTTCCTGGAACTCACTTGGTAGACCAGGCTGGCCTCGAACTCACAGAGATCCACCTGGCTCTGCCTCCCGAGTGCTGGGATTAAAGGCGTGAGCCACCACCGCCCGGCTGGAGGAGTTTTTGTTTGAGATGGTGTAAAAGAAAGCTTCTTTCTGGGATGACAGCAGAGGAGGAAGCAGCCGACTGCTTTCTCTGCCTCTCTGAGATAACAGGTTTTCATCCCAGCATCTGGCTCCTGAGTCTTTAATGATAAAATAGGATGATAAAGAATTAGATAAAAACAACGGTTAAGTACCAGTCCTGTTGCTAAAGAATGTAGATTTTAGGCTTATAAGAACAAATCAAGCCGGGCAGTGGTGGCACATGCCTTTAATCCCAGCACTCAGGGGGCAGAGGCAGGTGGATCTCTGTGAGTTCGAGACCAGCCTGGGCTACAGAGTGAGTTCCAGGACAGGCTCCAAAGCTACACAGATAAACCCTGTCTCAGAAAAAAAAAAAAAAAAGAACAAATCAATAAACCAACCAACCACACACATACCTACACCAACAGGTCTTCTAGAATATTGCTTCAATGACATCAAGATTTTAACTTGATAATTGAACCAAGTGTCAAAAACCTTCAGGATGTCAATGTCAGACCCATCTTTTGACAAAGAACAGAAGCCAGGTAGAACATCCATCCAAGCATTCTATTATCTGAGACTGCTTCCCTGCATTCTCTCAGGTCAGTGGCTCCTACACAGAATTGACTCAAACTCCAAACAGCCAGGCAGTATTGAATGGGAGCCCTGAGACATCAATAAAATATTCTGAGGTCTCTACCAGATTCCCACTAACCAAAGACTCAACAGAACCACACGACAAAGCACCTTGATTATTCATTTTGACAAACCCAGGTGGTTTGCCAGGACTACATCATGATAGTTCGGTGAGTGGTGCTAATCTGTAAGTGTGGTAAAGACTCCTGTTTTATATCATTTATACATTAAAATAAGAAGGAAACATTTGCACATTCTATATACTCTCGGAGGTGTAAACCTTCAGCCACTACAAAGCCTAAAATAATTCCGAGCTAACTAGAACAGCTCTCATCTACTGAAGTTTCACTTTGGTCCAAGGAATTGTCAGACATTGTGTATGTATCACTTTACTTGCCCTCTCAAACAATGTGATGAATTAGGTATTAATTTTATCTCCATTTATAAAAAGAGGAACACCAAGGCAGTAAGTAATGGAGTTGTAATTCAAAGGCAATTAATGCCAAAGCCTGTATGAATAGCTATCCAACTCTCCAATAATGCCCCATTTGTAAAGAGTATATGCAATTCATGAGTTTTACTAAGAGCTAATATTAACATATTTAAAGAAATTCAGTGAGAAGCACCTGGAATATTATATCTGGAGTTTGCACATTTAGAAGCTGTGAAATCACAACATTTAACATGGGGAGAAAGTAGCAATTAATTACAATGTGAAAAGTGAATGAAACATGATGAAGAGAATAGGCCTAGACATGGCAACTTATACCTAATATCCCAGAAATTGGGAGTCTGAGTCAGGAGGATTACTTAAGATCAAGATTAGCCTGGGCTGCACAGTGAATTCTAAGTCAAGTGCTGGGCTAGAGTAAGACCCTACTTCAAACAACAAAACAAAAACAAAACCAACAAAAACATGGCTCAGTGTGTGTTGTGGTTTGAATGTGAAATGTCTCTCATGGACTCATAGTTTGAACACCTGATCCCAAGCTAGGGGCACTGTTTGGGAAGGTTGTGGAACATTTAGAAGTCAAAGCCTCACCAGAGGTGGTGGGACACTGGTGGCAGGCCTTTAGTCTCTGTAGCCCAGACCTACTTCCTGTTCACTTTTTGCTCCATATTTATGGATGCCATGTGACTGGCCAGCCTTCTGCTCCCACCACCATGCCTTCCCTGTCATGACAGAATATATCCCCTGGAACAATAAGCCAAAAAATATTCAAGAGAGATGGATATTGATTTATTGATTGATTAAGGACAGGTGAAGACAGGAGATCATGGAAGAGGAAAAGGATAACATTCCAGGAAAGGGCTGTGGTTGAAATGCAAAATACTGATATGGATTGTTTAAGAATGTAAACCCTGCATGGCTGGCCTGATTTCTCCAGTGCCTGGGGTGCAGAGCCTTGTCATTGCCTATTATGGTACAATGTGTCATGTATTCTTTTCTTGACCAATCTTGTTCTTTGCTTAGAAGACAGTATTTTCATCTATGTCTTTGGTAATGATTTTCCTCTTCTTATTTTAACATCATTTTGAAAACATACTCTCTGATTTTTTATGTGTATGTTTGTGTGGTGAATGTGCATGTTTATGTGTTTACATGTGTGTCGAGGTCCAAGGTTGATGCCAAAAGTCTTCTTCAACTGCTTATTCATTTGAAAGAGTCTTTCACTTGAACCCAGATCTTGCAGACAGAGTCTAGACAGCCAGCTTGTTCCACCCTCTTAATAATGGAATTACTTGTGGGCCTCCATGCCCACTCAGCACCTATGTGGCTTCTGGAACTCTGAACTCCAGTCTACATGCTCACACAGCAGCCACTCTCTCCACTGAGCCATCTCCCCAGCCTCTCCCTGACACTTTTATACTCTATTTTTCACTGATTCAGTGCTTCTTAAATTTTAAGTTTATATTACTGGTTTGATCCTTTTATCTTTTATTTCAAATTATATTTATAACTTTATTGTTTATTGTTAGGCTTTATTAAGAATGTTTACAATTTTTAAAATTTTCTACTTTATGCACATTTCTTTTAGCTTGATCTTACTCTCATTTTTATTCAACCTAAAACTTAATCTTACTCTTGTTATCTGAGCACATATTCACCTTTCCACCTTTACTATACTGTGCCTTGTTTTTCTTTATTTTATAGTGGCTATCAAGTATGTAGCTAGGAAAGAAGTACCAGAAGATGGCACACTGACGGAAGTGTCTAAAGACCATCTTCCATCTTCCTCCCTCCTGCCTGTGCTGGTGTGCCATCTATGACTTTGACAAAACACCTGAAATAAACATCTTATAAAGGAGGGAGTGCTCACTTGGAACACAATTTCAGAGGTTTCAGTCCATGGTCACTTGACTCTGGTGATGCAATGTATCAAGGCAAAAGTGTGCGATGGAAGAGGCTTATGTATAGAGTGGCCAAGAAGCAAATAGAGTCAGGAAAGGTCCCAGGTCCCAATATCCCCTTCGGAGGCCTGTCTCAAATGACTTCATTTTCCTCTACTAGGCACCACCACTGCCACTATAATGAATACTAACCTATCCTAAACTACTCCTAAATCCTGCTTTCTCAAGCTCCACCAGCCTGCCCACCCAGTGTGTTTGGTCTTAAAATCTTCATCATAGGAGTCCCCCCCTCCCACAAAATCCAGGATTGTCTCTCTCTCAAAGGCTCTAATAATCTCTGTGAGGTCTTCATCTTAATTTTCAAAACTGGAATTGCTTCTTAATCTCACAAAGTAGTTGGGCCTTTTAAAGGAGCTGTGTGTCCTTAAACCCTAGGATTAGTTAAAATTTGGGGAAGCATTGACTATTGTGCCAAAAACCAAAAAGGAAATGAAATCAAACCTTAGGGAGGAAACAGGTGTATACTCTGGTGGGAGAGACTTCTTAGAGGTGAAAATTACACAGCTGTCCTTGCAAGTCAAAGCTCTTCACTTATACTTTGTTCTACGATTCCGACAAGTAAGACCCTTCAAATAGTACACTATCCAGCAGTATAAAAACCCTTGGGTTTTACATCCTGAAGTCTCCAAAGCTATGCTGCTGTCACTGCTCACTCTTGGCATTCCTCAGCTAAGTAGTGGGGAGCTTGCTTTCTCACTAGTGATAAAATTTCAGTGTTAGAATGATAGAGTGGCACACACCCGTAAGCCTAGCACCCAGAAGGCAGAGGGAGTTGGATTTCTGTGAATTCAAGGCCAGCCTGGTCTACATAACAAGCTCTAGGACAGACAGAGCTATAGAGTGAGACTCTGTCTCACAAAACTAAAAAGGAATGATAACAATAAAATCTCACTTTTAGCCAGATGCTTGGCCCACATGATAGAAGCATAGATTTTTTTTTTCAGTGTGTCTATGTCTTAGCTTAAGAGGGGTTCGTGGTGGGTATTTTTCATTTATTTTGTTTGTCTTTCAGCTTGTGTGTTTCTAGCTGTAATGGGTTTTTTAGTAGGTCCCTGAGGAAGACAGTGGCATCTGTGTTTCCCCCAACACACATGTTAAGGCTTTGTCTCTCACAGAGAAGGATATGGGTGATGATTTTGCTCTCTTGGGAGCAATGCTACACCTACTCCAGGCCAGTGCCATGCATGATGGACACATCAGGACTCTTGGCCTTCTTTCCTAGGGTGCCTTGTGAGCCCTGTCGGGAAGAGCCTGCAAGTAGAAAGCTCCCCTCTCTACTCTCTCCCAAAGGATTCTGCAAAGCCTACCCCACATTTTGCCTTTGCTCTTGTAAGCCCTCGGCTGCTTATTTTCTTACTGCATTCACCTGTGTCTGTCCCAGGGCGACAGTCTTCATTTCCTACTCTCTCCAAAAGCTGCCATGAGCTCAGTTCCCTGAGGGGACAAGAAAAGTCCTAAGTTTGCAGTTTGTCTGGTTGACTCGCTTGTTAAGGTTTGGGGAGTGGAGGACGACACTCTTATTCCTTCCAGTTTTCCATATTCTAAGGATACATTTAAGAAGTGCTGAGAATATACTCTTGTAAAACTAATACAAGATCATTGGAGACTCCTGGGAAATAAATGATGATATGAACAAAACAAAAGTCCTGCACAGTATCCTTATGCAGAGATGAACATTTGTTATAGTTTTAGAAAGCTTCAGACAGACTTTGATTCCCAGGGCCTCTGCTTTCTTTATGGATAAATCTCTGCTTAGCTCTCATTTCTACCCAGTGAGAGATGTATTTTAAAAGATGAATTTTAAATACTATGTAAAGGCCTGGATCTCAGAGCCAAAGGCTGGTGGAATCAACCAATATTATAGACACATGCACTCAAAAGTCTCCTTGAATTATTTCTTCTAAAGATGTGTATCTGAAAGTAATACAGTATTAGTTACAGTTTCGTGGGACTGGGGATGATTTCAATCTAATCCAAATAGATGAAAAGAAAACAATTATTTTCCCTTATGGATATGAACCTACATTTGCTTGATTTGAAAACTTGCCATATGATGTCCTTAATGACCTTTTAAAAGGTTCCTGATCAAGTGTCCTTAAATAATATCATTCCAAACAACAAAAGGAAATGTGTCTTGTTAGACACATGCCAGCATGGACTTATTAGAAAGTGCTCTCTTTACTGGGTCCCATTTTTAAGGCCCAGGCTTTGGGGATATTTTAAAGTGTTGTCTAAAACATTTTAATCATCAGGAAAAGATATTTAGCAATAATTTGATCATTATTTTAGGTTTCTATGCCTTGGGGGGAAAACATTTTGCTCAAAACATTTTCAATATATTTAATATTCCCATTTATGAATTAATAACTCCAAATTTACCAAAATGGTTACAGATTTCTATTCAGTAAACATTCTATGTGCTAATATAGCCCAGTTGAGAGCTACTTTTAAGTATGCAGTTAGTTGGTGTTTCCATTTCTCCCAAGCCTTATTTAATTCTTTCAATAATGGCATTTTTGAGTTTGTTGTTTGTTTGTTTGCTTGCTTGCTTGTTTTTGACCTTTGGTTGTTGTTTGTGATCATGCTACAAAAAAGTATTTTGAAAACCATAAGACATAACCTGTTGCAGTCATCCAGATTACTCCTAATGGATGAGAGAGAGAGAGAGAGAGAGAGAGAGAGAGAGAGAGAGAGAGAGAGAGAGAGAGAGAGAGAGAGATTGGGGTGGTGGGACCCCAAGGAGACTTGCTCAACTTTTTTGTTTCACAAATTATGTCGAAAGAGAACCAGCCATTACTCTATAGCAAATCCATGAGCTTCTGATGCTAGACACACTAGCTACGAGGTTGGTGCATCCTCAACTCTTCCAAGGGAGTAAGTTACTCTGACAGACCAGGAAGAACCAGTCCTGCCTCACTGTGAAGACACAGTGAAGGTGTGTAGATGGTGGAGAAGTTCAGGACACCATGCTTGTCATTGGCCATGCAGAAGCAAAACTGTTGACAGAACAAGATGACTAATGGGAACAGAAAGTGGAGAAACATTGGCAGGAGGGCACAAGCACCAAATGCCGACATAAATCGTGTACTTATATGTTTTTATGTGACTTAGACCCATGTACAATGACAATACATCCATGTTAAAAAATTAAGTCCCATGTAAGGAGCAAAGATGTATCTTCAATTCACTTTCTATCTGAAGAGGATAAGGCTCAGTCTGGTCTCATTCTGTCTCTGTCTCTCTCATGTATTCATTAATTCAGTTAATTTACAAGTAGTTACCATAATAGTTACTGTGATGCCTGCTGGATCCATGTATCCATTACTAAATTCTAAAGGTTCATGTGTAATATGTTATCCAGGGAACAATCATGATAAGACAATAGGTGATTCTGATGCTGTTTGATGTTTGACTAGAGTATACAGCAATTATAACTCTGACTTAAGTCTACCCAAAAGCATTATTTACACAAGGAAGAAAAAAATCAGATTATGACTTTCTTAATTAATGTGCCCATGCATTGAGTCTCAAACCTCTCTTAAAGTTGTATTGGAAGCAGGAGGATCCTGAATTCAAGGTCCACATAATCCACCAAGTGAGATCCTATGTCAAAAAAGAAAAAAGAAAAAGAAAAGGAAAAAATTGGGGTATGTAACTCAAATTTGAATGCTTAAAAAAATAACTCCTACCTTATTTATGCCATATCCTTAGGATTCTGCTCAAACAAATGGTAGAAAATCCAAAGCAGGTACCCAGCATCTATAGTAAGGGAGGAAAACACATAAACTTCTCCAAGAAATCTACTTAACATTCATTCACAAGGAGAAAAATAATTTTTTTAATTAAGATATTCAAAAGAACCTGACTATTTACATGATCACATCACTTATGGCAACCATAGTAGAAGCATTTTTCTTCTATCCAAACAACTGGGCTCATTACTTTTGAACAGAAAAAAAAATTAAGAAGGAAGAGAGAGTATCCCCTAATTATAAGGACTCCAATTATATTGGAAACTCCCCTCTCCCTAAATAATATCAAAACTGAGGTCTCCACAGTCATCACTCATAAGAAACTGGAACAACAAGAATTCTTTGAACAGCAGCATAGCAAACCAAAGTCAAGAGCATACATTTAGTAACTGCACAGCTCTTTTTTTTAACCTCGTTGGGGCAAATTAATTGTATAGCCTAAAGAGGTTATTTAAGTTGGGGACTTCACAGTCTAATTTTTAACCAGAAGCACAAAAATGTCATTTTATAAAAGTTATAGATTTTGTAAAAAAATTTTGTGAGTGCTGCAATTTTACAAAGATTACTGAGATAGTACATTAAAAATCTATAAAATAAGGACCCTGAAGTAATATACTCAAGTCTGTCGCTTCTTTTCAGGAAGTCGTTTTTGACTTCACACTGGGAAGAATGGAAGACACCTTCGAAAACACAAGAGACCAGACCAACCCTCTGCCTTACACTGGGGACAACTCCATGGTGCACTTTCTGTCCTGTGGCTTCCATTCTGGAACCACACTGAAGCTGTTGCAGAATAAACAAGGTTCCTGCTTCACTTTCTTAACTCACTGCTCCTCCTCTTTTGACTGTACTCCATTAATGAAACAGTTGATAGAAATCTCTGTCTTAGTTTTGGTGACAGAAACCCAACCTAACCTCAATTACCAGGTTGATGGTAGAACATAAGCTTGGGTTCAGCTCCTTTGTGAAAAGAGAGATGCCTCTTCCTCGGAGAGGAGGCTGGGCCACTGGAATCATAGGAAAGGATGCCCGAGGACACTGCCAAAAACAAACAATTTTCTTCTGTTCTCTTCTTATAATGAGAGGAAGAAGATGTATAATGTCATGTTCAGAATAAGCGCTCAAAGGGCCAAAAAATCCACTTGCTGTGTCTTTAGATCACACACACACACACACACACACACACACACACACACACACACACCCCACACACACCACCCCCCTCACACACACCCCCACACACCACAAGAGGACTCTTCTATAGGTCACTTTAGCTCATCCTAAAGGGAGGCCACCTGGAAATGTGGAATTTAAATCAGAATTGGGAGGTAGTATAAACTTGCCTTGGAGGATCTTTGAGTACCAGCCTTCTCTGTAATTACTGAGGAGTTGGGCAGCTGGTCAGAGTCTGTTGTTTAGATTTCTGGTGAAATATCCCTATGCCATTTACATAGTAACTAATAACCACTACTGCCCCCAAATCAGACAGACGAAAAGAACATGACTTTACATGCTGATTGGACCAACCCAATGGTTTCCTCTGATTCATTGCCCAGCTTATGACTGACCTAGAGATATAAAACTGAGAGAGAAAAACACCATGACCAGGATCCATAGAGAAGCCTGGACTGAAAAGAGAGAGTTAATCTGTATCCATCTGGTTTTTATTTTTCCCCACCACACTCCATCAGCCACTACAAAATAGCCCCATGTGTTCCTGGGTACTGCTGAGCCAGACATCTGGAAACAAGCACCCTTGTTTTTAAACCGTGATAACAATAGAAGAATTAGAGAAATTACGTTAAATGCTTCATTATTCTAATGGGGAAAAAAACTCTAGCCATGAGAACGATATTCAGGTCAACATTAGAAGGCAGGATTGCCGTACACTCTTGTCCCAGTTCAGGACTCTAGCCCTGGAACTTTGGACTATGGTGGTAGAGGCAAAACTTGTTAGGTGATTTTTTTTTTTAATGAAAAAGACCCAAACCAGAGACCTGATTTAGAAATGAAGAGCCAAGTCAGGAGTTAAGAACCTCCAGGCTAACTCCAATAAATAGAAAACACCAATGGAATTTTTTTTAATACCAAAAAGAAAACATTTGAACAAATAGGACTCTATCAGAACACATGTGTGTGTTCTTAATTGTGTTGCCTCTGAGCTAAAATTGCTCCCTAGTCTCAGCTTAATCACATTCATAGAGTCACCAGATTTAAACCCAGGCAGGAATTTTGAGCTTATCACTGGATAACTCAATGATTTTATTCTGAGTTTCAGTGGCTAAGGATTCACAACTGTGATGAGAGCCCAGGGCATGAAAAAGGTAATTCCCAACATGACATGTCAGTGCCCCAGAGCTCACAGTCATCGCCAATACTAGCTCCTTTAAAACACTTAAACATGTCTTCACATATAGGCATTAATGGCATCCATTCTTAATTAAAATATTCAGCACAGAGACACTGGCCCTGCTTATATATAATTCCTGTTTCTGGTTGAGAACTCAAGGAGAGCTATCATTTTTCTCCAGTGTAACAAAAACAGGTTGTAACAAAAAATACCATTGAATTTGAAAAGAATTTTTATTGAGTTAAAACAGCATTTTTCACACCTTGGTATAAGTTATCTTCAGATCAAAATCAGGATGCCGTGTTAGTATCACATATGTGGACAGGTATACCTCAAGGACTCACAAAGGTGCTAGCCTGAAGTCAGTCCAGCCTTCATTCTGCCCATTTCAACCCTAAATTTGATCCTCACATGCCTTAGGCTTGGACATCGAACCCTGCTGGGCTGCCTCACCAACCTCAGGGATATAAGGATGGATCCACAAGTCAGTAACCGTTCTAAATCCAGGACTACAGCAGAGTCACGCTACTCTAGTTTTGTTCCAAAGGACTAGCTGACACAAAGGTAAAACTAAAATTAAACACCATCACCAGGCTCTACTACAGCATCATGGACTTTCATTCTGCACCAGTAGAGTGAAGACTTGACCTGCCCTCCTGACACCAAATAAAAATGGATTGACTTGCACTTGCTTGGGGTTGCCAAGTGGCGGTCTCCTCTTCTCCATTCACCAGAGGCTCTCCAGATATGTAAACTCACCTTACATCTATGTTCTTTCTACTGTACATTATGAGTCCCTTTGTGGATTTTAATAGGGATGAAGGAAAAACAAGAACAAAAACAAAGAAACAAGCCTGCACCTGGGCAGAGCTAACGCTCAAAGTCTATGTTTTAGGATTTTCTAGACAGCTGGACATTCAACAGAAGAAAAACACAGATTCCAATTCCTTTGCTTTGGACTCTAACAATTCCCACAGAAAGGGTGTGGTTCCCTTAGTCAGCATGCTACCCTGCATGACAATTATTCCTAAGATCAAACAAAGGCTAGGAATGGCCTCTGGGAAATGGATGGGGACAGCCCCACACTATCATGCTCACTCTGGCTCTTGCACACCACCTTGAAAAGTGCTCCATTAAAGCCCGGCTGGGACTCTTCCTTACCCAGCATAGGCCATGGGTGCATATTAAGGTAGTTTTACCCTACTGGTACTGGAATGTCTTGTACTCGTTCAATAAACACCAACAGTGTGCTCATGGCAGGCCAGGCTGTTCTGGGAAGTAGGGACTGAGAGAAGAATCAGAAGGACCATGCTTCCCTGAGCCTGCTCTCTTCTGAATACAGCAGTGTCCAGTTGCCCATTTGTATTTTATTGCTTTACTTCAGTTTGTGGCCTTGAATAAGAACCACTCCATCTTTTTAAAAAGCATCTGCCTCTATTGAGAAATCTGTGGCCCCTTTCTGAGGATTTATGGCATCTGAATATCCCTGTCACCGCGGCTAAAAACCCTACTGACACAGTCATCTGGATTGTAAAGCAAAGCAAGACTTTATCTACTGAAAGGTCTGTGGGCCAAGGGCTCCGGTGAACAGTAGCCAGGGCACAGAGCAGCTGCACTTCAGGCACCATCCGTGCACAGGGGAATCAGCAGGCTGCAGGAGTAGTTAGAGATCAGTCCTTTACATTCCTGCATGGCCTGGGGTTATTAAAGGTCAGCATGTAAAGAGACTTCAGATCTCGTCTAGCCTAACCCTTCACCTTTTAGAGATAAAAGAAACTGGAACTCTCCGGAATGACACAACACTTCAGAAAATCACACTAGCCACTGAGCATGGTGGCGCACGCCTTTGATCCCAGTACTAGAGAGTCAGAGGCGGGCAGGTCTTCATGAGAGTTTGAGGCCAGAAATACAAAATGAGAACTTGTCTCAAAAGAAGATTAAAAAACAAAACAAACAAACAAAATACACAGTCAATAAATAGCAAACATTAGAGACACTGGGGAATGTCTGTGTCCTAACTGTTCTCAGGACTCCATCCTTAAGGAAGGATAACTAGAGGGCTCCAGGAACCTGGCAGCCTGGGAAAGAGATCTTTTAAAGGATTTGGGGGAGATCTTTTGGTCCAATATGCCAAGTATGCTCCTCAGAGTTATACTAAATACATTCTGTTCATTTCAGAGAGCCTTGCCTTGCCTTACTGGGAAAACTTCATGCTGCCTTGTGGTGGCACAAGTCTTTAATTCTAGCACTCAGGAGGCAGAAGTAAACAGATCTTTGTGAGTCTGAGGCCAGCCTGGTCTACAAAGCTAGTTCCAGGAGAGCCAGGGAAAGCCTGTCTTGGAAAAAAGAAAAAGAGAGAGACAGACAGACAGACACAGAGAAACAGAAACAGAGAGAGAGACAGAGAGAACTAGAGGGAGGGAGGAGGAAGAAAGGAAGAAAAAGAAAAAATCTGAAATAAATGGAGGTTGGTTTTGGTTTGCACTCTACTTTTGATGTACTGTTTCTTTGGGGGATTTCTAGAATTCCTGAAAAGAAGGTAATCTTTGATTCTGACAGGATTTAAATGAATATTTTTACAATGTATCAAAAGTAATAGAAGTCCATTGGCTTCTTTAGCTGAGACCTGTTCAGCCCGACTCCTTGTCCTCCCTGGCTTTAGTGTGTAAGTGTGACCACAGGAAGGAAGCACCGCTGAGAAAGGGGATGTGAGAAAATGAATGCTATAGATCTAGGGATTAAAATAAAATAGGGTTAAAAGAAACCAGGCAACTAGAGGAACAGGAATACCAAACATTACTGTGCATTTTCCCTAAGTCTTGATGGAGTGCTATACCTATTCAAGTCAGCACGAGAGATACAAGATACAAGGAAAGGAGAGAAGGTGGGGTTGAGGAAGAGATGCTCAGTGGTCCTACATTTCCTAACAGTGTTCCGTACATGCAAATAAGTGAAGTGCCTCACATATGCCTGCACGTCATTATCCCTAGTGCCAGCACATCACTGTTTCCCTGGAATCGTACAGAAGTGCTTTCATGGGCTTTCTGTCACCTTCTCTTGCCTCCTCCAGTCTTTTAAGAATTCCAACTCTGCTCTGACATTGTCCTGCTCAAGTTCAGCCTCAAGGCTTCCTGTTGCTTTCAAAGATAATGTCATGGGGCTGGAGACATGACTCAGAGGTTATGAGCACTTGCTGTTCTCATAAAGGACTGGAGTTTGGTTCCCAGCACCAACAATGGGCTATTTATAACAGCCTTTGACTTCAGCTTCAGGAACCCAACACCCTCTTCTGACTTCTGCAAGTACATCCACACGCTCATGCACATACACATGTGCATGAAATTAAAAGGAATTTAAAAAAATTAAGACATATAGATGGAATGCACATCAATATATTAAAGACCATCTATGACAACCCCACATTTATCATTCCTTGACAATCAGGAGCAAAACAAGGGTTTCTACTATTCAGTATAACACCTGGAATTTAAGTCAGAGCAATTAGCAAAGAAAACGAAATAAAGGTTATTGAAATTAGAAAGGAAGATATAAAACTATCTTGTTTGCAGATGCCATGACCTTATATACAGAAAACCTTAATGATTCCATTCAAAAGCTATTACAACTAGTGAATCGATTCAGTAAAATTGCAAAACAGAAAATTGACATATAAATATTAGTTGCCTTTTATTAACTCTAACAAAATATCCAAAAAATGAAAATTGATCCTATTAATACTAATATCAAAACAATAAAAATACTTAGGAATCAATTTAACCAAGGAGATAAAATATCTAAATACAAAAGCATGTGATATTTATTCAAGAAATTGAAGACAAATAAGTGAAATAATATTTGATGCTATCCTGAGTCCATGGATTACAAGAATATTTTTTTAAATTTCCACATTACCCAAAATAATTTAGAGATTCATTTTAATTTCTATCAATATTTCAACACAGTTTTCACAAAGGCAGCAACAAAAAAGTTCTAAAATTCCTATGGGAGCCCCAAGAGTCCTAACCAGCTAAAGCCATCCTCAAGGAGAAAGCAGGATATTTTACTGCTTGATTTTAGAGTATACCACAAATTATGGCAACCCAAACAAAATGGTCCTGGCATAGGAACAGATACATTAGAACCATGGAACAGAATGGAATACCCCAAAATAACCCAAACGTATTTCCACTAAATGATATTCGACAAGGTCATGAAGAAAACACAGTGCAAAGAGGACAATCTATTCAATAAATGGTGTTTTTAAAAAAAATGGCATCTTCTTGAAAGAGATAGAAACTGGACACAAACTCACTAAAGAGTTGAATGCAGTAAGTGAAATCATGAAACTTCTATTAAAAAAAAAAAAAACAGCAGAGAATCTCTTTGACTTTAGCCTCGCCTCTTGACAACGATTTTTATAGCCATATCCCCAAAGCACACAGAGTAAGAGCAAATGTGAGGAGTAGAAATACATCCAGCTAAAATACTCTGTATGTTAATGAAAATCAACAAAATGAAAGAGGTATAAAACAAAGACGGAATAACATACTTGAAAAGCTTCTATATGACAAGAGTGTCAGATGCCAGGAACTTAGAACAGCTCAACAAGAAAAGAAACCGCAGGCAGAACTTCTGTAAAAAATTAATAAATAATATTTTAAAGACAAAAATGGCAACAGTTCTATGAAGATGCAAGTTGAAACTACAATAAGATACCACCTCACATTTGTTAGGGTGGTTATTATAAAAAAAAGACAAGGGTCCATGTTGGTAAAGATTCCCTGACGGTGTGCATGTGAATCGGTTCAGCTCAGTTATAGCAAATAATACAGCCATCCTTAACACATTAGACACAGAACTACCCTATGACCCCGTATCCCGGCATCTATAGTCCTGCTCTCTCATCACCATCCTCCTATTGTTACCTGTGTTTGAGGCCCTGGAATGCATCCTCTCTCCCTTGCCTCTGGCCTCCATACGCTGACTCCCTGAGATCTCTTTCCTGGCTTCTGTGCCTGCTTAGCTACACGTTATCCTTCAGATCTTACCCAGTCCTGTCTATCAGAGGTCCCACTGCAACATCCATCATTTCGTCACTCACCAGAGTTCTAAAGGTTTTGAATTCTTAAATCCCAAGGAGCTGAAAGAGAAGATGCCTTGGGGTCCTTTGATTACAGTTTAGAAAGGATTTAACCAAAGCTGTGTAAGAACATTCATCATCCGATTTAGCTCCTAGACTAAGACAAAGAATCTCAGAAATGAGGTGTTGTTGTTGTTTTGTTTTATTTCATTTGTTTGCTCTGCAGGGGTAACCAACAGCTCCATTTACACGGATAAAATGCTGATTCTCATCTGCCCTGCTGCATTATGAACAATGAAGATATATCCTTAGCATTTTCTGTGTCATAAATTTATCCAAAACAATTTTATTAAATCTGCTATAGATGGCATAATCCTGGACATTCCTCAAAAAAAATGAATTGAAATTTGTCAGAAATGATATATAATTCAGACAAGGAAATCCATCTGTCTGTCCACCTAGGTAACTACTGTGTGACAAAGTTTTCCTGTGGAGACAACACAATACAACACACACACACACACACACACACACACACACACACACACACCACACACACAGTTAACCCCAGAGAGGGAACCCAGGACAGAACAAAGTAACCATTGCACCTGAGTCCAACTCTGTGAAGCGGTGAGCTTTACTGGGGTTACTAACAGGAGTATACACAATGGGTTGCTTGTAAGAACAGGCAGGCTCAAAAGCAACCGCATCACCACAACTCCCGTCCCAACGCGGGTGACAGTTCACAAAAGCCACAAGCCTGCAGCTTTCTGCACAGCTTTCCGACAGCTCCACCAGCAAAGTCTCTCTCTACAGCTTTAGCTGGTCGGTCTCCTCCCTGAGCAGTTTTCCCAAACATGTGACATTTGTTTACTTCTTGACTTCTACAAGCTTCCTTCCTCCTCGTGGATAGTTTCAATTCAAAGGAAAGTACTATGGAACTATCTTCACCTAGATTTTTATACTTTCACTTTACTGTATGTACATATTTGTTATATATGGATAAAGCAATATTTGTTTAATAACAGTTCTATTTATGTTGCAACAATTCTAGGAATAGTACGCCCTGCATATATATGGCAGGCAGTCTTTTGTCTTTTGTAGAGTTCATGCCGCAAGCATTACCTCCCTGTGAAGCCTTAGTCTTTTCCTTTCCACCTCTTCGCTCACAGCCATGCACCGGCTCTCAGAATCAAGCTAGTCCAGTTAACACATTGTCTGTGCTACAGACATCAAGTTGAACCTGTATATAGGCCAAGCTAGACAAAAGCAACACACATCTCTAATTTCAGTTCCTTGTGGTTTGGGGGTAAGCACATTGGCTAAAGTAATACAGTTTTTTTGTTGTTGTTGTTTTGTTTTTCGAGACAGGGTTTCTCTGTGTAGCTTTGCGCCTTTCCTGGAACTCACTTGGTAGCCCAGGCTGGCCTCAAACTCACAGAGATCCGTCTGGCTCTGCCTCCCGAGTGCTGGGATTAAAGGCATGCGGCACCACCGCCCGGCGTAATACAGTTTTTGAAATGTTTTTTGTTTGTTTGTTTTGGTTTTGGTTTTGGTTTTTTTACCCAAAAGATTTTCTCCAACTCAAAATAGAAATATGAGATGAGAGAAGTGTAAAATTGCAATAAAGCATTGAAGCAAAAAGTCTTTGTTCTGTTCAAGACATTAAGAATTGCTTTGGGAGACCAGAACAACCTTCAGAGAGAAAGAGCAGGTGTCCTTCTGAGCCTCTCCCCTTGTCCTGAACTCATGCTGTGGGGGGAAGAGAGTGATGAGACGCTTCTCTTTAGATATTAGCAGAAAGGTGCTCACTGTCCATCGAGTTCTAGTGTTTGTGACATTAAAAGGCAGCAGCCGGTCCCTGGCCTTGCAGATTGCATCTCCAGGAACCCGGGTGAATTGCTTCTACTCAGGCAAGCCAAAGAGAAAGTTGAAAATGAAACTCCAAGATTAAGTTTCCATGTGTGTCTCCATTCACAACAGATGGCCTCCACACCAACAAGCCTGTGTGTTTGGTGATCTCCAGATGGGCAAATAAAATGCCATTTTGATCTGATTGTAACTTTGGAAGGGGTGAGGGTGTTACAATGTTTCAATAAAACAAAAGGAAAATGAAATTTCTTTAGCACAGACTAGACTGGAAGAATAAACATAAAGGCTCCACAGGGGTTCTACATGGAAATGTAGTAGTTTTCACTGTGACATAAGGTTTATCTCTTACAAGCCATTGGAAGAGAAGTATATAAATAACTGTGAAACAGCTTTGAGAGGTTACGTATGAAAGGATAGGCTATTGGACAGTTGAAGAAAAACTAGTTGGTGAGTCTTAGAATCTATCAGGTGGACTGGGAAAATAACCCTATAGCTTTTTTTATAGTTTCATTAAACATTAAAATTCAAGATTGTCCTTCTATGTAAAATTATCTTTTCTTCTTCTCTTTACCACCAATCAATGTTCGTTATTTTTTAAATGGTTCCTTTCTGTTTCATTTTTACAGTTAAAGTCACAGCCATATTATCTGGTGCCTCTTGGATTGATATAGCCCAGTGAACAATTGATGCCTTGCCTTTGATTTGGTGTTTCATTCTGCTTCCCACCTGGGTCAGCCTCCCCGTATTCACCTCAGTTAAGTGACACCCCCATCACCACCATTCACACTAACTCACAGGAACACATGCGAGCACACATATATACACACCACACCACACCACACACCACATACACACACACACACACACACACACACACACACACACACACACACTTTTTTATTTCAGTGAGTGTTCCAGGACTAAAGCCCAGGACCTTGACAACAGATTTAGCTATCCATCTGGAAAACTAATATTTTGGGTAAATTTAAATTCTAAACAGTAACTGCTCTGCCTTGAAGTGAGAACAATGATAATATACATTTTTGATAATATACGTTTTGTGTACTTATGTTTAAATATCACAGGCTTTGCATTTAAACATCTAATTGGTGGCTTTGTCTTTAAATTAAACAACCTGGCCCAGTGTGAAACATTTAGTCAATTGTTTGTTCAAAATGATTGAAAGATATTTTTGTTATACACGAAACTCTAAATGTTTGGAATATGGTAGTATCTGTCAGCTATGGTAGAGCACGATGAGGTAGATAAATGGATCTTCCTGTATAACACTTAATGAGAAGCAGCCTCATTCATAGATGTCCATCAGCTCTGGAGTCTAGTAGATTTTATTGTAAATCCAGGATCTAAGGACCTGAACAGTGGCTTTTACTCTGGGCAGATACAGCTTCTCACAGCCCAAATGTCCACGTAAATCCAAAAGAGAAAATAATAGTATACACAATGTATCAAGTTGCATAAGAGTGAAATGAGACACTCATGTGGTGCTTTTTACACAGTTCAGCATGTGCTTCTATAACACATGTTATGAGCCTATTCCTTGCCAGTTCATCTTTCTTTATAGACACCCAGAAGATTGGGGCTCTGGCTCTGTCACAACAGACAAGGTTGAAAGAAACTGATCGTGGGTACTTTATCATGCCTTTGGTTTCCTATGATGATAAAGGCTCTCTTGCCACACTCTCCCATGAATCCTATATTTCAGCTTCATAAAACACCGTATTCTTACACTACATCATCTGTTCCTTACACTGTCTGATTCCATTCCACTCTCTCACCTATGGCGCTGTCCCCCTTTCCACAAGTTCAAGAACTCGCAAGTCACCTGGTGACTTTCTAGCAAGTAACCATGTGTGCAAAGGCCACCTGGCTCTGACACCCATCACCAGGACTGACATGGCTGCTTTTGGCTGTCTGCACCTGTGTCTCCTTTACTTTATCACCTGCTCTGATTCCTTTCTAAAAACCATACTTCAGCCAGAACAGCAACCATTGCTGGAAAACAAGAAGCACCTTCCAATGTGGGGCACACATTGGAGTGCGCCTAAATGACCCTTGACCATAGGTTTTTAACACAGAAGCTGACTGTCCCGCTATAACACAAGCCATGACCTTGATGAACAGTCGGATCTGCAAACCTTGTCAAGCTGTTCCGGCCCACTGGGAATCCACCATCCTAGCTGAAAATTGCTGCCTGCCTCATTCCCACTACACACATTTCTTGTTCACTTGAAACTTTTGTGTTTTATACAGGCTCTAGCTTGACTGGGACTTGATATGTAGACCAGACTAGCCTTGAACTTGGTCAGAACAATTTCTGCCTCCCGAGTGCTAGAGTTAAAGGTATGTATCACCACAAGCAGCCTTACCTGAATCTTTTAATCTGATCTAGCATCATAATGTGTGCAGGGCTCTTCCCTACAGAAGTGTCTACCTGGTTATCTGAGAGACAGAGAGAGACAACTTTTGAAGTATCGCTATCGGGTGAACATTCAGCAATCCAGAGAGTCTTTGGAGCATCTGAGGAGTTCTGCAGGAACTCCTGGCTGAAGGCAGTGGAAGAAGTATCACCTGATGTCAGTTCAAGCTCTTAGAATCTAGGCACTATTTTCACCCTTAGCCTATTAAGGGGAGAAGAACACAACTGAGGCAGAGCTGCACCGTGTATGGTGTGTGAGGTGAATACTTGGTGTGAGGCATGAGGCATTACTAAAGATCAGTTCATTTTCCACACCCCACTCCTGGCCTACCCAGCCTTTCTTCTCAAGTGAGGAGGCAGTTACTAATGCCCAGCATCTCCCTCAAATACACATTCTTGCCCAGAGATCAAGCTGACTTATAGTATGCAGGGATGAGGAGGCTGTCAGCACTCAGTGTAAAGATAACAATGGATTTAATCTCCTGAAAGCCAATTCCAGTGAGGCTAAAACAACATGTCACGAGCGTCCTGCCGAGAAAGGGCATTTTCTCCTTGTGGATAGACGAATAAAATTTCAGCAGTATCTTAGAAAAGAGTTGAGAACAACATATGAAGAGTTGCCAAGAATTTCACACAAAACACTAGAGTGTCACAATAGGAACTGAATGACATGCTTCATGTCAAAGAGTGGTACCTGGGCTTCCCCTGGAAGAGGTTGGCGGCTCCCACTTTCCCTTCCACTTTGGTTCTTTTCCTTCTGTGATGGCCCCACTTCTTAGAAGTATAGGGTAGGTTTGGAATCCAGTTGCATTCCATAAGCTGGTCTTTCACCTTGGGGTGTGTGTGTGCACGCGCGCGCTACCCGTCACCAAAATGGCTTTTTATTATCCTGATTTTCCCATGCTTTCCAAATTCCTTTATTTTGTAATTAGTAAATATCTCACCTGGAATCTCTAAATGCTGGGTCCTACCAGAGTCCCAGCAGCTTTGAACTCTGCACTTAGTTTAGCTTAACTGTCAGAGATAGTTTATTAATGGGAAAGAGGCCTTGGTCATAAAAGTTTACAGTGACTCTTTCCATGGCTGTCTAAGCTTCTTCCAGTTATAGGCAACCACATGATGACAGAGCTGCAAATTCCTGCACTGAAGAAGACTTGCTGCTGATTCTGTAAAAGTCTCAGAAAGACAAACAGTTAAGTTGCCATATCTGAACATTTCCATACTTTCCTAGTGTTTTGTGAATTTTAGAGTATTTATGTAGGGGTTTTGTATGAAAGGTGGTTCCATTAAAAACTCAGGATAGGGGCTGGAAAGATGGTTCAGTGGTTAAGAACCCTGGCTGTTTTTCCAGAGGACCCAGATTCCATTTCCAAAATCCACATTGGAGGCTCATAATCATCTGGAACTTCAGTCCCAGGAATCCAATGCCCTCTTCTGGCCTCTTCAGGAACTGCACTCAGGTGGAGCACAGACACAGGTGAAGACAAAACATTCATAAAATAAAGAAATTTAAAGCCCTGAATATTGTCCTCTAATTTTTTTTGTTGTAGAATATTATTTTAAGGTGTATTACTTCTGTTTATGTTGCATTTGTTTAACTCCGTGAAGCTGTGCTACTGTGCCTGTTCAAAACACCTGATGGTCTAATAAAGAGCTGAACAACCAATAGTGAGGCAGGACAGAGAAACAGGAAGGGCTTGCAGGCAGAGAGGATAAATAGAAGGAGAAATCTTAGAGGAGAGAAAAAGTAGCCAGAGAAGGAGGAGGACTCCACAGGCCAGCCACCCAGCTACTCAGTCAGCCGTGGAATAAGAGTAAGATTTACAGAAGAGAACAGGAAAAGCCCAGAGGCAAAAGATAAATGGGATAATGTAAGTGAAGGAAATTAGGCAAGAAACAAGCCAGGCTAAGGCCAGACATTCATAAGTAATAATAAGCTTCCATGTGTGATTTATTTGGGAGCTGGGTGACAGGCCCCCCAAAAGACCAAAGACCAAACAACAACATTTATTCTCACAATCTCATGAAATGCAGAGCTATAGATGTAGCGAGTTTCCCTGTAAGTGAAACTCACTTGGTTTAATATTCTGACCTGTAGCTCAGACATTTTACTTTTAGACGAGGACAATTATAGTCACTGGCAATTGTTTTTTCCTTAAAAAAAAAATGGCAGTGAAAACACCTTTGAGTTCCCTGATCTTGCAGACACACAAATGTAGAGTTTATTATTTTATAGAAATATTATAGAACCACCTAGCTTTCCATAAATGCTCTGTGGATTAAAATACAAAACTGTTGACTGATTTCTATGATTAAGAAAAAAACAAATATGTCTCAGTACATTTTAAACAGCATATTAAAAGTGACAGATGATTCTGCAGACTCTATGGGCTGGCCCTGGCTGGTGCAATTACAGCAGGAGTCCCCTGCAGAAATCATTAAGGAAGTTCAAGAAGTAAGCTCTCCTCAGACATGATCAGTAGTGGCCTTAATATGAATTAAATGAGGAAATGACCAGAGACCCAATGTGTAGGTTTCCAGTTTCAGATGAGAGTTTTGCTTGCTCATGTCAGGAAATGAACACAACCTTCATAATTGTTCTTCTGCACGAGGGGGACATCAGCCATTTCATTTAGTCCCAGGGGACTGCATTTCTTTTACACTTTGCCACCTTAGAATATGTTTCCCATCGGAATCTGAGGATGCAATATTGGAAGAGAGAAATGGCCAAGTGACATTCCATAACAAACCATAAAAGTTTATGGTGCACATAGTGGGGTAATTGGCACAATAGGAATTGAATTCTTCCTTATGGGTAATAGCTGATAAGACACAGCCTGTAGGAAAACCCTGGCATTTCAATCAGCCGGTGGTGGCTACTTTAGAACGCACTTGTTTTATTGTTTTCATAGTGTGTTTTATAACACCAGAACAGATTCTATTATACTGAGAAGATGATAAAAAGACTGCGTCCCTTTTCCTCCTAAATCCACCTTCCACTGTAATCTTTCGTCTTTCCTCTTCTGCTGGCCTTTTCCACCACAAGCTATTGACAAATGATTTGCTGAAATTTCCACCAAAGCTGGTGGGAAGAAATGTTTTGTTTTTCTCCCTAAGTCAGCATTCTTTTGGATAAAGTCCTTTAACAATATTAATTAAATCATTCAGAGACAGTATTCTTTCCCCCGGTTTCCAGATTTTTCTAAACCTCACACCTGTTTTTCTTCAGGATCTGTGCCCCATCAGCTTGTAAATCTTGCTGTATTTCCCAGTATAGCTTCTTATGAAATCACACTTTTTTTTTTCCTCCCACAAAACTTTCCCCCGATTGTTTTCAATAGTGGCAGTCAGACCTGAAGTGTCAATCAAAGAACAGCTTATCAGTCCGAGCCTTTCTCTTTAAGGCTTTACTCGGTGACTTTTGAAACCTGTCAACACCCAGTTGATTTTAGCTCCACCAATAAAGTCATACTCTATCTCCTACAGAGGAGCGTTAAGATTAAATTCTGATGTCCTGTACGTCATATTTACATAGTTAAAACTCATAACAAGCAACCCACAGGCAATAGGATGTAATAACCGTGCAACA
Source organism: Peromyscus maniculatus bairdii (assembly GCF_049852395.1). NCBI lineage: Eukaryota > Metazoa > Chordata > Mammalia > Rodentia > Cricetidae > Peromyscus > Peromyscus maniculatus. The sequence goes on from NC_134858.1 coordinate 77,000,705, forward strand.
GAGCCATTTCCTGTCCCCCTTTCTTCTCTCACACTATGTTTTGTGCCGTTTATTGGATGTGAATGCTATGGAAATGAAAATAGTCTGGGAGAAACCTGCTGGCTGGGTCTGGGGTTTGGAAGGTTCGGTTGGAGTGGTGTATAAGGTTATGTGTGCTTGGTCTCTCTTGTGGCATAAAACAGGAACATCGTTGACAGTCCCTTCATCTCCAGGATGGGAGAAGATGCAGTGCCACAGATAGATGGGCTCACTCACTTTTTTTTTTTTCTTTTTGGTTTTTCGAGACAGGGTTTCTCTGTGTAGCTTTGCGCCTTTCCTGGAACTCGGTTTGGAGACCAGGCTGGCCTCGAACTCACAGAGATCCGCCTGGCTCTGCCTCCCGAGTGCTGGGATTAAAGGCGTGCGCCACCACCGCCCGGCAGGCTCACTCACTTTTAACAGTTCTACATTTTTAGTTTTTAAACACAAAGCAACTTCTTCAGATGTATACAAGGTAAACATTAGTGGTAGGTACATCCTGAGAGTCAGATTCACCAGAGAACTCCAATAGCCAACGGAGGGAGGGAAGTCCCTTTTTGGCAAGTCCTTAGCCTAGAAACTCGGGTGTCATGTTAACTAAGAACATGAAAACCACTAAGATCTGTGATTCAAGTTGAAGCCCCTGTCACATCCAAAGATTGAACTCTGGGTAAAAATACTGACAAGAAAATAAAGCTTTAATGGGAAGACATTATATGTATACATCATGGTAGGGGCACATTTTTACACTTTCCTTACTTCAGGAGAAGCAGAATGAAATCATTCTTCCAGTAGTATGACTTTGGGTATGGGGCGAGGAAACCTGCACAAATAAAATACCACTTTGAAAGAAGTACATATCGCTTTGTGGGTCAGTCTCTGTTGTCACTCATACTAAAAGATAGCCACCTAATCTAACAACTGATTTTGCTGCTCTATTAGAAAACACTTGTGTTGTCTTTTGAAACTACCTGAAAGGTTTTGTCACAGTCACATTGTCACAATATTCACGAAAAATGACAAGTCTATGAAATCGGTGTTCTTCTGAGTCCTAATTGTCTGCAAACAACATGAAGGAAGCGGGAATAAAGAATACCGGCACCCTTTGTGGACTCTCAAAACCCACAGCTTCCAACAAAAATAAGGTTATTGCACTATTTCAGAGGCCAGAAAAGGGTGTTGGATCCCCTGGAACTGGAGTTACTGGCTGTTATGAGCCACCCAATGTTAATGGTGAGACCCAAACCCAGGTCCTCTATAAGAGCAGTAAGTGATCTTAACTGCAGAGCCACCTCTTCAGCTCCCAATATCCCTTTCCTCATTCAGCTACATATGAGAGGGAATTCTTTACCTTTTTGGAGTTGTTGTTTTTTTTTCCCCTATCAAGTAAACTAGTGTTCCTAAGAACACACAAGCTTTCTTAAAGCCCCATCCACAGAAATGCTTTTCTCGCCGAAGGACACATCTGCACACACCCATTGCGCTTCCCCCACTCCCTCTCCCATGCATTTGTACTCATGCCCATACACCACATATGCAAGGGAACGTCTCCATCCAGACCTGCATGCTTTCTTTTTATTGGGCCATCTCCTGGTCTGAGGACTTGCTAGCAAAATTTATTCTTCTTGGCCGGGTGTTGGTGGCGCACGCCTTTAATCCAGCACTCGGGAGGCAGAGCCAGGCAAATCTCTGTGAGTTCAAGGCCAGCCTGGGCTACCAAGTGAGCTCCAGGAAAGGCGCAAAGCTACACAGAGAAACCCTGTCTCGAAAAACCAAAAAAAAAAAAAAAAAATTTATTCTTCTTTTTTGGGCATTTTGTTTTTAATGCAAGAAAATATTTATATGATAAAAATGTGTGGAGCCCACACATTAACTACTTAATCATTACCCTGAAAAGTTAGCACTATACTGAAAATAGCTTAAATTTAATTCAGAATTGTATTGTACATGCCTGTGGGGGGTAGGGAGCTTTCTGATCTAAGCAATGTGGGAATTCTAAGATGACTAAATCTCTGTAATCAGAAAAGAAACAAGTACATCTTGTCAAAGACAAGGATAAAAATTGGAAGTTACAGTAATAGCAGCAGAAGAGGAGGAGGTGGGAGATAAAATGGGAATGAGAAACTAGAGACCGAGAAGAGGAAGACTGTTTCTTCTTTTCCAGTTCTAAGAACATAACCAAGGAACTAACACAGCAACGATCTGTTGTGTCAATTCCTCAAGTTTTCATTTCAGAGAGAGCTTTGCAGGATACACACACTGGCCGTGTCGGAGAATAATTAGTTGCCAAAAAAAAGTAACATTTTAAGTCAACCATATATTTTTGTCATTAGACATTGTATGGGGTTGCAAATGTGGGCATGAGGTTTTATGAAATGTTACCTGTTAGTACTATTAACTGCAATCCAGGAAGGGTAATACAACCTGTAATCCCAGTACTCCAGAGGCTGAGGCAGGAGGACTGCTGGGAGTTTGAGCCCTTTCTGGCCTACATACTGATTATCAGGCCAGCTGAGGCTACATACTTAGGCCCTATCTCAAACAAAGAGAAAACCAAACTAAACAAACCCCCAGAAATATCATTAATTCAACTAAGATGGAAACTTGAGAATAATGCCTACCTCTAACGTGAAAGACCACCTTCTTGTTGCTGCCTGATTCTTTTCTACAGTAAACTGAATGGAGTATGGGGGGATTTGAAGTTAGTTCCATGAAACTGTAAATCCTGATGAGTGTAAGGCACCACGAGAATGTTGGGTATGTCCCTTGGGTCTTATGTCAAGTAAAATAGTAGACCAAATTAGTCAAAGATCATCTGTTCCTTCAGCGGGTATCAAATGTAAGGACCAGGCTAGACTCTTGGGGTTCTGCTGGCAATTACAGATGGAATGAACTCCATTTTGGAGCTCCTGTTTGAATACTAAGAAATGTCATGATGTAATACTTAATAATTGCTAACACTTGAATTCTAAGTGGCACACTGCTAAGCATTTGGCACCCATGATTTAACACTGTGCCCCTACTATCACAATGCCCCTGCATCATTTTGTGAATGTTTAATAAACTGGGGCAGGGGGATTAAACTATACTGCAATATCACACAACTAATGATGACATAGCTAAGGATTCCAGCCTGAACAATCAGGCCCCATGCTTTTGCTTTTAAGCATCATGTTCTGCTGCTAGAATGGTTCCAAGGAGCCCCAGCCAAGCTCTGACCCAGTGAAACGGAATGCTGCATTTAACTCTTAGTCATTATTGAGGCACAGCATCCATAATGCAGTAATGTGTGCTTATTTTAAGACTTAATCCTTTGGTCTAGTTACAGAGCCCATCATTTAACCAGTGGCTGGGCCTTACTGACCACCCAGCAAGTCAGTGTCAGTGTGGCTTCATAAAAGGAGCACAGTGTATCCAACTCTCTGTTTGAGGGTCTACAACTCAAGTATTTTAGCGGATACTGCTAAAGATCTGTTTGTTTGACTTTATGTATATGTGTTGTTCCTGTGTGGGTTTATATGTACCAGGTACATGTAGGAACCCACAGAGGTCAGAAGGATATTGGCTCCTCTAGAATTGGAGTTAATGGCAAGTTATGAGGCAACAGGTGGGTGCTGGAAACCAAACCCTGGTCTTCTGGATGAGCTGTAAGTGCTTAACTTCTGAGACCCCATAAATCATGGCAGGATTTATTTGGATATTGTCATTTGCAGGGGATTTGAAATACTCAAAAGAAGGAGGGATCGTGGTATGGGTAAGCATGCTGGCTATGTCCCTTAGGCCTTATGTCAAGTAAGAGAACAGACCAGCTTCTGTGTAAGAGCACAGACTTGAAATCCATCTGACCTAGATACGATCTAGTCTACTAACTGGATATGCGATTTGGGATAACTTGGTGTCTTCATCTGTAAAGTGGCCTTCAATGTCCACAGGATTCAGGTAAGTATATTTAATCTAATTTTTCTTGGTCCAGACTGCAGCTGTAAACCTTCCATAAATGAGCCCCCATCTCTTTTCAGCAATATCCTTGGGTGCCCAGCTGAAAACAAAGTTTCCTCCAATTCAGAGGCTCAGCTTCTGAGAGCATTTCCAAGCCCAGTTGTGATGTTCTAACGTACAGGCAGAGAGAAGGTTATTTTTACTGGCCTTGTTCATAATCCACCCCTGCTATTTTATTTGCCTGGAGTTTAGTGGCTGCAGCAGGCATCAATTGGGCTCCAACTGATAGACAGTGCACGCGGGGGTTCCACAAAGGGCTTGCAGCTGTTGAGAGAGCAATTGGATTAGTCAGCCAAGACCAGAAGCATCTGGTAAAAACCGACATTCTTGTTTCACAAAATTGGTGTTTCTGTCAGAAATGATAATTCCCAGTTTTATTTTAACTTTCCCCCTCTACTCTCAGTAGAGGAATGAGAATATCGGGGTAGTTCTCTGAAAGTTCCTCTCTGCAGAGACAGACCCTTCCCACAAGCACAATAATAAGGAGGAAGTTATGAGCCATGGTCTGCAGCACAGAGAAACGTGAGGACTCTCCTCCCAGGTGGATCCAAGGATGACTGAAAAGCTCACTAGAAAAAACTACAGAAATTTTACTAATGATAAAGGTGAATCAAAACACCAATCATATAAGTTATCTTCAAATGTCATGCAACAGATGCCTCTAGATATCTCTGAATTTGAACTTTCCCACTTTGCCCAATTCCCTTTGCCTTAAATAAAGGCAGACCACATCATCACCTGTTTCACTCTTAAGACGTGGATCCAGATGGGGAGGGGTGGAAGGAAGTGGTACCTAGAACTACCCTGAGTCATTCCATTTCTAAGCATCCCTTGGGAGATAGACAATCCAAGAGTACACTGTAGAATCTCTTTTTTTTTTACCTCAAACAACATCTAAGTTTAAGATCCAAGAGAATCTGAAAACAAAACTAGACACAGGGCTGACACAGGCGATCTTGAACCTAATAAGGATGTTTCTCTGCCTACGTTTGTTGACCTACCATGACCTAGGATGGTTACTTAGGTAAGTCATTAACAGAACCTACTGTCTGCAGACACTGCGGTTGCTATTAAAAAGTAGGAAGTAATCACAGCACAGACAAAAACTTCTGCCCTCTTGGATCTTACATCATGGTGGATCAGAGAATCAACAAACTCAGTACTCACGGGAGAGAAGTTGGCCCTGTGCATGGGGAGTGGAGATAGAGAGTGCAGAGAGAAACCAGCTTAAATCAGGGAGATGAGAGATGGTCCTCTGGGAATAGATTGCTTCCGGTCCAGAGGAAGCTGAGGGAGCACACTCCGGGGAGTGACATGTTAGGGTGGGAGAGGGTGCTGATACACAATAGAGAGGCCAATGTGACCTGGGCAAAGGAGAGAATCACAGACTAGCTCTAGGATAGGGGAAGCAGGGCCACATCTATAGAGAGCCTCTGATTTTTACCATAGGTAAAAATGTAAAGAGGGCATTTATCACATTGCCGGCTTTGAATGGGATGCTTTCTGACAAGTATTCTCTCTAATGGTTCTGTGCTGGTTAGTTGCTTGCTATTTTGACCATATTCCCAGAAAGAAAATGTTTAATGGAGGGAGGTTTCATGTTGGCTTCTAGTCTGAGGAGGTACAGTCAATCAGGGCAGGGAAGGGATAGTGACATGAACAGAAGGCACCTGGTCACAGGACATCAGAAACTTCCTTTTCCATGGGGCAGAAAGAGACACATGGGTAAGCAGCTCACGTCCTCCATTTTATTCAGTCTGGGACCCCAGCCCACGAGATAGTATCACCCATATTCAAGGTTAGTCTTCCCAACTCAAACCATTCTGGAAATGTCCTCCTAGATATACCTAGAGATGTGTTTCCATGGTGCTTCTAAGTCCAAGTTAATAACAAAGACCAAGCATTCTTAGTAAGTACCAAGCAGACATACTTAGCTCTTAAATTAGTTAAGACCAGCACACCCAGAATTCAGAACTAAAAGCTTGCCCCAAGTGACATAGCAAAGACACAGAGCCAAGAATACAAAGAAGAATTCTGTTTACCAAAGCTTTACTTCCCTCCCCAAACACCATCTGCCTTGGAGAACCCCAAATGTGTGGTTCCTAAGACAAGTAAGTGTGTATGTGAGTCACAGGAACCAGGTTTGAAATACTGACTTCAGCATCCCATTCTAGATAATGAGTCCAGATGTTTTTGATGACGCGATTGTTTTCTACAGGGACAGCTCACGGAGATGAGTCCACGAAGAAGAACCTGGGGGTGAAACCACAGCCATAAATCTGCGCACAACCTACAGACTGAAGGGACAACAAATGCAGCAGCAGAAACAAAAGCTTGGTGTGGTTTGATTGGCTGCTCAGTCAATCGATCGATTTCCTTCCTTCTTTATTGATTTCCACATATTTTAGCTATTGAGTGTCCAATACACGTACTCAGCAGAGGATTTTAAAAATAAGCTTTCATGTTGTCCATTTCTTTCTTTCAGTGAGTGCAACATTTGACTTGCCCAAAACAAAAACTCAAAACCAAACTACTCAGAAGTTTGTGTGGTCTTCTCCCATGCCTCTACCTCACTAATTTTGTAGCAAAGGAGTAAATCTACTTTCCTAAGAAGTAATAAAATAATCCCCCAAGAAAGGCCATGAATGACAGTTGCTTTAAAAATCTAGACCAAAATATTTTATTTTACATTCATGGTTATAAACAATGTTTTATCTGTTGTAGTGATCATGGAATAGCTTTGAGACAATCATTATAGTCTTCTTAGCAGTAAAGGCAAAGCACAGGGGAACAGGGCGCAGAGTACCCCTTACTCTGGATGGATGAGTAGCTCTCCTGTTGGCCTGAGGGAGCCTGTATAGGGCATGGGGACTACTCAGTGACTTTTTGGTGATACACTTAAAATGATAATCCCAACAAGGGAATACCTCAGCCTCCATCTAACCCCCCACTGTAAGATCCATAAAAGCTGGCTGGGCAAGACAATGCAGGGATTTTCCTCCCTTGGGGCTCTTCCCTCTCTCATGAGTTTTCCCCCACTTTTCCTCAATAACTGTACATTTGCTCTGTGTACTTCTTGGACGCACTTCCTTATTCTTTGAGAGAGTGAGACAGACTGGTTTTGGGTAGCTTGCGACCCTGACTATCTGTCATTTTAGCTCCCCAAGTTAAGCACACTAAGAGCAGAGGAAAGCTCTGAGACACTCAAAAATATCCACATCAATTGTTTTCTGGATTACTGAAATACAATGTATTTGAATTTATTTGTTTACACTGTTGCTGCAGCCATAGGCCATTATTGTTCAACAAGGGAGAGAATAGGCATCATGCTGCAAAAGAACCTAGACAGGAGTTTAAGTACGTACTTTGTATTATAGATTAACATATCATCAAGTTACATTAAAAATAAGTCATTTTCAACATCAAGTGACATTTACTGACATTTTTTCCTTTATATTTCTTGGCTTCCTCATCAAATCTACTTTAGCTCTTGTTCAGAAAACTGGCTTAGGAAACTACTAATTCGGGGAAACTGAGATTTTCTTTCTCACTTCTATCACCTATAAAATGCAATTTTCAAGAAAAAAATATTCTAGAAAATATCTATTACTGAGAGATTGATTAGAAAGAGATAAATATGCATTAATCTTCCTTTCTGTGGGTGGGAGATTGTTTCTCTCTTTTCCTTAGAGGATAGGTCCTATCCTCCAGAGAACCTCTTTAATGAAGAAGCATCATTTCAGAAGCTCATACTTTTACAGAAAATAAGGAACTAAAAGATGAGACAAGTAATTAAAAAGAAAGAAAATAAAGATCAGTCATTATGGAGGAGCTCTATATTGTGTTTTGAAGGTTTGTGACCTCAAGCCATATTGGTGCAATCATGTTACAGTGAGTAGACTGAATTGTTCCTGAATGGGAAGCACAAACTGTACCTCCCTCTGTGTGCAGCAACAGCAAAAGAAAAGGCTGCTAACTGTGGTTTGAGGTCACATTCCTAGTGGCCAATCCTGGTCTTTTTTTTTTATGACTCCCAGGTGAATTTCAGTCTGAAAAACGTTTTCAAATCAAGATGATAAACAATACATCTAATTGCTACATTAATGTTTTACACATTCTTAGATTGAGGGTTTCATATCATTTAATTTTTACTTTTGAGTAAATAGAGAATTGACCCCAAGATCATAGTGTCACCTGAAGAAAAGGCATGGCACCCACCTAACTGCTGGGCACCTTCTCTACCTCTCCTTGCTAAACTGTTCCATTCTCTGAAGAGAGAAACAATGAATGTGCCTTATACAACAAAGCATTACTCTGTTTCTTTCCTTGAATGGTACATAAAGCTCAGCTTTGAAAATAATCTCTTTCCTCAAACAAAAGCAACCTTCCTTTCGAATTTATGGTCTTCTTTAAAGGCTTGATTTGACAATTCAAAAAGTTCATTAATACCCTGGTTTCAAAAAACTTGATTAAAGCTGAAAAGTATAAGAGTTGAAAAATTAGAAAAATAGCATTGGATTGTCAACCTAAATCTTAGCAAGTGTCTAGAAGGTAGAATTTTTCTAAAGAGAACACAATAGTAGTTATTCTTTTTACAGTATATATTCAACTGCTTTAGAATTTGCTCGTCCCAACAGCAAAAAATAAATATATTTTTATTTTTAAAGAGCATGAATATGGCATACATACTATGCTGATATTAAAATCTTTAAGAGATCATGTTTTATAAAAAGAAAACATTTAAATAAACCACCCTTTAAAATGTATTTAAATGTCTATATCTTAGAAATAAATACTAGATGATCTTCCAACTTAAAATTCAGTTTTAACTGAGAATTAAATGAACAACCGGGACTTTTTTTTTTCCTGTGCCTGCCCTCCCCCTTGATTGAAGGAACCCACTTAAAGTTTAGAAAAATGTGTCATATTAAAAACAACCCTCCATCTCAGCTGCCACACAAAACACCCCCAGACCTCAGGAAACCACCAGGCTCATTCACCTTGACCTTTGGCCTCTCGCACATTCTAACATTCAGCTTTCTTCCCTCTGTCCATCTGCTTGAGCCATTAGCAAAGTTCATTTGCAAGGGCTCTCACAAGTGAGCCAGCTGTCATCGACGCATTTAAACTCGGCCTCCAGTTTCCACAGAATCATGTGTTTGCCCACAGGTCTCATTAAATGCAGGGAAGGGACGCAGAGCCATTTCAAAAGGCTCTGGGGGAGCAAACAGTCTTGCAGAAGGGTGGTCCAAGGGCCCTCAGACTAGTTTACTTCCTCACCGTTTTCTTTGCAGGCTACTGGGACATTTTTCTATGGATGCACAAGAAATGGAGCTTATATGCAAGGCAAGTCTGCAAGGGATAGCATAACAATCTTTCCTTTCCAAATCGCTCCCTTTAACAGGGAGTTCTAGAAATACAAAACCACAAAGACTGTTGTATGAGTCCCCATTGCTTGATTTGATTTAGGAAACAAATGAATCATCATGATCATGTCTTGATCTCACCAGCAATAGACTTAGCAGAGGGAAAAATCCAAAGAAATGGCTAGATGCAAAGTCAGAACTGTCAAATCTACTGCTCAGAGGTTAATTGAACTGTCTTTAAAAGAGCACACACACAAAAAAAAAGCAAATGAAAATCATGTCTATTTCCGTACAGTAGAAAGGGTTAAAATACTAGGCTTCCAAGTGAGCAGGATATGAAATTTTAAGGTCCATTCTAAGGGCTAAGGCCAGGAAGCAATTAACACCAGGCAAAGCAGGAAAATTGGAGAGGGGATCAGGGCATTTGGGCTTCCATTTTTCATAAATGCTGTATACATATTTTGGCTGGTCTCCTAAAATATCTTTCATTTTCCCCGCCATTGGCCCACTGAGACTGAGGTCAGACTATAAAATCAGTCACAATGAATATTAACCAGGGCACACTCTGCTGAATCCCACCCATCAAGGGAATGATCAGACACAAAAATTAACTAGAAGTCTAGGTGGCTTCACTAGGCCATCACTGGAAGAGCCGTGAAGTTACATCTGAAGCAATGCAGTTTGCTTCAAAGGCAAAATTAGCAGAGGCATTCCTCAAAGTGTCTCTGGAAGATGCACTCCTCTTGTGTGGTCAGGATCCACTGTTACAAACAAATATCAGACATAAATGACTTAGAGGGGGAAAAGATTCATTTCAGTCCATGGTTTCAGAAGTTTCACCCCATGGCCACTTGGTTTCAGATTTCTGGATTTGTAGTGAAGCTGAATGCCACAGCATCAATAGCATGTGGCGGAGGCTTTGCAACTCAAAATAGCCAGGGAAGTAGAAAGACAGAGCCAGAGAGGTGCCCAGAGCAAGATCAAGTCCCAAAGAACACACTCCTATTGACACACCTCCTTCAGCAAGGTCCAACGTAAACTCTTCATACACCCCTAATAGAGCACCATCAGCTGAGGGCCACTGTAGCCAGTACATAAGCTCCTGGCAGGGGAAGGTTACCTTTCCCCGCCAAACCATACCAGCTCTGATGAGTCAAGTCGCATGTCTCAGTCTCTCTCTGCCTCTCCTCAATAGGCACATTTATATATTTACGGCGCCTTCCAGTCACCAGGTACTGCACATGTCTGTGTTTCCATGTAGAGCACCATTTCTCTGGGAAATATGTTTGCTCCACATGTGCTTAATTTCTACTCAGTTTGTGGTTCTTGGTGCTTGCACATTGTTTTTCTTAATGACTTAGTGAGGGAATCCTCAAGAGGAAATTTCAAGGTTAGTGGGCAAAGGAGTCTACAATAGACCATTCTTTGCCTTTGGTCTGTCCTTAAAGCCTTCTCCGGATGTCTAAGATGGCCTCAGAGAAAAGGCTTGTCTTCTATCCTCTGAGCCTTTTGCTACTTCTGAGAGACTAAATGTACAAACTGGCAATGCTTAAATCCTACATAAAAATAGAATAGAATTTCATTACCCAGCCTACATCAGCCTGCCCAGGAAACCCACCCTCTCATCTTAAGTTTCCAGAAGCCAGGCTGTCCACCATAGGCCAGGCTTATAGGAAGTCAAACCACAGCATGAAGAACAATCCAGAAGTCAGGCAGCAAACTCCATAAATATCAGCTCCAAATGACCAAGATTAGCTTTCCTAATTTGGGCCCCATTTGCATCTTACAACCTACTAGTGAAAGCTAAGTATATACATTACTATCAATCACCTAGAATGCCCAGGTTTAAGCCAGTCTGTCCCTACAGCTTCCCCACCTTAAACAACTGCCAGTCAGGGCTTACTGAAAGCTTTTCCTTTCTCCATTACAAGCTTTTCCTTCTCTGCCTGCCTTTAAGTCTCTCTATGAAAATGTACACGACATTGGAGAGCTCCTTCCCCATAGCAGGTTCTGGAGAAATGGCTTCTGCTTGTTCTCATTTGATTGCTCTTGTTCATTTCACTCTCCAAAGGAAAGCAGCAGGGAATCTGAGACTCCAACTGGTGTCTTGGCAAAAAAAAAAAAAAAACCAAAACAAAACCTTAGAGCCTTTTTGGCATAGTGGTAATAATTTTGTAAGATCTCTGGCTTCATTTGATCTATTGCTGTGACACAATATCATGACCAAAACCAGCTTGGGGAGAAAAGGGTTTATTTTATCTTACACTTCCAGGTTACAGTCCATCCCAGAGGGGAGGGAGTCCAAGTTTAAGTACCTCATACCCTAGGCCCCTAGGAAACGATCTCAGCTCAAAGAACCTCATCTAGAAACAGCACCGGGAGGAGGGAAGGCCCACAAGGGCAGTTGTGGAGAGCAGGAGGGCTAGACCCAAATCTTCCAAAGCTGCCAGAAGTAGAAGGCTCGGCTTGAGCTAGGAGAGCAGGGAAGAGATGGCCCCATGCTCAGGATTAAGAGACTGACAGACTGTTGCAGTTTGTCAAATGTGTTTGTTATGAGGCAGTGTCTCATGAGTCAACCTCTCAATCCTTCTGCTCCATCTCCCAAAATGCTGACACTACAGGCCTGCACCACCACGCCTGGTTGCATTTTTTAAATTTTTATTTTAAGATTTATTATTTTCTGCATATATGTGTTTTCCCCATATCTATGTGTATGTACCACATATGTGCCTGGGGTCCACACAAGCCAATTTTTCTGATGATACCAATAGCTGATAGTCTGTGGAGATACTCCATGGTAGCTTATTTTCCTGTATCTTTTAGAAATTTTCCTGAGTTATAATTTCCAATTTCTTGGATCTTCATCTCAAGTTTTCTTGTTATTGTTTTGTTTTGTTTTTCTTCTTGGGTTTGCTCAAAGGTAGCTTTTTCACCAAGAATAACCTGTATTTGTTCTCTTCATCAAACCAGTATATGATCAGCTTGGAGTCACTTGACTCTAAATTCTGGATATACCTTCCTTATAAACAGAATTGTTATAAACAGTCAAATTTCTCCCCGCTCCCAGCACCAACCCTTGAGCCAACTCCCATGCTGCCTTTTGAAAAACAGGACATGGGTGTGCTCATTTCCAGATCAGCATGGCATGGATTGTGTAGTTCATCACAGCTGGTGAGCTCTGGTTTTGTCACGGTCCCAGTTTGCTTCTCTGTTATTGTAATAAAACACTGACCAAAAGCGATGCAGGCCATCACTGAGGGAAGCCATGGCAGGAAGTCCAGGCAGGATCCTGGAGGCAGGAACTGAAGCAGGGACTATGTAGGAGAGCTGCTGCCTGACTTGCTCCCACATTGCTCCCTCAATTTCACTTTCTTATAAAACCCAGGGCAACCTTCTGGAGGTTCACCACTCACAGTGGGCTGGGCCTGCCCATATCAATCATTAGGTAGGAAAATGTTCCACAGACTTGCCCATAGGCTGATCTTATGGGGGCAATTCCTCTGTTGAGTTTCCTTCTTCCCAGGTAACTCAAGTTTGTGTCAAGTTGGCAAAAACTAACCAACTAACCCACCTTGAAAACTAAAATACCAGTTAACTTGGGACCAGTCTTCAAATACCAGCAATTCTCAGTTCTTGGCCAGTCACTCTGGGCTCCTTCCTTCCGTTCTTGCCTCCTTTGCAGGTGATAAATATATGATATGAAGAGTTTTAAGATTTACCCTGCATTTTAAGTTGCCAGCAGGAGATTCTGTCAAGATGTCTCCTGAACATTTGCAGACAGAAACACCAGGACCTGTTTTTGTACACCCTGTACTATTGGATGCCCCTAGTGCCCTGCACTATCTGTATCTTGGGTGATGAGTGGGCATCTATAGCACATCTTTGGGTAATGATCATAAATACGTCATCATCATTGTTTTATTGTGCTGATATTTTCTATTAGTTACCAGATGTAAGGTGAGAAACTTATTAGGAATTTGAATAAATGCCTTATTTTTGTAACTAGTTCAAAGTGTGCTGGGATCGAGTATCATTTTAAAACAAAGTGTTAGATTTGTGGGAATGTGGAAGAAAATATAGTTTAGAAATATGCAAGTTGAGTCTATAATATCCTGTAGCATCAAAAGAAAGGAATTTCTCAAAGAAGAAATATGAAGAATGATGGGAATGTGTCAAACTATCCTTACAGGCCAATCTGAAATTATTTCAGCAAGAAAGTTAAAAAGTAGCATTGGATTATAACCAGTGTGTGCAATAAACATCCATGCATCCAAACTGACACGGAGATTCTTGAATTGACTAATGGAGCAAAATAGTTCTAGATGACTCTATGTAGTTTACCTAGACTCATCTCATTCAAGGACATGGAGCAAATGTCCCCACTCCCTAGTATGACTTGCATATCCCAGCTTCTTTCTGAGGAGTACAATGTCAAAGGTTGGGCAGGTGTTACTTTACAGGGAAGACACCTGATGATTACCACTGGACAGGAGAACAAAACTCACATTGACTATGTCTGTACCCTGGATACAATGACATAAGAGGGCTATTTTAACTCTTGGTATCTCTTCTCCCTTAAACACACAATCCTAATAAACTTGTAAGGAAACTATGAACAAATCCCAGACAAGGGGTCTCCTTCATCAGGAAATGTTAAGTTCATCAGAAACAAGGAAAGTTTGAGAAACTCTCAAACAAGGGGAGCCACAGCTGTAGATGACTAATACAACATGGTGTCCAGATGGTTAAAGATCAAGAAATTGGAATAAAGTATTGTCTTTAATTAATGATAACTAATAATATTAGTTATATTTGTGTAATATAGTTATATAATAATAAAATCAATACTAGTTCACTAATTATAGAAATGCGCTATACTTATAAAAGGTGTTACTACTAAAGGAACTGGGTGTGACATACATGTTAACTCTGTATTACTTTTATAATACCATGAATCTACAACTGTTCTGAAATACAATATTAATTATAAAAAAAGAAAATCATTTCCTAACCCGATTATAGATTTGTAGTTATAAAATTTAGAATTGAAATTAATTCAACTTAATAGGTTTGAACTAGTCACGCAAATTAATATTCTTTATCTCCTCTATGGAAATATACATGCAGTATTAGATCCAAGTTTCTTTTAATTCCCTACATGTGAAAGCAGAAAGTTAAAATTAGAGGAAACTAATTGGAAAAGAATTTGTTTTCTTTGACATGCATCATGTCTTCTGACCTCTCCTTCTACAAACCATGGCAGCAATGTGAATCTCCTGTCAATCAGAATGGTGGGGTGGAAAGAGATGTGAGGCATCAGGAGAGGGGAGTGAGGATGCGGGTGACATTATGAATATCAATATCCAACGGAAGTGGCAGCTGACTCCAGTCCATGCGTTGTCTACAATTTTAAATGTCACCTTATTTATTCTTCACAGTGATGCTATAATATAGGCTCTGTAACAACAAGGTGATAAATTGGGTAGCATAGTCACAAGGTGAATTTGCTGCTTACTGTTCTGAGTCCTGAGGAGCCCAGGACCACAGCACCTTCAGATTTGGCAGCTGGCGAAGGCTTGCTGACTAGTTCACAGAGGACACCTCAAACCCACAGTGTGCTCTGGTAGTTGAATGGGTGCAAGGTCTCAGTTTCTTTTATAAGATATTAATCCCATATGTTAGGATTCCATGCCATTAACTCCTCCACTCATAATATCATCACCCTATGGATGTAAGGCTCCAACATAAGAAGCCTGCGACACACAAACATGCAAGTCACCGGGGATAGACTTTTAATGCCAAATTGAAAGAAAAAGGAAAATTGCCCAAGATTCTGCAACTAAGTGATGAAGTCATGAGTCAGACTTAGGTAGTGAAATCCCTGCATATGGTGGCTACTAATTATGTTTCTGCCATTTACCAACTCTGGACTTTGGAAAAGCAAAGAATCCCTTGGGGTTTGGAGGCAATTTTTTTCTTCTGGCCGCCAGCTCACAAAAAATGACATGGAGAATTCTTGTTAATTATGAAAGCTTTGCCTTAGCTTAGGCTTGTCCCACTAGCTCTTATAACTTAAAGTAGCCCATATTTTTAAATCTATGTTTTTTCGTGGCTCAGTTACCTTTACTCTGTACTGCCCATCAACATCTGGCTGGCGACTCAGACCTTCTTCTCCCCAGAGTTCTCTCTCTGCCCTGAAGTCCTGTCTATACCTCTTCCTGCCTAGCTATTGACCATTCAGCTCTTTAGTAAATCAATCACAGTGACACATCTTCACACAATGTAAAGGAATATTCCACAACACAATTGGAAGTGGATGCTTTTAATTTCCCTTTCAGTTCTGGGTTTCTTGTGTTTTCACTGAGAAACTATCATTGAATTTCTTGTATTGAATACAAAAGCTAACTACTTGGAGGCACGTATTGGTGAAACTCCCAGAAACAGACAAATGAGGAGAAAAACAATCATATCAATATGAGCTACTATCTAATCCTCCCCAACAAAACTTTGGTGGCACTCAGAAGGCTGAGATAAGGTTTCTATTTTTTGCCGCATTGTGCTGAAATCAGAACACACACACACACACACACACACACACACACACACACACACACACACCTCTAACCCCCACTTTTTCTCTAACTTTTTCCCTTTGTAGTATAATTCCTTGGGGAAGTGGTATAGAAGCTGGGCATAGTGATGGGAGTTTCTGTAATCCCATCACTTTTGAGGCTAAAGGGGGATCATGATTTTGAGGATAACTTGAGCTGAACAAAAAGAGCCTGTCAAAAATAGTAAGAATGAAAAGAAAGGAAAAATATAAGGTGGTCTTAACCCACTGTCTCTTTCAACTGACTCCTGTCTAGATTGTTTCTTAAATTAAAACCTCCCATCTGGTCCCCATTGGCCTCCACATCACTAAGTTCAAAGAGCACCTTTCCATCCTTGTCTCACACAATCTAGCAAAAACATGTGATACCAAAGTCAGCTTAATACCCACACACCATAGAACCAATCTGTAAAAAGATTTAGTTTTCCTCTTGCCTCCCTGGTCATTCGGTCTCTAGCACTTTGAAGGAAGGTTCATCTCTCCCCATTTGGACATTGGGTTCTAGACTTCCAGCGCCTCAGTTACATGCCCCTTTCTCCCAGTATACAATTTATCCCTAAGCAATATTTCTCATGCTGTGGCTTCAGATGTAAGCTGCAGATTTATTTCTCAATGGCTGCATCTGATCAGAGCTCCTGTCTCGTGTATTAGACTGTTTGGCATATCTACTTAGACATCATGAGAGCCAAACAGAATTAATTTGTGATCTGACCTCAAGCTTCCTCCTTACACACACTGTTCCCTTTCCCAGTGAATTATACCAGTGCCCACCCACCCATTCATTTACTTAACTCAGAACCAGAGAGTCATCTTGGACAATTTCCATATTCTCACCTCTGTTAGCATCAAGTCCTGTCTACCATCATTTCATTTGTCAGCTTTTCCCTTTCTAGCAGTCTTTCCAGTTTCCTTCATCCCTGTGCTATGTCAGTATTTACTCAATTTATCCTCTTTCAAATTTTTTTCATTATTTAATAATATGTATATGGATGTTTTACCTGTGGACCATATGTATGTCTGGTGCCCAAAGAAGCCAGAAGAGGGCATTGGATCCTCAGAACTGGAGTTACAGATGGTTTTAAGCTGCCATGTGGGTGCTGGGAATCAAACTTGGGCTCTCTTCTGCTGGTGTTTTTTTTTTTTCTCTTTTGATCATTGAGGGGCTTGCCACCCAGCTCCCAAATAAATCACACACAGAGGCTTATTCTTAATTATAAATGCCCAGACTGATCTTGGCTTTGTTCTTGCTGGCTTTCCTTAACTTTAAATTATCCAGTCTACCTTTTGCCTCTGAGCTTTTCCCATTCTCTTACTTCTGTAAATCTTACTCTTACTCCATGGCTGGTTGTATAGTTGGGTGGCTGGCCCCTGGAGTCCTCCTCCTTCTCTAGCTACTTCTCCTCATCCCAGATTTCTCCTTCTGTTTATCCTCTCTGCCTGCCAGCTCCACCCATCCTTTCTCCTGCCTTGCTATTGGCCACTCAGAGCTTTATTAGACCATCAGGTGTTTTAGACAGGCACAGTAACACAGCTTCACAGAGTTAAACAAACGCAACATAAACAAAAGGAACACACCTTAAAATAACATTCTACAACACTCTTCAAGGGTAGTAAGTGCTCTTAACTCCTGTGCCATCTCTCCAGCCCCAAGGACAGTAAGGCAACAAGATGTTCTCTAATGCTATGAATTATTATTAACAAAAGTTACAGAAAGTTGTTAACAAAGAAGCCTGTCACTGGCTCTGACCTCTGGAACTATCAACCACTTCTGTGGACAACTGGTATATATCAGCTCGAGAACGAAGAAAGTCACCAGGTCTCGTAGGTCAGCACTCTAGCACGGTGAAAAGCAAAGCAAGAGACAAGGGTGTTTTAACCCTTATTTTCAAGGGCTTTAGGCTTTGCTGCTCTACTTGCTGCTGCATGCAGAGCAGCTTCCTGCAGACTGCACATGCAGGTGTGCTGTCTCTCTGAGAGCAGAGATTGGTTTCTTTTGGAATTCTCGATGCTTTCCCAAACAGGAGCACTCCCCGTCCATCCATGTTCACCCTGGGCTCCGTGAGCTATGCAGCCATTCCCTGCGTATCTCCTAGTGCCTCATTGTTCAATACAGCAGCTCTGTGTGCTGATTCTGATCAAATTGGTTTTCTTTAAATGTAATCACAAGGTTTGCTTCAATCAAGGGGAAAATGGGCTTCTCTCTTATGGACAGAGTGACGGACATTAGGAGAAAAATGCAATTTGGAGAACTTCATACTTGCATGACTGAAACCCACTGGGCCTTGAAGTCAGAGGTACTCCATGCTGAGGTGTGAAACACTGGAGGAAAAGCTTAGCAATTAAGAGTATATACTGCTCTTCCACAGGACCAGAGTTTTCCAGGAATCAAAGGCTCTGGCCTACTGGGGCACCTGCACACACATGCACATACCCACACAGGGATACATAATTGAAAATAAAAATATACATTTAAAAACAAAAAGAAGAGACAATGCTGTTAGCACAGTCATGTGAATATGTGAATGTATATGTGTGGATGGATGTATATAAATATATGTGCGTATGTTTGAAGATATGAATGTATAAATATTCTTACTTATGTTGGAGCTTTGCTCATGTTGAAAAATATTTTAAGCCACATTGAATCCAGCTTCTCTTCTGACCATGTTGGCTTAGCAACACCGTGCACTGTGGAGCATGTGTTGCTTTCTCTCTGATCACCTGGCAGACTGGGACCCCTTGTTCTGGTTCATCCACAGCTCAGCATCAAGAGGATCATGTTGCTTAGCACCAGCATGGGGAAAAGCCATAAACTGAACCACCGTGCATCAAGGAGCAGTCACCATTCAAGAACAAAAGATCAAACTGCTTGCTTCCCTAGCTAAGCTAGACACAAAACATGTCAGGTTGGGAAAGACTCTCCTGTCACACATTCTAGGAGAAATCACATGGCACAGTACTCACAGCCCCCAGCAGCTAGCGCCTCCACACCAGGCCTCTTGCGAAGTTCTGTACAGGTGCAGCAGCCTCTCCGTGGGGGAGATTTTGAAATTTGAGTTAAATAATTCATCCAAGATTGGAATGTTGTAACTGAAAGAACTGAGGTTTGAGCACAAAGCTGTCTTTTGATAGCATTTACTGAAGACCTACTAGGCACCAAGACTTTACCGGGAATGAGAGTATCGAGAGATGAAGAAGACAGATAATTCTCCTGTTTTCGTGTGGTCTTTATTTTGATAGAGGGAAATTGGCATTAAAAATATAAATATAAAAACATAAGTGTATATATATATATATATATATGTAATTATCTCAGGAAATACATAAAGTCTGTGTTCATCAGTTCTGAGGCAGAGACAGGCATGGCCATCTGATTGCAGGAAGCAAAGAGAGACACAACCTTGCTCACCGTGAGCATTGCTGAGGCATTCAAAGGAACCAAGCCATTGAGAACAGGGGCTTTATTGTGCCAAACAGTTGACATAACTGAAAATAGCAAGATTCACTTCAATCATCCCCTGGAAATTGTTAGCAGTGACATTAAAGGAAAAAGAAAAAGATGCAAGATGGCCTCAAGGGACTCTGGTCTCAAAAGTGGCACAGTGAAACCACAGCAGCCAGCTCTGTTCATCTGTGCTCCTCCCCCCCCCCCCCGAATCTGAGGTCCATCCAATTGTCGGGGAGGACCCAGATGATTCTGGCAAACTTTCCCGGCTTGGGGTGAGGGTGGAAAATGATCCAGCCGTTGATGTCAAAGGCAGGCAGGCAGGTATTGGGAAGGACTCTAGTGAGAAAGTAAGGAGTTGAACATTTCCCTCAGTCCCCTCATTTGGGAGAAATGTCCACACTTCACAATAAACTCTTATTTCTTGCCAGTTATGGAGAGCTTTCACCCTGTCAATCAACATCACTTCAGTTGACTGTAAGCCATGTGGATTTCATCAGGACTTCGATTATACCACAGACTATCAAGAAAATGACTGTTTGGGTTTAAAATGAATACAAGAGATGCTCTTGTAGAGTATGACCCTATCACAAAGTGTAAGAAGGGAGATTTATCCCATGCTCTGCACTGCTTCCATGGTTAAAAGTGACATCATGTGGGCTGGAGAGATGGCTGTGGTTACAAGCACTGGCTGCTCTTGCAGAAGTCCTGGGATTCAGTTCCCAGCTCACAGTTGCTTGTAACTCCAGCTCCAGGGGATCCAACACCATCTTCTGGCTTCCTCCAGCACCTGCATGCAAGTGGTAAATGTACATACACTGAGACACTCACACACACACACACACACATTAAATAAGTAAGCCTTTTGAACATGACAATGTACTGCAGCAGTAAACTTTACAGTTAATATGAGCATAATGTCTGACTGTGTGTTCCAGTCATGGTATGGGGCAGAGGTCACCACTAACACTGCCCAGCAAGATGAGTGTGATCGGTGTCTCCTCAGACAGCTTAGTTTTTTAATGAGAAATTTATTTTCACTATATCTAAGTTTAAGATTCTTTTCTGAATGGAATGCTGGAATGCTTTCAATCACTACTTCTGCAGCACAGACCCCCAGTGAACAGTTACTCTCCTACAAGCAGTGTTATATGTCATCCACAAGTCTACATATTTCCAAGGACACAGCCATTCTCAGTTTAAATGAAGCACTAGTCTTATAACTTGTAGCATGTAAATGTATTGCTCATCTACTATCTGTTAGATATAGTGATAATCACTGAGCAAAAAACAAAACAGAGGAGATCCCTGCCCTTGTAAAGTCTATGGTGGTGGTAGAGCTGTACATTAAATAAATAACCAGTACACTGGCATATAGTTACCATGTCAATGAGATGATGCCATGAAGCACTGAATATAACAGAAACATGCTCTAGACTAGACAGTCAGACGTGAATTTCCTGAATACAGGTCATGTAGCAATTAGTGTAATTAGTCAAGTTTGGAAACTTCTTGGAATACACTTCCACTCAGTATGGGCACAATTTATACTGTGTCCCTTTATATAGTTGAGCTAAATCCTTGACACACTAAGATACTCAAAGAAGAAAATTCCTTATTGTATTGTTAGTACTCTTCACCACTGCAGGGTTGAGAAATACTTTTCTCAAAGCAAAGCACCCCAACTCTTCCTGGGGATGCCAGAAAGGGTCCCTACTTACATTAAAAAATATTTTATATAAAATTAAAATTCACATCCTGTACTTTACAGTTTTATATCCAACAATGGTAAACTTTATACTAAGGTTGGTAAAAAACAACAAAAAAAACCAGTAAATCTTTGTAGAATAAAAGGCAAAGATACATTATAGGAAACAGTGAAAAGGCATAAACTTTAATATAAAAATTTAACTATAGTGAATGACTCTGGGAAATATTTCCTGAGTCCTGTGTAGTACCTGTCAATCATTGCTCCCTACTACTGTTACAAACATTTAGGAAGAAAATTCAATAATAGCTAGCAACATAAAAAATCTCTCTCTCTCTTTCTCTCTCTCTCTCCTCATGTGTGCATTTATGCATGCATATGTGTGTGTCTTTCTCAATCATCAAAACCCCTCTCAGATATATAAACTTACTTCTAATGTGCTCAAGTCTACAAAACATAAATAGCTGTCTGCTTCTACAGTCCATGGTCCATGTGAAAGCATCCTGTCAGGTATTTACAGATTATCTACACATGGGACACTTTTCTGAGTGTCCTACACTTTCAACAGGGCTAGGATGTCTTTCCTTTAGAGCAAGCATTTGAATGAACATCAAAAAATATATAAAGAAAATGATAAATAAGTACACTTTAACATGTTTGTGAGACGAAAGAAGGTAGAGCAGAAGTATGTGATGAATAGCTTGGGACAAAGTAGGCCACTTACACTTTCACATGGGATAGCCAGGATGTGCAAAGACTTGGCAATGGGGATTTAATCACAAGGCGTTCAGAGAAGGACAATCCCAGCAGTGGCAGACATCACTGTGTAGGCTCATAGTTAAAGGCTTCCTTTCATGTTAAGAACAAGCAAGGAGACCAGATTAATGTTTTGTTTTGCATGTAACAAGAAGCAGAAAGTAGACATGTATATTCAAGCTAGAGGTACTTTGATAAATCCATAAATTTTAACGGGGAAAAAAGTGTTTGGATCTTGGGACAACAACAAGCAATCCAAGCAGATTCTGTTTGAGGGACTAAAATAGTGTGCCCATTGCAAACAGTGCAAATGGAAATAAAATATATCTTAAATGGATTTTATTTGTGGTTGACAAGTTAGCCTTGGAATTGTTTAGGTCCAAACTCCAGTCTATTTGTACGATTTCCACCTCTAACATCTTGGTCTTCCTGTGTTTTTGCTTCTTTTTTGGATATAAGTAGCCTTCTCTATCCAAAGCATTGTCAGCCAAAAGACATTGAATAGCTCTCACCCTGGAATATGTTCCATAAATAAGGCTAGGAAATCAGAGTACTTCAAATCCCTGGCCATAACAGTCAGCATGGTCAAATTGCATAGCTCAGGTGTGTGAGACATGTGAGTGTATTCTTTTCTTTAGGAGTACCAGCTACAAAAATGACATAAACCATAAGCCCCCTGAATGTTTTACTTACATGAAATGACTTTTTGATAAGAAGTGAGTGAGTGAGTATGTGTGTGGAGAGAGAGAGATGGAGACAGAGAGGAGGATGACTGATTGAAGCCCTATATTCATGCTTGATTGAAGTTAGCACCATCCCTTATGATTACTCACAAGCAACTAAACATCTTTTACTATACCAATCTTGGTTAGGTTCCTATCCACTTCACTTTACCCAGGGCATTTCTGAGTTCCAAGAGTTGATCTAAGGTTGTCCATAACTGGTCTGTATTCTCCCTCTAGGCTGTCTCTTTCCTGTACAGGGCCCGGAGGAGCCTCTGCTGCTGCCAGTGTGAGCTGGCAGGAATGCCTTCTCTGAAGGGTTCACTCCCTACCACTGGACGAGCATTACTTCTTGCTACTCTGGGAGGTTGTTGGATGTGAAGAGAGCAAAGCAAGACATCCCAAGTAAGTCTCGAACCACAAGACCTTAAGTGTACATGTGACCACTAGTTGTGGACACATTTGTCTGTCTTCAAGGAGTGTAAGCCATCCTTTTTATCTGGGATCCCTTTGTCCTTTTTCTTCAGGCTCCAGGCAACAAATTTCTTTCCCTTATATAGGGAATCATCCTTTCTCAAAGACTCATCCACCTCCCCTCCCAATAGCTCTTTGTTCTCATGTGGGCTTCCCAGTTTGGCAGACACATCTGCATACATACAGTACTTGACATTATTCAAACTCTATGTCTTACCCCAAGAGCTGTCCCATTTCTGCTGCAGTTCTGATATAGCAGATGACAGGATGCTTTCACATGGACCATGGACTGCAGAAGCCACTTACTTTTTATGCACATTCAACTGCACATAAACCTGAATTCTAGTTTAATGACATTAATAAGCTAATCATGCAAAATATGTTGTGAAATTCCAGTGCTAAGCTTAAACAGCATTGGATGGATCAGCCTGCCATACAGGCCCTCACCATTGTTTTCAGCCAGTTTTACAAAAGTAGATTCTTATGAAAATGGAGAGTTCAGTACACTGGTGACTTTTCAAGCTAATCTGATGCCCTCATAACGTAAATATGATGGTAGCTAGTAGTGTAACAAGAATTTTCTGGATACTATGATAAGATTCTGAGACCTGATCTAATTTGGAATGGAGATATGTACTCATTTGTAAGTAAAATTTACAACTAGCAACCAAATAAAATCCTTGGCAAATCTTTGGCGCTGCCACAAGTTTTATATTTTGCAAGGTCATGTTCAGGGTTGTGTACCATTTGTGGGCCGGCAAAGCTGATCTGGAGAATGGCTAGTAATTCAGACACATTCAGGGGTAGATTGGCTTTGGAAGTATAATGGATGTCAGCAGGGCTCCCTCATCTCTTGATTTGAAGCATCAGTTTACATGATTAGATACAAGGGCACACATTTAATTTAGTGGCTTAAGAAGCCCAGAGTTCAACAAAATATGTTTATTACACTTTTTGTGCCCACAAATTTAGAATATTGTGCTTTTGAGTTGACAGAGAAAGGCAACACCTCAGAAGCAATTCCTAAACCCAAACATCTGAATGTCTTCATACTTGTGGATCACTGGAAAGCAACTGTAATCCAGAATCTGGGACTGGATCTTTTGAATCTGCCCTTTGACCTCCTGGAGGTTTCTATCCCTTCTCTCTGGAGCTCTCTTTGTGGATTTCAGAAGAGCCCTTTCCTCTTGGCGAGACTTCTGCTACCCCTTGCCAAGGTCCTCATACTCAGGGCTGGCTCTGCCACAGCCTAATGAGGCATGTTCCACCTACTTTGCACACCCCGTAGCTGACTCAGCAATGACGCATTCCAGCATCTATGGGAAGTCTCTGCCTCTTCCTCTTAATTCTGTCTCCTGCTGACACCCCAAAACATATTGAAATTCTTAAAGAATATGAACCAGTAAAGGAGAACTCCACATTAAAAAAAAATACAGACATCTTTTTCCTTTCCAACACTGCTGAAGCGAACATGATTCCCAAGTCGCTGAGTACACTGTTTGGCATAACATATGGAAAAAAAGCCAGTGTTTCATCAGCCATCTTTCTGGCCAAGGAGCTGCTTCTTGCCTCTGATGCCCAAGTGTCTGGAACATTGGTGGTGGTGTTGGAGTTTAATCCATGCCAGTTGGACCCTTGCAGCCACTTTACACTGAAGTAAAAATGATGTAGAACGTAAATAGGACCATTCATCAATGTAGACCCAACTCCTAATTTAAAAGTGTATCTCCTGAAGTATGACCACTTTGGTAAGGATTACCAATTTTAAAAAGGGCCAATATTGTATTTATTAATTTTTAACTAATTAATCAACCAATTAATTAACCAATTTTTAGTTAAAAATCTCATGTAGCCCAGGCTGGCCTGAACTTGCTATGTGGCTGAGCCGGCCTTAAACTTCTGATTCACCTGCCTTAACCTCCCAGTTCAGGAATTACTCAAGTAATTTATATGGTTCTGGGGATCAAATCCAGGGCTTTGTTCATGCCAAGCAGACATTCTGCCCATTGAGCTACATTTGAGCATGTTTTGTTTTTGTTTTTGTTCTTAATTTTTGAGGCAGAGGGTCTCACTATGATACCCTGGCTGGCTTCAAAGTCCAGGACTCAAAACATCCTCTTGCCTAAGCCTCTCAAGTAGCCAAGATGATAGTCTCATCCCATCACCACTGACTAGTCATTCTTTTATTAAGTAACCCAAGTTATATTTAAAGAAAACAAAACAAAAACAAACAAACAAGCAAAAAAACCACAGCACCAACAGGAAATGGAACGACCACAGAGACGAGAAACCAGCGAGGAAACATCACAGTTCTTCAAGTGGTGGCATGAGAGAGAGAGGAGCCCTGTGACACCGGGGAATTCCTCACTTTCTTGTTTTTGGAATTTCCCACATGAGATCAAGCTGCTGTAGGCTTGCTGAAGGCTTCTTTAGTTTCAGTAACTAAAACATTACTCTTCTCTTAAATTACTTCCCCTGCCCACTGGAATCTGGGAGGAAGGATTCCTTCTTCATTTCTAATTAAACATTCCTCTCCAGATATGTACCAAGTCAGAATGTTTCTTCCCTCGCCACCACTGAACTCTTCCCAGTGGGGAGGCCACCTTCCAATAGAATGTTGATCCTTGATTTTGTTTTTAACTCAGTGCAATTATTACAATTCCATTTCTCCCCTAACCAGTAGAGTACTGGGCATTTTTAGAAGGCAATTTGTGAGCAATTGAGGTTTGCTGTATATACCATGAGCCCCATCTTGCCCCTTCTTCTCAATACCGTGGCAGATATTACATATCTCTATGGGGGGAACTGTTCCTACAGTTTTCATGGTAGCTGCTCTGAGGGGCATGCTGCATGGAGCACTATGTATTGCACAGAGAAGCTTCTCTGACAAAAATTGTCAGCAACACAGGTAAATGAGTATAAATACAAACACTTAGAAGGCAGCTTGACTGCATGACCAATCTATATAATAACAACGGTAGTTTCACCCTAGGGCTATGATCTTCCATGTCACATCTGCACTGATTTTCACTGCTTTTCCTGATTTGGGGTTTGTCTTATTCTTGTTCTTCCATATATTTTATTTGAGATGTCTCTGACTTTTAATGTGGGCGTTTGTAGTTATAAAATTCTCTATTATAACAACTATATTCTGAGATACTGTGTTTTGTTTATATCTCATTTTATACATTTATATATGAAATATCTCATTATATATTCGTTTTATCTCATTTTCCCTTACTTTCACTGTATTCTAGTACATTTTGTCCTCAGTCTTATTCAGTTTCACAACATCTTACATTTTCTTCCTGATTTCTTTATTGACCCATTTATTAGTCGATAGCATATTATTCCATCTCCATGAGTTTGTACATACTCTTGAATGCCTCTTGCTGTTGGTTTTCAGTTAAATTCCATGTGGCCAGGTAGAATACAAGAAATTATTTCAATATTCCTTCAGCTATTAAGACATGTATCCTATTATATGATCTATTTTTAGAGAAAGTCCCATGGGCTACTGAGAAGAATGAGTATTTTTCAATGTTCAGATGAAATGTTCCATAGATACATTAGTTCCATTTCATCCATGATGTCATTTAACTCAGATGTTTCCTTGTTTACTTTTGGTTGGATGACCTGTCTGTTGGTGAGAACGGAGTACAGAAGTCACCTACTATTCTCATCTTGGATTTAATCTGTGTATTTATACCTAGAGGTGTGCATAAAATTGGGAGTATGGTGTTCTCTCCATATATATTTAGAAGTATAATATCTTCTTGATGGATTGTTTCCTTGATCAACATGAACTGATCTCTTCTATTTTGGTCTGAAGATTATTTTGTCAGATATTATGACCATGATACTCGTTTTCCCCCTTGTTCAATTTTCTTGGAACACCCTTATGCTTTGACACTAAGATAGTATCTCTCTTTGACATGTTAGGTATACTTTCAATGTCAGCAAGAAGGTAGATCCTGTTTTTACATTTGATTTGTTAGTCTGTGTCTTTTGACTGGGGAATTGAGACCACTAGTATTTAGAGTTATTATTTAAAGATGTGTATTGATTCTGTCACTTTATTGAGTTTATAGTGTTTGGAGTTTTCCTATTCTCTATTTGATTGATTGCTGTTCTGGTGTGACTTAATTCCTGTAACCCCATGGATCTTTTTTCTCCTGCATGCAGGATTCCTTCTACAGTGGCCATGAATTCCTTTAGTTTACAGTTGTCATAAAAAGTTTTTCTTTCTCCAGTTATGCAGCAGCTGTGCTGGATGTGGTCATACTGACGGGCAGTTATTGTCTCCCCGGGCTTAGAATCCATAACTCCATACCCTTTGGGCCTTTAGAGTTTCTGTTGAGAGATCTGTTGTTACTCTAGTCAGTTTGCTTGTGTATTAATGTGGTGCTTTGCTGTGGGATAATGCTTTTGCATGCTGGTTTAAGAAAATGCTGAGTGACCAGTAGCCAGACAGGAAGTATAGGCAGGACATTCTAACTAGAGAGGGAGGAAGGAGAAAGAGCAGAGCAGAGGTGACGTTGCTAGCCGCCACCAGGAGAAGCAAGATGTAAAGATACTGGCAAGCCACAAGTCACGTGGCAAAGTTTAGATTTATAAAAATGGGTTAACTTAAGATGTAAGAGCTAGTGAGAAGCCTGAGCCATTAGGCCACACAGTTCGTAAGTAATATAAGCCTCTGTGTGTTTATTTGAGTCTGAGCAGCTGCAGGACCGGGTGGGACACAGGAAAACTTTCAGCTACAGTGTTTCTCTCTTGCAGCCTTCATCATACTTTGTCTGCTTTGTACGCTTAGCATGTTCTCTGTGAAGCGGCATAGGGAAGGGTTCTTTTCTTGCCTTATTTGGCATTCTGAATGCTTTCGTCCAGGTGGTGTGAATTTGTCTCTTCTGGACAAGGAGAAACACTGTGGGCTTGCTGTAGGTAGCCCCGGCAGCAGATGCTGTGTTGGCTACCCTATTCTTAGTTTGCTTTTCTAAAAAACAAAACAAAACAACAACAAGAAAACAGCTGGTTCTAGTTCCCTGTCTCATCTGCTCTCTGCCTCATCTCTCCCTTGTAGTCTCCTTCACAGACACAACACTGTCTTTATTTAAGCTCTTCAGCTCTTGTTTCTATTTTCCAGCATCATGGCACTCGTTTAATGCATCAAAGAACCACCAGACCCTACACAAGCATCCCAAAGACATCTTGTCTTTCTTTGAATATTGGTCAGAACACGTGTGGTCCAATATGACTAATGATCTTGGGCACAATTCATTAGGTTTTTGTTTTATTTTGTTTTTTTAAGACAGGGTTTCTCTGTGTAGCCCTAGCTGTCCTGGTACTTACCCTGTAGACCAGGCTGGCCTTGAACTCACAAAGATCTGCCTGCCTCTGACTCCTAAGTGCTGGGATTAAAAGGATGCACCACCACTGTCCAGATCCAGTTTTTTTTTTAATTCCCACAGAAGAAACTTGCTTTAAGCAAAATTATAAATTAATTGATATTTTTTTATTTCTTCATTTTGAAATTTCATTTCATTTTTCTTGTAGCACATTCCCAGTCTTGGTGCTTACACACACACATACACACACACACACACATGCACACGCACACGCACAAGCACGCACACACATGCACACACACACATGCACACACACACATGCACACATATATGTGTATGGAGAGAGAGAGAGATTGCTTTATGTCACTAGCTATTATTGAAATTTTCTTCCTAAATGTTTGTAACAGAGGTCCTTCACTATAGTTAAGTTTTTATATTAAAGTTTATGCCTTTTCACTGTTTCCTATAATGTATCTTTGCCTTTTATTTTACAAAAATCTTTACTAATCTTAGCATAAAGTGTACTGTTGATGTGTTGATGGATATAGAACTGTAAAGTACAAGATGCCACTAGGATGAATGAAGAGGTGTTGGAAAGGTAGAGGAGCAAGGTGGAGTTTTTGTTTGTTTTTTGTTTTGTTTTGTTTTTAATTAATTTGAAGGGTATACTGCAGGGGTGAGGGGCAGATATGGAGGGACTGGGAGGTGATTGGGATTGGGGTGCATGACATAAAATTTCCAAAGAATCAATAAAGAATTATGTTTAAAATTAAAAAAAGAATTAAGTATATAATTTAATGGTTACTATATAGTCTAAAGATTTATTCAGAAAGGCTTTAAGACATCCCCAGATTTAGGGAATTTCTTTCCTTTCTCCTCTATACATCCTTTCCTTTAGGTCTCTTCTTCTCTCTGTCTTTCTTCATTGCTTTGGGAAAACTCTTGGAGGCTGTAAGTTCTCCAGTTTTTATAAGGAAAAGGTAAGTCCTCTGGTGCCTTAACTACTGGACACTGGCAAGTCCAGAAGACCTCATCTTTATCAAGCAAGAGTGCCCAGCAAGAAATACTGTGATGCCTCTGAATTAAAGAATCCCTTAACTTTGAGATGAACAATTTCTTTCTCAAAAGATGTAAGGTATGAGGTGTGTGTGTGTGTGTGTGTGTGTGTGTGTGTGTGTGTGTGTGCATGTAGAGGCTAGACCTCAATCTCAAGTGACATTACTCAAGGGCTGTCCACCTTGTTTTTGAGACAGGATGTCTTATTTAGCCAAATAAGTTAGGGTGATCAGACAATGAGCTCTGGGAAACTTCCTTTCTCCACCTCCCCAGCACTGGGATTATAAACCTACACTGCCACATCCAGCATGGTGGTGCCCAACATGGGTTCCAGGGATCCAACTCAGGTCTTAATGTTTGCACAGCCAACACTTTACTGACTGAGTCACCTCTCCAGTCCCGAATCTAAGGATTTTCCTCTGAATAACTTTCTCCTGCTATATGTCTGTATGACTGAAATTATAGCCTCAGTGTAAGACATAATGATGATTCTGTTTTGTCTGTTCTTTTAGACAGAGTCCCATTGTATACCCTGGGCTCACCTTGAAATTAAAATCCTCCTACCTCAGACTCCTAAGTCCTGCTGGTCTTTTGGGCATTTGCCATCAAGTCTAGCTTAATAATGGTTTTAGTTTTCTTCTTTTTTCTCATTTTCTATTTCCTAAAAAATCAGGTAGTGCATGTATAATAAGGGAACATGTTAATTGTTCTGCTTTGTGAGTATATATCTGTAGCAAATAAGCAACAGCTTGAGATGTACTCAGCATGAAGTGGAGTATATGTGTACTAGAAACAGATAGGAAAGGACAGAGAAGCAACTAAGTACAACTATAAAAAACTGCAACTCTGGTGAAAAACAAGTAAAAGAGATCTCCATGGTTAAGCAGTAAAACTGAACAGAGATTTGAACTGGTGATTTACAGACACCAATCAGCAGTGCACAACTCTGATGCTCAGTTTATTAGAAAGAACCTGGCTCTGGTTTCTTATGTATTGTGAAGATTCCTGCTCCTAGGCCACAAAGCTGGGGGCCCAAGGACTCAGACAAAGTCCATCTGCTTTCCTGAGTTAAAAATACAGATTTGAGAACTGGAAGAAGAAAGGGAGCTGGATATTTGGATGATAGAGTACCAGACAGATGGCTTCATGTAGAAGAGACAGCTTCCCATGGAGAAGAGGGTGTCACAGAGAGAAGAGAGCTGCGGAAAAGGAGCAGAGCTTCCACATAACCCACAGGATGAGCCTTCTCTGAATGCTCATCAACACATGTGTGAGGAGACTGCCGGATGCTGAGAAAAACACCACAGGAAAGACATAATAACTCAAGAGTTCATATAGCGCTGGGAGGAGCTTGTGTTCATTAGCCATTAAAAAAATCCTTATTATCTACAAGGAATTAGGCAGAGAATTCAAAGAGGCATGGGTTTGGCAATGAGTAAAATTAACTCTAAATTCACCACTATTCTTGACTACTTAATAACCCTTAAACAAACTTGAACACATCAACCTATTTACAAGCAAGACACCATCACCCTATAACAAAAATTAAGAAACATTTTTAATAGAGAAATATCCAGTATCTAAAAAAGATAATATCCATAATAGCTAACATGCAATAAAAATTTATGATGTGTTCAAAGAAGGAAAATAGTTTGAAAAAGCACAAAGAAAAAACTCAGTAAATAAAAATAGGCTCATAATGTAGAGGGTGGTGAGATAGCTCACTTGGGAAAGTGCTTTCCTCCTAAGCATAAAGACCTGGTCCCCAAATCACATAGATAGCAGGGTACAATGGTACTCACTTGTAGTCAATGCTGGGAAGCAAAGAGGAGGATTCCTGTGGCTCATTGGCCTGCCAGTCTAGCCTAATTTGGTGAAAGATAGTCCAAGGACAGATCTTGTGTTAAAAGGGGTAAATGGCATGCCTGAGGATAACACACACACACACACACACACACACACACACACACACACACACACATACACACAAATGTACACACATACATGCATAAGGAACAGGCTCATAAATTATATAGATGGCAGAATTAGTAGGCAAAATTGCTAAAAATTATAAACATATTCTGTACCTCACAGAAACAAGTGTAAATAGTAAAGACAAAGAAGATAACTAATTTGGAACCCAAAATTGGACTTCCAGTATTGGGAACAAAGATAACCAGAGGAAATCTATACCAGATTAGTCAAAGTAGAAGAAAAAGCTGGTAGACTTGAAGACAGAGATAAATAGAAATGATCCAAAAATTTAGGAAAAAAAGATCTTTCTTACCCTGCTGTTTCCTTCTTCTACTGAGCCAAGTGAGCTTTCTGCAGGGGATTGAAGGTCCATGCAAGGCACTGACCAATGGAAGAGCTTGGGAAAAGAGGCCATGTTTAAGGATCCTGTGCTCAGCTTCTGCGTCATTGTGAAGTAAGTGGATTTTCTCACAGACTGTCTAAATTGTCACGTCCTTAACCCCTTCCCACCCAGTTTATAGGCAAAGAAACTTTCTAGCATTTTTGCACTGGAGCAGCTAGTGGGAAATGCCAAAATCTTATGCAAAGAGGCTTGGATGATGTGAGGGCCAACTTATGACTGATGAACCCAAGCTCCAATCCAAGAAGTTATCCCTAGCTCCCTAACTGGGCTATTAACTCCAGGATCTCCTTTTCCTTTCCTAGTTACTAGTCTTGTTTCTAGTTACTACTTACTAGTCCCATTCTTGTTCTGCACATAGTTGCCTCTGTTTGTGCTGTGGGATGTTCTGTATGTCCTGTGGGAGCCTGTTCTTGGGTTCCTCATGGCTTTACCCAGCAGGTCCACATAGAGGATGATTAGGACCACGGGCCTGAGTGCAGGTGTCTGAGATGGTCTGCACTTGGCTGTGCTGGGGGATGGTCTGTATGTCAAGTTGCTCTGATTGGTCAATGAATAAAACCTGATTGGCCGTGGCTAGGCAGGAAGTATAGGCAGAACTAACAGAGAGGAGAAATAAAAGAACAGGAAGGCAGGAGTCACTGCCTGGAGCCACCTCCAGGACAAGAAAGATGTAAAGTACCGGTAAGCCACGAGCTGTGTGGCAGGGTATAGATTTGTAAAAATGGACTAATTTAAGCTATAAGAACAGTTAGTAAGAAGCCTGCCACAGCCATACAGTTTGAAGCAATATATAAGTCTCTGTGTTTACTTGGTTGGGTCTGAGCAGCTGTGGGACTGGCGGGTGACAAAGATTTGTCCTGACTGTGGGCAAGGCAGGAAAACTCTAGCTACAGTTTGTAACCCTAGGGGGATAGACTCAAATTAATGAAGGAAAACTACTTCAATTTCCACAAGTTAAAGTGATGCTCTCATTTATGAGTTTCTTTTTTTTTTTTTTTTTATCATTTCTGACTTGGTTGTAAATTAAGATGAAGCAGAAGCCAAGCATGTTTTAGCTCTATCCATCCTCCCTGATTAGCTGTGTGTTCTCGTTAATTTTTTGTCAATTTGACACAAGCTGGTGTCATTTGAGAAGAGGGACTCTGAATTAAGAAACTGCCTTCCTAAAATGCACCTATAGACAAGTTTATAGGTGTTTTGTTGATTAATGATTGATTCAGAAGGTCCCAGCTCACTATGGGGAGTGCCACTCCTGAGCAGGCAGTTTTGGGTTCTATAAGAAGACAGGCTATTTGTCCCTGTGCTTCCTCCAACCATGTTCTCAACATCTCTCGCTCATATAAACCCTCCTCTCTTGAGCTGATTGGACTCCCAGAGCTCCACCTGGGGCTTGGATGTGGATCTCTGCATCCGCTTCCATCAGACACTGGATGAGAGTTTTATCATGACAGCCAGGGTGTTCAGCCATCTGATCACCAGAGCAGGTCAACTCAGGCACTCTCTCGACCATTGCCAGTAGTCTATTGTGGAGGTATCTTTGTGGATTTCTGAGGACTGCTCTAGCACTCTGCTTCTTATTCCCCTGGGGTCTCCATTCATCATGGTATCTCCCTCTCCATTCTCCCACACTGCTCCTGATCCAGCTGGGACCTCCCTTTCCCCTAAGCTCTCTTTCCCCTGACCCTTGCCCTCCATTACCCCCCCCACCCTCGGTTTACTCATGTAGATCTCATCCTCTATTTCTTTGTCATTGGGTGATCCCTGTGTCTTTCTTAGGGTCCTCTTTACTAGGTAGCCTCCCTGGAGTTGTGAGTTACAGTCTAGTTATCCTTTGTTTTACATTAGTATCCACTTATGAGTGAGTACATACCATGTTTGCCTTTCTGAGTCTGGATTACCTCACTCAGGATGATTTTTTTTCTAGTTCCATCCATTTGCCCACAAACCTCATGATGTTATTGTTTTTCTCTGCTGAGTAGTACTCCATTGTGTATATGTACCACATTTGTTTATCCATTCTTAAGTTGAAGGGCATCTAGGTTGTTTCCAGGTTCTAGCTGTATCTCAAATGATACCAAAAACATTTTTAATAGAGAAATATCCAGTATCTAAAAAAGATAATATCCATAATATCTAGCATGCAATAAAAAATATTAATTTTTACTAACTCTATAAATTTTTAATTAACTCTAAAAAAATAGAGTTACCCCAAGGTATTTTACATCATTTGTGGCCATTGTAAAGGGTGATGTATGTGGTGGTATTGTGTTCCCTAAAATATTGTGTCGGGGTCTTCAGTTTGGTTCCATTGGTCCACATGTCAGTTTTTATGCCAGTACCAACAAATAATGCTGCTATGAACATAGTTGAGCATGTGACCTTGTGGTATGATTCAGCATCCCTTGGGTATATGCCCAAGAGTGGAATAGCTAGGTCTTGAGAAAGGTTGATTCCCAATTTTCTAAGAAAGCGCCATATTGATTTCCAAAGTGGCTGTACAAGTTTACATTCCCACCAACAGTGGAGGAGAGTTCCCTTTGTTCCACATCCTCTTCAACATAAGCTGTCTTCAGTTTTTTTTATCTTAGCCATTCTGACAGGTATAAGATGTTATCTCAGAGTCGTTTTGATTTGCATTTCCCTGATGATTAAGGATGTTGAGCAATTCCTTAAATGTCTTTCAGCCATTTGAGTTTCTGTTGAGAATTCTGTTTAGCTCTGTAGCCCATTTTTTAATGGGACTGTTGGGCATTTTGATGTCTAATTTCTTGAGTTCCTTATATATTCTGGATATCAGCCCTCTGTCAGATGTGGGGTTGGTGAAAGTCTTTTTCCATTCTGTAGGCTGTCCTTTTGTCTTGTTGACCATGTCCTTTGCCCTACAAAAGCTTCTCAGTTTCAAGAGGTCCCATTTATTAATTGTTTCTCTCAGTGTCTGTGCTACTGGTGTTATATTTAGGAAGTGATCTCTACTGCCAATGCGTTCAAGACTATTTCCTACTTTCTCTTCTATCAGGTTCAAAGTAACTGGATCTATGTTGAGGTCTTTGATCCACTTGGACTTAAGTTTTGTGCACAGTGACACATATGGATCTATTTGCAATCTTCTACATGCTGACATCCAGTTATGCAAGCACCATTTGTTGAAGATGTTTTCTTTTTTCCACTGTACAGTTTTGGCTTCTTTGTTGAAAAAATCATATTTTCATAGGTGTGTGGATTAATGTTGGGGTCTTCAGTTCGGTTCCATTGGTCCACATGTCAGTTTTTATGCCAGTACCAAGCTGTTTTTATTACTGTAGCTCTATAGTAGAGCTTAAAGTCAGGGACCGTGATGCCTCCAGAGGTTGTTTTATTATGCAGGATTCTTTAGGCTATCCTGGGTTTTTTGTTTGTTTGTTTTTCCATATGAAATTGAGTATTGTTCTTTCCAGGTCTGTGAAGAATTGTGTTTGGATTTTGATGGGGATTGCATTGAATCTGTAGATTGCTTTTGGTAAGACTGCCATTTTTACCATGTTAATCCTACCTATCCATGAGCATGGGAGATCTTTCCATTTTCTGACATCATCTTCAATTTCTTTCTTCAGGGACTTAAAGTTCTTATCATACAGGTCCTTCACTTGTTTAGTTAGAGTTACCCTAAGGTATTTTATATCATTTGTGGCCATTGTAAAGGGTGATGTATGTGGTGGTATTGTGTTCCCTAAAGTATTGTGTACCCTAATAAACTTATCTGGTATCAGAGAACAGAAAAGCCACTAGATATTTAGGATAGGCAGTGGTAGCACACGCCTTTAATCCTAGCATCCCAGAGGTAGAAATCCATGTGTTCAAGGATACAGCCAAGCATGGTGACTCACACCTTTAATCCCAGAAAGGAGCCTTTAATCCCAGGGAATGAGGCAGAAAGCAGAAAGATATATAAGGCATGAGGACCAGGAACTAGAAGCATTTGGCTGGTTAAGCATTCAGGCTTTTGAGCAGCAGTTCATCTGAGATTCAATCTAGATGAGGACTCAGAGGCATCCAGTCTGAGGAAACAGGATCAGCGGAGAAGTTGGCCAGGTGAGATAGCTGTGGCTTGTTTTGTTTCTCTGATCTTTCAGCATTCACCCCAATAACTGGCCTCAGGTTTGATTTTATTAATAAGACCTGTTAAGATTCCTGCTACAGATGTATCTCTGATTTATTTCTCAGCCCATTTGTCATTTGTATATAGGAGGGAAGCACATGAACTATGAACCAATGGTGGAGGAACCCCCATGGAACTGGACCAGACCCTCTGGATAAGTGAGATAGTTGATTAGCTTGAAGTGTTTGGGAGGCCCCCAGGCAGTGGAGCCAGGACCTGTCCTTGGTTCATGGGCTGACTTTTTGGAGCCTGGGGCCTATGCTGAGACATTTTGCTCAGCCTTGGTGTAGGGAGGAGGGGACTGGACCTGCCTTGGCTGAGTCTGTCAGGCTGGGCTGACTCCCCAGGGAAGACCTTGCCTTAGAGGAGTAGGGGGTGGATTGGGGGGCAGGGCTGATGGGTGGGAGGAGGGAGGACAGGGGAATCTGTGGCCGATATGTGAAATTAAGTTAATTATAAAATAAAAATACTATAAAAAGAAGACAGGCTGAGCAAATCATGAGCAGCAAGCCAGTAATCAGTGTTCCTCAATGGCCTTTGCTTCAGTGTCTGCCCTGACTTCAGTGATGGACTGTGATTGGGAGATGTAAGCTGAAAAAACTCTATTCTCCCCAAGCTGCTTTAGGTCATGGTGTTTTATCACTTACTAGAAACTAAGATACTGTGCGATATCACAGTATTTAAGTTAGGCCACTCACATCCCAGATTCATCTGTCCTGTTTTCTTCTTTTTCAAATATAGCTACATTTCTGAGCCACAGAAATGGGCTACACTGTCTTCAGGTGGGAGTGAGAAGGACTAGGGATCTCCTCAGGAAGTCTGCAGTAGCTCTACAGCTTTAGGTATTGGTGGCATGCCTTGGCAATCAGTACTCTTGTGCCAAAGTAGAAAGGAAGCCACCATCCCTCCAACTACACATCTATGAAGCTCTTCCTTTCTCTTTAGAGCTCAGAAGGCAGGGTACAATGAGCAGACACAAAGGTGATACAGAGCGTGGTACCTCACATGCTGGACTTCACACACTCTAAAGAGGCCATGGACCCCAGCGTTTGAAATCAAGGCAGCAGGTGTTCACTGCATAATTGACATGTTATGGCAAACCAAATCACTTGAATCCTCACCGCACATTTCAAAGTGCCTCAGGCCATCATGTTAATGGTGACAACCAGTCTTGATTTTAGCCTGTGAAAACAGGTGTTGGCATATATTTTTTAGCAGTAGAAACTAAACTATTGTAAGCTATTAAAAATTATTGACACAGGGCTGGAGAGATGGCTCAGCATTTAAGACTGTGAACTGCCCAGAGAACCCACATTAGGTGTTCATAACCACCTATAACTCTAGCTCAGGGGAATTCAACACCTCTGGACTCTGTGCCTGAACCCACATGCAGATAATGCCATGCAAACATGCATACTTACTCATAATTTAAAATGATAAAAATAAGTCTTAAAATTATAAAAAGTAAAATTTTATTTTTAATAATTTGTCACTACTGGTAATTTTTAAAATTAGTATTCAGGGCCTGAGAGACAGGCCTCAACAGTTAAGAGCGCTGCCTGTTCTTACAGAGGACCAGAGTTCATTTACCAACACCTACATTGGCTCCTAATCTCTTATGACTCTATCTTCGGGGATCCAACACTCTCTTCACAACCCCACCTCCTCCCCACACACATAAAAGTAAATCTTAAATACAACCACAATTGGTACTCAGATTTTTTAAAGGAGAGGATAAAAAAAGGAATGAAAAATGAGATATTAGTTTGTGATGAAGCTGTCTGAAAGCCTTGGTAGAGGCTAATGGCTTTTAGTTCAGTTCTGTCCCTTAAGACAATAAGAGTTCATGGGATACTGTGTTCTTCTGAGATCTGTGTACTGGGCTTTTCCTTTCGGGCCACCAAGCAACTCTCAAATCATGACATGGACACTTATTAATTATGAATGCTCGGCCTAGCTTAGGCTTGTTGTGGCTAGCTCTTTTAACTTAAACTAACCGGTTTCTTTTTATCTACCTTTGCCTTGGGGCTTTTTACTTTCTTTCCTTCCCTGTATCTTACTTTCACTGCTTCCTGTGTCTGGCTGGCTGGTGGCTGCCTGGTTTCTGACCCCAGGTGTCTTGCTCATTCTCTCCTCCTTCTCTTGTTCTTCTTTCCTAGATTTCTCCTCCTATTTATTCTCTCTGCCCTCCAGCCCTGCCTATCCTTTCTCTGTCTAGCTATTGGCCATTCAGTTCTTTATTAGACCCATCAGGTGCCTTAGGCAGGCAAGGTGAAACAGCAACACATCTTTACATAGTTAAACACACACCTTTACATCATTAAACAGATGCAGTATAAACAAATATAACACATTTTTACATAGTTAAAATAATATTCTACAACAGATCTGCCTGAGAATTGTAAGAATCCATCATTACTCTGTCATTAAAAGAGAAGGTAGACCAAGTGTAGATGAATTTCTAAACAGTCTTATTAAATAAGAAACACAGAGCCAAATACAGAGGTAATCCCCGAAGAGATCAGAGAAATAGCCAAGAGCCACTGACTAGCCTTAGCTTACCACCATGCTGTAGCATCCCAAGAGAGAGAGACCTTCTTCCTGTCTAACCTGAGCTTTTACTGTCTTCCTGTTCTGCCTTCTCATTGGCTCTAAGCCCAGCCACATAATTTCCTCATCACTGCCTGTCTATACAGACCTCCAGGTCTTTATGGTTGGTACTGGGATTAAAGGCATGTGTCACCACACTTGGCTGTGGCCTTGACCACACAGAGACTCTGCCTGCCATGTGATCAGGTTAAGGGTATGTGCTACCACCACCTGACTTCTATTTATTGGCTCACTATGACCTCTGATCTCCAGGCAAACTTTATTTATTAACATACAAATAAAATATCACATTTCAGCACAAATAAAATATCACTACCACCAAGAATGAGATAACAGCTCACAATTATTAAGTCAAAATAAGACAGATTCTTTGTTGGTCTCTATATTGACCTGACTTCCCATTTTTACAATCATGGCAGCTATCTGTCCACTTCTAAGTTGGCTGAAAAGTTGACAGAAATGAACATAGCTCTGGTAAAGATGAGAAAGGAACCTCGAAATTACTCAAAGAAACAGCTCCATAAAACAAATGAAGGCCTAGCATGTTTGGAGCCCTGAGTTCAATCCCAGCGCCACCACAACAGAAACAAAAATAAATAATAAAGACAATTAAAGATTTGCAGTAATTCTTCTTCGAATAAGAACATTTGAAGGTTGAAATACTCAGGGCTCGGCCATATCCTTTTATTCCTTCAAAGAAAGTTCATTTTTCTTAATTCTTTAACATTTGAATAAAATTCTATCAAAGCTAAGAAGGGCTTATTGGCAGGACCAGGAAAATCATGTGAAATGAGAACATTCTGGATAGTCAGAGATATTTAATGGAATGATTGGAAACGTATGTCTTCTTTCAACATATTGACTTTTTTAAATTTACTACAGCATGCCTCTATTATAAACACAAAGGAAAGGGGTCTTGTGCTTTATCTTTTCTTGGGGATAATTTGCCGTTTTTAACACTTTAGACTTATATTTCAACATTTGCACTTTAAAACTTAACTTATGTGAGGACTTTGTAGAATTTTAAAGATTGAGTCTTTTAATTTGTTTTCCTGTTGGACACATCAGTTCTTTAATAGATACTTTACATTTTTTCATACAAGCATATATAATAGATTGAGCATGTTCTCCACTCTTTCTCCTCTTTCCCCTCAGTCTCCTTTGTTTCCCTAGACAGTTTTATTACTATTTTCATATAACATACACCCACGTGATTTTATGTATCAATAAAATCTGGGCACTATAAATGAAAGAAAATACTTGCTATCTGCTTTTCTGTGAGTTGCTTAATTTACTTAATATAATCATCTCCAAGTACATTAATTTTCCTAAAGCAACATAACTTCATTTTTCTTTATGGCTGACAAAATGGTCATTGTGTATATACATCACATTTTCCTTATCCACTCCTATGCTGTTGGACTTTTGAGTTGGTGCCATAGATTTGCTAATGTGAACGGGATTGCAGCAAGCAAGTAATGTGCAGACTTGGAGTCCTTTGGGTAAATGTTCAACAGTGCTGTAGCTGGGTCATATGGTGGAGTTATTGTTGATTTTTTTTTTTTTTGAGAAACCGCCATATTGACTTCTATAGCAGGCAGGGCTAGCTTACTTCTCTATCCACATAAAGGTTCCCTTTCATCTGCACCCTAGCCAGCATTTCTTATGATTTATTTTCTTAATGATTGCCATCCTGACTGGGGTGAAATGGGATCTTAATGCAGTCTTGATTTGTATTTCTCTGATGGCTTTTTCATGTTTATTGGGTGTTCGTACAATGTTGAAGAAAAAATTAATTTTCGCAAAATATAATTAGTCTTGGATTTGTTTTGAAGGCTTGGAAGAAACGGTTATATTTGTAACAGGCCTGACAAATTTTAATTAGTTCCAGCTACATTTGAGGATCTATCTAGCTGAGAAGACTGGAAGAATTCATGCTTTCTAAATTATTCCAGCCCATGTTAAAGGAATGTTGATTTGAGGTCTAAGACCCATTTCCGAAGGAAGTGCACAATTCTGATGACCTCTCCTGACTTTTCCACCCATCTCTCCCAAAGATTTCCATCTCACACCTTCCTAAGTGACTGCTCTCTGTTCAGAGCCATGGCCTCTGGATTTGCAAATAGCCTTGTCTTAAAGATAATACAAATGTCTTCAGACCTACAGCAAAGTCAAAGTAGATTCAAAACTCTATTTCATTTCTTTTTCATTTTATAAGATAAAAATGGTATCCACTTCTCTGGAGGAAAGAAAATGTTATTTTAAAAGAGAGCAATAAATAAAAAGTTAACACAGCTTCTTAATAGCTTCTTTTGAAAATATGTAAATCCAGCAAGTATAGAATATTATCTATACTTGTGCTGGAGGTAGAATTTCATTTCTTTTTTTATCAGCTTTAACAATTCATATTTTACTTTAGTTTTTTTTCTTAAATTTTTTTTCATTTTACATACCAACCACTGTTTCCCCTCCCTACCCTTCTCCTGCCCCCCCTCATTTCCAATAGTATTCTGTTTTCCAACTTGCCTTTAGCATTTTGAAACTACTTTGATAATGTGAAACACCCATAGCATTTTCAAATAAACATTGACCTGCTAGGTGACCTGTTCAGCTTTTAGTTTCTATTGCAATTTCTTGTTCATAATTCAGATGAAGTAAAATGTGAGTTTCTATTAGCGAATGAATGTAACTATCCGTGAGGAGGGGTTTGGAGGTATTTTATTCTTCAACTTAGCCAAGCCTCTCAAGGATAAAAACCTTATTTTACACAAACAAGAACTCCACCTTCTCCAGTCATCTAGGAAAGGAAGAACTGAGCTTAGAAAAAAATATTGACTGGTTTGCCAGATGGGAGACAAGACACCCCCAATGCTTATGAATTCCACAGGAAACCCATTCTTCCAAGAGCACGTGAGGGCCATCTCAGCTACAGAATAGGCACTCTTCACTCAATTTCTCTCAGTAGTCTCCTCTTATAAGAGGACACAGGAGCCAGCATTACTAGATACTCCATAAATGTCTTAAATGAATGATGTTGATGCAATGTGCAGTATTTATTCATAGTTGCACTCCATTTGGGTTATTTACAACCATAACAAAGTAAGCTTTCTTTGCAGTAATCCTGGAATCTAATCCATTATTGGTATACAACTGTTTTTATGCAAAACCTGAAGTTCCTAAGTTGCAGTTTAGCACTGTAGAAATGGGCAGGATATGGTATCAGTTAAAGGTTTGCACACTGACTAGTTTCAAACCTCAGCTCCACCTCATGAGGAGTACGGCCTTTGCAGAAGCAGCTTCTCTTTACATAGTCTTAGTAACAGGCCCGTCATAACCGGTAATTGAAATAATAAGCTGAACTGTGGGAAATGCTTGTAACCAAGCACATAGTGTTTGCTTTACTAGCATTATTAATTTTAATATTTATCCTGGGTCTGAAGTCTTCTAACAAACTCTAGCTTCTAATTTTTGTAGTTAGTTTGCCCTTAGTAAAGCACAACTTCCTGTTTCTAAGGGGGTAAGAAGCTTTTAAAAGTTATAAAAAGACTCAAAGACTTCTTGGACATCAAATGGCTCTTACAAAACAACATTTTGATGAGTTAAGTGTAAAGGAATCAAAAACATACGGATTAAATTTCCTTTATAATACACATGGGCTTACAATGAAGAAAAAAAAAGTGCTTAGCAAAACACACTTTGGGTTTGCCAAACCCAGAACACTGGAAAACAGTTTTAAGACATTCTGCAGACCCAGGACAGAACCAAGTCCCCTCGCCTACAGTTAAAACCTCCTCTCACCCAGACCTCGGAGCTCCTAACTGTTCCAAAGTTGGTCATCTTTTGATTCATCTTCTCAAAGGATAGCATTCCTCCAATTTATGAGCATGCATGCTGCCCTTCAAAAGTAACACAGAAACAGCTTATAATTTAGAAGACGGGATTACCATCTGCATATAATTCCCACTGTAATATTTTACTGGAGATCTGTAACCACACGTTTCAGTGGAATGGCTGCATGTTGCATAGAGTAAAGTTATAGACAATGTCTCATAATCAGCAGATACATTTCTCTGTTTGCAGCATAACTGTTAGTCAGGGCAACTTTTCCATTTGAAAGTATTGTTTAGGATCAAATAATATAGTAAACTATGTTGTGTATAAAAATGTTTTTACAATATGATTTTTCTTCTTAAGGCTATTAAACCTCTCTGCATGCATAAGAATTGAAAATCATGCAATTGCCTGCCTTAGACACTCTTTCCTCTTCCAGTGTATGTATGAGATAGTCTGTAGCTCTAATTTAAGAAAACAAAAAGTTCTAAACCTTAGATTTCTTTTGAAACAAATAGTTACCCAAATTGAACCCCTTTGTAGGTTTTCATGGAGGAAGAAATCAAGAACCAAGAGTCCACATTAATATTAAGGAGGAGGTCACATCTAAAGAAGCAGTCTTTGAATAGCACTATTAGGTATGTTGAGAGTGTGGCCCTTTTATTTCTGCTGAGTCCTCCTCCTGCATTTGAGTGTTTTCTGCACTCCAATATCATTAGACTTCACCCACCAATTAGTTCTCTGTAAGTAAGATGTGAGGGTAAAACAGAACCAAATGTCTCAGAGTGCATCTTAAATTGAGATTAGAAAGTGACAAAATGAATCCAAAACATATTTACCAATTTAGAAATGCATTAGCCTTTGTAAAAAGCCGTAATGACTTAAAGACACTAACACGGCAGGAGTTGTTCCTGATTAAGAGCAGCTCAAGGCAATGTGGATGGCCTCGTCTTTCAGAACTGTCCATTGCTTTTTCGGCAGGAAGTTTGCCCTAAGAACTATCTTAAGAAGGAAGTTTGGATCTTCTATGGGCATGTCTTGTCTCATTTTTGTTTTGTTGGGTTGGAAGTGTTGATAAACTTGAGCCCGGGCTTCACTGTCCTAGTTGAGTGGAACCGACGGGAAGAACTTAGTCCTGGCACACAGCACGGGCACTGCTCTGCCTTCCCAGCACTCCTGTTGCAGAGCATGTGGCATCAGACTTTCTGCAGCCATGTTACCTGGGCTCTTGAGGAACTGAGACAGCTCTTATCAGCCATGGACAGAGTTTCAGTTATAAAATAAAACATCACTCTCCAAAGAGAAGATTTTCCGTGACCCATTGCACTGGATGTAAACTTTGATTCTGATGACCAAAGGGGGCTTGTCCATAAGATCTGAAGTCTTTTCCCTGAGAAAATAGGTCAAATGTTTCAAAATTTTCAACCCACAGACAGGAGGATAAATTGAAATTGACAGAAAGACTACAATGTAGTTACAAGAAATTATTTGTTACAAACAGTTACAAGAAAATATATTTGAATTAATTTAGATTTTTGAAGAGAAATTTGATTTTTTTAGTAATCTAATAAAATTTCCAGCAAATGTATTTTGGGAAAATTATGTCAATGATATTATATTAATATGTTTATTATTACCCACATGTGAGACCTTCTGGAATAATTTGAATGTTCAAAAACAATTTAAAGAGTACAAACATTTTGTAAAAATTCAGTTTATGACATTAATCACTTAAGAGTTGTTTAACAAGGAAATAATCCAGCCCAGCAACTGTCTAAGCATGAAACCAATGGAAATCAAACAGATGAAGCATTAATATAGTTAATGCACACTGTGCAAAGGACATGGCCACTGGACTCACCGCTCAACCTATTTCAGATCTCTCCAATCACCTTGTTTCCAGAATCAGTATTCACAGCACACCTGTGGTCTCTGGCTGTCCATTTTCAACTAAACATGCAAGTACCACAGATGCTTAAATTCCACAGATAGCTAAAAGCTTGAAAACCCACTTTTTCTCAGGTGCAAGCTGGTGAGAAGGACCTTAGGGATACTCATTAAACACTTCAAACATTACCCATTAAACACATACTGTAGATGTAGTAGTTACTAGCTACCAAAGGATTGGAAAAGAGCTTAGACATGGATTCTAATGTAAGATTTTGTCTTAAAAGCCTGAAGAACTGGGCTTTGGG
This sequence comes from Peromyscus maniculatus bairdii, assembly GCF_049852395.1. NCBI lineage: Eukaryota > Metazoa > Chordata > Mammalia > Rodentia > Cricetidae > Peromyscus > Peromyscus maniculatus. The sequence goes on from NC_134858.1 coordinate 77,045,352, forward strand.
GATAGCTCCATTTGCAATGTTCTTGCTGTGCAGGTCTGAGGACCTAAACTGTATCCCTGGAATCTACACAGAAAGTTGGGCGTGTTGGCATGTTTCTAATCCCAGCACTGGGGAGGTAGAGGCAGGAGGCCAACCTGGCCTACTCAGCCAGCTCCAGACCAATGAGAGATTCTGTCTTCAAAGCACAAGGCCTCTGATACACACACACACACACACACACACACACACACACACACACACACACACACACCACCACACCAAAAAGAAAAAATCCAGAAAAAAACTACATAGATTATCTAACCCAGTACACATGCTATAGATGAAGAATCAACATTCCATAGTGCTCAAAAGTCTTGTTTGGATTGCATGGCATGTGCCCAGCTTAGAAACAAAGCATGCTTTTGACATACGGGTAGAAAACAGGCTTCATAATGGGCTTGTGTCACCATCATTTCTAATTTTGTTGCTGCATAACTGTCTATGCAGTGTTGGCTTGTGAAGTTTGTTAGTTATTTCCTTTAAGCAATTCTCTCTGAAGATGCAGTTTGAAGCAGTGGTAATTAAGTCAACATCCTGGGCTATTTCTTGTTTGGATCATTGATGCACCATGATCTTAGCCTGGTTGGGAATTTCACAAATATGCTGGAGGTGAACTAGGTAAGACATCGCTCAGCCAGGAAAGAAAATCTCTTACCTTTTGCTAGAAAATTTTTCCAGGGAGCTCAACCATTAAGAGCACTGGCTGCTCTTTCAGAGGACCCAGGTTCAATTCCCAGCACCTGCATGGCTGCTCACCACTGTTTGTAATTCTAGCTCCAGGAGGTCTGACACCTTCGCACAGATACACGTACAGGCAAAACACCAATACACATAAAATATAAATAAATAAATAAATAAATAAATAAATAAATAAATAAATAAATAAATAATTTTTTAAAAAAGAAAATTCTCTCAGCCTAAATATCCTATATATTCTGCCATGGTTCACCATGGGAGATAGTAACATAAATTGAATTCTCATGTGAGTATTCTAGAATGGGCTCTGGGAACTTAAGCTCATGAATACCCAAGAATAATTTGCAACTAGTACTTCTAAATATTAGATTAGTGGGACTTGATTGCATTAATATCCTCTGAAGTTTTTAATCTCATTGATTGGAGTCTAATCCTAAATATTACAAATTCTTATGAAATCTCTTCATATCATTCCTAAACTTAAAGGTTTTTTGTTTTAGATATCTCTCCAAACTTAACCTTTGTAAACACATTCTGAGACACTGTCACCTTTTACTGTCATCCTGGGGATGATTTCCAGAGGAATCCAAGTTGTGTTTGTGCACACTCAGCCCCAAGTGTTGGAGAATTCTACTGTGGTGCCCCTCTGGTTGATCAGGGCTGAAGCAGGTGAGGAAGCAGTTACTTCAGCCCAGCAGACCCTGCTAAGATGTGGCTTTGCACCCTGCTCCGTGAAGGCCCAGACTCTTCAATGACCTGTAATGCAGCCACTGCCACACCACCTTCTCTTGGTCTTGCCCTCTTCCACCTCACTGTTGCTGCTGTCCTGTAAGCCTGCCTCCAGATTCACCTTAAAGTCAACCGCCTACATGACAGGACTTGGCCTGACTCTGCATCCTAGTCCCCTGAGAGGAGATGGAGTAGGGGAGTGGATCTGGTGGAGAGAGGAGGTGGGAGAAGAGACTGGGCAGGGGAATTGTGGTTGGGGTGTAATAATATATGAGAGAAGAATTTTAAAAAAGAAAACAAATAACTAAAACAGATTACTACATATTTTTTAATTCACTTAAATTTTCAGTTTAATTTTAATAAAGTTAAATTTTCAAATTTAATCAGATGGATATATAAAGGTGCTGTGAAACTGGTGCTGGCAATAGCTTTGGATCCTCCCAAGTCCTCAGAAAAATTAGAGAGAGAGAATGAAAGAAAGAAGGGAAGGTGAAAGATTACATAGCAAAACCAGAAACCACGTGGAAAAAAAAATATCCACTAATAAATTAGGCAAGGTACCCTCAAAAAAAAAAAACATGCCACTAGAGATAAACCACCAATAGGTGCAAAATAGGTATGTTAGCATGTTCATGGGGTCTGAAGACTGCAACAAGGTATCCAGCCCATGTGAGAAGCCATCCTCAGGGAGTGCCAGCTCAAGAGGAGAAACTGGAGCGAAAAAGACCAGGAAACATAGAAAAGGCAAGTAAACGTATTTTTAATAGTATGCAAAACAATAGAAGAGTTTGCTCTGTAAAAAAAGAAAATACTCCTGAGCCAAGCCACCTTTTAGAGTTATAAGAAACTAAATTTATGTAAAATAAGCAACAGAAAAACACTAAGGTCGAATCCCAAAACCATAGGCAATAATAGGTAAATTGTATCACATCAAACTAAAATACATATGCACAGTGAAGGAACCAATCAAACATGAAGAGACATCCTATGGAATATAAGAAAATATTGTCAAATCATACACCTGATAAATCATTAATATTCCAAATAAGTAAGGGACTCAAACAATTCACTAGCAAGGAAACTGATTAAAGCATGGACAAAGGACTTGAATACTCATTTATCAAATGAAGACAAAAAAATGGTCATGAGTACATGAAGGGGTACTCAGCATCTTTAGAAATGCAATTTAAAACTATAATGAGGAATCACCTCACCTCTGATGAAATGGCTATTATCAAAAAGAGAGAAGAGGAGCTGGGGAGATGGCTCAGTGGTTAAAAGAACACACTACTCTTCCAGAGGACCCGAGTTCAGTTCCCAGTACCTATGTGGGGCAGGCAGCTCACAACCACCTGTAACTCAAGCTCCAGGGAATCCAAAGCCACTTTTAAGCCTTTATAGGCACCCGCATTCATGTGCACAAACACTCATACACATACACAAACATATATAATTGAAAATAAAAATACAATCTTCTTTTAAGATGTAAGAGATAAAAGTTTGTGAAAGTGCAGAGAAAATTAAACGCATAGACACTATTAGCCAGGTTGTAAATTAGTACAACCATGGTGAAAAACATCATTTCAGAATATATATGAATATATATTCTGAGGTTGCTGATGAAAGCAGTCAATATTAAAACATAATTTAGCAAAACTAATGGACTTTTAAAAACAGGAAAAAAAACTTTCCCTATATAAAAAAGAATACCTGACTTTTAAGTCAGAGAGATAAGTCCCCTTGATAGATAGGTAGATAGATAGATAGATAGATAGATAGATAGATAGATAGATAGATAGATAGATAGATAGATAGATAGATAGATAGATGATAGATTAGATAGACAGGTAGATAGATAGATAGATAGATAGATAGATAGATAGATAGATAGATAGATAGATAGATAGATGATAGATAGATGGACAGATGGACAGACGGACAGAGAGAGAGAGAGAGAGAGAGAGAGAGATTCATTCTGTAGTTCTATTCCCCTAGAGAACCCTAACACAAGCCTTTTCTAAAGACATTAACAAATAAAATTACATGTCTCTACAAGGTAAGCATGATGTTTTGAAATATTTATTAATTGTAGAAAGTCCAAATCAAGACAATTAAGACACCTCTTACCAAACATACTAGTCATTTTGGGGAGTTATGCACATTTGAAGTCTACAGCCTTAGCAGTTTGTAAGAACATGGTACCTTGTTATACTGGTAACAGTGAACACAATATTGCAGGACAGGGCTGAACTTCTATCCCAGTCATCTCTCCACTCACATGCCAGCCCCCAGTTCTGGTAACTCCCATCTTCCTCTCTGCCTCTGTGAGTGATGACCTCTGTGTTGGCTTATTTCATTTAGCACAAACGTCCTCCAAGTTCACCCATGGTATCACAAATGACAGGATTCCTCTTTCTTTGAGAGTAGCACACTAACCCCCCCGCCCAGATGGAGCTAATACATTTAAGATACTCAAGGAAAGAAAAGGGATAATGTATAAACGCCACAGACTAACAGTTATCAATATAGAAGAACTGAGAGAATGTGGTTCTCATTGCTCTTTCCTGTGGAATTTACAAGCTTCTAACAGTTGAGATGACTTAAAGGGACAGCATTAGATGCACTGGTCCTGATGGGATGCAAATTGAATGAAAAAGCATCAAAGGCTGTAGGACTACTAATATGAAAATGTAAGCATAATGCAATCTTTTTTTTCCCCATAAAATGGGGAGGAACAGAGAAAAGCTATAGAATCAAATTGAACTCCTGGAACAGTCACAATGTTGCATGGCAAAGAAAGTGGCAGTCTATCCTATCATCCCTTAAATCCTGGAGAACCAGAATTCTCTGCATAGATGAAAGAAGACAAACTTTTGAAAGAAGAAGGTAAAAGGCCCACACGTGACTTAGAAATGTTAGAAAGAGTTTGCTGAAACAGACTAGTAGACCATGTGCAATACGGGTCCAGTGAGGAGTCCTGGATCCCACCCTGTGGTCTTTATCAAGTACTGTAAAGATAGCAGGGCCCCACAGAGAAAAGGCTGACTCCAGACACAGAATAAAACATGCTCGAGTCAATTTGAAATATTGTTGGCACAAATTAAGGAGGGGATCATTCTGTGATGTCAAAAAGACTTCAGAGCCAAATTGAAAGACCATTTCAATGGCCAAAGACATGACAGTGAAATTGTTGAGGAGGGCAAAATAAACAGTTCATCCGGGATTCTGAGAACTTTCAGAATCTTGGAAATTAGGCAAACAAAAGAATGAAGCATTTATAACATTTTGCCTTCATGAACTACATAAACTAGACACTAATAATCCGATCTAGGATCTTCATAGATATCTTGTAGCACGAATCTTCAAAGTTCTTATTAATAAAAACAAACCCAGAGCCAGGTATTGGGGTGAATGTTGGAAGATCAGAGAAGCAGAACCAGCCACAGCCACCTCACCTTGCCAATTCCTCAGCTGATCCTTTTTCCTCAGACTGGAAGCCTCTCGGTCCTCATCCAGAATGAATCTCAGCTGAACTGTTGCTCAAAAACCTAAAAGCTTAACCAGGCCAAAAGCTTTTGTTCCTGGTCCTCATGCCTTATATAACTTTTTGCTTTCTGCCATCACTTCCTGGGATTAAAGGCATGAGTCACCATGCCTGGAGCATGGCTGTTTCCAGTGTGGCCTTGAACTCACAGAGATCCAGACAGATTACTGCCTCTGAAATGCTAGGATTAAAGGTATGTGTGTCACCATTTTCTGGCTTCTATATCTAGTGGCTGTTCGTTCTCTGCAGTGGGATGGTCTGTATGTCAAATGTGTTGCTCTGATTGGTCAATAAATGAAACACTGATTGGCCAGTAGCCAGGCAGGAAGTATAGGTGGGACTAACAGAGAGGAGAACTGAGAGAACAGGAAGACAGAGGGAGACACTGCCAGCCGCCACCATGACAAGCAGCATGTGAAGATGCTGGTAAGCCACGAGCCAAGGTATAGATTTATAGAAATGGATTAATTTAAGATGTAAGAACTAGATAACTAGAAGCCTGAGCCATTAGGCCAAACAGTTTAAATAATATAAGCGTCTGTGTGTTTATTTTATAAGTGGGCTGTCGGACTGCCAGGGCTTGGTGGGACTTGAAGAGAAAACTCTCCAGCTACAGTTCTCTGACCCCAGGTAAGTTTATTAGGGTGCACAATATTTTAGGAGAACACAATAACACCACAATATCTCATAAGAAATAGAAAAGAATAGTTGAAGGATCTGTCCATTAAAGAGACCTAAGAGATGTACCAAGTACTTTCAATGGGCAGGATGGAACTTACAGGTACCTGGGATACTCATTTGGTCATAAAATCGTAATGGAGTTCTTGATCAGCACCTCAGGATTATGCCAGCTCTGTAGGGGGAGAAGTAGTGCTGGGTCTGGAGCAAATTCTCAATTCTCTCCAGAAAGGCTGCTGACTGCTTTGTTTAAATGACTGGCAGCTCCCAGGCTGTTTACCTCGTAGGATTTGCTAAGCTCTACATTTGTTTTCTGTAGTGGTGTTTTATTTTGCCATAAAAAGTGATAGATTGCTGAGCGGTGGTGGCGCACGCCTTCAATCCCAGCACTCGGGAGGCAGAGCCAGGCGGATCTCTGTGAGTTCAAGGCCAGCCTGGGCTACCAAGTGAGTTCCAGGAAAGGCGCAAAGCTACACAGAGAAACCCTGTCTCAAAAACCCAAAAAAAAAAAAAAAAAAAAAAAAAAAAAAAAGGATAGATAAAATGTAAGAATGTCCTATTTCAGATATAATTATATGTATACATGAAAGGTACACCTTATAGGTGGGAATATTTTTAAATGAATCATGTTCTTATCTGTTGCATAGAGCCCAGGTTTTTAATATAGTAGGTAAAATAGTGTGCAAGTGAAAAAAAAACAGCATCTTAAACTTTGCTTGTTACCCCGTGAGCCTAGCATGATGGTGGGACTATGGTGGGTACCAATGACTGAGAAGTCACCATGTAGCTCACTGTGCCAGTTGCTTTATGTGAATTATCTCAATAAATCCTCCCAGCAACCTTACAAAAGTGATTGTAATTAACTTATAGAATAGTCTAGAGAAAAAGACTAAAGTTTAGAAATGCCCATGTCTGAGTGTCCCCCTACTCCAAAAGACAAAGCTGGAATTTCAACCCTGAAAGCATGATTTGGGAGCAAGCTTAACCTCCAAAGCTGACCTTCAACAAATGTGAACTGTTTGGTTTCTTTAATTAAATAATTTTTCTCTCTCGTTTTGTATTTTTTTCATCATCCTAAACACAGAGAGCAGACAGTTATACTTGTGTTTGATTTAAATACATTTTATCACCTTAATATAAACAATATACTATATCACACTAATTAAACAATGCATCGGTATCACATCTAAGTATTGTGGTCACATGAACAATACTTGAACTTAACTGGTAAAAGAAAAGAAAGCCCATTCCGAAATATATAGACCTCAGAGAAGTTTCCAAAAGCCTCTGCTTACTCATGAATGCCCTTCAAGTCCTTGGGAATTCTCATATTTAAAACTGAATAGGCAATATGAAATTAAGGCTATAAAAAGAAACTCGTGGCCATGTTGATCAGTTTTTAATTGTTCTTCAAATTAATAAATATGACACTTTAAAGTTATTGTGTATGTGTATGAGAGAGAGAGAGAGAGAGAGAGAGAGAGAGAGAGAGAGAGAGAGAGAGAGAGAGAGAGAGAGAGAGAGAGAGAGAAAGAACCAGGGCTCTTATATAGAGGTTAGAGGACAACTACTTTCAGGAATCTGTTCTCATCTTCTACCTTGTTAAGGTAGAGCATCTCATCACTAAATACTCCAGGATAGCTTCCAGAAGATTCTCCTGCCTGTTTCCTGTCTCACCTTTGGAGTGCTGGTATTACAGATGCATGGTACCACTTCTGGCTTTTTACATGGGTTCTGGGGATCAAACTTGGATTTTCACAAGTGCTTTTATCCACTGAGCCACCTTCCCAGTCTCCCAAATATGTTTTTAGTAGGAATGTCTGAAAAAGTTATTCTGTATCATGAAAAAGGGGATGGAAAGGTGGTAGGAGCCAAAGAACCAGGAAACAGTTGTGATATTGTGTCTCCTAGAAATGATAGGGAAACTACACCCATGACACCTCAGTAACACAGCTGCCTAAATAAGTCCTGAACAAAGACACCGCCAGCAGACGTGCTAACATAGAAAGGGGGAACATTACTGTGGGGTCTCACCCCTAAACAATGAACAAGTGGTGATTATGGAATGTTGACAGTGGGAGAATTAGTCTTCCTGTCTTAGTTTGGGTTTCTATTGCTGTGAAGACACCATGACCACGGAAACTCTTACAAAGAAAACATTTAACTGAGGGTAGCTCACTTACAGTTTCAGCGGTTCAGTCCATTATGATCATGAAGGGGAGCGTGGCAGTGTGCAGGCAGATGTGGTGCTGTAGGTGAGAGTGCTACATCTTGTAGGCAACAGGAAGTCGACTGACTGTCACACTGAGTGAAGCTTGAAAAAAGAAACCTCAAAGCCCACCCCCACAGTGACACACTTCCTCCAAGAAGGCCACAGCTCCCAATAATGCCACTCCCTGTAGGGGCCATTTTCTTTCAAACCACCCCACTTCCCTAGGGTGAGCCCCTTCCTTGGCTATCCAATACCAAGTGGTCAGCACTGAAGTCAGTAAGTTGTGTTTGTATAAGGAGATGCAGAGAGAAGAAGATGAACTTGCCATACTGAGAAAGGGTATTAAACCACATGACAGAGTGTAGAAAAGAGATATGTGAAGCCATTCCAGCTTTGATCTGGAAGTTCCAACCCCCACTGAGGTAACTGTCATGCCTACAAGGCTGGGCCAAGAGAGGACCCTGAAGACCCGAGATCCAGATGCGCTGGCTCTCTTGGTTCTTGGACCCTGGACGCTGGAGGTAACCCGAGCAGAGTTCTCTAGAGAACACCACCGGACTGTGCCATGCTTTTCTCAGACTCTGTATACTGTCCATTCACTTGTAAGTTACCCCACAAAATAAACCTCCCTTTTAACTACGTGGAGTGGCCTTAGTAATTTCATCAATAGATATGGGTTAATTTAAGTTGTAGGAGCTAGTTAAAAACAAGTCTAAGCTATCAGTCAAGCATTTATAATTAATAATAAGACTCAGTATGGTTATTCGGGAACTGGCTAGTGGGACAGAAAAATCCACCTACAAATGACGCTCCAACATGTGGTTGCAATTTCCACATAAGACCAAATAAAGCTTTAAAAAGATTCTGAGCACACAAAAACAGAGTCACACATAGCTCCCTGATAACCACCTTTTCTCAAGTAGGCTCTGTGTTAGTGACAAACAGAGGCATGGCTCCTTTAACAGAAAGCTTCCTGGATCAGTGCTAGTGGCAAACATAGGCACCTCCTTTTAAGATGCCCGGCTATGAAACACTTAAATGGGGTTTATGAGCAGGAGGTAGTGGCACAGTACTCAGTAGCAGCATGAACTCAAAAGCTCTCCAGAGTTGGTATGGTAAACTAGGCTCCCCAATACCTCCACCATGAAACTAGGCTCTCAGGGAACCAAAAGGGAAGGAGCTAGCCACCAATGCCATGAGCCAATGCATGACCTAAGTTGAGCCATGCTGACGACTAACATAGCAGTTTAAGATTCAGCTCACTGTCAAAACTCAGGTGTTCATAAGTGTTTGGATTAATGTCAGAGTCTTCAATTCATTTCCATTGATCTACATGTCTGTTTTTATGCCAATACCAAGCTGTTTTTATTACTATAGCTCTATAGTAGAGTTTGAGGTCAGGGTTGGTGATGCCTCTGGAAGTTCCGTTATTGTACAAGATTGTCTTGGCTATCTTGGGTTTTTGTTTTTTCCGTATGAAGTTGAGTATTGTTCTTTCAATATCTGTGTAGAATTGTGTTGGGATTTTGATGGCGATTGCATTGAATCTGTGGATTGCTTTTGGTAAGATTGACATTTTTACTATGTTGATCCTACTTATCCAAGAGCATGGGAGATCCTTCCATTTTCTGATATCTTCTTCAATTTCTTTCTTTAAAGACTTAAAGTTTTTGTCATAAAGGTCTTTTACTTGTTGATGGGGGAATGTCATTCTGTATGCTGTGAATGTGTGTTGATAAATAAAGTGCTGATTGGCCAGTAGCCAGGGAGGAAGTATAGGCAGGATAAGCAGACATGTAGAATTCTGGGAAAAGGAAGGCTGAGTCAGGAGTCTCCAGCTAGACACAGAGGAAGCAAAATAACAAGGCAGAACTGAGAAAAGTTGCCAAGCCATGTGGCTAAACATGAATAAGAATTATGGGTTAATTTATAAGTGTAAGAGCTAGTCAGTAATAAGCCTGAGCTAATGGCCAAGCAGTTATAGTTAATATAAGCCTGTGTGTGTTTATTTGGGTCCAAGTGGCTGTGGGACAGGTGGGTGAAAAAGATTTGTCCTGACTGTGGGGCCACGGGAGCCAGGTGGGACCAGGAAAACTTCAACTACACCAAGACTCCTAGCAATACTAGAGAGGGTGCTTGAACTTACCCTCCCCTATAATCACTTTAGTGACTACCCTAATTGTCATCATAGAACCTATATCCAGTAGCTGATGGAAGCAGATGCAGTGATCCACCATCAAGCACTGGGATGAGCTCCTACAAAGGAGGAGGGATCACAGGAGCAAGTGAGGTCAAGATTATGATGGAGAAAACCACAGAGACAGCTGCCCCAAGCTGGTGGGAGCTCAGGGACTCTGGCCTGTCAGCTCGGGAACATGCATGGGACTGAACTAGGCCCTCTGAATGCAGGCAACAGATATGTGGTTAGATCTGTTTGAGGAGCCCCTGGCAGTGAGACCAGGACTTATCCTGGGTGCATGAAATGTTTTTTTTTTAACACATTCCCTAGGGTGGGATACCTTGTTCAGCCTTGACACAGCAAGGAAGGACTTGGTTCTGCCTCAACTTAGTATGCCAGGCTTTGTTGACTCCCCTTGCCATCTCTAAGGAGTGGATGGGGGTGGGATTGGGGGAGGTGGGGAGGGCAAGAGCAGGGGATGGAGGGGAACTGGAATCGGTATGTAAAAAATATTTTTTAAATAAATAAATTTTTTAAAAAAGATTAACCTCATGCAATCAAAAAACATCAAAAAATGGATGTTCAGTAAAGACAGATCTAGATGGGGGGAAAAGCCTCTAAGTAGGTTACAGTGTACTTAAAATATACACAAACATGGGAGAGAAAAAGAAAAAGGATATATACAGTCATAGAATAAAAAGTAGTTTTAAAATAATAAAGTCCTAGCCGGGCGGTGGTGGTGCACACCTTTAATCCCAGCACTCGGGAGGCAGAGCCAGGAGGATCTCTGTGAGTTCGAGGCCAGCCTGGGCTACCAAGTGAGCTCCAGGAAAGGCACAAAGCTATGCAGAGAAACCCTGTCTCAAAAAACCAAAAAAAAAAAAGTCCTTTTAAAAGAGGAGTAAAGTAAAAAATAATTATAATAATAATAATAAGTCATGTAAAGATGAGAAACACACAGAGAGTCTAGATCTTGTATGTTATTGTGTTGTCTTTATAGTTTCTGATTGCTAATGAAGGAATGACAGCTGCTAAGACACAATGGATTATGAAAACTGCTAGATAAAACCAACATATATTTTAAAAATTTCTTAACTTCAAAATGGAAGTCAAAAAATATGTTACTTTGGGGAAAAAGTTATGCTTTTATTTTCATAGCAAATGAGGGACTATCGATTCATTCCAGGTTAATATGGATCAGATTTGATCAGGAAAGACTCCCTGAAAATCCTGGCTACAGACATCAAGAAATAAACTTAGAAAAACTACAAAACATGTAACATACATTTTACCTGCTCAAACATAAAAAAAAGAAAACCAAAGGCTAACTTGTGTACAGCACACAGTCTATACTTGTATTAGTACAGAAATGTATGTTACCTTTTAAAGTTTATTGTATTTTCAGAACAAGGAGACCAGATACCAATAAAAACAGATGGTCAAGTAATTAAGCATCTCAAAATGCCTCTGTTACAGTCTCCTCAGAATTCTGCATCCAAAACAGCTCTAAGGCTGCTGGCTGAGATGGTCCAGCCTCACAAACTACTCCAGCTAAAATCTAACAATTATCCTGATTTTCTCAAGATTCCCCCAAAGACACAAGCACCCAGAGACAACAGGAAGTAGTCTAGAAAACAATGCCCACATTCCCAAGAGATGAGATATGGGTGGGTTTTGGTTATTCAATGGATTATAATTGTTGTCATTGTTTGGGGCAGGGAGGTGTTGATTATAGTTGTTATTGGTCATAGTCAGAAAAAAAACTAAACAAAACAGTTAAATTCAAAGATCTCTTTCTAAAGGAAAAAAGGAGGATATGATATAAAAATGATGAGATAAAAGGATAGATTATTGAATCTACTTTAATCCAAAAAAACAACTATGACTCTCAAAATATTTTACATTGGTATGGATGTTGGTTTATTGATACAAATTTAAAGTTAATTTTATTATACTGTATGTATGTTTCTACTCTTGTTTGGGGTATTATGTTTATATGGCTCATTAAGAATAATTAGGAAATATAGATTAATAGTCGTCTATAAAATCAAACTTCTTATAACAGTCAAACTTAGAGAGTCATATTAGGTATGTTTCCAAGATCATACACAGATATATTTAGATAGGAAGATGGTCTTCACACACTTCAAAGACCTACAGAATATGGCATTTAATATGTTTAATAACCTGAGGCTTTTTATGACAGTGAGACATGTCTGTTCCTGACAGCACCAATTTACTTCAAAAGAGGATGATGGACATCAAAGAAACTCCATATGGCATTTGTTTTCTTTATGGCAGAAGCTAGCCATTTGGGCAAAGAAATGCCCTTGCCTCAATTGCTAACAGCATACTATCCAAACTGGACTAGCAGAATGAAAAAAAAAAGTGACTGCCAAACTTTGCCAAGACAAGATAGGACAGTCCTCCAAAATTCCCTGCTTCTCAAAAATGTCTATCAGATATACTAGGCCTATAGGCCAAACATACATGCACCAACATTACAGAAGAACTTTGGGTGACTGACCAGGCAGCCAGATGTTCCTGTTGTTAGGTAACGTTATACCCTTCTGGGGTCTTTGGTGGAGTTAAAGACTAAATAATGAGAGTTAAAGTTTTCCTTAGTTATAATAAAAAGGTAAATTAGGTATAAAACTTTAGACTGATAAATATAAGATAGATAATATTTTCTCTAAATTTACCAAATAAAAATAGACTAGATATTATAACTGTATTTCTTACTTCATAACTGCTTTTGTTGTATATAATTTTACTATGTTAAAGTTAAAACCTTCCTTTTTAATTAGACAAAAAGGGGGAAATATGGAATATTCCTTTACACTGGGTGAATATGTCATTCTGATTGGTTCAATAAAGAAGCTGAATGGCCAATAGCTGGACAGATAGAGGTTAGGCAGGACTTGCAGACAAAAGACAGCATGAAAGAGAAGAAGAATGAGGAGTCTCAGAATTGCAAGGAGATGCAGAGAGAAGGATATGAACTTGCCATACTGAAAAAAGGTACCAGGCCACATGGCTGAATGCAAATAAGAGATATGGATTAATTTAAGTTATAAGAGCTAGTAAAACAAAAGTCTAAGCTATCAGCCAAGCATTTATAATTAATGATAAGTTTCAGTGTGGTTATTTGGGAACTGGCTGGTGAGACAGAAAAGTCTGCCTATAGGTTACATCATATATTCCCTACTACATGTATTAACACTAACTCTATTAGAAACGAATTGTTTTCTGTTATTGTTGTTCCCACTGGGTTCTGCCCAGTCAAGTTCTGTGTGAATTTTGTTACTGTGGTTTTCAGATTCTGGATGTTTTTAAAAATTAACTTTGAGTCTCTGTAGGCAGAGAGAGGTGCATCTCTGTGAGTTCAAGGCCAGCCTGGCCTACAGAGTGAATTCCAGGACAGCCAGGACTACATGGAGAAGCCCTGTCTCAGGTGTGTAGGTGGGGTGGGGGAGGATTAACTTGACTCAAAACATCAGTGTATCATACCATGATTACTTTTTATGCTTTCTCCCTCACTGCATCCCTTGCTTCCTTGATCTTTCTCTCCTCCCCCTCCCTCCCTCCCTCCTTCCGTCCCTCCCTCTATCCTTTGTGTCTTTCCTTGTTCCCTCCCTCCCTTCCTTCTTTTCCCTTATCTATTGAACAGAAAACTATTTTGTTACCATACCACCAAGAAAACTCTTTCCTCATGCTGCTGGACCATGAGGGAGCCAGTGAACGGCACACAGTGGGATATTTGCTAAGGAGACTCAAGTGCAGATGGCTCTGGAACATAAGCAGGAAAGGCGAGATCGGAGGGACGCTGTGCAGGACATCAGCACCATGGGCACTTGAGGCCACTGCTCCAAAGCCAGTGAGTGGGGTGAATCATTTCCCATAGCATTTGTCTGCAACCAGACCAGCTTCTTTCCACAGCCTGCAGCTTACTGCTCTCCTGAGCTCATCTCCCTTATTTAAAGCACCTCTTTAAAAACGTTGCCCCTGAAGGATTGAGATCAGGAAACTGACAGCTCACAAAACAGCCTGCTGGCACAAGGGCCCAAAGGAGCAGCCCCTAAGAGCAGAGGTTCTACTCTTAGCCCAAATACAACCTGCTGTAAACCGCGGCCTTCTGTGTGTTTGTTCTACAGCCTTCTTCCATTACAAGACACTTTGAAGATCTCACCTTCTCCCATTACTTTGTCTTCTACATAAAATGCCCGCAGATGTGAGACTGTTAGAACGTGTGAGAACTGCAGCTGATAATTTATAAACCAATAGGGCTCAAGCTGTTAGGATTCCATGTTGGTAAGCGGGCCTGTTGCTGCAGGAGCACCCCCTACTGGCTTTAAGGAGAAATGCTATAAACTGGGCACAAAAACGGACAAGTTTAGAAATACCAGTCAGCATTTACTGTCTAGTTAACAAGCCATTATTGGCCGATGTTCTGCCGTAAAAGAGCAACGAGTTTGTGTATTCAAATGATCAAACTAAGTATCTTGATTTTGTCACGTTTCAAACTAATGTGTTTAATAATTTGACACCTTCTAGAACAATTATCACCAAAGGATCTGAGATTTGACTAAATTCTAAGGTCTTGGGGATTGTTCACTTTGATTTTTTTTGGTTTTTTTTTCTTCAGTTCTTCTTAAAACATGTCAAAGTTGACTGTGTAACAACTGAGCAAAATGGAATGATGCAAAGAAAGATTTAGACATACCCTCTCTGTACATGGGAGGATTCAAAGTTGTAAAGACATCTAGAAGTACAAATATGACATAATCAGAAACAAATTGGGTTCCTTTATGAGAATCAGTGGATGCTAAGCTCTTACCTAAAGAAGGCAAGGCTGGTCTTGTTTGATATGTCAAATATCAAACACAATGCCAAAGTATTGTAACGGAAACATCACAACACCAGTAAAGTGAAGTTGCCAGAAACAGACCAGGTGTTTCAAGGGAGACAGAATTGGGAAAGGCATCATGGAAGTTAATTGAAAGAGGATTAAATGAGATGTTGAGAAAATCCAAGCAATGCCTTACTTAAGATCTATACAACAAAAGGTTATAGCTTGGGTAACAATCTAAGCAAAGGAAATCATAAAAGCAATGGGGGAAAGTGTGGGATGGGATTTTGGTCATTCTAGGGAAGGGACGTGTTCCCAAACCAGACATAAAATGAGCCACATAGTTGGAAGAGGAAGGGGGTTGGTGGGGGGGGGGGGCAGGGGAACGGAGGAGGATGGGGAGGACCATATGGTGAAAACATATTAGAGACATGTATAAAAATGTTGTGACTAAACCCGTTATTACAGATAATTAACATATACCAATAGAAAATGCTTTAAAGATTTCTTTAAATGAGTCATAGCTTCAGGCAGCAAAAGGAATACATTATCTTACAATTTCATTTGACATGTCTGTGTTCCTCCCATTTATTTCTGACTTTTCAACTACTCTTAACACATACTTTGTCACTGTTACTTACTAGGCACCCTTTCCATTTTATAATTTTCTCTTTTTAAGGTAGGAAAATTGAGGCACATGGTGTTGGAGTTACTTGGCTCCTATCTGGAGAGAGGGTAGGTGAGGGGTAAAGGGTGTCTCAGCAGGAGAATGTGTTTCAAACTGATGGAGACAGGCACATTAACAACCAGGATGGTCTGTGAAGAAGACAGTTTCCACACCCTGTCAAAACTGGAGAGGAATCTGCTGAAGAAGCCGCTGCTTGCAATTTAATGCTCTAGTAATTGTTCCATAAAAAGACCCATGAGCCTTCACTGTGTGAAGGAAATGGTCTAGACACCCGCGGTCCAAGAATGTGCCCTTATGTGGATAGCCAACTTAGTTTACACACTCCTCCTGAGTCACAAAGGGGATCCAGAGTGCCAGTGGGCCAGGGCCAGGATGTGGGTGGTTAAACAAGGGCTCTTGGAGGGACTTTCCTGGCAGCCACCTCATCACACCAGCTGATGAGCAAATGCAGAATTTCTGAATGAAATTAGACAAGAAGATAAGTTGACCATGTTCTTTCCAATAAGCGAAGGATGGGTATCCACCAAACTTCCACATTTCTCCAGACTGTCAAATTTCCAGGCAATCCTGAGTAACTACCAATGTTTCTCTGTGAGCTTCACATGGGGAAGACCTGTCTATACCAATTATGCCTTGGGATTTTTGACTACACATGCACTACTGTGCTTTCCAAACTGCCTTTGTGATTAGACTGCGCTTTCGAAGCTGCTGCTACATTCCACTTACGGTCAAATGGGAACAGGGAAATGGAAAGAGGAAACAATCTACATGTTTCTCCTGGATTTGCAGGGTGTATTTTTCCCCTTAATGTATTACAAAGAAGCCTTAAATCCCACCTCTTTCACAAAGAACTTCATTGCTTAATGAAAAACAGTTGTCAAGTTTTCCACACCCAAAGCTGTTCAAACTCATTTCCCCTGATTATCTATTTGCCTAACACATGTACGTAAAGGAATGTGTTCTTTCCCTGTGAGTAACATGTTTTTATATTAAGGTGTTCTATTACATAATATCCATTATTATTTTCATAATGCAACATAGATTTTTGCAAATGAAAATATTTATATAAAAATCTCCCCACAATTTACTTTTCTGTAGCAATCATGCTGCCCATCATAGGCATGGTAATATAAAGTTTGCCTCATCAGGACAAAGAATTGGATCAAAGGTGTTAACTTGGCAGCTTGCCTTTGGCTGGGACTGAAAGAGGAGAACCAGGCAGAGCTCACTTTTGGACCCACTCCTTTCATCTTCTAGCCAATGCCCTCTATGTCCATCTTCTCCACATATTTCTCTTCTACCCCTTCATGGTGTACATTACTAACATTCATCAGTATCAGCTTCTCCTTTGTTTCCTACAACACAAGGACTGCATCTCTCACACATCCTACCTCCTGGAAATTAGGTGTGCCCATGTGACTTATTCTGAACAAGACAATATGAACAGAAGGAATGCAGAGTCAAGGAAGGGACAGCCCTACAGCTAAAGTGATTCTGAGCATAGATCTTATGCTGACCTCACTCTGCCCTCCAACAGTCAGAACATTACCAATGGACTTCCCTTCCACCTAGAGTGAAAGAGAACTGTACACTGCCTCAGTTAGAGCTCAACCAGAGAGACGGGGCCACTGAGTATTACGAGAGATGATAGATATATAAAAGACAGGTAGACAGAGAGATGATAGATAGATAGATAGATAGATAGATACATACATACATACATACATACATACATACATACATACATAAGTAGGTAGGTAGATAGATGATAGATAGATTAGATAGAAAGATGATAAATGATAGATTCATTGGTATATATATATATATATATATATATATATATATGTATGTATGTAGAGAGATTCATCGATATATACAAGATATACATATGTATTTATTATAGTGACTCAGCCTTAAGCAACAATGGGAGATGATGAAGCTGTCTTTGAGGGACTGCTGTTTGCAATGTGATGCTGGATCTTGAAGAGCAAAGGATGGACAACCAGAAAAGGAAGACAAATAATGGTGAAAGGGAACAAGACTCACCAAACCACAAGAACAAGCTAGTCTTCCCAAACAAGACTGATGCCCAGGTCAGCTCCCATTGCCTCTGTCCTTGATTACAAAGGTACTGTGGTAGGTAGATTCACAACCCCCAAAGATGCCCAGTCCCTGAGACCTGCGAATATGTTCCACATGCCGTGAATGGGAGTTAGGACATCAGATGGAATTGGAAACAGTCAGGTTGGTTTCAAACATGAGAGTGATTTTTTATTTCCATGAAAGATAGAAACTGTCTCAACCTCATTATACATAAGAGGGAGCTCATGTGTTCAGCATGTGGGTCTGATTTAAGTAAATTTGTCCTCTTTGGATAGAAATCATATGGAGTCCCAGGCTGTGGCCTGAACCATTTGCTTGTATGAATTGGTTTTTGCTCAAATCAGCTGACCATAAGATAGGAGTTTATCCCCGTGTCCATAGATCCCGTGTAGACCAACTCCTTGAACATAGAAGAAGGTAGAAAAGTGAGAGTCAGAGCCACGAACGACAGGAAAGACCCATCATCCATGGTTAACATTGGAGGCCAACGAAGGAAATCTTGAGTCAAAGAATGGGTTTGCCTCTCCTGAAAGTGGCAAAGAAATGGACCCCCTTCTAAAAGTGAAGGGAAATTTGCGGACAGCTTGATTTATTTTCCCAGTGAGATACTTGTCAAACAGGGACTGCAGGATGATGAAGTACTTGAAGCTGCAGGATTCTCACCGTGTTAGGATGGTAGAGGGAGCTTAAATAGGCGCCTGCTGATGGGGCCAAGGTATCAGAGAAACTGAAGGAGGATCTGAGGTGAGGTGAAGCAGTCTCAGGCCGAACTTCTTCGTTAAGACAATGGGATGGATCGGGAGAAAGACAATAGTATAGTAAGTCACGAAAGCACCACTGCTTCCCTGCCTGTCGCCCACACTGTATGAGAAAGGGCTCTGTGAAGCCTGCAGTTCAGCTGTATGGAGCTAACACGTTACAAAGCCATGACACAGGCTTCCAGCTCTGTGGAATTCACATCTGATCTTATTTTCTTCTTTCTTCTCAAGGAAATTAATGCCAAACTGACAGCTGTTGAAATTTCACTTAATATTAAAATGTCTGAGCGTGCTGAAAATATTTTTTCTTTAGGGTATGTGTACAAAATAATCCTCATAACTAGAGTTTTGAGAATATATATTGCTTTTGCATACACATTTATTTGTGGCTTAGAAAGGGAATCTTTATTAAACTAACAATAAGCTCCTAACTGGGATACATACAGTTTCTCAAATGAGCAACAATTTATGAACATGTATGGTTTCCTGAAAATCGTCCCTATCACATAAAAAATAAAAATAAAAAAAAAAAATAATAATCACTCAAAGGATCGGTGTATCTATTGCAGTATGGAAAATGATTAACAATCTTAAGGGCAGGAAGTATGTTTCACTTACACCCTCTTTACTCTGGCATTGGGCTTGAAAACAACATCTTATTCCTGTGAATGGCAGTTGCCTTCTCAGTGAAATGAAATGATCTTTTCAGCTACCTTCAATTCCATAGCAATCACCTGAATTATCTGTGACTTTTGGAGCCAAAGGGAGTATATGAAAGCAGTTGTTAGAAGGGGACTGATGTTGTCAACCAGCCTCTTTAACTAACTGATAAAATTGGCTTGTACCCACAAGGAAAACAACCCTATGTATGGGTAGATCCACGGATGCCATCAAGACGGACTTTTTAACCTGCCTGAGAAGAATTCATTAGACTCACAAACAGGCTGATGCTGTCACTCTGATGGGCAGTCCTAGAGCTCTGAAAACACATGAAACAGAGCAGACCCCATCTTCCTGAAGAATACCTTACCCTAGGAAGCAGAGAAGCAGTATCGAGGACACACAAGAATGCCATAGTCCAAAGGGAAAGAAAGAGAGAGAGAGAGAGAAAGAAAGAAAGAAAGAAAGAAAGAAAGAAAGAAAGAAAGAAAGAAAGAAAGAAAGAAAGAAAGAAAGAAAGAAAGAATAAGGAGCACAGACTCTTTGCTGTTCATCCTCAGTCAAGGGCTTTTGTCACACACAGTCTCAGAGAACAAATTTTGGCTGTGAAATGTATTAAGAATTTAACGTATTGACCATGTGTTATCTGAAACAAAGAAGAAAAACTACTGTGGAAACAAAAAAAAAAAAAAAAGAGTTGACCACATTAAGAGTGAGACTCAAAAGGACAAAAGGATAGTGACTGTGGTTCCTAACTCCCAGCCTAAACACAGTATCCCAAAAGTTCCCTTCACAAAAGTCCCAGATGGTTAACCCAGCTGAGGGAAAACAGCCAACTCGATTTCAAATGTGAGAGTGATTTTTTTTTATTTATTTAAATGAAAGATAGAAACTGTCTCAACTTCATTATACCTAAGAGAGGAGCTCGAGTGTTCAGCATGTGGGTCTGGTTTGAGTAAACGTTTGTCTCTTTTGAATAGAAATCATATGTAACCCAGGCAGTGGCCTGGACCATTTGCTAATACTAATTGTTGTCGGTTGAAAGTGGAGTAGGGGATTGTTAAAGTCTTCCCTGGCAGAAACCCGATCTGTGGAAATGTACTTCACAGGAACAGTGATGAGGTTTGCAGCTGGCAGGAGAGTGTGACAGTGTGGCCGCATGTGTCTCCATCTTCTCTTTGCCAGTGGCAGAGAAACTCATATGAAACACACTGGGAGTGAGGTGCCACAAATTCAGATTTTTTACTTCCTCTGCCTCCCACCCCAACCCACCCAGCCAGCTCACAACTTGACAACAGAAACTGAAGTACGTGTGTTCACCATTTCTAAGAACATGTTTTGTTTTGTTTTTTCAAAAATTATTTTTTAATAATGTGACTATTTTGAACTATGATTAATATAAGTACATTTAAGGTATAACATTAGCAAGTTATAAAACCACCAAGTAAGGCCAGATGTATAAACTGACTTGATGTTTTAATTTAAAACACTGGGACCAAGTTGAAAGGCCCGTTATAATCCGAGCCAAATCATGGCAAATTCACATACATTGCCTACCTGTTATGCACATACCTGAATGTCATTGCCTCGTACAATTATTATTAGCCAATCTATATGTGATCAAAATAATTACATTTTTTTTAGGGAAAACTTAAGCTAGACAAGTGAACCTTTGATTTTAGGTTAATCACGACAGTGTTTGAGAACCCAATTGTGTTTGGTAAGCTATAATATAAATTATCTTGTTTTTTTAAATAGTTATGGGGTGTGAAAATGGTAAGTTAGTGTGACTTTCTTTCCTGGTTTCTCATTTGCCCCCCACCATCAGCACTGTAGGAACTAGCATGTATTGTCAGGTCAGTCAGTTTTACTGGGCATCGACACAGCTCATTTCAGGTTGTAAAGAAAGGTATCAGCAATATTCCACCGTAAGAATCATCATACAGTGTCATATAATTATTCTTCCTGTGCCGTAGAAGCTAAAGACTGATGCAATACCTGCACTCTTGGTATATTCATTAATCATTTATTTAATAAACATAAAGCCATGCATGATTCTTCCCTGTTGGCTAGAATGAATCCTCCAAATACTTCAGTCTCACAAGCAAATATTCACTATTACCCTTGTTCAGACACAGATACCCAGAGCCCAGACAGCCTGAGCGAAGCTGGCCTTAACATCTGCTCTCTCTTCATGACACCCAACCATGCAATACAGAGAAAAGAAATAACAGTAGCACATCCTTGGGAAAGGTGTAAGAGAGCCTAGCCCATGAAGGAAACATAAAATAGTGAAGAATCCATGTGGCTTATCAGCTGTCTTTCAGATATAAATCGCAAGTCTCCTGCTGTCTTCATAATAGTAGATAGAGCCCCAGGGCTAGAAGGGTGGCTCAGCAGTTAAAGAGCATTGGCTCTTCTTACAGAGTACTCAGGTTCGATTCTGAGTACCCACATGATGGTTCACAATTACCTATAACTCTAGTTCCAGGAATCTGACTTCCCCAGGCATCAGGTATATACATGGTACACATATATACACTCATACACAGTAATTAAAATAAATCTTAAAATCATATTTAAATGCTATAAATTATTACCCCAAAGACTCTTATGTCTTTAGGTCATACCAGTGTATTAAAATAGCTAAGGTTGACTTGTTATTAAGTTTGGCATCATTTTAAACACTTTCTTGATTCAAAGACACTAAAAGAGTGTTTTTCATCCTTCCTAATGCTGCGGTCCTTTAATACAGTTCCTCATGTTCTGGTGACCCCCAACGATAAAATTATTTCGTTGCTACTTCATAACTTTAAGTTTGTTACCATTATGAGTCATAATGTAAATATCTGTTATGCAGGATGTATGATTTGCAACCCCAAAGGGGGTCATGACTCACAGATTGAGAAGCACAGCAGTAAAGGATCATTTGTACCAGCAATCAGCTACCTGAGAGTGTTGATGGACCTTGCTAACTGGCCATCCAAATTCTTTCCTTTTCTTCCTGCACAGCAGAAAGGCCACACTTTTTAATCACTTGCAGTTTGGTGCAGCCACATGATGTTAAGAACTAAGTGACAGGAGCCCCTTCCAGTCCAGACCCATAAAAGGTCCCCCCACACTAATCCCATAGCAACACATTCCCTTTCCTGCACACACACACCAGCTTGATGACAGGATGTGACTCCCATCCAACAGGATGTGAAGGCAGACAGACAGAGCTGTAAAAAGGAGATGCTGAGCACCCTAAAAACTCCACCCCAGGGATGCTGCCTGTAGGAATTCACATGACTGTGAGCAAGTGTGACTTCCCTTCTGTCGAGCAACTGAGCCGGTGAGGGACTATCAGTTGTGGTACTAACACACAACCTAGCCTTGGTTCCACTCCTTTTGCGAATTGAGTGGTGAGTGGATAAGTACAAGGACCGAAGGAAGGTTTTGAGTACTCACTCTTCACACACTGTGCCACACGCTCTTTCATATGACATATCATCTCAACCACTGCAGAGATAAGAGACAGAGATATCATTGCCCTCCTTCAGCATACAGGGAGACATCCATAAGGGTTACCAGCCTCTAGACAGCAAGATTAATGTTCAAGTCTGACTGTGTCCCCTGGGATGGGCCAGCTCACCAAGAACCCTCCTGTACTACCTGAACTATCCCACTTTCTGTACACTGGGTAGACATTTCCCTGAAGTGACAGCTTCTGGGGTGGGCAATGTAGGAAGCTAAGTGCTTTCACTGGAATGAGAAGTGGGTGGAGGATGAATTTATAACTTGGAACACTTTTTTTTTTGTTTGTTTGTTTGTTTTCCCCCACGGAAAAAGTATTATGCAGAGATGTTCCATCTTTCAAACTGTATGCAAAAGCATTTTGCAAACCATCATGCACTATATAATAAGACTATAAGGAATTACTATTTTACAGTACATTAGCACTACAATTCCAATACATCGTAGATAAAATAGCATTTTGTGAAGTAGTTTGAGAATTTTTTTCCCTCAGTCTTTTTTTAAATTTCTGTTTCTTTTTTTTAAACTTTATAATTAATTTAACTTTACATATCAGCCACGGATTCCCCTGTCCTCCCTCCTGCCAACCCCCCTCCCCACAATCCACACCCCCCATTCCCACCTCCTCCAGGGCAAGGACTTTCCTGGGGATTCAGCTCAGCCTGGTAGATTCAGTTGAAGCAGCTCCAGTCCCCTCCTCCCTTCACCCAGGCTGAGCAAAGTGTCCCAGCATAGGCCCCAGGCTCCAAAAAGCCAGCTCATGCACTAAGGACAGGTCCAGGTCCCACTGCCTGGGGGCCTCCCGAACAGTTCAAGCTTATCAACTGTCTCACTTATCCAGTTTGAGAATTAAAACCACTGCTGTGCTGTTGAAAGGGAAAAATACATTCCAGTAGCCCAAACAACTGACTTGTCACCGATTTTTGGAACTCCATCAATAAACCAAGAATGGCGTGGATGAAGAGGACACAGCATCACTGTCCTCATTGGTCATTATTTATTGAGGGCAGTGTATTGGGGGAGGGCTTCCGAGTAGGGTGGGAAGAAGAGAAGTGTTAATCGAACTGCTCAGCGGCCACAGTTCTCACGCCCACTTGGGAAGGAGCCCAAACTGTTCCACAGCATCGCTCTCATCCTTTGCTGTCCTTCTGCCTTCGGTGCTTTCTCCTCCCACCTTCACTGATCCTTTGCTCTATGGGACGCGTCTCTTGTCGTCCTTCCTCGTGTCTATCATGCACACTGACTCCGTCAGTCGTCACTGAAGACACTCTCTGCAAGGGCTGACTCAACAGTCAGAGTTTGTGTCTAAGGGCCCCTTCTCCCTGCTGTGGGCCACCCCAGTACAAACCTTCAAGACTCTAAAATGGTCCTAACCAATCTCACGACATTGGTCCCCCTGCCACCCAAAGAATAGACTGTGGCTGGTCAGCACCCACTCAGAAGCCACACATCATTCTCACAGAAAAATTCCTCATTACATTTAGAACCCCTACAATGTCCTGTCTAAACCCATCCCTATCCGAAGTTCCCCTATGTATGTACCCAATTATTGAGTTACGTGATCTTCTGTGTACAACTCTATATACCTCTTTCCTTCTGCCTTTGTTAGCCTGCCTTCCTCAACAGTGCTCTTCAGGTAACCAGGATAAATCAATTTACTGTATTTTTTTTCACTATTTCCCTCAAAGATCATGTACTTGCAGAACATGTCTATATCACTTCAGCTATGGCTCTCTTTTTTTTTTTTTTTTTTTTTTTTTTTTGGTTTTTTTTTTTTTTGGTTTTTTCGAGACAGGGTTTCTCTTGTGTAGCTTTGCGCCTTTCCTGGAACTCACTTGGTAGCCCAGGCTGGCCTCGAACTCACAAAGATCCGCCTGCCTCTGCCTCCCGAGTGCTGGGATTAAAGGCGTGCGCCACCACCGCCCGGCTAGCTATGGCTCTCTTGTGGGGATAGAAAGAAGCATGTTTTCAAAAGCCCTTTACGCATTAGGCACAGTGATGGGTACTTTTATGTAGAATCCTATTTCATTGACAATATCCCTACAAAGTGACTGACAATTTCCTAACTGTTTACATATGGAAACCAAGACATTAAGGATGTTTTGTAGGTCAGGAAAAATGCAAGGCCTGGATTTGACCTACTGTACACTGAAGAACAAAAGCCATGGCTGTCTCTGCACTATTTCTCTTACAGCAAGACTTGGAATGTGGTGTCCACACATGTCAATGTGTCTATGACTCTGTCTATAGATACTTTCAGGTCAGAAGATGAATCTCAACCATCTTTGCATCATGGAGGGTCTACTGTTATGCCTGGAATAGCAGGTGCTTAGTGTATTATTGGTTTGGGCATGATCCTAAATGAGGGTGGTTATGTCAAAAATTCTCTATATTGTTGCCATACGCAAGTCACTCACCCATAAGCAGCCATGGATATGTCTGTAGATACATTCACAGAAAGAACCAGGCATGGGAATCTCTCCAGCCCAATGCTCCATAGTGATTTGCAAAAGAACAGCCCCCATAGGCCCATATATTTGAATGCTTAATCACTGAGGAATAATACCATTTCAGATAGATTAGGAGTAAGAGGTGTGGCCTTGTTGGAGAAAGTATGTCACTGGAGGAGGGGGGCGGCTTAATGTTTCAAAAGCCCACACTAGGCTCAGTGTTACTCTCTCTGTCTGAAGATCAGGCTCTAGTTCTCAGCTAATGTTCCAGTGCCATGAGTGTCGCCATACTGTTGGGTGACAAAACTTCTCCTTAGGAGACATAACACACGCGTCTACTCACCCCAAATAGGGATCCCACAACAGGCCAAAGTACAGATACTACAAAAGCCCAATTTGGTAAACCAATGGGTTTTATTGGATTACTTCCAGGTTTATGTGTGACGTGTTACTTACAGAAATGGCTCAAAGACAGCTGTATCACCAAAGCCCACCCCAGCATGGGTGACAGCTCCCAAAAGCTGGGACCCTGGAGCACACTACATAGCCTTCAGGCAGTTCAACATAGTGGAGAGTGTCCTTTCCTGGTGACCCAGTTATTCTAAACCTTTTCTCCCGGGCAGATTGTCTGGTCTCAGTCTTCTTTGTAGTTCAGTTTTTCTGAGTCCCACCATGCACCACCACGATGATAATGAACTAGCCCTAAACTAACCCTCTGAAACTGTAAGCAACCCCACAATTCAATTCTTTTTAAGAGTTACCTTCATCATAATATCTATTCACAGCAATAGAACAGTGAATAAGATATTCTCTAAAGAAATTTTGAACTGAACAGAAAGCTGAATGATTGGCTCTTGATATTTGCACCTGGCAAAGTCTGATAAGAATGTAATGAGGTGGCAGCAAGCCCTGAAATATGTTGTTTGTTTAGGTATTCAATGAACTATTTGCCAATTTTGTAGATTCAAGTGTAAGACTGAGACACATACACAAGTGTTTCTTCTCAGCCAATAATAGTTTCTAATTCCATCTGAAACCCTATTCCAGTTAGAGAAAAAATATACCTGTTTTTTTCTTTTCTTCTAAGACCTCAAAGCTTGTAAATCTGGGATCTGTTGGGTAGTAATAAGAGAGATCCAAAAATTAAGACCCTCTATAAAACTCAAGTCCTCTGTTGGCCAAGACTTCAGATTGTAGAGACCATGTTGACCTTGATCTGTGGCCCAGGCACAAAATGCAGTTGCTATAAGTTCTGAACAAGCCTTGTTGTGATACAATTTAAGGATCAATAAGGCCCTGTAAATTACTATGACATTTTTAGTGATGCCATGTCAATGGACCTTCTACGTTCTAACAGAAGCATGTTGTTGAAACACTTAAAATGTCTTGGCACACTTTAAAAGTGCTTTCTATAAAGGAGACATGAAATTAATGGTGTGTTTCAGTCAACACATCCTACATGATGCTTTCTTTCCCTTTCCTCAAAGCCACAGAATTAAACAAAGTGGGCCTACAGGAGCCCTTTAGACATTTCTCTGATGGTAAGAACATGTGAGTAGTGAGGAATGAAGTCAGTGTTACAATCTCTTCTCACACTCCTATGTGCATGTGGCCAGCATTGAGCTAGCCTTTATCATCTGATTTCTTACTTAGAGAAGTTTTAGATATAAGTGCTTCTCATGTCATTTCTGTGGTGTGCTGGGAGCAGGGCGTGGTTTACTTCTCATTTCTGTACCCTAGTCTTTGTTTTGGTGGGCTCTAGCCTGCCTCTTTCCCCACCACTTTCTTCATGCCCCGTTCAGAAACATTCACACCTACTGTGACTGCTCTCACTCCACCCACAGCATGTTTTCAAGGCTGTTTTTCTGCCACACAGCAGTCTCCAGCCATCCAGCTTCTAACTGTAGGTGTACATTAGCTTGGAAATGCACACCCCACCCTTGGTTATCTTATCCATAACATGTATAAATATTACCTCATTCATACTTGCCCTGGCTCCAGAGATTAACTCTGAAGTGTCATGATAAATGTACAATTTAAAAAAAATAATCGTTTCCTCAAACTTGGTCGGTCTCATTTCAAACTTCATCCCTGTTGCGATGGGGCTACAAGAACTTGTCATCTTTTACACTGCTCCATTTCCAAAGACTGGAGCCAAATATGATGTCATATGTTCTGGTAGCCCAGCACTTATCTAAAGGAAAGGGCTTACCCAGGGCTCTTAATAATGTTTTTATTTGTTATAATAACACAGAGAGCATACGCTGGAAAACATATTTTTAAGGGAAGCCAGTGAGACAGGCTTTAACCTTTAGCCATGAAAAGGGTTTTTTTTTATAATATTTCAAAAATAAGACAAATTATACTTGTCAGACAGAGTAAGCATTGATTGGCAGAGGTTTTAGTCACTAGCTTTTAATGCTGGAAAAATGTGCTGGCCAGCGTAGCGCTGTGCAGGGGTTACAGCAGGCATCAAGAAGTGAAATATTTATTCCTACCCAACATACCTGAATAGTTAGTTTTTTAAAGGAAAATAAAAACATTAAGATTCTGCCATGTTCTAATTAGCACCCATTGTATAGTTAAGTCTCATGAAAAGGAGGTGATGTCATGGGAAACAGCAGATTTGCAGAGAGAGAACAGGACGTGGCCTTGGAGGGGAATGATCCTGAGAAAATATCTTCCTTGAAGATAATCAGTTCCACCTCCAACCCAAGGATGTGGAAGTACTTGTGGTGATATTTTATTTGTGCTGAAATGTGGTGATATTTTATTTGTATGCTAATAAATAAATAAAGCATGCCTGGAGATCAAGGGGAAAAAGGCCAACCATTTTTAAGTAAATATAGAAGTCAAGTAGTGGTAGCACACGCCCTTAATCCAATCACTTAGCAGTCAGGGTCTCTGTGTGTTCAAGGTCACACTTGGAACAGAGCCAAGCGTGGTGACACACGCCTTTAATCCCAGTACCAACCATAGAGACCTGGAGGTCTGTACAGACAGGCAGTAACAAGGAAGTGAGGTTGCTGGGCTAAGAGTCAGTGAGAGAGCAGAATGGCAAGGCAATAAAAAGGCACGGGTAGACAGGAAGTAACTCACCTTTTGGTAGCTGCAGAGCTGGAGAGGTACAATTGGTGGAGATCACTATTTCCCTGATCTCTAAGGCTTTCACCCCTATATTTGGCTCCATGTTTTTCATTTAATAAGACCATTTAGAAATTCATCTACAAGTACTTAAAAAGCCTGAAAAACAGTGCAAATATGTAGTATAGTTTGGTCAGTTCTACGCACACTATTCTTTCCCTTCATATTGAAAATAGATTTTTTTTCTAATACACTATATCCTGATTATAGTTTCCCTTCCTCTACTCCTCCCACTTTCTCTCCATCTCCCCTCTCATCTGGATCCACTTCCTTTCTGTCTCTCATTAGGGAAAAAAAAAAAAAAGACAGGCTCCTAAAAGATAACAACAAAATATAACAAAATAAAATACAATAAGGTAAAATAAAAACCATCACATCAAAGTTGGACAAAGCAAACAAACAGGAGAAGAGCCCAGGAGAAAGCACAAGAATCAGAGGACCCCCCCCCCATTCATACACTCAGGAGTCCCATAAAAACACTAAACTGAAAACTATAGCATATACACAGAGGACCTGGTGCAGACCACTGCCGGCCCTGTGCATGCTGGTTCAGTTGCTGTGAGTTCATATGTGCCTTGCTTAGTTGATTCAGAGCGCCTTGTTCTCCTGGTGTCCTCCATCCCCTCTGACTCTTACACTCTTTCTGCTTCCTCGTCTGCAAGGTTCCCTGAGCTCTGAGGAGAAAAACTTGATGAAAACACCCATTTAAAATTGTCATGCTGCTTACTATTTGCACATCCCATCCTCTCCTCCCTGACCAGCCTGTGCTGGAATTATATCTACAAAATCACCCCTCCCACTGGTCTGCAAGTTTCTGAAACTCAATTCATTATTCCATCTCCGGTGTTTAGGACAGTCCTGGGCAGCAGGCCTGTGAATGATTTACTTGCTCAATGAGTATTTTGTTGGTCCCCAAGTTTTCCATAATTCATGTCCGATTTCCTTTCTTCCCTGAAAGCCCAGACTTATTGTCTTTGCCTCATTACTACCCTGTCTATACAACATAATGTTAATTTTTGACCTATGTCCCAGAATTTCCTTCACTGTTATTTTGCCATGGTGTCCACCTTAGACAAGACATAAGAATAAATACTATAAATAAAAAAGTTACCCACAGCAGAAACTTTCTCTTCATTCTTTGGAGTTAAACTTTAAATACCATGTACATTTCAATAGAAATATACACTATAGCCAAATTTAACTTAATCAAAACAGTATTCTCCTAAAATACTTAATTAAATAACTGCTCCAGAAAAGGGCCAGATTCATCTTGCATAATCGAAGACCCAATATTATAATAACGTCCTCCAAGACCCAGCAATAACTTATATTGAGTTTTATTTTAATATATTAAAATTAAGGGGGAATCTGAACTCACAATGTAGCTGCACCTTGTAAACCTCCCATGACCAACAAATTACTGCGTTAAAAAGTCCAGAGGCCATCCTCTTTGTGACTGGACTTGATATTTGTCAGAGTAATCTGAATTTCATTTTTGCATTGCCTAGGGAAGTGTCTGTTTCATACAGGAGCCAAAAAATCCATTGTTGAGCATCATAACAATTTATGAGCTTCCAAGATGCTTCCTATTGTTCTGACAAAGTTGAGAATTTCTGAAGTATTTTCAATTAAGACATACCAAAGGCAGGATAGTTGGAGACCTTAGGAATGAGGAACAAACATCATCTTCTGGAAGTTAATCCAACAGCAGAGTCCAAAGCCAGGCCTAACTTTGGTATCAGAACAAATTTCTTGCTTCAAAATGAAAATCAGCTAAGGAGCATTCTGCTTTTGGAAGTAACCCAGTCTCAAAAAATAAGGAAAACACCTGACATTGACCTCTGGCATTTATATGCAGAAGCACACCCATGCACACACACATGAACATGTACACAAAGAATCACATTGTGTCCAGAATAAGTATTATAATCCTTATTGAGAAAGGAATCAAAAAGATGAATATGACATGATGACATGCTGTTCAGAGGAAAACTCCTCTGTCCTTCAAACAGTGTTTTGTGGAAAGAGCATCACCATTGGGCAAGATGGTGTAAAGCATGCTGGTATTAGATTCAAAATGACCTCTGGCTAGATCCTGACTGGATCATGTGTCAGCTGTGTGACCTTACAGAAGTCATTGAGCCTCTCTGATCTTCACAGACTCACCTGCAAAATAATTTAATATATATTAACATAAATCCATCTAAGTAAGTACAATGGCTGCTCTGGAATAAAAGCTTGATGTTGGTGGCTATTATCATTATTATTAGATATTAGACTATTCACCACAGTCATTAAAATTATTTAATTCATACTCCATCCTTTTTGCACTTACAAATTACTTAGAAATCACCTCTTATAAAAAAAAATATGTCGATTGAGAAAGAATATAAGGATTAGTGATCAGAAGTATATGCTCTACCCCAAAGTTTCTGATGCTTATCATAATAAGGATCACCAAAATGCCAGAATCACTATTTATATATACAAATCTTCTGTTAATGGCATTAGTCAATTCCCTGAAACAAAACAACTGTGCTTATTTAACTACAAATACCTCTTTAATGTTGGGTTCTTCCTTACAACCTTCCAGGGCTACCGCAGTTAGTTGAAGAGGATTTAGTAATGATGACATAGAAAGACCAATCAACGTTATCCAATCATTTCAGCAGACATCTGAAGTGAGAGAATAAAAGAACAAAGAATAAA
The DNA here is from genome assembly GCF_049852395.1 of Peromyscus maniculatus bairdii. Classification (NCBI taxonomy): domain Eukaryota; kingdom Metazoa; phylum Chordata; class Mammalia; order Rodentia; family Cricetidae; genus Peromyscus; species Peromyscus maniculatus. The sequence goes on from NC_134858.1 coordinate 77,076,306, forward strand.
ATACACACACATATGCAAGAACAAAGCAAAGTATCAGTGCCAAAGACCTGGGATGAAAGGCAGTAAGTCAGTGAGCCTAAATGCTAACTTAGGGAAAGCAGGAACAACATCCACCAATATCCTTGGGGAACAAGAACAACAACAAAACACTTTGTCTTGCATTTCATGACACTGTGTGCTTACAGAAGATATCAGGAAAACAATAAAGACAGAGCTAAGAGCGGGGATGTGACTGAGGTTTGAGAGACCACCGTGGTTGGAAAAGAGACAGCACACACATAAATGTTATCCCTACACCATGGATCGACCAATGGATATTTCTCCTAAGGAGGTAAAATTTGGAATATCAGGTATACCATGCAAGTGGTCACAAGCATCCAAAACGAGGGCAGGAAAGACACTGAGGGAGGCAAAGGCTGATTGCCATAAAGAGAAAGGCAAGTTGTTGGTTGATGTGCAGCACTATGACTGCTCCTGACTGTATGGTCATTTGTATGTGCACATATTAAAAATGATAAATTATGGCATGTGACAGGGCTTGGGGTTTGTTGCATTCTTTTCCAAGGGAGTGCAGTTCTTGAGATCAGTCTTTAATGCTGTCCTGGTTGTGTTTCTCTATGTTCATCTGAGAAAGAATGGTGTTTCTTTCTCCCAAGTGGTGAACCGCATAAACAATTTGAGTTAATTTTGAGAACTTCAAAAGCAGTTATCCATTTTCCTTTTCTATAACATACTACTTGAGTCTGAATGGCTTATAGAACAGAGAGTGAGAAGCCCAAACAACCTGGAGTGGCACTGGGTATGGTGAGGGCCTCATGACAAATGGCTATGATGGGACTACATAGAAGATGTCATATGGCAATAAGGAAGCCAAAGTTTAAGGCAGCTCAGTCTTGCTCTCTTTTACCAACTCTTTCCCCAGAGCTGGCCAGAGTCCCAGAAGAGCAGATTTAATCCCTTCAGTGACGTAATGACCTCTCACAAGCCCTACCTCCTTTTTTCTCTATTTATTCTCTATAATATTGTGTTCAGCAGTCATTTGCTAAACGTAGCTGAAAGTTTTCCTGTACCCTGCCTGATCTGCAGCCACTCAGACCCAAATAAACACACACAGGCTTATATTATTTTTAAACTATGGCCATTGTAGGCTTCTTGCTAGCTAGCTCTTATATCTTAAATTAACCCATTTCTACAAATCTATACTTTGCCACATGGCTTGTGGCTTACCAGTATCTTTACATCTTGCTTCTCATGGCAGCGGCTGGCAGTGTCTTCTCTGCCTCTCCTTCCTCTTCCTGTCTATCTGTATGGATTTCCTGCTTGCCTCGACACTGCCTTGTCATAAGCCAAATGGCTGTATTTATCAACCAATCAGAGCAACATATATTCACAGCATACACAAAGACATTCCCCCATCAGCTAAACTCATGGATGGAGATATATATATATATATTCATATATATATATGAAAAATAGTCATTTACCTCTTAATAATTTCTTATCTTTCCAAAGACCTATCTAGTGCCAAGTGTGAGTCCTTTGGTTCTGGAGCAGTAATACTATGTACAAAGCGAGAATGTGAAGACCATGTAAAGTCATCATAGATATTACTTACATGGTTGCGTAAGGTATCTTCAGAGTTGTGCTAAGGTGTCTTTTTAAAAAAAATCTTTGAGAATTTCACACAATGTATTTGATCACATCTACCCTTTACTTCCTTCCCTAAATCTTCCCAAGTCTACTGCCTACTCCCCAAAAAATTTATGTCCTTTTTTTTTCCTTTGTGATAACCCACCAATTCCAGTTTGTGCTCCCATTTACTCCTGGGTATGTGGCCATCCACTGAAGAATGATCTACCTATCAGGGGCCACACCCTTCTGACTCTCCTTTCTCCAGAAATCATCAATTGTCAATGGTTCCTCAGGCATGGGGGGCTTATGAGCTCCACACCTATCCATGTTAGAATATTAACTGGATTGATCTTCTGTAAGTCTTGTGTAAACAAACACAGCTCTTGTGCATTTCTGATCACAGCAGCCCTGTCATGCCCAGAAGATACTTTTCACTGTGGTCTTCCTCTACCTCTAGCTCTTAGAATATTTATACCTCTTCTTCCACAGCGGCCCCTGAACCTTGTGTGGGGAAGTGCATGTTATAGGTGTCCTAGTTGTAGCTGAGCACTCCACTGACACATTTTTTTTATACTTTGGTTGTACATTACCCACCATCCACAGCGAAAGAAACTTCTCTAATGAGAGCTGCACTAATCTGTGAGTGTAGAGACATGCATGTAGAGGGCAGTTTGTTACTATGTCCAGTTAACAAAATAAGAATAGTAGGTTCATCCTTGGTAGGCCCACCTCTTAAAGTTTCTACCCCATCATAATATCACCATATAGATAAACAAGCTTCCCTGATGTGAACCCACGAAGGATAAACCACATCCAAATCATAGCAGAATCTATTTATGGATGATATGTGAATTATTTGAATTTTTCTCTAGAAATAGCTTTGAGTGTACAGCATTATTGGTTAAGAAATAGCTGAAGGAGTCTACCATTCTAGACACTTATTTTAAGTATACCCAGAATTCTACCTTGTTAATCTTTGGACATCAAAAGAAAATGGCCACTTCCATAGTGATATACAGCACCCTCTTCAGGCAAAAGGAGTAGAATTACCCATAAGGGAAACATCTTTAAAGGGAATTTGTGCATGAATTTCTTTATTGTTGTCCTTTGACAGAAAACAATCATTTTTGCTGAGAGAAAAACAGTGGCATGAAAGGAGTATTGTGCATCTCTTGATCATCTCTATTTTGGAGTCACAGACCCTATGAATTGCTCCTTTCCTCAACAATTAGCAGACACAAAAGTTTGAGGTCAGTTTCTGGGGTTTGTGGACCTTTGGGTCTCTGGATGTACAATCAAGCCAAGGCCAAGCATTTCTGCCCTAAAGGACTTCAGACCTGACCAAGGCAAATTCATGGTCCTCTCTGACAATGGCCAACATTTAACAGTCTTATACTTTTTTGGGACTCAACATGTAGTTAAAGGTACATAATGTTGCAAAGGAGAGAGTCAATTAATGAGATAATTTCTCCTAAGAAAGACAACTGCAGGCAGAAACCACATAGTGTCCATGAATTTGAAAAATAATGAAATCTTATAAGAACCATTTGGCAACAGATACATTTGTATTTACAAAACAATATGAATAGACCTAATTGGTTGTATTTAATAAACATTTGCTCATTATAACTCCCACACTGATAGGAAATTCCATAACATAGGAATATTGTTATCTAAAGACAACTAGTGAACTTTTGTTACACAAGAACCAGGTGATGCTTTCAGCAATGGTCCTTGCTTATAGTTTAATCATATTCACCCAAGATCTGAAGAGATATAGTTAGGACTAGAGAAAAGAAAATTCTGAGAGTGTGGGGTGTAACTTCCTATGAAGCATTCTATTCTCATACACCCTGTGACCTTATAGAAATGGGAACCATGAAAATATTTTCTAGCTTGGGGGGTTAATCTATAGTTCACTTTCTCCAATGTGTTCCACCAAAGACCAGATGGGATTCTAAAATGAACTAGGCTCTCACTACAAAGCACCCTTGTAGCCTGAGGCATGAAGAGGTATTGCAAATATGTGTGCTATGTGGAGGTCCCAGCAGGATTTCCACAGAGAGCCTGTCTAAAGATGCATGTCCACTCTGGGAAGCACACCACTTTGAACTTCTCAGTTCACTCTAAGCACTGACCTTGTAGCATGGGCAAAGAGGCCAATTCAAACCATGTGTAAAGAATAAGGTCAGGGCAGACCCAGTACTCCCACCCCACTGCCTGGCCATGGTCCCAGCTTCAGACACTTCACAGCTCCTTGCTTGTGGGACACGCTCTCTAAACGCACTACAGCATCATAGCAAAAGCACACATCTCACCACGAGGAAGTTTGGGCATCATTTGTCCCTGGATTGAGTTGTGGCGCTACCAGAACTCTACCAGAACGTCTCCACTGCATGACTTTAGACAAATTACTGAGACTGGGCCTTCAGGGCCCTCACATGTATAAAGGGATGCTTACACCTAAGTTGTAGGATACTACAAATGCTAATTAAGATAACAAAACATACAGGGAAGCAGTCTAGTGCCATCATCAAGCTCTGTCAGCCTCAGTTTCTTTGCCTGTTAAACGTCAACAATATTTTCCCAGTGAGATCCTCATGAGCATCCAGCGAAGGGCAGCAGAAAATATTGAGCAGAACATGGCAGTAAAGTGGAGGCTCAAACACAGCAGTGCTATTTCCCTTCTATTTTTTCCTACACACAGCGCAGAGGGAAAAACTAATTGTTTTCCTACTATCTCATGGTCAAATTAAGAATGTTGAGTGTTCTTGGGCCAGTGAGTCGAATCAGCAAGTAAGGGCACATGCCACCAAAGTCCGATTACCTGTCCCCAGACCCCACGTGGTTAAAAGAGAGAACTGACTCTGGGAAGTTGTTCTCTGACCTCTGCAGGCATGCTGTGGCATGGGGGAGCAGATACACCAGCACAAAAACGAGCAATCAAACAAATAAATAAATAAAGGAAAAAGAAACCTACAACAGAAATTTAGTGTTCTCAAAACTATCTTTTTACATGCCCTGAACATTTTTTTTTTTTGCACAATGTCTACATTCTCTAAAAAGTGCTAGCATGTGTTGAATACACACAGTTTCTAGGACTACAAAGCAGAGGCAGAGTTATACAGATTCTGTGAAACCTAAAGAAAACACACCAGGAGAGTATCAGTTTGGAATTAATTATGTGTCATGGAAAAATTTGGCAATCTTAGCCAATACATATCTGGGTACTTCTTCAAAATCTCATCGCAACTGGTGTTTAAAAAAAAAAAAGTTTGGCCATCAAATGAAAGATTTATATAATATTTTCATAATAGCGATTTTCATCCTGTAGCCAGGTTACCTTAAGGAGGAGAAAACCCAGTTGTGCAGCCTACCATGAAAATAATTCCAGGAGCAACCAGACCTCGGTATTTGGAGAACTCTGCTCTCAATTCATTTCCTCTAATTCACTTGATTTCCCCAGCTCTCAATTGCCAGTGCATGTGTCTCAAAAAAGGCTATTGTGCCACCAAACTTCCAAATTAGGTGCTGGACATGTGCCTTCCAGATGCCCGACAGAAAAGTGGTTAGGAACGCAAGAAGATTTATGTACACTTGACATTGGTTAATGTTTTGTCTGCATGAATATATGTGCACCACGTAAGTGTGTAGCGCCCTCAGAAGCCAGAAGAGGGCACTGGATACCCTGGAACTGTAGTTACAGATGGTTGTAAGTGACCATGTGTCTGCTGGGAACTGAACTGAATCCACTGAAGGACTAGTAATAAGTGCTCTTAACAGCTGAGCCGTTCTCCAGCCCCACTTACAGTTTTTAATAACCATCTCCCTTGTGCTAGTTCCACGGAGAAAGCAGTAGGTTTTTAGTGCTAACTCACTTCCATCTACATGAGACTGCACATGTGCACGCAGTCACTGAAAAGCGGAGTTACCAGTCTCTGTTGTGACCTTCACTCTTGGGTTTGAGCACAGGGGAAGCATTGACAACTGCAGCTGCTCTGTCAAGTGTCACATAAGGAACACGGGTCACAACTGCTGACTTAAAGTCCATTGCAACCTGTTCTTTGTAGAAACAATGACATGGGGAGATTACCAAGGGGCTCAGTGCTGTCATGGTATCCATGTCAGGAGCAAACCAAGATGAATTTGTCCCAGGGAACACCAGGAAAATAAGGCAAGTTTCAGTGCACAAACCTTCAGACTCAGTTGCTAAACGTCAGTATTTTTGAAGGGAGTAAAGGCTTTTCTCTAACAGAAGTCCTGTGTATATATGAGCCTACTAGTATTTCTTTACATGGAAAAAAACTATTTCTTGCAAACAACTAAATAAACAAAAAGAACTATGCAAACAGAATAGTCTTCATTACAATGTTTAAAATTACATTTACAGAAAGCAAAATATAGGAACACACAATCAGATTGATAGTATTATTATGTTGCTTTAAGAGAACTGGGTAAGAGTCCATCAAACTGGGAAGGTAATGCCTCAATGCTCCATATGAAAAACAATGATCAAGATTTTCCCTTTTAATATTAAATAGTATTTTATGCCTTCCTCTCTTACAATAGCAACATCTATTTATTCTGCACCATTAGGTGCCACTGAAAAGACCATTCAAAGCCCCTTTGTTACTTCTTGGTGACATTTTGGGGCCTTTGGGAATACAAGTTATTACTTCTTGGTGACATTTTGGGGCCTTTGGAAACACAAGCAACAGTCACTTCTCACTGTGCAATCGGTGATGACAATTTACTTTTTAGGATAGAGCATCCATCTTAGCAACTTTTCACACGACGTGCATGTGATGCTCGTGTCAACATCAGGCAGAGCAAACAAGGCTTATGAGCAGGGACTAAGTAACAGATAAATCACGTCCTGCACCGCGGATGTAAAATGCTCCGTTCTTCCCGTGCATTATTGGCTTTGTGCTGTCTCGCCACTGCCACAGCTTAGGCGTTTTTTCTTTCCCTCTCTTTTTTAGTATGACTGCCAGCATTTTGATGTCATATGTTTTGCCTTACTGAGCCATTTGGACCACAGGTGTGCCACTGTGTTTTTGACGGAGTGTTGCTATTCCAGAGTGCTCCATCCAAAACACAGCCCCACACATGTAATCCAAGCCCAAAGATGAGTCAATCATTGCATTTGCTGTGGTACTCACGAGAACTTTGTACCAGCTTTACAGCCCTGCTAACACATATCCTAGTAAAAGGACAAGCCTGAAATTTTAAAGACTTACTCTCTCTCATATGAATTTTTAAGGGAGAATTTCTTTGTGTGCATCCACTCTACTGGAGTTAAATTGTTGTCAGATTGCAAAAGGCTTTTTTTTTTTTTAACAAATAATCCCCCTTTCACATGCCTTTTTAACACCCTTTAAATAGGAACATTTCCAAAATGCCGTTTAAATAGTCTTCGAAGTCAGAACCAGGAACTTTAAAAGAATTTCCTAACAATGAAAATGCTGGTTAAGATTCTAGCGACCCTGATAAACACACAACAAATTTCAGGAACTGCATGCCAAAGGCTTTAGTTTCTTATTGCATGAAGGAAATGCCCGCTTTGAAAAAGCTCACAACAAAGAGAATGGCCCGGTTTGGGAGGTTTAATCTGGGTATTATTTTCAAGGCACACTTTGGAGAGGGTCTTTGAGCTCCTCGAGCACTCCATTAGAATTGTAGACTTGCCTTCGCCGGTGTTTATTTCTTGAACTGATTGCGGTTACGACATGATTAGTGGCAAAGATGCTTAAAGGGAGGGAGGGACCAGAAGGACAGGTGTCACAATCTCTGCACGCTTGTTTAGCGCTTGCGCGGCCAGCTCCACAGTGGCACATTTGGCACGATGTGGGTGGCGGCCTGACTTCAAATACTCAGCTGCTCTGGCTCCCAGGGCACTGACAGACTGTCTCCTCCACTTCAGAATCCTCCGGTGATGAGTCTCCGACCTTTTAAACAGAAAAGCCTGACAACCATATGGTGATTTAAAGAGTGCTATCTAACGACACGAGGGCTTTATGAAGCACATCCCTACGTCACGCCACTTCATGCGGTCAGGATTGTCTGCTGTTCTTGTGAGAAGCCACCTCCCAGTCTGTATCCTTTAACAAAAGCGTGGGCCTTGACTAAATGGGAGGGGGTGGGGAGGATGTGGCTTGTAAGGCATCTATCCCAAACTTCTCAGAGGGGCAAAAAGATCATGTGTGTAAACAATTCATAATCTTAAAACTTCTTCCCTCCAAAGCAATTGTTTTTTATCTCAAAGATGTCGGGGGCTACCACTGCAAAGCCGTGACTTTTCTATTGTACCATCAGTTGGTAGACAGCCTCGTCATCAATCTTAACATTTTGTTGAGAAGTTTTAATTACAAAGTTCTTACAATGTTTGGAGTGAGTTCATGAGTTCCATGCCTTCTGTTTTGGATTAGGGGTTCAAAAACTCAGTGCAAATAGATGACCTGGCCAGCAATTCATGATGATACTTCAAACAAAATCCTTGTCAGCCAGATAATGCCTCTGTATATGCAGGTGTTCATACAGCCAATACTAAACATCTCCCAGGACAGAATCATACATTTAACCAAGTTGTTTTCCTTTGGGGAAAATAATGAGAGTTTGGTGTAAAATCCTGGGTAATGTTTTCATACCAGAAGCTTCCCAATGTCATGAGGAGTTGTTACATTCCAGGAGGCAGAAAGGCAGAAGTAACTGTGCATTAGGCCCCTCCTCTTCGAGGCTGGCTTCAAGGCTCCCAAAATTGACTGTGTTACCAAGCAATACCAGGTTCCCCTCCCATGTGACATCACACAGGGAGGCTCCAGAGCACTGTCTAAAGCAGGCTTGCTTCGGTCAAGGTATCTCTGACGAGCTTCTCTGACAGGGAAGCCAGGAAGTGTGTCTGCCTCTACCACTAGGCCCTGGCAGTGGTGCTCACAGATTTGCTGGAGTTGAGGGAAAGGGGGTGCTCTTTGATTCTGATGTTCACAGCACCCTCTGCTGCCACAGAATTGGGACTGTGCACCAAAACCAGCGGTGCCCAGGGAACAGCCCAAAGAGGCCTAGATAGCCACAAGTGGAATCTGAGAGCATCACAGATGTACTGAGATGTTGGCTGAGCCCATTTCTCCATCACTCCTGTATCCCCAGGATACAGACTGCAGGGTTGCCTGGCCCAAGCACAACCCAGTCCCTCTACCGGAACCTTCTCACACCTGCTACCCTGCCTCTCAGCTTCTCCATAGCAGATTAAAGAACTGGCATGCTGTTGGGGAAGGAGGGAAGCTAATGGGTTCTGAAAGAAAATAGGAAAGACATGTAGCAGGGTTGACTTGACTCAACCCTAAGAAATTAAAAACCTGCTTCCATTTTTTTTAACCACGTTGTAGTTTCACAACAAATTTACACATGAATGCTGTCACTGTTGGAGGAAATGGATAAGAATTTGGAGTGATTTCCAAGTTAGCAAATGAATGTGACATGTAAGACAATCTCCATGTCTTAAACCCTGTGGCTGGAACACAGTATATTCCAGCAACTTCCAAAGCAACGAAGATGCCAGATGTCCACTGTCTTGTATTTCAGTACCTGGGGCCCTTTTCATTTGTTTTCTTTTACAATGTGATGATGCTGGAGATGCATCCTGTTGTATAAGATCTGTCAAAAGCCGCAGATGACAAGTGTCAGTACACTGCCCACTCACACCTCCTTGGTTAGACTGTGCCTAGTACTGGCCAGGCAAAAATCTGGTATGCTGTTCTCAAAAATATAAGCAGCCAAACAGGAATGGATTTTCTTTCTTAACTGGAAGGGGGGGATGGGTGTCGGCCCATGGGTTTATTTCCATGGTTCTCTTCCATCTTAACTAAGGGAAAAGCTTGCAAGTCCGTTACTCCAGTATTATATTGGGAATTTTTAAACAAATAACCATTTTTTATAACATAAAGTGTGTCCCAATTCACCCCAAGCCCATGAGAGAAAGGAAAACCGCTTAGTACAGAGGACAAACGCTACTAGAGCGAGGACCTCTCCCAGTGTGGTGCCGAGAGCAAACACACATTCACATACTGTTTATTATACTTCGGGAATTAAGAAAAGTTCCGTGTGGGGAAATTTTTCCTAGCTGTATTTAGAGAGTGATCTGAGATGTGGGAAAGTTGTCTATTGCTTATGTTATTTTTTTCACCCACTTTTGAATTCTTTGAGGCTCCATTTCCCCTGAGTTCAGCGGATTGCCACCCACCTTGGCTCTTCCTGCCTCTGCCCCAACAGGCTTTCTTTGTTGTTTTATCTAATCAGATTCAGAGGCCCTGCTAGGGTTGGCCCACTTGGACTTTGCAAGGAGGTTATATTTCTGATTTCCCAGGCTTCAGAAGAACTAAAAATAACTGACTGAACATCTGAAAGGCAAAGCTGTTCTATCTGCCAGTATCATCAGGAGATGGAGTTGGGCTTAACCAAGAGAGAGGCTCTCTCTGCTCTATGCAAACTTGTAGCTCATATCAACCTGCGTGGCTGGAGCTTCTGTGTGTTTCATGCTCATAGGCGACATATTTTCCTTACGTTCATCCATTAAAATTATCCATATTAGGGGCTGGGGAGATGGTTCAACCGTTGAGAGTTCTTCTTGCTTTTCCAGACACCCAGAGTTCAGTTCCTACCATCCATCTGTGTCTCACAACCACCTGTAACTCCAGGAAATCTGACGATTCTCCTCTGGCTCTCGAGAACCAGCACCCAGGGTGATATACCTTTACACAAACATATACATGTACACATAAATACAAGCAGATCTTTTTCAAAGTATCCATATTAGCACCTATGCTTCAATGACAATCTTAAATATAAAATTATTCATGGGTCATGTTGACCTTTCTCCTTGTTGAGTCATTAGACTTGGTAGACAAGGTGTTCTCCACATATGAGCTAAGGCCCCGACCCCCCAAAAAAACTAGTCTTAAATAACACCAATGGAATGAATGTCCTCTGTCTGAAGGATCATTATTGCCATCTAGAACCACATTCTACGTTTTAGTCTCATGTTAATTCTTTTCCTATTTAATGTGGAACCTAGCAGAGAAAATTGAACAATGTGTGCCCCTAAGACTCATTATGAAGGATTTGCTAATCAACACGAGCAAGATTCATTTCACAAGCCTCTGCTGGCTGGGACTTCCACCCTTGTGTTCTCTAAAGATGGATAATGCTCATGAAACATGGTGAGGGAACATCTGTCATACATGAAAGATAAAAGATATCTGGCTTTTCTTTTTCATGTTTTATTTTTTTAGAGCCATAAAAATGAAAGAGACTAAGTCAAGGGGAAAAGTTAAAAAGGGGGTGGGGTGGGGTTTGTACTGCTAACTCTGCTAGGACATCAGAGAAGATATAGAATTTCAGTTCTGAACAAATATATGAAACTAGAGACTATGAAAATAAATATTTAGCCATATTCGTAGTTATACTATTGTAAATGTTAGGCGGTTCAGACTGGATTAAAAGGCACAAACAAACATTGTTGGACCTGCTTTCTCTGTCATGTTGACTATAGTAATCCTGTCTTACAAGACTAAGCAATAAAAAAGATGGTAGACACTCCAAGATAATATTAAATAGCATCATTACTAATAATCATTGAAAACATAGAAATGTTACATGGAAATTGTAATAAGTCATTGTAAATATGGCATTAATACCCCCTGTAGGGAGTGAATGGAGTCCTTGGTGAATGTGTATTGTTGGACATGAGTGTAGCCTTGTAAAGGACTCCAATGCCTCAGACCCATGGGAGTGGCAAAGCCCCGAGTTGGGAGAGGCTTAGAGGGATGGCAAAGTATTCCTCTCATCCTAGGGAAAGTGTTGACAATGTGTGTAGAAAATGTCCATCATGCCCAGATGTCCATTGCCTGAAGATTACCCCCCTACAGAGTTGGCTACTACTGAGATCAAGCTAAACCTGCCTCTTTGTTCAGTTGTATATCATCCTGCTTCCTTGTTCATCTGTACGCAATAACCACACCTCCCTGTTCAACTGTATACAATAACCACACTGAGCTTCGACACCCCCCCACACACACACACACACTTAGGCATAAATAGCCAACTGGCCACTGTATCCCCATATCTGTGCTGTCTCAGTCAGTACTTTGGAATAATAAGAGTGACATAAGTGGGGGAAGAATGAGTGAGACCGTCGCTGCACAGGAACAGAAATGAAATCTCCCACGCTGAATCACAAAAGCTTTAGTAGAGATTCCTCACTCTCTGCATGATTTTGTAAACATTTATCCAGTTCTGACCATCTTTTAAGCTGCACTGGGACAAGGATGATATCTGAAACAGTCCCAATTGTCCTCCAAGACCCACCAGCACACAGTAAGTACTTGCAAAATACTCACCAATGGTGAAAGAATGAATAGGTGAATAGACTAAGTAGATGTGGCTTCCTTCCCATGACATTTTTTGGTGAGAAACATGAGATAGATCGATGTTTTCTGTGAACATTGGCCACATTTCATTTTCCTCCTTGCTAATACGGCTTTTCAGTGTAAAATTTTGCAAGGGTTGAAACAGAACTCCAAAGCCTTTTTCCTGCAAACTGAATCCCTCTGTTACTATATAGCCATTCCAGGCAGAATTCTGTTTGAAATGAAGAAAGGCTGAATAGATTAGGGAGGAACAGGAAATCCCTTTGAAGAAGAGCCTGAGGTACAAAAAAGCCACAAGCCACAAGCATTGACACTTGTTAAAAAACAAAAATGATCAATATCTCCATTCTCTTTCCTGCTCCAGTAGCTTTCATGTTTCTTTTCACTCCAAAAGCTTCTTTGGCTAAAAGAAAAAAAAATATTTTAAAGCATACAAATTTATCTCAAACCATGTTAGATGTTTAGGGTATCAAAAGCATGAATATTTTTGTAAAAGTATTTTCATAGGTCTAGACTTGCTCACAGAATAGTGTATACATATATATATATATATACATGCTAATATCAATATATTATTAATAATATTTAGTTATAATATATTTAATTTTATATAATATAAATTATATATTATTACTAATAATATATTCATTGCTAATACACAGACAGCTAATATTTTATTTTATGTAGCTCAAGTAACTTTGAAGTAGAATCTTGCATGCATTGAGTATTTTGAATACGTTATCTTCACAATAAATGGAAGAAAGATTTCCCCAGACACATTAAACAATGTCACACATTCAAAACCTCTTTCTTTTGCATGCGTGTATGCATTTCTTGTATAAAACATCTATTAACATATACAGAAGTCTATCAGAGACAAGTGTGAACTAGGGTGTCACAGGGGGAAAAAGGATGTTTCACTGATGAGCACATGGGAAGGAATTGATCGGCTATACTGAATGGTGTTGTTGGTTGATTTTTGCTCTTTTGAGAAACCCACCACTCAACTCCCAAATAAATCACACATGGAGGCTTATTCTTAATTATAAATGCCTGGCCTTAGCTTGACTTGTTTCTTGCCAGCTTTCCTTAACTTAAATTATCCCATCTACCTTTTGCCTCTGGGCTTTTCCCATTCTCTTACTTCTGTAAATCTTACTTTTACTCTATGGCTAGCTGTGTATCTGAATGATTGGCCCCTGGAGTCCTCCTCCTCCTCTGGCTACTTCTTTTTTCCTCCCAGATTTTTCCTTCTATATATTCTCTCTGCCTGCCAGCCCCACCTATCCTTTCTCCTGCCTTGATATTGGCCATTCAGTTCTTTATTAGACCATCAGGTATTTTAGACAGGCACAGTAACACAGCTTCACAGAGTTAAATAAATTCAACATAAAAAAATAACACATCTTAAAATAATTCTACAACAGAATGGAGCTATGAGGATCTGCTGGGTAGGTAGAGGATATTTTGTACTTGGAATCTTAGACACTTTAGGAGGTGCTTAAGGGCTAACTGGGAGTCAAGGGTGAGATCTGCAGGTATATTCTGGGTCTATATGCCTGTTTCTCTTTAAAGTTTCTTTATCTGTATGCATTAGTTCTACATGTTGGTGGAGTGTGGGGGGTTTGTGCATATATAAAGAAGTCTGCCTGTTCCAACAAAAACACACTTATTTTCAAGTGTTTGATAATTCAGGGCTCCATGAAATGGGTCATTTGAAAAATTAATCAGCTGCTTAACAAAACTATAGTACCTCTTCCTCCAGTTAAAATTGAGTTTCACAGGTTACACAAAATACTTTACAATGGATGACAGAAATTTCAGAGTAGTTTTAAGAGTGATTGCTAACTGACAGTGATGAAGGGTTCCTTAAGCTAAGATGCTTAAATTCAGTTATCCATCTACACCTACACACTGAACATCTCCAACTACTCCTTGCATCCAGCAATTCAGTGGATGTAAAACTTGCTGGATTATGTGCTCAGTGGCTATACTATCCATCCATCCATCCATCCATCCATCCATCCATCCATCTATCCATCCATCCATCCATCCATCCAATCATCCATCCATCCATCTATCTATCTACCCATTTATCCAAACTATAAATCTTCAAGTTTTCATCAACTTCTCTCTATACCCCAGCCTACAGGTCACCAAGACCAATACAGTTTCTTCTAGACAAGCTCATGAATTGACTTTTCCCTCTCTTTCTCAATACTCCATTCTTTTAAAACCTTGATACTTCCTGCTGGACCATCAAGGTTACCTCCAACATGAATTTCTTGTCATCATTCCCATCTTCCTAACCAAGCTCAATTCAAGTACAAGAATTCTTAAGCACAAATATATTTTAAAGACTTCTATGTGGAGAATATTACCAAGGCATATGAGGCCTTTCACATTCTACCCTTGGCCTTTTCAGCTCCAATATGAGCACCTATTGATCCATATAACATTTTTAATTGAAAGAAATATTGTCAAAGGTGTAGGAAAATAATTTGTGACAAGATATATCCTGAGTAGCTCACAGAAATTTTGTTAAGGTTGAGAAACCAAACTGAAAAATAGGTGGGGGAGACCGGGGGATTATCCAGGAAGAAAAAGAAAAACAGCATCAAGGAAAACCAGTCAAAAGCAGAGTATGCAACTAAGCCAGCTGAAGACCCTATCGCTACCACCATAGAACAATGATCCTGGGCTGCAGAGACAGCACTGCTGTGCTCTCCAGACACAGTCTGTGGCCTAGTGTCACCCACCCTGCCATCACCGTCACCAAAAAGTGCAAACCCTGTGATGCCATGAAGATTATTCCTCTTCAGTGTGTTTTTCTTCTTCTTTGTCCCATTAAACTAGCTATAGGTCCACCCCTTGCCTAGGGGTAGAGACTCGGGGTGTAGGAACAGGGGGGAGGCATTCCATCTTCATAGAGAAGCTGGTCGTAGAAAGCAGACTCTGATGCTCAACGGTAATGGCATCACTGCTTCTACTGCTCAAGCTATGCAACTTTCTCAAAAAAAAAAAAGAGAGAGAGAGAGAGAGACATGCTCATTTTGCCCTCTTTAAATAGAAAGATAGGCTCTATTTGATAGTAGGTGATGCCTACCTATCTGCGACCTAACGCCATCTCCTCTGTGGGAACACTGATTGGTACCTCTGAGCAGAGCTGGCAGCTCTTTTGGTTTTGGGCCATGGCACTCAAATGCAGCACCATTTACATCATTTGTCACATGTCATTCCAAGTGTTTCCCTCATCTTCAGTGAGTTCCTGTCTCTAGGGATTATATGTTTCATCTCTGTACCTTCTAAGATCAGCACAGTGCTTGAAGCTGAATATGCCATCCATTACATTTGGTGAGTAATTTTGGTGGCTGTCCTTAGGAAAATACCTTGGACTCTGTGGTCCAGAGGCCTAAAAACACTGATCTTGACGCTCAGTAGTCAGGGCACATCTTCTTCTACCTAGTGACAGAGAGTAACAGTTCATAAAGCAACTGCAAAATGGAGGTGCTCTTGGTGTGAAGTTGACCCTCACCCTCTTAAACAGCACTCCTCCACTCCATTCTCACTCCTGCATCCATTACAGCATGTTGTTGCAAGATATTTGATCACACTGTGTAAAGAATGTCACTGTGATTGGTTTAATAAAAAGCTAAATGGCCAACAGCTGGGCAAGAGGTATAGCAGGGACTTCTGGACAGAGAGAGCTCTGGGAAGAAGAAAGGCAGGGTTGCCAGCCAGACATGGAGGATGCAGAATGGGCAAAATGGAGATAGGGTAATGAGCGCATGGAAGAATGTAAATTTAAAAACATGGGTTAATTTAAGTTATAAGAGCTAGTTAGGTCCTGAGTTTGATTCCTAGAAACCACATGGTAGCTCACAACCACCTGGAGTCCTCCTCTGGTGTGCAGGCAGAGCTTTCATAATTACTAAGTCTCTGTGATGTTTTATGAGTTGGTGGCCCAAAGAAAAATCCATTTACAAATGGCGTCCAGGGTGGGGGTTCAAATACCCAAAAATAGGGCCTAAGAAATCTAAGAAAAGCTCTGGACAAGGAGCTAGATGTGGATTTCTAGTCCTGCACTTGGGCCAGTGCTCAGCATACAGAGGCGCCTCTACTGGCTGCTGCCTGTGGGCTGGAGCTAACTGCCAGAGCCATGTGCTAAGCTGAGCCATGCTGGTGGGTAACAGCAGTTTAAGATTTATCTCACACAATCAGAGAAAGCTGTAGATGTTCAGTAAAGATAGATCCAAATGGGAAAAACTTCTAAACAGGTTACAGTATGTTTTTAAAATGTGCATAAGCTTTAAAAAAAAGAAATTGGGTATTGTCAGTGATAGTAAAAGTAAATGGTTTATAAATGAGATAAAGTCTTTAAAGAGAGACTAAAATAATATAAAAAGGATAAGCCACATAAAGATGGAAAATACACAGACTCTGTGTAAGTGGACTTTTCTGTCCTGCTAGCCAGTTTCCAAATAACCACACAAGGACTTAAGAATAGTTATAACTGGTTAGCTGATAGCTTAAGCTTGTTTTTAGCTGGCTTTTATAACTTAAATTAATCCATTTCTATTCATCTATGTGCTGCCCCAAGGCTCATTTGCCTCATCTACATACTTCCCATCTTGCTCACTCTGCATCTCATTGCATTCCTCCAATTCTGCCCTCCTCTTACCAGCATTCTCTCTGTGCCCCGAAAATCTTTTATTAACAATGAGAGCAACACATCTTCACAGTGTACAAAAGGATTATTACACAGCATTTCCCCCTTTTTATCTATTAAAAAGGAAGGTTTTAACTTTAACATAGTAAAACTATATATAACAAAAACAGTTATCAAGTAAGAATTACAGTTATGCCGGGCGGTAGTGGCACACGCCTGTAATCCCAGCACTCGGGAGGCAGAGGCAGGTGGATCTCTGTGAGTTCGAGGTCAGCCTGGTCTACAGAGCTAGTCCAGGATAGGCTCCAAAGCTACAGAGAAACCCTGTCTCGAAGAAAACAAAAAAAAAGAATTACAGTTACAATGTCCAGTCCATTTGTTTTTTGTTTTGTTTTTTGTTTTTTTTTTTTTTGCAAAATTAGAGAAAATACTCTAATATCTATCATATCTTTGTGAGTCTAAAGTTTTATATCTAATTTATCTTTTATCAAAGAGTTTAACTATTTAGTCTTTAATTCCATCAAAGACCCATAAGGGTGTAATGTTATCTAATGACAGGGACATCCAGCTGCCTGGTCAGTCACCCAAAGTTCTTCTGTAATGTTGAGGGATCCACCTTCAACCTAGAGGCCTAGAATATCTGACAGACTTTTCTGTGAAGCAGGAATTTTGAAGGACTTGTCTTGGCAAAGTTCAACAGTCACTTTCTTTTGTGTCCTGCTGGTCCAGTTTGAACAGTATACTCTCAGCAATTGAGGCAAGGGTGATTTCTTTGCTGAAATGGCTAGAATTTTGCCACAAAAAAAAGCAAACTCCATACGGAAGTTCTTTGATGTCCACCATTTTCTTTTGAAGTGAATTGGTGCTATCAGGAGCAGACGTGTCTCATTGTCATGAAAAGCCTTAGGTTATATATTAAATGCCATATTATGTAGGTCTTTGAAGTGTGTGAAGACCATATATCTATCAAAATATATCTGTTTAACATTGAAAACATACCTAATAAGACTACAAGTTTGATTATTATACATGTTTAACTACTAGCCTGTATTTTTAATTATACATTACATTTTTAAATGAGTTACATAAGCATAAAACCCCAAACAAGAGTAGAAACATAAAGTGTAGAAAAATAACTGTAAATTTGTATCAATAAACCAAAATCCATACCAAAGTAAAATATTTTGAGATTCATAGTTGTTTTTGGATTAACATAGATTCAATAATTGACCCTTTTTCCCATGATTTCTATATCATATCCCCCTTTTCCTTTAGAAATTTTCTTTGAATTTAACTCTTTTGTTTAGCTTTTTTTCTATGACCAATAACAACTTGTAACCAACCCCCCTAAACAATGATAAACATCCGTAATATATTGAATAACCAAAACCCACCCATACCCGTCCCTTGGGAATGTAGGTGTCATTTTCTATACTATTTCCTGTTGTCTATGGGTGCTGGTATCTTTAGGGTAAACTTCAGAAAATTAGGATAATGGTTAAGTCTTGGCTGGAGTACTTTGTGAGGCTAGACCATCTCAGCCAGCCCCTTTGAAGCTGTTCTGGATGCAGCATTCTGAGGAGACTGTAACAGAGCCATTTTGAAATGCTGGATCACCTGGGCCATCCATTTTCATTGCCCTATTCTGAAAATACATAAACTTTAAAAGGTAACATACATGTCTGCATTATATAGACTGTGTCTTGTACATAAGTTAACCAAAGATGATTTTTTTGTTCTATGTTTGAACAGGTAAAAATATACATTATGGGTTTTATAGTTTTTCTAGGTTTATTTTTTTATGTCTTTAGCCAGGGTTTTTTTGATATTTTTATTTTATAATTAATTTAATTTTACATATCAGCCACAGATTCCCCTGTCATACCAGTATAACATGAGCATGTAATTATTTTCAGGATGTATACAGCTTTCAAGATTCTGAAGATAATAAAATATATGGTAAACACTGAAAATTTTATCAATAATAAAGACCCAATCCCTGTGGGAGTCCACAACTGACTCAGTTTCCCAGTTTGAATCTGAGGTCTATTCTGAGTCAATAGAGTTCAAGCTTGTTTGCTCCAAGGCTGTGAGAAAGTTCTGATTAGCCCATAAGAGGGAACATACTATCTGGCTAGATGCAAGCTGCTGATGCCCTCCAGAGGTACATTGAGATAGAAAATGAAACTGCCTGTTCCTTGGTGCAAGGCAGGATAGATAGTTGTTGAATGCCTGTGCTGTGCATTGTTTTACCTCTGTCCTTCAAAACTGTATATAAGCTGGCTGTGAAATAAACTTGGGGATGTTTGGCATTGCTGTCCGGCATTGACCAGAAGACTTCTCAACTCTTTTCTGTCTTCTTCATTGTCTCTTCAATCCGCACGTCTCTACCCAGCTACCCAGCTGACTGTCGGCAGGCCGGACAAATTCCCCAGTCTCATCCCTATCTCTGTAACAGAATACCACTGCAGCCTTCCCTCACCCTTCCCTTCACCTCCTGTGGATCCCACTGACCATCCTCTTCTACCTCCCTCCCAGTCCCCAACTCCAGCAGGCACCCCTGGCTAACCCAAGGGCAACTCTTCCCAGGGCAACAAGTAGACTGAAGGCAGACCCATACCTCTCCTACTGCTCCTGAAATCCAAATCTCCAAGCCTCATTGCCAGCTCTGTGGCAAGAAACCTATTGTGGTCTCCCTTTCCTTTTTGATCCCATCTCTAATGCATCACAAAAGTATTCTCCAACCTTCCCTCCCCCAACTCATCCCAGTTACCCAGCTTCCAACACCAGCAGGCATTCCCTATGAACACACCAGCTGAACAAGCCAGAAAAACAGACAATGCACAGCCATCACACTCTCCAAAAATTCAGAGAAGAAACAGAAACCCAGGATCAAAACACCCACCCAACAAAGACAAATCCAGAAATCAGCTCATAGAACTTTAATCATCCAAATCCAGATGCCAAGATGCCAGCATAAGAACACAATCAACACCAGCCAAGGCAATATGTCTCCACTAGAACCCAACTATCCTATTTCATCAAGCATTTAGCCATCAGGACAATGCAAATCAAAACTACTTTGGGATTCCATCTGAAACCTGTCAGAATGGCTAAGGTCAATAACACAAATGACAGCTCATGCTGGAGGGGATATTGAGCAATGGGAACATTCCTCCATTGCTAATAGAAGTGCAAACTTGTACAGCTACTATGAAAATCAATATAGCAGTTCCCAGAAAGTTGGGAACTGATCTACCCAAGACCTAGCTGTACCACTCTTGGGCATATACCCAAAGGATGCTCCACCCTACTACAAGGACACTTGCTCAACTGTGTTCATTGGGGGTTTTATTCATAACAGCTAGAAACTGGAAACAACCTAGATGCCTCTCAATAGAAGAATGGATTTAAAAATGTGGTACATTTACACAGTGGAGCACTACTCAGCTGTTAAAAAAAAATGGCATCATG
Source organism: Peromyscus maniculatus bairdii (assembly GCF_049852395.1). Lineage (NCBI taxonomy): Eukaryota > Metazoa > Chordata > Mammalia > Rodentia > Cricetidae > Peromyscus > Peromyscus maniculatus. Next base: position 77,096,505 of record NC_134858.1, read on the forward strand.
AAATTTGCAGGCAAATGAATGGAACTTGAAAAAAATCATCCTGAGTGAGGAAAGCCAGACCCAGAAAGATAAATATGGTGTGTGTTCACTTATAAGGGGATATTACTTGCTAAGTAAATGGAAACCAAGCTACAATGCATAGACCCAGAAAGTTCAGGCAAAGAGGAAGGGTCTGGGAGGATGCAGGGATCTCCCTGAGAGAGGGAAATAAAATAGATTTTATGGACAGACTGGGAGTAGAGTCAGGACATGGGGGGAATCAGGTGAGAAGGGGAGATAAGGTGAAGGGAGAGAGTTCAGGGAAAGACAACTGGAATGGGGGGGCATGAGGAGGTGGTGTGGAAACCTAGTGCTGTGGAAGCTTCCTGGAGTCTATTAAGGTGAGTCTAATGAGGACTCTCAGTAGTGCGGGATACAGAGTCTCAACTGGACATCTCTTGTACCCAGGCAAGGCTTCCTGTGTTGAGACTAAGATGCATTCAATTGAGTCATTGGCCCAGGAGGGTGGGATCCTGTGGAAATCCTAAAACAACACAGGCTGTTGCTGAGACAAGCTGACAGTAGGGGCCCCATTGCCAAGGACAACACCCATACAACTCATTGAACATGGAAAAGTTGGTGCTTACTTGGAGCACTTACCTCACTCCTACATTCTAGTCTCTTCGGCGCAGGAAGGTACTCTGCAGGATACGGAAAGAGAAACGTGGACACCAACCCAGCTACAACCTTTGAACTACAATCTGTCCTGGCTACAAAATTATGCTGGGCAATGGTGACACAGAATGTGTGGGAGTAGCCAATGTTATTTGCTCTAAGGTCCACTCTGAGAAGGAACACACACCTAATACTGCTTGAGTAACCAAGAACTAAGGACTAGACAGCCCAGAGACCTAGGATAAAACCAAACACTACTGGTCTTTAAAAAAAAAGTTGCTGGGAAGGAGGTGGTGGTGCATGCCTTTTAATCCCACCACTCATGAGGCAGAGCCAGGCAGATCTGTGTGAGTTTCAGGAAAAGCTCCAAAGCTACACAGAGAAATTCTATCTCAAAAAAAACAAAAAGGGAGGGGGAGGTTAATAAAATATTTCCTAGTGATATTCTGCTATACTCATAGGTCAGTGCCTTATCCAGTCGTCATCAGAGAGGCTTCCCCTGGCAGCAAATGGGAATAGATACAGAGACCCACAGCCAGACATTATAGAGAGGTTGAATCTAAAATTAGAGGTCTCCATCAAATCCCTCCCCTCAGAGCTCAGAGAATCCTATTGAAGAGGAAGTATAAAGATTATAAGAGTCAGAGAGGATGGAGGAAAACAGGAGAACAAGGCCCTCTGAATAAACTAAGCAAGGTGCATATGAGCTCACAGACTGAAAGCAGGAGGCACAGGGCCTACATGGGTCTGCACCGGGTCCTCTGTGTTTATATTATAGCTGTGATAGCTATTAGATTAGTATTTTTATGGGATTCCTGACTGTGAGAATGAGTGAGTTCTGATTCTTTTGCCTTCTCTTGGGACTCTTTTCCTCCTGTTGGGTTGCTGTGTCCAACTTTGATATGATAGTTTTTGCTTCATCTTATTATAATTTATTTTATCATGCTTGGTTGTTATCTCTTAGAAGTCTGTTCTTTTCTAATGAGAGATATAAGGGGAGTGGATCTAGAGGGGAGAGGAGATGGAAAGGGGGACTGGGAGAAGTAGAGGAGGAAAAACTATAATCTGGATATATTGTATGAGGAAAAAAATCTATTATTAATAAAAGGAAAAAAGAAATTTTACAATAACAGATGAAATGCTAAATATATTTTATGTTACTAATATCAACCAAGAGATACTAAACCAATATGCTCATTGGCCTTAGAGGCTAATTTTTTTGCCTTTAGAGTGTTTGGGTTTTGTATTTTGGAGACATAGTATTTCTACATATCCCAGGCTGGCTTGGAACTTGCTGTGTGTTGTGGAATATTTTGATCACACTCTGACACTCCCAAGACTGACAATAAAGTTTACCTTGAATCAAGGGCAGAGCTAGCTAATAGCTGACCAGAATTAGCCAAGAGGTTTTGGAAGACTGAGGACATATAGAGAGACACAGGAAGTAGTAGGCAGGGGCTCATAAAGATTTGAGAGCCCTTTTTGGATTGAGGAAAGAGAGAGAGAGGAGGTCATTGGTGTCATTGGTTGCTTCTCCACAGCTTTTCTAATCCATCAGGTCTTTATCCTGATATCTGATCCCTGAGTTTTATTTAATAATAGAACAATATAAGTAATCGCTTCAGCTGTGTGGCTCAGAGTGGTCTCAAACCCATGATCCCCAGTGCTGGCAGATAGGCTCCACTGTGCTCAGATCCATTCATTGTTCTTAGCACTAAGACTTCAGCAGTATGATTCTTCAACTAACAGGATTGTGAAGGTCGGTATCTCTTAGAAAGTTCTAGGCATCTAATAAATGGTGAACATGGCACTTACTCTCCCTATAGGCTCCAAACTTGCTAAAATAAAATTGGCCTGAAACAGCTGACATTGGGACAGAAATGATGCAACAGTTGAAATTGGAAAACTGTGTGAACAATAATTATGCCTAAATTCAGGGGAATGTGATTGTTCTACTGTGCAGCCTGTTATCTCTCTTTTACACACACACACACACACACACACACACACACACACACACACACACATACACACACACACACACACACACAACTACTTTCTTGTACAAATTACAGCTTTCATCAGTGTGCCCGGAAAGCACTGGCAGCAAGGTGTAGAAATTTATTACAGTATTTTTGAAGGTGGTGTTCTGAGCACCTTTATATTGCATACGTTCTGAATAAGTTCTGTCCAACTGTGTCCTGCTGGTGGAAGTACAGATAGTATTTCTATGAAACTATTAGAGTATATTGTTTACCTTAGTGCATGGGGCCCCCTGACTTAGACCCAACACACTAAAATTAAAATACTCAAGTTTCCACTTTATGACCTAGATAAAGAAACACTGGGAAGAATTTGGTTACAATCCTCAACTGATATCTTTACCCATTCTCATCTTTGTATTTATTTCATTACAGTCTGTTATTACTTTAGATTCTTTCCACAACATGAAATCTTTATTACTAACATAACTTACTCTATCTTCATGTATCCTAAAATAGCTTTATAAATTACTTATAATTCCTTATTCTGAAGTTTCAAAATATAAAACTCTCACATTTATGATATACCCAAGGAGTAGGCATAAACCTGAGCAGCCCTATTGGTAACAGCTCAGAAATGTTGTCATTTTCTTTATGATTATGAGAGTAGTTATGTGGCTGGATAAATGGCTCAGCAGTTAAAACCATGTACTGCTCCTACAGAGGACCTGAGTTCTGTTCCTAGAGTCCATCGGTCAAGTACCTCCAGAGGATCCAATATCCTCTTCTGCACTATGTGGGCACCTGCACACATCAACACACAATCACACGCATGTACACACATTTTTAAAATGAAACAAATATGTTTTAAATAAGTGTATTTAAGAGGAAATAAAAGCAGAAAGTTTAATTTTTATCTATTTTATTAATTTTATCTCTAATAATTTATGCTTCAAAAAATAAATCTCAAGTAAGAATAATACATTGTTAACTAACAGTTATCTATATGCTGGTGATTTGTATTTTAGTCTAAGTGTCTTCATTGTTCAAGCTTCATAAAAGGTTCCTTGTTCCTTGTTCAATAGAGATAGCTAAAAAGAAAAATGATAAAATACAAATAAATTAAATATGGTTTCCCAGCTCAGAAAATCTTGATATACATCCCATGCATTTTTCCATGACATTCTACACACATACTTAACAAAATTTGAATTATAATTCCAAATTTAATATTTGAAATTCTGCCTCATTCTAAGATTTCATTTCATAAAGCCTGGGGAACTTTTTGAAAGAGAAAAATAGCCTTTCTTCTCTTGAAAAGTTGCCATCACTAAATAATGTAAGATGAACGCCGAGTACTATATGTTGGTGGTATTATCCAGGCTTTAAAAGGCTGTTGAGTTGAGCCAACACTATTCAGTCCTCTACAGTTCAAGAAGCTACTGTTCCTGGTAGCCTGCTCCTAATTGGCTTGCATTTCATTTCCTGAGAGTTCCTGCCAATTTGCCCCCTCCCCGCATCATCTACCAGGCTGTGGCCTCTGCGGCAGGCAGTGCTGGGAGCTCTCAGACCCTCCTACGTAATCCTCCGTGACAGCCCACATCAACTGGTGGCTTGTCTGTCACTCCTGGTACCAAAACAAACCCACTAGATGTTTAGGTTCAAACAAAGCAGATTCATGATGGTGACACGTCCAAGCTCTACAAAATGAGGTCTGTGCCTTAGAGTTAAACCACAGCTGGCACTCTCTCCTACGCGGCTTTCCCTCTGATTCCACCATAGAGTTACACAAAGAAGTGAGTTTCAAACCAGGGTTCAAGTTTGTAATGTTAATTAATGATTGTGTCTCTTTTGTCTCTTTGTGCAGTAGTTTTGTTACAGATTTTTTTAAAATAGAAATTCTGTTTAAGGATAAATAACATAAAATGGTCAAGATTCTAAAACGACTTCTAAATATCGAAATCTCGGTGTTTTTATTCAGTTTTTTTAAAGAAAAAAAGTCAAGTATTGACATCTCTTTTGTTTGGGGGGGGGGAGAGTGGAGCGTAAATCTTGCATCTTTACCTAAGGTTTCCATAACTTGTATTCACAGCATACTGGTGGCATTATTCAGGACTTTAGAGGATGCTGATCTGAGTCAGAATTACACATTTTTCTGACATCTGGGTACTACGTTCCTGGTAGACTGGCCCTCATTTGTTTCTGCTCCATTTCCTATGAGCTCTTGCCAACTTGCCCCTTACTCTGCCAAGCTGTCTCCCACCCTGCCAACCTGCCCTCACCCTGCCACCCCACCTTGACCTGTGGAATCCACCAGGTTGAAGCTCTACAGCAGACAGGAATGGGGACTCCCGGGCCTTCCCACTTAATCCTCCATGTGCAAAACAGCTTTTCAGAGCACGTGCTTTGCCAAATTGTGCTTCCTGTAATGAGAGGGAAGAAATGAAGCTGATGAAGAAATTTGCCTTCCTTCGAGTTACATTCACTTATAAGAAAACCATGACACAAAGAACAGTCTTCAAAGACACAAGGACCATAGCTTGAAGGCCATTAGCAACAGTTATCTTTACTTGACTCCAAGGAACTCTCTACAAGAGTAGTAGAAAATTAGTAAGTTTTTTTTTTAACTTAATACACATTTGTCAGAATTGAGGCCCAAAATGAAAGAATGTTGCCATCACTATAGTATTGCTCAGAGTAAAAGAATCAGCTTTATTCCTATACTAATTTGATCCTGGAAATCAAGAGACCTTGTGGATTCAGAGAGCTGAGCAACTGCTGAGCAGGTTAAATAGATTCTATGATCCCTTCCTCTCTCACTGTTCTGCCTTAGAGACAGTCATCACTGCTAACATTGGAATTAGGGAGAGTGATACAAGATCAAAGTGTCATCGGACCTACCTAGCAATAATGCAGCTCAGAGATCAAGGTCTCCGTCTATACACAATGATGGTTGGCACGTAGTAGAGGACAGAGGGAGAAAGGGAAGGATCCGTCTGTAATAAGACATTTGGTCAAGATGTAAGAATATTTTTAAAGTATCCATTTAAAGCTTAATCTGTCAAATCATAAAAATTAGACCAACGGACAATAAAGTCAACAGTTCAACAAAATTCTTCTTATACAAAACACTGGTGAGATATGAAAATTAATAACACAATGCCACCCTGAAAGAGTTTATGATCTGATTAAAAAAAAAGAAATGGAGAAGAACAGAAGTTAAATAGATATGTAAATAAAATAGGGGAGGGGAGAAATAATTTTTCTACCTGAGGTAGAAGCAATAAAGTGTTGTCTCCAACTTCAAGCGTCAGAAGGTTACTGCAGAGTGGTGTGAGTACAGAATGACTCCAAACTGAATGGTTCTCCTCATTGTTTAATCTGTGTAGATGTTCACGTGTGTATGAGTAAACTGTGGGTGCCGTTCCTTGTGACCCGAGGCTCACCAGTTTAGCTACACTGACTGGCCACTGAGCCCTGGAGATCCTTTTGCCTCCACCTTCCCAGCACTGGGATTATAAGCACATGCTACCGCACCTGGGTTTTTATATGAGTGCCGGGGGTTTGAACTCAGGTCCTTGTGCCTATACAGCAAGTACCTTAGGGGCAGGGCTATGTCCACGGGCCTCTGAGCTACTCTCCAGCCCCCTCCGAGACTTTCCCAGTGTCTGGATTCCTCTAACAGTGAGTGGTGTCGCACGGCCATTGCTGCTCTCATCGTTCATGACTGTTGGATATGGAATATTGTGAGTGACAGATTATTCATTCATGACTGTTGGATATGGAATATTGTGAGTGACAGATTATTCATTCATGACTGTTGGATATGGAATATTGTGAGTGACGGATTATTCATTCATGACTGTTGGATATGGAATATTGTGAGTGATGGATTATTCATTCGTGACTGTTGGATATGGAATACTGTGAGTGACAGATTATTCATTCATGACTGTTGGATATGGAATATTGTGAGTGACGGATTATTCATTCATGACTGTTGGATATGGAATATTGTGAGTGACAGATTATTCATTCATGACTGTTGGATATGGAATATTGTGAGTGACAGATTATTCATTCATGACTGTTGGATATGGAATATTGTGAGTGACAGATTATTCATTCATGACTGTTGGATATGGAATATTGTGAGTGACAGATTATTCATTCATGACTGTTGGATATGGAATATTGTGAGTGACGGATTATTCATTCATGACTGTTGGATATGGAATACTGTGAGTGACGGATTATTCATTCGTGACTGTTGGATATGGAATATTGTGAGTGATGGATTATTCATTCGTGACTGTTGGATATGGAATATTGTGACTTTCCTTTCTTTGACTGTCACCCTGAGAACCATTCTGTTGCTCATTAAAACCTCCTGCTGTGGGCAAGGGTAGGATAGAGATGAAATTCATTTTGGAACTTGTTAGAAGCACTGATGAAAGGTTTGCTGGGATTGTGGAAACAAGTCTCTTTATATTTCCTTATTCTTTTAAATAAACCTTGTTTTCATCAGTAAGATTTATATGGTGGCTAGAGAACATATGTGTGCTTTGCCTTTCTGCTTAAAGCAGTTCCCCAAAAACTTCATGGAAAAAATTCAAATTTTCTCCCAATCCATATGAAATACTTATTTATACTTTTTCTGTTAAAATTGACTGCATAACTACAAACAAATACCTGAGCAAAATGGTTTCAACCCACTGAATACGTCAATATTTGTGTAGGTAGAATCTGCTTTCATGTCTAAATAGCATGCTTTTAATGTCTATACACACTAAAAATATCAAGCAAGTATGAGCCACACAGGTCTAAAACTATTTTATAAATATCCAAAGAATTAAGAACAGTTGTTACTATCAAGAAAAGGCCATGAATTAAAATGATGAGGTCTCCAGCTAGGATTTTTTTTATTCTAGATCATGCCAGGAGTTTACTGTACCTATCTGAGGCAAAGAAAGTGATTCCAGATATGAGCAGGCCATCCCTAGGAGCAAGATGAAGGCTTCCTAGATCTGAGAATTGTGATCTCGGATAGCAAGCCCAGCAAAATAGAGCTGGCTGGAGGAAGAGGATGGAACTTGGGGCTGGGAGATAACCACATGGATGTTTGTGATGGTTAATTTTTGATTGTTTAAGTAAATAGTCCTTAAAAAAGAATTTCATCTGTTTAGTCAACAAACTTGTCCCTGAGTTGTTATTAAGGCTTTTTGAAACACATAAAATTTCCTGGGATTCCAAGACACAAACATTAAAAAGTCTTTTATAGCCCTTATTAGAAGAAAATAGTAATAATGGTAGTTATCAAATCATTGATTCTACATACACTAAAGGGTGTGATTTAAAAAGAGTAAATTTATGTACAACATGTTATTAGGTACGTGGTTTTGTTTAAAATTTCTGTGTTTTAGGGTATTTAGAGCCTACAACAGTGTAGTGTAGATGGTATTCTTTCTGTCGAATCCATGAGGAGTTTGGAATAGCCTCAAATTTCAGTCTAAATATCTTATCTGGATCAAACATAATTTCTTTCAACCAGACCTCAGTCCTTCAGGGGCTCCTATGTCCACTGGTGGCTTCTTAGGATGGCCAGGGCCTAGCTAGGCAGAACCAGTGTTGCTGAGAAATACAAGCAGATCACTGGTAGTAAAAACAATCTTACAACTCCAGACAAAGGATCTGGTTGCCCAATATCCGCTCATATGCCAAGCCACTCATTAGAGTTTGGTTTTTGTTGTTGTTGTTGTTTTTAGATTTATTTATTATTTTGTGTATACAAGTATTTTGCCTGAATGCATGTATATGTACTATGTGTGTGTATGGTACACGAGGAGGCCAAAAGAGGGCATTAGTTCTGTAGAACTAGAGCTATAGATAGGTAGTTGTAAACCACCATATGGGTGCTAGGAACTGGACCAGATATCTGGAAGAACAAGTGCTCCTAATCACTGAGCATCTCTCCAGGTCCTGCTCAGCAGTTTGTTTGTTTTTTTAATGAATTAAATACGTATCAGCTAGTGTTTGCCATATTGACTATTTTTAAATTTACAGTTTAATAGCAAGTACATTCACACAGCTATGCAACTGGTGTTCAGAAATCATTTGACGTTGCAAAGCTGAGAGTCTACATTCTTTAACAACTCTATACTCTCGCCATTCCAGTTCTCAGCAATCACCACTCTGCTCTGCGTCTACTACATGTACTTCATGAAAGTGGAATCACGCAGTAGGCTATATGTGACCTGCTCCATGTACCACAGTATCTTTGAACACAGTATCTTTTGAGGCACAACAGACTATACCGATAATCATCTCATAAGGTTTTAAATTATTGTATAACAAAGAGTAGCACCAATGGATAACCTTATGATTTAAGAAAACATAAGTGCAAATGATTTTAACTTGCATGGGCTTTCACAGTTCTAATAATTTATCTAAAGCAAAAGAAAAAAGCCTCAAACCAATATATGTTGCCCATAACTCAACCAAAATACTTATCAATAAAGGATCTTTGGGGCTGGAGAGATGGCGCAGTGTTTAAGAATACTGACTGCTCCTAGAGAGGACCTGGGTTCAATTCCCAGCACCCACATGGCAGCTCACAACTGTCTGTAACTCCAGTTCTAGGGGATCTGGCACCCTCACACACACAAAACACCAATGCACATAAAATAAAAATAATTTTTAAAAAGGGTCTTTAAATTACAATTTATTGTAAATAAGATAATACATTTTACAACAGCAGTTTTTCCAATGAAAAGTCTGAGACACATTTTACCACTTCTCATGAAGTACACTAAGAAATGTATTCAAATATATTCCAGAGCATAACTTTACTTCCTTCTTTGCTTCTTATTTTCAAGAATATTTTTTGCCCATTATAGAATTACAATACCAACTAAAATTATAAATTTATGTTTCTAATCCAAGTAGTTACTGATAGTTTTTATTTTAAATGTTGTTCTTAAAAATGAAAGTGAGTATACATGTCAAAAAAAAACCAGCTGATGTTCTTATAACCCACCAGATAACCCCATTTCCCTTAAAAAGTTGTCCTTATTTACAAATGGCAATGTGCTGTGATGTTTTCTTTTCAAGTGTTCTAAAAAAAATTACAGTTTTAGCTTTAGTTATTTCCCACAAAACTCCAGATTTCAACTCTGCATTGTTCTTTCATGACCTCTGATGGTAAAAATGCAAAGTGACATTATAAACACTACCAACAAAAATACCTCAAATCCCATTCACCTCAGTAGAGTAAAACTGTATACCCCTTTTCATGTGCACATATCTTGACAAGGCGATATCCTTACTGATGTGAAAGTAACACTGGACAATTTCAAACTACTTTAAAGAATGGAAGAAGTTCTCCTAGTTGAATCCTGTAGGTAACAGAAAGGACATTTTAGTAATATAGTAGCTTACAACTCAATATGGCTACAATCTATAAAGTATAAATTAAAATATAGATACGTAGGATAAATAATCAGTGCCTATATCTATGTGTGCATAAAGAACAATAATGAAGCATGATTATATATTAAGAATTGAGTTATTTGTGCTTATATATTAGTTCAACTTAGTAAGATTACTGTCAAAGCCTTGGTTTCTCTCCCTATAAAAGCTTTCCCTTAATCAATTTACCTGGGACTATAATCCCAGAGAATATAATCCCAGGAATAATGAAAAAAACAGGAGTTAAATCAGAAAGGAAGAAAATACTGAGATAAGAATGCATTGTCAAATGATAACTTCTGTGGCCAAACTATGCCATTTTTGATGTCTTCTGCAAAGGCTTAATGAAATGCCTGAGGCTGGGGAGAGTATCATTTCTTCATGGACTGCCACCCACCACCGGTGAAAGTGGCCCTGGGACTTTGACTAATACATAATTATTTGTCAGTTGCATGTATGTAGTAGCTCAATGGACATTTTATGCTGAATTTGAAAAATTCCAGGGAAAGAAGTCTCCACTCTGGCCAGAGGTGAAGCATTTTCCAATTACACTTAAGGGCAGCTGGCCAAAGTTTGTGAGAACCAATTGTGAAAGTGATTGTTGCGTGTGGCTAAGGGGACTTGTGACGGACAGAGTGACATTGGGGCAATAGGCCCTTTGCACTTCTCCGATCCACCTTCTCTGCTCATTAAGTCCGATCTATCATAGAGACTCCTGTAAGGGGCTGGTCAGCCACAGTCTCTGCAAGAGGTTCTGTGACATTAGCTAGCAGTCCTGCTGCTCTCGATGGTTCTAAGGCATTGCTAATACCATCATCTCTTTCTTCCCTTAGCTATTAGAATGCCTCTCACCTTTGGCCAGCACTCTGATGGTCTTCTATTGCCTGATAGAGAGACCCAAACAATCCTTCTTGTCAGGTTATGGTTGCTGCAACTGCAACAGAGTCATCATCTGTGCAGTCACCTGCCACAAAACCACTTCCCTTGCATGATGACGGGGCATTTGGGGGACCTACATTCACCCCTTCCCAAGACAATGGCTGTACAGATATAGGATCCAAAGAGATGTTCCAGTGAAAAAGTACACTTGTAAATTGTTTACATCCCTATTATTCATTTAAGGTCACAGGGTGAACCAAAGACTCGTTGTGACCTTCATGAGACATATTTGAACTTGGGCTTGAACTTGAATCTTACATACCCTCCATATGGTTCTCACTCATATCAAAAGCCATGGTGACTTTCCTTGTCCTTGTCTTCAGTGTCAGCTCAGACTCCTTATCAGAGAGCCCTTAAAAGATCTAACGTCCTTTCCTCAGTGTGATATCATCTTGGTAAATGGCCATAGTGTGGCCTCCTTGTGGAAAGAAAGAGAGATCTTCTGATATTAGTCCTCACTCATAACCACTCATCTTTCCTTTAACTGATGTGGTCTTGGTCTAAACTAGGCACCAGCCTGGATTTTTCATTGTGATAATGTTAATCTCTCTCTCTCTCTCTCTCTCTCTCTCTCTCTCTCTCTCTCTCTCTCTCTCTCTCTCTCTCTCAGATATAAAATTTTAAATATAGAGAGTTAAAGGAAATACAGTACTTCCAAAAATAATTTTCTGGTTTACTTTTAGTCACAAAATGAATTTATATCAAAGAAGGGACTATATATTAGACATTTGAAAATAATTTTATCTTTAGTCTTCTATTGCTATAACAAACTACAAAAATTGGTAAATCCTTAAACATAATAATCAAAGGCTAGTTTTGGTTGCATCGAAAAGACACATCTTTTCATGTGTGTGCTGGTTAGTTCTTGTCAACTTGACACAAACCTAGACACATCTGGGAAGAGAGAATCTCAACAGAGGGATTCCCTCCATGAGGTTGGCCTATGGCCATACCTGTGAAGCATTTTCTTAATTGCAGCAACCTGCTGTGGGAGGTGTCATCTCTAGGTAGGCTGGCCAAGACTATAGAAGAAAGGTAGCTGGGTGAGCCAGAGGAAGCAAGCCTGTAAGCAATGTTTCTCTGTGGCCTCTTGGTTTCTACCTCCAAATTCCTGCCTGAGCTCTTGCGCTAATTTCCCTCCATGATGGACTGTGACATGGAAATGTCAGTTATATAGAACTCAGTTTCCCCAACTTGCTTTAGCTCATGGCATTTATCACAGCAACAGAAATCAATCTTGAGAAATGTACTTATTAGCCAATCTCATATCCTCTTTCATAAAGTTCCTATTCCTGCTTTTACTCCATCTTTATATTTTATTTTTACTACTGAGCCTGGAGGATTCTCTATATATTCAAATATTTTCTCTGAGTCTTTAGCTTATCTTTTCATCCTCTTATAAGGGCTTTCATAAAATAACACTTTTTTTTAACTTGATGAAGACCAATTTATCAACTTTGTAATTTTCCATTTATGTAATGAATATAAAACCATGTTAATTATCTTATTTTGAAGTGTAGTCAAATTGTTATGGTTACTGGCACCCCCAGTGGCCATTTACAGAATTATTGGAGAATTATTTTTAAAAGTTTCATAACTGAATCATCATCCATGTCGTCACAATATAATTGTAAATTGGCAGCTCTGCATGCCCTAAGGAAAGATCATCTTCCTGTGTTTCAAAAACATTTAAATAATTACAAAGATGGCTGTACAATTTCTCAAAATTTCATTATGGATAATTATTTTTATTTTTCTTAGGGAAAATTATAGCATCAGCAAAACTTTGAACACCAGATTTCATATGTAAAAGAATTAAGAAAAATTTTAATTAAAACAAAAGCAATCAGGATATGGACAAATGAAGAAAAGTAAACAGTAACAATAAATAAATAAAAGCAGCACTATATGGTCTTTAAACTTAATTTTCTTGTGACCAGAATAACACAAAGCTTTCAGTGTCTTTCCTATTACCTTCCCAAGTAAAAGGAACCCACATCTTAAGAAGAGGTAAAGAAACAGGACTTTGTTAAATTTAACTATTGTATAACTAAATTTGCTGCTCCTTAATGCAATCCCAGGATGCCCTTGGTCTGCATCCCTCTGATGTTTCAGGTCTCAGTTGCAGCTGTGCTGTGGATGCTGACCACATTCTCACACTGTACAGTGTCATCAGAAAATGAATTGAGGGCTTTTTGTGAGGTATAGTTCTTATCCCTGAGAGACTCAACTTGGAGCGAAACAAACACATATATGTATCAAAGTTGATACATATATGTGTATCATATATGTATAGCAGTCCAGGAATCACTCACACAAAAAGCACATAGGAAAGCTGTGACAATTATGAAAAACTATAAATGTAGGAACCTTTGATCTATCCAAAATGGTACCTACTGGCATTGCCTACTCGCTTCTCCATTTCATAGAGATCCTAACTAGATGCATGCTTACCATGAGAGTTGATATTATGCAGTACTTAAAATTAGTCATCTTTCAGTCAGTATGTCAGAGCTGGAATCTTGGATATGCTTCTTTTTAATTGTGTGAACTTCAGAAATTTATTATTTAAATGTTGGCTTCTATAAGGTGTAGTTAATACTACTTACTTTAAAAGGTAGCCAGGAAAATTGAGTTACATGAAAATGTATGCAGCCATGCCTAGCACAAAGCTCTCAAAATATAACTAAAAAATAATAATAAAGTCTAACAATTAAACAGAGCATCAAAAACTTAGTGAATGGTATACCATATAATTCAGTGTGGCAAACATTTGAACCTTATAAAAGTGTTTTGGGGGTCAGACCTTGGTTCAAAACAATGGCTATTCACTCTGTAGACACAGTAATATTCATTATACATCCTCTACATCAAAGCTGTAATGATTACCCCTACAGGACTACTAGTAGACTATTAGTCTAACAAAAGGACTAAATACCACAACTGAGCTTCAAGTAATAGTGTCAGCTTTAGTTAGTACAAGGGAGATGAGACTATATGAATAGGTCACACCAAATGCATCATATAAGGCCTTATAGATGTTCATAGAAGTTTAATGTAAGTTCAATAAGAAATCACTGAAGAATTCTTAATAATGAACTAATCTTATTTATGTTGTCAAACAATGACCTCTTAAATTATATAAACAATAGTCTAGAGGTGGGTAAGTGAAGAAGTAGGAGGCTAGGAAAGTAGTTCAGGGAATAATGTGGTGGGTCAAGACATCAACACTTAAGATTTAGAGAAGCAAATAGAAGGGAGACATGCTTTGAAGGAACACTGACATTATCAATTATGTATAGGGAAGAGAAAACTCCAAGACTTCTGTCAACAATTGCATTCTGTACAACACACTGCAATGGGAAGTATCGGTAGAAGAAATAGGCATAGAAAGGGAATAAGAGCCAGGCTTCTGGGGCTGAGGGGACAGCTCAGTGTGTAAAGTGCCTGTGGTACAAACATGAGGACCGGAGTTCGGATCCCCAGCACCATGTCAAAGCTAGGTGGAGGTGCAACCTGCCAGTAATCCCAGCACTCAAGAAGGCAGAGACAAGAAATCCTCAGAGCAAGCTGGAGAGCTAGACTAGTCAAAAATCAGAAAGCTCTGGGTTCAAGTGTGTGCTGTGGAGCATTTGCTATAATGATGCAAAGATGTGTTGCATTCTTTTATGTTGCATTTGTTTAACTCTGTGAAGCTGTGTTACTGTGCCTGTCTAAAATACCTGATGGTCTAATAAAGAGCTGAACAGCCAAAGCGAGGCAGGAGACAGGATAGGTGGGCTGGCAGGCAGAGAGAATAAATAGAAGGAGAAATCTGGGAGGAGAGGGGAAAAAAAGCAAGAGAAGGAGGAGGACACAAGGGGCTGGCCACCCAGCTACACAGCCAGCCCCAGAGTAAGAGTGAAAGTAAGATATATAGGAGTAAGAAAAGGAAAGATGCCAGAGGCCAAAGATGGATGGGATAATTTAAAGTTAAGAAAAGCTGTCAGGAAACAAGCCAAGCCAAGCTAAGCCTGGGCATCTATAACTAAGAATAAGCCCACTGGACCTGTAACCTACAAGCCCCAATTTTGAGAAAATCAACAAGATAGACAAACACTTATCCAAACTAACTAAAAGGCAGAGAGAGAGAGAGAGAGAGAGAGAGAGTCCAAATTAACAAAATAAGAAATGAAAAGGGAGACATAACAACTGACAATGAGGAAATCCAGAGAATCATCAGGCCACACTTCAAAAACCTCTAGTCCAAAAAATGGGAAAATCTAAAAGAAATGGACAATTTTCTGGATAGGTGCCATATACCCAAATTAAATCAAGACCAGATAAACAATTTAAATAGACCTATGACTCCTATGGAAATAGAAGCAGTCATTAAAAGTCTGCCAACCAGCCAGGCGGCAGTGTCACACGCCTTTAATCCCAGCACTCAAGGGGCACACCCAGGCAGATCTCTGTGAGTTCGAGGCCAGACTGGTCTGCAGAGAGAGATCCAGAACAGGCACCAAAACTACACAGAGAAACCCTATCTTGAAAAAACAAAACGAAACAAAAGTCTCACACAATAGAAACAGAAGAAGCATTGCCAAACCCTTTCTATGATGCTACAATTACCCTGATACTCAAACCACACAAAGATGCAACAAGGAAAGAGAATTATGGACCAATCTCCCTGATGAACATTGATGCAAAAATACTCAATAAAACACTGGCAAGCTGAATCCAAGAACAAATAAAAAAAAAATCATCCATCATGATCAAGTAGGCTTCATCTCAGAGATGCAGGGATGGTTCCACATACAAAAATCTCTCAATGTAATCCATTAATAAACAAACTGAAAGGAAAAAAACCACAAGATCTCATTAGATGCTGAAAAAGCCTTTGACAAAGTCCAACACCCCTTCATGATAAAGGTCTTGGAAAGATCAGGAATACAAGGAACATACCTAAACATAATAAAGGAAATTTATATCAACCCGACAGCCAACATCAAATTAAATGGAGAGAAATTCAAAGCAATTCCATTAAAATCAGGGACAAGACAAGGCTGCCTGCTCTCCCCATAGCTATTCAATATAGTACTTGAAACTCTAGCTAGAGCAATAAGACAATAAAAGGAGATCAAGAGGATACAAATTGGAAAGGAAGAAGTCAAACTTTCACTATTTGCAGATGATATTGTGGTGATATTTTATCTGTGTGCCCCAATGAAGCTTATCTGAGGATCAGAAGGAAAAGCCAGCCATTATAGTAAACATAGAAGTCAGGCAATAGTAGTACACACCTTTAATCCTAGCATTCAGGAGGCAGAGATCCATCCAGATCTCTGTGAGTTCAAGGCCACACTGGTAATAGAGCCGGGCATGATGGCACACACTTTAATTCTAATACTAATTAACCATAAAGGTCTGGAGGTCTGTAAAGACAGACAGGAAGTGACAGAGCTGAGCAGAAAGAGGAAGTGATGTAGCTGGGCAGAGAGAAGAAGTGAGATGGCAGGGACAGAAAGGCATATAGGTGTGAGTATACAGGAAGTAGATCTCTTTGGAGGCTGAGGAGTTGGTAAGGTGAGGTTGGCTGTTGCTTGTCCTGTTCCTCTGATCTCTTGGTTTTCCCCCCTGTATCTAGCTCTGTTTTTTTTATTAATAAGATGATTTAGAAATTCATCTTACATGATATGATAGTGTACATAAGTGACCCCAAAAATTCTACCAGGGAACTCCTACAACTGATAAACACCTTCAGTAATATGGCAGGATACAAGATTAACTTTAAAAAAATCAGTAGCCCTCCTATACACAAATGGGAAATGGGCAGAGAAAGAGAAACATCACCCTTTACAATAGCCACAAATAATATAAAATACCTTGGTGTAACTAACCAAACAAGTGAAAGACTTGTATGACAAGAACGTTAAGTCCTTGAAGAAAGAAACTGAAGAGGATATCAGAAAATGGAAGAATCTCCTATGCTCATTGATAGGTAGAACCAAGATAATAAAAATGGCAGTCTTACCAAAAGCAATCTACAAATTCAATGCAATTCCCATCAAAATCCCAACACAATTCTTCACAGACCTCAAAAGAAGAATATTCAACTTCATATGGAAAAACAGAAAAGCTAGGATATCTAAAACAATCCTTTACAATAAAGCAATTTCTGGAGGCATCTCCATCCCTTACTTTAAGCTCTACTATAGAGCTATAGTGATTAAAAAAACAGCTTGGGCCGGGCGTGGTGGCGCACGCCTTTAATCCCAGCACTTGGGAGGCAGAGGCAGGTGGATCTTTGTGAGTTCGAGGCCAGCCTGGGCTACCAAGTGAGCTCCAGGAAAGGCGCAAAGCTACACAGAGAAACCCTGTCTCCAAAAAACCAAAAAAAAAAAAAAACAGCTTGGTATTGGCATTTAAAACTGACATGTGGACCAATGGAATCAAATAGAAGATCCTGACATTAATCCACACACCTATGAATACCTGATTTTTGACAAAGAAGCCAAAACTGTACAATGGAAAAAAGAAAGCATCTTCAACAAATAGTGCTGGCATAACTGAATGTCAACATGTAGAAGATTGCAAATAGATCCATGTCTATCACCATGCACAAAACTCAAATACAAGTGGATCAAAGACCTCAACATAAATCCAGCTACACTGAACCTGATAGAAGAGAAAGTGGGAAGTAACCTTAAATGCATTAGCACAGAAGACCACTTCCCAAATAAAACACCAGTGTCACAAACACTGAAAGTAACAATTAATAAATGGGACCTCCTCAAAATGAGAGGCTTTTATAAGACAAAATGACAGCCTACAGAATGGGAAAAGATCTTCACCAACCCTACATCTGACAGAGGACTGATCTCCAAAATATATAAAGAATTCAAGAAATTAGACAGCAAAATACCAAACAATACAATTAAAAATGGGCTACAGATCTAAA
This sequence comes from Peromyscus maniculatus bairdii, assembly GCF_049852395.1. Lineage (NCBI taxonomy): Eukaryota > Metazoa > Chordata > Mammalia > Rodentia > Cricetidae > Peromyscus > Peromyscus maniculatus. The sequence goes on from NC_134858.1 coordinate 77,114,487, forward strand.
CAGAGAATTCTCAACAGAAGAATCTCAAATGGCCAAAAGACATTTAAGGAATTGCTCAACATCCTTAGGCATCAGGGAAATGCAAATCAAAATGACTCTGAGATACCATCTTACACCTTGTCAGGATGGCTAAGATCAAAAACACTGATGACAACTCATTTTGGAGAGGATGTGGAGCAAGGGGAGCACTCCTCCACTGTTGGTGAAAGTGCAAACTTGTACAACCACTGTGGAAATCAGAATGGCACTTTCTCAGAAAATTGAGAATCATTCTACCTCAAGACCCAATGATACCAGTCTTTGGCATATACCCAAGGGATGCTCAAGTATATCACAATGACACTTGCTCAACTATGTTCATAGCAGCATTATTCGTAATAGCCAGAACCTGGAAGCAACCTAGATCTATCAACAGAAGAATGTATAAATAAAATGTGGTACATATATGCAATGGAATACTACTCAGCAGAGAAAAACAATGACATCATGAGGTTTGCAAGCGAATGGATGGAACTAGAAAATATCATCCTGAGTGAGGTAACCCAGACTCAGAAAGATGAACATGGTATATACTCACTCATAAGTGGATACTAGAGGTAAAGCAAAGGATAATCAGACTACAAACCACAGCTCCAAAGAAGCAAGGAAACAAGGAGGACCCTAAGAGGCATGTATGGATCACCTTGGGAAGGGAAAACAAAGGAGATCCCAATGAGAAAACAGGGGATGGGGGGGGGCAGCAATAGAAGATAGGTGGTGGGGGATGAGAACATGAGGGAATGGGATGGTCAAGCTGGGGGAGGGATGAGTGTGAGAGCAATATAAGAGATATCTTGATAGAGGGAGATTCCACAAGGACAACCCCAGATTAGACTACTAGCAATAGTCGTGAGGGTGCCTGAACTGGCCTACCCTGGTAATCAGATTGGTGAATAACCTAACTGTCATCATAGAGCCTTCATCCAGTAACTGATGGAAGCAGATGCAGAGATCCACAACCAAGCACCAGGCCAAGCTCCAAGAGTCCAGTCAAAAAGAGTGAGGAGGGATTATATGAGCAAGGGGAGGTCAAGATCATGATGGGGAAATCTACAGAGACAACTAAACCAAGCTCAAAGGAACTCACAAACTTTAGGCTGACAGCTATGGAACTTTCATGGGACCGGACTAGACCCTCTGTATTGGGGATGTAGCTGAGTTTGTTTGAGGGGCCCCTGGCAGTGTGATCAGGATCTATCCCTGGTGCATGAGCTGACTTTCTGGATCCCATTACCTACGGTTGGACAACTTACCCACCCCTCATAAAGTGGGAGTGGGGGGTAGAGCTTGGTCCTGCCTCAAATGAATGTACCAGGCTTAGCTGTGCCCCCCATGGGAGGACTTACCCTGTTAGAGAAAAAGATGGGGGAGGGGAAGGCAGGGGCGGGAAGAGGGATGATAGGGGAATCTATGGTTAGTATATAAAATGAATAAAAAAAATAAGCCTCCATGTGTAATTTATTTGGGAGCTGGGTGGCAGACCCCCAAAAGACCCAAAAGAGTAAAAAACAACCAACATTTTGGCATTTCAACATGAGCCCATAGAAAGCTGACCTACAAGGAAGACACTCAATAATCAACCTCTGGCCTCCAAATACTTGTACACAAAGGTTCACCCATGCACATGTGAACATGAATACACACATGCAAAAAGGAAGGCTTCCATTACACTAGAGATGTTTGTAGAATATCATGTGAATATATATAAATTGGTAATTGTATATAGAACACTAGAGCTCAAAAGGAAATTTAGAACAAGATTTTTTATTTTTTACAACACCATTCAGTTCAACATAATAGCCACAGATTCCCCTGTTCTCCCCCTCTAGCCCCCCTCCCCCTCCCCCCAGCCCACCCCCCATTCCCACCTCCTCCAGATCAAGGTCTCCCCGAAAACCAGGATCGACCTGGTAGACTCAGTCCAGGCAGGTCCAGTCCCCCCCTCCCAGACCGAGCCAAGCGTCCCTGCATAAGTCCCAGGATTCAAACAGCCAACTCATGCAACGAGCCCAGGACCTGGCACCAACACACAGCTGCCTCCCAAACAGATCAAGTCAAATGACTGTCTCACCCATTCAGGGGGCCTGATCCAGTTGGGGGCCCCTCAGCCTTTGGTTCATAGGTCCTGTAATTCCATTCATTTGGTTATTTGTCCCTGTGCTTTATCCAACCTTGGCTTCAACAATTCTCGCTCATATAAACCCTCTTCTTTCTCACTAATTAGACTCCCAGTGCTCCACCAGGGGCCCAGCCGTGGATGTCTGCATCCAGATTCCTCAGTCCTTGGATGGGGTTTATGGCACAACTATCAGGGTGTCTGGCCATCCCATCACCAGAGTAGGTCAGTTCCTGCCGTCTCTCGACCATTGCCAGCAGTCTTTTGCGGGGGTATCTTTGTGGATCTCCGTGGGCCTCCCTAGCTCTCTGCTTCCTCCCCTTTTCATGTGGTCTTCATTTACCATGGTCTCCTATTCCTTGTTCTCCCTCTCTTTTCTTGATCCAGCTAGGATCTCCCACTCTCTTTCCCTCGACCGTCGCCCTTCATTGTAGAATAAGATTTTGATATCAACTAAAGTTAAGTAGTAGAAAACCTTTTTCTTCAATCTAGCAACATTCTGTGATAAAATTAGGAATAGCACCAAGAATTGTTTTAGTAACTTGGTGTGGGCGGAAGGTAAACTGGAAAATCTAACAAAAGAGGGACAAGGTGGAAATAATTCCCCAGATTAGAAAACACTCAACAACAGGTAAATACAGAACGAGGTATTTTGAAAGTGGCATCTAGAGAGAGGATCCCACAGCGTGTTTTAACTCTCACTGACAACTAGAGTGAGACATGAAAATAACTAGTAAGGCTTAAGGTCAGGAACCATGGGTGACGCTCCAAGTCATATGTCGGAAGATGGATAGGAGCGTCACTGGAACAGATAAGGCAGGTCAGGATGGTGCAGACACAGACATGGCTTTCAGATTTAGTGAGAAAGGGATGAAGAAATTACAGCCTGATGAACTCGATCCTGAGAGACAGTCAAGGACATCTTCTCATAATGGTTGTGTGCTATCAGAGGACGGATCGATAAAGGAAGAAAGGAATGGGGTAGGCGAGACCACTATGGGTTTGCAATGGACTAAAGTTGTTCTTGTGACATGGGGAGCGTCTTAGTTAGGGTTTGTATTGCTGTGAAGAGACACCATGGCCACAGCGATTCTAATAAAGAAAAACATTTCATTGGGGTGGCTGGCTTACAGTTTCAGAGGTTCCGTCCATTATCATCATGGCAGGGAGCATGGTGGTGTGCAGGCAAACACGGTGCTGGAGAAGCAGCCGAGAATCACACATCTTACAGGCAACAGGAAGTGGACTGAGACACTGGGCAGCATCCTGTGCATAAGAAACCTCAAAGTCTGCCCCCACAGTGACCCACTTCCTCCAAGGCCATACCCACTCCAACAAAGCCACGCCTTCTAATAGTGCCACTTCCTATGAGATTATGGGGCTAATTACATTCAAACTACCACATTGGGAGTTTCAGCAATCCAAACCTCCAGGAAAGTCTCAGCAAAATGGTGGAGGGGGCTAATTTCAGAATCTGAGCAAGGCACAGGTGGTAGAAGATGGTTTTCATATACGGCAGAAGCAGAATCTACTAGTACAAATAGTGACATTACTAGTTGAATGCTCAGTTGATGGTAAAATTGTTGTATGTTGAGCGAGACTGAAATTAGATACAGATGGAAAAGTCCCCAGACCTTCCCCGTTTGTCTACACCAAGTGTTACTATATTTTTTTTTCACTGAGGTCCTTTGGCAGCTGTCTGGGTCACTCGTCTGTTTTACAGTACCAACATACACAGGGCAGGGACTGTGTTCACTCAGTATGTACTAAAAACAGAACCATAAACAGAATTAAATTGACTCATAAATTGTAAGAATTTAATAATGCACAGAAAGCTTCCAGCAAGTGCTCAGTAAATGGTAGCTTAAAACATTGTTAATATAATTCTTGCCTATGGTTATTGTACTTATTATATTTAGACAAAAAGGTGGAAATGTATGATATTTTGTTTGTGATCTGACAAAAGAGTTTGCCTGGAGATCAGAGGGCAGAGCTTTTATCTGTCAGAACACAAACAAAATATTATATGATACGGGTTTCTATTATATTTTTATCGGAATGTTTCTGGCTTGTAAATACTTGGATGGCAATATGTATTGTTGAGTGAAAAGTTCAGAATTTTTGGAAATTTTTAGAAATACAAAGGAGGTACAGAATTAGGTCTACCAGAAGCAAGCTCCTCTACTGTTTGAAGATTTTACTTTGATTCCTGAATGGTCCTCTGAGACGCGGAACGTGTCTGCGTGTATATGTATTGAGAGAGCGAAAGAAGGGGGTTGGGGAGAGCAAATGGGAGAAAGAGAGCGCAAAAAACCCAAGCAAGTCACTGGAGAGGAGAGCTTTGAAAAGTAGGATACCAGAAAAACCAGAGCCCCTGTGCAAGTGCGGCTGGCTGTCTCACTGGGAATCTTGGTATTGTGAATTTAAAATGCCTGTCCACTAGGTGGCGGACCTCTCTTCTTCAAAAACTAGAATTATTTCTACCAGGTTTGTGTTTCTCTCACAACACCCACACATGACTTGTTACGTGAAGGAAATCCAACCTCACAAATCGTTTTTGAAAACTTTCAACCTAGAAAACAGGGTTCAAATGCAAGGAGTGAGAAGGACTAGAAAGAGGAGCAGCCCTTTGCGGAAGGAGAAGCACCGGGGGATTAAACTACAACTCCCAGGAAGCCCTGCGCTGCCTCCAGATTGTGTGCTTGCGCCGGGTTCCCGAGTCAGGCTTTGCTGCACTCGGGTTTTTAGGGATCAAAGGAAAAGCTGCTGCCGCACCCACGTCCCTTACCGGCCGCAGCATCCTGCGGAGCCTGGTGGTTCCATTCTCCACTTGCAAAGTCACTGGGAAACTGACAGCTTGTCGGAGGGCTCCCGTGTGTCACGTGACCTCACGTGACTCCCGGAGCCTGCCCGCCGGTGGAGGTCTGTTGCCCTGACAACAGCTGGCCTGCCGGGACTTTCCGGAAAGCGCGGGCTCCCGGTAGCAGGTAGGTCAGGCGCTGTCGCTGCATGCGACCCTGTTGATATTTCCAGGTTGTATCTCAGGCCGGGTCCTCAAACTTTTATTTGCGCGCTATTCCGCTCCTCTGACGGACTCCAAGTCGGATGCGTCTTTGCTTCTGGCCAGCCCCCCAAAATCTGCGCTTTCTGCAGCCTGGACACCACCAGACTGAGGGCCCTTTCGTGGGGTCCGCTTGTGACCAAGCTATTTGTGCAATGCCTTATCCAGACTCCCTGACCTCTCGGTCAAAAATGCAAATAAAGACATTAGTTATTTATTGTCCTGCAGGTTGGAGGGGATATTATACGCTCGAGTCCTCCCGCTCCTGTCCCTTAGAAAAGGCAACCAGGGTTTGTGATGCCCCAGGGAGTTAAATCTGAAAGCTAGAAGCTAGCACAGATCTGAAGGTGGCCTCGCAGAGGGGAAAGAGTTGAGCTTTGAGCTGCAACCAGGCTAGATCACACTCAAGATGTTCAGGGCATTGTTTCTGTTAGCCTGCCTTTGCTTCAAGAGAAACAATTCATCATGATTAGCGCATCTGATTAACTTTCAAGGGTATTTTGGACTTGTTTGGGATGTTTTAAGACAGGTGTTTAGCACCCTGTCGCTCAGGCTAACCTGGAACTCACGCTGTAGCCCAGGCTGGCCTCCGCCTAGATAGCCCTCTGCCTCCTTATTGTAGGGATTTCAGGTATGCACTACTAAATTCTTTATTGTATTGTCTTATAAATTCACTTTGTTTATGTCTGGCGACATCCCTGCTTGTAGGAAATCTGTTTTGCAAAACCATTAATTTGAAAATAACTGATTGAATCAAGCAGCACAAACTGTACTGTGCTTTGCAAGAAAAAAGTGCTCTCTCCACTTCCTGCTTTTTTTTTTTTTTTTAATGTCTGTGAGGACCTGGCTTCTGAGAGGTATTAGCAGAGACAAATATGTATACAGTGGAAAATATCTTGGGGCCCAACTCTTAACAATTGGGTGAAATGTAATTACAGACTTGAGTAGAAGGTTAAACTTCACAAACTACTTATTTTCTCAAGTCAGTTTGCTTCAGAGAATTAGGACTCCCCTAGCATGTCATAATTGTGATTGTATCCTGTCTTGATGAGATTTTTCTGACAGTTAAGTAGTGTTGTTTTAATGATGATTTCCTCAAGAGGTGTTTTGTTGTGTTGTGTTTTTCTGTTTCTGTCATTTAGCGTTTCCAGTGCCTTAAGTACTTTTAGGATGCTTTCTGTGTGAAGTGAAAATTACTAACTATGGCTCACTATTCCAAAGAAGAACTTGATGAAGAATTTGAACAATTTATGAAGGAGGTAAGTTCAAGCTTTCTAAAGGTAGGTTGTAAATTTGTCTCATAAGACCCATCCTTAAGTGCTTTCATTTGAAAACATAACCACTGTGGAGGGATCAGCTTGACCACACAACTACTGTGACAGGCTTAGGGGCCCGGACACAGCTGCTGTGACAGGCTTACTGGCAGGCAACACCTGGATCCAGGACAAGCCATAAGCTGACCCCACCCAAGGATGGGGAAGTACCTGACATGCCAAACATTCCAACTGTTAGATAAGGTTAGACAAGATGGCCGGATGTCCCTGAGCCTAGTACACGCCTTCTTTTTGCTGAGATACCCACAGACAAATGTCAGCCAGTCAGGGTCCTGAACCCTGGAAATTCCCTCACCCCAACCTCTACTATGATAAAAACCTTACCCCACCTGGACTCTCTACCCTCACCGCTGTGTGAGACAGACAGAGATGAAGCTTGGCCTCTTTGCTATTACTTATGGAATTCAGTCTCTGTAGTGGTCTTTTGGGGGTCCCCGCGAGATCTGGGCATAACACCACCCCATCAGCAAGTGCATTCCTTCAACTCCCACCTACAGAAGATACCCAGCAGCCCTTGGTTCCTTCTCATTTCAAATGCTGGTACCAGTTAGCTCAATGCCATCATACCTAGTCCACCCCCACAGTTCCCAATGAATATAGCATTCTTTCCATGGTACGTGTGGTATACATACACAAGTGCACATGCACGTGTGCACAAACCCAGAGAGAGAGAGAGAGAGAGAGAGAACCATCATTTTAAGAGGCATGCTAACTCCCTTGATCATTTTGATAAATTGTTGAACAATTTAGTTAATTTGGATCCCACTAGATATCACTCTTTAACAGTTTGCAACTGGGGCAGTGGTTTCCCTCTGGGTTTGTTTCTCATCAGTAATCTGTACAAGATTGTTTAAAGATAAGTGAGGTAAACCAGGTGTGGATCCTGACACTGGGAAGCCATGCGATAAACATGATTTCTTCCTATGGAGTTGGAGGTGGGGAGGGGGTTGTGGAATGAGGATGGAGAAGGATGAAGAACATAGTCTAGGAGAAATCTTACGTTGAAGGGGTGGGCTCAGGAGCCCCTAACTAGCTGTGTGAGGCCACAGGACTGAAGAGGAACCTAGTAGAAGGATGCTCCTCAATTCATAGGTACAGCATCCCAGGAGGCGTCAGTTCCCATAATGGGGTCAGCGGATGACTGGTCCTATTTTTGTCTTGGCAGGCATTTAAAAAGTCTTCTGGTCCCTGGGGGAAAACGTTTTGGATGAAGCCACATTTTATGGGACTGAACAGTTAATTCAAGAATTGCTATGTAAAGGGAAAGCTAGGTAGAGTACGAGAGAGGTAGAGATGAAGAACTCATCCTATATCCCCTAGCCTAAAGTAAAGCAGACTCCGGTATTCCTCCCTTAATTCCACAGTTGTGCCAGGTACTGTTTGCTAGGTACTGGAGACCCGGTGCTGAGCGGGTTATAATCTGAGGGAAGTGGGAGGAGAGGAAGCGGAGGAGGTGAAGGTAGGGAGTTGATGTGTGTGTGTTGCTAAGGAGCAAAGAAATGCAGAGGAGAGGTGACCCTGCTGCAGGTTCTCCTGAGAGCAGAGGAAAAGAATGGACTCTCTGAAGCGGGGAGAAGGGCCTCCCAGAATGAGAGCTTAGAGGCGGGATAAGGAGAAGGGTGATGTCTAGTTCGCTTTTCTCAGAAGAGGGAGGCTACCTTATCGTCTGGAAGGGAGGAGGTGTTGGAGTTAGAAAAAGAGATTCAGAATTGTACCAAGGAGTAGAAAGGGACAAATACATACATGTTGCTTGATATCGGGGACAAAATGTTTATTTCTGTGGTCACTACATCTCCACCCCTTGAGACTCTAGAACTCTGTGTTTTAGAATCATTGTAGTAAGTTTGTTAAATTGCTACTTGTTCTTGGACCCTAGGAAATATACAGAATATAGGATTTTATCGTTTGTTTTCTAAGCAAATATGTTGATCATATGTTCTTTGTTGTTGTACCTATCTTAGTTAGGGTTTCTTTCTTTTTCTTTTTTTGATAAATGAGGTCATTTTATTTACTTTTTCATTTTTATTGAAAATAGATTTTTTTGTTTGTTTGTTTTTTTTGGTTTTTTGAGACAGGGTTTCTTTGTAGCTTTGGAGCCTGTCCTGAAACTCGCTTTGTAGACCAGGCTGGCCTTGAACTCACAGAGATCCACCTGGCTCTGCCTCCCAAGTGCTGGGATTAAAGGTGTGCATCACCACTGCCCATCGAAAACATATTCTTTTTCCATTCAATATATCTTGACTATATTTTCCCCTCCCTTTGCTTCCCCCAGTCCCTCCCCATCTCCTTTCCCATCCAGATTCACTCCCTTCCCGTCTCTCATTAGAAAAGAACAGGCTTCTAAGGGATAACAAAGCGTGACAAAATAAAATATAATAAGATGAAGCAAAACCTATCATGTCGGAGTTGAACATGGCAAACCATCAGAAGAAAAAAAGCCGCAAGAGCAGGCACAAGAACCAGAAACCCACGCTTTCTCACTCTTAGAAGTCCCATAAAAATTTAGTCAGGGTTTCTGTTGCTGTGAAGAGACCACGGCAACTCTTATAAAGGAAAACATTTCACTGGGACTGGCTTGCAGTTTCAGAGTTGTAGTCCATTTTCATCATGTCAGGAAGCATGTGCCACTCAGGCAGACATGGTGCTGGAGAGGTAGCTGAGAGCAGGAAGAGAGAGACAGGGCCTGGCTTGAGCATTTGAGACCTCAAAGCCCACCTCCACTGACAAACTTCTTCCAACAAGGCCACACCTAATAGTGCCACTCCCTATAGGCCCATGGGGGCCATTTTCATTCAAACCACCATGGAACCTTACTTGTTTAATTCTAGATATGAAATCAGTAGTCCAAGACGTATGTTCGATTTTGAAATTTGGTCACTTATGTCTGGAGATGGAATTTATACGTTATTTCTTAGACTGTTGTTCATGTGATAATTGAACTGTGAAAGAACTAAAGGAAACACATGTAGTTATAGCTGGGATTTTGTAATTTGAAATGTATTTTAAAATTTAACCTTTTGTATCTAATGCAGCTTTCAGATGATTCTTTTGAAAATTCAAACAAAACACTTAGACAACCTAAAAAAGAAACGAAGAAGAAAGATACAGTGCCGTGGTGGATAACCGAAGATGATTTTGATGATGGTAAAGCCTGCTAATTTTTCTTTGTTTTAGATGACCACAAGAGGTCAGTCAAGACTTTTAATTCTGCAGTTACTGCATTATTAAACTGTAAAGAAGACTGAGGTTTGAGTTGGTTTTCATAATATCCCACTTTGTTACACATTATGTAATTGAGAATGTCTTTTTATATTAATTTGCATTGAGATCATTTAAATTAAGGAGATTAGTCAAGCATATTTCCATATTTACTTACCTTGTATATGATATAAATAGACGTTAGGTGGTTTAATAATCTGCCACTATATTCATGTAACCACATAAACAAATAAGTAGAATTTGGAATCACAGTTTACTAATAAGTAATGAAAAGCAATAATTGACTGCCTCAACAGTAACACGTGCCTTTGTTTTCTCTGACAAGTGTTTAGACTTTTCCCAGGATGTCCCTAGTCACATTGTGCAAATGCAGTGTGACTTTAAGTATTGCTTACATAAATAATAGGTGTGCATCATATGTAGTGCTGTCTAGGACTCGAAGCAAGTCACACTGGACGACATAGACTTCTGCTTACGTTGCTGCCACAGTTGTAAAGAATCATGACTACTCCCATGTTCTCAGTACCCATGGGTCAGGGTTAAATGCAATTATGTTGACTAGCAGTATTTCTGTTTCTCCTATCTAGGGGAAGATTGTACCTATGGCTTTTATTGTTGTCGGTGTGTGTGTGTATGTGTGTGTGTGTGTGTGTGTGTGTGTGTGTGTGTGTGTGTGTGTGTGTTGGGGGTTGTTGTTGTTGTTTTTCTTTCCATTTTCCCCCTACACGATCGAGCCTGAATTCTCTCTAATGACAGTTGAGGTTCTGCATCATCTGATGGTAGCCCTCCTCTCTACGATATGTGATCTCGCCACACTCAGTTGCTCTGTCTTCTAAAAACACCTTTGGATGCCCGCCTCTGTGCCTCGCTTACTGCTTCCCTGTGTCATAGGCCTTCCTCTCAACCTCCTGGTCCAGGCCTGTCACTGCTCTGCACAGTCCTGCAGTAGCTCTTCCAGCTCCCCATTAGCACAAGTGTTTTCCCCAACATCACAGGACGCCCCCACATTGTGTGGCGCTCCTGGACTTGGCAGCTTTGGATGGGATGGGAAGCACTTCTTTTCCTGTGTTAGCATAGAATTCACAGTGCTCCTTAGTTGTTATTGTTGGTGATGGTGTTGTTTATTTGTTTGCTTGCTTTTAACACTGCAATACATTAACAGAATTTCTCAGTGAAAACTTCAAGGTTTTTTTCATGAATTCCTCAAACCACATAACAATTAATTATGCCTACATTCTTTACAAAGAATTTTTTTTCTAGAATCATTTTTCCCATTAGTATTCAAAAAAGATGTAATAGGATAAAAGTACTTTGGAAATTGTTGCCAAAGATTTGGGACTTAATTAGCATTGAAGCCTTTTTTTCTAGAAGGTACCAAATCAGAGTAGAAATATGCAAATATCCCAGAAGGAAAGAATGGCTCCTAGAACAAAAATACTTGCCTGTAGCAACTAAAATTACGAGTTGTTTTTAAGAAAGGTGTCAGTCCAGAGTAGGTGCAGTTAATAAAAGAAACAGGCAAAGCTAGGCGAAGCACAGACCTTCAGACTTCACTAGTACTGGAGAGCTGCGCTACACTCCACCCAGAGTGTAGCCTGCCCCGTTCCCAGTCACAAGCATTTAATGAGTTCAAAGTGCGTTCCGTGTACCAGGCACTATCGCACTCACTAGATGGGAGTCCTGCAGCAGATTGAGAAGCTTCTGAGACACCTGTATACCCATCCTAAGGAGAGGGATACATTCATTACCAGTCTTGAGTAGCTACCAGTAAACATTAAAACTGAGCAAATTCTCATAGAATGTTGGATTTTGATTTTTTTTTTCAGTTGTCTTAAGGCTAGAGTGTTCTGCCTAGTGAGTGAAACTAGTATTTTCTTATTGTTCAGTAACTAAATTATCTGTGAGTTTCTGTTGTTGGTCTGGGTCACAGCTGTTGGATCCAACTTTAGAGCCAGAGTGAGGCATTACCACAGCAGCACCCCAGCTGTGGTTGGCACTCAGTCATCTGCAGGGTCTGTGGAGAGATCGTGACTTTGTACAGCTGTGTGGAAGTTACTGCGTGATCTAGTAAGATCATTATTCACATCAAGCCAGAAAATAACTTGATTCTGGAGCCCAAGGTGTTTTTGTCAGGTTGATAGCTGAGGCTAACTATGACACAAATCAATCATAAAATACATGTAATATCGCCATTATAACTTCGTTTCAGAGAAAGTGTGACATTCAAGAATGTTATTAGAGACTGTGATAGCCTCGCCTCTCCAAAAAAATATTACACATAACCTGGTGTGAAACTTTCCTAGTGTTTGTGAAATGATGACTTCAGAGATGTCCTGGCGTTTTCTTGAAATGATATTTACAAGGAACTTATTTAGCTCTCATATCTGTCCTTGAACCTACTCTCCCCGTCTTGAGTTTGGTATGTTGGTTCATAACCTCCACAGTCTGTTTCAAGCAGCAAAACTGGGTAAAGGAATCTTATGCAAACTTTTAAAATGTTCTTTTTAAAACAAAGGGTACTGTAATCAAACAGAATTAGAGTTTTTCTTTTGTAAATTCTAGGTCTAGTTGTTTTGTTTTTATTCACTATGACAGATTTGTAGCCATTATGTACAAAATCAATAAGACAGTTTCCTTGTATTGGCATAGTGATCAGAACAGCTCCCTGAGTACAACCACCTGAGTATAGATATGAATACCAACTCATCAAGTCTCGTTCCTAGGACTGCTTGGGACAAATGTGAGCTATTTGAAGACAAAGAAGACGTCTCAGCCTATTATGGACTCAGAAGAGGAGTCTGCTGAGAAAGCTCAATTTCTTAAGAGCAGTGGGACCTCCATCTTAAGCGTTGACAGCCTAGAAGCCAATGGTGAGGAGGATGTGAGTCGGGAAGTCATTGTCACGGTACTTCAGAGACTTTTGTAGCAGGGGGCTCAGCCATCCTGAAGCTTCCATCACAGATGGTACGGACAGATTATATGATCCCCCCAGAGAATCAGAATCACAGCTTAGAGACAAAGTCTACCCTACAGTCTTTTGTAGATCTCCTTGATGGGGGCGGGGGAGAGGGTTCCTGTACAACATCAGCAGAAGCATCGCTTAATTTTATCAAAGTCGTCCATGTTAACAAGGTATGTTTGTCATTCATTTCTATGTAGAGTTAGTCGTTTCTGAGCTCCATCATAGTACCCTGGGGCTGGGCTTGGACACATTAGAAGAAGAAGAAGAGAAGGAGCAGTTCTTTGCCAGACTTGAAAAAGGCTTGACATCTTCTATTGATTATTCCAAATTAAATCAAGAACTGGATTCTGATGACTCCACACAGTTCAGAGCTTTACATAGGTAAATACAATAAAAACGTTAACTAATGTTTGTGCTTTTCTGTATTTCTATATGTGCATGAATTCTAGTAGATAAATATATAACAGACAGATCCCATCCTGTTTTTTAATGTGTGGAGGCCAGGGTTTGGTGCCAGGTATCTTCCTTAATTACTCTCCACGGTTTCTGAAACCATGTCTTTAGTGAACCTGGAGATGGCCCGTTCAGCTAGAATGGCTGGCCAGCAAACTTCAGGGATCGCCTGTCTCCAGCTCCCCATTGTTGGGATTACAGGCACACGCACTGTGTGTGGCTTTTTATGTAGTTTCCTGGGACATGACCTCAGGTCATCTTGCTTTATCTTTTGAACTGTGTTCTATGTTGATTATAGTCAAGTTTTTCTAATGTATGGACAGAGTATGTGGATGTGTAGTTGAATCTCCATTCTTCCTTTAAATACATGACATTTCATACCTAAGATACTATGGAAACTAATAGTACACTGCCAGGTCCTTGCTGGGAAAAATACTGGCTTTCTATGGACAAAGGAAAATGAAAGTCCATATTATTTTAAACTTGGATTTAAAAAAAAAAAAGAAGAAGAAGCCAAGACAAGTTTGGTTTGTGTCTTACCTCTGTGCATAGTGAGTGTTGATTATCAGAAACCTCCGTTATCTAGAGATGCTAGTTGACTGAGCTGGCCACTCTCTTTAGAGCACAGTAAACCATTGCCACTCTTTGTCTTTGTAAGGCCTTGAATTTCCTTAGTTTAGCTATCCATGTAGCTGTTTTTCCTCTCATGAATGAAAATCAGGTTGTGGTCTTCTCTAGGTTCTTAAGAGCACAGAAGTAGAATTGAAAGAGTTGGAGGATCATGGCATGTGAACATGCACATGGTTGGATAACCATGGCATGTGGATGGCCAGAGCCAAATCTCAGCAGATGAAGTGGCACCTGGACCAGCATGAGCTCTGACAAGCTTCCAGCATTGTAGATAGTGGCAGTTAACAAGTCTTCAGTCAGAAGCAGTGGACTTTATTTCTCACAACTGTACCAGTACCTGGTTTAAGGCTCTGTCCTGGTTACTTTCTAATGCTATGATGGAAAACCGTGACCGAGGCAGCTTATAAAAGGAAGAGTTTACATGGGCTGAACGATTTCAGAGGGCTAGAGCCCGTGATGGTGGAGCAAAGGCGTAGCGGCCAGCAGCAGGGACACCCCCAAAGCTCACCCCTAGATCCACAAGCACCAGGCAGGAGAGCTAACTGGGAACGATGGGTTTGGGGACCTGAAAGACCACCCTACTGACACATCTCTTCCAACAAGGCCACACCGTTTCTCATCCACTAACTGAAGAACAAGTGCTCACATATGTGAACCTGTGGGGTCATTATCATCCAAACCACTGCAGGCCCCCTATTCAGCTTCCATTAAGAGTTCAATTGCTTATTGGCATACAAATGCTAATCCTATTTTGTGGAGTTTTGTTGTTGTTTTGGCCTTCTTCTAAACTTTGCTTAATTCTCATAGCTCGTAATTCCTAATCTCTAGTGAAGAAGAGGTGTCTGTCTGGTTCATGGGATGATGTGTGTTCATATTAATGCACACACGTGTAAAATTGTGTGTGTTTGTATCTAAAAAATGGCATTTTCTTTTGATTACTTATGCAGCTACAAATTAGTTTTAGGCTTTAAGAATCTTTTGTTTTCAAAAAATTTTCCTTCTATCACCCTAGTTTTTAGCTTTGATAAAACTTCGGTAGAACAATGGTACTTTAGAAAATTTGAAACAAATAATGCAAAATATATTGTATGGATATATATTAACCCATGATATTGCATGTTAAATGTTTTTCCAGTTATCACACTAACACAGAACCAGCTGAAGATGGACATGAGAATGAATCAGAACATGAGGGACTGCCAGGTAACTTCACTGAAAAGATAATATAGTGTATATATAGTACAGACATTGGTAAGAACGGTACTGAAAAGGTAGACCACACTGTCTCTGAAAGTGCTGTGAGCAGCAGTGTGCAGAGTGCCTGTGCTATTGTCTCAATAACTAAGAAATTAGTAAGAGGGAACCACTGTCTCATATAAAGTTTGTTGTGAAGACAGTGGGGATCCAAAGGCAGAACCAAGACCTCCAGTGTGTGGTGCCAGAATGTGGTACTTTTCCCTCCTTTGGGCTTTTTTTTTAAAGATAAAGTCTTGCTTTACATTGCTGGATAGCCCTGAAGTTACTCTGTAAAGCAGGCTAGCCTTAAACTCACTGCATAGACCAGGCTATCCTTGATCTCGGAGATCCTCTTATCTTTGCCTCCCAAGTGCTAGTAATAAAGGTAGGTGTGTGTGGGTTTGTCTGCTTTTACATTTAAAGTGGTTTGCTTGGCTGGGCTGCGCTTTGCTTCTCTGACTAACATGGATGGCTGCCTTTGGTGTGTAATTGATGAGTGTCTACCCTTTATAAGTGGTGTTTAATGTTTTTATTGGTTTTGTTCTGCATTCTCCTGGTTTACTTACAGAATTCACTACTCCCTCTTTTGGCTTTTTATTAACCCTTTTTGTTGTATTTTTGTCTTAAGTGCTACAAACAATACACATTTTTAATCTTATTTGAGGGTATTCAAATAACTTTCTATTTTATATGCATTTTAATAACATCAAATCCCCCGCCCCAGGTGCCCATTTTTAGGTATTTTTTGGTTCTACTTCTCTTAAAATACCAGCATATGTTGTTACTGTTGTTGAAAATCTTTTAAGGAATGTCAAGTACATCCTTGTAAAGGTTTGTGTTGGTCCACTGCTCACTGTGGGGTCCTGTACTCTACTCCTGTGTGTGGATTGCAGTTTCTACACATACTGTTTTCTTCAGCGTGAAGAACCTCCTTTAAACCATCTAGTTTAAATGTTGTTACAAAGTCTCTTAGCTTTTCTTGTTTGAAAATATGCTTTACCTTCATTATTAAAGAGTATTTTCAGCCTGGGCTACAGAGTGAGTTCCAGGACAGACTCCAAAGCTACACAGAGAAACCCTGTCTCGAAAAACCAAAAAAAAAAAAAGTATTTTATATGAGTTATGATGGATCATATCAAGGCTTGGGAAGCTGAGGCAGGAGGATTGAGAATTTAAGACCAGCTTGGACTTTGTAGTGAGACCCTGTTGGAAGACAGAAATAACAGGACACTACTTTCTTGATGTAGGGTTTGGTTTTTGTTTTTGTTTTTGTTTTTTTGATAGAGTTGGATTTTATTTTCAATTTTTTTCTGACCACATTTCTCATGAAGTCTCTCATAACTTTTTATAGTTACTCTGCCTGTACAGCCATCCCTAGGTATCTGGAGCTATTGGCTTTAGTCCCCTGCAGGCACTAGATGCCAGGTTCCTTTACAATTGGCTTGTATTTACATATGACCCATGCACATCCCTGTGTGCCTTGTCATTTCTGGTTTACTTACTTTACACCTGTAAGTGCAGCGTAAACAAGTGTGGCTCTGCATTGTTTACAGAATGATGACAGAGAGGGAAAGGTACATGTCTAGTGCAGACAAGGTTTGTTTCCAGATATTTTTACTCCACCGTTGGTTGAACCCGTGGATGTAGAACCTGTGGTTACCATGGGCACGCTGTGCAGCCTGCTTGCTTTTGTTTCCAAGGCTTTCCCTTTGCTTGTATATTTTAACGTTCACGTCGCGGCTGTCTAGGCTGCCTTTCTCGTTTGCATCCTGCTGGAAATGGTTCAGCATCTTCGCTCTGTCATTGGTGGTGGTTGTCACCATATGGTGCTGTGGCCGTCCCTGTTGCCCCTTCCCTGTGCTCCTCGTCACAGGTGCGAGAGCAGTGAGCTCCATCCCTCAGGCCACCGAGAGCCTTTTAACGACTTTCCACCCAGGCCTCTGGCTCTTGCTGCTAAGCCCTAACATTCACTGATCCTTTCTTCAGTCACTTGACATGCATCCATTTCTTTCTTTTTCCCTAAGAGCTCCTTTGGATTTAAGTTTCTTCATTCTCCTTGTCATGTTGATTTTTATCAGATCGCTACAATATTAATCCTCCTACAGATTACAGGATTTGTTCTAGTCTAGGTCTCTGGACTGCTTGCTCTGGATGTGGAATCCTATTCTTCGCTTGCTTTTGTTGGTGGTTATGGATTCTACAATATCTGGATTTCCTTGTCTTCTTTAAAAATGTCCATCCTGTTCTGGTAGACAGTCCGTGTGCAGCCTTTCGTGTTTCACGTAGGGGTGGTCTGGAGCAGCCCCTGGGGGTATCATTTGTCTGCGCAACTGTGGCATTCCCTCCTGAGGTTTCTTCCAATGGTTCACAGTGATCAGTGAGGGCCTTCCCCTCACACAGTCCCTGCCATGTGTCACCTGAAGGAACTGTCCAAGCTCTACTTTCCCAGCGCGTGACACAACCTTCACTTGAAGGGTTTAATTTAGTGATGACCCAGAAGGACCCTCATCCCCAGGGACCCATGCAGATTTCTTCTGGAACTCCTTCTGCCTGTGTACGCCCATGCCTCATCACGGCCCCACGACTTCTGCGTGTCTTGGCCTCTCAGAACTCTTATTTCCTCAGCTCATTGAGACTCCCCCATCTTCCCCCATACTCCAAAAATGCATTCACCTTCAGTGATTCTGGAGCTCATGTATCATTGGTTTATATTTCTTCAGAATTATTCAGTCTCTAAAAACAAGTACTTCCTATATTTTGTGCCAGAGTCCAGCCACATCTGAAGAGGCCGAAGTTAATTCTTCTCTCGTCTTTGTTTTTCTCTTAACTCTTTTATAGTATCTAAAACAAAAATCCCTACTCAAGAAGGAAATCACCTCACAAACACAAGTTACATATTTTCCAAAAACAAATTAAAATCTTTACATAGGAAGAGATCACATTATGATCACAAGTTACATGTTTTTCTTAGAAGCCACATGTGGTTAAACATTTTTCTTTGTATTAATTTTCCCACTATAACGTCTTCACCCCCAAACAATGATTCTTTTATTGTCGGTTAACAAAGTTTTAAGCAGGCCGAGTGTATTTCAGCCAGTTCCTTTGTATGGGCAGGCAGCTGTCTGCGGTTTCAGGGTAGCAGATTCCTCTCCTATTTCTGCTCTACAAAACTTGACTCAAGTGTTCTAGCTAACCATCTTTTTTTTTTCTCTATACACAATAGAGTCATTTAATTTCCTTTCACAATTTTGTTTTTTCAAGGTGTATACCGACACCTGTGATTAATTCTGTAAGCTACATGACCAAGGAACTCAGCCCTAACCCAGGGTCCAGGGCCATAATTGCCTTCTTTGATCCTCAGCCCGGTTTTCCACATGGGTCTATACTACATGAAACTTCCTTGTTTTTATTTCCATCCTCAACAAGTCTCACATCTCTGTGCATTATTGCTCTATAAAAACCATCCCCATTAGGATTTGCAGGTAAATTGCCCAGTGCAGAGTGGGTTTTTTCCTATGAAACAGTCACAACTATACTAGATACAGTCGGATTCTCTCACACAGTAATCACACCAGGCCAGATACAGTACACACAAGACAGCAGCGAGCAGGAGACACACACACACACACACACACACACACACACAGGCTTTGCTTCTCGGGAGTGTGTCCATCATAGCTGTGCTAAGCTGCACTCCATCAACCCTGTTGCCGACTGCAGCTTCTCTGACATGGCCACTGCCAGTTTTGTCTCATTGTTCACGATGGATTTTAAATCCAGTTCCTTCTATTCTAGCAGACAGAGATTGCACCATGCGCATAGTTTACAGGTACATTTGCCAATAAAGGATAGAAATATCTCCAAATAGGAGTATTTAGACTGTAATTGTCTCTGGTTTACGTCATCTGAATTTTAAGAACATAGTCTTGTTTGGAAAATTATAATTTTGAAGTGAAGCATAGGGAATATTTTGAATGTATAATATACTGTGGTGTATATGGCTCTCAGTGTTGCTATGGTTGGTGAGGCTGGGGACTGACCCAGATGGTTCTCAGAGAATGACCACCTGTCTGGGTTGTTCCTTGGGCTTTATGTCAGTTTAATTCACTTGGATGTTTCTGAAATCTCTGACGTGTTTTCCTTCTAGTGACATTTCCTTCTTATTTCACACTAACTCTGTTCATGACAGATACCCATGAAGGAGGCTGGTCAGTCATATGTTAGATGGTAATATTTTCCTATAATTTGTTCAGCTACTAAGTGAAGACATTAAAGTGTAGTTGGGATAATGTACATTAGCAATTTTCCCATTTAGAAGGAGAGGCTGGGTACTTGCTTGGCATGTCCAAGTTCATTTCCACACTGCAAAGAGAAAAAAGAAAAAAAGTGATGTATGGCTTCATTAGCTTTAATGTAGACTAAGCAAAACTAGCTATAATACTGCCAATCAGTACTACTGCACATCATATTTGGCCCTTAGATTGTGCATGTTATGTATGAAATACTCCTTAAATACTGCTTAGCTCTCGGATCTCAGTGTCCCTTGAGATCATTGCTGTTGTCGTCTCTATGGGTGAGAAAATTAAGGCCAGGGATTTTGTGATGGACCATCATTCTGAAACTGAAAGTGGTGGGATAAAGAACTGAGTCTAGGCCTTCCGGCTCCAGGTCCCACTCTCAAGCACGACTTTCACATACTATCTCTATACACCCACACTGTAACTCTTTGCATTCTGAAAAAGGATTCCTTTCCTTTAGCCCACTGATCTCAATCAGTTTCTTGATTTAAAAATAATAAACAGCCAGGCGTGGTGGCACACACCTTTAATCCCATCACTCAGGAGGCAGAGGCAGGCAAATCTCTGTGAGTTCAAGGCCAGCCTGGTCTACAGAGTGAGTTCCAGAGCAGTCTCCAAAGCTACACAGTGAAACCCTGTCTCAACCAAAATCATCATCATCATCATCAACTTAAAAATTGATGAAAGAGATGTTGGCCATTGAACTCCTGCCCTATCTGCCCCATGAATAGACTGATGAGATCAGTTAACTTGGAGATGCCTTTTTCTCACACTACAAAGACACTAAGATATAGTCAGGAGCTTTACACCAAGAATTGTCCAGGAATGAAAAACAGAGGAAGTCATACAGGGCCAGGATTTATGTAAGGGACATGTCAAAGTACAGAAAATAAAATAACCTAAAATAGCCTTCATTTTAAATTGAACTCATTCATTTAAAAAAGAAGAAGAAGAAGAAAGAAAGAAAAGAAAAAAAGATCCTGGGAAGTACCTTATTGCTAATACCTCAGTGGATTATATTTGGAGATACCTTCTTAATAAGCCAGTAGTCCTTCCTTGAAACTTACTTTGACAGTATGATCCTTCTGTTTCTAATAATTTCCTTCAGAAACATACAGTGATGATTTTGAAGATGCTGAGGATGTTGATGCACCTTTGATTACTAAAGATGAAGAGACCCATCCCAAAGAAAACTCAGAGTCAGGAAAAGCGAATGTCCCCACACAGGTATTTCTCAGTTGTCCTTCAACAGTTCTGTAACTGCTTTTATCTCGCCACATGACCACTTGAGGTACAGAGTTCTTCATGGCCTTGCTCATTGTTAACTTCAAGTCTCAGGGTGTCAGTATAACTTAAACAATCATAATAGTTGATGCTTTTAGATAGGATGACCTTTGCTGTATTAAAACCTAAGGTACATTTTAGCAATTGAACACAATTAAATGTTGATACTGCTTTTCAGTTGGTCTGTGAACTGGCATTGTTGTATGACTTGACCTTGTGTAAGCTGTAAATAGGCCTTCTCAGGATTGGCAAGAGTGGCAGTGTTAGTGTCTGGAACTCCTGTGCTTAAGATGAGGGGCCACACTGCTCTGCTCACAGCCAGTCTGCTGTTCCCTAGGTCTGTCATCCCTCAGTTCTTACCAAGGTGTGTTTAGGGCTACCATTAAATATTACCTATGTACTATAATTTATCACTTAAGCTATATAATAGTCATTAATGGAATCATTGTTATTTATTATTTTGGTTTGATCTGGACAGTTTTTGGGGGGACTGTTAGGACAAGATGTTTTAAGCTTATGTAAAACAGTAGATTCTCTAAATAGAAACACTTGGAGGTTATACATAAATGGCTTTGGTTTTTTAATTTATGTAATACATTTCCTCAATATCACTCAGTCTGCAAGAAGCAAGATGATTTTTAAATTAACAGCAAAATTAATGTGACCTCATGGCATCTTTAGAAATAGATGGTATTTATGTTTGAAATTTGGCAATCCCAACATTTTATGAAAAGTAATCAATAAGGGGCATGATATTACCATTTATCAAGAAGATGTACTCTGCATAATAATGTGGAGCCCTCCCAGAGAGCTGAGTAAGAATCAAAATAATAAGAAAGTAAAGTTGTTACTGTAGGAGACCCTACACTCTGCCTAGCCAAGAAGGGAATCCAGGGCAATGCTACTTAAAAACCTTAGTACTGAAGAACTGCTTCTCTCCTGCCATTTGGTAGCAGCCTGTCTAAAGTGATGTCCTTCAAACTGTAGAGGAAATGGGGAATTGGATGCATGTTTGGTAATTAATTTTTGAACAGTTAATTGATTGATAATGTTATAATTGTAGGCTCCTGTGTAACATAGCCCTGTTACTTTGATATTTTAAAAAAAAAAAAAAAAAAAGACAGAATTTTTGAGCACAGTAGATGAGCTGGTGACCTCTAACTACTTTAGGCAAAGCTTCTTAAGGCCTAAAATAGTTTTGGTATTTGCCCAGGTTTAGAAGAGACAGGTAGACATTCCTACACAGCTGTGGCCCAGACAAGTGTTGGTGAAGGAACCTAGAAAACATGGTTCCTGATCTTCTTGTAGCTCCTGCTTCAAAGAACTGTGGGCATTTCTGGGGTCATTCATATAATTTTGCTTCCACAATATGTAATTTTCTTCTTTTGACTTAGGAGGAAGAGAAAACCGGCATGCTGGCTAATGGTAAATATTAATTGGCAAGTAATTAGGCTGTTTAAAAACCTCATCTATATAATTTTGAATGAAATTCTTTATTTTGAATATCTCTCTAAGGAATTAAAATTCGTAACTTTCTCGGTCATTTGTCCTTTATGCCTATCTTGACCCCATCCTGTTATGTTTGAAATATTTCCTTTTCTGTTTTTCTCGGGCCTTTTACCTTCTAAATAAATGTATAGATATAAAGAATCACTTGTGTTTGTTTTGATGTTAGCCTATTATCTGGTACATACTATTCAAGTCATGCATGTGGAAACACATGAGTCTACACTAACAACATTTATATGTAAACATTCACTTTTGAGCATTGCATGTGCCTGATTGTACTGGACCAAAAGTCACACAAAGTCTCCCACACGCCCTATGCTTTTTTTATGTTCCTGCAGTTGAGCTGCTCGATTCTTTAGACTCCGTTGAGGATGTTCACCTTCCTGATCAAAAGAAAGCAGGCCTGAAAGCAAAGGCCCTCCCAGAAATGACTGGTGGGGAGCTGACGGGAACAGGTAACGGATGTGAAAGTTTGATTCTTCTCTGACTATGGAATGCTCTGTGACTAACTGTCTTCATTTCTTGAAAAATCCATGAAATAACCATCTGGACATTAAAGGCATTCAATCTCATAGATTGAATATGCTGTCAATACAAAAGGAGTGCTCTAGGTGAGGATGAATTGGTTGTTGTGTCCTTCCGTGGTTTTCTGTTCAGCTCACCATGTGCAGGAGAAATGAACATATGTCTCAGCTGTGCTTTACATAGTTCCCTCCTTAGGAGAAGACTGGGTCGTGCCCTTAAATTCGGAACTATTTTCCTTAAAGCTTGTAACAATTTTGTGATAATGCCCTTTCAGCACTAGAATCATTATTGCCAATTGGCTCTTCCATGAAATTAGGATTGTGCCAGGCAGCATATTTTGTTTTAATGTAGAATATAATATATTCTTGATTTCTCACATGGGTAGTTGCAAATGGGAACTTTTTAACTGTCTTGCTTTGGGGGTTGGTCAAGTAAACTGAGACACTTCGATAAAAACAGTAGAGATCACAGACCTACTCTAAGTATCTTGTATTTATTTATACTAATTACTTTCTTGTTGTAGAAAAGCTCATGTAATCCCAGCATTCAGTAGGCTGAGACAGGAGAATGGCGAATTAAAGGTCAACCTGGGCTATATAATAAGACCCAATCTTGGAGGTGGCAGTGTGGCTCAGCCAGTAAAGGTATTCGTTGTCAAGTCTGACTACCTGACTACCTGAGTTCAATCCCCTGGAGCCCACATTGATAGAAAGGGGGGGTTGGGGGGTGGGGCACCAGCAGATTGTCCTCAGACCTCACATGCACCATGGTATGTACACATAATACACATAAATAATGTTTTTTAATTTAAAAAAGACCAGGTCTCAAACAAATAGAGAAAAACAAAAAGTACTTAAAATGAAAAGTTAGACATTTCATCAGGACATAGTTTTGACACCCAAAATCTACCCTGACGACATGTTTGCAGAGCACGTCTCTTGGTTTTACTACTGTTGCCTTATGCAAGCATGTTGCCTCCATGCTAGCACAGTCTGTCTGTCTTCTCACAGTTTTTGGTAAGCCATCATGAGCTCTTTTAAAAGATGAGGATAGAACTATAGCTGTCCTACTCCCAGTATATTCTAGGTTTGTGTGTGGGAAATGATCAGGAGTGTTAAAATGTGCAGGAAACAAGTAAAGAAGGCAAGAGTTATTATGTGATTTCTGCTGAGGACTACAGAATTATGGAGGTAGCACACTTGATTGTTTAAATTGGCTTTTGTTACAATTTTAATTTTCAAAGCAGGATTTCAGCCAAACATCTGGGGATTTATGATTTTTTTCCCTGAAACACTGATGTTATAAAACAATAGGAAAACCACTGCTATGGGCTATAAAGAAAGACTCAGAAACCAAAAGTATATTACTCAAAGTAGTAATACATTTGTTGTTCCTGTTTCAATGGTTTTGAATCTGTAATGATTCTTTTAGGCTGTCACTGGGAGCGCAGTGTGATTTTGTTATACAGATTTGTGTTCATATTCCCAGCTTTGCTGCTTATGAGCTGGGACCTTGGACAACTAATGACTTTATCCTATTTCCTCCTCTTTAAAATGAAGCCTTGTAATGGTCAGCTGCTGAGGATGCAGCATAGTACATTGTTAAGATCATGGCTCAGTGAGATGGCTCAGAGGTAAAATGGCCTGTTGTGCAAGCCTGAAAAGCTAAGTTTAATCCTCAGAATCCATGTAAAGTCTGAAGGAGAGAACGGATTCTACAGAGTGTGTGTTCAGTGCTGCTCTGCCACCCCCTCAGCGTTCAGGTCATTCTGTAATGTATTCAGCAGATCATTCAGTGACCTCCTATTATTATAGAAAAAAGAAAGCACATTATACTTTTTCATTTTTCATAAAAATTACTTCCTCAATTGTCCCCCTGTGGGTGTGACTAGTGGGCGAGTAGGTTCACTTCTACATAAAAGACAGCAGAACAGACCTTTCCCTCAGATCATCTTCAAAATACCTTGCTCTTTAACTGTCGGAAATTCTGCTGTAATAGTACCCTCTACTTTTAGGCTTTTTTCTGTTTAAGATGTTTGTTATTTTGTGTATGTGTTCCAAACAGTCTTGGTGACTGTGACCTGGAGCATTAAAAGCCTCACTGTAGGGCAATACTACACATGCCTCCGTGACACTCATCTCCTCCTACATTTTGAAGCCCTTATCTAATTATTCGTTTGTCAATAAAAACCCGGGAGTCAGATATTAGGGTGCAAACCTGATTGATCAAAGAAGCAGTGTCGAAGCAACCAGTGACCCCTCTCTCTCTCCTTCCTTAATCCAATAGCCAGAGAATCTTTATGAGCCCCTCCCTACTACTTCCTGTGTCTCTCTATATGTCCTGGGTCCTCCAAAACCTCTATGGCTGATTTTGATCAGCTAGTAACTAGCTCTGCCCTTTGATTCAAGGTAAACTCTATTGTCAGTCTTGGGGAGTGCAATGAAAATAGCCCACAACAACATTTAATGTGGAAAAAAAAATCCCTTATGAGCTGTGTTCTGTACAGTTTCTATTGTGTATATAGAACATGAGGTTCTATAAACTGTATAATTTATTTTATTATTTAAGCATTAATCATAAATGTCAAAAGAGGAGACTGGTTGTTCTATTTATATTTTTTCCCATTCTATGGCTTATTCTTTAATTTTGAAAAGTCCACTGTTAAAATTATCAAATATTAAGAAAATATTCATGAAAGTATTAGGTCATTATTCCCATTAGTTTTTCCCAACATTTGTCAGCTATTGAGAGGGAGGGTCCGAGGGCAGAAAGAGTAAGAGGTGACATCAAGGCTTCTGGTTTGGGTGACTGAGTAAATGATGTTGTTGTTAGCTAAAAATAGAAAATTCTGGGAGCAAAGCAAGTTTCAGTGAGGAATATAATGAGTTTAGTTGGAAGTGTATTGTCTCTTTTAGAGAGTTTGGTGTTCAGAAAAGGGATGACCGATGTAGATTTGGGACTACTGAAGCAGGCATACATGAAGGTGAAGGGCTAGCTAAAACTAGCTGGGGGCTACAGATACAGCTTGGTTTGTAAGAATGCTTGCTAGGTATTCACAAGGCCCTGGGTTCAGCCGACAGTGCTTTCTAAGACAAGCATGATGGTGCATGCCTTTAATTCCAACCCTTGATCAGAAGTTCAAAGTCATCTTCAGCCATATAGCAAGCTCGAGGCCAGCCTGGGCTACATGAGACCCTTTCTCCAAAAAAAAAAAAAAAAAGGGGGGGGGGAGTCTAGAGTGCTGGCTCAGTGGGCAAAGGTACTTGCCATGCAAACCTGGTGAGCCAATCTCTAGAACCAACATAGGCAGACAGAGAGAATCAATTCCAGTGCTGTCCTTTAACCTCCACTGTGTAATTTGTATTTGTATGCGCATACCATATACATCTAATAATAATAACAATAGAGTTTTAAAACAAAGGGAAGATGGAGGGGAGGAGAAAGGGAAGAATGAATTGGATTTTTTAAAAAGTCCTCAGAGGGCTTTAAAAGAGGACTAGAGATAGACCACTCTTGGGCCATTGATAATAAGAATGGAGAAGCACTGACTGGAGTGGTAGGAATGACAGATAGAAGGAAAGGTGTAAAAGAAACGACCAGGTAAAGGATAATGTCAGATGCTCAGAAAGGACACCTGACGGGCTTGGCCATCAGGAAACAGCTCTGAGTCGGAGCAGCTTCGACAAGATGATGGAACACTCGGGGGTTTGCAGAGTTGGAGGAGCATGCTGGTATTAGAACCATCCCAGGCTGAGATTACCACACAGCAGCATGAGAATGGGAGTGGTGAGGCAAGGAGAGGACCCTTCAGAGGAGCGTGTCCACTTAGGAAGTGTGAGAACAGCTGTATCCGGCACAAGGAGGCTGGTTAAGGACAATGAGAAGGCCGGGACAATTATATCACCAGGACCGTCTTCACTTGCTGTGACTTCATAATGATAGCCTACCCAGGTTTCTGCTCGACTCTGCTTTTCTAATATTGCCATTGTCCCGCAGCGCTGTTCACCATTCCTGAGAGACTAAGGAATGACTTGGGTGCTTCATCTCTCCTGTGCACATCACCTTGTGATACCTAGGAATCGCATTTATCTCAACAGGCGTTTCTTATGGCCAGAGCAGTGGGGACACTGAAGCCCTGCACCAGGCTTACTGTCACGTAGCTCATTCTCTGGGGGATACAGACGAACCAAGAATTGAGGCTAGCACTATGGGAAACGTCAAGAACTCAGGAAAAGATCATCTTCAAGAAAATGAAGAGTCCTCAAAGAACATTTCTACCACAGAATCTGGTAAAGGCTGACAGCTTTAGCAGAAAGATGCTGGGTGGATTATGAATGGACAGAATGCCTCTACTGTTTGCCCTCTTTAAACAGTGTCCATTGAAGCATATTTTACATACGGTTTGCTGCGGTGATGGCTACTCAGTATTGGATATAAAGGGCATGATCAAATGGAACCTCACCTGGATTAACTCCAAAGTTAGAACTAAACACAGAATGTAGCTCACCTTCTAGTGAATGTGCCTTAACCAAATTAAGCAACAAACTTGGCATACATATATATGTGTATTAATGCTTTTTAACAGAAAATAGTATTTTGAGATTTAAAAAAAATTCCATAGCAAGTATGTATGTGAGGTCTGGATATAGATAATGGAGATGTATTTTATAAGTTCAAAGAAAGGCTTCCTGGTGCAGTTTTGTGATGCAAACTTCATTTATTGTGCATGCTATTTTGTTAACTAAATGAAGTAGAGAAAATTTTGATTTTTTTTTTTTTTTGGTTTTTCGAGACAGGGTTTCTCTGTGTAGCTTTGCGCCTTTCCTGGAACTCACTTGGTAGCCCAGGCTGGCCTCGAACTCACAGAGATCCGCCTGTCTCTGCCTCCTGAGTGCTGGGATTAAAGGTGTGTGCCACCACCGCCCGGCCAAATTTTGATTTTTGTGGCACTCCATGTGTAATTTAGGCAATGTTTTGGTTTTTAATTTAACTTTTCTCCCCTTTTAGATCTGCCCACAGTAGAGGAGCTGATGAAACCCATCAGGATAGACTCCTATGGGGTCAGTGGCTTTGACTTGCCACCCATCAGGTATGAGGTTTGCCAGTGCCCTGTGCAGGATGGTTGCTCAGCTGAGTGGTGTTCACTGTTTCCCTTCTTGTGTTGTCACGGAGACCTTCAACCAGCTGTTCTGTGGTAGACGGTTAATCAAAAATATGGGCTTGCACGTGTCTGCCTGTGAGCCACTTTATGTCTGTCTTCCATCCATCAAAATTCTCCCAGTACTGCAAGAAAAAGAGCTGCAGAGAAAGTTGGTGCCATTAATCAGATCTAATGTTTTCACTGAAAATATGATTTCCTCATCTTTCAATGGCACGTGGATAATTGATTCACCATCAGGAAAATTAATTGTATTTTTATATGAATCATAGGTTTTCTATTTTATGAATCAGTTAGTTCTGACGTAGTCACCAGCTGGCCGTCATCTCACAGGGCTAGCTCTGAGGTCATGAGAGAAATTGGCTTTGTGGAAATCTTCCAGCTCCAGTGTTTAGTGGCAGTGTGCGCAGGGTTCCATTGTTCATCAGCACAGGATGACAATCACAGTAACCTGTTGCAGACAACTTTGCATTCATGTAGCATTTATACTATCCTATCCTCTCCCTCACGTCCTTATAACATGTAGGACAGGCATCTTCAGACTCCTCCCTCAAAGATGACTCTGAATTAACTGGATCTAACTAGAGCCAGATGATGCTGATGCTGGCACCTGACGTACTTTACATGACAGTAGTGGACAAGAATGGCACATTCTTTATGTGCGTTAATTCAGCCCTCCAGCAGCTCTGAATGTAGCCCACTGTTTCCCTTAGTTCACAGACAAGAAACCGAGGTTTAAGGTTAAAATAATTGTCCAAGGTCAGATGTCTGTAATCAGAGAACCCAGTTAGCCCGTGTGCTTAGCCACTTGCATGGTTCGGTCTGTGATCCCATGAACTATTTTCATGAAATCATCCTGCCCCCATCTCATTTGTGTTTTCAGATACATTTTTGAGCCCCTACCTTTACCGTGTTCTCATTGGGTGAATCTGCTCGTGGGTTCTTGGCCTTGTCCCACACTTACTGTAGTCGAAGGGAAGATGACACGGTGAAGCCCACACTAAAATCCCCCACTCGAATGCTAGGTCTGGTCCTCACACTGCTCTCTCCAATGCTAGTCGGCATTTGGAACGGGGAGCCTGTACTCCCATCCATGTTTGAGGGCATGTAAATGTTGCTGACGGATTTTCTTATATGTAAAACTATTTTAGCCCTATGAATTCTAAAACATACATCTTTACATTTGTTTAAAAGCTGAGAACAGACAGCCCTTGTAGAGTAGACCTGTTTTCAGTTATTCAAGGTATATGCCCATAAAGGGAATTGCTGGCTCACACAGAAATCTGTTTTTTACCAAAACTATTTTTAACAGGAGCCGTACTTTCTGACATTCCCACCAGTAGTGCACAAAGGATTCTAGTCCCTCCGTCCTCAACACCACCAATTGTTTTCTGGTAACTATTTTAATGGAACTTTGAGGTCAGGAACCTAGAGGCAGAAGCCAATGCAGAGACCATGGAGGGATGCTGCTTACATGGCTTGCTCAGCCTGCTTTCTTATAGAACCCCCAGCCCAGACATGGCCCCACCCACAGTGGGCTGGGCCCTCCCCCGTGAATCATTCATTAAGAAGATGCCCTGTAGACTTACCTGCAGCCCCATCTTAGGGAGGCGTTTTCTCAGTTGAGGCTCCCTCCTCAGATGACGTTAGCTCGTGTCAAGTTGACATAAATCTAGCCAGCAGACAGCTGTCGTGCTGAGGGAAGTAAGTCAGCCATGAAAAGACAAACACCAAATGCTCCTGCATGTTTGAAGTCCATGAAATAGAAAAATCATAGGACAAGAAGAAGAAAGGCAGGCGCTGCAGCAGGAGAATGGCAGTGGTGGGGACGGGGTGGTCTTTGATCCTTCTAGAGTTTCATCTGCACAAATTCAACAGAGTATGGGGATAGATATGGTAAAGTTTGTTCATCATTATAAACAGATTTTACCACTGAAACGCACACTTACAGTGGCTAAAATGGTAAGTTTTATGTCAAATACATATAACACAAGAAAAATAAATAAGCATAGCAAAAAAAACCCCAAAGGGACAATAATTTCAGAAATGTCAGTAATGCACCATTAGAATATTTAAAGCCTTTAGTGAGCTGTAAGGTAAGTAACTTAACTGCTATAGCACATAGTCCTTGAAGTCCTCGTAGTGTACCTTCAGACAGTTATTTCTCACTCACTCATGAGTCAGTGAGGTTGGGTGGGCTCTGCTCTACGTAGGCATTTAGTGCCCTGTGTCTCAGTCACGACCTGTAGCTGTGAGGCTGTCATGTTACCCAGCCAGTAAAGACATCGCATGTCACTTTGCTTGCATTCTGTCAGTCAGCACTACCGCTCTTAGGAAATCAGTTGAAGGAAGGTGGAAATGTGATTTGCTTGTGTGCCTAGAAAGAAAAGCGTAGTAGTTTGGTAGTGTCTAATTAGTACCTAATGACCAGATGGCCGATAGCCGTCATTCTTCTTGACACAAAGTCCTACTCGGAGCTCTCGCCATCTGAAAGGCCATGACACCCTAGTGAAGCACAGCCCTCTCCAGTTTGGGTGTGATTCTTTACCAGTCAATGAGTGAAAAGACGGGTAATGTGCTTCCTTACCCCCAGTCAGCATCTAATAATGGAACTGGCTCCATTTAGAAACAGAAAGTCTGAGGGAAACAGAGCATCAGTGTAACCACTTAACAAAGAACTAAAGGACCTCCTAAAAACCATAAATAATGGGATTGCTGGATCAGCTCATTGTGCTTTTCTAGAACTACATCCTAATATATTGCTCTGGATAGCCGCTGCTCCTGTTCCTTGGAGGATTTATCTCAGATTGTCAACATTGGCCAAGCCAAAGTGGTTTTGTGAGGAGGATGTGCCGTGTTGGGTGACATGCTTTTTCTCAGTCTCCTTCCTGCCTCAGGTAGTTTTGGGACTCCCATTTTCTGGCTCTGGGGAGTTGTTCTGCTCTGCTTTGCTCTTGACCATGATTGGTGGTCCTCCATCCACGTTGGGCGCCAGATGTAGATGTAACCAATCGTCTTTTTAAAATAAGAAACACAGAGCCAATGTAAAAGAGAAAGCCGAGAGGTCAGAGCTCAGAGATAAAATCTTACCTCCTGCAGTGCTCCTAACTTCCCCGAGAGAGAGCTACTTCCTGTTTGTCTGTGTTTAAATAGTCTTTCTGTTCTGCCTTCTCATTGGTTCTAAACCCAACCACATGACTGCCTCATCACTGCCTGTAAGTACCGCCCTCCCTCTCCATGGCTTCTCGTCTGTCTTGCTCCATGTGCCAGTAACCAGATTTAAAGTTCCTTTGCTAGATGAAATTTTAAATCTACTTGAGGTATTTGGTTCTTGACCCTCTGGGAACAGTAACCCCGTGTGAAGAAGACACGGGATCTATGGCCCTGTCAGAAACATTCAGCACTCTTTCAATTGAAAAATCTAATGAAATTCTATTTCTCATACCATCTTTCCAGAGTGAGTCCTTTGCTGATGTGTATACGTGACAAGTAAACCCAATAGATCTTAATATTTCTTAGTATTTCTTTTCAGTTCTGTCAGTTCTCTGGAAGAGCCCATCTGTCCTGCGTTCATCTGGTTTTTTATAAGATCTTGCTGAAAGCAGCCAGTAATAGCCAGCACATAGTATCATTATTCCTCTCCAGCCTTTTATTCCTTACTGCTCCAGGTGTGGCATGTGGTCCCCTCACAGGAAGTTAGAAGTGGTAGATGAGCAAGTGTTTTGCATTAAAATGCCTCTCTCCAGCTTCTGCCATCAGTTTCCTGGCACCTAAAACCCATCCATGCTAGTGCCCACATCCTAATGGCAAGAATTAATAAATGTCCGAGAAATGTAGCTGAACTGGTACCCAGCAAGAACAGGAAACAGTTTGCATTGGCATCTAGACAAGGAAGGAGCTGATGTATTTCCCACTGACTCCAAGTACTTTAGAAGTTTCCAGCATTTACTGAGTAGCTTGTCTACATAGTATAAAAATGGTAGCCTCTTAAAATATTCTTCAATCACAAATCATAATATATTCGCATTTTTAAAACCCCTGTGGCTTACTGGTGTTTAACTAAATATAAGACATTCTCTGGAAATATAGTTCCCAAATTTAAAAAAAAAATGATATAGCCAGGTGTGGTGGCACACGCCTTTAATCCCAGCACTAGGAGGCAGAGGCAGGCAGATCTCTGTGAGTTTGAGGCCAGCCTGGGCTACAGAGCAAGTTCCAGGAGGACTGTACATAGAGAAAGTCTGTCTTGAAAAAAAAATCTTTATTAGTGTTGGAGTGTATTATTTCAGGTCACCATGTGCATCCCTGATACCCATAAAATGCCAGAAGAGGGCACTGAGTCCTCGGGAACTGGAGCTACAGGCAGTTCTGAGTCACTCTGAGTGCTGGGAACTGAACCTAGGTCCTCTGCAAGAGCAGCAGTGCTCTTAACCACTGAGCCACCTCTCCAGCCCCTGTTTCTGACATTTTTAATACTTGTCTAATTTATTTCAGTTCATTAAATGGTAAATGGTCTAATTTTAAAATCCTGGTGATTTTTATGTTTTTATTTTGAAATTTTCCTATGCTGTGGTTATTTCTATGCTTTTTAGTACACTCTATGATTCCCTGTCATAAATTATAGTCCTTTAGAGTCTTACAGAGATATATAAAAAAATTCCCCTACTTCAGATATGTGTTGATTGATATAAGCCAGGCAGCGGTGGCACAGCGCTCAGGAGGCAGAGGCAGGTGTTATCTCTGTGAGTTCAGGGCCAGCCTGGTCTGGAGAGGGAGTTCCAGGACAGCCAGGGCTGTTGTATGGTGTTCTGTTTGTGTTCTGACAAATAAAGCTTGCCTAGAGATTAGAGAGCAGAGTTAGCCACTAGTTAACCCCCAAGGCCAGGCATTGGTGGCACACACCTTTAATCCCAGCACTTGGAAGGAGGAAGCAGGAAGATCAGGAGTTCAAGGCCATCCTGGGCTATAGGAGATTGAGCCAGTATAAAACAAAAACAGAGCCAGGTGGGTGGTGGTGGTGGTGGTGGTGGTGGTGGTGGTGGTGGTGGTGCTGGTGGTGGTGGTGGTGGTGGTGGTGCATATCTTTAATCCCAGCACTAGAGAGAGGGGAAACAGGAATATAAGGCAGGTGGAGACGGGATCTCAGGCCCTTTTGGTCTGAGGATTCAGAGAGGTAAGAAGTGATTGTGGCTTCTCTGATCTTTCAGCTTTATCCCGATATCCTGACTCCTGGTTTTTATTGATAAGACTAATTAGGATCATGCTTCACAGGGCTGTTACACAGAGAAACCCTGTCTTGAAAAACAAAACAAACAAACAAACAAAAAAACCAAATACATATTGATTTAGTAAGAAGTTGTGGTAAAAGTTACTGTGCTGCATTAAAATTATCTGAAATGAGTCAGGCATAATGGCACATGCTTATAATCTCAGCACTCAGAGGTGGAGGCAGGAGGATCAGGAGTTACGCATCCCCTTCTAAAAGGTGAGTTAGAAGCCAGCCTGGGCTTCAGGAGACCCTGACTCAAAAGAACAGAAAAAAGTATAAACAGTTACAGGATAACCTGGGAGCGTCCCAGACTAACTGGTATTGCGTTGTATTGTATGACGTGTTTAACGTTGTAACTTCATTTGAAGAGTTACAGCTCCTATGTCTGTACAAATGGGGGCGGATAACCATGGAACTTGAGGGATTATGCTGCATGCAGTTTATACTGTGCCCTCCCTTCATCTGTAGCCGTAAGAATGCAGCTGAGAGTCAAGAAGGGGACTCTGTGAGCTCCATACCCCTGAAGATGCACGCACACACCGTGACTGAAGACCTCACCCTCAGGAGCCCGTTTCCCCACAAACCGGGTGAGAGTGCGGCTTTACACAGGACAGTGGGGGCCAGCGTGGGCGGCGGCTGTCCGGCAGCAGCTGGTATGGAAGAGCGGTTGGACAAAATGTACCTTGAGATTTTGAGGAAAAAAACAGCTGCTAACCCTTCACTATTACCTCAGGATGACAAAACGAACCAGGTAAGAAGTATATGCTTGAGTTCGTGGGGCTGATGTCATCATCCGTGGGTGGCGCTTATTACTAGACCAGCCAGTCTCCCAGTTCAAAGTGCCACCCTACCATTCACTTGCTTCTTCTCTTTTATTCTTCTCTCATACATTAAACCCCAGCCACAGGTTTCCCTCCCTCCATTCTTCCAACACCCCCTCTACATTCTCTCTCCCTCAGATGCACTTTTCTTTCATTACTCTTCAAAAAAAGAGCAGGCCTCCCAGGGATTTAACAGACACAGCATAACAAGTCACAGTCAAACTAGGCACAAACCCTCATATCAAGGCTGGACAAGGTCACCCAGTAGGAGGAAAAGGGTCCCATAAGCAGACAGACGAGTCAGAGACACCCCCAAACCTCACTGTTAGGAGTCCTACAAAAACACCCAGCTACACACCTATACCTATATGCAGACCTAGCTCGGACCCATACAGGGTCCATGATTGTCTTCAGTCTTTGAGCCCCTATGAGCCCTGCCTGGTTGATTCTGTGGGCCATGTCCTTGTGGTGTCCTTGGCCCCTCTGGCCCCTGCACCCTCCCCTCCCTCTGCCCTCCACAGGGTTCCCTGGCTCAGTCTAGTGTTCAGCTCTGGGTCTCTGGATCTGCTCCCGTAGGTTCTGGTCGGCACCCCTGTGGTAACAGTTGGGATAGGCACTGATCTCTGAGCACAGCAATATCCGTGTCCTCTTGCCCTTTCTCTCCTTTCTCTTTCCTTTGAGTAACTGGTTTAAGACTTGGGTAGTTCCAGAAGCTAGTCTCTGCATCAGTGTGTTGCTCACGGCTCGTCTGCCTCATAGTCTGCACCACAGGAGAGTTGGCATTTTATAGGATTGTGATTAGCAACTGTGACGAAAGGCACATTTCATTGTTCTTTCTGTTTTTATCTTTCTGCTTTATAGTTCCTATGGTTCCAGTGTTCTATTTTTACCTTCTAATTTTGTATTTGCTATAAAGCGTCTAGGCAATGTGCTGTATTTCTTTTTTGTTACTGTGATAAAATACTCTAGAAAAAAAGTGACTTGGGGAAGAAAGGCTTTGTTGCTTCACAGTTCACGGTGCAGCCCGTCGTGGTGGGAAAGTCAAGGCAGCAGACATGAGAGAAGATGAGAGCGATGAATCCCAGATGCATCACAGTTCCTTTCCCCTTCTGTATAGTCCAGGGTCCCAGTCAGGGAAAGGAGAGCCTTCTCACCAGTCAGGAGAACTTCTCACCCCAGGCTCCCAGGCCATTTACCAACCAGACTCTGTCAGGCTGACAGTTCACTAGCCATCAGAGTATTGATATTTTCAATGTCCCTTAAATCCAAACAAAATTGAAATGACAATTTCAGTTGTCATTTCAAAATCACTTCCTCCTTGATGTATTCATTATTCTAGTAACTACACACACCTTACTTTCCAGCAAGTTTATTTTGCTTTAAAGTACTTTGTCCTAATGCTAACTTTGAAGATGGGCTTCAACCCACCGAATTCTAATAAATTAGAGAACCTTGCTGTAGTAGTATGTCCTTCTCAGTCCTCGATTATTTGCCAATCACAGTCTTGCCAAGTGTTAAATTTTCATTAACAACAACAGTCATTGAAGTTTATTTCCATACTCAAGAGTTTTTTCTTGTTGTATACAGACTTCCAGGACTCGGCTCAGCACTGGGGAAGAGGGACCTGTAACCGGCAAACAAGTTCTGTATAAGAAGGTCAGAAGTGCACCTCCTCTGCTTAAGAGAAAGCCACAGAGTGGACTGTATGTTTCCACTCGGAGCTCAGGCTATGGCAAACCCAGTTCTCCGCTCCAGTTACTTTCTGCTCTTGAAAAGAAAACTTCGAAGGACAATACAAAAAGTAAAAACGTGAGGTCCATTCCCACCTCAAATCAGTTTAGGAGAAAAGGTGAGAATACATTCTTTTCAAGGTAAGAGTTTGATGCATATAGCATATTATTTCATTTCCTTTGTTTTTTGTGGAGGAGAATATTAAAGAACTGGGTGTTCCGTTTAGGGTAGGAGTAGTTTAGAGCCTTTGACCTAGGGTGGTGGCGATGAAGACAGCGAAAAGTGGTTGATGAAAAGATGTGTAAAGGTAAAACTGATAATATAAAAATCTGATTGGGTCGCTGCAGTTTTGGGTCCAAGCAGCTGAAGTACTGAGCTGCCACTCCCTGGGGTGAGGAAAAGTGAGGTAAATTTTTGGGCTGAGAGGAAGGAGAGATTCTAACTTGAAGATGACTATTTTGATTTACAAGTAGTGATGAACAGAAGGCAGTTAGATTGAAAGTCTGGCATTCAAGAGGAAGTAGACTCAAAATACCATTTGAGAACTTACTAAGACCAGAAGAGGCATTTTGTTTTGTTTTGTTTTGTTTTGTTTTGTTTTGTTTTGTTTTGTTTTGTTTTGTTTTGTTTTAAGCAGTGATACTTTCTGAGCATGAGGATGTCCTTGTTAGCTCTTTCTCTTGTTATGATATAAAACCATGACCGAAAGCAACTTGGGGAAGGAAGAATTTGTTCTAACTTACAGGCTACAGTCCCTCGTTGTGGAAAGCCAAGGCAGGGGCTTGAAGCAGAAACCACAGATTACTGACTTGGTTGCCCTGGATTTCTCAGCTACCTTTCTTATACATCCCAGGTCTCCTGGCCTAGGGGTTGCACCGCCCACAGTGGACTGACCCTTCTACTTCAATTAGCAGTCAAGAAAATGCCCCACAGACATGCCATCCACAGACCAGTCTGTTAGAGGCAATTCCTTAACTGAGGTACCTTCTTTCCATATGACCCTTAAGTCTGTGTCTTTCGACACCTGAAGCTATGACAGGGTACCTGGAGGGTAAACCCAAACAGCTCACTAACTAGCAGATCCCACAGGACCCAGGGGATCTGCAAAGCTGGCAGAGTGGGGCAGGAGAACCCTGACAGAACCTTCCATCTAGGGACGTTGTGTCTCCAGGGGGGTCTCTCCTGCCACTCGCTGCCCACAGGGGAGGAAACTGGACTCATGAGAACTGCTCTTCGGTTATAGCCAGCCGGTGGTCCTCAGCAGGGCAGGGCAGTTCCCTTGCAGCACTGACTGAAAGGCAGATTGAATGGGAGTGTAGGGGAGGATGTGGGTGGAATTAGTGCTTCAAGTAATAGAACGTTCTGGAGGAAAGTTCCTGTGGAAGATGGAAGCTGGTGTAGCTGACTTGGGAAGAGGAGTTAAGAGATGCCTTGGGGGCCACCACAATAGCACTGTGGGTAAAGATGTTGGCCGCTCTAGCCTAGCAACCTGAATTAATCCTGGAACCCACATGAAAGTGAAAGATAGAACCAACTCCTAAGGGTTGTCCTCTGGCCTCTATACCTCCACACATTTATACACATATTATACACACAATAATAATAATTTTAAATTTTTTTTTAAAAAAAAGGAGAGGCTGGAGAGATGGCTCAGCAGTTAAGAGCACTGGCTGCTCTTCCAGAGGTCCTGCATTCAATTCTCATCACTCACATGGTGGCTCACAGCTTCTGTAATGGAATCCGATGTCCCCTTCTGGTGTGCAGATATACATGTAGACAAAACACATACATAAAATACACAAATGAATAAGACCTTTTTAAAAATTTGAAAAAGAAACTTGTGGCTTTACTCTTAGTAGCTGTAGTGACTATATGTGTGCCATTAAGAAAGACTGAATGGAAGGAAAAGGAAAGGATAGTGCAGTAGATAGAAGGAAGTAGGGCAGTGCCCTTGCCTTAGAAGACCTATAATGGTGCACAATAGGACTGCATTATCGAGGAACGTGGACAGTTCTGAGTTCTAGGAAATGCGGAGGCACAGGAAGAGAGCACAAGCTGGCAGTTGGCTAGATGTGGGAGGGAGGAAATCTGGATGTTCCTTCTGTCTGCTACAGTCTTCTCAGAAATCAAACGCCATGCCATTAGATAGCAGTGAAGAGGAAAGAAGGGAGGATGAGAAGTAGGCGTCCAAGAGGTTACTAAGCTGGAGGTTAGAAGGTCATTGCATGATTGGTGATGATAACGTAGATCATGCCCGTGTGAGTGAGCAGCTAAGAATTCGGAAGGAACATTAAGGAACCAAAGGCAAGGGGTTGCCAGCCTGAGGATGCTGAAAATCATTGCACATGAAGACAGAAGTGTCATGGTGATTGAGAAGAGATCAAGGTAAATGATGGGTTGATAGTTGAAGGCAACAATATTTTTATAAGTTAACTAACATTCTAAACGTGTTTTTCCATATTTTAAAATCTTACAGTATTTGTGACTATCAGAATCTAAACACATTACTCATTTTTATACTAAAACATGCAGTGATGGACTATACCAGGCTTTTTCTTTTGAGTCACCAACCAGTTCCCAAATCATGACACAGAGACTTCGTATACTTATGAATGCTCGGACCTAGCTTAGGCTTATTTCATGCTAGCTCTTATAACTTAACTTGTTTCTCTTCATCTACATTTTGCCTCGGAGCTTTTACCTTTCTTTCTGTATGTCCTACTCTGTGTCTCCTGGCTGGCGGCTGCCTAGCTGGCCCCAGGCATCTCCCTCTCTTTCTCTCTTATTCTCTCCTCCTGCTTCTCCCCCAAGTCTAAATTTCTCCTTCTATTTATTCTCTCTGCATGCCAGCCCCACCTATCTCTCTCCTGCCTAGCTATTGGCCATTCATCTTTTTTTTTAGATCAATCACATCTTTACATAATTAAATAAATGCAGCAGAAACAAATGTAGCACACCTTCACATAGTTAAAGTAATATTCTGCAGCATAAACAAATGTAACACATCTTTGCCTAGTTAAAATACTGTTCCACAACAATGGACCTTGTCTAGCTATTCTTTTACTGAACTACTTTAACCTCTCTTTAGACTGCTAAGTATGGTTTTTGTATCTATCTCTTTATTGATACTCTGCCCAGAGTGGCTTTAGTTTTATTCAGAACTGTAATTCTTTTGGAGTGATTGTTACAGGTTGGGTTCCTTGGGAAGCAAACTAGTGTAGAGAATGCAATTCAGATCAACATTGGTTAGAATTAAAAAAAATTAAGCCCAGTTGCTTAACCAATTGAAAGTCTTTTCTCTTTGATGTAATGGTGAGTTTAGAGATAGGGAGCTGAGAGATACACCGGAAAGAAACCAGATCCCTTCTTCCTTATTGCAAAATCTGTACAGTGTGACTACTGTCTTCTTTGTAAGAATTTTTTTTTGAAAGAGTGTGTCTATGTGGAGTTATGTGCATGTATGTGAGTACAGGTACCCATCGAAGTCAGAGGCATCAGATGACCTGGAATTGGAGTTACAGGTGATTGTGATCAGCCCCCTGGTGTGGATTTAGGGAAGCAAACTTAGGTTCTCTGCAGGGAGAATGCATGCTCTTAACCACTGAAGCATTTCTGCAGTTCCCTCTGTCTCCATTCTTACAAAATGATGTCTGTCTCCACGTTCTGTCCATGAATAACAATAGATGAGCCAAACCCTTAGCATTTTCTTAGAATCTCTGCCCTGAAACACCTACCGAGGAGACTTTTGCTTCCAGCATTTGACTAAAACGTGTAGCCACCCCAGTTTGCATACAATTTGGGGGGACAGTTGTGTTGAGCTGAGCACATTGCTGCCTGTGAGAGAATTAGGTGTCTGTTAGTGGGAAGTGGAGGTGAGTGGCTAGCAGACTTGCCATGCGGGGCTGCCTTTTTTTCCAGTTACCTTTTATTTAGCATTTCATGTTTATATTTTCTTTTGTAAAGTAATACTGTTATGAAAAGAAAACTTGCTGATGAGTTAAAATTCAAAAATAGGAGAAAATAAGAAAAAGGAAAGGTAACAAGGAATACTGTGCAGTGCTGAGTGCTTAAATGAGGGGAGAAAATGAGTGGGTGGGTGGGTGCGTGGGGGTGGATGGGTGGGTGAGTAGAGAGTAGAAGTAGATAAATGGACTAAATGTTTTCTAAGAGTAATACCTGAAAATGCCAGATGAAACCCATTAGTTTATATACTGACCTAAAAATCAGTTTATAACATATGATGAGATCACACTTTATAAGTTCTTTTTATTTTTTTAACTTTTTAACTTATTTTATGTGTATGGGTATTTTTGCCATTTTGTGTGTGTGTGTGTGTGTGTGTGTGTGTGTGTGTGTGTGTGTGTGTGTGTGTGTGTGTACCATTTGCATGCCTGGAATGTGAGAAGCCCAGAAGAGGGCATTGGACCTCCCAGAACTGGAGTTATAGACGGCTGTGTGCCACCAGATGGGCACTAAGTATCAAATCTGGGTCCTCTGGAAGAACCTTCTCCCCAGCCCCTAGAAGTTCTTTTTAAATATATTAGATGTAGGTTACTTAAATCTCCAAGGAGATACACTTCATCCTTAAAAATTACATGTTCTAAGAGATCCCCTTAAGAAAATAGATTTTGATAACTTTTGAGAGATTGCTAAAGCCATAATGTTATTTCCTGGCTTTATTTTCAATTTTATGTATTGCCAAACACTTCCTTCCCTTCTAGGAAATATGAAGTAATATATTCTCCTTCCCCACGCCACTCAACCAGTGGTTTTACTTTTTTCAAGGTATATTTTCTCGCACAACCGTATCTCTCTCAGTTTGGAGATTTAGTTCTTGCGTCTGGTTGTTAAAGACATTTTGGATGTCTGTTACTGATAGTAGCTCCACTGTGGAATTACTTTGGTTCATTTCTTTTTGATTGAATGTTATTAATGCATCGTTTCTTCAAAGAGGGCCTCAGGGTTTTAATTCTGCAGTGTTTTTCTGTTTGAATTTCATATTGAGAATTTTTCTTTCTTAGGTAATGGGGGGTGGGAATACCGGGTAGAGTCTTGCAGAGGACCTGGTTCTTTTGCCAGCACCCACGTGGTGGCTCCCAACTGTCTGGACCTCCTGTGCCAGAGGATTCAGTGCCCCCTTCTGGCCTCTGTGGGCACCAGACACAAGCACGGTGCACAATGTACGTTCCATAAACACTCCGACATATGGAGAAAAGATTAAGGAATGGAGATTCTGGTGTAAAAGGACTGGTCGGCTACACTTGTACACACAAAACCACCTGGTTTTGGCTGTCTGGTCCTAACAGTGATGTGCTGGCAGAACACACCTAGACCTTGGTCATGGTATAACCTGCCAATGATTGGGAGGGATCACATGTTCTTCTGCAACGATTCCATCTTTTTATGAATGCTCTAAGAAACTTCTTTAGAAACATACATGAAACACACTAAGTATGATGATGACTATAAGGAAAACTTTTATATGCCTACAAAAAAAAGATAGAAATGAATCTTTCTATGAGGAACTATTGAATTATTTTCTTCTTTTAGCTTATCTGTGTTTTCCAAATATATGATAATAGTTTTAATTTTAAAAAATACATTTAACAAATCTTCAGGAAATCATTGTTAAAAAATAAAATAAAATTTGAAGTTACTTATTCACCTTTAAGGCATCTGGGTAATGTTTATGGAATGTACAGAGCCTGTCACGTTTGAATATGGGCTTTAAGATTTTACAGAAGCATGTCCCTTACAATGCTTATTGCTAACTGAATACCATACTGGCCTCAGAATTTCTTCCCTCGTTAGAGTTTACAAGTTACTGTAAAAGCAGAAAATTAGACCAAATATATATTAGTCACACTCTTTTCTAATGCTAGATGATGCTATTGAATTATAACCGTACTAATTACCCTTTGAAGTCAGACTTAAGCTAACTGCTGTGGTGTCCTCCGCGATGGACGTTGCTCCATTGATGCTGTGATGCCCTGTCTCACACTGAATATCAAGAGTGCTCAAGACACTGACTCAGAACTAACAGTCTTCATACTACCAGCTGCTCTTTCTGATTCATCATGTGGGCATCCTTACTGTGACTCTCTTAAAGAATAATTTGTTTAAAAGTGGGAAAGTCTTGAAGTTACCCTGTTCCACAGTCCCCTCGCATTTATCATTATCCCCATCTGTAGATGTTGATTGTGGTGGTTGCTGGGGTGCAGTGGGTGGCTGCTGGGGTGCAGTGGGCGGCTGCTGGGGTGCAGTGGGCAGCTGCTGGGGTACAGTGGGTGGCTGCTGGGGTGCAGTGGGCAGCTGCTGGGGTGCAGTGGGTGGCTGCTGGGGTACAGTGGGTGGCTGCTGGGGTGCAGTGTTGTGGTGTGGTGTCTCAGCCCATGTAATGATCTACATTTTACCTCCACATTGCCGCTGTCCTCATATTTATTGTCCATCATTGCTGAATGCACATTCAACCTTCCTTTTATTATGCTTTCTTCTGTTATCTATATAATATTTAGAAATATTATCTGGAACAAAACTCATCAAGCCTGCAGCTTTGAATAAACCATCCCCCCAAAGTGAAGGTAGCCTAGCTACTCCTAAGAGGCCTGAAGATGCCACAGCTGATGCCTCTGACCAGTTTCAGACTGTAGGTATTGAAGTTCATGTTAATAATTTTCATATCTTAAAATCATTTTAAAACTAGATTATAAGTAAAGA
The DNA here is from genome assembly GCF_049852395.1 of Peromyscus maniculatus bairdii. Taxonomy (NCBI): domain Eukaryota; kingdom Metazoa; phylum Chordata; class Mammalia; order Rodentia; family Cricetidae; genus Peromyscus; species Peromyscus maniculatus. The sequence goes on from NC_134858.1 coordinate 77,156,849, forward strand.
ATATATTCATTGTATACTGTTAGAAAATATGACAATTGAAGTTGATTAATGTGTACAAATGAAATAAGAGATGTCTTTCCCTTATTCACATTGCTCTTACTGGTTTCTTTGTAATAGAGCATTATTAACCGTGTTGGTCCCAGGCTCTGTGTTTCTGTTTTTGTGTGCTAGTCTTAACCATACAACTAGGATAATAAAGTCATGCTTCTTTTTGAAAGGAGCCTTCAGGATCCTCTGGTGGGAACAGAGAGAAAGAATTGCTAATGTTGAAAAGAGCTCAGGACGCAGAGGAAAAATGGAGGGGTGCACAAGCCCTAATTGAACAAATTAAAATTACATTCTCAGAAAAGGAGAAGGAGCTGGAGAACGCGCTGGAAAATCTAAAGAGACAGCAAAAAGAGGAGCTCTTCAAACTGAACCAAGAAAATTACATTCTTCAGGCCAAGGTACCGAACACACTGTTCTGTGATTTTCCTTCTTTTTTTTTTTTTTTTTTTTTTTGTTGTTGTTGTTGTTGTTGTTTCAAGACAGGGTTTCTCCATGTAGTGTAGTTTTGGTGCCTGTCCTGGGTCAGCCTCTATTTGAGGCTGGCCTCAAACTCACAGAGATCCACCTGGCTGTGCCTCCCGAGTGCTGGGAGTAAAGGTGTGCACCACTGCCGCCCGGCCTTATTTCCTTGGTATCCTGGAGCCGGGAGCTGTTCAACTTGATGTATGTGCCGCATACAGTACAGACTTGGTTCTTGGTTCTCTCCAGAGTGAACTGAACCGTGGAGAAGTCAAACTTGGCCCATTTTGATGATTTTTCCTGGGTCATCTGTTCTTTTAGACACAAATCGGTGAGTTCATCGACCTTCAGAGAAGTGAGAGTTTTAGCAAGAAGTGCAGTAGAAGGTCTAGAACCAGAGCCACCGTGTTTGTGGGTCCTTCTCTCACCAGAAAGCCACCCTGCTGGCTTGACCGTGCTCACAGCACTTCCCAGACGGTCAGTGACGGAGACTGTCTGGGTCTGAGAACCTCTTTATCGCCCTCACTTCTTCTTCATCTCCCTGCACAAATAAAACGATTTCTCCATTTTCTTCAAGTTAAGTAGCTTTGAAGAAACAAACAGAAAGCAGAGATGGCTGCAGCTTGGAGAAACCTCGGATCCCATCACTGGAGAAAAACTGAAACAAATCCAAAAAGAGATACAGGAACAAGAGACGCTTCTTCAAGGATATCAGCAGGTGGGGGGGTCCATCAGCCTCTGACAACTTGGGTTTTGATCCTTTAACTATAGAAGTAAGGTATATTAAAATACTGCTGTGGTCATTCAGCGTGCAGTTATAGTGAGGTAACAATTTGACTAGTGTTCTTACCCCTCACCTTTCTCCCCCTCTCCTCCTCCTTCCCTCCTGCCCTCTCTCCTCTACCCTGGAACTCACTGGTTAGCCCAGGTGGGCCTCAAGGTTGTGATCCACTTCCTAAGTGCTGGGTAGTTGCCCAATTGGCCTGCACATTTCTTATTAGCCACATTAAAGTAGCTAAGAACATCAGTTCTGGATTCAAATAAAAACTTCATTTTAAGTCTTAACTCTAACACCTGTTGTGGAGCCATGTGCAACCCTCTTGCCCCTCTGTCTTTATGAGTAGGGATATAATAAGACAAGGGACTAGTGAAATTCAAAATAAAACAATACAAACCAGCCTCCTAACCTGGCACACAGTAGCCAATCAGAAACCGTTGCATGCTATTTTAATAGCCATGTTCCTTAGAAATGAGTGTTTTTCCTTAGCTTTCTACAAAGTTTATAACAGGTTTTGAGCAGTTTGTTATTATTTTCAGCATATCAGTCTGCACTCACGTGCTGACGCCCCAAGGATGAACATTTTTTCTTTAGTGTAAGCTCTGTTTGTTTATAGTGGCAGGGACTTCTGGTGTGTATAAGTCTGGGCAGGTTTAAGATCTGGCATCCTCACACAGACACACATGCAAACAAAACACCCACGCACATAAAATAAAAATGGATAAATTATATTTTTAAAAAAGATGTAGCTTCCTTCTCTGCCTCCCTTCTTGTCAGATTCCTCCAGCTCCTTAAACTTCTCTTTGCAACTATAATCTGAGCTCGGCGCCATTCTTTATTGCCCAGAGAAGATTGGGAGACAGCATTTTCACACCAGTTGCTCTGAATGTTTGGGCCATAGGTGCTGCCCTCAGTTTAGTGAGAGCCATTCAGGTCCTACATGCACTGTGTCATCTTGCCATACAGGGAGGGACTTAAGATTTCAAGGGCCCTAAGCATGTCAGCGGTCCCCTCAAAGGACAATATACAAGTTTTGTGTGTGTGTTGACATGCCATCTGCCAGGTCCTACTCCACACGTGACAAGATAATCCATAGTTCTTGTTACCACCTCAGAAGCTTTTAGTTTTCAGCAGATTCTCAATATAAAGTGAGGTCAGGAAGTCAGAGCACCTAATCACAGGTCCATTTGTTCCATGTCTAATTACCCCACTGTTAGAAGCCAGGCTCCCGGAATCGTCCTCTACCCCTGAGTCTTTTTCCTGCTGCCCTTTCTCTCCCTCTCCCATCACATAGGTGATAGGATGCTGGACTCCTTCTCCACTCTGCCTTCTGCTTTTACACTAACGCAGGACTCTTCAGTTTGGGGGAATTTTGTAACTGTTTTTCAAGGACGTGTTTTTAGCACTTTAGAAAGAGTTATGTCTAGGGAAGTTGACTTCTAAGATAATAAAAGATATGTGAAAAGGATTTTGTAAAATTAAAATTAAGGAAATTTTAAAGACCACCTAAGTGATTTATCTATTAGCATTCTATTTTATGTTATAAAGTACTGCTAACTTTTAACTAAAAATCATTTTTCTGTTTTTAAAAGGAAAATGAAAGATTGTATAATCAAGTAAAAGATCTCCAGGAACAAAATAAGAAAAACGAAGAGCGAATGTTTAAGGAAAATCAGAATTTATTTAGTGAGTTAGCCTCTTTAAAGTAAGTTCTCTTGAATATACTTACCTGTTTCTAAGCATATTGTTACCACATTAATACTGTGGTTTTTTTCTTAGAAATGGAAAATACTTTTATGTGTATCTGTTTTCATTTGTGTATTGATTTCCAGTCTTGTAACTGTTAGAGTGCATATTCAGAGGATTTTTCTTTTTGTGATTGATAGCTAGTATATACTCCAGTATTCTCAATATATCCACATGTGAGTTTGACATTTTAAGAAAGTGAAAGTAGAACATTTGTCTTTGTCAGTAGATAACTATTCCTTAAACAATGATTTGATTAATTGATTAATAGTACAAAAGTAAAATTAAAAGCCACTCTGTCAGCTTGGCCTTAGGTTCTGTAGAAACAGAATAACTCTGGAAAGAGAAAAAGAAGTCATAATTCTAGAAAAAGAAAAAAGAAACAAGGTGAAGAAGGAGAGGGAGAGGATGCAAAGGGTATGGCTTAGCTGGAACCTGGCTTCACACTGATGCCACCAGGGAGCTCTAGAGAATAGACCACGCCACAGTTTGTGCCACTGGCTGGGATGTACCTGGGAGGGGACTCAGAATGTCTTCGGGGTCAAAGGCTGTGGTTTAGATGAAGTTACTTGTTGAAAAGGGGCCAAAAAAAAAAAAAAAAAAAAAAACCCACCTATGAGTTATTACTCTCCAGCACTCACCACAGAGCAGTGGACACCAGAGCCTGCTTACTCAAGGCCGACCCTGGTCCATCACCCTACTGTTGGAAGAACAGACCCCAAACCTACAAACATGGGCACACTAGAACACTGCCTTCCACTAGGAATGACTTCAGTGCATCACTCCACATAAATGCCCAATCGTTCAGGACGGGGCCAGAAGTTTTGGTGACCATGATTGTCAGGAATGCCAACCATATTTGTTAACAGGCTCCCTTTTTTAGATGGCTTATAACATGAAAATTGTATCCATTAGCATATACTGACCTTTCATGTAAAATAGAAAAATATACACCCTGTAGTAGACAGGCGTGACAGCTCTACAGATTGGTGAACAGAGGGAAGGAAGAAAGGAGAGAGAGAGAGTTTTAATGTCCCTTTTTCCTAGTCAGTGTGGCCCCAAAGCCAGGTGTGCTGATGGATGCTTGAAAATACATCTTACTTCAAGATGCTTCTCATAAGGATTTCTGGCAAAGATCCTGTCTGAACTGGAGATGTAGCTCAGTTGATGAGGTCTGGGTTCAGTCCCCAGTACCACACACACTAGGCCTGGTGTGCGTGCCTGCAGTCACAGTACTCTGGAAGGAGGCTTGCAAGTTCAAGGTCAGCCTCAGCCATATAGCCACTTAGAGACCAGTTTGGGCTCTGTGTCAGTTATTGGCTAAATAAACATAACTTTAAAATTACTACATTTTTACTACCTGACATCTAGAAAGAGCTACGCCAAAATCTCAAACTAAGTGAACTTCCGTGATAAAATAATTCACTTAAATAATTATTTAAATAATTTATTTAGAGCATTAGGACTATATTATTTTATAGAAATTTCTTGAAAAAAAAAATCTAAAATTTGAATCTGAGGTCCAGATATGTTTTTGGTTTTGTTGTGTATAAAGTTGGGATTTGTGTTTGTCAGAAGAAAAGAGTCAGCAACTGTAAGACCCAGAGTATACAGAAAGCTCTAGAAAACAAGCTCCACTTCATTTTCTCTGAGAATTAGAAGCAAATGTTTTTAATTTCAATTAATTAAATACCAAAAATCTTAGTATTTCTGTTCTTCTAAAGTGAAAAGTATAAGCATTTCCCTCAAGTCTACTTCTCCTTAACATGTCCATACTTTTCATCTTTAGACTAATATTTTTTCCTCCAGTGATACATATAGTGTGAGTTTATTAGGATATTTTATATTAAAAGGAGTATCTTGTTTTTTAAAGTCTTTTCATTTTAATTTTCATAATCAGAGAACAGATGCACAAGGATCGTTTCCTGTCTCAAGTAGTTGAAAATGCAGAACCCATCAAAAACCAGAGTTTTACAGAACTGCTAGCAGAATTACGGGTGGTACAGGTAAGTTGAATAAGATTTAAACTATTGCATTCGGTGAAGTTATCACAGAAATTCCAGTACGTGTAAAAAATTATACTTGTAATAAATATGTAAATAAAATATATTTTAAAAGATGTTATTTGAAAACTAAGAAGTCTCTAAGATGAGCATTTAGTGTGCGTGTGACTTTAATGTACAGAAACCCTGGGAACTGGTTGACATGGCTCCACTCTGCAGTGCATCATCTCCTCAGGCGTTTACCATATAGGACCACAGCAGGGGCATTGCACTTGGGCCACAGATATACATTATTTCAAACAGATTCCCGGGGCTGAAAAGATGGCCCAGCTGTTGGTAAAGAACATGTGACTGACTACCCTCTCAGAAAACCCAAGTTCAGTTCTCAGTACCCATTTCAGGCAGCTCACAACCATCTCTAACTCCAGTTCCAAGGGATCCAGTGTCTCTGCCATCCAAGAGCACCTCCACTCATGTACACACACACTTACACACATAATTAAAAATAACAAAAATAAATCCTAAAAAAATCAAATTCTTCATTGTAGTACATACTCTGTGCTAAAATAGGAAAACAGTATGGCAGTGACCGTTACCTTTAAAAGTAACTTTTCTCCTGTCTCCCAAAGTGTTCAGTGCACATCTAGACAGCAGATTGTATTACAAATATTTATATCGCAGATACCCAGGATAAAGGTGGGAATCAGTTGGTGGTCTTAGTTCCTGGACAAACGATCTTATTCATGAAGTCCTTTCCTATGCCTGTGTCTTGAAGGGCACAGCCTATGTTTTCTTACAGCAGTTTCAGTGTTTTGGGTTTCCTGTTGAGATCTTCGGTCCACTGAAGTTAAGTTTTTTGCAGGGTGATAGATAGCGGTCTATTTTCATTCTTCTACATGTGGACATCCAGGTTTCCCAGTACCATTTGTTGAAGACACTTTCTTCAGTGTGTATTTTTGACATCTTTGTCAAATACAAGAAGGCTCTAGTTACTTGTTTTCATATTTGGATTTTTTCTTTTGTACCATTGGTCTACCTGTCTGTCTGCTTTTGTACCAGTAACATACTAGTTCTATCACCGTGAATCTGTATGTTCTGAAATCTGCAATGGTAATCCCTCCAGTGTAGATGTAACCAACCATCTTATTAAATAAGAAACACAGCACCAATGTAAAAGAGAAAGCCAAGAGATCAGAGCTCAGAGCTAAAATCTCACCCTTCCTCCTGCGAGCTCCTAGCTTCCCGAAAGAGAGCTATTTCCTGTGTGTCTGTCCTTTCAAGTATTTTGTTTTGCCTTCTCATTGGTTGTAAACCCAAACACGTGACTGCCTCGTCACTGTCTGTATGTACAGCCCTCTAGGTCTTAAAGGCGTATGTGTCTCCAATGCTGGCTGTATCCCTGAACACACAGAGATCTATGGGATTAAAGGCGTGCGCCACCACCCACCACCGCCACTCTCTGTCTATGGCTCTAATAGCTCTGACCCCTGGACAACTTTATTTATTAACATACAATTAAAATCACATTTCAGTACAATTAGAATACCACCACACTCCAGCGTGCTCCCTTTGCTCGGGATTGCTTTGGCTATCTGGGGTCTTTTGTGGTTCCATATGAATTTTAGAACTTTTTCTCTATTTCTGTAAAGACTAAGATGGAGATTTTGATTGGGATTACATTACATCTGTAAATAGCTTTCAGTAAAATGGCCATTTTCACAATATTAATGCTACCAGCTCATGAGCAAGGGCTGTTTTTCCATTTTCCAGTGGCTGTCTCTTTCTGTAGAGGTTTGAAGTTTTCATTGTGTACACAGTGACTCCCAAGGGAGGCAAAGTCCTATTTGCCAGGTAGAACCCCCACCCTGTACACCATACTGACACGAGGCAGCCTCTGTCTCTGTATCTACGCAAACCTAGAGCAGATTCATTATCTACTTAAGCACTGATTGGCTGAATTCAATAATACTTCAAATTCTGTAATGAAGTAGGCACCACTAGACAGCATTTCTTTTTTTATTAAATTGTTTCCATTTATTTTACATACCAACCACAGTTGCCCCCTCCCTCCTCTCTTCCTGTACCCTCTTCCCACCTCCTGTCCCCTCCATCCACTCCTCCGTTCAGAAAGGGGCAGGCCTCCCATGGGAGTAAACAAAGAATAGACAGCATTTCTAAGTCAAAAGTAATTAAATGAATGGTATTTGCAGAAAGATACATAGATTTTGAAAACTTGGAAGCTCATTTCCTTGAAAAGACATCCATGGATCACACAGATTAAACAATGAAATGAGTCTGAGATGTCCATAAAATCCAAAATGACATGATGCTTTATGAACACATTTATTTTCTTTTATCAGACTTAACTTTAAATCATAATATAGTATAATACAGGAATTGTGAGAATTTGTAGTTTTATTACTGTGAGACATTCTTCAGCAATTTTAAGTCCAATGTATTTGTGTATGTGTGTGTGTATGTATGTATGCATGTATACACAGAGAGAGAGTGTGTGTGCATACCATGTGCTTATACCATAAAGTAAGCAGAAACTGTAAGCCAATTTCATAGAAAGTGAGAAGAATCAGTACACAGATCAGGTTGTATAAAACAGAGGTTCAGGTTTGTGTGGGCGTAGAAGGGATTCCTAGGAATCTCTTCCCCAGCTGCAGACTGAACTCTGAAGGGTAGGTATGAATTTTGCAAGCCAGAGGAGTGAACATAGCCGAAGTATTGACAGTAGTATGGAGTACAGGATACTTGGGGATTCATTTAGCTTTCATTTCAACTTTTAAATCATTCTTATTTTATGTGCATGAGTGTTTTGCCTGCATGTATGTCTATGTACCACACACATGTCTGGTACCTATGGAGGCCAGAAGAGGCCATCAGATCCCCTGGAACTGGAGTTACAGATGGTTGTGAGCCACCATGTGGGTGCTGGGAGTCAAACCTGGGTCCTCTGGAAGAGCAGCAAGTGCTCTCAACCACTGAGCCATCTCTTCAGCCTCTTAACCTTTATTTTAATGTCCAAACTTTTTATGTAAGTATGATACAAGAGTTATCAAAATAAGCCAGGCATAGTGGCACGAAACTTTAATCTCAGCACCCAGGAGGCAGAGGCAAGTAGATAGATCTCTGAGTTGGAGACCAGCCTGATCTACCTAGTGAGTTCTAGGCCAGCCAGGGTTACATAGTGAGAATCCTCCATAAATAAATAAATAAATAAATAAATAAATAAATAAATAAATAAATAATCTGCTTTTAGGTATATAGGCAGTAAATCAGGTAATGATGGGAGTGCTAGTGAGGGAAATTTTGCATTTTCAGAGAAAATGGTCAGGCAAGGTCTTCCTGGGGCTTCTTTGAGTAGTTCTGACAGGAAGGAGCAAGCTACCTACCTGGCAGAGGGATACGTGGCAGATCCTTTGGATAGGAGTACTCTGGGTGTCGGGGGTGTTCAGAGAACAACAAAGAGGCTTCTGTGGCTGGAATGAACAGATTTATAGTAGTGTGCCCAGTCTAGTCATGCCTGGGTTCTGTGACACTCCAAGTCACAGTAAGTACAGGATTGACCCTAAGAGACTGGAGGGGTGTGGCTGATCCTGCTAACTGCTGTGAAAACAGGCATAGGGGTGGAGAGGGAGAATGCTTAGATGTAAGGTTATCCCAGCGGTCCAGGCAAGGGGCTTCGGGAAGAACACATTAGGATGATAGAGCAGGGCTCCAGTGTGATGCCGAGAAGACAGGAACCAGAGCCAGAGACTGCAGGAAGTTAATGGTTCGGGGGTAGAGCACCCTCTGTCCCTTTTAGATAAAATGTGACCTGATGGAATGAGAGGAGAGCGGTTTGGAAGTAACCTACTTTTGTATTCCATCAAATATCAAGAAAGAGAAAAATCATCTGATGGAAGACATCAAAAGACTGAAGCAAGACAAACAAGCTCTGGAAGTGGACTTGGAAAAAGTGAAGAAAGAGAGGGACCAGGCCAAAGACCAGATTGCTTATGCCACAGGTGAGCACGGCTGAGACCGTTCTCTGTTCTCTGATGGATCCAATAGTGAATTCAAGTAAAAAAATGAATGGTATCATTAAAATACTTACCCCGACAGTAACTTGAAATCTTTGATGCTAGTGATATGCCCCGCCTGCAGGGCTACAACGGGTTCTCAACCACCCTAAGGAGGGAATGTAGGGACAGGAGATACAAAGGAAAAGACACCACGTCTAGATTCTGATCAAGGTGCCACTTTATTTTTCTTCCAGAAAGGTTTATATAGTTCCGCAGGGTGGGGGGAGCAAGAAGCTGTCATCTGCATAAGGTGGGGCAAGCTAACAGGATGTTTGTATAGGATGTTTACAGGGTGAGAGGGTCAAGGGCTCTGAATCAATGTCCTGTTGCTAGGCAACCTGACTGTAAGCTGATCTAGTTCCCTGTCTTATTGGGGGTCTGTATTTTTCCACTAACTAGAGATTTTGTCATTGTCCCTGACAGTGATAAAATGATGTATACTTCTTATTTTTAACTAGAATAATTGCAATATCAAGGGGGAATCAGGCATTAACTGAATCCATAGCTTTGTGTTGAGTCATTTAGAGGCCTGTAGTCTTAGCCTGGCCGAGAGCTTCCTGAAGGCAGAGCTGAAGCCTGCTCTGAAGGATTTGCCACGTGAACCCATAACCCTGTATTATTTTATAGGGATGAAAAGAAACATGGCATGGCACCCACCAGGAAAAAATGGGGGAGAAAGATAAGAATGAAAGGAATTTAATATGCGGGAGCGGGGAGAGGGGGTTTACAAACAAACACCAAGAGTCTTGGAGAATGGCACTGGAGCCAGGCCCAGACAGTGAGATTCGGAAGTAAAGGACTAGAGGGAGGCTCAGGCCACACCCTCAGCACATTGCTGGCTCAGGGCGGCAGAACACAGGCTGGGAAGGTCAGAGGAGTACTGTTTGTGGGTCAGTCTTCTCTCTACAGTACCTTCGGCTTCAGTGTACAAAAGCTGTACAAAGAACCCATTCTCACTGCTTATGACAACACCTTGTTCCCTTTCCTTTTCTCTAAAGTAGAAGAGTGACTGTTATTCTTAAAAACTTTTTAAACGTCAAAAATGTTTTTCATATAAATTTGTTGTGTTAACGAAGCCACTTGTAAATGTATGCCATTTTTATTTAACTATAAACTTTCCTTATTTTTTATTATTCCTTCAATCTATTTTTCCCCTGAAAGCAACTTATTTTCATGTCAGTGGGAAACAATCACACATTTCTAGACAGCCATAGAAGATTTGGATTGTGAACACAATCTCTTGTCTCCACTACTAAAGGACTGAACTAGACACTGATGTGTAGATCATTTGTGCATGCCTCTCGTGTCTTCATAATGCTTTCATTAGATAGACACCGGTTTTTTATTTAATATTGAAATTTCGTTATTTCCATATTTTGAAAAATTACTATCAGGTTATTGGGTTATTTTATTGTGTAGGTGAAAAACTGTATGAAATAAAAATCTTAGAAGAAACACATAAACAAGAAATCAGTCGTCTGCAGAAGCGGTTACAGTGGTACGCCGAGAACCAGGAGCTTCTAGATAAAGATGCAGCTCGTCTCCGAGAGGCCAATGAAGAAGCGGAGAAGCTGAAACTCGAGGTACTTTTGTACATGAGCCTCTAGCTGTGGTGCCCCTCCCCTGTGGCTTTGCCACTGGTCCCTTACTGTTCGTGTTGTCTCCTGAACTGGAGACGAGTCCAGGGACTTGCTCCTGCTCCGCCGTGGTCCCACATGCCTAGCTCCAAACCCGTACTCGGAACTTACAGCTGGTTTGGGTTTTGATTTGAGTTTAGATGATTAGTCTTTCTAGATAGACTGTAGATAGACACCAGCTACTTACCACAGCCTGTAGGGACCACGTGGCCTGACCAGTAGGGGCCTGACTCAGCACCTCCTCTGTGACACTCCCGTGCGTTGACTCCCTCCGGCCACACCCGCAGCTCCTCCAGACTCATCCCACTTGCTGCCTTGTCCTTGATTTTTCATTCTCTCCTCCTCCTCAAAACTCAAGTTTCTAATCTTAGATCTTCCTCCCCACCCCGACCCTGCTTTTCCTTTCACTCCATTCTGTTTTGTTGATAGCACCTGTCTCTCTGTAGAGGGATTTTCTTTACTTGTTGATTTACTTGGCTTATCAACCATCTGCCTCTACAAGCGCAAGGATCCAGATTCTCTCGTTTGCTGGCGTCTCCTGCCCCCAGTGCTGCACCTTGGAGACACTTGGAGCAAAGGGATAGCTCAATCCGTGTCTGTTACAGAGTTCATGAGTTAACATTATGTATCCCCCACCTTTGATGCTCTCCTGTTGTTGGAAATACACTTCTTGCCTCACCGCATCCTCCCTTTGTGGACAGATTGAAAAACTGAAAACTGAGTCCGGGAGCCCAGCTGCGCAGCAGAGGTTACGCTCGAAGGAAAGAGCTCTGGATGCCAAAAGAATTCAGGACCTGGAGCGGCAGGTAAGTGTCAAAGAGGAACTTTTATTGAAGCACTTTTAATATATACAGACTGAATTATTCAGGAAATCCTTCAAGTGCCCGCAATGAAGTGTGTAACAGATTGCGTAACCCAGGGCTCACCCCTGCACAACATTAGGCTGATGCTCTCAGTCGGAAGACGGAGACCTGTTGATGAGAGATCTCTTTGCCTCTCAGCTCTAGGAAACTCTAGGAAGATGGAAGCAGACATTTGGGACATTGGGTATTGAGTTTTACTCCTGCTCCTTGGGAGACTGAGGCAGTAGGTTCACCCGAACCCAGGAATTCAGGGCAATCTTAGAAACATAGCAAAATGCTTTCGCTTCTTTTAAGATTAGCCCATATCCTGACCAAAAATAGGTGGGAAGGGAGCACAGGAAGAAAGATCCTAGAATCTGGAAAATTGTCTAACACTCGGGAAATGTTACAAAACAAACACAGTGCACAAAGAACGTTCAGTTTTCCGGCCCGCTGGCCATCAGCCTGAACCTTGCTCCCGACCGGGCATCACAAGCATTCACCTCAAGGTCGCTGTAGCAAGAAGACTTTATTACACTCTTCCTGTGGAACTTCTTAAGATGAGGAATCTTTTATTGAAGTAGTTTTGGAGGGATATAGACAATTTCCTTTTATTTTGAAAGCACCCTATGTAGCATTTCTATTCGTAACTAAATATTAAAGTATGATGTCTCTAGCCTTTGATGAGGGAACAGGACTTGTGTAATCACCTCCTGGTACTTAAACAGACGGCTATTATTTCATCACAAATCCAAGACTGTGAGGTCATCAAGGAGCTGAGTGGTTTTAGCAGGAAGGAAACTAAGTAAAAATTCAACTTTGTTACTTTCGCAGGACCTTTTCTGGTTCTAAGAGGTATGGCTTTGTAATTTGGTTCGAGGGCCAAGAGAAGCCCAGGACAAAAGTGTCTTGAAGAGGGAGAGATATTTTAAAGTGAGTGTAGTATGGTGTGGGATTGTGCTCGGATTGTCTTTGAGGCATGGAGTTTCCATTGCCCCGTGTAGAAACAGCTGTCCAGAGCTGGGAGAGGACAGAGACAAAGGAATAAGTCCATTAGATGGTCTCCTAAAGAGAGACCTTGTCCAACTGGATGTGTAGGAGTATGGAAATGGATGCTTAGCATGTGTGTGAGACCTCCAACGGTGGGGCTAGGGCGCTGGCTGGGTTATTAAAATGTTTGCTGTGCGAGCATAAAGAGGTGATGAGTTCAGGGGCTGGAGAGATGGCTCAGAGGTTAAGAGCACTGGCTGCTCTTCCAGAGGTCCTGAGTTCAATTCCCAACAACCACATGGTGGCTCACAACCATCTATAATGAGATCTGGTGCCCTCTTCTGGCATACAGGCATACACATAGGCAGAATACTGTATACATAATAAACAAATAAACCTTTAGTTCAATCCTTAGGGCCTCCAGAGACAGCTGGGCACGGTAGCATACAGCTGTCATCCCAGCAAAGGAGGGAGCAGAAACAGAAGAGCCCTGGGGTGTACTGGGCATCTCGCCAGTAAGCCCAGTCCACAAGCCCCAGACACCAGGGAAAACTCCTATAAAAACCTGCCTCCTGAGACTACCCCCGAGGAACAGTACTCCAGGCTGACAGGCTTGTGTCTGCCAGTGCAGCTGCATACCCACACTGTCTCCCCACCTCTCCTGTCCCCGGGTGGGGCTCCATGTTGGCCAGAAACACACTGTTTAAAAGTCCCACTCTTTGATTAAACATTTGTCGATTCTCCATCTTAGGGCATATCTTTGAAAATATTCTTTAATAATATTTTTAGTTAGGCTACTACATGTACATATCTGATATGCGTACTTATTCTGTCTCCTTGAGCCCTTTTGTAAAGAGTTTATGCCTGAACATCTGCTTTCTAGCCAGAGTATATCATGATATAGTTAGAATCATTTCAAGCCATGTTCTGAAATAGATCAGTTGTAAGTAAAGTGTATTTTCTAAATAGAACATAAGTAAGAATTAGGTTAATTGGATGTACTTTATAAGAAAAATTTACATTGTATCTATTCATGCTTTGAATGGACTATATCATAGTTTAACTGTCATGATATGACATTTTTAATATTAAAATAAATATATTAATTTAAAATACTTTTTTTTTTTTTTTTTTTTTTTTTTTTTTTTTTGGTTTTTCGAGACAGGGTTTCTCTGTGTAGCTTTGCGTCTTTCCTGGAACTCACTTGGTAGCCCAGGCTGGCCTCGAACTCACAGAGATCCGCCTGGCTCTGCCTCCCGAGTGCTGGAATTAAAGGCGTGCGCCACCACCGCCCGGCTCTTTTTTTTTTTTTTTTTTTTTGGTTAATTTAAAATACTTTAATCTAGTTCTCTTTTTAATACTTGTGGCACGTATATCTGCCCTAATTACTAATTCACTCAGATAACTAGGTTGTTAATACCAGAGGAAACAGATCTGAATGTTGTCCTGATAAAATACATTTCTAATATGTGACTGGATAGATCTCAGTTGATAGCATACCATGAGTGTAGGCCATTTAAAGAAACAGTAATGCTTTCTGCTGACTTTGCAGATGGTATGCCCTAAAATTTCTACTATGAGTTGTGTTGTCTGCTAATAGGATTTTGAGCTCCAGCAATTAGGAAAGTTAGTCTTTTTTTTTTTTTTAGACCAATTCCATACTAAAAGTCAGCATTTATCAATGTTCCCTGTATGCTGGTACTCTGCAAAGGCTTATCAAGAGGAAAGTGAGTTGATCCTCCTTGTGTGAATCCTGAGAGTTAATATTGTTGCTGTCTTTGTTTTACCCATAAAGCAAGAAATTTGGATTGAGGGGACCAAGGTCCTCTTGTGAGGAACCAGACATGACCCTAACCATTGTGCTGCATTGTGTCTCAGATATGTATTATTGCATGCTCATGGGCTAGGGAAGTGTTCAAACAGAGACTGTTGGGTTTAATGCATAGTTTATAGAATGTCATGGCCATTATACCATTTTAAAGCAGGTACAGGCGCCTGTAATACCAAGCTGTGGTTTCCATGCACTGGGGCACAGCACTCACTTACAGAAAAGTCTTAAATATGTCTTTGATTTTTAGATTGAGTGAAGTAGTCTTTTATGAAGACTTTAAGAAGGTCATTTTAGGAGAGAGAAAGATAGTTCTACAGTTCAGAGCACTTGCTGCTATTGCACAGGACCCAGGTTTGATTCCCAGCACCCATGTGTCAGCTTACCACAGTCTGTAACTCTAGTCCCAAGTTGATTCAATGCCATCTTCTGACCCTGTAGACAGTGCATGTAATGGTGCTCAGACAAAACACCCATATGTGTATTTTTTTTCCTTTTAAAGGGTAATGTTAAGTCTCCTTGGCAGGGAGGGCTGACGTCCTAGACAGGCAGGTTGCTTAGGCAGTTCTTTGTCTGTGGTAGTGTGTCGCCTGCTCTGTGCAGATCAGTACATGAAGTGGTCAGCAGGCAGAACAATAGCCCTGTACTCCAGACAGGCTACCACCAATAGAACGGAAAGGCTGAATGAAGGTGTGCTTTCAGTGATCTCTGTAAGTGGAACAGGTTCATTAGATGTTAGAAGGCGATCTTTTGAAATGACTACACTCCTGTGCCTTTGACTCAGGGTGGCGGATGTAAACATTCTCGACATGGATGGTGTAGCATAATCTAAGCTTAGATATTAAACTGCTTCTTCGTGTATATTTGTCAACTTACATATGTTTAACACGTTTTCATAGGTTAAAGAAATGGAAGGAATTCTGAAGAGAAGGTACCCCAACTCTTTACCTGCTTTGATACTGGCTGCCTCGGCCGCTGGTGATTCAGTAGACAGAAATACAGTGGAGTTTATGGAAAGAAGGATAAAAAAGTTAGAAGCTGACCTGGAGGGCAAAGACGAAGAAGCCAAGAAAAGCCTCCGCACCATGGAACAGCAGTTTCAGAAGATGAAGGTAGGTGCAGGGTAGCGGAGATGGATCAGGGGAGCAGGTCATTCCCAGCCCCCACTTGAACCAACAGCTCCGAGCATCCTTGCCCACCAGTGTGGTTCCACAGAAAAGAAATCTCGGTCCATCGTGTCTTCTTGAGCTCTGTCAGCAACTCCTTTCTATTACAGACAGAATAATCAAGCATAAGATATCCTTTTTTTAATTAATTGTTTTATTTATTTTATATCCAGGCCACAGTTTTCCTTCTCCTCCTAGTCCCTCCCTGCCACCCCCAGCCCTGTCTCCACCCCCCAATCCACCCCTTGAGTTCTGTTTAGGAAGGGGCAGGTCTCCTCCCATGGATATCAACAAAACATGGCATATCTAGTTGCAGTAAGACTAAGCACCTCCCCTTGTATTAAGGGTGAGCAAGGTAACCCAGTATGAGGAGTAGAGTCCCAAAAGCCAGTAAAAGAGTAGGAGACTACTCCTGTTCCCACTGTTAGGAGTCCCACGAGAGGACCAAGCTACACAACTGTAACATATATGCAGAGGGCCTAGGTCAGTACCATGCAGGCTCCCATTGGTTCAGTCTCTGTGAGCCGCTATGAGCCCAGGTTAGTTGATTCTGTGAGTTTTCTTGTGGTGTCCTTGACCCCTCTGCCTTCTACAATTCTTTCTCCCCCTCTTCCCTGAACTCCATGTAATGTTTGACAGTGGGTCTCTGCATCTATTTCCATCAGTTGCTGGATGAAGCCTCTCTGATGACAATTGGACTAGGCACCAATCTGGTCATAGGAGATGGCTAATTCAGGCTTGCGTATCTGCTATTGCTTTGAGTCTTATCTGGGGTCAACCTTGTAGATTCCTAGGAGATTCCCTTGCCTTAGGTTTTTACCTGACCCTGAAATGCCCACCACTTTTCAGTATCTTTCAGTACTCTCTCCCTCTGTCCCCTCCCCGCAACCTAATCACTCATGTTCTCATCCCCACCCTCCCTCAGTCCACTCACAAAATCTCTTCCATTTCCTATCCCCAGGGAGATCCAGGCATCCCCCCATGAACCCTCCTTGTTACCTTGTCTCTCTGGGTCTGTGGATTGTAGCCTGGTTATCCTTTATTTTACAGCTAATATCCACTTATGAGTGAGTACATGCCATGTTTGTTACCTCACTCAGGATGACTTTTTTCTAGTTTCAAACAGCTGAGTAATATTCCATTGTATTAATGTACCACATTTTCTTTATCCATTCCTTGGTTGAGGGACATCTAGGTTGTTTCCTATATCCATGGCAACTTAATTACAAATAAAGTTGCCATGGATATAGTTGAGCAGGTGTCCTTGTGATATGACTGAGCATCCTTTGGGTATATGCCCAAGAGTGGTATAGCTGGTTGGAACTAGAAAACTAGAAAAAAGTCATCCTGAGTGAGGATGGTAGATTGATTCCCAGTTTTCTGAGAAACTGCCGCACTGATTTCCAAAGTGGCAGTACAAGTTTGCACTCTTACCAGCAATGGAGGAGTGTTCCCCTTGCTCCACATCCTCTCAAGCATGAGCTGTAGCTTGTGTTTTTGATCTTAGCCATTCTGACAGGTATAAGATGGGATCTTGGAGTCATTTTGATTTGCAATTCTCTGATGGCTAAGGGTGTTAAACATCTTAAGTATTTATCGGCCATTTGCTATTCTTCTGTTGAGAATTCTCTGTTTAGATCTGTACTCCATTTTAAAATTGGATTATTTGGTTTGTTGATGTCTGGTTTCTTGAGTTCTTTATATATTTGGAAAATCAGCCCCCTGTCAGATATGGGGTTGGTGAAGATCTTTTCTCCTTCTGTAGGCTGCCATTTTGTCATATTTACAGTATCCTTTGCCTTACAGAAACTTTTCAATTTCATGAGGTCGCATTTCTTAATTGTCAATCTTAGTGCCTGTGCTATCAGTATTCTGTTCAGGAAGTGGTCTCCTGTGCCAGTGTGTTCAAGGCTATTATTACTCACTTTCTCTTCTATTAGGTTTAGTGTGGATTTATGTTGAGGTCTTTGATCCACTTGGACTTGGAGTTTTGTGCAGGGTGATAGATATGGGTCTATTTGCATTCTTCTACATGTTGACATCCAATTAGACCAGCACCATTTGTTGAAGATGCTTTATTTTTCCCATTGTATAATTTGGCTTCTTTGTCAAAAATCAGGTGTCCATGAGTGTGTGGCTTTACATCTGGGTCTTCAGTTCAATTCCATTAATCCACCTGTCTGTTTTTATGGCAATACCATGTAGTTTTTATTACTATAGCTCTGTAGTAAAGCTTGAAGTCAGGGATGGTGATACCTCCAGAAGTTCTTCTATTGTACAGGATTGTTTTAGCTATCCTGGGGTTTTTGTTTTTCCACATGAAATTGAGTATTGTTCTTTCAAGGTCTGTAAAGAATTGTGTTGAGATTTTACTGCGGATTGCATTGAATCTGTAGGTTGCTTTTGGTAAGATAGCCATGTTTATTATGTTAATCCTACTGATCCATGAGCATAGGAAATCTTTCCATTTTCTATCTTCTTCAGTATCTTTCTTCTAAGACTTAAAGTTCTGCACAAGATATCCTCACACACCCCTGTCAGTATTAGAGTCAGAGGAAATAAGTCAGGAAAAAAAGATTAAAACACCTCTGCTGTGTGTTCAGAAGCAAAGGGGAGAAGACACTGCCGTTGTGGAAATGTTTCCACTGAAGTTCATCTAGTCGTGGGTGTGGGTAAAGAGATGAGGCAGAGGCACCCACCTCGGAGGTGGGATGGGTCACTGAAGAGCATCCTTCCCCGGGAATTTAATTCCTGGATTTTCTATTCTTCTGTGGCACAGAAGTAAATCAAAACCTAAGTGCCAAAACAGACCAGGAATGAAACAGGTCGTGGCTAAGGCAGGTTTTCTACAAGTTCCGCTTTGTGAGAGTGCTGGCCCCCAGGGCTGTGGGGGCTTTGTGAGAGTGCCGCCCCCCAGGGCTGTGGGGTTCCGTCTTTAAAGGCTTTTAGTGCTGCTTTGCAAGCCTGTTGCATCCGGCTCTGATTAGTTCCTTCTTGATTTTTGGAAGTGTTCACTCCAGCTCCCTCAGGCTCCTCTTGCCCCAGCTGCACATCTCATATGCACATACCACCACCATCCCTCGTTAAGTGGTAGTTCTGGGGATAGACACAGGGCTTTGTATGTACTAGTCTGGTGCTCTACCCACTGAACTACAGCCCAGCCCCATGCACATGCATGTTTGTTGATACCCCGTGAACAATTTCTGTGTGATCACATCAGATACCCAGACTAGATACTTCATAACTATTTTAATCAATTAGCCACTAATTAAAATACTAGGAGGATCAAGTGTCATCTTACCACATGTACCTAGATACATACCTACTACCACACAAACATTCAACTAAATGATTATAATTATTGTGAACAGTTCACTGAACAAATCGGGACTCTCAAGTATGAACTCTAACCTACTACCCTGTTTCTGTGTATATAAACCTACCTACACTAATTTTCCTCCTCTTGCAATCCCCTACCCCCATTCCACTCCTGCCCTTCTTCCTTTCATTTCTGATTTTCAGTAGACACTGACATTCAACATATCCCGCTTCTGCTCCTGGGTAGCTCTGTATCTTCTTACCCCATGTTTACTCAGTCTTCAAGACCAAATGTAAATGTGACATCTCCATGCAGTCTCCGCACCTTCCTCGGTCTCCCGGTAGTCAGCGCGCCTCCGCCACTGTACTGTGTAGCTTTGCTCCAAGTGTCATAAGACTCGGCAGCTGTGTATTGCTTCCCTCCCCCAGACCACTATCTTTTGGAAATCACAGCTGAAGGTCATTAGAACCAAGCACGGTGCCTGGTATAAAGTTGTAGCTCGGTAAATACTCATAAATGAGCAAACATTGGTACCTGACTCCAAATAGAATAAACTGATTGTTCTTTATATTTCACGTTGCACTAAAGGTGCAGTATAAAAATTCTAAGCTGTTGCACTCCCTGTTTTGAAAAGGTATTGTTCTCAGGAGGTAGAAGCAAGAAGATGGATCACAGGTTCAAGGCCAGCAAGACCCTCTCTCAAAAAACAAAACAAATGGAAAACGTACTATTTCTCAGACACTTCAGTACCTCCAGTTGCTTTACACGTTTATACTCTGGGTATGACAGCTTGCATGGAGAAGCAGCATCACAGGCTAACATTAATTGAATTAGTTAACAGCATAAAGTACCAATACTATCTATCGCTTTTGTAAGCCTCAACTATTTTTTTCTTTTTGAGACAGGGCCTCAGGTATCTCAGGCTGGCCTTGAGCTCACTGTAACCCCAACAGATCTTAGACTCCTGACCCTCCTACCTCCTACCTTTTCAAGTTCCAGGGTTGCAGGCCAGTGCCGCTATGCACTGCTCTTAACCTTACTTTAAAATGCTAAGCACCTGAGGGCTGCATAGGCCCAGGTGTTATCTAATATATATGAATCGGTTTTTTTTTTTTTTTTTTTGGTTTTTCGAGACAGGGTTTCTCTTGTGTAGCTTTGCGCCTTTCCTGGAACTCACTTGGTAGCCCAGGCTGGCCTCGAACTCACAGAGATCCGCCTGCCTCTGCCTCCCGAGTGCTGGGATTAAAGGCGTGCGCCACCACCGCCCGGCAATGAATCGGTTTTTAAATGATGTAGTTACACCCTTCAGAGAATAAGCCTTCATTACATCTGATTTTCAAAGGAAGTTGAAGACATAAGACTATGTGAGTGTTTGGACAGAGGACACTCGAGAGCTTCCTGTAAGTAATGACGTGTTTAACGGAGCTTTGATAGGACCTGAATTCTTTCCTCAGATCCAGTACGAGCAGCGGCTGGAGGAGCAGGAGCAGCTGCTTGCCCACAGACTGAAGGAAGCGCCACAGAACCAGCGCAACAGCTCATCCAGGCTTAAGGCCCTTGAGACAGAACTTGGGGAGGTAAAGGAAGCCCATCAGGTCACCGTAAGAAAGCTGGAAGCAGAAATCGATGTGCTTAAGCATCAAAATGCCGAGTTAGAACACAAGAAGAATGGCAAGGAGGATGAGGACCTCCAGTCCATAGAATTCCAGGTAGAGCAGGCGCATGCGAAAGCAAAGCTGGCGAGACTCAACGAGGAACTGGCCGCCAAAGGGAGAGAGATCCAAGACCTTTCGAAAACCGTGGAGAGGCTCCAGAAGGAGCGGAGGATGATGCTGTCCAGGCAGAGCCCCAGGAGCAGGGAGGAAACGTCCGCCAAAAGGCCAAAGAAAGAAGTTCTGAACCCACATAGAGGGAATGCAAATTCCTTCCCTGGAACCCTAGATGCCAAACTGTACCACCCACACACCTTTACTGACTCTGATGTTTCAGAGGTTTTACAAGAAAACTACAGATTGAAAACCGAACTAGAGGGATTGGTCTTAGAGAGAGATAAGCTGAAGATGGACTCGGAAGCAGCAGTGTACCAATTTGAAAACTCCATGAGAAGGTGAGAGGTTGAACTGTCCCTCAGTACATGGGAACACAGCTTTTTTAATTATAAGGCATATTTTCTCTATAATGACTTGGAAACACATTCATAACAACATTTTAAGAAACTGTAGTTGATTGATTGTGAGAATGCTGGCCTAGCGTACATAGAACCCTGAGTTTGATCCCCCACCACCACAGAAACAGGGTGTTCAGTGCCTAACGCACAACACTTGGTAGAAGCTGGAGAATCAGAAATCCAAAGTCATTCTTGACTACATAGCAAGTTAGAGGCCAGCTTGGGATATATGTGACTTGCCTTAAAAAATAATATTTATTATATTATGTGTATGTCATGGTAGTAGTATGTGAAGATAGAAGATTTTCAGTGTAGGATTCTCTACCTGATGAAACACCAGATTCTGATGAGCTGAAACCTTCATGCCAATGTCTTTGGGGTGGCGGGCAAGTTTCTTCTTCACTCATAAACGAGTTCTTCCCCCGCAGGCTCCCATGCCTGTCCATGATTGCTAACTATTATTTCCAACTGCCAGTCAGTCTTACCTCCATTACTGCCTGACTTTGTTGTCTGTAGGATACTGCCTATAAATGTTCCCACCTGTACCACCCTCCTTTCTGTACTAAAAAGTCCATCATACTTTCCCGCCCCATCTTCATTTCTTTCTCTCCCAGTCATCTTGCTTTTAAAATATATATATATATATATATTCTTGAAATGCTGTCATAGTCATCTGGTCACTGTGTCCTTCAATAACTCCCCACTTCCTTTAATATCAACACCAAATTTCTCTGCTTGGCATTTCAAATCCCATAGGCACTCTCATATCCTCTCTGCGCCTAACTTGCCCTGTTACTTTGTGCCTCTTGCTCGGTTGTTTGAAGTTCTGCTTCTTCCACAGAACGCTTCTTGGCACATCTCAGAAAATCGCCTGCTCCCACCCACAACTCCTACAGAAGCATTAGTTATCCCCAGCCTTGTAGCTCCCAAAGAACAGAGAGAAGATTGCACTGCCCTTGCATGCCTATGCCTAACAACTACCTGGTTTTGCTCAGCAGGATGAGCATGGGGGGGTAGCACCTACAATGCTTATTTTATTGATTGATTGACAGCAGTGTTAGCACCTAAGTCAACATGGCAGCACCATATTGAAACCTGTTTCTCCAGTGCTGGAGAATATAGCTTCAGATGGAGGAGAGTGGAAGGCTCAAATTTTAAACTCCATTTGTGCTTAACTTGACCTCAGGCTAGACTGTTTATAGATTTGCATCCTTGGTGTGACCTCTGTGTGTCACTTTTCTAAACCCATTACTCTTACAAAACGTAGAGGATGCTAGCCTGTGAGTGACTGGAGGAGCTCAGAACATGCGTTGAACACACCTCACTGGCAGCCAGTAGTAATCCCAATGCCCTTTCCTGCCTTCTCTTCCAGGCCTTGAGTAGTGTTTGGGCTCCCTGAGTTAGAGGTGTGAGAGCCACTCTACACGTTATCTTGTGTTTGTTCCACAGGGTCAAGGACGACACTGCGGCACACATCGCGTCCCTCAAAGAGTCTCATCAGAGGGAAATAGAGAAACTCCTTTGCCAGAATGCAGTAGAAAACTCCTCTTCCAAAGTAGCTGAACTGACTCGAAAAATCACAACTCAAGAGGTAGTTGGCCCTTCTTGGACGTTAATAGTGTGTTTTTAAGACTACTGCTAGAACATGATTTAATTTGGAAATGTTTAAAATTTATTTTTTCAGGTTGATGATACAAATGGAAAATAATTATTGACTTAATTTTATACATATAGTGGAGATACCATTACCATATTTTTAACATTTTACCTTAAAGTTACACCCTATAAATAAGTGTCTCTACAGACTCGGCCCTACATTTCCCAGATCTTCCTCTCCATAGGGCTGTCTCAGTATGCTGAGGTATATGTCTAGCTGAGTAGGACCTTATCACTTGAACATGCATGTTGACCTTCCTCCCTGCACCCCAAGTCCCAAATGACAAGTGGCTGTCCTCACACATTCTTCCTCTTGTTACCTTTCATCATGGAACAAATAACAGCTCCAGTGACTGAGGCACTAGAGATAAAGAAATGAACAGAGACATACAGCTCCAGCCCATGGGAAGCACAGCCTTCCAACAGCTGTGGTGGGGGATGCTGACAACCCATCAGCATCTCCTCCTTGGCTAAGGCTAACAGGTACATCATCTACTCAGACTATCTGAAAAGAGCTGCCCTGTGGCCGTTTTCTGTACTATTAGGATGAAAACAGAACTTTTTTTTAAAAACAGGAAACATAAGCAGTAGTGAATGAGGCTGTTTGTTTTGCTCCTCATCCTTCCTGGAGGTTTTTATTTTCATAAGACAAGCTTAATGGGAGGCTTCAAGAAGTTACTGCCATCTCTCCCACCTGTAACCACTTCCCACCATTATAATTACAAACAAATTCTTCATTGGAGAAATTTAAACAGGGACAGGTTATTGAGTATTTTTAAGTCATTGTAAATTACCAGATGTAAAAATGTTGTTACACCTTTTAAGAAATGCCCTATTACAAGTGCGTGTTGGTGTTGAAGCACTCGGGAGATGAAATGTAAGGAAGTCGGGACAGTTCTCATAATGCAGTAAGAAGTATTTTAAATGCTTTTCTAAAGTATTCTTCAAAGTATCACCCAATGTAGCCCTGCAGATCCTGGCCAGGTGTCAGAGGCAGCTGCCATTGCACCCAAATGATTTGCAGGGATAGTCTGGGACAGTGAGAGAGAGAGCAGTGTTGACTTAATACCACAGTAACACAGATAACGTGTTTCCCTGAGATGATAAATGTAGTAGAATTCCATGGAAGTCAGTTGCTGCCTGCTCTTTAGAACAACAGTGAAGGTGTAGTGTCACAGAGTAGAGAGCTAGGCATTCCACACGTTCTTAGAATGTCTGATGGAAAGCTGTTCATGGATTCCAATCCTTTGTCTAAAATTATGACCTGACATTTTTAGTTCAGAGATTATGACTATTATCTTTATTTAATAATCTAACATCCTTCTTAATCACAAAGTATGAAGATAATACTATCCACTTCCAAACTTACACTTGACTGAGGTTTGCTTCTAAAGGCTTGCTTCAGTCTTGAGCTGGCTTATATTAACTACACAGTATTCAAGGGGGAGCCTTATGAACCAAATCCTCCCAACCCTGCTCAGCTTCCAAGATCAGACAAGGTCGTGCGCATTCCGGGATGTGTGGCAGTAGACTAACCCTACTTGTCCTATTTCTCTAGGTACTTATAAAACATTTCCAAGGTCAAGTTAATGAGCTGCAGGGTAAACAAGAATCCCTTGCACTTTCTCAAGTTCGAGAAGAAATCCTACAGAAACAGGTAAGAAATAACCAAAATATTGGACTAAATAAGTTTTTTTTAGGGATTTCAATTATATTAATATATGTATAAATTGTTTTTTCAAACAAATCCACACACTAACATAACCTAGAAGTCTGTTAGTGTAGAAAAATCATTAGTAACTTAGTCTGCTTTCTAAAAGTAATCAGTCTAGATATGAAAACCCAAGTCTGTTTTAAGGTGACTTATACAATCAACCTTCATGCATCTTTAACTAGGAAGTCTTGTAGCTTAACTTGTTTATAGTACAGGCTTCCCAAGCATGACTGCTAAAGAGGCAGCCCCCTCAAATCCAAAGTTCCTTCCCCAGTGGCTGAAGACCTGTTACTGCACACTTGGTGAAAATGGTATTTCTGGAGACATTGTTTCCAGTCACTGTGGAATGTAGGTGGACTCCAGCTGGACCTGGAGATGCAGGCACAGCTATTCCTGGGTGCGACTTACAACCAAGCAACAAAGACAGAGAAGCCAAAGGCCCCTAATGGACCCGAAGCCAGCAGAGAGAGGCGACACTGCTTGGTGGTCTACCCCAGGCCCTCTTGTAGGTGGAAATTTCCCTGGTTCTGGCTTGCCCAGCAGTCCAGATGAATGGTCCCGCAGCTACTTATAAAATAATCACTCAGAGGCTTATATTAATTACACACTGTGTGGCCTATGGCTTCAGCTTCTTGCTAGCTGGCTCTTTCATCTTAAATTAACCCATTTCTATAAATCTCTATGTTGCCACATGGCTGTGGGATTACTGGTCTGCTTTTGACCATGGCGTTACCGGTCTGCAGGCATCTTGTTGCTCCTTCAGCAGTGGCTGGCGTCTCCCCTGACTCCGCCCTTCTTCTCTCTGTATCTCTGTTTAGATTTCCCACCTGGCTGTAAGCTTTCTTGCCATAGGCCAAAACAGCTTTATTTATTATCTTTAAATCAGAAACTAAAGAGAGGCCAAAGGGTCATTGCATGGTGATTTACCAGAAGACACAACAGTTATAAAGGTATAGGTACTCAGCACAGTACTGCCGAAGTCCATAAAGCCAAAGGGACAGACTCCAATGCTGACAAGTCATGTAGTCAGGAGACCAGCAAGAAAACATGAACTGAAACACTATGGGGCAAAGTCATTTCATCCAACATCAGAAAGAACATTCTCCAAGGTAAGTCATGCATTAGGCCACAAGTCAAGTCTCAGTATTTTCAAAAATTATAATCTTATTATATAGCCTTAGACCACAGATAAAACTGCATGTCAACAAAAATACGTAAAATGTGGAAAATGAACAGCCTTCTCTCAGATGACACATTGTAAAGTGGAGACGTTAAAGAGAAATTGAAGACTCGCTCTGGAAACATGACGTGAAAGGACAACATGCAATTCTGTAGCCGCAGCAAGAGCACTGAGAGCTTGTCTAGGGCAAATGTTCACGTCAGAGAGAAAGCGTGCAGAACCAAGACGAAAGATTCCTAAAGTGCTTTTTGACAGAACACAAAACTGACAAACCTTTCATTAGACTTGACAAGAAAAAAAATCAAAGACCAAAAGGGAGAGATCTTACTGATCTGACCCAGTTCTAAAGGACCATAAGGAAGTGGCTGTGCATCATTATATGAAACTGGTAGGCCCAAAAGAAATGGATAAGATCCCACATGCAAACACACCAAAAGCGAGTCAAGAAGTATGGAATGTAAGAAGAACAACAAAGAGTAATACAGGCGGGACAGTAATTTAGTCTGCTGCCTAAAACCGAGAACCCAGTGACCCAGGTTTCTACAAAAGGTTTATTTTAAAAATTCTTCCAGTTCCTTTTCAAATAATCCAAGAAACTGAAGTGAAGAGAACTCTGCCAGCCTTGTTGTGAAGCCATTACTGTGATACCCAAACCACACGACACAATATGGGAACTGCAGGCCTGTGTCTGCACTGAGTGTAGATGCAGAAACTGTCAAGGAAATGCTGGCAGCTGAATTCAAGAGCACATCACAGTGCTCAGACACGGTGATCACAGTGCTCAGACACTGCAGTGCTCAGACACTGTGATCGCAGTGCTCAGACACTGCAGTGCTCATACACGGTGATCACAGTGCTCAGACACTGCAGTGCTCATACACGGTGATCACAGTGCTCAGACACTGCAGTGCTCAGACACGGTGATCACAGTGCTCAGACACTGCAGTGCTCAGACACTGCAGTGCTCATACACGGTGATCACAGTGCTCAGACACTGCAGTGCTCATACACTGATCACAGTGCTCAGACACTGCAGTGCTCATACAATGTGATCACAGTGCTCAGAAACTGCAGTGCTCACACTGTGATCACAGTGCTCAGACACTGCAGTGCTCAGACACTGTGATCGCAGTGCTCAGACACTGCAGTGCTCATACACTGTGATCGCAGTGCTCGGACACTGCAGTGCTCAGACACAGTGATCACAGTGCTCAGACACTGCAGTGCTCATACACTGATCGCAGTGCTCAGATACTGCAGTGCTCAGACACAGTGATCACAGTGCTCAGACACTGCAGTGCTCAGACACTGATTGCCGTGCTTAGACACTGCAGTGCTCACACATATGGTGATCACAGTGCTCAGACACTGCAGTGCTCAGACACGGTGATCACAGTGCTCAGACACTGCAGTGCTCAGACGCAATGATCAGCTGAAGCTCCGGCCAGAGATGCAAGAATGGTTAGGCTTGATACAAAACAGTAAGCATGGTCAAACACCCCTAGGATGAAAGTTTTCCTCTAAAGTCTGGAACAGCAACAAAAGGACAGCCACTGTCACCGCTGTTACTTAGTAATATAATCTTGGCAAAAGAAACTGAAGGCATCCAGCTTGAAAAGGAAGAGGCAGATGATCTCTGTTCGCAAATGATATGGCATTGTGTATTGAAAGCCCTACATTCTCCATTTTAAAAAAACTGTTAAGTGATTTTAAACAAATTCAGAAAAATCGCAGGACCCAGAAATCAGCATACAGGGACTGGAGGGACGGCTCTTTACTTAAGAGCACTGGCTGCTCTTCCAGACCTGAGTTCAAATCCCAGCACCCACATGGTGGCACACAACCATTTGTGACTCCACCTTCAGTGACAGGATCTGGACAAAACACCCACTTACTGTATTAAAATAACTATTAACAATTAAGATAACTGAGGCTTCTATTGATACTATTTTATACCTGCTGAGCATGGAGTTATACTATATTATTTTATATTAATATTAGATGTTAGAAATTAGAAGCTATAAAATCAGCTGTAGCCCCACTGCCCCAAAATATATTTTGCTACACCTTTTTCTGTCCACACAGGGGTGCAAACAGTGTGGAGGTGCAGTCCTTTGTGTGTGTCTATGTGCATGACTTTTAAAGGTTTAAAAGTCTTTTTTCACCTGAGAATATATTGAAATAGATTTTTCTGTCAGTGTATAGCTCCATTAGCTATTTCTTACACCATTTATTTAACAAGATTGACAATAGTAGAAACAAGTATATATTATTTGGTCTGAATGGACAGTGCTAAGTACATGGATTAGTTTATTTGATTCTAATCATAACCAAGGAGTGGGTACTGTTTTTCCCATTATAAAGGTCAAATTTATACCAAGAAAATGAAATAACTTTACCATTGTGACCAGCCAGCATACAGGAAGAAATGCTAACAATGGACCCATCAGTAGCAGAAAAATCTAGGTTCTAGAAATACTAAGGACAAAGTAGTCAGGAAAATCCAGCTCTTGTGGCCCTTACATTCTGTGGAATCACACAGTAAACAAGTGTAATAAGCTGAGGCTGGTATCTAGAAAGTTCTTAGCACTAACTCACTGAGGTTTGTCCGTTAAAAGTTCTCCTTGAAGACTCAAGCCAGTGGCATCTGCCTTAGGAGTCCTGCCACCCACCCCTTGGTCCTCCCCACCCTACAGATCCTTGGCGGTGTTAGAATTCTCATTGACTCGTTGGCTCCAAAAGACCGGGAATGCGCTACAGGTGTTGCACAAGACAGCAGTGACTTAGAATGACAGAATCATTTTCCAGCCATGAAAAGTTTATGAGGAGCTGGTGATGTAGCCCAGAGCTACACTATACATTGTATACATGAAAACTGACTCATTCTTCAGGACTCACTTGCAAAAATAAGTTTCCAGAAATTGAAATGTTTGACCATCCATTGTGTATATGATCCCAGAACTCAGGAGGCAGAGCCAGGCGGATCTCTGTGAGTTCGAGGCCAGCCTGGTCTACAGAATGAGATCCAGAACAGGCACCAAAACTACACAGAGAAACCCTGTGTCGGAAAAAATAAAGAAAGAAAGAAAGAAAAAAAAGTGTAGGGGCCATCAGAGACTTACAAATAAAAACTGAGTTCTTCCTATCACTGAACACTGCAGTGCTGCATGACTGAGCTGGACTCCTGATCCTAAAAACAGTCACTAACACCTGGAAGCCGAAGAAAGCGCCCAGCTCATTTGTACCCCGTTAACAGTCATGGGAGAAGGTAGTCCAGACATCTGGAACCAATCAGAATGTGGGTCAGCTCAGATAGAATGACACTTTATTTTTTGGACGTGAGAGTGGCAGCTATTAATTTCTAGATGAATCCAAGGTGCCACTTGAGAAATTTTATTACAAATATTCTTGATTTTCAAGATTATCTCTTTGAGAACAATGGTTTCCTTGTGATTGTGACGTTTCCATTCCTACTTCAATTGCAGATTACAAAACTCTTGGAAGAATTGAAAGAAGCCAAAGAAAACCACACACCAGAGATGAAACACTTCATGGGCTTAGAGAGGAAGATCAAGCAGATGGAGATGAGGCATAAGCAGAGGGAACAGGAACTCCAACAGGTGAAAAGGCAGGGGTGTGTGCAGCCAGCAGGTGAAAAGGCAGGGGTGTGTGCAGCCAGCAGGTGAAAAGCAGGGGTGTGTGCAGACAGCAGGTGAAAAGGCAGGGGTGTGTGCAGCCAGCAGGTAAAAAAAGCAGGGGTGTGTGCAGCCAGCAGGTAAAAAAAGCAGGGGTGTGTGCAGCCAGCAGGTAAAAAAAGCAGGGGTGTGTGCAGCCAGCAGGTGAAAAAGCAGGGGTGTGTGCAGCCAGCAGGTAAGAAAAGCAGGGGTGTGTGCAGCCAGCAGGTAAGAAAAGCAGGGGTGTGTACAGCCTGCAGGGGAAAAAAAGCAGGGGTGTGTGCAGCCAGCAGGTGAAAAAGCAGGGGTGTGTGCAGCCAGCAGGTGAAAAAGCAGGGGTGTGTGCAGCCTGCAGGTGAAAAGCAGGGGTGTGTGCAGCCAGCAGGTGAAAAAGCAGGGGTGTGTGCAGCCTGCAGGTGAAAAAGCAGGGGTGTGTGCAGCCTGCAGGTGAACAGGCAGGGGTGTGTGCGTTACTGCGCGCTTTACTAAGCCCCTTCCCTTGCTGTGACTTTTGCACTTCTACCAAACGCTTCAAGCGTTCCCATTATCGCTTATTTGTGTTGTATGTCTGCATGTGTGTCTGCACCCCAGAAAAGACATCAGACCCCACGGGACTACAGTTCTAGATGATCGTGAGCTGCCATGTGGGTGCTGGGCATTGAACTCAGGACCCCTTGAAGAGCAGACACTGTTCTTAACCACTGAGTCACCTCTCCAGCAACCCCACCCCCTTCGTTGTCTTTTTAATTCCTTAAAAGTATAGCTTTGCAGAAAAAGTACGACTTAAAGCCTCAGATACTTTAATATTGACTTGCCTTATATTTTGAGAGAGAAAACTTAAAGCACTGATGGGTACCTAATAAGTTTTACATTTATTACCCTGGGAACAATTTTTCATATTCAATCACTTCACATGTCTATAGAATTTTGGTTGGAAGATGGTCATGGATTCATTACGTACCTAGCACTGGGGCAGGCTTACTGCATTCACCGACAGAGAATGTGATGTTTTCGGCCTTGATGCCCATGCTCAGCTTTACCCTACAGCGGTTGGCCGACTCCAGCTGCCATGACTGAAGTCTCCTGGATTAGACTGTTGTAAAGCCTGGCTGATTTGTTTTCTAATGAGGCTGCCTTCCTGGTTTGCAAGCTGCATTCTTGAGTGACCTCTACTTGAGGCAAGAAAGCCCTTCGATGTGTGTCTCTTCTTATGAGGACACTAATCCTATCAGCTCAGGGCCCCATCAGTACAACCCGATTTAACCTTATTTCCTCAATCCAATACAGCCACACCAAGGATCAGAGCTACAGCATGTGGTTTTGGGGGGTGATGAGACATTCAATCCATAAAAGATAGTGAGAAATTTACATAAACCTTTGAAGACAACAAAAAAAATTAACCTTTACTAAGGTTGATCTGAGTTCCCCCCAAGAAGCCCTGGGTGTACCTTCAGTGTACCTGTCCCGTTCTTTAAAACTGTCCGTGTTCCTCGTTTCCACTATGAATTGGAATAATACTGTGAAATGTTCGTGTTTTCAGATAATACAGCAAACACGGCAAGTAGTGGAGAGTGAGCAAAACAGGGAGGTCGAGAAGTGGAAGAGGCTGGCCCAGTTGAAGAACCGGGAGCTGGACAAGTTCCGCACGGAGCTCGACTCCATGCTGGACGTTCTGCGGGAGCTGCACCGGCAGGGCGTGGTTGTGCCCGTCGTCCCTCTGGGGGATGAAGTAAACACGGCCGAGTTTTAGTCGCAGCTGGGATCCGAGTGACCCCATGGGAAGACGGATGAAAATGAGCCACTGTCGGGGCAGCTTTTGAAAAAACGAGGCTCCGCTAGACAGGCGTGTGTGACGGCCAGAGCAGCAATGCTAGTCAGAATAAACTGCCCCGAACCGACAAGGGAAAGAACATTTGTCAGTCACGGTGTGGTTTACTGGAAACGGTTAACTAATCACATTGGAGATGACTCCACGAGCAGGTCCCATCATGTGGGAAGACCACAACTGGCAAGGTTTATTGCCGAAGGGCTCGCTCCCAGGCCACAGCGGAGGGAGAGCGGGGCTTGTCCTCAGCCACATTCCATAGATTAAAGGTGTGCTTTTCATTATCCGTAGGACAGGAGAGCGGCTCTTTCTCGTGAAATGGGTGGAGGAAAGTGAGCTGCACGCGGGGACAGTCTCATCAACTGCCCGCTGAGCCATGGAGAGCTCAGTAATTTAAATGACAGCCGTAACTTCTGTACAGGGAAACAGCAGCAAGTTCGCTTGGGTTTTTGGACCTGATATAAATTGACAGCTAATGGCACAGTTTGATGTATCCATTCCTAGGCCAGGTCTAGTAAATGGCAGTCCTAATTTTTGGCAGCTCTAAAATTATAAACAATATAAGAAGTTTTACCTTTTCTGTTGAAAAAGAAATACTATGTACATTAGAAAAAATAAAATAGCTCTAGCTTACCTTACAATCCCATTTTTTTAAAAGCGGATCGGAAACGTGTGAGATGATGGTAGACCAAAGCTGCAGCCAGTTTGCCTTCAAGGGTCTCTCCCAGTCTGCCTTACAGCCCCTTGCTGGAGAGCATGCTGTTCATGAAGACATGCTTGGTGTCTGTCCTGGGTGCTCCTAATCATCCAGAACACCTGGTTGCTCTTAGTAGCCCTGGGGAGCATAAGAGCTACATAGTACATTTTAATTTTTAGTCACAAGAAACTGTGAGCTAAATCTTTAGAATATATTTTACATTAATAACACATTTCGATTTGGACTACATTCCAGCTGCATGTGCCAGTAAATGCAATTCTGAGGTAATACTTGCAAAGTAGAACATTTCATAAGGGACAGGTGAGCAAGTCTAGTGAAGTCATGAGCAAAGGCTGTGAAGGGTGTGTGTGTGTGTGTGTGTGTAGAACCCGTTAAATACAAGTGTAATTACCGTCTTAATGCCAACATTCTGTAGTGTGTTTTTTTTCTGAGAGGGGAGTAAAAAAGCATATCATTTTCAATTTTTTCTTGTACAACATTTCAAAGTTATAATACAAATAATTTATTTTATTATTTAGGTGTTGTGTGTTTATCAGTATACATGCCTATGAATATACAGCTTCCCACCCCACCCTTTCCTTTTGACTGATTCTATATAAGAGCCATTCAAAGTATAAAGCTGGTTCTAAAACACAAGAAAAACTTGCAGAAAAGGTTGGTGTTGACTAGTAAGCCAAGTCCAAATACATTATTTCTGTCTGTACATGGATGCCCTTCACGGCCATTTTGCCTTGAGGAATGGGGCTTGGCATATCCTGGAGCTGTTGCAGTCCTACTGGTCCATCCAATCTGAACATCCTTGTCTCCTAAAGGTGGGCTGCTGCAGTGGTCTAGAGAATGCACAGGAGAGGGTGGCATGCTTAACACACAGTGGCTCTTCATGAAGTAATGGTGTTCAGAGGGCCCTGTTTACTACTGCATGGTCCCTAAGAGTCTAGTTCTCTTGTTGAGCTTCGTCTTGGAAACAGAGGGGGAGGCATCCTGGCTTTACTGGTGCAAATGTGCTTAGAGGCTAAGATGGCTTAAGAATGAGAGAGTGGTGAAGAGCATAGAACCCAATTTTTAGTGGCAGTAGGATAGAGGCTATGGCCCTACAGTTTGGGGTGACATGGTATGAAGGCTCTGACAGAGCTCCGGATGTGGAGCTGCTAAATTCCAGTGTGATTTTCTTCCTTTTTGACCGTACAGGGAATCCGACCCAGAGTGCCATAGATGCCAGGCAAGCGCCCTTTTTAGTTTTGAGACAGTCTTGCTGTGTGGCCCAGGGTTAAGTCCAACTTGAATCCTCCTGCCTTGGTCGCCTCAGTGCTAGGGCTACAAGTGTGTGTATCACCCAAGTGGGCTTCAATGAGAGCTTTTCTTTCTGATAGTGCCGGTGTTCTAGTTTTCAGACAGGATCCCATCTAGTTCAGTGCTGGGATTTGAATCCAGGGCTCTGAACTATACATCCCCAGCCTGATGAACTCTATTCAGAAGTAGGCAATAGCAGCTTTTCACCACAAGAGGGAATTAACCTTGCATTGACTCAAACATCAATGGCCTATCCTAAGGCAGGTGCCAAGCAAGATAATGCTGGTTTACCTTGAGGCAGAAAGCCACCAACCCTGGCTGCTTCTATACCTGTAAGTGGACTTAAGTCCCAATAAGCTCCCAAAGGTGAGATATGAACTGTAACCCACAAGGAGGTGTGGTTTTTCTAATTTATACAAGTAGAGTCCAAGGGATTAATGGAAAAATGCATATGAAGGAACATTAAGTTGGATCAGACTAAACATACTGATATGCATCCACAAAAGCAGAGATTCTGAATAAAGAACTCATAAGATTGGGGATGTAGCTCCATCAACAGAGTGATTATCTAGCATGCACAAAGACCTGGCTTCAAATCCCAGCACTGAAATAGATGAGATCCTATCTCAAAACTAAATTTTGCATTTCAAGAAGTTAGAAAGGGCTTCTAACAGTTTGTTTGGCTGAAACATGGATCAAAAACAGCTGATAGAAAATTGGAGATGTTTAGGGATAGAAATGTTACCATGTAATTGTCAAATGTATTTATATGCTGCAAGGGTTGTGGGAGGCCAGCTCCCACCTCTGGAAGGGTTCTTATGAGAGAGGGATAAGAAAAGATTACTTAGAAAGAGGCCTGGGGCCGGGCGTTGGTGGCGCACGCCTTTAATCCCAGCACTCGGGAGGCAGAGGCAGGCGGATCTCTGTGAGTTCGAGGCCAGCCTGGGCTACCAAGTGAGCTCCAGGAAAGGCGCAAAGCTACACAGAGAAACCCTGTCTCGAAAAACCAAAAAAAAAAAAAAAAAGAAAAAAGAAAGAGGCCTGGAAGACTAGAAGACAGACAGAAACACAGGATAGCTTCAGGAGGGCCTGGATCACTACCCAATGGCTCAAAGTGTAGTGGTGTTTGCTTCACCCATGACCGAAAGAAGAAAGGCAGAGGCAGAAAGATGTGAGCCCACTGCTGAAGGAGCAGCAAGATGTCAGCAGATGGGTAACACCACAGTCACGTGGTAACAGATTTATAGAAATGGGTTGATTTGCCATGAAAGAGCTAGCTGACAAGCAGCTAAAGCCATAGGTCATACAGTTTGTAAGTAATGTAAGCCTCTGTGTGTTTACTTGGGTCAGAGCAGCTGAGGGTGAGAGAGATTTGTCTGGACCATTGGGGACAAGGCAGAGACCTGGAAACTTCTGGCTACATTGAAGGTTTATTCAAAGGCTTTTTACAACATGCCAAAGGGAGAGGCAAGAGACCTCCCCCTTGCAAGGTCAAAGCACACCATACAGCCAAGTGTAGACCCTTCCAAACACCTGGTAAACACGCCCATAGTCAAATCATCCCCTTATACAGCCCTGCTGGGTAAAGCAAGCTCAGATACTCAGACCCTGAGTAAATTCTCACTAGGAAACCTCTGTGGGTCTCCACAAAGAGTCCAGGAGACCACTCTGCCAGCCTGCATGTTTAGGTGGACTTTCTATTTTTAAGTTTTTGTAGCAGCTTCTTGCAAGACATTTTTTTTTCCATCCTGATGACTGTTGCTAGAGTTTTCCCCAGTCCTGCTTGGCCCATGGTCAGGACAAATCTCTCACCCGCCAGGCCCGCAGCTGTTCAAGCCTAATCAAGTAAACACACAGAGACTTATATTGCTTACAAACTGTATGGCCGTGGCAGGCTTCTTGCTATCTAATTCTTCTATCTTAAATTAACCTATGTCTATTAGTCTATAAGTTGCCACATGGCTCATGGCCTTCTGGTACCTTACATCTCTTTTGTCATGGTGGCGGCGGCTGGCAGTGTCTCTCTGCCTCATCCTTCCACTTCCCCGAATTCTCTCCTTGTCTTGCCCATACTTCCTGTATGGCTACTGGCCAATCAGTGTTTTATTTATTAACCAGTCAGAGCAACACATTTGACATACAGAACATCCCACAGCAATGGGCCCCTTTGAATTAACTTCAAAGGAAGGGACAGTGCACATCTTTGCTCTTTACCAGAAAACCTGTTTGATAGTAGTCTTATAATCTATATATAATATAAGATTTTATATATAGATTATATATCTATAATATAACCTATTGATAATCTCCTTGGCGTTCAGAAAGTCGTCTCCATTCAGGGCCTGAGAATCAACTTGTTCTTCTGACCATAAGCAATGTCAGCAGGGTGTGTTAGAAAAGTATATACAAATGTGTAAGAACAACGATGCTTTGCCAGGAGGGAAGAGCCTTCTAATGGGCTTCAGCAAAGCCTTGTTGCCTCCACCTTCCTTCCTTCTGTCTGGTAGCTTCTATTTTAAGAAGTGGCATTGTGATCCTTTTCTGTCCTTTGGCATTACAAACTATAAGAGGAGGCAATTAGTCAAATTGTCTATAACCCATCACTTGCAAAATTGGTGTGTTATTAGGGGCATAAGATAGGGCCCTGGCACTGATAGATGCTTGACTAGGTCCATCCTGGATGACTTTCAAGCCTCCTAATTTCTAGCTAGCTTCCTAATAGTTTCATGACTCTTACAAGAAAACCTGCTGCAAAAGTACCACAGAAATCAGTGGCTTCATGGCAATGACTGCTATAGTGTTTTATAAAACTAAGTTTACTAAGAATTTTTTTAAAACAGCATCTTGCCATGTGTTCCAGGGTGGCTTTGAACTCCTGGCATTCCTCCTGTCTCAGCCTCCTACGTGCTGGAATTTTTATAGGCATGCCATTCTGGATTTAAAAATCAAAATGCTCTGAGTTTCTCAAATCATTATTTGAGATTCTATTTAGGACAAAATTCTGGGAGTGCTTTTCTAATTATAAAGCAGCCTTTAAAATCATGATGCTTTTCTAAGGATTAATGGGTGATGCAAATAATAGGATTCTCATAATATCACCAGAAGTAGTGAGAGTGGAAAGGAAGAAAAAGCAAAATAGAAGCATTCATAAGTGCCCTCAGCATGATATTGCTGATGGGAGAAATCATCAGCCAGGTGAGCGTTACCTTGCATCACTAAGTGTGGCGGGAAGGCTGACTCGCTCATGCAGTGATGCTAATGTCATGCAGCTGGTTCTAGTCAGTATAAGGAGTTTAAGCTGCACATCACTGGGAAAGACATGACCAAAATTCCAGATGGCAGCAGGCCTGTAAGTGCAGGGGCACACCAGTGACTGCTCCCAAAGGAGGGCCAGAACAGGGCTGGGCATACAGTAACTCGAGGAAGGATCCAATTCTTCCAAGAGTACGGTAATGAGGGGATGTCCCTGAGACACAGCCATTGTCATCACGAGCCATTTAGAGTTTGGGTCCTTTGGCAAGACATTATCCCATTAGTCCTGAAAGTGAAGCACCATAAACAAAGACAGAAAAGCCAGAGACATGGGACAGTGAGCTGAACAGTCCCGAATATGTTAAGTGCCCCTAACATGATGCAGGAAATTGTCTGAATAAGCCGAAGTGGACAAGAGAGATCTTGCAAGGTAAAATTATTCATGAAGAAACAGGCTGATAAATACTCAGCATAGGCCACTTCTCCCATCCAAAGACAAAGGACCATTCCAAAAGAGGTGTAGGCTCAGAATATAAATTACAGTCTACTGTGTGCCATCATGAATGTGCCCCATCTCATCTCATCTTGGAAGCTCAGCATCAGGCTAGGTTAGTTCTTAGGTGAGAGGATATGAAGTCACAAGCTACACTGAAACCTAGTGGAACTATCGTCTCCCTTGAGTTTTGAAATGTATTGGGACCTGTGACCCATGAACAGGAATTTTATAATCTGTATCTTAGACTTTTCACACCAAGGAACCAAAAATATTTTCTAGTTCTACAGGTCTATAGATGGAGAGGACTTTTTACCCAGGACTAACACTGCCTGAGGTGGTTAAAATAATGACAATATGCAGCTTGGAGTTGATACTGTAATGGACTGAAACTCTAGCATTTTGCAACAACTATATTTTACATGGAGGATGAACTGGGCCAAAGAAGACAGGAAGGGTTACTGGCTCTCAACATGACCATATCCTCATCTCTGGAAAATGGTCCGACGTTACTTTTCATGAGGAGAGTAACTTTAGCAGACGAGATCAAGAAGGGAAGACTTGGAGTGGGTTATCCTCCATAATCCAATAGAAGTAAACCAGACTCCTCGTAAGAGGAGAGCAGGGCAGTAAGAGACAGAGACAGTGAAAGCTATCACAGTACCACGAGATCATGACCCAAAGATCGAGCCCCCTGTAGAAACGGATAAAGGCAAGATGGTGGATCCTTCCCGAGCCTCCTACGTTAGGTGCTTCCCTTTGCTGTGCAAAATACCTGAAGGAAGTGAAGGAAAAGTGTATCTGGGTCATGGTTTTGGAGGCCTCAATCCATGGTCATTTGGTTCTGTCCTTTCCAGGTGAAGGAGGCCGCTTACCTTACAGAGGCCAGGGAACAGAAGGGCCAGCAACACCCAGCTTTCTGAAGTATACTAACAACTAGGTTCTCCACCTCCTAAGTTTTTATCACCTCTGTTAGTCCATTAAACTAGGAACCCATTTGTCTATTAACGAGCTCATAAGCCTCATGATCCAATCTCCTCCCAGAATTCCTATTGGTGAAATTATTTTGGCCACTCCATGTAGTTAAAAGGATATTTATTTAATGGCGTAACTCACAAATTAACTGATAGGTAGGTTGCAGGGTCTGGGAAAGTTGTATCGCAGTCCAGTGGTGTTCTCTGGAGCTCTGCACAGTCCACCTCCACCATTCAGCGTCCCAGCACAGAGAGAGCACACAGAGAGAGCGCTGGCCCATCCAGCTCTCGGGTCTCCAGGTGCCTCCCCTGGCCCCACCTCATAGGTGTGACAGTTGCCAGAGTCTCAATGGGGCTTGGAACTTCCAGATCCAAGCTGGAATGACTACCCACTACAAATCCCACCTCCGGTCACTGCTGTGCTGGGGACCAAGTGCTCAACTTGGAGGACATTCCAAGTCCAAACCACAACTTTTCTAAGATAAAACACAGCACTGTTAATACTTTGTTTTTAGTTGTCTGGGGCTGGTTTTAGCCTTGTATACTATAATTAAAAAAAAGTTTGTGTTGCCTTAAGCCACTGTCTGTCTAAAATTATTATAAAAGCAGTGGAAAATTAACTCAGAAATCAACATCTATGTGAGTTACCTGCAGTCTGCTGGGCTGAAATGAAAGTTCTTGGTCTTGCTCAGAAATCTTGCTTCTGTGGAAGCATCCATGAGGCTGAGAGTGCCTAGCCTGCTAACTTGAAAGAGGTTGTAAAGCCTTGGGCTTTTCAAGGTTCTTAACATTTAGTACTTAAAATTATGATGCACTCAGGAACATCCCTCCTATTGTTTAGTCCTCTAAGTCCTCTTCTGGCTAATCAACCTCATAATATGATCTCAACCTCATAATATGATACCTTTCAATCATTATTAAGAAGTAGCCCATAATTTATATTTAATTGATATAAATTGTTACTACTCATGCAAGTTAATAAGGTCAATCTTGTTGTGTTGCATAAAAATATACATAAAGGTAGCATGTATCTATTTGTAAGGATTCATTAAAATGGCTTTAATTATATTATACTAAATAGTCCTTGATCTACTACTACTTTATGTTGGTCTCTTAAAGAACTGAACTTTGGGGTGGTGGTGGCATACACCTTTAATCCCAGCATTCGGGAGGCAGAGGCAGGCAGATCTCTGTGAGTTAAAGTTCAAGGCCTGCCTAGTCTACAGAGTGAGATCCAGGACAGGCACCAAAGCTACACAGAGGAAAAAAGAATTGACATTTTCAGAAAGGAATTTCCTTGGATGGAGTCATTCCCAAACCAAGCTCCTCTGTAGCTGAGTCTACACTCTCAGAAATCAAGAGACATTGCAGACATGGGATATCTTTTTAGAGAAATGAAAACCTGCCTGTGTTAAAATCAAACCAGAGGAAATTCCTGTGCAATAAATGCATTTATTTTGCAACTTAAGCAAGACAAATGACAAATCACAAAGACAATGCTACCCAGAGACGAGCTGCTGTCCATGCATACAACTCACCGTGTGCAAGACTGAGTTGTTTCTGACGCCAGCAAAGTAGGGTTGATTCCTTTGTGAAACGAACAACATATTGCTCATGTTAACATCACATCACCCCATCCTGAACATGTTACTGTGGTACATACAACCCATTGACCATCTCAGCTCCAAGCCAGGCAGTCAACATCTACACACCCGCCAAAGCAGACAGACAGCATGGCAAACGATATCTTGTTCTGCAGCCAAATAGTTCAGCAGTGTGACCACAGGGATGCTCAGAAAGGACCCAATCAGCCAGGTGACAATCTGCCCTACCATTTTTTGAGAGCTCAAATGCTTGTGAAGTACGTTAGGCTGGCACTCACGGGGGTCAGAGCTGTCCCAGGTTTAAAGCACAGGTGGATGGCGTTCCTCAGATAAACTGCCTCAGCGCCACTCAGCAGAAGCACTGTCACAGTGTGTGAGTCTCCTGGACTCCTGCTGAAGGCTCCCCTAACTAACATATGACCTAGTGCAGGACTGACTGGAGGGAGGGTACCAAGACCTGGAGAGCCTGCAGTCAGAGCCAGGATGCCATGTTCTATTTTCTACTGCTTCTATATGCGTTAGCTCGTCTTGGATGCTAAGTCACAAAATGTTTGAGCTGGGATGGGTCATCTACTCCAGATATGCCGCCTTACCTTTAAAGCCATGCAGTCCAGAGAAGTAAAGCAGCTGTTAGAGGCAAAGAATGGTGGCAATGGGCTAGATCAGAATGCAGTGACCTAACCCTCACCCAGGGGAGCTCAACTGTACATGTAGCCAATTTTTTCAATAAGGAAGCTTTAATACTGTGTGTTTTTAATCCAAAAAGGGAAAGAAACAAAACTTACCACCTCCCCCCTACAAAAAAGACAGCAAAATGGTGCCTTCCATCTCCAAACTCTATACCTCTATCACTAAGTCCCAGCCCTAGCCTAGATCTTAAACTTTCAATATCATCCTCTCTCTCTCTCTCTCTCTCTCTCTCTCTCTCTCTCTCTCTCTCTCTCTCTCTCTCTCTCTCTCTACACACACACACACACACACACACACACACACACACACACACACACCAAGGGGAGGGGGAGGTTTCTGGCTATACAGAGACAGAATACATCCTCAGGAAGGTGCCCACAAGCATTTCTCAGTCCAGGTCTATACGTGAAGTCTGGGAAACTGGCTTATTTTCTAGAAGAACAGGTGGTTCTGAAATCAGAAGATCATCCTCCCCAAAGGAGTTCTGGTCCGTGTTCACGAAGTTGGGGATGTCAAACTTCATAAACCTGCTCAGCTCCTCCTCAGACCTCCCACTGCTTCTGATGGCTTCCTGGAGTTGGACATCACTGTCGATGGCTGTTGTTTGGTGGCAGACTTTGACCCTGTCCAAGTGTTCCACTTCATTGATATAACAGTGGAAGAGAGACCTGGACTCCTCGTTACCCTGACGAGAGAACACCTTATCTGACTCCATTGGTTTCCCAAAGTCTGACACAAAGCTGTTCATTCTGAATCTCTTCTCTGACGACTCTGCATTGCTACAAAGACAAGAAAGAGAGGTCACAGACCTGCAGCTTACTCGCCTATAGGCTCATGGTGTCCTGCATGGAGGGCAGGCCAGGAGATTCCCAGGAAGCATCTACTGGGTGTCCCTTAAGGTTATGCAAACTAGCACTAGCAGAGAGATGCATCACTTCTAAACATAGGACTTCAAGACAAAACCCTCTGGATGAAAGCTGCTGGATTTTCCTGAGGGCAGATAGGGTACAGGACCCCCCAGCATCCCGTAAGCACTCCAGGGATCTCGAGGGATTCTTAGATCTCCTGAATAGATATCAATTTTTAATCTTTATTTTTGTGCTTTTGTATATGTGGTATTTATGTGTACATATGTGTTTGTGTATGAATATGTGTACAGGTGCATGTGGAGACATGAAGTTGATATCCAGTGTCAATTGTTTCTACACTTTAGTTTGTTTTGTTTTTACTTTTATGAGGCAGGGTCTCTCATTGAACCTGTAGCTCACTTAGGCTGGCTAGCCAGCAAGAACCAGGCAATCCCCCTGCCTCCACCTTCCCAGTGCTGGGATTACAGTCACCCAGCACACACTGGTTTTTATGTGGGCTTTGGGAATCCAAAGTCAGGTCCTCATACTTACGTGGCCATCACTTTAGCAACTAGGCCATCTCCCGGCCTTGCATCAAAGTCAGTTTAAGTGCTCCTAAAGAAACAGAGTCCTGCCTTACAGACCTTTAGGATCCTGGAGATACTCAGCAATCAGCATTTTCATAGAACCCCCAACCATCATTGCTATAGTGATGTTCAAACTCACAGGCCTATAGCATACAGCATGGCTCTCTAGCAGCCAGCACAGGCCAACAGCACTTCCCGGTAGGAGCCCTGTCAATATCTGCCAAGTTGCTCCTTTCTCTCAGCCCCTCCTGAGTCATCTAGGAACCATCTCTGCAAGAAACCTTTTCTAATTCTCATGACCTGGGGTAGTTGCTCTACGGGGACACGGGGTGCTTCACCTCGTCCATCTTCCCTCTGTGTTGTGCCTATTTCTCCACTTCTCTGTCACCTCCTTTAGGCTGTAAGCTCTCCAGGGAAGGCACTGTGAGCTTCTTGCCTACCGCACCCCCAGTTCCAAGAACTGCAGTAGGTACATACTAATTGCTCAGCATGTTTTTGTTGGATCAGTGATTGAACACATCAGTCATGAAGAGATCTGAAATTAAAGCAAATCTTGGCTTGGCAAGATGCCTCTTCTACAGATCCTACAGGCTGGAAATAAAGTCAAAGGCATGCTCAGCTAAGGCCCAAAACCGGAAGCAGATGAACCTGAATGGAAAGATGACTGACAGTGTAGATTCCAGAGCCAGTGATGCGGGAGGTCTAACAACCAATCCCATGCGGTTTCTCCTCTGTCTACCTGTATTTGGCTACAGGAAACCACCTTGTCTTTGCCCCCCACATCTCTAAGAGCTGCTCAAGAGTCTGCCATGGGGCCTCGTCCCCAGGGTGCTTGGCAGGCATCAACCATCTGGTACTTTGTACCTTCTACAACTGACCAGCCTGGGTGCTTGCACAGGCCCAGATACCATGGTAGTGGTGGACTATCTTCCAACTATTTATTAGTGTGAATGGCCCTCAAGAAAGGTGGCGAAAACCCTGCAGTCATGTTCAATGTTTAACACAGCATGGCTGTTTACAAAGTTCACCTTCAAGGATCTTGGGTTACAGGTTAGACAGATGATATAGCACCCAAGAGCCAAGCACTGACTGTTCTTCCAGAGAACCTGAGTGCTTAGTAACTACCTGTTACTCTAGATTCAAGGATCTGACACCCTCTTCAGGCCTCTGTGGCTACCTACACACATAGGGCATACAGAGATACACACATACACATAAATTTTTAATTTAAAACCTTAAGTTACAAAAAAATATGTTTTAAGTAAGTTTATGATCTTGTGGGCCATGTACATAGGTATCGTCAGCAACATCCAGCCTGCAGGCCTCAATTCACCCAAGCATGCTAGAGGGCGCTACTCTTAAAGCCGCTTAGCCCTTGTTGATTCATACCTGTGAATACTCTTAGGTAATGGACACAGAGACTGTCAAAAGATGCTCTCTAACAGGCAGTGGGAGCTTGCAGCTGTACCCGTCCTTCAGTGCTCAGGGATGAAATACACGCATTATTGCCAGACTCATAAAATGTGTGGCCTGGGTACCACTCCATAGGTTATATGTTCTCCTGACAGAAGAGAACCAGCTGCAGCTTCAGCCTCTCAAACTTGGGAGGTCCTGGGGGGAAACTAAAGCTCACAACATCTACAAGAGCAGTTAAAAAGAAGTTTAAACCCAGCCGAATTGTCCACAGCTCTGGCTACATCTGTGGAAACAGAAAATTACAAGGTCCAAACATCTTAAATTCCACCTTAGCTAAAATGACATCTGAAACCAGAAGCCTCAAGAGTCAAGAATGGAACCTTGGAAGGATGGGCTAAGGGCTGACACTATCGTGAAACAGAGTGCTCAAAGAATGTTGCCGGAAAGTATTATCCCCAGGAATCCCAGTTCCTCATTTGCGACAGTTCATACCCAACCAACTCTGCTGTTGTTTTGCAGCCGAGATCTAGCTAGAGTGTTTAGAAGTCTTCCCACGTCATCCTAAGGTCTGAGAAATAAAGACTGTTTCTTTTGCTAGAAACCTGACCTGTCTTCTCACTGTTTTGCAAGTGTGTATGCTTTATTTTTAATTTGGACTTCATTAATCATCTCCAACCCCCATCTGTTTCCCTGGCTAGACCTGACTGTTCCAAGCCTTGGCATTTTCTCACTATAGGGTGCACCCAATATTCTCCAGGCCTGCGGGGTTATCTGCACCAGACCAGACAGCATCTTCCAGAAGGGCCAGCCAGTTCTCTAACCCATGCAGTGACTGTCCTTACTCACCATGCCCTGCCCCATCTACTCATCTACTTTCAAGTCCCCACCACCCTCTGCCTGATATTCCTAACCCTGCTCATCCCTTCCCACGTCCTCGCTCTCACCAATCCCCTCACTCACTCTACAGTGTAGCTACAGTGGACCCGACTGCCCCTCTTTATGCCTCTGTTTGTCATGTCCAGGAGGCCTCTGTCCTGAGATGGTCACTGCCTCCATGGCAAGACTCTG
Source organism: Peromyscus maniculatus bairdii (assembly GCF_049852395.1). Lineage (NCBI taxonomy): Eukaryota > Metazoa > Chordata > Mammalia > Rodentia > Cricetidae > Peromyscus > Peromyscus maniculatus. The sequence goes on from NC_134858.1 coordinate 77,200,894, forward strand.
TGACCTGGTAACAGGAAGGCATCTGTTCACCCACCCCTTTCCTGCATCTTTCTCTGGTTTCTCTTACAGGTCATGCTTTTCTGCCTTCTGAGGGGGCCGTTTGCCTCTGGTCTTTCTGTACATTGGTAAATATTTGTGTCCCTCAAAGGGCTTTGTAAAACATGGCCTCAGTGGGTGATACGTGAAACACTGAACACAAGATTGTATCTACAGGCTTGTCCCAAACCCTGACTGCTATGGGACACATAGACATCTCAGATTGGTCTTTTTGTGACAGAAACCCAAATCAAGTCAAGAGGATGTAACACACACACACACACACACACACACACACACACACACACACACACACCTCCAGCTGCAGAGGACAACACAAGTTATGTCCTAAGTCAGTCCCAAAGGATTTCCCTGCTTCCCTACAAATGCTTGCTGCCGGGCCGAGCCACCACACACCAATTACTCTCCTCATCTACTCACGGATGGAGGCGGGCTGAGCAGAATGGTGGTGCCTGCCATTTCCAACAGCCACTTCCACAGGGGCTCTTAGAAGCTGGGACACGGCCTCCTAAGAGTGAAATTCTCTGAGAAAATAACCACCACCATTCATGGAGACACAGCCTGTGTCAAGAGTTTATACATGGTATAAATCAGCCTGACGGGGGTGCCAAGCACACACTCTGATGAAAGTCCTGCTATGTACACCTTTTGGTGATTAGCAGGGAGATGTCAGGCTGTGTGGGTAGGGAAAAGTCTACCCTTAGAATTCTTCTCAGCATGGCCCTGGGCAGGCAGCAACTATTAACCTAGTAAAGACTCCTAATTGATGGGGAAACAAAGGCAACTCAGCAAAGGTTTCTGGGATGGACCCAACACAGCTTTCCCACCTGTTGACAGTGGTCAGTGGCATCTTGAGATCCCAGGGTTCCTTAGCAACCACTCACCATGTCTGCCCCCTGCCAGCTAGCTCAGGGCTGTGGTGGGCACCAGTGATTCCCAGCGCTGACATTTTCACAATGTCTGCTCTTGTTACATACCCCCATCCTGCAGTGAGTGCCACATTCTGCTAAATTACAATTTGAGAGAAAAAATGTCATTCCCAGTTTTATAAGATCACAAGCAAGCCTGTATTCGCCCTTAAATAAAAGCTACATCTACCAGGACACGGGTCATTTAGCAAAGGCTACAAAAGAAGGCCATTTGTGGTGGATGTCTGAGGCTTGGAATTTTTTTTTTTTAAAGAAGTCCAAAATATACAACATAAAAATGAATCCAAGACCTCTCTAACCCTAACCCTACCCGTGTCTCTGACAGATGTGTGCTAATGGACTATAATGCTGCAAGATACCACTCAGGCTCCCCCGCTGACAAGTGAGACAGAATGGCTTTTCACTATCTCTCCAACATCCAGGTAAGAGCTTCCCCGCCACACGCAAACAATACTCCCCGGGAAAAATTATCACCATCAAAGCTGCTTCTGAGGCCTAAAAGCTTTTCATAAAGAGGAAGCATCTTCCTACCTGGATCTCTCGCTAGCCTTTCTTTCCTCATGCCTACAGGCACCTGGCTCTCTCCTCCTCTAGACAGGAAGCCCCGCGCTGTTCCCCATCCTGAGTCAGCAGGAGGGCACTGCTGGTTCTGACCAGTGACTGGCAGGAAGAAAGGACGTGCAGTACTTCCCAGCTAAAGGACAGGAAGGTCCAAATCCCCATGCATGCTGTCACAAGAGCTGAGGGACTGCAATGCTCTAGAGCAGTGGTCCTCAACCTTCCTAATGCTGCGACCCTTAGTACAGTTAGTTCTCATGTTGCCATGACCTTCTTGACCATAAGATTATTTCATTGCTACTTCATAATTGTAATTTTACCACTGTTATGAATCGTAATGTAAATATCTGATATGCGACCTCTGGGAAAGGGGGTCGTGACCCACAGGTTGAGCAACACTGCTCTAATGGAAGAAGCCTCCATCTGTCCCTTGCCAATGTGTCGTGTCAACTTGAGGAAGAGTCAGCCTCTGCTGTGCTCTCCTGACATCCCAGCGGCATTAATGTCCCATAAGCCAGGTTAGCTCAAATAGTCCCTCCCAGAGCCACATCTTAACACGGTCTCAGACTCGGTGAAGAAGTAGTTAAGCTATAGCTCTGGGTTGATCCACTATTTCCTGAGAGTGAAGACCCTTTCACTTTGTTAGAAGCATGCAGGGTCCTGGTGAGTCCTGGTCTGTGACTGAGCACAGTTCAGAACGACTCCTTAAGGTAGTAGGCTAGACAGGGTTCTCCAGAGAAACAACAGAATTGTTTCTGGCCCCTCCCCCCTGTCTCCATTCCTCCCCCTCCTTCTCCCCCTCCTTCTCCTCCTCTTCTCTTTTCCTCTTTCTTTCCAGTCTCTCTCCATTGCTTCTACTGCGTGCATGCATGCAGGCGTGCATGCGTGTGTAGAGAAATTTCATTCCAGAATTGGCTCATTCATACTCTGTAAGCTCTGCAGGCTATAAACTCAGGGAAGAATTCTTGTTTTGGGTGTCAAGGTGATTCTAGAAAGTCACTCAGCTGAGTGAATGAAGCCCACCCATCTTCCAGAGGGTAATCTGCCCAACCCTAGCTTAAAGTATGCAGATTTAAGTATTAACTTCATTTAAAAAAATACCTGTACAGAAACACCTAGAGTAGTGTTTGGCCAAATAGCTAGACAGCATGGCCTAGCTAGGTGTAGGTACAATGTTTTGCCTGCTTGTATGTACACCAGGTGCATGTCCGGTGCCAAATGAGGCCAGAAAAGGACATCAGATCCCCTGGAAGTAGAGTTACAGATAGTCATGAGCTGCCATGTGGGTACTGGGAATCAAACCAGGGTCCTCCCGAAGAGCAGTCAATGCTCTTAACCACTGAGCCATCTCTCTGATCTGTTTTGTCTGTTTGTTTTAACCTTGTCTTTTCTTCCTATTACAAACCACACCACATGTTTGGATTTCCTAGAACAATAATATGAAAAGCAAAAGTGTATGGATTTTTGTTTTTGTTTGTTTTTTTTAGGGAAAAGAGGATGAAGAAAAGGGAGAGGGGAAGGAGAGAGGGAAAATGAGAATATTTCTAGAGGCTTTTAAAGGGATTCTCCAACATATGTCAGCTTATACTGAAACATGACAGCATTTGCCCATCATTTAGAATGTTTATATTTAAAGGATTCCTCTAGCTCCTGAAGTCTCAAGCAAACTATGTGATGGGCTGAATAGTTCCCTTTCACTGGGATGTTTCGTTATAGTTGAAGTATAGACAAAGAACCCACCACAACAGGCAGGGGAGATCACCTGTGGAGACCAGGCAGGGAAGTACTGCTGCCCGGCTCAGTTCTGTAAACACATCAGCGTTTGCAGCCAATGTCTCCCATAGAAATCTTTTCAAAAAAGGGAGAAGGTGCATCTTAACTTCAGTATAAAACTCAGATCTGGGGGCAGCATGAACATGGCATGGAAGGACCAAGAAGCCTAATTTGATAAGGTTAACAAGAGTCAAAAGGCGGGGGAGAAAGTGATCTCTCCTGGACAGCACCTGGATCTGGGTAGCAATCCATGCCTGACCCACCTCCCCATCCCCGGTTGGCCCAAGCCTGGTTCCCTGTCTAGTTCTATGTGAAGCGCAGAGTAGCCCAGACTTACTCTTGATGTGGAGCACCTGTCTTCGTCAGCAAAGTCAGCACGAAAAACATGAAAATCACAAAGACCGCAAGACCAACCCAGAATCCGATCACAATGGAATCTGCAAGACAGGTAAAGTGAGATTAGTGTTCCGAGGGATTTGAACTATCTTAGAAACATTTCAGGACTCTGAGCTTTCTGGAGATTCCAGGGTGCACCGCATATAACAAGAAATCAGTCAACCATCACAATGGGGGTGTGAAGACAGGTCACAGGTCACAGGTTATCCCAAGCTCCAATCTATTACTTTGCAGCCTTGGATTAGATTTTTTTTTTTCCGAGATATTTACAATGAGTTGACTCTATTCCACCTCATTCATGTTTGTGTTGACGCAATTCAGGTCTTGATCACTTTTTGGAATGGACGTATAGCTGGCCTCCTGACCACCACAAACAAATGAATACCTTCTCCTTTCCCTGCCTCTGTCCTTTTCTGCACAAGCTGCTTTATCGCACCCCGCTCTGTTGCTGAGGCTGGCCTACACTGGCTGGTGGAAAGTGCTCTCAGAGCACTTAGCTCAGCGTCAGCTAAGAAGGCATCCCGCAGGGCTGGCTTTTATCATTCCAATGGCCATCCTCGTCTCCTAATTTACTCCTACCTTAAACCCCATTTGGACTGGGACATCGTGTCCCTGTGTTTGCTTTAGCTCCTGGCTACAGCTTCCTCACACCAGCACCTGAACAGAAATCCTCACCACTTTGGAGCTGGTGGAAGTCTGCCCTGCAGGGTCCATCCTGTATATTTAGCACTCTGGATAAAAAGTAATGTTGCACTCCTAGTATCTTAATCCTAAATGCTAAAGAAACAGCAATTTCTTTAGACCTTGCCTTTTACTATAACGGAAATAAGGCATTAAGGTAAAGGGGGCCGTGGAGAGGTGTCTTCAGGATAGTTTAGCAGAAAAAGCACTTGTGGAGAAGTCCTGACCTTCTGAGTTTGTGTCCCAGAACCCATGAAAGCTAGGATGAGAGAACCAACTCCACAAAGTTGTCCTCTACAAATATATAAAGGCATGTGTGTGCACCCACCCACACATCATACATACAAACACATACAATAATAAAAAAAAAAGAGACATAAAGCAAATCACGAAAAACACAAGTATTCAAGTACAGCTGACTTGAAATTATAAATCTCAATGATCTGGACATGTGCTGTGATAACATGGTGTACGGTTATCTTCAATTCTACACATTGTATTTTAGCAACTGCTTTATAGAAAGAGCCAACCCTAAAACTGTAACAGGCTTTTTTTTTTCTTTTGGGCCACCAGCCAGCTTCCAAATCATGACAGAGACTCGTTAGTAGTTAGGAATGCTAGGCCTTATCTTAGCTATTGTTTTAATCTGTTTCTCTTTATCTACATTTTGTCTTGGGGGCTTTTTACTTTTCCTTCATTCTGTATATCTTACTTTCCTGTGTCCTCTGTGTCTGGCTGGCCACTGCCTAGCTTCTGGCCTGGGACACCTCCTTTTCCTCTTCCCTTATTCTTTCTTCTCTGGAGCCTAGATTTCGCCTCCCACTTATTCTTGCTGCCCGCCAGCCCCGCCTATTCCTCTACTATCTAGCTATTGGCTGTTCAGCTTTTTATTAGACCAATCAGGTGCCTTAGGCAGGCAAGGTGAAACAGCAACACATCTTTACATAATTAAATAAATATAACACACCTTTACATAGTTAAAGTAATATTCCACAACATAAACAAATGTAACACATCTTTGCCTAGTTAAAGTAATATTCCACAACAAACCCTAAAACTACATGCCAGTGTCATGTTTCAGGCCCAGAATTAAAATGCAGTCCCACCAAATCTGTTTACTGAGAAGGTCTCTCCTAAGGACAGGATGGTAGGGGTCCCTGAGAGCCAGGGAAAGAAAACAACAGCCTTGTGGCTGAGCAATGTCCTTAACTATAGATAAACTTGACCATCCCTCTCCTTCAACCCCCTCCTTGCTCAATAAGCCTTCCCAAAGCCTTCAAGGAAGAGAAGAGCGGCTGCCCTGAGCTTTCTTCCCTACTAAAATGCTTATGCGAGATCCTGGTCTGTCTTGGAGCAGCCCTCTCTTCTATATTCAGGCCATCTTTAGACTCCCACCTTAAGGATTTAAAATGGCCAATAAAATTATATGTTAGCATACATGAGAGACAAGACAAAAGTCATATAAAAGGCCCCATTTTACTGTGCTGGTTGCTCTGGGCTTTTGTTTGTCTGTAAATTGAATTCGGCCAGGATTGCTATCGTAATTAAAAGCTGCTTTCCCAGGGAAGCCTCACTACCCAGTCTCTTTGTTCAGAGCCCACAACAGCAGCTTCCGTGGGGAACAGCGGACCGGTCCACACTTCCCCTTCCCTAAGCAGGGAATGAATGGGCAGAGGAGAAGGGAAGAGATGCTAAGACTAACTCTATATAGCACAGGAGCTGAAACTGCACTGCCCTCTGTGGCCACGTCCCCACCCCGCCCCCAGGTACTGGCATCCCTAAAGCCCTGGAGTCCCTGCTGCTTCTGAGGCCACACCTTCACCAGCAGCCTCTCCTGGGCTCTCTTCCGGACTCAGGGTTTGCCTCATGCTGGCAAGCCTGAGTTTCTCTCCATGACCCCTTTAATCCTGGGGTTTTCAATGAAGCTGAGACAGCACCTTCATCCATGGCCTCTCCTGGGCTCTCTCTGGAGAGATGCCAACTCTGCCCTACAGTGCCAAGCCTCGGCCCTTTTCCTTGATCCCTTCATGCCTTCAAAACCAGTACCATGGGGGAGACTTACACATTATCAAGTTCAGCTGCCAACTTGGAACTCGGCCTTGGGTCCCCTGGACCACAGCTTCTGTGGGCTGACCCTGAGGAAATACTTCCCAGAAGATTTTACCTCGAGGAAGCCAGTCTCAATCACAGCTGATGTCTCAGCTCCAGCTAATCTTCATCCATTTCCCCAGTAAACAAAGGTTTCACTTCTCTCTATATCTCACAAACAGCCCAATGGAGTCTTTGCTTCTCTCTGAAACTTCATGGGTCCAGACTTGTATCATCTGCACTGTGCTCAGCATGACCTTTCAGGTTCCCACAATAGCTCACTGACCTCTAGGCACTCAATGACTTTTCAGTCCAAAGTTCCAACATCCTCTCTCATAATCTTCCCCTCGCCCAAAAAACAAACAAACAAAAAACCAAAAAACCACAGGCAGGTCCAAAACAGCACTACTCAAATTCCTGTGCTATTTTCCTCCACATCCCTCACCCCCATGATAAACACTGACCAAAACCAAGTTGGGGGAGGAAGGGCTTATTTTACCTTACATGGAGTCCATCACCAGGGGAAGTCAAGGCAGGAATTCCAGGTCAGAACCTGGGGTAGAAACTGACACAGAATCCACAGAGGAGGAACATCACTTACAGGATTGCTCAGCCAGCTTTCGTATACAACTCAAGACAACCTGCCCCGGGTGGAACTACAATGACCCGGCCCCTCCCACATTAATCACTAATCAAGAAAATGCCCAGCAGACTTGCACATAGGCCAAATCTGATGGCAGACAGTCTTCACTAATTGAAGTGCCCTCTTCTCAGGTGATTCTCGTGTGTGTCAAGCTGACAGACTCTAAGCCACACAGATGCCTACCTTCTGACATTAACTGTACCATGGGGCTCAATCCCAGCCCGCCCTGCTTCCCCAGTTTCCTAATCACACCCACTCACCAGCCTCTTAGCCTTGAAAGGCATTTAAATGCTGAGGGCTCTCAGATTTATACCTTCATTTCCACCCCCTTGTCTTCTTGGATGTCTGTTAAGTGTCTTAATCTTACAGGTGCAAAACTGAGCTCTGATGTTCCTCCCTGACACCTGTCTCTCCCTTACACTTCTTCGCCCAGTTCACAGCCGTTTCATTCTACCAAATACTTCACAAAGCTTCAAAGCAACCTTGCCTGTTCACTTAAGCCCTTGTCAAGCCACTGACAAATGGCGAGAGATCCTGCATTTACAAACATCTGAAACACATGCACGTCTTGCCAGCTTGCTTCAGGCTGCACCTTGGCACAGCAATGGCTACTGTGAGGAGTACCTCACTGGTCCATGCTTCTAACCTCACTCACTTCAATCTCAGTCACAGTGATCCCAGTAGAACCCAAGGCAGAGGATGATGTTCCTGTTTCAAACCCTTATCTGACTTCTTAGAGAAAAGCCAATAATAGTCTTAGCCCAATCTCTATGTCTCTCCCCATGTCCTGCTCTCCTTGACAGCTCTACACTTGAGTTCTACTTCTCTGTATGGAATTCACTCCTCTGGGACCAGGATGACCTCCCTTTTCCTCACATGTCCAGTTCATTATGGCCATGGAGCACTTTCTGACATGGTCTTCCCTCAGACATGGCTCAATCTCACAATTCCTTCAGATCTTTCCCTCAGATTTCTCCCTTTCAGCAAGGCCTTCCATGGCATGCCACAAATCCAAGCTTTGAGAGAAGGTGCTTTTGGATTTTTGGCTCGCTGCTATCTCTCCCGTGCTTAACCTGATTCCATTCATATTAGGTGCTCAGGAAATATGCTGAAGTCATAAATGAGTAATTTCCACTCTAAGTAGCAACCGTGACTTCTGTAGGCTGAACAAGTTCATCTGAGGATGCACCTGCTCTTGCCAAATGTGGTACATGTAAAGGGTGTTGACCATAATGGCCACTCTTGCCCACAATATACACTTTCTATGAAAATATTCTATTACCATTCTGTTTGCCAAACTAGCTTTATATGTCACCCAGTAAAACAGCATGTCATATTAAAGGTAAGGGTTACTGCTTTTTTTAAAAATGGAAGTCCAGGAGCTGGAGAAATGGCTCAGCAGTTAAGAGCACATGTTGTTCCTGCAGAGGACCAGGTTTCTTTTCCCAGCATGTATATGATGGCTCACATATACCCCAGTCTATAACCCCAGTCCCAGATGACCTGATGCCCTCTTCTGGTCTCAACGTACACTAGGCACACATGGTGTACAGACATACATGCAGACGAAACACTAATACACATAAAAGAAAAAATAAAAATAATATAATAAAAGAATGTATAGGTGTTCACATTCCCATGGTTGACATTCCTGGGGCTTTTTACTTTCCTGTATGCCAAAGGGGCATATCTGTTTATGCTTCATCCTCTCAGCCTCATATGCTGTCCGATTCCTGTGCCAGCAGTGAGTGCTCATCTGAATATTTTGTATTTTCATGACATTAGTGTTGAAACAAAAAGCATTCTCATTAATAGTATGCAACGTGCCACAGCTCTACCTTGTTTTTTTTAAAGGAAATTCTTTTTTCAAACAATAATATTTCTATAACCAAAAAGAATATGCTCAAAGGAGAGCTGCCTTGGCTATCTCTGGAAATGTGCCAATGAAAATTATAGCAGCAGGGCTGTCTGTGGAGCCCGTTAGACCAAGGCAAAGAGACAGGAGCAGGCGGAAATGGCACTGACAGAAAGGCTCACGTGACGGGGAGGACGGCACTCCACCAGTCTTTCCAATTTCCACCAAAAATCATTACAGACAAGTGTCCTTTCCTAGAGGTTACCCCATTAAAAACAACAGATTGAAGAACTTAGTAAGTTTAGGAGAATGATTTCATACTCAGACCACAAGACTCTTGTTCAGATAATTAACAAGAGCATATCCTAAGAGGTTCATGCACTTTCTTTTCATTCCCCATAAATACTGGGCAGGTGTCAACAAAGAAACAAGAAAAGCAATCCATTATTACTGTAAGCATGAAGGATGTGTGATTTCGCCAGTGGCTTTGCTTAAGGAAGAAAAGGAGAGATCCCTTCTTGCTGTGAATGGGCAATGGGTGCTAGTGGGTACAAGTATCACTGGTGCGAAAAGAGATAAAGGGAGGGAGGGAGGGAGGGAGGGAGGGAGGGAGGGAGGGAGGGAACCCTGCCTATGATTTTGATCTCTCATATTTCCTGATGTACCACTCAGTCTGGACCAGTTAAGAGCCTAAAATGGAGGGCTGGAAAGATGGCTCAGCAGTTAAGAGCACACATTATCCTTGCGTCAGACCCAAGTTCATTTCCTAGCACCCAAGTCAGGTAACACACAACTACCTGTAACCCCAGCTACAGGGGAACTGACCTCCTCTTCTGGCCTCTGAAGGAACTACACACACACAGAGAGAGAGAGAGAGAGAGAGAGAGAGAGAGAGAGAGAGAGAGAGAGAGAGAGAGAGAGAGAGAAATGATAGATAGATGATAGATAGATAGATAGATAGATAGATAGATAGATAGATAGATAGACAAAATAAATCTTTAACAATGAGTCTAAAATGTGTGCAGTACTTATGTATACATTTCAAAACAACGACGTCACAGGAACAGTTACAGCAGGACCCAGAGTGGTTGGCAGTGCTTGCCTATAATATCAATTCTGCCTGTCAAAGTAAGGATGCTTCATGTAAGTCAGAAAGCATTGACTCTGAGAGGAATACAACAGTAACCTTTTACAGAATTGCATTGCTTAGTGACAGATCACTAACCACACCAATTCCCGGAAACGGCACTGATGCCTGCACCTCCACGGTATATGATGAGAGGCTGTTCTCATCTGTCTCATGAACACTGCTCTTCAGGAGTCTAGAAGTCCAATAGAGTTTTTGAAATGCTTTAAAATATTTATTTGTTTTCATTTTATGTGTATTGGTGTTTAGCCTGTGTGTACATGTACCACTGTGTTCAGTGCCCACAAAGGCCAGAAGAGGGCACTGTATCCCTTTGAACTGGCATTACAGGTGGTTGTGAGCAGCCCTGTGGGTGTTGGGAATTAAACCTGGGACCTCTGGAAGAGCAGCCTGTGCTCTAAACTACTGAGCCATCTCTTCATCCTTCCAATGGGTTTCTAAATAACATTACTGGCAATTACAAAAGAAGAGTCTTCATGCAATCTCTCTGGATCCTATTTCTGTACACATTTTTGTTGTTGTTATTCAAACACTGATGCTTTGAGGGAGCTGGAACAGTTAATGCTTTCTTTTTTCTTCTCTTTCTCCCCCCCCCCCTTACAAAAAAGCTCTTTCTAAGGCTAAAACACTAATCCACATTCTTCCACCAAGGGGGTGTTGTTTTAGGTCCTTTGAAAACCAGAATTACCAATGTCCCAATTACCAATGTCCCCATATCATGCCACCCCAGGGCAATCAGCCTATGTGAGAGGGGTACTTGGTATTTAGAGATACAAGACCATTCTGTAAGAAGATAGGCTATCAGGAAAAAGCAGTCATGGGGATTTCACAGGTTAACACAAACACATGACGGTTACCCCTGGGAGCAGCACAGGACTTACACTTATGAGCCTTCAGTCCCTCGAAGGACACTGGTCCAATCTCATAGTACTCATACTCCCAGGTGTAATCAGCATTAGATGCTGGCTGCAGGGATGTTCTGTTAGAAGTCAGCCTCGGGGCAGACATCTCCACCCTGCACACATGGAGAAAGGCAAGAGCAAAACTCATCAGTCCGTTCACAGATGCACAGTCACCCCAACTGACCTTGGATGCACTCAAGAGTTTGGGGTCACGAGTCCCCAGTTCTTAACCACTGGGTCACCAGCTGCCTATACCTCACACCACACAGTCATTATTTCCTTTCCTTCCCCACTAGTCTAGAGTATATATGAAATCACTGTGTGTGTGTGTGTGTGTGTGTGTGTGTGGGTGGGTGGGTGGGTGTGAACTACACCGAATGCCTGGCATGCAGTCAGTGTGAACTTCTGGGAGATGACGGGTGTGGGGGGGGGGGGAGCAGAGACTGTGGCCACACCTCGGAGAGTTTGCAGCAGCCTCATCACCTAGACCTGTGAGGAGTTAGTAACATCAGTGCCAGAGCGAACTGCCAGCACGTCTGACTTGAGCCTCTCCTGTGTAGCGATGCAGACGGGCATCCGATGCAGATGCACCCCAGGGACGTGGACAACAGCAACTGCACAGTTGAGGAAGGGTCTCAGCAGAGGCCCACACCTCACCTTTGCGTATTCCTGAAGCAGGATACACTTCCAGGATTTCCCAAATACCTTTTTCTTTTCTTATTGGAATTATTTTTAAAAATATCTTCTTTGGGAAGTGTTAGAATGTGTATCTGGGGAGATCAAGGTCAGGGCAGCCTATGTGTAATTACTATGAAGTGTCTAATGTAAGTGAGACTGCCTGCTGGGGGCAGAGTGACAGGAGGTATAGGCCAGGACCCCACAGGCAAATGGAGAAACCGAAGTCGGGAAATTTTGGATAACACACCAATCCAAACCGAGATTCCCTGAGCAATCTTTACCACTGCATTTTTGTCTATAAAAGAACTCTCTCAAACTTGCCTTTTTCTGCCTGCCAGGGGCTCAGAGCCACCCACAGCCGACTTTAGCCACAGCATTACCACCGTTCTGCCCCAAGGCACACATCTCTCCTTTCACACCCCTCACTCCCTGTACCTAGACCTGGGACCCGCAGAGTATCCAAAGCCACAATGTCCAAAGCGTAAGGTGCTGGGGCTCACAGACGCCTGCCAGTGTTAGGAATTAGGAACTAGGTCACTCCCCTAAAGGTAGAAAGGCAGACACAAGAGATATCAACCCTTAGGTGGGGAAGACAGGAAAAGGGAAGCTGAACTTTACCTAAGTGTTCAATTACCCATCCCATGTCAGTTCAAAATCACGTAAAACCACTACATGTGCTGGTTAATCTTATCAACTCGACTGGATTTAGAATCACCATGGAAACGCAACTCGGGGGCGGGGGGGGGGGTATATCTACGAAGATGTTTTCAGACAGACTGAACTGGGGAGGGAAAGACCAATCCACGATGTAGTTGCTGCTGGGGCCCTGGGTGGGTCCCAGACTGAATAAAAAGGAGACAGAGCCGAGCCCAGCGCCAGCCTGGGTCTGCCTCGGCTCCCCAACTGTGGGAGCAGTGTGCGCAGCTGCTTCCCGCTCCTGCCACCCTGTCTCTCCCTCTTCTGTCCTCACCTTGTTTTTGTCTCAGGCGTTTGCTACAGCACCAAGAAAAGCAAATGATGCAGGGAGTTGGTGCTGCGGAGCGGGGCCTGTTTCACGACATCCTCTGGTGCCTTCGACCTCCTCTGCCGATACCAGCTGCCATTCGGCTGACTGACTCCAAAGCGAGAGGCCAGACTTTCAGGGGCCTGATTCTTTGGGATGGAAAATTACCCTTTCCCACTGTTTCCTGCCTCAGGAGCTGGGTGCTGCCCTGGCTGGCCCTGGCTCCAGCCAGCCAGCCCCACAGTTCCCTGTCATCAGGCCAACCATGTATGCTTACAAACAGACCTTTCAAACTCCTTAATTTTGTGTATAACATACTTTATGTATTTTTGTGCCCCCCAACTGGTTTTTGTACATGTAAATCCAAACCCACATTCTGTGTTTTGATTTAATGTAACATTTTTTTAATTCAAAAAAGTCGTTTTCAGAATTTCAAAACTGACCAACCTGCTTTTCTGTCATTCTTCATAAGAAAGTAATGGGTGACTCAAGGCTGATTAACATCACTCTTACAGCTCATGCTACAAACCAATTAATTTTGGAGAAAAAAAACTTTTTTAGTAGATTTTTAAGTTGTTAGTGCTACTAAGTCTCATGATATTAACAAACAAAATAAGCTGGAAAAAAAAGAAGAAAAAATATTCCAAGGATGTTGTAGTGGGTAGCCATTCCAGCTTGGATCTGGAAGTTCCAACCCCCATTGAGACTCTGGCAACTGTCACACCTATGAGGCGGGGCCAGGGGAGGCGCCTGGAGACAGGAGAGCTGGATGGGCCAGCGCTCTCTCTGTGCCCTCTCTCGGTGCTGGGAAGCTGAACGGTGAAGGTAGACTGTGCAGAGCTCCGGAGAACACCGCTGGACTGTGATACACCTTCCCCAGACCCTGCGACCTACCTTTCACTTAATTTGTGAGTTACGCCATTAAATAAATATCCTTTTAACTACGTGGAGTGGCCAAAATAATTTCTCCAATATCTGGCACCCAACGTGGGGCATGAACCCACTACCCTGAGATTAAGATTCTCATGTTCTACCAACTGAGCTAGCTGGGATATGATATAGATATATAGGAGGATATAGAGATGATAAAATAAAAGGGTAGATTAATGAACCTACTTTTAAAGAACAACTTGTTTAAAATGTTTTACATTGGTATAAATTTTAGTTTATTGATACAAACTTGAAGTTAATTTTGTTATACTGTATATATATATATATATATATATATATATATATATATACTTCTATTCTTGTTTGAGGTATTATGTTTATGTAACTCATTTAAAATTGTAATGGATAATTAAAAATAGATTAATAATTAGTCATCTATGATAATCATATTTGTAGCCATGTTAGTTAAGTCTTCTAGGTATACATAGATATATTTCAGATAGATAGGTAATCTTCAAACACTTCATAGACCTAGAGAATATGGCATTTAAATAACTTAGAATTCTGTTGACGTGAGACACAATTGCTCCTGGCTGCACCAATTTGATCCCAAGAGAATGTTGGGCTTCTAAGACATTTCCATTTGGAAGTTTGTCTTCTTGACACAAAATGGCCTACTGGGCAAAGAACTGCCCTTGCCTTGACGGCTGACAGTATGAATACAATGCTGTCCTTTCTGGACAAGCGGGACATAAGGAAAGTGACCACTGTACTCTGCCAAGACAGGGTAAGATGGTCTTTCAGAATTCCTGCTTATAAAAATGGTCTGTCATATACTCTAGGCCTGTAGCCACTTTAAATGCACCAACAATGCTGAGAAACATTAGGTGACTGTCCAGGCTGCCAGCTGTCTTGGTCTACTCTTGCAAGATTCCTGAAAGTTGCTTGCATCCATCTACCATTTCTCAGGTACCATTATGTTCCTTCTCAGGTCTTTGATGTGGTTAAAGACTAGATAGTTGTAATTTCCTCAGTTATGATAAAAGATAAGTTAGATATAAAACCTTAAACTCACAAATATAAGATAGATAGGACATCTTCTTTAATATTGTAACTGTAATTCTTGCTCGATAATTGTTTTGTTATATGTAATTTTACCATGTTAAAGTTAAAACCTTCCTTTTTAAAAAAAGAAGAAAAGGGGAAGTTCTGTGGATATCACTCTATATAAATAAAACAATGATGGCCAGTGACCAGACAGGAAGTATAGGTGGGACAAAGAGAGAGGAGAATTGGGGAAACAGGAAGAAGGGGAGAGACACTGCAGCCACCGCCAGGACGAGCAGCATGTAAAGATGCCGATAAGCCACCAGCCATGTGGCAAGGTATAGATTTATAAAAATGGGTTAATTTAAGATAAAAGAACAGTTAGCAAGAAGCCTGCCACGGCCATACAGTTTATAAGTAATATAAGTGTCTGAGTGATTATTTTGTACGTGGATTGTGGGACTGCGGGGCTTGGTGGAGCCTGGAGAGAAGCCCTCCAGCAACAGGATGTAACAAGATGTTTTTTAAAGGGCTTCTGTGAGCTAGGGCTTTGCCCTAAGTTAAGATGGCTGGAGACAAAGCTAAAACCCTCACTGGCCCAGGCTCCAGCCACCCAGCCCTCCAGTTCCCAGACACCAAGCCAACCATGTATACTTACAAACAGACGTTTCAAACTTCCCATTTTTTCCAAAGATCTGAGAAAGTCATGTGATGTATGTGAAGGATGAAAGAGAGCAGATCTGTGTTCAGTGATGGACAGTTATTTTGTTTGCTCCTGGTAACATTGACAAACACTGACTCAAAGGGCTATGGTCAATCAAAATGACTGCTTGGGAAACTCACAGATTGGGATGTGTTTAGAACTGTTTTGAGTTTTGTGCCTATGCTATATCTAAATGTCAAAAAAGGTTATTGATTTTTATAAATAGTGGCCTTCTCATCCTAATATTTATAACATATATTTTCTGTTTTCCTATTGGGTAGAGCCACATGCTTAGATAGCCCCTACCTCAAAAACAGTCTTTAAATTCCAAGTACCCACTTCCTCCACCCACCACCTTTACTTCTTTAAACTACACTATGTTATTAATTATTTTAATTTCAAAAACTCACACATGAAAGTGTTACTTTAAATACAAAGGACAAAACCAAAAGATTCAGACTGGTTCATAGAGGCTAATAGATCCGTACAACCCAGACATTTCTCTCTTGAGCCTCTGGTAGTTATTTCTCTGTCTGGAAGGCCTGCCTTCCTGATTATCCAACCTCATCATTATCAGACAGAAGTTAAGCTCTTAGCCACTGGCTTCCAAGATCTCCACCTGTGCTGGAACTTCAACAAGCCACACCTGTGCCCTCTAACCACAGACATGGTAAGTGTGGAAAGGAAAGAAGGTATAGGTCTCAAGCCAAAATTATCTTGGGCTATTTAGCTTTTTAATAGCCAATCCATTACCTCCTCTTTTTGTGACTTGACATTATTGTTCTAAAACTGCATAATGAAATTAACTCCAGGGACATCTATAAAAATCCAATTTTATTAAGACCTCTCTTCACCCTCTGAGGATTTTCCCACAACCTCCCCAATCTACTTTCAAACGTCAAAAACACACCCTTCCACCCACTTCATTCCCTCTTAATAAATTCAAAAATTTCAAATTTCTTCCTGGGTCTCTAGATCTACACCAGGTCATTCCTTAAATACATTCTTATGCTGGGCGGTGGTGGCTCACGCCTTTAATCCCAGCACTCAGGAGGCAGAGGCAGGTGGATCTCTGTGAGTCTGAGGCCAGCCTGGGCTACAGAGTGAGATTCAGGAAAGGTGCAAAGCTACACAGAGAAACCCTGTCTCAAAAAACAAACAAACAAAACAAAACAAAGTTCTTATTCTCATATCTACAGCCTCTCCTTCTGTTCTGCATGGTGACCCATCCAGAATACTGTCAAGCATACTACTTAGACTGGTAAACATAGATACTAGACTATATAACCCAGAGACTGACAACCAAATAAACATGGGATAAAAGCTGGGGAGAGCCCAACCTAGATAAGCTCCCCTATCTATGTCCCTATTCGGCTCGAACAACTCAGACTTGAGGCAGCACGTCAGTCCCATGAGCCTCAGATCCCCCAACCCCTCAGGTCCTATCTGGTCATTCTGTATATCTATAAACAAAAAAGATAGAAATGTTAGATCATGGCCTGTTCCTTTAAGACAGTGGTCATTGAAGAAGCCAGATCTCGTGAAGAAATCAGGTGCTGTCTGTCCCCTTCTGAGAGCATTGAAAGATACAGGTCTCAGCAAGGAAAACCCAAGGAGGAGAATGCACCTCCCCTGAAGCCCTGGTCCCTGACAGACTGTAGCAACGACAGGGCAGTGTAACCAAGCATTTCTCCCCACCTCTGCTGTCCTTGGCCTTGAGTTAGACCGGGTTCTGGATGCCTTTAAGCCATGTAAGTCCACTGTGAAATGTTACAAAAGTAAGCCATTCTTTTTGTTCCCAAAGATGTGGGCCTTCCTGATGGCTCACTCTAGGAACTGGATGCCTTCCTAGAGACAAAAGTGAATGAAGAACCTCTGTTTTCTCAGAAATTCGACTCAGAATGTGTCTCTTGAAGCAGTTCTCTCTCACACCCACCCACTGCTTCTGTCATTACCACTACTTGTCTATTTAACAAGGAAGATATGAAAATGTGCGGTTGGGCCAGGGAAGGCCAGGGAAGCGAGACACGCTGTGGGTGGACAGCGTGGGTGCATTATTAGGCAGGGCATCGCAACTAAAGAGAAGTCAGACAACATCTGGGGTTGGCAGGACATGGCAGCCTCATCTATGTGATGGCTTGACAGGCATGCAAAATACAAGACTAAGAGTCATGGAGGCTTGCACCAGGGTTCCAGGAAGCCACCGAGCCAGGCAGTATACAGCAGGGCCTTGAGAGGCGATGGTATGAAGCAATGGAGACACCCACACATACACAATGGTGACATGCCAGGACTTTAGGCTATCTATGGTGCAAAGCACATATGGTGCCACAGGCACAAAATTCAACTGGCCCTAGAGAGAGGGTATGTACTATAGACAACAGAACTGAGAACGGAGCTACCCAAGGCTGTGGGAGCCCACCAATTGCCACCAAGAGCCCCAGATGCTGGGCATGGAGCTGTAGATTTGGTGTTTGTCTTGCTGGATTTCAGTCCTTTGGTCTAATTGTTCCTTACTGTGTCCCCATTCCTCCTTTTTAGAGTGGGAATGTTTACTTCACTCCTTTGTATATTGTAAAGAGGTGACTTGGATTTGGTTTTCCAGGAGCTCACAGTTAGGAGATTGCCTTGAATCTCACAAGACACCTTGATCTTAGCTTCTGAACAATGTTGGAACTTTTAAGACTGGGGGAACTCTTGAAGATAGACTAACAGCTTTTCGGAGGCAGGGCTGATAGAAGAGCAGTTATGGCGGCTTGTGTGTAAGTAAGCTAAGGCGATCTCGGCCCCTGCTCCTCTTTTTACTTCTGGGCCACCAAGAGTTAAGTAGCTTTGCTCTGCTGTGTGTTCCTCAGTAAGATGTCGTGCCTCCTCAGTGACCGCCCCCCCCCAAAATGGGCAAAGAAACTGTGGATTGAAACCCTGAGTGAGAGCCTTTCACCTCCATAAGTTAATTGGGACAAGAAGCCATTTGCAAAAGGCTTGGCATGGGCCTCGACATCTACTCTTACTTGGAGCTAATTTGTCTCATAACTTGTCATTTTAGAAATTTTTTTTTAACAGTCCCTCAAATACTTTACATTCTCTGCCACCTGCACACAGGACATCCCCTATGATGTGAGTGCTTTTCGCCCCAAACCCCTCCCTTCCCAGCACAGACACCCATGTCATGAGTCAGCAAACCCAGCCCAATGGCTCCATTCTTACACTGCTTGCCAGGGAAGAATGCTTAAATTTCCAAATGACTGAAGAAAATCTACAGAACTATCCCTGTGACATAAAACAATATGAAATTCAAATACAAGTATCAATTTTTACAAGGTTTTAGTGTAACCCAGCCATCTGTTTTGTGTTTTCTCTGGCTTCCTTAGCATTCTGACTGTAATAGAGATAGCCAAAAAGCCTAAGCTATTTATTTTCTGATCATTGGTAGAAAACACCTGCCAATCTGTGCTACAGAGACATTAGAAAATTACCTGGGCCTCAGTCCCCCCCCCCCCCCCCCGATAACTAAAGAGGACAACAATACCTGCTTTACAGAGTGGCTGTAAAGAATGAAACGGTGTGTGAAAGATGAATGGGCAAGGGGCTAGAGAGATGGCTCAGCTTGTACACAAGCGTCAGGCCCCGAGTTCAGATCCCCAGCATCTATGTAAAAGCCAGGATCAGGGGCTCATGCCTGAACCATGAGTCTTGCTGGACAGGTAGTCTAGCTGAACTGGTAAGATCCAGTCGAGATCTTGTCTCAAAAATTAAAGTGGAGAGCAACTGAGTAAGACACTGATGTCAACCTCTAGTCTCCAGGTGGACTGCATACACAGACATACACATGTACACACACATAAGCATGCACATATGTGCTGTGGGATGTTCTGTATGGCTAATATGTTAATAAATAAAACACTGATTGGCTAGTAGCCAGACAGGAAGTATAGGCAGGACTAACAGAGAGGAGAATTAAGGGAACAGGAAGGGAAGGAGGAGACTGCCTGCAGCCACCACCAGGACAAGGAAGAGGTAAGGTACCAATAAGCCACAAGCCATGTGGCAACTTACAGATTAATAGAAATGGGCTGAATGTAAGAGTAAGAGCTAGATAATGATAGGCCTGAGCTAATGGCCAAGCAGTTTAAATAATATAAGCATCTGTATGTTTATTTTATAAATGGGCTAAGGGACTGCTGGGGCTTGGCCGGTCCCAGAGAGAAAACTTTCCAGGTACACATATGCATACATAAACACACAAAGATGAATAGTGAAGATTCAGGGTAAAATTAAGAAATAGTAGCCTACACTGTTACTATTAGCTAAGAGCTATTCTGGGGCAGAAAAGCCTGTGTTTATTCTTCATACACCTCCAACTGCTTGGCCAGCTGGTTCCTATCAAACCAACCCTGTAGATAATGGATCTATGTGGTCTAAGCAAATGAAGCAAATGAAAAATAACATCCGTGGGATGCCATTCAGTGCTTGTCTACCATGTGTGGTAGCTCTGGACTCAGTCCCCAGAACCACAATAAGGGAGAGAGGAAAGAAGAGATGGAGAGAAATTACAATAAAAATAACTCGAGTGATAGCCCTTTGGATGTTTAAAAGCTGTAATTATCAGCATTTACAGCTCAGCGGTCCTGCTACTTGGCTGACTTACCGACTTAGAAATACAGTAATAAGTGTTTCTTTCTAAGGACACTAAGGTAAGGTCTCCTTTGACCATTGCAAATCGACACTGCAGCCAAGGAAATAAACAGAGCAGGGGGAGACAAGAGGATAATGGTAAGGACATGAAGCAAAGAAAATAAAAGTGGACAACGTTGTTTCTCCTCTCTAAGCGTCTCACCACACACACAGCTGCTCTCCCCACAGCTCCATAGCACTACACAGCGTGGACCACCAGGATTGGAAGCAGCTGCCTGGCATCCTCACGGGGCTCCTGGCTGTAAACACGGCCTGTGCTAGTGTGGTGTCAGAAGCCCCCTAGAGACAACATAGGTGCACGAATACATCTTCTCTCCTGCACACTATTCCCTCTCACCTTATTCCATGTGCCATGGTCCCAAAAGAAAGAATTCATGATGGAAGAATCATGATAGGAAAATTCAGAGAAGTGACCTGACAAACATGGCGGCGAATGATACTGGAACCAGCCTCGAGGTACTACAGCAAGGCAAAAAAGAAAAAGCCAGATGCATCTTCCCATCCATCCAGCTGCAGCTTCGGTAGCTTTCAGGGAAAAAAAATGAGGGGCTTCTTCTCACTATCTCCTCTTTGCTCTTGACTCCCAAAGGTAAGCCTGAGGATAGAACCTGTGGTCCCTCCTTTAAACGGCCATCAGGTGCCATTGGGAAGGTCCAGCAGGCAATGCTTTTCATCCAAGCCCCGGGCAGATGCTTGGGCCTTGGGACACACACGAGGACAAACAAGCGAAAAGCTGTGGAAAGCAGCATTTTACTCCTTCGTGTTGCCAGTGCCCAGGGCTGTCTCTGAGCTTGGCTGAAAGGAAGGCTGGGCCTGCTGGCTGTTTGGAAATTGCCATCCCATCTGTCTGGGAAGCCCACCCTATAGAGACTGTCTTCAGTGCTGACTGGCTCAGAGGTAGTGACACCCTGCACCAGGACTCACACCGGGGAACTAGAAGCTGGCAGTGGCCCTCTGGATATATAGATAGAGACAAGAGTGTGCTCTCCTACACCCTGGGGCCCTGCTGCTCTAAGTATCTAATGTAGGTCAGATTGCCCCCATACCAATAGAGTACTTAAAAATAAGCTCACTGACAGGAAACACATCCTAAACAGGCTTCTTGTAGTGGCAGAGAGAAATTATTCTTTTGAGCAACTGAAAGTGCTGTTGCCAATGAATGTATAACAAACATTATCACTATACCTTAAAACTACCTTTTTCAGGTGTGCATAGGTAGTTTCAGAAGAACCCATGGTGGGAAAGCGGGATTAGCAGGCTCCAGACATCTTTTCCTGCAGTAAAAACTGTCAATCACCTCTTCTCCCTCCCACATTCCAACACTTCCATTAGCTCCCTGACTCTTCCATCCTCTAAGCCAGCTCCCCTTGAAGAGACACTAGCCTACTCAAAAATGTGCTCTGGCAGGCCATGACCTTTCCCTCCATTCCCTCTTGCTAAAAACCATTAGATTACATCCCTAAAGCTAGCCACCATGGTCTATTCCCTTATTTGGCCACTTCCTCCTCCTGGGGCTATCAAAGTCCAACAATCAAAAGCCTCCTTTGGTTCATCTAATTAACATGCCCAATAAAAATTAAACACCTCTTTCTAACACGGTTTCCCCCTTTATCTTTATTAAACTGCCATTTGCCTATGGGCCACGTCTGTCTCCCCTCTATCCAAAGACAGTCCTTTGTCCCTCCAAGACAAACAGCCCTTCCCCTTTCCCTTGTCCCCTTCCTGTTGTGGAATATTATTTTAACTGGGTAAATACACATTAAATTTGTTTATGCTGCATTTGTTTAATTATGAAAAGATGTGTTGCTGTTACCTTGCCTGTCTAAGGCACCTGATTGGTCTTATAAGAAGTTGAATGGCCAATAGCTAGGCAGGAAAAGGATAGGTGGGGCTGACAGGCAGATAGAATAAATAGGAAGAGAAATATAGGCTTGAGAAAAATGGAAGGAAGAAGAAGAGAGAAGAGAATGAGAGAGAAAGAGAGTGAGATGCCTGCTAAGCAGGCAACCACCAGCCAGCAGACACAGAATAAGACATACAGAAAGAAAGGTAAAAAGCGCTGAGGCAAAAACATCGATAAAGAGAAACAGATTAAAATAAGAGCTAAAATAAGGCCCAGCATTCATAACTAATAAGTCTCTGTGTCATGATTTGGGAGCTGGTTGGTGTCCCCAAAGAAAAAGCCTGGTACACCTTCCCCTTCTCCCTCATCCCCTATCACTTTCACCACCGCATCCTAGCCCATTCTAACACAGACCTCCTCTCTTTCACCCCTCTTAAAAATTACACCTGCAAGGTGTCAGAAAGCAGCCACTTTAACTTTTCTTCCCCACTTAATAATGGAGCTCTCCAAGAAAACAGGTGTTTGGGTGTGGTTTATACCTAATCTAGGATCTGGGTTGAAGCCACTGGGAGTCTCCTTCACTCCTGGGCATCCCTCTTTCTTAAGAACAAGCATTTCTCCCCATCTCCTGAACATGCAGCTCCCCTGATGGACCAAACAAAGACAAAGGCTCATTATCTCCACCCTTCTGACAGGATGATGCTCATGCCAAAAGGCTGGTCAGAAACCTTCCTTTCCACGTGAAGGGTAAACAGAAATACAGGCCTTGGCCAAGCAAGTGCCAACAAGGACAGGCACAGAATTCCATATGGAGGCATCCTCACAGAGATCTGCCTGCCTCTGCCTCCTGAGTGCTGGGATTAAAGGCATGCGCCACCAACGCCTGGCTGACTCATGCCTTTAATCCCAGGAAGTGAGCATTTAATCCCAGGAAGTGATGTCAGAAAGTAGAAAGGTATATAAGGCGTGAAAACCGGGAACTAGAAGCTTTTGGCCTGGTTAAGCTTTTAGATTCTGAGCAACAGTTCAGCTGAGACCCATTCTGGATGAGGACTCAGAGGTTTCCAGTCTGAGGAAACAGGATCAGCTGAGGAACTGGCGAGGTGAGGTGGCTGTGGCTTGTTCTGCTTCTCTGATCTTCCAGCATTCACCCCAATACCTGGCTTCAGGTTTGATTTTATAAGAACTTTTAAGATTCCTGCTACAACCAACTCCACCAAGTTGTCCTCTGACCTACACACACACACACATACACATACACACGTGCTCACACAATAGTAATAAAGTTAAAATAAAAAAAGAGCACACTAAGATAGTGCACAGGCCGAGATCATAGCAGACATGCTCTATGTACTGTGGAATCTCATGATGTTAATGCATTACAAAGTTAGTCTCTACTTCTTTCAACTCTGAACATGAGAGTAAATAAGAAGTGCTTCCTAATCTGTGCTCTGTGGGAGGGGAGTTGAGAGCTCTCTGAGGCAAGAAGATCCCAGGGAATGGTAGACAATGCTTAGCCAACCAGGTACTTTGCATATCCTCACAGCCACAAGCACACAGCCTTGCTTCGTTCCCAAGCTTGGGGTTCCGGAGTCTCTTTGGGAGACTTTCTCCATCTGGGAGAGTCTTGGACAGCACGGGAGTATCTGTGCTCAGCCTAAACCAGTTCTGGAAACACACATGGAATCTTAAATTCTTCATTTTTAAGCTTCCACTGCATTTGTGTGAAAGCCCTCTATGGCTTAAGTGCTCACTTCCATGGAGAGCAAATGTAAAGGGTTTAAAAGGATTTGGTAAAATTCCTTCCAGGAATATTCTGTGACAAAATACTAATTGCTTTTTACTTACGTCCTTAACTCTATATGGGTACCTATTTTCAAAAGTTATGATTATGTCTGTAAGCATATGCATGATTGTTTGTGTATATCTACATAGACGGTAGATACGTGATAGATAGATGATAGTGATAAACAAGATGATGATAGTGGACAGATGACTGATAGATGAAAGAGACAGACATGGGTGCATAGAAGAATAATAGATATGGCATGTATAGACTGAATTTTGACCACCTTATAATTTTTGTGGCCAAGCCCTTAACCCCTGATACTTCAGAATGTAACTATGTTTGGAAAGAGGACTTCTAAATTAGTTGAACAGAGGCCATCTGATGGACATCCTGAGAGAGATGGGAACACACAGAGGGATCACATTGTCCAGGCGGCAAAAGTGCAGCCATCAGTGAGCCAAGGTCAGAAGCCTGTGACAGGGCCTTTCCTTACGGCCCTCGGTGAAGACCACTCAAGTCTGTTGTTTAAGCTTCTCTGCCTGGGGTATCTTGAGTTCAAGCAAACTTATGTAAGTGCTGAATAAATTTAAGGAAAACACTGTTCTCTTGGATGAATTAAACTTTCATTAGAAACAAAACTGTCATTTAATATGAATTTCAAAGTCCATTATATCCACCTTACTTTATCCCAATCATTCTTACAGTAATGAAACAATA
This sequence comes from Peromyscus maniculatus bairdii, assembly GCF_049852395.1. Taxonomy (NCBI): domain Eukaryota; kingdom Metazoa; phylum Chordata; class Mammalia; order Rodentia; family Cricetidae; genus Peromyscus; species Peromyscus maniculatus. The sequence goes on from NC_134858.1 coordinate 77,225,289, forward strand.
AATATACCTTTGAAAAGAAAGCTATTTCCAAACTGTCATTAATCCACCCTCTCTGTACCACCTTCAACAGGTACATAAAGTCCCCACAAGATTGTTCTGTAAGGATAAGGAGGAGTGATTGTTCTAGACAAGTTAGAATTAGGAGGAGAAAGTTCAGATCAAACACTCTGAATGTAACCATGAGAGACTTAGTGAAGATAAAAAAAAAATCCCAGGCCTGTACACTCTGGAATTCAGGCTTATATATAGAATCATTCTCATCCCTGCTGACCTTCACCTCCCAAACACACACACACACACACACACACACACACACACACACACACACACACACACAGTAAAGGGCAGCATGGAATCATGACGGCATAGACAGCAGATACAAAAGCATCTTTAAGAAAACAGTCTCAGTTTAGCGCAGGACCTCAGGCTTGGCGCAAATAAAGATGGTCCTCAAAGCTTCTTCTACCTGTCCTCTTCTACCTTCCAAGCTGTTCCTATGAACTGTCACTCGTGCTGGGGTAGGTCTTGGCGATGCAGCTGTCTTTGAGTCATTTCTGTTCCTGTAAGTACCCCCCCCCCATACTCCTATAAGTAACCCTAATAAAACTCATTGGCTCACCAAGCTAGACTTTGGTGGTATCCATACTTTGGGCTGTTATGGGTTTTCTACCTTTGGTGAGTAGATGTGTGTGTCGCATCTCCCCAGGAGGAGTTTTGTCACATGATAGGGGTTCAGCGCCACCTCTGCTCTACTGTGGTACCTACCTCATCCAGCTACTTTAGCACACGAGGACTCTTTTCTTCCCTCAGATTCCATTGACATGAATGACTTGAATTTCTTACTTAGGAGAGAGTATGGTGGTTTGAATGAGGAATGTCCATCATCGAGGTGGACATTTGAACACTTGGTTTCCAGTTCATTGTCCTGTTGGGGAGATTTAGGAGGTGTAGACTTGTTGGAAGAAGTGTGCCACTGGGTTAGGCTACCTCAATCAACTTCCAGTTTGTTCTCTCTACTTTGTGTCTGTCTTTAAGGATGGAACTCTGGCCACCATGCCTGCCACTCACTGCCATGTCTTCCTGCCATGACGGACTCTTATCCCTCTGGAACTGTAAGCCCGAATAAACTCTCTTCCTTAAGTTGCTTTTGGTCATAGTCTTTTATTACAGCAACATAAAAGTAGCTAATACAAACAGCATGAATCCAACTCCCCAGAGGTCAGCCTGTTGCTCACAAAGTACTCATGCTGATTTATATAGCTGTGGTTCCAAAACATGGGGGCCAGGTGAAATAAAACTTTAAAGTCAGGCCATTTGTGTGGCCCTAGGGAACTACTCTGTGTAAGTTTTAATTATCAGAGCTTTGGAAACATTTGGCACAGACTACAGTAAGTAAACTAGGCAGTATCTTAAATCATTTGGGAAGTGATTTGTTAAAGCCAGCTTACTTTACTTCTCTCCAGTGGTATCCATCCCCAAGCAGCACACACCGCTCCTACAAGCCCTGAGCTAAATCCTTCTGTTGACAGACAAGTACAAGGGGGAGGACTCAGTCGGACCTTATAAATACAGGAGGCTGAGATGGTACATTAGAAAAGCTCAAACACAAGGATCAGCTTCTTGGTCTGGAGTTCTGACATAAGGGGTGGGCATCGTTTACTCTCTCCATCTGTCTAGCCCTCAGCCACTTCAGCAGAACTACCGATAAAAAGCAAGCCGGAGTGTGGTGGAGAACGGACAGCGATGGCTTCCAGCAGCCTACAGTTTCACCTGGCAGAAAAGCCCTGGCGAGAACAGAGCAAGGAGGGGCCTTGCAAAAGGAGGATGGGAAGTGGAGTCCGCCCCCTGCCTGAGGGTCCCCAAGTTTCCAAAGGTACCTAGTTTACCTTCCTTTGGTATCACTTGGAGTCGGATTTAGCAAGTTGCTTTCTATGGCAAGTTAGTGTAAGTAACTTCCAACAGTAAGAGTAATTCTAAATATGAAGTGCCTACCCATGGTAGCTATAATCTTGCTTCTGGCACCCTGAGCTCAGCTTCAAGACTCCCAGGAATACAGGTTAACACTCCATTAGGCTGTGTGGAAATTTTAAAACACAGCTGTGACTAGGACACGGGCTTGTATGATGCTGTCCAGAGCTTCATCTTGAATGCCTGCTTCTGTGTGTTAATGTGGGTGTGGGGGGGGGGTAGGGCAAGATGGAGAGATGTACACTCCCATCCTCTCACTCACCTCCTGTGTCTCTCTCTTGATCCCCCAGGCACCTGTGGGAAGCAGCACCCCCAGCCAGTCCTGCTTCCCCACGACAGCTGTTTTGCTGTGACAAGGACATGTGTGAGGGGGAAGCAAATGCACCGTTTGAGGGGAGGATTGGTGGACGCGTGTAAATCATTTTCACTTGAAGGGCTATGACATTTTGGTAATGTTCTCCAGTCAGGGAAGTAATTATATAGGTCTTGGTGGCAGAGGCAGAAGCAGCCATGCAGCCCACATTTTACCTTCAACAGGTTTAGCATTTCATAAAGAGATTGTCACATTTAAGCAACATTATCATGAGGCTGGACAAGCATGTTCGCAAGGAAGGAGAAACAAAAATTAATGTCCTCACATGCTTTCTCCATCTTTCTAACAGGAATAAATGCTTTTCATACTCTAGTAGGAAAACTAAAGGAAAAAAAAATCACTTTGTACCTTGGCATAAGCCCAAAATAACAGCATTGAGAGTCGAGGGGTTAGACCAACTCCCTGTTAGGCAGACAGACAGGGAGCAGGGCCGTGGCTAGGTAAGGAAGGTGGTACGTTTCCTCAACCTCCTGACTTGAGACAGAAGCAAGGCAGCTGTTGTCTCCAGCCAGCAGGTCCCCCACTGATGGACTGACTCAGCAAGTTGAAGGCTGGATCAGAGCCTGTCACAAAACAGTTGGGGACTGTCCCCTACCCTATCTGTCTTCAAACTCCCCATCCCAACCCAAGTAGGAGACTGATGCTTCAGAGGTTTAAAAAAATCCAGTCCTAGAGAAGAGAATTGATTTTTGGCTTACCCGTCTCTGCTTTGCAGAGGGTCTTTTTCTCTGTGTGTCTGTAGCATATATGTGAGTCCTCACCCCCGATAAATGCCTGCCTTCAGCTGCTAATTCTGACTGCCGTGTCTGAGATTTCTCTGCTGCTACCTGTTATGCTTCAGATTTTGCCTGGCAGAGAAAATGAATTTAATCCCCAGGCTCCTAGACTGTATTAGCGTCATCTTAAATGGACCCCAATTCTCCCCCAAACAACAAAACCTAAAGGAACCTCCTAAACTCTCTAAGGAGAGAAAATACATCTCCCCACCTGCCCCACCCCAGTTGTTTGCTATGCTGGTGTCTGAAGAAAAGTCAAATTTGAGGAAAATGAAATGTATGCAAAAGTCATTTTCAACCACAAACAACAGACAAATGCACATTTGGTATTGTCAGTAATTTTACAGGGTACTTCTCTTCAAGTGTTTATTGTGATGTTCTCTCTCCCCTCCCTCCCCCCCCTCTTACACACACACACACACACACACACACACACACACACACACACACACACACACATTCTGATGAGCCTCCCTTTCCAAATGGGAGTCTGGAATGCTGGCTAAGTAAGCATTTTCTCTTCTAACTGCTCCCGCCCCTAAATCTCCCTCCATCAGAAGTAAATGTGGAATCAAGCAGACAGCTTGCTACTCTTTCCAAGCAACACAATTTGTGGGACCTGCCCCAGTATTTGCTTATTTTTGCTCTCCAACACCCTTTGAAATGGATTCTTCTTCCTTAACACTGCAGAGTCCACAACTCTTCTGTCACACGACCCCATCAAAGACCCACAGGAACCGTAATGTCCAGCCCTTGGACACAAACACAACTCTGACCTCTCACCATGCTCCGGTCTGGGATCAGAGGAACTTCTTTTCTCTTTCTCCATTGTCTGCTGAGTTGCTGGCCAGTTTCTCACCCATCCAAGGTCAAAGCAGGAGGCTAGGACTGCACTGTCCTTTTCTCTGTGCATGCTCAGTGACACCCGTCTTCTTTCCGGTGGCTCTTCATCACCTTCTCTACTCAAAACAGCTCCTGTGCCCTCCTCACTCTCCAGCTGGTCATCTCTCCTAGGTGGTCCCTCTTGGTCCTAGGAGATGGCCAAGCACCCCTTTCCTCACCTGGTTGATTCAGTTACCCAGGACACCTCATGAAGCACCTGTGCAGCTCACTTCCTGTTCCCTTGAAGGCCCAGGCACTAGGCTTAGCATAGAGGCAGTACAACAGATCTCTTTGAAGATGTCTCTTCAGCAGCCTCTTCTCTCAGCCCTTGTAGTATTATTCATCTTAGATGTCTTGGTGCTGGGGGTGTAACACAGGGTCCTACTTATGGTTGGCAAGTGCTCCATCACTGAGCTCTGCCATCAATCCGGCACTGACTCCCTCCCTCCCTCCCTCCCTCCCTCCCTCCCTCCCTCCCTTCCTCCCTTCCTCCCTCCCTCCCTCTGTGTAAGTGTGTGTGTGTGTGTGTGTGTGTTGTGTACGCGCATGCACATACATGTGCACATATTCTGCAGGTGCTTCTGCATATGTATGTCCATGTGTGTGGAGGCCAGCAGTCAATGTCACGTGTCTTCCTCTGTTCCTCTCCACCTTTATTTTTTGAGAAGTGGTCTTTCATCGAGCCTGGAGCTCTCTGATTGAGCTGGGCTGGCTCATCAGTGAATGTCAGGGATCCACCTGGCTCTGCCTCTACCCTAACCAAGAACTAGGGCTATAGGCCGACCCCATTGCACCTAGCCTTTCCCCTGGATTCTGGGGATCCAAACTCAGGGCCTCATGTTTGCAAGGCAGGCAGGCACCTTGCCAACTGAGTCATCTCCCCAGTGCAACCCTTGAATTCTTGAAGAGGCTGGTAGGTACACAGTTTACCGAAATGCCTTCAGATAGCAACCTTGAACTTTCTACTTGGCAGCTGAGCGCTTTCATTTGGAAGTTCTCCGAACTTGAAAGTGTGTGCCTTCGTCAGAAAGCTTACCCTGGTGCCCTTACTTTACCTACACTCACTTTTTTTTTTTGATTGAGTGTTAATTTCCAAATTTTTTTCTTCTTGTTGTCTAAGAGTTGAATGTGAGCATTGGAAAATAAAATGCAGCGCCCTCTAATCCTGTGGGGCAACCCCTCTTCTGAACAGTCCTGACCACCGACCTTAGGAATGAAGCCACATCCTGCTGGTCAACTATCTCAGGACTGACTCAAGTGCTGGCCATGCCTCTTCTCTGCCAGGCTGATGCTGTCTGTTGGTCTCCAGACCCTTATGTCCAGCCACCTTACTCCTGGTTCTTTGAAGTGGCCCCTATTCTCTAAATAGGTGCTGCTCAGAATTGAACATGGAGTGCAGGGGACCCTGGGCTTCTCCGATCCTAACACCACAAGGAGGGAGCAGGTGATGATGGTTATGTGCCTGGCTCTACTCTCATCGATCCTGTCTTTTGGCAATGGAACCATGGACAAGTACCTCATTCCTGTGTGCTTCTGTCTCTTCATTTGCTAAATGGGCATAGTGATAATCCCATTTCCACCTCATGGTCTTGTTCCATGGGTTGCAGTAAAAGATAACACTCCTATTATCCCGACATGTAACAAGCTCCACACAAATGTGGGTGAGGAATGGCATGCCCTTACCAAGGAATTCCAAGTCTCCTCACTAGGCCTCACTTAAGCTAGATTATGGAAACCCCAGGATGTCTTTCACATGAATGCTGCTCACCACGGAGGCACTATCCCACCATCTCATCTCTTCCTATTCCCCTCCCCCTCTACACACACACACACACACACACACACACACACACACACACACACACACCTCTTTGAGACAAGGTCTCACTGGCTGGCTTCAAACATACCCTCTTACTTCAGTTTCCCATACAATGGAATTTACAATTATGTGCCCCTTATCTGGATGCCCATGGTAGGTGGCATATATGCATGTGTGTGCATGCTTGTGTGGGGAAGGAAAAGATTGGCATCAGGCACCTTCCTCTATTCCTCTCCACCTTGCTCTCTGACACAGGATCTTCTCTCAAGTCTGAAGCTCATTGATTCAGAAAGACTAGCTGGCCAGCCAGCCCCAAGGACTCTCCTGTCTCCACCTCTGTAACACCAGGATTATGGCCACTACACCTGACATTTTTAAATGTGGGTGCTGGGGATCCAAATTCAGTTCTCATGCTTGTCTGCAAGCATTTTACTAACTGTCTGTATGCAGTGCCCAGGGAGACCAGGAGAAGTGGTCTACGACAGACGTTACGGACAGTGTGGGTGCCAGAAATTGACCTAGGCCCTCTGGAAGAGCAGCCAGTGCTCTTAACCACCTAGACAGCTCCCCAGTCCCCTGTCCTCTATTTTAAAGCCATCTCTGAACTTCAGCGCAGAGCTAGAGCTTGAACCTGACTGTGAGCCTGAAATTCTGGGATTATTATCTTTTTCAGATACGTTTCCCCTCAGATCTGTAGTTATTGCAACTTTAATCAGTGCCTCCCACCATCGTATATTTCTGTCCTAGTAACTGGCACCAGGGAGAAAGCACACATAAAGAGGCCTACTCATTTTAAATACTCCCCACGCCTCGTCCTTTGCTATAGCAGGAGACTGCTTTCCATGCCTCTGCAAAGCCAGGTGCACTTTTATATTGCATATATATATATATATGTACATATATATAATATCTCATATATATATCCTTGTATACACACACATACACACACACATAAAAACAGATACACACACGTATATTTTAGGGGTCAGTGACTCCAACATATCTGTAGGTTCTTTGATATAAAATGGAAACAACGGTCACCATGGCCTGGGGATTAAAGGAAACATATATGAGGAAGCACCTCAGCAAGTTACTGTCACCCCGCAGACCTTACAGATCCCCAAAAAAAAAAGGAATTCAGAAGTGGATTCTGAGTGGTGAAATGTCCCAGCATCTGCCAGCCAACAGAAACCAGAAGAATGTGAAAATGATGTCATTTGCAAAGTAAAAGACCACCCTGGGTAAGCAGAGGCTTCAGAGGTTCAGCCCAGGGGCAGGCTTGGAGCAGCCAGGGCTAAGAAGGTAGCAACAGCAGGTTACACAACAGAAAAACATCCACAAGAACACACATCCACTCTGGCTCTCACAGTAAGTGCTGATGTTTTCTCTTCCCCTCTATTGAGTTTCATGATTTCAAAATGCTGCTTCTACCTACCAGGCTAGCATCATTACCCTAATGAGTCATAACTCACATCTGTAGAAGCTTGGCCATGGCACACCCCCATCCACAGCCCAGCTTGTTGTAAATGATCTCTGGGAATGCTTTCCTGGGTGGTCTTGAGCTGTCTTTTAGAAGAAGTTGTTCTGGGAGGCAATGCTTCCATCTTTTGAAAAGTCTCCTGGCTCTATTCTCATGCCTCACGCCTGTGCAAAGGCGACTCCAATATGCTTTCCCTGCTCCAGGGTGCCGGCCAGGCAAGCTTCAAGTAGTCCCTTTCCGGCTTCAAGACCTCCCCTAAGCAGTTTGAGCTGGCCTCTGCCTTCCCTCCCAAAGAGCTACTTATCCCTGGCCCCACCCCCACGCCATCGATATCACCTCCCTGCTATAACACACTGCAACAAAACCGATTAACAGTCCCTCCACCTTCCCTGGATCCTTGCAGCCCAGGCCATTCTTGTACCTGTTTTTGCTGCTGTACTCCAAGCCAGGAATCACAGCTTTAGTTTCCAAATCTCCCTCCGCCCCCACTAGTAACTGGTGGAATCAGGTTGGAAAATGTACTTAGCTCTCTCATCTCATTTTTACCTGCGCGCTGGAAATACTGCTACTTACTTGCAGGAGGGGGCAGTTCTTAAGGATTAATTCGTGTGTGGCAGTTCCTCTGGCTTCCCTGGAGCTACAGGGCACTTTCTTCCAAGGTTCTTTTGCTCTCAAAACATTCCCGATTGCTTCATCGTTGCCAGATTAAATCGAGTACAATATCCGGTGCTCCATGTCATCTAAAGCGCTGTGGAAACCGAAGCTTCAGAACAGTTTTCTGTCGCACTTGGTCTCAGAAAGCCTTCCTCAGTTCACTACATCGAATAGGACAGAGAAGAACGCAGGAGGAAGTAGTTAATTGCCATCTCACCAGTAAGGTGAATCAAGACCTGCTCCCTAGTCTGAACAAACCTGTCAACCGCAGGGTTAGTCGTAAAAAACAAACAGATTCACTGAAGGGGGTGCGCATCTGGGGACCACGCCCTTGGTCTAGAGGCGCAGGTCTCCAGCCTCTGGGCTCTGTGGATGTGATGCGCTACCGGGGGCTGCAGACCCAGCAGCAGGAAAGTTTCTCACCTGCGGGAGAGGGTGTGGCCAGGTCGTGGTGCCCAGTCCGCCCACCGGATGCTCAGCTTAGCACAAGGAGCTGTATGACCCACTCGGGCTAGAAGGGCTGTCCTCAGCAGCCGGGCAGGCTTCGAACTTGGGAGCCCTTCAGGAGGCCCTCTAGCTGCCCTCGGTATGGTCCAAACACGAATGGCACTTCCCCGCCCTCCCCAATTTCACCCACTCCGATCTCGATCCCGGGGCATACTGAAAGGCACCCGGACCCCAGACTAGCCCCGCGCCCCGTCCTGCCCCGGGTTACCGCAGGCTCTGCAGCGTCCAGCTCTTCCAGTGCCCAAGCCTCACCACCGCCGCGGGCCTGAGCTGTGCGAGTCGCTCCCTGCGCCGCGGTGCGGTGGAGATGCGCGCTCGCGACCTAGCGGCGGAGGCGGCGGCGGTGAGGCTGGAGCTGATCTCCCGAAATGCTGAGAACTCCCTTGAGTGTGGGTAAAAAACCTGCACAGAGCAAAGGAAAGAAAAGATGTCCAGGGATACTTTGCCCTCTCCAGCTCTCTGGTGGGTCTCTTAGGCCAACTTTGGGTACCAGGCTCTCACGACCTGAACAATAGGAAATGGAGCCTCATAAACAGGCTTGCCCGTTATTCTCAGCCTTGGGTTCAGGAGTTGAGCGAGACTAGACTCCTCCATAACACACTGCTTAAATTACTGTCTCCGTTTTTGTGTGCCTCCTACAACCTAAAGGTACAGATGCCAAGGGGCATCAGACATCCTCCAGACTGATCCTGAAGAGTTACCGGTGGACTGGGAGCAGGCTCCAGTTAGCAGCCAGGACTCCTTCTGCACGCATTTGTATTCGGTCCTCTGATCTGTATCGGGTGCCAGACACGAACTTTGTAGAGCTAGTAAAGGGACAGACAATAAACATTACCAGTAAATACAACTCAGGGTATGTGAATAAAGTGTTGTGGACAAAAATACAAAGCAGAAAATAGGGCAGTGGGTGTGGGGTAGGGATGGGGTCAGCGCTGGCCTTACTGAGCGACAAGGAGGCGACAGAACAACCAGGCTTGTCGCTGGGGGAAGGACACTGGCTGTGAGCCAGGCACTAAGCTGTCCCTTAGCATATACTTATTTTTGGTCAACCCCAAGTGCCACATGAGAAAGGTCACATGGCCATGTTGGTTTTACAGATAAGAAAGTTTAAGCTGGGTGGTGGTGGTGCATGCCTTTAGTACCAGGACTCAGGAGACAGAGGCAGGGGAATCTCTGAGTTCAAGGCCAGCCTGGTCTACAGAGCAAGTACCAGGACAGCCAGGGCTACACAGAGAAACCCTGGAGGGAGGGAGGGAGGGAGGGAGGGAGGGAGGGAGGGAGGGAGGGAGGGAGGGAGGGAGGGAGGGAAGGAGGGAGGGGGAGAGGGAGGGAGGGGGAGAGGGAGAGGGAGGGAGGGAAGGAGGAGGAGAGAGGGAGGGAGAGGGAGGGAGGGAGGGAGGAGGAGAGAGGGAGAGAGGGAGGGAGGGGGAGGGAGGGAGGGAGGAAGAATTGCATAGGAAGCCATGCTGGTAATGGTTTAAGTCAACATGATGGTGCCAGAAAAGGATTCCTGGAAATGATATCTGATTCATGGATTAAAAAACAAAGTCGTTTCATTATCCCATGTAAAACAAGATATTTTGAAAACCATTTTTATAGCATCTCTGTGTGTTTCCCTGGCTCATTGGCAAGCAGCTTGATTCTAAATGATACAATATAACATCTATGGTGAGAACTGCCAGTGGTTCCCAAGACTGCGTTGGCTCATTCCCTTTGTATAGCTCTGTGGGGATGTGATCCATCACCCATGCCATGGCACCTCTGCCACTCTCGGGGCCTGGTGGACACTGCAAAGAGCAGCGGCAGAACGGCCACTGCGGAGTGCCATCTACGGAACAAGCCAAGATCCACCTTAGCTGTGGACAGCAGGGGCTCTTTTACCTAGGTAGAGAGCCAGAGGTTCATAAGATAGCCTAGAAACACTGTGCTTGGGAGCAAAGGCAGGTGGCTAAACTGTAGCCTCCCAGAAAGCAACAACATTAGGAGGATAATGAAGCTCACATGTCCCTCTCAGGTACCTGTCCCTGTCGGCACACACATCCTCCAGAGTCACTAAGACCTTTCTGCCTTTCCCTCTAGATCCATCTCAAGCATCACTTCTCCTAGAGAACCTCCACTGTCCTGCTGCAAACTCCTCTCTGCAGGAGGAGAAGCACAGGCCTGTGCTTGTTCCTGTGTGATTGCAGTCTCATGCATGGCACAGTGACTATGTGGAAGTGAGGGGACAGCCTCCGGCATCTGGCCTTACCGTCTACATTGTCTAAAACAGCATCTTTCATTGCTCACTAGGGGCTGACACTGCATCCTGTCTTACTGTGGGAGCAGAATCATAAACACATGCTGCTGGATCCGAATCCAGGTCTCCAGGCTTGCATAACAAGCACTTTACCTGGAGACCTCTCCCTGGCAACTACCACTGAACTCTTAACCTAAAATTGGAAACCTCTCTACAGCACATCTCCCTTTCTACTTTAGAGTTCGGCAGGTTTACCCTACCCCCTCCCAGAGGCCCGTTCCACAGTTTCTCTCCAAGATCACATTTTGGCCGGGCAGTGGTGGCGCACACCTTTAATCCCAGCACTCGGGAGGCAGAGCCAGGCAGATCTCTGTGAGTTCGAGGCCAGCCTGGGCTACCAAGTGAGTTCCAGGAAAGGTGCAAAGCTACATAGAGAAAACCTGTCTCAAAAAACCAAAAAAAAAAAAAAAAAAAAAAAAAAAAAAAAAAATCACATTTTGCATCCAGTGGGCATTTAAGGGGTATATTTTTTATTACAAGTAATAAAAGGATGCAGATCCATTGTCTTTTAATTTTGTCCTCTCACTCCAAAAATAACTAGTGACAAGGCAAACTTACATGTATCTATAGATGCTGTCCATTAGTAAACATGGACATCAGTTCGTCTTGAGGTAAATTCTGAGATTTACCTCAAGACGAACTGCCCCATTCTGAGATTGGAAAACTAAGGCTTGAGGGTCATTAAAGCTAAGGTCACAATTCTAGTCAGTGGCACAGCTGGGATTCACACTCAAACTGCAGAAATTATCTTCATCAGGAACTCATACTTCCTCTCCTTCAATCATTCATTCGCTTGTTCTTTCTGCAGATATTTACAATGATTTGCCTCAGCTCTGTAACAGCTGCTGGGAAGATTGCAATGATTAACGCATAGATCTTACCCTCAAAAATCTAATAAAAGAGAAAGATGAGCAAGGAAGTAATCAAAACCCAGCATTCCGAACTTCACAAAAGAGGCTCGCGGAGAGGCAGCCTAAAGGAGCTCTTTGTTTCAGCCACCGTGCTTGGAAAAGGAGCTGACAGCAAAGACGACAGAAGCATAGTCCTCTGCTGTGGTGACACTGGGGGAAAGTGCACAAAAGCCAGAGGAGAGCATTTGCAAAGGCACAGTAAGGATCAGTAAGATGGATTGGGAGGCTGGCTTTCATTAATGGGGACGGGGCAGGGGTGGGACATAGGGGTGGGGGGCAGGGGATGTGCAGTTCTTGAGATAAACAGCAGATGAGCCTGGCAAAGCCAGATCACAGCGCTCTATGGAATACTTTCAAGGACTACATTGTCCTTGAACATGTATCAGAAGTCATTATATCTGTGTGTCTTAGTCAGTGTTCTATTGCTGTGAAGAGACACACGACCATGGCAACTCTTATAAAGAAAAGCCTTTAAGTGAGACTGGCTTACAGTTCAGAGATTTAGTCCATTATCATCATGGCAGGAGGCATGGCAATATACAGGCAGACATGGTCCTGGAGATGTCGCTGAGAGTTCTACATCTGGATCAGCAGGCAGCAGGAAGAGAATTGCCACACTGGGCCTGGCCTGAGAATCTGAGACCTCAAAGCCTGCCCCCAGTGACACACTTCCTCCAACCTACTCCAACAAGGCCACACCTTCTAATAGTGCCACTCCCTGTGGGCCTGTGGCAGCCATTTTTATTCACACCACCCCCCCACCCCCACCCCCCGTGCATGTCACCTTCTCAGAGGAGAAGTTCCATGGCTTTAGTTAAATTCTCAAAAAGGGACATCAGCTTCCTTTCTCGAACCTGGTCTGTGAACCAAATAATTGCTCCATCAGTCAGAATACATAGAACCCTGTTAAATTTCAAACCCAGGACAAGTGGCTGAGGTGCCTATTTAATATAGGGTGTGGCTGGCATACCCTGCCCTCTACCCTGAACTCTCCAGCCCAGGGGCTGGGCCACCCTTCCCCCAGAGACTCTTCCCTATATAATCCAGACATTTTGATTACCCACCCGCTTTTGGACCTTTGTCCTCCTGGCTGCTGCACCTGGTTTTCCTCTCCCCTTTCTCTCTCTCCCCTCCCCTCCTATCCCCACATGACCCATCTCAGTCTGGTCATGTCCACTCCAGAGTCTCCCAGATGTCCCTGCCTCTGACTATGTTCTCCCTTTTATCTACAATGAACTTTCTCCTCTACCATACCTAGAAGCAGTTACGTCCTTTCCTTTCCTTTCCTTTTTCTTTCTTTCTTTCTTTTTTTTTTTTTCTCAGTCAGACACCTGGATTTTGGAAGAGTGCAAGGCTCAGCCCTGCCAGATGCCTCCAAACAAGAAGCAGTAGTTCTGGACAAGAATGGTCGGACCCTCCAGCACCTCACCAGTGCTTCCTAAGTGGGGGCAGAGGGTGCTGCTAGCTGTCTGGCAGGCCTAGAGTTGTGGAGCTGCTAGCTGAGAACATGTCATGGAAAGGGAGCAAGAAGTAGGACCAGAGTTTGCTGAGACACTGAGCCTTCATCTGACTTCACTAACTGCTAAGTTATATGTCCCCAGAGTCACCTGTCCTGGTCCCCAGTACTTCAGAGTATTTGGAAATGGGCCCTTTAAAGAGGCTCTTCGGTTAAATGAGGTCATGTTGGGTAAGTCTTAATCTATACGACCAGTGTTCTCATGGGGAGAGGACATTAATACACAGAGAAACAGCGGGTGCCTATGAGCGGAGAAGGGTGACCATGTGACAAGAAGAGAGTGGCCATCCGCAAGTCAAAAAGACAGATCTGAAACATGTCTGTGGCCCTCTGAGGAAACATCCAGTCTCTGTGAGGAGATGGTTCTCTATTAGTAAAGTTACCCAGACTGTGGTGTTTTGTTATGGTCAGATCCAGTAGACCAATGGACAGAGCACCAATTCAAAACTCACAGATAACGTATTTATGGAACTTAAGGTGATAGGCAAATAGCTCTAGATCTCAAGGGATTGACCTGTGTGAGCATGGAGTCCTCTACCACCACACTGCTCATCTGCCCCTGAAAGCTGGTTGTAGGAATATGGGAATGGAAATCTGAATACAACTTGGGATGCAGGAATGGAGAGATGGGGTAGCTGAAGCAAGGCATGAGTGAAACTGATCCCTGGAAACTGAAGTGTAAAGAGGGCTCATGTCAGAGCAATTAGGGAAACGGGAGGTGAACAGGAGGGTGTAGAATATATAGGGAAATGGGTAACAATGTCTAAGGCCAAGGATATATGATGAAGATCATAGCCCATGAGCCTTAGCAGGGTGGTCATGTGATGGAAACTGGGGCCAGACTGCTGCCAGTGGTCATATGACCACAGTGGGCCCTTACAAGGAAGCTGAGAAGATGAGGATGGGACCATGGGCCTAAGGAAAGCCATCAGACAAGGGGGGTTAGGGCTGAGTCATCTTTCTGGAAGGACCAATGGCGGCTCTTCCCATCAAGACACCATTGGCCTAGCCTTGGTATACGGCCATAGCTGGAGCTCTTTGTGTTTGTCGGTTCATTAATCCAATAGCTGCTCTGTCTGAACCTGATGGGACATGCAGTAGGTACATCCAACAAGTTGAGTAAATGAATGAGACGCACAGTGTCAGGGTGCTTTGCTCTTATTTAGCCTTTACTCATGGTTTTTTCATTTCACGTTAGATTCTCAGCCTTCCTAATGCTGCGACCCTTTAATATAATTCCTCATGTTATAGTGACCCCCACCTATAAAATGATTTTCTTTGCTACTTTATAACTGTGACTTTTTTTAATTGAGCAGTGTCTCAGTTCCTAAGGCCACTGGAAATATGTGTTTTCTGCTGGTCACACACCATAGGTTGAGAACCACTGGATTAGAGACAAACATTTTTAAAGATAGAGGGCACCTCTTCCCAAAGGAAGAAAGAACTCGAAGAGTCGAGGGAGAAAACAATTGATGAAATAAGGTACTAGACAAAAGAATAAGAAAATAAATCAAGAGAATGCTGTCAGAAGAATTGAGCATCCACTTATTTATTCATTTAATGGTGGGTATTATGTATTTCCCTTCTGGGGATAAAAAACTTTTTTTTTTTTTTTTTTTGGTGATTTTTCAAGACAGGGTTTCTCTGTGTAGTTTTGCGCCTTTCCTGGAACTCGGTTTGTAGACTAGGCTGGCCTCGAACTCACAGAGATCCGTCTGCCTCTGCCTCCCGAGTGCTGGGATTAAAGGTGTGCACCGCCGCCGCCGCCGCCGCCGCCGCCGCCGCCGCCGCCGCCGCCACCCGGCTGATAAGGAACTTCTTGAGGAGATGAGGCAGATAGGAAAGAAAGCATCCAAGTTTGTTCCTTTCTGCTTGCTTAAGATGATACCATCTATTTAGAAGATTTTCATGAAAAAATAAGAATAAAAACCAGCAAGGAAACACGTCAGGGATGTACCCAATCCTCTAAGTAAACAAGAACAGTCTGGAGACAGACTGAACCTGGAGAAGACCCAGAGGCATCACTGCAGAGACAGAGAGAAGATAAAGAAACGAGTAGGGAGGAAACGGGGTGAAGTGTCCCTGGCCTGCTGACAGGGGAGAGCGGGCAGCTCTTAGGATGCTAGAGCAGGGGTCCGTTGTTGGCTGGAGACTTGAGGTGGCACAGTTTATTTTCCAGTTGATTAGGACCTATGTCAGCCAGCCCAGGAGGAAGCAGTAAAAACCAAGACTTGTCTCTGAGGATACACCAGGAATACTTAATGTGTCTGGCCTGGGGAACCTGGCTGCATTCCAATGTGTTCAGCAGCAAGGCAAGAACAAGTTGGTGAGACAGAAAAACTGCTATGGGGCTCAGATCTTAGAATGCATAAAATGATATATTGCTGCTGCAACTCGACTATTTTCTTTCCAAAATAGGATCATCTATCACCTAGCTAACCCAAAGGCAGAAACACACATCTGCATTTGCTACCAGCAAAGGTCACCCAGGGAAACAAAGTACCATTCCTCAAAGACAGTTTCCTCCTCTGTCGCTGGAGTTTCAGAAGCCAAGCAAGAGGGTGAGCATTCCAGAAGCCCAAGCTAGACTATGAGAAGCACAGACCAGTGTCCTCCTGCCAACCAGGACCCTCCCCCACCCTCTTCATGCAGTAGCTCCCAGTTTTCCCTAGCTAATTTCAAGGTTACTGCTTATTATAATATTTTTCTTATTTTTTTTTGTCTTAAATTGGATTCAGTTTTCTTTGTCCCAGTTTTCTGTGTGGCTCTTTTCAAATTAACACAATCATTCCTAAGTCTGTGAGTAGGTGGAGCTTTCCTGTCCTGACCCAAGTAACCACTCAGAGGCTTAATATAAATTATAAATGCTTGGCCAATAGCTCAGGCTTATTACTAACTAGCTCTTACATTCACATTAATCTGAATTCCTTATTTACACTCTGCCACATGGTGGTACCTTTATTAGCATGGCACATTCATCTCTTGCTCCCTTTGTGTCTGGCTGGTGACTCATCTGACTCTGCCCTTCTTATCACATGCTTCTCAGTTTGACTTTCCCACCTAACTTTATCCTGCTCAGCTATTGGCCAGTCAGCTTGTTTATTAAACCAATCACAGGGACATATATTCACAGTGTACAGGATTATTCCACAGCATCTGTGTTCTTAGCTTTCACTTGCAAGCTGTTGTTTGTTTGTTTTTTTTTTTTTTTTTTTTTTTTTTTTTAAATGAAACTTTTTTTTTTTTTTTTTTTTTTTTTGGTTTTTCGAGACAGGGTTTCTCTGTGTAGTTTTGCGCCTTTTCCTGGAACTCGCTTTGGAGACCAGGCTGGCCTCGAACTCACAGAGATCCGCCTGGCTCTGCCTCCCGAGTGCTGGGATTAAAGGCGTGCGCCACCACCGCCCGGCTTGTTTGTTTGTTTTTTATTCTGTGGATCACATACCAGGGCAAGGTATAACCCAGTAGGAGCTTACACACAGGCCCTGTGCATCCCAGCTCTCTCTGTTTACTCAAACTATCCCTTAAGCATCCAGTGATACTGTTCCTTCACTAGAACCTTACAGACATCCACCCACAGAGTGTGGCACCAGCCAGACAAAACAGCTAACATCTTTCAGCTCATGCTTGACATTTAGTCTGGAAGATGGAGCTTTGGGAACTCTGAAATGGCAAGTACAATACATGTAATACACACACACACACACACACACACACACACACACACACACACACACGGCAATGGCGGGGATTTTTGGAGTGAGTTTCTATGATGGTGCTTGAATGTTTACTATCACACAGTAATAAGGAAGCTTCAGTTTATTGGCTCTGGGCTCCTCTACTTTCTGACTGCAAATGGCAAACAGGATGGCTTGGCCTGGCTCTTTGCTCCCTGTTAGTCTTTAAATTGCATCACAGTCAATTATAAGGCACACTAGAACAATCCCAAAATGGAAATTTCAATTGATTCTGGCTGACATTGGTGGTTAGTTGGATGGTACTGTATCATGTGTATTTAAGCCCCTGTTCTTTTCTGCATGCCCACAGACCACAGCATAGCTGTGAGATGAATTAGGCCTTTGGTCTCAGCAGGCTTCATCGTGTACTGGAAGCCCACCTTCCCTCTCTTATACTCACCACCCTAACTGGAAGGCTTCTGTCTTAGTTAGGGTTTCTATTGGTGTGAAGAGACACCATAACCACCACAGCTCTTATAAAGAAAACATTTAATTGGGGTGAAGAGCTCACTTACAGTTTCAGAGGTCACCGACTTGCACAAGAGCACATGATGAGTGTGAGAGGGAAGAAAAAAGCCTCCAGGGCACCAGTCTGCCTCATGGCCTGACTAGCAAGCACCCCCTGCATGTGGGAGAGCTCTATTCCCATAGCTCTACCCCAGACTTCTAGAGTGGATAGCAAGTCCTGCTTGTTCTAAACACTACCACTTTTTTATGTTGCAAACAGCTGAAACCTCAGGTGCCACTCTGGCTACAAGCCTAACATAGTTTTATTACTAAGTCATGAGGTTCTTGAAGGCAGATTCTATATCCTGTTCATTTTTTAAAACACCCTGTCTGGTGTATAACACAAGCCATACAGTGGATGTTGTATGTGTTTGTTAATAGATAAGCAGAAAAATATAAAATACTACTCTCATATAATGTTGTTTTCAGAAGTACAGTACAACAGAAATGGGAAGCCATGGTATTTAATGTGCCATCAAAGGAACAAGACAGGTTAGATGAGGATGTGTGTATTGGTTACAGAAATGTTAGGTGAACTATGCACACCGGATACTTTATGAAAGCAAGGGTCTGGTTTCATCTTCTTTCCAAAGCATTTGAGGACTTTGTAGGTTTTTTGTTTTTCCAGTACATTTTAGTATTTTCTTCTCAATTAAATTCTGGCCCCTAGTTTTCTAGTAACTTACAAGGCACTTCATGATAATTACCAGACTGTGTTATGCAGATGAGTCATCTTACAACCTCAAGGACGTTCTCGGCACTTGGAAATTAGGAAAGGAAGATGTGATGCGTATTTCTGTGGTGGGTCCTGGCAGGTCTCTGTTTAAAGAGAGACATTAATAAAAAGATGACAGCATGCTTTGTCTTCAAGTTCTCTTTGGTTGAGGAGAAATCCTTGCATCATTTGAAGCAGAAGAGGTATATGTGTTCTTCTCACAAGAAATGCTGGCTCTGTGGAGACCTCAGAGCCTTGTTTCAAGAGAAATCAAGCAAAACATGATGTGGTGGTTTGAATGAGATTAACTCCATAGGCTTACATATTTGGATACTTGGTCCCCAGTTGGTGGAACTTCCTATCTGGGAAAAATTAGGTGTGGTCTTCTTGGAGGAGTTGTATCACTTGGGTTGGGCTTTGAGGTTTCAAAAGATTCACATTATTTCCGTGTCTCTTTCTCTGCCTTGTGTGTAGTTGTGTCAAGATGTGAGCTCTCAGCTACTGCTCCAGCATCAATGCCTGCCTGCCTGCTCCCATGCTCCGCTCCATGATGGTCATGGTCTCTAACCCTTTGGAACAGTAAGTCCCAAATTAAACACTTTATTTTAAACGTTGCCTTGGTCATGGTGTTTTATCACATCAATAGACAGAACCAGGATGACCTGCTTTAATCTCTGTGTCAAGAATGACATTGCTGTTGGGAGATTGTCAGAAAGCTTTATCTGTGCTCACCAGACTGCCTTGGATTGCTTCTAGTAGACAAACCGGGGATCTATGAATTCTAGGGGAAGAGTTCTTGTCACAATCCACGAAGCTGTGCAGCTAGCCCAGTCAAAAATTCAAACATTTTGCTAGGCGGTTGTGCCACACACCTTTAATAATAGCACTTGGGGAGACAGAGACACACAGATCTCTGAGTTTGAGGCCAGGCTGGTCTACAGAATGAGTTCCAGGACATCTAGGACTACACAGAGAAATCCTGTCTCCAAAAACAATAACAAATAGAAAATTGAAACATTTTAAGATTTGAACTGCCCACTGAGCCACACACCTGGTTTTGATGCCCCCTGTGTTCCTCTGAGCCAATGTGCGTCAGACGCTTTGAAAGAGGGCTGCGGACACCTGGATTGGCTGGGTTATTTTGGGGGGAGGGCGGGGCTTCTGTTTCCTCATGCCTCTTGAGCACATTGTCTCTTTGAAATCATGTGTAGAGGCCGGGCGGTGGTGGCGCACGCCTTTAATCCCAGCACTCGGGAGGCAGAGGCAGGCGGATCGCTGTGAGTTCGAGGCCAGCCTGGGCTACCAAGTGAGCTCCAGGAAAGGCGCAAAACTACGCAGAGAAACCCTGTCTCGAAAAAACCAAAAAAAAAAAAAAAAAAAAAAAAAAAAGAAATCATGTGTAGAACTCATCACAGGATGGGATTTCTAATTCATTTTATTATAATTTCCCAGCCCTTCTCTGGTGAACAGTAGGAGTTTGGTCAAGTATGGGGGTAGGCATTCAAGTGTCATCTAGGCACCAGGCTGGGAGATCCATCAACTGAAGACAGGCACCCCACTGAAGTCCCGTATGTCCCCAACCTACCATGTGTGGGAGGACTTGGAGCTTGGTCCTCAAAGGTGAGATACTAGATGATTACCAAGGGCACAACAGAATGGACTTTAGATAACTGGCTAGTGTCATTCTACTCAGAGTTCCCTCAAATTCAAACAAAAGGCTCCGCTGCAAACTGCTCTGTAGACCTCTTCGAAGGATGAAAACAGCCTATATCTGTTGTTTGAGATGTAACACGGATCTTCAAAGGTCTTATTAAGCCGGGCGGTGGTGGCGGACGCCTTTAATCCCAGCACTCGGGAGGCAGAGCCGGGCAGATCTCTGTGAGTTGGAGGCCAGCCTGGGCTACAGAGTGAGTTCCAGGAAAGGCACCAAAGCTACACAGAGAAATCCTGTCTTGAAAAACCAAAACAACAACAACAAAAAAGTCTTATTAATTAAAAAAAAACAGAGCCAGACATTGGGGTGAAAGCTGAAAGATCAGAGAAGCAGAGTAAGCCAGCCACAGTTCTTACCTCTAGGAAATCCTCAGTCTCAAGAAGAGAGTTCCTGTTTCCTCATGCTTTAAATACCTTTCTGTGTCCTGCCATATTACTTCCTGAGATTAAATGTGTGGGTGCTTCCCAAGCAAAGACATGAGATCTCAAGTGCTGGGATTAAAGGTGTGTGCCACCATGCCTGGTTCTGTTCCCAGTGTGGCCTCAAACTCACAGAGATCCTCCTGAGTGATAGGATTAAAGGTGTGTGTCACCACTGCCTGACCTCTATGTCTAATTCTAGTGGTTGGCTTTGTCCTCTGATCCCTAGACAAGCTTTATTGAGTTACCCAATACATCACCACATGTATCATCAGAGAAAACCTGAGCAGGGATGGCTCTCATGATAATGGCAGGATGGAAGGCTTGAGGGAAGCTAGCCAAGCAGAACATCAATAGAAACTCTGCTTTTGGGGTGGTGTGTGGATTGACAGCCCACAGGCCACCTACTTCCTCCTCTGACTCTTACCAACAGAACCACTAAGTTTAGAGGGTCTATTTTTATCCTCAGACTCTAATCACTTTGATTTTCTGTTCATTTCCTCTTGTGTGTGTGTGTGTGTGTGTGTGTGTGTGTGTGTGTGTGTGTGTGTGTGTTTAAATCCCCCTGGGTTCATCCTCAGTAAGGTACCTACTTTATAAGAAAAAAGGCAAAGTTTACAAAGCATATGCTTGTGACAGAAGGAGAGACACCCTCCTTCTGGTCTCTTGCATTTTCTACTGTACAACTCAAATGAGCTCATAAGCTGCTTGATATCTGCTAATTTCAGAATATGAATGCACATGCAGTTCCTGGGCTCGCCGGAAACAGTCATTTGTAGAGTGGAGATGGGAGACTGAATGAGCTGTCCTGTCGCTCCCCAAAGCAGGTGAAAACACTTTAACTCATCAACCAAACTGAGCCATGTGTACCTATAGATGACAATTAGATTGTTTGAACACCAGTTTCCCCTCCAGCTCCAGAGGCAAACAAAAGGATGTTGGATAATAGTTTCTTCCAGTCCCTAATGGATATTCCACCACTGCTGTGATGAAAATAAGCCATCTCTGAGTAACCAACCACAGGCTTCTTTTCAGATGTCTCACTGTACAAGGGAAGGATGATACTCTACCAGACATAAGGTTCATACAAATAAATCATGCTTTTGGAAATCTCAGATGGAGACAGTAGACTTCTGCATACTCCGAAAAAGTCATAAAATATAGCATGTTTGTCTGTGACAAAACAAGAGGCCTTGGTGGCTGACACACACCATAACATCTTTATCTTCTGCTCCCCCCCCAAGACAACTGTTTAAATTTGATGTACATTTATACGGTCTTTACAAAGATTAACTTGTCCTGTCTCTGTAACTACTCTTTGAAGTTAGTCCAGATACTATCATCAACCTCAGCTCCATTTTGCAGGAAATTGAGCACAGAGTCACCCAGCCCACCTGATTCAACTCTAGCACAGGGCCCTGCTCTGACTCACTCTGCCAACCTACCATTTTTCCCCTCGTGTATATGTATGTGTGGTATGCCTGTGTGGAAATGGGTGCTTGCATGTGTGCACACATGTGTGTGCAAGTGTGCATGTGGAGGCCCAAGGCTGACGTTGGCAGTCTTCCTCAGCTGCTCACCTTATGCATGGAGGCAAGGGGTTTCAGTTGAATCCAGAGCTTGTGGATATGGCTATGAATTTGTCCTTACCAGTCCCTGTTTCTACCTTCCCTGGGCTAAAATTATAGACATGTCACCAGACACACCTGGCATTTACATGTGCTCTGGGAATGAATCCAAAATCTGGTCCTTACATTTATATGGCAAGTGCTGTAACCCCTGAGCCATCTCCCTAACTCACTGTTTTTGTTCACAAGATTTAAATACATTCAGTTCCTTCTGTGTTTTAAAATAGTGCTGTAACAACAACAAAAGGTGCACACATTATGTCCTCAATGCATGTGTTAAGGACTCTGCAGGAAAAAGTGGGCGGAGATCATGCACAAGATGGTGGGAAGTGTCCTACTAGCCTACACAGGCTTACAGAGTAGCCCCCATCCCAGTTTTATGGTGATATTTTATTTGTGCTGAAATGTGATTTTATTTGTATTTTAATAAAGAAAGTTGCCTGGGGATCAGAGCTAAAAGGAGCCATTTAGCAGAAGTCCAGCGGTGGTGGCAAATGCCCTTAATCCGATCACATGGCAGGCAGAGTCCCTGTGTGGTCAAGGGCACAACCAAGCATGGTGACTGAACTTTTAATCCTAGTACTAACCATAGAGACCTAGAGGTCTGTATAGACAGGCAGTGGTGAGGAAATCATGTGGTTGGGTTTAGAGCCAATAAGAAGGCAGAACAGAAAAGCAATAAAAAGACAGTCACACAGGAGACGGTGTCTCTCTCAGGGGAAGGACGGCAGTGAGTGGTAAGCTAAAGGCTATTTGCTAGTGCTCTGATTTCTTGGGCTTTTAACTCTGTATTTGGCTCTGTGTTTCTTATTTAATACGACCATTTAGAATTTTGTCTATACCAGTTCTTCCATCATGGGCTGAGTCAGACTGGAGGATCTGACCTGTTTCCCTGTTCTTTTTTCTATGCTTTAGTTCCTGAATTCATATTGCCCACTGAACACTATATAATTTCCTGAGATTATTTATTCGTTAATCCATCTCATGAACTCCTCTGTGTGTCAGACTTACGCTGGCATGAAAAACACTGGAGTCTCTTCTAGTAAGTGAAGAATGGGACTAGACTGAAAAAGCAGGGGATGGCAAACCCTGAAGTTAATGTCAATCCTGGGTACCTCAGACAGATCCTAGAAGAGTGATGTATCCTATATGCATTGAACATCCACACTATATTAGTCAGGGTTCTCTAGAGTCACAGAACTTATGGAGTGAATCAATCTCTCTCTCTCTCTCTCTCTCTCTCTCTCTCTCTCTCTCTCTCTCTCTCGTGTGTGTGTGTGTGTGTGTGTGTGTGTGTGTGTGTGTGTGTGTGTGTGCACATATGTGGGAATTTATTGAAATGACTTACAGGCTGCAGTCCAACAGTGGCTAACTGTGAACAGAAAGTCCAAGAATCTAGTAGTTGTTCAGTCCCATGAGGCTGGGTGTCTCCGCTGCTCTCCTGTAGATGCTGGAATCCTGAAGAAGTGGACTGCAAAGCCAGTGAAGGAATGAAGGTGCTGATAAGGTATGGAGGGTAAGCAGGCGAAGAACGAATCCTTCCTTCTTCCATTCTCCTTATATAGGCTGCCAGCAGAAGGTGTGACCCAGATTAAAGGTGTGTCCTTCAGCCTTAAGATCTGGATTAAAGGCATGTTGTCTTCTTGCCTCAAGATCCAGATCACAAGTGTGCCCTCCTGTGGTGATATTTCATTTGTGCTAAATTGTGATATTTTATTTGTATGTTAATAAATAAAATTTGCCTGCAGATCAGGGTCATAGACAGCCATAAACAGAAGTCAGGCAGTGGTAGCACATGCCCTTAATCCAATCACATGGCAGGCAGAGTCTCTGTGTGTTCAAGGACACAGCCAAGCATGGTGACACATGCCTTTACTCCCAATACCATAGAAACCTGGAGGTCTGTATAGACAGGCAGTGATGAGGAAGTGATGCGTCTGGGCTTAGAGCCAATGAGAAGGCAGAACAGGAAGGCAATAAAGGCGCAGGTTAGACAGGAAGAGGCTCTTTTGGGAAGCTACGGTGAGGTGGTAAACTAAGGTTAGTTAGTGGCTATTGCTCTGATCTCTATGGCTTGCACCCCTGTATTTGGTTCTGTGTTTCTTATTTAATAAGACTGTTTAGAAATTCATCTACACCCTCAATTTCTGAATTATAGTTCATTTCAGATACAGTCAGGTTGAAAACCAAGAATAGCCATCACGTATCCTAAATGGTGACAGTATGAGTCACAGTGAATATTAACTGTCTTTATGTCCCTGGCTTGATTATGTAAGCAAACAGGATAAATTCAATGCTTTTGAAGAAAGACTGTTAATAAAAGGTAATTACAGATACAGTTATAAATGATCTGATATACATTATACTTCTAGGGTAGATGGTATTGAACACAAAGATGCCCTGATACAACAGTACTTTTCACAGTAGCTCCTTATCCAGTCTGACCATTCCTCATTTTAGAAGTTTACAAGGCACACAATACTGGACACTAGGAAATTGAATTGTGATTTCCAGACAATCTTCAGGAGAGATTTGGTAGTTTCATGGGTGATGTGTCATGGAAGGACATGCCGGAGAGTCAGAGGCAGAAGTTGACTGAGTACAGAGGGTGAGGAAAAGAGCCACTGAGCACATATGTGACTCCAGGCTGTTCTCTGTAAGCCTAGCCTCGTCTTCCAGTGAGTAGAAGGCAGCAGTAGCTAACCCTACAGTCTTTGAAGATTGTATTACTTGAGCATAATGGCCCTTCATGTTCTTTGTGGGGATAACAGATAGTCGTTTCTTCTGTCCTTTTATGTACTTCTGTATGCATAGCTGAGGAAGGGGGGTCCTTCTGAACCAGAATTAGCCAAATTAGGTGGGTAAGGACTGCTGGGGGATGTTTATACCTTTTTGATTAGACCTGTGCCCTGTGCATTTAGTTTCTTTCAGCAGCAAGGTAGTAAGTGTTTTGGAGAGAACCAATCTCAACAAGAACACACGTTTCTTTTTATGCTCAGCTCTGTGATTTTCTTTCAGAAGAACACTTTGGTTCTATGAAAAATGGTTGTTTTGATTGCCTTGAGTATTCCTTAAAATCAGCATTTCATTTTCATATTCTCCAGGTAAAGTCACAATGCCTTTTATAAGTCAACTCATACTGGATGTGTTTCAACTGTGTCTGATAAATGTGCCACCAGTGTGCTGGGCACCTTACCCGAAGATCTGTGCTTGTAGAGGGTCCTGGTGTCCTACATAGTATGGAAAGACCGTCTGTGTACAGCTACAAACTGAGGTCCACAAACGTCTGTTTAAAAAAAGCTTCATGGGCTGGAGAGATGGCTCAGAGGTTAAGAGCACCGACTGCTCCTCCAGAGGTCCTGAGTTCAAGTCCCAGCAACCACATGGTGGCTCACAACCATCTGTAATGAGATCTGGTGCCCTCTTCTGTATACATAATAAATAAATAAATATTTTTTAAAAAAAAACTTTATGAGAGGCCCTGGCAGGCTTTCGAGGATCAATTAAACAAGCTTCCAGGGCAGTGTGAAATGTTAGGTTTGCTACTCTGGGGTCACAGCAATGGATAGAGAGGGGCAATCTGAACAGTATTCTCAAGTAATCACTGAGAAATTGCCAGAGTTATGCCAAGGACAGCATTCGGAGATGCTCTTGGGAGGAGAACTGAGCAAAACTGCCCAGATCCAGCCTGAGGCACAGAAGTACTTTACATAGTTTATTTTGTCTTTGATTTTTTAAAGCACCAGTCTCCATGTTGGTGAAGTCAGCTAATTCATCACAATTGCCCAATTTCCCACATACCCACAAAGAAAAATCAGCTGCCTATAGCAGTATCTGATTAAACGGGTTAGTGAAGAATATGTTCAGAGACAAAAAGGACCCTGAAAGGGAAAAAATCCCTATTACAGGATCAGAAATTGATTTTTTTGTGTGTGTTTGTTGTTTTGTTTTTGTTTTGAGAAGCACAACCTGAAGAAAATATAGTTTAAAAGTTCATTGTAGTGAACACAGAAGGGCTTCCATTCTCAATGTGCAAGAAATCAGAAGGTAGGGGAAATATTCTGAGCCAGTGCTTTTTTCAACCCCAGTATTCATTCAAGATAAGATTTAGGGAGGAAAAGCCTGAACCCTTATGTCTTCCTTACTTTTTCTGTTGCTGTGGTAGGAGCAACTTTAGGGGGAAAGAGTTTGGTTCGGCTCACAGTTCAAGGGTGCAGTCCATCGCACCGTGGCAGGGAGGTCTAGGCGGCAGGTTAAAGCAGCTGGCCTCAGGGTATCTACAGTCAGGAAGAAAAGCATTGAATACCTGTATTCAGTTCACTCCCTTTTATCCAGGCCAGGATCTCAGCCCCTGGAATGTTGTTGCCCACAATGAACTAGTCTTTGTAATGAACATAGGTTTTAGACATGTAAAAACAGCTTGATTGGGATCCCCACTACACCTGCTAACCAGAACTCAGTGACATCACTCACTCAAGATGACCAGACACAGCCCTAGAACCCCATGACTCCCACTGGACAGTATATAAGCGGAGACCAAGAGCAATGCTCTGCTTTGCACATCTGGAAAGATGCCATCTTGATCTGCCCTGTGGCTAGAGAGCATCCCCAGGACCCTGACCCTCAAATCAGAGACTTCTGTTAGAGACTGGACCTCTTCATCTAATATGTCATACAGGTGAGCAGCCTTGGGGAGATAGTCTTAGAACCATGGGTAGGAATTTATAGTGTGAACCTTGTGTGATGACCCTCAGCATAATAAAATATAATCTTTGTTATACTAACTATGTGTATCTACCTTCTTGCTCCTGAGTCTTCCTGCCTCAATCAGTGTAACTAAGATAACCCCTTATAGGCATGCCCAGAGGCCTGTCTCCTAGTGGTTCTTTGTCTTATTCAGTTGACTGTTGTGATTAACCAAAAACACTGCAATGGATTACATAGCCTTTACCTAAGTATTTATGATTCAGAAGACCTAATATTTATTTATTTATTTATATTTTATTTTATTTTACAATACCATTCAGTTCTACATATCAGCCATGGGTTCCCCTATTCTCCCCCCTCCCACCCCCTCCCCTTACCCCCAGCCTACACCCCCCCCTCCCCCCCCTCCCCCGTTCCCACCACCTCCAGGACAAGTCCTCCCCCAAGGACTGCAATCAACCTGGTAGACTCAGTCCAGCCAGGTCCAGTCCCTTCCTCCCAGACTGAGCCAAGTGTCCCTGCATAAGCTCCAGGTTTCAAACAGCCAACTCATGCAATGAGCACAGGACTTGGTCCCACTGCCTAGTTGCCTCCCAAACTGATCAAGCCAATCAAATGTCTCACCTATTCAGAGGGCCTGATCCAGCTGGGGGCCCCTCAGCCAGAAGACCTAATATTAATAGCTCATGTAGATTACAGATGTAAAGGGTCCACAGTTCTTCTGACGTCGCCTGATGTGGTCATCAGCATCTCTTTGTGCTATAATAGTGACACTTTACCACCCTGGCAGAAATGTTAGTTTATGGGCACACATGGTTTTCCTAATTACTATTTCTAAGCCCTGTATGTATTCCCCTAGTGTGGAATGTGAGGCCTCCTAAAGCAAAAAGAAGGTTTTAAAAAAGTGTCACCAGGAGTTTTGATGCTATGGTTCAAAGGCCTTGTATATCCTTTGAGAGAGCCACAAAGTAGAGACCCCAAACATACATCTGCTAGGCAACAGAGAAAACCATTTTATAGCAATTATAGAAACTTGATAAGAACTATTGCCATGCTTTGATTGTGGCAATGTCCGTCTCTGTCATTCATCAAGATGACCTTGCTTGTCCTGAGCTGCAGAGTTTTACAATGTCAGGTCATACCAATTATTTCCCTCCAGCTGGTTGGTAATTTGATTTTAACCAGATAAATAGCAAGTGACCCTGAAAGTCTCAGAAAGTTCAAAGACCACACCATCTTATTTCTTGATGCACCAAAATACAAGTTTCCTGCTCTGTGCACCTCAGAAGGGAAAAATGAAATGGGTAAATCACTTATGGATTTTTATTCTTGCACTTTCCTCCTTTGCAAGGTCAGATTCTAAAGACCCACCACAGAAATCATAACAAGTTGAAGAAAGTTATGTTCCTGGTTTTAAATGATTAAACAAACAATCTCATGCTTTGTTTCTGTAATAACATAAACTTATGCATGCTTGATGCTCCCTCTCTAAACCCAAGACTGGGATAATGTGAGCTGGGTGGGGAAAAAATAGAAAAAGAAACTCATTAAAAATGATCCAGAAACAGATGTAAGTTCTGTTTGCTTTCTTATGGTGAGCCTTTGCACAACTTTTCTACTAGCTTTTGCACTTGCAGGAAGAAGCTCTCATTGCTTAGAGAGGACAAATTTTACCATGGGAACTTGAAGCATCTTCTGAACAAACCAAATTCTACCCAGAATGCCATGCAAGATTAACATTAGCTCCAGCACCTTCCAGTGAATCTTCACCTGTGCTTTTATGTTAGTCTTCTAAGGAAAGATGTAGATAGAATGGAACTTCATTTATTGAATGTAGAGAATTCACAAGGATATGGGGTGTGGTAGTTTGAGGGTACCACATACTCAATAATATCATAGGGAGTGGCACTATTAGGAGGTGTGGCTTTTTTGGAGTAGGTATGACCTTGTTGGAGGAAATGTGTCACTGTGAAGTTTCCTATTCTCAGGATACTTCCCAGTGTTTCAGTTGACTTCCTGTTGCCTGCAAGACTCTCAGCTACTCCTCCAGCATGCCATCATGCTCCCTGCCATGATGATAATGGATTGAACCTCTGAAACTGTAAGCCACCACCTCAGTAAAATGTTTTCCTTTATAAGACTTGCTGTGGTCATGGTGTCTACTCACAGCAATAGAAACCCTAACTAAGACAAAAGTTGGTACCAGGGACTGGGTTATTGCTGTGATAGGCCTGACCATGTTTATGTTTGGAAGAATTTGGACTTTTGTACATTGGGTTAGGAAAGCAGTGGAATGATTTAAGCACTGCTTAATGGGCCATACTAGTAGGAGCATGGGAGACAGTGGTGTTGAACGTGATTTGATGAACTGTGGGGGTGCCTGATCAAGAGGTTACAGAGGAGAAGAGTTTTAGTATGTGGCCTAGAGATCGTTCTTGTGATATTTTGGTGAAGAAAGTGCCTGCCTTTTGCCCTTGTCTGAAAAGTCTGCCTGAGGCTAAAGTGAAGAGTTTTGGATTAATTCCCTTGGCAGAGGAAATCTCAAAGCAGCCTAGTAGAGACTCAGTTGTGTGATTACTAGTATTCATAGTTATAAAGAGTCATAATGGAAAGGAGCAAGCTGAGAAGGATAAATTACAAAATGTAAATTTTGAGGAGAAAAAGCATGAGGAAGTGTAATGGAGCTAAATCCTGTGTTCAAAGAGATAAATGGATTTTAAAAAAAATGGAAAAAGGAGAGTGATGACCTCAGGGTAAGATCCCACCCAGCTAAGTTTCCAATTTGTGAAAAGGAATTAAAGAAAAGCTTAGAGCTGGGTGTGGTGGGGCACATCTTTAATCCCAAGACTGAGAAGGCAGGTGCTGGCGGATCTCTGAATTTGAGGTCAGACTGGTCTACAGAGCAAGTTTCAGGACATCCAAGCTTAGGCAGTGAAAGATAGAAAGCTGGTGAAGATGTAACTGAATGAGGGAACCATGATCTAGCCTCAGTAAGCAGCAGAACTTGGCAGCTTCAGCCATGTGCTTCTGGCTTTAGAGTTAAGAACAGAAGAAACGGGTTATGGAACTTGTTCTTGAGATTAAGGAAAGCCACTGAGGCCAGGCATGTGTCAGGGGTGTCCCTGATTGGAGGCCTAGAGAGGCCATGGCATGGAGCTGTGAGGTTGAAGCCTGGATTGCCTTGGAAACCCCAAGATGTTGGAGATCCCAGAGCAGTGGGATACCTGCTGAGGAGAGCTGCTAACAGGGAGTGGAATCAGCCCAAGAGAAAGAAGTGTGTTGCTGTCAACAGAGCTGAGTAGAGTTGGAGATCTGAAGAGTGTTTCGACGTCAGACATGGAGATGCAGAATTTGGAGTTTGCCCAGCTGATTTTACTGATCTTGCTTTGGACCAGTATTTCCTCACTCTGCTCCCTTCCCTATATTTTGGAATGATAATGTGTATCCAATGCCATGATATGTTAAAAGTATGTGATCTGCTTTTTGATTTTGATTTTACAGGTGATGCAGTTAAGAGATTACATGAATCTCAGAAGAGACTTTGAACTTTAGACTTTTTTTGGCTTTTTGAGACAGGGTTTCTCTGTGTAGTTTTGGTGCCTGTCCTAGATCTCACTCTGTAGACCAGGCTGGCCTCAAACTCACAGAGATCCACCTGGCTCTGCCTTCTGAGTGCTGGGATTAAAGGCGTGAGCCACCACTGCCCAGCTTTAAATAAGTTTGAGACTGTGATAGACCATGGGGACTTTTGAAGTTGGACTGAATGCATTTTTTGCATTATGATATGGCTACAAGCCTTTGGAGGCCAGAAAATGGAATGTGGTGGTTTGAAAGAAAATGGCTCCCATAGGGAATGGCACTATTAGGAGGTCTGGCTTTGTTGAAGAAAGTGTATCACTGTGGAGTCGGGCTTTGTGGTCTCCTATGGTCAAGCTACTCTCAGTGTCAGAGACCATTTCCTGTTGTCTGCAAGATGTAGGCATCTAAGCTACTATAGGAATCTCAGCTGCTACTCCAGCACCACGTTTACCTGCATGCCACCATCCTCCCGTCAGTCATGATGATAATGGACTGAACCTCAGAAACTGTAAAAGAACTACCCCAACTAAATATTTTCTTTGTAAGAGTTGCCATGGTTATGGTGTCTCTCCACAGCAAGAAAATTTCTGAGATATGAAGCTAGTCATGAAATTTAAAAGTTGACCAAATAATTCCCTGACTGTATTAGTCAGACTTTGCTCCCCTCTGACAGACTATTTGGCAAAAACAGCTTAAAGGGGAAAGGACTTTATTTGGGCTCATGTTTCCAGAGGTTTAGTCCAACATCCCTGGCTCCACTGATCCTGATTCTGAGAAAGAGCCCAGTGGTGGGACATGTGGCGGCAGATGGCATTTACATCATGCTAGACAGCAGCAGAAAGGGAACAAGAGCATCCCCACCCACCCACCCAGGGACCTATTGTCCTACAGGTCAGCCCTCAACTTCTAAAGTTTCTACCACCTCCCAAAAGAGCATCAGCAGCTGGGGACTATCAGGTCCAAAGTGGGCACCCAAGCCCCAAAATAATAGTCTGGGCTCAGCTTAGGTTGGACTTGGACTTAGTAAACAGAAGGGTTGCTGGCGGAGGAACCAAAGCCTGGAATCAGCATTCCTGGGAAACGTGAAGCAGGTTTCTGTTTGTCACTTCCCTTATGTCCCCTTACAGCTGACTACCCGTGTAGGTGGGGCATCTAGTTCCCTATGAGCACACACGTGTAACACATATCAAGGCCCCAACTCTAGCTCCCAGGCCTTTCTGGCCGGTGAAACTCCCCCCATATCTACTCTTTAAAACTGGCAAGGCTTCCCCTGCCTTTTGCTATTGTCTCTACCACCCGAGACAGCCATGGCAGTTGCCAGTTTGTTCTTCTCTCTCTCTCTCTCTCTCTCTCTCTCTCTCTCTCTCTCTCTCTCTCTCTTTACCTCCTAAGAGAGGATGATGGCAGTTGTGAATTTTCCAAAATAAACCTTTCTTTCCACCCATAGAGTGGTTTAGTTTGAGGATTTCACTGTGCTCTCTCTTAGAGGGACCAAGTATTCGACATGTGAACCTGTGGGGGGACATTTCCTATTCAAGCTGTCGTGTTCTCTAAAGGAAATTCATAAAGCAAAGCCCAGAAGAATTGAAGAAAGGGATGTCAAAGTGACAGAATGAAGTGAAGCGCTAAGGTATTGTGGGTCTGTGTTATAAAAATAACCCGCAAATTTACTATCAGGTGAATTATCCATAAGGTAAAACAAAGTAAAGAAAGTAAATGGGGTCCAGCAAGATGGCTCAGTGGGTAAAGGTACTTGCTGCCAAGCCCGATGACCTAACTTTTATGCCCAGAAACCCACAGAGTTTACCCTCTGATCTCCAGAGAATCACCATGGCACATGTATGCCCACAGACATACACACATAATAAATAAATACAACTTTTAAAGTAAACAAACAAACAAAAAACATTAGAGAAGATGGCTTTCCTCTTGTCTAAGACTTGCCTTCCCTTCTACAGGGCTTTATCATCATTCAGGACTTGCATAATTATGTTTATTCCTTGACATTTTATCTTGTAAATAGGCTCCTTTATTCTATCATGTTGTTATGCTGACGCCACAGTGAGGAGCTTTGCATGCATTGTATGGTTTCTGAATATTAATCTTATTTTACCATACAGGGACTGTGGACACATTTCAGTGACGTTGAGCCTTGCTGTCTGCCAGGAAATTGTAATGACTGTCACAGCACTCCTTGGCCCTGAGAGATGTGGTTGGCAGGAACCTGGGGAATCTTGCAGTCTCTCAGAGATGAATCCGCTCATCTGCCTCAATGTGCTGGAAGAGAGTGGGTGGGGTTTTTGGTTTTGCCTCCCTATGCACAAAATGGAAACTGCATCCAGGGGAAGGGAAGCTAATAAACAATTCTTTCCAGCTTCCAACTCCCATGATAGAAAAGAGGGCATATGGGGTAGGAATAGAATTAGGAATGCTGATTGCCAAAAACACATGCAGAATAAATATAAAATTTATATGAATCTCCTAAGATGTCAGAAAGACATGAGATTAGGCAAAGGTTATAAATATTTCATAAAAAAGTAGGTGTATATACAAATAAAAAATATTAAGCAGGAATGCTTTTTATGGTCTCTTGAATATATATAAAAAATTGTTCACATTTATACACAGTAGTAGAAATGCAGATTGAAATTTTGCCTACCTGCCAGACTCATCATGTGACTGGAAACATTGTAAGTTTTTACCCCCATTCTGCTGCTGTGTGAGGAAACGGGAATTCTCAAAGCCTTGCAGTGGAGAATGCATTTGGCATTATCTATCAAAACTACAATTGCACATATCACTGGAAGCAGAAATTCCTCTTCCAACAATTTAGCTTCAAGATAATATGCACAAATATGTGACTCGTGATTGCAAACACCTGTGCACATTCTCAGTCACTCATCAATAGAGGCAGGAGGCTGAGAGAGTGACCAAACTAATTGTTGTATCATCTACACAGTGGAATACTGTGCTGCTCAGAAAACAAGGACAAGGGACTACAGAGCTAGCTCATTGGTTAAGGGCACTGACTGCCTTTCTGAAGGATCCAGGTTAAATTTTCACACGATGAGTCACAAACATCTGTAACTTTAGTTCTGGGGGATCCAGTGTCCTCTTCTGGCCTCCATGGACAGCAGGCATGTGCATGGTGTGCAGACATACATGAGGCAACGTGCGCACACGCGCACACACACATGCACACACACACACACACACACCACACCACACACACATTGAGGAAGAAGGTGGAGGAGAAACAATTGTACAAGCTTCTTTGAAAATACTTTTTAATATTAAGTGGGGAAATAATACAAGGTGGAAAACTATGAAATTTAACATTTGGTAGGAAAAAAACGTAAGAAAAGCCAAATTTGTTGGCATATGTCTTTAGTCCCAACACTCAGGAGGTAGAGGTAGGAGGATTTCTGTGAGTTTGAGACCTGCCTGATCTATGTAGCAAGTTCCAGGCCAGTCAGTGTTACGTAGTGAGACCCTGTCTCAAAAGAGAGAGAGAGAGAGAGAGAGAGAGAGAGAGAGAGAGAGAGAGAGAGAGAGAGAGAGAGAGAGAAACCATGAGTTTAAAATACCTTGTGTGTATGCAGAAGTCTATGTGTGTATATGTACATATGAAGATGTGTATGTCCATGCATACTCTTGTAGAGGCTAGCAGTTGACAATCAATGTATTTCTCTATTGCTATCCATCTTAATTTTGTGATACAGCATCCGTCACTCAACCTAGAACTTGCCATTTTGGCTAGGCTGTTTGGCCAGTGAACCCCTGGAACTGCCGATGTCTGATTTCCTAGACATTTCTGGGGTTCTAGGTCACACTCAGCTTTTACATGGGAGCTGGGGATCCAAACTCAGGTCTTACCCAATGAGCCATCTCCTCAGCCTCTGAGTTGGCTTTTATAAGCATAAAATTCTGGAGCAACAAAGAGGAAAGCCACAAAAGTCTCTCTTTGGAAAGAGTATGAAAGGACCCCATGGAAGGCAAGGTAGAGTTGGCACTTCTGGGTTTTATGGTTGAATTATTCATGTGTTGCTTAGTAAAGACCAAGCTACTTTATTTAAAAAAGATTGGGAAGAAAATACATTTATCAGTAGGATGCTACAAATCCAATATCAAAAGGCTTGAGGATAAGCCCTGAGGAGGGAGGAGGGAGTCTTTTATATAGCTCAGAAGAAGAAGAGGTGACAGGCAACAGAAATATAAATTGTTTTCTGCTTATTCATGTATACTGAGTTGTTTTGGATTAAGCCAATACACACTTTCTGCCCCTTTCCACACAATGCACCTAAGGCTTGGCCTGATGTAACTTCCTGTTCTTCAAACCCACTGCAAAATTGTTTTGTGCCGCTGAGCCTTTGCCCATGCTGGTCTCGTTTCCTGGAACACTCTTTGGCTTGTCTGTCTAGAAAACTTCTCTTCACTCTTAAAATGCAGCAGGTCGTTACATTTTCAAGACACTAAGAGATCCTCCTGGAATGTGGCTTAATCCCTATGCTCTTCTGAGTCTTCTGTCACCTGACTGTGTCTCTGCTCTGTTGGAATAAAGGTTTGGTACCTCATTAAATTCTGGCAGATGCCGATGTTGTCTTTTTATCTGTGGAAGCCTGTGTGGTGAGGTGACCCCTAACTAGCACAGTACCTGGTCACCAGCTCTGCTTGCTTCATGTAGAGTGAGGGGACATACCGAGCCGAGAGGGGAGTGAGAAAATCCCGGCGCCCATTCTGCATGTCTATATAATCCAAACACAGAAAGGAAGCAGAATGGTTGAGTCTGCTCAACTGGGGAGCTGGCAAAATGGATCCGCGGTTAAGAGCACTCGTTGCCCTTGCAAAAGACCCAGGTTCAATGCCCAGCACCCACATGGTGGTTCTCGACTATCTGTAACCCCAGTTCTAGGGGATCCAACAGACACGCACATGCTTGCAGGCAAAACAGTCAGACACATTAAAAAAAAAAATGTCTGCTTTACTGTGTTTGCTTCTTTAGGAATGGAATCTACTGCGAGCCCTGGAGTGGACTGAACACACAGAACACATCCATTTCAGAAGAAGCCGTGGCCTTGCTGACAACACAACCCTTCAGTGGCTCTAGATGAGCAAGAGCAGCTCTGGAAGTACAGCTGCCTTAGCTGTCTGTCACGCTTGCGTGAAGGGGCTGCTGTGAGGCTGTGTTTTCTGACTACTCTTGTATGCAAAACTTCCAAACTTGCTTCATGGCTCATTGATCTTAGCACTTTGCTTTATGTCATTAAGAAGTAAAAGGAGAAGAGGGAAAAAAAAAAAGCTGGCACATATTTCTACCTCCTCCTCATTAACACCAACCTACGCATCTCCAATCACAATTGTAAATAGCACCTCTGTGTGAAGCCTTGGTTTGGAGAACCAGGTTTATCACATGTCAGAAAAAGATATTTTGATTTATGCTTCACTTATAATTCCCCACCACTGGATTCAATTTCAGGTTCCTATTTTCTCTCCAAAGCCTTGTTCTAACACCTGAATCCCTTGTGTGATCATTTCATTTGCTCTAATTGTGATTTATGGGGACATTGAATCTCCTGGAAACACCTGTGCCTTCCTTCCGCCCCGTTGACTTTGCACCTGCCTTAGAGGCGGCACAACACAGCATTGCGGTCAGGTTGAGCCGGGCTGCGCTTGCGGTTCAGTCAGAACTGGTAACACAGAAAAGAACACAGCCCCCTAAAACCTCGCTCCTCACACACAAAAGAGAAGAGTTTTGAGCTGTGAATAAGAAATGTACTAACACACTGTATCTGGAGAATACTAGAGTCTCAAAAGGCTGGTTCTAATTGATGTTCCATCCGCTATTCCGTATTCTGCTTCCCCTTGTTGCTGTGTATGTCCTCAGTTGGGATTGCCCTGACCCATTGCTACCTCCCCTACCCTAACTGGGCACCTACTTTGATCTTTTCTGTTTCCCTCTGACTTCCCCAGCCCAGTCTTTTCTCTTCTCTTCTCCTGTCTTGTCCTGTTCTCCCCTCCCCTCCTCTCTCCCTCTCTCCCTCCCTCCCTCTTGCTTTCTCTCTCTCTCCCTCCTTCCCTCCCTCCCCCTTTTCCCCTTAACATTCTCAGCCATGGCTTTACTCCCCCTTTACCAGAGTGTAAGTTCCCTATGTCAGACTTTCCAAATGAGCCAAAACTCGACCTGTTTTGGCATTTGACTAAGAACATCGAGAGAACCCTGTTCTGGGCACACATCCAAAGGAATTGAAATAGGTTCCCAATTTTCTGATTGTGCCAAATATTTTAAAGATACAGAGTTCTGATTTATCCATTGTCCTTCTTCAAAAAGCTAAGACAGTGTTGCAATCCAATATGCAGGTCTGCTCTAAAATTCGGGTGTTGAGAATCAGTCACTGAGATAGCATTAAGATACAGAGTCTTTAAGAGTTCATTAAGCCATAAAGGTCGAGCTCCCACAAGTGGGATTAGTGACCATATAAAAGAAGTGCAACCTTCCTCTCCTTATTTCTTGCCTCTTCCACCACATGAGGCCAGTGTACTCAGCTGTCCTTCTCTGCTTCTCCCCCAGAGGATACAGCCATCTATGACACAAAGAACAGTTCTCACCAGACACCAGATCTGCTCACATCTCCATCTTAGTCTCCCTACCTTCAGAACTGTGAGAAATAAACTTCTGTTGTTTATAAATTACCCAGTCTGTGGCATTTTGTTATAGCAGCTTGGAACAGACTGAGATAACACAGAAACACCCTAAATGCCCATTGAC
The DNA here is from genome assembly GCF_049852395.1 of Peromyscus maniculatus bairdii. NCBI lineage: Eukaryota > Metazoa > Chordata > Mammalia > Rodentia > Cricetidae > Peromyscus > Peromyscus maniculatus. The sequence goes on from NC_134858.1 coordinate 77,262,240, forward strand.
AGATAACAGATGTAGAAAACACTATATACACAGCTAATGAAATACCACTTCCATCTTTAAAAAGAAGGAAATCAATCCCACCGTTTGTTAGCAATGCAAATGAAACTGGAGAACATTATGCAGAATAAAGTAAGAGGAAACAAAAACTTCTGATGGGATATATAGGACAAATCTAAAATTGGCTCATGGAAGTGGAGTCAAACGATGTTTAACAGGTTCTGGAAGGGGAAGGAGAAACAGGGAGCTAACATCGAGACCGCACAAGCTCCAGCTGCACAAGATGAATGGGTCCCAGAGCTCCTCTGTGCACTGAAGTATCTACAGTTAATAGTCCTCCTTTCCATACTTAAAATTCTTCTAAATAGTTCGACATTAATTGTTCATGTCACACGCACAGAGTAATAACAACATATTAAATGATGGGAGAAACCTCTTGGAAGTAGTGAGCAGATTATGGGAGACATAATTATCTCTAAACACATAAAGCTGTAACATCACATACATGCCTTTTTGAAAGCCAACTAGAGCTCAAGATAAACAATTTGGGAGGAAAATTCCTATTATGCCAAAATATTTAAAAATTAAGCCCAACTTTAGTCATTGTCCTTCTCTTGAAAACAATAAAAGGATGGATCTGTTCCATTAGCAACAGTCTCAGATTCTGAGTCTAGTGTTTTTCTTCATTTTCATAGGAATGGACCAAAATAGAAATCTGCCAGAGGCATATTCAAGCATAGTATGAACACTGGTGTCTGTCATTTGGATCTTCAACACCCACAAAGGTCTTGTGTTGAAGGCTTGTTTCTCAACCTGTGATACTACTAGAGGGTGGCATAACTTTCAGGATGTAAGGTCTAGTGAAGGAAGTGAGATTGAAGGTGTGTCTTAGAGGAGGATATTGGGACTTCAGCCCTTCCTGCATTCCTTTTTTTTTGGTCCTGCTGGCCAAGGGGAGAACATCTTTCTGGACCACTTTCCACAGCAATAGGACAACCAACAATGGACTGAGTGTCAAAATAGACCTTTCCTTATTATAAATTATCTCAGGATTCTTGTCACAGTGATAGGAAGCTAACTAATACAGTGCCCATAACAAGCATCTATTGCATTCAAAGCCCACAAGAACACATCAATAAGCCTATAGCAAAACTAATGAGAAAGACCTTATGTTTTGGTGAAAAATTCAAGGAGGTTTAATGAGGAGTGTTTACAAGTAGATTCTGATGGAGAATCAATGAACTATGTTTAAGAGTGGCATAATACTGGGTACAGAACAGGGGCTGGAAATATGCAAGAGTCCTCAGCATTTCCTCCTCAGAGATCTTTCTTCATGCAAATATTTCTCCAATAATGATTAATTTAATCAGGAAGATCATCTTTCAGGTGGGGAATACCACTGTGGCATGGAGTAAGGAGTAAGCTAAACAATCATCATAATGACATATAGTAGAGTAATGCTGCTCCTAGCAAAGATCAGAGCCAACCTTATACATGATGAGAAGAAAGCTTGAGTCTGGAAGACTCTTATCTTCACTACTTATGGTACTGGTGTAGAAACTATACTCAAGTTTTTTTCTTGGCAGGAATCTGGAGAGGTGCTCCTCATTAAAGACCAAGAAAACTTGTCTTTAAACCAAAGACATGCAGAGGTTTGAATAACTCATTTAAACATATGTGCATGCTTTTGCACACACACCCCACATATACACCCTCTCTATCATCTAAGAGGGGAATATCCTAGTAAATAATTTGTTTGTACAGTGCAAATGAAGCCACTACCATCTGCAACATGATGACCTCTGACTTGTCTTTATAGGGACTTTTTTATTCTTTTTTATTTTATAATTTAATTTAATTCTACATATCAGCCAAGGATTCCCTTGTTCTCCCCCTCCCCTCAGCCTTTCCCCCAGCCCACTCCCCATTCCCATCTCCTTCAGGGCAAAGACTCCCCTGAGGATTGAGTTCAACCTGGTAGATTCAGTCCAGGCAGGTCCAGTCCCCTCCTCCCAGGTTGGAGGCCCCAACTGGATCAGGCCCTCTGGATAAGTGAGACAGCTGATTAGTTTGATCTGTTTGGGAGGCATCCGGGCAGTGGGACTGGGTCCTGTACTCAGTGCATGAGTTGGCTGTTTGAAACCTGGGGCTTTATAGGGACTTTTAAAAGATGGATGCTGTAGGCAGCCCCAGTGGGAGGAGTCTGCATCATAGCCAGTAATTTTGTCTTCTAAGGTGGAGACATGGAGGGAATAAGGGCAGAGGGAAGGAGGTTGAAAGGAAGGAAAGACAAGATTCAGTTGTGGCTGCAATGAGACTCTTGAGGTAACAGTGTCGATGTGGGATGGAGGCAAAAGATGCTGAACTCTGAGCTCTGAACTACCTTTCCCACTCAGCCTCAGTGAAATGTCTGCTTCCCATCGGAGCTTGCTGGAGAGATTTTTCTATTGGAAGACTATGGAAACCCTCAGAGCTCTGTATGGAGTAAATAAAAACTGGCCATAGGACACTGTTGGTCCCTTAGTTTGATTTAAACCCTGAAAGGGAGCCATTAATTTTTTTTTTTTACCATAAGCAGAACTCAAAAGAAAAGACGAACTAACCTCAGCCACCATATGATGAACCTCCTGCAGGGCTTTGCTTTTGATAATGGGTCAGAAACAGTACAGTTACTGGTTACTTAGAGTCAATAATGGACAAACCCTTTAGAAACCTGAACCTAGAATGTAACCTGCCACCCTATCACAACCACAACCACAGAAGCTCTGCTGACAGACAAGGCTGTAAAGATTTCCCTTTGAAATCACAATGGTCCCATGTAGATTGTCTCCACAGTCAAATCCTCCCTCCTGGCTGAAGGAATCGGTTGTTATGGTAACAAGAGTTCACAGCAGCAGCAGCAGAAAATCATTTTTCATCCTCAGCAAGATGCCTTCCCCCTTTGAAAAAGAATGCTACACTGAATCAGGCAAAATAACAACAACAACGAAAAAAAGCCCTAACCATGGATCCTCTCGAATTCACAATCTTTCTTTCCAAATCGATCTCCCTACTCCATGTCAGCACCCAACCGCATCCACCCCAGCCTTTCTCTGTGAACTGATTTTGACAATGGCACTGCCATCTCCGATCTTGCATAGGTAACCAAAGGCCAGGGCAGCCTCGATAATCATCATTACGATTTGTTCACATACATGGGGATTGTGCGAACATTGCCAGTGGAATTCCTACCCCACGAAACTGAACACGTCATCTTTGAACTGATTCTCCTTCCCCGCGCCATCCACTTCATTTCACAGCAAGGCCGTATTTCCCAAAAGTTCCAGAGTCATAATTCTGGGGACCCTTGTAAAAATACTTCTATTTGTGTCTACGCGGTGATTTAAGTGGAGATGGGGGCTGGGGGGCTGGAGTAGAACTTAGTAGCGTGGCTGCAGTGTAAGAGTGGCCATGAGGGATGGAGATGAAAGGCTCGGAGCCCTGAGGTATAAATCACCCTCCCACTGAGTCGCGGTGAAATGCCCGCTTCTCATCAGCAGTGATGGGCTCATGAGACATTTTCATACAAGTACATCTTGTGTTTTGGCCACATTCACCCCCTTCCCATCCTTCCCTTCTCCACAACTCTCATTTTTTTCATTCATCCCCACAATCTGGCTTGGACTTTCATGTGCTAAACACATAAATGATTTTATGTATCTCCATAAAACTTAAAAGCCCACAAATGAGGGAAAAAAAAACACGCACTATTTACCTTCCTGAGACTGAGCTACTTATAGAATGATCTCCCCTTGCATCTGCTTCCCCTACAAACAACAGACTTTTGTCCTGCTTTATGCCTGAATGTAGCCCCATTGTGACTATCACATTGTCACTATTCCTCTGATGACAGACATTGAGGCTAATCCTACAACCTAGGTATTTGGAAGAGTTCCATAGGAAACACAGATGTGCAAGTATTTCCGACATATCTCAACATAGAACCTTCAGGTAAGTACTCAAGAGTGTCAGAGCTGGGTCATATGGTAATCTTATGTTCAGTTTTTGGGGCCCGACCACAGTGATTTCCACAGTGACTGGAATTACATTCTCACCAGTGTGTATAAGTGGCCCCCCTTGCCCCACAGCTTCACCAAGACGTGTAGCCATTATGCCTGGGATGAGACAGACTCTCAAAGTTGTTTTATGTTCCATCTCCCTAATAGCTAAGGATGCTGAGATGCTTACTGGCCATTTGTACCTCATCTTTTGAGGACTGTTTATTTCACTAGCCCACTGATTGATTGATTGGTTTCTTGGTTACTAGGGGTAAAAGCAAACCTGTTGCACATCTCAACTTTTTGTTCTTTATCTTAGTTCTCAGAGATGGGACTTGTAGGAGGCAAATCTCAGCTATCTATTGTTTATCTCATATTTTTTTAAAAAAAGCAGTTGCAGAAATAAGAGTTTGCCAAATTCTCATTGTAGATGCATCTGGAGAACTATAGGGCTTGGCACTGGAACTTTATGGCAGCTGATACCTGGCTTGGCTTCTAAGAATGGGCAGGCGCTGGTCTGGAAAGCTAGAGCTTATGCTGCTGTGCCACAAACTCAGTGGCGGACACAGGGTTGGATCTCCCAGGGGTGCCTTAATCAGAGAGCTGCCCTTCCCAGAAGCCATCTAAAAAGCAAAATGACAACAACAATAAAAACACTGTCTTCATCTGCTTCCATCAGAAACTGGATGAGAGTTCTATCATGACAGCCAGGGTGTTCGGCCATCCAATCACCAGAGCAGGTCAGCTCAGGTACTCTCTCAACCATTGCCAGTAGTCTACAGTGAAGGTATCTTTTTGGATTTCTGGGGACGTCTCTAGCACTCTGCTTCTTCCTATTCCCCTGGGGTCTGCATTCACCATGGTATCTCCCTCCTTGTTCTCCCACTCTGCTCCTGATCCAGCTGGGACCTCCCACACCCCTAAGCTCTCTTTCCCCCGAAACTTGCCCTCTATTACCTCACCTCCACCCCCAGTTTGCTCATATAGATCTCATCCATTTCTCTGTCATTGGGCGATCCTTGTATCTTTCTTAGGGTCCTCTTTACTAGGTAGTTTCCCTAGAGTTGTGAGTTGCAGTCTGGTTATCCTTTATTTTACATCTAGTATCCACTTATGAGTGAGCACATACCATGTTTGTCTTTCTGAGTCTGGGTTATCTCACTCAGGATGATTTTTTTCTAGTTCCATCCATTTGCCTGAAAGCCTCATGATGTCATTGTTTTTCTCTGCTGAGTAGTATTCCATTGTGTATATGTACCACATTTTATTTATCCATCCTTCAGTTGAAGGGCATCTAGGTTGTTTCCAGGTTCTGGCTATTACAAATAATGCTGCTATGAACATAGTTGAGCATGTGTCCTTGTGGTATGATTGAGCATTCCTTGGGTATATGCCCATGAGTGGTATAGCTGGGTCTTGAGGGAGGTTGATTCCCAGTTTCCTAAGAAAGCACCATATTGATTTCCAAAGTGGTTGTACAAGTTTGCACTCCCACCAACAGTGGAGGAGAGTTCCCCTTGCTCCACATCCTCTCCAACATAAGCTATCTTCAGTGTTTTTGATCTTAGCCATTCTGACAGGTGTAAGATGGTATCTCAGAGTCATTTTGATTTGCATTTCCCTGATGACTAAGGATGTTGAGCAATTCCTTAAATGTCTTTTAGCCATTTGAGTTTCTTCTGTTGAGAATTCTCTGTTTAGCTCTATAGCCCATTTTTTAATTGGACTGTTGGGTATGGAGCTCTGGGAGTCCAATTGGCAAGAGAGAAGAGGGACTGTATGAGCAAGAGATATTGAGACCATGATTGGAAAAAGCACAGGGAAAAATAGCCAAACTAGTGGAAACACATGAACTATGAACCAATGGCTGAGGAGCCCCCATGGAACTGGAGCAGGCCCTCTGGATAAGTGAGACAGTTGATTAGCTTGAACTGTTTGGGAGGCCCCCAGGCAGTGGAGCTGGGACTTGTCCTTGGTGCATGGGCTGGCTTTTTGGAGCCTGGGGCCTATGCTGGGACACTTTGCTCAGCCTTGGTGTCGGGAGGAGGAGACTGGACCTGCTTTGGCTGAGTCTACCAGGCTGGGCTGACTCCCCAGGGGACCTTGCCTTGGAGGAGGTGGGAATGGGGGTGGATTGGGGGAGGGCTGGGGAGTGGGAGGAGGGAGGACGGGGGAATCCATGGCTGATATGTGAAATTAAGTTATTATAAAATAAAAATATTAAATAAATAATAATTTAAAAAAAAACACTGTCTTCCTTCTTATCGCCGCAACCATCAGGCTTACAAGGAGGGGTTAAGACAGTTTGTTCAAGAGAGCTCAGCCTTGCCCTCTGCTCAGGTGCTCACCACGTTTTCTGAGACCTATGATGTCTGTCTGGATTTAGGCACTTCTTAGAATGCTGAATCTAGTTAGTGTTAGCTGGTATCAACACACACAGTTTGGGGGAGGGGAGAGAACTATGAGTCATTTATGTTTTTTTTTATGATTTTGTCAGGCCTTTGGTTACTTCAAAAACTGTATCTTAAGTTAAGGTTCCTTTAAATATCTCTGTCAATGTCAGAGTCTTTGTAAACAACTATTTTAAGGTGATTTTTTTTTTTTAAAAAAAAAGCCCATTTAAACCCCTGTGTATCTGTGATTTAAAGTATGTGTGTATCTAAACCTTACATATTATGCAAAAAGTTGTAGAGTTAAAAGCCTATCAATTTAACATATGCAAAGTAACCCAACTCACTCTCTTTGATCTAATATGCATTGTATCTGGACTCTTGGTGTATGAAATGGCCAAGGAAATTCTCTTGACACTTCTGCTATTTGTAATCAGCATCATTCATCATTCAGATGAGAAGCCTGCCATGTGGGCAGTCCTGCTGTGGGGAACCCTGCTCGACATCTATTACTATGGTTGAAGAAGTAACACATGAGATGTGTTTGTGTCCGAAAGTGAGTCTCTTTATGGTAGCTAGCACCATTCCATAGCTTTGCCAGAAGACCACAGTTTCATTTTTTTCTTCAGTGCTGTAGATCCGTTGTTATATCGAGCTAGAGATTCAAATTTTAGAATCAAAAGTAGAAGCTGAGGTTAAAATTAGAAGCTAAGGTATGATGGGAAGGACTTCAGTGCAGTTCTTCTGCTGTGGGGTGCAGCTAATTGTTATTGGCTTCTTTATATGTCCCATGCATGTGTGTCCTCTATGTATTACACAGACACTCTCCTTAGAAGAACACTCTGCCAAGCTGATATCATACAAAGGAGGATCGTCAGTGCTGCTGACATTTCTAAGACCCATGTTCATGTGATCCTAGCTGTTGCATGATTATTCTCTTTAAGAAAAGATGCACTGTCCAAGACTTGCCCTTGGACAGTGCACTCCAAGCCATGCTTGCCAATAATGAAAAGATGTTGGACTCCGGCTGAGCCTAGCTTACCAGAGCCTAAGCTCTGACCCCAATAGCTTTGCTGACCCAGACACCCAGGCACCTGTTGGTAAACTAATTGTTTCTCTGCTCTGTTGTCAGTGCCCCCATGGAAAGAACAGGTATGTATTTACATCTCTCCAGGAAAAGTGATGCCACCCCAGAGATCCTCCTCTCTGCCTCTTGTCAGCACACCCCTCTGTACACAAACTGTGGATGCCTTCTCTGTAGTTACTACACCAGGAAGAGAGAGCCAGTTGCTTAGAACAGTGGATTGCTCCACACACCATCCATTGGCAAATGCAGCAATCCTTTCCCAGTCTTGCTAAGGGCTGCCCATTCTTAGAGACTTTGAGTCAGTGGTTTAAAAAAAAAAAAAAAGCAAATGAGCCTTATTGATTTTTTTTTCCCCCACAGTGGCTGGGCCTTATCTCTAGGGCATAATAATTCTGGAGATTTCCTAAGCCTCTGGTGCTTATATAAGATGATTGTTCCTTTATTCCTGCTCTGAAGAACAACATTATTCTCATTAATAGCCCAAAAGAAATTAAGCACATCTGCACTTCAGGTTCTGTAGCTTCAAGGGGAAACAGGTTTGCAACTAACCCAATTAGAAATGATTTGACGCTTCTACTGAGATAAGGTGACTATCTCAAAAGTGTAATAATTACCTGCATCTCTTGCACAGACTACAGTCAAAGTCACCCATCACAGGGCCTTCACCACATCAGAGGAGAGTATGCATGTGATTGCAAGGAGGAGTTATTACTCCTTTTAGTCAGGATAACTTACCCAACTGTATATGACTTGTAATTCAGAGATGTTCATCCCCAGTATTACTGCCCTTGGGAAGATGTTCTTTTAGCTTACCAATTGTGAAATAATTATTTCTAAGGCAGTTATTTTGTTTGTCCAGATGTGGAAGACTTTGTTTTCTAGGTAGCCTGGCTATGTCAAGATGCAGGCAGATGAGACTCAGTGGGGAAGGATGAAGTTGAGAAGCTGGCATTCAGTTCCAGAGGCTGCTCACTGGCATAGAAAATTCCTGGCAGAGAGGCAACAGCCTTGACCCTCCCACTTACCAAGGGTCTGAAAGGCTCTAAAGGTCAGCTAGCCATGTTGTGCTAATTTATCTATATATTTAGTCGATGTTCATAAGGACATTACTATGTGCAGGTGCTGTTCTAATCATGCCACAAAGACTCCGTGGCATAGTTCGCATAATAACCCATTTGCACAGACAACTTAAGAACCTTGCCTAAGTTCACCCATGTAGAAGACAGTAGCCATAAACCTACCCTCTTTCCTCTTATCCTTTGCTGCTTCCAGAAAAAGCCCTCGAGGCATGGTGGGCCATGCCATGGACCATAGCAGAGTCCAGGAGGATGAGGTGCAGAAGTTCAGGATGAGCAGAACAAAAGATATGCAGAGGGGGGACCAAGAGCAGGCTGTAGGCAACCCAAGAGCTCAGGAATGATGTTCTGAACCAGAGGTGGCTCTGACATGGTACATGCTGGAAGTCTCTTGTTTCTATCATGTCATATGTATAGAGCTAAATTTGTTCTTTTAAGCAAAGAACTCACTTGCTCACTTCTCTGCATCATTTTGTTAGTTAGTTGTTCAACACACTTATCTTATTTTAATTGATTTTTCATATAATTCAGGTTTGACTATGTTGCCTCCTCCAACTCCTCCTAGATCCTCCCTACTTCCCTACCCATCCAACTTTATGTTCTCTCTCTTTCTCCCTCTCTCCATTTCTCCCTCCCTCTTCCTCCATCTTCTCTAAAACAAGAGTAACCAAAGAAAGCAAGAAGCAACAACAAAGCCCCAAATCAGAACAGGCAAAAGACCAATATGCCAAAAAAGAAAGAAATTGTAGAACAAAGCAAAGTGAAACAAAAAGTCCACAAAATACCAAGGAGTTCATTTTGTGTTGATTAACTACTCCTGGGTATGGGGCCTGCTTGGACTGTGGTTGATACATCCCGTGAAACGCTATTAGAGAAAATTGATTTTCCCCTTGCCAATAGGTACCAATTGCAGATAGCTTCTTGGCTAGGGGTGGGAGCCTGTGCCTATTTCCTTTTCTCAGGGCTAGGTCTCTGTCTGGCTTGACCCTGTGTAATTCTTGTGTGACAACACACATATCTTAAATGTGTCAAAATATACCAGCAACTCTTTTGGAATGCTAGGGGAGCAAACATCAATAAACTACAGACTAACAGACTCAAAATCTAACACTATCCCTAAGGAAAATAGTTCTTTCTGAGCAGTGCAGTGACTAATTTTTAATTTAGTCTTTGTGATGGTTAAGGCGACCTGTCACCTTCACAGGATCTAGAATCAACTGGGAGAGGCCTCTGGGCATGTCTGCAGGAGAGCATCTTGATTTTGTTAAGGTAGGAGACCTATTCATTCTTGTGTCGGGCGGGGGGGGGGGGGCACCCTTCCCTGCCTTCCACCCTGGACTGCACATATGAAGAAAGAAGCTGAGTGGCAGCATGAGTCCTTCCCTCTCGGCCTCCTGATGCCAAGTGCCCAGCCAACTGATTCAGGCTTCTGCCAGTTACCAAGGCAAGCTGCTTTTTTTCTTGTGTGACTTCTGCTCTGTGTGGCAGAAGCAGATCTCACGAGTTGTTATGATTTGGGGAAGTGCTTTATAACCTCTCTTGCTCCCTTTCTCTCAGTATGTATTCAAAGGCAGCTGACCATTGACCTGAACTAGGTCTCTCACTGTTTCTGTCTCCCCACTGAAGGCAACATAGTGAAGGCAATACTTGAAGATTCATTTCTAGTTCAGAAAGTTGTAACAAGCAATCTTGGAAACTTAAAGATCGCATCAGGCTTTCCTTAAAAACATTAAATATTTTCAGTATTTGCTCTTTAAACTCTGAGTCACTGCTTTTTAAATTGGCTCCAGGCAGGGCTGGCAAAATGTCGCAATAGGTAAAGGTACTTGCTGCATAAGCCTGGTGACCTAAGTTTGATCTGTAGAAGCTATGATGGCTAATCTTGATTGTCAACTTGACTAGATATGGAGTCAACTAAAACCCAGGCAGCTGCATGGGATTTTTTGATTGGATCATTTGAAGTTGGAAGACCCAGCCTAAGCCTGGTTTGTTGAGGTTGGAAAGCCCACTCTATATCTGGGCCATACCTTCTGGTGCAGCCCACATAAAAGACCATGAAAGAAGGATTTTTGCTTCTCGCCTGCTTTACTTTCACTCTTGCAGATAAATTCATCTATGCTGCTACTGAGGCATTTCTTCTCTGGTATTAGAACCTATTTCTTCAAGATTCCAACATAGATGGAAGTATTGTTGAATATTATTTTAAGATGTGTTATATTTGTTGATGCTGTGGAACATTTGTTTAATGATGCAAAGATGTGTTGCATTCTTTTACATTGCATTTGTTTAACTCTGTGAAGCTGTGTTACTTTGCCTGTCTAAAATACCTGATTGGTCTAATAAAGAGCTGAATGACCAATAGCAAGGCAGGAGAAAGGGTAGGAGGGGCCGCCAGGCAGAGAGAATAAATAAGAGAAACCTGGGGAGAGGGAAGAAGAAGCAAGAGAAAGGAGAGAAGAGGAGGACACTAGGGGCCATTCATCCAGTCACAAAGCCAGTCATGGAGTAAGAAAAGTAAAGTAAAGAAAGCTATACAGAGACAGGAAAAGGTAAAAGCCCAGAGGCAAAGGGTAGACAGGAGAATTTAAGTTAAGAAAAGCTGGCTAGCAACAAGCCAAGCTAAGGCCAGGCATTCATAAGAAAGAATAAATTTCTTCATGTGATTTATTTGGGAGCTGGGTGGTGGGCCCCCCAAAAGAGCCAAAGAGTAAAAAGAGAAAAATAACCAACAACATGGAAGACCAGCTAGGACATCCATCTGGACTGAACAATCACGGATTCTTAGCTTTTCTGTGGGGAGACCAGTCATTGTTGGATTAGCCTGTGAGCCACTCCAATAAATCTCCTTATATGTTCATTTTCCTAGTCCTGTTCCTCAAGAGAACCTGACTAATACTGACTCCAGGAAGTTGTCCTATCATTTCCACACCTGTACCACAGCACATGTGCCCCACCATCACACACACACACACACACACACACACACACACACACACACACACACACCAGTGATGGAATAATATAAAAAAACAACATGTCTGAAATTGTATTGTCTAAAAATGTTCACCTGCATACATCCCTTATCACCATCATAAAATCTAAAAAGTAAAGAAGACAGCTTCCCCTATCTCTTTATCTCCTTTACATTTTGGTGGGGAATTTTTCTCTTCCTGTAGGTTAGAAAACTCTATTTTGTCAGTTGTTGTGTTTTCCAGCAACCATGAGAAATCAAAATGTGAGGAATTGCAATGGGCAATATCATCAGAAAGCTCTAGACTCATCCAGGAGACAGGCCTCCAGGCATGCCTGTGAGGGATGTGCTAGATTACATCAGCTGAGGTAGGAAGACTGGCTGAACTGTGGCATTCAGTGGGGACTGTATCAAAAGGAGACAGGAAGCACAAGGGTGCAATGCTCTGCATCCTGACTGCAGATCTGATGTGACCAGCAGCCAATGCTCCTGCCATTACACGTGTCCTGCCAGGGTGCTCTCCTTAAACTGTAAGCCAAAACAAGCCCTGTCTTCCTCTAAGTTGCTTTTGAAAAGAATGATTTTTAATTACATTTGTGTGTAGGTATGTGCACATGAGTAGGTGCCCACAGAGGCTGGAAGGATGTATTGGCTCCCCTGAAGTTGGAGTTACAGGCAGTTGTAAGTCACCTGTCATGGATGCTAGGAACCCAACTCTGGTCTTCTGCAAGAACAGCAAGTGCTCTTCAGCCCTTAAGTTGCTTTTGTGAAGTTATTTTGTTGCAACATGGAAAGTAAATGTAAATAAGATACCAGAATGGGAAATCCCAGGCTCTACCCTCAACACAAAGCTTGTCTAGCAACTATCCACATGCTGGATTTTTTTTGAAACCCCTATACTTAAAAACAAGCCTGAGATACCCATGTGTATCAGGGTTCTCTAGAGAACAGAACATACAGAATCAATCTAATGTAGAGTATTTATTAGAGTAGCATAGAGGCTGTGGTCTGGCTAACCCAACAATGTCTGTCTTCCAACGGAAAGTCCAAGAATACAGCAGTTGATCAGTCCACGTGGCTGGATGTCTCAGCTGGTCTTCAGTATGTGTTAGAATCTCAAAGAAGTAGGCTCTAATATTAGTAAAGGGATATCTCAGCAGAAGGATAGATAAACTTGCAAGTGAGGGCAAAAAAGCAAAAAACCAATTTTTTTTTTCCACATCATTTAATATGGCCTGCCAGCAGAAGGTGTGGCTTAGATTTAAGGTGGGTCTTCCCACCTCAAATGATCCAATGAAGAAAAAGCTCATCCAGGGTATACTCAATTGCTTGGGTTTTGGTTGATTCCAGATCTAGTTAAGTTGACAACAGAGATTAGCTGTCATAACTTATGACCCACAGAAGTGAACAAACATCTATCTGAAGAAGAAATTTAAAGAAGAATCTTGTTGACAAGAGCTCTAAAACTAAGAAAATACTTAGGAAAAAATTTAGCCACGGAGTTGAAAGAACTGTATACTGAAAACTACAAAGAGCACCGAAGAGCAAATAAATGAAAAGATGTTCTATGGTCATGGTCTGGAAATATCAGTGTAGTTAAAATGTTCATAGGATCCAGCATGATCTACAAACTCCTTGTAACCCCTATTAAAATCCCAGTGTCACCTTTCATAGAAAACAGACAAGACAGGGCTGGGGTTGGGGGCTCTGTGTTCACACTACAGCACTAAATGTAAACAAACAAATAAATAAATAATTAAATAAATAAATAAATAAATGGAGGAAAGAAAAAGAATACTAAAATTCATGTGGAGAAATTCACAAAACTCAGCCACCTACATGGCCAAGAAAAGCATAAAGAAAATGAATAGCGATGTCATCACACTCTCTAATTTCAAATTATACTACACAGCTATGTACTTACACACACACACACACACACACACACACACACACACACACACACACAGTGTGCTCTTATGAAATCAAAATTAAAACCAGAAATCAGAAATGAGCCAACACATGCACATATATAGTCTACTGATTTTTGACAAGGGTACCAGTAGCTCTCTAAGGTTCCTTCAATAAATAGTGCTGGAAACTCAATATTGGGGATGAAATTGAAACCTTATTATCATCATTATATTAAAAACACCAGCTCAAAATTGACTAAGGGCTTTACAGCCCAGAAACCATCATCTACTATAAGCAAACATGAAGAGAAATTATGTGACATCGGTTTTTGTGGTTGTTTTGTTTGTTGGTTGTTGTTGTTGTTGTTTAAGTTAATTCCCAAAGTATAGGAAATAAGAGAAAACTAAGCAAATGGAATTGCATCAGAATAAAAAGCTTCTATCTAGCAAAGGGAACAGAATGAAGACCGGGAGAAAGCATTTCTAAGCTATGCATTATTTTAATAACCAAAATATACAAGGCACCAGAACAAGCCAACAGCAAGTGTGTTAGTCAGTGTTCTGATGCTGTAACAAAGATAATCAGATGAGAAAAGGAAGGGGTTATATTGCCCCTGTTTTCAGAGGTTTCAGTCCATGATTAGTGTCCCTGTTGCTTGCACTTGGGGTCAACAGCACACCCTAGCTGTAGTGTGTGGTAGAGCAAAGTCTCTCACCTTGGGTAGAATCCAGAATTAGGAGGGAAAGGGTGCATCCCACAAATCCTGATGGGCAAGACTTCCATGGTATACACAACTCCCATTAGACACCTCCTACGTGTTTCACTGACTCCCGGCAGTGCTAACCTGGAGACCAAGCCTTTCACTCCATGCCTTTGGCGGGGGTGGGTGGGGGTTGGGGGGCTGGAGGAGTTGGGGGTGTGGGTGGCATTCAAGATTTAAACTGTAGCAGCAAGAAAAAAATCAACTCAATGTAAAAATAGGCAAGACTCTCAGTAGAACATTTTCAGAAGAAGATATACAAATGACCAAGAGATTTTAAAAAAGTGCTCAATAGACAAGAACTATGGAAATGCAGATGAAAGCTACAAAGAGTTACTGTCTTGCACCTACCAGAGGGCGAGGATCTAGAAAACCTGCTTACTATTAGCTGGGATGCAGAGTATTTCAGGCATCATGGAAAGCAGCCACATGGAAAGCCCTCAAGAATCTGAGAATAGATCTACCCTAGGATCCAGCAATCCCACATTTTAGCATTTACCTAGAATGCTTAAAATCTGCTTACTGGAGCGATTTCTTGACTCTCATGTTCATCCCAGCACCATTCATAGCAGCAGAGATATGCAATCAAATTCAGTGCCCATCTGCAGATGAATGGACTAAAAACAATATGGTAGTTATATACATAGGATGAAGTTCTGTCATTTGTGAAAATATGGACAGACACAGAGAACATTATCGTAATAGAAATAAGCCAGGAACACATCATATATTCTCACTTATATAGAGAATCTTGAACAAATACATAGAGCAGAGAATAGAGTGGCATTCTCCAGAGGCTGGGTATGGGGAGGAAGAGTGGATGATGGTCAGAGTACAAAATGGCAGGTAGAATGAGTTGGCTTTTAAGATATTGACCATGCAGAGTGGTGGATATAGCTAATGATGGCATAATGGACATTTTGAAATTGCTGAGAGTGAATTTCAACTGTTTTAAAAACAAAAAATGGTAAATAGGTGAGGCAATACATACGTTAACTAGTTTGATTTAGTTATTCCACATTAGTAAACATAACATCACTTATTCCTCATTCATGTATACTAAAATTCATCCATTTAAACAATACACATTTTGTGTGGGTATGGTGAAATTTCACATTTATGACTCTGCATCAAATGAGAACACTGGGTATTTGTTCCTTGGATACTGTCTGCTTTTTTTAAAAAATTATTTTTAGAAGAAATACAGGTCTCTCACTGACCTGGACCACTCTAGACAGACTAGGCTAGCGGTCCAGCAAGCCCCGGGGATCTGTCTGTCTCCACTACCCCAATGCTGGGCTTACAAGAGCATTCTATCAGGCCTGGCTTTCTAAATGTAGATTCTGAGTACTGAACTCAGGGCCCTGCATCCACTTTGCCAACTGAGATACCTCCGTGTCCCCCTGCCCCACAAATGCAACTGTAAAAATAGAAAGTGAATCTTCTAATCTACTTTTTCATGACATCAACTCCTAAATGTAAGAATATATTAAAATTTTATAGTTTAGATAAAAATGTAAAATAGAAATTTTGTAAACTATAAATTGATTATAAAAGAATTATCTTATATTGTTATAATGCCATATGTAATAATTCTGTAACAATAATACCTCAAAAATTGTATGTGTATGGGTATATTAATAGAGAAAATATGTTAGAAATTGTCACATCTTAATCATGGTCATCTCTGAGTGGAAGCTTTTTATACATTTCTACATTTGTTTTTATACTTTTGTATATTGTGTGACTTTTATCATATATTATTGATAAGATCTAAAAGCTATTTTGTTTGTGGCAGGAAGAGATTCCATTCCCAAGGGCGTTATGGAATAGAATATTTAATTATGTAAAGATGTGTTGCATTTATTTGTGTTGCAGAATAATCATTTAAACTATGTAAAGATGTATTGCATTTGTTCATGCTGCATTTGTTTAACTATAGAAAGATGTGCTGCTGTTTTACCTTGCCTGCCTAAGGCACCTGATTGGTCTAAAAAAAAAACCTGAACAGCCAATAGCTAGGCAGATGAGGGATAGGCAGATCTGGCAGGCAGAGAGAAAGGGGGAGCCAGCCAGCCGGGGCCCAGACAGACAGACATGGAGAAAGCAGGAAAGCAGGATGGGTAGTATGTAGATGAGATAAATGAGCCTTGGGGCAGCACATAGTTTAATATATATATATATAAAATTAAAATTAAAGTTATATATATACATATACATATATATATATATATATATATATATATATATATATATATATATATAACTTTAATTTTAAAAAAGCTAGCTAGAAACAAGCCTAACCTAAGGCCAAGCATTCAGTCTCCATGTCATGATTTTGGGGCTAGTGGTCCAAGAAAGCCTGCTACACAAGGGTCAGCGTGCCACCTTGCAAAGCTCCTGGGGAATGTCATGCCTACCCAAAGGCTTGTAGCACTGCACCATGCTGTAGTGGGTATGAGTAGGGCCCAGGAGATGGGATAAACTTATCTGCAATGCTTTGGGGGGGAGAACTCGCCCATACTAATCAGAACGCACAAAGGCAGATGTGAATGCCCAAGCACGACTATTTCAATTCAATCTTCTGAAAGAACTGTAATGGTCCACTGGAATATCATCGCATTTGCTTGCAAATCACAGAGCCAATTTGAGTAAAGCAATTACAAACTCACAGAAGGTCAGAGCTGAAGCAAGTTTAGAGATATACTGGCTCAGCCCTGTCTTATCACAGATGGGGAAAATGGGCCCCAGCAGTAGGGAGGTCTGCCTCCTAGTTCATGCAGAAATTAAAAACCATGCATGTGTCTATGTGTTTGTGTCTGTGTGTATTTGTGTTTATGTGTGTGTGTGTGTGTGTGTGTGTGTGTGTGTGTGTGTCTCCATTTGTGTGTGTGTATGTATGAGCACATGTGAGTATCTTAGTTAGGATTTCTGTTGCTGTGAAGAGATACCATGACCACAACAACTCTTATAAGGGAAAACATGGTGGCTCATTTACAGTTTCAGAGGTTTAGTTTATTATCATGGTGGAAAGCAAGGCAGAATGAAGACAGACATGGTACTGGAGAGGTAGCTAAGAGTTCTATATCTTGCAGGCAACAGGAAGTGGTCTGAAACACTTATATATCTTGAGCATATATATATATATAAGACCTCTGAGCCTGCCTCCATAGTGACACATTTCCTCCAAGACATCTACTTCAATAAGATCACACCTACTAATAGTGCCACTCCCTTTGGGGGTCTTTTTCTTTCAAATAACCTCAGTGAGAGTATGTGGGTGTATGTGTGTGTGATGAGGGCCATCTGGGAGACATAAGATGAGTTTGAACTTCAGAGTCCTGACCTATCACCCTTAGAGAAACAATGGCCATCTCTACTCTTCCCATCTCCCTATCATCAAACCCTGTTGTGAGCATCTCATCACAGGATCCAGCCTGCTGTTATCCCGGCACAGTAACATCACTGCTTCCTTCTGAAATGCCATCTCATTCTTACATGATGTCTCAGATTCAGGTCAGAGATACAAGTGTGTTTGTGCTAATTAGTGCCATTTTCGGGGGGGGGGGATTCTCATTTGCAGATTCTTGAGTTTGGTCACTGTGAATCTTGTCAAATCTATTGTTTATTTTTTTTCTTAATTTTTTAGACAGATTCTCCTGTGTATCAGGCTGGATGCAACTGGCTGTGTCACTGAAGATGACCTTTACATTGTGATTCATATAGTGTGTGAAGATGTCTGTTGCTGTGATTGGTGTAATAAAAAGCTGAACAGCCAATAGCTAGGCAAGAGATATGGGCAGGACTTCTGGGCAGAGAGAGAACCCTGGGAAGAAGGAAGGCAGAGTAGCCAGCCTGACTAGGAGGAAGCAGGATGGGCAGTGTGGAGATGAAGTGACATCACATAGCAGAACGTAGATTAATATATATGGGTTCATTTAAGATATAAGCACTTACTGAGAACAAGCCTAAGCTAAGACCAAGCTTTCATAATTAGTAGGAAGTCTCTGTACAATTATTTGTGAGCTGGCGGGGAACAGAAAATCTTGCTACATCTGATCTCCCTGTTTCCACATCACAGGTGCTGGGGTCACCAGCTTGTACTGGGGTTAAGCTCAGGGCTTTGTGTATGCGGAAAGGCATTGTGTCCACTGAGCTCCATCCTGACCTGTGCTTCTAGTCTTTTGATGCCCTGGCTGAAAAGTGCACCACTGGGAAGATATTAAGACACTCTTAATTCTATGTGTTGCCTCCACCCCCACCCCTGCCCCAAAGCAACTGTTTAAGTCTACAAAATATAAAACAAAGTTGTACTATAGAATGTGGCTGCTTTGTAATCTCAAAGCCCTTGGAAGCAGTTGGGGTCTGACTTAGGTTACCCAAAAGAATTCAGTAAGTGGAGGACTGTATGTATGATAGGGAGGAGAGGAGGGGGCAGAGAAGGGGATATTATCTTCATACACAGTTCCAAATTGCTCACCAGACCTCTCCAGGCACCATAGTTTGCCCCTAGTGCTGATCATCAAAATCCTACCTTCTAACAAAGGTCAACTCAAACATTAAATCCATTAGAATTTTTTTAATGCTCATAATCTAAAGTAACATATCTCTCTCTCTCTCTCTCTCTCTCTCTCTCTCTCTCTCTCTCTCTCTCTCTCTCTCTCTCTCTTCCTCTCCCTCTCTCTCCTGCAAATAGTTACCTTATTACCTTTAAAGCTCTCAACTGACAGGAGAGAATGGCTCTCCCAGGCACTCTCTGCCTTCTGGGCGAGAACACAGTGAGGACACCCTCAGAGCAGGCTGCCCACACTCCTTAATGCCACAGCCCGGGGACTGGGAAGCAGGACAACTTCTCAGAGTCATCAAACAGCATGAGAATATGTTTTAATTTGAAAAGCGGTTGTTCCTGAGAGCGCCCCATTGGTGGGTGGAGCAGACCTTAGAGGATCAGCTTTCCTTCATCTCCTTCATTCCCACACTGCAAACTGAAGGGGGTGGGTTCCCGCGGTTACTCAGGAGGCACAGTCATGGGTGGGGAAAGAAGGGTGGACTCAGGAGTCAAAGAGCTGCTACGATTCCTGACTGCTAACCTTGCCCGAACCCAGAAGCGTATACAGCTTCTCTTAGCGTCTAGTCACCTGCTCTTCAAGTGTGGACTACTAATACAGTGCTGCTCCTGGGGACTAGTGGGGGCCACGTGAGACGCAGCCAGGCTTCCTTTCGCTCCCAGGTGCTTATGTGACAGCATCACCTGTCTGCCACTACAGCAACTGTGCCCCAGAATCACAAGATGAGGGAGCTGGTCTCGCCATACCACAGGGTTTTTCTCTCCCCAGGGTAGGAGCTTTGAATCTCCTTTTGCAATAGAACATTCTTTCGGTAGAATGTGTAGGCACCCTGCTTTGTGGCACCTCGACCCCTGAGGGGCCATCCAGCTGATAAACCAGCGTGGTTCTCATCAGCTTTCATGTCCTAGAGTTCTCCTTTTCTGACTGAGTAAGCCCTGGCCCATCTCCAATCCCAGTGCGGGTTCCTGCCTAGAAATGATGAAGAAGAAAGCTCAGCCAAGGGCATGGTCTAGATGGGGAGAGAAATCTCCCAATGGCCGCTTTCTGAACACAAGCAGGTGGGAGGCTAGGAAGGCAGAGAGAGAGAGCAGATGCTATTGCTTGCAACAGGTCTGCCTGAGTGGGGAGGTGGTGTTTTGCTTGGAGGTGGCAGCTGAGAGCTGGCTGCACATCTCTATGCTGGACAGCACCACTGACATCCAATTAAAATACTCACCTCCTTGTCCTCTCCTGGCCCCATTGCTCACACCCCAGAGTGTTCTAGCAAATGAGAACATTGGCTCCTGAGTGGGTGGGCCTGGCCTCACTGCCTTCACAGAGCAGCCCTAATCAGCCTCCTTCCGCTTCTGGCCATAGCTTCCCTTAGCCAATCAGACACATTCTGAAAAGGTTTCCATTTATCTCATAACCCAAGCTTCGATTCTTCCTCCAGGTGTCTCGATAGAGCTGCTTAGTGCAGGTTCTGCCTCTACCCGCCACAGCCCTCTTTGTATATATCTAATATTTATTTTCGTTCACCCAAACTACTGCACTTCTTACTTGTGTGCCTGGTTGACCCAGGAGCGTCTTTTAAAATAGAATTTTTATTAGCATATATCCATTATACATGGGGATGGCTTTCATAAAGACATTTTGTAAGATGTATCATGTATTGATACACCATTGACCATATTCTTGATTAAAACAAAAAGATCCCATTACACAGGGATAGGAACATCAGCTCAGAGCCTGGTCACTGGAGACAGACAAACAAACGCTTCTAAATAGTTCCATTCTATTTGTGCTTGCAGATGCTGGAGACGGGGAAACCCTTATCTCATTTTGTGAGATGACTGCTGCACGCAGTGGCTTGTTAGTTAGGAGAAGCATCAGAAGCAAAATGAACTTCCAAAAGTGACCTGTAAGGAAACGATACCGTCACTGTTTCCTTTTCCTCTCCTTCACCTGCTGTGCTGTGAGTTGGCATTCACAAGCTTCGCAATAAAGCACAGCCCTGAAAGGAAACAGAAACTCCTTTCCCTCTTGCCTCTGATGTTGCATAGATATTTGCTACTCAATAAAGAATTAGTGTTCCCGCCGGGCGGTGGTGGCGCACGCCTTTAATCCCAGCACTCGGGAGGCAGAGGCAGGTGGATCTCTGTGAGTTCGAGGCCAGCCTGGGCTACCAAGTGAGATCCAGGAAAGGCGCAAAGCTACACAAGAGAAACCCTGTCTCGGAAAACCAAAAAAAAAAAAAAAAAAAAAAAAAAAGAATTAGTGTTCCCTAAGACAGGTCCGTAGAACAGTGGTTCTCAACCTATGGGTCGGGACCCCTTTACCAACCGTCTACCTCCAAAAATATTTACACTACAATGCATAACAGCAGCAAAGTCACAGTTATGAAGTAACAATGAAAATCATTTTATGGTTGGGGGGGTCACTACAACATGAGGAACTGTATTAAAGAGTTGCAGCGTTAGGAAGGTTGAGAACCACCGCCTTAGAACATAGCTTGGAGAGCTTCCCAAACAGCACAAAGGAAAACTGAAAACCTTTTCCTTGAGGGCTAGGAGAGATGGTTCAGCAGTTAAGAGCACTGCTGAGGACCCAGGTTTGATCCCCAGCAACCACATGGCAGCTCACAAGCACCTGTAAATGCAGTCCCAGGGGATCTGATGCCCTCTTTTGGCTTCTGTGGGCACCAAATGGACACAGTGCACAGACAGGCATGCAGACAAAAGACACATAGATAGAAAAATAAATGAAAATGAAAAACATTTCAAAAGAACCAAACACCAGCAACAACAAAACAGCTTGAGTCTAGCTTCTCAGAGGAGATGGCAGTCTGTTTTTCTTAGCTTAATCTCAATTCAAAATTACTACACATGCTCCCTCCGCCTCCCACGCTTCTCACAGAGAACAGGTGTCCGAGGAGCAGCCTGTTAGTAGAGAATAAAAACAAAGAAAAGGGAGTGAAACTGGAAAGGACTGACAGAGCTAGAGCCTGAGTCTTCCAAAAACCCTAAAATAGCTAAGACTTGAAAGCGATCGATGCGGATGAGGAAGAGGGAACATGTTAAAATGGCCTCAGCTGCATGGAGGCAATACCACAACCGAAACATCAACCAACAGGCACAACAGTGCTACCAACATGGCTGTCCGTCTGTCTGTTGCTCTGTGTGCATGTACACATGTATTTCTGTCTTTCTGGGGGCATGCAATACTACAGCTGAACCGTCAACCAACAGGCACAAGTGCTACCAACACGGCTGTCTCTCTGTCGCTCTGTGTGCATGTACACATGTATTTCTGCCATTCTGGGGGCTGAATCCAGGGCCTTTTGCCTTGTAGACAAGCACTCTACCACTCTACCACTGAGTTACATTCTCAGCCCTTAAAAATAATAAAATACTCTGAGTAGTTTCCCCCAGTTCATTAGAAAGGAGACATGAAGCAAATCATTTTCTAAATAAATAATACGTTAGCAAAACGACTCAAGGGTAGAATACACAGAACCATGCAAAACCAGATAGACTTTAAAATATTAAAGAAAACTTACCAAGGATAAAAAAAATCTGGCCTCAACATCAGGAAAATATTGATAAAATAAGTTATTTAGGTGATATGTCCTAGGTACTGAAGGAATGAGTAGATCCCTGTTGGAGGAACTATATCATAAATAGAAATAAATAATTGCATACCCCAAAACACATGCTATATGGCTGATTTGACTTTGGTATCAAAATCAGGTTAGGATGATAAAAGAACAAAAATAACATCCAGGTCACTTTTATGTACATTGAGAAAAACTTAATATTAGTTAAATGATTCAAATGCTAAAAACAATTTAATGGTAATATTTGTACCCACCTAAGTTTATAAAAAAAAAGTTTGTTTTTTTTTATATGACAATAAAACTTTATTTATACACATGAGCAGCCGGCCCACATTTTGCATGTCTGAAACAGCTCACAGGTGAGCTAAGAGGAGGTCTGCACTGGTAAAACCGGAGGGATGGAGATGGCTCTCCAGCTGGTATGGGATAGATTTAGATCAATTTCATCTTTATATGTTTTACTTATTAGAGAACTAGCTTCTTAAAAGAGGAAAAGCTCAGTGTACACACACACACACACACACACACACACACACACACACACACATACACACACACACACACACACACACACACACACACACACACATCTCCACATTAAGACTCTCAGTGGTGGACTGGGGATGTCATCGGTTACTACAGCACTTGGCTATCTGAGCTGTTTTGTTAAACAATTGCTTCCCCAGGGCCTGCTTGCTGAAGAGCTGTTGAAAACTGTTTTCCTAATCAAAAAGTATTACATAAATACTAGCCATTATTATTATTAAAGATTTCACAGACAAGAGGAGCCAGAATGGAACATTTTGGACTGAACACTGCTCCCACAAGAACATCGCACTACATCTTGGCAAGACCTTGTGCACATGATGAGGGCTTGAGTCCAGCCCAGTTCAGAAGAGCTCCTGACTTTCTTCCTAATTGCTGGTGTGCTCATGTCATTTTAGTATCCAGGCTGTGTGCTTCCCCCAACACCACGAGTGCAGGGAGCTCTGTTTGGGATTCTTCTTTACCTCTGCCCTGGACACTGCAGCTTCTAAGTATTTGTGTGCAGAGGTCTCACCTCACATGGAGCTTGGGATAATACATTCTAGGTTTTAAAACTTAAGTGTATATATTAATAAAACATGAAATGTAACAGTGCAAACAAGCCCAGATGCTGTGCTAGGATTTTCTGATTTTTTTCTCAAGACAAGTCTTCAAATTGCTTGTTGAAGCTTCTGTATAATAAAAATTAACTTGCTCAGAAAGTGGGAGAGTCTTGATTATAACAAACACCTGAATGTTCTTCACTGAAAAATTCAGATTTCTGTGCACTCATTTAAACAGCCATTGTGAAGCACAACTAACTGTTCTTCTCAGCATGTTCTAAATGGAAGGAAAAGTCTTGTAAAGGGGTCCACACAGGCTGCCTCTGAAGACATGATCGTGAATACACCCCCTCAATGTCTAATCACCATGGACTAACATGGCCAATGACAAGACCTGGAATCAGAGCATAACTCTGCGATAGGGACCAAGTTGCCAGCTCTTTGTCAGGCTTACCTCCAAGCCCCCAGTTACTCTAAAATAAAAGTCAAAAATGTACCACAACACTGACACGGTCTGTTCCTCTTCCTGCACAGCCAAGCACACACAAAGCTGCAGGGTGTACATGTACCTCCATGCTGACAGTCGCAACTTCTACTGCATTGCCTGTATTTCACTGAACCCCAGCTGCAAGTGTCTGCACTGTCAGGGTCCTGTTTGTGTCCCTAGCCAGCTGCCTCTCTCAAATTTAACCACTCTAAAAGGTCCTTATTAAAAGTGTAAGGAATATTTGGAATATGAATTTGCATTCACAAAAATGAATACAAATTCACAAAAAATCACAAAAGTTCACAAAAAATCATTAGTGTATGTGTGAAGTTTGGTATTTTGGTTCATATAATATTAAAATGATGGGGCAACATTACTCGAGATCAATGATTAGAATTTATGGCTTGCTATTTTCTGAGTTTGTTCATGACTACATGGGTATGTGCATAAGCTACGTGCAGGCACAGGCAGCTTAATGACCTAGTGCAAGACAAATTGCTAAACGGTGTTATTAATAAAAAAAAAAAAACCTGGAGCCAGATATAGGGGTGAAAACTGAGATCAGAGGAACAGGACAAGCCACAGCCAACCTCACCTCACCAACTCCTCAGCCTCCAGAGAGACCTACTTCCTGTATATTCACGTCTATATCCTTTCAGTCCTTGCCCTCTTACTTCCTCTCTCTGTCCAGCTACATCACTTCCTCTTCCTGCCCAGCTCTGTCACTTCCTGTCTGTCTGTACAGACCTCCAGACCTCTATGGTTAACTAGTGTTGGAATTTAAGGCATGTGCCACCACGCCTGGCTCTGTTCCTGGTGTGGCCTTGAACTCACAGAGATCCATCCAGATGGATCTCTGCCTCCCGAATGCTAGGATTATAGGCGTGTGCTACCACTGCCTGACCTGTATGTTTAATATAGTGGTTGGCTTTTTCCTCTGATCTTCAGATCAGCTTTATTGGGGTCCACAAATAAAATATCACCATAACCTAGACTATGGATTTGAATTTATTTTATTACTAGAAAACTGTATTAAAGCCACAAGGCTACCAGGAACCATGTTAACAACTTCAATTTAGGTCACAGATAACTGAAATAAATTTGTTATGGAACTTCTGGTTCTTGAGAAAATACACTTTCCTAGTGTGATTCACACCTGTAATCTCAGAGCTCGGGAGGCAAGGGCAGGAAGATGGAGCAGTTGAAGGTAACCTGGGCTACAATGTAAGGGTGTAAAACAGGCCACACCTGTGTGCATGCACGCACACTCTTTTTGCACCTGTGTATTACTCTGTGGCTTAATTTGCTGGAGTTCTTTTTATGTCCCAACCCCGGGGGCAGGGACATCTGTAGCTTTTGCTTCTATTTCTCTCTAAATAACGGGTTCGGCAAAGGCTCTCATGTACGCAGCCGGAAAGTTCAAGTATGGGCTCATAGCGCCATCTTCAAGAGCTAGATAAACACGGATGATGAGTAACTGCAGTTTCCCAAAGCAAGACCGTGATGAAAAGGATAGAGCGTGCCGTCTGCCATCGAAGAGAGGACTCAGTTTCGGCACAGCCTCCTGCGAGGGTAGCTGTGAGAGTGCATCTCTGTGCTAACCTGTCACGCTTGTGCCTGCCACACTCCCCAGACGGCTTCTCTTTTGTATGGTTAGACTCACAGGGAGAAAGAACACTTTCTTTCTCCTGGTGACCCAAGCCAGCGTCGGGACACTGGAGTATGAAACACGTCAGCCCTCTGGAGTGCTTATTCCCATGGTGTGGGCACTGGTTAGGGCCGAGTCTCACAGAGTGTGCATGAGAGGTCAATAATTTGATCAGGGAGCAGGGGTAAGGGTGTGTGACTCTCCCTGGCAGGTGCCCAGTAGTGATCCATCCCAGTGACTTTGAGGAGGGCCAGGAGTAGCATATTTTGAGACCAGCATACAAGTAGTCAAGCCAATAATGCCTTAAGACAATGGGAGGTTACACAGGTGATTTTCAAACTAAGTAATTTAGCAGAGCTGGCCTCAAGAACCGGTGGGTAGAGGAGTCTGTCTTGACACTACTGGATAAATCCTATATGGGAGTTTAAAAGTTTACTTATTCTTGAAAGAGAAACAGCTGGCCCAGACTGGTACTTAGGAACAGACACAGTACATGAACTTCCATGGCCCATTCCTTATGCAGTACACGAACTGCCGTCACCTGTTCTTTGTTGAAAACTGGTCTAATTCTTTCTCAGATTAACACCTGGAGATCCATGCTCATGCCTCCTGACCCCATTTCCAGAATTTACTTGATATATTAGAGGTTCTTTAGAGAAACAGAACCAATCACACACACACACACACACATACCATAAAGAGCTAAGTCAGTTTACATTAAAATAACAACAGCTGAGTTATACCTGAGAGGCCAATAACCCAGTAGCTGCTTGTTCCTTGAAGTTGGTGTTGTTCCACAGTAGCTATCTGGCACTGCAGAGGAGGCCAAGCCTGGCAACTTCTCAGTCCACAAGATTGGGTGCATCGACACTCTCAGTTTGGCACTGAAAACCTGGAAGGTTCCTGGACAGCCTCTGATCCCGAGCCTGGACACACTGACTTTCTGGCTCATCGCAGAAACAGGGCAAATAAACTCAGCATGAAGAGGAGGGCCAAGATAGACTGCTAAAAGGTGTGGCCCACATTTGGGTGGGTCTTGGGCATCAGTTGGGGCAATCAGTGCTGGTGAGGGTGATTCTAATTGTATCCAGTTGACATTAAAACCAACTAAACACTTTGGTCTTATTTAGTTCAGCACAGATCATCAGCTGGCCCAAAACTCACCATGTATTCCAAGATGGCTTTGTACTCATGGGCCTCCCAGAGCAAGAATTACAGATGTGTACCAGCATGCTCCACTTAGCACAGATTGTTTTTGAACATTCCCCCCCCCCCCCCCCCCGGCCTCTGACATTGGTAAAGCTGAAGGCATGTGCTCTGGAAGCCAGGATACTCTACCCTTCTCTACAGAGCCTCTTAGGGAGCCCTGTGCTACAGAAACTCTTGCCCTGATTATCTCCCCTTCGTTTGTAGACACTGGTTCTGGGAGTAAACAATCCTTAGGTGAGGAAGTCTCAGGCTACAGAGATATCCCCGTGGGTAAAGGCACTTGCCACCAAACTGGAGTTCAACCCCCAGACCCACATGTTCGAAGTGGAGAACAGAGTCCTGCAAGTTGTCCTCTGAGCTCCATGCACGCATCTGCATGCTTGTGAGCACACAAGTGCGTGAGTGCACACCCAAATAAAGCTTGAGTGAAGCAGTACTGTGGACCCTTGCTTACAGTCTTCTTAGATTTTTAATAAAAACTCTCAAAGTCGAACAATAATTTAATGGACAGAACTAGTTTTAATCCACTTCACTACAAAGGTATTTAAATGAGAGAGGGTGAGGACTAAAAGATGTTAAAAAACAAAACAAAACAAAACAAAACAACCCAGTTTGCTTTATTCAATATCCTCAAAAATCAAAATATTGAAACAACTACCACAGGGACGGCAGTTTCTTTTTAAAGGCATTATTGCTTTGTTTGACGGAATGAGATGTCTGGCTTTGACCTTTCTATGTAGTAAAGAACGATCGTGATGCTCCTGCCTCCAGCTCCTGTGTCCTGAGATTACAGGCAGGTGTCACCATGCATGTAGTTTCATTGCAGCTGGGAATGGAACATGGGGGCTTACACCTGCCAGGCACTTACACTCTACCAACTGAGCAACGTGCCCTGGCCCTGAGCTCATCTTAGGTTACCCTCTCGTCCGAGCACGTGTCTGGAGTCTATCTTCTTTAACCTAATCTGGTCTCAGTTTCACAGGGTTAAGGTACCCCACAGCCTGTATACAAATGCCTTAGTCTTTGTCCAATCCTGTCCTTTGGTAGATGACTTAGGGGAGGCTTCTGGAAACAGTTTCTTCAGGTTGCACCCATTTAGCTTTTCCACTAAAAAGTAAGCATTTCCCTGTGTCTCTTAAGGGTGCATTTCCTTTTTTCAAAAGTTGTTTTCTGCTGCTATTTTCCTGTGTGGGTATGCGGTGCTGGGGATCAAAGCCAAGCAAGACCTGGTCCATGCTAGGTGAAAGCTCTTCTTCCATTGAGGCCCAGGCCTTCAGCACTTTACCACACACAGCAAGGCTACTGAAGAGCCCAACAATGATCCCATTTCTTTTGCCTCAAGTCATGAGCTTTAAGGTTTATTTTTATTTCTCTAGATGATTAAAGCTTTTTGAGTTTCTATCATTCTACTTATGTTCATTTCAGTATTCCTGCTGTTCATTTAAGGAAGTTTTTTTCTTGCAGTATATAGTTTTTAGTACTTATTCTTTCCTTTTTTTTTTATTAAGAAAAGATTTTCATTCATTTTACACACCAAAGATCCCCCTCTTCCCTCATCCTGCCCCCAGCCCCCCCTCCCAACCCACCCCCCACAAGAAGGCAAGGCTTCCCATGGGGAGTCACATCCAGTAGAGGCAAGTCCTGGCCCCTCCCACTGCCTCAAGGCTGCACCAGGTGTCCCATGTTAGGTAGTGGGCTCCAAAAAGCCCCCTCATGTACCAGGGATGGATTTTGATTCTACTGCTAGGTGGGCCCCGAAGCAGATCAAGCTACACAACTGTCTTGCCATGCAGAGGGCCTAGTCCAGGCCCATGCAGGCTCCATAGCCATTGATCTAACTTTCATGAGTTCCCACTAGTTTGGTTTGGCTGTCTCTGCAGGTTTCCCCATCATGATCCTGATGCCCTTGCTCATAGAATCCCTCTTTTCTCTCCTCGATTGGACTCCTGGAGCTCTGCCTGGTGTTTGGCTGTGGATCTCTGCATCTGCTTCCATCAGTCACTGAAGAAAAAAGCTCTGTGATGACAGTTAGGGTACTCACCGATCTGGGTGATAAACCAGTTTGGTTATTCTTTCCTTTAAATGATGACTGTCAAGCCCTGGTAGACACCTCTCACTGTCTTCAGTGTTTACTGTACCTTCTTTGACCTTTTAAGTCTTATTTTGAAGACTCGTGTCCTTTCACTTTAATGAAGTTTGAGGTTTGTTCATTCTTATTTTCTTTCTAGTTTAGTCTTAAAACTATCTAAAACCATTCCTTTTTGAGATATACTTCTCACACCATACAATGTGTCTACTTAAATTGAGCACATATTCACAAATACATCAACTGTAAAAACTTAAGTCATAGACAAAACCAAACTCATATCTTCCATCTTCCATTCTATTCCATAAATGATCATAACCCCCTTCTATCTTTATAGATATCCCTTTCTAGAGATTTCATGTAAAAAATCATAAATGTGGCAATTTCTAAAAGCTGGATTTTTTCTGCATTCAGCATGTTTTAAGGCATATCCAATATTCCATTCTATGGCCAAATATGTTTCATTGTATGTATATTATCACTTTCTTTATCAATACATCCACAGATGAATATTTGGGTTGTTTCTGCCATTTGGCTTTGTGGGTAATGCTGGACTCAAGCTAGAGCCTCCATTCCATAATCGGGAATGGATATCAGAAAGGAATTTTAAGGGATTTGGGGAGATGCCTCAACCAATGAAGTACTTGTAGTGCAAGTGTGAGGGTCTGCGCTCAGATGACTAGCACTGATGTAAATCTGGGTGTGGGGGCATGTTGGTCACCTCGGTGTTGGGGAAGTGGAGGCAGATTTCCTGCAGGCTTGCTAGCAGTCAGTGAAACCAAAGGCTCCCAGGTTCACACCCAGACTTTGGTTCAACAAAAACAAAAACAAAACTACGGTGGTGAGTGACAGAGGAAGATACCCAAAGTCCACTTCTGGTCACCAGATGCACTTGTAAATGTACCCACCTGTCAGACATGCTGACACACACATATACAACACGTGACCCCACCCCAACTGAAAAGTGTAAAGGAATTCTAACCAAGAAACAAAGACACTTTGCATTTTAGATAATCACACTCATATTCTGGTTTGAGGTCTGCCACAGGTGAAAATGACAGCGCCATAAACTGGAAGCTACAAGCCAATGAGACTGGACTGGCTGGGATTTCACTTCCTTTTATAAACCATCAGCAACAATTTCAAACAGTGTGAAGCACACAGTTTGGTTCGTGTATCAAGAAGATCTGTAGATGTCAACAGTCTGGACACTGAGTTGGCTTGGGACATTCTTGTCTAGGCTTGAGGGCAGACCACAGAGAAGAGAGTAGTTGTCCTGTATAAGGAACTTGAGTATGCGTGTAAGGGCCTGTAGTGATAGCTACATAAAATCTAACCCTCTTATTGTAGACAAATATGCTTCTTTATAAGCCGGTGGACAGGATGGCTCCAAAAGACTCAGACACCCTAATGCATGCAACCTTTGGTTACACTCTGTTAAACAGCAGAACAGACTACAGATCTCCAAAGTAGAGAGGCCACCTTGTGCATCTGGTTAGGTCTGTTCTAAATACACGAGCTCATTTAAAGCAATGGGTCTTTGCTGGCTGGGACACAAGAGCTGTGGCAGGAAGGATTTAGAGCTTCAGTGTCTGAGAAGGACACAATCCAGCAGTGCTGGAAGTGGGACATGTGGAGAGTGGGAGGAATGTCTGCACCTTCTAGAAGCAGACTGGCCATAAAGCAAATGAGGGGAGGAGCAGGTGCCCTGCTCACATGTTAGTACTTGGAGGAGGCTGGGAGAACAAGTGTCCTCAGAGCCTCTGGAGAAGAGGCCACCCTGGCTCACAATCCTTACTGGGCTTCTGCAGAGGGCCCGGTGAGTCACCCAGCACCACCCTGAACACAAGCATGCAGTTTAAAGTCATTAAGCTGGTGGTGATTTTTTTTTTCCTGGTAGCAGCAGTAAATTAAAATGAAAATGTAGTTAAAAAAAAAAATCAAACATTCCAATGACAGTCTTCACAGAAATAGACAAAACAACCCTAAGTCCATAAGGTACAACAGATACCCAATGTATTGGCTACTTTTCTATTGCTGTTATAACACCATGCCCAGAAGCAAGTTACGGAAGAGAAGGTTTGTCTTGGCTTCTCGTTCCAGAGGGCTGGAGTCCAGCACGGTGGGGAGGTATGACAGCTGCCGTAGGAAGCTGAGCTCAACCTCAACCACAAGCGCAGAGCAGAGAACGAACTAGAGTGAGGCTATTTCCTCTCAAAGTCACCACCACCAGTGACCTACTTCCTCTATCAAGGCCACACCTCCTAGACCTCCCCAAACAGTGCCACTAACTGGGAACCAAGCATTCAAACACCGGAGGCTCCAGGAGACAGCTCTCAATCGAACCATCATACCCAAACAGCCAAGAGCACCTCCATACCTGACTTAACACTACACCACAGCACCAGAGTGACAAGCACAGCATGCTACTAGCACAAAAACAGACACGCAGGCCAGTGGGCTGGAACAAAGTTCCAGACACAAACCCTTACAGCTATACACATCCGATTTGCAACAGAGACGCCAGAAACACACCTTAGAAAAGGGCAGCCTCTTGAACAAAGTGGTGCTGGGCAAACTGGACATCTGTCTGTGGGAAAATGCAGGAAACCAAGTCTAACCAGACAGAAGGCTTTGACTTAACACCTGAAAGAGGAAGACACCGGCAGTACAGGCAACGATGGCGCAGGAAATGAGAGCAAGAGCTGCAAATGGACTGCACGGAATTAAACAGATTCTGCACAGCAAGCGGAACAATCAGCAGGGACAGGACAGCCGACACAATGGGAGAGAACAAACCTGTGCCAGCCACTTCACTGACAGGGGATTAGTGTCTAGAATATATAAAGAATTAAAGAAAAGAAAAAAAAACACCTGAAGAGCAAATCTTCTAGTCAACAAATGAGCAAAAACTGACAGCGGTCTGATTCTCAGACCAGACTCCATCTTGGGAACTACTAATGTGTAACCTGATATGTGAGCAGGAATCATCCCAAGGGTGCTCCTGGCTTCTCTTTTGCTCTAAAGCACAAAGGAGGAGGAACAAGGAAGAGACAGGGCAGAGGGGAAACATCTTCAAGTGACTGGAGCAGGACTGCAGGAGAAAGAAAAAGGTTAGAAAAGATGCAACACCAAGACACTTGTGAAAGTTAACTGACATATTACCAATGAATTCCTGAAAAAAATAAAAAAGATGGCACACGCCTCCTTCCAGGGGAAAAAGATGGCGGGGTCACAAGGAGCTGAAGTCCCGTGAGCAGCAGGGGCTGCAGGGGAGCAGCTGGACTCCTGCCTTGGAAGAGGAAGACACATGAATAATGGGTGTTCAAGCAGCCATTTGCCAGCAGAGGCTTCACAGGCAGCATGCTGGTCCTTTGGGAAGCTAATGCTGCATTACTGTTAGCTGGCCATTCATTTCGAGATGGTAGCTATTTACAAAACCATTCATGGAAACCAGGGATGCCTCCCGATGCTGCCTGTATAAACACTGCTACTGCATGGATTAGGACACAGAGTAGTGACCACCTATGCATTCATCACAGCCCTCTGAGAAGCTCTTGACACTCTGCTCAGTTCCAGGTCAGAAAGGATCCGAGAGCCAGGAGGGCTCCCTGCTGATCTGCCAGCTGCTGGGGAAGCAGCCAGCCTGGAAAGAACCATTGAGGACAGAATGTTCCTCCTCTTCCCAGCTGGTGTGGATGGGCTGCAGGATGAGTGATGATCTCAGGCCATGGGCTGGATGCCACACTTCAATCTTCGCTGATACCTCTGGTCTGGGCTTAGACACAGTTGTTAGTGTTCTGGCAAGCTCTTCCCACACCTACTTCCAAGTTGCAAGTGTGAAGCAAATTCCAATATTTTTATTGGTATCTTAAGATTTTTAAAATTGTATTCATTTAGTGTCTGTGTATGTGTGGGTGGAGAATGCCTTGCAGGAGTCAGTTCTCTTCTTCTAACATCTGGGGCTTGGGCAGTGACCTCTACTGGGGTCTTTAAACTCAGGCACATAGCACACACCTGTAATCCCAGCACCAGGAGGCAGAAGCAGGAGGATTGCTGTAGGTTTCAGGCCAGGCTGGTAAACATAGCAAATTTCAGCCCAGCTGAAGCTACAAAGTGAGACTCTCAAAAAAAAAAAAAATACATAAATAAAATTCCCTTTAAGAAAGCCACTCCATTTGTTACATTTCAGCCACATGTCCAACACAGGGAATCAAAGTATGAGAGAATAATTTTATTCTACTCTGTATCAATGCCATGGACACCCACAGAACTGGATCACCAAGGGTTACAGCATTCCATGTTTTAAGATTAATAAGGACATACACCAACAATTCCTGAGTAAACAGTGCAGTGTAAAATTTAATCTCTATTGCTCAGAAGACATCTTGCAGCATAGAAAGTGATCAAATGATTGCTATCATGTCATAAAATACAGGTCTTTACTGCAGAACAGTGACACAATTGCAGTGGTAAGGAAAACTTGCAGTTCATAACAAAGGCTCTAGTATGCACCTGCTGCCATGATTGACGTTCCAGGTCAGCATCAGGAGTCAAATAAGTCACAGTACAAAACTAAACCAAGTTACCTATACTAAAGACACATGACTTCATTCCAGAAATGGAAGCCTGGTTAACCTTTTGTACATACAAAACTTCTTTTAAAAAAATCCTAGGCAATCACAAATATAAACTAGTTGAATAAAAGACAATGGCAGCTTTTCATTATGCTGTAAAACCATGGATCTCATCAGTGGAAAAGTTAAGATCATGCAGCAATCTGAAAAACAGAAAGTGTATGATTTTTAGGGAAAGTGTTTACAAATAGAGACATGAGATCAAAGCTTGCCAACATACCCTCCTCATTTTCTCAAGTCATGTTTGTTTTTTAAAAACACAATGACCACACAGGAAACTTAACAATTCCTGAACAGCACTAGATAGTTAATGAGTATTCAAATTATCAAGTTTCACAAATGCCACTAAGTGTAAATGATCTGAGTCAAGATCCAATTATAACTCACTCAATGTAAAAGCAAGCCTTTGGAGACATTTGATCTCTCTCTAAGATCCTTCTTTCTCTTCTGCTCCCCCTCTGCCACACTCTGCAGTTTATTGGCTGAAAACCACGGGTTTTTACTGTGGACTCCCTAAGCCTTCTCTGCTGCACTCCCATGGCATTCTTCAATAGCATGGCCCTGGGGCCTCTCACTCCTCACACGTGTCTAGGACTTCATCACATCCAGGTTTCATTCTTTCTGGCTACTTCATACAGAGTGTTGGTACTGTAAGAGGCACAGAAGACATGGTGCCTCTCTTATGAGATGCTAGCACCTACTGGTGATCTATGTATGAAATTCTAAGAGTCTACGTCCATCATTCTTTCTTTATTGATCAACTGAAGGACTACAGAAAGAAAACCTGCTTTGTGGCTATCCAGCAACATGCTCACAGACAAAAAGGCAGAATAAAGGAATATAGTTCATATAGAAAAGGCAGAATAAAGCTTTATTTTCCTCCCTTTACTCGCCAGTTTTAAATAAGTAGGAAAACATACTGCTGAAATACACTTCAGCTTGAAAAACCCTACAAATAGAGGCTGAGACCATAGAAGTGGCTGCTGAAAATAGTCATTATCTCTTGAGCCCTTTCTGTGCAGAGCAGGAGCATCCACACAAAGGACCCACGCAGCACGGGGTTGGGGCACTGCAGTCAAGCCTCTCGCTCTGGGAACCCACCCTATTTTTCTAAACACGTATACTGTCTCTCACAGGCAAGGGCTTTACTGTAACCAGACAGCCTACTCATTTGAATGCCTTTGACACATCTGTTTCTCTCTGCCCTTTTCTACTTTCTGACTGCATTTGGGGGGGGGGGGGGTGTTGTATGTGATGCCATGAATGACAATGATAAGCAGATACTCTAACATTGAGCTACATCCCTATCACCCTTCTGGTTTGTTTTGTCTTTTGCAACAAGGTCTACTTAAATAGCTCAGGCTGTCCTGGCCTCCAGAATACTGGAATTACAGGTGTGCACATCAATCCCAGTTCTGACTGGTGTTAGCCATCATTTGTAATAGGTCCTTTATGACCACATGGCTCTGGTCTCCTCAAAACACAGACCCCCAGGTGACAGTACCTGACTCTATCTCTGGTGCTCCAAGCTGTATTTCAGTCAAATCTGTCTCATCAGAGGACAGTGGGAGCCTCTGAATTTGAGTCTACATATCCCTGTCTTCAATGCAAGGTCGTGAGTAGATCAAAGCATGTTATCGGCCAAGGAATTCTAAATTGTCTGATTTTGTTTTTTAAAGTACAGTCTTCTAAACCTTTATTATACAAATTGCCAAGTGCTAATAAAATGCAGAGGGTATGCTTGGGATATAGCTAGTTAGGCAGCTATACTGAAGGGACTGGATTTAGGCCTGCCATGGACACCAAAATTTGCATACCCTGACCACCCTCATGTAAAATGGCAGTGTATTTGTGTCCTATGTACGGACATCTCCCGGATACTTTCATTTACCTCTGGATTAGTTACAATAAATGAAAACATGTAAATGCTATATGGCTCTGCTGTGCTGCCTAGGGAGTGACGACAGCAGCTGTGCACATGTGCAGCTCCAGCACAACGTCTGGAGGATTTTAATCCACGGCTCCAAGTGGAGCTGGAGGGGATGGAGAACTGACTTCTGTGCAGCATGTAGCAGACATGAGATGAGCTCTGGAGGTCCTAGGAAAGGATGGCAAGGAAACTGATTTTACAGAACAAAACTATGATAAAGTAAGAGCCTCTTGCCACTGTTGATATGAAAGACACATTAGCTGGGAGGCAGAGGGCAGGAGGTAGGGGGTAGGGGGTAGGGGGTAGGGAGCAGGGGGCAGGGGGCAGGGGCAGAGACAGAGACAGAGACAGAGGCAGAGGCAGAGGCAGAGGCAGAGGCAGAGGCAGAGACAGAGACAGAGGCAGAGGCAGAGGCAGAGGCAGAGGCAGAGGCAGAGGCAGAGGCAGAGGCAGATGCAGAGGCAGAGGCAGAGGCAGAGGCAGAGGCAGAGGCAGAGGCAGGCATATTTCTTAGTTTGAGGTCAGTCAGGGCTACATACTGAGACCTGGTCTCAAAAACAAAGAAAGACACACTCCATTAAGATGGTAAGGTCAAGACATCAGGGGAATGAGTCTGAACTCAAAGTCATAAGGGAGATTCTATGAAATGAAAATACTGATCTGGGTTAAGTCACCGTGACGGGCAGCTTGGTGTAGCTGTAGGTAATCTCAGGGCGCCACAGGGCATGGTTAAAAGCCTGCTGAGTCTCCTAGACAAGCCAGGTCAGCCTTGCAGGATTAGTTTTGAGGCAACATTTAGAGAAGAGCTGAGGAGATTACAGTTGCTACAGCATTTAAAAACACTACAGTCAGGACAACCTACTCTTTAATGTGCAGATCCAGTGACTCCGGTGTGCAGAGGAGTGGCTATGATGTGTAGAAACAAAGGAACAAAAATGAGGAAGACACGGCCCCAAGCTCGAGGGGCCACCATCATGGGGAGGAGTGGAGATGTACAGGATGGGTGTGCGGATCCCTCTGTGGTCATCTTTCCACACTGAAGGTCTGATGTTTCCATCACCTAACAGTACCACTGTAGCCTACAAACTGCTCTGAGACACCTGAGCCAGAGTTCTAATGCAGTGAGAGGGTAGCACTTAGCCTTGGTTTCCTACAAAAGTAAATGCTTCTTAAAAAATTGGAGTCAGGGGTTTTTGTAAATAAATTTTGCAATAAAATAAGACTCAAATTATCTAGAAAATGTTAGGTTTATACAAAACAAATTTAAGGAGAACTTAAAATCTAAAAATTCAGTACTGGGGGCATTTAACCAAATATTTTCAAGTGTCATTTTAGAGAATCAGATTATCTAAGGTAGTTTTCATTGTGTAGTCAACTATGGGTCCTGCTCACTTATGTTGTACAATCTAACAGCTTCATTTTGACTTGCTACCTGGATGGATCACTGTATTTTATTCACCAACTTCTACCCAGCTGCAGAGAATAAAGATAGAGAACCATATTGAAATGAAAATAACTTACATTAAAGTTGGCAGAAGATGAGATCGAGAGCCCAATATCCCAAATGAGACTGTGGCACTGATCTTGGGACTGTTCATACTGACAGCCATAGGCAGAGGACAATAACTGCTGGCTGGTTTTGTTTTTTTTGCTATATCTAATGCTAAGCATAATCCAGGTTCCAACCCCTGCTCCTAGTATGAAGACTGGAAACGCCACTATTTTCACAGCTATCACAGATTTTTAAGTGTATGTTGGCACGGCAGGCAGAACCAAAAGGCTTGCTGAGTGCTCTCTATGTGAGCTTCCATTGCAGACGTCAGCTCCCTGACTGCCGCTCACCTTATCCCCTCATCTGTAAACGGCGTTGGTCCACAGATGCAAAGGAAGACTCTGGAGTTCTCTAAACTTCTTTGCAAAAATTCAGAGAGAAGAGCTGGTGACACGTGTCCCTGTTTACCATTCCATTCTGAAGAAGGTGCTGAGAGAACAAATTCAACATCAAATCTAGGACAAGTAAAGAAAAGAGAGTTCTCAAAGTCTGTCATTTCAAACCCACTACTGTCTTCTATGGCTGTATTTCCAATGAACCTTTCATTACAATAACATTGCTAAGGTATAGAGTCAGAGTAAACAGGCTCTAATCTGCAGCGGATACCCATTCCTAACCTTCATTTACTAGTATGCTTTTTAAAGAAGGCTAGCCAACCAGTGGCATCATTTCTACAAGCATCTACTGAGACAATGGTGAGATACTGAGCTCCCTATGCACACAGCATACACTTATCATGCCTTTCATACTTGTCACAGAATGGTCCTTGCCTACAGTCTGGTACTCAATGAACAAAATGAAAAGGCAGCATGGGTCATTTAAGGTCACTGTGAAGGTGCTGCTGTCCTTCACTCAGAGTGGGGACAGGTCCACATCTCTTTCACATAAGAACAGATCACTGGGCTGGGTGTGCTGGGGCAATCTGCAGACAGCACAGAAATTCATAAAGTAATGCCTGGTCTTCCCTCGGGCATAAAAACAACCTGCTCTTCGTGACCCATTCCTGAGTTGCCAGGGATTCCTTTCTTTCTTGCTTGATTCCAATGGAGAACTAAGGGTGCTACCAACATCAAATGATGCTGCTGGGACAGCATTCTGTGCTGAAGGCTTTGGTCAGAAAGTATTCCCAGCCTGAGAACACTTTCACCTGTGACTCTTCAGTTAGGAGAATACAGAAGAACTTCTTACCATGCCCAACAGCAAGGGCTGGTTAAATAAATTATGGTATGTTCATAAGACAAAACACAATGCTGTTATCATTAAAAGTCATGGTACAATACAGGACTTCCCAGCCCACACTTCTGGCATTTTGAGCCATTCCTGGCCTTTAATAACTACATGCCAGTAGCTCCTCTTTCTCCAGCTGTAACCATCAAAAAACAAAACAAAACAAACTCTCCAGGAGCTAGAGAGACGGCTCAGCAGTTAAGAACACTTTCTGCCCTTGCAAAGGAGCCCCCATTCTTTCCCCAGCACCTACATGGCAGTTCACAACCATCTGTTATAGTCAAAAGTTTTCTCCAGACCGCCTGGCTGTACAGTCCCTCAGCCATTTATAAAATAATCATTCAAAGGCTTAATATTATTTACAAACTTATAGCTATGGCCTATGGCTCAAGCTTCTTGCTAGCTAGTCTTAAATCTTAAATTAACCCATTTCTATTAACCTATAAGTTGCCATGTGACCATGGCTTTACCTGTGTGCCATTACATGCTGCTTCCTAGATGGCAGAATGACGTCTCTTCTGCCTCTGCCTTTCTTCTCCCTGTCTCTCTCCTTGGATTTCCCACCTGCCTCTAAGCTACCTTGCCATAGGCCAAACAGCTCTATTTATCAACCAATCAGAGCAACACATATTCACAGCATACAGAAAGACATCCCACAGCAATCTATAACTCCAATTCTAGGGAATCTAATGGCTTTGTCTGGCCTTTTTGGACACCAGTCATGTATGTGGTACAAGAAAAACACTCATAGACATAAAATAAACAAATCTTAAAAACAGTAACAACAAAACCAATCTCCAAACAGAAGCATCCCTGAGGATGCCTCAGGTTGACAGAACATATTCTATGATCAGATACACTAAACGAGAATCACTCAGCTGCTAGGTTCAATCATAGGCAGCAGTAAAAACAAATCCTCAATACTTCAGCCTAAGCAACCAACAACCCAATTATGAAGACCAAAACAAAAACATGTTCACAGGTACACGTTCCTTCATAACAGTTAATCAAAATTAACTCTTATTAACAGGCTAAGGTATAATGTCTGGACATTAAAATAAATTTCTTAAATTTTATAAAATTTCTTTTTAAGGAACCTAACAATACTTCTGTCAAAAATTTACTAGAAACATTTATTTATTTTAAAGCCTACCCATGTCTGTTTAAAATCTTTTAAACGTTTAGGAAAACAAGGGTTCTAATAAGGCAAACCATTCTCTCCTTTATAGAGGGCCCATTCTAACCCATTCTAACCACTCCAGAGAGGGCTCCGCCGTCCCCAGAGCATTTACATGGTCTCCAAACCTCACAGCTGTTGGGTGAAGCAAGCAGGCAGGGCCACTGTTTGGATCTGAAGATAAAGGCACAGGCAGCGATGCTAAGCAATTTTTAAAGAAGAGTTCAAGTGATTAGGTTTATTTTTAGTTAATTTTTAAAAGATTATTTATTTGTTTTGTTTGTTTGTTTGTTTTTCGAGACAGGGTTTCTCTATGTGGCCCTGGCTGTCCTGGAACTCACTCTGTAGACCAAGCTGGCCTTGAACTCAGAGATCCACCTGTCTCTGCCTCCCAAGTGCTGGGATTAAAGGCGTGCACCACCACCTCCTGGCTTAAGATTTATTTTTTATTGTATATGAATGAGTGTTTAGACTGCATGTACCTCCATCCATCAGGTGAGTGTGGTGCTGTGGAGGTCAGAAGAGGCACGGGATCCCTGGAATTGGAGTTACAGATGGTCGTGAGCTGCCATGTGAGTGTTCTACAACAGTAACAAGGGCTCTCACTCACTGAGCCAGCTCTCCATGAGTGATCTACAGCAGTAACAAGGGCTCTCACTCACTGAGTCAGCTCTCCATGAGTGATCTACAGCAGCAACAAGGGCTCTCACTCACTGAGCCAGCTCTCCATGAGTGATCTACAGCAGCAACAAGGGCTCTCACTCACTGAGTCAGCTCTCCATGAGTGATCTACAGCAGTAACAAGGGCTCTCACTCACTGAGTCAGCTCTCTATGTGAGTGATCTACAGCAGTAACAAGGGCTCTCACTCACTGAGTCAGCTCTCCATGAGTGATCTACAGCAGTAACAAGGGCTCTCACTCACTGAGTCAGCTCTCCATGAGTGATCTACAGCAGTAACAAGGGCTCTCACTCACTGAGTCAGCTCTCCACGAGGGATCTACAGCAGTAACAAGGGCTCTCACTCACTGAGTCAGCTCTCCATGAGTGATCTACAGCAGTAACAAGGGCTCTCACTCACTGAGCCAGCTCTCCATGAGTGATCTACAGCAGTAACAAGGGCTCTCACTCACTGAGTCAGCTCTCCATGAGTGATCTACAGCAGTAACAAGGGCTCTCACTCACTGAGTCAGCTCTCCATGAGTGATCTACAGCAGTAACAAGGGCTCTCACTCACTGAGTCAGCTCTCCATGAGTGATCTACAGCAGTAACAAGGGCTCTCACTCACTGAGTCAGCTCTCTATGTGAGTGATCTACAGCAGTAACAAGGGCTCTCACTCACTGAGCCAGCTCTCCTGCCCCTGAAGCAGGAAGGTTTAAAGCTGAGGACATGAGAACTAGGGTTTGGTCTACAGGCTTCCCAGTCAGTGTTTACCAGTGTGAAAGCTTGGAATTTGGTTATCTGTATTTCTTGAATTCATTCTTAGCTGCCTGCCCAGAACAAATATGCCCAGGTAGAGGCTTTAGCCAGGTTAAGAACAGTAGTGCTTCAAGGCTAAGCACGTTCAAGTCACAGTCTTAACTTATGAGCCATTCATTCAAGGAGACAGGACTGTGGGAAGTAACAGAGATCACAGCAAAGAACCCCACAACATTACCTATGTATTATCCACTATTACAGTCAAGGACCTGAATCCCCAGCCCTAAGGATGGTGGCGCTAAGGGCATTCGGGCTTTTCCAGGACTGGAAACTTGACTTTTATGACACTCTATGAACATAAATAATCACCTCAGATATTCTGTGCAACTTAGGAAGTCCTGACATTCTGAGAAATAGAGGACTGTAGAAATGCTTTAGAAAGTATGGTGGCCCGTGTAGCTCAATGTTCTTGAATCTGTACTGCTTTGCAGCTGCTGCCTGTGCCATGCTGTTTCCTTCTTTCTGTCAGGACACAAGCTCCTGCTGTGCTACTGTTTCTCCTTGAGTTCAGCTTGACAAGATCGCTTTACCACTACCGCTACTGACAATACCACATCAAAAGAACACACGTGACAGGGCTGTAATGCCCATTAACTCAGTCAACTCAAAATGAAGACCGCCGCTGAAAATGGTGAGCAAGGCCTCTCCTGTACAGGCACAGATGTGGCTTCCTAGAGGACCCAAGACTCCACAGCAGTCGGCCATGCTCAACCAGGCTCCAGCGACTGCACACTTTCTTCAACTGTCCCAGTATATAGGAAAATATAAACCTGAGTTAACAGGTTCAATACCTTTTATCTTTAAGTGCTAGTTTCTCTAGTTGGCATCTCCAAATTATATCGTCCTCTGTTTTATTGAAGAACATCAACTTTACTTTCCTTAAAAAGAAAAAAGGAAACCTTATTTTACGTAAGTCACTATTACATTTAAAAACATGCACAAGTGGAAATGAACTTTGTGAATTCTTTTAGGTAGCCCAAATTATAAAC
Source organism: Peromyscus maniculatus bairdii (assembly GCF_049852395.1). Taxonomy (NCBI): domain Eukaryota; kingdom Metazoa; phylum Chordata; class Mammalia; order Rodentia; family Cricetidae; genus Peromyscus; species Peromyscus maniculatus. Next base: position 77,304,145 of record NC_134858.1, read on the forward strand.
CATGAAATGAGATAGAAGAACCAGTAATGTGGTCAGCAGGAGAGGAGGAGGCAGAATAACAGATGACAGTAGGGCTATGAGAGCAAGTGAACTAATTGTCCATATACAATGAATGCCTTGCACTGGTGAACTGCCCATATACAATGAATGCCTTGCACTGGTGAACTGCCCATATACAATGAATGCCTTGCACTGGTGAACTGCCCACATACAATGAATGCCTTGCACTGGTGAACTGCCCACATACAATGAATGCCTTGCACTGGTGAACTGCCCACATACAATGAATGCCTTGCACTGGTGAACTGCCCACATACAATGAATGCCTTGCACTGGTGAACTGCCCATATACAGTGAATGCCTTGCACTGGTGAACTGCCCATATACAGTGAATGCCTTGCACTGGTGAACTGCCCATATACAGTGAATGCCTTGCACTGGTGAACTGCCCATATACAGTGAATGCCTTGCACTGGTGAACTGCCCATATACAATGAATGCCTTGCACTGGTGAACTGCCCATATACAGTGAATGCCTTGCACTGGTGAACTGCCCATATACAATGAATGCCCTGCACTGGTGAACTGCCCACATACAATGAATGCCTTGAACTAAGAAGCCCCCAAATAACAGTCATCAGAAAGAAGGGACATACCTGAGGCTGGACATGGAAGTCAAAGCGTAATTCAGTACATTAACCATTGGTGTGAAGCCTGTTCCAGCTGCCAACAAAAAGAGATCTTCTACATCCTGGAGTTTAGATACTTCGAAATTGCCCTCCGGACTGCTTACAGAAACAAAATCTCCTAAACAAACAAATGAAATAAACAAAATCAGAAAACAAAACAACACAAAATAGCTAGAAGGGAAACGGGGCGGAGCACTGGCGAGTGACAGGACGGCTATTCGACCTGTGAATACCACATCAGTCTACAGAGTTCGAGAGGAGCTTCAGAGGCCATCATCAGATATCCAAATATGCTGGGATTCTATCACCATAATCAGACAAATGAGCAATTAATACAAGGTAGGTAGAGAATAGATACTTGCTATTTACACACTGGTTAGTAACCACAGGGCCAAGCTTAGCAGGAGAGAGACCGGAAACAAATGTATTCTAAAGCTGTACATTGGTAGTGGCATAACTCCTCCACTAAAATTTGAAAAGACCTATCAGCTGAAACAGAAAGAGCCTTATGAGCTTAACTCCCATGAAAACAGAAGACCAGAAACCAACTGTACTTGGGCAGTTGTAAAATGAGTGCCCAGTTTCTGTGGTGATCAGTTGACAGGACTGTACATCCCCCTCATGGAAAAACTGTACATGCCCCTCACAGAAGAATATCACCACTAGGGGTACATTCAGAAATCTCCAATGTAACTTGAAAAATAAAAAAACCAAAACTGTTCATTTGAAGTTATTTCAAACACTGTATCTTAAAATGTTTGGGTCTTAGAATTTCTTTGGCTTTCCACCACAAAATAGTAATAATAGTATTAAGGGACCATCACACTACAGGATTTCTAAGTTGACTTTCAGAAGTAACATTAAGACCTCAGGGACAGGCTGCCCTGCTGCCCCAGTGTGAGCTGATGCTGACAGAGAAAGAGGAAGGACATTTTTGCCATTAAGGCAAAAGGAATCAAAAGGAGATAGAGAAACATGAGAAAACACAGAGAAAGGGTTAGAAACAAGAAGGAAAGTGTTTGCATCTTCAGAGACATTAGAATCTGTTATCCAGTCTTGCTGGCTCTATTTCCTGATAGCTTAGCATGTGCCAACTGTCATGCTAGGTCTTGGAAATAAGACAATTGCTACCTATGAATGTCAAGTCTTACAAACAAGCTGTGTGCTTACTCTTACAACAGAGCATGAGCCACTGTTAGCAAGTGATTCAGAAAAGGAGGGCTTCATACTGGAAGAGCCATTCTGTTGACTCTTTAGAAGAAGGAATACAACAAAGGAAAGGCTGATGGGCATTCGAGATGAGAGTCCTAGAGGAACCCATGAACGAGGATAACAAAGTGAGGCTGCAGGGAACACAAAATCTAGAGCCTAGCAGTCTTGTAAGCCTTGCAGGGGAGCTGAGCAGAACAGGTAAAGAGGATCCACCACCAGAGGCTTCAAAGTGGGGAGCAGCAAAAGTAAGTCTCTCCTCAGAGGCGCTTGGAGAAGTTACTGGAAAATGCAGATGAAGAGAAAGACACCAGTTAGAGCCATGTGAGAGATCAGTTAGAGGACAAAACAAAGGATGGAGGCTTGCTTTCAGAGCACAGGGTTGGGAGGAAGGATGACATCAAACTTTGTGGCTGACTGGATTGGGGGAATGAGCAAATCTCCAGAGCAGGGCAGAGATGAACAGAGATGCTGCAGATAATGAAGATAGAGGACGTGGAGCACCAGACAAAGAGAAGATGACATCCACTGCAGACATGCTGAGTTTAAGATACAGAATAGACTCCCACAGGAGCTAACAGAGGGTCTCTGATCCACTCTATAGTACAAACAAGGCTACAAATCAACATTACTAACCAATCTGAAGACGATCAAGTTCTGGTGTGAAGAGTCCATCAGGATAGATTTTGATCAAAAAGTAGATGTATTTATTTGGGGGAAGAACTGGTTCTTTAAAGTCTGAGAGTAAGGACTCAGACACGGGTGTGTATGGCTTTACTATTTCTGCACCTGGAAAAAAATCAAAACAAAGAAAAGTGTAATACTTTTTAAAAGCTCTTAATGAAGATAAAACAAAAATTTTATGTTATCAGTGTGTGTTTAAAATTAATGCGTATATACCTCCAACAAGATGCTCCGTATCCATGTTTCAATTCAAGGCTAGAATTTTAACAAACCAATGCTTAACCACTGTACAGATAATCTTTTTAAAACTAAGTGTGATCTATAATAGTGAATCTAGGTAGACATATAAGGTTTGTAATGAGCCACAATAAAATGGCATCAAAAATTTTCCATGGAAGTGTTAATAATAAAGACAGAACAATTCCAAATATAAGCCACATATTTAGCAACAATTAGTGGTCACCAATGAGATCACTAGAGAAAGAAAGGGAGGCATTTCACTTTTAATTTTACATATTTTGAATTGTATAATGTTCTAAAATTATTATTTTGGTACCTGAATGAAAGGAACGATAATCCAATTATATCATGGGATGTGTTATTTTTTAAAAGTAAAATGAAAATAAAATATATTGATTTAACAAAATTCTAAAGAAAAGAATCACCAAACATTTGAAAGACCAAAATTTCACACATGACTCTAATTTCTTCATATGTAACTTAAAGCTCATGGGTTAAGGACTATGCTAAGGAAGATAGCAGCTCATGATTGGCAATCGGCATTAGTGATGATGAAGAGAAAAACCTAACAGTACTATCAGGAAACATCACCTACACCAAATGCCAGCAGGGAGTCTACAAATGGACCGTGCAAACACAGACTGAAGTAAGGATTCTGCAGCTTCAAGAGGCCAAGATATGTTGGCTATCAGTAATAATTGGGGTAAGTGAAATAAGTAAATAAAGATATTTAGGATGAAATAAGGGAGAAAGAATCCACACAACAAGAAACACAGTTTTGAACATCTTGACCTGGCAGCATACATAAGGAAATCATGTACAATTATTTTATAGACTCAATCTCATAAGTGATGCAGCCCCTAGGAGACAGCAAAGACACATGTCTATTTCTCGTGGTACTCCTGTGGAGGACCATGGTATGCTCACTCCCTCTTGCCCACTGCAGGCAATCTGCTCCAGGTTATCAGTAGCAAAGACAGTCCTGACACTCCTGTATCCACAAACCCAGAGGCTTCCTGACATTAAAGCCAGGTGCCCAGAAAGGCCAGTAACTTAAATGAATGTACAAAAGAACATGTTCCCCATTCTACTCCAGCCTAATTCCCTTACCTGTGACACTGAGCTTGAGGTAAACATGTTGCCCAACTGGCACCTGAAGGTGAGTACTTGGAGGCAGCATCAGACAGAAAAGCCTTGTATCATGAGTAACATCTTCCTTGGAAATTAACTGGCACTTTCTGTAGTACAAGCCTGGAAGGCAATACAACTAGGTCACTAAGTGAAAACCCACACACTCCACTCTGCTCTTTCAGAATTTCAGTTTCATTAAAATGCCTACACAGCTCTAAAACTCATTAACTTTACAAGGCTATTCTTATTTCATTTTCTAAGACAGTTTATAAAGCATATAAACACATCTATAATTTGAAAAAAGGAGAATAATATAATAATTTAACAAAATGAGTATTTTTTCTTCATTCCTGTAACAGCACATTAAAAACATATCTCAAGAAATTAAAATGTTTTCTTCTTATACTTGTTTTCTAAATAATTCTGTATTTCAGGCTTTATATTTACAATGATATTAATTGTACATATGAAAAATATTTGATAAAGATGGTCACATTCTAAAGTCTTTTCTTTCCCAATGAAAAAGATTTGAGAGTTATGTACTTGGAATTTAACAGTACTATCACTGTCAAGTAAGTTTAGCAACACACTCTGATGAAAGAAAGAAAAATATGTCATTCTATGCTTGTGTATATGAATTGTACATACAAATGAATCATAAAACATCCTATCTAAATGATTAAATAAAAGATAACCTTTTACTAAGTGACAGATGAAGACATATATTGATTTCAGTAAAAGGAATCAAACATTTCTATAAATACTGGAAATATTTTAATAGCCACGCTTCCAAAATAGTTTATACTACACAAAACAATTAACATTTATTAGGATTAGTTACAGAAATTCTAAAGCACTGTCATTTATAAATTCTCTTTTGACTATAAAGAGTATACCCCCAAAGACTCACAATGGTTTATCTCCTCTCAGAAAATAGTATTTACAGAAATAGAATTGATTAGTAATACATTCATTCTAATTTTTTTTCTCTCTTTCACTCTGTCTTATATACTAGTATGTAACTTGGTGCAGAAAAATTTATTCCAGATCACAGGAAGTGAAGGGCCTCCAAACTAGCAATCAATGTTTAATGGAAAACTAGAATTTATACACAACAGTGGTTCTCAACCTGTGGGTCATGACCCTTTATGGGATGAATGATCCTTTCACAGGAGTCACCTAAGGCCATTGGAAAACACAGACATTTATATTACAATTCATAACAGTAGCAAAGTTACAGTTATGAAGTAGCAATGAAAATAATTTTATAGTTAAGGGTCACCACAACATGAGGAACTGCATTAAAGGGTCACAGCATTAGAAAGGTTGAGAACCACTGCTATAGATATTTCTTGGGCCCCATATTGAGAATACAACCAAAAACTCAGTTGCTATATGTCCAAACAGTAAAAAATTGTACATAAGCCAAAAACTGTCACATGTAATGTGTTCTGTATTGCCTCTTGAAAACATATCACACATTGAGATAGCCGAGGCCTATAGCCCAGCTCTCCCCTCTTTTCTTTCTTTATCCTCACCTGTCACATGTGAGGTTTACACAGGGATGGATGAATGAACCCAGATGTTCAAACTCATCCAAGTTCTTCCATCAACAGTCCTGGGTACTCCTTGGATACAACTAGATTTGGACCACTGGGCAGGGAATTTTGAGGTTTCAGGTCCTGGGAGAATGGTGTTGAAGAACAGAAGGCAAAGTCCAGGTACAGACATCCTAGCCTTGTACATTCCTGCTGTGGGATGTCTTTCTGTGTGCTGTGAATATGTGTGGCTCCCATTGGATAATAATTAAGCTGTTTTGGCCTATGGCAAGAAAGCTTACAGCCAGGCAGGAAATCCAAGCAGAGATACAGAGAGAAAGGCAGAGTCAGGAGACAGCCCGCCACTGAAGGACCAACAAGATGTCAGCAGACTGGTAACTCCATGGCCACATGGCAACATACAGATTTATAGAAATGGGTTAATTCAAGATGAAAGAGCTAGCCATCAAGAAGCTTGAGTCATAGGCCATACAGTTTATAATTAATATTAAGCCTCTGAGTGATTATTTTATAAGCAGTTGTGGGACCACAGGTTGAAGAGATTCATCTGGACCTTGGGCCAGGTAGGACTGAAGAAACTTCTGGCTACACATTCCTCCTATGTGAGGAAGGTGTAACTAACTGGAAAACAGCCTTATGCACTCCTCAAGTGAGGAACCCTGGGCAGGTGCCTTCCTTTCTTGCCTATCCTAAGGGCCACAGTTCTTCCATCTAATTATGTATTATGTATAGCACATGTTATCCTTACTTTACTGATGGATGGAAACTATTCATCTTTTGACCTTTCTCAACATAGGTCCTACAACTTTAAAAAAAATTAAGACTTTATCTTGCAGTAGTCCTGTGGGGCCAGACAGGATGAACAGCATGGAGCTGTGGTGCAGGGAGATGGATGTAGAGCAGACAGTACAAACTACTGTGGGGGCAACAGCATTCTCACCTGTCAAGCTTTTGGCTTTGTAAGAATAGATGATGACTTAAGAAAATGAGCAGCTGAAATTAATACAAGATGGTAACACAAAAAACTTCTGTTCCAAGTACCTAACCTTTTTTAAAATAAAATACATATAATGTTGGCATACTCAAGGTAACACTGAAACACTGAGGTAAGATAATTGAAGAATATATATATACATATATACATATATACATATATATTTATGTGTGTATGTATATACATATATGTATATATGTATATGTATATATATGTATATATATAATTTTGCCTAATATTGAAAAAAGTTGTATTTTTCATTCTGAAAAACTAGGATTTCACAAGCTAAGCCAGAAAACACTGGAGAGTCTCCAATAGAGGAAGAACAGAGCAGCTTTGGACTGAGGGTCTGCACTGCCCCGGTCAGGCCAGCTTCTCACCCTTGGCATACTTTTAAACCACGAGGCCAATCTTATTTTCCCGCTGGAAACAGAGCCCAATATAAGTTTAAAAGTCACATGGCTTCTGGTGAAGATGGGAGACATGAGATGGGACATGAATAGGCCTTTGCAAGACACTCGAGAACCAGAGCAGATGATTTAGTGTCTTCCCAGTCAGTGTAACAAGGTGCAGATGTACAGATTACCCCTCCAACCCCTGCGACTTCATACTGTTCTGACCACATTTTCCCAAAGCATTCTTTGTTGTTGTCTACATATTTTCTCATCTCCTAATTTACAATCTTTAGTCATTCATTCCTAATAAGAATTTCTTGAACCAATTTACGTCTTCCAAGTTAGACATTTAAAAATGTAGTTTATAGAAAATAACCCAAAATATATTAACATAAGCTATTTTAAAATATACAGATATAAGTGCCTAAACAAGTCCATGTCCAAACACCCATATGCTACACATCCAGCACAGCACACTCCTGTTAGAAATTGTCACCGCTCTACACCAGTGGTCAGCCTAGCTTCACCTTGCTCTGTCTGTTTCTAAGGCAGTAACCAATGGGCAGTGAGACTGACTGCAGTGAAAATGTTCTGAACATATGAGAACAAACTACTCAACACATGTCGAGATTAATAAAATAACTCATTCATGAGGTCATTAGCATTTTATTACATACTGAAGAAACAAAATCTGAAGTCTTATAAACTTTAAAAAGAATTAAATTACTGAATGTATTCTGCTGTTCATTATTCAGCCTTTCCACTAATTTTGAAAAGGCTTCATTTAACTTCTTGTTTTATAGTGTTATTATTCTAAATCAAATCATTCACAAATAATATGAATATAAACACAATGTATCTTCAAACACGAAGAATGACAAATGTTATAGGCATATATCTATTTATACATTGGGGTAAAACATTATGAAACCAAAGGATCAAGAGAGTGAGAATTTTCTTAAATGATTTTCAAATTAGTATTATTAAGTTGATTCCTCTTTGTTTTAACTAGTATTGTTAAAAATATATTCCTGTCTGGTTTTCTAAATGTTGGTGACAAACCAGATCTTAAAAAATACTCCTAAAGCCTATTAAATATTTTACTACTGCAAATGGATGGAGGGAACTGCTTCCTTCAGCTATGGCATTAGCTTTAAATCCTGGCTCTAAACCTTGGGAAAATCTTTCTCGAAGGCTAGATCCAACAGAACTTCAGAGAACAGAGTCTGTGGCAAGACTGTTACTAATCTGAGTCCTTCCATGCCTTCCCTCGCCAACACTGTTTTACTGAAGGGCCTAAGTCATTTCAGTCCTAACCGTTTAAACTGTTTTACGCTGGAACACAGCAGGAATTTCTTACTTATAACCTCATTGGTTTGTATTGTTCTGATTTCACAGTCAGGTAATTCTCATGGAAAGGGAAGCAGGCTAGCAAGATGCCAGCGCATATCCAAGTTACCTTGTAAACAACAGCTTTTCGCCAGATAAATAGAGAGTGAAACAGGGTGAAACGCTTCCTGCTGCTCACAGAATTTACTCGTTTCTAGTCATTACGAATGTTTTCCAAGGTGACAGAGACGCATGGCCGCACAGGAAAGGGCTGGGGAGGTGACAGTGGCTCTTGCTACAGCTGCAGAGTCCAGGCCCCACAGGACACCTGAGAGACAACCGCTCACCATATCCCAGAAAACATCCTTACAGGTGTATACTCCTTTGCACACACGTGTCAGCAGCTAAGAAGCCCTGGTGAAACTAACAGTAAACATCAGCAATTGCATATAATCGAATCTGACCTTAATTTAAGGGGTGTGTGTGTGTGTGTGTGTGTGTGTCTGTGTGTGTGTGTGTGTGTGCGCAAGTACATAGGTATATGTTAACCTAAAGGCTCACACGTGGCTGTTGACATTTCAAAATTATGACATGATTAAAAAATATTTTCTCTTAAGACCAAATTTCTGGGTTGTTTATTAACAGATCTTTAAAACCTCCCTTATCTGGTGATCAAAGTCTGTATTACAGGAAAAGGCAAATAAATAAAACATGAGATTAGGACTATATAAAGCAATGGTCCTCAATGTGTCCATGCATGCATACAGGCACATACATGTGCACAAACATATATACAACTATTCATTCATAATCTTCATTCTGGGGACAAAAGTGTAGTCAGAAGCACCACACAATATGAAAAACATTAACAACTGCATCTGGAGCAAAGGTAAACAATGGATAGTTTCCATTTTCTGATTCAGATGTTTGACTGTATCGGAAGCTTTGATAGCAATGAAGATTTGCCCTGAGAACACACTGTACTATAGGTTTTCAACTTACACGACTGTTTTCAAACTAAAATTCTTTTACTTAAGAAATATTCTAATCTTAAAAAGTCAATAATACACATCAAAAAAACTAGGAACCATATGGTGGTTGCCTTGTAAATGCAAGGTGGACTGACAAAAACTCAATAATATATTGGCGAGATAAAAATTCAGTTTCACTACAGTTTAGGTCATGATTTAAAGGAAAGGAAAAATTGTCTTTGCTCATTTCTCAAAGAAAATGGTTGCCTAAACATTGAGCTATTTCCAAAGCAGGAAATCTACTGTGCGCCACCCCAGCTCCAATGTCATGCAAGAACATGGCTGAAGTTTTCCTGCTTGATTCTCCTTTTTCTTTTTTTTAAATTCAAGCTTTCTTTTTTAATGGTGGCTTGGGACTAAAAAAAACTTATAGCAGAGATAAACGAGTTCAAAGAAAGTCTCAGGAAATTACAGGGAAAAAACAGTTCAATGACTGTCATTCTATCTTCAAATGGAGGTCAGCCTTGGTTTTCAGAATCATTGATTTTTGACTAGGCTTTTATCTGGCTGGCTAGGACTTTTCAATCACTAGGTAGTCAGATAATCCTGGACAACAGGCTTCATTCTCTTAGTACTCTTTTCTCTTGGCAGTGTCCGATTCCGATTCTCTGCTGGGTTGCTGGATCATGCCATATCTTCTGTGATCTTTTCCTACCTAATTCCAGAAAGGCTCACATCACACCTCCTGCTATGACAAAATCAAGTTGTTTTAAACTGTTCCACATAATGCTAAAATTTTCCCCCTATAACCTGAACAATGCCTGGCACAAAAGAGCCAGTAAGTATGTGCAGCTTTCCACCAAACATCCCCGAAGATTGTTGCTTTTGTGAAAGTTATGGATCCCACTTTCAAAACACTTAAGTCCGCCTTCTTCAGGTAGTCACTCAAGATCAAATTCACCTATCTGCTTACTTAGGCTCCCTTAAAATGCGCTGTGTTTGGACTACATAATTCACCCTTGTTGGCTTGTTTCTCCATAGGAGTCTATCTCACTTTATGTTTGTATATGTTCTTGTTCCTTCCTGGGGATATAATTTCTGCTTCTGCTTCACAGCACAGTGTCCAAATCAGCCTTCAACATAGGATATCACTCAAAAAAAAAAACAGGACGTCTACTACAAACACATTACCCACAAACATAAATTTGTAATTGAGAAATAATAAAGAAGATACTGGCTTTTGCCTCCAGTTTCTGACAAAGAGCTCCTACAGCTCTAGTTCTTAAAGTCTTTGTAATTTCCTAAGTGATGGGTATGTCTGAGATAGAGTTCAAAATCACTCAGAATGTCCAGTGTGATAGGATCTCTTGTTCTAAGGAGTCAACCTTTAGTAGATGCTGTACAGACTCTGGATAGGGGCCTGAATGCTGAACTGATAGCAATGGCCAATGATGTAGCTCATCACACTTAATGAAGTCTCTCCAGGAACCCCAAAGACAGAGTTTGGAAAGCCTAAAGATTGCTGGACACATGGGGTGCCCAGAGAGGGGCACAGCTACAGACAGCATAGAAGCTCCACACCTCTTTTTACAAGCCTCTGGGTCCTTTAGAATAAATGCATAAATATAAACGCTTGTCTGAGTTCTGCGAAACACTCCAGCACTTTTTTTTTTAATCCAAGGTGGGGTAATGAAAAATCTAATGTCAGAGTTTGGGGACTATGATGGGCACCCGAAGTTTGGGAAGTTTGTTTGACACGCCCTTCAACTGTGGGTCTGCACTAGCTCCACTCAGTGTCAGAATTGACTCAGACTCTAGGGTACTCAATTGGAGTCACTAGGTCATCGGTTGTTGGTAGGGACAAATTCCCACTCATTTTTAGTTCTGTGTTGAACAATGAGAGTGAAAAAAAAATTAATTTGAGTTTCCTAGGCTTATTAAAATTATTTCCATAGTAATAATTTTAAAAATTAAAAGATGGTTAGTTGAATACAAGGAGTAACCGTCCGAACCCACTAAATGATTGCCATAAACTGTGCATGCCTGCTTGGTTGTTCATAAATCTACAAGGCCAGACTGAACAAGAGAGATGAAAATAATAAATGCCAGGAACCAATGAGGCAAGCAGATGACCAGCAATGGACTCAGCAGACCTGAGAAAGTGGAATCCTAAGCCAGAAACGTAAGCAGCATCAGACTGGCACTTTTTAATAGAAAATCCCTTTAATGAATGCTCTGAGGCTAGCAGGATCTACCACTGCTAATATCAGAGTCAAGGTAGAACGGAAATGTTCTGGTTAAAAGTTTAAGGGGTTCAGATGCTCTGCCACCCCCCTAAACTCTCTCCTGCTTATTAGCACAGCCATGCAATGAGCCCCCTCGAACCTGAACAAAATATTATGAATTGGCTCTTAAAAAAGTAGCAGAGGGGTTGTGGATTGGGCATGCACTAGACTGAACTGTGTCCTCTCAATGACAAAACTGTAACACCCAGTACCTTGGAATGTAACTACATTTGAAGACAGGGTCTTTTAAAAGGTACTTAAAGTAAAGTAAGGGCAATAGGTATCCCTTTCCAGTAAGAGTGGTGCCCTTTTAAGAAAAGCTAACACACACACACACACACACACACACACACACACACACACACACACACACACACAGTGACTGAACTTATAAACTCCACAACTGAGAGAAAACAAATTTCTGTTCTTAAGCTATGTGGTCAGCAGTCATTATAATGCCTTAGCTAACTAAGATAGTATTCTAGCAAAAGGAAAAAAAAATGAGGAAGAGAAGGGTGAGACTAAGTCACCTTTACAGAACTGCAGCCTTTTTTGCAAACTAGGCTTCCAAAAGACTGTGTGCAAGGGAGAATACTGTTCCCTAGAGACTCACAAACCCTGGCATCAAACTTTCCTCAGAGAGAACACCCAACTGCACAGGGAATACATGGGCAACAAGCCCAGCCCTTCGTGCACAGCTGTTAATCAGCTGAAACATGAGCAGACATGAGAATCAGAAATATCAAGACAGCATCCGGTACGAAACATCAGAACCAACAGCAAACAAGACTGTGAGGCAGAGGTCGCACAGGGAGAAGAAAACACTGGAACACATGGGCTATTTTTAAAAAAGACGGGCAAGTGGGATGGCTCAGTGGGTAAAGATGCTGCAGTCAAGCCCGACAACCTGCGTTTACTCCCCGGGGCTCATGTGGTAGGAGAACCAAATCCTGCAAACTGTCCCCTGACCTCCACATGAAAGTCGTGTGTGTGTGTGTGTGTGTGTGTGTGTGTGTGTGTGTGTGTGTGTGTGTGTGTGTTTGTGTGTGTGTGTGTGTGTGTACGCATGTGCGCACGCCCACACAGAGATGCATGCCAAATAAATAAATAAAATGCAATTTAGAACCTTTAAAAAAACAAATACAAGAAATAAGAGTACTACATACCTGCATCTTTCTTTGGAATAAAAGAATCATGCTTCTCCAAGGGATGACCAAGACATTTCCAAGAAATGTTTTCTTTCTTTTGTAGGACAATATCTACTTTTCCAACATTTTCAATGGCCCGTACTGAAAAGAAAAGGAAATTTCACTAGTTTCACTGACACTAAATGTAAAATTTTCTCATAGTTACACTATCGTGTTCTTATATAATGATGAAAATTAATAGAAAAATAAGATTTTGTTCACTTAGTTAGTAAAATTGGTTTTTGTTTTATGTGATGCTAACTCAGATTTTAGATTCAGAGTGGCTTCTTTCAAACCAATTTATCAAGGCCAGATATTATATGTATGGCTTTGGAGGGGGCACAGACAGTCATGGACACAGATCTGGCCACAACTTGAAGCACAAGTCACACTGAAGGGCCCACCAAACCAAACTTGACTTATTCCCTTCAATATCTGTAGGTAAGCCTGAGCGGTCTGTAGGAGTGAACTGATAGCAGACTCGGAAGAACAGAAGAGTCAGCAGCTAGGAAGTACAGAAGAGTGAAGTACATGGGAACTGCTCCTCGCTGAAAACCTTTTAGACACTCTTCTTCCTTCCTCAGTGACTACAACAGTTCCTTATGTGGGGCCAATAACAGAGCGAGGACTTCTAGCTGCCGACTCAAGTCTGATGAGTAAACATGCTTTTAAAGTCATAACCCACACACTACTTTTGCTCAGGACCTCAGTATCTATTCTTCTACACGGTGAACTCAAGAGTCCTGCAATAGAGTAACACCTCTTTAAAACAGATGAGCAAAGTGAATTCAATTAAATGACCACTGACTGCAGACTTCACTAGAATAAAAACAAGCTCCTTGAATGTTCAGAGCTTACTACGGTACTTGGTAACCAGTGTGAGAAGCCTGGAAGCCAGAAACTATTTTGAGTCCTCAGCTCCCAAGGAACCCACACTGCACATGAGTATATGGCAATAATCACTGCTCAGTGTGCTCTGCTCCGGCACCCACTTGAGCGTATGCAGCTATGAAGTGTCTGGTCTAGCACATGCCTATGAGGTGCATGTGAGGAACAGGGCAGAGAGGAATAACAAAAACAAGACAGGAATGTTGTTAAGGGAGAGAAAAAGGAGAAAAAGGAAAAAGGAGAGATAAGAAGAACAAGGAGAAAAAAAAAAGAAAAACAGAGACCAGAAAGAGTATACTTGAAAATTAATGTATTTATGTCATGAGAAGTATATGTAAGGAAAGTAAGACGAATGTCTGGCCTTTTTTTCTTCCTATATGTGTATACACACAATTTATTTCTGGTTTTCAGTACTTACCAAAAAAATTTTCTTGAACTTCATGGCTTAGCCCTGATATTTGAAAAAAAAAAAAAAGTTTTTAGTTACCACCAAAATTACACACACACACACACACACACACACACACACACACACACAGCTGAACACCATTTAGTGCCCCCAAACAATTTTTTTTAGAGTCTATAAGCAAGCAAGCAAGCACTTTCAGGTACTGTGGACGCATTGATGAACAGGAGACTGATCTTTGCACTAACATCTATTCTACAAAAAGAGAAGGGCAGGGTGTGGCTTCACCACTCTGCTCTAAATCTCACTGTGCCAACATGACTATCTGGCATCTGAATTCTGCACTGTTTCAGTCTTTCCAGTGCAGCACTGGCATCCAGGAGTTGCTTTTTTATTATTATTAATTTTGCTCTTTGACAATTTCATATGTGTATATGTACTCTGACTGATAGCAGCTCTACCTTCTCTTCCTCCCCTCTCTCCCCATCCACCTGTCCTCTTCCCTACTCATCTCTTTCTCACATTCATGTCTTCTGTCTGTGTCCCTCTGGGTTGAACCATGGTTGTCTCTGTGGTCTCTGCACTGGAACTATCCACTGGAGCCTGGTTCACAGTGGATATACAACTGAAGAAAGTGGCCCCTTTTCACCCAGATTCCATCAGTAGCCTGTTCTTCAGTAGCAAACAATAGGGTCCCACAATCCCCTCCCCTACACCCATCTCCCATCTATGAATGACTGTTGAGAAGGCCTATATTGTGTAGATTCTGTGCAAGTAAATGCAGTGGCTGTGAGTCTGTAATTACATTGGTTATGTCATCTAGAGAACGGGATTTCATTCCCCTTCTCCCTATCTTCTAGTTCTTAAATTCCTTCTGCTCCCTCTTCTACAGGGTTCCCTGAGCCTTAGGAGGGGGTGACATAAATGACTCTTTAGGGCTAAGTTTATCTATCATCTATAACTTATTCTCAGCATCTTGGGTACCCCTGAGTCTCTATATTCACCACCATTCACTGTCAATAGAAGCTTCTCTGAGTAGTATTGAGATTAGCCTCTCTATAAGTGGAAGACCACAGATAATTAGAAGGCAGTTTGCCTTTATGTTGACTTAGCTAAAATCAGTAGTAATTTTCCTCATAGGGCCTATGATATATGCAGTTTGGGGCTAGATTGACAGCACCAGAAATGGGATCCCTTCTGCAGAGCATGCTAAAACCCAGTCAGGGAAAAGTTGATTACCCTATAAAGTCATGCCACTGTTTCCTGGCAGGCTGAAGTTGGAGTCCATAGAGTTCACTGCTATGGAAAACTCTTGCTGCCTTTTCTCCCTCAGCAGCCTGCACGACACCTCTGGCTCTCTGAAAGCTAGAACGCAGGGAAGAGGTTTCCAGCTCAATTCCAGCTTGAGTACATCTGTTGAGCTGCATAATTTTTTTTTTTTTACTAGATTTTTGGTTTTTTTATGTGTGCAGGTGGAACGTCCCCAAAATACCCAGTTTTTCCAACCTCATCTGTCCTGTAGCGTACAAAGTGCCTTGATGGAATTCAGTCAATTACATGTTTTCCTCTGTGCACTTGAGGCCAACCAGAGGCTATGAATAGTCTCAGACACTGAAAGGTGCTGCTGTTCATTGGTCCAGAACATGTTAAGAAAGTAGCTACAGTCCTGAGCCAAATCCTTATATAAGCTCCACAATCTGACTCTTCCTCTGTATCACTATAGTCATAATGAGGTATACAATCTCCCCTTTTAATAGTCATCCTGTGATATGCTATAGCCCCTCTGAAATAAGTTTCCCTAGTATGTGTCTAGACCAACGGTTCTCTACCTTCCTAATGCTGTGACCCTTTAATACAGTTCCTCATGTTGTGGTGACCCCCAACCATAAAATTATTTTGTTACTACTTCATACATGAAATTTTGCTACTGTCATGAATCATAATGTAAGGACTGTTGGAAATAGAGGGCTGCCAAAAGGGTCGAGACCCACAGATTGAGAACTGCTGGTCTAGATAGAGACTGGTAGTTAGGGACTCCTTTTCTGAAGAATCTCATTTAGGACAGTGTGGGGACACATCCTTTGGGGAACTCCTGCCAGCACTGCTTTGGGGACAACTCTAGCTATAACTCAGTTGGAAGGAAAATCAGGATATGCTGTTGCCTACGGTGAAAGCAAAATTAATTATAAAGTATGCAGAAAGAATAATAGATGTTGGGCACAGAGGTCTTACTTAAAGTGCTAATGACTAAGGAGGTTAACTCTCTCCCATAAGAGGCAAAAGGGCTGTATGCTAGTAACAAGAGACAAGAACTAGGGGCTGGAGAGATGGCTTTAAGAGTGCTTGCTGCTCTTCTAGAGGACCCAAGTCTAGTTACCAGCACCCAGGTTGGACAGTTCATAATCACTTGTAAGTCCAACTTCAGGGGATTTGATGCCCACTTCTGGCCTCTGGAGGAACCCAAACGCATACAAAGACACATACACATATAAGTAAAAACAAAAATAAATCTCTTTAAAATTTTTAATGAAGAGAAGAACTAAGCATTCTATAGGGAAGGACACATTCCAAGAAAAAAGCTTCAGAGGTTTAAAGTCAGTCATCTATTGGATGAGGCTGGCATGGTAAAGAAGAACAATAGTTAATTCTGATCAAATTCAGAACTAAAGGTACTTCTCTTCATTCATAAAAGAAAGTAGTGAGCAGACTTCTGGGAGTTGAGAACTTTAACTTGTATTTTGTCTAACCAACTGGCATGTTCTTTTATGAAGAATGCATGTTTAAACTATTGTTGCTGGAGGTGATAAGATGGCTCATTGGGGAAAGGTGCTTGCCATGCATGCCTGACAACCTCAGTTCCTTCCCCAGAACCCATGTTAGGGCAGAAAGGAGAGGACCGAGTCCATAAAACTGCCCTATGACCTCCATACATGTTACGTCATGATACTTAGATGTTCACATCATGCACAGATACACAATAGCGTTTATTTAAAAAATAATATATATCTGCTATTGTTTGGTGATTTTGTGTGTGTGTGTGTGTGTGTGTGTGTGTGTGTGTGTGTGTGTGTGTGTATCATATCTACTTTCTAACTAGAAATACATCATAGTCATAAGAGGAGCAAACAATGAAATCTTAGACTCAACTTCATTACAGGTGAGAAACAGATCCACATTTGGTCTCTTGGGTTCCAGACTTTAGGGCTGACTTCCTGCCCCTGACAGACCCAAATCAACAAGGCTTATCTCTGGCTGTGAGGAGAGAAGCAAAGGAGTAACACAATACAGACTTGCAGTCCAGGCTGTTTGGTTGCACCTCTGACTTCCTGTGGCAGAGCTGGCAAAGACTGGGCACCCCAGTAAGGAATGCTCAGATGGTGGCCAGAGGTCTCTGGGGACTTACTTAGAGATATCAAGTATGAGACTTATAAAGGTGGGCCAACTCTTGATGACTGATTCTGATCTCATCCGATTGCTTAAAGTTGGGGATCTGTCACACAATGGACAGTACATTAGACTTCTAATTGCTTCAACTTGGAAAGGGGATCATACTGTCATTTTCATTAGCACGAAGGAAAAAACATTATAAAATGATCAGAAATGACAAATCAAAATGACAATAGCAGATAAAATATTAAGTCTTCTAGACTCCAGGCCATATTATTGCCATAATGAAAGAGAACAAAGTATCCCATTACTAAAAATGAGATGCTCACCAATATGTATTCCCATTACTAAAAATGAGATGCTCACCAATATGTATTCCCATTACTAAAAATGAGACCCTAGCCAGGCGGTGGTGGCGCACGCCTTTAATCCCAGCACTCGGGAGGCAGAGGCAGGTGGATCTCTGTGAGTTCGAGATCAGCCCGGTCTCCAAAGCGAGTTCCAAGAAAGGCGCAAAGCTACACAGAGAAACCCTGTCTCGAAAAACCAAAAAAAAAAAGAAAAAAAAAGAAAAAAAAATGAGATGCTCACCAATATGTATGAGATAAGAATGATCCTTGATAACTGCTTCTGCTCTCAAGGTGTCATCCTGCAGGTCAACGACTACTGAGTCTAAATTGATATTCTTAAAAGGAAGAAAAAATAGAAAGATTACAAAGGAAGAACTGCCCCCAAACAACTCCATGTGTGAGGCGATGAGTGAAATTTTCATGGTACTACTTTACAGATCTCCAAACAACAGAAATATTATTCCTGGTTCTCATTTCTTCCTCATGCAAGTCAATTCCTTCCCTTCTATGAACATCATTGTAATCCTAAGCACACATTTCCTCTGGTTTGTATCCACTGTGGCCATAGTTTTGAAGTCATGAACCCTAGGAACTACCTGTAGAGCATTGGTCAGCATCTATTAGTTGCTCAAGAATATTTTTTGGAGAAACAATGTAGCAAAAAATAAGACTATGACCCAGAAGTCAAGATCTTAGTTGTTCTCATTTTAGTTTTTCTACTACTGTGTGATGCTGGAAAAGTATACAACCTATCGATCTCAACCTATCCCAAAATCACTCAAGAAACTTCTTAGATGTCTTTAGTTTCTGTGTAGACTTAAGAAAGGTGTTGTGGTACTTACTTCTCATAGCATGCATTGAACCATCGTTCCATTAGTAATCTTCTCCTTTCCTCAGTCACTGCATTTCAAACCCCACTGAAGCTGCTACAGGAATAGATCCCAACTTCTCTAGGCCCCACCCTTTTGGTTTTAGACTGTGGGATGAGGAAATAATAGCTAGAGGGAGTGGAAGGCAGGACTAGTGGTGTGCTGGACCAACTCAGCTTCATGGGGCAGAGGCTGGCCACTCCAGCACAGTGGTCAAATCACTGCTGCAAAAGAGAGGAGGCACTGGCTCAGATAAGGCTCTGCATGTCTACAAGGAAGCCTGAACTCTTGAAAATCCCTAGCTGTCAGAACTTGCCTTCAAATTCACCAGGCTCCTCAAATGTGGAAGTTCAGCAGCAGCTAGAGGAATGCGTGGGAACACTGTCAATATGTCCATCCAACTTTCCAGCTGGACTATCCACCCTGTGAAAGTCAAATCTGTATGGACCTGGCCCGGAATCACATCTCTGACATCTAACAGTGCCTTCTGTAAAAGAGGTGCCACTTGAAGAGCATAAATGATTGTGCCCCCTAACCTTTGGTTCAAAGGGGCACCAAATGCCATTAACAGTTCAAACATATTAAGTCTCAGCAGTATAATCTTTCTAATCCCAGAAAGTGTACTCTTACGGAGAAGTCAACTAGAAAGCACACACAACTAGAAAGCTTAATAGGTTTAAAGGCTACAGCATGGGTGGTAACAGCATACCTGCTAGGCAGGAGCCAGAATACCTACCTAGGTTCCAAATACAAAATTTTGGGGAGGAAACTATTCCTTCTTTGTTAAATTGGGAGAACATTGCTTTTTGCCTCAGGTTGTTGTGGAGAACAAATAAATTAATATAAAAAAAGATCCTAGAGAAGGATCTGCATATAAACCCAACAAATTCTTACTATGTGTTTTCCTCTTATTTTCGATAGCATGTTTACCTTTTGTTTGGTGTATATAACAATGGTGACTGAGGACTCTGTTTGGAACCAGTCATAGCTGTAAGACAGTAAGAGAAATGAGAAAACATTCAGAATGATGTGCAATAACACATGAACTCAGTCACTGTTAAAATCCACAGCGGGAAATATATTTCTCCAGGTTAAAACTCTTTTCTAAATGGTAACCTTAACATGTTAGTCACCATGATATAATTGACATTTACTTCCAAATAGACCACCCAAATGGGCAAAATAAAGGCTCTACATTTTTCTATAAAATCTTCTCAGAGTAATAACAGAATGCTACTAAGAATGTTGTTGAGAAGCAATCTGCATGCTCATCACCTTCTTTCTCTATAATGAAAACATCACTACTTAAGAAATTCTTCTTGAGCTGGGGAGATCACTCAGTGGAAACGTTTGCTAAATAAATATGAAGACATGAGTTCAAATCCACACTGCCCACATACAGCCTGATGAGGGAGTGAACATCTGTAATCCCAGTGTTCTTGTGGCAAGATGGAAGACAGAGGCAGGAGAATTCCTGAAAGCTCCCAGGCCAGTTGCCCTTAGCACATGTGGCAGCAAACAATAGCAAAAATAAAATAAAAAATCCTGTTTCAAACAAGGTGGAAGGTGAAGGCCCACGTCCAAGCCTGTCAAAACCTTCACACATGCACAGTAGCATTGTGTACACAAAATTTAAAAAAAAGAAATTCATTCTTCAAGGTCACTGAGTCAGTAATAAATGTTAAGATAAAGTCTTCTGTTGTGCTCTAGCTGTTGATCAAATCAATACTGCTGTGCACTGATTACCTACGTGCAGACAACCACATGGTTCTAGAGGAGGCATCCTCAGTCTCTTAACAAAACTGTCCACAAACTTATTTAATATGTATAGCAGGATGCTGCTGTTAGAGCAACAGACTAGGGGAGGGGAACAAGAACAACAAAAAAGAACCCTGAGTACATTTGTGGTATGATGAACAAAAATTTGGTATTAATTATTCAAGAAAATTAGTGTCTAAAACATCTTAAAGTATTTCTATTAAAACTTAAAATTTTAAAAAGCCCACCAAAATATACATATAAAGATTGAATACTGCAATAAACGATGGTATGGCTATGTGGTAGAATACAAAAAAAAATATGCTTTCACAGAATAGTAACAACAAAAGATATTGCTCACAGACTGTAATATCAATACTATAAAAGCAGTGTGGAAAGGTAGTACATGAATCAGTTATGCCCAATGATTTACGTCTAAGGTTTAATGGGACTACAACTATTTTTGTGTTTCTGTTTTCTAAATTTTCTACCCTGAATATACATTTTATCATCAGAAAAAAACATTTTTTTTATTGTTTTTTGAAACAGGGTTTCTCTGTGTAACCAACCACCCTAGCTGTTGTGGAACTTGCTTTGTAGACCAAGCTGGCCTTGAACTCACAGAGATCTGCTTGCTTCTGCCTCCTGAGTGCTGGGATTGAAGGAGGAGCCACCACCACCTGGTCCCCGCACCCCCAATTTTTTAATAGTGTTTAAAATGGATCAAACTTCAGTTATCTAAAAATCACTTACGGAACAGCCTTACTCTACAGCTGCAGCTGATAAATGAGGTGCTGCCATTTGTGTACTAAGCAAAACCAACCCCGAGCTAGGTTTTCTCCCTGCAGTGTTTGTAGGTTTGTGTAGCACTGCTCTCACTTTGAAATGTAAAAAAGAGTGCATACCTTGGAGAACTAGGGCCTTCCTTGAGCAGTGTATCTGTCACTTGACTCTTGGGAAGCATGCCTTCACAAAGAAAAACAGTAATTTATCTACACCACACTTAACTCATGTACACACACACACACACACACACACACACACACACACACAAAGTACATGTAACAAATGTGCTACCAAATGCATTTTCATAAGAAAAAGAGAGAGCCTTGTCACCAGCATGTTCTTTATGTGTTTTCTAGCAGCTTGCTCTCTCTCCCAAGGGTAACCACTATTGTGACTTATGACACCAGACTAGTTTTTAAATTGATGGACATATATTATCTAGACTATATACTATCTAGAAAAGGGATCATAAGGCATGGTTTATTTTGATCTGGCTTTTTTGTCCATCCTTATACGTATTTACAGTTCTAACAAGTCAAACCTTGAATTTCCTGAGACTTTAGCCATTCTGTTAAGTGTGTAAGTAGTCTGTTCCTTTTTATACTGGAAAGTATTACATTGTATGACTTAATCACAATTCACTCACTCTTCTATTGATAGGCATTCTGGTCACTCCTGGTCAGGAGCTTTTATGAGAGTGTGGTTATAAGTCTTCTTGCACACCCCTATACACATTCTTAAAGAACAAAAATCTACATTTCTGATGTGCATATAATATGTATGCACGTTTAGCTTTAGTCAAAATGGTTGTTGTCTTAGTTAGGGGTTCCATTTCTGTGACAAAACATCACGACCAAAATCAGCTTGGCGAGTTTATTTCCACTTGCGGTCCCACAGTACAGTTTATCACTGAGGGAAGTCAGGGCAGGAACCTGGAGGCAAGAACCAATGCAAAGGCCACACGGGAGTGTTATTACTGACTTCCTCTTCAAGGCTTGCTCGAGCCAGTTTTCTGATAGAACCCAGGACTATCAGCCAAGGGATCAGCTGGACCCACCCACGGTTTACTAAGAAAATACCCTCCAGGCTTGCCTATAGCCAGATCCTATGGAGGTAATTTCTCTATTGAGATTCCCTCCTCTTAGGTGGCTCTAGCTGTACCATGTTGACTTAGAACACCAGCATAGTTAGTTGTAGGAACTGACATATTTTACCACAGTGCTTGAGTATTACAGTTCTATTAGCTCACCAGTATGGCATTCTTTTTCCATTTTATTCATTCACATGGGTCTATATTAACAAGGCCTTTAAGGGGCCACAGAAACTGGTTTTCAAGTCATTTCAGAAAGCTCTGAGGCAGGGAAGCACTCTGGAGAGTCTGCAAGCACCTAGTGTTTTCTTCCTCAAGAGAAGTGTGCTGTTTGTACCTGGACTGCTGGTAAGTCACTTTTGAAATGAAACCCATCAATTGTGTTACCATTTCTCAAACTACAGAAAAAACAGTCAGTTAGCCTCAGAGCTCCCAGACTGGTCAGTCATTACAGGAAGCTGTAGTTGGAAGCACCTTCCAGACGAGCTAGGTTTTCAGAACTTCCCTGTATACACAGGCTTAGGACAGAGCACAGACACAAAACAGCAGTACTGTTTGGAATGAAGCTCCTGAGGGTGAGGACCATCTGGTCTGTTCAGCTTTCATCTGTCCACTGTAACTATGCAGAGCACACTACATTTTCAGACCAAGAGGCCTCAGAGATGTGACCAGAAGGCCTCATAACTAAAGCCAGAGCCACAAGAATAATTTTTTTCTAAAATGAATACACCAAAAAAAAGATAGCCTAATTAAATTATTTGAGAAGAACTAAAAGATATTTTATTAAAAGATTGTCATTTCTCTTTTGGTGATCTCTTAAAAAAACACGTATCAAAACTTAAATTTTCTGTGAGGAAAAGGTATCAACAGAATTCATAAATTTCCAGTCATTTTTGTTCTTGTACGATCTTGTATGATTAAGATCAGAAAAGGGCCGGACTTAAGGCTGGTGCCAGCACGTGAACCACTGCTTTTTCTCCCTCAAACCACAGGAAAGCACAAAGGAGACCACTCCCAATTCCCTTTGAAACATCAAGAGAGTAGCACAGAAATACAGCTCATTAGAAAAGCAATGCCAAGCCGGGCAGTGGGTGGCGCACGCCTTTAATCCCAGCACTCGGGAGGCAGAGGCAGGCGGATCTCTGTGAGTTCAAGGCCAGCCTGGTCTACAGAGCGAGATCCAGGAAAGGCGCAAAGCTACACAGAGAAACCCTGTCTTGAAACCCCCCTCCAAAAAAAAAAGAAAAGAAAAATTAGAAAAGCAATGCCAAACATGACAGAACCTATCCCAATTTCAACATGTGCAAAAAGAAACCATAAAACAAATCTCACACCCATCCTTCTGGGAACACGTGAGTAAGTCTGATTAGAGCAGAGTAAGTGAGGTGGTCCAAAAGAATGCTCTCTCTCTCAAAGTGCTAGCTGAGAATGGTGTCAGTTTAAGGGGTCTGGGCCCTACTGCAAAATAAAACTCATCTGTCCCACTCAGGATTTTAATCAGCTGTTGGAATAATAACATAGAAAGCAGGCAGATCACATTTGCAAACCTACAGGATTACCACATAGACTTAGCTGAGCCAAATGTGAAAAACAGTTACAAAATATAAATACACACACACACACACACACACACACACACACACACACACACACATATATATATGCCCCACTATTATACAGAATCTGTGTCACAACATGCAATGGGTCCACACTACTTGGAGAGTGATATGTTTCACATTGAAGGCTATGTTTATTGAAGTGTTAAACATGGTGCATCTGAAGTGAAGATGCTGAAAGCGACTTGTGGCAAGCAGGGAGGATGGCTGTTTCTGTAGCATCACAGAAGAGCCAAGCATCAGATGAAGCCTAAGAACAGCTCTGCATTTACTGCATTTACTGCAATATTATACTATAGGAACTTCAAACACCATAAATTGCAAATTACAGACTGTTTTCACACTTTAAAAGGTGATTCTACTGAAAACCTAGCTTGCTAGCTCTATTTCTGTAACTTGGTTTTGCAAACTGGGAGAAAAAAATTCTAGATCTACAGGTACAATAATCTAGTTCAGTCAGAGGAGCCCCGTGCATTTCAGGAATCAGTATTGACCACCACACAACTGGTGTGGAAGGGGCAGTGCCAACGGTGAGGGCGCCCGTGCTGCTCAGTCAGGCAACAGCAGATTAATAAACGACTTGAATCTGTGTCCTAAAACACAGTGTGAACTCACAGGCATGCTGTGGGATGGTCTGTATGTCAAATTGTTCTGATTGGTCAATAAATAAAACACTGATTGGCCAGTGGCCAGGCAGGAAGTAGGTGGGACAAGGAGAGAGGAGAATTCGGGGAAGCCTGAGGCAGAAGAGACACTGCAGCCACCGCCAGGACAAGCAGCATGTAAAGATGCCGGTAAGCCACCAGCCACGTGGCAAGGTATAGATTTATAGAAATTGGTTAATTTAAGATATAAGAACAGTTAGCAAGAAGCCTGTCACGGCCATACAGTTTATAAGTAATGTAAGTGTCTGAGTGATTCTTTTATACATGGGTTGTGGGACTGCGGGGTTTGGTGGAACCTGGAGAGAAGCCCTCCAGCAACACAGGCATGCCTAAGGGAGCCACCTTAGTCCTGTTTTAGTCACTATGAGTATTTATGCTTTGGGCTTAGAGATTTCATGGAAGCAATTGTTTTAAAATCAATAATTATAATAAGGGGCCCATAAAGTTCTAGTAAATCTCTTCAGTTTGGACAAAGACAGCTTTTGCATTTAAAAAAAAATCTAAATACTCCAGACAATTCTGTGAAGCAATATCACATATAAGCATATGAATATGAGTCATTTTTATTATTAATTTATATGACTTACCATTTAAGACTCTCTTTCCTTCATGACAGTCTGCATGATGATTTGGGAAAGAAAAAGTCAGGTCAGAATACTATAACATTAAAGAGAATATCTGGTCATTTTTATTGGTTAAACTATGAACTGTCTCAAAGGGCTGATTTCTTCTAAGGCAAGAGGACAGAAATGGGGCTATGACATGCAAAGTCTTTGTTTCCAATAAGTCAGTTTGGTCTCTGGAGACCATCAGGCCACTTCTCCAGGACTCTGTGTGTGTGTGTGTGTGTGTCCATGTGCATAATCTCCTCCCCAGTATCTTGGTCAATTTATTTCTTGACCCCTATCCCCAAGTGCTGGCACTCAATCTATGGATTCTGAGAATGCTAAGTATATGTTCTACCATTGAGCCACAGTTAATTTCTCCAAAGAGCACACACACTCCAAGTATTGTCTTGTCTGAGATGTCACATTCTAACTTCATATAAAGAAAACAAAATTTACTAGGTTATATTCTATAAAATACAAATATTAACACTCCAAAAATGTTTTATTATCTATTATCAGTCTGTTTATATCTGTATCTATATTGTTATAAACAAAAAGTGGCCAAAATAAGGCAAATACATTAAGACTTTCTTATATACATATAATTATTATTAAAGTTGCAACCCAGAAAAATCTCAATAGATATTTTCTTTCAGGATAGCAGCCAACTCACAAAAGTCTAATATATCTTAGTAACCACAACTGCTACACAATTATGGTAAAATAATCCCCTCAGCAAGTTGTTAGGAGCTTTAAAAAGTTTTAAAAGACAATAAACTAAAATAATATATCCCAGAGTCAAACTGAAAGGTGACACATGGTAGAATGACATTACCTTCCTTTAAAGAAAAAGAAATGTGCTTAAATCAAAAAGCCACCTCCACCTGCCACCCCTCCAGCCCATGGCCCTTCTTTTTTGTCCTTCAACGTGCTGGAGTTACAGTTGTGCGCCATGCTCTGCTTTCAAATTTTCTGTCTTCTAATTTCTAATAATCCAGAATCCCATACACACTTCTAACTCACTCATCCAACACAGAGTGACCATGACTAAGAAGACCACCTTGTTGTTGTTCCCCCTTTTAGTCAAAACAATTCTATAACTAAAAGGACTCTTACAATATGCAACAAACTATTGCCTTTCTCTTCTTCAAGAATGAAAATAAGAGGCCAAGTTCTAGAATAATTCAGAGCTCTTCAACAAAGCCAAGAATGAATCTGTGTCCCCTGAAAGAAATCCTGCCCTATTTTTCTTGACATACTGTTGTTCAATGCTTCCTAAAAACATACAAGACTTAAAACACCATAAAAGCTGTACCCCAAATGGCTATTGCTTATCACTGTCTCAGAAACCTCTAGCCATTGCCATTCGTAAGGAGCACTGATGTCCACTGCCTGGAGCTAACTGTCCTCCATCAGTTTTACCTGTATGGCTACTGCAGTTGTGATCATCTGCTTCACCTGAGAACAAACAGCAAATTCGCAGTACTGCATATTAAATCCATCTCAGTGTGTTATAGAGCCAGCAATCTGATAAATCTCATTTGTCATGAAAAAATTCTGTTTTTACCCAAAGTACTCATAGATTTTTGAAAAATGACTCTATGTAATTTGTTTCTAGGAAAAAATATGACATCAGAGGACTATTTTCTTAATATGCACTGAATTCAGTCTGTCAGAACTTAATGGATTCTGCAGAAGTATCCTTCCCCCATTTTTTTAATATAAGAAATTCCAGTGTGAAGAAAGTTTGCTCTTAAATTATTTAAATTACCTTTAGAATTACACCAGTCTAAGTTTTAAAAAGCTGAGCCATATAAACTCTTTTCCATGTTAAACACATTTACATCTGCTTCATTTTAGTTGGAAGAGAAATCTTTTCCCTGAGAAGAAATCCAATATTCTCTCTTGATAACTAGTTGCATCATTTAGAAGTCTCTAAAAACCAAACTGAAATCTCTTCCTAATGTTGGCTAAATGGCAAAACTCTGCCTGGCCAAATCCTCTCCTCTTGAAGAGCTCAGTTGCTCAGAGACTGCCCTGGCAGCCAAGAGCACTTGGTACTTGTTCAGCATGGCAGGGTAAGGAAAACAGCAGATTAGAGACAGGAGTGACAAGGATGAACATACACATGGTCCCCCAAATCAGCTCTGCCAGAAAGCAAAATAAATACTAACCATATAAACATCAGTCATTGTAATACCGCAAAAACACAGCTGCAATACTGCCAAACAAAGCTGCAATATAGCAAAACACAACTGCAATACTGCAAAACACAGCTGTAATTCTGCAAAACACAACTGCAATACTGCAAAACAAAGCTGCAATTCTGCAAAACACAACTGCAATACTGCAAAACACAGCTGCAATTCTGCAAAACAGCTGCAATACTGCAAAACACAGCTGCAATACTGCAAAACACAGCTGCAATTCTGCAAAACAGCTGCAATACTGCAAAACACAGCTGCAATATTGCAAAACAACTGAAATTCTGCAAAACACAGCTGTAATTCTGTAAAACACAGCTGCAATACTGTAAAACACAGCTGCAATACTGCAAAACAGCTGCAATACTGCAAAACACAACTGCGATACTGCAAAGCACAACTAAAATTCTGCAAAATACAACTGCAATACTGCAAAACTCAGCTGCAATACTGCAAAACACAGCTGCAATACTATAAAACATAGCTGCAGTACTGTAAAACACAGATGCAATACTGTAAAACACAGCTGCAATACTGCAAAACACAGCTGCAATACTGCAAAACACAGCTGCAATACTGCAAAACACAGCTGCAATACTGTAAAACACAACTACAGTTCAGATGTGCATCCTCGTAGAGATGTCTCACTTCCTAGCTTGAATTAAGTTGATAAAATTCCTTTGCAGGGAGAGATATAAACAAAGTCAACCCCTTCGACCTGTGTCCCAGTGACAAATCAACGTATGATTTTACTACAGTTCACTCTAGGAACCATTGAGTTTTCAGGTTTACTTACAGAGCAATGAGTGAGGAATTACAGGTAAGAGCAGCCACACTGAAAGGTCTGCACTCAGCATGGAAGATAACTTCCCCATGGCTGGATAGACAGAGTCCCCTCCCCTAGTTCCTCCCCATCTATGTCCTCTAGCCCTTCTCTGAGATCCCCAAGGCCATGTACAATTAGGGCAGAGCTGCATATAACTAGCTGGGGAGGATGGCTGAATTCTCAAGTGAGTGGTCTATGACTCTCCTGCCCTTCCTTCTATATATGAACATCAACAGTTAACAAAGCCAATATGGTGATCTTTTCAGAGACTCTTGAAGATGACAGTAATTTGGCTCAGAGAATAGACCTGTATAGCAAATTAACTCCCTTAAATCTGGCACATGTGCATGCAAATGCATACACACACAAACACCAAAACATCACCCATACAATGAGCACTATGGCCGCAAGACAACTGAGTCAGTACATCCACTAAGTCCCCTTGCCAGCGTCCACACCATGGAGTCTTGCTGGACTTGCTTGTGCTTTGCTGATCTGAACTGTCTCCATTCTACCAAAAAAGAAACAAAGGCTTTGGAAAGGAACCTCTGACTAATTCTCTTCCAAAGCTGAGCCTCCACTGGCACTCAGCCTACTCCCCAGCTGTGCTGGGCTTGCTGACAGTGCAGTAATGGTAACACGACTCCTTGAAAGCAATGGCTCAGCACCTCAACCTGTAATCCCAGCACCCAGGACACACAGGCAAGGTGATCTTCAGCCACACAGCAAGTTTGAGACTAGCCTGAGCTAGATGAGATCCTATACTAAAATAATAATAGTAAGAACAACAACAACACTACTACCAATGCATATACAAAGGTTTCTCCATTTCAGCATTAGCGATGTTTTGGGCTGGACAACTCTCTGTCATGAGAGTCTGGCCTGGGCACTGTATGGTAATTAGGAACGTCCCTGGCCTCTGTTCATGAGAATACCAGCAGCATGGAGGATAGTCATAACAAAATGTCCCTAGGTCTACCAGCTTTGTGTTTTCATTCCTGAATATTCAGGCATGAATATTAACCATGATCACACTATAATCTACCAGGTAAATTGAGGACTAGAACTGTCTAGTGTGGAAATGCCCACAAAATGCCAATTCTCGGACTTTCTACATTGGGTTCTGACAGTTTGCCTCATGTAAGACAATTTTAGTAAAAGGGATTAGGGCATTGTGGCTATGAGATGGCAAAGGGGAAAAGAAGATGAGGGAATATAGGAGGTGAATATGAGCAGAATACATTATATGCGTGCATGGAAATGTCATGGGGAAAATATATATAATATAATATAATATAATATAATATAATATAATATAATATAATATAATATAATATAATATAATATAATATAATATAATATAATATAATAATCAACAGACACAACCTGTTAATGGACAGAGAGAAAGGGACTTTGGAGCACTCAGTCCTAAATAAGATTTTTTTATCAAGCGCCCCTCCCCTAAAGGCTCATGGATGCCTCCAAAGAGACAATGTCTCCCAGACACAAGACTGATGACTGATGCACACATGACCTCATGGAGGCTGGCAGAACACAGAGGAGCTGCATAAGTTCAGGCCAGACAGGGCACCAAAACTGAGAGGATGGAGCAAACACCAGCTCCCACTCCTAACCAAGAGGCTATGTGCAACTGATACCCACAGACAGGAAAACTCAGTTTTCCCTAGCGCAGTGTCACTAGGTACAGAAACCACACTCCAGGGCAGGCCCATGCCCAGGAGTAGATGGCCAACACAAAACAATCTCCATGGTTTTCCTTTGGGCAGACTTTTGTTTTCTATGTGTTTTTTGTCTCATTGATTTTTTTTCTTTGATTTTCGTTTTGCTTAAGAGAGAAAGGGAGGGCACAGAAAGATGGGTGGGTTGGTGAATACAGAGGTGAGAAGGAC
Source organism: Peromyscus maniculatus bairdii (assembly GCF_049852395.1). Taxonomy (NCBI): domain Eukaryota; kingdom Metazoa; phylum Chordata; class Mammalia; order Rodentia; family Cricetidae; genus Peromyscus; species Peromyscus maniculatus. The sequence continues at coordinate 77,334,181 of NC_134858.1, forward strand.
CTGGGGAAGGAAAAAAACCACGATCAAAATATCTCGTATAAAATATTTTTAAGAAAAAAAAAAACCTTTGCTCAAACATTGCTTTTCTGCCCTGTGAAATTCTTATCTTTGCTTCCTAATGCCTTGTACGCTGTTTCAAATCATTGTCTGCTACTAATCCACAAATATTCCTGACCCAAACAGGCTGACTCTCCCACACTCTCACAGGCCCTGTCAAAACCAAGAATGCTCTCTTTCACAGGAACAAAACCATCTTTTCATGTCAAAAACAACACCACATGCTAGTTCATACCTAATAATTGTAGAAATACACTGAAAAACAAAAAATGGCCTCCCTGTTACAAGTAGTGAAGCAAAAGGGGGGGCCACAGAAGCAGTGGCATTTCTAGCCACTACTGGCACCCACAACACACACACACACACACACACACACACACACACACACACACACACACACACACACCTTAGATTGTAGGTGGCTAGCAAATTTTGCTTCAGTTAATTCTCACAATGACTTTAAATGTTCCTTCGTGGACATAAGTATATGAAGTTGTCATGTGTGTGCTCGTTGATGTGTGGCCGTGGCACATAGGTTGAGGATGAAGGACAGCCTTTGAGTACTGGTCCTGCTGTAAAACCAGGCTAGCTGGGTACAGGCTAGTCAGCCTGGCTTCTGTCCCTGTCTCCTATCTCCTTGTAGGAGCACTCTGGGATTACAGATGCTGCACTACCGTGCACAGCTTTTACTTGGGTTTTGGGGATCTGAACTCAGGTTGTCAGGCTTGTGTGTTGTGTAACAAGCACAGTTCCCATGGAGCCATTTCCCCAGCCCAGGGCACTTACTGGTTTGTTGTTGTTGTTGTTTTTGTTTGTTTGTTTGGTTGGTTTGGTTTGGTTTGGTTTTTCAAGACAGGGTTTCTCTGAATAGCCCTAGCTGTCCTGGAACTCACTTTGGAGACCAGGCTGGCCTCAAACTTGGAAATCCACTGCCTCTGCCTCCCAAGTGCTGAGATTAAAGGCGTGCGCCGCTGCAGCCGCTGCCACCACCTAGCTAAGGGTGTTTATTCTTACCCTGCATCTTACTAATGAAGAACACATTAAGATCTACCACTGGTACCTAAGAAAACACCGTCTAAGTAGCGGAGATGAGATTCGGATCCAAATATGTCTATGAATCTCTGTTCTTTCCAAGGTCACATTGCCTCAGTAATCAGTATCAGAAATAGAGATGGAATTGAAAAGGAGGCTTTTTGTTTTGTTTCTAAAAGTCCACACTTTGTTTTCCTAAGAAATATGCATGTTCTCCCCCAAACCAAGTGCTGATAACTTAGTCCTTTCTGACTAGGACTCAGTCTGAAGTCCTCCTTCCTCATCCCCCTGGTTCTACCTACCCTCACCTCACGGGTGGGGTTTGTTTTTTTTCTTGGTGTAATGTACATCTGTTTTAACTCTTCTACTGAGTAATTTAGGTGGACAGTTATTTTCCTTCAATACTTTCAAAGTGCTATTCATTTTTTTTTTTAAATTCTCTCCTGTTGTTTGGGAACTCAGCTGTAGTAGGCAGCACCAAACTAGCTGCTGTGTGCCAGTCACTGCTTGGTTGGTGAGGCCCCCAGGCCACACTTCGCATCTTCTCATCATCTTTGTCTGTACATGCTTTCAACACAGGGAGTCCCCGTGGGTGCTATTGTTACTCAGCTTGTTTGAGGTTTGCTGAACTTTAGATATCTGACTTTTACTAATTCTGAAAAATTCTAGGCCTTATTCCCTTCATGCATTGCTTCTTCCTCATTCTCACTACAACTTCTTCTGGAAGGGTGACTACAAGCCTTAGGCTTAGGAGACTCCATGTCCCTGCATGTTTCTCCATCTTTTATCTTTCGGCACCATGTTCTAAGTCCTGCTCTTCAATCTTGTGCACACCAAAGTTTCCACTGTGTCTAACCTACTCAACTAGGCATGCCATGAGCTTGGACTTCACCTGCTTTGTTTCTTCCTTCCTGTAAATTAGTTCCAGTTGGTTCTTTTTCAATTCTACCAGATTGCTTTTAATAAACCCATTTTAAAGGTTATTAATTCAATCTCATTTCCCTAAATATTTGAAGCACAATTATCTTGGCTCTGGACAGGAAGAACAAAGCTCAACAGTACACATGCCATTTATTTCTCACTTCTTTCCTTGGGTATCATAACAACTGACCTATGTTGTGGGAAGAGTGTTTCAGGCTGAACTCATGTTTTCCACAGATCCACAGAGGCATTTGCTAGGTACTCTGGAAAATCCGTAGTGAGAGACTAGTTTTTGGTCTGAAGTTTCTGGGATCACACAGATAATATGTTTAAATTCCAAACTTCCTTGAAAGTGGTAAGTGGCCTATCTGAATTCCAGGTGGGTCAGACTTGCCGGGCGGTGGTGGTGCACGCCTTTAATCCCAGCACTTGGGAGGCAGAGCCAGGCGGATCTCTGTGAGTTCGAGGCCAGCCTGGGCTACCAAGTGAGTCCCAGGAAAGGCGCAAAGCTACACAGAGAAACCCTGTCTCGAAAAAAAACAAAAAAACAAACAAACAAACAAACAAAAACAAACCAGGTGGGTCAGACTGAAGTAGGTTAGGAAAGGCCTGGCAACACTGGTACATAACTATAACAGAGAACCCATGTTGTTTCAGGAAAAACCTCTAGCACCCTCCCAAGCATGGTCTGAGGCTGGCTTTCAGGAGTGAACATGCATAGAAGCAGCTCTACCAGTCAATGCTCTTCTAATATGAGCTCTAAATCCCTAATGGATAACACACTAACTCCGCTCAGAAATAAACTTACAAGAATTGTAGACTCGTAGTAGGATGCTTGTCTAGCTTACACAAAGCCCTAGGTTCAATCCCCAGCCCTGCAATAAAATGAAGTAAAGGCAGCTTGCTTACAGTCAGGAATGGTGGTACACACTTGTATCCCGGCACTCAGGAGACAGAGCCTAAGGGACAGCTGCACATTTGAGGTACGCCTGCAAATCCGTGAGGAGGCGCACTACCCTCCTATGCTTCTGCTAAGAACCCTAAAATTCTTTCTTGCCATCCATCCGATCAACAGTCAGCTTCTCCCCTCTGTCTTCAAACAAACCCTTGCTCCTACCCAAGTGGCAGACAAATCCACACTGAAGAGCCCCTGGCCTCCTTGCTGGACTGGAAGTACAATGAAGATTTTCTTTTAATAAAAACCAAGTTCCACAATATTGTCTTCAGTGCCCACCAGGAAGTGCATCCCCGCTGCTATGAGAACCGTGGCCAAATTCTCAGAGGAAAATTCTTTCTTCTTCCTCATCACCTTAAAAAAAAGGCCAAGGCAGACAAGACAGTCCAGCACCTCTCTTTGCTGTTAAATGCTTTTTCCATTAAATACATAGGTCTACCATGTACAGGCCATAAACAGGGGCTCAGTTCCAACTTCCTGCCTCTCACAGATCCAAGTTCGCATCTCTTACCCCTATGTGACCATGGACATTCCTGTGTAGATCTAAAACCCCAGTTTACTACACTGTTTACTGAGAGAAACTTCCAGCAATAAGGTATCCAATTACAAAACTCACTGACCATAGCAGTGAAGACTCTGCTTGAACAGACCAATTCACTCTGAATTTGAGAGCCAAAGTCATGAGTGACTAAAAAGAAATGGCTACTTCCCTTCACAGAGAGGGTTCTATGAAGTATTCCTGCTACTGCAATCCCATTCACACTCTCAGAGGGAGCTGGCTCTTCTGAAAGAGGTCTGGAAGAGCTGACTCGAGCAACTGTAGGGGGAGCTCTAACGCAGAGGCAATTATACTTCCACAGAAGCTTAACCGAGAAGGGACTACACAGGTAAGGAGACAAGGAAGAGTCCAGATAAACCTGGGACGAAGACAGGAGGCGACATTGTACTGTATAACTTCCTAGACTTTGATGTTTTAGTCTTGTGAGAGCAGTAAGAACAGTTAAATGATAAGCTGAGCACAGGCCACACACCTGTCACATCTGTAATCCCAACCTTTCAGAGGCTAAGGAAAAAGGATCTTGAGTTTGAGTCTAGCCTGGAATAACAGGGTGAGATACCAACTCGAGAAATAATTTTAAAAAATTAAATGTAAAACAACTAGACTAAAAAAAAATTCAGCCAGCACCCCTAACCAGTACTGTCACTAATCTGGTTATTTAATGACAGGTACGGAAAACAAGGAAGCAAATACAGTTTTTCCTTCTATATTTACTTCTTTATTCCTTACAACTTTCTACAAAACATATCACATTTTTAAAGGAAAGTCACTACAGAATTCCTTATTTTTCTTTTCCTCATTTCATGTGGTGCCCAAGCATGCACTCAAGTGTGTGTGTGTGTGTGTGTGTGTGTCTGTGTCTGTGTGTCTGTGTGTGTATGCATTTTCTTACATGTGTGGGTATGGAGGGGCACATGTGGATGGGTATGTATGTACACGTATGCACATGCATACGTGTGGCGGCCCAAGGTTGAATAAAACCTTTAGAGCAGCTACGGCAGAAGGCCAATAAAAATGGGGAAAATACTGTGATTTATTTCATCCTATTCATTGAATCCAATTTTATTTTAAAAATTACTCGCTTTTTTACTTACCTTTTGGAACAGCAGGCTTCATAGCCATCCTGCCGACCAGGCATTCTTTCAGCATGGATTCATAATTGACCCAACGATGAACCTGGGAGATGAATGGCCAACAGCAACATGACTCTAACCTCCACAGGATGTTCTCGTCTTACCATGAGCTGAGCTAAAACTTCATACACTGCTCTGAGGCAGACATAATTTGCCAGCAACTGATAGAGACTGTTTAGAGCAGTATTCTCAATGTGTTGTCTACAGACCTCCGGGTGTTTCTGACACCTTCAAGCATCCACAAGGTTCCAACAATTTCAAAAGAACATTCAGATATAACTTGCCCTTTTTACTTCTTTGCCATTTGCAAAGTGCTTAAGAATATCCTTCACAATAGTGAAAATTATTGCCATATTCTTCCTGTATGATAAAACAAAAAATTCTAACTCATGCTGGTCTGGAACTCACTATGTAACCAAAGCTGCCCTCTAACTCACAGCCATCCTCTTGCTTCAACCTCCTGAGTGTTGGGATTACAGGTGTACATCACTATGCTGCAGGGTAACACTGTTTAAATTAGCAAACTCTTAAAAAAAATTTAAATGTTCAATTGTAAAAATATCAGTAAAGAAAAACACAACATTCAAAAACATTAGTAAAGAAAATCATGTATTCAATTATCAATTTATTCAATATAGTTATCAATAGTCATAATGTAATGTTCAAACATTAAAATAATTAGGTCAAATAATATTAACAGGGTCTTAATAGTCCTGAGGATATAACAGCTAATAGCAAATACATTACAAAACAGACATGAACTTATTATTATTATTATTAGAAACTGAATTTTACTTGCAATTACTTATAGTACATGCATTACTTTGTAAATCCCTGCCTTTGGGAGTGTGAGAATGGGGGTAATTTCAGCAAACAGATAAAGGAGACAGAGATTTAAGGAGGCAGAGGTACAGGGTTTGTTATACAGGACTCTAAAATAACAGGCACTTAAGTATGTTCAAAGCAGAATATTTACTCTGACATACTATTCTATTTAGGGTCTATTTAGGGTCTCAAAGACCAATCAGATGACTAGATTCATGTCACTGTTAATAATGACCACTTAAGAGTTGAAAAGCAGGGTGCTACTTAGACAATTCATCTTTAAGAAGATGAATATATTTGTCTTGTTATCCAAACTGGACCTAACAGAAAGCTATCTGGACAGTACTGAAGTGTCGGGGCCAGAAACAGCACTGAGGACTTGAACTACACTAGTGGGAAAAAAAGGGATAGGTTAATGAAAGAGTCCGGCCAGTGACCACACACTGGGCCATGATGGGAAAAGACTACTCAGTAGCTCAGTCACATTCTCTGGAAACAGGCAACAGGAAACACAGAGGGAAGGTAAGCCAGTGAGCCAGTGCGATCACTGGAGACTGAGTTGGAATGCCAACAGGCCATCAAACTGGCCTATCAGTTATGTGGAAATGACAAAATAAATAAGGGGTCAACAGTGGGATCAAAGCTGAAAACAGATAAAGCTGATAAAGATATGAACCAATATATTCTTTGTACAACTCAAACATGGTGTGTAGGGAAATTTTTTATAGTGAAAGACATCAGACGTTTCTAGAAGACACCAGAAGCTTCTAAACTACAAAACTCTATTTCCACAGTGAGTAAAAATCATCAATAATTAATTTTACTGGTTCATTAAAGCCAGGTGATGCAGCAACGTGCTAAGTAAAATACTGTCTTCCTCACATGTGTCCCATGTAGACTCGGTGCTGGGCAATACACGGCTTTCTGGAGAAATCTGCTGAAGAAGTACATTCCACCAGAGAACAAGGGAAAGCCAGGAGACAGCCACAGCAGCCAAGTTAGGCAAATGTCCCTAAACTGACTTGGTTTGCACTGTTAGAAAGTAACAAACAGCAACAGCAAAGGGAACATCTCCTAAAGGAGCAAGAAGACTCTCCCAAGGGAATGCTACCACAACCAATGAGCAAATCAGACTTCGCACCACAAGGATGGGCACCAGAGCAAACAAGTCCCACCTTTAGAGCAGATGCACCAAAGTATTTTTAAATATAAAACAAATTACATTTCTGACAACCTGATCCAAAAATAACTACCTATAATCTCAGAAATAAATAAAAAGTGTTTAAAAAAATAACAGAAATCAAGTTAAGTTTGATCAAAACAACTCTAAAATACCTCAATCTGATTCAGGTATCTTAAATGGTTAAAACCTAGTATCATATAACATGCTGAGTTATTATTAATGATACAAAATGAAATGTGAAACAAAGGCAAATTACTAAACTTCTAATGATTACAATATCAGAATAACCACTAACAAAATTATTGATAATTAATGTATTCTATATAACATTTAAATAGTGGGGAAACTAATGTTCTTTTTATAAATCTGGAGAAAAGGGCTCGATGTAAACATCTTTTGAGATACATGTAGAACCTCTGCTATTAATTTAGGAAAAGCAAGTTTCCTATTCATTTATCTAAGTTCCTCCAAGAGATATGGGTCCCACATAGTAATGCAGACTGGATGTACAACTACCTCCCCATGAGGAAAAAGCAAGAATGCTATACGCTAACTAAAAAAATTAAATTAAATTTTAAAAAGAACTAAAGTGATTTGTAACATCAGATCATACTGTCCCTTCTCCCATTGATAGTGTTTTCTGTAAGTCAATTACTATCATTACCAAAATAAATCAGGACAAGTGAAAGCCTTGCCAACAGAGGAGTCAAGGTGCATGCCACATACTTGGAACCATCTCTAGAATTTTACTACAGTGAATTGAAAAATCACATGAACAGCTGGTACCTGTGAACATCTGCCTGCATTTCAAAATTCAAGCCCACCCATCTCAAAAGAAAGCAAGCGTTTTCTTCCTCCAAATGTCTCACTGTTAAATCCATGCCTACAATGCTCTGCTTACCTGTAGAAACTTACCTCATTAAAAAGATCCGTCCCGTCTGCTCCTGCTGCTCTCATAAGTTCATCCTCCCCGCCAGGATGATACTCCATATATGGGCTGACATTATAAACAAGCCCTGCATCAAAGCAAGGAGAAATAATATCCAAATGAACTTCCTAAAAATTATAAAACCTATAAACATAAGGTCCAATAAATCTCTCCCAACATTTCATTTAGGAGTTCATTTTATCAAAGTATCATGAGCTGTAAAGTCTGAAATTACACTACTCTTGCAAGCTAGCTAATTAACCTGCCAGTTTCCTGGTCTTTTATAAAAAACAGGGGACTTGTTGGTTAAGACATGAAAGTTTAATATATCAATACCTGCACTAGAAAAGCAACATTTGCACCAGCTCCTTGAGCCCCAATTCCTTATTTGTAATAGCCAGAACCTGGAAACAACCTAGATGCCCTTCAACTGAAGAATGGATAAATAAAATGTGGTACATTGACACAATGGAGTACTACCCAATTCCTACAGAGATGTGTAAAGAGGGTCCAGTGATCTGCGCACTCCTATTCCTCTGGGAGAGGAACCTGGACCTTAGGAAACTCAGGTCCTTCCTGCCAGTGAGAGTGCCTGTTCTCTGCCCTGGAGGGTGATGGGATCTTTATTAAGCTGACCCATGAGTAACCCATTTTTGTTCTAGGAGGAGATATCATACTAACCAGGTTTTTCAGCATTCAAACATCCATGAAAATATTGTCCAGAACACTGTCTCTGCTCATAAAACGTAAAGAAATGCAACAGAGCACACAGAATTGCCTCCCAACACAAAGAAACTCTGTCTAAACTTTTGAATGTACACACACACACACACACACACACACACACACACACACACACACACCCCAAAGAAATAAAATCTCATTCCATTACTGTCTACGGCCATGGTGAAAATCGTGAGTCAGATCTTCAGTAAGGCTAAGGAACAATGAGCATTCAGGCCTACTCTGTAAAAGAAGGCCTGCCTCATCTCTGCAGATGTAGAAATGACGGTTTTCAGACCTTCATCTTTTGGTCTTCCCCAAATATTTATTACATCTGTGCATGCATTCAACTATATTTTTATCTTTAAAAAAGGAAGAGGGAACAAAGCAGGACATGCTGATTGGAGGCCTCACCAAGGAAGCAAGCTTCCTGTATCTGTACCAGAAAGCTAACAGCAGACAAATCCAGCTGAAAACCAATTCAAAGGTGCAACAAGAACTGTTTTTTGTTTGAATATTTAAAACTGATTTCTCATTTAGAAAGACTTCAATACTTATTTAAAGACTTCCATTTAAATAACCCCAAACAACTTAAAACATTCATTCAATGTATTCATCTTTGAGGGAAGAAGCTGTTGTAAATCCAAAAAAGCTACAGTGGCTTTTCTATTGGCTAAACTTTAGGAAATAACTTACAATCCAGAGTTCAGTACAAAACTGCAGGGGCAAACACAAAAGGTAGTGAATTCACAGAGAATCCAACAGTCCACCATATTTAGGAAGATGTTTTCCTGTTCCTTAGTGCTTCAAAATCCATAGTTCAGAAATGTGAGTGGCAATAGGATCAAAATCACCCCCAATAGGATTTTTTTTTTTTTTTTTTTTGGTTTTTCGAGACATAGGATGCTTCCTAGATAAATTTCAAACTTTCTGGGCAACCAAGCCTTGACCACAGTACTCAAGAATAAGATGTCCACCAGACACGGTCCTCCATGCATGAGTTTCACATTTTAGCAGCCAGATTTTCAAGCAGCTTTAATAGCTTTGTCAGTCATCTGACATACCCCACATGTTCTCCACTGCCCCGCAGACCTTCACGTTGACAACCACTCACACTTTCACCTTCTTTCTGATAGACCAGGAGCACTCCGTGGGTCTGAGAACATCCTATCTTCTTCAGATAGACAAAGCTAGGGATGCTTACAGAATCCACCCCCTAGATTAGTGACGACTGCTACTGTTTTGGTCTAAGACATATTAATGCCAATCACACTTGACAGTATCTTAGTAACGTGCTAATTAGGAAGGAAGCCAGTTGATCTCCTTTGATACAGAGACTTATGCTCAACCCATCTTGTCTTCTTTTAAAAGGCATTTCCTAACACTCAAAAAAAGAAAAAAGAAAAACAACAACAAAAGGACCTTGAATGTTGAATATGACATGAGAAAACAGCAGATCTCAGCACCTTGTTGCCCATTACATAGAAATACATGCTATTTGTGACAGCTTAGTCTCCTTTCCTATTGCTGTGTATGTCTTGGCTACAGACATGGGAAGGAAGACAAAAAGACAGGTGACATATAAGCTGATCCCTTGACATGGGAACAGCTCTGAGACTGGATGAGACATGATAAATCCTGTTGGCTACAGAGTCCTCATGACTTATTATTACATACCATCTTTTCATATGGAATGGATAGATTTATATTACAGCCTGATTATGAAGTCCAAATGGACTTTAAAGTTGACAGATGCCTTTTACCTGCTTAAACATAAAACAAACAAAAAAAAATCTTCTTTAACTGACTTGTGCACACCACACATTCCATACTTGTGTTGATGCAGATGTGTATGTTACCTTTGAAAGGTTACATGTTTTCAGAGCAAGGGGACCAGACACCAATGAAAACGGGTGGCCCAGGTGATCCAGCCTCTCAGATGCCTCTGTTGCAGTTTCCTCAGAGTTCTGCATTCAGAACAACTTCAAGGCTGCTGGCTGAGATGGTCCAGCCTCACAGACTACTCCAGCCAGAACTTCAGATAAGCCTTGCACTTTCCCATTGCACCGAGACTGGACAACAAATAATACAACTAACTCTCCCAGGACTTGACCATTATCCCAATTTTCCCAGGGTCTCTTAAAGATTCCAGTACCCCCAAACAACAGGAATCAGTCTAGAGAACACAACACCCAAATTCCCAAGAGGTGGGATGGATGGTTTTTGGTCATTAGATGGATTATAGATGTCTGTCACCGTTTAGAGAGGTTGATTACAAATTGTTACTGATCATAGTCAGGGGAAAACTAAACAAAGGAAATTAGATTCAGAAATCTCTTTCTGAAGAGAAAAAAGGCAATATAGTATTAGAAATGATGGGATAAAAGAATGGATTGTTCAGTTTATTTTTTAACAACCACTAGTCTCAAATATTTTACATTGGTATGAATTCTGGTATATTGATACAAATTTAAAGTTATTTTTGTTCGAACATACTGTACATAATTTCTACTTTTGTTTAAGGTATTATACCTATGCAGTTCATTTAATGACATAGTCATGTTAGGTATGTTTTCAAGGTCAGAGACATACAGATAGATAGATGGTCTTCAAACACTTCAAAGACCTACAGAATATGACATTTAAAATGTTTTGTTAACACAGGGTTTTTCATGACAATGAGACTCCTGGCAGCACCAATTTATTTCAGAGAAGATGATGGGCACTGAAGAGCCTCCATATGGAGTTTGTTTTCATTGTGGCAAGGTTAGCCACTGGGCAAAGAAACTGTTCTTGCCTTGACTCTGACAGTATGCTGTACAAACTGGATAAGCAGAACACAAAGGAGAAAGACTGCTGAATTTTGCCAAGATAAGGTGGGATAGTCCTTCAAAATTCCAGCTTCATAGAAAAGTTTGCTAGACATTCTCAGGACACACAGGAAAGTGACTGCTGAACTTCGCCAAGACTAGGTGGGTCAGTCCTTCAAAATTCCTGCTTTATAGAAGAGTCTGCCAGATATTCTAGGCTTGTAGGCCAAAGATTGGATGCCCCAACATTGCAGAGAAACTATGGGTGCCTGTCCAGGCAGCCAGATGTCTGTAATTTTTATAGGTTTGGAAGTGACTTACACTGCACTTCCTGTTTACTCAGGTAATATTATATCCTTCTGGGGTCTTCAATGGAATTGAAGGAAGACTAGATAGTTTTCCTTAGTCCTGATAGAAAGTAAATTAGGTACAAAGTTTTGGACTCATCAAGATAGAATAAATAATGAAGTATTTTCTCCAAATATTCCAAATATAAATGCACTGAACACTGTAAATGTAATTCTTACCTAATAATTGTTCTTATTGTATATAGTTTTGCATTGTTAGAGTTAAAATCTTTCCTTTTTATTTAGACTAAAGGGGGAAATGTTGTGGAATATTCCTTTACACTGTGTGAAGATATGTCCCTGTGATTAGTTTAATAAAAAGCTAAATGACCAATAGCTAGGAAGGAATTTGGGGACAGAAAGAATGCTAGGAAGAAGGTCAGAGAAGCCAGACAGACACAGTACAAACTAGACACACTGGATAGAAGTAAAAGCCAAATGGTAGAATGTAGGTTAATAATTTATGGGTTAATTTAGGTTATAAGAGCTAGTTAGGAACAAGCCTAAGCTACTGACCAAGCTTTCATAATTAATAAGTCTCCATGTGGTTATTTGGGAACTGGCTGGTAGAAAAATCTACCTACACCTGAGGCAACTGGCCATATCTCATAATCAAGAACAGAGAACAATGAATTAATGCATTGATGCATATACTCAGCTTGCTCTCTCCTGTAAATTCAGTCCAGAGCTCAGCCCATGAAATGGCGCTTCCCATATTCAAGGTGGTTCTTCAAACCTCAATTAACTCAATTAAGAGAATCCCTTACTGGCACATCCACAAGCCAACCTAATCTAGACAATTCATCAATGAGACTCCCTTCTGGGTAATTCGCTACTGTGTCAAGTCAACAATCAAAACTAACTATCAAGAGGCTGGAGAGATGACTTATCGGTTAAGAGCACATGTTGCTCTCACAGAGAACCCAGGTTCAGGGATGGTTGCCCAGTTAGCTAAAAACCTGAGACTAGATAGGCCATGGACCTAGGGGAATACTAAACACTACTATTCTGCTAATAGAGCAATAAAATGACTCCTAATGGCATTCTGCTATACTTATAGATCAGCATCTTGCTCAACCATCATCAGAGAAGCTTCCTCCTACAATAGATGGGAACAAATACAGAGATCCACAACTGGACAATATGCAGAGAGTGAAAGACCTTAGAACACTCAGCCTCAAATGGGATGTCTTCCTTCCCTCAGGACTCAGGGAACCCTGTGGAAGAGGAGGCAGAATGATTATAAGAACCAGTGGGTGGAAGACACCAAGGAAACAAGGCCCTCTTGACACAACAGGGCTGATGCACATGTGAACTCACAGAGATGGTGGATCATGAACAGGGTCTGCACAGGTCTAAGACAGATGGGTCCCAGTGCTGAGAGGGGAAATTAACAAAACCCACCATCCTTGACCTAGAAGCTTTCTCCAATTGATAACTGCTCACAAAGGAAAAATTCATTTTCTCCAGTGAAGTCTCACTGGGTATACTAATCACACTTAAGCACCAGGCCCAGCAGTAGATTGCCAACACAAAATGAACTCAGTGGTATTTTGGGAGGTTTTTGTCTCATAATGCTCTGTCTGAGCATTTTAATTTTTTTAACCTTACAGATCTTTTGCTTATTATATATTATGGTTTACAAAGGGTTTGTGTGTGTGTGTGTGTCTCAGGGTCTGTATATGGTTTTATGTTTTTCTTTGGCTCTTTTTATGTTTCTTTGTTTTGTCCTTTTGGACAAACAAGAAGTTTGTTTTTATTTTTTATTATTATTATTGTTATTATTATTATTTTAGATACCTGTTTGTATTCTCATGAGAAAAAGAAAGAGTACAGATTTGGATGGGTGGGAAAGTAGGGAGTATCTGGGAGGAATTAGGGGAGAAGAAACTGTAGTTAATATATTGTATGGAAAACAATCTATTTTCAATTAAAAAAAGATAAACTAAAAGTAGGAGATATCACTCTTTAAAAGGAAGATGCTCTCTTCATACTGTCAAGAATCAGGAATCCTTGTAAGAGGATACTGACTACACAGTGGGTATCATACTTTAACAACATACAGAAACATTCTCTCAGTAACATTCTCCTTTTCTCCTCTGTGGACACAAAAGAACCATTCTGTTTTGATAGGTTTGCTTATTCTGGGCATTTCACATAAATGCAATCATACAAAACACAGTCTTTTATGACTTCCTTTTTCCACTTAGCATATCTGCAAGGTTCATCTACACTGTTGTAGGCCTAAGTATTTTTTGTTTTATGGCTAGGTAATATGCCATGTGGATAAATGACACCTGATTTATCCACTCATCATTAGATGGGCATTCAGGTTGTATTCTTGTGTATGAATTGTATGCATATACATGGTTTCACTAATCTTAGACCTACACATCTAGGAGGAAATATAATGGGTATACGGTATTAAACTTTGGGTCTTGAATGTCCCTTAAAGGTCTCTGTTGAATGCTTGGGCACCGGCCCACGGTGCTACTGGCATGTAGTATGTATATATACGTATATATATATACATATATATATAGGATATATATATATATATATATATATATATATATATATATATATATATATATATATATATACATATACATGTCCTTTCAGTTGGTTGGGCCTAGTGGAAGGAACTCAACTGCTTAAGGAAGATCCAGCTCCTCCTGTCTTACCTCTATGAGGTAAGCAATTTCCTCTGCTATGTGCTCTCACCATCATATAATACCTCACCACAGGCCCCAAGGCCTCATAGCCAAATGACCATGGACTGAAACCTTTAAAAACTTTGGCCAAATAAAACCTTTTTAAAAAGTTGTTTATCTTGGGTATTTTTTAGTGACAGAGTTATTCATACACAGTTTTCTACACTTGGTGATTTGAAGAATGGGGTGATTTCAAGACCAAAAAATCTGACAACACTCAGGGAGGTAAAAGGAAACATATTAAAAACTAAATTTTCAAGTTCTAGATTATATATTCACTTAATAAATGTATTTACTGTCTACATGTATGTACCAAGTATTATGCCAATTTCCCCCCCTTTCAATGGAAATTTTGAATGTCTCAATTAGCACAGCTTGGTTTTTAGTCATATCTCAAACTCTTCAGAGACAGGAAAAACCTTTGCCAACCTTAAGAACCTGCACCAGGCCACACTATCTCAGATGACTGGATTCAGAGTGGCACACACTCCACTGTAATCTCACACAGATCTAGGTGACAGTGCCTACAGACAGCACCACGTTAGACCCAAGTGACACCGAGGTCTATTCATCCATCTTCCAGATGAAAGTGTCACAGTGTCTCAGGCTAGGGAACTATGCATGTGAACCACAATGTTCATCATACAGAATTAACAGTATCACCATACTTTGGGTCACATGTTACTGACTGGAATTTTTCATTTCCTCTTTCTTATCTCCTATAAGTCATAGAGCCTCATGGTAGACACCACAGACTCCAGAGGAACCTCAAGAAAGACATTTCTGGTGGTCCAAGGTGAATTTTTTCCCCAATAAAACTAAAATATTGTGTTTGTTTAAAATTCTTGTTTTTTCATAAATGTGGGGTTTTCTAGAAGCTACATAGACATGTAATATGAGAAAGGAGATAGTAACATGACAATATATATGAGCTGTCATCTATTAAACTATACATTAGAGATATTTACCAAAATAGAAAATTATGTACTTCTGTATTTTGCTTTTATAAGTTATTTTCATAAACATAGGTACTATTTACAACACAAAGTAGGCTTACCTTTATTACCTTTATTAATTTTAAATATTCCTTACTTTTCTTAATTTTAATTAATGGTAATTTTAGAGGCATCGTGCACACAAAAGTTCTTAATATTCTCAATAATTGTTAAAAGATTAGAGGGATTTCAAGCCCCCAAAAAAGTCTGATACACTCAGGGAAGTAAAAGTAAACATTCAAAACTAATTTTTGGTTTTAACATTCAAACAAATATTAAAGTTCTAGATTATATTCATTCAACAAATGTATTTAATGTTGATCATATATGTACAAAATATGCCATTATAGAACAGCATTTTCACTTACTTAAGATTTTTACCATTGTTAATTATGTTGGCCCTAAAACATGATAGGAAAAGATATGTTCATAAAGTAAAAAGGTAGTGTAACTCACCATTTTTCAACTACAAAGAAGGGCATTTCTCTAAGCCTTAGAGTCCAAGGACTGTGACGACCTCGCCATCTTGTGTTCAATAAAGAAACTGCACTACCACTTTCATAACTGTGTCTACAGATGTTTATTTAGTTCTAACAATTGCTGAATGGGATTAAAATCTACAACTCTCAATGAAAGTTTTAATTCTGTTCCTCAATTCTACTATTGTCTGTAAAGTCCTTTGAAGCTTTGTTACCAGACATTAGCATGGTCTTCCTAATGAACTGATTCTTTGTGTATGTGTGTAGTGTATGTAGTTGTTAGCATGGGTGTGTGCACATGTGTGGGGAAGCCAGAGGCTGACTTCAGCTGTTTCCTCCTTATGCTTTAAGACAGTGTCCTCACTGAATCTAAAGCTCATCGGCCTCTGGTCTCCACAGACATACACAGAACAGTGTCCTCACAAGTACACATGTGCATAAGCAAGTGCATATACACATACAAACATGCACACATGCATACAACACATACACATGGTTTCCTTTAGATTTCAGAGACCTTTTTTCTAACAGTATTCAACCGCAAGGCTTTGGGATGGGCAGTTATTCCACATACTGGGTGCCACTGAACATTTTAACTGCATCACCTTGGTGGTAAATTACTTGGCAAACATGTGGCTTCCTTTGAAAAAAAAATGCAACATAGGAATGCTAAAGAAAGATTTCCATTCCAGAGTTCCTTGTCTTCTGCATCAAAATGTAAAAGGTTATAAGGAAGAATATTGTCCAAAGTGAGAACGACATTATCTACAGTCCAGTGAGGCAATTATGTTACCAAAGTCTGAAACACAGCCTGACTCCGGCTGTGTGCATTACCAATGGAAAGCCAGCAAGTTTCTGAAGCATTAAATAAATACCACTGACCTCTTATGCATATCCAACAGTCATCTTTCCTGTTGTGGGTCTTAAGCTCTTCTTCAGTTACATCAATTAACCTGCCTTTCAGTCCGGTTAAATCCTTTCCACTTCTGGTCAGTCGAATCCAGTCCATAAGACTTCTACCTTGCTTTAAAGGTACCTAAGAGTGGAAAACAGAAATTACATCCAATTTCAAGTTGGCTGTTCCCCTTTCCTCCTCCTTTGACTTTTTTTTTTTTTTGGGGGGGGGGGGGTCGGCTATGTAAGTCCTTGTATTCTCCTTCAAAAAGAAATCCTGGGAGGCTGAGGTGGAAACATGGCAAGTTTGAGTTCATCCTGGACTACACAGCAAGATCCCATCTCAAAAAAATGAATGAATGAAAAGATAAAACTGAAGCCCAACAATTCTACAAACGTTCTCACCTTTTGTGTGAGAGGATGTCAGATTTTTTCTACTGCATTAGAAGTTTACTTTGTAGCTGCTCAGGCTGGTCACAAACTGGCAGCCATCAATCCTCCTGAGTACTGGGATTACAAAGGTAAGACGCCACATCTGGCTCTTTCTTTCTATTTTTGAATTTAATTTCCCTTTCATTTCCTTTGACTTTTTTTTAACATTTTGGATAATTTAAACTGATTTTATTATTATTCTCTCATAATAGTATTATGGTATTCCAGACCCAGTACTGAATCTAAAATCAGAAAGCTGGAATGTCCAGGTCCTAGCTCTGTTAATAATTATGTTATTGTTGCCAATTTAAACCAAAATTTGTGATCTTAACAATCAAGAGATTTGACAGAAGATATACCAATGATTGGCTAAAGTGGACTTTTTCTGAGTTATCAATATAAACAGAACATCAATGTTTTCTACAAACACACTGGTAAAGTTTATCGAGCATTGGAGTGGGGAGGGTATAGGGAGGGGAGGAAACCTTAAGTAAAGGTGTCATTGACATGAGCACAGAGCAGAAATGTCAAGGACCACAATGCCTCAGATACCGGGGAACTGGCAAAGCCATCTTCTATTCTTCTCTGTGAATGTTGACAGTGTATGTAGAAACTACCAACTACAGCTTCCTCCTGTGAGATGAGCTCCCTACAGAGCTGCCTACCAAGATCAGATAACCCGGCCACAAAGATTGCCTGAAACCAAGGACAGCACCAAACACCTTACAGATACTTTTTTTTTTAATTACTCCATACATTTTTTCCCCCTTCACAATGCATGGATATTAGTGACCTTAGCATGATTTTTTTCTTACTAAGAACTCTCACATTTCTACTTACAGGAAGCATTTCATGGCTTTTCTTTGGCACAGGAGAATTTCCAGTATTGCTACTCCAGCACTTGGGCCATTACTAAGTAAATTAATGGTGACTTGAAGTCAAGAATTTATTTTCAACTATCTATCCGGTAACAAAAAAGATGGCTACTGAGTGACTAAGGGATGGGCAGTATATGCACCTTAGACACAGGACAAGACGACTCATGTTGTTGACTGTGGGTAATAGAAAACACCGGGCATGGAATCATGAACTGGGGAAGGCTACTGTATTTATAGTGGCGCCCTTTGCAGAAAATGTCTACTAACCTCTGCCTACAGGATTTAGTAACAGGATGCTCTGAGTTCTGTTTTCTTTTACAAAATACATTTTCAAGGTTTTTGAAGTATTGATCCGAATGTACTCCCCAAAAAAACACATGCAATAGACTCACTCTCCAAGGTGGGGCCCACTGGGAGATGATTAGGTCCTGAGGGCTTATGTTAATTATGAATGGGTTTGAGGTTACACATTCCCTTGTATTCTTTATCGCCCTATGTTGCCTTCCACCATGTCCTAACAAAGCAAAAGGCACCGGCCAGATAGAAGCTTCTTTACCCTCCCCTTATAATAAACAAATCTGTTCTGTATCCATTATTCACTCACAGGTATTCACTTACAATGACACAAAGTGTATCAACACAAAGGCACACCAGTATTTTAATTAGTTAAGATAATCTTGTGGAAATTTTCATGACACCTGTATTGAATAGGGCCACTCTTTACATCTGTCCAACTACCTCATTACAAAGTACCAGGAGAATGGTACTGCAAAAGCATGCACACTCAAGGAAGCCTGTATAACTCCAGAGTCATATCTGTTTTAAGCATTCATTTACCCCCAAAATAAATAGGTCAGTAGCTCTGAGGTATATTTTATCATCTTATTCCACACTCTTATTCTGACCATTGATGAAACTCTTCTGGTGTCTCAATTCCAAACAAAGCATGAAGAGTAAGAAAAACAATTCCTATCCCAGAGAAAATTACTGGGTTCTCTCTCCATTCTGTAATCCCCAGGGCAGGTGATCTTTTGGAAAAGCAAAACAAATCATGGGTTGCTATGGAACAATCTTTTTATATACTATGAATATGTATTACTCTTATGGGTTAATAAAAAAGCTGACAGGCCGGTAGCTGGGCAGGAAGTTAGGTGGGAAAGCCAAACTGAGAATGATGGGAAAGAAGGAGGGGTTGAGAGAAATGCCAGCCAGCTGCTGAACAAGCAGGACAAACAAGCACGATGTGTAGAAAATGAGGTAACAAGCCATGAGCCACGTGGCTAAACATAGATAAGAAATATGGGTTAATTTAGGTGTAAGAGTTAGCAAGTAACAAGCATGAGCTATTGGCCGAGCATTTATAATCAATATAAGCCTCTGTGTGGTAATGTGGGAAGTGGCTGCTGGGTATTTGGGAGTTACTAGTGAGACAGAAACTTCTGCCTACAATGGATCTCCCTTCTACAGTAGTTCCTTATAGTAATGTCTGAAAGTCCCTCAACTATTTGTCACACCCTTCATAACCTGGTCACAGTTTGCATTCTGTGTTTTAGCCTCAGCTCCTTTCTATCAAATGCTTTGGCCAAATGGGAATAGATACCCATTGGTATCAAGCACTTGCTTGCAGCATTTTCTCCAATTTGACTCTAACCCGTTCTTGGTAACAACACCCTACTGAAGTACGAATTATAATTGTCTACTTATCTGTAGAACCTGTGAGACTAAGGTCCTTGAATCAGAGACCACATCTTCACCATCTTCACCACACCATACTGTATTAGTTATTTTTTGCTGCTGTGACTAGAATCAACTTATGGAAGAAAGAGTTTATTTTGGCATATGGTTCAAGAAAAGGAGTCCATAATGGCAAGGGAGGCATGGCAGCTGGCAGCCAGAGCAGGAGGCTGACTCATCCTATGTCACCTGCACACAGAAATGAATTGGAGAAAGCAAACTGGAACTGTGGTGCGATTATAAACCCCCAAAGTCTGCCCAAAGTGACACACTGTTTCCAACAAAGCCAAACCTCCTAAAGGTTCCATTATGTCCCCAAACAGCACCACCAAGAGGGGACCTCATGTTCAAATGCCTTAGCCTATGGAGGATATTGCTCAATCAAACCATTACACAGTTTCTTAATCAATACTGATTTAGGAAATTGTTAGTAGAAATAAGAAGAGCTATCACATAATGAATCCAATTCCATGGAAGATTAAAATTGGTGAGATGTGAACAAAAGGCTTATGGTAAGTAATATTTGCTGAGTGCTTGCCAATGCTGTGCCATGAAAAAATATCACTTAATCCTATGACTAAGACAATAACAAAAACTGGTACTTAGTGTCAACCCTATATACACCTCAACAAAAAGTGAGTGAGATTAAGTGGTGGATCTTGGAAAGGAATCTCTCTCCTACTTCAAAGTCTATGGTTTAAACAATTGTATCAAACAACCTCTCCAGTCATGTTCCAGTTTTTCAAACTCCATCTGACTGTTTTATCCAGTTCCCACTCAGCTTCTCCCAGGTTCAAGATTGTCTCGTTTCATAACAAAGAAATTAATCCAGTCTGAGGTTCCTATTAAATTACACAAAAAGCTTATTTTGTCCTGTTTGGGGACAACAAAACTCACTTTTGCTACCACAGCTATGTAACTTCTTGTCTTTGCTGAGAAGTTTTCTCCTTTAAACGACTGCTGAAAACTAACAGTTTGGATGGAGAAAGGCAGTAACTGATTTTCTCATTCTGCAAAGGTAGCCTTTGAATACACAGTCAAGCATTTGGCCTAAGGAGAGCAGCAGGAGGAGGAGATACATGACTTGATAGCTGGTGAGCTGAAGCACACATGGCCATGAAGGAAATGTCATAATCACACCACAAGCCTACATAACTAATGTCAGACCTTTGTTAACCTATTTCTTTTTACCCGGAATGGAGATGGTAAAAGCCCCCACTCCATAGGGTAAAACTATGAAGATTCAATGGACATAGGAAATATACTCCAAGACATACATGGCTATCAGGCAGCACATAAAACACCTCAATACTATGTATGATCAAAGCTGGGTTCACAGACTTCTGAAAAGTAAATAAAAATCTCAACTCATTTTCTGATCTTAAGTCGGAACTCCAGGTCTAAGTGGAGAAAAATAGAAACATTCAGTGAGGGTCCCAAAGTCATATAAAGTAAAACTTAACACAGAAAGTGAGTGGCCCAAGAAGGTAGAAATCCCAAAAGAAAACACCAAAATGTGGTTATTGCATAAGGAAGTACCAAGACAATATAAGCAAATAGCATT
Source organism: Peromyscus maniculatus bairdii (assembly GCF_049852395.1). NCBI lineage: Eukaryota > Metazoa > Chordata > Mammalia > Rodentia > Cricetidae > Peromyscus > Peromyscus maniculatus. The sequence continues at coordinate 77,355,344 of NC_134858.1, forward strand.
CGCCCGGCAGTGAACACAGGGCACAATTTTTATTGAATCTTGTAAATATACATCCGTGTTCCATCTGCTGCTAACAGTAACCATATTCAACAAATATTCAAGAGCATGGTTATCAAATTCAAAGTCAGCCAGGAGTGTCCACAGAAGAGGCAGTGCTGGGACAACTGGCTATCACATGCACAGAGGAGTAGGACTTGGAGAGGTGGCGGTAAATCTGATGGGAGGTTTGCAGACCTTGCAGTGAAGTCTCTCTGGCCGCTACCGTTCCGCCTTGTCCTTCTGACAGTAAAGAACAAGAGACCGGAGCGGACAGCCTGAAGGAGGGAAGCAACTCCGCCGGAAGCAGGGTCCCGGGTGGACCGACAGAGCCCGGCTTCAGCAGCACGAACAGACTCAGGGCGTTGGAGAAGGCGGACAACAGCGTCCCCGCTTACCTTACTTCGCCCCTGGGAGGCGACGCGCTGCTGGGAGCCGGGGGCCGGGAAAGCCTGGGAAGGGACGTTCAGCATCCTGGGCCCGCGACCCGGGCCGCTTCCGGGCTCCGCCACCACACAGGCTCGCCGGGCGGGACCCCAGCGGCCCCCACCGCCTGCTCCGGCTCCGCCGCCGGGCAGAGGCCAAGCCCCCGACCCACTTCCGGGGTCGCCAAGGGTCAGGCGCGCCGTGACGTAGCACGCTCACGGCAGGCGGGGTGGGGGCGGAGTCAGAGGGAAGGAGCGGGGGGAGGAGGGGCGGGGCGGAGGGGGATGGCCTATGCTGTAGAGGCGCATGCTTAGTTAGTCTCTGGTCCAAAATTTCAGCACCACAGAGAAATGACAGCTTTCTGCTGAAAGATTAGTGGGTGAAGCTGTTCCTCAGCCCTGGTGCTGATCGAGTCCTTCTTGCAGATCCCTGTTCACCCAGAACATCAGCGCCTCTCCCTTGATAAACAACATCAGACTGCTTGAATTATTTATGGAAGGAAATAGCACTATCAAAACTTTCAGATTGCTGAATATTTCTCTCCTGTAAAGCACTAAGCTCTAGGAAAGAGGCTCTCACAATTTCATGAGCCAAGAAGCCAAATGCAAGTAGCCTCTGCTTGTGGGTTAAGAAGACTTCACCTTTCTGCATCCTCTGTCTGGAAAACGATTAAAAGACGTTTCCAGTCTCCTGCTCTAGCCACACACTCACACATTCTTCCTCCTCCTCCCATAACTTTCACCTTCCCTGAAATCTTCAAGACGTTCACCCCTAAATGGAATGATTTGGTTTTGGTGTCGTCCTTACACTTAATGGTTTGTGTGAGTTACTTTCAGTTTATTAAAGGAACATTTATCTAACTGCATGGGCTTGGGTTTCTGTAGAAATAAATGACCATATCTAAACTACACTGCAGATATGATTACTAATAGGTATCAAACAAACGACAGGGCACCTTATACTATGCTAATTTGTTAACAAGAGAAGCATCTAATGTTGTGGCTCTGGGTTGGTGACGTCCTGGAGCTTCTTTTGCATGTATCTGGGAGAACACACAGACCCACAGAGTAGAATCTAATAGAAAGCAAACATTTTCCCAAAGAATAGTTCTGAATAACACTATCCATTCTCTGCTGGGTACTAATTTTTCCTGACTCTGGACACATTATTTATTTCAATATGTAGTGTCCAGAGTTCCTGGCAGTCAAAATTGTGATAATATGTTTTAATATTATAAGATAAAGTCTGTGGATATGCTTAGCCATTCAAGCAAGAGGCATTTCTTAGCTGGTTAATTACTTCTCATCTCCACCTTACCTATTTTTATTCTGGAATATTTCAGGAAAATACTTTTGAGATATTGCCAGGCAAGCATCCAGCTTGGGTTTTCCTGCCTCATCCTCACAAGTAGCTCAGATTACAAGTTAATAAAAATATGTTTACTTGTAGTTGAACTGTTAATCTGATGATTACATATGAACTAAAAGGACTTCATGATTATAGTTTATATGTCACCTTAACCATGCAAATTGCCCATTTTCTGTCTCATTAAATGATGGAGTAATTTTTCTTATGTGATGGCTATGTAAGATGAAGCAATCACTGAGAATTTATTTGGCTTCCCATAAGAAAATATTTATATGAGAATATTGTGATCAGGGAACTAGAAAAAAAAGAAAAATTGATAATGTTGAAGTTCATGTCTGCCAAATTTTAGCTTTACCTAGGACAAGAAAAAATATTTTTCATTCTGAACTTCTTTAGACTCCATAGAAATAATTCCAATTTAAACATTTTGTTTTAATTGTAGGAATCCCTCAACATGCACAGTAAGTATTGATCACCAGATCAAGGACAACAGGAAAGTATTAGAGTGACAATCATACTATTCACTACTTAATTATAGTCCTTAAAAATCAAGGGACCTAAGATTGTTTTCATTTCTCAGTTATAGATTATTACTTAAAGAATTTTCACCACCAGTTAGCAAACATATACTAATATATGTGAGACTCAGAACATGATGCAATTTTCTTCACTATCTACCAAGATTACATTATCTATAACTACAACATCCAACTGAGATCAATAGTAAATGGCAGACATTACAAGAGCCAGTCTTCAAAAAACAAACAAACAAACAAACAAACAAATACTATTGTCCTTTGGAAAATTATAACTAAAGATAAACTTGCAATTTAATGAAGAGACCAAAAGTATCCTTTGTAAACCCAGATTTATAATATAATCAGAACATTTGTACATGACACCTATCTTCAATCCCAATCTTTAATTCTAGTGTAGGGACAAAGAAAAGCCAAAAAACTATACTGATTACAAACTATCTTTATTAATAATTTATATACAAATAAATTAGTTTTTAAAAGTTTATGATACATTTATACACAAAGGTCAAATCCTCCACAGTTCAAATGTCACGAGAAGTAACTAATTAGACTGATTTTCACATGCCAGCCCCTCAATTTCATCTTCACTATCAGAATCTTCGTAAAACGAAATCGTAGCTTGAATTGGGAAATTTTTCAGAAGAGTTTTTGCTTCTTGATATAAGTAATCATAACACTTGGACTTGGGCCAGAACAGTCTGAAAGAAGCAGACAACACACCATCCTTACGTTTAACACATTCAGGATCCTAATAGCCATGAAATGATCAATTTCTACAAGATATGTATGCTTAACAATTTGTTTACACATTTTAGAGACAGCCTTGAGATGGAGAGTTTAAAACTGCTACTGTCACAGCTTTCACAGAGTCTGCTTGCCAAAGTACAAATAAATGGTTGATACTTTTACATCTTTATCCAAGCTATAGGTTAGATTTAAAGCTGTCTAAAGCCTCTATCAGCAGATCAATGCTTATCTTACTTCATGAGTTATGTATATGTTTATTACAAAATGTAGAAGGTTAGACTTCCATTTTCTAAATTTCTTTAGAAGGTAAATACATCCCACCACTACATCAAATACATGGGTGTGGGTGCTAGCCAACTTTACAAGGAGGGCAGAATGTTTGGACCCTGGACAGGCAGCAACCACCCACTATCCAGAAGAAAACTCTAGATATAGCTCTTTGTTATAAATACAGCCAATACGCTTGATCAGAAATGTATAAGAATGGTAGCTTTAAAAGCTTGTCTATGCCTCCACAATTTACTAGGTGAAAAAGCTGCTTCAACACCAATCTTTATTTCCAATCCCTCTTCTCTCTTTTCCAACTGACTCTGGGAACACTGTATCAATGTATTGAGAATTATATATGTTTTATACAATTAACTTGTAAGTAAGCCTCATTATTAATCTGGCCTGATGGTCTCTTTTATTTTTCACCCAAAGAAAAGAACTAGACAGGACTGAGCTGACAACTTTTATGAAGTCACTTTAGTGTAGGGCGAAGAACCCTGTCTAGATATAATTGTGTATAACCAAGAAAAGATTATATTGTGTTCAATGTGCTCAATTTTTAAAAGACAGGAAGTCAGGCAACAGAGTTTACATATATTTTCTAGCATAACATATTAAGAGTTTAAAATCCAGATGCTTAAACAAATAGCATTTATGCATTCAATAAGTGTGGTGGTGAGCTCTTGTATCAACATGATCCACCAATCAAAAGTCAATAAATCATGAACCCTACCCTCAAAGAATTGACCACTGAATAAAAAGCATACAACGCACAGTATTAGTCAAGATAGAGATTAATAAAGATTAAATAAGAAAGCAAGTGATTTTTTTCAACAAAGAAAAGAATTGTTTACAATATACCAATATATGTTCTAATATGTAACTAGAATTGCCAACCTCTGCCCCCCAAACAGTCAGTTGATATCATCACACTCTGGTCAGAATTTCTCTGTGGACAGTTCTTCCAGGGATGGCACCCTTTTTTGAGTTCCCCGGAACTGTTCTGATTTTTCTAGCACCTCCGCGGCCCTCCCTTACTCCATGTACTGGGTGGAGGCTGCTCTTCCCCTATGCCTTCTTTGAGAATAATCACCTCTTCCCTCTGCACTTCTTTAGGATGACCTCACCCCTTTCATGAGTTCCCCAGCCTTTCATACTCATAGACCTCACACCTGTGCTAGCAGAGTTTCAGGCTGGCTCCTGACATGCATGTGACGCTCTCCTTAATTGCTCTGCTTGGATACCCTAAAGCCCATGCCATACAACAACTAAAAATTGGGACTCATTCCCTCATTCCCCCACATCTGCATCATCATAGAACAGCACTCACCTGGTCAGCAGCCACAAATTTGGGAGGCATTCTGGCTGTTCAGCTGTTCTTCACTTATCTTCCCAGTGCATTATAAAGCCCAGCTTTGTCACCTAAATGTTCCCTACATCTCCACTAAGTCCCACTTCCATTTCTGGTGGCTTAGAAAGGCTCTTCTTCTTTGTTTCTTACTTGTAACTCCTTCCAGTTTCCCTTTGGGAGCCTTAAGTCTTTATTCCAGTCCCTTACTGATTTCCCCCAAACGTCAATCTGATGACACCATTCTTCTGGCTAAAATCAATAGCCATCAACCCCTCCGACAGTGCAAAGTCCATGGGTTCTGGACACAGTTCTGTATGGAGATGTAGAGGCTCTGGCCTTTACTACCTGGCTGCCACCACTGCAGTGACACACCCCTAAATCCCTGGTCTGTGGGGCTCAGCAGGAGCCAAGCTGTACCAGGATCCTGTCTCTCTTTTTCAATGCCATTTCATTTGATCCAAATGTTCCTTTATCTAACTCTTGGAGACTCAGCATAGTAACCATAACTAATGTATAATGCACCCTTTGTGAGCTTTCCCTAACCCTTCAACAATTATGTATTTAGTGCCCTGAACTTACTTCAAAAGTGACCCTCTAGAGGACCTGGAAGGTCCCAGCACCCACACAGCAGCTTAAAACCATCTGTAACTTGCCGGGCGGTGGTGGCGCACGCCTTTAATCCCAGCACTCGGGAGGCAGAGCCAGGTGGATCTCTGTGAGTTCGAGGCCAGCCTGGACTACCAAGTGAGTCCCAGGAAAGGCGCAAAGCTACACAGAGAAACCCTGTCTCGAAAAACCAAAAAAAAAATTAAAAAAAAAAAAAAAAAAAAACCATCTGTAACTCCAGTTCCAGGGGATCCTACTCCCTTTTCTGACCTCTGTGGGTACCAGGCATGCACACGGTTCACACACATACACACAGGCAAAATGATCAGACACACAAAAATAAAAACTCAAAAAATAATCCGACCACAGTAAACTCTAATCTGACAATTGTCACTTGCTTCCCCCTGTGACCCTCAATTACTTTTAGCATATGTAGGCAATCAAGACATATCGACTACTGTACACCACATATAAACACACAGTTATAGGCCAGGCTTTCTTAGACACAGGCACACCAGCCTTCTTTTAACAGTCCTGAGAACACACAATTATACACATTCCGTCTCACACAAAAGCTAAAAAGCTACAAAGAATCTTATAGAATGGTCGACTTCCTGTAGCAAAAAAATTAAACAAAAAACAGTCAAAACAAAAACAGTAAACAGCTGGACCAGCCTTGGGTCACCTTTGACCCCTTTCAGCCTAGTGATTGCTATTCGGTCCAATGTTCCTGTCATTGCCAGCTTCTCTTAAGTGTCCAGCTTGATCTGGAACAAACCTGCTAACTGTCCACCCCATTTTTCCTTTTGGTTTGGAAGAAAATAATGCATACACTCTGCAAGCTGTGAAGCCAGTTTTGCACTGTCCTTTTAGAATTAAAAACAATGAAATAAAATGAAAATTCAAAACAACTTTTCTGGCACAGGGCATCTCCCGTCTTATAAGCCTCCTTCGGGCCAGTTAAGCACCCTGCCACTGAAACAGTCCCCCACTCCACCCATCCGCTTTCCTCATCAGTCTGTTTTCTCTCTTGTAGCCAGTTCTCTTAGCATCTACTCACCATGCACCAACTGACAGTCCTTGTATGTGATAAATCCTGTCTTTTCCCATCCCCTGAGTAACAGAATCCTCAGACTGGGAACACAGAGTAACTGACTGCAAATTTTCCAAGAGAGAGAAACTGCAGAGGCAGCTATGGAACTGGGAGGCATGCTGAAGTCCCCATCTCCTTAGGGCTGGAGTTGAAGACCTTCAGTGAGGCCTGTGACTCACCTGACAGGGTGTCGGTATTGAGAAGGCTTCCCCGAGGCTTCAGTCACTTCAGGGCCACTGGGCAACTAGGAAGGAAAGGAGTAATCGCAGTGACCAGGCATCTCTTTGTAGAAATTGGGAAGGTGTGTGCCACCCAGTGCCTCTGGCTCAGGTAGGGACTGTGATCCTGGGCCTCTCCGCAAACCAGCTCTTCAGCTGCAACTGGCTGCATCACTGCAGAGAATTTCCCAGCCTGCCTTCATACCCATAGGGCCTGGGGCAGGCACACTGTTAAGTGACAGATTGGGAGCACGGGTCACCTAGGGCCTTAGTCCCCAGGCCTGGGTTGGGGATGGGGAATGGGGACGCTCTGAAGCCTGAACCGCTGCGGACCACATTGTCACTCACCGCCTCTGCAGCATGGGGCTCCGCCCGCTCCTCTTTCTCGCCTGGGGTTCGAAGCCAAGGTCTCCAGAAGCCCTCCGACCTGCAGGACGGCAAGCGCAAGCCACGCATAAAAAACGTGAGCCCGGCCACCAGACACAACTAGGACGGAGCACGGACACTGGGCACGGGCAAGGGCAGCGGGCACAGGGCGAGGGCTGAGGTGGAGGGTGCGTGGGGATGAGCCGGGGCCAGGCGGTCCTCTGGCTCCGCGGGCAGCGGCGGGCACGGGGCGAGGGTGGAGAGTGCGCGGGGACGGATCCGAGCTGATAGGTACCCGGGCTGCGTTGGCGGCGGGTTGAGGCTGCGCGGGGATGGGCACGCTGGGCTGTGCGCGCGCTCGGCGCTCTCTGCGGTGTCCATGGCAGCGCGACCGCTTCGGCGTGGCAGCCGGGCTTTATCTAGTCCCCGCGGCCCGCTGCGCTTGCAGACCTTCGCACCCCGGCTGCCCCCAGCTCCACATAAACAAAACGGCAGCGCGTGAAGGCACCGCGGGCCGTGCGCTGGTGTGAACGCGTGCACATCCCAAATGGCCCGGGGAACCGGCTGCAAGAGCGAGTGTTAATAGCCCCCCTGACACACGGCTTGGGAGAAAAACAGCATGTGCCCGAGCAGCCAATTTCCATGTGAAGAGGTTAGGAGGGGATAGAATTAAGTGATTCTACACGTTTTGTGTATTTCTGCAAAAATGCCAAGGGCTGGTAATTGCCTGACTCTTGGCTTAGCTCTTTGGCCTTCAGCAAGTGCAGCTGGCTCTGCAGCAGCCTGTGTTCTGAAGGGAGATATGGAGTAAGGAGAAAAAAAAAGAATAGCCTTTATTTTTTCCCTCTGGAACAACAGACAGACAGACAGACAGACAGACACACACACACACACACACACACACACACACACACCAGTGTCTCTGTGTATAGAAATATGTATCAATAATAAATGTACTGTTTAAAAAAAAACTGTGTAAGTTTTGTCCAAAATCTGCCTGTTATTTGAAGGGGACAGACACACTTCGGCAACAAGAGATAAATTATGAAAACCTGATTGTTACAGCCAAGAGAGGCAGAGTCCGTTGTCATGTGGTCTCAGTGCCTTCCCACATCCTCAGGACTCTCTCTCAGACTGTTGTCATCCCTCTCCAGTAAGCCCTGAGTGATCATCTCTACACCTCTGCCTTCGCTTGGTATTTTACCAGTAGAAAGTTAGACAATCCTTCTGTAGTTTGGGGAAGATACAGCTGATAATGGATCTTGGGAGGTTATGATATGAGACAAATTATTTATACTTCCTGTACTAATTCTTGGGCATTACTCCTCCTTTATCTGTAGAGGTTCATTAATCCTGGCTTTAAAAAAAGTTATGTTTCAAAGTAGAGATGATATGTAAATGTTATAATTTCTTTCCAAAACATTTTAAATAATGGAATTGAATTTCCTCAAACACATCAGATTAAAACTCTTGATATAAGGTGTAGTATGGCTTCTTTTCACTTGGCTACTTCATAAGAAAAGAACCAGTTTAATTCTTATCTAGGAGACAGCAATGAGGTAACTGTAGTACCACTTCTATTCACTTGGTTACTTCATAAGAAAAGAACTAGTTTAATTCTTACCTGGGAGGCCACAATGACGTAACTGCCAGGGGAAAGAGATCTGGTTTCTTCAGATAGTGAGATCTATCCATCAGTGAAGATAGAAGCCCACTGCTTGACTCAATGGCTTAGAGTAACAAAACTTATTAAATGTTTGTTGTATGTCTGGCACACAGTAAGCCCTTCCTTGGCAGATGATAAAAACGATTAAAAAATATTATGGCCTGCTGGCAAGATGGCCCAGCAGGGTAAGATGTTTGCGTCCAGGCCTGACCACTTGAGTTTGACTTCCAGAGCCTGCACAGTAGAAGGAAAAGACTGATTCCCACAAATTGTCCTCTGACCACACACAGCAGTGGCATGAGAACACACTACTTCCACCCCCAAGTGCACACACATACATATACATATATATGCACAGATACACACCACACGTGTATATACACATAGACACACACACACAACATAAATAAATGTAATACAAATATTATGGCCTTACAGACATGACCTATTTGATCAAGGGACCTATTCAAGTTGAATAAATACCTTTGATGCATCTGCAATGTGTTAAATATGGTATTTTTTTTAATGCAATGACTTAAATGTTATCTCCTTACTCAGAAAGATTGTAATCTATGGTCATGATAGTGGCTGACAAACCAATGATTTTTTTTTTTAAAGAACATATTTAATTTCTGAAGAACATTTTACATTTAGAAATGAAGGTGCGGAGGACTTAGTTTGTTTTTTTAGGTACAATTAGGAAAGCCTGCTTAGAGCTAATGAAACCTAAGTTGGGATTTCTAGAAGGATCAGTTGAAGAATGTTATTGCCTGTGTGTGTGGTAACCGGGTAAGAGGAGAAGACATGAGGTATTGCTGACACAGAGATGTAGCTAAAGAGACAGGACAGTCGTGGGTCGTTGAGAATCTAATACGCCGTGCTCAGACACTTTGACTTTGTTCTCTAAGTACTGGTGGAAGACTGACGATCAGCAGGAGAGTGGAATGGTGGGTGGTGCTGGCTCAGGCGGACCACAGCAGACTCAGAGCACAAGAGATACTTCCATGTTTCAGTTTTTAAAATGACCCAGAGAGGAAAAGCAAAATAATGAATTTAATACTGGTTCTTCCATCGGTCAGGATAGAATGGTCAATATGGTAGTAAGAAGTAATTCCAAAGTTTCACAAGCTTAACTTAGAGGGTAAGTTTATCAGCCATCCTGCGTACACCCTGTTTTGTCTACTGGAAGACTGGCTTTTAAGCTTCTTGGCTCTTGGAAACAAGCTGATGAAGCTTGATATCTCTGGACTATAAAATAGTTGCCAGCTATTTTAACAGGGAGACACAAGTAAAATTGTGTGCCTAAAGTGATACACATTGTCCCCCCCCAAACACTTCACTCTCCTAAAGTAGTGAGATGACACATTGATCTCACAGGAGAAGGGAAATACATTTCCACCATATTCCTTCAAAGAGGAGAAACAGAAATAACCAGCATATAGAGACCACCTCTCCCTGATGTTGCTGAATAGATATCCAGTTCACTGTCCTTCCTGTGTGCAAAACACAGTTACACTAAGGACAAGAACTCAGGTGGATCTTGTGTCTTCTGAGAGTCTTGATGAGTATAGATGAAGATACTCAGGGAGCAACCAGAGATATGAGTACTGGGGTGCAGCAGAGAACTTAAGACTAAAGACTTAAATGTGGGAACATCAACAAAGGATGATTAACAATAGGAATTGATTGGTTTCCTGAGGAAATGTTGTAGCTTATGAGAGCAAACCAAGGCCAGAGCTCTGGAGGTGACATTTCTTAAATGAGCCAGCATACAACAAAGCACTGAAGAGGACTGGGGGCAGTAAAAAGTGAGTCAAGGTTCGGGTGACATTGGAAGATGAAGTAAAAGACTTCCAACAAGGAAGAAAAAAGCCAACCAAATGATGACAGGTGTTGGTTGGATTGGAGTCTATATGGCTTTAGAAAACATTGTTTGAATGCATAGGGGCAGAAGCCTTTTCCTGCAAGTTGGTTTATAGATTCAGGCTAAAGAAATGAAGAGTGCTGAGGGGACCCTCTTGAAAAGAAAAGAGTGAAGGGGAATGCAGATCAGGAGAGGAGGGTCCTCAAGAGAGAAGGTTCTGAGTGATGACTATGGTCCTCAAGGAGGAAGGAAGAAATGAGGTCAGTAACTCTGGGAGATTCTCATGAGGTTGGAAATTAGTGTTGGTAGCCATCAAATACCTGAGAAGTTGACAGTCAAGGTGAATAGATCTGGCATGGAGAAGGAGGGGGAGAGTGTGGTAATGGCATATGATACAGAAATGTAAGCTATAGATATAATAGGATGAAAGGGTAGATTATTAAATTTGCTTTTAAGAGCAGCAACTTATTTAAAATGTTTTACATTGCTATGGATTTTAGTTTATTGATGCAAATTTAAAGTTAATTTTGCTATATTGTATATATATTTCTACTCTTGTTTTAAGTATTTTGTTTGTGCAGGTCATTTGAAATTGTAATGTATAGTTGAGAAATACAGATTAATAATTAGTCATCTATGATAATCAAACTTATAGTCGTGTTAGTTAAGTTTTCTAGGTATACATAGATATATTTCAATTAGGAGGTAATCTTCAAACACTTCAAAGACCTACAGAATATGGCATATAAAATGTTTTAAAAACTTAGGCTTTCCTGGACAATGAGACATGTCTGCTCCTGGCAGCACTGATTTACTTAAAAAAAAAAAAATGGGCGTCAAAGACACTCCATATGGAGTTTATCTTCTTCTTGGCAAAATAGCCATTTGGGCAAGAAACTGTTCTTGCCTGGACTGCTTGACAAAATGTTGTATCAACTGGACATGCAGGACCCATGGGAAAATGACCACTAAATTTGTCAAAACAAGGCAAGATGGTCCTTTAGATTCCTGCTTCGTAGAGGAGACTGCAAAATATTCTACAGGACACAGAGAGAAGGGACTGAGAGACTCTAGGCCTAAAGGTGAAGAATGATGCCACAATGTTGCATAGAAACTTTGAGTGACTGTCCAGGCAGCCAGCCTTCTCCACCATTCTAGATTTTTGGAAGTTGCTTACAATGCATTTCCTGTTTATTTAGGTAATATTATATCCTTCTGCGATCTTTGATGTAGTTGAAGACTAAATAGTTACAGTTATAATTTTCCTTGGTTAAGATACAAGATAAATTAGATATAAAACTTTAGACTCACAAATAAAGGATAGATGATAAAATATTTTCCTTAATTTTACCAAATATGAATGGACTAGATATTGTAATTGTAATTTCTGCTTGATAACTGTTCTATTATATGTAAATTTACTATGTTAAAATTAAAACCTTTTTTTTTTTTTGATTACATAGAAAAGGGGAAGTACTGTGGGATGTTGTTCTGTATGCTGTGAATATGTGCTGCTCTGATTGGTTGATAAATAAAATGATGATTGGCCAGTATCCAGGCAGGAAGTATAGGCGGGGTGAGCAGAAGAGGAGAATTCTGCTGGGAAGAGAAAGAGCAGAATCAGGAGTTGCCAGCCAGCCAGACACAGAGGAAGCAAGATGACAAGGCAGAACTGAGAAAAGGTACCAAGCCATGTGGCTAAACGAATTATAAGAATTTAATTATGGGTTAATTTAAGTGTAAGAGCTAGTCAGTAATAAGCCTGAGCTAATGGCTGAGCAGTTATAAATAATATTAAGTCTCTGTATGATTACTTTCTAAGCAGCTGAGGGACCATGTGGCTGGGTGGGACACAGACAAACTTCCAACTACAGGCATACATAAACCTGAGAACAGTGCATCCCCAGAAGGAAAAGAGAGAGCCAGTTAATAAGAATATAGCAAGAGTAATGCTTGGCCAAGTTCATGTTAAACTGAGAAGTAAAAATACGGATTACTAGAACTACAGAAATCCTAAATCTTTCATTTCTACACTGATTTTTATTAAAACATCTATTTGCATGGAGCTTGAAACTAAGTCCCCCACGGCACCAGGGACAAAATACTATTTGTCTTTTTATTTATTGTTTTTTCTTGTTTTTTTCTGCACAGCTTATCATTTTCATCAAAGATAGGCTCACATAGATAAATCACGAAGGGGAGTGTTAATTTTAAGCTGTTCCAGAGGACGAGAACACTTGTATACTTTTTAGGAACATCATTTTTATTATGTTAGAATGGATGCATATACTTCTTAAGCTTGATTCAGCATGAGGATATAAAGTCTTATCAACTAGCTAGACAAACGGCTACTGAGATGCACAGGTAAGGGCTGAGTTCAGTGACTTCAATCCCTGAGACTCCCATAGTGGAAGTAGAGAACCCACTTCTGCAACTAAGTTATCCTCTGACTTCTACCAACGTGCACATACATGCACGCATATACATGCGTACACACACATATACACAATTAATTAAAATGTAATAAAGTTTCAAATGTATTATAAAAATGCAGATTTATAACCATCTGTAGTCTAACATGCACATGTTACAGGTTAGGTTTTAGAATTTCATATTGAGTACCACCAGCACATTTGCAGCACATGCTTTCCATAATGTATTAAATGTGCTCTTCAAAACACACCCACGAGCTAGAGACCAACCTCCATAATCTACTAGGACTGAAATATTAAAAACTTCCTTTATTCAAGCATTTATTAAACACCCACTGTGGAGGTGTTCCTTAACTTTCTCAACTGTACAGTCTTCATAAAACATTGAAGAAGAGGTGAGTACGGACTTCCCTCTGATGACTGATGCAGCTGGCATCATCTGGAGGCACACGGTGGCAACAGCGGCAATGAGTCACGGCAATGCCCCATTCCTTCACACATCTGTTTGCTGCTCCATTTCTTTCTTTCTTTCTTTTTTAATTCTTTGTGTCTTTCACATCATGCCTCTTGATCCCACCCATCTCCCTCCCCCTAAATAAAACAAAATAAAATGTAAGAGAATAAAAGGGAAAAAAAGGAAGAAGGGGAATATCTCATCATGGAAACTGCAGTGTGACACAGTGAGTCATGCAGTAAACCCCTTTATTTTTACATGCAGCCGTTTATTGCAAAGAATCATCAGTCTGGTTCAAGGCCCCTGGTCTCTGCTACACCATCGATGCTGGGCCCTCACTAGAACTCTTCTTTAGCACCCCCTTGGTGACCTGTGTCCTGGAGATCCTGCAGCCCTGGGTCGACAGGACACCCCCACACACACACACCTTGCTCCCCATGCTCTACCAGATCACAGATGGGTTAGATGTTGGAATGAGCCAACACATAACGCCGGTTCTGGGCCTGGGTAGTTGCAGGGTTGGTAAGCCCGCCCTCCACTCCTCTACCCCCTCAACCCCCAGCCTCCCACCCCCAATCCCTCCACCCCTCCACCCCCCATTGTCTTTGCCACCAGGGTGAGCCCTGCAGCATTGATCTGGCTAGTTGACCCTGAACAGCAATGAGCAAGGGGCGGGGCCAGTTCTCAGGCTTTCATATGGTCAGGAGCAGTTTGTCACCTCCACCAACAGGGTCTTCTCTACTGTGCTGCCCAGGCAAGGTGCAGGGCCTGGTGGGCAGGGACAGCTCTCTAGCTTGTATGACCTCAGGGCCAGCTCTCCAAACTGCCTCAGGTGTTGATGGGGGAGGGCAGCATCTCTACCCTGCCCTTGCCATCATAAGACAGATGAGTAGTGGAGACAGATGAGTAGTGGAGACAGCTCTTACATGCTCACAACCTCCGCCTGCAGCTCCATTTGTAAGTGGGGATTAAGTCATACCCTGTGAGGTCATCCTGTCCCTGGGGAAGTGTGCCACAGCAGGCCACATTCAAAGTGGGTGGTTAGTTCAAATTCCTACAATTTAGGCTCCACTCGCGAACAAAAAAAAAAAAAATCATGACTGCCATACTTCAGGAAGCTACATTTTCACAAACATCCAAGCCACCAAGCTTTATATTCGACCAGAGAGAAATTATGAATTTACATATGTGTGCTTAACACGGTTTCTTGTTTGTTTCTTTATTATTGCAGGACTAATATGAGAAAGAAAGGGAGTTTATCCCAGAGGTGAAGTGCTAGGGGATGGTCCCCAAGGAGGGAGCCAGGAAGACAGCAAGACCACACTTTGAACAGGATGAGCATCAATAGTCAGGAATACACAAACAAAAAGATAAAATCAGAATTTGAACTAATCATCTACTTTGAATGTGGCCCGCTGTGGCACACTTCCCCAGGGACAGGATGACCTCACAGGGTATGACTTATTCCCCACTTACAAATGGAGCTGCAAACAGATGTGTGAAGGAATGGGGCATTGCCGTGACTCACTGCCACTTCGCCACCCTGTGCCTCCAGATGATGCCAGCTTCAGCAGTCATCAGAGGGCAGTTTATACTCATCTCTTCTTCGTGGTCTTGTGAAGACTGTACAGGTAAGGAACTGTACACCTGCCTAGGAAACCAGACTTTTTGTTTAAACACTGCACACATAAGATATGTGCCTTGGGGCTGGAGAGATGGCTCAGAGGTTAAGAGCACTGCCTGCTCTTCCAGAGGTTCTAAGTTCAGTTCCCAGCACCCACATAGTGGCTAATAATCATCTGTAGTGAGATCTGGCGCCCTCTTGTGTGTACATAATAAATAAATAAATCTTTAAAAAAAAAAAAAAAGAAAAGAAAAAAAAAAAGATATGTGCCTTGCCAGGCAAATTATTCATTCCTATCTGAATACCAATTGAGTAAAATATATTAGCGTTTTTGGTATCCTGTTTTAATTACATAATTATGTTTTCCTGGAAAACGTAAAAAAATTTTGAATACAAATCCCTAAACCTAATGTGTATGAGAGGTCTCTCTCTCTCTCTTAGGGATAACTGAGATGTTGTGCAATTGAACTGTGACAGGTACACAGTTCTGCAAATTAATTTAATGTTGTTAACTTGTATAGTTATATAATTTAGTTATATGCAAAATGATAAGCAGATATTAAAGGATGGTCTCTTTCTTGGTTGCTCTCAGGTTGGGCCTGATGGTGAACTAAATAATCAAGCCTGTTTTAAATGTTGCAGATTTGCCAGTTTTTAAAAATATGTGACTTGGAAGCTGGTGAGATGGCTCAGTGGTTAGAACACTTGCTCCTTTCCAGTTCCCAGCACCCACAACTAGTGGCTCAGAATCACCTATATCTGTAGCTGAAGTTTTCTCTCCGGGTCCCACCAAGCCCCGGCAGTCCGACAGTCCACTTATAAAATAAACACACAGACGCTTATATTATTTACAAACTGTATGGCCATGGTAGGCTTCTTGCTAACTGTTCTTATATCTTAAATTAACCCATTTCTATAAATCTATACCTTGTCACGTGGCTTGTGGCTTACCAGTATCTTCACATGCTGCTTGTCATGGTGGTGGCTGGCAGTGTCTCTCTGACTCAGCCTTCCACTTCCCAGAATTCTCCTCTCTCCTTGTCCCACCTATACTTCCTGCCTGGCCACTGGCCAATCAGTGTTTTATTTATACAGAATGATATCCACAGCATATATCTCCAGCTCCAGAGAAGTTGATGCCCTTTTCTGGCCTCTTCAGCCACCGAAGTGTACACACAAACATACACATGAATAAATGCTAAAATAACCCATTTTTAAAAGATCAGGGTTTACACTTGTATCTTTGGTAGAGAACATGGTTATGATACCTATGATGACATCGGTATTTGTTTCAAAGTATAGCCTGGGTCTGTGCTGGTCTCCAGGCAGGTCTAGGTTCCTTTACTGCAGCAATTGTCTGGAAGCGCTAAATGAATTGCCTGATCCGTCAAGGTAATCAGAGCAAGTCCTTCAAATCTGAGGGTATTGGGTCTGCAGCAACGACCTTGGTGTCGGACCTGAGTGGCTCATTATTCACTGCCAAGTCCTGTCAGTCAAGTCTCCATTATTGCTGGCTTGCCAGCCCAGGACCTCACACCAAGGCTACCCTCATGGAAGAAGCATTTATGTCAGTCTGGAGGTTTCATTAAAGAGTAAACAGTAAAGCCCAAGTGATGTGAATTTCTTGTTAGGTTGTGAGGGGGTCAGACACATGACCATGCTCAAAACTCACTTGTCCAACCTAAACATCCACCTTTCTCCCCACTTTACAGATGAGATGAAACTTTTGTGATCAGCACTTTATGGCAATAACATTTCATTTGAGATAAGTGATTTGATGAAGATCTTTTTCAGTTGGGGGATCATAGTCTTCATCCAAGATGGCATTTAGAAGCTTGGGGCGCTGGGGAATGTTCCCAGGTTTAAGATGAAGATAACAGTTGTGACAAAAAAAAAAAAAAAAAAAAAAAAAAAAAAAAAAAAAAACCTGACTTAGAACTGAGCAGAGCTAGTGTGTGTTGTTTTAAAGCAAGAAGGTGCTCACAGATGGCTCAGAGAGAGACTTAGCAAGTCTGTGCTAATCACACTCATGCATGGGAATGCCTGCACCGAAAACAGCCACACTTCCCTGGGCTCTTAAGATGTGTGAGCAGGGCAGGCGGGGGTGGGGTGGGGAGGGGCGTTTGTCTTACTCAGTTAATAACTACAAGAATAAGTAATATTTAAAGGCATGGAATAGCTAATGCTTCGTGCTATAGTTACAACTGACTGTGTATTATTCAGACCATGAAGACAAAGAGACTGTTAATGAGCAGTGATTACAATCCAAAGTTCATGAAGATAAAAACAAATTCCAGAAGTTCAGTTTTGAACAGATAAATAACTGTGGGCTCTTGAAGGCTCTACTTCTAGGTATTTTTCAACTTCTCTGTTAGTCTCCAACAGATTAATTTTTCATACATGATAAATTATTTAGAATAAAACACAGTGCAAAAAAAATCTACCCACAGATCTAAAAAGAAACTGGTCCTTCCCACTATAAAACTACATTTTTTTTGCATATCTGATACTTTCTATTAAATTTATACTAATGATGCAAATTTAAAACTCAGTACCACTAAGTATCATTAACCAAAATACCATAGATGGTAGGAAATTTTTATTTATTTATTCTTTTTAAAAAATTTTAAATTCATTTTACATATCAACCACAGATCCCCCTCTCATCCCTCCTCCCACTCCCCCCTACCTTTCCCCCCCCAATCCACCCCTCATTCCCTCCTCCAACAGGGTAAGTCCTCCCATGGTGGGGACAGCTAAGCCTGGTTCATTCAATTGAGGCAGGACCAAGCCCCTCCCCACTCCATCAGGGGTGAGCAAGGTGTCCAACCACAAGTAATGGGATCCAGAAAGCCGGCTCATGCACCAGGGATAGATCCTAATCACACTGCCAGGGGCCCTCAAACAGACCAAGCTACACATCTCTCTCCCATATGCAGAGGGTCTAGTCCCATCCCATGCAGGTCCCAAGCTGCCAGTCTAAAGTTCGTGAGCTCCTCTGAGTTTGGTTCAGTGGTCTCTGCAGATTTCCCCATCATGATCTTGACGCTGCCCCCAACCCCCACCCCCTGCTCATGTGATCCCTCTTCCCTCTCTTCGACTGGACTCCTGGAGCTCAGCCTGGTGCTTGGCTGTGGATCTCTGCATCTGCTTCCATCAGTTACTGGAGAAAGGCTCTATGGTGACAGTTAGGGTATTCACAATTCTGATTACCAGGGTAGGCCAGTTCAGGCCCCCTCACTCCTGTTGCTAGCAGTCTAACCTGGGGTCGTCCTTGTGGATTCCTGGGAATTTCCCTAGCACCAGGTTTCTCCAGTAGGAAATTTTTATCTTAAAGTTTGCTTTCAGTACACGACATACGATGTTGCAATGAGAGACCATGCAGAAAAGTAGACTCAGTTACCAAATATTGATCAGGTGTGATGAGTGATCAGTATGGACTGCACAGCACAGAAGAAGACCAGCATGCCTTCCAGTCCTTACATCCCTCTAGGGAGAAGATGGAAAGCACACAAATGCACACAGGCCATCAGCAAGAGCTCTACAGACAACATTAGACAGATTTGGCATGAACTAACCAGAGGAGGCCTCTTCTGGATAGGGTAGTCAGGGAAGGTCCCTCCAAGAGATTTTAAGTTGAGACCCGAAGGAAACTGACAAAGGGCCATTTCCTAAATAATCTATACATTATTGCAACTATAGCAAAAACCATCATAGAAAATACACTCCTTTTCTGGTTGGCTCATATTAGTCGATGAGACAGATGGTTTGTGGGCTATTTCAGAAAAAAAAAAAAAAAAAAACAAGGCTGTATTGGATAATATATCTCTGCAGTTGTTTCTGACTTTTATTAGGGACCTAAACTAGAGAATTATTTGGGTTATAGAATAAAATTTATATTTCTCAAGTGAGTAAATGACTCCTAGTTTTCAGCTAAAAGCATTACATTTAAAAGATGGGATGTGTGTATTTTTAATGTTTTCATTATTTTATTTATTTTTATTTTTATCTTACTTTTATTATTTCTTTCTTAGTTTATTTGTGTGGGGGACACTACAAGGGCATGGGGTGGGTATGGAGGGACTGGAGATAAGTGGGGTTGGGGTACGTGGTGTGAAATTCCCAAAGAATCAATAAAAAATTATGTTAATAAAAAGGATCATTAAAAAAAGATGAGCTGTGTCAGCAGTAACAAGTACATGATGATTGTAGTAAGTGAACAAAAGTGTGGCAGCGTGAGGCTGAATGGAACCATGTTTTATTGTTGAATAGCATGTTAGGGGTGAATTGTCTATGGGCATTTAAGAAACATGACTGCAAACTGTAATGCTCTGAGCCATGCTTTGGGTTCTCGGTGACTACGGAATCACAGGCAGCTCTGATCTTGGTAACACTTAGGACTGTGCCCAATGTTTTGTGGTACTGTTAGTCACTGCGATGAGGCCCCTCATTTGTGGCAACAGCGGAATAAGATCTTATTGGTCAGTCATCCAATCGCCATTTCCCCACCGTCCCTCTTGCTGACCGAACCCCAATGTTGTGCAGATGTCAAGGAATCAAGTGTCTTTGAGAAGGCTGCTTCCTCAGCCACAGAAAGGGAAGCATGGTTGGGCTATTTTTGACATGAGGAGTGAGGCTCCGGAGAGGAGCCAGCTTCCCGAGCCAACACGCTAAAGCAAATAGATGGGGAGGCTGTAAAGTCTTGAGGCTTATGTTTACACTGTTGAGCCTATGGGATCGGCTTCTGTAAATACCTGGCACTTCTGCTTCTCAGTAGGAGAGAATATGAATTTGCCTATTTTTATTATGTGTCTTTAATGAACTTTCTATTTGCTGCTTTATCCCAATCAGTAACTAGTTTTTTGTTTTACCAAATGTTATTCAGGGGATTAACTGAACATACTTTCTTTTTTCTTTTCTTTTCTTTCTTTTTCTTTTTCTTTTTCTTTTTTTTTTTTTTTTTGGTTGTTTTGAGACAGGGTTTCTCTTTCTCTATGTGGTTTTGGTGCCTGTTCTGGATCTTGCTCTGTAGACCAGGCTGGCCTCGAATTCACAGATATCCGGCCTGGCCAACATACTTTCTGGGGGTTAAAGGCGTGTGCCACCACCACCTGGCCAACATACTTTCTTATAATTGAGAAATACAATAGATTTGGTGTTTCAGCAAGGGTGGTTAAACCCTCTTAGGGGATGTGTCCTCACAATGACCCTGTATTCATAAATACAAGTTTTAGTTTTTCCTACTGATCTCTAATTTCTACAGAGACAATATTATCTAATGTATGTTACATATTATATTATAGATTATATTATATGTATTATATATTAGATAATACATATTTGTTATATATTACAAAAATACTTTTTCAGAACTTTTTTTTTTTTTTTTTTTTTTTTTTGCAAATCTCTTTAACTTTTGGTCTAAGAAGATGCCTGGTTTCCCATGTCTTCTTTGTATTCATCCTCTTACAATATGTTAGACTCTCCAAGAGTGCCTACTTCTCCCACAGACCTAAGATAACACATCAGACTACACCAATGAGGCTTTGAAAGGCTACGGTGACTTGACTCCATCATCAGATATTCACAATCAAATGTAGCTGAACAGGAGCCCTAAGTCCAATCTGCTATCACCTCAAGAAAAATTCCCTTCCTAGAACCATAACAAAATACAGCTGGCTAGTTCTATTAATCAAGAAATCTGTTAGCCTTAAAAATAACAGAGAGCAAATTCAGGAGAAGACTCAAGTGGGAAATCATGAGGTCAACATCATGATGAAGCGCTGTATTTGGAGGTCAGAGGAGTTCTCCATGCTTTTGGCATCTTCACATTGTGTATGAAGTGGAGTTTTACTTCCTGGCTTCTTGGGTTGAGTATGCGGCTGTCTAATTTTAGCTAACAAAATATAAGCAGAAGTGATATGTCTCACTCCTGGTTAGAAGTGTTAAGAATCAATGGGCATAGGGCCAGAGACAAAAAGAGAATAACTGGGTGAGAGTGCTCGCTGGGCTGGCGTGAGGAGCATTTTTCCTGAGGCGATAAAGGGTTGGATCTAATGTTTCAGTGGGCACTGTGAGACCCTGTCTCAAAACTACAAGATGGAGAGTGATTGAGGAAGATGCCTGACCTGGATCATCAGCACTCATGTGAAAACACAGGCCTGGCTCTGCATGCCTGGAATCCCAGGAGTAGGAAGAAAAGACAGGTGGATCCCGGGAACTCACTGTCCAGCCAGTCTAGCCAAGATCCTGAGCTTCTGATTCAAAGAGAGATGTGTGCGCATGGGCAGGAGCACCCATAGACTCTCATCTATGTATTGCGCGCGCACACACACACACACACACACACACACACACACACACACACACACGCACGCGCACACACACACACACACAGAGAGAGAGAGAGAGAGAGAGAGAGAGAGAGAGAGAGAGAGAGAGAGAGAGAGAGAGAGAGAGAACAACATATGCCATGTTTCCTTCCCTGTCTGGATGAAGGAGATGTTATCAGCTTCAATAAAGATGATGTGAACCAGATGCCTCTACTAAATTGAAATAAACCGTGTGTGTGTGTGTCTGTGTGTGTGTGTGTGTGTGTGTGTGTATGTGTGTGTGTGTGTGTGTGTGTGTGTTTAGGCCAGCAGTCAATGCCAGGTCACAAGTCTTCTTCCATCACTCTTCACTTTACTTTCTGAGACAGGACTTATCAGTGAATCTGGAGCTTACCAATTCCTCTAGATGTCTATCCAGAGAGCCAGGATTGTCCTAACTCTACCTCTTTGGTGCTGGGCAGGCTTGAGTCACCGCATACCACCTTTTCACATGGTGCTGGGGAGTGAACTCAGGTCATCATGCTTACACAGCAAGCAATGAGTTAACTGAGCCATCTACCTTGCCACAAATCTTTGATTTTATAAGCCAGTAGGACTTGGGGATTTTATATCTGAGCCTAACTCAGCCTGTCCTGCTGAGTCTTGTTACTTCATTATCCTTTAATTAAGAATACTATCAAAGTAAAAGTATAATAGGAAAGTTGTTGTGGATGATTGACTGAAAAAAGAAGTGCTGATTGGCCAGTAGCCACGCAGGAGGTGTAGGCAGGACAAGGAGAGAGGAGAATTCTGGGAAGTGGAAGGTTGAGGGAGAGAGATGCTGCCAGCCGCCTCCATGAAAAGCAAGATGTAAAGCACCGGTAAGCCACGAGCCATATGGCAACTTATAGATTAATAAATATGGGTTAATTTAAGATATAAGAATTAGATAGCAAGAAGCCTGAGCCATTAGGCCAAACAGTTTAAATAATATAAGCGTCTGTGTGTTTATTTTATAAGTGGGCTGCAGGACTGCCTGGGCTTGGCGGGACCTGGAGAGAAACTCTCCAACTACAGAAAGTTTATAATTTAAGTAAACTGGAAGACCAGGAAAAGACTATAATTTTTTTTATCAAATATTTATTTTTAATGTCAAATATGACATTTACTATAATATTTTTAGCACAGAATAATGAACACATTATTTCATAGCTATTACAGGTAACATCCTGAAGTTGTTTTTATAAAAAAACAAAAAAACAAAAAAACTTTGTTAGTTCCAAAAATGTTCCTCAACTGGAACTCTGTGCAGACAATGAGGTTCAGGAGGACACAGTGATGGCAGTCACCCTCCAGGAGTGAGCTGGCCCCTGAGCATCATAGAGATTATAAAGCTAGGTCATCCTGGTGATATTATTTGTTTGGTAATAAATTGTGTAATGGAAACTTACAGTGACTTAAGACAAATGGTTTATTATTTTCTCATATAAAGTAATCATCACATACTTGCAGGAAAGTGGACTTAGGAAGACAAAAGTGTAAAACCTAGGTTTAAAATTATATAAATGTGTGTGTGCATGTGTGTGGTGTGTGTGTGATACAATCAGAAAGATGCTCAGGAGAGGAAAGGAAGGGATCTTAAGGGAATGAGGAGAAAAGAGAAGGCAATGGAATCAGAAGAGGGGACAATGTGTGGGAAGGATAGGGACCAGCCAGAGCAGGGAGGGAGCATGAGAGGGGCAGGGAGATGAATTAGAACAAAGTATGACATGTATGTATGAAAATGTCACAATGAAGTATATCTTCTACCTGGGTTCATTCATTCTTGAACATTCCTGATACCTGGATGAATTCTATCTTAATGTTCATTTTCCCCCTCAACTACTTAAGAGTAAGTTACAGAGTCCATGTTCCTTTACTCCTAAATACTCCATTGTCTATGTGACAGCTAATCTTGGTTGTCAACTTGATTGCATCTGGAACAATTAAAACTCAAGCTGCTAGCACTTCTATGAGGAATTTTTTTGATTGTATTATTCAAAGTGGGGAGACCCACCCTAAATGTGGATGGCACCTCTGGTGGCAGCCCAGACGGAAGGAAGAGGAAATGACTGTTGCCTGCTTGCCCTCACTCTCATTGTCAAGGCCATCTATCCTGTCACTGGGACATTCTGTCACTGACATGGAAGCTAACTTCTTTGGTATTTCCATGTACATGGAAGACCAGCATCTCTCCAGGCTCTCAATGTCAGATCAGGACTGCTGAGACATCCAGCCTTGCATACTGAGCAACTACTGGATTCTCAGCTTCTTCAGTGTGAAACAGACATAGTTGGGTTCTCTCTCTCTCTCTCTCTCTCTCTCTCTCTCTCTCTCTCTCTCTCTCCCTCTCTCTCCCTCCCTCTCCCTCCCTCCCTCCCACCTTCTCCTCCCCCTCTCCCCCATTCATTCTCTGAGTTCTGTTCCTTTAGCGAACCCTGACTAATATAGTCTGTATTCTAAAATCAAGGACAATCTCTTTCATATAAAATAATAACTTATCTAATTCCCAGCCAATATTCAAATAGTCACCAGTGGTCCCAATGCTGTCTTTTACACCTCCTGCTCTGAGATCAATCTGGGACCATGAACTGGATTTAGTTATATATAATTTTATTCTTTTTGATCTTTGACAATTCCTCAGCCTTTCTTCATCTTTCATGACCTCAGCATCTTTAAGCATACCGATGAATTATTTTGTACGTTTTAAATATTTAAACTCATGACACATAGCCTCATGATTAATCCAGGATTGCAACTTTTGGAGAAACTCAGCAGTGACATATTACCCTCGTGGTCTCCCCAGAGGTGGCACCCTAGGGGATTCGTCTCACTGCTGTTATGTTAACTTCAGTCACTTTCTTCTCCTGGTGTCTATCCAGTTGTTTTCCAGTAGTGATCAATGGGGAATCATGTTGAGATGTCCTGAAACCAGGTAAATACCTGTTTCCCAAGAAGCTTATACCTCTGGTTTTGGCATGTCCACAGTTACTTCTGTGAACATGGTTTCAAAGGGAGGCTTGTTAGCTCCATCACTCTTCCTAGGACATTAGTAGACACTGTAGGTCTCAAGTATTTGGGCTCAAAAACAATCTAGTGATTCTACACTGAGTCACAGTTTTCTGAGTCATAGAATTCTGTCGGAGGCTGTTACAGCTTGAATGTGAAATGTCCCCTGCAGGCTCATGTGTTTGAACACCTAGTGCCCCTGGGAAAGCTAGGACCATGGCCTACCTCACAGAAGTAAGTTGTTGAGGGTGGGCCTTGAAGATGGCTCAACTCTGGTTCCAGCTGAGCTCTCTGGTTTCTATCTGCCAGGATGTGAGGGGCTATACCATGCTCCCCTTGCCTGGACCAAGCTACTCCAACACACCTCCCCCTCCTCAAGGGACTGTTTTCCTGAGACCAGGAGCCAAGATAAATCTTTCCTTCTCTAAGATTTTTTTTTGGCAGATATTTTGCTCATGGCCATGAGAGAAGTAACTAACTTGGTGGGTGTGGGTCAAAATAAAGCAACCTTTAATATTTGTGAATGAATCCCTTGCAATTTTACCTGAAAGTCTATCAACAGAGTTCTCTAGAGGAACAGGATTGATGTGTGTGAGTATTGATTATAATACATATATAATATATGGCCCTTGTTCATAAAGTCAATCTAATAAATGTCCTTTATAATATATATTATAATACGTTATATAAATATATTTAATATATATCACATATAATATTATATACAATTTATACATAAAGAAGGCTTTACTAGATTGTCTTTATGTCACAAGGACTAGGTCCTCTAACAATGGCCATCTGCATGCTATAGTCAGAAACCTCTATGGCTGCTCAGCCTATGAAACTAGATACCTCAGCAGTCTAAATTTGATGTTGAAATTCTTAGTCCTGAGAGTCAAAGACATTCATTCCATGTTGGAAGGCAGAAGAAGCTGGTGTCTGATGTCAGCAGAGCATGGCAATGACATCATCATTATCACCATCATCACCAGCAGCAGCAGCAGCAGCAGCGATAAACACACTCACTCATGAGGGAATGAAGGCAGGCAGCAGTTAGATCTCCATATCTTTTAATACATGGCCCACCCATTGGAAGATACTGCCCATTTTGAAGGAGTTAATTCTCTCCTCTATTAATTCTTTCTGGAAACAGTCTCACAGACATGCCTGAGAGGCATATCTCTTCAGTGGTCCCAGATCCTATCAAGCTGATAATCAAGAGTAACTAACCATCACAGAGAGAAACACAATTCTGATGGATTATAAAAACAAAAAATTGAAGTAAATTCTACATATTTTCTCTGAAGATGTGCAAGACTTTTTTTTTTTTTTTTTTTTTTTTTTTTTTTTTTTTGAGAAAGGGTTTCTCTGTGTAGCTTTGGAGCCTATCCTGGAACTCAATCTGTAGACCAGGCTGACTTTGAACTCACAGAGCTCTGCCTGCCTCTGCCTCCCGAGTGCTGGGATTAAAGGCATGTGCCACCACTGACCGGCCATTACTTTTTAAACTTTGTTTAATACAATGAAGCTAAGACATGGGGAAGTAGGTTATCTTAGGAGACAACTTGTACAGCTAAGTTTAGTCTCAAGCAACATAACTCCAAGACTGTGTTATAGTCACTGTGTTATAAGTAACCAACAGCCAACATAGAGCCCTGTAATACTCCCTGGAAGGCACAGATTCCACGTGGCTGGTCTGCAGAGAGCCAGGCTCCTTTCCTGGGTTCATGGCCATGTATTCTTCCAGCTCTCAGAGCGCAGGGCTGTTCTTGGCTCTAGAGACCCTGAAATGTATTTGTAAGTACTATCTAAGAGCAATGACATGGGAACAACTAGTCAGGTTTCGTTGCCATGACACACGATCTGAGATAATAAACTAATATGGAGGAAGGTTGTTTGGCTTCTAACTCCAAAGGCTTCACTCAATGGCCAGGTAGCCCTGTGACTTCTGAACATGTGGCAAGGCCATCATGCAAGAAGTGCCTGGTGCATCGAAGCCAGGAAGCAAAGAGAGAAGAAGAGGAGGGACTAAGGTCCTCACATCTCCATGGTGACCTAATTTCCTGTTTCTGGGTCTCATCTCTTAAAGTCCTACCACATCCCAATGGTACCACAGGCTGGTTTTCAAGCCTTCAAAGCGTGACCCCTCAGGGGACATCCTTGACCTCAACACAGCATTTAGATACTGAAAATTCTGAAATGTATATGGCAACTCACTGTCTACAGTGTTGCTGAATTTGAATGTATGATGCTTGCTTGTGATGGGTTAACTAATGACCCCATCACTTCGGGACAGGACCTTAGCTGTGACTGCTCTGCTCTGACCCAGAGAACCGTCACAGCTGACCTTCCCAGTCTGCTGCTGTGGTGGACAGTGGGGGGTTTTCCTGGTTTGTAGGGAAAGGGATCTAACTGTGGCAAATATACTTTCATCTCATTCTGTTTTAATGTCACCCCCAAATTCTTATTCTCCCAGGAACCCCACAGCTCCCTTCAGGAGTCTTCCCAGAGTTCTGCAGCAGCGTGAGTCAGCTTGTTTCTATCTCCCAGGGTGGCTCAGGTGTCAGCTTTCCTCACACTGATGAGTCAGTCATGGCCCCGCCATCTCCTCCTCTTCCCTTTGTCTCTGTGCACACAGCCTATTTTGGCTTCCCTACCATCCTTTGAGCAGCATTTATCAGGGAACTGAGAAAAGCATGTCTGCTCAATCCACATTTCTAGACTCCCTTTTATTATATCCTTAAACTTAAGTCATATTAAAGCAGAACCAAGGAAATCTCTAGATCAGTACAAAATCAGAAGTGGATATTCTTTCTAATCCAATTATACTGACAGATTGCCAAAGAAGAAGTTAGAGGGATTTTTTCCCCCTTGATAAAGTTAATTCTCTCAAGATGGCCCAAGAGCCAGTTCCTATAAACAAGTCTACTTACAAACATGTCACAACCAGCTTCCTATGTGCAGTCACGCGTCATACACAATGCCTACTGGGGGTTGAGAACAGCGGGGTTCTTACACAGACTGGAAGGGATCACAGGTGGAGCTGGAACCGATTTCTTTCGAGAGGGTGAGGACACTACTTCTCCCTGCCCTGCGTCCAGCTTTCTTTCTATCTTGTCATCAATTGTTCCAGCAAAGTTCAGATGCTGCTTCCCGGAAGGGGAACTTCCTAAAAGGCTAAACTCTGGTGATGGAAGAGAATTAAAGCCAGAGAATGACAAGACTAAGGAGACTAGAAAGGTTGATGCAAGGAAAACAATCCACCCAGAAAGGTCAGCGTGCTGCTGCTGAGGGTATTGCTACGCAAGACCCATTGTCAGATGGCTTCTTGCTTCAGTCTCAAGATTCAAGACCTGTAGTTATCCTACACCTGAACTCAGCCACTACAAGGGGATATTACCAAGTTGTACTCTAGGGTAGTGTGAAGGTTAGTGCTTACTATCATCTTGGCAGGACCCGGAATCACCTGGGTGATGGGCCTCTGGACACATCTGCTGGGATTATCTTAATTAAGTTATCTTAATTAAGTTGGAAGACATCTTAGCTATTGGTAGGGCCATGCCTTGAGAGGGCATCCTGAATTGTATACAATGGAGAAGGCCCCATTTAGCACCATTGTTCATGATTCTTGCTTCCTAACTATGGATGTAGCCAGGCTCCTCCTTCTGCTACCATGGCTCCCTCACTGGGATGGACTGCACCCTCAAACCGTGAACCAAAATGAACCCTCCCTTCCTTAGGTTGCCTTTGTCAGAGCATTTTTATCACAGCAACTGAAAAGACGAATAATACACATGGAAACTGGAATCAATCCTGTTTATACCATCTGAGTGTATGCACCTTGTCTCTCAAAGTTATCCACTCCCCAATAAGGTAGGCTGAGGTCAGACAAGCTGCTTCTAGGAAATGGGATAGCAGAGGTAGGAATTCTGACCCTCAAGAATTCTCCATAAAGAAATCAAGTTGCTGTCAGGAAGGAGGCTGTGCATTCGACACCACCTGCAGGGCCCTGACTCACAAGCACCCAGCCTCAGCTCTGCCTTCAGCTTTGGCTTTGATATCTAGGTATTAGTCATGACAAGTTAAGCTATGCCACACTCACAAATAAATTCCCAAACTCGGCAGCTTGATATAATCCAAGTTGATTTGACTTGGGCAAAGTCAAATGCAGAGCCAGAGCAAAATCAGGTACAAACAACATTTCATGTTCCAGACCTGGAGGTGGCCCTCATTACTACAACCTGTGGCCCTTTGGTAATGTCAATCATAGTGACCAACAGAAATCTCTGGGGCTGGAAGCTCCTGTGTGTACACTGGGAAAACAATATGGTTTGGTAAACCCAAGGATATATGTGTTGTGTGTATGTGGAGGGGGGCATTTGCTAGGTAGTCATGGAGCCATCACAGAATAGGACTCCACTCACCAGCCCACTCTCTTGGAACTCCCCCAGTCACTTTCCTAGCCTCTGGGGTCCTCTCTGGTATTGCCCTTGTTTGGTTCCTTCTGTCCTTAGTCTTCCTTCACCCCATAACATCTTTATCCCTCTCCATGCACCCTCCCAACAGACTTCAGGGCTCATTAAGTCTGGAGCACAGATCAAAGCTGCAGGAATAGTCAGTTCCCTTTCTTCAAGGGCACAGAGGGCTCAGTCTTTGAAAACTCCCAGGGAGTGAAGAAGTAATTCCACTCCAACCCCCTCAATCAGCAAAGAAAGAGGAAAGAAAGAATAAAACATATTTCATAGGTTCCAGGGAAGGCGCAAAGCTACACAGAGAAACCCTGTCTCGAAAAACCAAAAAAAAAAAAAACATATTTCATAGTCAAAATTACCAATTATCCACATTCTGCTGGGAATTTAATGTCATTCTTCTTTATCCCCATATCTTCTACCAGACCAAGACCCCTACCATCTCTCATTTGGACTGTTCCAAGTCTATTCATTCATTCTTCAGGGGTAATCTGTCAAAAAAGAAAACTGATCCAAGTACTGCATCATTTAGAAACCTATAATCCAGGGGTCCTCACCAGCATGGTACCCATGGTTAGCAAGAGTGGTATCCAAATCAAAAGCCTCCAAAAACCTATGACTGTATTACACACATGGTCCAATGAAGAGTGTCCAGATGGAAGATTATCTTGGGTTAACTGGGTAGGTTAATAATTACAGATTCTTGGAAGAGGTAAGCAGGAGGAGATAGGAGGAAAAGTCAGCAATAGGAGATGTAATAATAAAAATAGGTGGTGCAGTAAAGTGAGAAAGGTACCATTAGCTAAAGGAAAAGAGTCTCCTTTCAAAAAAATACATCTGGACAATGAAATGTAGATCTATATATTAATTTTGTTCTCCTTGTTTTTACAGAAATATATATTACTAAAATCAGAAGGGAATTTTTTTTGTCATAGAGATGTGAATTCTAATGAAAGTCTATAAAGAAAAGCTGTGCACATACAGCTTTTCCAGGAATTGTGACGTCATGGCAGAGTGTTGAGAGTGAGATGTATTACAGTAGCCCTTACCCTTGGCTCTTCTTACTGGTTGGTTCTTTTAACTAGCCCATGTTCTTGGAGTGCAATTCAGAAGCTCTTCCCCTCAGGAAAGGAGCATATTGAATATCTGCGTTTTACATTGAATTAGATTCACAGAAACAGATCAAAGCCTAATGCATGACAAGCATAAGATACATGGTAAGAATCTGTACAAATAAACAGTGAGACAAACCACATCGCATGTAGGTTTCAGAACAGAGCACTTTTTAAATGAGTGAGGATTACCAGTGAGATGACAAATGAATAAAGAATGTACTCTATTGGTTTGTTCCTTTGTTTGTGACAGTCTCCTGAAGCCCAAGTTGGCATTTAAAGTTTTTACATAAGCCAGCTTGAACATCTCATCTCCCTGCCTCCACTATCTAAATTCTGGGATTACAGACATGCACCGCCATATCCAGGGAGTCTATGGTATACTTACAAGTGGAAAAAACAACTCTATGGTATACTTACTTAGCAGGGAAAAGAGAAAATTAAAGCAACATTGAGTTGCTTTGTTTTTCTTTTTGCACATATCACTGGAAACTGTTTTTAATGATGAAAGTCAGACTGAACAGGTATGGGATGCACTAGAATGTGATGTGAGAGTCTCCACAGATGTCAATGGTGTGCTTTTTCAGAACAGTAAGGGCAGAATTTACATGGACCTTTGAAAGTTGCACATTTATAACTTATTCATCATTTCTCATTCCAGCAACTATATGAAGGCAATAATTGAAGACATATGCCAAAATGAATGCATTAAAATACTCACGATTCATAAAAACAAAAACACTGTACTCACCTAACAATCCTGAGGTGTTTAAAGTCTGTGTTTGGGGCTTGGGGAGATGGCTCAGTGAGGAGAGTGCCTGCGGAGCAAGCATGAAGATCTGAGTTCAGACTCCAAACATCCATGTAAAAGTCAGGCATGACCGTGCTCACCCGTAACCCTGCGCTGGGGAGGCAGGGATGTGATGATCCCTGGAGCTTGTTGGCCACCCGGCCCAGCCAAACTGATTTAAGGAAGTGATCCTATCTCAAAAAGTAAGATGAAATGTGATACAGGAAGATACCCAAAGTTGACCTTAGTCTCCTTATGTATACACTCAGTAAACACAACCCCACCCAAGCACACACATATTTATATTACACAACTGCAACCAATATACAATGCCCCAAACAGAAAATACACAAAAAATAAAGTCATATGCTCAAAGAATACTGAGTGAAAAACTAAAATTTATTTCATTTTACAATGTCTAATGAAAATAGAAACAAGAAATCTGTATGATATGAATTCAGTTCTGTAAGTAAATCATTATCTGTTATTATACATATGCATTCATATAACCATAGACATGTGACTAGGAAAAAGGCCAAAATGTTAAAAATATATTATAGCTAGGGTTTCAATTGCCAATTTTTAAAATTTAAAATTTAATTTCTATTTTAACAATGTTCATGTTTTCTTTCAAGAGCAAAAACAGCAATGAAGTTAAAAAATATATAAAATGCTAGAGAAGATCTTGAGGACACAGATCTGTGGAAAGTCCTGCATTGGTGGATAAGAACCTGGAGCCAAACCCCATCTCCAAAAACCTGAAAAGTAAAATACTCACTATCTAACATCAGCCAGGGAAGCGCTTGGCACATTTGGACAATATGCTTCTCTTAGTGAACGCTGCTTTTTGGGGGGGGGAGATGCAAAAAAGCTAGTAATGTCCACTTCTTCTGACTTCCTCTGTGCAACTCTCTGCATGTTCTTTTGAACTTGGATTTGTATAGGTCAAATGCACACACACACACACACACACACACACACACATACACACACACACACACACACACATCAAACAGACAAATTAAACCTCCTATATCCACACAGTTCAGGTAGGGTTACCTGAGGACACCTCCTACATCCTAGCAAGTCTTAAGTAAAAAAATCATGTTCTGAAATGTTGTGCCCTTGTGAGTCAGATTCATGTCCGACAGAGCCCTGCACAGGGTTCAGTGGTGACTCTGGAAGATCTCATCTTATCTCACCCTGCTCTCCAGGAAACAAATGCTGATGATACAGTCAGGACATCAGCAAATGCTGCCCGGTTGTCTCCACTGGTTGCCTGTCCTTGTGCAAATGTGACTTTTGCTGTGGAACTTTTTCTTTGTTTTTAATAAGAGGAAAGGAGATTCTCAGGGCAAATGTTTTTTAAAAACACAGTTGGTAGAAGGAAGAAAATGACAGAAACAACAGCAAAAAAAAAAAACCAAACCAAACCAAAAAAAAAAAAAAAAACAAAAAACAAAAAACAACCATTTTCTTTGATATAGATTTCTTAAAATCATCACTCTGAATTAATTTCACAGTCACCATGGCTAGTAGAAAAATTCCCAACAATTTCTTCATTTGTTGGGACTTAGAGATCACGGGAGAAAAGTGACAGAACCGAGCCTCAGGGGTTTCTGCTCCAGGTTGCTCTATTCACAGCAAAATGCATTTAAGTGCATAACAGAAAGCAGAGCCAAGCTAGGTTTGGTAAACATCTGTACTTTGCACTTCCTTTAAAGTAAACAGAAAGTCCTGGTGTTGCTGGGGGTTTGCCTCTGTGTGCTAATGAAAATATCCACAGGGTCCAGGGCAACGTGACAAGCCAGGGTGACTCACACAGTCCCCAAGAAAATGCCAAGTTGCTGTGGAACAGAGACAGCAAGCAATGTCCCAGTAAACTAGTTCCTCCAGATACTAGATACTTTAATATTACCTGAATCTTAGTTTTTGGTTCCCCATCTAATTCCAGGGAGTGCTGATTCTCTTTACTTCCAACTTACAATGTTCTCCCATCCACCACTTTAATTCTATCTCATAAGGCATAAAGGGGTGGGTATTCAGTATTGGGGATAAAAGTTTTGAAACTGAAAACAGCCTCACATTTTACCCAGTCCCCAAGTAACTTCAGGCATCTTTTTATGGAAAATTATCTGGGATTTTCAAAGGCATTTCATGAGAACTCGTGTGTGACTTGCTGAATTCCCCAGCGATGATCAATGGGAGAATAATCTCAAGATACGTGTGAAGTCTTAGCAGTTACTGATGACTGTAATATGGCCATAGTGTGCCACTGTGTAGCATCTACATACATAATGCAGGTGACATAAGTGTGTGCTCAGAGACCTTTCTCATGGGATACTGGACCAATCTAGGGCCAGAGAAGTACTGGCTCTCAGACATGTGTTCTCTGTTCACCTGTTTTATCTAAATGGTCTCTGAGCCGGAGTAGAAGCTCTTTGAAACTGCTTGGATTCTGTTCCTGTTGGGTTATTTATGTCTAACTTCATCTTTTCTATGTCCTGATCACTGTGTGCTAGCTAATCAAATAAAAAGGCATTTTCTGAAAGATATTAGATCTTGGTGCAATTAGGACAAGCTATTTCTTTTAAAACATACAGATAAAAGTTTCTGGTGACCCACAGAGGCTTTCAAAAGCCTCATGAAAGCTGAATGTTTCAGGCCAACCTATTTAAGCACGGTGTAGACAGTGCCCAGTGCACACTTCTGAGGGAAGTACCCGCCTGATAGGTAAAGCACTTCCCACAGCCATTCACCAGTACAGTTAACATTACTGCCCCTAGAGGTTTGTCTTTATCTGAGAGGTTCAAACACGTAAGCACCCATTCTCCCACTTCCCAGGCTAAGTTCCTCTCTTTCCTGAGTATGAGCCTGATTCTGATATGGTCCCTAACACTTGACTCGGTTTTACTTACAAAGCCTCTGTGACAAGTCTATGATAACAATGAAATGATAAAGATCTTTAATATCACACCACAAGACTATACAACTGACCAGCAGACATATGGAAAGACATTTGATACCCCGTGCCATCAAAGAAATGAAAGTTAAAATGATAATGAGACATCATTCCCCATCACCTACAATGGCGAGAATTTCCTTGAAAAATGAAAAATAGCAAGTTTGGAGAGGATGTGGGTAAATCAAAGCCCTCATACACTGGTAGTGATAGATTAAATGAAAACCGTAAGTTTGGTGGTTCCGCTAAGTTAAATAATTATATCTGACCCACCAATTGTAGTTCTGAGAGTATAGGCCCAAGCACTGAAAACAGGTACTCGTGTGAAAAGTGCTGCATAAATGTCAGAGAAACCCGGTTCACAACAGCAAAGTAACAGAACCCATCCGAATGTCCGCCACTGACGACCGGGTAAACAAACTGGAACATATCCATAAGGTGGAATATTATCCATCCATAAAAAAGAAATGAAGTATTGACAAGTGCTATTCTAAGCAAAAGAAGTCAAGGCTAAAAAACATGTTGTGTGATTCAGCTTCTATATAGACAGAAAGTAGTTCCCTGGTCCTAACGTGAAGGGAAGAGTGGGGTTTCCTATGGTGTGAGGAAGAGATTCTGGACTAGTGTGATTGTTACAGGATAAGTGTGCTCAATGATGCTGATGGTCAGTTTTGCAGTCTTTATATTTTACCACAATGAGATACTTTGTCACATCATAAGTGTTCAGCAAATATCACTTACTACTATTAAATGACTTGTGGCCTGTTTATGTGCTCTCAGAACATCATTAAGCATTGACTTTGTACTGTCGTTATCTGATTGATGGATCTGTTTCTCCATCTAAACCACTCACATCGTCAGATCCCTACATAGGACCTTACCTCTTGCCAGGCCACCCCTGGAAGTGACTAGACAGGTGCCAGAAACCTGTTTGGCCGCCCTGGTCTGTCTTTACTCAGTGAGCCTACTTTTTGTCTGACATTATTTAAAAGATTCCGTTGTACCAGGTACAGTGTCTCCACAGGAGCTCCTTTGAAGCACAGGCTTATGCTGTTAATACAGTGTGCCCAACAGAGCAATTTGATTTAATTTAGTAACATGATACACACACTCTCTTTGTGTCTCTGTCCCATCTCCCTGTCTGTATGTCAGTCTCTCTCTCTCTCTCTCTCTCTCTCTCTCTCTCTCTCTCTCTCTCTCTCTCTCTCTCTCATTCTTTCTCAGGGGACAGGGCTTCACACAGCAGATTTTTGATGAGAGATAGTTGAAGTAACAGCTTAGGCTATCTATATCTGTGGACTTGAGTGAGTGGCCCCGATCTACCAGAGCAGCGGGAGAAAAATAAACTGGACCAGACAGCCGAAAGGA
Source organism: Peromyscus maniculatus bairdii (assembly GCF_049852395.1). Lineage (NCBI taxonomy): Eukaryota > Metazoa > Chordata > Mammalia > Rodentia > Cricetidae > Peromyscus > Peromyscus maniculatus. The sequence goes on from NC_134858.1 coordinate 77,390,464, forward strand.
AAGGGAGCAAACTCCAGAGGCCAGCTTCACCTGCCTGAGAATTTTACAATTGTCCAAGCATTTATGTACATGTAAGGAAACAGGCACTGGGTGTGACAATCAGCGAAGCAATGGGTGGAGTGGTAATGTTCTGAGTAGGCTCAGCAACTCTGCCCCCATCCCACTATTTGCTGCTACTGCAATAGCCAGATAAATGCTAATACCTGCATGAGCTCAATATTTCCTATGATGATTATGTTCAATGTGCCCACAAGCCTGTCAGATACTTTCTGTTATTGCCCACAATTTACAAAAAGAAGTAAGAAAGAAAGAAAGAAAGAGAGAAAGAAAGAGAGAAAGAAAGAAAGAAAGAAAGAAAGAAAGAAAGAAAGAAAGAAAGAAAGAAAGAAAGAAAGAAAGAAAGAAAAAAGAAAGAAAGGAAGGAAGGAAGAAGGAAGAAGGAAGGAAGGAAGGAAGGATAGAAGGAAGGAAGGAAGGAAGGAAGGAAGGAAGGAAGAAGGAAAGAAAGAAGGAAAGAGAAAATAAAGGAAAAGAAAAGAAAAAGAAAGGATGAGAGACTAAACAATATGGCCATGCTGCCAGTCTAGTGAGAGCCACCAGGCCACCATTGCAGCCTGTTCTAATGGCCTCCATCCTTCTCAGCGAGCAGAAGTCTGGTCAGATGGGACTGAGTGAGTCAGAGCCAAGAGCAGCACATTGCAAGCTGAGCTCTATGCTCTGTCAAGGCCCACGGACCATTCTCCTCCTTCCTGCCTCTCTGCCACTGGACTTCCCACCCCAGCTCAGCAGCCATAATTCTCACACAAGGCCCCTGGAGTCACTGTGAGGAGACTATAGCAAATGCTCACTTTAGTTTGGGTTCATATTTTTCCTAATGGAAAATAATGTAAGCAGTATATTGAAAGAAGAACAAGTGAAGTGTATAGCTGGTCCGGCCCTTGCTGGGGTTGAGTGATCCTCATCAAAAGTGTCATAATTTGCATTGTAGAATGGCTACCATGGTTCTTTCTCTTCCTTTTCTCCCCCTCCCCGCCTCTCTCCCCCCCGCCCAGTACACAATAATGGCTATTCACTAGTCACACTAACAGTCTGGTATGCCCTCTGTATTCTCCAGTGATTTCTATGGACAGCTTGATAAATAGTAACTAGATAATCAAGACTATAGGTTTAATATTTCCTGGACACAGCATCAAATATTGTATAAATTAGACCTTTTCTTCTTACAGCTTTATTTTATAATCACATTTATGCTCTTTCAACATGATTTAAATGAAAATAAAAAGTTGGGTGGAAATACCTATATGTAGAATATCATAGAACCAAATCATCTGAAAGGTCAGAGTAAAGCTTAACCTTTGACCTATGTATTTGAGTAGTATGTACAAATAACATGCATAGGCATAATTTTAGAATACATACATAGATTGAGACTGTCTCACATTCATTTTTCTATACATGCTTTTCTTCAATGGCTCAAAAACTTCTGTCTTTCACTCACAATCACCATTGTTTCTTTGATCTATAGAATTTACTTTCATAGCTGACAAATTGCCAGGCTCTAACTTTCCATACAATTAACCACAAACATGTATTTCTTCCACACTGTGATGCCCTCTAGAGACAATGAGCAGAGGGCATAGATCTGAGTTGAAATCTCAGAGTACTGTGACCAGGTCTAGCTGTCCTGTGCTGCTTCCTCAGAAGGGCAGAGTGAAAACCTGACCGTGCACATGTGGTAACGTGTTACTCCAGACACCCAGCTGCCTCTGTCACCCCTCACCCCTCATGCACACACACACCCACACCCACACCCACATGCTGGCAAATGGCAGAAATAATGGAACCAGATGGGTGAGTGGTCTGAGAGTAGCTTGGACCATATGATACAACTGGAGATTTTACTTGATGGAGATGTTAATTACTCTGTGTTGAGAAAAGTACTATGTGTAGGGAGGAGAACTGTGATTTGCAGTTAACTTGTGTTTAGAAGAAGCATGGGCTGTCAGGAGGCTGCTCTGGTTGGTAACTTTAGAATCTACACATTCATCAAGGATTCCTGAAAAGATAATTAAAGGGCTCTCCCTTTAACTGAGTACAGAATGTTTGTATCAGGCAGATAGTCATAAAAAAAATCCACTTCTCAAAATTTGTATCCGAGTTTCTGTGGGAATTTAAACAAGCATGTTAAATTTGCCTCTTTCCACTTCACAGTGTGCTGGTGAGCTTTCTTACCTACAAAACAGTGCCTTGTTCTGACTCCAAAATGGACCTTTGATAAAGATTCAGATGAGGTTATGGAGGATGCCCAGCCAGGGGCTAAGGATGCAAGCATCGAATGAGTTCTCACTGAGTGGTCACTATCTTTCAGACTACTGTGCTCTCTGATATATCCAGGTGCAGTTTTTCCCTTCGAGGAAGCCACAGTTGAGAGAAAAATGTAGGAGAGCAGACACTGCCTGAGATGCCTACTCAAGTCTTTCCTTGTCGCTGAAGAGAAGAAGGTCCAGTGCACAAAAACACTTACTGTGTACTCAGGAGGGCCTGAGTTTGAATCCCCAGAACCCTAGAAAACACTAGATGCCAAGAAACCCTGAAAGAAGAGAGCATTTCAGATATTTATGGAAGAGACAAAGGGGTTAGAGAATGTTTGTTTTCCTAAAAACAGAAGCTCAGAAAAAAGCACATCTCCCAACAATAGAATCTCTGAACTTTTGACATTAGATCCTGATTCAAAATTTAATAATTTCATATATATTTCCAGTATATACTCACTGGTTCGCAAATCTCCGATTTTATATCCCCTCTGCCACTGCATTGTAACTTTCCTTTGCAGGGATAAAAGTGAATTTGTTTCCACCCCAGAACTACAGTGTCCAATATGGTAGCCATGGTAACCGCATGTGGATGTTTTAAGTTTCCTAGGATGAGTCAAAGTTTAAAGATCTGTTTCTATCTTCCGCTGTCTACGTTCCAAGGACTACATAAGACCAAAGGCTACTGTATGTGACGGTCAAAGCAGATGGAAGGTTTACAGGCAGTTTTAAGCTCTGCAGATTGGGCAGGTGGTGGTGGTGGTGGTGGTGGTGGTGGTGGTGGTGGTGGTGGTGGTGGTGGTGGTGGTGGTGGTGGCGGCGGATGCGGTGGCCGCTGCGACAAGAACTATGGGCTGCAGTCCTCTGCCTGCAGATTATAGTGACTCTTTGTAATGCCTGAATAATTTCACACCTTTATTCTTTTGCTCCTGTTCAAATTTTCACCTCAGTGAATTATTGCTAGAAATAGCTATGGTAATTCACCACTATTCCCAGATGTTTCTGACAATTATAAATGTCTTTAAATCTCCTATTATCTTTTCATAATATTTTATCCATATTTAAGGCTCTAGATCCCTCAAATCCCAAGCTTCTGCTTATGACATGAAAGGAAACCATGAGTATTTCCTTGGAAACCAGGGATTTGTTTTGTTTGTCTAACTTGAGCATTTAGGTCTATTATGCAGACAGCATGTCGCATAGATATGAATAAAGTCTCTGTCCTAAATACATGCCTCCAAGGCAGTGTTTGCACTACAGAATAATCAGAGACATGTGTTAGAGAACAAATTTCAAAGAACATTAAATAAACAAGTGAAATCCTCTTCAACCAAGAAAAAATAAATAAGCCCAAGAGTTGGAGGTGCTCTCGCAACCCAAAGTCAGTGATCACTGACAACAGCACTGCATTCACGGAAAACACAGTAGCACATATGTGCCATGCTCCAGGAAAGTTTGTACAGGAAAGCACATTATCTGGGAAAGGATGGTTTAGCAAAACCCTTGGGTTGCTGTGTTCTGCTTTCCTGTTCCACACACCATTTCTGTTCCTATACTTCATACCTTCATGGTTTTTATCTTTAAAAATATAAAAGAGAATTAAATAAGAGTCTAGTTACAGCTCTCTGCACACTGGCTTAGCAGTCCTGTCCTACTGCACACATACACACACATCCCCAGACACACAGCCTAAAGGGGAGGCCCATCGAAAGCATAGAAGCATCAACCTCTCAGCATACAGTCAGCATTGCTGCCCTCCTCGGGGCTTCATGAGGACCATGGGGAGCCCTGTCTGTCAAGATGCTTAGAAGATAGGCGCTATGCTTATTGTTCATTTTTAAAGCTACTCAGTGTTTCCTGTGAGTAATATGATCTTTTTCTTCTGCTGCATGAACCCAGAGATCTAATTCCAGGCTAAGGACAAATTTCAAAGTGCACAAATATAAATCAGCCCTCTTCCAAGAAATCTCACCAGCATCCAACAAGAGGGTTAAAGATCACACTTATTTGAGCAAATGATTTCCTACCTTTAATATTTTTTTTTGAGGGGGAGAACAGTAGAACTCAAGGCATTACTTTCTTGAATGCTTTTGCTCCCAATATAAGGAGAATATTCACTGTTAGAAATTTAAAGTTAACAATGAGTTGAGAACATTTCAGGACAAAAAAATAAATATGTTCTTTATGTGTATGGTATGGTATGTGCATATATGTTTGTACATATGTGTATGGAGAGGGTTGTATGTTTATGTGCATGCATAGATAACATGTGGAGGCCAGGGATTGACTTCAGGTACCTTCCTTTATTCTCAACTTTCTTTTTGACTTTTTAATTTTTAATCTATTATTACTGTGTGTATATGGTGGGGGGGGGTACACACATCCAGATGTCATAGGACAGTGTTTGGCAGTCTGTTCTCTCCTTCCACCGTGGGTTCTGGAGTCAAACTCAGGCAGTATATTAGTTACTTTTCCATTGCTGTGACAAAGCACCATGACCAAGGCAACTTATAAAAGAAAGCGTTTCATTGGGCTTCCAGTTTCAGAGGACTAGAGTCCATGACGGTGAAGCGAAGTTATGGCAGCAGTTTGCTGAGGGGTTCTAATCAGCATATACCTTGATGTTTGTTGGGGGGTTCTAATCATCACATACTTACTTTGATATTCCATTTTTTTTTTTTTGTTTCCAAGAGAGCATGCTGTTTGGAGAGGACATTTGTGGAAACACTGATGCCCCTTAGCTTGAAAGGCAGCATGGGAGAAGGACCTCCTGGCTTGCCCCCAACGTGGTTGGGCTTCCGTAGCAATGCCTACGCCTTCTCTGGCTGTTGAGCTCTTCTGCATGCAGTGACAGGTGCGGCAAGTGGCAGGCTTGTCACCCTCACAGAACAGCCACTGAAGGGATAACCTTAGAGGAGTGAATGATAAATGTACCAGTGGTCCCTCCCCTCCAGCCTGTCTGGTTGGGGGCTGTGACTCCACAGCATCCTCTTGGATGTCCTTCTTCCCTGTCTCTTCCTCCCTTTCTTCTGGTCCTAATATTCTCCCAAGGTATCTACACTTGAATCATCATCATCATTATCTCGGGGTTGTCTTCTGTGGGTGGTCCCACAAGGTAGTTATCTTCAGAAGCAGAAAGTAAGTGCGTCTAGTATTTTCTTCCATCTTCAACAATGCATTAAAATTTAAAAAAAAAATTCCTGTAAGTACATACTAAGATTTTCAAATTATCTGTGAAACTCTATGAAATCTGAGATAACTTGGGAGATTAAGTGATGAATATTTAAGTCTGTTAATATTTTACACAGACCTTCAGCTATAGTTAATATGTTGTAAACCCTTAACTAAAACCAAAGTAGGGATAGGGAAGTGGCTCAGCAGTAAAATGCTCGCTGTGGAATCATGAGGACTTGAGTTCAGATCCCAGCACTCACATCATATCTGGGGGACAGAGAGAGGTGGATCTTGGGGGCTCATTGGCCATCCAGTCCAACCAAAGCAACCAGTTCTAGATATAGTGAGGGACTCTGTCTCAAAAATAGGGGAGAGAAGGAGCTAAGGAAGATATCCCAACCTTGGGCCTCCACAAGCACCTGTAGGAGTGAGCATGGTCAAATATAACACACACACACACACACACACACACACACACACACACAGAGAGAGAGAGAGAGAGAGAGAGAGAGAGAGAGAGAGAGAGAGAGAGAGAGAGAGAAGCAATTATATGACAACTGCACTCCCTTCCTCTGAACCTTCAGCTTGATGGACATTTAACAGTAAAACTAATTCATATTACATTGCTTAGATAACGAAGTGAACTAAAATGTGCAGCAACATACTACAATATATTATGCAACAAGGATGAACATTTCTTCATTAAGGTGGGACATCTAAAAGCAGACTGTCTGGCTTCAGACCCTGGTTTTTATCTTTTCAAGTTGTTCAAACCTTGGGCAAATGATTTAACCTCTATGTGCCTTAGTGATCTCATCTGTGAAGCTGGTAATCTGCATATCTGTTTCTCATGGGGCTTCTATGTGAAGAAACTTGATGATCAACTAAACTGGTGTCCAGAGCTGGGTCAGTCACGGATCAGGAGGCTTTGTGAGGGCTGAGCTATGTTCCTACAGGACACCAGAACTTCCCAACACTTCATCCCTTCATCCTACCTGTCTCCACCATGGATCACAGACTTCACTGAGAAGTGACACCCAAGCACACTGAAGCACACTGAGGCAAGAGCACTCCCTGAAGTGTAACTACTCACCCCGCCCACCCCAGCACTAGGTTGCTCATGATGAAGCCTGTTTTAGTCATCCTTCCCTTCGTCTTGGCTGACAGCTCTGTAGGGACATGGCAACCGCATAATCATCAGCCATCCTCCCTTCCCTCCTCCCCTTTCCTTCCTCCTCTTCCACTTCTTCTCTTCCCCCCTCCTTCTTTCTCTACCTTCTTCCTCCTTCTCCTCTTATCCTCCTCTTTCCTCTTCCTCCTCCTCCCCCTGTCCTCCTCCCTCTGCTCCCCTCCCTCTCTCCCCCTCTCCCTCTCTCCCCCTCAGTGTTTTCAGACTGCATTACTCATCGTATAATGTGGTGTCTCCTTGTTTTGAGTCACCAGTTGAACCGACTTAATCGTGCTTTTAATTGTACAGGTCTTGGGAAGGCAGAAGGTAGCATTTGACAGATTTTCTCATCTAATGAAGGACCACCCCCTTGAGTATTGGGCCAATGCCATTACAATTCTTAGTGGTTTCTTCTCCATGTGTCAGGATTTCCTGAAAATTTAATAAATATTAAGCTTTCAAAGTCAAATTAAGCAAACAAAGATAAAGAAAGCTATCAGGAACAGACTATAGTACTACCCGAATCTTCTAAAAAAAAAAAAAAAGCTTGAATTATTATTTTTCTTTTTTGTTTTGAATAAACTTACTTAAAAGTCACCCATTTCCGGGTTATCCATTATGTGGCCACTCTGCTTAGGAATTTATAGGAGAATGAGGAAGAAGGGGTAGAGGAGGAGATGCAAGCCCACAGTCTTCTGAGGAAAAAACAACACCATTCTGTTCCAGGAGATAACTAGGTTTTACAAGTGGTTTGACACAAATGGAGGTAAACTGAGGAGGAGCAACTTTGAGGTGTGTGTTGATTGACTTGAAGACTGTGGAGGATGGGAAAAGGACATCAGGCCACGATGAAAGAATAAGATGGAGCCTAAGGCTTAGAGACCACCCACACAGAGGACAGAGCTCCCTGGCACTCCTGGGGCAGAGCAGGTGGAAGGTAAACAGGACTGACTGCAGGAATGACAGGAGGGTGACCATGTTAGCCAGAAATGGGATACAGGACCAAATTTGGGGCAGAGGGACCGCAAGTTGCTTGGCTCACATCCAAAACAGCAACGTCCATATTGTGGTAGAACAAAAAGTCGGAATGGAGGGAGCAAATGTAACAAAATCCAAAGAGGCGGTCAGGTATGAGGAAGGAAGGGTAGCTAGAAATCAGAAGGTGAATTTTAGGTTACACTCACGGTTTAAGCTTTGGGGTCCCTGGCATCCATGGATCTGTGCAAATCCCTGGGAGGAACCCTATGTGCCCTGCGTGCACACACTCAATAACTGTGCCTTAGGAAATGATCCTAGCTGTAGCTGGCTATAGGACCATTCCCTTTCCACTTTAACTTCACCCTGGTAGGATGAGATGCAATTACTGAGAAGGTGAATTGGAGATAGATTAAGTTTGCCTGTCCTAGAAATTATGCAGTACAATGCATAATTTACAATTTACAATTTACTAAATTGTAAAGTAGCATCTATCAATATACCCCATACCCACTCTGCCCAACATCATGGTATGAAACTAGCAATCAAAGGTTGGTCAACTGTGTGAGATCCAGGACAGGCACCAAAACTACACAGAGAAACCCTGTCTCAAAACACCAAAAACAAAAACAAAACAACCCCCCCCAAAAAAAACAACCCCCCAAAAAACATGCTATTACAATGTTGAAAGATTGTGTAATCCAAAAGTCTAATATTTCTTCTACTTTTTTAAATTAGTTAAAAAGCTTTAACCTGATTTATGTTTTCCTTCTAAATAAACAGTTCTTGTTTGCATGACTCCATTTATTCTTGCCACAACTGAATACCACAGACCTGGGAATTTATAAACAATAAAGGTTTGTTTGACTCATAGTCTGGAAGCTGGGAATCCCAGGAGCATGATGTTTGCATCTAGTAAGGACTTTCCTGCTGCATTGTGGCATGGTGGAGGGCATGGATGTTAAAGAAAGAACGCAAAGAAAACTCTTGTCTATAACAAAGCCACTTTCCTGATCCTCACTAATCCATGAACCGATTAACCCATGAATCAGGGCAGAGCCGCAGGGCTATTTGTGGTGATATTGTGTTCCCCAATATATCGTGCACCCTAATAATTTTATCTGGGGTCAGAGAACAGAGCAGCCACTAGACAGACATAGAGGCCAGAAAACGGTGGCACTCACACCTTTAATCCTAGCCTTCTGGAGGCAGAGATCCATCTGGATCTCTGTGAGTTCAAAGCCACACTGGAAACAGCCAGGCATGGTGACTCATGCCTTTAATCCCAGGAAGTGATGGTAGGAAGCAGAAAGGTATATTAGGCGAGAAAACCAGGAACTAGAGCTGGTTAAGCTTTCAGGCTTTCGAGAAGCAGTTCAGTTGAGATCCATTTGGATAAGAACTCAGAGGCTTCCAGTCTGAGGAAACAGGATCAGCTGAGGAATTGGCGAGGTGAGGTGGCTGTGGCTTGTTCTGCTTCTCTGATCTTCCAGCTTTAACCCATAACTGACACCAGTTTTGATTTTATTAATAAGACCTTTTTTTAAGATTCGTGCTACAGCTATTGTCTCCTGAAGGTCTCTCCTCTCAATCTACTGCATTGGGGCCGTGTTCTAACAAATAGCATTTATGAATGCATTTAAACATTAGCTTTTTTTTTTTTTTTTTTTTTTTTTTTTTTTGGTTTTTCGAGACAGGGTTTCTCTGTGTAGCTTTGCGCCTTTCCTGGAGCTCACTTGGTAGCCCAGGCTGGCCTCGAACTCACAGAGATCCGCCTGGCTCTGCCTCCCGAGTGCTGGGATTAAAGGCGTGCACCACCACCGCCCGGCTAAACATTAGCATTTTAAAAGCTGACAGTATTCTTAAGCAGCACACCACCCAAAAGTAGGACACACTCTTACAAGTCCAGATTTTACTGTTATGGTTCATGAAGATAGAGGAGGGATTTGAAGAGAAATGGTGGTTACTAAGCACCCCCTAAATGTGACAAGTTTACCTTGATTTTATCTTCATTATACTTGCTGTGTAATAGTGGAATTGACAGTCACTTTCCAGGGTCACCCAGGGGGTGAAAAGAAGAGGTGGTGGGTCTGAGGGAACCTGTCAGGTTTCAGAGCCTGGACTCTTTCTGTCCCACCGTATGTGCAGCTGTAAATGTGATTCTGATGAGAACAAGGTGGGGACCATAAGCACCCACTCCTCCGATTAAATGTAACACTTGAGGGAGGGATTACTTGCGGAAAAATATATTTTTCTCTTTTGCTAATTTTGCTTACCCATTATTCTCATGAGAATGCATAGGTTTTTCAATATAAATCAAAGAGTGAAAGTGTATGCCTATAATCCTAAAATAATGAGTGTTTCTACCCACAAGCCATATTACAGTTTATTTTTATATAACAAATACAGCATTGTACTTATGAAAGCAAGTCTATGAACTACCACTAAGAAATCTCAAAGATATGGGCAATTAAACATGTTCACAAAGTCTTAAGTCCCATGACAAATTGGAAACCTGGTTGGATATTTTTCATTAAAGCGAATGCTTGGTCCTTAGTCAATATGAAGCGTGCCAGTTTGGACTTCTGGCTTGTTTCCAGCTTTACCCAGCAGACATCTGTCAATTCTCTGTGTCAAGATGTCCGTTGGCTGACTCCCATGGCCTTATGTAACAGGAAGAAAACAACTCGAGCAAACGCACGCTCCTTTGCAATGAGAACTTCTGCCAGGCACAAGTGCATTCTCCCCTAAGGTCTTCCTTAACTGCTGTAAAGATACTTCATATATATTTGACAGCAGAGTATTTCACAAACATGGGTGTGATTTTATCCTTCTTGTGCTGTATAGGGATTGTAGAAAAGACAAGTTAAATGTCTGTGATTATATTTCATTGTTTGAGCAAGGTCAAGTGTCAGTGAGGATGCTACACTGTGACATCTCTAAGCATGATTTTATTTATAGCATCTGAATATATCTCAATGACAAGAAGTAAAGGGTGATGGACAAGAACTCTAATGGGGGTAATTATTATTGGACTTAGGACAACTCTTTCCTCTAATGGACTGCATATGAATTTCTGGGTACCTAAATTCTCTTATAGTATTTTATATTATCCTTGTGAGTCTACATATTATCCACTTTTAGAAGGCATGTGCCAAGTTAGGCTATTTTTGAAAGATTATCAAAATTATTCATTTCCACCAATATTTTTAGAAGACAGATAATAACTGAAGAACTCTGAGAAATGAGAACTAAATATAGTGTCTCTTTGAAGTTAATTAAATACAGAAACTTGTTCGGAGCGTCTTTATAGGAAATTCTTCAATTACACTTGGCTTGTTCCTTCATATGGTCCTGCAGCTTAGCTTATTAAAGCTTCTGGAGTATGTTGACATTGTATATCACTACGGCTTGAACACTCTCTCCAAACCCATGTTCAAGTTTAACTACTCTCATAACACTATTAACAGAAAAAAAAAGAGTTTGAACTGAGATATCTGTATTAATTACTTTTCTGTTGCTGTGATGAAACACCACAACCAAGGCAACTTATAGAAAGGAGAACTTATTTGGGCCTAAGGTTCCTATGGGACAAGAGCTCTGCTTCACCATCCAGCAAGGAGGTGTGGCAGCCAGCAAGCATGGTGGCAGGAAGAGCCGAAAACCGACAGCTGGACCCCCAAGCACTAAGAGGACAGCAAACTGGGAATGACATGAGTCTTTGAATTCTCAAAGCTCACCCCCAGGGACATACTTCTTTCACCAAGGCCATGTCTCCCCAAACAACACCAACAGGGGACCAACTAGTCAAATGCAGAGACTATAGGTGGCATTCACTGTAGACGAATTGCTAAATGGTCTTATTAAATAAAAACCTGGAGTCAGATATAGGGGTCAAAACCTGAGAGATCAAAGGACTAAGAAAAGCCATAAGCTAAGCTCACCTCACCGACACCTCAGTTTCCAAAGAGACCCTCTTCCTATATACCCATGCCTCTATGCCTTTCTGTTTTGCTATCTCATTTGATCTGTCTGTCCAGCTACATCACTTCCTCTTCCTGCCCAGCTCTGTCGCTTCCTGTCTGTCTGTACAGACCTCCAGACCTCTATGGTTAACTAGTGTTGGAATTTAAGGCATGTGCCACCGTGCCTGACTCTGTTCCTGGTGTGGTCTTGAACTCACAGAGATCAGACAGATCCCTGTCTCCCAAGTGCTAGGATTAAAGGCATGTGCTACCATTGCCTGACTCCTATGCTTAATATAGTGGCTGGCTTTTTCCTCTCATCCTCAGATAAACTTTATTGGGTTGCACAAATAAAATATCACCACAATTCATCATTCAAGCCACCACAGCATCCTATTTTGTTGGCTAATGTTCTCAGAAGCCAATGGTTTTTAAAATGAAAATCCCAATGCTAGGTGTGGGATACTTCCCTGCAAGTTATTGTCCAAGAAGATGTCAGGGCCCCACCCCCCAAAAACAAAACAAAACAAAACAGGGCATTGTTATTGCTCTTGGTTCCCACCAGAATTAGATGGTAAGACCTTGTTGTTAAAGACCTTACTCACTTTGGATGCAATACACAGAAAAATTAAGCTGGAACTGAGCTAGAAGTGTCCTTCCAGCTGATTTGCTTTGGTAAAGTACTATGAATGATGTTAGGAGAGAAAAACCATCAACAGTATTATCAATGTGGATCTTGCATGTTACAAAACTGACCTGCCTGGCAAGATATGCCCACTCATGCAACAGTCACATGGCTCTTTTGGGAATAAGCAATCACATTCCCTTGATTTTAGGCCTGCTCCATGAGAGGAAATACACACATGATACTGTTAGCCTTGTCAAATCTTACGGCTGGGAGGGCACAGGCTCTAAGGGGGAAGCCACTATAGGGTTTTGCTAGATGGGCATGTAATCAAACTATCTTGTCAGTATTGATGTTTGTTTGTATAGACTAGTTAGTGTTAACTAGTTATGCTAGTGTTACCCTCAGCCTTGGTTAGACAAACCTGCTGCACTGAGCAATGATTAATGCAGAGACCCATAATTGGTCAAAGTGATGAGATTAAGGGACCGTTGGGTACCCAGCCCTAGACAGAACATCCATATTGTCCCCTCCAAGGCCCAGGCAACAATTCAGAACAAGGACTGGAAAGATTCCAAGAGCTGGAGAATGGGGAAGGATGTCAGGAAGTACTATCTCTTGGATGTGATGTGGCCATTGCAATCATGAACACACAAAACAGCTGTGACATCTGCATAAGACCTGTCTGGACAAAAAGGACATGATAGAAAGTGGGGAGTTAGCTGGGCAGAGGGGGAGGGGATAAAAAAGCAAATACGATTGAAAGACATTGTATACTTATATGAAATTATCAAAAATTGTAAACAGGGGATAGAAATTAGACCTTTAATAGGTGATTGGCTGTTGAGGGATCTGTTCTACCGAATGGGTTAATGCTACTGTCAGAGGAGTTGGGTTTGTTCTGGGGAGAGCAGGTTGTTGTTAAGAGCTAGTGTGGATGCTCATGTTTGCTCTGCTTGTGTGTAAGGCCTTCTGCCATGTTATGATGGCAAGAAGGCCCTCAGCAAATGCAGCCCTTGATCTCGACCTTATCAGCTTCCAGTGTGATGAGACAAATAAACTTTTACTGTTTTATTTGATTTGTGTTTTCCCACCACAACAGCCGCGAGTTGTCTAAGTCATATATCTTTAAACTTTTGGGAATCACATTTGTGCATTGATTCAGGATTTGGCACATGCCAGGGCATGTGTATGGAGGTCAAAGGGCAACTTGAAGAACACATTGCTCTCCTTCCACCTTGTGGGTCCCTGGACTCAAACCCAGGTCATCAGGCTTGATGACAGGCAGGTATCTTCATTCTCTGAGTCATCTCAGCAGCCCTGAGAGATAGCTCTTGACTCCAATAAGTTTCAACAGCATCAGAGATCAGTACTTTATCAATTTAGGTGAGTGCTATTTGAATATTATAGTGACTTAAAAGCTCGCTTTCTTTATGTATGTGAGAAAACAATACAAATTACATTGCACTATAATAATATGTGTGGTTTGGTGTGAGTCCAAATATAGTCTTAATAGTGTTTTACACATCATTCCTTAACTGGTTTTGTTCTCAAATTGAATTTTATTTAAATTTGATCATATGTTTTTCAGACATTACATTGACTTAATCAGCTGTTTAATTTAATATCAAGCCACTAATCAGAATTCATTTTGTGAAATTAGGACATTAATTTAAAAATAGATAGGTTTAGGTCTTATATTAGAAGTGAATATTTATGGTGTTGTACAAAGAAGCAAATGACCAGAGTGAAAGTTACCCGGCAAGGCCATCTTTTTACAAAGAGGCGTTCCACCCAGGATTAGCCGGAAGCAGCACCCCTGGCCCAGAGGGTCCCTTTCTTTTGTCTCTAAGGCAGGGGAAGCTTGGATGCTCCTCATTGGCTAAGGTTAATCTTCACTATCTATACCCAACTAAGTGGAAAGAAAAGGGGGACAGGGAAGAATTCAGAATTAGCTACATCTAGATGCTTGCGTGTTTCAGGAGTTCCAGGTAGTCGAATACATCCGGTCCAACAAGCGAATCTGACAAAAGACTAAATAAACAAGAGGGACAACTCACAACAGGGAAGGGAGAGCATGAGGAGAAGCAGATGCACAGCCACTCACACCTGTTTGTAGGAAAGGAAATGATTACCTTTAAAATACTTAAAATAATCACTAAGTTCTAGCCCTGGCATTTACATGCTATCCAGTGCCCACCAGATGCTAATAACTATAATTGGAACCAAGGGCTGACTCTTGAAACTACATCCCTTTGATGACCATGGTCAGCTAAAAAGAAAATAGAGAACTAATGGAAACGCATTCGTGGAATGGGAGTTCCCTTATAGCATAAATTATGTACCATATGTCATTTAATTGTTCATCCTTCAATAATACTTTTGAACATTGTACCCTAGAGAGGAGAATGGAGTCTGCAGACTCAGTTAGACACAGGGATGCAGGCACTACTCTGGAGGACTGAGGAACCTACAAGGGTGGGCACTTTTAAATTAGATCAGAATTCTCCAACTGACCGGATCATGCAGTACAGAAGCCCAATGGTGAGCACAGAATGGACTTAATCTTTTCTCAAGGAAACTTCCATGTGATTAAAGCTCACCTGAACTTTGCCTCATTCAGCAAAATATATTTCTTGTATGAGTTTTAAGAGTGGACTTGAAATTACTACTCAGAATCTGTATACATTTTAGTATGGATCTAAACCTTGGGCATTTATAAAATGCTTGTTATACTACACATTTATATATTTAATACTAATAATGAGGAAAAGGCCATGAGCACTGATTTCTCATGCTTATTTCATGTACATAGTAAGAACTCTATCAGCCTGTCATGACCACTACACTCCCATGATTCAAGACAATAGAAACAGAAACCATCAAAGAATATTATTTGGTCAGACTTATTAATACTTATTAACTTATTAACACTTAATATCTAGTGTTAATAGAGTTAAAATGACAATATACAGATGTGACTTTAATATAAATGTTAGAATATGCTAAATGTTTTGTGGATTTTCAGTAATTTTGATTAATAGTTTCTGTACTTACAAACAATGCAGAATCACAGATAGCATCAAATAAGGGAACAAATAATGAAGAAATGTTTGGCTGCCCTCTTATTTTACAAATGAGAAAGAGGAGGCCCAGTTTGTGGCTTGCCCTCTTAGTCTCCCAAGAATACAAGCTAGAAAGTCAGACCTCTTAAATTATCTTCCTAGCCAGATGTGCAGCACCGTACACACCATGCTGGATGTCTCTGGTCCCTGAGCATTAACAAAAGAATATGACTACTGCTTACAATGTTGCGGTATCACCCCATCTCTAAGAGTTCTAGGTCAATAAAAAAAAGCCATTATAGGGCTGGGGAGATGGCTCAGTGGCAAGGCTTGGTCAGGAAAGTACTTCCTTTGCAAGCATGAGGACCTGAGTTCGGATCTACAGAATCTATGGAAACGCAAACACGGCAGTGCATTGCTGTAATCACGAAACTAGGAATGGAGACAGGTCCATTCCTGAAGCCCACAGGTTAGCCAATCTAGTGAATCAGTGAGCTCCAGGCTTGGGTGAGAGACTCTGTATGAAAAAAACAATGGTGATATAGAAATAACTCCATTGTCAACCCCTCCCTCCACATATGTGTGCATACACACAGAGAGTTGTATGCAGTAGACCGTAATTGTAACATTTGTAGTAACCCAGAAAAATGATAACATCAAGTACAATTTCAAATACACAAGTCACACTACATGAATATTTGATGATAATGATGTTTGACATCTACTTGAACCCCAAGCAAACACAAACATGGTTGTGTTACATAATTTCTTTCCTTTAGAGGTAGGTGTAGGCTAGAAATCTCTCCTCTGGACTAACACAAGCAAAGTGCTCATTAGAGGCAATAGAAGAAGCTGGCTCTATCTCCTCTATAAATATGTGCTGTTTTACTCAACAAAGGTTCTCCAGCTTTTATGGTATAGTGTAATTTCACCAATTCCCGTTTCTGTAAGTCATGCCCCATCCTCCTAAAAATGGTGGGGAAGAGTTGGAACCAAGACTATTTGTAATTCAAATAGACCCCACTAGAGTGCACCATGTAACCCCCAAAACCAACATAACAGGTTTAAAAAAAAAACTCAAGAGGAAACCATTAATTATAAACCTGGTGGTTAGGGAGCAATTTCTGACCATTAAGTAAACATGTGCATTACAAAATAGTGACTTGGAATCTTCTTAAGAACAAGATCACATGATTTATATTTGCTAAATATATAATATTTTACATCAGTAACTTGGCTCTAAGGAATACTACTGTTACATTTTTCAACGGAAAAAATTTATTCAAACAGGTCTGTCATATAATAAAGATGCACAGACTGCTTGGCTGACTGGGACATACTGCAGATTTATACTAAAGGCTTGTTGGACATCAAGTGACAGAATGCTGATGAGAAGAAAGGGTGTATCTAGAGTCAGAGAGAAAACAAAACCCAGCACCAGAAACTCTGAACCGACGATGAGACAGAATCAAGGTCAGCTGAAGGAACACAGAACTCCAGCTTGGTTCTGGTTACAGATTACCTTAAATGAGAAGATGAGTGTGCCTGACCCCCGTGAGAAAAGGTGAGGAAAATAAGAAGCCCGGCTGATCCGACAAGACAGGCCTGGAGAATATTGCAGGACTCAGGATGAGCACTGATAAATGACCCTGACACACGATGTCACCCTATGAACTCGCAGAAAGCTGGTGTTGTTCTAAATACTAACAAAATAAAAGAGAGCAGAAAAAGACAAGGGATGGGGGAGACTGGAGGAGGAAGGAGGAGAAGGAGGGAGGACCCGGAGAAGAAGAAGAAGAAGAAGAAGAAGAAGAAGAAGAAGAAGAAGAAGAAGAAGAGGAGGAGGAGGAGGAGGAGGAGGAGGAGGAGGAGGAGGAGGAGGGGGGGAGGAGGAGGAGGAGGAGGAGGAGGAGGAGGAGGAGGAGGAGGAGGAGGAGGAGAAGAAGAAGAAGAAGAAGAAGAAGAAGAAGAAGAAGAAGAAGAAGAAGAAGAAGAAGAAGAAGAAGAAGAAGAAGAAAAGGAGGGTTGATGTCAAAGGAAGAGGAGTGGTTTCGTTTCGATAAACCCAGAGATGCTTTGATCCTACTCATCCCTGCCTCCAGTTACCCAAACCCTCCCCAGCAGGCACCTCATGCTCCTGAGCACCACTCCCCAGGAGGAGAGAGAGCATGGCGAAGGCTCAGGAAAACACTAAGAGATGTCACAGAACTCTGTAGAGCATCCTCAATGATGAAAAAAATAAAATGCTTCTGTAGACGCATGGCTGTAACAGCTGAGTGGACCATATGTGTGAAAAATTTGCAAAGAGAATCAATGAGCATAAAAACACAGACAATTCAAGAAGAAATAGGTGGCTACACACCTGTGTAGCCTCCAGTAAGTTTAAGATTAGCTCCTATCCTTGAATGACTGAGCCACAGAACTCACATGCCCAGAAGTAGTAGCAAATTATTAAATGTTTGTGTTTATTTTTACTATAAGAGACCTAGACTTAGCCATGTGTACTACAGGAAATAAATAGCCTTGTTTCATGATGAATCAGACTGAAGATTCTGAAGCTATTGACCTCAAGCTTATATTTTGGAAGGGAAATGTTTATTATCTGCTAGTTCAAGTCTATCTCTCAAGATGATAATAGAGACGGGTATTTACAGTTTCTGGAAAAGTCTGGAGGTTGTCAATAATTTTGGCTGAGAGATTACACACACCCGCCTGAGCTTGGTGGTCTACTGGGAAAAATGGGGTTTCCCATGGAAGGTATGAGGCCCTATGGTGGGATCGATGGGATGGTTCAGAGTACAGATAAGAAACAACTGAGGAGCTTTTTTGTGTGGGGACACATGCAAGAATCTTCAGTGATCATTCACAGAATGGGACAGATTGCATTCTGTAGGACCTGCTGCCATAAGAAGCCCATGGCATGTTGACTCACAGACTCATTTCAGAAATCACACTAAATTGGATTACTTGGACCAATGCTATACACCCTAGGGATACAATTTCAATAGCAGTCTACTTTCATGTGTATTCATGTTCACACACATGGGGGCACACGCGCATGTGTGCATATGTGCTCACAGAAGCCAAAGGCTGACAGGAGTCTCCCCGCTGACTCTCCACTTTATGTATTGAGGTAGTCTCTCACTGAACCCAGAGTTTACATACAGACCGGGCTAGTCTAGGTAGCCAGCTTGTCCCTGGGATCCTCTCCTTTCTAAGTGCTGGGATGGGTGACCATCATGTTCACCCAGATTTCATGTGCTTGTTGGGGATTCAAATGCCAGTCCTCAGGTTGGCATAGCAGGTGCTTTATCTACTGAGCCATGTAGCAGGAAGCTTAAAAGTTCTTAATAAAATCAAACCTGAGGCGAGTTATTGGGGTCCATGCTGGTAGATCAGAGAGACAGAACAAGCCACAGCTATCTCACCTCGCCGGATCCTCAGCTGGTCTTGTTTCCTCAGACTGGAGGCCTCTGAATCCTCATCCGGAATGGGTCTCAGCTGAATTACTGCTCAAAAGCCTGAAGCTTAACCAGGCCAAATGCTTAACCAGCCAAAATCTTCTAGTTTCTGGTCCTCACGCCTTATATATCTTTCTGCTTTCTACCACCACTCCCTGGGATTAAAGGCTGGCTTTCTGGGATTAAAGGCGTGTGTCACCATGCTTGCTATTTCCAATGTGGCCTTGAACTCACAGAGATCCAGAGGGATTTCTATCTCTGGAATGCTAGGATTAAAGGTGTGAGTGCCACCATTTTCTAGCCTCTGTATCTAGTGGCTGTCTGTTCTCTGACCCCAGATAAATTTATTAGAGTACACAATATTTTGGGGAACACAATACCACCACAGAGCCACCTCACCAGACCAAACAATGATAATTTAAGTGGGTGTCACAAAAGCTCTGAGACAAGGTAGGAATTGTTGGTTCTATTCAAGAAACAGAGCAGGAGCTGTAGAGATGACTCAGTGGTGGAGAGTACTTGTTACCCTTTCAGAAGACAGTTTGGTTCCTAGCACATGCATGGTTGCTCACACCATCTGTAACTCTAGTTCTGGATGATCTGATGCCCTTTTATGATCTCCATGCATACCAGGTATGTACATGTATAGACATACATGCATACAGACAAATACTCACACACATAAAATAGAAAAAAATGGCTCTAAAAGTCCAGGGGAGATCTCAAAACAGATCATCTCCTTCAAGTCAGCACTTGCTCAATTTATTTTGCTGTCCTGCCAGTTTTGCCAGTGTCTGCATCAACATTCTTCATTGATTATTGCATTCAGTTTGAAATCTACAGCAATGTCTCTGTCTCTGTCTGTCTCTCTCTCTGTCTCTCTGTCTCTGTCTCTGTCTCTGTCTCTCTCTCTCTCTCTCTCTCTCTCTCTCTGTGTGTGTGTGTGTGTGTGTGTGTATTAACTTAGTCATAGAGGGCTTGCCTTACATGCACAAAGCCCTGGTTTGATCTGCAGCACCACAAAACAAAACTCGGTTGGATGATTCAAAATGGTAAAATGTCTAAAATTAAAGAGATGTCAGATCAATCTATGAAGGGAAAATTGAAAAAAGAAAAGACCTCCTTGAAAGTGAAAAGGGCAACCAACAGCACATAGGTCTATCTATATATTTTAATAGATAGAGGTAAACCAGTAGATAGCTATAGATAGGTAGGGATATTGATCTTGTGCACCAACATAGGATAAACAGACATACCAAAATTAATTCAAGTTAACTATATTTATAAAGAAGCAGCAAATACACAAATCTTATTTCTTCCTTTTCCTTATTTGCATCTTCCTAACATTCTACCACTATTTTACATTAAGCTAAATAAGAACGTCCATGCCCCGGTGTAGTTTAGGATGTACAAGGGATTTACCTGCTGCCTTTTTGGAGTGGGTGGTTTTTTGTTTGCTTTTTTGTTTTTGTGTGCGCCTGTGTGTGCGCGTGCATGTGTGTGTGAGTCATGGCTGTTTTACTCAGCCATGTGTAAAATGGGGCAGAAGGCAAAATGCAGGCATTGTGCAGCCGAGCACACCACTGGAGGCTCCTTCCTCATGCTGCCCAGTCCTCCAGGGTTCCCAGGAGCCTGTGGGTTAGAGTGTCCCTCCAGCATGAGTTATTCATCCAGGGCTTGCTCTGTCGCTGCACTCCTGTTGTTTTGACTCCTGTTTTTTTTGTTTGTTTGCTTAGATTTATTTATTTATTATATATACAACATTCTGCCTCCATGTATGCCTGCAGGCCAGGAGAGGGCACCAGATCTCATTATAGATGGCTGTGAGCCATCATGTGGTTGCTGGGATTTGAACTCAGGACCTCTGGAAGAACAGCCAGTGTTCTTAACCTCTGAGCCATCTCTCCAGCCTTGAATCCCGTTTTTGCCTAGTTTTCTCCTTTGTTCACTCTGCCCTTTAACCTCGACACCTCCGTGGTTCCTGAAGGTCGAAGCCTGTGTGTTTCTGCTGAACTGCTTGTGTTCCAGCTGCATGCTATACCCGAAGTCCTTCTTTCTGAAGATTGCTTGAGGGCGTCTTACATGAGGGTTGGAGCCAAGGATTACAGCTCCTTGTCTGGCTACCTGCTTGAAAAGCTGTGCTGCTGGCTGAAGCACAGTGGGCCTTGCGTGGAGACACTCCAGCTCTTAGGAAGTCTCCCAGTAGGCTGATGGAGGTGGTGTAGTGATGGAAAGTGAAAGTGCATGTAGTACAGAAAGCTAGACAGGGTAAGAATGATGGGCGTGGCGGCAGCAGGAGGGGTCGGGATGTCTGTCTATAAGACTAAGTCTCTAGCTACTGTCAGACTTACAAAGAAAATCAAGTATGGGCTGGGAGATGGCTTAGTGGCTAAGAGTACTTGTGCAAGCATGAGGACCTGAGTCCAGATACCCAGCAGCCGTGGAAAAGCTAGACGTGGCCACATGCACCTGCACCTTTAACCCCAGCAGGGCAGGAAGCAAAGACAGGGAGACGACTAGAGCTTTGCTGGCCAGCCTGCCTAGCTGAAAACCAGCAATTACCAGGTTCCCCGAGAGACTCTGTCTCAAGGCACTAAGAGAGAGTGAGATATTGCCAGACACCCAGTGTCTTCCACTGGCCTCTGTGTGAATAGAGATGCATCCACCCACACACACAATGCACATGCACACATATATCTGCCGCACACACATTTGAAAAAATGTTGTCTTGAAGCAAGATGTCTTAGTGCTCATGCCACAGAACCAGCAAACGAAACAGCCTCAAAGTCTAAACAGGACCTGAAACTGGCAGGAGCTCTTTGTCAAGAATTAAGGCTACAGAAGAACCCGTGCCAGGAACCCCATGCTGAGAATGCAAATGCAACCAGAGGCAACTTGCAACTCTGAGACCAGAAGGAAAGCTTAGGGGTTTAGGATGGAGTCCCAGCAGAGGAGTCAGGAAGCAGAAGGGATTGACTCAGGAGCTTGGAAGTGTGGAAGAGCCAGGCCAGGAAAAGGCATAGAGAAAATACCCAGATGAGGCCCAAAGACAGTGAAAACAAACCAAGAAACCAAGGAACAAAACCAGCATATCTGACAACATTTAACGTTAATATTAAAATGTGTTCAAGGAAACACCATTAGAAAGGCCAAAACTTTGTCACTATCCTTGCAAACATTTTGGAGTTTAAGATCGCTTTTATTTTAAATTAGAAAAGGAAGAACACAGGGTAATCAGGGTAGTTAAAGCCTTGGCGATTTAAGCTTGCATGCATAAACCAGAGTTGTCATGCAGTATCAGAGAATTCCTCCTTTCTGTGTGCGCGTGCGCGCGTGCGCACACACACACACACACACACACACACACACACACACACACACACCAACTGAAAATAGAAACCTGGGGAGCGGAAAGATGTATTGTGGGAATTTGGTCTGATAGCCAATCATATTGGAGCAGCTTGGGTCAATGGGCGTGTTCTTCTCTGGAGATATGTGACTGTATAAGAGCCGGGGAGAAGGGGTGTCCCCTCTCTTGGACTGTGGGGGGCTTGCAGAAGCCATGGCTTGGTGACCTCTGGACCTTCCCCATCTCCCTTGGAAACGAAACAAAGAGGCGGCAGTTGGATCAGGTATATGCACATGAGACATCTACTTGGCGTAGCTGATTTGCTTCTGTATCATGAGTGCACTGTATTGAATAAACCTGACTTTATCCCAGACCTCCGTTCCTGCTTTAAAGATGCATCAGTGGTTAAGAGCACTGACTGCTTTTCCAGCAGATGCAGGTTCGAGTCCCACTACATACCTGGCGGCTCACATCATCTGTAACTCCAGTTCTGAGGACTCTGATGCTCTCATCTGACCTATGAGGGTACCAGCATGCTTGTGGTACACATACATACACGCAGGCAAAACACTCCTACAATAAAATTAAATAAATAATTAAGAAAAATAGAAATCCGGGCTGAGGAGATGGCTTAGTGGATAAAGTGTTTGTCACACAAACATGTGGACATGAGTTTAGAACCCTAACACCCACATAGAAGCCAGGTGTGGTGGTACACACCTGTAATCCCACACTTGGGGACAGATGGCCTAGACAGGCAGATCCTTGGGGATTGCGGACCAGCCAGTATAGCCAGTGTGGTAAGCTTGAGGCTCAGTGAGGAAACTTAACTCAAAAAATAAGGTAGAGAGCCATAGAGGAAGATGTCCAACACTGGCCTCTAGACTTCTCATGGCATGTACATGTTTTCACACCCACCCCACACATGTGTGCATAGGAACATGTGAATACACATACAACACACACACACAAAAAAAAAAATACATAAAGTGTTGCTAGAGTTTTCCTGCCTTGCCCACAGTCAGGACAAATCTTTGTCACCCACCAGTCCCACAGCTGCTCAGACCCAACCAAGTAAACACAGAGACTTATATTGCATACAAACTGCATGGCCGTGGCAGGCTTCTTGCTAACTGTTCTTATATCTTAAATTAACCCATTTCTATAAATCTATACCTTGCCACGTGGCTGGTGGCTTACCGGCGTCTTCACATGCTGCTGATCATGGCGGCGGCTGCAGTGTCTCTCCGCCTCAGCCTTCTGCTTCCCAGAATTCTCCTCTCTCCTTGTCCCACCTACTTCCTGCCTGGCCACTGGCCAATCAGTGTTTTATTTATTGACCAATCAGAGCAATTTGACATACAGACCGTCCCACAGCAATAAAGTTTTTTTTAAATAATTTTTAAAAAGGCTAAGATTATTAATTAGATCATTTCCCCCCTTCTATTTCTTCCTCTCATCTACTCCTCCCACAGCTATCTTTCAAATTCATGGCCTCTTTTTCTTTAATTGCTGTTGCATGTGTATATTTGCTAGCATGGGTAGTACAGCAAAGATGTGTCCATCATCGACAGTGGGAAGGAAACATGAGGATTCTGGAAAAGCCCAAGTGATGGAAGAGAACGAGCCCCTCAGGAGATGGGTTACCAAAGACAAACATGACCATCGTCTGGATGTGCTGTGCCAACACTGCATCTTTAGAATAAGCTTTGTGCTTCTACATTCCGTTTTAGGTCATTCTGTTGCTTTCTCTCTAACTGTTAAGAGCTGATCTCAAAATAATTTTCTTTTCCAAGGAAATAAAATATTTGATGATCATTTCAAGCAAAACAGTGAAGAGCCTCTGTATGCAGATGTTATGATCAGATTTTCCCATTTATAACTCACACAGAAAAACCTAACATTTCCAAAGCTAGAAAGAGGGCCAAAGAGGTGGCTCAGAGGGTAGAGGTGTAAGCATGCCATCCTGAAGGTCTGAGTTCCATCCTCAGATCCACCAGGTGGCGGAAGAGAACAGACTCCAGAGAGCTGTCCTCTGACCTCCACACATGTCAGGACACACATGCACCTGTACAAAGCTGGAGTGAGAGGGGAATAGTTTAAAGAGAGAATAATGGGTAGTTTGGAAAATGATGGGGATTCTTGATTCTTATATTCAGCCTCTTAATTAAAAAGTACATTGTATGAGTAATGACATTGTGGAATTTTTCCATTATAAATTTTAATATTAACATCATACATGACAGTTCATCACTAGCACATTTCTATGTACGTAATTTGGAGATATTTAAGTGTTCCCTATTGATTTATTAGTTCAAATGAAGAAGATATAGTATATCATAGCTAAATGCAGTAAATATCAATAGTAACAGATCTAGTGAAGAGCTTTGAATCCAGATTATTGTGAGATGCAGAAAGGACATTCA
This sequence comes from Peromyscus maniculatus bairdii, assembly GCF_049852395.1. Taxonomy (NCBI): domain Eukaryota; kingdom Metazoa; phylum Chordata; class Mammalia; order Rodentia; family Cricetidae; genus Peromyscus; species Peromyscus maniculatus. The sequence continues at coordinate 77,414,984 of NC_134858.1, forward strand.
ACTCTAAAAAGCACTGAGGGCAGTTATAGATGGTTATAGATGTGCTAATCATGACTATTCAAAACAAGCTCAGAACTTGGTGAAGAAAAGAGATCTCCCTATTGTCCTTGTTTTGAAACTTAAGTGTAGAAATTACAAAAGTGATATTTCCCACAATGTTCAAATCATCTGAGTTTTAGAAGTACAAACAAGAACATTGACTAATTACTCAACAGTAGACACCCTTATGCCTCGTCTCTCAAGTCTCCCTTTGAGATGCCAGTCCTCCAGCACACCTTCTGTGAAGTTTTATACAAGTCCTATTTGTCTTTTCACGTGTTCTTCAGTTTAATGTTTACCGCATTCCTCTAACCAAAGTCCTTGGGTCTCTCAAAAACGGAAATGTAATTAGGAGCAACACAGGGCCTTTAGAAAGATTCATTGAGATTAAAAATGAGGAAGAAACTAACACAAACCCGTGAACATATTATAGAGCTATGGGGGTTTTACTTTGTGCCATACCTCAACTGCTACTGACTATCAACAGCCATCAGCCCTGAAGATCTGTTATGCAGATTGAGCTCATCTGGGGCACTATGCTGATTTGAGCAGGCTTGACTCATCTCTGTTGGGGTTCGCTCAAGCATCTCTAGTTGTCCACTGAATCAGCTGGAGGATGGCTGACTATTGAGTACAGCACCTAGGTCCCTCTCTCCATGCCTCTTATCATCCTCGATCCCGCTAGCCCAGGCTCCTTCCCAGAGGGGGTCAGAGCTCAGCAGCAAGTGGAGGATGCCCAGTCTCTGAGCTTATACACAGGTAGCTTCTCCCACTTTCAGTTGATGAAAGCAAGTCACAAGGTCAGTCTACAACCACCCGAGGGGAGGAGGCATGAAGAATTTGGGGGTGTCGTCTTCAACCCATTTCCATTATTGCTTATACTTTACCAAGATATCTTCACTGTTAAAATGTACTTTGAAATGTTTTTTCACCAAATCCTTTCACCAAATAGACTGCTTTATTTAATTCTCATAATCACGCACAAAGCAAGAATTTTCATTTCTATTTCATGTTAAATAAACTGACTCAAAATGGTTTAGCTGGGCACTCTTGTCCATACAAACTGCCTTGAGAACCAGCTGTTACATTTTTAGACATCTCTTGAGTCAGCTGTTAAGTAAATAAAGATGCAATTTTTATACATCTCTTAGTAAATACATTAGAGTAATAGCAAAAGTGGCACTCAAGACTCACCACATCCTGATGGTTTTACATTTTTCTGTGACTGAGGTTATTTCCATTTATCTTATCTCTGTGGTAGAGATGCTGTATAATGGTGCGCTCCCCACTGCCAATTGCAGACTATTGTTTGGTTGCTTCCTTTCCTTCCTTAACATCTCATCTTAGAGATTTGATTCTAAGAGGCTCGGGCTTTGGGGCAGGCCATGTGCGTTAACAAGAAAGGATTCTGTATCACTGATTTTATGAGAAAACAGTGTCCCATCTGATTCCTCACAATGTATTCCACAACTTGGCAGATAAATCAATAGTCAAGTCTGTGCTTCCTACCACTTAGCAGCAATTATACTTACTCAAGTCTCTCTCTTCTTAACTTTAAAACAAGAGTAAAGACCACTGCACAGAATTTTGCTTAGTTTAAGTGAACTATGCCTGTACACATGTATGTATGTATATAAACATGCTTGGCATACTCTAAGTATATCAAGAATCATTAACACACCTTTGCTACATTTTAGAGAGCTGTAGAAGAAATAGAAAAGTGTGGGATATACCTTGTTTTTTCTAGCCACACCCATAACAGTCCCCTGGCATTATTACGGGAATTCTGTTATTGTCATTTGAATAGGGCATTCAGTTCAAGAGGCAAAATTCACATTCAGCTGGCTGGGATGGGTCAACAAGTCCTTGGAGGATCTAGGACAAAAGAGAGAGAGAGTGTGACCCCAAGGAGAGTTTTTGAAGCCAGAAGGTGGTGTGGCAGGAGCATCTCAGCCATGGTTACTGTCTCAGGCTGTTACATTAGTCCTTGAATTTTATAATCAATAAGTGGTGAAACAAATCCCATCATGGCATCTTCCAGTGCTGGTGTAGAGATGGCAGTGTAACCCAGTCAAGGTCCGTGAAGTACGAAAGGCTTCTTAGGCAGCGACAGGTGACGTTTGCCGTTCTCACTGTTGATGTAAGAGGTGGAGCAGCTGTGAGGCAGTAATCATTTAGCTGAAAGCTGGTACACTAAAGATGGCATCACGTGGGAGAAGGAAATGGGTCACATCCTGGAAGATGCAATCAAGTTGCCAAGTGTCCTGTGCTGCCAGCTTCTGGACTTGTACATGTGCAAGACCTGTTTGCTACCCATGCATCAGCCAGTGTCTATGCTCCACGGTTTTCAGAAAAAAAAAAATTCTTAACTAGTAAAACACGCCAGAATTAGAGATGGAGGGATACTCAGAAAGGAGGAATGTAAAGAGGGAGGGGGCTGGAGGGTGGCTGAGACTGAGTTAATAAAATCTGTGAAGGTGTTTAACTTAGCGATGTGTGTATGTGTGTGTACATCTAGAAGCCAGAGGTCAATGAGGTCAATGTAACAAGCTCCAGGGATGCTCCTGTTTCTAACCCCCTTCCTCAGGTCTGGGGTTATAGCCACACCTGTCTTCTATTTTCGTGCTAGAGATCTGAACTCAGGTCACCATGCTTGCATGGCAAATATCTTACCACTGAGCCATCTCCACAGTCCCAACAATAAATGCAATATATAAAGATTTCCTTACCAATTGTTGATTACAAGCCTGAGGAGCTCATAAATAATGGGAGCACCAAATAAAAGGTTCTATAAATGAAGACATTTCCTGTGGAGAAAAAAAAATCAATTTTATTCCTAGCCATGAACGTTCTCAAAGATGACAGACAATACAACAGGAAATTTAATCTGAATAACAGTGACCTAAGAATAGAACGAGCCACATAACTGTCAGAAGAAAAAATTTTATAAATATAAAACATGCTGTCCATGCAAAAGAATCTATACATCTTAGCAGTATTTTACCGACGTTCTAATGGGGTTCTTCTAATGGAAAATTGCCTACATACAGGAAATGTGGGCTAATTTCTTTCTAACATCCTTTATTCAAAGCACATGGGCAGTTATGGCTTCCTCTAGAACACTCATCTTCTGCCTCCTGTAACTTTTTTTTCCCTTCGTGGGGCTTCATGTTTGGTGACTATGAAAGGCATGGTCCTTCCCTGAGACAACACTGTCTGGGGTGTTCAAGCTGCTGTGACAGCAAACCACGGACTTACAAACAATGGAAATTTACTTCTCCCACTTCTGGACACTGGGAAGTTCACAATCAAGGCCCCAAGGATTCGGTCTGGTGAAAGCCCACTTTCTTGTTAATGCTCAGCATCTCTTGGCTGTGTCCTCAAATGGTGGAAGTGCTCAGGGGTCTGGGCGGAGCCTCTCTTAGAGGTCCTAATCATGCCCATAAGGGCTCTGCCCTTGTGACGTAATAGTATCAAAAATCCCACTTCCTACAGTCATCACCTTCTCACTACGCAGAATTTACAGAACACAACATTGGGAACACAGCAAGCATCTTAACTCACAGTACTTTAAATTAAATTCTGTCTTTTCTCAAAACAGCTCTCCTTTTTTGACAGAACGAAATTAAAGCACTTGGAAGGTATATTGAACGGAGAAGAGTTGGGAGAGTGCAGCTGAGGTGTTTGGTGTGTTTTCAAAGGTCCCTAGTTCTCAGCAGCCCCGAAACCTCTAAAGGCTCAAAATATGAGGAGACCTTAGCTCTGTAAATCTTGCTTTGATTGACCAGCCCAACTGCCTTGTCTTCATTATCCTTCAACTCGACCGCTGCCCTCCTGTCCTGTGCACTCCTTTTGTTGGACTTCTGTCTAAATGTCCATTCTTGGTTTTTGATTTTTTTTCAGGATTTTGAGTTGGTCATTTTTTTCTCTTTCTTTGTTCCTTCCTTCCTTCATCTCTTTCTTTCTTTCTTTCTTTCTTTCTTTCTTTCTTTCTTTCTTTCTTTCTTTCTTTCTTTCTTTCTTTCTTTCCTTTACCTTTCTTTCTTTCCTTTTCCTTCCTTCCTTCCTTCCTTCCTTCCTTCCTTCCTTCCTTCCTTCCTTCCTTCCTTCCTTCCTTCCTTTCTTCCTGTCTGTCTCCCTTTCATTCTTCCTCCCCCCTCTTTTGTCTTTCTTTCTTTTGGCTTGAAAAACTCCTTGCTCCTACCTTCTCCATCCAATGTTCTGCCTGGCTGCAGCTTGATGATGGATTTTCCATAATATTCACTGTCATCTACTTAATCATTTATGTGAGCATTAGCTGGGGCTCAGCTCATTGACCTGCACGGCCAAGATCCACTCTTCAAAATTTGGCTGTTTCAGAATCACCATATTTTTTATTTCTGCTATCTGAAATCTTTCCCATGAGCTTAAATGTTAACAAACACGGCCCTGTAACCAAAAAACTTGGATATAATTTCTAAGAACCTGGAGTCTTTAAAACATCTGAAGAAGCTGCTTGGTTTTAATGGTTGTCTTATACTGTATACACATGTGGGCGGCATAGTGCCCTCTAAACAGCATTTACTTTATGAGTCCCAGGTTAAGTAACATTTTTTGTGTGTGTGTGTGTGTGTGTGTGTGTGTGTGTGTGTGTGTGTGTGTGACAGAAGAAATATAAAAGGCAGCTAAGTTCTTCTCTCTGCCATCTGCTAATACTGCATCATCTGCCCCAGACCTCGCCATATCATTTTTGTGCTGTTCTTGCTTTGAACTTAGCTTGAGAAAAAGATCCCTCAAAACTCTCTGAAAAATGTTGTTCAGCATTACTACAGGATTTAGCATATCCTACACTTGAGTCTTCCCAATACTATTCCTCTAGGCTTGTGGCTCTCATACACATTGATCCTTGACATGTTAGATTTCTTTTTAAGTGTGTGCTTCCTTATAAAGATCTATCAATCAAAACGAACAGTGGATGATCTGAAATTTGGGATCCTCCTGTTTCAGTCTTCCAAGTGCTGAGATCAGAAGTGAACACTATCATGCTGGGCTTCTGCATTTACAATGTCTACCCCCCCATTCTTCTCCTCCTTTCTCATCCCTTCTTCCACTTCCTTTCTTCTATCAAATGTTTATTGAGTACTTAATGCATGCTAAATATACAGGGAATAACCATAAATAATAGTTTCCGTTCTTTGGGGTTTATAGATTTGCATGTTGAATGGAACTTCGGTGGTATTTAATATCTATTTACACAACTTAATATGACTGGTTGAATTCCTGGCAACCCTATAGAATCAGGTCCAGTGGTAAAATAACCAGAGTGAAATGTACAATGAGGTGCTGGTATTTAAAAAAAAGAAGCTGTGAGACAGGTGGGGAATGTAAAAGCCTGGACCAGTACCTCAATGCTAGTTTTGGTGAGTTACCCACAGTCTCCTCATTTATTAAATGGTGATTGCCACCTTGTAGAATGATCATGGAACTAGAGAGGGGAGAGAGAGAGAGAAAGAGAGAGAGAGAGAGAGAGAGAGAGAGAGAGAGAGAGAGAGAGAGAGAGAGAGGAGAGAGAGGAGAGAGAGGAGAGAGAGAAGAGAGAGAAGAGAGAGAAGAGAGAGAAGAGAGAATGTAATCTAATCTGGAAAAGGATTTTGGATACAATATCCACAGAATAGACTAAAACATATTCTCTATTTTCTATAAGAACTCACTAGTTTCCCAAATTAAAAAAAAAACTGTTTTAACTCAGCATTCTGCTCAAAATGATATGCCTCATTTATTTCTAACAAATGGATCCATATGTTTTTCAATCCCATAGTCCACAGTAGTCACCAGCTTTATAGTTTAACTTTGTACCATTGACTGTTGGTGTATTATTTTATGTAACATGAATATACATAAAGATTTGGGGTTTGGAGAGGGGTGTGTATTTAAGAATGTTTTACTCATCGGATTTTATTTCATGGACAAGAGTCCTATGGGTAAAAATATAGTCACAGTATTGATTCAAAGCTTTTAAAACTCTCTCCACATCTTTATTAAAATCCCAGCACACAAACTAACAAATCATTGTGCACAGAGAAATACTTCTGGCATTCCTGGACTTCAGTTGGCACAAAACAGGGTCTTCTTCCCTCCCTCATGAGGTCAGTTTTCAGAAGACAGAGCCATCGATCTCTGCCTGTCACCTGTGACAGTAGCATCTCCACTTCATCACCATGCAGCTCCACAAAGAGAAGCCACTTTTTCCAGTGGTGGGTGTGGCAATTATCCTGGGTCCACTTCACACACTCTCTCCTCTGACTCCTCCCAGGAGCTGCCCTTGCTTCCATCAGTTGACTTTGCATTTCTGACCTCAAGACTTTCCAGTTTCTGCACCTCACCTCTATTCCCCAGTGGGGGGTTCTGGCTTGCATTTATACTAACAGTTCAGCTAAGATTATTCTCAGTACTGAACCCTATGCTATTTAGGCATTCTTCACTGGATAAATTCTCATAAGTCAGCTAGTGTGTGACAAACACCGTGACTTGAGATCTCTCTCATAAGCTTGTTCCCCAAAGAAAGACTTGGCCTTTGTCTGGGACACTTGCATGCACAATCACTCTGAGGCTCCCGCTTGCTATCCAGTCACACCAGCTCTTGGCCAATGGAGCACTAAGAACAGACTGACCTTGTTGTTGGCTTTCCTCTAGCACACCACATACATGAAATCAGCCCATTGCCCTGCAGCTTTCTCTCTCTACTCCATGACCTATTCCACATTAAAGGTCTATGCCTCCTTTCCACAACAGCTACCCCAATCTCAGTCTCAAGCCTCGGATGTGCCTTTGGAAGCTCTGACTCACCCATATCCTTTTGGATGGCTCCACCATTATAACAGCAGCTTACTCTTCTCTGCAGAGTCACCCATGTGGACTTTTATCCAAAGCCAACCTGAATAATTTGGCTAGCTTTGAGCATCAGTTATTGCTGGTCCAGTCTACCATATCAGCCCTAATATTACACCATTTAGAACCCAGGCATTGCATCTGAGGCATATCTTGAAACCTCTCTCCTGTCCTTTTCCTCCCCACCCTGAGAGTTTTCCTCTTTACCCTATTTAAGCTTATTACTCAGTCACAGAGTGTAACAAGCCAAGTTTGTGTGTGATGACACATGCTAATACTAAGATAATTATTTAATCTGTTATCTAAACGAAAAAGATTTTAAAGCAAAATGTGGTTCTATTAGTAACTCCACCAGAGCAACAGCTACCAACTCAAACTGCCCCAGACAAGTAAGGTGACTCTAGCCATATGACAAATGCTAACTAAATACTCTACATTTGACAAGTGTAGTTGGAAGTTTTTCTGTGTCCTGGCTGGCCAGCAGTTGGGACAAATCTCTCCCACTCACATTCCCCAAGTAAACACACAGAGGCTTATATTAATTATAACTGCTCAGCCATTAGCTCAGGCTTATTAATGACTAGCTCTTACACTTAAATTAACCCATTTAGCCACATGGCTTGGTACCTTTTCTCAGTTCTGCCTTGTCATCTTGCTTCCTCTATGTCTGGCTGGCAACTCCTGACTCTGCTCTTCCTCTTCCCAGAATTCTCCTTGTCTGCTTATCCTGCCTATACTTCCTACCTGGCTACTGGCCAATCAGCATGTTATTTATCAACCAATCAGAGCAACACACTTTCACAGCATACAGAACGACATTCCACAGCAGACAAGTATATGGCACTAATTTAAAAAAAAATGTAAATTTAAGTATCTTCCCAAAATTTCAATAGTAAGAGGTCTTAGAGCAATAAAATGGGTCAGTGGGTACAGTGTTTGCTCTGCAAGCCTGATGAACTGAGTTCAATCCCCAGAATGCATGTAAAGATAGAAGGAAGGGACCAACCCTACAAAGTTGTCCTCTGACATCCATGGCATGTAAGTATCCCACCCCCAATAAATAAATAAACCAAACCAGATCTTCACACCCTCAAAAACCTGTCTGCATCAGACTTTTTCTTTTGGGCCACCACCCAGCTCCTAAATCATGACACAGAGACTTCTTATTAGTTATAAATGCTCGGCCTAGCTTAGGCTTGTTTCTGGCTAGCTCTTTTAGCTTAAATTAACCTGTTTCTCATCTACCTTTTGCTTCAGGGCTTTTACTTTTCTTTCCTTCTGTATCTCTTACTTTCACTGCTTCTCCCATGTCTGTCTGTCTGTCTGACGGCTGCCTGGCTTCTTGCCCCAGCCATGTCTCCCTTTTTCTCCTCATTTTCTCCTCCTTCTTCTTTCTCATTCTTTTGAGCCTAGATTGCTCCTCCTATTTATTCTCTCTGCCTGCCAGCCCCATCAATCCCTCTACTGCTTAGCTATTGGCAATTCAACTTTTTATTAGACCACTCAGGTGCCTTTGGCAGGCAAGGTGAAACAGATGCATCACATCTTTACATAATTAAATACACATCCTTACATCATTAAACAAATACAGCACAAGCAAATGCAACACACCTTTACACAGTTAAAGTAATATTCCACAGCATAAACAAATGTAACACATCTTTACATAATTAAGTATTCCACAACACCTGCCAACTTATCAACTTGATTACACTTTATCAGTGTCCTATGGGCTGTGTTATTTGGAGCAAATTTAAAGAGAGACCATTCTCCACAGCTTGGTGCTTCCTCTCTTCACAGACGGTTTAGAAACAGAAGTGGGCCATATGCAATTCAAACTGCATTGCCCACAATTTCACATCATTACTTCTTAAGTAGCTATTTCAATTGAAAACTCCCCCGTTTTACCCTGTGATAATACCTGTTTCTTTTCCAGATGTGACTAAATGAAGCTCACGCATGTGCTACCTTGTGGGTTCTCGGAATGGACTGACTGAAGTTACACTCTCCTCTCACTGAGTTGCAGTGTCCACTTTCCCGGGCCTTCTGCCATATCATTGCCTTAGCGCAGAAAAGAAACTAGTGGAATCTAGGCTGAGATTTTCATGCATGTATCTTAAGTGACTGACAACTATCACTTCACTTTATTGTCAAAGCAAACCTAAGAAGTAGATATAATTAGCTCTACTTTATAGAAAAAAATGGAGCCGGGTGGTGGTGGTGCACTTCTTTAATTCCAGCACATGGGAGGCAAAGCCACACAGATCTCTATGAGTTTGAGGCCAGCATGGTCTACAGAGCGAGATCAGGGATAGGCACCAAAACTACACAGAGAATCCTGTCTTAAAAAACCAAAAAGGAAAGAAAAATGGGGACAGAAAATAGAAAGTATTTTTTGCTCAAGGTTTTCCCACTACTGAGTGATAGAACTGGAATGTGGACCAACTTACCTGACATCCCATTCATTAGATTAAATTAATATGTAGTATAAAAATAAGAGACAGTGGCCAGGCAGCGGTGGCACACACCTTTAATCCCAGCACTCAGGAGGCAGAGCCAGGTGGATCTCTGTGAGTTCGAGGCCAGCCTGGTCTACAGAGCAAGATCCAGGACAGGCACCAAAACCAAATAAATAATAACAAGAGACAGTAAAGTTTTTGCTAAGGAGCTCACAGTCTAAAGGTAGACAGTCTATAAGAAGGCCAAAGGGACAAGACACTGTAATACACTCTCACAACTGCTGCATCACAACTACGCGATGCTTGCTAGAGAATCACAGGTAAGACTAGTGGGGTACTGGCTCTGCTCGGGAAAGCCTGCCCTCTGCAAGCTATTGAAAGTGACATCTGGACTGTCCATTAGCAATGTGTGACTCTGTCTGGTAGAGAAAAGAGGAAAAGCAGCCAATACCATCCCAGTCATGAGCTGGTAGGGAATGTCACGGGGCCATCGAGAAGGTGGAGTAGAGGTGAGATTGCAAGATCTCCTGCATATCTTGGATTTTACTCTCCAGATAATGAGATGTCCTTGAAAGTCTGTAGTTAAAAAGTGATAGGACAAAGATCTCTTTGTTTGACAGATAATAACTGTAGCAGTGTAAAGCACTTACTGGAAGAGGGAAATGGGAGAAACCAGAAGGCCAGTTTGAATAGCCTTTATTAATTTGAGCCACATGTAATGAAAGCCTGAAATATGACCATTACAATGGGGATAAGAACCGGGGAGGGGGGGAGGAAGATGAGAAAAGGCTCCCCAATCCATAGCTACAAAGGAAAAGGGGAGAGCCTAGGGAGAGAGAATAAAGCAAAGAAACCCAAGGACTAAGCAGAGGGTCTTAGGACACACTGGCATGTAAGCAAAGTTGTGGAAGGCTCAGAATGGATTAATCCCAAATTGACTAACAGCGGTGGGCAAGGGAAACATCATGTGTATTGTTCAAATAAGCTTACTCAGGCGTTTAACGTGCCCCTAAGATCTGTGAACAATAGTTTAGTATTCCAGGTTTTAAAAAGTATTCTCCCTGGGGGTGGGGGATTTAGCTCAGTGGTAGAGCCCTTGCCTAGCAAGGGCAAGGCCCTGGGTTCGGTCCTCAGCTATAGGAGAAAAAAAAAAAGTATTCTCCCTGCTAGAGTCAACTGTAAGAGTATTATTTTTCAAGGAAGCAAATGTGTGTAAAAACTGTACAAGTGGCCTGCTCTGACATTCGAGGATTTACTCATCTTGTAAGAAGCTGGATTGAGGGTCTTGCTTTTCCAGGATATGTGTAAGACACACCTCATCCTCGCTCCATAGTGTATTTCAATGGGACAAAAAAACTATCTTTTGCTTTTTTTGTGACAATATTCTGTCCTGTTGTACATGCTACGTATGCTCGTCTGGGAATTCTTGGGATGCGCTAGACATGTTGTTAAGTTAATGAGAGATGTAAGCACTCCACATCAGGCGTTGTGGTAAAGAAGCTAAAAATACATTCAAAGCCAAAACATTCATAATGTATTATCACAGCTAGGGACTTTGTTGGAGACCTCAATTAGCATACAGCCTCTTAAAACTTCCAAACTTAAACCTTAAAAAGATGTGAGTTCGAGGTGAGTCTGGTTACACTGAAAATTATAGGCTAGCCTGAGTTACATAGTTAGACCCTGTTTCCAAGGACAGCATGTCAGGGACATGGCATTTCAAGCCTAACTCACAGGAAGCAATCAGATTCTCCCTGCTCATTACACTCAGCCTGTCAATTTTAGATAAGCCTGAAATATACAGCAGAGGACTGGGAGCCTCCATAGTCTCATGAAAGTTGCTGTCATTTCTGTTGTTATCAGAAAGAAATAAGATGCTTGGTGGTGAACCCATCAGGGATTACATACAATGCCATGTATACTGGAAAAAGACTGTGGTTAGATCACATCCCAGCTACTGAGCAGACATGTGGTCATGGACAAGTAAGTTACCGCACACTGTTGGCATCAGAGGTTTCTAGTCTGTAAAAGAATCATGTGTCCCCCCTCCCTGCCCCACAAGATTATCAAATGAGATGGCACCTGTAACATGCTTTATAGGAGTGTTTGGGCCACTGTTTAATGAATGTTAGGCATCATTGCTACCAAACACAACCAACATGGGGACAGGCGTTTGGCATGTGTACTGACATATCTCCTCCCAAGAGCATACTCTTCTACCGAATTTAGAGACAGGCCCAAAGGGATCCTAAACCTAGTCCAAACCAGTAACGCCACTGACTCAGGTGACACCTGCAGTGTGAGGAGTGGACATAGCAACAAGGTGAACGTGAAAGCATTCTTTAGCAATGCCTTAAGGAGACAGCACGTGCAGGCATTTCTGGTAGTTTCCATGTGGGAGGCGAGTCGCCTGACAGAAACAAGCTCTGTTTTGGAGACGGTGACATGTGAAACTCCCCTTTCACTGGGAGCTTCCCGCCTATGTGTTTCAACTTTGACAGACATCTTGTGAAATCCCTCCCTTTAACAAGGCTGCTCCTGACATTCCACAGAGGTTTTTCTGTCAGAGGATCCCTTGCACCCTACACGCCATCTCACTTCCTTATCCAGAGCCTATTTTAAGTCAGATGTGGAAAGAAACACCCAGTGGGATTTGTACACAGGGCCTTGAACAAGACAGGCCTCGTGATAACTGAGCAGCGAGCATTGCATAACATTTTAGATTCACCGATGGTTAAATACTTTCATCAGCCAAAATTCCTTAGTATCTGTAACAGGCTGGGCCTGAGTGATAGAGGGGAGTGCTCAGTGTGGCTTTTGGTTTTAGGGAGAGCATGGTTTTAATTGGCGTGAAGGAGCTGTAAGGCAAATAACTATAGTGTAACATGGTAGGCTTGGTGATGGCCCAGTTTTCAAAGTGCTACAGAGAAGAGAATAGGCATAAACCATGCCAATCCACTATGCTTGCCTCAACAGTTCGGAAGAGTCATTTAATGCCTTGAATTTTCGGCCTTACCTTTGTCTGGTGCAATGACAAACCCCTCCCCTTGAAATGACCTCACTGTCCATAGCACAACCACGTCTTTCTGGTTCGGTTTGCTGGGCTGTGAGATTCTACACCTGATTTCGGTGCAGCTGTCCTGCTGAGGTGTCCCCACAGCCTGTCATTAATGATAAGAAACTGCTGCACATGCAGGAGCCCTTAGAAGAAACAGCCCGTGTTAAAAATGGCCAATCAATATACAATTTCTGCCATCTAATGGTTTTGCAAAGCTATTTGCATGCCTCATCGAAACCCTTTACATTTGCATATGATGAATGTGTTACGGAAATAAACAAATATTCCAAAGTAACAAGAAAAGGTATATTTTAATGTTTCATCACAACTGACAAAAGAAAATTGCACCTCAGCACAGAATTTTTAAGATGTAATGTTTCACTCTGAAAAATGCCAATATCAACTTTAATAGAAGTAAGGGATTCATGGAGTGGGGAAAAATCAATACACTTCTTTAAGCTCCCCTTTAGCAAAAATGTCCTTTCATTGAGGAGTTGGGGGGTAGTAAAATCTGAATAGATTTTAGGGAGTGGAAAGAAATGTCATGCAGGAAGTTGAGAATACTTTAATGAAATTCAAAGTAGGGGGCTGTAAGCCTTGTTGTGAATAGAAGTGGAATGAATCAAGGGTCTGGGCAAAGTGGAAGAAATAATAGGACACCATCTTTTTTTTCTTTAAAGTTAGACTAAAGTATTTTTTAAGATTTATTTATTTATTATGTATCCAGAATGTATGACTGCAGGCCAGAAGAGGGCACCAGATCTCATTACAGATGGTTATGAGCCACCATGTGGTTGCTGGGAATTGAACTCAGGACCTGTGGAGGAGCAGTCAGTGCTCTTATCCTCTGAGCCATCTCTCCAGCCCATAAGACTCAATCTTACTTTGACTCTAATGAGCAGTTTTCTCAGGGAAGGGACACGTTGCCTGGTTCATTTATTACCTGCTTGACTCTGGTCAAGGCACATTCTATCTCTGAGAACTGATTCTTGTTTTTGTTTTTTTTTTTTGTTTTTTTTTTTGGTTTTTCGAGACAGGGTTTCTCTGTGTAGCTTTGCGCCTTTCCTGGAACTCACTTGGTATCCCAGGCTGGCCTCGAACTCACAGAGATCCGCCTGCCTCTGCCTCCCGAGTGCTGGGATTAAAGGCGTGCGCCACCACCTCCCGGCGAGAACTGATTCTTACACTAATAAAATAATGGGTCTTACCAGACCTGGTGGCTTAGTCCTATAATCCCAGCTATTTGGAAGGCTGAGGCAGGAAGATCCTAAGTTTGAATCCTACATGGGCCATTCAGTGAGATCTGCTTCAAAAGGAAAACAGCCTAGTGGCGGCGGCGGCGGCGGCGGCGGCGGCGGCGCACGCCTTTAATCACAGCACTCAGGAGGCAGAGCCAGGCAGATCTCTGTAAGTTCAAGGCCAGCCTGGTCTACAGAGCAAGATCCAGGACTGGCACCAAAACAACACAGAGAAAACCTGTCTTGGAAAAAAAAAAAAAAAAGGAAAACAAAGACAGAGCTAGAGATGAAGTCCAAGGCAGGTGTGAGGCCCTAGGATCAGTCTTCAGTACACAAACCAAATACGCTTCTTAAGTCAGTAGTGGCTTTGCTCTCCTCCCCTCCTCTCTGCATTAAGGATATTGGCATGGTGTAGATTGCCCACAAATTGGAACATGATGCTTCAAGAACGACTGCCACTCAAGACAGACACTGCCTTCATGTTGAGGCTTGGGAGGAACCACAAAGCTGCATTATAAAATATTCAGCACATTTACTCTCTCGTCTCATCGGGAATAAAGTATTGGAATATACTTGGAGGGTAAAGTTGATGTGTTTTCTTCAGTAACACCCCTGCTCTCTAAATAGCACTGGTTTCTATTTAGAGGAGAGACCAAACTGAAGTCATATCCTGCAATAAATTCCTTTTCTCTCTCTATTCTGTTGCCATGCATTGCTCTTGCAAGCAGGCTGTAGCAAATCCAAGCTGTGCTGAGATGCCAGGGAGGGGCGATATTAACTCTTTCCAGACAAGTGAGGACTTTATATTGCTCAGAAATTGATAAAAGTATAAGTCTTCAAATGTTCACATGTCCCCTTCAAGACCAATGCATTATATTTTGTGAACTCAGAACTCTTAATTTATAGAGTCAGTTTTGCCTGGCTATGATGTCTTGATCTATTAAGTGACCTGTCACTCAGCTTCTTAATCTATAAAATGTGTTTTATGAAACATTTTCTAAATTTTTTCATACTTCTAAAAAGTCTTACCCAGTCATGAACTTCTAGGACACATTTTTCTCTTCTGTGACCACATAAGCAATAATCAAATATTGGTAAGTTAGTGATATTTGTATGTTTGTATGAACTATAAACTAACAAGTAAATCATGATTTAAGACCAGGTCTGGATTAAGACTCTTTAGAGGGGCTGGAAAGATGGCTCAGTAGTTAAGAGCATTTGTTGCTGTTACAGAGGTCTTGGTTTTGATACCCAGGATCCACATGGTGGCTCATAGCTGTCTGTAACTCCAGTTCCAGGGGATCCAATGCCATCTTCTGGCCTCCATGGGCACCAGGCACAAATGTAGTGCACAGACATACATGCCGGCAAAACACCCCCAACACATTAAATAAAATAATCTAACAAAAATTTAAAGACTATTTAGAGGTCTGTAAGTGCCAGGAGAAATGAATTTTGACTAGACTGAAACACCTCCAGGACACTAAAACATGAAGTCGATTCTGTTTGTTGAGTAGTTTGAATTCCATCTGGCCCACAGAGGCTCGCTAGCCAAGTCTCCAAAGGACAGCAGTTTCTTGTCATTTAAATCGTCAGGGTTGGCATGCATATTGTACAATTGCCTCTTCATGATTTTTCTGAGTTTGCGTTGTTATTGTTGTTGTTTTTGACCGAAGGGAGGAGCAGAGAGTTGCATAAGGTGTAGAAGTCAGCACCTTGGTAATGAAGCAAGAGGAAGCAGTGAGCTGGCGCAGCTTACCCCGAATCTGTTCTAACATGTGATTGATTGGAGCAATGCAGCACTTCCCATGCTCCTTGAGTACAAGTCTCTAATCAGCTTTTAAATGAATAAACATTTAGAGCCGTTTTTTGGCTTGCAGGAAAACTTAGTGAAAAAATAAAAGAAACTTGCCATATACTCTCCCAAAGGCAAGTGTACACATCTTCCATTGATGACACTAGCACCAGAATGGTATATTTGTTACAATGAGCCTACTCTGACATATTACACCTAGAACCCATCATTTACATAGAGGTTCACTCTTTGTATTATGTATAATGACATGCATGTATAATGACATGCATCCACCAATAGAGCATTAAAGTTAAAAGTCTTACCTGTAACATTCTCTGTATCCAATCTTTTCATCCCTTTCCCCAACATAAAGCCTGGGAACCACTGATCTTTTGATTTTCTCCTTAATCTCGCTTTCCCCAAGATGCTCTATTGTTGGAATCACAGAATGTAAAGTATCTTCAGATGGGTGTCTTGCACTGAGTCATCCTCTATGCCCTTTCTTTTTTAAACATTTTTTAAAGTTGTGTGTAGGGGGTGCTGCACTGTGAACACCATCCTGTGCATGCCATAGCATCAAGATGGAGATCAGAGATAAATCTCTGAGAGTTGGTTCTCTCATTCTACCATGGGTTAAAGAATCAAATTCATGTGGTCAGGTTTGTACAGCAAACACTTACCTGATGAGTCACCTCACAGGCCCCTCCATGCCTTTCCACACTAGATAGCTCATTTCTTTATAGTATGGAATAATAATCCATTTTTATAAGTCTGGATGTTACACACTTACTCTTATCTATTTTTCTGTTAATATACATCTTGATTGCTTCCAAATTTCATGTGTGTGTATATGTTTAAAAGTAGCTTTGTCCATACACATGTACATACTTTTTTTTTTTTTTACATTTTCAATTAATTTAGGCAAATACCAACGACTATAAAGACTAGATCTTATGATAAGGGCATATTTAATCTTGTTGTCTTGCATTTCCATCAGTAGTACATGAAAATTTCCAGTACTTCACATCCCCACCAGGACTTGTCAGTGCTATGGATTTGGCCATTTGGATTGTCAGGTCAGGCAATCTCACATTAACTGGTAATTCCCTAATGACATTTTTCCCGTGCTTTTCACATGCATCTCTGCGTCTTCTTTGTTGAGGTATTTCCCTAATGACATCTTTCACATGCTTGTCACGTGTGTTTCTGTGTCTTCTTTGTTGAGGTATCTATTCAGGTCTTTCCTTTAATTGGGTTATATAATTAGTTATATTTGAGTTCTAAGAGATATTTGTGTATTTTTTATTACTATTATTTTATATGCATTGGTGTTTTGCCAGCATATATGTCTGTGTGAGGGTGTCAGAAGTCCTGAAACTTGAGTTACAGACAGGTGTGAACTGCCATGTGGGTGCTGGGAATTGAACCCAGGTCCTTTGGAAGAGCAGCCAGTGCTCTTAACCACTGAGCCATCTCTTCAGCCCCATATTTGTATATTTTGAATAAAAATGTTTATTAAATGTGTTCTTACATATATTTTCCCTCAGTTGGTGGCATGGTTCATCTTTCTTTTAATGTTGCTCTTCACAATGCAGACAGTTATTGCCACACCCAAGAGCATGTAAGATTTCTCTCACACTACTTCTTAGGAATTTTATAGTTTTGTATTTTTACATTTTAATCTTTGATCCATTTTTTTTCTCCAAGTTCAGTGAGGGACATGAGGTTTGTATCTAGCTTCACTGTTTTACATATGGATGTCCAGTTATTTGAGACCATTTCACTTCTTCATTATTTAGGAAATATTTTATGCTAATAATCTATAATCAAACCCATGAAGATAAAACTTCATATATTTAATACAGTGTGTTACCATCAAATAAAATGGAAAAAATAGGTTAAAATATCTAGTTCAAGATGGCTGCTCATTTCTGTACAATGCCAACCCAACACAGCAAACCAGAGTTGTCTTTTTCCAACGTTGACAGAACAGCTAATGTTTCCAAAATGTATTTATATATAAAATTTGAATATATATAATATTTAATACATGGAATATATTTTTCAAATTATATATGTGAGAGGGAGAGAGAGAGAATAGCAGGGACCATTTATCTGCTCCACTGAAGTGCCTTTGCTCCTGAATAAAGATCAGCTGGCTACCCACACATGAGTATACTTCTGGGATCCCTATCCCATTCTTTCATAAATAACACCCTGTCTTTATTGGTGTCATTTAAACCCAAGTCTTGAAAAGGTTAGATAGTACCAGACCTCTTACTTCAATCTTCAATGTTAAGTTGGCCATTCTTGGCCTTCTGTCTCCCCAGGCAAACTATAGTATCAGTTTGTCAGATACCCATGAAATGACTTCACTGGCAATGTTATTAAGATTCCATCGAAGCTATCCATCAGTGTGGAAAGAACTGACATTTTGACAATATTGTCTTGTTTTCCATGGAGTTGTAATGCCTCTCATTTACTTGCTTCTTCTTTGACACATTTCATCATGTTAGTGTGTGTTAGATTTTATTTTAGGGAAGGAAGGAGCAAAACTAAGTGGTAATATGTTCTGGGCTTTACATCCTGCCTGTTTATTGCTAGCATCTAGGAGACCACTTGACCGTTGCTTTGTTTTGGGTTTGGTTTGGGTACTGAGGACCTAGCACAGGGCTCTGTGCAGGCCCTGCAGGGATTGACTTTTGAAAAATATCACAATTATTATTTTATGTGTATAAGTGTTTTGCCTGCATGTGTGTCTGTACATCATCTGTGTGTCTGGTGCCCATTGAGACCAGAAGAAGCCATCCAATTCCCTGGAACTGGAATTACACATAGTTGTAAGTCACCATATGGATGCTGGGTATTGAACCTGGGTCTTCTGGAAGGGCAGTCAGTGCTCTTAACTGTCCAGCCCCAGTAACTGACTGCTGTATATTAACTTTATATTTTGAATCCTTGTTTAATTAATTCTAAGGTTTTGATTTGGGAGTATTTGGGCTATCCTTTCAGATTTTCTACATGGATATTTTTTCACATTCATTATATGAGCTGCGAACAAAGTTTTTTTTCTTCTTTCTTTCCCAATATGTATACCGTTCATTCTGGACTGATTGCATTGCTAGGACTTATTATATAAGACTGAAAAGCATTTTAAAGGGGGGTATATTGTCTTTTTCTTCATCTCAGAAAAAAAAGCTCAAGTTTCTCATCAATACATACAATGCTAGCTATAGGGTTTTTGTAGCTACTGTTTACTAAATCAAGATTTTGTCATCTATTCTGAATATCATGAGTGTTGAATTGTGATAACTATTTTATATATCTTTGTATGTTTTGACATTTTCCTTCTTTAGGCTGTTGATATGGTGGGTTGCTGCAATTAATTTTCAGATATTTAATTAAACTTTCATTTCTTGGATAAAACAAGTTTTAGCTTTCATCTTTTCTTAGATATTTCTGCTTATTTTGTTTTATTTGGGCAGTAGGGATTGAACTTGGGGCTTTGCACATGTCAATACATGCTCTGTGTCACCTCTGCTCCTATGATTGGCTTGGAAGCTAAAGTTTTATGGTAACTTTCTCTGGCTCTGACTCTCCTCTGTTTCTGGCCCCCCCCCCCCGTGTCTGTCTGTCTGTCTGTCTGTCTGTCTGTCTGTCTCTCTCTCTCTCTCTCTCTCTCACACACACACAGAGAGAGAGAGAGAGAGAGAGAGAGAGAGAGAGAGAGAGAGAGAGAGAGAGAGAGAGAGAGAGTTATGAGAGATATTGGTATGTAGTTTTCCATTCTTAAAGCCTAATTTCCTATTTTGTTCCGGGGCAGCATTGAGTTCATGCTCCCATATAAAGGCCACTGTCACTTTTATTTGTTTCTCAATAAAAGAAACTTTTAAAAGTGGAATTCCCCCCAAGTAATGCAACAGATCTTCTACTATATATTCGTCATTTTAGATAGCAGCTTTTAAACTTCTGCTTTTTATAATGAGAGAATTCAAGAATTGAATAGGAGTCTTCCTTTTATTTAACAAGGAAAAAAAAACATGCTTTGGAAATTTCGGTCATTTCCAAAATGTTTTAGGGACCTTTTCTTCTTTTCAGAAAATTCTTCCCATGACTTATCTCATTAGTGGAATGTGGCATCTAACTCCTTGCCATACACTTTCAATTATTTCTTATAAAAGTATTTGAGTATTATCCATGCTTCTAATTACAAACCAGTGTTCCCTTCTGTCAGTACTTTTGAGTCTCACCTAAGTATATTAAGTATGTTTACCAAGGACTATCTGAAAATATTGAAAATCCTTATAAAGTGTCCTTTTCAAGAAATTGCTTTTGTTAAATCTAGAAAATAGTGAGGAGGGTTCTATTTCTTGGCATTATAGAACTTTTTGTCAATTTGATGTACTAAAATGTTACATTTTATTTTTAATTTTGTGTGTGTGTGTGTGTGTGTGTGAGAGAGAGAGAGAGAGAGAGAGAGAGAGAGAGAGAGAGAGAGAGAGAGAGAGAGAGAGAGAGAGCACAGGTGCCTACAGAGGCCAGAAAAGGGTGTCAAATCCATAATCAAATAAGAAACTAATAAAAATAGTTCAGATACACAATCATAAATGTAACAACCTTTGTCTTTTGTTTATCGTTTCATAACATTTTTCTTCAGTACTGGTGTGCAGTCCATGCATACTTACAAAACTTTACTGAGGAACTTTTATTTCTTAGTTCTGCTGAAGATGGGACCTGGGGCCTTGTGCATGCTAAGCAAGTGCTTCTACTATCAGGCCTCATCCCAAGCCCCTAGTTAGCAATTTTCTAAAGCCAGAAATATATTTGCATTTATTTTCTGGGTGTTGAAATTTGGCTTTTATGATCTATATCTGGATTTCAATGATATACTTACCACTTCCTTCGTTTTGTTTCCCATGTTGGTACCAGGGGTTTATAGTGTTTCCTCAGACTTCCGGTCACGTCTACAAAGTTTGCAGTGGCAATGCAATGGGGCGGTGGCCAGAATGAGACCTTGGAAGGAAAAGATCCTCGGGGGACTTCCTCAAAGGCTGGGGTTACTAGAAAGGAGAGGGGTTTTCTTCATCCTTTCCAGCACGGAGAACAAACTAAAGCAAACCTGATGGGGAATGTCTTTCTGTACGCGGATATGTGTTGCTCTGATTGGTTGATAAATAAAGCCGTTTGGCCTATGGCAAGGCAGCTTAGAGGCAGGCGGGAAATTCAAAGAGTGAGGCAGAAACAAGGTGGGAGAGACGTTGCCATCGGCTGCCGTGAGAAGCAAGACGTAAAAGTAAGCCACAAGCCACGTGACAAAGTATAGATTGATAGAAATGTGTGAATTTGAGATATAAGAACTAGATAGCAAGAAGCCTGCCATGGCCATAGTTTAAAAATAATATTAGCCTGTGTGTTTTTATTTGGGTCCCAGCGGCTGCGAGACCAGCGGGTAAGAGAGATTTGTCCTGACCGCAGGCCAGGCAGGACATAGGAAAACTTTCAGCTTCACAAACAGAGGCCCAGTGGAGAGTGGTGGTTTAAGGCAAGTCTTAACTGTTCTTTTCCTTTCTTTCCCTATATTACTCTCCCCACCTTTTGGCTTCTGTGTTTCAATGCAGAGTTCTTTACTTAGAAAGAACAGAAATCTATCTAGATTCATGGACATAAAGTAAGTCATTTCTCAAAAGATGAAAAATGGTCAGCATTGCTAATGAGGGAAATGCCATTTAAAACCAGCCTAAGAATCATACCTATTATACCTATTAGAGTGATGATGATGATGATGATGATGATGATTTAGGTTATAAACAGTAAAAATTTATTTCCACCATTCTGGAGCCTAGAAGTCTAAGATCAGGATGTCAGTAATGCCAGTGATGTCTGATGAGGGCTCATATATGAGTCTATTATTTTTAAATGCCATAAAGACAGCAGGTATTGGCAAAGATTTGAAGAAAGGGACCCCTGGCACACTATTGGTGGGGGTGTAAATGAACACACCTACTACTGTGGAGCACTATACAGATATCCATCAAGAATTAAGAGTGGAGCTGCCTCAGGGCCCAGCAGTTCCACTACTGGCATGTATCCAGAGGAAATTAAGCTAATTGCCATGATATTTGTACTCCCATATTCATGTGACACAGTTCACAATTGCTTAGACACAGACCCAATGTAAGTGTCCATCAGTGGACAAGTGCTTAAGAAAATGTGGTCTTTATATACAATGAAATACCAGTTAGCCATAAAAAAAAAAAGTACTGTCATTTGCCAAAACATGAAGAATCTGGAAGATATGTTGTTATATGGAATAAGCTAGGCACGGCTATACAAAACGGCAAAGCTACAAATCCTGCCTGTCAGGTCAAAACACTGGAGAGAGGTTCCACAGGGGATCCTTATAACCAGCCAAACCGGCCTCCCTCAGAAGCTTTGCTTACATCCTCCATCTTGGCTGCTGTGTACTAAGAACAGTTACAAAGAGCACCTGATGTTTCCCCTAGCTTCTGCCTCTGGCACCCTGAAGGCCAGAAGTTTCCACTGAAGACAAGATGCCCACACAGGCTTTTCCATGTCTCCCCTTCCAATTCATTCAGGCAGCTCTAATAGAATTCACAAGCTTTGCACTCCACCTAACGCAGGTGTGTTACAGCTACATGAATTTGGGATAGTATTTTCTTCTCAGCATAAGCTGTCAAGTGCTGGGAGCATTTCATGACAATCTCACAGGCCCTCCCCTTCCTGATCTGCCGGTACTTTGAGCCTCTGGTAAGCCAGAGCCATTTCCTTCAGCCTCCTGGTTAAGGAGAGGGCAGAATCCCTTCTTCCTAAGCCACAAATTCATCCTCTTTTCCAACTTGCTTAGTTATTTCAATCATGCGAACTGTTAATTTGCTTATAACAGAATCCCAAATTATATAGCCCAAAGCGGCTGTGTTGAAACTACTTCTTCCTGATCAAAACTTTCCCTAAAAGCCCCCAAATTTGCCTCTGATTTTTCTGATGATCTTTCTTTCCTAGCTCCTACAGTTGCTTTAGTCCCCAAAGAGCCCATACTTCAATCCTCCTTTGGGGCTGTATTCTCTACACCACAGGAAACACAGTCACAGCCCTCCTCACACCTTCAGTGGCCAAACTGGTTCCTCATTTTCTTTTGTCCAGAGGTTTGTGGGTATTTTGCATTCTGTTCAGTTGTGTTGACAGGACAGACGAAGGTCCAGGGAGGTCCCAGGAGCTAAAGAAAGTGTAGAAGGTTAAAGGCCACCCCACCATATGTGTGTGTGTGTGTGTGTGTGTGTGTGTGTGTGTGTGTGTGTGTGATAGAGATAGATAGATAGATAGATAGATAGATAGATAGATAGATAGATAGAGATTCTCTGTAACAAATTCCAACCTGTACAGTAGCTGAGCCCGTCCAGTCTCTATTACTGTTAGTTGATTCCTCTGTAGAAGATGGTGCTGATATTTGTTACAAACATACACAGTCAAACTGTTTATTCTGTTTCCTTGAAAAAGGCATCCATCTCTGTCTGAAACAAAACTCTCACAGTTCAGCAGAGCCACACTGTTTCCATTTGTTTAATTACAATGCTTATTTTTACCAACCCCCAGAGGCCTATCAGGGAAAGAGAATTTTTAGAAATCTAACAAATAAGCAAATCTGTCCTTGGCTCACAGACACAGAACTCCTATTTTGTTTGTACAAAACGGAAAGGATATTTATCACACCTGCACACATTTCTATTTCATCCATTTAAATGTAAATCAGTAACCTGATTCCTGATACGTTAAATTATAGCTAGAATTTTACGTGAGGGAATTAATGTATGTACACTCCATAAATTTTCCATAATGGTATTTAATTTCATTCTGATGCTTGAAAATGGCTTTAAAATGGAAAAAGAAGTTTTTAAAAAAAGAGGGAGGGAGGCAGAGGATCCTCAACGCCCAGCAGGTTAGAGAATGACTAGAAAGCAAGCATGGTACCAGCAGGACTCTGACCCAGGAAACCATTCAGATGGCTTTACTAGTGCATTCTTCCAAATGCCTAATGGAAGAATAGATACCAATATTACCAGATTTTTCCTTCTTTCTTTCTTCCTTCTTCTCCCTCCCCCTTCTTTCTCTCCTTCCCTCCCTCCCTTCCTTCCTGGATCCTTTCTTTCCTGTTTTCCCCTGAGACATGGTTTCTCTGTGTAGCCCTGCCTGGCCTAGAACTGGCTCTGTAGACCAGGCTGGCCTCACACTTAGAAACCTGCCTTCCTCTGCCTCCTGACTGGTGGTATTAAAGGAGTGTGCCACTACTGACCAGTTGTAAATTTTTCATACAGGGAGACAGGAACATTTCCCAGCATGCTTATGAGGTCAGCATAACTTTGTGGTGGTATTGTGTCCCCCAAAATATTGTGCACCCTAATAAACTTATCTGGGGTCAGAGAACAGAACAGCCAATAGATACAGAAGCTAGAAAATGGTGGCACTCATGCCTTTAATTCTAGCATTCCAGAGGCAGAGATCTACCTGGATCTCTGTGTGTTCAAGGATATAGCCAAGCATGGTGACTCACGCCTTTAATCCCAGAAAGTGAGCCTTTAATCTCAGGGAGTGATGGCAGAAAGCAGAAAGGTATATAAGGCGTGAAGACCAGAAACTAGAAGTGTTTGGCTGGTTAAGCTTTCGAGAAGCAGCTGAGAGTCATTGTGGATGAGGACTCAGAGGCTTCCAGCCTGAGGAAACAGGAACAGCTGAGGAACTGTCGAGGTGAGGAAGCTGTGGCTTGTTCTGCTTCTCTGATCTTCCAGCATTCACCCCAATACCAGGCCCTGGGTTTGTTTTTATTAATAAGACCATTTAAGATTCATGCTACATAACCTAGATAACAAAGTTCGACAGTATTTGAAGAGACATAGGTTATAAACCAGTCTGTTTCGAGAACAGAACTACAACAACAACAGAATAAAGAACAGTGAAATGGTTGGGTATCCATAAGGGAAAATATGACGTTGGCCCTTAATTCATATTAATTCCAAGTACATTATTGATTTAACTCTAAAAGCATTAAGAATAATAAAGCTATTAAACATGAATGTAGGACCGGCCCCCAGCTCCCAGCCTACCCCCGACAACTTCCCTTCTGGACCAGAGGTGAGTGCCTGGGTCTAGCCCAGACCCCATCCCTGGCCACCAGCCACCCTGGGAGGTCCTGCCCAGCTTGGCGCCGGGTTCTGGCCACCGGGCAGCTCCCCTTCTAGCCCCACCGGGAGGGATCCCCATTTCCAAGCCCCTGGCAGCCCCTGCAGTCTCTGCGCCCTGCCCCCACGCCCATCTGCCCAAGACCCCACCCACTTCCTGAGACTTAGAGACCGGCCCCCAGCTCCCAGCCTGCCCCTGACGACTTCCCTTCTGGACCAGAGGTGAGTGCCTGGGTCCAGCCAGGACCCCATCCCTGGCCACCAGCCACTCCTGAGAGGCCTGCCCAACTTGGCACCAGGTTCGGGCCACCGGGCAGCTCCCCTTCTAGCCCCACCGGGAGGGATCCCCATTTCCAAGCCCCCGGCAGCCCCTGCAGTCTCAGCGCCCTGCCCCCACGCCCATCTGCCCAAGACCCCACCCACTTCCTGAGACTTAGAGACCGGCCCCCAGCTCCCAGCCTGCCCCTGACGACTTCCCTTCTGGACCAGAGGTGAGTGCCTGGGTCCAGCCAGGACCCCATCCCTGGCCACCAGCCATCCCGGGAGGACCCGCCCAGCTTGGCGCCGGGTTCTGGCCACCGGGCAGCTCCCCTTCTAGCCCCACCGGGAGCGATCCCCATTTCCAAGCCCCCGGCAGCCCCTGCAGTCTCCGCGCCCTGCCCCCACGCCCATCTGCCCAAGACCCCACCCACTTCCTGAGACTTAGAGACCGGCCCCCAGCTCCCAGCCTGCCCCGGACGACTTCCCTTCTGGACCAGAGGTGAGTGCCTGGGTCCAGCCCGGACCCCATCCCTGGCCACCAGCCACCCCGGGAGGACCTGCCCAGCTTGGCGCCGGGTTCTGGCCACCGGGCAGCTCCCCTTCTAGCCCCACCGGGAGGGATCCCCATTTCCAAGCCCCCGGCAGCCCCTGCAGTCTCCGCGCCCTGCCCCCACGCCCATCTGCCAAGACCCCACCCACTTCCTGAGACTTAGAGACCGGCCCCCAGCTCCCAGCCTGCCCCAGACGACTTCCCTTCTTGACCAGAGGTGAGTGCCTGGGTCCAACCAGGACCCCATCCCTGGCCACCAGCCACTCCTGAGAGGCCTGCCCAGCTTGGCGCCGGGTTCTGGCCACCGGGCAGCTCCCCTTCTAGCCCCACCGGGAGCGATCCCCATTTCCAAGCCCCCGGCAGCCCCTGCAGTCTCCGCGCCCTGCCCCCACGTCCATCTGCCCAAGACCCCACCCACTTCCTGAGACTTAGAGACCGGCCCCCAGCTCCCTGCCTACCCCCGACAACTTCCCTTCTGGACCAGAGGTGAGTGCCTGGGTCTAGCCCGGACCCCATCCCTGGCCACCAGCCACCCTGGGAGGATCTGCCCAGCTGGCGCCGGGTTCTGGCCACCGGGCAGCTCCCCTTCTAGCCCCACCGGGAGGGATCCCCATTTCCAAGCCCCTGGCAGCCCCTGCAGTCTCTGCGCCCTGCCCCCACGCCCATCTGCCCAAGACCCCACCCACTTCCTGAGACTTAGAGACCGGCCCCCAGCTCCCAGCCTGCCCCTGACGACTTCCCTTCTGGACCAGAGGTGAGTGCCTGGGTCCGGCCAGGACCCCATCCCTGGCCACCAGCCACTCCTGAGAGGCCTGCCCAACTTGGCACCAGGTTCGGGCCACCGGGCAGCTCCCCTTCTAGCCCCACCGGGAGGGATCCCCATTTCCAAGCCCCCGGCAGCCCCTGCAGTCTCCGCGCCCTGCCCCCACGCCCATCTGCCCAAGACCCCACCCACTTCCTGAGACTTAGAGACCGGCCCCCGGCTCCCAGCCTGTCCCCGACTGCCATTCTGGACCAGAGCTTGCCCCTGACTTCCCTTCTGGACCAAAGAGTTGGACAAGAGAACTCACTTTTGGACAAGAGAGAGAGTCTTCCTGAGTCTGTCAGCTCTTTGTGAAACAAGTCCACTGATAAGACCAAGAAGGAATCACAAGGAGATGGGCAGACGTCAAAGCAGAAGTACATACAGCAAAATGAAGAGCAATACAGCATCACCAGAACCTAGCTCGCCTCCAACATCTAGACCTGAACACCAAAAATTGGAAGAAGCAGAAGAAAGTAGCCTTATGAGTAACTTCATGAAGAAGGTAGAGGCTTGTGTAGAGGAAAAGACAAGAAAATTGGAAGAACGCTGTAAACAACTAGAGGAAAGGGCAAACAAATTAGAAGAAAACAATAAAGTCCTGGAAGAAAACATTAAAATCCTGGAAGAAAACAATAAAGCACTGAAAGAAAATCATGAAAAAGCAATGAAACAAACAAAGGAAACAGTCCAAGATCTGAAAAGGGAAATTGAAAAAATGAAAAAGACACAAACAGAGGGAATGCTGGAAATAGAAAACCTGAGTAAAAGATCAGGAACTTCGGATGCAAGTATAACCAACAGAATGCAAGAGATGGAAGAGAGGATTTCTGGCATTGAAGATACAGTAGAAGAAATAGTTCCATCAGTCGAAGGAAACACTAAAGCCAACAAAGTCATGAACCAAAATGTCCAAGAAATCTGGGACACCATAAAAAGACCAAACTTACGAATTATAGGGATAGAAGAAGGTGAAGAATACCAACTCAAAGGCACAGAAAATATATTCAACAAAATTATAGAAGAAAACTTTCCCAACTTAAAGAAGGAAATGCCTATGAAGATACAAGAAGCCTATAGAACACCAAACAGACTAGACCCCCAAAAAAAGTCCCCTCGACACATAATAATTAAACAACTAAATGTACAGAATAAAGAAAGAATATTAAGAGCAGCCAAGGAAAAAGGCCAAGTGACCTATAAAGGTAAACCCATCAGAATAACACCCGATTTCTCAATGGAGACTTTGAAAGCCAGAAGGACCTGGACAGATGTAATGCAGACACTAAGAGACCATGGATGTCAGCCCAGACTAATATACCCAGCAAAACTTTCAATCATCATAGACGGAAGGAACAAGACATTCGAAGACAAAGCCAGATTTAAACAATACCTATCCACAAACCCAGCCCTACAGAAAGCACTAGAAGGAAAATTCCAACCGAGGGAAGTCAGATACACACTTGAAAACACAGGCAATAGATAAAGCCACAACAGTAAACCCCAAAGAAGAGAAGTACACACACACTACCACCAAAAATAACAGAGATGAAGAATCACTGGTCATTAATATCCCTTAATATCAACGGACTTAATTCACCTATAAAAAGACATAGACTTACAGAATGGATACGAAAGCAGGACCCATCCTTCTGCTGCATACAAGAAACTCATCTCAAATTCAAAGATAGACACTACCTAAGAATAAAAGGCTGGGAAAAGACTTTTCAATCAAATGGTCTTAAGAAACAAGCAGGGGTAGCCATCCTGATATCCAACAAAATAGACTTCAAACTAAAATCAATCAAAAGAGATCAAGAAGGACATTACATCCTCATCACAGGAAAGATCGACCAAGATGAAGTTTCAATTCTGAACATATATGCCCCAAACATAAGGGCACCCACATATGTAAAAGAAACATTACTAAAGCTTAAACCACATATAAAACCCCACACATTAATAGTGGGAGATCTCAACACCCCACTTTCACCACTGGACAGATCTCCCAAATCGAAACTTAACAGAGAAATAAAGGACTTAACCGATGTCATGACCCAATTGGACCTAATAGATATCTACAGAACATTCCATCCTAACAAGAAAGAATATACTTTCTTCTCAGCACCCCATGGAACTTTCTCTAAAATCGACCACATACTTGGCCACAAAGCAAATCTCAACAGATACAAAACAATCAGAATAACCTCCTGTGTTCTATCAGATCACCATGGTTTAAAGCTAGATTTCAACAACAACAAAAACTACAGAAAACCTACAACCTCATGGAAACTGAATAATGCTCAACTGAATCACCAATGGGTTAAGGAAGAAATAAAGAAAGAAATTAAAGACTTCCTAGAGATCAATGAAAATGAAGACACCACATACCCAAACTTATGGGACACTATGAAAGCAGTGCTAAGAGGGAAATTCATAGCACTAAATGCCCACATAAAGAAGTTGGAGAAATCGCACACTAGTGAATTAACAGCACATCTGAAAGCTCTAGAACAAGAAGAAGCAAAGCCTCCCAGGAAGAATAGACGCCAGGAAATTATCAAAGTGAGAGGTGAAATTAATAAATTAGAAACTAAGAGAATAATACAAAAAATTAATGAAACAAAGAGTTGGTTCTTTGAGAAAATCAACAAGATAGACAAGCCCTTATCCAAACTAACCAAAAGACAGAGAGAAAGAATCCAAATCAACAAAATCAGAAATGAAAAGGGGGACATAACAACAGACATTGAGGAAATCCAGAGAATTATAAGGTCATATTTCAAAAACCTCTACTCCACAAAACTGGAAAACCTAAAAGAAATGGACATTTTTCTGGATAGATACCACATACCTAAGTTTAATCAAGACCAGATAAACTATTTAAATAGTCCAATAACCCCTAAGGAAATAGAAACAGTCATTAAAGGTCTCCCAACCAAAAAAAGCCCAGGACCAGATGGTTTCAGCGCAGAATTCTACCAGATCTTCAAAGAAGAGTTAATACCAATACTCTCTAAATTGTTCCACATAATAGAAACAGAAGGAACATTACCAAACTCCTTCTATGAGGCTACAATTACCCTGATTCCTAAACCAAACAAGGATGCAACAAAGAAAGAGAACTACAGACCGATCTCCCTCATGAACATTGATGCAAAAATACTCAATAAAATACTGGCAAACAGACTCCAAGAACACATCAGAACAATTATCCACCATGATCAAGTAGGCTTCATCCCAGGGATGCAAGGGTGGTTCAACATACGAAAGTCCATTAATGTAATACACCATATAAACAAACTCAAAGAAAAAAACCACATGATCATCTCACTAGATGCAGAAAAGGCATTTGACAAAATCCAACACCCCTTCATGATAAAAGTCTTGGAGCGATCAGGAATACAGGGAACATACCTAAACATAATAAAGGCAATATATAGCAAACCAACAGCCAACATCAAATTAAATGGAGAGAAACTCAAAGCAATTCCACTAAAATCAGGAACGAGACAAGGCTGTCCACTCTCCCCATACTTATTCAATATAGTACTTGAAGTTCTAGCCAGAGCAATAAGACAACATAAGGAGATTAAGGGGATTCAAATTGGAAAGGAAGAAGTCAAGCTTTCCCTATTTGCAGACGACATGATAGTATACTTGAGTGACCCCAAAGATTCCACCCAGGATTTGATAAAGCTTATAAACACCTTCAGCAACATAGCAGGATACAAAATCAACTCAAAAAAATCAGTAGCCCTCCTATATACAATGGACAAAGAAGCTGAGAAGGCAATTAGAGATACATCACCCTTTACAATAGCCAAAAATGACATAAAATACCTTGGGGTAACACTAACCAAGCAAGTGAAGGACCTATATGACAAGAACTTTAAGTCCCTGAAAAAAGAAATTGAAGAAGATCTCAGAAAATGGAAAGATCTTCCATGCTCATGGATAGGCAGGGTTAACATAGTAAAAATGGCAATCTTACCAAAAGCAATTTACAGATTCAATGCAATCCCCATCAAAATACCAACACAATTCTTCACAGATCTGGAAAGAACAATACTCAACTTCATATGGAAAAACAAAAAACCCAGGATAGCTAAAAGAAACCTGTACAATAAAACAACTTCTGGAGGCATCACAATCCCCGACTTCAAGCTCTACTATAGAGCTACAGTAATAAAAACAGCCTGGTATTGGCATAAAAACCGACATGTGGACCAATGGAATCGAATTGAAGACCCTGACATTAACCCACACACCTATGGACATATAATTTTTGACAAAGAAGCCAAAAGTGTACAATGGAAAAAAGAAAGCATCTTCAACAAATGGTGCTGGCATAACTGGATATCAGCGTGTAGAAGGCTGCAAATAGATCCATATCTGTCACCGTGCACAAAACTTAAGTCCAAGTGGATCAAAGACCTCAACATAAATCCAGCTACTCTGAACCTGCTAGAAGAAAAAGTAGGAAATAGTCTTGAACGCCTTGGCATAGGAGATCACTTCCTAAATATAACACCAGTAGCGCAGACACTGAGACAAACAATCAATCAATGGGACCTCTTGAAACTGAGAAGCTTTTGTAGAGCAAAGGATACGGTCAACAAGGCAAAGCGACAGCTTACAGAATGGGAAAAGATCTTCACCAACCCCACATCTGACAGAGGACTGATATCCAGAATATATAAGGAACTCAAGAAATTAGACATCAAAAGGACCAACAGTCCAATTGAGAAGTGGGCTTTAGAACTAAACAGAGAATTCTCAACAGAGGAATCCCAAATGGCTGAAAGACATTTAAGGAATTGCTCAACTTCCCTAATCATCAGGGAAATGCAAATCAAGACAACTCTGAGATACCACCTTACGCCTGTCAGAGTGGCTAAGATCAAAAACACTGAAGACACTTTATGCTGGAGAGGATGTGGAACTAGGGGAACTCTCCTCCACTGCTGGTGGGAATGCAAGCTTGTACAACCACTTTGGAAATCAATATGGCGCTTTCTTAGAAAATTGGGAATCAATCTCCCCCAAGATCCAGCTATACCACTCCTGGGCATATACCCAAGAAATGCTCAATCATACCACAAGAGCACTTGCTCAGCTATGTTCATATCAGCATTGTTTGTAATAGCCAAAACCTGGAAACAACCTAGATGCCCTTCAACTGAAGAATGGATAAATAAATTGTGGCACATATACACAATGGAATACTACTCAGCAGAGAAAAACAACGACATCACACGGTTTGCAGGCAAATGGATGGATCTAGAAAAAATCATCCTGAGTGAGGTAACCCAGACTCAGAAAGACAAATATGGTATGTACTCACTCATAGGAAGATGCTAGATGTGGAACAAGGATGACTAGACTGCTACTCACATCACCAGTGAGGCTACCTGGAAAACGGGACCCCAAAAAAAGACACGGAGAAATGGACAAGATCTACATGAATAGCCTGGTCATGAGTGGGAACAATGAAGGGCGACAGTCGAGGGAAAGAGTGGGAGATCCTAGCTGGATCAAGAAAAGAGAGGGAGAACAAGGAATAGGAGACCATGGTAAATGAAGACCACATGAGAAGGTGAGAAGGGGAGGAAGCAGAGAGCTAGGGAGGCCCACGGAGATTCACAAAGATACCCCCTCAAAAGACTGCTGGCAATGGTCGCGAGACGGCAGGAACTGACCTACTCTGGTGATGGGATGGCCAGACACCCAAATAGTGGTGCCATAAACCCCATCCAAGGACTGAGGAATCTGAAGGCAGACATCCACGGCTGGGCCCCTGGTGGAGCACTGGGAGTCTAATTAGTGAGTAAGAAGAGGATTTATATGAGCGAGAATTGTTGAAGCCAAGGTTAGATAAAGCACCGGGACAAATAACCAAATGAATGGAAGCACAGGATCTATGAACCAAAGGCTGAGGGGCC
Source organism: Peromyscus maniculatus bairdii (assembly GCF_049852395.1). NCBI lineage: Eukaryota > Metazoa > Chordata > Mammalia > Rodentia > Cricetidae > Peromyscus > Peromyscus maniculatus. Next base: position 77,447,189 of record NC_134858.1, read on the forward strand.
CCCAACTGGATCAGGCCACCTGAACGGGTGAGACAGTCATTTGGCTTGATCTGTTTGGGAGGCAGCTGTGCATTGGTGCCAGGTCCTGGGCGCGTTGCATGAGTTGGCTGTTTGAATCCTGGGACTTATGCAGGGACACTTAGCTCGGTCTGGGAGGGGGGAATGGACCTGCCTGGACTGAGTCTACCAGGTCAACCCCGGTCCTCGGGGGAGACCTTGATCTGGAGGAGGTGGGAATGGGGGGTGGGCTGGGGGGAGGGGTGGGCGAGAGGGAGAGAACAGGGGATTCTGTGGCTATTATGTTGAACTGAATGGTGTTATAAAATAATAATAATAATAATAATAATAAAAAAAAAATAAAAAAATAAAAAAAAAAAAAAAAAAAAAAAAAAAAAACATGAATGTAGAATATTTATTGGTTGTTGCAAGGCAAATAGAGCCAATAACTAAGACCCCTGTGGTGAAGTGATGTGGCCACGTTCTCTTGACTCCTAGGTTTGTTTACTTATGTGAATAATATTCCATCCCTGTCACAGGGAAAACTATTTCACCAGCACTTGATACTATATATTACACATGAAATCCTAACTTAGCCCTGTTCACAGCACGTCCATACATTGGAGATTCTGCAGACTACTCGATCTTCCCTTTGTAAGAAAACACTTGTCTCTTGCTTTTGTTTCTTTTCCTGTTGTTGTGATAAAGTACTCTGACAGAAGCAGCTTAAAGGACAGAAGAAGTCTTGCTTCAGCTCACAGGTCGCGGTCCATCACTGTGGAGAAGTCACAGAGGCAGGAGACACTATTGTACCAGTCTATCTTGCAAGCAGATCATTGTTGTAGATTGTGGGGCTTGTAGCTGATTGGTAGTGATCCTTACCTTTCTCCTCCAGTTGCCTGCAAAGTGTCTTCTACCATTAGTCAGGAGGAGTAAAGCTCCTAGTTGGGGACTAGCTCAATTTCTCCACACTCAATGACGTAAGTAAGTTGTGTCTTCAGCTAGGGCCTTACCATCAGGTTGTACAGAGTAATCAATAGTCTTGACAATATCATGGGATGCTCCAAGATGGGGGGGGGGTGTCGATGATACCCCTTCGACCAACACCTCAACAAGATGTAACCCATTCCTGACACTGGAGGTTTTATTTGGTGGCATAAGATATCTAGTTGGAGCATTGTTTCCCCTATTATATGATTACTCCATTTAAATTCCCTTCATATATGTTTCTATTTTAGGAGGCTTCTACAGAAGTAGTTTTCCACATGCCTTTTCAAAAGGTCCATAGTGTTAGTCATCCCTCCCCATCTTTCCTCCTTTACTCTGCTTTCCCATCCCATCCTCATTTAACCCTCCTAGTCTAGCTTCCACTTTATCTCTTTATAATACTATACTCTAACTTTCTCCATTCTTATATGCTTTTATATTGCTTAAAAACCCTGTCTAGGGAATATATAGTGTTCATGTGTCAAATTCTGATGATTTTAACTTTCTGTTCATTAAAAGAAAAAGAATAAGAATAGAAGTATTCTAAAATGACTGGAGAAGAGTTCCTTCTTAGGTGAGAAGCACAGAATTTGGTTCGTTATGAAATATTTGCTACGTTCATTCAGTGTCTTCATCCTACACGACAAGATAATTAAGGTAGAAATGTGCTAACATTTTCTGCTTTGGACGAATGCATGTGGAATTGGTTAAGAATAACAAAACCCAGTTTCAAGAGGTCCCATTGATTGATTGTTTGTCTCAGTGTCTGCGCTACTGGTGTTATATTTAGGAAGTGATCTGCTATGCCAATGCATTCAAGACTACTTCCTACTTTCTCTTCTAGCAGGTTCAGAGTAGCTGGATTTATGTTGAGGTCTTTGATCCACTTGGACTTAAGTTTTGTGCACGGTGACAGATATGGATCTATTTGCAGCCTTCTACACGTTGTAGAGCAAAGGATACGGTCAACAAGGCAAAGCGACACCCTACAGAATGGGAAAAGATCTTCACCAACCCCACATCTGACAGAGGACTGATATCCAGAATATACAAGGAACTCAAGAAATTAGACATCAAAACGACCAACAGTCCAATTGAGAAATGGGCTTTAGAACTAAACAGAGAATTCTCAACAGAGGAAACCCAAATGGCTGAAAGACATTTAAGGAATTGTTCAACATCCCTAATCATCAGGGAAATGCAGATCAAAACAACTCTGAGATACCACCTTATGCCTGTCAGTGGCTAAGATCAAAAACACTGAAGGCACTTTATGCTGGAGAGGATGTGGAATTAGGGGCACTCTCCTCCACTGCTGGTGGGAATGCAAGCTTGTACAACCACTTTGGAAATCAATATGGTGCTTTCTTAGAAAATTGGGAATCAATCTCCCCCAAGATCCAGCTATACCACTCCTGGGCATATACCCAAGAAATGCTCAATCATACCACAAGAGCACTTGCTCAGCTATGTTCATATCAGCATTGTTTGTAATAGTCAAAACCTGGAAACAACCTAGATGCCCTTCAACTGAAGAATGGATAAATAAATTGTGGCACATATACACAATGGAATACTACTCAGCAGAGAAAAACAATGACATCATACGGTTTGCAGGCAAATGGATGGATCTAGAAAAAATCATCCTGAGTGAGGTAACCCAGACTCAGAAAGACAAATATGGTATGTACTCACTCATAGGAAGATGCTAGATATGGAACAAGTATGACTGGACTGCTACTCACATCACCAGTGAGGCTACCTGAAAAACGGGACCCCAAAAAAAGACACGGAGAAATGGATGAGATCTACATGAACAGCCTGGTCATGAGTGGGAACAATGAAGAGCAACGGTCGAGGGAAAGAGAGTGGGAGATCCTAGCTGGATCAAGAAAAGAGAGGGAGAGCAAGGAATAGGAGACCATGGTAAATGAAGACCACATGAGAAGGGGAGGAAGCAGAGAGCTAGGGAGGCCCACGGAGATCCACAAAGATACCCCCGCAAAAGACTGCTGGCAATGGTCGAGAGACGGCAGGAACTGACCTACTCTGGTGATGGGATGGCCAGACATCCTGATAGTTGTGTCATAAACCCCATCCAAGGACTGAGGAATCTAGATGCAGACATCCACGGCTGGGCCCCTGGTGGAGCACTGGGAGTCTAATTCGTGAGAAAGAAGAGGGTTTATATGAGCGAGAATTGCTAAAGCCAAGGTTGGATAAAGCACAGGGACAAATAACCAAATGAATGGAAGCACAGGATCTATGAACCAAAGGCTGAGGGGCCCCCAACTGGATCAGGCCCCCTGAATGGGTGAGACAGTCTTTTGGCTTGATCTGTTTGGGAGGCAGCTGTGTGTTGGTGCCGGGTCCTGAGCTCGTTGCATGAGTTGGCTGTTTGAATCCTGGGACTTATGCAGGGACGCTTGGCTCGGTCTGGGAGGGGGGACTGGACCTGCCTGGACTGAGTCTACCAGGTCGACCCCGGTCCTCGGGGGAGACCTTGATCTGGAGGAGGTGGGAATGGGGGGTGGGCTGGAGGGAGGGGGAGGGGGGCGAGAGGGGGAGAACAGGGGAATCTGTGGCTATTATGTTAAACTGAATGGTGTTGTAAAATAAATTTTAAAAAAATCTTAAAAAATGTAATATATATATATATATATATATAAAATAACAAAACCCAAATCACTGCCAATGTGAACAAGGGAGTTTTAACCAAGTAGTTACTAGTGGTCAAGACACACCTCAATGGCGGGAAGTGGGCAGACTTGAACGGATTTGTGTGTGGGAAGGATCTGAATATTTACAACTGAAGTTCATATATTCGGGAACTGATAACTGTTCAAGTACAAGGGGAAGGATTAATGATAAGAGCCACCAGGAGCCAGGCAGTGGTGGTGCATGCCTTTAATCCCAGCACTCTGGAGGCAGAGGCAGGTGGGTCTCTGTGAGTTCGAGGCCAACCTGGGCTACAGAGTGAGTTCCAGGAAAGATGCAAAGCTTTCAAGACAGAGAAGCCTTGTCTCAGAAAAAAAAAAAAAAAAGAGCCACCAGGAATAATCAGTTATATTTCACCAAGTTACACTGGAGAGAACCTCTGAACTTTCAAATCTTTACTAATTTTCCAAATTCTTTGTGTACTTCTGATTTCTCTCTCCTACTCCCCATCTCCCTCTCCTTTTCATTTTCCCTCTCCTGCCTCCCTTCGGGTGACCCTCCACCTCCTTCTCTCCATGTACCTCCCCCTTCCTCCCCTTCCCCTTCTCTTTCTCTCTTCTCTTTCTCCCTCTCCCTTTTTCCTTCCCTCTCCCCCTCCCCATTTCTGCCCCCTCCCCTTCCATTGAGTCACTGCCTGTAGAAAATATTCTATGGCTTGGGGATGTGTTTCTCTTGTTTGTTTGCATCCTGGTCAGTTTTCTATTGGTAGAAAGCTGGCTCTTAGCTCTAATCTTATGTTTTAATGCCTTCTGGCGACATTTTCGTTTTACTCACTATTCTCTCATACTCCCCTCGGTGACTGGTAAATTGGAGCTGACAGTAACCTTCCTTCACCTGTATCACATCCTAATGCACAGTTCTTGTCTGCCTTGTCTGTGCTCTGTCAATCATTGGGAACCGAGTGGCCAGCTCCAAATCCCTGCTCTATCACTTGTGATCTCCTGGCGTCTCTGGATGCTGAAATCAATCTGTGTACGGGCAGGCAGACCCAGGAGAGGCGCACATGCATCAGACAGAGACAGAGCAGTGAGGCAAACCCAGAGGTGCTCACAGCAGGCTGTGGAGGTTTTTCTGAGAGGCGGAGGGAAGAACATCAATGAGTCCATGAGGTCAAGGTAGACACGGCCATGAAAGAGGCCTTATCCTCCAAACTAAATTCCAGACATCACTGGAAAGAACACAGATGCCATTCAGACCTTATCTCAATTTGTGGTCCAGAACATGGGCCAAACCTTTCCCATTTGCTTTGAAAAACATCCCCAAATCTCACTAACCTAAATACTTGATGTACTGTGCAGTAACTAAAACAGTTTCTTAAAATGTAATTTTGAAAAGAAATTAGTTGGTTGTCAAGAAATGTTACATACAAGAAAAAGCTTTTGAGAAAATGATGTACCATCAATACAATTCTAGAAATTATTAAGTATTATTGAGGAGAAAAGGATTAAGAAGGGAAATCATAGTATTGCCTAGAAATGTGTTTGACATTGGACCCTGCATTAGGTACTGCCTTCTGAGGCCCAGCCAGATATCAGAAATATAGACACCAGCCAAATGACCACCAAGACTAACTATCACAGTCAATTAACCAGAAGAACAACCTAAAGGAGCAAAAGGCCCACAGGATCAAGCATGGATGTAATCATCAGAGCTCTGCTGTTAGGTGATTGGGAATTCTATGCATTAAATTGCCTAAGGCTACACTGTGTATAACAGATATCAGGCCAATACAAATAGCTTCAATGCCAGTTTCAGGAAAAGGAATGTGTTTCCAATTGCCTTATGAAATATATTTTTTTTATTTTGCTTTATTTGTCATTTAAAAAGTTTTATGTGTTTGGGTATTTTGCCTGCATATATGTCTGGGGACCGTGTGTGTGTGTGTGTGTGTGTGTGTGTGTGTGTGTGTGTGTGTGTGTGTGGCTTCAGAAGGCCAGGAGAGGGAGTTGGACCCATGGGACTGGAATTATAAATGGATATCAGCTATCACAGGTTCTGTGAATTGAACTCAGGTCCTCTGGAAGAGCATTGAGTACTCTTAACCACTAAGCCATCTCTCCAGACTCCATTGTTTTGTTTTGAGTGTATGTATCATTCATGGCTATTTGCACATCTGCGTGTGGCTGTATTCACCCATATGTGTGCATGTGGAGACCAAAAGTCATTGTCCAGTGTGTTTCTCTATCATTATCCCCTGTTTCAGGTAGAGTGACTGACCCGGTAAGGCCCTAGGACTGCCTGTCTCCATCCTGTCCCGGAACTGAGTTACTGAGTAACTTACTACACTCAGATTTTGATCTGTGATGGAGACCTGAACTAGGGTTCTTATGCTTGGCAGTCATCACTCTACTTACTGAACCAACTCAGCAGCCCAGATTCATTTCTTGAAATAAAAACAACATATTGTCTAGTATTATGAGATGTTCTTCATCCAAATATATGCCTTGAGCCTGTTTAAAATAGAAAAATGGAATATCAACTGTGTTACTTTTCATTACTGTGTCAAAATACTTAAGACAGTCAACATAAAAGGTAGAAAAGTTTATGTTTTACTCACAGTCTTTACCTGTTACCTGGACCTGCTGCATGGAGCCTGTGGTAAAGCATTGCATCACGGGAAGTGCTCGCCGGGTATGCAGGCCCTTTATAACCATAACTACTCACTTCATGGTAGCTAGGAAGCAGAATGGAGGAGAGTAAAGCCATGGCTTCCAACACCCTTTCCAAGGACACACAGCTAAGTGACCCAGTGACCTAGCTAAGGTTCCACAATGCAATAGTGCCACACACTGAAGACCACCCCTCCAACACATGGACCTCTAAGGGACCCGCAAGATCCAGACTGTCCTGTCCACCCTATTGTTAGAGTCACATTTTATTCCAGACAGGAAAGGAGGACTCTTGGGGTCTAAGTGTTGCTATGAAAATAAATGCTGTTATTTAGTATTAAACATATTGTTGGGACTCTTCCTATTAGCCAATTAACTTGATAAGTCAGATAATATATTTCTTTTTATTAAATTCACATTACCCAGCAAATATCTTCAATGTTAACATTTTGTCCTTGATAAAGAATGTCAATAAAGAATGGCATCGCCCATTTTCTTCAGTTTTTCATATTGCTTTCTCTCCCTCTCCTACCTTTCAACCAAGTACAAGCTGCTTGAGGTTAAAAAGAAAAAATATATATAACCTTATTTTTATTGCCTTTAGTGCCTGGCACAAGTCCATTGCATAAAATAGTCCCTAGGAGCTGGACAGTTCAATATAATTCTACAATTTAGAGGCATTGAAGTGGTGCCACACATTAGCCTGAGGGCCTATTTAATTAGTTCCAGTGAGAAGTCTAGGAAGGACGTGGTATCAATAAAATAGAATGCAGTAACTGACCTGCTATGCCATCCTGTGGTTCATTTTCCCCCTCCCTCCACAGTCATTGTCCCAAGTCTCTTCCATTATTGACAGTCACAGTGGCAGACATCATGCCCTACTGCTATTCTCCATCTAAAGGATTCAAGGTGGTCAAACTGTTGGTGAGGAGATAATGAAGTGACCTTTTGAAAATAGTTGGCCCTGAGTCCCTCCCCTCTGTGGAAATCATCAAGGCAGGGGTAAAATCGTGAACATTTGAAGATGTGGGAGGCCTTAGAATTCTCTAGAATCTGGGTACCAAAAATAAGTGTCCTAGAAATGTAATCTTAGGTCCCAGCTGGTACTGAATGACCCAGAGCCTGCAGATAAACAAGGTGCCCAAATCACCCTATACACAGTAAATTTTGTAATCAATCACATCCTGTGTTCTATGTGATACCCAAGCAGAACCTGTCAGTGGCTCAATTTACTATCAAAAACAATAACATCGAAGTCCACAGTACACATTAGTAAAAGCAATGCTTTTGGCATTAGTACAATATTTACCAGCAACCAAAGAGAATTCCAATTATTTGACAATATGTGGAAAAAAAACTATTCCATAGTTTGTGGATACTTCTAAGCAATGCCATAGAAACTGCTCAGTAAATACCTGCATGAAACAGAATGAAAGTACTACTTTTGTCCATATGTTTGTTACTTTGTGTTGGTTTTTGCTTGAGTCAAGTCATCTCTTAATGTAATGTAATCTCTTAAGCAATACAAAGATGTTTATCACTTGGCAAAGTTTCTAAAATCATCACTTCCTTCATCTTTAGAGTTTCTGGTTGATCATAAAAGCTCTTTTGGCCATTTTTTTATTCCAATTACTTGCCAGTGAAAGACAGAACAGGTGATACATGGAGAAAACAAGAAAATATTTCAAAGAATAAAAATTATACCTCTACCCCCAATTAAATCAGACCCAACATGTTTACTTCCTCCTAATTTTTATGTGATTGAAATGATCCTGTGTCTATAGTTCAGCATGCCCTTTTGTTTTAAGCCATGACAAAACATTGTGTCATGTTATTTCCTGGAATATAATCATAACTTTATGTAATCATACTAGATAATAATTATGTAATTAGGCCCTTTATAGCCATGACATTAGTGATTGCCCAATATTTCACGGAGACTGTAAAACCCTTAACCATCCCTTCATTGTTAGACAACTGGTAAATCTAACTATGCAAATAAAGTGAAGAAATGTTCATATTTAAGTTTAAAAAAAAAAGCATTACGGACACTTGATAGAGCCTGAGTCCCAACTTGGTAGGACCAATGGTCTTAACACAGATGCATAGAACCTTAATGTACTTACTAATTTGAGTAAAGAAAACAAAATCTCATGGCCTGCACAGGAAATTCAAAATTTATATTTATCCTTCTGTAAATAATCAACTTTTTAAAGTGCTCATTCATGAACGTCATGAATGGATTCAGGCTATAGATTTTCTGTATTTGAATCTACACTAAAAAGCATTTTTTAGCTGGAGGGTATTTTTTTAAATTATTACCATCTCCAATTTTTTCCTTACTTTTTTTCCAAGTTGACAAAATTATGTGCATTCCTATTATGGACAGGAGAAAGTTTAAGAGAGTTACTACTCATCTTGGGATCCACACTTAGTGAGTAATGATAGATCCTTGGTGACACTAAATGGAAAAAAAAAAGAGACAAGTATAATATAAATATTAGCCAGGTGGTAGTGACACACACCTTTAATCCCAGCACTTAGGAGGCAGAGCCAGGTGGATCTCTGTGAGTTCGAGGCCAGCCTGGTCTACAGAGTGAGATCCAGGACAGGCACCAAAACTACACAGAGAAACCCTGTCTCAAAAAAACAAAATATACATAAAAATATTTACTCTGAAATTTATCAAAAACATTTACAAAATACAATCACTTTTGAACAATTTCTTGAAGTACAAATAATACATACCTACAGTCAATATATACATTTGTAGGTGTACATGGGCACACCTACAAATGTTTATGTTTCATAAAGTTTAAGATAAATCACAGTTTCAAGGGTAACAAAATTCTTGATGTTAATAACAACCCACACTAAAAACAAACATCAGAAAGTCCCACTAGGCAGAAAGAACATAGCCAGACTATCTTGAAATTGGATTTTAATTATCTCCTTGGAAGCCACAAAAATCAATTTGCCACAAGATGAAACCTCTTCAATGAAGCATTTTTAATTAAAGTAGATATTACAGCACCCCATCACCCTATGCAAAGAAATAGACACAGTATTTATAGATACTTAAGAACTTGAAAAATAGATACCAGTAGTCATTAAGTTCCACACTCAAACAAAACTCCAGAGATCCAATACATTAAAGGGAGTTATTGTAAGAAGGACTTCTGACATGTTAGGCATTTGTCAGGGGTTACACTAAGTGACTCTTCAAGAGTCATGAGAAGACAAACCAAAGGCATTTGGAGCATTCTTTTGCCAGAATTTTGTGTCTGTTGTTTACCACAAATCATTCATTTAAAACCAAACCATCAGAGTGATTACAACAGTAATCTGAGGCTTTGACAAGTTAAATTTTATTGCTCTGTGACAATCACCAAATCAGGAAGCAATCGATACATTATTATCTTGAAACTTTGGAAGGACAGGTGTTGCATAGTCAGAGAAATTCCCTAGTTCAGAAATTAACTTTCTACCAATGAAAGGATTCTGCTTTAAAATATGTATCAAGTGCATCCCTTATCCTCAAAGGCTATAAACTCCATGAGCCCATTGCTATTTCTCTGGGTTTTACAATGTGCCTTCCAGGATCCCTTCTGAGGATTCGAGTGTGATTAACTTTTACTGGAATTAACTTTATTAAAATGATTCCTCATTACAAAGTTTCAACCATTGGAGTAGCTACTATAATGTAAGCTTCTGTTCTTCAACCAGCTCTTTGTTATTAAAGAATCTGATGGTAGCAGCCTCTGTCTGCATTGTCCTTCCATTCTTACACATCAGTGTTTTATTTCAGCTGCCATTCTGGTGTCTTACCCTACCTACCCTGTGTCACTGGTTCTCCTAACGGCTCAATGACTCCTAAACAAATACGAAAGAGAAGTAACACATAGCCTAGATTGGTCATGGGGAGGCATGCCAAGTAGGGATTTCTGGAGAGAATAACTGAGTCATCGACTTTCAGATTTGGGACAGATGTTTCATTTCTTCCAAACTTTTAACCCCCTCTGCAGTATCCCCAACGGGTTGTCTATCTCATCTGGATAAACCGGTCCAACTCTAAAGACTTCATGATCTTTCATGACAGAACATAGTATTAAAGTATTATTATGTTTGACCTCAGTTCTATAATCCTATCTCTTAGAACCTTTGCATAACATCCAGTGAGTAGGACAGCTGGATTTACACAAGTCTATGAGATCTTTTACAAGATATCACTAAAAGTCTTTGAAGATAACTATAACATTTCTGCCTCAGATTGCTTTTCTCTTTCCCAGCTAAACTCAGTCTTTAACATGACTTCTGATGCCTTCTGATTTGCCTATGTCTCTTTTAGAATGTGGTTCCTTGTATGAAATGTTTGATCACTTATAACTGAGATGAGTCTTCCATCTCTCTGCTGGAAAGTGTCTTCTCATGATTTTGCTAGTATAAAATGTTCTCTTTTGGTAGTGATATCAAATTGTTTCTTTCTGATATTCACAGTTGATCAAACCCTTAATTTTTTTATTTTTTATTTTACAATACTATTCAGTTCTACATAACAGCCACAGATTTCCTTGTTCTCTCCCTTCCTGAACCCCCTTCCCTTCCCCCCAGCCCACCCCCCATTCCCACCTCCTCCAGATCAAGGTCTCCCCCGAGGACTGAGATTGACCTGATACACTCAGTCCAGGCAGGTCCAGTCCCCTCCTCCCAGATTGAGCCAAACATCCCTGTATAAGTCCCAGGTTTCAAACAGCTAACTCATTCAACGAGCCCAGGGCCTGGTACCACTGCCTAGATGCCTCCCAAACAGATCAAGCCAATCAACTGTCTCACCAATTCAGAAGGCCTGATCCAGTTGGGGGCCCCTCAGCCTTTGGTTCATAGTTCATGTGTTTCCATTCGTTTGGCTATTTGTCCCTGTGCTTTATCCAACCTTGGTTTCAACAATTCTCGCTTATATAAACCCTCCTCTTTCTCGCTAATTAGTCTCCCAGCGCTCTACCAGGGGCCTAGCCATGGATGTCTGCATCCAGATTCCTCAGTCCTTGGATGGGGTTTCTGGCACAACTATTAGGGTGTTTGGCCATCCCATCACCAGAGTAGGTCAGTCCCGGCTGTCTCTCGACCATTGCCAGCAGTCTATTGTGGGGGCATCTTTGTGGATTTCTGTGGGCCTCTTTAGCACTTTGTTTCTTCCTTTTCTCATGTGGTCTTCATTTACCATGGTCTCTTATTCCTTGTTTTCCCTCTCTTTTCTTGATGCAGCTGGGATCTCCTGCTCTCTTTCCCTCAACCCTCGCCCTTCATTGCTCCCACTCATGTCCAGGCTTTTCATGTAGATCTCATCCATTTCTCCGTCATTGCAAACCCTTAATTTTTTAAGCTAATACTGTTGTCAAGCTCATTTCTTCAATCTTAATATTAATCTTTTGGGATTTATATCAAGGTTTTTCTTTGCTTTTTCAGTACTAATTATTGAAAATAGGATCAAAAAAAAAATTCCTTAAACTGAAGTTTGTCAAGACAACAATCTGAATTTTTTGCCTCAAGTCTTTCCTCCATGTTTGTGATCAGAGCATTAATACCAGATTGGGTAATTTAACTTCGCATTTTTGTCTTTGGTGTGTTTCCATACTTCCATGTGGATTCTAAAGATTTAACCCATTGAAAATCTGCAAAAGTTCTTATAAAGTTGATATACTAGATACACTAATACTTAGCACATTTTAGTCTTTACAATGAATACTTTTTTAAAAAATTAATTCCCAGGAATATAAGCATAAATGATTTTATTTATAAATCTAGAGAACTATTGCCAGTGCACTTTCAAAATGACAGGAAACTCAGTACCAGCTAGATTTTGCCTAACTCTTCAAGAATGATGATGAGCACACGGGCTGTACTCTCAGCATTTAAAAACCCCCTCCTCCCTCAGATCAAGGAATTGGCATTACAAATGTAGGGCTTAACTTCTTAATGTTAACAGATGAAGAGCAGCCATGCTCTTTCTCTATTTTATGCCACATATCTGCTAATGTCATGCACACATCTGTTATAATTTGCCTTAAATTACCGTTCCTAGGTAATTTCCTCAAATTTTCATTCTTCTTCCACATAGAGTAAATAACTTCTCTGTTCCAATTGTATATGTGTAGGAGAACATGAAGAAGATGGACCACTCACTACTTTGCTTCATGATCATTATCTATATGCTTTTCTTTCACCTAGACTATGGGGTTTTCAGGGAAGTATGGGGGAATCTTCATTTTCCTATCATTGAAACCTACAAATGTGCCTAACATAAAGAGATTAGGAGTATGAAGACATAGAAAAACATACATCGATTCATGTCTATAATAATATTGCAAATGTAATGGCACCTTGTTCTTATTTGAGTTGTATTCTATCAATTATCAAAGTGATTTTAAAAAAAAAACTTAACAGTGTGATTATAATCCCTTGGTATTTCCAGGGAACTGGCCTAGGATTCCTCACTGATTTTGGTGCCTAACTACATAGAACAAGAAAAGACGTGAGGTAAAGACATTTAGGCAAACAGTGGTGGAGAGAGACTGAGGGTCTAGGCTATGACAGGAATCCTGATACCTTTTCTGTGTTAAGAAAGGAACAAATATTCCTGGGGATTTTTTTGTGATATGAATTCCTTTTTAATCTATTGAGACATTCCAAGGTTGACTTGGCTGTTCCATGGACATTGATCTTTATTCCTCCCAAGTAGCCCTGTAGGATTCAGTGGCAAGGCTAACCCTCTCTCAAGTTCAATAGTTTTTTAACATTGCTCAGAGTTAGCAAATTTTCTCAGGAGAACTATAAATAGTTCAGAAAGTAGAATTAACTGTTACTTTATTTGATTCATCGGATGTTGTCAGTCACTACATTTTGAATGAAAATAGCTTTCTGGTAAGTGTTGTCAGGAGATAGATTTTTTTTTTAATAGTCATAAAGGTACATTTGAAATTATCTTGAGAATACAGTAGGATTTTAAATAATAAATAATAAATAATGAAGCTGTTTATTTTAGTTGTTTATAAAGACAGAGCTCTTTCCATTTATCCTAGGGTATTTCTGCCTTCATAAAACCTCTGCTACTTCTCTCCATTTCGGTAATTCTTATAATCTTCATTGACCCGTTTAAAATCTATTTCAGGTAGAGCTGGAAGCATATTTCAGGTACATTCGACTAAGAACCCAGCGGTCTCATCGCTCACAGACTTCAACTTCTGCTTCAGACATCATGTGTAATAACAGAGCAAAATTGTCAGTGCTTCAGATTCAAAATAGTTTATGATTTTAAAACTTGGAATGAAAAATCTGAAATGACTACATGTGAAAAATAATCCCATTCTACTCAGGGTTAACTCCAGCCACAGGTAGCACAGGAGAACAAAACCTTTTCGCCTCCCCTTTGAAATCCCTGGCATTTTCCTAGTGTTGTGGCCATTTCTTCATTGAGTGCGTCCACACAACTTGAAATCAGCAAGCTATCAGGATATTTTCCTCTGGTGTTCAATAGCCAAACGGTTAGTCTAACTCACCCCAAGAGTCAGAAAACAGAATCTAATGTAGAGTTCCATTTTTAAGTTTCTGTGCCTTTCTCGCTTCTGGAGAAAAAAAAAAAAAAAGCACTTTGTAACTAGGAAATTGAATGATATCCCAACCCTAAATACAAGAAACCGTGATATGAGAAAGCCAGCATTGTGTCTGGTTCCTTAACGCAGCTTCTTTTTTTCAGAATCCGACAGCAACACCATGTGGACAACCTTTCCCCAGTATGAATGCTATCCTTCCACTTGAACATGTCAGCCAATAACATGTGCAGAGTCTATGCTCTCGGGTTAACTATCAGCTTCTATTTTGTTCATACAGTGTATGAAATCTGGACTAGTTTTGTTTAAAATCTAATCATAAAAATAAGCCTTTAGCCGGGTGGTGGTGGCACACGCCTTTAATCCCAGCACTCAGGAGGCAGAGCCAGGCGGATCTCTGTGAGTTCAAGGCAAGCCTGGTCTACAGAGCGAGATCCAGGACAGGCACCAACACTACACAGAGAAACCCTGTCTCAAAAAATCAAATAAATAAATAAGCCTTCAAAATACATAGCTAGTTCTGCAATCAAACAGTAATGCTCATAAATGAGGCATTAACACTTTCCTGCCTTCATTGTGATATTAACCACCTACATTACATGATCACTTACTTTAATGTAAGCATCCAACAAAACACTTAAACAACAGAGTGACTAATGCATATGTGGTCATTTTAGAAATGATTGATGGTTGGGTAAGAGAGAGATAGTGTGTGGGTTTGTGTGTGTGTGTGTGTGTGTGTGTGTGTGTGTGTGTGTGTGTGTGTTGAGGATATGGCACTGTGAAAGAGTGTTTGTATAGCAAGCATGAAATTCTGGATTTTATTTTCAGTACTGAACAAAATGATACATATAAACAAGGAGTGAACATAGTGGGAAATGTTTATGTTTACGCCCATAGTGCAGCAATGGGGAACTTTTGCTCCATGACAACAGAGCAAACGTGACTGCATACAACAGAAGTCTCACATGTTTTTGATCCTGTAATCGGTGACATTTCACAGTCTTCAGAACCCTACAGTCTAGAAAGAATGACACAAAGCATTATCTAACGCTCCAGCAATGTTAATGCACTTGTGATAAAATGGCTGCTTTTAGCCCAGCACGCATGGAATGAGGTCGACCACGGCTCAGCAGCAGGTGTTGGGTATAAATACACATGCAGAACTGTACATTTGGCCGCTCCCTTGCGGCTTCCCCTTCTCTGCTACTTTACTGTTTCAAGTCACTGAGTTTATTGCTAACTCAAGTTACCTTCGATTGTCCTGTCCTTCTGATTAGAATAACTAATGTACATGGTTATTTGTTGCTGCTTTGAAATCTCTCCAAACACGCATTTTAAGTGGAGGGAATGTCCACTCTTAGATGAGACTGCTTTTACAGAAAAGAGCCCCACTTGTTTGGTTATTTTGCATATAGAATTCTTTGCCTAGAATATCATCTTCTGGTTAAAGCACAACTGACAACGCCTCTTGTACTCTACACTTTTGACAAGTTACTTATTCACTCCCGGGATCCGCCATCCACTCCTAAACAGGATAAGTGCTTGCTTTTATGTCTCCTAGTCCATTAACAAAAGACACTCTCTATTTTTCAACGTTTGAGAAACGACATATGCCAGATAAGGAAGTGGACATGTTTCTCATTTGACTCATTTCAGAGAATCAGATTATCACTTTATAAGCTACACTGCCCAACTGCATGGCTAACGATTGAACTGACTCACCCCAGTGATCTAACACCGCACAAGAATTCCAGGTAACTTCTGCTTAGCAAGCTGTGAGTGTCTGCAGGACCAGATCAGATCTTCTAGTCCACAACATGTAGGACTAAGTCTGGGGATAGCAGGATATCAAGAGTGATTTGGAGTCTGTGGCTATGGGTACTGAATGGCCTGACCAGCTAGACCACTCTGCAGTAGAGGCTGCTGGGACACTCGTGAGAATCTTCACTGACCTATAAAAGGCAGAATTCAAGAGTTTGACCCCAGAGTAGAGGCAAGCCATTAGAGACAGCCCTAAGTCTGCCTTTTGTAGTCATGGAGAGGTGATATGCAGTCAAATTGGGTTGTAACATCACTTTCAGTTCTGATAAAACTATTCAAATCATCCTACCTGCACAAACATGGCGTATTTCTAACCCCAGAGACTAAAAAAGTCACCACACTATTTTGCTCATCAAAATGACATTTATAAATCTGTTCTTAATGAGACAGGAAAATGCTTTTTGTTCAAACAGCATGGGAAAATTAGGACAGTACATGATCGCAGCCATGGTGGAATCATTAGGAAAATATATTGAAAAGAAAGATAGCAAAATAATAACTGATTTTTCTCTCAGTGGCACAATAGTTGATATTTTTCTCATTTCTGGTATTCCTTCTCTCCTTCCCTTCTTTCCTCCCTCCCTCCCTCTCATTCCTTTCTTGTTTTGGTGCCTGTGGCTGAGCCCAAGGTTTTATACGTGTTGAACTTAACATACCTTACCACTGACCTACACCCTTCTAAAGAAAAAATTACTTGATAATATGCACTTCCTGTTTTGACTTTCTTATATCTCAAAATTTAAAAATAATAAGCAGTTAACAATTTTGTGATTTAAAACCTTTTATATTTAGAGTTCTATAAAAATTACTACCATTTTTTTTTTTAGTTATTTCTAGATAACTCATCAAATTACTTCTTGCAGCTTAAGATCTATATTTTCACCAGGAACTAGAATTAGAAAAATAATTTTATTTGTGTGAATGTATGCTCTGTAATGCAATGCTAGACATAGAAGAGCCCTGTACTAAAACTTGTACACATAGACCACACACACACACACACACACACACACACACACACACACACACACACACACACACGGAAGATACCAATAAATAGGAGGAGATACCTCCTGTTATGGTCCCAATGACAAACTGAGGTCTAATTCCACCATAGTTCACTCTAGGGACCCGTGAGTTTATTAGGCTTGCTCACTGGACAGTGAGTACCAGGAAGTTACTTCTTCCCAGGACTTCATGAATGAGACAAGGGGTTCTGTCTCTAGTTTGCTCTTTCCTTCTTTTTCCAAGTGACAGTGGCTTCCCTCAAGACAAGAAGATATCTAGTTCCCCCATTGAAGGCTGGAGGCCGTACAGCAAATGGAGTGCAGTTACCCATATAAACCCACAGCCATGTGAGGGACACAGAGGCAGTGACCTCTTAACAGCTGGACTCGAAGCCAGTGGTTCTCACCTGTGTTCTAACCATCGGAAAACATATTCCCAATGGTCTCAGGAACCGAGACACCACTCAGTAGCAAAATTACAGTTATGAAGTAGCAACGAAAATAATTTTATGGTTGGAGGTCACCACTGTGTGAGGAACTATATTAAAGAGTCACAGCACTAGGAAGGTTGAGAGCCACTGCTGTAAGCTGAGAGGCTGGAAGCTGGGAATCTTGCTGAGCAGGGTGGCCAGCAAGAAGGGGGCAGTGGAAGACAGGGCAGAGAACACTGAGGGGTGAAACAGCTTAGGCAGGCAGAATGGGGGTAGGAGTGAAGACAGCTCGGTCCTCACAGGTGGGGTTTGACTGCCAGTGACATTAACTATTCTGAGGGGAGGTAGTTCTTAGTATGTTAGCCATGGGGCTTTCTGAATCCCGAAGTCATGTACTGCGGGAAGCTAGCTCTCATCCCACTGAACACAACCGTGGCACCACAGAAGCATGCCTTCTAAGAAAACATGCTTCACTCTGGGTTAGGAACGAGCTCACTGGTGGAGCAGTTGGAGAATGTAACTGCTTCCTCTTCCTCTGAGGGAAGGATTCTTCCAGATGGAAAGAGCCTCACGCTGTCTGTCACTCTAACATTGCCCTTCCCTCATGGTCTCTTTATTGTCACCTCAGATGTACATCACCTCCTAAACCCTTACCACCTTCTGGCTTACTTTTTCTCTATCTCTATTCTTCTCTTCCTGAATTTTCCTTTCATTTTTGTCAAAACTTTAATTTACCTACTAAGCTGAAGGAGGAGACCAATCTGAATGTAGAGCGCCTGCCACCTCGTGCCAAAGAACAAGCCAGCCCACATCTCAGATGATCACGGCTCCCCTTGCCTAGCAAGCCCGTGTGTCCTGGACCCCCGTGTCTAGGGATGGCACTCAGAATCTCCTTTCCAGAAAAACCACTGGGTGAGCCTAGTCCCCAGGTATGGGAACTCCGGTTCTCAACTCTCTTTTTCCAAGGTGGCATTCGTCTCCATCTTTATCACCAGTATCCAGAATAGTGCTTGACACTAAATCAGTAATTAGCAAATGGCAATCAATGAACCAACCAAATGAAGGGATGAAAAAAATCAAATAAATAATGAGTTACTCATCCACACAAAATACTAAAAGGGGGCAAAGGTCCGCAGTTTTTCAGCTTATCATATTTACTGTGTTTTGTTTCAATGATTCCATTTCTTTCCATTGTACTCTTTTCTCCATTTTTAGATTTCATTTTTATAGCAACCGTGTGTGTGTGTGTGTGTGTGTGTGTGTGTGTGTGTGTGTGTGTGAATGCATTTGTATGGAGGCCAGAGGTTGATGTTAGGCATCTTTCTTAATTGTTCTTCACTTTAATGTTTGAGACAGGGTCTCTCATTGAACCCCCAATAGCCTAAGGTGGATGGCCAGAAACCCCTGGGATCTGCCTACTTCTTTCTAGTGCTAAGAAATACAAGCACATACTATCATGTTGGCTTTTATGTGGATGCTGGGTATCTGAACTCATATCTTTATGCTTGTAAAACAAGCATTTATCAACTAAGACACATCCCCAGCCCCTCATTTTTATAATTTTTATTGCATATAATTGTACAAAGTAATGGGTTTAATGACATTCTCATTTAAATATAACATGTTCCCTGACTACAAAAACATCCTCTCCTATCTAATCTCCTTCCTGCTAGTCCACTTCCAAGTAGTAACCCCATTACTCGTGTGTGTGTGTGTGTGTGTGTGTGTGTGTGTGTGTGTGTGTGTGTGTGTGGTTTCAATCAGGAAATCCTAAATTATATTGATATTCCATCTCACTCCAGTCAAAATGGTAGTCACTAAAAACAACAGACAACAAATGCTACCAAGGAGCATAGAGTATATAGTCAGGGAAAGACAAGGGAAGGGGCCTCTTTCTAGGCAGTATAGCCTAGATATTCTGGGTACAGACCATTCAGGGGGCTGCTTTGAGTCTCCCCATGCTCTTATCCATAGCCCTGTACTCACTCACTGTCCAGTAAGTAAGCCTAATAAACTCACTGGTTCCCCAGAGTGGAATTATACCTCAGTCTATCATTGGGACCATAGCAGGAGGGGGTAGATGCACACTCCCCTCCCCCCTAAGCAGCATGGGAGGAATTTTAGCAACTTTTGCCAAGAGGACCTCCCAATAGTGTAGCCTTGTAGCCTTTAAGTTGTCTATGCTCTTGGAAATAACCAGGCAAATCTCACTTGGATGGATTCCTTTCTTTGCTCTGTCAGTTCCCTTTGTCTCTTGGCTGTCTAGAAATTCTTTATGTCTATTTCTAGTTCTTTTTTATTCTCTACTCTTTGGGGGGCCTGACATCCAGCTTCCAAATAATCACATGGAAACTTGTTCTTCCTTATGAATGCCTGGCCTTAGCTTGGCTTATTTCTAGCCAGCTTTTCTTAAATTATCCCATCTATCTTTTGCCTCTGGGCTTTTACCTTTCTATATACCTTTCTTTACTTCTTATTGCATGGCTTGCTGTGTAGCTGGGTGGCTGGCCCCTGTAGTCCTCCTCTCCTTCTCCTTTTGCTCCCCAACTCCTCTTCCCAGATTTCTCCTCCTATTTATTCTCTCTGCCTGCCAGACCCGCCTATTCTTTCTTCTGCCTAACTATTGGTCATTCAGCTCTTTATTAGACCAATCAGGTGTTTTAGACAGACAAAGTAACACAGCTTCACAGAGTTAAACAAAACACACAATAAAAGAATGCAATACATCTTTGCATCATTAAACAAATGTTCCACTGCATAAACAAATGTAACACATCTTCAACTGATATTCTACAACAGCCACTTCCAGGAAAATTCATGCTTTTGGAGGTTGGGGCTCTCTGAGCACAGTTTAAGGCCTTCAATTTCTGAAACTTTGATAATGTTCAATCATGGTACAGTTGGTTACCATGCAGAACTTATATGATAATATTGATTGATGCTGGTTGGTTTTATCATTTAACAAAAGTGCTAGAGTATGAAGTTAGGGGGAGGGGTACAGGAGTGGGGCTGGTAGTGACATCAGAAGGGTGAGGGTGGAACGGGTCTTGGGAAACAAATCTAGGGAGTGGAGCCGTTCAGCTGGTAGGTGGGTCACTCACCTATTCCTTCCTATATACAAATGCCAAACAGGCTGAGAAATAAATCAGGGAAACAACACCCTTCACAATAGCCACAAACAATATAAAATATCTTGGAGTAACTCTAACCAAGCAAGTGAAAATCCTGTCTGATAAAAACTTCAAGTCATTGAAGATGATATCAGAAGATGGAAAGATCTCTGATGCTCATGGATCAGTAGGATTAACACAGTAAAAATGACCATTCTACCAAAAGCAATCTACAGATTCAGTGTAATCCCCATCAAAATTCCAACTAAATTCTTTACAGAGCTTGAAAGGACAATACTCAACTTCATATGGGAAAACAAAAAATTCAGGATAGCTAAAACAATCCTGTACAAAAAAAAAAAAAAAAAAAAAAAAACTTCTGGAGGTATCACGAGCCCTGAATTCAAGTTGTACTACAGAGCTGTAGTAATAAAAACTACATGGTATTGGCATAAAAACAGACACATTGATCAATGGAATCAAATTGAAGACCTAGACATAAATCCACACACCTATGGACTCCTGATTTTTTATAAAGAAGCCAAAATTATACAATGGAAAAAAAAAGTATCTTCAACAAATGGTGCTGGTTTAATTGGATGTTGTTATGTAGAAGAATGCAAACAAATCCATGTCTGTCACCCTGCCCGCATTCAAGTCCAAGTGGATCAAAGATCTCAACACAAAACCAGATACACTGAATCTGATAGAAGAGAAAGTGGAGAATAGCCTTGAACACATTTGCACAGAAGACCACTTCCTGAACAGAATACCAATCTCACAGGCACTAAGACTGACAATTAAGAAATGGGATCTCATGAAACTGAAAAGCTTCTGTAAGGCAGAGGACACTGTCAATAGGACAAAATTTCATCCCACAGAATGGGAAAGGATTTTCTCCAATTCCACATTTGACATGGGGATAATATACAAAATATATAAAGAACTCAAGAAACTAGACACCAACAAACTAAATAATCCAATTTAAAAATGGGATAGAGATCTAAACAGAGAATTCTCAACAGAGGAATCTCAATTGTCCAAGAAACAAAGAAATGTTCAGCATCCTTAGCCATCAGGGAAATGCAAATCAAAATGACTCTGACATTCCATCTTACACTTGTCAAAATGGCTAAGATCAAAACCACAAGCTCATGCTATCAAGGATACAGAGCAAGGGAAACACTTCTCCACTGCTGGTGGGAGTACAAACTTCTACAGCCACTTTGGAAATCAATGTGGTAGTTTCTCAGAAAATTGGGGATAGATCTACCTCAAGACCCAGCTATACCACTCTGGGGCATATACCCAAAGGATGCTTCATCCTATCACAAGAACACTTGCTCAACTATATCCATGACAGATTTATTCATAACAGCCAGAAACTCGAAACAACCTTGATGTTACTCAACCAAAGAATAGAAAAAGAAAATGTGGTACATTTACACAATGGAGTATTACTCAGCTTTTAAAAACAATGACATGAAATTTGCAGACAAATGGATGGAACTAGAAAAATTCATCCCAAGTGAGGTAACCCAGACCCAGAAAGACAAATATGGTATGTACTCACTTAGAAGTGGGTATTAGCTATAAAGTAAAAGATAAACATGCTATGATCCACAGACCCCGAGAGGCTAAGTAAAAAGTTTTAAGGGGTGACACAAGGATTCCCCTGGGAAGGGTAAATAGATTTCACCAGTGGACTGGAACAGGTGCTGTTGGGAAAAGGAGGGATTTGGGGGTGGGGAGAAAATATTGGGAGAAACAACTAGAATTGGGAGGCATTTCCAGGGTGAGGCAGAAACCTAGTGCAATGAAAACTCCATGGAATTTATGAGAGTAACCCTAGCAAAGAATCCTAGTAATGAGAGACACAGGACCTGAACTGGCCATCTTCTGTAACCAGGCAAGGCCTCAAGAATACTGGGACACCAGTCTAGCCCTAAAACCTTCAACCTACAACTTGTCCTGTCTGCGTGGTGTTCTGGGACCAGAGCTTAGGAGACTCATCATCAAAAAGACCAGAGAGACTTCATCCAGCAACTGAGGGGAGCAGATGCAGAGTCCCACAGGCAAACACTAGGCAGAGCTCAGAGAGTCCTGCAGAGGAGGGGGAAGAAAGATCAGAGGAACCAGAGAGGTCAGGGAAACTACAAGAACAGACCCACAGAATCAACTGAGCAGGACTCATGGGGACTTGCAGAGATCAGGGAGTCTACAGGGGTCTGACCTAGGTCCTCTGCCTATAGGTTATGGCTGAGTAGTTTGGTGTTCTTGTGGGATTCCTAACAGTGGGAATGGGGGCTGTCTCTGACTCTTTTGACTGCTTATGGGACCCTTTCCCTCCTACTGGGTTGCCTTGTCCAGCCTTGATGGGATGTTATGTGCCTGGTCTTATTGTGGTTTGGTAGGCTGTGTGTGGTTGATGTCCCTGGGAGGCCTGATCTTTTCTAAAGGGAGAAAGAGGCAGGGTGGATCTGGGGAGAGGGGGAGGCAGGGGAGGAGAGACTGGGGGAAGGGAAACTTTGGTCAGGATGTAATGCATGAGAGAAGAGTGAAAATCAAAGAAAAAAGAATACTAGACGGGATGGAGATGACTCAGCAGTTAAGAGGACTTGCCACTCTTGCCGATGACCCAGGTTTAGTTCCCGGCACCTCACTTGGTGTCTTACAACCACCTGTAACTAAAGCTCCAGGGGATCTATCACCCTCTTCTGGCTTCCATGGGGATTGCATACACATACACATGGTGCACATACATACTGTGAGACCAAAACAGGAAAAATATACCTTGCAGGTCAAGAGTTCTGTTGGTAGTTAATAATCAGTTCCTGACTGTCCTGTTCGTTTGACTCATCTGCACCAGATGTGTTTGATCACATGTGGGTGGGAGGTATGTGGGCAGGAAATACGTCAGGATGCACATTTGCCCCTGATTGGATGTAGGCGAGAAGTAGGTAGGGAGGAAATATGTCGAGATATATGCTTGCCCCTGATTAGACCTGATGGGAAATGCACTGGCCTTGTGGGGTTGTCTTGTTAAGCCTCTGCAAAGCATGACTTGTGGCTATTTTCTGGGAACTCAGAGATGGACCTGGCCAGAGAGTCCATCGACCTGGCCAGTATTTAATTAAAGCTTGCTTCAAATTTGGCTTTAAAATGTGGTAGTGGTCTTATTCTCGACTGGTGGGATCAACAATATAAGCAACACTCAAAACGTAAAGTAAAAATAAATATTTAAAAGAAATAAATACATTTTAAAGTATTATAACCCAAAGAGGACTTGAATGTGTGGACATGTTGAACTAGTAGTTTATCTTCAATTTTTATTCTGTTTAGAATCAATAGAAATCAGTTCTATAAGGAAGACAATATATAATGGTCAAAAAAGTCTAGGAAATGGAATTTGTGATTCATGTTCTTAAATAAATGTTTCTTAAACATAGCAGATAGGAAAAAATGTTTAATACAAATAAAACACACAGATATTTTATATTGTTAAGGATAAGGAGGGCAAGAAAAGGTGCATTTGAGAGCAGAAACACATACCTAGCAGTTTCCATAGCAACTATGGTATCCTGACTCTTACTAGGTCAGCTGTGAATAAAAAGGACTTTCAGGGTCCAGCAGTTACCACCATGGCCTGGTGTGTTTCACTGCTATAGAGCTACTGAGGGGCTGCTGTGGCAGCATACTGTGAAAAACACTGATATCCATATACGAGTACTGCATGGGGCTGTGCAGGGCTGCTGGGCACCAGGCTTGTAAAGGCAGGAGGGCAGGGGCTAAGGGTCTGAAATGCCCCAGTGAATGCATTCTACTGAGGATTTGCATTCAGTCTTTTAGCTAAAGAGAGTCCCTGGAGATTTTTGAATAGGTGTGTGAACAGAGTTCTCTCAGAGTTCACTCTACTAGCAGTGTGGTGGTAGGATCTGGGTGCAGGTGGGCACAGGAGTGTCCTTGCAAGGCTGTGGAGGAGAGCACTTGGAAAAGCCCAAGAATAGGAGATAAGACGGTGGCAGGTGAAATGTCCTGGAGGCAGCAGGGAGGGGGAGATTGCTGTGGGGAAGAGGAAAGGACAGACCCAGGACAGTGGACAGTTCTACTCTACAGAGCAGATTTTCTTCAGGTCAGTGGCCTTGTGGAGACACAGCTTTTGGAGGGGAGATGATGAGGTCAAACTTCCATCTCATTATTGCTTACTTGAAAGTTTTTCTTTGTGCACTTGTGCCTCAAAACCTTCTGTATCTGTGTCAATCAGGATGGTTACATGATGCTGTAAAAATGAAACACTTAGAAGTTTCAGTGTCTCCACTTACCAACCCATTAACAGATCAGCTGCCCTTGAAGCACTTGCAGATACTGGAGAAGAGAAAGGTGCTAACTGTCTAGTTAAAGCCTTCCCCTAAGTGCACAGATCACAATCACCAGACCACACCTAACTTCAAAAGGGCGAAAAGGGACATTCCTGCTACATGCCTGGAAGGGAAGAAAACCAGGATGTGTGGGGAAGAATCTTCATAGCCACATTGCCCAGCCTACAATCCTTACCTTAGGAGGCCTAACCCTGCTCTGCCTCCATTTCCCAGAAAACTCTGAATTGTCTGATAATATTTAAGAACTTTAAGCCTTGGCAACTTAACCCGACAGAGTATTAAGTTTATAAAGAAAGAACACTTTAAATTTTATTTTCCCACCATAATTAAAAGCATTCTCTCTTCGTAGACCTGCAGCTTGCCCCATTTGAAGCTGGCTTTATTCGCCTAGCAGATATTAAGTGTATAGGAGGTGTCAAGTATTAGGCATGGAAATTGATATTGAACAACTTTGATATTGAACAACATTGATAGTGATATTGAACAACGTTGATATTGAACAACATTGCCATTATCATGGAGCTTAAAGTCTACCAGGAAAAAAAGAAAAATTGAATAAATCATTTGCAAACCATTAATTACTTACGATTGGGGGTGGGGGAAGGAGTGGGTGACAACTAGGCTGTACAATGAGATTGTGAGAGTCCCGTGGTGGAGAGGTAAGCTGATCGAGAAACTGGTGTGAAAAGTCTGGAGAATTAAGGCGAAGAAAAATACTCTCAACATACAAAAACAACAACAACAAGACAAAGAGAGACAAACTGTCAGTGCTCATGGAATTGAACTGAGTCCAGTATGGCTGAAGCAGAGTAATCAAGAGGAAGGGGCTGGAGACACGGCCCCCGAGACTGAGATCATGGCAGTCGCCCACCACAGAACAAATGAAGGTGCTCATGTGCTCCACTAAAGCCACAGAAGTGGAGAATTTTAATGAGAGCAACGACATCATCAGGTAGGCGTGCGTGGACTGTTCTAAAAGAATTCTACAACACTCGTCAGTGTCTTTGTATACAAGAGTGGCTCAATCTTTCACCTGCTGTAAGACTTCTCAAATCACACTGTGGCCCATTCTGACACAGCATCCCACCTCCTACACCACCTGTATATCCTCCACTCTTCAGTCACAGCCTCTATCACTTTCTAATGTCTTAGGTAACTAGTAGTTGATTGTCTGTCTTCTCTTGCTAGACTATACAGAGCATGGGATAGTTTTTTCCTAAAAAGTTGGTGGCAGGTGGGTGCTCAACAAATTATCTATTGAACTAAAGAGTGACCTCATTATTTCAAGCTCCTTTGTAAGATGGTTTATCCATCAGTGGTTGCGATTTAATATACTCTGCTCAAAATAACTACTTCCCAACTGTGTAATCCCTAGACAAAGCATATGACATGATCCAATACCTAAACATGAAAACTGCTCCTGAGCAGAAACTCATCATTAGCTTATTCAAAGCTTATGAGAAAACATTTCAGTCAATGAACTATCAAAACTTTGAGCAAACTTTAGGAAGGGAAGATTATGGAACTTGGTCAGGAATCGTGAGTCACTAAACAGCTTAGCTATTTAATAGTATTCTTACAAATACCCATTAGAATGTCCTGCTGTGTTAGAATTATAGTGTTTGCACAACACAGCAGCCATTACCTCTTCAAAGCTACCTTGAGACAATTTTTGTGGCCTTGGAAGTATTTTAAGAACTAATATGTAATTGGCAAGTCACAACTTGTGACAATGTCTAGAATTCCTTGGAGAAAAGCAATTTGACTGGTTAAAAAGTAGTGGACATTTCCCCTTTAATTTTTCTGTTCCTATGACCTCAATCAACAGTTGCTGACTTATTTCAGAAATTAAATTTTCTAGAACAATAAATTCCCATTGCCAATATTACTACCCATGATTCCCAATCAACTTTATTTATCAGGAATTGATTATATTTTCAGTATGTGCTCACTATTGGTCTATTTATTTATTTGATGATTTGTCAAACACTTTTTCATCTACTGGGGAGAGGCAGTACAGTAACAGATAAAATTGGAGAGTTGCATGGTCAAGAAATTAAGTTATTTGCAAACCACTGAAAAGGCTTAAGGAAAGACATTTGAATGGCTATACAAAGAAACATCCAGTTGATGCCAGTGCTAAAACTTGCTTTTGCTATAAAGCTAAAAACAAGAAGAATCGGTGACAGTAAACCCTCTGTGAATTAAACATACATGGATACATTATGTCAAATATAAACATCCAAAACGAATTTTACTGCTACGATTATACACTTAGTACTATAAAGAAGTATGCTTCTGTATCTATTAATAGTCTTTCTGGAACGCCTGAAGACAGCTTACACATGAAACTACAGTGCCAGATAATGAGATTAAAATAGGGCCAAGTTCTTTCTGACCACGATGTCTTTCCTCTGTCTCCTTTCTTAGAAAAATGAGACTGTATTCACATTTGCATAACAGTGTTCTACTGCCCGTCAGTATGAGGCCTGTGCTAAATAGGTAATATTTAATTAAGAATGGCTTTTAATCCTGGCTCTAGATTTGCTCTTACCAGCACTCCTCCCAAGGTTGGAATCCTAGCCCCCCACCCCCTCCTCTGCCGACTAGGCTCTGCTTCCCCTGGGCGGACTTGCCTGGCTCAGTGCTGCTTGTGTGGGTCTCTGCTTGCCACAACAGTAGCACCAAGCATTTTCTGGCTCACTGAATGTTATCTTCATATGTGCAGTTCAGGCTCCGGTGCCTGCACCTTGAACCCTAGAGGTAGGCTATGGTCTGCATACTCACTCCCCCACCCCCACACACACTTCTTTCCCCATCTTTCTAAAGATGAACTTAAGTATCAGAGTACATGCTTTTAGAAATAGTTAAAGCAGTCTATTCTACATGAACTTGTTCATTATAAGAACATACAGAATATTCTTCCACAAGAGTAAGAAATCATGCTAGCCCAAGAGATCTCTAGTATTATAAAGAGAACTCAGATTATTGAATTCCCCCAAATAATTCTGCTGATTGCTGTTTTCTGAAAGATTCCATGTAGAATGAAATCTGTTGGAAGAAGCATATCTTCAGTGACCTGACTTCAGAGAATCCTGTCTAGCAGCCCTATCCACAATCAGGACCTTTTATCTATTTCATAGGGCTAAA
Source organism: Peromyscus maniculatus bairdii (assembly GCF_049852395.1). Taxonomy (NCBI): domain Eukaryota; kingdom Metazoa; phylum Chordata; class Mammalia; order Rodentia; family Cricetidae; genus Peromyscus; species Peromyscus maniculatus. The sequence goes on from NC_134858.1 coordinate 77,475,008, forward strand.
GCCATAGTATTGTGTGCTGACAGATACTGCGGCTTACTGTGTCAAAGAGGCCTCACAGAAACTGGCCAAGTGTAGACTCGGTGAGATATCACACTCCAGAGGACTGTGCCCAACGTTCCAGGTGTTGGTGACACTTGGAGCTCACACGTGTCACTCACTTCCTGCCTTTGAGAACTCTCCGGTTCCTTAGCTGGCCAATCTCCTTTCATTAAAGTGATTACTCATACACACAGCTGTGTGGGATGCAGTAGCTAAGCTGCAGCAGCTGAGGATGACCATGTGGTAACCTCCATGGTGGCGAGTTGAAGTTGAGGGAGCTACAAAAGAAAAACACAAGAAATCATGTCAGGAGTTACTGATACCCAGTAAGTGGCAAGGCTCTGGGAAGATTACAGCCCCTGAATGATGGTGTACTTATGCGGGTATAATCATCATTAAAAGCTTACAGGCAAGAGACTGCGCAACTGAGGCAGGTCTCAAACAGAATCAGCCATGTAGACCAATTACAGTTGGAAATCAGCCAAAGAATATTTATGTACACAGTTCAGAATGGGCTATAGCTCTTTACCAGGGATTGTGTGATGGTGACTATCAATAATAAATCCAAGTGCAAAGGACAGAAAGCAGCAATAAATCAAGCTGCTATCAAGTAATGTTTCTCACCAGCTACCATCCAGCTAAGGACTGAAGCTCTCCCCCAAACGTCAGAAGTACAGACAGAAGTATTTCTAGCTGCAGTACACGGATATATTCAAAACTTGGTTAACTAGTCACATGAGATCCTTTGACATCTTTAGGAAACTTCTTGCATTAACACTACATTTATCAAGGCTGGAAAGATGGTTCAGTGGTTAATCACACTGACTGATTTTGCTAGAGGACCGGGGTTCAATTCCTAGCACCCACATGGTGGCTCACAACTGCCTGGTCCAGTTCCAATAGATCTAATGCCCCTTCTGGCCCCTATGTATGCTGCATGCACATAGTGCACATACATACACTCAGGCACACACACATACACAGAAAATAAAAAGTAAAAAAATATTTAAAAAAAACAATTAAGCTTATCAGCTTACTTGTTTGAGCTATAATTCATTACTTTTGTCCATGGATTTGAAACTAGGGTTTTCTTGTAATGTCATATTCAGTCTGTCTTATCAGCTGAACCTAAGTGAACAACCTGATGGGCTGTAGAATAAACTCAGTAATAATGCAAACAAATTGACTGTCTCTTTGCAACTACCAGATGTAAGAGATGATCCATTAAGGGCACAGTCTTTACATTGACTGCAAATCTCTATTAAGAACAATCTAACTGGAAGCCTCTAATACAGAGGCACCAGAGATTATGCCAGGGAACATCTTAAGTTACATTAACTTTGAGTCATTCACCATGAAAATAGAATCAATGCAGTTTTAGGTTCTGAAGACATACATTCACTAATCAAGTCAACAAAGATCTGTAATTTTGGAAAGTTCAACAACCAATTTGCTCTTCTGTTTCTTGATGGTGGTGGGGATCACTGACATTATTATTTTAATCTATTTTCCTTCTTAAAAATGACAATGCGATCCTTAGCTGAAAAAGTAGCTCTCCAAGCCAACATTTTAAAAGCAAGAAAATCCATATTTTGTTTCATTGTGCCTTGGGAGGGGTTAACTTGGAGACTTTCTAATATGTGGCTGGAATAAGCATTTGAATAAATCATAAACACAAAGTCTGCTAATTTTCTGAAGCTCCCACAACAATGCTCTGTCCCTAACATGACTCCTGAATGTCTGAAGCTTGAGTTTTTGGACAAAAGAAAACTACTCAAGGCAAATAAAAGAGAAATTCAATATTGTTAAATGCATTATACTCTGGAAAGAGTTAGGGCCATGCTTGTTCCAGCCAAAATTAGTTTAAGCATCAACATTGTATTCCATGCTCATTTCATTGTACAGAACATCAAACAACTTAAACTTTCCATTTCTCCTTAATTTTCTCTTCACTAGACAAAAGGAAATAGTTTGTTGTAAAAAAAAAATAAGAGAGACAGAGACAGAGACAGACAGAGACAGAGACAGACAGAGAACAGGACTATTCTCCCACGACACTGATACCATCTTTGTCGGGTCAGTTGTACCCACTTGCAACCTATCATCATATCTGTTCTTGATGACTATTGGACAAAACTCATAAAAGGAGGAGGAAGGAGAGCCACAGCCTCTCACTTGAGTATCTAGACACTCTTCTCAACCAGTTGTATGTAATCTGGCCAATTTCCTGTGGCCTTGAGGAGGGGCTAGAGCACAGAGGTGGGAAAGGATTAGAGGGGGCTCCATCGGCGCAGCCATGGCAGAGTCATCCTCCATGCTGGTTGGAGACCCTCCAGTGCAGTTTCTTTAAGGTCAGCCATGCTCCGGTTCATAATCGCTCACACCCCCACTCTGTAAGTAAACCTCATAAACTCATTGGTTCCCCAGAGTGAATGCTAGTGGAATCATACTTTGGTCTTGGTGTCCTTAGGAGGAGGGGTAGACACTATTTACATCTTCCCCAGGGAGGGATTTTAGCAACAGTGTATGTGACAAGAAATACTCGTGTGAATTTACATACACACACACACACACACACACACACACACACACACACACATTTTTTTCTTGCCTGAGAACTTCTTGAGCTGACCAGTCACGTGCATTCTAGTGATACAACTTGAAGAAGTGAACTCTTCTCACACTCCTCCGTTGTGTTCTGGAGATGTACAAGAATAAGTGCACATGCCTTCTCTAAAAATAGTTATTCAAAGAGGTCAAGATCATTCCTCTGAACCAGTTCCGACTGTAATTTACACTATAATCATATAAACAGAAGAAAACAAAGGAAAATAAACAAATAAGAAATTCTCATGAGACACCCTGTTGTAGGATATTAAGATGTGTTACATTTGTTTATGCTGTGGAAGATTTGTTTTAATGATGTAAAGATGTGTTGCATTCTTTTATGTTACATTTGTTTAACTCTGTGAAGCTGTGATTCTTTGCCTGTCTAAAACACCTGATGGTCTAATAAAGAGCTGAATGGCCAATAGCGAGGCAGGAGAAAGGATAGGTGAGGCTGGCAGGCAGAGAGAATAAATAGAAGGAGAAATCTGGGAGGAAAAGAAGAAAGAGCAAAAGAACAAGGAGAGGAGGATGCTAGGGGCCAGCCACCCAGTCACAGAGTAAGAGTGAAAGTAAGATTTATAGAAATAAGAGAAAGGTAAAAGCCCTGAGGCAAAAGGTAGACAGGATCATTTAAGTCAAGAAAAGCTGGCTAGAAATAAGCCAAGCTAAGGCCAGGCATTCATATGTAAGAATAAGCCTCCATGCGTGATTTATTTGGGATCAGGGTGATGGGCCCCCCCAAAAGAGCAAAAACAACCAATAACATTTTGGCATTCCAACGTGGGATGCTCAATGCTGAACTATAACACCCAGCTGAATATGAGGCACCTGCCTGAGCTCTCACAGGCTCTTGCCTGGAAATCTTCTACTGGCAGATTTTCCCCATAGATCATATTGTCTTGAGGCAGAAAAGCATCTTCATTGAAAACATGTCCTCCCTGACAACTCTTCAAATTGGAAAAGGAAAGTAAACTTGCTGTTCATAACCGCACTGCTGTGCACGGGTACTTTCATAAACTGTTTTCTTCTAAGTCCCTATGACCATTGGAACTCAGTCCTCTTCACAATAATACCGAAATACAAGCAAACCTCATCTCACAGCTCAAGTACTACGAAAATTCTTAGTTTGTATCTCACCTTAGAAATGATCCTAGTAGAACATTACATCAACCAGAGAACTGTATAAACTCAGAGGTCAAAATAAAATAAAATAAAATCATGTACCAAGGCAAAAAAACAAATTAGCTCATCAACCATTACTGACAGCACACTGCTAATCACATGGCCTCTGTAGGCATTTCCTCCCTAAGATGTGTTATTTATTTGTCTTATGAATATGGGTGTTTACCTGCATGTATCTGTGCACCATGTGTGTGTCTGGTGCCCACAGATGCCAGAGGAGGGTGTCAGGTCCTCTGGGACTAGAATTACAGACCGTTGTATGATGTCATGTGGATGAACCCCGGGTCCTGTGGAAGAGCAGCCAGTAAGCACTCTTAACCACTGAGCCATCGCTTCAGCCCCTGTAGACATCTTATAACTTGACAATCACTATGGTCCTTTGATGCAAATATTATTACCATGCCCATCCTACAGAAAAGGCTGCAGAACTTGCCTGAAGTTGCATAGCACCCAAGGCCCAATGCCAGTGGAGTGGACTGGTCATGGCACAGCCTAAGATAGCAGCCACATCCACTCATGACTTTAAAAATGGATTTTTCTGACCAAATAATCAATCGTGGGAGGACATGGGAGTCTGTCTTGCCACTGGTACTCCTTTTTTAGCTGCAATGGTGTTGTGGAACGGGCAGCGGATTCAGCTGGACAGTTGGAGTTTGGGATGGCTCTGCCACTCTCTCACTATGTAAGAGGGGGAGTCACCTAAACTTGGTCTTAATTTTCCTCCTGTATGAAAAGGCAGGACTAATGTGGAAGATCTGAGGATTGTGGACCAACTGGATGTGAAATCTTGTAGGAGTTCACCTGGCTGTGTGAAAGACAATATTCCAACTGATGGGCACAATCTGATGTGTTATTTCAGTTCAAATACTGTTGCGGAGGTTGATAACTTTGGGGTGGTTCTCAGTGAATCTTATGTGACTCACTGACTCTCATATCTCTGACAGTATTGGTTTCTCTCCATAGGCTCACAAGGGTCAATCTTTTATGTCACCATAGTACTTGGTCACCCAGTAATAGTTGTTCCCTCATTGACTCTTCCTTAAATCTGGACTGTCTCCGCCTTGTTCTCTCTCCTCATCTCTGTCTCTGTGTGTGTCTGTCTCTCTGTTCTCTGTCTCTCTCTCCCTCTGTGTGTGTCTGTCTATCTGTTTCTCTGTCTCTCCTCTGTCTCTCTCTTCTCTCTCTCTGTCTTTGTCTCCTCTGTGTGCATGTGTGTGCATGCGCGTGCGTGTGCGTGTGAGTGTGCGTGTGTGCGTGTGTGTGTGTGCGTGCGTGCGTGCGTGCGTGTGTGTGTGTGTGTGTGTGTGTGTGTGTGTGTGTGTGTGTTGTATATCTGTATGTGTATGGAGCATGTAGAGACTGGAGATAGACATCAGGCATCCTCTTCAGTCATTCTCCATGCTTAGTTTTTGAGACGGGATAGCTCACTAAACCTAGATATACAGGCTGGCCAACTGCAGGGTTTCATCTGTCCCTAGAACCCCCTTCCATGTTCTCACTCCACCCAGTCCCCACCAGTGCTGGGGTTACAGACACTGCCAGACCTGGGTCTTTACATGAGTACTAGGGATTCAAACTTCGGTCCTCAAGCTTGAATGGCAAGCACATCTCCCCAGCTAAAAACCTTGCTTTTGATCAATACATCATACTGATGCTAGGTGGTTAACCCACAAGAAACTCTCCAGTTTCTACCTATGCTTTTTGAGACTTTCAACCGGGGGATGTTCCCTTTTGGAATTCTAGCTACTAAGACGTATGACCACCCCCCTAGACTACTCTCCTGTGACTAGCCAATCTCATTGATATGCCCTGGGTAGGTGTCCCCAGCTGAGCTCACAGCCATCAGACTTCCAGCTGTCGGACATGGGGATTAGAGATCCATCAAGGACAGCCCAACAGAGAATTCTGAGGAATGCGGCTCCAACTGCCACCTGATAGCAATGACATGAAAGAGTTCAAAAGAGAATCAACAGAATCATGTTAACTCTCAGATCTGTGAGACAGAATTAAAACGCTGGCGTTTTAACCTCAAAGCTTGTTACAACACATACAAGACACTCACACTAAATTCAAAACAGGGAAACAAAATGAAAATATTATATTTAAATTGTGTTCATGCTATGTGCCTATAAAATATATACAATACTTTGAATATGCTACTCCTCAGGGGGAGTCCATTTCTTGCCTGATTTTTGAGCAATGAATTTGAATTTGAATGAGCAATGAATTTATTGAACACTAAATATGTTTGGCTTGGAGCATAGCATTTCATTACCTTTCATTCTTAACTAATGTGAATAGTTTCATGGGTGAAGGTTTGGTTACACTTCCATAGGGCAGTTTAGTTGTTTGAATCTTCAACCTTATTGATAGTCTATGCAACATACGATTTTTCTTGCCACACTACCATGCTCATGTTTTATGGTCCCTTTTATTTGTCATCTTATAGAAGACAAGCAACAATTTCCTCTGTGCACAAGTGAATGGGGATATCAGAACGTGTGTTTTGTTGTCCATTTCTTTTGAGTTCAGGTAGAGATGTCTTGTTTGTGTGGGGGAGTGGGTACACAACAATATGGTTATTTTTCATCCCATGCTTTACTCTACTTTAACAGAAACACATCTCTGGGGGGATGAAATCACACTACATTGTTATTCTCAGAATGATATGTTTCTTGTGGAAAGATATGAAATGTTCCAGCTTCAGCTCAGGTTGTGCCTGAACCAACCAGATTGCCTACAACTTTATTGCTCTTTATTTCCTGTATACCTGTTTTATCATAAAAATAGACAATGGTCTTAAGGGCTTTCCCTGGTATGTCAACACAGACTGTAATCCCAAGTGCTGAGATTACAGGATTGTAGCAACCAGCCCTGTTTTATGGTGTGAACTGAATTCAGACCTTAATGCACACTAGGCAAGCATTTTGCCAATTGAGCTACATCCCCATCCTTCACTCACAATTATTATTACTTTAGTTTTCCTATATTTAATCTGCTACTCAAAAGGTAAATTGTATTAAATCAGAGCCAGAAACAAACTCTGTTTGGTAGTATACATGTTTTAATATATTTCAACAAAAATTCATAAATACACATTAAAATTAAGGTATCTATTGTATTTACTCTCTTTTATAGCTGCCAAGAAAGACCCAAGAATTTTTAATTGTAAAAATATCAAATATATTCTCATTCTTACCTAAGATTTATTGATTTTTTTTACTATGTGCCTTTAGAAAAACATGTTGACAAGGAATTCTTCTTCCTTGATTCGTTTCTTTGTTTTAGTTAATTTTATTTATTCTTTAATATAGAACATATTCATGGTTAGACTTCTCAATGTAAGATTCTGACATTTCTTAATATTTGCTACTAGAAATATTGAAGGGACTCTAGCCAGCCCAAGTATGACAGACATGGCTCTGGCAGGCCTTGCCCTTCTCCCTGTTTTGTCTGCCTTGTTAAAAACCTTTAGCTTACATTCCTAAAGCTAGCCACCAAGGTCTGTTCTCTTATCTGGCCACATCTTCCTCCCAAGGCTACCCCCAAGGTCCAGCTATCAAAGTATCAAAGTCCAACAATCAAAAGCCTCCTTTGGCTGCCCTGATAAACATGCTCCATCAAAATTAAACACCTCATCTTAACATGGGGTTTCCCCTTTTCCCTTTATAAACTGTAATTTGTATATGGGCCATGTCTGTTTCCTCTGTATCCAGAGGCAGTCCTTTGTCTCTCTGGGACAAATATCCCTCCCCGCTCTCCCATGTCCCTTTCCCATTTCCCTTCTCCTCTATCTCCTGTCTTTGTCTCTTATTCCCTTCCCTTTTTAACCTCTGAGGAAAATAAATCTCCTTGGTCTTACAGTGTTTAGTGCTGGATACTGGTCCCTTCAAATGTAATACTTTTTTCAAAGCTCTATGAGACTACCCCAAACAACCTGTATTTCAAATGCTGATCCTACCCTTTACACAATTTGTTAATATGTGTAGTTAAGTATATGATACTTAGATGATGGATTTTCAGACATTGTCTGTTGACACCTATAGCAGATGCTGATTTGTGAGCTGCCGGACCCTGCTTTGCACCTGAAGACAGCCTTTGGCTACACATACTTCCTTGTGCACTGTATATAACTTTACACTGGTATAAGGCTCACCTTGAAACTGTTAGGGTCCACAGAACACCCAACAAAACAAGGACTACCACTCACATATACAATCAACAAGAGCGTTGTTTATTCCAGCATGCTGGGTCTGCCAGCCAGACAACAAAATGGCTGTGATCTCAATGGAGCATGCAGGCTCCTTTTGTAGGCAGCCAGGAGGGGAGGGATGAGGTCATCCTGCACCTGATTGGCTAAGCAAGCAGCAGTTAAATTTGATTGGCTGTGGCATCTTTGGACATGTCAGGGCATGTCTTAAGAGAGGTGGGGGCTACAGGATCTGCCCTTTCCTGATTGGCTAGCCCCAACCTGTAGCCCCTCCAAGCCAGTTACTCCTTGCCAGTTGCTCATAGGCCCCTCACAGTGTCTATTAAGCCATATAGGGGATGGCCCCCAGTTGTCCCAGAGCCAGGACCAGGTAGGCTGGGGGGGGGGCAGCATTCACAGTCCAAGCCCACAGGAGAATGGTGAATGGCAAACCAGGGACAAAGGCCAGGGCCGAGGCAAACGGGAGCGGTGGGCCAGGGTCAGGGCCCCAGCCCCTCTACAATACTTGCCCAGGGTACCCAGCTTCACCACACAGCCCAAAGGGGAGGGGGCATCAGGTCTGCGATGTAGAGCCTACACAGGGTCATGGCCTCGGTAGCAGAGGTGGCCTTTGCACTGCCTCAAACCACACTAATGTATTTTTGAAAAGTAAACCATGCACATATTACATCATTTCACTCATTATTGAAAACATATTACGTGTTCAAAACCTCTGGAGGACATGTGTGATTCCCCACCACCCTTGGACTGTTTGAGAAACAGTGTTTTACATTAGTTCCCTCACTATTTAGCATAATACTCCTTGTAATATTCTATTATCCTTATAATGTTCACAGCAGCTACCCACGCCTTTCATTTCTATTGTGTGACATTTCCCAGGGAGACTTGAATAAACATGTATTCATACCAGACAAGGCACTAATGACAGACCAAAGAAGTTATTCCACAGAAGTCCAGCTTACTGAACCAGTGAGTTGCTTGGAATTACTTGTAGTAGTATTGATGGTAGCTACTTTGGGTAGTGTGGGTGATTAAAAGCAGTTGCATCAGTGAAGAGCCCATCCCAGCACCACTCACCACTCACAGAAGCTGCATCACTGACACTCCCTGCACCACTTGTTCAGAGCCCTGCCTGCAATTGTTCCTGTTTAGATAACCTGGGGTTCCTGTAAGTTTCAGGTACTTCCTGAGCCTTGCAAAATTTGTTCACTGCTTGAAAGTTACAGCTTTCTTTTATAGCCGTGGAAGCTGGCTAGCCCCCACCTCCATCCCCTCTTCTCCCCTCCTTTTCCTCTCTTCTCCCAGCAGCACTTCTCTCCCTCATTGATTTTTTTTTTCAAAGACACAGCTTGTTTTATTTTAACTATTATTTGCTTCTTTCTGCTATGTTGAACTGTTGTGTAACATCCATCCTGCCTGGAAGCTCCCTAAGCAGGGGTTTAAAAAACTAAAGAAATAGCATCAAAAACTCCCTGAAACTAGGATTCACTAGGCCCCACCCTGCCAGAGGAAGTAATAAAAGCTCAGAGTCCGTCCTCTCTGAGGAAGTAGAGCTAGGCTGCAAAGAGGACTCTGAGACCAGACCCATGGCCTGGAAGAAACATAAACCAGCCCAGCTGCCTGAAGGAGCTTTAGACCAACTAAAGCACCCAGAAAGGATACTCTCCAAGCTGCTCAACTGCCTGCAGGCTATGCAGTGTGCCCTAGGCTTCCCAGCTTTTGTGAGCTGTCACCCACGCTGGGGTGGGCCTTCATGATGCACTTGTATTTGAGTCATTTCTGCTCCTATAAGTAACCCATCACCCATGTTCCTATAAGTCATTGTCTTAGCCACTATTCTATTGCTGTGAAGAGACACCATCATGACCAAGCAACTATTAGAAAGCATTGAATTGGGGGCTGGCTTATAGTTTCAGAAGTTTAGTGCATTATCATCATGGCAGGAAGCATGGCGGCATGCATTCAGATCTGGAGCAGTAACTGAGAACTACAACCTGATCACAGGCAGAGAGACAGAGAGACAGAAATAGAGAGGCACTGAGCGTGGGCTTTGAGGAAGCCCACGCCCAGTGACACACACACTTCCTCCAATAGGGCTATATCTTCTAGTCATTTTCAAATAGCGCCACTTTCTGATAACTAAACATTCAAATACATGAGCCTATGGGGGTCATTCTTATTCAAACTACCACAGTAACCCCAATAAAACTCATTGGTTCACCAAGTTGGACTTTGGTGATATCTGTACTTTAGGACATCATGGGTTTCATATCTGGGGTGAATAGACAAGTGTGTTTCATCTCCCCAGGGAAAGTTCTGTCATACAACATTAATTTTTTCCTCAACATTGATGCTTAATGGTTAATTTAAATATTTTCTTCTTTGTTGTTACTTATTTTGCTTGCTTATTTTAGACAGGGTCTTGCTACATAGGTATGGCTGGCCTAATATTTACATTGTAGCCCAGTCTGGCTTCAAATTTATTGCAATCCTCCTGCCTCAATCACTGACATTACAGGCTCATGTCACCATGTGTAAGTATTACGGCTCTGAGGGGACAGGCTTCCTCAATGGAAATACTATAGCCCTGAGAGGGAAAGCTTCCCCAACGGAAGTGTTGCAGCTCTGAGGAGAAAGATATCCCGGCAGCTAGGAGTCACGGAATACCACAATGTCACACCACACAACAAACCTCACACAAGAAATTTATTGGAAAAGACATAAGAGGGTGGCTGCCTCTACTAGAGAGAGAAGCAGCAGAGAACTGAGCAGGAGACAGGCTTATACAGAGTTTCCTGGGGGGGGGAGCGGGAGGGGGGGAACTGGTGGGATTTCAAGTCCTGGGCTTGCTCCAAAGCTCAGGGATTGGTAGGTTTTTTGAGCTCAGCAATTGGTGGGTTTGGTTGGGTTTTCAAACCAGGAAGAGAGCTGGAACCTTCTACCTTACACCATGTCCAGCTTCATTCCTAATAGAAGCATTTTAATACTATACATTTTCTTGTTGTCCGTGCTTCTTCTACAGACCATACATTTTGATATGTTGCATTTACTTTTATTACCATTTAGTTTAAAATAATTTTAAATGTTTCCTTATGAGAAAATTAGACCTACAGGTACTTGGAGAGTGTATTTAATTTGGTGATTTTTCAGATTTCTATCTGAAACAAAGTTAACAACTTTGTGGTTTAAAAAAACAATTCACAATTTATATGACTGTAATTCTTTGGGATGTGTTGATTGAACCTAGCTTTATAATGTAGAATATTATCTATTCTGGAGAGTATTCTACATGCATTTAAAAGAACATATTCCACTGTTGCTAGGTAAAGTATTTTATATTATCTGACAGCTGGAGTAAGTTGGGGGCTATTTTGAATCATGCATAGCCTCAATAGTTTGCTATCTACTTACCCTAGCAATTGTAAATTGACGAGAACATGCTGAGTCAGCTGTAACTGTGTGTTTACCGTTCCTCCTTTTATCAGTACTCAGTCTGCACCATCCTGTTGGAAGCTCTGTTCCTAGAGGGCTGAACATTTGGAACTGACTGTTGATGAGTTTTATTGTTGTGCACTGTGGTTCTTCCTACTAACATCTTTACTATAAAGACTACCTTAGACAACATCAATATGGCTACTCCAGCTCTTTATCAGATACATTGGGCTCTCACTTACACGCAACAAAATTTACCAGTTTAAAATGTTCAAATTCATATAGTTGGGTAATGACCACCTTAGTCATGATATAAAACTTCTCTATTACTCTAAAAATCTTTCTTTCTGGCCCTTTGAAGTCGGTCCCCTCTCCTGACTCTTGGCACTTGGTGTATTTTCTGTCTCGAATTGTGCCTTTCTTAGTCTGTTACATAAGTGGATCAAAAGGGTAAATAACATTTCTGATGACTGGGCCACTTTCATGAAGCATAGTATATTTGAGATTCATCCACACTCTTCATTTCACAGCAGAATACAACAGTAGTATTCTGTTGTATGGATATACCTTGTTTTCTCTAGCTATTTACCAATAGACTAGTTTCCTCCAGTTTGAGGCCATTATATAAAGCTGCTACAAATTTCGATAAAAAGTTTATAGCTAAAAATGTATTTTTATTGCCTTTGGGTAAATACCTAGTTCAGGACTGTGGAGGTCATCTGGTAATACTAGTGTAGGTAACTACATGCCAGTGGTCCTGGGCTTTCTTCAGTCACAAGGCGATGCTGGAATCAGCTCCAGTGGGCAGGACTTCAGGACCTCATGTTTGCGTATTGAATACCGGACCAAGAGAAAAAGCACTACGAGGCTGAACTCTGATGTGTATAAGTAGGCATATATGGCCTTGGGGACTGAACAGAGGTCATCTGCATAAAGCCAGGAAACATGTCAGGGGAATTCCTAAGGGAAATTCTGACCTTAACTTTGGGAATTTAAAATGCAAATGTCAACTCATGAAATTATTAAACAAGTCCAATCCCATGCAAATGACACTCGACATTCAAATGACATAAGATGTCCCAACATATTTAAACAGCAGAAACTACAATTTTAAGGGTGCAAATGATTCCAGTCGAGTGTAATCTGGGATTCTGCTAATGGCTTCGCTTCTTACTTGCCTCTACCGCATACCTCAGTACTGCTTTAAGACTAAAGCTGCGAGAATTACCTGCCCACTCCGCTCCCTGTAGTAACTGAGACAAGTTGAGCAGCCCAGCCGCAAAGAGCGGAGGGCGCACAGGTAACGGTCCCGTGGCCACAGAATCTGACATTTCAAATCGCCCTGCCCATCTGGGCCTGGGCTGCCTTTGACAGGCCAGCTGGTCACAGACGCGCTCTTGGAGAGAAGGGGCTGGGCTCCGTGAGCAGCACACGCCGCCGCCGCCGCCGCCCTTGCCTCGGCCTTCACAGCCCTCCCTCCCCAAGCTCACGCCAGCAGCGATCCCCGGCGCATCCCGCAGCTGCCCCGCAGGTGTGCACGGCGCGCGTGCCCCAGGTTCCGCACGGGGACGCGCGGGGGTGTGGGGGTGTGGGGGCGCGCGCGAGGAGGCGAGCTGCGGAGCGGCGGCGCCCCTGCCGTCCCACCCTCCCCTCCGCAGTCGCGGGGCCGGGGACGCTCGCGTGCGGGCCCCCCCCCCCTCGCGTTTAAAGCCGCGGCTCCGAGGGGGCGGCGAGCGGGAGCGGCGGGGAGGGGGCCGCCGGCGCTCTGCAGAGGGCTGGCCCCGGGTTCGTCGGCCGCCGTCACCTGACTCGTCGCTGGCGCTCCAGCTGAGGTGGGGGCGGGGATGGGGACGCAGCGCCGAGCGCTAGAGAGACGCGGCGGCGCTGGCGGAGGCGGCAGCGGCAGCGGGCGGGTACGGGCGCGGGGACCGCGGAGCTGAGCCAGGGACCGGGCCGGGGCTGCAAGCATCGCGGCCCGGGGACACCGGGGCGGCGCGCGGCTGCAACCAGCCACCCCGCGCGGCGTCCAGGCTGCGGTGCTCTCGGGGCGGGGTGAGTACGCTGGGCCAAACAGGTCCCCTCCCCTGCGCCGGAGCCCGGGGATCCGAGGGATAATCCCCGGGCGCGGAGAAGGGCAGAGGCAGCCGGGTGACAGCTCCGTGGCGCGCTAGCGGCCGGGCGGGGCCCGAGCTGTCGGCTCTCTGAGCTCCTAGCAGAGAAGGGTGAGGCGCGTCTCGGCTCTGGGCGGCCCTGCTACGGGGATGGGGAGCGAGGGAGGACGAGCCGCTGCTGCCGCCGCCGCAGCCCCATGGCAGGAGGGAGGTGGCCGCGGCCCTGCGGGCTGCCGTGGGTGGTTGGGGAGGGGGGGACACGCTGCGGCCCCCCGCAGCGAGAGGTGCGCGCTCCTGGGCGCGGCGTCCGGAGTAACCCCGACGCGCACCCGGGTCCCGCACCACGGGATAGGGTTGCGCGGACAGTGCTGATGGACCGAGGGCGAGGCCGGGATGTGGCGGCCGCTTCCAGGTGTAGGGAAGCAGGACAGTGGCACGATGCAAGGGCTACCTGGCGGGTGGCTGACAGCCCTGGACCGCGATGGACCAGCAGGGCTTGGCGCGTCGCTGGTCCCAAGAGGCGGTGCCAGGGCGGGGTCGGCGGAGGAGAGAGCCGCCGTGCGGTGGGAGCAGGCAAGGCCGGGGTGCTCCAGCCTAGGCGGTGCGGGTGAAAGCGGGACCGTCTCCTCTTAATTTCCCGCAGAAGAGGAGGCGGTAGACGCGGCCGGTGAAGATGTCGGGCCAAACGCTCACGGATCGGATCGCCGCCGCTCAGTACAGCGTGACTGGCTCTGCTGTAGCGAGAGCGGTCTGCAAAGCCACCACTCATGAGGTGATGGGCCCCAAGAAGAAGCACCTGGATTGTAAGCATCCTTTTATATAAGTGGAACGTGCGCGTGGCATAGGGGCCTCAGAGGCCGGCAGCGTGGCCTTGGATCTCTGTCATGCCGCCTGAAGCCTTGGGAACTGGCTGCCAAAGGTTCACTCCTGAGCTTGTCTCTGGCCTTGGAGGTGTCCCCTAGGGTAGGCCCTGAAATCTTGTCTATCGAGCCATTTTTTCCTTCCGATGACCTCCAAGGCCCTAGAGGAGGAAACACACACACACACACACACACACACACACACACACACACACACACACTTGTACATTTGGACTATGTCTTTTTAATCATCTTTTGTTTTTCTCCACCCCGTTAGGTTAAGGGAAGTGAGGGGTTGCATGGTCAGAATGGAGAGGGAAAGAAAGATGGATTCATGGATGGCCACACTTGTCACTATAATTTCTTAAGTGCATTTTGGATCATTGTAAAATCCTGCCTTTCTCTGTGCTGCTGCTGAGGAATTGTGTGTGAGTGTGGGGGAGTGTGTGTGTCATATGTCACTACACTGAACTGAACTGGAATAAAGCCAGGCTATTGAATGAGCAGCTCCCACTTTACAGATAATGGCGATTTCATTCTAAACATCTTGGCATACTCCTTTGTCCTGTTCTCAGAAAATGCTGGGTGGGATAACTGTTTAGGTCACAAAATGGATGTACTTTCCAAATTAGAGGCGATCCAATTTTAGATGGGAAACGTGTAACACATAACATTTTCACCTGTCATTGGATGGAGAAAGCTTTATTCTGGTTTGGGATCTCTAGATTTCTGAAGGTTTTCAATGCAGTTAGTAAATCTTTTGCTGCTGAAGGGCGAATAGTGACATTTAGAAAGAGTGTCACCTGCTTTGGGCAGTCAGGTATCTCCAAAGCTACTCCAGAAAGTATTCTGCAGTTTCTATCTGTCTGTCTGTCCTTTCCTGATGTTCATTGCTAAAGGTCAGTGTGGGCACGAGAAACCCGTTTGCCCATGCTCATTTTCCCACCTCACTCCCTTGGCCTCTTTTCTTGTTTTCTTTTGTTTGTTTGGGGGTTTTATGTTTATATTTCACATTTTACTTTTCTTGCTTCGATCCTTCTGCCTCTTGTGTTGCTGAGACAATGGCATCACCACCACCCCCGTCAGTTCCAGCCCTCTCCTTTGCACCAGCAAAGTTGGAGGAGGCCTGCAAATGGGCACTGCCAGAGCTATCACATAGCACTGAAGAATTTTCTGTCTAGGCGTTTGTCCGAGGGGAAGACATTATCACTTCTTTCCTGAAGGAATATTTAACAAAATTGATTGATTACAGTATCGTGTGTTATACATTAAGTACTAGGTAAGAAAGGCTACCAGGGCCAGGACACCTAACAGGGGTAGAAATTATAAATTCATGACCAGCTCATTTTGCTGCAGCATGCTGAATCATTTAGCCGTCTTTCCATCAGTTTCCCCAACTCTGGAAGGCTGACTCACGTCTTCGTGGTTATGTCGACCTAGAAGATGCTCACGGTAAAAACTGTGTAGGCTATGGATTTGCTACTTTCATGATAGATCAGTATATTGATGGCATGTCAGAGAACATTCTCAGGTTTGATCATTTCAGGAAGACATCGCTCTGATAAAGACTGAATTTCCCAAATCAAATTAGTTACCTTTATCCTATAGACCTGAAAACATCTCTTAATGGGTTTAAAAGTAGGGTATTTCCAATACCCCAGCATATGTTAACGAGTGGAGTGTTTTAGAAGATATGGATCATGGTAGAAGATTCCATGTTAAAAGAAATAACCTGAACTAGGAACTGACTTTGTATTATTAGAAGAATTATATGTTATACTTTAATGTGTTTGCTACTGAGCATTTCAACTAGGGTAACAAACCTTGATTGCTTTTAAGTACTGCATTTACCTGCCATCTGTGGTTAGTAATCCGTTCTGTTGTGACGGGGAGAGGAATGCTTAGCCTAATTGGTCTCATCTCCAAAACACCTACCTTGCTTTCATGGTTGTGTGTGAACCGCACAACTTACATGCACATTGTAGTCTCTCTCCATGAGAAATTCTTACTTCTGTCAGGTTGAAAACTGAACCAAGCTCTGGGGAGTAGTTTGGTGGCTTTTCTTTTTATTGTCTTATCTTTCCATTAAAACATAAATGATCTTCTCCTTAAGCTTAGATTTTGGGTGTACTGTGGAAAGACAGGTATCACACTCCTACTAAAAGACTGTGTGGAAAATTGACTATTTAAATTGTGTTACATCCTCAGAATTTAAGCAGTAGACTCAGTAGTTAAAGAGACTGAGGGAATGTAACATACTGGTTGTAAAAAAATGCATTATTCTTGTTATTAAGACATGTGAATACAATACCTAAGTTTGTCCATAAACACTGAACCATCCAAGTAGTAGTTTAGTTTTGAAAGCATTATATATTGAAGAAGCATTATATATAGGAAGAAGAGAACAAAACATTTTGGTAGTCTGAGGCAAAAAAAATGTGTTAGTTTGATTTGCACATTTTTAGTTTGGAGTTTCATTTGGGAAATAAGGAGTAAAGTTTAGGATTATGTGATTTTCTAAACTATTGGAGTAATTGGTCTCAGAATCTTCATGAAATGAATATTTGATATTAGAGGGCTAGCTTAAAAAACTAATATTTTTAGATTAAGAGACAAAAATTTATTGTTGCTAATTATGGTGATTTATACAATGTTGCTTAGTAGTGTATGATTTGCATGTTTGAAGAGATGATTTAACATTTGGGGGCAGAATCTCCTGGGGAAAATGTGGTGGTAGATTGAGTCATTTTCTCAGGGTTAGTTTTTCTGGGTTTTGTTTCTTGTTTGTTTGTTTGTTTGTTTTTACATATGGCACTAATTCTTGAACCCAGAACC
Source organism: Peromyscus maniculatus bairdii (assembly GCF_049852395.1). Taxonomy (NCBI): domain Eukaryota; kingdom Metazoa; phylum Chordata; class Mammalia; order Rodentia; family Cricetidae; genus Peromyscus; species Peromyscus maniculatus. Next base: position 77,492,287 of record NC_134858.1, read on the forward strand.
TTGCTTATTCTGGGCAGGCACGTTATGGCTAATTTGCATCCCTAGCCCAGACTTTTTTTTTTCCAGTAACAGTATCTTTCTTGAAGGAAGAAAAAGATTCACATAGTCAGTAGTTATGTATTATGTTAAATGTTTTTAAAAAATGGTAAGTTTTAGTAATCTAAATGAGAATTCTATTTTATGTTTCAGTTTATCTAAATATTTCATTCTTTACCATCATCTAGTAATAATGTTGCCCCATCTGCACATTTAGATTAAAGACTTTATCAATACTAGTTTTCTGGGGCAAAATGTGCAGCCTCACCTTACTTCCTTTGTAACCTCTTGTGTGTATTTGGTAGCACATTAAATGCCCAGGACTTACCAGGCTGTTTGCTTACCAATGTGTTACATGGCAGTGAGTTTTCCTCCTCTTTTGTGGTTAGTCTAAATGCTAGCCCAAGTCAAATAATCAAGGAAAAAAAACCTAGTAGGCACCAAGTACTGCTCCTGGGTTTAACAGAAATACAGAGTTGGTCCCAAGAACCATCTGCAAGGTGAAATTCAGAATGCATTGCAGCCCTGGTGTAAGATTCATTTGAATGGTCAATGCTGATGGATGATTTCTGTATGTGCCATTCAAAGTATTTGGATTAAAATAATCACAGTTCAAATGCATGATCATCAAGAGTATCAAGCCAAAGCTAATGGAAAGTCCCTTTACCTACCAGCAATCTTATTTTTCTCTCATTATTATTCTTGGAGATTTTTGTTTGTTTTTGTTTGTTTGTTTTGTTTGTTTGTTTGTTTTTGAGACAGGGTTTCTCTGTGTAGCTTTGGCACCTTTCCTGGAACTCACTCTGTAGCCCAGGCTGGCCACACACAGAGATCTGCCTGCCTCTGCCTCCCTCATGCTGGAATTAAAGGCGTGCACCACCACTGCCTGGCTATTCTTGGAGATTTTCTTTTTTTTTTTTTTTTTTTTTTTTTGGTTTTTCGAGACAGGGTTTCTCTGCATAGTTTTGCGCCTTTCCTGGAGCTCACTTGGTAGCCCAGGCTGGCCTCGAACTCACAGCGATCCGCCTGGCTCTGCCTCCCGAGTGCTGGGATTAAAGGCGTGCGCCACCACCGCCCGGCCATTCTTGGAGATTTTCAATAATGAGTTCATCCCACATGAAAGTGATTTAAGTCCTGGATCTCTTTGAGAGATACTAGCATTTTATTAATAATTCTTTTCTCTCCAAATCCCCAAAACTCGTCTTCTTTACTTATGTTAGTATATATTTACATGCTTAGTATATCTGACATATATTTTGATTTATAGAAGTGCAGTTTAAGCCAGGCATGGTGGTGGATGTCTGTATTTGCAGCATTTAGGAGGCAGAAGCAGAAGGAACAGGAGTTCAAGGTCGTCCTGGCCTACATAGCAAAGCCAGATGGCTTTACATCAGACCCTGTCTCAAAAGACTAAAATTCAAAAGAAGAGAAAGAAATTTAATCTGCACTAGTACAGTGGCTACTATATTTGTACCAAATGTATTCTTTTTACGTGTTGAAATATGTGAAGATTGCAGAGTAAAATTAGTATCATATATGAAATATAGTGAGTACATCATATGATTTCCAGTGTAAGTATACTAATTAGCTATGTAGGATATTTACCATTGACTAGTTGTTTTGACTTAACTATTTACCATTGTCTGGATACACTCTATCATTATTTCCTATACCAGGGTGTACTGTGTGCCTTCTAGATTATATTGGAAGACCTAGCCCAATTGTGAAAATGGTTTAAAACAGACTATAACAGTTTTTGGACAGTCAAGAAGAGATGGGGAAAACACACATCTGAAAAGCATTTAATATGACTATAGTTTGTATCAAAAGTCCTAGAGGAGGCCTGTGCTGTTCTTAGCATTCCAGGGGGAGAGAAAAGACACCGAATGAGATTGAGTGGGTGCTAGAGAAGCCGAGGACTTGGAAAGTTGTGTAGACTTCGGGTCTGGTTAATTTCAGTGTGATACTTTGATTTCCAAGTTTTTAAAATAAAGTTAATTATAAAAAATTAAGGAGTAATGGGTAGGAGTGTGCTGTACATCACCTAATGGAATAGAAAGATTTTTTTAATGAATTTAAAATTTCTTATTATTGGTGCTGGAGGTTGGACCCAGAATCTCATACATGAGATTCTGTATGCTCAGCCCATGTTGTACAACAAAGCTATATTCCCAGTCTTTAAAAAACTGACTCATAAGTGCTTTCTAGTGACTTGAAAATAGAAGAATATATATTAAGTAGGTAAGTTCGTCTCTTAATTGCAATATTAACATGCAACACTTTATAATAAAATCTGGAATTTTGGTACATTGCTAGTTAAACGTTCACTTAATGGCTAATAAATACTTCCTTGTGATTTAGTCTATATATTAGGTTATTATATCTTTCTTTTAACTTCCCACAAAGATCCTTTAAAATCTTACTTCCTCCTTCTATGTAGACCCTAGATAGGCTAGGGTGTTCTTCATGGCTTACCTTGGTTTCTGTAACTTGGTAAGAAAGGTCAGAATTGACACAGGACCTGTTCCTTGAAGGCCACTACTGAGCTATATTTTGGTGACTCAGCTCCTGGAACAGCCTTCAAATAGACTCATAGTGCCTTTAAGTCATTTGGAAAGCCACACATTTTGCCATTAAAATATTTACGCTTGTTTCTTTGTCTCTTGTAAATTCCTTTTTCTTTGCCTAGAAACCTGTTTACTTGTGTTTTCTTGGAGGAATTTACCTAATGTGGGCGGTCACGTGGGAACTGCTCTGCCCTGCCGCTGTCAATTACAGCCTGACCTGTAAGAAATGGACTCTTGCCTTGGGGCGGTGGGGTGAAAGTGCACCCTGAAGCCTGGTCTTTGTTTAGCTGCCTTCTTACTACCTTCTCCTTTGTCCTGCGTGCCTGAGGACACCGCCACCTCCTTGTGTAATGAGGTTTCTCCAGCACACATGGTGAAGGTGGATCTGTGTTGTAAAAGGTTGTGCAAGGTGCCGTTCCAGCAATCCAGGAGAGGCAGGCTGACTCTTCACCTGCCCTCTCTTGGTTTGCCTTTTGGTTTGATCACTTGACTGTTGTCTTTTGGTAAGCACTTTTATCTTCAATGATAACTGTCACCATTTATGTGTGAGTTATTCTCCCTGTCATCGGAATCCTTAACCTCACATTCTATCTGTTTTTATACCCATTTTTAAATGTCTTCATTTGAGCAAATGAAACCACCGATGCAGCGTCCCTGGACTTGAAGGAGTCTTCCAGCAGCCAGCCTGTCAACCACACTTTTATTTCCTATGGCCTACTTTCTTGAAATAGTGATTGCGAAGATGTGTACCCCTCTCCGGATAGCCCTTGGCTTTGTCTTTAATTCAGGCTTAAACTATTGACATGGCAGTTGTGTGCCCATCGCCATCCACTCAGTGACCAAGCTGATAACCCGAGCGCTCTCTCTGGCACATGAATACACTGTCATAGTCAGGTCCTAGGACTATCAGTGCCCAGGTCTTGGTGGCTAAGGCCTTATCTTTTGGAAGCCTGGGGGCACCTGGGGAGAACTGTTTGCTGATCCACCGCTACTGCTGCTGGCCATTTTCACAAGTGCCGTGACCGCCGCTCCCACCACTGCGTACTTCTTAACACATCTGCGGATGAGTTTTAGTGCCATCCTTTGAATCAATTCTAACTCCCCCCCCCCTTTTTTTTGTTGTTGTTTTTTGTTTTTTCGAGACAGGGTTTCTCTGTGTAGCTTTGCGCCTTTCCTGGGACTCACTTTGTAGACCAGGCTGGCCTTGAACTCACAGAGATCCGCCTGCCTTTGCCTCCCGAGTGCTTGGATTAAAAGCGTGCACCATCACCGCCCGGCTAACTTTCCCCTTTCTACAGGAAGCTATGTGTACTATTTTTTCATTTTTTCAGTCTTTCATGGACTACCCTTAATTTAATAGTTATTCTTTAAAGTAGATTGGTAATACTTGGTAACATTTTTTTTTTGTAATAAAAGAAATTTAGGGATTTTAAAGGCTTCTGAGTTGTATGCCATTACCGTCCACATTTTATTGCTGCTATTGTAGTTTTAACCTCATTAGTCATTTGATAGAGACAGTGTGTGTGTAGTCATTACCACTCTGAATTGGACTTCTTCGCTCGCCATTCCTCTTCCTAGTGTTTTCTTGAACTGTGACCCTCCGAAGCTGCCTCAGTAAGGCTGTTTACTGGGGAATTATGCTTTGTCTAAAAAGCTTTTATTTCCTTCATGGCTTTGAGAGATAGTCGGAACGATTCTAGGATGACAGTCCATGTGCAAATAATAGTTTCACTCCTTTGGCTTTCATTATTGGCTCTTAAGAATTCATCCCCCCACCTGCTTTCAAATGATCACCTGCTTTATGGCTGCTTTAAAAATCTGTCATGACCTTCTATAGCATGAATGAGTAGATGTGGCTTCCCTATTGTCTGTCCTATTGGCACTGTATTGGGTTTCCTGAACTGAGAATTAGCATCTCTCATCAATTCTAGAAAATTCTCAGCCTTTCGATTATCATTGATTACTGCCTATACCCATTCTCTTTCTCTCTCTGACCTTCAAGTGTAACTAGATACAGTACACTTTATTATAGCCTTTCATGTCTAAATATACCTTTCATAGTTTCCAGTACTGTTCTATTCAGCATGCTTTGTTTTCAGAATCTATCCAGTTTATTTATTCTCTCTTTATCTGTGTCTTAAAGCTTTTATTCACCCTCAGTTATAACTTTTTAATTAATTTTTTAAGTTTTGAAGTTTTTCAGATCTGTTCTTTTGGGTATGGCATATGTTCCTTGCTCATCTTTCTTGGATCCTTTTTTTTTTTTATTTCTCTCCTTTTTTTAGCCAAATTAATTTTATCTTCTGGTTTACATGGATCTGTTACACAAGGCCCTGCTTCTGGCTAGTTTAGCCTGTGCCTGACCCTCACTCATGGTGTTTTCTCAGATGGTTCATAATTTTAGCTTCTGAAGTCTGTTGGCTAGATCTCCATCAGTAAGAATCCCAGAGAGCCTGGTTTCACCTAGATAGAGTTTGTGCTTGCTTCATGAAAGACCCACAGGGGCCCCATCCTGGATTGATTTCTGCTTTCTCATCTGATGCAGGTCCGTGTTCATTCACAATCTAAAAATCCAAAGAGCTCAGAAAACTAAAATTGCTTTTGTAAATCTTTGGTGGCAGAAGTTCACCTGATAGTCTTCATACCATCTATCCTGAAGTATATATTTTCAACTACAGAAATGTTATTACAATGAATTTCAAGATTATACTGGGGTGTTAGTGTGTGGTGTATCTCAGGCCTTTGCTAAACATAAAAAGTTGTGAAATCAGATATATATGGCCCTCAGGACCTGAGATACTGGAGTGTTAGTCTGTAGTATAAATTTTAAACTTGAGAAGGGGAAAGCTGTGCTTACAAATGCCCCCAGAGATTTTCCTCTCATCCACCTTGAGTGTAGCCTTAATGTGACACATTTTATTGTTTCCTGTAGTGGGTAGCCATTCCAGCTTGGTTCTGGAAGTTCCAACCCCCATTGAGACTCTGGCAACTGTCACGCCTACGAGGCGGGGCGAGGGGAGGCGTCTGGGGACCCGAGAGCTAGATGGGCCAGCGCTCGCTCTGGGCGCTCTCTCGGTGCCAAACGCTGACCGGTGCAGATTGACTGTGCAGAGCTCCGGAGAACACCGCTGGACTGCATTACACCTTCCCCAGACCCTGCGACCTACCCATTACTTAATTTGTGAGTTACGCCATTAAATAAATATCCTTTTAACTACGTGGAGTGGCCAAAATAATTTCTCCAATAGTTTCCCTTTACTAAAGGGCCTTCTTTTTGTGCATGCTAATTTTACTAAGGGTGCAGCATTGGAACCTGGGCACCTTACATGTGGGTCTTTGTTCTTAGTCCCAGAGGACTGGTCACATGTTGCCCACGAGGCCTGTAGGTCATTCAGTTTCAACACATGCTTTCTTTCACTTCAGTGTTGCTCTGTCTTACGGTTTTCTGAGACCTCTCATGATTTGGTCCTGGGGATTCATTCATTACCCTATGAGGAAGCCAGATGGGAGTAGATGGCTATCTTTTCCCGATAGTTCACCCCTACACTAGGAAGGAGTCCTGCCTGTTTTCCTCTTGTTCTTACTCAGTCCCCCTCCCTCCAGTTCACTAAAATCACCATACACTGCATTACTTTTAGTCATATGTTGTTTCTGTATTTTTCAAATCGTTTCTAACACCCAGCTTGGGCATGCCTGCTCAGGGCTGAGATGGCTCCCTGTGCATCTCAGAACTGCAGTGAGCTTCTGTGTGGGTTTCTCCTTCTGGTTGGAGTTACCTCCAAGCTCCTCTGACACCAGACACGGAATGAGAACTAGTTTGGGGATTTAAGTATTAATGGGATGACTGTCTCTGGTATACTCTTCATTCTTCCCTAACTTTAGGCCTTTCCACCCATACTTTCTGTATAAAGATCTTGCTTTTACCTAATAATTCTCAGAAGAACAATGAGTTAAACTTTGTTGGTTAAAAGACCATAAACTCAATTAAAAGTGGAATATTTCAGAAAATCAATTTTAAAAACTATTATACCACTTAATGTAAATAGTTAATTCATAGTCCCTGTTAGCCTCTTTGCAGTTACATTCTTGGGATATGGTAAAAATTACATTTTGGCAGATGGGTATGGTGTGTGCCTATAATCCAAGTGTTCTGGAGACCAAGCCAGGAAGATAATGAGTTCAAGAAGGTCACACTGAGCTACATAGAGAGACCCTGTCTCAAAGAACCAAAGACCAAAATTAAAAAGAAAAAAAAAAAAAGGTTGAGTGAAATCATAACTTTGGCCAGAAACATATAATTAATGGTCAGGATTTGTAAACTGGAAAAACGTTAAATTTTAATTATGTCTATATTCTTTTGGCTGTGTATTTGAATTGTATGTGTATTTCCTTCGGTATATTTCTTTCATGATTAATAATTAGGAATTAATGTTACAGAAAGTTCGTCAGCATTCTGTGGGTGTAAATGTATGCTTTTACTTTTCTTTGTGTCAGTCAGTTACGGCTGAGCATTACTCTTCAATGACTGCCTTACAATTTATGAATGTAGACTTTGTACATGGGAAGGAAAGTTCAAAAACCAAAAAACATAATTTCACAGTAGCCAAAAACTCAATTTATTCTGAAACTATATTATTTTATATTCAATAATACTCTTCACTAACACGATGACATTCCCACTCACAATTTGGAAGATGGGGATGTAGATGAAGCTCAGTGTTCCAGCGCATACCTGGCATGTATCCATGGTTGGCTTGCATCAGTGGCTGGTATGCATCAAGTGCTGGGTTTGATCACCAGTAATGCAAAAGGAAAAGAAAGAAAACAGGAAGGAAGGAAACAAAGAAAGAAAGAAAAGAGTGCCTTGAAGAGTTTAGAAAAGCAATGAGGAATAGGAGACAAATTTAACTTAAAATAATATTCTTCTTACCTTCATAAAGAGAGCAATAAATGTCAGAGTATTTATTTGGTTTTCAACCACCTAGTTGGAGAAATTAGAAGTTACTTTCAGTCTTGAGGCTTTTAAGTATTTATTTAACACAATATCATTATTTATTCATTCAACAAATATTTACCAAATGTCAGGAATTGTTCCAGGAGGCAGGGATACCTCAGAGAATAAGATGTAGCCTGTGGCATCAAGAGATCTAGCAGCTTAGTAGGGGAGACGGAAAATGAAAGACCTAATTACCAGTGATTCCAGAAGCATTAAGGTTTAGCGGGGAAAGAAAGACCACAGTGGAGGTGCATTGTAGAAATGGTGTTTAAGGCCAGACTTGAAGGATCAAAGGAACTCACATGGGTGAGGTGGAGACAAAGGCTGCTTGATGCTCAGCAGAGAGCGGCTCCTGCAGAGAAGGCAGGCCCTAGGAACTTAAGCTGACAGCTGCTTCGAGGTTGATAGTGTGGAGGTCAGATAGTGTAAGACATGATCTCTGAACTGATGCATCCCCATCTACAGGACCTTCGAGGTTGGACAGAACTTTAGGCATCTCCAGACTCCCAGTTTTTACAGTTAAGGCAGTTGAGTCCCAGAGGCAAAATCACACATTCTCTGTGTGTTGATACTGGTAATTCTTACTGTCTTAAGCAACTGCTCCAGCCTATCATTGCTTTGTTAGCCTCATTCTGATGGTTAGATCGGTGCCCGAGAACCTCAGCTGCAACTCATGATTATCCTGGTTAGAATCAAGAGTATGCAACTTGCAGCTGTTGCAGCCTCTAGCTAGGTAATTCAATAGACTATGGCTTAATGTAGTTGTGTTGTGTTCTGTTTCTCTTATCCCATCAGAGTTGCTCTGTGTTCATGTTTTTATGACCTCTTAAGTAGTTTGACATGTAATGTTCTGTTTTCTTCAACCCTTGTATGAGCATAAGTGTGCCACATGGAGCTACTTAGAGTCTTCAGTAGTGAGAAGGCTAAACCAACTGTTTAACCCTTGAATCACCCCTCTGCTCTGTGTATATTTACTTGTTCTTTTTAGTAATAGTTCTCACTATTTTCCATACGAGGCTTTTAATTTTTATCTATCTTTTTCATAGTATTTTGTGATTCTATAGTATATAATATATCTTAGTATATCTGTGCTGTCATGGCATTGTGCAATGCCAAGGAGATCTCTCTCTCTCTCTCTCTCTCTCTCTCTCTCTCTCTCTCTCTCTCTTCATTCAACTAGCCATTTGATTTGTAAATTGTACTCATAATTTTATAACCTAGTGTTGGAAATTGAGAGAAGTGTCACTTCACTTCAACTCAGCCTTGCTCCTTGCTCAGATGGAAAAAAGTCTGAGTTGAGTGCTCGATGGATGGAAGTATAAATTAGTCTACATATTTGGGGCCATGTGTTGTCAATGTCAGTTGAAAACCTCTGAAAGCCTTTTGAACTAGTAATTTGACTTCTACAGGTTTTGTCTTGGAAAAATAGAGAAAATGAAGCATTTATAAATGTTTGATACAACATTGTATATTTTCCTTAGTACTTTATTAAAAACAATGATTCTTCAAATAGATACTGGAAAACCTCAAAAATGAAAAGTTAAAGTGTATTTGTCATGGAAATTAAAACATGAAGACATGATTCCATTTTTAATGTAGACATGTGCCGATGACATGTATTTCTGGAAGACTATACACCAACATGTTGTCTGTGGATTGAAGGACTTGTGTTTTCTACTTTGTACCCTCGTCATGTTGACTATTTTTTTTCTATGTTAGAGGAATATAGACAAACTGGTTAGGGCAAAAGGAGGACCATTTGGGCCTTTATAACCAGGTTGAGGAAAGGGCATGGATGGCACTGGCCCCTTCGATGCTTATTCAGGATCCTTTTCCACATACAATCAGTGATTCAACTTTCATTTTCGCAGAACAACTTTCTCATTGAGTCTAGAAGTGTGGTTTGCTATCATGGTAGCCTCACTGAGAAATTAGCTTTCTTCCTATAGCTAGAGTTTGACAAAAATCATAGAGAATAATTGACTTCTCATGTTGTTCCATGTCCATGGCATGGCACCATGTGTCCAATTTACTTTCTGTTGTTGTGATAAATACCATGACCAAAAGTAATTTGGAGATGAAAGGGTTTATTTCATCTTGCTAATTATTGTCCTTCATGAGGAAAAGTTGAGGTAGGAGCTCAGGGCTGGAACCAGGAATCAGAAGCCATGGAGGAATGCTGCTTCCTAGCTTGCTCCTCAGGGCTGTCTCAACTTGCCTTTTTTATACAACCCAAGATATATCTGCTCAGGAGTGACCCCACCCACAATGGGCTGGCTCCTCCCACATCAGTCATCAATCAAGATTTGCCTATGGCCAGCCTTAAGGAGTCATTTTCTCAATTGAAGTTCCCACTTCCTTGGTATCCTTAGCTTGTGTCATTGACAAAAATCTAATAAACACATCAGGATTGTCAAGCTCAACCAGAACTACCTTCTTGGGATCAGTCCCAAGAGCTAGGGGCCAGATGCAGATTTTCTTTCTGACTCTCTTTGGGGTCTGCTTTGGATGGCACTTCTCAGTCTCTTACCTGGGGCTTTAGAGTCCTCCAATGAAGTCTAGCTGATGAGGAAAACAGAAAAGGAAATATTCCAAGACATGGGACTAGACCTAGATACCATTCCTGTCTGTTTCATTAGTAAGAGCTCAGCCAGTGGCCTCCACACATTTAGAAGATGGTGTCTAGATGTGAGTGCAGCAGAAGGAAATAGCTTATGAACACAGGACATTGATGCTACTATGCCCATGGAAAAGGCATTGGAAATACTTCTCTTATGTCTGTGGGATCTCAGGAGTTCTCACTCCCCTCAGCATGACAGTTATTCAGATGCACAGTGAACTGGCTGAAATTAGTACTTTTCGGAGGGTAGATGATTCTGGAAATGAGTAGCTAGTGGTCAGGCACTGGTTCCCTGTCCTTGCCACACATGACAGATTGATCTTAGGGCTCTTTTCTGTGTAGCTTGGCTTGGCCTCAAACTTTTACTTGTGTGCAATGATTTGGATTTTCACTCTCAAACACAGTTGACATATAAGCTGAAACCAATGTAGCACCCCTAATCTGGGCCATTTTTCCATGCTAAATGTAGCACAAGCCATTCACTGGATTTGCATAGATGCCTAGTGTTTGGAGTCATTGTGGACACTTCAGAACCCAGGACCCATCTGCTGGGGGCCTTGTGATTTTAAGCTAGTAATGAGCACATTAGTGGCAGGCCCAGAAGAGACTGTTCTCTAAATCTGCCCGATAGCTAAAGGCGACAGTTATTTACTTTATCGTTTAAGCATTAATGGAGACAATTAAAGTTATTTTGAGAAAGAAAAGTGGCTGTTTTGAGTCTTGCATTTAAAATGAAAGCTTTCTCTGGGGGGATCAAGTCTGGTAGTACTCTATCATCTTAAAATTTGAATAATGCAAGATGTTTTCTTTGAACCTCATCTTGGGTACCTACATGGATATAATTTGCTCCTAAATTTAAAGGTCCTCTCAATTCACATTTTAATGTAAAATACACTGGCAATCTCTCTTTTCCCATAAAACTTAGGTGAATAAAAAAAAAGAGGCTTTGTAGAGGTGGATTGGGGCTAATGTGATCACAGACTGGGTGTGGCGAATAGAAGCGTAGCTGAGGTCTTCCTCAGAAAGACCCTTTGCGATCAGTGTTCTTTCCCAAGCTTGTAGAGGAGAGGACAGGGTCCTAGGAAGTTACAGGGCTCATCCAATGCCTACCACAGCTGGAGAGAAGAGAAGACAGGATTTCTTCACACATTCTATTGCAAGACTCATGCTTCTTTTCCCACCTTTGCATGGCATCTCTTGCTTACCTGTCCAGTGTTGTAAGGAGTAATAACACAAAACAGAAACAGATAAGATCCCACATGATTGTTTAAGGCAGTTCAGTAGCTATTTCATGACAGGGATAAACCCCTATGAAGCCTGTCTTTGGATAACAGGAGGGAAATATGAAGGGTGTGGAATCAGATGACTGCCCCAAGCCCATTTACTCGTCATCAGTAGGTTTGTATGAAGGCATTTATTTCAACACACTCTTGAGCAACATTGGGAGGCGTGAATGAAGCGCACAGCTGTAGAAAGAGCACCGATCTGTCATCAGAGGACCCAGGCTAACCCTGAATCTGTTGCCTGCTGGCTCTGATCTGAGCCAGATAAGTTGAATTTTTGCAGGTCTCAGTCTTATCTTTTCTAAGGCATCGTGGAGTGCCGTTGACAATGGAAGGAATATGTTAGCTAAAACCAGTGACAAGAAACCAACCCAAATCACTCTACAAAGGATTCTCACTAGAGGAAAAGGCTGAGGCACAGCGAGCAGCAGTGAATTTGCTAAAGAACTGCCTGGCTTCAGCTGCTCTGGGCTTTTCTGTGGCATCTGCTTGAGAAATGAGGGTTTTGGGTTTTGTTGGATTTCTTTTGTTTGTTTGTTTTGTTTTTTGTATGAAAGGGAGAATAAGGCAATTAAGCCTCCATTGTAGTTTCATATGTTTTGGGCCAGTGACATAAGTTGGCACTAATTATTAGGATATAAATGTAGCATGTTCAATTTAAATCATCTCCAGAAATCAAATACTGGAATATGCATTACAGTTTGCTTTGTTACTGTAGATTTCTAAGGCTCAGTGGTGTGGTTTTAGACTTGCCTTTTTTTTTAAGATATTATTTTAAACTCTTCAAATAGGTTTATAACAAAAGAGTGATTTATTATTTAAGAAAAAATAGTGGCAATTGACCACTGAAATGTTTAAGACACATGGAAGAGTGAAGAGCAAAATATGAAGTGGCCTTATTATTAGGGCTTATTGTTTGGAGGTCTCCTTTTACACCATTGCCCATTTATAAAGACACAAAAAAAGTGGAGGGACATTTAATTACTATTTTTGAATTAAGCACCAATACACTGCTGTTAAGAAAGACTTGAAAAATATTTGGAAAATGAGCTGACCTAATAGTGAAAAATAATTTTTAAAATGATCAATAGTTACAATGAGTCTCAGTATTTACGTTGTAAGTACTTACAGGGAAAAATGCTTGGACAACATTAACAATTTGGGGCATTGACAAATGAAAACTGGGTAGAAATTAGACAGCAGCAGAGCAGATGAACAACGTGAAGGACACTGATGCTTCTTGTTTGGGTAGAAGACGTTCTGGAAAGCTGTTAGTCAAATTGTTGAATCATTTAAAATTTTTTTTTTTTTTTTTTTTTTTTTTTTTGGTTTTTCGAGACAGGGTTTCTCTGTGTAGCTTTGCGCCTTTTCCTGGAGCTCACTTGGTAGCCCAGGCTGGTCTCGAACTCACAGAGATCCGCCTGGCTCTGCCTCCCGAGTGCTGGGATTAAAGGCGTGCGCCACCAACGCCCGGCTCGAATCATTTAAAATTTTATATTTAAGAAATTAATTCTTGGGCTGGAGAGATGGCTCAGCCGTTAAGAGCACTGGCTGCTCTTCCAAAGGTTCTGAGTTCAATTCCCAGCAATCACATGGTGGCTCCCAACCATCTGTAATGTGATCTGGTGCCCTCTTCTGGCATGCAGGCATACATGCAGGCTGAGTACTGTGTACATAATAAATAAATAAATATTTGGGGGAAAAAGAAATTAATTCTTTCAATCAGTAAGTGTGGTTATGGTTAAAAACTGATAACCTGATACACTAAATGACCAAGAGCAATATAACTTTTGGAGGATCAAAGTTGTAAGTGTATCTTAATCGTGGGCTCTTCTAGTTTTTAAATATTTTTTTGTGTTTTTTTTAAGTTTAATTTTGAATTGTGTGTACTTTTATGCCTTTGTGTGGGTATGTGCATTTGTGTGCAGGTGCCCATGCAGGCCAGAAGAGTGCATTGGATCCCCTGGAGCTAGAGTTATAGGGGCTTGTGAGCTGCCGAGTATGGATGCTGGAAAACCAAACTCAGTGCTCTGCAAAAGCAGTAAGTGCTTTTAACTACTGAGCCATTTTCCCAGCACCCATTTTGGTATCTTAAAGTTTCTTTAAATTGTTACATGTAGTCATCCTCTATTTAAAAGTGTGGGAAAAAGGCAAACATCTTTGACTTAAGACTATTAGTTTTAGTTAAACTTTAAATCTTAAAAACCCCAAAATTATTAGTAGTAGTATGTTAGAGCTGAAAATACATGAACAAATTGAACATTAGCAATCTTTCCATCGTGGTCTGACTCATTTTATTTACGGACACACATATAATATCTTGGCTATCTTAATTTACATGACATTATATTACAGCACAAACAATTTTTATGTTACATGAAAGTTTTTAAATATTGCCTTCCCCATAATAGTTTAATGCTTATTTCTGGGCTGCTAGTTATACACAGGGGCCACAGTAACTCTGAGAGCCCCCTTTTTTTTCTTTTATACATATAGCAGAAGAGATAAGGTTGAAGGGCATGGGATAGACATGGCCTGCTGGGAGTAGTGAGTCTTTTACCTTTACCTATTTTGAAATTTACTTGTATACAGATTCATGGGGATTTAGTGTGGGTAGCCACCTCTTTCCTGAGAGGTATTATCTGTTTGCAACCAACCAAATAGAACCCTTATTTGATGGATCTATTGCGTGAGTGGACTCAGGTGCTTCATTATTAATGTGCAACTGAGCCTCACAGTGTTCTCTTAGACCTACAAACCTTGTAACAAGTGCTTCCTCACTAATTCTGAGGTCTGAAACATGCTGGTCTAGTCTCTTCGGTTGGGCTGCCAAGAGTGCAAGGCTCTCAGAGTTGTGCTGAGGGAGAGGAGCTTCAGTCAAGTGTCCACTGAACACCAGCCTTCTTCGGCCCTCAGAGGAGATTCGTTTGGCACAGCAGGAATCAGGAAGTCCTGGGAAAAATACCTCAGATACTCAAAATATTGCTTTCATGCTATAATCAGCAGGAAAATTCTCAATTTACGATCTCCCCTTTTATCCTCATGTTTCAGGAATGTACTTGAGAGCATTTTTTTTTCATAATTAAAATAATTGCAAAGATGAGTTTAATTCAGAGTTCAGAGACAGGGTAGAATAGGAAGATCGGTTGAAATCGTTTAAAATATAAAATAAGGATAAAGTAAATGAGAAATTGAAAGGAAGTCAATAGAAGATAAGAAGTCAATGATATCAATGGTAGGAAACTAGATAAAACTTTCTGCCATCCCCCAAAAGTAGAGTACTAAATGTGAAATTCGAATAAGACAGAAAAGAAAGGAAGTGATGGCGCCCAAGGGAAGAATGGGAGGCCTGGGGACATAGGTGTCACATGGATAGAAACTAATGGTGTGAGCTTCATATCCCTTGTTGGTTTTTGTCCTTGTTTCATTTGGCTTTTGTATTTGATTTGTTTGTTGAGGTGGTGGTTCTTTGTTTTTGTTTTGAGATTGGGACTCACTGTATAACTCTTGAGTACTCTGGAACTGGCTTGCTTTATAGATCAGGCTGGTCTTGAACCCACAGAGATTTACCTGTCTCTCCCCTCCTGAGTGCTGGAATTAAAGAAATGTGCTGCCACACCCAACCATCTTTAGTATTTGAGGAGTGAGGTCAAGCATTGCTTAGTGAATTCCAACTGTCTGACTTAATTCTTTTTTCCTCTGATATTTGTGCGGAGGTTTGAAACTATAGGGAGCCCTGTCCTACCCAGAGAGTGTTCTCTAATCAAAAATCACAAATTTTTATCTCTAAATTATTTTGAAGTTTCCATTTTTAGGCCTTGTTTTGTGTTTAGTATTTTTTTAAAGTAGTCTGTAATTTGTTGCCATACTGAATACAAGTGTCATAAGGATCATCTATCATTATTTTATTTAACATTTTTATTGGAGGCCAAAGTATATTATACTAGGCTTTGGTTTTCTTAAAACATTTATGGTTCTATGATTTGGTGAGCAATCAAAACATGGTCTTTATTCTAAGGCATTTGTTGGTACATGGAGAGCTGCACTACACAGTTCATGTTTTAGGACTCAATACTCCACTAGAAAGTGACAGTTGATAGGATCCTGATGGTGTCTGTGCTGGCAGGCTATCTACCAGCTACCCTTTCTTTGGGTGGTCCTAAATGTCCTTGTCTCTTGTTGCAGGAGGGGTGGGAGGTAGTGTAAGCTCCACTCTGGTCCTTGATGGGATCACACTTGAAGATGAAAGATCTAGGAACACAGACGCCTTCACTGCCTCTGGTCAACACTGAACATCCTCAAAGGGCCAGTCAGCAGAGAAGCCTCAGAACCAACACTTGAGGAGATGTTGTTGGAAAACAAGACCCAGCATCATCTGCTGAGAGATAATGGAACAGGCTTTTGGACAAATCAGTCACAGTTTATTCCTCACAAAGCAGTGGAGGTATTATGACTGGTGTATTACGAGGAGAGAATGGACAGTTTTGTCTGATGGGAGTTAACAAAGGCTTTTTAGTGGTATGTTTGGTTGGGTATTAAGAGGCAGATGGAAGTTTGGTGCAAGGAAGCATGCCTGGCTCGCTCTGGTGTGTTTAATGTATGATGAGAAGAGAAGGAAGCAGCTGAAGCTCTGAGAAACTTGTCACAGGCCAGTCCCATTGTTTTATAAAGCTGGCAGGAGCCTGAGCTTTAATCTGAAGAGTTCCATTGTCAGATTTATAGAATAGGAACACAAGTTCTGTAGACTTAGAACATTAGAGAGTAGAGGAATTCATCATATAAGTAGGAGAGGCAACCAAGCGTTGGTATGTCCCAGCAAGGCCACTGCCCATGAACAGAATGGAGAACTGGGTTGGGAAGGGCATTCTGATCCTGGAGCTGGTGGCCACAGGGAAAGTAAAAGGCAGGCCAGCACTGTTTAACATTTTCAAGGTCAACTCATGGCATGGTCAGAATTATTGGCCTTAGAAACATTTGTCAACATTTCACAATTTAAGCATAGAAACCACAGAACTCTTCATCTTTCCTGCCTCAAAACACTAATACTTTATTCTTTCTCTATCATCCCTGCCTCAGTCAGTAGCCCATCCTCATGCACAGGTGTATGTGTTGAAGTTTTTCTGGACTCTTTGCTCTCTCTCTCCTATTACATTTTTTAGTTAGGAAAACTTGTTGGCTCTGCCTGTCACAGGCCTGGCCACCTCTGTCTCTTGAAAGTTGGCCGGAACAATTGCCTGGCTCTGCTTTTGTCCTTCTTCCACACCAACTGTCCCACCTGTGTGTCTCAGCATAGCCACTACAGAGTTATTTCTCCAATTCCTTTGGCCAAAACTGGGGGCGGGGAGGGGGGTCCTTCAATGATGAGTAGGGTCTGGTCTTTGCTTCTCCAACTCATGTGGATTCCAGTCACACTGGCCCCTTACTGTCCCGAACAGTCAGACATGCCTCTACCTTGGCACTGACTGTCCCCTTGACCCCCAGTGAGTACCCTTTCCTTTAAAGATCTGCATGGGTAAGCAGGGCAGCCTGCTGCTGAGATGAACTTATGATGAAGAGGGGAAAAAAGAAACTATGTAAAAATAATTTTTTAAAGCAAATACAAGGAAAGAAAATCCTACTATTATCACAGAGGTGGTAAGCATCTTGAGGTCATGAGTGCACAGTGGTGGCCGTGCAGTTTGGAAATTCCCATCTCAGTTGAATTTCAGGCATGCTTTGAGTATGTATGGCCCCTATAAGGACATGCGCATTATTCCCTGAAAAATGTGTAATAATTTGCTGGGTACTTTTTCTCGAAACAATTTTTTGCATTGTCTTGCTATTACACAAGAGCAACTAAACTCACTTGGTGAGTGTAGGTCCATTTGAAATGGGTGTTATTTTACCACAGTTACCCTAATTACCTCACTCTACCACATTAACAACAGTCGCCAAAAACCAGGACCAGCTCAGCAAGCCACAGAGTTCACAACAAGGATAAGGGACACTGAATGCCTGGCTCACTAAATTTAAGCCCACCATGTTAAGACTTGCATTGCATCTATCCTTTAAATCCAATTTTTAGAAGAGTGTATCTTAGTAAGGAGTTACCGTTTCATAGGAAAATTCCCCCTATGGGCCAAACCAATAAGCATCACTTGTCCTTGAAGGATGACACTTAGAACAACTGAGTAGACATCCATGCCTGTCAGTAGCAACAACACATCACTGTTAATTTGCATATCCAGTGCTTAGAATGCGACTGTTTATTATTTACTTTTGAGTAAACTCTTTAAAAGTTGACCATTTCATTTCATTCTTACTTGTGCTCCCATGGGAAACAGCAATAAAGGAAAGTTTGGTTGTGTCCTACTAATTGAGATAGGGATTGGTGAATTTGGTGTATCTATTGAAACATTCAGTGACTCTAGACAAACTCTACTGGCCCAAGAGACATTTAAGCTGGTGTGAATTGTGCCTGAAATTACCTGTGCCTCTTTAAACAGCAGCAATATAAAAAGAAAGTGACTGTATCCCTGAAAAACACAGGGCCCGACTTGGACCTTAAATTTAGGTAATTTATTCATTAATTAGTCAGCAAAGATTGATCAGCCACAGTTTAAAGCAGAAAGCTCTATCAGAGTCTCTCTCTTTAAAAAAAAAAGTATTTATTTTTACATGTCTAGGTGTTTTGCTTTCATGTATGTCTGTGCACCACTTGTGTGTCTGACCTCATAGCGGCCAGAAGAGGGCGCTGGATCCCCTGGGACTGGAATTACAGGCAGTTGTGATACATACTCACAGCTGTATGAGTGCTGGGAATCAAACCCAAGACTTCTGGAAAAGTAGCCAGTGCTCTTACCCACTGAGCCTTCTCTCCAGCCCCAAGGGTCTCTTCTTGAGCATTGAAAGCAAATGACTTAAGAAAAACTCAGTGTTGGCTGTAGGATGGAAAGGAACACAAGGTTAGGCAACTGAGTGCCTTCTTGGTTCACAAGAAACACTCAAGAATATCTATTCAGAGTGTTTGGCTTTTGTGAGTGAATGAAATGTATAAGGAGCATCAGACTTGTTGTCGGCGGGAGAGGGAGGGTCAGTATGCAAGAGTGTAATGAGTAACTTGAGCGACCCATTAGCAGCCAAAAGAGCTAAGGAAAAGATGAGCTGAAAACACAGACACTGAATTCATTCAGTGGAACCTTGGCTGAGAGATGAAGATGATGGGATTTTCTTTGGAGGTGGTGGAACATTGACGTTTTGAGAGAAGATTGGCACAGTTAGTTCCAATAAATGTTTTGAGGACCTCCATCTTGTCACATACTAAGAGGGCTGAGGGACAGGGATCCACACAGTAGGACTTCCTCGGCAGCCGGAAGCAGGCACTCAGGGTTGGGAGGCTGTGGGAAAATTAAAAAGTATGACTGGAGTTGAAGACATGGAGATGTTCGCAAATGTGTTGTCAATGTGGATGAAAAGGAGAAAGAGCAGACCCCGCAGGATTGAGACGAGCTTGCAACAGTCCTAATGTGCTGAAATTGAGGATGGATCCTCTTTGTGATGGACCATTGCTTTTTAATAGCAATGAAGTGGATGCTTCCTGACAGGGAAACTCAGAGCGATTATGAATTCCTCGATTCTCTCTCCTTGCGCCATGTAGCACACAGTAGGCATTGTGCCTAGTACTCCGAACTCTGCTTAGAAGCATCATTGCAGTGTGGAAAGGGGCCTGTACCCTCGGCCTAGTGTGGGGCCTCTGTATTTGTGGGTAGCTTGGGAGGGTTTTTCCATGGCCAACAGTCATGTTCTAAAGACACAGCCACATGGCTGTTGGCATAAAGTACGCTCTGGCCTATGTGATAACTTGCCTTGAAGCATGAGTGTTGGCCCTGTGACATGCAGCCATAGCTCTTGCCTTGTTTAGACACCAAGGGACAGGTTTTTGTTTTTGTTTTTTTGTTTTTTTTTTTTTTTTTCCCTGCACAGGGTTTAAAGCGGCAAGGGAGTGTGGCACTTCAGAGGGAACTGAAGCTCTCTGCCAACATCGCCCAGCCTCCCTTGCTGCCACATGTTGGTTATCTTCTGAGAAGGAGGCACAGAATCTTCAGAATAATTGTCGTGATTTTCTCTCTCCCCGGGTGGGGTAGTGGAGCTCGGCTTTCTCATGACTGTAATTAGTGCTAATGTGCAACTAAACTGCTTCTGATTTTTAAGAAATAATGACTCAAGCTCCAAGAGCTGGAGTAACTATTTTAGGTGCTCCCAAGAAGAAAATGGGGCCTTTATTCTGGTTCTGTCAAAAGGTGGTTTATTCCATCTTCCCTCTTTCTCGGGAATTTTGCTGCTCAGGAAGAGCTCCCATTCTTTAGTGTGCAGTACATAGATAGGTGAATTAGTGCTGGACGTGGTGGGACAAGAGCTAAGGGCGGTGTGTCTTTGTTCTGTTTCTGTTACTGGGATAAAGACTGTGACCAAAGGCAACTTGGTGAGGAAAAGGTTTATTTCATGTTACAGCTCTCCAGTCACACTCCATCACTGTAGTAAGTTAGGGCAGGGACTGATGCAGAGACCATGGAGGAGTGCTGCTTACCTGCTTGCTCAGCCTGCTTTCTTCCAGGACCAGGTGCCTAGGGGTGTTACCGCCCATGGTGGGCTATCCAGTTGCACCAGTGCTAAGAAAACTGTTTAAGACTTAATACTAGAGAATTTAAGAAAGTACTTGCAAAGTTGTAAACAACTGACAATAATCATAGATTGTAGCAGGAATCTTAAAAGTTCTTATTAATAAAATCAAACCCGAGGCCAGTTATTGGGGTCAATGCTGGTAGATCAGAGAGACAGAACGAGCCACAGCTATCTCACCTTGCCATTTCCTCAGCTGGTCCTGTTTCCCCAGACTGGAAGCTTCTGCGTCCTCATCCCAATGGCTCTCACCTGAACTGCTGCTTAAAAGCCTGAATGCTTAACTAGCCACATGTTTAACCAGCCAAATTCTTCTAGTTTCTGGTCCTCAGGCCTTATATATCTTCCTGCTTTCTACCACCACTCCCTGGGATTAAAGGCTGGCTTTCTGGGATTAAAGGCGTGTCACCATGCTTGGCTATTTCCAGTGTGGCCTTGAACTCACAGAGATCCAGAGGGATTTCTATCTCTGGAATGCTAGGATTAAAGGTGTGAGTGCCACCATTTTCTAGTCTTTGTATCTAGTGGCTGTCTGTTCTCTGACCCCAGATAAATTTATTAGAGTACACAATATTTTGGGGAACACAATACCACCACAATAGATGAGAAGAATTAAGTGTGGGGACAATATAGATGCAGAGCCTGGAGCATCCTATTTGAGAGGCAGTTAGTTGGCTGAACATGGTAGGGGCATATCCTAATTTAGAGTTACTATGGCTGTGATGAAACACCATGACCATAAACAACTTGGAAAGGGAAGGTCATTTGATTTACACTTTCATATCATACTCCATTATTGAAGTAAGTCAGGACAGGAACTCAAACAGGGCAGGAGTTGATGCAGAGGCCATGGAGGTGAGCTGCTTACTGGCTTGCTCCCCTTGCTTACTCTGCTTGCTTTCTTACAGAACCCAGGGCTACCAGGCCAGCAGTGGCCCCAACCACAATGGGCTGGGCCCTCTCATATCAATCACTAATTAAGAAAATGCCCTATAGGCCTGCTACAGCCCATCTTATGGAGGCATTTTCTCAGTTAAGGCTCCCTCCTTTCCAATAATACTAGCCTGTGTTAAGTAGACATCAAAGCTAGCACAGGGCACTTAGCCATGGAATGTGTATACAGGAGTTTGATCACTAGATTTCTTGATGGAACATAACGATGCCAGTTTTCCCACCTCATATTTGAATCAAGGGAAATAAAGATGAAAGATCAAAAGTCACCCATTCAGAAGGAAATGTCCAGGCAGAAGCTCTGAACCTTTTAAACATTGCTTGCTCCTTCAGAATTGTATATTTGAGCTGTCTGTATTATTGCTAGTAAGGATAAAGTTTTAGGCACAGATAAATGTGAGCTGTAGTAAGATTGTTTTAGCCATAAATGTGTTTAGACTTCATTGTGAAAGATTCAGCTTTGTCTTTGACATAGGTTAGCTGTGTTACCCAGAAGGTTTTATAAATATATTTAATTGAATTATTTTTAAATGCTTAAAAGCCATAAAGAAACAGCAAGGGATGTCTTTACAAAGAGTTGTTAATGACTGAGTAAATTAAGCATCATCCATGCTTAATGTGGGAGCCACCTGGGAAGCATGGTTATATTTGATTTAGTTTAACTTGTTGAAAATATATATAAATGGACACAGGTGATATATAACTTTGTGTGGCTTTTTAAATTTAGAAATCACTTCCCTCGAGAATGGTATTTTTATTTTCTGCAGCCAGGTTTTACCAAGATACGGGTAGCTTTGGGTAGGTGACAGAAACATCCTGAAGCACTTGTCACTGATGGTGACCTACTTATCTTGGGACAGGGTGCTGCTACCTGTAAGATAGAAGGACCACCTCAGAAGCTATGGCCCTAAATTACAGTGATCTACTTGAATACCTCTGACTGATGAATACCAAAAGAAAATATTTGGAGTCATCTATGAGATCTGAAAAAAGAACGAAAAGCTTTGGAGGACTTTTCCAGGAGTCACTGCTTGTTCTTTGGCTCTTAGAATTAACTAGCTGGCTCCTGTACCTAGCCATGATAGACAGAGGGGGCATAGTGTTAGCTCATTCCTTAGACACTGTTTGGCAAGGGTATCCTCTAGGGGATGGTCTGCACCAGTTAGGAGGATACATCCCCAGCCTGGGAGAACCCCTAAGAGCTGGTCACCATTAGCAGGCAGAAGATGGATGAAGGTCTCAGGTTTTTAAAGCACCTTGCTTTGAAATAAAAGTCTGTCTGGTTCTCCCTTCCCTGTGGCAAGGATCATCCTGAGTCACAGGAGGGCCTAGTCCGTGCTGCCTTCATTTTCACTACATTAGCTTGACTTTGCTTCAGGAGATCTCTATGACTAAGGGCTTGACATAGACTTGGACAAAGTGACTTAGCTCAGTAGTGGCTACCGGTTTGGCAAGTGACATCCCTATTAACAGAAGAAGTCCAGTGGGGAAGGAGTCCTTTTGGGCTGCCTTCTAGGAACGGCTCTTGGCTGTCACACTCAAGGGAAGGGCATTTGAAGAACTAGGCTCCTAGACATTGTTGGGAGGGTCATGTCATCAGACTCCTTGGTGTATTGGACAGGTGACAGTTGAGCCTGCCCTTGTTGAAAGGTGCATGTAGTCTAAGTGCTGTGGACTCTGGGATGCAGCCACCCTCAAGTCCCTGGCCTATGCCTCCACCTGTAGGTGTTGTATCATCTTTCAAAAAGGCCAAGAATTTTCTCTTGGAAAAGCTGATTTTTCTAATAAATGCTTTTGGTCCTCTCTTCTTTCAGCTCTATCTCTTATCATCCTAGATCATTGCTTTGGGCTTTTCTTTGCTCCCTGTCAATCTGAGCTACCCCCTCATTTGTTTCCTTCTTAGAGCCTTCCATTTATAGCATAGACACATGAGGAATGGTCATTTATGTCACTGGGGTATGAATCTGGCCTCATGAGAAACAGGGCCCTGTAGTGGTGGCAAAGATGGGCTGTCTAGACAGAAGCAGTAATTTAGGAGCCCGGGTCCTTCTGTGATTGAAACTGTCTAGCATTGTTCTGATTAATATCTAAATTCTGTAGTATCTTAGTTTGCTTCTCTGTTGTTGTGATAAAACATCACCAAAACCAACTTAGGGAGGAAAGGGTTTATCCATCTTGTATTTTACAGTGCATCATGGAGGGACGCCAAGGCAGGAACCAGAGACAGGAACTGAAGCAGGAACCATGGAGGGACACTGCTTACTGACTTGCTTTCTTATGCAACCTAGGACAACCTGCTTAGGAATGATATCACCACAGAAGGCTGGGCCCTCCCACATCAGTTGTTAACCAAGAAAATGTCCCCCACGTGTCCAAAGGGCCAATCTTACATAAGCCATTTCTCCCTTGAGGTTCTTTCTTCCTAGGTGACTTTAGTTTGTGCCAAGTTGACAGAAACTAGCCAGCATCTCTAGTTATCTTGCCTGAGTCTGTGTTAATCATAATTGTACCAAAGTACATAGAGGATTTAAGAAACTGACCATTGCTGCCTTGCCTTGAGATTGAGAATTCAGCATTCCATTGGGAAACACCAGAAAGACCCTCCATAATCTCCCAAGCTGTAGTGGAACTAGGAACTTGATTTGTGTTTCTGTCTGTTGGAGAGGAGAGAGTAGAGGTTTGGCTGATGTGGGTTCTCAGAGCCTGGTAAGGGGGCCTTAGGGAATGGCTCCTGGTTATATATGATCTCTGCATTTCTGACCACTATTTACTCTCCCACATTGGTTCATCTACAAATGATCTTAACTCTCCAAAGCATTTTACCTTTTCCCCTCCTTCTTTCCAAAACTGGGGGGTTGAACCTAAGGCCTTGTGTATTTTAGACACGTTTTATACATCTAAACTGTTTCCCTGGCCTTTTTATGACTTTTCGTTTTTAAGACAGGCAAGCTGTCCCTGAACTTGTGATCCTGCTACCTCCTTTGTGGCTGAGACTGTAGGCTTGTGCTGCCATGGCCAAATAGAGCTCTCTTCAGTGTTTCTAAAGAACTATGAAATCCCTTTCCAGTTTTTCCTTTCCTTGTTTTTCCTTTTGCCCAAGAAATACAGCATTCATAGGGAAGATACTACAATATTTTTGTCCTTCATCTAGATAATCTGTTTCTCTCTTTACTGGAATCCTTCAGTAGACAATAGCAGTCTATTAAGAACTAAGGTTATGTCTGTGATATTCCAGGAAGTAAATAGAGGATTGCTTCCCTAGAAGGGAAGAAGAGGCTGTAAGGGATAGATGCAGTGGGGCTTGAGTAAGACCAGAGGTGAGGTCCTGCAGACCTTTGAGAGCCTTTGCCTAGGGGAAGGGGAAGAGTGGAGGGCGTGGGTGGGTGATTTTTACTCTTGGTGTGAAAAATGGCAACGTATTCAGGTGCCATCTTGATCCGAGAGGATGGAGAGAGAATCCCAGATGCTGTGGCTGTAGTTGCTGTTTCTAACTACTGTTTAATTTTAGGAAGGATAAGTTTCACACATGTGGGTGGGAATCCTGACTGGAACTGAGAACCCATGCCGGGTGTCTGCTGTTGGAGTCCAATGTACACAGCAGCGCTTTTCCTTCGGGCCCCAAGGGCTCTCTGCGAGGAAGGACTGAGCAGAAAGAGCTGAGGAGTTGGCTCTGCTCTGAGAATGGTGTAGGAAGTGATGGGCTGGGACTAGAGCATGAGGGACACACAGGCTGCTCAGTGCTAGGATATGGTAAATTTGTCACCGGGACAATTTATTCCCTGAAAGAAGGTCCCTAAAATACTGTTCGTGTGATAATTTATAGGTAGCACCCCCCCCACACACACACACACCTTGGATTAAAAAAAAAAAAAAAAAGCATATGTTTCTCCCAAGTTTCCATGACACACAACTCCTGTGGCTGCCATGTAAGTAGGACTTGTGTTAATTTACCTGACACGCGTGAGGACTAGACATTCCTAGGTGATCATGTGACACTAACAGGAAATCAGAAACCGAAGCTACAGTATCTTCTAGAATCTCCCCAGCAACCACATTAGCAGTGGCCATCTTTCCAGCCCTCCTGCCATCTCGAGACTGGCCTGTGAGTCTAGATTGTTCCGAACAAAGGTGTCCCGCTTGCTCGGCCATCTCCTTCATCCACAGTACTGCCTACTTTTTTTTGCTTGTCCTTAGAAATTACACTGTTACCAAGTGTTAGCCAAAAACAGAGTTCTTAAAATTCTATGACAAGTAAGAAAAAACCCAGAAGAGGGTAGGCCTATGTCCTGATCATTTCCACCCCACAGGTGATGACTTGAGGGTAAAGAAACCCAGTGACTTGCTTAGGGTTACATTATTAGTGACACAAGTAGCTGTGTTCAAATCCTAAATAACAGAAAGTTAAACTTACAAATATTTGTTTTATAGAACTTTCCCGACCCCTGGGCATTGATGGTATTTGACACCTAGGCATCCCCTCCCCCGCCCTGACTCCCTGTCACTCTAAGGTAACCCTGGTATGTATGTATGTAGTCCTGGAGTTACACAAGCAGTTGGGCACTCTTGTTGGCTGTCTGCAGTCTTATGTCTGGGAACTGCATGCAAGAGGCATCCTGAACAGCGTGTTCCCTATTACACTTGGCTGGTAATTCATCGTGTTAACTTTGAGAAGCTCCTAATGCCTACCTGGGTCTGGACCATGCTCACTTTAGGGGACAATTATTGCTGGTCCTTCAAACGGAACCACTCTACTGAAGACTTACTATAGACGAATTGCTAAACGGTCTTATTAATAAAAAACCTGGAGCCAGATATTGAGGTTAAAACCTGAGAAATCAGAGGAATAGGAAAAGCCTACAACTAACCTCACCTCACTAACTCCGTGGCTTCCAAAGAGACCTACTTCCTGTATTCCCACACCTATATGCCTTTCTGTTTTGCCAACTCATTTCCTCTCTCCACCCAGCTACATCACTTCTTCTTCCTGCCCAGCTCTGTCACTTCCTGTCTGTCTGTAGAGACCCTCAGACTTTTATTGTTAGTGCTGGGATTAAAGGTATGTACCACCATGCCTGGCTCTGTTCCCAGAGTGGCCTTGAACTCACAGAGATCCAGGCAGATCTCTGCCTTCCGAGTGATAGGATTAAAGGCATATGCTACCATTGCCTGACCTCTATGTTCACTGTGGTGGCTGGCTGTTTCCTCTGATCTTCAGATAAACTTTATCGGGAGATACAGATAAAATATCACCACAACTTACCTGTGTGCTCTGTTGACGGTCGATGAGTCTTCAGATGCAGCTACAGCACTGAGGCTGGGAGTGAGGTCAGAGAGAGAGCAGTACAGTCAGAGGAAGTGGGTGGAAAGAGAAACAGGAGCTCCGTGCTGGCACCACATTGCTTCTCTGCCCTTTTCCCCAGAGAGCACACGAGACAGTTTATCTCACTACCCCGGCACTGTGACCTCGTCTTTCTCCATTCCTTTGTGGATCTTGGCCTCTCCCTCCACCACAATCAAATCCACAGGCTTATCTTGACTCACCCTGTGAAATGTCTGCAAATGGAGACAAGCTCACCCTCGCCTCTCACCTCAACTCTGCCTGTCTCTGTGGGTCTACTTCCTTCACCCAGCCTGTGCATGATAGACTTGCTGCAGTGAGTCTTCAAAATGTAGGCTGGAACATGTCACCTCCCTGGTCAAAAAGCACCTTGAACCTTCCCCCAAATGCTCAGAATAAAGTGTCAGGTCTTCCCTGTGTTATCAAGAGCCTGGTCAGTTTTTATTGCCTCTCTTGACCATGGTCGCTGTTCTCTGTCCACAGGGGCTAGCTTGTTTAGTCTTGAGCCTGTCAGCTCATCTGGACCCACAGGGCCTTTACATCTGCTGTTTCTTTTGCCTGGAACATTCCTTCCCAAGATCACCAAATGCCTGGCTTTTTTCACTGCATCTAGATCCTTTTGAACATCATTTCATTGGGGAGGCCTTTCTTGATCACCGCCTTTGAACAGTACCATCTGTCTAAATCTGCCTATGTTTCTAGCCATCCATCCCTTATTTTCCGTCACACTGCCTATGTCTGTCTGTATTCTCCATTTGAATGTGAGTTCTGTGAAGCCAGCCAGGGGCCTCCATTACACTGCTCTGTGTCTGACTGCTAGTAAGTCAAAGCACATAGTATGCATTCAAAAAAAAATATTTGTTAAGCAATTAAGTAATTGAACTAGTTTAATTGGTTAAAAGTCTGTCAAGTGCTCTTTTATATAGGTGTCCAAAGGGTGAACCAATTTGTAATTGTGCATCAGACAGACAGACGTCTTCTTTATAGTTCATCAGGCTCTGTGCTCAGCACTCACCCTTCCCAGTTTAATTAAACAGCTGCAGCTGGCTGCTGTGATTAGTCCCATTATTGTAACAAGGAAATGTGTGCTCAGTGATGACTGTGCTCCATGTCATACAGTTTCTTTTCTTTTTCTGTAAGGTTTATTTGTTTACTATGTACACAGTGTTCTGCCTGTATGTATGCCTGCACACCAGAAGAGGGCACCACATCTCACTGTAGATGGCTGTGAGCCACCACGTGGTTGCTGGGAATTGCACTCAGGACCTCTAGAGGAGCAGCCAGTGCTCTTAACCTCTGAGCCATCTCTCCAGCCCCTGTCACAGTTTCTAAATGAACAGAGAGGAGTTAAGCTTCTCCAAATCTCCACTCAAAAACTAAGCATGTTAGACCTCTTTCTCATGAACCTACCAACAGTCCAGCAGAGAACAAATAGCATTAAGAGAAATTTTTGTAGTGGATACTTTTACAAAAGGTGAAAGTATGTGCACTTTTCTTTAAGATGAAAGAAAGCTAAAGTTTTAGAGACTGGCACATTAAATAAAAATCACATGTAGCAATGTGAAAACACAAACAAACTTAGTTATATTGAATCAAGTAGGCAAGACATTGTATAAACTTTTACACCTCTCTGTGTAAAGAAGAAATTGCAGAACTGTATCTGCTGTTCAGTCCTGCTGCTAAGTCATTCTGCTGTCAGGTTGACCAACGTTCTCCTAGCTCCGTAGTTCAGAAGCGCCTCTTTTCCTGTTTCTTGCCCTATGGGTTCCTCTCCTGCAGCTTCAGCCACTCTTGCTCTTGTGCCGCTCCCTCTGCTGCCCTCCCCACCCCTCCCTCTGCTGCGCTCCCCTCCCTCTGCTGCCCTCCCCTTCCTCTGCTGCCCTCCCCTCCCTCTGCTGCCCTCCCCTCCCCTCCCTCTGGAGCCCTCCCCTCCCTCTGCTGCCCTCCCCTCCCTCTGCTGCCCTCCCCTCCCCTCCCTCTGCTGCCCTCCCCTCCCTCTGCTGCCCTCCCCTCCCCTCCCTCTGCTGCCCTCCCCTCCCCTCCCTCTGCTTCCCTCCCCTCCCTCTGCTGCCCTCCCCTCCCTTCCCTCTGCTGCCCTCCCCTCCCCTCCCTCTGCTGCCCTTCCCTCCCTCTGCTGCCCTCCCCTCCCCTCCCTCTGCTGCCCTCCCCTCCCCTCCCTCTGCTGCCCTCCCCTCTCCTCCCTCTGCTGCTCTCCCCTCCCTCTGCTGCCCTCCCCTCCCCTCCCTCTGCTGCCCTCCCCTCCCCTCCCTCTGCTGCCCTCCCCTCCCCTCCCTCTGCTGCCCTCCCCTCCCCTCCCTCTGCTGCCCTCCCCTCCCCTCCCTCTGCTGCCCTCCCCTCCCCTCCCTCTGCTGCCCTCCCCTCCCCTCCCTCTGCTGCCCTCCCCTCCCCTCCCTCTGCTGCCCTCCCCTCTCCTCCCTCTGCTGCCCTCCCCTCCCCTCCCTCTGCTGCCCTCCCCTCCCCTCCCTCTGCTTCCCTCCCCTCCCCTCCCTCTGCTGCCCTCCCCTCCCTCTGCTGCCCTCCCCTCCCCTCCCTCTGCTGCCCTCCCCTCCCTCTGCTGCCCCCCCTCTCCTCCCTCTGCTGCCCTCCCCTCTCCTCCCTCTGCTGCTCTCCCCTCCCCTCCCTCTGCTGCCCTCCCCTCCCTCTGCTGCCCTCCCTCCCTCTGCTGCTCTCCCCTCCCTCTGCTGCCCAGAAGCCCCGCCTATACTTCCTCCCTTGCTATTGGCTGTTCAGCTTTTTATTAGACCAATCAGGTGCCTTAGGCAGGCTAGGTAAAACAGCAACACATCTTTACATAGTCAAATGCTCCACAACATAAACGAATGCACTACATCTTTGCATAGTTAACTACTCCACAACATAAATGAATGCACTCACTACATCTTTGCATAGTTAAATATCCTGCAACAGTGTCACTTCTCAGTCATAAATTTAAGTTAACTTTAGATTGTGTCATGAAGAATGACCAATCCTTGTTCACCGTTCTAACATTCAGTGAAAGGAAATTTATCCTCATGAGGCTTGACAAAAAATCAAATATAGAGATTTTTTTGTGCTTTTATTTGTTTTTTTGTTTGTTTGTTTAGTGTGAATGTGTCTGTGTCTTGGGGAGGGGCATATATGCCAACATGCATGTGTGGAGGTCACAGGACAACCTGAAGGAGTCAGTTCTCTCCCTCTACCATGTGGCTCCAGGGATGAAACTCAGGTCCCCAGGCTTGGTGGCAGGTGCCTTTCCCTGCTGAGCTGTCTCACCAGCCCCTTGAGGTTTTATCTCATTCTGGAGGGTGGGAGGTTCGAGACAGGGTTCCTCTGTGTAGCCCTGGCTGTCCCGGAACTCACTCTGCAGACCAGGCTGGCCTCAAACTCAAAGATCCACCTGCCTCTGCCTCCCAAGTGCTGGGATAGAGGCGTGTGCAACCACTGCCCGGCAAACCTTTAAGATTTTTAAATGGAATAGAAGACATCTTTCTAAATTTAGGCTCATTGATGTGTATATAAAAATGAAGTAGAGAGTAAGTCATTCTGTGTGGATTCTCTTTCATCTAGTAAGAGCTAGTGAAAGAAACCAGCCTGTACTACCTACCACTAATCTTTGTATAAAAATAGCAATTACTAGTAGAAGTACTATTTGAGGCAGTCTTTCCCTATAACTTAGACTCATGTTGAACTGGCCACCCTCCTTCCTTAGATCCTGAGTGCTGTGATAACAGGTGTGCACAGTGCCTGCCTAAAATTGTTTTGATTGGGACAGAATATAGCCATCTCAGATAACCTTCTTTTCTATATCACAGCCAATGTTAGGTATTAGATCTCCAGGGCAGGACTTCATTCCTTCATGTTGGACATGGATCTCAATGGAAGAGAGACATGTGAAGTAACAATTATAATTCTGTGTAATATGGACTGCAGTCAAGGTGTGTTAAGGTGGTGATTAGCATAAATGACAGTGTCTGTCTTGTAAAGTAGTTAATATTATCCCTGTGGCTAGGTACAAAACTAGATTTACACAAGCATCACATTAGCTTGTCCGTAAGTAGCAAAGCCAACCTAGAAACTAGATAGCCCCAAGCCCAGTGTCCTTTGCCTTACACTGTATGAGACAAGACCAAAGGCTCTCTGTCCCTTGAGGTCAAGGTCAGAACTTCATTGGGTAGACTATTTAAGATTGATCCCAGATGAAACTCCCAGTTCAGGGATGACAGGGACACTCTAGGCGGTAAGAACAACATGAAACAGTCTCATAATAATTTTGATGGAATGCAATTTTTGGCATAGAAAAGACTAGCAAGGTAGCTGAGCCTTCTAATGAAAGGCTGTGTTCTCAAGGTAAAGTATAACATACAAACCCTATACTTACAGTGCAAGCGTAAGTAAAGGCCTGGGGTGTAAGTATACGGTAGGAGATTCATCCTTGGAATGTTTGGGGCTCATTTAGTGGACAGTGGGAGGCTCCAGGGAGGCTCTGGTCAGAAGAGGAGCCATGGGCAGTTAATTTCCCACAAATACATCTACTCCCACTGGAGGTAATCCAGAGCAGAGATTATAGGACACTCCAAGCAAGGAGTAACGGGACCTGTCATGATCCCTGCATATGGCTCAAGTGGCTGTCAGTGTCATAAAGACCTGGGGCAAAAAGTAACCATGAATCTGAAAACAGTTCAAGCTTGCTGCTATTTTATTACTTCAGAGAATAATTGTTTAAGGAGTGAGAGTTTTCTCACTTATTTCTATTTCTTTCACCCTCTTGCTGATAAGTTATTTACTTCAAAGATATTTCCTATGACAAATTTTCAATTGTTGAAAATAACCACAAAAGATAGAGTAATGAGGAGGGTTTGTATTTACTCTATTGCCTGAAGCAACTGAAGAACTTAAAAACATGAAGTAAAACCACTCGTTATTATGGAAATGCAAACAAAATCCACCATGAGATATAGCATAGCCGTTAAGTAGTAGTAGTAGGAGGGTGTATTAAAAAAGACTATCTCAAGCTTTGGCAGGGAAGTCCCAGGATGGAACACTCATTCACCACCAGTGGGAATTAAGCCCTGATAACAATTTCTTTTTGAAGTAATTTCCTAAAGTTAAATATCAGAAAATGACCCAATCCGTCTATTCCCAAGTAATTGCCCAAAGGAAATGAAACTATATGCCCACTTACACATACACACAATTATATAGAGAGGCTCACAGCAGCTTCAAGTGTAATGCCAAACACAGATAACTGAGAAAATGGTAAACACATAAGAAGTGCTTGTGGTATGTCTAATGAACCACTCAGCAGTGACAGAGACTGTTTGTACATGTAGCAACATGGATTAATCTCAGCGTAATTACTTGGATGAAAAGAACCCAGACTGTCCCTGAGGAAATGGCTTTGCCTCTCTTATATAAAATTTATAAAGTGCAGATGCATTTTCATTGCCTGAAAGCAGGCTGAAATTGCCGAGGGGACAGCAGGGGAGGAAGAGGAGGAGAAAGGAGAATTTTAGAATGGATGCAAGCCACATCTTGATTTTACTGAGAGTTTTATGAATGGGTGTTTCTCAAAGCTTGTCAAATAGTGTACTTTGAATGTATGCAGCTTTTAGGTCAACTCTCCTTGTCAGTAAAGCTGTATTCAAACTAACAGAAAGAATACCAGTCATATTTTTCAAAGTTCAATTTTCATTAAAATTGAATTCTGGAAACTTAAAACAACATAAAGAGTACTTAGTCTTCAATAACTTTTCTGCAGGTTTGTTGCTATTCCTTGATTTTTCTTATTTTTTTTGAAATTATTTAAACAGAAACTATTTAATGAGGTAATAGAGTGGAAACATATATAGTCTACAAATGAGAGCACAGATTGGCATGGTTACCACTTAAAGGCATTTTAAAATAAGGTCTTTGACAGCCAAGTGATTCTAGGAATGAAACATCCCAGTCATAGACTGGCTTTGGGATGCCTTTAGCTCTTAAATTATTGATGAACTCAAAATAGGTGGTTTTTTTTTTCTTTTTCTTTTCAAAGACTTGGTTTCTCTGACTAACAGCCCTGGCTGTCCTGGAACTCACTCTGTAGACCAGGCTGGCCTTGAAGTCACAGAGATCCACCTGCTTCTGCCTTCCAAGTGCTGAGATTAAAGGTGTATACCACCATGCCCAGCCTTTAAAAATGGATGTGGTAGCATACACCTTTAACCCCAGCTCTTGGGAGGCAGAGGCAAAGGAATCTCTCTGAGTTGAGGCCAGCTTGGTCTTTATAGCAAATTCTAAGCCAGATAGGTCTACTTAGTAAGAGAGATTCTGTTTCAAAAAAGAGAAAGGAAGGAAGGAAGGAAGGAAGGAAGGAAGGAAAGAAGGAAGGAAGGAAGGAAGGAACTTAAACTTGAGAAAGTTACAAAGTAGTCCTCTTTATTAATAAACTTATTGACATGTAACACATTTTTTAGAGAAAATATTATTTTCCAAGTTAAAATAAATACCAAGAACATATATTTTCTGTATTCTCTCTCTCTCTCTCTCTCTCTCTCTCTCTCTCTCTCTCTCTCTCTCTCTCTCTCTCCCTCTCTCTCCCCCTCCCTCCCTATCTCTCTCTCTCTCCCTATCTCTGTCTTTCTCTTTCTCTCTCATATGTGTGCATGTGCAATGTGTGTGCATGTTTGTGTTGTGTATGGGCATGTACATGCCACCGGGCACTTTTGGAGGTCAGAGGACAATTTGCAGGAGTCATGTGGGTCTCAGTGATCAAACTCAGTTGTCAGGCTTGGTAGCAAGCATCTTTACATAACACTGAGCCATCTCACTGGCCCCACTTTTTCTTATTTTGTGATAGTAACTACTACTGAGTAGGGAGTCTGGTCATTGTAGTCTGAAGTCTTTTAAGCTTCGTTTAAATTAGTGGTTCAGAGAGAAACACTTCAATCACACAGCTGATTTTCCTCAAGGCAACCATTGTTCTGCAAGACTAACACTTCACACATGCTTCCCACGTGAAGATATAGGTCACCACATGTTTCCTACACAGGGCCAGGGAGTGAATGCTTTAGGCTGAGGACCACTGAATTGAGTGTCCTGACCATTCATTGGCCTGTGTCACGGTAGAGTGAACTCAGCCTGAGATAACACCCGGATGGCTACGTCCCAACAAAGATTCACAAAAACAGGGAACAGGCCAGATTTTCCCAGTAAGCTGTAGTTTGCCAACCTGACCCAGTAAGTGGAAAGATGAGCATACAGCCAGGTGAAGTGGTACACACCTGTGTTCTGGCTACTAGGAAGCAGAAGCAGGAGAATCCCTTGAGTCAAAAAGTAAGAGGCCAGCCTGTGCAA
This sequence comes from Peromyscus maniculatus bairdii, assembly GCF_049852395.1. Lineage (NCBI taxonomy): Eukaryota > Metazoa > Chordata > Mammalia > Rodentia > Cricetidae > Peromyscus > Peromyscus maniculatus. Next base: position 77,526,071 of record NC_134858.1, read on the forward strand.
CATGGCAGTAACCCTCAAGGTGACATGGATTACTTCCGTGTCACTGACAGAATACATAGCAGAAACAACCTAAGAGAGGACAGAGGGATTTCTGCTCCTGGTTTCAGAGGGTGTCAGTTTCTCAGCCATGTGTACTCTGTATTATCAATGTCATCTCTTTCTGGATTTTTCTATTTGGCCTCAGCCTGCTAGTTCCTATTTTGTTTTGTTTTTTTCCTAGTAATAAAAAGTTTCTTCCTTGGCCCTTTCCTTTCCGTTTTTCCTCAAGTGAGCCTGAGTTTGACAGCATTGACAAGCATGGTGGCCCGTCTGTCATCCTTACAGTCTTCCGGGTGGTTCAGCTAAATAGGACTCTGTGTAGTGTTTGACCCTGATGACCCCTAACTGTTTCTGGAACTTTTTGAAGATATTAAATAATAGTCTGAGATGTCTTTGATTTGATCCTTATTTACATGTTTAATTTTCCTTCTTTTGCATGTTCTGTGAGTTACATCTTCTATTTGTAGTTTCAGCTCTACTGTAGTTTCAGTCTACCAGTGACTCCCAATTTATAACTAGGCCAAATGTCTAAACTTAACATAGAGTCTGCTTCAGGTCCCCACCACACATTTCAACATAGATGCCCAATGACTGTCCAATGGCTCTTTCAAGGTTATCGCTAAAATAGCTTATATATCCCTCCAAAACAGCTTTCCTCCATTCTCAATAAATAGTTTACTGGTCCCCAGGGTGAGATCTGAAATTGCCTGAGAGTCTATTCTCTTTCCATCTAATGTCTGTCCCTCTACCTGCAAGTCTGTCTTGTCTGCCTTTTCTTTCGGCTCTCATCTCCCCACCAACCTTCCTGCATTCTCATTAGTTAAGTTCTGTCACACCTTATCCTGGCTGGGCTTTGTAGCTTCCTCATGTATCCTCTCAGCCTGTCTTTCCATGCAAGGGTGAGTTCCCCTTATCCTGTGCCTGCGTGTATCTTGGAGATAGTACTTGTAGCACAGACTACTGTGGTGGTTCGTAATTGTCTTGTATTTGCCTGCTAGAAGCCCTATTCCTTCCTTGTCTCTGAGATGAAATGGAACACTTCAGTGAGGTTATATGTGGCTCTTCCTGGGACATATGCGACTCAACCGAAGCAAACACAATCTATCCTCAGACACTTAACCCCCACACCACCACAGCTCTTCAGAGATGTACAACTCTGAAAGATCTGTGCTGGATGTGTCTTTAAAAGGCTCTTCTCAGGGCACAGATCTGGTTTACAGGTTAAGAGCGCATACTGCCTTTCCAGAAGACCTAAGTTCACTTCCCAGCACCCATGTCAGGTGGCTCACAACTACTCATAACTCAAGCTCCAAGAAGATCTTTAGCCTCTGAGGGCACCCACACTCATGACACACTCATGAGCACATAATTAAAAATAGTAAAAAAAAAAATCTTCTTTGAAGTTCTTCTCAAGACTGGAGAGATGGCTCAGTGGTTAAGAGCACATACTGCTCTTGCCGAGGACCCTAATTGGATTCCCGTCACCCATGTTGGTTGGCTCACAACCTACCTGTAACTCCCGCTCTCAGGCATCTGACACCTTTCGCCTCCACAGGAACCTGCACTCATGTGCACTGCCCAGACATAGGCACAGATATATATACACAAACACACAGCATGCACACAGACACACAGCACACACACACACACACACACACACACACACACACATGCACACACAGAGCACACACAGCAGACAACCCAGTGATACCTTAGTTCCTGGGAAACTCACTGATGCAAACGCAGAGAGAAGCAAACCACCCTGATCTTCATTCAAAATCTACTCTTTCACATCAGTAAGCTGAACATTTCTCTATTTCACAAGTAAGATTTATTTTTAAATCACCCAAAAAAGCTCTAGGCTTCTAAACTTAGAGATATTAACAATTGTTTTGAATTATGAATAGACCAAAGTATAATTATTTCTTAGTTCACATACTTTTGAAGTGCCAGCCATCATCCCTATCCTGTCAACATATTTTACCCCCATATTTTCTTTAATTGTAATTCTTATCCTTCGAGAAAGCTTTCCTGGTCCTTTCCAGATGTAACTCCTAAGACTCCCCTCTCTATCAAAACCGTTGGGTGGTTCAGATTAGATGTGGATAGTGAAATGTATTACACAGCTTTTGTATCTTACTATCTACGGCCAGATCAGAACCAAACACTGTCTGGTGTTCTTGGAGATTGATGAAGGTAATGGATGAATATAGTGGGATCCTTTGCTCATTTGCTACTTTGCTTCTGCTACATGACAGCATGTTTGTTAGTATGCTTTAAAATTCAGATCCCAGTGAAATACACCCTTAGATACTATGTTGCAAACATACATTTCTGTTCTTTCCTCCAGACAGTGCATTAGATTAGACATTATACTTGAAGTGGTGGGAGGCTTAACTTGCCTGGTGTTTGTCATTTAAAAAAAATGCCATCTGTACCAGCAAATGGGGGGGGGGGAGGAATCAGACAAGAACACTTGCCTCGTTTGCTTTGCATTACAAACACCATGACCAAAAGCAACTTAGAGAGGGAAGGGTTTATTTCAGCTTGCAGGTTACAGTGCATCCTGAAAGGATGTCAGAGCAGGAACTCCAGGCAGGAACCTAGAGTCAGAAGCTAGAGCAGAGGCTATCGGGGAGCGCTGCTCCCTGGCTTGCTTGCTCAGTTTGCTTTTATACAACCCGGGACTACCTGCCCAGGGGTGGTGCTGCCCACAGTAGGCTGGGACCTCCCACATCAATCATTAATCAGAAAATGCTCCCAAAGACTTTTCTACAGGCCAGTCTTAGGGAACCATTTTCTCAATTGAGATTTTCTCTGCCCAGATGACCTGAGTTTGTGTCAAGCTGACCAAAAGCTAACCAGCGCAATACAGAAGAGAATTCAACTGGAAAAAAAAGTTCAAGAATAAGTAAACATACTGGTTAAAATGTATATTTAATAGTTCATATGTAAGAATGCCACAGTGTAATTTTTTTTAATTAACTCTTGTCTAAACAATTTTGAAGTCATGCATGCTTTACTAAATAATGAGCTTTAAATGTTTAAAGTTTGAGGTGAATTTTATATGTGATAGTTACTGGATATCTTATATTTTCATAGATTTGATCCAGGCTACCAATGAGACCAATGTCAATATTCCTCAGATGGCCGACACCCTCTTTGAGCGAGCGACGAACAGTAGCTGGGTGGTGGTATTTAAAGCGTTAGTGACCACACACCATCTCATGGTGCATGGAAACGAGGTAACCCATACACGACTGTTTCTTGGTAAAGGCGGGGGTGGCGAAATATGATGGTAATTTATGACCCTTGAATTTTCACTCATGACGGAAAGAAGAAATATGTGCTTCCCATTCATTCTGAGTATAATTTCAACCTTGGATTTAGCTATCTTTAGAAATGTATTTTGAGTTGGACCTGTATCTCAGTGATACAGAAGCATTTAAGTCTATAATATGCTTTATGAATGTATGAGCAGGTGAAAATGTTAAAAGGAAGGATCAGGAGGGCCATTTTCCTACAGGAAGTACTCCTTTGTGTCTTCGAATGAAGACCACTTTAATGGAATGTTTACTTTTGAAAAATATTGATAAAATTAAATTACTTCTTTTATATGCAATTTCTAGTGAAGCCTATTGAATTTTCGTTGTTTCTGGCATATACAGAAGTAAAAGGTCACAAAATTTAATTATGATTCAATGACTGTTTCTCTGGAGTTTTAAAAACAATTTCTCCCTTAGAGAAAGTGACCAGCATGGTATGCTTTGAAACTAAGTGAACACAATAAAAAATTGTAAACATAAGTAAATACCGCTTTAGCATCAGAAGTTATTTAAAGGTATGATGTGAAAATATGGGTATTTAATTCTAATTTTTGTTTTTCAGAGATTTATTCAGTATTTGGCCTCTAGAAATACACTATTCAACCTCAGCAACTTTCTGGATAAAAGTGGATCCCATGGTGAGAAAATAAAATCTGGGGGTGGCCATTAATCCTAAGTCATTGTTACAGATAGTCTCATTGGTCACTTAAGAACATAATATGAAAGTAACAGATTAATTATTTCATTGTATACAATTTAGCATATGAAATATATATTAATTTTACTTTATCACTTGGAGTGTTTACTTTAAAAGGTGAACCTTGAGTGAATCTGTCTTACAGTTTAGGAGATGAGGGAACTAAAAATGTCCATCAATGAATAAGAAAAAAGATTCCCCTCTTAAATGTTTTATAGGTTAATGCAGCTTGAGTTGTTACCTCTGGTTAATTCATTCTATGTGCTTGCTATTTATTACATACATGTAAGACTAGATAGACCCATACCAGATGGCTGTGTGCATTACATAAGAAACAGGCTATTATTTGTAACAGTGAACACAAGTCCAAGGAGAAAGATCAGAAAAGACTTTCTGTACAGGACAGTATCATCACCGTATTGAATGACCAGAGTGCCCCATATGGAAGACTTTTGGCCTGCAAGCAGGATGGTAAATAAGGCTTGCTGTCACATGTTGAGCTCTGTCTGTCTCTCAGAGGCAGTCATGACAAGTCCTGTCTATTTTAAGGAACTAAAAAAAAATAATTACTAGTATACAAAGTACAATGGAAGACATTGTGTTAATGGCTTCGTCTCCTCTCTCTCCCCAGGTTATGATATGTCTACGTTCATAAGGCGTTACAGTAGATACTTGAATGAAAAGGCGTTCTCCTACAGACAGATGGCATTTGACTTTGCCAGAGTGAAGAAAGGGTATGGCTCTCACTCTCTCTCTTATTTATTTAAGCACAGCAAATCCTCAAGGCATACAAGATTTATTTAAACTTATATGCCAACTAATGTTGATCCTGAAAGGCCTGGTTCCCAGTCACCTGAAGAAATAGCTTAGTAATTTGGTATGTGAGAAGTTACCATGGAACTGTGTGGCACTTTGTGTGTTCATGCAGAAAAGTCTGATTTGCTCTTCAGACATTATGTGATGCAAATATTTGTTAAAACCAACTTAACATTCTTTTCTTTTAATTTTCTTTGATGATTTCTTTTTATATTTAATTTTTTTATGTGCACTGGTGTTTCGCTTGCATGTAATGTATGTCTGGATGAAGGTGTCAGATCCCCTGGAACTGGAATTATAGACAGTTGTGAGCTGCCATATGGGTTCTGGGAATTAAACCACAGTTCTCTGGAACAGTAGCCAGTGCTCTTAACCACTGAGCCATCTCTCCAGCCCCTCAACATTCTTAATGTAAATATCTTTAAATAACTTAAGAGAATTGACAATATTCATTTCAATGTGTAGTGATGTTAGATGAAAATAGTTATTTCTGTGAACTAATTTTTTGTCTTGGTTTTGGTTTTGGTTGGTTGAGACAAGGTTTCTCTGTGTAGGCCTGGCTGTCCTGGAACTTGCTCTGTAGACCAGGCTGGCCTCTAACTCAGAGGTTCGCCTGCCTCTGCCTCCCCAGTGATGGGATTAAAGGTGTGTACCACTATTCCTGGGTGTTTATATTAATTTTAATTGAGGTAAAAATGAACTTGTGTATGTGGTGATTAGGTTTGAGAGGTAATACTTTCCTAGGAAATATACATACCATAATTTAATTATTGATATTACTTACTGATTAAGAAAGCCTCAACAAAGCAGAAAAATTGCATTTTAATACATTGTTGCCATTTCTTTACCTCTAAATTGATGATTTAATCTGGGCTGACTGAAGTGTTCAGCCAGAAGTTTATGCAGATCTTTTGTCTGCCCCTAACTAAAAGTAGTGGTAAAGTGTTGTAAAGGTTTTCTGTTTTAGTTTTAGGAATTGATAGAGGGACTAGAGATATGGCCCAGCATTTAAGACAGTGGTTCTCAACCTTCCTGCAACCCTTTAGTACAGTTCATCATGTTGTGGTGACCCCCGACCATAAAATTGTTTTCATTGATACTCCATAACTAATGTTGCTACTGTTATGAGTTGTAATGTAAATATCTGTTGTGCAGGGTATCTGATATGGGGCCCCTATCAAAGGGTTGTTAAATGACACCCCCCAAAGGGCTATGACCCTCAGGTTGAGAAGCACTGATTGAAGAGCATGTGCTGCTCTTCCAGAGGATCTAAGCCAATCGCCACGACCTCTTAATGCCTGACAGTGATCTCAGGAGAGTTACCCAGGAAGTGAGGAGGACGGCTCAGAACAAAGACATGGTTTCGTGTTTGCAGTGTGCACAAGGATGTGTGCTTCTGTTTGTGTTACAGGGCTGACGGCGTGATGAGGACAATGGTCCCCGAAAAGCTCCTGAAGAGCATGCCCATCCTGCAGGGGCAGATCGATGCGCTGCTGGAGTTTGATGTACGTTTCTCACGTTCAGTGTTTCTTGCATAATTGGTCTTTGTGTTTTCTGTAAAGGGGCTACAGGTCAGTTAGAGGTTGCCACAGGATTTGCAAGAGAGTGCCTTCATGTAGCTGAATTACAGGACTATTTCATTCATGCTCTTAGGCCCCCAGGGTTTTCCAGAGTTGACAAGCAGTTTCCTAACGTCATGGAAAAGGGTGAGCATGGCATTCTTAGAGCCTTCCATCCTGAGGAGAATGTAGTTTGTTGTGCTTGTAGGGTGAAGTATGTACAAGGTGTGCCTCAGGCAGCTAAATGACTGTGCTTTCCTATCAAAAACCATCTGACGTGGACTACTTAAGTGACACTGTCCACTTAAGTGTCCAGAGAGAGTGATTTTGCATTATCATAGATAACAGGTCTTTTCTGGCAAAGACACTAAGTATTATTTATTTGTCAAAAACATACCTGTTGGGGCTGGAGGAATGGTTCCGTGGTTAAGAAAGTAGCTGCTCTTGTAGAGAACCGAGTCTGATTTACTATACCCACATGGCAGCTCACAACCATCTATAGTTCCAGTTCCCAGGGGATCAGATGCCCTTTTCTGACCTCCATGAGCATCAGGCATACAAGAGTTACACAGACATACACACAGGCCAAATAGTTTATATATATATATATATATATATATATATATATATATATATATATATATATATATACACACACATATATATATATATTTAGAAAACATACCTGAATGTGGCTTCGGTGATAGATACATTGATGCATATGTGTGATAAAGTTGTATAGAACTAAATACAACTGTAGTGTATGCAGTGACTCCAGGGAACTCAGACTGCAGTCAGTTGTGTCGTTCAGTATCCTGCCTGTGACATGACTACCTAGAGTTCTGTGGGCTCTTTACTGCCTCTGGGAGAAAGTAGGTCAATGCCATATGGGATCCCCCTCTTTTACTTCTTACAACTGCTCGTAAATGTATAATTAACTCAAGAATAACAGTTAAGAGGCCCTGACTCATGAAAAGAAGGTATTTTGACATGTAGGAAAGTTCTGAGTCCTCATTGTCAGCTCTTCTGTGATTGGAGTTGTCTAAAACGCTTTCCTCAAAGACTCCTAGCTTAAAGTCTTTGTTAGGATTTCACGACTTAGGCTGTAATTGAGCCCTACTCAGGACAGCTAAGTCTTGTGAAATTTGAAGGAGAAATTGCAAACCATCACGCTGGTCTTTGACAGATTTTTACAGTAAGGTCTTTATAGGACAGCTAATCTTAATGTTTTTTCTTTCTTTTAATTTATCTATTTTTAGCTTTCCTCTTCCTTACTAAGGGTTCTAGCTTAGATAATTGGTGCATATGAGACCAGTCATTTGGTAATGCTAGGCTTACTAAAAATTACCCAACATTTTTAAAATATGAGTAAATTTCTCAGTGGTCATTCGTGACATTTTATTGTGATTTAAGAAGAATACTAATTTGATGATGTGCAGCTAAAGTTAAATGCTCGTTTTTCTAGGTGCATCCAAATGAACTAACAAATGGTGTCATAAATGCTGCATTTATGCTTCTTTTCAAAGATCTTATCAAACTTTTCGCTTGCTACAATGATGGCGTCATTAACTTACTTGGTAAGTGACCCCGCTGTGGAACATTGGGCTGAAGGGGTTGTGATAAGGCTGACAAATTCTGTGGGGCCGACTCCCTTGTCTCACTTCTTGAGCCCTCAACGAGTACATCAGCAGAAGCAGTGTTGTGTGAGAGGTCATGATACCGAGGGACTCCCGAGGGTGGTGCTAGCCAAGCCACGTGGCTGAGGGGATAAATCCACAGCTGGGGTAGAAATCTAGCACAAGGTAGGCAAATTGATGATCTCCCAACTCAAAGGACCTGTCCCACTGAGGATCAGCAGTGACGAGAGGCACACACCAGCTAAGGTAGGAACCCTCTGCTGTCCGGCCTGTTCGCTCTCCCTTCCGATGTCATTACCACTCCTACAGCGTTCTCTCGCCCTCACTGTTAACAGCCTGTTGGCAGTGTGTGCCTCTTGATCTGCATAGTTATCTATTTTGAAGGTAGATTCACTTCCTTCACCCAGGTCCACCCTGATCTCCTTGTCGTCAATACTTCAGCTTAACACTGCCAAATCCCTATCATCCAACCCAATAGCAGTTGCTCCCCACAGTTTGGCGGTCTCCCCTAAGTCTTGTTACAAGAGGAAAGGCAGATAGTCTACTATCAAAGACTTGGCTATGAAAATTTCATTCTCTTATTCAGATCACCCTTTTGCAGAGATATTATAAACTATGTTACTTCCAGGTAGTACCAAACTGGGATTTTCTTCTTTCTCTGTTAGCTGGTCATGAGGATTTCCTAGAGGCCACCGATAGGATTCAAAGGATAATTGAGAGAAATGGCTATGCACAAGAGAGACTCAGTGCTCTGGTAATAGGGCTTCTGTTCACACAACCTGTCTACTTATCCATGGCTTGCTCAACTGATAATATCATATATCCTAAAATATCCTTCTGTTTGTCCAACTTTACAACTTGGTAGATTACATAGTACCCACTCTGTGTCTGAGGACCACTTGGTGCTCTTTGGTCAGGATCTTGGTCTCTAGAAGTAAGCCAACGATGGCTACTCTTAAGGACATCACTGCTGTCTGAAGAAGGCATGGCTTCATTGTCAAGCCCTGTGGACCTGTGCTGGAGCATGACAGAGGGCTTTCATAACATGTAAATGTGTTGCACACTACTTGAGTACCTTTAGATTTTTCTGGAACCAAGGCTTAAGATTGGAGCAGTTGTGGAACTTTCTATTGCCTGAGCTCTCTCTTATCTGTCACTGTGAAGGATGCTCTCCTTACAGCAGCACACACACATGTCCTGTGTGTTTCCTGAAAAACCAAAGCAGCTTAGCAGACTTTGAACTGTCTTAGTTGCAAGGAGCTCCAATTGCAACATGTACCTATGACATAACGAGCTCTCTAAACTACCCAGACTTTTGAACACTCAGAGACCTTATTAAGGTGGCATGTCCTTCTGTCTCCCCCTTTGGCATTTATGTCACTTATCAAGACATACCTGCAGTTCTTGCCCACTAGGTACCATCATCCTGGTATCATCAGAGTAATGTCCTATGGGATTGTGACAACCAAGACAGGTGGATATTCTTAAAATGAGACGATGGTTGTAAGCTTGCACCTCTGCCTGCTGACAGCGACTCCTTCTGATGGTCTCTGTTCACTGGGGGAGAGATCAATGCATTTCCTACCTCAGTAGCCACCTCCAAGGTGCCAAAAATTGCGTTGATTCTCTTCTGGTGAAAGAAGACACATTTGGATCTCTGTGAGTCGGGGGCTCGTTGCTTGACTAAGCTTACAGTAACCATTGTTAACCTCTAAAACATTTTCGCCCAAACCAAACATGCAGAGATGAAGTAGAATTATTATTCCTGTGTCCTCACAGCGATCAGCGAAGTGTGGCAACTTTGCTAGTGTCAAAGTGTGTCCCTTTTCAAGAAACAAAGGAAATACCCACAAGGCATTCTATACATCCCCTGGATATGTCTCCTGGTCACAAAGCTTCCATCCAAACTGTGGAACATCAGGTCACATCAGTCCCCCTGGGGCAGCAGTATCTTAGAGTCAGCATTTCTTAAAGTCTGGGTGGATAAGCCCACTCCCCCTTTCCAGAGTCCAAGTGTAAAGACCTGAGAAGTCACTATTGTCCTAATGTGAAGAATTGAACAGGCTGGAAAACTCTTTGAATTTAGAAGAGGGGTTGGCACAGGACCATTGGAGAGGCTGACAGGTATATATAGCCAAATCCTGGCTAACCATGTGGAAAGTCAAAAGTGAAAACTGCCATGGGAGCTGGGGCGGAGGGAGGAAAACCTGATGGACACATTGCTGGAGGCAGACTATAGATAAGTGTGGAGGTTGTGACCAGGCCAGTCTTGTTTTGCTTCTAGGATCTCACACTGGTTTCCTGTACCCCCTGATGGAATGGGGTAAAGCACAGGTACCCCTCAGTTTAGGGTTGTTTTTCATCTGATAAACTCAAGTTAAATCTGATAAAATTAGGTGGAAAATGTGAACTGTTGAAGACCATATTTTACCAAATTCATGTCTGGCACCAAAACACATGTTCTAAAAACTCAGAGAGTATCACTTGAATGTCCCTCAAACTACAAGGCATATAATTTTTGAACTCTAGAAACTAAAACATACCCAAAAGTGGCAGGGGGACAAGAATTTTGGAAGACTCAAGATGGGCAGAGAATCATTGTACCTGTAGAGAAACAAAAATAAGAATTCTGTGCACAATCTTCTCAGAAGCCAGGCAGAGAAGGGAACAGACTGGAGTGTGTAAAATGTTGAGAGGGAAATTGCACCATCCTAGGATCCCGCATTCTTGGACATTACCCTTCATGGGACTGGTGAAATGGCTCAGGTTAAGAGCATTGGCTATTCTTGTAGAAGACTGGGGTTTGTTCCCAGCCCATATATCGGGCAGCTCATAACCACATGTAACTCCAGCTCCAGGGAATCTACCACCCTCCCCTAGCCTCTATGGGCATACACATTGAAGGAGACCTCAAAGTGAGCATAGAATACCCCAAGACCAAGTTCTCCGCACAAAGGAGATTTATTTGCCCCAGAGGGACAATGGGCAGGGAATAAGAGACAAACACAGGAGATGGAGGACAGAGGAAGAGGGAGAAGGGAGGAAGGATATTTGCCCTGGAAGGACAAAGGACTGCCTCTGGATAGAGAGGAGACAGCATGGCCCAGAGGCAAATGGCAGTTTGTAAAGGGGAAAAGGAAACCTGACTTAGAATGAATTGGGTGGGGTGTTTTTTTTTTGTTTGTTTGTTTTTTGTTTTTTGTTTTTTGAGACAGAATTTCTCTGTGTGGCTTTGGAGCCTTTCCTGGAACTCACTCTGTAGCCTAGGCTGGCCTGCCTCTGCTTCCCCAGTGCTGGAATTAAAGGCATGATCCACCGGTTTGTTTTGATTGGGCTTGTTCATTGGGGTAGCCAGAAGGGGGCTTTTGCTTTCTGGACTTAAATAATTTGATAGCTGGACCTTGGTAGGCAGCCTCAGAAGAGGAAGTGGCCAAATAAGGGAATAGGCCTTGGTGGCTCGAATGTAATCTAATGGTTTAGCAAGGAAGAGGGGATGGGGGATGGACAAGGCCTGCCAAAGCCCCTTCACACACACACACACAAACATAAAGATTAAAAAAAAAATACCCCAGATAGAGAACCAGTGACAGACCAAAGTATGGATACCACCAAAGTCCAACTTGGTGAACCAATGAGTTTTATTGGGGAATATTTACAAGAGAAGAAATGACTCAAAAAACAGCTACCTCACCAAAGCCCATCCCACTGTGGCTAACAGTTCATGGAAATCTGTAAACCTGGAGCACACTGTACAACCTGAAGGTAGCTCGACAGATTGAAGAGTGTGTTTTCCAAGGAGCTTAATCTCTGCTTCTTCCAGGCAGCTCAGCTTATTTGAGTGTCTCTCAGCAGTTCTTGTGGTTGGTATATGCTGGGGGTGAGTCTATGAATCTGGTCAGTTTCAGGGACTTCCAGAAGCTTTTTAGTTGCTTGCTTCCTGAGCTTACTGAGCTTTCAGTAGAATGGAGTGTTTTCCCATCAGTTAGAACATCCTGTGTCTTAAGGGGCTTCCCTCCAAGATGGACAGTTTTACGCGGAAGGAAGGTGCTACACAACTCCAGTCAAACAAAAAATAAGTCAAGGACTTTACAAGACACCTTCCCAGCAAAGACACAGAAATGTGAAATAAGCGCATGAAAAGGTACCGCCTACTGTGACATCAAGTGATGAAAATCTAAACAGGCTGGTCTAAAAACAGTACATCACCTGTGATTCCAGCTGTATGTCATTCTAGAAAATTGAAACTAAGGAAACAGTTTAAAGGTCACTGCTGGTTAGTGGGGAGTGGAATGAAAAGGCATAGATAGCACAGGGGATTTAGGCAGTGTACACGTTGTGTGACACCTGAGCAGTGAATTTCTGGACATCAGAGTCACCAGGAACACCACCTGTGGACTTTGTGGGGGTGACCGGATGTGACGTCATAGGTTTGTCAACTGAGACTAATGCAATATCCACACAGAAGTTGAGTATGGAGCATTTACACCTGGTGGCAAGAGGAATGAGTAAACTCTCTGTGTTATCCAGTCATTTTTGGGAAAATGCTTCAAAACTGGTTTTATGGCTTTGTTTGTGTTGTGTATGTATGTGTTTTAATGTCCAGGTGGGCGTATCTTCTTCCCAGCTGTGCTTCTTTACTCTGGGACAGTCACTGGACTGAGGACCAGCGTAAAGCATGGTTAGCAGAGTTTAAGGACTTTGCTCAAGAGCGTATGGAGTCCTCATTAGGACTGAGTTCCTAACTCCATAGGTCTGAGATGGGGCCTGAGAACCTGCATTCTCAGGAAGCTCTTGAGAGGTGTATTCCTGCTAACAAGAGTAGTTCTTGGTCACCTCTGCGTTAAGCCGGCACCCGGATGCTCAGGCTCAAATCGCCAGCCTTTGGTGTGTTTACCCAAGCTGATAAATGGCTGATCATATTGCAAATCTAATTTGCTGCTCTTCCTTCCCTGCTCAGCAGCTTTAGGAGTCCATTCCAGTTTTCTAATTTGTTATCACTTAGGGTTGATGAGTTCATGGCACGGGGTGTGGGATGGGGTAACTGGGTACCCAATCAGATTTATATTTCAGATCAACATACTTCCTAAAGTTTTGTTTTGTGTGTGGGGTGTTTTGCCTGCGTGTATGTTTGTGTACCATTACCAGTGCCCACGGGATCAGAAGAGGGCATTGATCCCCTGGAACTGGAGTTACAGAGAGTTGTGAGCCACCATGTGGATGCTGGGGATCCAACCCAGGTCCTCTGGAAGAACAATGAGTGTTCTTAACCTCTGAGCCATCTCTCCAGCCCCTAACATAAATACATTTTTAGAATTAATAAGTTATTAAATACTTCTAGTAAAATGTATGCTTTTGTGTAGCTGTAACTAAATTTGTTATCTTGCTTTTTATCTGGCAGATGTCCAGTCCACAAAAATTTGTGAGATTTTGACCTTCTTTTGGCATGCGTATTCTCCCTCCTGAGTCAGACTCTGTACATGTCTGCCCCTCAGAAAGCTCTAGACTAGAATGATCTTTCCCTGGCAGCCATGGGGTGCCAGACCTGGAAGCCAGCCTGAGTGATCTTGTAGTTGCTTAACTCCAATGTAGGTGAGGAGCTTCTACATACAGCCTCGTGATGTTCTCTGTGACATCACGGCGTTTCTGCAGGAAGACAGCTGGGAAGAGGAATTGGGAGGTTCAAGCAAAACGAGCCCCACCCCCAAGCTGGAATATTTTCTTCCTGTCTGAACAGGCTGGTCTTCCTTAGACCTTAGTATCTTATTCTTAATAGACTAGAATTGCTGGATTCTAAATCACATTTGGGGTCATAAAGCAGCTGGCAGGGAGAGAGGGTTATGGGAACAGAGGAACTGTGTATGAGGAAAATCTTATTTTCCCAGGAAGCCTGGGCTGACAAGATACAGTCTTGGGAGTACCACACTTGGACTTTGCCTCAAGCCTAACATGAAATCATGTGTTTTCCTTCTCTTTCTAAAGTTCCTCAAAAGAAGTGAGAGCAGCCACTTATCTCTGTTGTTTTTTTAGCCTTGCTCCCACTGTGGTGGACTAGCCCATGGCTTGCTAAGCTTCGTTCTAGAAGAATGTAGGAAGCTTAACACAGTCTATGGTGATCCCAACTTTCTGTGGGCAAAGATAGTCATCACCCGCAATTCTAACCAGGTTGTAAACCTGATCCCAAACTGGAGTCTTCATCAGGTACCAAATACTGTGTCTTCAAAACAAAACAAAAACAGAAAAAGAAAACAGAAACTGCTTTACATTTTCCATCTAGAGAGGAATTTATATAGGAGGTCGGGGGCTTCTTCTATAATTAATGGAAGCCTCCAGAAGCTGGCTCTGGGCTCTGTCTCCTGAAGGAACGCCTAGGATAGAGTGCCCATGTTTACAGGATCTGCTTCTCTGAGGCTGCCTCTTCAGGTTACTTGACAAATAAGAAGCTGCAACGGCCCAGCTTCTTCACAGCACCAGGCAGCTGGGAAATGGACCCTTGAAGCTGTAATCCAGGATTAAGGATGATCACATGACTGTTACTTTAATCATGACTCCTCTAAATCCAGGAAGCTGGGCAGTGGGTAGCAGGATGCTAGAGGCCAGTCATCTCAGCTGCTCGGGCTTCTGCCTGTCAGAAGTAATAGACTGAGCAGCAGCAGAAAGGCGCAGGAAGACAGCTCCTGCCTCAGGGTTATCTTGTAGCTCTAGTCCGTGTGCAGGGCTGAGTCTGGTGGGTGGGGCTAGTCACTCACATCAAGCACATTGCTCTGGGGGGACGGAGAGATATTTGCCTTCTTTGGGGACAGATTTTTGCCCTAACTATGAAGTTCAAAACCAAATGAATTTTCATTTCAGGTTAGAGATGTTACCATTAAAGCAGATATGCAGATTTTCCTATTAATTTTTTTACAGGTCACTCTTACAGATGTGAGCTTGTTCCTAGGGCTTATGAGCCACCAATCAGTTCTTTCTGTCCTGACCATTTTGATGAATGTCAGCATTGCAATTCTTAGTGTTTGTGGCTTCGGAAATCCAGATACGGGATTCTTCCCTGACCCTGCACCATCACCAAAACTGAACTCTTGAACTCTTCGCTCCTAATCTCTTTTTCTCATCAAGCTGTTGCTCTTTCCCACTTGCAACCCCGATTATCTTTGTTGCTCATCATTCTGGGCTCCGCACCCTGCCAGCAATGACATCTTGTTGGTTCTTTCTCATCCTCTCTCACTTAGCTTTATTCCTATTTCAGCATCTAGAGCAATGGCTTTGGTGCCTGCGGTTCCCTTAGCAATCCGACAAGTTCAGCCAGGTAGTTCTTCCCTCTGTGGTACTGACAGCCGCTCAGCCATGTTGATTTCATACGTAGATGGCATGGAGAAGGCAATTTCTGGTTAGATGAAAACAATAGCTTATGTGAGCCATTTTAATTTTTAATTTGATAACACTAGCTCACTGGCTAAATTGGGAGGGGAAAAGGTTATAGGACCATTGAATTGTTTTCTATCAAGGACTTTTGGGAAGTGGTCCAAGCATCTCTTTCGTTCTGCTGTGTAGCCTCCATCAGCATGGTCAGAACTGCTTTTGGTAAAGTAACAGTCTTAACTAGCAGATAGGCACACAAGACTGGGCTCTTGGTTGTTTTGAGGCAAGTATGTGCTTTGATTATAGGAGTGAGCCTTATCAAAATGTGTGTTGGTTGAAATCAAAGACTTCACGACTGTACTTTGTGTGTAAATTGGAGGCAGTTTGGATGTTCTCTTAGTCCAGGTTTCCAATGCTGTGATGAAACCCCATGACCAAAACCAAGTTGGGAAGGAAAAGGTTTATTCCACTTACAGTTCCGTATCACTGTTCATCCTTGAAGGCAGTCAGGGCAGGAACTCAAGTAGGGCAGGAACCTGGAGACAGGAGCTAATTGAGGAAGATGCTATGGAGGAGTGCTGCTTACTGGTTTGATACTGTGGCTTGCTCAGCCTGCTTACTTATAGACCCCAACACCGCCCACCCAGAGGTGGCACTGCCCACAATGAGCTGGGCCCTCCCACATCAATCACTAAGTAAGAAAATGCCCTACAGGCTTGCCCACAGCCCTGTCTTATACAGCCTGATTTTATGGAGGCA
This sequence comes from Peromyscus maniculatus bairdii, assembly GCF_049852395.1. NCBI lineage: Eukaryota > Metazoa > Chordata > Mammalia > Rodentia > Cricetidae > Peromyscus > Peromyscus maniculatus. Next base: position 77,542,260 of record NC_134858.1, read on the forward strand.
TTTTCTTAATTAAGGTTCCTCCTCTCAGATGACCGTGGCCTGTGTCACTGTGACATAGAAACTAGCTGGGGCAGGTGCTAGAAAACATGAAATTGTCACAGTGAAACTCTGACATCCAAGTGGGATATCTTGCTTAACTAAGGCCTAGTTATATCTATGTGGAAATCTATTCCAAAGTTGATGCTGAAACGTATCACAGTTTTGCAGATGTCAAATTTGATCATTTCAGGTACTGAAAAACAAGATGTTATCTTTAGTGGGGAAGAAAAGAGGTCCACTTCCATAGAATAGGACTTTGTCTGGACTTTTCCTTCTTTGACTCCAGGGGATGAAGGAGCCTCTCAGATTCGCCTCAGCAGTAAAACACTGTTTTGCCTTCTTGTGTCATTGCTATTACACTATCAGAGAAACAACTACGAGATTACAGCCTGGAGAGAGGGCGATTGAAGGCCCTGTGTTACTGAATCCCAACTTACCATGAAAAAAACAAAAAAAAATTCAAGAGACAAAGAAAATTGCTTAACTGCTGATGTATTAATTCAAAGGGAAAGTTGATATTACCCAATTTGATTTCTTTTCTCATGTTGCTTCTGAAGATCGGATGGTGAGAAATAAGCTAGGTGATAGTAGAGAGAAGTAATTTAAGAAATTTGAAGAAAATGGTCTGAAGAGCGAAGGGAAGATATAGGAAGAAGTATAATTTTTCAGAATAAATCCCAATTTTCCATTTTTGACAGCACAAAAGGGTTTCTTCCATTGTAGCAGCGTGATGCTGTCAGTGGCATTAAAAACCAGGCTAAGGTAGACAAGAAATGATCTTCAGATTTGACCTCTGTTTCCAGCAAGTCATCCCTGCTGTCATGTTTCTTTTTTATGACCCACTGAGTTTGACCGTAAGCACGAGTGGGGGCCATTTACAGACATGTGGCCAGCTTGTCAGCTGCCCTTCCTAAAATAGTAATAATAATAATAAATAGAACTCATCTTGCCAAATCTTGGCATGAAGAAAACAATGTTTGTTTCCTTGAAAAGGGCTTGATTTAAGTGCCCCACAGGGAAGGTCTGTGTTAAAAGTCAAATTAACAAAGGCTGTCAACAGAAGGTAATGAGTAGTTACCCCAGGTAAATAGTTCTTCACCTAATTATATATTTTCAAACTTTTCTGAAGAAAATTACCAAAAATACTTTTGAGGTAGTAAAATTACAAGCTGAATGACATGAAGAACTCTCATTCGAGAGAATATAGACGTAGCATGGCTTTAACCATGTGCAGACTTAGAGGGATGCATTTTTAGAGCAGGTGCTGGCTACCTGCTGCTCCATCTCCACTCTCGACAGTCCTTTACCGCACTGCCCACTGGTCATGACTGACAGAGTGAAATGGTGAATGGCTGGTAAAAACTCTGAGAAAGTTCTAGCTTTCTTTGAAACGTGTACCTGAAAAAGACATTGTCATACTGTCATTAAAGCAAAGTGCCCTAACGACCGAGTTCTAGACTGGGGGTTGGATAACAACAAAAGAGAAGGACAAGGTCATCGCTGTTAGTCAAGTTGAGAAAAAGACTAGGCTCACAAAGCAGAAAGTCAGGAAAGGTTTGGTGAGCCAAATGACGTTATAAGAGTCCTCCACTTTATAATTTAAAAACACCACTATAATATTTGACGGAGATAATTTATGACCAGTTTACGCATCAACTTCCATGAGTAGAAATTATAAAGAATGCTTCAGTTCTAGAAGGTTTAATAAATGATTGGTTTAAAGTATATTGATTATTGCTTTATATGACCAAGTAAGAAAACCCTAGGGCTGGGATGTCACCTGGTATAGAGCATTCAGTCTCCAGCACCCAAGAGAGAGAGTAGGTAAGAAGGACAGGAGACAGGAGAGAAACAAGAGGATGAGGGTGCTGTAGAAGGCAGCCATAGTTTTGAGTTGAAGCTGTCGTTAGGAACGGGTTTTAAAACAAATCCAGAAGCGTGGGGGTCATGAATTAACCTGTGGTCGTGGGTCCTGTATGCTTCTGACTCAGTTCCTTTGTTGCTGAAATTGCTTCCTGGGGAACAGATGATGACCATGCACCTTTCTTCACCTACTCCACTTCCCTGTTGGTTCAATTTTAATGTTTTCCTGCCTACGCTTTCACTCAGGCCTTAAACTTTCAGTAGCATTGGAACAAAAGCTCAGAGTAAAACAGAATACTGTTTTCAAACTGCTTATCACTTATCTCTTCTAGAAAAGTTTTTTGAGATGAAGAAAGGACAATGTAAAGACGCGCTAGAAATTTACAAACGATTTCTAACTAGAATGACGCGAGTGTCCGAATTTCTCAAGGTGGCGGAGGTAAGTGGTCCAGGCTTTGTTGCTAAGGTAATCGGAACTAATGTGCAGCATAACATCTGGTCAGATAAGACATCCAGCACCAGTCCAGGATATATGAGGATGAGAGGTGAGCTTATAGTCACCTCCCACCCGTCAATCAGAGCAGTGTTCCACACCCCGGCCTCCCAGTCAGATGCACTCAAATGAAATGTCCATGGGTTATGACATTGGTTCTGTTCTACAAATTGGCCCAATCCTCCCTTCCCCCTAAATAATAACAATATTGTTGTTGTTGTATTGTAAGAAACTGCTCTATTCTGAACCCTGTGTTTGCCTTTAGAAAAATCTATCCATTGTTTATAAAGTGTAAGTCATGAATCTTGATCTCCCTTACCCTGTCAGTGACTTGATCACAATGAAAATGCTCAAGTATAAATTATTTTATGGAGAATGCACATTGTTTCTCAAGGATATTCATTACACTTAGTCACAACAACTGCAAAACACAGTTGGCGTTCCTGAGATTATCTGTAAATTGGAGTTTTGGTTAGTTGGTTTGCTTATTTTTTCTCTTATGAAATCCAGTACTTGACTTGTGCTGATACCGGAAGTGATGGCGTTAATGTAGCCCTCTGCTGGGATGACCAGTGGGTCTTTATCTCATGTGTTGACTGACTGCTAGAGTCTGGGGTGCAGTGTGATGGACTCCAGGCTCAACAGTGAAGCCTGTAATGCTGTGAACATGTCTGTACTTCTTTATTATTATCACAAAATTGCCTGAGGTTTTCTGCTACACAGGTTTCATTGTTTATATTTTGTATGATTTTCTCCATGGTCTAGCCACAGTTATTAGTATAATCTAGTAAAAATTGCTCAGTTCTTTCTGTGAAAGGATCAGTGATGTTCAGGCACTCTACACAGAAGATTGCTTCATTACCCCACTATCTCCTGGGAAAGGTGCATCCCAGTTTCCCACTTGTTCTATAGGAGGCAGACACTGGACAGTGTGCAGTGTGTGCACATACTTCCTCATATGACACTGGACAGTGTGCAGTGTGTGCACATACTTCCTCATATGACACTGGACAGTGTGCAGTGTGTGCACATACTTCCTCAAATGACACTGGACAGTGTGCAGTGTGTGCACATACTTCCCCAAATGACACTGGACAGTGTGCAGTGTGTGCACATACTTCCCCAAATGACACTGGACAGTGTGCAGTGTGTGCACATACTTCCTCAAATGACACTGGACAGTGTGCAGTGTGTGCACATACTTCCTCAAATGACACTGGACAGTGTGCAGTGTGTGCACATACTTCCCCAAATGACACTGAACAGTGTGCAGTGTGTGCACATACTTCCCAAAACAGTAAGCAAAGCAGGCCCCAAGAGCTTCAGGAGAAAAGTATTGCTGACACAGATTTTTATTTTTTTTTTATAATGTAAGTTTGTGTTTGTGTCCCTTCATGCCTCATGTTAGCACAAGTTAAATTTACACCAGTGAAGAAGAGATGCGTAGAGAGGTTGTCATTCTAAGGGTCTGTATCAATACAGTTTGTGAATGTTTATAAGACTTTTTATGGGATGGACACTAGTTTTAAAAAACTGTTTTACTTGCCAGGTAGTAGTTTAATCCCAGTACTCGGGAGGCAGAGCCAGGTGGATCTCTGTGAGTTCAAGGCCAGCCTGGTATACAGATCAGGACAGGCACCAAAGCTACACAGGGAAACCCTGTCTCAAAAAAACAAGACAAAACAAAAACAAACAAACAAAAAAAACCCTGTTTTACTAGAATAAGCATCTAAAGTTTAGTAGGATAACTATAAGAATTTGTTTTCTTTCATATTTAAGTAGTTTTTTTATCATTTGAACACACTGAAGATAGTATAGAATGATTTGGTTATGATCAGTCAATACAGAAAATTTTCAATAGATGTACAGACCTTAGTTGTGTCCCAAGCAGCACTCATGCATCGTATGGGCTCCTACTTGATGGTTAATCTCTAGTTAGAACTATTTTCCTGAAGCATCTAAGGAAGGCTTTCAGAATGTCATTTTAACAGTGTAACTGCAGCTGAGAGTGTATCTCAGTGAGAGAGTGCAGTGTGGTTTGTGTGAGGCCCTGGGTTAGATTCCTGCTGCCACAGATCCTAAGCAGTAAACTGAAAATGTATCTTAGCTACTTAGGAAGTATTACTAAGCTGTCCAGCATACAGATAGTTGGACAGTTTCCATGGAAGGCCTCTAGGAATTGCTTAAGTACAGAAGATGCACCATGCCTTAGACTCTTTAACCTACTTAGTTTCTTTGAACCTCAATTTTGTAAATAAACAAATTACAAAGCAAATTATAAATAAAATCAATTACAAAGTTATAGACTAAGAATTAAAAGCAATTTTAATATTAGTTAATACATTATCCATTAAATAAATTAGACAAGGAAATCTATGCAGTGCTTTTATTTATTTATTTTTTGTTTGTTTGTTTGTGTTTTTTTTTTTTTTTTTTTTTTGGTTTTTCGAGACAGGGTTTCTCCGCGTAGCTTTGCGCCTTTCCTGGAGCTCACTTGGTAGCCCAGGCTGGCCTCGAACTCACAGAGATCCGCCTGGCTCTGCCTCCCAAGTGCTGGGATTAAAGGCGTGCGCCACCACCGCCCGGCTTATGCAGTGCTTTTAAAAAGTAGGACATTCCCAGTGCTGACATGGACATATCCCTAAGCTGTACTGTTAAATGAAAAATTAAGTCCAATACAAAAGAGAAAAATGCAGAGAAAAATGCAATCATGAAATTGTAGGAAAGTGGGCAGACTTGGAAAACACAATATTAAGTGAGGTGACTCGAACTCAGAAAGGAAATACATAAATAGTTGTAAGTGTGGATATAGTGTAACACTTAGAAGGGAGACCAAGAGAAAGTAACATTAGGTGACGGGGAAGGACAGAATGCAGGCAAAGGGACACATGAGTCATGAAAGAGGGCATAAAGCCAATCATTATTGTGGTCTACATTGTGTGGGTGCATGGTGGATAAGTAAATAAAAGTGTGATTGGTAGTGAAAGGGTAAGACCCCAAGCTTAGCTCCATTGCTCTTGAATGCCCATTCTAACTATGTACAAGTTCCCTGAGATGTTTAGTTTGGGACTGGATGAGGGTTAGGGTGGCTTCTTAAAACCAGCTGAATGATGTTTTTATTTGTGAGTTAATTTGGCCAAAATGATTTTATTTTTAAAAAGAAAAGAAAAATTAAGTCCAGTGTATCTCATATGTTGTTATTGGTAGAAGAAAATGAAATACTTATATTTCAAATTTCCTTGGTTATGTATAAACTCTAGAACAGTGGTTTTCAAACTACCTAATGCTGTGGCCCTTTAATATAGTTCCTCATGCTGTGGTGACCCCCAACCATAAATCATTTTATAGCTACTTCATAACTGCAATTTTGTTACTGTTACAAATCATAATATAAATATCTGAGCCCTCAAAGGGCTCATGACCCATAGGATGAGAACCGCTGCTCTAGAGGAATGTGTAATAAAGTGGCAAAGTGATTCTGTCTGTGAAAGAGAGGCTAGAAGCTACTCCCTGAACAAAAAAGTTTAAGATAATAACTATTCCACAAGGACTCAGTGGACAGAATTATTTAAATTTTGTGTGAATGGTTTAATAATTTCTTAGCTTCTATTGAACATAAGGGACACTTTTAAAATTTATACTTCAGAATGTTATTTATTTTTGTATTCTAGTAAAATTCTATATACTTGTTATAGCTAATATAGTTAGTTAACTATATTAATGAATTATTACCTTGTTATATTGAGTGGGAAACTACATAAAGAGCATATGCTTAAAGTAAGGCTATACACAGAGTAATAATTGCTTTACACCAAGAATAGGCTATAGTTTTAACAAATCCTATGCATGATATTACATTAAATGCCAAAAAATCATAGAAACCCAATTAGTAATTTCATTTTTTTTTAATCCACAGCAAGTTGGTATAGATAAAGGTGACATTCCTGATCTCACGCAGGTAAGTGTCTGGAGGGCCTATCAATAGACAAGACTTTGATAATTAATAGGTTGCCACAAATGATCACAGTTTGTAAATATTCCACAGATTTTGAGTTTAAGCAAACCAATTTTCTCAGAAATTATTCAGCCTTCCTTATTTTTTTCTAATTATTGATTATCTCTGGAGAGAAAAGGAAGATTTCTCTGCCCATAAGCTGTGACTTCTTTAAAGGCATCTGAATATTCTAACTGGGCTCATTGCTTTGTTATTGAACTTGAACCAATGAGAGCTGTGACTATGTCTGTGACAGAGCATGGGGTCTCAGAAGTGACTTCCGGTCATCAGAGGACATGAGTGTTCCTTCTGCTCTCCTTGTTCTCTGCATGCACTGGTCTGAAGGGCAGCACAGAATGGAGGAACCCTGGTTTCAAGGTTCTGCATTTCCCCTCGTGCCCCTGCGAAGAAGAGGACTTCCTAGATAAATGTTTTAAGTGGTGCTAATAGAGGAGTGATCTTTCTGGGCCCCGTTTGGAAATGACAGGGAAGGCTGGGCTTCAGCTGTCAGGTGTACAGCTCCCGAGAAGGAGAACAGATGCTGAGTTATAAATGGTCTTCAGTATGATTGACAGGAACTGCTATGGTTTTAACACCCTGTGATGGTAAATTTCAGCCTCACACTAGAAGCAGTATTGTAGGGGGTGTTGCAGAGTTGTTCTCTTACATGCTTGTAGTTGGACTTTTTGGGGGGACCACAGCCCCCAAATAATGACAAAGAGACTTACTAGTAATTATGAAACCTTGGCCTTTAGCTTAGGCTTGTTTCTAACTAGCTCTTATAACTTAAATTAACCTGTTTCTATTAATCTACATTCTGCCACATGGCCTTTTATTTCTCCTCCATTCTGTATCTCCAATTCCTTCCGTGTCTCACTGGCATCTCACTCATACCTAGACTCATCCCTACTTCCTCTTTCTGCCTGGAAGTCCTGCCTAACTTCTCCTGCCTAGCTATTGGCCATTCAGCTCTTTATTAAACCAATCAGGTGCCTCAGGCAGGCAAGGTAAAACAGCAACACATCTTTACACAGTTTGCTCAAATATCCCGCAACACACACTGGTCATAAGTTACATGAATGCTGTATCTTTTTACACTTAGTCATTATAGTAGAAAAGAATGAGATCCCTCTCTTTGTTTGAAAAGTTGTTTTAGCAGTTTGTATATGTATGTGAGCCTGCATGAGTATATGTACACCACATACATACAGGAGTCTACAGAGGCCAGAAGAGGGCATCAGATGCCTTGAACTTGGACCTACAGTCAATTGTGGGTAACCATGTGAGTGCTGGGAACTGAACCAAGGTCTTCTACAAGATCAGCAAGTGCTCTGAACCACGGAGCCATTTCACTAGTCTCCTTCCCCACTTTTAAATAATTTCATGTTATGTATTATTAATTTGCCATCTTTATAATTTCTATTTAAAGTAATATGTAAATACTACTTTTTACTAAAAATTAGGAAAGTTGAAGGTGAAGACTTTCTCCTTTTATATTACAAAAATTCTTACAAATAAAACTCATTGATTAATTCAGAACATGGTGGCAGTGTATTCTTTAGGGGGAGACAGCTCCCACTCATAGATGAAATATTAGTTAAAAATATTTCTACTTCTTTTAGCTTTATCTACTGAAGTATACACCTGAATAAGGTGCTGATATTTTTAAGCATGGATAAATATTAAATATGCATGAAATTTTATTTTAAAAATCTCTTTGTTGAGGTAGATTTATCTTTGTAATATCATAAGAAAATAGATGCTTTGTTTTTTATCTATAGCAAAAAACTACATTACATTTGTTTTAAAAGATGAGCATTACATATTTAGCTCAATGAGTAGTTCTTAGAAATGGCAAACTTTCTTTTACTCTATAGACAACCCTCACTGTGGGATAAATGCAAACTAGCTATTTAGTTCAGGGGAGCCTAACAGGTAAGAACAGGCCCTCACGTGTCTCCCTTTGGGCAGTCTAGACACTATGAGGGACTATATAAATACCTTTGTTGGTTTTCAGTTTTGAAAATGATAACAGATCATTAAAAGAAGGGGTACATACTTGGGTTTCCTTTTTAATGATATTATAATATTCATTGTAGCTTATTTAATTGCTCAGGGAGTCTATAGACATATTTAAAGATGTACAGTATATGTGTCAGGACTTGGGAAGCCAACTTGACTCCTTTCTAGAGCCTAAGCTGGTCTATGATAGTCATTAGAATCCAGAATGTTCTGTCCTGTTTTCCTGTGTGCTAAGAGCAACATAAACGTCAGTATTGGTATTTATTTTTAAGTTACCACCCCAAAAGAGCAACTCTAGCTGAATTCTATGCACATTTAAACTCAAATATGAGAGTGTGGTATGCTTCTGGAATTTCTTAATTAGTAGTTTGATTATGTTTTCTTGGTGATTATAAGCCACATGCACATCTTCATAAATTCTCTTTTAGAGTCCCTTTCTCCAGACTGAGGGAGATCTCTCACTGAGCTAGAGATTTGGGACCTCCTAGTCCCCCAACAGTACAGTCAAGTTTAAGCTGAAATGTGAGACTTTCTGAAGTAAAAATCTGCGGAGAGTGTTAAATCAGGATTAATCTAGAGATGAATTTGCAATACAAGGTGGTGTGGATCCATTAACTCCTCTGAAATGAAGGTCTGCTCTCCACTAGGCTTCTCCATAGCTTCTAAAGCTACTCCATTTAGCCACAAACTAAACAAAAATGTCTGTCTGGAAAGAATTACATAGGGGCTGAAGTGGTGGTCTGGATTAGGAGTGCTTGCTGCTCTTGCAGAGGACCAAGATTGTTTCCCAACATATCCAAGTCAAGTGGCTCACAAGGGCCTGTAACTCCAGCCCCAAGGGATCCAACACCCTCTTCTGGCCTCTGTGGGTGCTGCACTCAGGAACAAATCCACTCAAACATGCATTATTTTTTCTTCTTTTTTTAATTGAAAATAATTTTTCATAGAATATATCTGATAACAGTTTCCTGTCCCCAACTCCTAGATACATCATCCCTCCTCACCCACCCAAATCCATATCTTCTTTCTCTCTTTCTTTAGAAAACAGGTCAACAAACAAAAACAGAATGAAGAAAGGAATAAAACACATGAAACACACACACACACACACACACACACACACACACACACACACACAAAATATAAAAACACAAAATTGGAAACCATAATATATAAGCAAAAGGCCAATAAGACAAAAAACCTCCCAAACAAAGCAATATAAGACCAAAAGTCTACAAAAATACCACTGAGTGCATTTTGTGCTGGCCCAGTTACTGCTGGGCATGTAGTTGATATACCCAGTGAGACTCTATTGGAGAAAACCCAATTTTTTCTTTGTAAAATAAATAAATAAGAATAAAGTTAAAGAAATGATGGTGACCAGAAGGACTTCCTTTTGAACTTAGAGTAAAAGGGAATTAAAATTTCTCAAAAGGAACAAAGGAATTAACACATACTTTCCACTTTAGAGTGTGAACAATAAATACCCATTGTGTATATAGTATCAGCACATTTAAGTGATTTGTGACGATCAGTGACATTTCCAAAAGACATGTAAAGTAGTGTTTTGAGGAAGAAGAGATTATGATCTCCCAACTGAAATATTTCTCCTCAGCACTTGGAGTGGTTGCTGAGATCTAATCCAAAATCTGAATTGTCTTTGTGTATTTTTTCATGTTTTATGATCTAAAGCATATAAATGGCAGACGGATGCTTTTTTTTTTTTTTACTCTAGGCATCACAACAAACTATTAATTTATTTCAACAAAAATAATTCTCATAATAGTATTTCCTGTTTGGAGTGTGTGTGCGCTCCAAATTTTAAACTCCATGTGTGAGTTAACTCTTAGGGTTTAATGGCTAGAGTTTTGGTTGACCTGAGACTGCTGGTAAAGAGAAGTCTCATTTTAAAGATCATGTCATTGATGACTCTGTGACACATGTGCTATTACCTGTGCTGTCACAGGCCAATTCCTGTTCTTTGGACTGGTGTACCCATCTGGTTGACCTATTCACTTGACCATTTTTCTGAAACGAGAAAATAAAGATGCTACAGACTATCGGTGTTTTCCCTCACTGCAGCAGAGGTATTCTGAAAGTTTGTCTGCTTAGAGGTTCAGGAGGCCACCCCCACCCCAGGGGGCCATTTTTACGTGTTGCCTGCTGTCCAGGAGTCGCTTTACCACCAACAGTGAAGAAGGCATGCATCATGTGCTCCTGGACATTCCTTTCAAAGGACTTCTTTTTTTCAAAGAACTTGTTTCTCCTGGATCATCACAAGTCCTTATGAGAAATATAAACGTTAAGGCATTTTTTTTTAAATCCTCCAGGATAAAAGGCTCAAACTTAATTATATGTAGAGCATGGCTTGGCAACTCCCCTGGAGTTCATTGGTTTTGACATCGTCTTGACAGGTCTTGCTTTCAGCTGTTGTGATCTCTACTTCAGCATCCAGTATTTTCAGTTATCAAAACACTTCCCACCAGGTGTGGTGGCACACACCTGTAGTCTCAGCACTTGAGAGTCAGAGGCAGGTGGATCTCTCTGAGTTTGAGGCCAGCCAGGGCTCCATAGTAAGATCCTGTCTCCAAAAAGAGGGAATGGGGAACAGAAATTTCCCAGGAAGAATGAAGTTTACAAGCTGTCTTCCTGATGTTTTGTTTATCTTAGCACTAACAGGACTGTGGGTCCTATGGAGTCTTTGCTATCCATGTATCGTTCTGCATTTTAAATTATACATAGTGTTTGCTTTTCTTAAACTTCTTAATTTGCACTGAGCAAAAGAATCATACTGTATTTACATTGCATTTCACATGCAGAGGACACAGGTCTTAGGAATAAAGAGCAATTCTATGACTGGATACGTGTTTCCCACCATAATTTCTATGGAAATATAGAAAAATGTACATTTGTTTTCAGGCCCCCTTGGCCCATCATCAGCGTCATCAGTGACACATCAATAGGGAGAAAAATGTGGAGTTATCAGATAAAAATCCATGTAAGAAGGCTGGACTCAGTTATAGTTTCTGTTTAAAGTTACAATGCATATTTATTTAATGAGCATCTCTTTATAATATAGAATCTGACGTATAGGACAGAAATTCCATTAACCATCTTAAAAATGCATTTTTTGAAACTTAGAAGTTTATCCTCAGTTGGAGTTTGTTGGAGATTGTTGAATAAACCTCCACCTGAACTGTATTTGGAATTCTGATTGGCATCCCTCTCTAGACTTCTCAGATGCTTTGACAGATCTTTCACGCTGAAGTCTGACGTTTGTTTGACAATGCTGCCTGAGGTGTCCATTTCTAGCCTACTTCTGTAATTTGAATCAAGTCAATATGCTCATTCACTTAGCAATTTTTATAGATAGCCATGATTTTACAGTTGATTTGCATTTATAATCATAAGTACATATAATAATCACATAAATGTTGAAAATTTGAGTCTATTATAAAAATGAAAATGAATAGTAAATAAATACCTAAACATTCAAAATTTTAAAACCATAATAAGAATCTGATTTGTCATTAAGTGCAGTAAAATACAGACTTAGATGAATTGCTTGTCAGGTTTTTTTGTTTTTTGTTTTTTGCACTTTAGCAGTTAGTGTGGTTAGTGCAAAGTCCTTCAAATTTAATTTCCCATTAAAAACAAAATCAGATTGTACCTATCCAGGTACTATAAATGTAAGCAGATGTTTCATCAATAACTGCTTTTCTCTGAATGTCTATACTGTTGAAGTCTAGTTTGCAATAAAAGAAAAGGCATATTCCATTTCTAATGGTGAAAGAATAGATTGGGCAAATATTTGCAGAAACCATTATTTCCCCCTTAAATATGCAATGAAATACCATTTTTATTGCTTGAATTTTTACCTATAGAAACACTGAAGAATTTTTTAAGGATTGAAATATATCAAATCTGTTGATATACAGTGTTCTATTATATTTGCTGGTTACTTCATTATGTATATAAATGAAATACTAAATAATTAGAAACTCTTAATTGACGCTCTGTATTAAGGTTACATTCTTATTGCCACTTAACCCTTTTTTAAAGTGTGGTAGTGATATTTCCTAATGTTTTAACCAGGCATGCATAAATGAATTTTTACTGTATTTTCAAATTTCTATAAGTTTATATTTGGGCACATATGTTTTGGATTTGGGTCCAAATAAGTGCCTGTTTCTTTTCATTGTGGTTCTTCACGAAGTGGTAGTGAACTCGATCTTAGTCCAGTTAAGCGGTAACTTAGTAAACGCCCATCCAATATAGTAAACACCCTTCACTGAAACCATGTTGTAATGTCCCTGGGTATGCAGTGGAGGTAAGTCTATTTAAGATGGGCCACAGATGAGATGCCACAGAATTTAAATACCTAAATACCAAAGGACCTGGGATGGAATTGTCTCATATAGCCGTGAGGATGCTTCCATAGACCTCCACCATACAGGGTTACGGTGATGTTAAAGTGTGCTTGCTTTGAAAGAGAACAACACAGACATTTATTTTTATTTCTTATTATAGGCTCCCAGCAGTCTTATGGAGACCCTTGAACAACATCTAAATACCTTAGAAGGAAAGAAACCTGGAAACAAGTACGCATTGCTTGTATACTGTAAATAAGATGAAATATACCAAGTGGTTTTTTATGAGAATGAGATTTCTCAGGGGATAACCTACTCCAGTGCAGTTTGAGGGTGTGTTTAGCCGCCAGTCTCCAGGGTTCTCTCCGACACCCTACCCTTCCTCTTCTGGCATGTGACATCTGGCCTTCTACACAGGCAGCCTGTCTGTAGCTAATGCAGCAGAGGAATCAGTGACTCACAGCAGGTTGACTGGACCGGCCCTTAGAAGTCACTCCTTAAAACTTAGAGCTGTTGTGGTTGGTTGCGACTAAAACAAGCAGAATTTCACAAGCATCCCCGAATACTGACCTTCCAAACTACAGCGTGAGTGCCCCTTGAGCGGCTCATGCAGTTTTGCTGGTTCTGATGACTTCGGCTTGGGTACTTAGTTCTTGGCTGTTTTCTGCATTGTGTACAAAATAATGCCCGGGTTCCTTTTTTCACGGCCTCTGGAGCAGACATCATCAGACTTGTCTGTTCACAAGGCCTGCTACTTTCCAGCCTTCATTCCTTGTTCCTATCGTATTTCTTCAGCCTTGGTTGTCTGCCGCTGATGTAAACCCTGTGCCTCCTGGGAGGACCCTCTGCAACCCCACCCACTTAGGAAGCCTTCCTTAGTCGTGAGCTTCCCTGTATTGCTGCTGTTTATCCACATGTGTCATTCCAAGAGAATTTCTGATTCTAAGTGCCGGGGGATTGTTTTATACTTTATTATCTGCACACAGAACGCAGGCCCTGCTACACAGTCAGTTTGCAGCCTGTCGTTAGTAGAGTTCACTTAGCTCATCAGATAGGTCCAGAACTGATGGTTGCAGGGCTCCAGGCTGGACATAGATTTGGGTTTGTCTGTTTTTATTTTTGTCAATGACAGAGCTGTGAAAATTTAACTCCTTTATGATTCCCTCCCTGAGCATCCTCTCAGAGCCTACGCTTATATCTTGATGTTAGGGTCTTTGCTAATTATTTCATTAGCTGTGTGTTTTTTCTTCTGTTTATTCCCCTCAAGTATAGTTTTATATATAGTATATGGTATAGTTTTAAATTTTTAGGAGGGAAGTTTTTCAGGCATATTTGGCCACACAGCCTAAGTGATGGATGGCAAGACCTCTCCGGGTTGTTTTAAGGCCAGGCTGTGGTCCAGTGTTGTGGTTGACATGTTGTGCACACCAGTAAACTTATCTGGGGGTCAGAGAACAGAACAGCCACTATATTAAACATAGAGGTTAGGCGGTGGTGCCTTTAATCCTAGCATTCTAGAGGCAGAGATCCATCTGGATCTCTGTTGAGTTCAAGGCCACACTAGGAACATCCAGACATGGTGATACATGCCTTTAATCCCAGGACGTGATGGCAGGAAGTAGAAAGGTATATAAGCATGAAAATCAGGAACTAGAGGCTTTTAAGCTTTAAGGCTTTTATCAGCAGTTCAGCTGAGATCCATTTGGGTGAGAACTCAGAAACTTTCAGTCTGAAGATTCATGGAAACAGGATCCAATGAGGAGTTGCCAAGGTGAGGTTAACTGTGGCTTGTTCTGCTTTTCTGATCCTTCAGAATTCACCCCAATACCTGACTCTCAAACTTTCTATTAATAAGACCATTTAGCAATACATCTACACTGTGTAGCTATGGTTGTCCAGATTTTGATATGAGATTACCACATAACAATACACTGGGCCACCTATTGGAATAGTTAGGAAGCCAGATGAGTTGACTGGGATGTAGACAAATGGACACAGAGAGTTGAGGAATGTCCCTGCTCCAGTGGCTGAAGGACTTTGCATATGCATGTTCCCTCAGTCTGTCTGTCCCTGTTGAGTGCTGTAAGCTACTTCTCCAAGCCTTTGCTCTCTCAAGCCAGGCACTGCCAACTTCTCCATGTTCTTTCTTGAAGCTTCTGGTGCAGCCTTGACCAGAGCCTTCTTTCTCCAACCACAGCCTCTTTAGCCAGCCTTCGACTCTGAACTTACCCCCTTATGGCCAGTGTGGGCTACTTGATGAAAATTACCAGTAGGCATTTTTAGAAACAGGAACTAAAACTCCATACATAGTCCATAGCCAAATTCATTCAGCTTAGAATAACTTTTCTAGTTCCTTTGAATTCACTTTATGCTTGCCAGATTCCTTTCATTAATTGGCTGAAAACACATTTAATCTGTCTTTTCTTATTCTGATTTTAAGAAAAAACAAAACGTAATAGTTAACTCATTTCTTCTTTGTATATTTGTGCTTACATGGGAACTTAAGTGAAGGGTGAGTACTATGCTAAGTGACTTTTTTTGCATTTGGTAATTACTAAAAATGCAAACAAAAACCACTTGCTAATCCATATTTGGTATTTGGAAATTTGAAAATTAATTAGTGTTCATCTCATGCATCTATGTTTCTACTATGTACTTTTTTTCCTCTCAAGATGACTGGCAAGAATGGTTTTGCTTCCTTTGGGTCTTGTTGGATCATAATTAACAGTATCTCTTAGGTGTATAAACAACCCTCTTAATTTTTACAAAAGGTGTTTCATTTGATAAATAAACAAAAAGATTTTCTTCTGGTACACTGCAGAAGGCCAAGGCAATTTTACACGGAGCATAGATGGTTTGAAAATGTTTTCTTTGCCATCCCATAGCAATACAAAACTATTCTGACCCTGTGTGTATGAATATGCATTTGCAAATGACAGATGTGGTGGCAGACACTTTTAGTCTCAGTGCTTGGGAGGCAGAGGCAAGAGGATCTCTGAGTTCAAGGACAGCCTGGTCTATACAGCAAGTTCCAGGAATACACAGAAACCCTGTCTTGAAAAACAAAACAAAAAGGCTGATATAACAGACTTGAATGCCATTTTCTTTTGGTACTTCATGTCCACTGATAGGCATTAAATAATGTGGAATGCTGTATGGCATACTTTTGTGTAGTCTTTCTTGTATGATTCCATGGCACAAAAAAAGTGAAATTAATTTTATTTCCATTGTGGTATACTACGTGTTAGGCTGAGCATGTAGGAAACCCAAGATGTCTTTTGTGATTAAAATTGTTCACAAGTTATTGATAGACTTTTACATCTCTGCATTTTTCTGGATAGCATTCATGTTCAACACTACATAGGAATTATTGTTGGGGATCAAGTAAATAACAAAAGTTCTTCTTTTCAGAGCTCGCTGTTTCCATCTTTGAAAGAAGCACTGGCATTTGCTATGTGCCTAGGAAAAGTCCCTAGGCCTGTTTGTACCAGGTTAAGAGTTTTTGCTTAGATTGCAATATAGATCATTCATTCTCATTTGAAATTATCAATAGTGCCTTAGTTTTCCCAATGATCCTCTATGTAATAAGTTTCCATAAGACACAGTTAAGTTCCCATTGCTATGATGAACACTATGACCAAGGCAACTTAAGGAGGAAAGGGTTTATTTCACCTTACAGCTCATAGTCAGTCAGTAAGGGAAGTCAAGGCAAGAAATCAATCAATCAGGACAGGAACCTGGAAGCAGGAACTAGAGCAGAGCACCTGAATGCTGCTTACTTGTCCGGTCTGCTTTCTTATACTATCCAGGACCAGCTGCCCAGAGATGGCACCACCCACAGTCGATGGGGCCCTCCTACATCAACCATCAGTCAAAGAAATGCCCTACAGACTTGCCTGCACACTATTCTGATGGAGGCATTTTCACAAGGGAACTCACTTTTCCAGATAATTCTATCTTGTGTCAAGTTGACAAAAATCCAACCAGGACACTGTACATGAAATTATAAAAATGAGTATTGGTATGCAATTAAGGCTGTTGTCTATACTCAAAAAATTGTAGCATTTTCTCTTTTTTAAGTGTCGATGGCAAACAAGTGGGATGGAATATCAAGCAAGAAATATCCAAAAAGCAGCTATTTATGAACTGTGATGGAGGAACAAATGTGCCAGCCCGTGGAAGTTTTCTTTAGGGTAGGGGTGAATGTGGACCAGAGACAAGCTATAGGTAGCAGACAGGCTTGGAACAGATTTCAGTCTGTGATTAATGGCCCTGTAGAAACACCTGTGAATATGTCATGGCAAAGGCTGACAAAGGCTGGGTAGAGCCAATGGGAACAGAGGTCACTCATGTTGACAGCTTAGTTCCAAATAAGATAATTTGATTACATATTATTTACTTATTTGTGTGTGTATGGGGTGGGGGTCAGAGGACCTCTTTTGGGAGCTGGCTCTCCCTATCCACCACATAGGTCTAAGAGATCAGACTCAGCCATCACGCTTGGGGGACAGCACCTTTAATCCACTGAGCTATCTTGTCAGGCCAAAGACAAGGTGCTCTTTCCCCTGCAAGAACTGACTCAGCCCCCAGTGATGAAGCCGGTGATAAGACAGTTGAAGTGTCATCAGCAGGTGCCCTGACAGCTCGGGAGAGACAGCCCATTCTTGCTTGTCCGTTTAGCCCATGGGATAGCTGCAGGCATCACTAGTAAGAGTGTTCCTGTGGGATTTCGCAGAGGAGGATCATGTCAACCATGATTTTTGTTCACACAGCTTGAGGTTGTTACTTAACAGCAGAGGGCAGCACTCCATCAATTTTATTACGTGTGCTTGCTGTGGAGTAGACGCCGTTCCCACTATCTGTGCATTGGCTGATGAATATTTCAGGAGTCTTGCTTATTGTACCCAATGTCTCATCATACCAGTGCCACGAAGGATTGGCTCATGAAACCTGACTGAGAGAAAAAGTAATTTATTCTCAGAAAGTGACCATGTCAAAGGGTTTTGTGGTTTCTTTCTTTGTTTTTGCCAAGTAAACATTATTTTTTATTAAGTTTTAATTTTCCTCTTTTTTATTTTTTTCATGTGATATATTTAATTTCCTTCATTTTCCATATGTAAGAAGGAAAAATGATGTAAGTGGGATTAAAGGTGAGCCAAAAATTTGTGATATTTCAACTCTGCAGTGCGCTTGAGTCTTCGGTTCCTACATCCATTTTTCTGTAGATGGAAAAACACCAACTCTCTTCACTTCAGTAGAGCCTCACTAAGACAGGAAATTGTAGGCATGCAGAAGGTAGTAGTAGTTGGTAAATAGTGTCTGTAAGTACGTGGAATTTGCATAGTATTGAACAAACTCCCAACTACTGATGTCAGTATTTGCTCCTGAACGAAAGCCATCCTAACAGCTGCCCCTGGTGGCGGTCTCTTACTAAAGTACACGGTGCCTTCACTTTTTTCTTATTATTCATTTTATGTCACCCCAGGTCAGGGAAGTGTGAACTGTGCAGGCAGATGTTCCAGAAGTGTGGCTGTCTACAACCTGTGCTGGAATTGGTGTTCACTTCAAAGACTGTCTCATTCCTTAATATCCCCTCAGAAATAATCATCCAAGTTGCTCTTCTCTTTCAAACTCCCACTAGTTATGACAAACAGATGGGAATATTTTTCCTGAAGAGTTTTCATTACAGGCATGAAAATAACACAAGCTAGAGGAGTGTGGCCGTGCATGTTGAGTCTGGCTCACTCACGCGACTCACAGGGATCTTGCCTTTTTTCTCTACAGTTCCTTCTTGCAATACTTGATATTCTTTTTGAGCTTTCTAACTTTTGAAATAATAAATAGGTATTCTTTTTTTAAAGTTTATATAATGTGCCTTTTTACAAACCTTGGAGAAATTTGAGAAATTGAAATTTTAACAGTGGTTTTTGGTGGACATAACAATAATGACTGGAGAGAAAATAAAAATTTTGAATTTAAGAATGTCCATTAATAGATATTAAGTCAGTGGAACTATTGGGAAAAGGACGTCATTGAATAAAAGACAAGCATTGTAAGCTCCTCTGTTGCTATAAAGAGGTCCATGGAAATAATCCTCATGCCGGATGTCGTGACACCAAGCTGATGCTTCTGCAAACATCCGCAGGTGCATTCACATTTCATTTTCTTGTGTTTCCTCTAGATCTGGTGCTCCCTCTCCATTAAGTAAGGTAAGTTGGTCTGCTTCTCAGGTTGCTTTCTTTTGACGTGTTGCTTTGTTCAGTATAAAGCTTAAGTACCAAGTGTATTCATTCTGCAATACAGCAGTCATACCACATGCTCTCAGGACTTTCCTCATCTTTCAAAAATGAAAGTCTAGAATCATGAAACAGTAATTTCCCATCCCTCCTGACCTCAGCCCCTGGAAACTGCCAGTCTGTCTACCTCTATAAAGGTTCCTCGTCTGAGTAGATCCAGACAGTCTGGCCTTTTGTAATTCATCTATTTTACTTAATGTGCCTGACCTCATGGGCCAAGATTTTCTTTTTAAAGTTGAATAACATTCTTCTACACACACACACACACACACACACACACACACACACACACACACACACCAGTTTGCTCATTTTCCCTCCAGTAGGTATTTGAGTTGGTTCCAGATTTTCAGTATGACAAACAGTACTGACATATACTATGGTGTGAAACATCTGGCTGAGGGGCTGGAGAGGTGGCTCAGTGGTCAAGAGCGATTGCTGCTCTTGCAGAGGACCCAGGTCCAGTTCCCAACACCCACACTGAGTGGCTCACAACCTCCTGGGATTCCAATGGCAAGGGAATCTGATGCCCGCTTCTGGCCTGTGCAGGCACTTGCATGCACATGGTACTAATGCAGACAGTCAGGAACACACACATACACATAAATAAAAATAAATTTAAAATTCTTAAGAAAGATGTCTAGTACAGAAATATGTTTGAGACTCCACCTTCAGTTTATTTGGGGTATGCAGCTGGGAGTTACATTTTTTTTGAGAAAAGATTAAGTTACATGTGATTTAGCTTTCCCTTGGAACCTGAGTTTTTAAATAGGTGAGTTTTACTTGTACTTATGTGACAGCTGAAACCATATGTATCTATATAACATTTTGCTAATTAAAATTCACATATCATGAATCTACGATGTAGGTCAGGAACAGGGTGTTATGTGTATTTTAATGATACAGGGAAAAAATGTCAGTGGGTGCCTTTGCCCCAAGCATGCCTGTTACAGGAATCACAGTGGTTCCTTCAGCTCTCCGTCATTCGGAGCAGATCGAAGGACAATGGTAGGGTTTTCCCTGACAAGAGCGTGCACTCTCACGGGCCTGGAGTTCACATCTGCTGTTGTGTTTCCCGGCAGAGGTGTAATAGATGTGCCTTTTCCTTGACACAGCTCCATTATGTAATTGCTGCCATTACAGCCGTTCAGGGATGTCATTATGACTGTGCCAGAGCCTCCCAAATAGCATATGCTCTGCCTGTGCCTGGCTTGCTGTTTAAATTCACACAGGGCCTGGAAAAAAAAAATAAGCAGAAATCTTTTCAGTTTCTCTGATACAGAAACACGCCATGTTGCCTGTGTGAAAATGTCCAGCTTACGACTCCTTAGTGTGCCCGAATCAGGGCTTCCTTTTGATATTCTAGCCAAATAAAATTTTTCTGATGTTTTGTTTTGTGTAATCATGGTATTGATTGGTGTTGTGTTTTCTGAGCTCTCACATTACATTAGAGGTTCTTGTGATACGGCATGTGTTATGGGCCTGTGCCCACCTTCATTTCTGCATTTGCGTGAGTAGTGTATGTGGTGTCCTTCCATCTCCCCCTGCTACTTTATCACGTTTTCTGAGTTTATTTACAAGCATTAGTTAAAAATTGAAATCTTCCCCCCATCTTTTTTTTAAGAGCAGTCAGTGTCCGGTGTGGATAATAGGCCCTTAGCCGTGTCCAGCGTTTGTTTCTCCACAGCACTCAACATTTGGCAGCTATGTATCTATTGAACTTTGATATCATGATTAGTTATTTTGTGGCATGTGTAAATCCTGGACATTCTTGAAATGGCAGATTTCTCATAACCTTCTTATTCATCTTTTGTCTCAAAATGATTTTTGTGATTTTTTTTAAAGTTCCCTTTAAATCTGCTGTATTTGAGATTGGGTGTCAGGGCCTCTGCTTAATCCTGATATTCATGCATTTTATTTCCTGGAAAATTAAATATACTAGATAAAAAAGAATTAGAATAGTGACCACAAAATTTTTAATTTTCTAATATATAAAATATTAACCTCTCCAAAAATTTATAGGAAACAAGATGTGTGTGTGTGTGTGTGTGTGTGTGTGTGTGTGTGTGTGTGTGTGTGTTTTACCGGATGGTGGTGATGCATGCCTTTATTCCCAGCACTCAGGAGGCAAAGGCAGGCAGATTTCTGTGAGTTCAAGGCCAGCCTGGTCTACAGAGCAAGTTCCAGGACAGCCAGGGCTACACAGAGAAACCCTGTCTTGAAAAAGAAATTGTGTGTATGTTCTGTATGTGTGACCTGTTCGTGTGTGTGTGTGTGTGTGTGTGTGTGTGTGTGTGTGTGTGTGTCTGTGTGTGTGTGTGTGTGTGTGTGTGTGTCTGTGTCTGTGTGTGTGTGTCTGTGTGTCTGTGTGTAAGACAGGAGTTGACATCAGGTATCTTCTTTTTTTTTTTTTTTTTCAGGTATCTTCTTTATTCTAGGTCCACTTTACTTTTTTTCTCCTTTATTTTATTTTATCTTCCTGGAGCTGAGGACCGAACCCAGGACCTTGCACTTGCTAGGCAAGCGCTCTACCACTGAGCTAAATCCCCAACCCCCGACTTTATTTTTTGAGACAGGGTCTCTGAGTGAATCCAGAGCTCACTGGTCTGCCTGGTCAGTGGGATCCAGAGCTCTACCTGTTTCTGCCCTCCGCCCTCTGTGCTGGGGTTACACCCACATACTACAGCCCCTGTTTCTGCCCTCTGTGCTGGGGTTACACCCACATACTACAGCCCCTGTTTCTGCCCTCTGTGCTGGGGTTACACCCACATACTACAGCCCCTGTTTCTGCCCTCCGACCTCTGTGCTGGGGTTACTACACCCACATACTACAGCCCCTGTTTCTGCCCTCTGCCCTCTGTGCTGGGGTTACACCCACATACTACAGCCCCTGTTTCTGCCCTCCAACCTCTGTGCTGGGGTTACGCCCACATACTACAGCCCCTGTTTCTGCCCTCTGTGCTGGGGTTACACCCACAATCTACAGCCCCTGTTTCTGCCCTCCGACCTCTGTGCTGGGGTTACACCCACAATCTACAGCCCCTGTTTCTGCCCTCTGTGCTGGGGTTACGCCCACATACTACAGCCCCTGTTTCTGCCCTCTGACCTCTGTGCTGGGGTTACAGCCACATACTACAGCCCCTGTTTCTGCCCTCCAACCTCTGTGCTGGGGTTACGCCCACATACTACAGCCCCTGTTTCTGCCCTCTGTGCTGGGGTTACGCCCACATACTACAGCCCCTGTTTCTGCCCTCTGACCTCTGTGCTGGGGTTACAGCCACATACTACAGCCCCTGTTTCTGCCCTCCAACCTCTGTGCTGGGGTTACGCCCACATACTACAGCCCCTGTTTCTGCCCTCTGTGCTGGGGTTACGCCCACATACTACAGCCCCTGTTTCTGCCCTCCGCCCTCTGTGCTGGGGTTACACCCACATACTACAGCCCCTGTTTCTGCCCTCTGTGCTGGGGTTACGCCCACATACTACAGCCCCTGTTTCTGCCCTCTGTGCTGGGGTTACGCCCACATACTGCAGCCCCTGACTTTTTATACAGGTGCTGGGGAACAGACCTTGGGTCCCTGTGCTTGCACAGCAAGTGTTTTTCCAACTGAGCCATCTTCTCAGCCCAAAGGTTTAGATCTTATCTCACCTTAAAAGTTGTATTTCACAGTGTGATGAGATATAGTCGTATCCTCAGATTGTCAGTGACTTGAATCTTACCTGTGAATTTCCCCCTGCCAGCTATGAAATATTTATGTTAAAGGTCCAGATGTTGAAGTCGACTGAGAAGATTTCACATGAAGTATTCTTAGATAAAAGAAAAAAGATACTGGTTGTCTAGCAGTTGTCACCATTGGTCATGTTTGACAGCTAGTTTCCTAATTTCAAGTTCAATAAATGTGGTTAACTTGATTTTAAATATACTACTAGAAGTCCCTCTGTTAGACCAAATATTTTAACAAAATGTTATGCACGTTACAATGAACTGTTCAAACCCGAATAACGGTAATTACAGTTCTTGGTTTCGATATCTCTCAAGCTTTCCTCCTGTGAGGAGTTGCAGAATAAATGCTTAGGATGGCGTGGGTCTGCAGACCACAGCCCCATGGCTCAGTGAGGTTTAGACGCGTATGTGATCGGCCTGTGTTGTGATCTTCACTTTCAGTCTTCTCCAGCCACAACTGTTACATCTCCTAACTCTACACCAGCTAAAACTATCGACACGTCCCCACCGGTTGACTTATTCGCAACGGCATCTGCGGCTGTCCCTGTCAGGTCAGTTCATGAGTATGTAGCCAACCGGTCCTTCATGTTTTGACTCGGTTTTTGTTGTATTTTTATGTACTGTACTGATGCCAAACAGTTTCGCCAGATGAAATCCAGTCTTGACACTGCGTGACTGGGGGTTATACTTTTGCAGTATAACATAAATCCTTTGGGGCTCTTAGAGTGACTTTGAGCCTGTACCCCTTAAATCCTTGGGAAGACTGGCGCTGTCACTCATAAATTTAGGGAAACGTCTGGAAGAAAGATTCATATACTGCAAGTCCTTCTGAGGTTGGATACTATGCAGAGTATCTAATGAAAATCAGTTCTTCCTATGAGAAACTTTAAAGGTGTTTCAGAGTGCTTAAAAACCATTAACAGTGTGGTTGTGCAAGCCTGTAGTCCCAATACTCAGAAAACTGAGGAAGTTAGATCATGAGTTCAAAGCCGGTCTGGAATACATAACAAGTTAGGATCCAAATTGGGCTATGGAATGAAACCCTGTCAATTGAGTAAACCTCGCGGGTACAGGCTGATTACTTGGTCCGGGAATGAACTCAGCTAACGTGATAGAAGAGACCAGTGGAATGTTCCCAATCAACTGAGGTACACCTGGCTGCCCTGTAATGGGACACAGGAATGGCTGAGATCTCAGAACTGCCTGAAATGAGTGACCGAAGCATAAGGGCTTCCACAGATAACAATTTGGGGTCGTCTTTCTCTCACTGTGAGGATTCTAGCCTCCTTTTAGAGCGTCTGCGACTTTTATGAATTCACTCTATTCAGAGGCTCCAATTCTTTCTGAGCGGCTTCAGCTGTAAGCAGCAGTGAATCTACATATTGCTGCCTTGTTTACTGAATGCTACACTTGCTTACTTCTGCCTCTCATATGCTTGGCCAAGCCATGTGCATTGTGTTGGCACACCCAAATAAACTGTTACTTATGAAAAGTTTGAGTAAGCTCCTTTTATTTATAATGTTCTTATTTGTGTGGTACTGGGGTCAAACCATGGACCCCACATATGTCCTCTGATTGACTTTTAATTAATAAATGCATTTCCCTTTTCTGATATATAGTCTAATTGTATTTAAGTCTGTTACTGAAGCAGACTTGGGAATTAAGCAATGCCTTCAGGGGTTTAAGTGTGGCGGACTCCTCTCTTTCAGTAGAATGGTGCTTGGGCATCTACCATGTAAAAGGTAAAGACCAAATCAGATGGGGGGCCTGGGACTCTGAGGCTTCCAGCCTGTAGTCAGTGTTCCTCCGATCTAATGTAGCTGGGAATCATCGGAGAATCTTGTTAAAATAAAGATTCTGATGAAGTAACAACAGCATCAGCCTGAAAGTTTGCATTTTGAATACAATTCCAGGATACTCGGGGGGGGGGGGGGGGATGCCCATGCTTTGAAAATTTGAAAACAAGACTTAGGCTTCTATTTGGAATTCACACAGATAAATACGTTTTGAAAAGCTTACTCAAAGTAACGTGAGCCCACTCACAGGCAAACTTGATCTATTACCATCTAATTTAGGGGGGAAATTAGCTGTTATTCAGTTTAATAGTATTTAGTTTATGGATTCTTAAGACAATTTTTTTCTATACAAAAAAAAAGTAGAAACAAGATAACCTCAGAGCATTGGGTTTTAGTGCCCTATAGTTTTTTACCCAGCTCACCACCTATTTTTATAAATAAAGTTTTATTGGGGTGGAGTGTGGTAATTCATTTCTTTCTTCTGGATTGTCAGTGTCTTACTTCTGCTATAATAGCAGAGTTGAGGAGTGACAGAGACCACCTGTCCCTCAAAGCCCACATGTCTCTTCCTCTACAACAGTGATTTTCCAGGCCTTTGTGCATACCACGCAAGTCTTCGACACCGTCTGCACAGGTCTTTGTTGTCAGACACTTTACATTATAATATTTCAGAGTCTGATTGTGAAATCCTGTTTTCCTTCCAGCGCTGCTAAGCCATCCAGCGATCTCCTTGATCTTCAGCCAGACTTCTCTGGAGCGGCTGTGGGGGCAGCAGCGCCTGTACCACCGCCAGCTGCTGGGGGGGCCACTGCGTGGGGAGGTGAGCGAGTTTTCCGTGGTTGTTTTCATCTGGGCTGTTATTATTACATATGCACTATTATATCAACAGTTGTATTAGAAGTATGGTGGAAAATGCTCAGAGCTGATCAAGGTATACACTGGAAAGAAAGTCTGCACAATGTAGTTTAAAAGTTCAAATAGCCTGTACTATCTAAGGTTGAAACAAAAAAGTACTTTTTATGTTTCTAAAATCTTGTTCTTAGTGACTATTTTCTAGAAATAGCTATATTACAAGGTTATAGTGCTTGGGTTGGTGTTGTGATTCACATATATCTGGCTTCATGGAGTTGAAATCTACTATGCTCTTGTTTGTATCAGAAAAAGTCAATCCTACACTGATTGGCTGAAAGGAAACACAGCTAGGCATTTCAATTCCAGTTGATTCACAGGTCTCAGAAAAACCAGCTTTTCATAAACATCTGATTAAAATCATTGAAGATAAAGTGAAATTAAAATAATTGTGAGTGCTATGCTCTACAACGGCAAACTATGAGTAAAATTCTCAAGGAGTTTAAGATCCGACAACAGTGAAATCAACACAGAGAAAAGCAGTAACTCTATAAGAGGAAAACAGGCGATAAAGCAGGTTTGAAGGATTTGAGGAACTGGATATTGATAGGGATTTGCATAGTGTCTTACTCAGAGTTTCTATTGCTGTGAAGAGACACCATGACCACGGCAACTCTTATGAAGGAAAACATTTCACTGGGTCTGGCTTATAGTTTCAGAGGTTTAGACCATTATCGTCATGGTGGTCAGCATGGTGGCGTGCAGGCAGACATAGAGCTGGAGAAGTAGCTGAGAATTCTTCATCTTGATCTGCAGGCAGCAGAAGGAGAGACTATGTACCATACTGGAAGTAACTTGAGTGTATATGACCTCTAAGTCCCCCTCCAGAGTGACATACTTCCTCCAACAAGGCCACACCTCCAACACGACCACACCTACTCCAACAAGGCCACACCTCCAACAAGACCACACCTACTCCAACAAGGCCACACCTCCTAATAGTGCCACTCCCTATGGGCCAAGCATTCAAACACCAGTCTATAGGGGCCATTCCTATTCAAACCACCACATATAGAATGTTAGACTAAGTTGCTTAGCTTCTATACAAAACCACTGCTATCCAATGAAGCAGTAAAACTCATGACCTTTAGCTTACTTTGTCAACCAGGCAGAAAGTATTTCTAGTACTATGAGACAAGATCTGTAATTTAATATAACATTTGAGAATCAGCGTCCTTAATTAACAGTAAGTAACCAAGTCAAATGAAGTTACGTAGCCCTAGATAATTAAACGGTCGCTTAGTGGGCCTGTTAAAAGCATATCAGTATAACACCAGAAGTACATCCTGGCTGGGAGCTTTCTCTCTAGGAATGTGGAGCCTGAGGCTGGCTGCTGCGGCACATTAGCTACATTATTGCAAAGACCATGGCCAGAAATCCTAACCATAGTGACTGCACTGTGGAGGATCCCAGTGGAGGATTCCGTATGAGCAGCTGCAGTGTGTGGGTCAGGCGGCAGAAATCAGAACATCCAGGCAGGAGGGAGCCTCCTGGTTCCTCCACTGGTCCTTGTTGCCCCACTTCTTCCCGAGTCTGCCCATCCTCTGGTCTCTGTAATCCCTTCATCTTATCACCCAGGGTTTGGTAATGAAATTAAAGAGCAATAAGCAGTTCAGAACTAAAGTCGACAGCTAGAAATGTGAGCACTTTAAACATTTTAACATTCTCCTATATGGAATAGTCAACTGTTAAGGCTATGGCTATTAAATGTGTAAATTTGCACCTTAAACTTCAGCTAATGGTATTGCCTTTCGATTGAGAAGGGAAACTGTGGCTGAAGAGCCTGCATAAGGACTTCCTTCCTGAAGACACTCATTTGGTCTGAGCTTTAGCTTTTAAATAACCTTATTTTGGTTTGCTAATGATTTCATTCACACAACTTACTGTGCTTTCCTCATTGATAGCTTTTCGGCTCCATGCCCTCAAGTCAGATTTTTCTCAGCCATGAAATTCATACTTACTGAAGCTGTTATAATAAAAAAAATGGTTTTAGTTATGAATTTGTTAGGTTATATAAAAAAGACTTTTGGATATTACCTGAATGTGTTATTTTTTAATTCTGTCATACATTTAAGTTGGTATGTGTTCATACTTTAATTAATTCTGTTCTTTGACAGTTTCATATATGGATATAATATATTCTGATTACCACCCCCCACCCCATTCTTACCTCCTTCCCGTCTCTCTTAGTTCACTTTTTATTGCTGTGATAAAACACCAGGACCAAAAACAACTTGGGAGGGACGTTTGCTTCGGTTTACAGCCTACCTTACAGTCTAATATAACAGGAAGTCGAGGCAGGAACCTGGAAGCAGGAAGCCATAGAAGAGCACTCCTACCTGGCTTGACCGGCCTGCTTTCTTACACCACCCAAGACGGTCTGCCCAAGGGTGGCACCACCTACAGTGGGTGGGCAGTTCTCACATCCATCACTAATCATGAAAGTGGCCACATGCTTGCCTATAAGCCAATCTGATGAAGGCATTTTCTCAATTGAGGTTCCCTTTTCCACGACAGCCCTAGTTGGTGTCAAGCTGACAAAGACACTCACTAGCACAATAGTCCTGTCAGTGACTTCCCCATCCCAACTAGTCCTTTTCCCAGATTCATGACCTTGGTTTTGCTTTGCGACTCATTTACTTTAATCAACACCATCTGTATGAGTATTAGATTGGAACTATGCATTGGAGTCTGGTGAGGTCACCAGAGGGTACATGACTGAAGGGATGACTCCCCCTCTCCCAAATCTATCAGCAGCAAGTAGTTTATCACTGAGGAGTAAGCCCCCGCCCCCAGCCCTACCTCCAGCGCCTCACTATTGAGGGATATATTAGTATACAGACCCAATGCAGGTATTAGCAGCTGCTGTGGGGTTTGTGGATGCAGTGGCTTAGTATTGCCTGATGCTGGCATTTCAAACCCTTCTATCTTCTAGCTTTTACATTCTTTTCACCCTCTTTCCCACAGTGTCCCCTGAGCCTTAAAGAGGACAGAAAAAATACCTTTTTAAGAGCTAAGCACTCATCTGTTTACTTATTCTCAGTAACTGTATAGCCACGAAGAACCTGTGCGTTGACCACCATTCACTTGGAAGAGAGGCTGCTCTCATTAAGGCTGAGAGTAGCATTTGTCTATGGTATACACGTAAATATTTATGAGGTCATTTGACTCTGTAGCAATTCAACTGAACAACAGTATTCAGTTTCCCCCCCCCCCCAAGGACCATGTTCTTCTCTGCTATTGGTTTTTGATGAGCTTTACAGTACCAGGCATAGATTCTCTTCTGTGGAGTGAGCCTCAAGTCCTATCAGAGGGCGGTTGGTTACTCTCGTAACAGCATTGGTGCACATTTAGGTCCGTCTTGCCTGGCACATTGCCTGGGTAAGTCTGTTGATGGCTCTTCTCGTACAGCAGCTAATATAGAACCTTCCAGGACTTCGAAGTCTAGCCAGCAGGGCGGGATCTTACAGCTCAGTTTCAGCTTGATTTCTCTCTATTATACAACCAAGGTATATAGTATCTTCAGCAATGGGGTCTTATTATCTGATACTGGGGGGAAACCAAGAGGAATTGCCAGAGCCTGTATTGCATAGAGAGCCTCTGAGCCTCTGTGGTCTCTGACTAACAACTTGTCAGGAGACATCCCACCTAGAAGCAACTTTTTCCAGCCACCCAGGTTATTTCCCTTCAAACTCTTTTTTTTTTTTTTAAGTAAATTACAAGCCGGGCAGTGATGGCTCACACCTTTAATCCCAGCACTCGGGAGGCAGAGGCAGGCAGATCGCTGTGAGTTCAAGGCCAGCCTGGTCTATAGAGTGAGTTCCAGGACAGCCAGGACTGTTTCACAAAGAAAACTTGTCTCAAAAAAAATAAATAAATAGTAAATTATATTTTTAAAATTTGGTTACAAGATAATAGGTTTCCGTATGGCTTTTCATACCCCTTGTTTTTTAGGATAACCCTCCACCTAGCTCCTCATCTCCCCTTCCCACCACCCTCTCCCTAAACTATATCCCCCTCTCTATTTCCTACTTGTACTGTAATGTGCTCCCGATGGCCTCTTTCTAGTTTCCTGGTTTCTACAGGATCTCAATATTATGTTCATGCTTTTTAATGCTAGAGACACTTGGTGACCTTCACCATTGCCCTTGAAGTGATTTCTTTTTCTAACCTTCCCCACTAGAGGGCGAGCGTCTCATAAGCAATGCGAAGACCTCAGTGAGCTGGGAAGGCCTGCCTGCCTGCCTGGTTAGACAGTGTGTCTCTCAACACCCACAACTGCAGCATTTGATGGCAACAGAAAAGCTGGTGCGGGAGGTTTATTGATAAGTAATTCTCAATCTCGAAGAAAAATAATAAAACTCATAAAGCGTGAGAAACTGAAATGAAATAGGAAAGTGGTCTTTGCCTCCCTGCATTTCTCCTGCAGAGATCTGCTGAAGCTGAGGGTGATGTGTTCCTTGTAGATGTGTTTGCCTCATTTGACTAAGTAAAGCATAAAATCAGTTTCCCAGTCTTATTTCCTAACATCAGGCCACATCTGTGTTTGCACACTGTAGTATTGGAGTTTTATGTAACTAGACAGTGAAATGCGAACTCTGAAGCTTGCTTCAGCGTCCTCATCTGAACTTTAGTGAAAGGATTTCAGTATGTAAAGATGAAGACCACTTCAGAAGTCCGGGAATTCTTTGTAGGGTTGCAGGTATGGACACATTTCCATTTCTGGAGACACATCGTAATATAACATCATTTTTATATTAGTATAAGACAACAAAATTTCAGCAAATTCATATTTTAATAAATATAGTTTAAACTTACTTATAAATTTAGTTTTTAATCAGATGGATAACAAGCCCATTGACAGAGAAAAACACAGAGACGGTTTGAAACCCACCTTTGCCTTCGTAATAGAAAGAATATTTTCCTTTGTTCATAATAAATCGGTGTCTCAGAAGCAAAAGTAAAGGAATGGTTTTTGGGTCTGTGTATCTAACTAGAAAAGCACTCAGCTTCTTCTCATAAGTAAAATTTCTGCCTTTTAAGAAGTATAAGATTGTGGCTAGGGTTTTGTTAAAATTGAAATAAATAACCAAGATGCATTTGAGAAATAATATTGAGATAATATAACTGATATTTTCCACGTAGACTGTTTGCTGGAACACAGGTGGGTTTTGGGACCCACTTCTTCCCTTGTTAAGAAATTCCGGGGTTTGAGTCTGGAGGCAGTGTGACATGCGCACACCAGACACTGGAAGGTTTACAGGCGCTTTGAAGTTCGGGCTCCTAGCTTTCCGTGTGGAGCAGTTGATGTGTTCCAGGGATGGATAAGCCCTCTAAGTGAATGAGCACATTTAATCCTCACAGTAACTTGAAACAATCCAGTCGTGGCTCACTGAAGAATGTCAGTTTCTTTGTTACAAGATTTAACTTCCATTTGTTACAGTGAACATTTTCTAGCCATTTTTTTTAATTTTGATTATGTACCTCTTATAAATGAATTCTTCTACTTTAATTTCTGTGTACGGTTTCACCCTTTGCCAATCGTGGTTTCAAGACTGTCTAACCGCTGACACAGTTACTAAGAGAGACCTGCCATGACGGTGACTTCTGTCATCTTGGCCCAAACTTCAGAATGGTGTTGTCTTCATCAGCCTGGCCTGTGGGCGAGTTTGGGGGGGGGGGGAGCTTCCTTGATTAGTGATTGACATGCGAGGGCCCCTGTGGTCAGTACCACCCCTAGACAGGTGGCTCTGTCTAAGCTGGGCTACATCGGGAACCCAGTCTCAAAGATGGAGAGTGGGAGGAGATGGGAAAGAAAAAAAGAACAGGCAACAAAATTCTGCTGATTGTAGGT
This sequence comes from Peromyscus maniculatus bairdii, assembly GCF_049852395.1. Classification (NCBI taxonomy): domain Eukaryota; kingdom Metazoa; phylum Chordata; class Mammalia; order Rodentia; family Cricetidae; genus Peromyscus; species Peromyscus maniculatus. The sequence continues at coordinate 77,573,620 of NC_134858.1, forward strand.
TAATGACATCAGTCACAACAGGTAAAGGGGATCTGCTGGGGATAATGAGGGGGGGAAGCTCTTTTTGGATATAGATTGTGTTTTTCAAAGTTATTTAAGACTCAAGTAGTCTCTTGACCTCCCTCACCCTCTGTTTTTCCATCTGTAACTTGGGTAGCTTGGCCTAGGGGTCCCTTCCTGCTTGAAAATCCCATGGTGAGAGTTGGTAATGCGTTTGTCCTCTAATGACTACGGGTCTGGGGAGGCACAGGAGGTTTCGGGTGACCTGTGCCTCGCCCTGAGTGCACACTGGCGCAGTCAGATGTCTCAGCTGGAACTCTTATTTCTTCCTATGCTGCCACCACCTGGACTTCGGTAGACCTTTTGGGAGAGGGTGAGTAAAGCCTTGTTTCTTTCCTCCTCCTCCTCCTGCTCCTCCTCCTCCTCCTCCTCCTCCTCCTCCTCCTCCTCCTCCTGCCCCTGTGAGAGCGTCTGCAGCTGTCTTCCTGGGGCCTGGAGGAGTCGGGTCTAGCTCCTGTCCTCCCCTCCTCTCCCCTCTGCTCTGTCTCTGGTGAAATACAGATTCCTTGGCCGCACTCTCTTCCGTCCCCTCTGAAGCACCGATTTCAGACCCGTTTGCACCAGAACCTTCCCCTCCTTCGGCAACCACTGAAACCGCTTCCGCTTCTGCCTCAACCACCACAGCTGTGCCGGCTGTCACTACGGAAGTGGATCTCTTTGGAGGTTAGTCAGTCACACCAGGGCTCCTTCATTCCCTTTCAAGATGGCTGACTGAAGGTATTTGAATGGCCTTACACTGTGCCTTACACTGTGTTAGTGAGTGTAAGTACCTTTTCCAGTGTTGGTTTGCAGGCATTTGACTTCTCTAAGGTCATCAGCTGCCCTCCCTGTAGTTTGGCCCCTTTAGAGCAGGAGCTGCAGCCCTTGGAGCACACTGGATCTCACATCAGGATCTGAGTTGCTGCCAGACTCTGGCCCACATATGCCCTCCCTGCAGGGCCTCTGTGAGTCATCCCAAGCTTCTGATACATTGAGATGTGGCTTTGGGGCCAGATTAGAACCAGCCTGGGGAACATTTGAAGACCATGAGAGAGGGAGCCTAGCCTAAATAATTTCTTAGCATTTAGACAAAAATAAAAAAATTGTCTGAGAAAAATTAAAATTTGGATGGCTGGACAGAGAGTTGACTGGTTTACCTACTTTTGATGGTTGTGTCCAAGTAAGACGTAGGGTCTTATTGACTTTGGAACTTTGAGAGGCCATCTGAAGCAGCACTTAACATGCTGATTAAAAACAGGTGCAGGTCAGTCTTGGAAAGGATTGTATAGAAATATGCTGTCCATGTAGGTGCCAATTCTGACCCAGTGAAATAACCTGCAATATGCACAGACGCCATGGGCATCAGAAGCCAGTTACTCTATGGATTTGCATCTGGGGGAGCCGCTGAGCAAACTCAGAGAAGTGTGTGGGCCACTTACACATGACCGGGGGGTGTTAGACTCATTAGAGTTTCATGTTTCCTCATTACCATACAGCATATTTCCCAGGGCCTTTGGAAAATATTTTAAAGAAATTGAGGGAAGCAAGTGATGGAGAAGCCAGGAGCAGTTTGGCAGGTGATGGTGGAGTCAGTACATTCCCCTGGGGATGAGCACTTACACAGACATACACCGCTCTGCTGTGTGTCATGCCCTTGACACTGAAGCTGTCCAAGACCAGGAGTGTTAGCTAGACACGGCATTTCTGTCAGTTCACCGGAGACATTGTCCGTCACCTTGCTGCATGCATCTTCAGGCTGACACAGAGAGAAACTTGTTTCTTAAAAAGCAGGAGATGGAGAATTGCAGACCCTTGAGAGTTTCGCTAACAGGGACCACTCAAGACCAGGTGTTCTTGTCCATGTTGGCCTAATCTCTTCAGGTTGAATGTCTGTTGTTGTTTTAGCTGAAATCTATAAGATTAGCTCCTTCCCCCTCCCTCCCTGCAACCCCACTGCTGACATTCAGTCGGTGGTTTCTCATGGACGGTCGGTGGAATATCTGATGGGCCGCCGGACAGCCGCTTTGTACTGCAGCACTTCTGTCCCAGTAGAGATGTGGTTTTTTTAGTCCACAGAAAGGAGCTTGCTTACCTCTCAGAGGTCACGCAAGTCTGCCTTGCTTTTTTTGCAGCTTTCCAGAACAATAAAGCCCAAGATGTTTCTCTGAAATAGTGTTTGAGCCATTATGCTATCTGTGATTGGTGTCCACCAAGCAGAAAAAAATCTGTATATGTGTAAATACTATCATGGCAGCATCATTTTTACCTTTAAATACAAGTCTTAAAATGAGGTACTACAGAGTCACATGATGGAATACCAAGAACCAGCTGCCCTGGGTTTTCCTCCCTGTCCCGTCTGTCCTCTGGCAGGGACATGAGTGAAGATGAGCCCCTCTGCAAGTCTCATCATTTACTTTATTTCTCTGCTAAGCTCTGTGAGCTGTTGCCTGGCCTCAGACATCTGGAAAATCTCTGTCTGCCATGCTTGGGAATCTATGTACACTGCATCTTTTAGAGTCCTCAGTGATTTTCCCCCTAATTTGTTCCATGTTCTTTCTTGGTTTATAGCAAATCATTTAGAGCTTTCACTTAAGTAAATCCAAAGCTTAAATCTCTGTGGCCGTTTCATTGGCCACTTTAAAATATTTGGAATCTCCAAGATGGTTAAGAACTTGAACTCACCGGGCGGCGGTAATGGCAAACGCCTTTAATCCCAGCACTTGGGAGGCAGAGCCAGGCAGATTTCTGTGAGTTTGAGGCCAGCCTGGCCTATAGAGCGAGATCCAGGACAGGCACCAAAACTATATGGAGAAACCCTGTCTCAAAAAAAAAAACAAAAACAAACAAACAAACAAACAAAAAATTCAAATGAGGGCACCAGCCACATTTTGTTTGAATAACCTTAAAATATACTCTCATGTCAGATGTGCTGGTCACACTGGGGAGGCTGTTGGAGGAGAAGAGCAAATTTGAGGCCAATCTGAGCTATGCAATAATTTCTGGGCCAGCCTGAGCTACATAACAAGACCTCTATCTCAAAGATATCAAACATACTCTCACGAGTTTCTATGTCTATAACAATATAAATTTCTCTAGAAATAAGCATAGTGAGTTTTAATGTAAGGAAAATATGACTATGAAATTTCATAGATACAAAATTTTAAACATTAAAATTTAAAACATTAAACATAAGCATTAAGAATCTATGCCTTTTAGTACATTTGAAATGGGAGTTTGGAAGAAATATTCAAATTTATATCTATATAATGTTTTATTATTCTATGTGTGTAGTTCATTTATGTTTTATATTGTCTTTTCTGACATATTAAATTTACTAAATCTTTTATTTTTAAGGCAAAGTTCTAAGAAATAGAACCTGCTTTCTGTTGTCATACAAAACAGAATTATAAGACATGTTGTGCTTTAAGGTTTTATACAAGCCCCAGATAACTGATAAATAACAGCATGGCCTTTTTAAAATACGGGGGCTGGTGAGATGGCTCACAGCAGAGGTGCTTGCCGCCAAACCTGATGACCCGAGCCTCTTCCTAGCACCCACACAATAGAAGCAGAGGACAGACTCTGGAAAAAAAAAAATCCCTTTCCCACATTCATGTCTTTGGGAAAGGTTTTGGTGAGAGTTTGAGAGAAGTTTATAACGTGGGTGGCAGCAGGGTCTCCTCCCTTGAAGAGAAGTTTTGATGGGAGTCAAAGGTACAGGAGTCAAAGGTTAGTTGCTGATGTTTTAGTCTTCACTCACAAGAGCAGTGTTGAAAAGAGATGCGAGGCTGCCAGGGGAGAAGGAAGCCTCTCCTGTCACACAGCTGGGAGTATAGGTTTCCCTTGTGCATAAGTAGAAACCTGAAGAGCCTAGCCTGCAAGCATCCCCTCTTACTAAGACATTCAGCCTAGAAGCGGTGAGTAGTATAGTGGAGGGGGGTGTGTGGCCTGTGACTGCTCAGTCGTGTGGCCGAACACACAAAGCTCCAGCTGGCAGTAATGGACCAAATCCTGATCAAATTACCCAAGTTATTTTTTTAAACTGAAAGATGTAAGTTACATATATTTTCACGTGCAACAAGATGCTTTGAGGTATGTATATATTTCCGAACAGCTAGATAAAGTTGTGTATTACTTCACATCCGTTATTTTTGTTTGTTTGTTTGTTTTTGTTTTGTTTTGTTTTGTTTTTTAGGGAAAACACTTAAAATCTCTGAACATTGGTTCTCTTCTTACAGAATGGAGTTAATAAAAGGCACCATATGAGATAGTTACAGAAGTGGAATTTTATAATTTGTTCTTGTGGTTTCTGTGACTCTTAGTGACACTGGCCTCAGTTGTGGCTGTCTAGGCAGGAAACGAAAGACCCCTGAACCATGGCAGACTATTGAGAGCACTTGCACCCTTCTGCCCTGTGCCTCCCTGCCCGCCTTGGGGGGTCTCATGCTGCCAGCGCCCTCTAGTGTCTGGAAAGTGGCTCTGCACTGTCCTCAGGATAGCTGAGAGAAGCGATCAGACCAAATTGGTATGTTTTTAAGGAAATTTTAACTTAAATGAGTCTCTTATAATGTCATTTTTTATTCCACAAAACATAAGGACTCAAGACGTTGCTTAAAATTTCCATACCTAGACAAGTTTGTGACTTAACTGCATTCAACTGAGAGAGACAAGGATGTTGGCCACAGGACTTCAAGCTTAATGCATTGAATGAATCTTTGAGAAAGCTACTATACTGTGTGATGTTTCCCAAACAGACTTGACCAATTCCTCTTAGTGACTGAGGGTCAATGTTTTAGGACACATCAGTAGATACTATAAGAAATTGTATCTTTAGGATAAAAAGTGGTAGGTACAAGTGAGTTGAACCCATTCTCTGAACATTTCATCTCTGTTCTTGCAACTAAAGACTTTCTGTCTTAACCTCATAATGAATATGGTTTGCTAGCGAGCATACACTAGGAATGATTTACATCAGTGTATATTTAGGGCTGGGAATGTAGTATGCAAGCCTCTGGGTCCTACCCCTAGCATTGAAAAAAAGAAAAAAATATAAAATATATATAAGCTGGGCTTACCTGTATGCTAATGGGGTTCCTTCTATAAATAATGTACTTATAGTCTTAAAACATGAAATTATATTTTTAGTCTGTTGGCAATGGATCATTTTCCAAATAATTAGAAAATATAATAATATTTGAAAGCAATAAATATAAGTAGAAATGAAGACATTAAGCATCATGCCCTAATTTGGTTAGTTGATTGTTTCTTTAAAGTGAGTCCTTCTTGTATCTGACAATTCTTTCCAAGGTTAGTGAAAACTTTTCTGAATTCCTTTCTGAACCTTTCATGTTAATAGTATGATCTTTTTTTTCTGCACTAGTTTTAACTTTGGAATATTTGTTTACATAGCCATTAACTACTTAATATTATTTGTAAACAGAAAAGATATTGGAATTTTCTAGAGACCACTAGTCAGAGGTATAAAAAAAATTCAGCAAAGAAGTATTATCTGGACATGAAAGTTTAATGTCTTAAATTACATAGTAAAGTTGTTTTGTGTTTTGATTTTGCATCCATTAATTTCTGATGAAACATAAAACATGCTTTTTAGAGCCCTTATACAATGAGAATCCTGTTGGATCCTGATGGCCTTCAGGGGTATCCACATACCACCATTCAGGTGTTAGCTAACAGGGAGACATGCAAAGAATAATTGTTTTGTGATTACCAACAGTGCATGAAAACATTCGTGTTGTATAAGGGAGCTTTCTTCACAACTTAACTCAGTTCTTTTACTATATTTTCTTCTCTTTTTATTCCTTTAATTTCTGTTACTTTAAAAACTGCACCCAAGATGCCTTTGCAGCTTCTCCTGGGGAGGCCCCTGCAGCATCCGAAGGGGCCGCCGCACCAGCTACCCCAACCCCAGTGGCTGCAGCTCTTGATGCATGCTCAGGAAATGGTGGGTTTACACATGAGCCAGTCTGTTGTTTTTCCGTCCTAATGTGAAACCTGCATAGTTAGATGTGGCCATATGTTTTTTTGTGTGTGATTTTATTTTCTTATTAGTGTAAACTGTCATTCATCACGACTGAGTAAATAATGCCAACACTTAAAACATTAAGATGATAAAGTGCATACTTATCAAAATTGGCAATTCCTCAAGATTGACAATTTTTCTCAGTGCAAGTATGCTCTCTTAATGTTTTCCCCCTCTAATGCATTTTTTTATGATATTAAGTTCAAATATATTGGCATGTTTTAATGAACCTTCAGAGCTACCAAATTGACTAGATTAGGTAAGGGCACGAAAGATAATGATCCCTGGACCAAGACTGTAGGCTAATCTCACAGCACCCTACAAAATGTTTCAGGTTCAACTTGTGGCACCAACTGTATTTTCCTTTTTCTTTAGAAAAAAGCATCCTAATTGCTGACCTCTGCTGATAAGATAGTAGTTGAACCCATGTAGCCCAAGGCCTAGCTAGCGTGTAAACGTGTGCGAAGTGTCTTTTTACCTGTAGCTACGAGTCTGTCTCTTGCTCTTTCCTGACTGATGCTGTGTGTGTCTCCACTTTCCTTTCCAAAAGACCCTTTTGCCCCATCTGAAGGTAGCGCAGAGGCTGCACCTGAGCTGGACCTCTTTGCAATGAAGCCACCCGAGACCAGCGCTCCTGTAGTTACCCCTACAGCTAGCACAGCCCCTCCAGTTCCCGCCACTGCTCCTTCTCCTGCTCCTACTGCTGTGGCAACCACTGCTGCCGCCACCACCGCAGCCACTGCAGCTACCACCACTGCCACCACCTCCGCTGCCGCAGCCGCCGCCGCCACCACCACCGCCGCCGCCGCTCCTCCTGCTCTAGATATCTTTGGTGGTAACTTGTCGTTGTTGTTTCTGAGTTTCTCCCGTCTGGTGGCTTGAACCTGTAATGCACACATGACTCTTATGCATGAAAACTATAGTTAAATGGTTCTCGGGAAACCATTTGCTACTTAACCCAGAGTTCTCCTAAATGCTCGTTCAGAAAGCTGGCGATTGATTTTTTTTTTTTCCGACTGAGTGAAGGCCTGTGTGTTCTTGGTCTTAGATTTGTTTGATTCTGCTCCTGAAGTTGCTGCAGCACCTAAGCCAGACGCGGCTCCTAGCATAGACCTGTTTGGTACAGGTAACGCCAAAGCAACTGTTTTTTCAACTTTGTTTCTGTAGCTGTGTCCTTGGTCACGCCCTTTGTAGTTGCTATGATAATGCATTTGTTAGACGTGTGACTTCAGCTTTCTGCTACTTACTTCTGCCTGGTTTTGGTTTCTTTCACCTCTGGAAGATGCTTTCTCCTCTCCACCACGAGGGGCCTCTCCGGTGCCTGAGAGCTCTCTCACTGCTGACCTCTTATCCGGTGAGTGCTTCTCCAAGGTCAAGCCTTCAGAGCTCTCTCAGGAGGGTCCTGGGGGGGGGGGGGCTCCTGTGAGGAAAGATGATCCAGTACCCTATAGGTTTGTCTTATGTGTTTTAAAACTCTGAATTCCCTTAAGAGAAGAATCTCATTCTCTAGCCCATGGCCAACTAGTGAGGGTTGATATTTCTAATCTAAGGTTGGCAAAAAAAGAAAAAAAAAAGAACGGAAGGAAGGAAGGAAGGAAGGAAGGAAGGAAGGAAGGAAGGAAGGAAGGAAGGAAGAAAGAAAGAAAGAAAGAAAGAAAGAAAGAAAGAAAGAAAGAAAGAAAGAAAGAAAGAAAGAAAGAAAGAAAGAAAGAAAGAAAGAAAAGTTCTGGTTCCCACTAAAACCTCTAATACTGAAGAGTCAGTTTTCATTTGCTGTCCTAACTGTTCAAGATTGGCCACCCTCTTCCTGTAACTGAAATCCTGAGGCCATTGTCGGGGTTCCGGGTTCCATTGTGCTGAGGGTGAACCGCATGTCCCCTTGTTCTTCACTGCAGTGGACACATTTGCAGCGCCGTCCCCTGCCGCCACTGCCTCTCCAGCAAAGGTGGAGTCCTCGGGTGTGCTAGACCTTTTTGGGGGTGCGTATTTCTCCGCCTTCAGCACTTACGCCATCTGGAGTGTTTCTGCTCTGAGGAGAGCCCCCCTCCTCTTTCATTCGGTTTCATTTGGCTTCCTTGACTCTGCAGTTGCTTTTGTCTCTCACCTGGGAACTTAAGTTGTGCAGACATTCGTTCTTCACTTCTCTGCCGTCATTGTATCCATCCTCATTGGGTTATCACAGCTTTCATTGCATGGCCTAACCAAACCAGAGCCCTTGCCGTGGGAAGTCTTCCTGTTTTCAGCCTTTGTGTTCATCCTGAGTTTTAATCACCAGCTTGGAGACCCTTTCTGCTGTTTTCTCAAAGATCCTGATGCATTGGTTACATGCACACTCTTAAGTTCTTAAAAGCAGTATAAACATGAAGTGGGTAATTCAGAATTTAAAACAAGCCAGTCACAGGTCCTCATACTCAACACCGTGGAGTTTATTTATATTGAATTTAGTGTTTTTAAATCTTTCTGGAGGACTTGGAGATGTTTTTCTGGTTTAAATGTATCTTTTCTTCCTTTGTGTAGTATTTGAAAACAGAAATATACATTGATTGTATTAATTGTATTTGTGCACACACACACACAAAAGAAAGAAAGAAAGAAAGAAAGAAAGAAAGAAAGAAAGAAAGAAAGAAAGAAAGAAAGAAAGAAAGAAAGAAAGAAAGAAAGAAAGAAAGAAAGTTCTTCATCAGCCATAAACTTGCAGAAAGGAGACAGGTCTGAAGTGAATCATAAGTACCCATGAAAGTGAATGTCTTTGGGCTAAAACATCATCTTTGCACATTGTAACCACATGGATTATCTCTTGCTGCCAAAGCATTCTGGCATCTGTCATGCTGGATATATGAGGGTACAAAGAAGATACCCCTGAAGGTGCTCAGACACATAGGTATAAGGAGATCTGCTGTAGCTGCTGCTGAATTGGGCATATTAAACATTTAGAAGCTTAAGTGGGAAACGAGAAAATTATCTTACCTTTGTTTAAAAAGCTTAAAAATCTCAATCCTGTTTTTAAAAAAAGATGAAATTTGCTTTGAAACATTCATTTTAACAGTGTGTCTCTTACTCTCACAGTGAGGCACTAATTCTTAAACATTCTAGAACTCTCTTGAGAGGCTAAACTCTTTAGAACAGATCATGGTGGAACATACCTGCAATTTTTGCTCTTGGGGAGGGTCCCAATGCAAACAGGAGCTACATACTAAGACTCTGTCTGAAAACATAAAATAAGACAAGCTGCTCAGATCATGATTCAGTTCCCCTGGTCATTTCACGTAGAACCAGGAGGCAGGCTCCCCATTACAGAATATCCTGTCTGTGCATGTCTCTATGAATATCACACTTGAATTGCTTAGTCGCTTACTATTTGCCCCTCTTACTTTCCTGCTGCGTGATGGATGATGGATAGATGCGTTCGGAAGTAGTGCTTCTGAAAGCCAACCAGCACCGCAGGCTGTTTCTAGTTCATCAGCATCGGCAGATCTACTAGCTGGTAATTGATTCCATTAAAATGGCATTTTATAAAAGTTAAGTTTGCATATAGTTTCATAGGTAGTAGATAATACATAATTTGCAAAAATATATTTTTAAATTTTCCTTTCAAGGCATGAGATTGAAGGATATGGCATTGTATAATAGAAAGTTTATTACTTCCTAGAATTTATTAAATTAGTTGTAAACCCACAGTTGTATGTGTATAAGCCACCCCTGTCAATTCTCTCAGTCTTACTTTCAATTAGTGTGTTTGTTTTTATTTGCCAAACAGGTAATGTGCTTTGTGTAGCAATTCGGTCATGTAATGACTGCTCATATTTTTGGGAAGGAATCCATGGTAAACTATGCTGTAACAGTTGACAGTTGGTTTTGCAGTATGTGAATCACCATGGAAGAAACCATGGTAGATGTCTCCTGTTGAAATGCTGTGACATCATATGTCATGGACTTTTTGACAAGCTGATCATGTTTCTGTCTGAAAACACACAGGGTGATCCGGAACTTTCTAGGAAATAGATGGGCACAGCTTGCGAGGGTCACTACTTGTTGCTGAGATGAATGGACTGATTAAAAGAGTGGTTCAAGACTCAAACACAGCTAAAACCAAGCATGAGTTTGGGGTCATGGGGTCCCTGGGGTCAAGACAAAGTGGGTTTAATGAACCTCAGACTTAGAAAGTGGCCAGTTGGAAGGCCCCATCTGTAGGTAGACTTTGACCCAGCTTAGCAGAGGAATTCACAGCGTGCTGCCCTCACTTTTGATTCTGCTTGAGAGGGCAGAGACGTTGTCGAGCAGAGGCCTCTTGACACTCCAGGGCGGCTTCCAAGTGACCCCCAGTCACTACAAGGGCAACAAGGAGTTAATGAATGTGAGTCACCTGAGCACAAGGAAGCCCCCCAATCTAGGAACCCCTCAGTTAAAAACCCTGTCAACCATGTGGCCCTTAAAGAATGACCAGTTTTGACCAAATGTAGCCATAGTTCACAAGCTAGAAGTAATTTAACACAGGATCCCGACACCAGGTGGATCAGGTCAGGGAACCTGCCGGTGTTCTCAGTCTTCTGGTGAGTAATGGTAGAACTCAATGGACCCCTCCAGCCATCGGTGCTAATCTCCCTTATGGTCACATCTTTCCTCCAGGAACTGTTCACCTTCCTTCCATCAGTAATTCTGTCTGGTGGCTTCAGTCTGTCTAGCAGGGGTGGCTCTTTCGTTTCTTTCACAGCGCCTCTGGCTCCTTGATCCGGTGTGATACTCCCGTTTGCCCAATCTTGTCACGGTGGCTGCTGTGAAGAACCAGGCCTCCACTTTGATACCTCTTAGCTGTCTGGAAGCTGAAATGTAACACAAGACTGTGTACCTCACACACCCGACTACCACTAACTTGAGAGAAGGCCTGCCAGCCTGCCTGGCTTTCCTGTCGGCCTAGATGCTTTTCACAGCAACTTCAACTTGGCCAGACACTTCCTACCTCTTATTAAACCAACACATTCAGTTCACCAAAATTGCATAGTTTCAAAGCTCCTTGGTGAAAACGATACTGCTGCTTTTTAAATGAGATAATTGATTATAAATCTTTGGCATTTGACATTTTTTGGTTTTTCTAAAGTTTAATTTGAGAAGCCAGTTTCTCCCTGTTTTACTTTAAAAAGGCATTTCTTATGATTGCTTAAATATGGCAGCATCAGGAAATCGCGTTCTTAGTTTTTAAAAAAGTTAGCCAGGCGGTGGTGGCGCACACCTTTAATCCCAGCACTCGGGAGGCAGAGGCAGGAGGATCTTTGTGAGTTCGAGATCCAGGAAAGGCACAAAACTACATAGAGAAACCCTGTCTCAAAAAAAAAAAAAAAAAGTTACAGAGTATCAACATAATTGTATCTTGTGATTGTTCCTAGTCCTCTCCACAAGTAAACATGATATCTGTAATTTAGCTAACAACGATATCTGAGTTTTCACATTACCCAAATATCTTTATTTAGTGAATATAAAATAGAACAAATATTTGGGACATGGCATTATGGTTTGGTTTGTGCAGACATAGTTACCAAGCCTATGCAAATAAAGATCTTTTAAAAAACAAATAAATGGCCAGGCAGTGATGGCGCATGCCTTTAATCCCAGCACTCGAGAGGCAGAGGCAGGTGGATCTCTGAGAGTTCAAGGCTAGCCTGGTCTACAAAGCGAGTTCCAGGAAAGGTGCAAAGCTACACAGAGAAACCCTGTCTTGAAAAAACAAACAACAAAAAACAAAACAAAACAGATAAATGGATATGATGGAGCATGCCAGTGGTTTCAGCATTTAGAAAGCAGAAACACAACAGAGGTTCCCAGCTAGTTTGAGGCCAGCCTCGTCTACATAGAGGGCACCCAGGGCTACATCGTTAAGGACTGTCTGAAACACAGAAACAAATGAGCCTAATAAGAGATATGTACCCACAAAGTGTAATCAGGTTAGTAGTAGGATTTGAGCCATAAAAAAGTTGCATTTTGTGAGGAATTCTCTAGTCATATTATTGTTGATAATCAAATTGTTTTATAAAGGATAAAGAAGGTAGATGATACACAGATATCATTACAGGCAGAAGGAATCTTGGTCACTAGACTGAGGCGACTCACCTCATACCAACTAAGATTTCTTTTTGTCTTTCTTTTTGTGTGGTCCTAGGGACCAAAACCACAGCTTCTTTCTTGATAGCGGGCAAGCACTGTACCATCTCTTTGAAGGAGTAAGTTTACATGTAAGTGAAAGGCAATAAATAGATGATAGAGTGAAATGCTGGAATTAGTTTTTAAAGATTTTAAAGCTGTTAAGGATAACTTTAAAAACAAAAAGAAAATGGCACTGAATATGTGCATGTATTATAAAAGCAGAAAACAAAGACTAAATGAAACGGGTAATTTCTTTAAAATGGTTGTATAAAAGCCAGGGTGTTTTTTCACTCAAATTTAAATCTATATTTGTTAATTAATAAAATATTAAAAACATATGCAACAAATTTGGTTGTAAGAAATATTTCCAGGTATAGTGGTGCATGTTTTTAATCCCTCAGGATTAATTAATTAATTAATTAATTAAAGCACTCAGGAGGCAGAAGCAGGCAGATCTCCATGAGTTGGTCAGTCCCGTCTATCTAGTGAGTTCCAGGCTTATTATCCAGGGCTATATAGTGAGACTCTGTCTCAAAACAAAAACACAAACAAAAATAAAAAACAAAACAAAAAAAGCAGACTTCTGGTAAAAATACAGCCTTTTATAATAGAAAATTACCTAGTATCTCACTAAACATTTACTAATCACCTCCTTGCAGATGCCTATTTTTACACAAAAGCAACAGAGTAATCTTAGGCTTCCGTTCCTGTTGCTTGAGAGACACGATCTGCTTCCAGAATTCAAAGAATAAATATTTAATTTGAGATCCGATTAATTTTCAGCCATTTTTTAAGTCCTCATCATTTACTCAGTAACCATTAGCTTACTGTTTCAGGAACTGGGCTAAATATTAACAGAAAAGACAGGAGGGAAAGGCACACAGCTCCTGAACCTGTAAGCTATCTGTGGAGTTGGGGCTTGGGGAACACAGGGATGAGGACATGATGGGAGTGGCGTGGAGTTCTGCTCCCTGTGCTGAGGACAGTGACGGACATGGGGGATGGAGTGTAGCTAGCAGTAGTAGGTAGAGGCACGTCCTGGAATTCTTTCCAGAAGCCCATGGCATGAGGGGCTGTGAGTGTGACTGCAATCTGGTTTGCAGGGACAGGGAGCAATCAAAATCCGAGCCAGAAGGCTGTAGAAACAAAGGAATCTGAAAGTGATGGGGCACCAGGGAAAGCTTTCAGAGAAGTAACTGTCAAGGTTGTTTACTCAGAGGAACCACCTGGCTGAGCTGCGAAGAGAAGACCAGAGGGATGCACAGTACAGATGGGACATGCCCTCGGTGACTGTTACCTGAGAGCAGTGATCAGAGCCTGCCTACCCTTTGTGGTGCCATGGGGCTAAAACGTGGAAATCGAGGATTTGATGCCCATTTTTTTTTAATTTACATTTTGTTACTGAGCCGGTGTGTACAACTAAACGTGTTGTAATTACCTGTTTCTGTCACTGTAAAGTTTCAATGTGATGACGACTTATCTGAATTCTAACCCTTCTTTGCTTTGTGTATTTCATCGTAGCAGATTCTGGTAGCGCAGGTTCTAACAAAGTTCACTCATGTGTGTACATCATATTTAGTGCTTGGTGTTTCAGAGCTACCTTGTTTCTGGTTAAATTGGATCTGTCATTCGTCCATGATAGATCAACATCCTTGGAGAAGCTCTTGGCAAAACAAGCTTGCTGGGTTCACTAAGTGCTAATCATTCTTCAATTCCTGAAGCTTTTTCTGACTCTGTTGGTATGGTCTTTTCCCAGTCTTCAGCTGACATTTTTCTGGGACCTTTTTTTTTCATCAGGGTTTGGGGGTTCCTTCATGGCCCCATCTACAACACCAGTAACCCCAGCTCAGAATAACCTGCTGCAACCCAATTTTGAGGCTGCTTTTGGAACAACACCTTCAACTTCAAGCAGCAGCTCCTTTGATCCATCAGGTAAGTCATCGATGGTTCAAACCCTCTTCCTTATATCTGATACTATAGCATCAACCTCCCAAGGTTAATGTTGGTTGTAGGAAACGTACAGGTGGATATTGTTAGCCTGGTTGGTGGCTCACAATCTGTAACTCAAGTCAAACTTTCCAGGTCACGTTTGGTAGCTCTAAGAATAACCTCCTGTCCTTTCTGTTTCTGTTTTTGAATTTTAGCAGAACTCTCCCCACACCCACCATCTCTTTGCACGAGCTCACATGCACATGGTTTAGCGGTGGTCAAGGGAGGACTTAGACTCTGTAGCGAATCTTTGCACAGCATCTGAGTGTGTGGACGCCCCCGACACACACCCCGCTCCTGCTGTTGCTTTATACCCTCTGAAGCTTGCATGGCCCTCCGTTTTATGAAGTTGAGACACGAATAGTACCTTCGCTTCTAACCTTTCACCCTGCTGTCCTTCTCTTTGTATCCTCTTCCATTCCACTCTTCTCATGCTGGCTCCTTCCTACAAATTTTCAATTGGTGAGTTTTCGGCAATTACATGTGTTTCAGAGACACCCCGACTATATCCCGTGCCTGACAATCTGGTTGCTTCTGTTGCCAGTGCTGACTTGAATGCTGTCTTTCCCACCTGAGAGTGACCGTGTAGTGGTGTTTACAGTAGATGCATATAGTCTCCTATAAGAATGTAGCAAGCCCAACATTGTTACGTAGATAAGATATTAGCAATATCTTATGGATACTCTGAGCCTGTGTTTTGAATAGTCTTTCTGTATTCTAGGAACTGAACAAGTGGTACTTGTCACCTGGGGACCAGGGACAATAGTGGTGGCTCTTGACTTCTATCCTTAAAATCCTGTTTATTTTAAATATGCCCATAAAGCATAACCCAAACATTGCCACGAAAAGAAGGGGAAAATCTAAATTAACTACCTCTAAAATGTGACAGAGTCTCTTTCTGATACATATCCCTAGATGCTGACAGAACAAACACCATTTGTTTTATGCTAACTTCAATGGACAGTGGAGAATTATATAATTTTCCAATTACAAATTGCTTTAAGAGTAAGCATCTTAGGTTAGCTTGGGTAAATCATTTATAGTTTACTACACATCACTACCATTTAGAATAAAAAGTGCTTAGTGGTTATTTTAATTAGACCAACAATGGCTACCACTTATTGAGTGCCTATACAGAAGAAGCATTGTTATAAACGTGGGAAAATATTCCCTCATTGGTCCTTACATCAAAGGCATATGTTAGTGGTCCTGTCCCCATTTACAGATGAGGAAATGGAAGTGTCATTTCCTGATGCTCAGAGCTACAGCCTGGCTCTGTGTGCTCTCTAGTCCATTATACTATACAGCCTTCCTCCTGGTCTTTCTCCATGGTCATTAACGTTTCCATGTATTTTTGAGTAGACATGTTCTTTTTGGTGTTCATGGTCACAAATTATATGACTTCTGTTGTTCCTTTTACAATAATGTTTTTTCATGTGTTTTCATGGTTTCATTAAAGACTGTCTTTTGCATAATATCTATCGCTTGTCTTTTTTTTTTTTTTTTCAATTTTTTCTGAACCTGGTCTATTTGATTTCCAGTGTTTGATGGTTTAGGTGATCTTCTGATGCCGACCATGGCACCATCTGGGCAGCCTGCCCCTGTCTCAATGGTCCCACCCAGTCCTGCAATGGCAGCCAGCAAAGGCCTTGGAAGTGACCTTGACTCATCTCTGGCCAGCTTAGTAGGCAGTGAGTAGTTCTCTTTACTTGAAGCATGCGTGAATTGGATTCTTTGTTCCTTTGTATCTTTTTGCTCTGATTTTGCTTATGGGTAAGTGGATTAAGGAGTGAATGAGAATAGTTAGCATTTCACCCCGAGCCTTTCTTTAAAAGGTAAGCACTTGCTATTCCATTGTCTTACAAGAATACTCACATCACTAAATCATAAAAACAAACTGAGGAACACACACTGGCCTTCCCTGGATAAGATACCGAGGCATTCTATATAAGTCCATAACCATCTGAAAGTAGAATTATACTATATGCAGTATATTTACAGTATCTGAGTTTCATTTTTCAACAAGTATTTATTGATCAGGAGAGCAGTTCGTCCAAGCATTAGAGATGATTCAGTGAACAAAACAGATAAAATTTCTATTCTTATGGCCCTCACAAAACGCCAAGACAGAACAGTGTAAAGATTAAGATAAATTCTGCTTTATGTTACATCATGAGTACTAAGTGGGAATAAGCCTCCCCAGGGTAGGGAGTGAAGTACATAGCTGTCAGAAGAATGTTTGTGGGCAGTGGAAGAATTCAGTGCAAAGACTGGAGTAGAGATTGCCTAACAGGGACTGGAGAAATGGCCAAGTCTAAAGGGCATATGATGGGTAAAGCTGGATCTGAGGAGATAGAGTCCTGGGAAGCACAGACAGTTTCTATGAACATTGGCCTTGCTTTAACTCTGCATTTTTATTTTCCACCAAGGCATATGGGCTTACCTTTGTGGATATCATACAATATCAAGCAATATTAAAAGCTTAGTAGGTCATTTGTACCTACTTCTTTATTAACTTCCCATCTACATTTATTTCCCATTCATTATGCTTGATCTGAGCATCTATAAAAATGCCTTCGTGACACCCTGCAGACCTTTGCTAATTATTTTCTTCTTCCCAAAACCCATCCCTCTGAGAGATGGCTTTTTGTGAGTGTGTAATGTGCTACCTCACTCCCATGTCCCTAGGCTATCTCTAGCACACAGCCTTCATTTTGTCAACTGCCTGTGACAATTATCTCAGGTAGGAAAAAGCTCACCAACTGGAGGACTAACTGAGCAATCTTGAAAAAATATGAACAAATCTGAGGACTCATTGGTCTTCAAAACTTCTACAAAGCTACAGAAACTAATAAAAAATGATACTGACACAACCATGAACTGTGCTGTAGACCAACAGGATAGAAGCAAGATTCTGGAAATAAGTCTTCACATCTGTTGTCAAGCCAGTGTAGGTGATGGGCCCAATAAGGGAAAAGTCAATCTTCAAAACCTTGTACTGGAACAATGTGAGAGACTCAGAAAAAGGAATAAAGTTGGACTTCTTTTTACGATCAAAAAATCAACTCAAAATGAATAAATGTTAAAGAAAACTATCAAACTCTCAGAACTTGATAGTAAATCTTTGTGATCATAGATTAGGTGATGTCCTTTACATACGTAAGCAACTAAGGGCCCTAGAGAGACGGCTTAGCAGTTTAGAGCATTTGTTGTTCTTGCAGTAGAGCCGAGCTGAGTTCCCATCACTCACATAGTACACCCATCTAAACCTCCAGTTTCAGGAGATCCAACACCCTCTTTTGACCCCAGTGGGCATCAGGAACGCACATAGTATATATACATACATGCAGGAAAATACTCAGAAAATGAATGTAACTTTTTAAAAATGTAAGCAACAGAGAATAAAATGAATTTTTAAAAGTTTATCAAAATATTTTAAAATTCACAAATGATGAAAGTGCAAAGAGAGGCTAAGAGCTCTTGTTGCTCTTGCAGAGGACCTGGGTTCAGTTCCCAGCTTGCACGTGGGAGCTCATAACCATCCATGGCTCCAGTTCCAGTGGGTCTGATGCTCTCTTAGGACCTCTGCAACTACCAGACACATATATGGTTCACAAGCAAACATGCGAGTAGAACACTAATACACATAAAATACAATTTAAAAGTCTAAGACAATTTTTTAAGTGAAAAGGCAACTCCAGAATGAAAGGATTATTAATCACAGATCTTACAAAGGACTTCTGTAATATGCAAATAACTTCTGCAAATCAACAATAAAAATAGGAATAATAGGGCTTAAAAGCTGGCAGAGGACTTGAATGGCTATTAAGTATAGGGAAAGACCTTCAGCATCATCAGATGTTGTTAGTGTAAATTGGAGCCACAGGGACCACTCACATCCAGAAGGGATACCTATGAGGAAAGCCGATTGGAACACATGCTGGCATTCCATGAAACTTTTAGACGCTACTGATGAGATCATGGCACAGTATGACTGCTGTGGAAAGAAGCATGGCAAGTCCTCCTGTGGTAACAGAGTGAACCAAACCTCTCACCAGTTCTACTGCTAGGTACATGGAGTAAATGAAAATGTGTGTCCACACAAAAGCATGTACAGATGCTCTTAGAATTGCCATTTATAGACGCCTCATGGCGAAAACTATCATACAGTCCATTGGTTAATGAAGAGGTATGTGTATATGTATGTCTTATGCTGTATAAATATAATAATACATGATGAACTATCATTTGGACTGAAAAATGAGTGATATACTGATACATGGAACAACATGAGTATATTCCATGAATATGTTAGGCTAAGTGACAGATTTAGTCACAAAAACCACATGTGATACAAGTCTTCTCATACAAAATGTACAGACTAGAAAAATTTGAAGAGGCAGGAAGTAGTAGTGTCTAAGGTAAAAAAGGGAGGAAGAAAAGTAGCTGCTAAGAGGTACAAGATTTTATTTGTGGCAACAAAAGTGTGCTACAAGTGGTGACTGTATACCTCTGTTAATAGACTAAAACCATGAACAAACCACTGTCAGGATGGACTTTCTGGTATGTGAATGGTATTGCATCTCACAAAAGGTGCTTTAAAATACTTCCAATGTTAGCAGAAGCTCCCACTGAGACGACACTGCAGACCTGTCTACTCAGTCCATTCTCTTTGTCCATAGTAAGCCTTCTACATGCTACTCACTCCCAGCCTTCTTGCCAAGAGACCCGGCCTTCAGCAAGCCCACACCTCCACATAGCATTCCCATCTGCCACAGCGGGATTCCTGCATGTGTATGTGTGGAGCACCTGCCTATTTTTGCTTCTTCAGATGATCAGCATAAATATTTGGTTGGCTTTATAATTGTTTACTGTAGAGATTAAACTGTATATTCTACTTGAAAATAAAATTTTTAGAAGTGAGACTTCTTTATCTTTTAAAAATAATGATGGCTAGCCAGGAGCAATGACACATACCTATCTGTAAGCTTAGCTACTTGGAAGGCTGAAACAAGAAGATTTCTTGAACCTACAACTTAAGAGGCTAGCCTGGGCAACGTAGCAAGATAAAGTCTTTTTTTTTAAATGATCAAAAATATATGTAAACATTTCTTTATTTGGTTTAGTTAATACGTATAGCTTATTTTGTAATGCTGAGAAACAAAATACAAAAACTGAATATTAAAATCATCATCTAACAAATCAACTCCACACTTACTAGGGGATTTGTTCTGCCTGCTCCTTCAGCCTTGAGGGCTCAGCTTTGGGAAAGCCTCACCTTCTCCAGGAGACCTTCCACTGTGTGACTCCTCGCCTCCATTCTCCCCTTCTAGCAGCCTGTACCATTTATTTTTCTTACGTCGTGTTTCTCATCTGCATCACACCTTTAGAGTGTGGGTTCCTTCAGCCTGGGGGGTCTTGACATCTTTGCCTGATTGACAAATGAAGTGCACTGAGGGCTAGATGATTGAGCCAGATATTCCCCAGATCACTCCCACATTTACAGCCCACTAGCAGGGCTCCTGGAACCCAGGACATGGTTCAGCTCACATCTGAGCATCACCACAGCAGCAAAAGACCGGTGCACAGCTGCGGAAGACGTTCCAGCCAGAGGAAGCCCCTTAGGGAGTGAGCAGCCAGGGATTTGGTTGGCTGCCAGTATGTGGGCACACACTTCCTGACACCTACCCAAGTTCCCGACTTGCAGAAGGAAGGCAGGTGTCTAGCAAGATCTCATGTAAACAGTCTAAAGTCATTATTAACTATCGTCAGAGACAGTTTTATATCATGGAAATAACTTCACTGGTCAGGCTCACAGACCCCCAGTCTAACAGGCGTTTTTTAGACAGCAATCTCAGACCTTCTGGGCAAGTGTACACTAAATGTGATCCTTGAGGCTGATGTGAAGTAAAAGAAAATTTAAAATTCTACCTTTGTTTACTAATATAGTTTCTTTTTCATCTAACTGGATAAGGTCATGGCTAGGCAAAAATACAGACCTTTTCTAAGCCTGGGAGTCCTGGGTTTCTCAAATACTGTCAAATGTAAGCTGAATATAAAGATTTAAATTCTTTTTCTTTTATCCATTTGTAGATCTTGGAATTTCTGGTACCACAACAAAAAAGTAAGTGTTTTCAATTATCTGCTTTCCTTTTAACAATGTGTTTGTGTGTGTTTATTCAAGACTTCTCAACATTTCATTGGCTGGAGTATATTATTTCCCATTCTTAAGCTAGGTAATTTAAGTTGTTTTTCATGTCAATTTATATTGTATTTATATTGTAGTCTTTGAAATCTCCAAATTATTGCTCCATTCTGAGAAAGAGTAACCTATTTCAGGCTGGGATCGCCATTGTTACGTCTGGAAATAGTTTGGGATGGAGTTTTGAGTTTTCAGATTTTTTGAGACAGGGTTTCTCTGTGTAGTTTTGAGTATTTTAATAACTTTAAGATTCAGCCTAGTATTTCTGGCTCATGTTGATTTTTAAAAGGCTTTCTTGGGTCATAAAAATGATAAACAGTATATCTTTTCCTAAGATGTATGTTTTGACATTGAAACTGGGATGCATGTTAGAGCTGCACAGTGATTATATATCAGGTTATAGGCATGATACAGTTGTGGGAAGCTCTTCCTTGAACTCTTCCCGAACCAGAGAAAACTGTCGTCAGTGCATTTGAAATTCAAGAAGTTATAGGGCTGGAGAGATGGCTCAGAGGCCAGGAGCACAAATTGCTCTAACAGAGGACCTGAGTTCTGTCCCTGGCACAAGTAACAGATAGTTCCCAACTCCCTGTAACCTCAACTCCAGAGAATCTAACACCTCTGGCCTCCTGGACTCAGATGTACATACCCACACACAGATATATGCATATAACACATAATTAAATGTATAAATTCAACAAGATAGGTGTCCAGATTGATGGTATATTATTTGAAGTTTTTATTATGAATAAAGAATTTAGTTGAATTTTTTGGCATATTTTTCTGTTGTAAGTGACATGAAATTCCTGTTGTCACTGAATTCAAAACACTCATTTGTTTTATTTTAAAAGCTTTTGCACTTTTAGGTACATATTAGGTACCTAAGACTCCTCTGTAAGTTTTAATCTATACCCTTATCACCACCAGATTCCAACAGATTACTTCTAAACCCAAGTAAAAGAATCTAGGAAGCCATATGTCATTTTTTTTCCCTCTGAATTTTGTGTTTTATCTGTTTTTCACACTTGCCCTTTAGGGGAGATCTCCAATGGAATGCTGGGGAGAAAAAGTTGACTGGTGGAGCCAACTGGCAACCCAAAGTCACTCCAGCCACATGGTCAGCAGGTGTTCCACAGGTACGTGACAGTGAGGCCAGGGTGGTATGGACAATTTACCAATGTTCAAGTCTACAGAGAAAGTATGTTCTGCTTAACTTGACTATTAACATTGTACAACCCTGTTCACACTGAAGTGATAAAAGCAAGATGCAAAATTCGATGAAATGCAAATCTATGGACTTTGCATGTGATAATGATTACAACCTACACTTAAATACCTTGTGATTGCAATAATCTTAATAGTAGTATTTATGTTTCTGATTTATTTGTAAAATTGTAGAAATAATTTTCCAGCACATTCCCTATCATGGATTGTAATACCATTTTATCATATTTCCTGCCAAAATCTCCTGATAGGCTAAATAAGAAATGAAAACTTTTTTTTTTTCTTATCAGAAAGGATGAAGTGTGCTGACCAATTTCATGTCAGCTTGACACAAACCAGAGCCTTTTTCAAAAGCCAGAATCTCAATTGACAAAATGCCCTCGCCAGACTGGCCTGTGGTGCGTTTTCTTCATTGATGGTTTATATGGGAAGGGCCCAGCTTACTGTGGGCAGTGCCACTTCTGGACTAGTGGTCCTGAACGGTCTAAGAAACTAGGCTGAACAAGCCGTGAGGAGCAAGCCAATAAGCAGTACTCCTCCTTGGCCTCTGCCTCGCTTGCTGCCTCCAGGTTCCTGCCCTGATTTTACTTCAGGATGGGCTCTAAGCTGTGGGCTGAAATACACTCCCCCCCCCACGTTGCTTTTTGTCATGGTGTTTATCAGAGCAATAGAAACCCAACTAAGACAGGTTGTTTTCTATCCGGTAATAGTTTATTTTAAGATCATATTTTTTTTTTCAGCTCACCAATTTTAAACTTGAAACTAGACCATTATCCTTTCCATAAGGTTTAATAGATATTCATTTCTACTGCATCATCCTTTTATTTCTTATAGAAAAACTAGGAAAGCCACTGTTCCCAAGCCCACTTACAGTATTCCATATTCCACCCTTGGGCACACCGCTGCCTGGCTAAGTCTGTCTGTCGTTCCAGTGTCTGACCCTCTGCTGCATGCCCGGGGATAGAATGGTGGGAAGAGATGGCTCACTGCAGTCCAGTCCTTTCACAGCGAGAATGGGGTGGGCAGGGGGAGGGTTGAGAGTTGAAAAATAAACAGAGGACGGCAGAAGTGAACCTCAAACCATTGCTGTGGTACTAGTCAGCTTTTAAATTTTAGAAGGGATGTCTGAGAGTGCTTGAAATGCACACATTTGAAATGCACACATTTTAAAATTACAGCCTATCATTTTAAAACCATGATATGTTGTTTCTTTTTTAATCTGTTCTGTGTGGTTCTGTGGGCATGCGTGTGCAGCAGGGCACTGTTCCTCCAACCAGCTCAGTTCCTCCGGGTGCCGGGGCCCCATCTGTTGGGCAACCTGGAGCAGGATTTGGAATGGTGAGTGATGTGCCAAAAACCTGTAGTTGACGCTCCTGACATCTTTACAAGTGTTCAAACGAACAGTTACTCCTACAGGAAATACAGGAAAGGAAACGACAGCTTAAATCATCTACTTTGGGCCTCAACCAGCCTAGCCAGGAAGTGGGGAAGCAGTTACGCTGTGTATACATATATTGCCATCAAATTACAGCACGTTGTTGTATCATTGGGGGGGATGATACTTACTGCATACATTAGCTCAGTCATCAAAAAACAACCCTTTCTATACGGGGGCTTTTCACTCTGCACCTTATCATCGGCACATTTTAGGGCCATCCTGCGTAAGGAAGTTAGCTTTTGTCTCCTCAAGAATCACTCCAACAGGAGATGAATACACAGCCCCTGATTGGAATGAGGATGCCGCATGGCCAGCCAGGCTTATACGCACAGCTCAGGGACTTTCTCCCCATCTGACAGCCTCGACACCCAGAGTCCAAGGTTACACAATAACTCACAGTTTCTACCTGCGTGGTTTTCGCAGAGATTGTCCAAAGCATGTCAGAGGTGGTGTGCATGTCTGGTTATGCACTCGTGGCTCCCAGACCTGCTCTGACTCTTCCTTCCTTTGCAGCCTCCTGCAGGGACAGGCATGACCATGATGCCTCAGCAGCCGGTCATGTTTGCACAGCCCATGATGAGACCGCCCTTTGGAGCTGCAGCTGTGCCGGGCACCCAGGTCAGTTTCTTAAAGTTCACAGCACCCTGCATTTACTCCTAAACATAAAACCGTCAGGCTGCTAGTCGTGTGAGGAACAGAGGCAAGAGGCACAGCTCCACTCTTCACCCTCAGCAGCCTGAGGAGTTCTAGTCTTTTAGGGATTCGGGCCAGACTGAGTTTCCTGGCTTGAAAATAAAAATAATATTTCAGGACTAACCAGTGTGAAGCAGGAATTAGTGGTTAATAAAGATTGGACAGGAAGTTTAGCTTCAACTATTTAGGGGGCCCCTAGGCAGTGGGACCAGGACCTGTCCCTAGTGCATGAACTGGTTTTTTGGAACCTAGTGCCTATGGTGAGACACTTTGCTCAGCCTTGGTGCAGGAAGGAGGGGCTTGGACCTGCCTCAACTGAATGTACCAGGCTCTGATGACTCCCCATGGGAGACCTTGTCTTGGAGGAGGTGGGAATGGAGGGTGGATTGGGGGGAAGGCTGGAGAGTGGGAGGAAGGAGAACAGGGGAATCTGTGGTTGATATGTAAAATGAATTGAAAACCTCTTAATTAAAAAAAAAAAAAGATAGGACAGGAAGGTTACAAGGAAGCTACTCAGAAAGAAAGACGCAGTCCGTGGTCGTGGACTTGTGTCTCATTTCACTGTCAGGTATATGCTTTGGGTGGGTTTGAAGCCACGATCTTGAAAGAGTGCTACTGGCCTTAAGAGAGATCACTGGGCAGTTCTTGGGCAGCAGTGGCAGGTTTACAGTTTATAAGTCAGGGTCTAGATCACAGGGATGCCAGGAGGTAGGATGTCTGTACTGTAAACATTGTGAACAGTTTTGTTTACGATTCCCGGGCTACTTCTTGGAAAACCCTACTCAAGGTTCTTAAGCACGGTCCATTGTTATTTTAACATAAAATACCTCTCTGTGAAAGGAATGTTATTTCTATGTTAGCCTTCACACCAAATGTGAGTTGGGCTGGAATTCTTGCTTCAATCAGACTCCAGGGTGAAGGGCTCCTTTCCTGCCTCCCTCGTGGTCCTGTCATTTTCCCTGCCTCTCTGTCCTGCCTCAGTGTGGCTGTGTCAAAGGTGTTCTTACCTGATGGCTGTCTCACAGCTGTTGCTTCAGGAGTAAAGGGGCATGGAAGCGGTGTGGGCTGTGGGGTGTGGTGGGCGGGGTGCAGGGTGCAGGGTGTGGGGTGTGGGGCATGAGACAGTGACAAAGAGCTAAGCACCCAGAGGTCCTTCTCTTTTTCTCTATTCAGAATGGTTCATTTAGGGTACCTGGTACATGTGTCCCAGTGATGAGTTAGGTTTGGAGGTGGGTTTTTTTTCTTTTCTTTTGTTCTTTTTTTTTTATTTTTATTTTTTAAAGATGCTTTCATGCAGCCCAGACTGGTCTCAGATTCGCTATGGAGCCAAGACTGGCCCCATACTGTTGGCTTCCATCCCACCTGCTGGAATTCCAGCTGTTTCCCACCACATCCAGCCAAGTGTGGAGTCACAGTCGTCCAGCCAGACTGCGGGGTCTACCCTGCACTCTGACAACAGCGGCACTGAGCTCCCAAACTTCAGAGCCACCATACAAATCCCTTCTCCTTCAACACCAGCTACACTAAGTTTGGGAGACCCCAGGGCCATCATCACAGCGGACAAGCTGTATACACAACCCAGGTTCTCTGTGACCTCCCTCTGCCTAGACCCACCATAGTGGCTCACAGACCTCAGGGGAATGCAACACTTGTGGTGATAGTTTTATCGATGTGAAAGGATACAGGTTAGTTACAGCTGGGGGAAGTGAGATGCCAGGAACATCGGAGAGAGGTCCGAGCATGAAGTTGCTTCTAGCCTCAGTGTATGACAGTACTGCCAACTGCGGAAGATCACTCTGGCTTAGGTATGACATTAGTGAGGCCTCGTTACATGGTAATAATTGATTGAACTATGAGTTGAACTCAGTCTCCAGTCCCTCCCTACCCTGGAGGCCATGCTTGCTATTATGTGGCCCAAAGACTCCACAACATAATAACTGTAGCCTTTCTGGTATGGCCAGCCTCCATCTGCTCTGAGTCAGCTCAGCATGCATTAGGGAAGGGTGCCTATGAGTCACATTGTTAGCATAAACTATCAGGGGCTGTCCTGGTTAGCTTTCTATTGCTATGAGAAACACCAGGCCCACAAGCAACTTGGGAGAAAGGGTTTATTTCAGCTTACAGCTTATGGTCCATCATGAAGGGTTAGGACAGGAGCCTGGAGACAGGACAAAGACCGTGGGTGGGATGCTGCTTCCTGGCTTAAACCATCCAGGACCACCTGTCTAGGGATGGCACCACCCACAGTGGTCTACGTCCTCCCATATCAATCATTAATCAAGAAAAAGCCCTACAAGCTTGTCCACCCATCTGATGGAAGTTTTTTTTCTCAGTTGAGGGTCCCTCTTCCCAGATGACTTCAACTTGTATCTAATTGGTGGGAAAAAAAAAAAAAAACACTAACCTGTATAGAGAGGGGGCTTCCAGGAGAACCCCTGAATGACAAAGTCACGCCCTTCACTTAAGACATTACTAGTAGGATCCTCAATGAAGGGGAAACCTGTTTTTACTGCGGCCAAATTCCCTACTCTACCACCCACTTATAGGAAGGCAAAAAGCATCCGCTGTTAAGTGCTTTGCTGCTAATACTGGCCATGCTGGAAGTCTCCCTCTCTTGATTCTTCTTTTAAATTGTCTGTAAAATAAAGAGGCATTTGTGGACTTTTTCTTTTTTGCCCTGAGCAGCTGGCTTGGACAGAGTGAGAACCCAAAATTATAACTTCAGTAGCAGCTTGCTGAGCAAACTAAACCCAACGGCTCCAGTTGAATTTAGTGACGTCAGTAAATGTCTTCACTCCTGTGGCATCTTAAATGTACCAAACAGATATTTACATTGTCTTACTTATAGGATACTTACTCAGCGCTTTTAAACATTATTATTTTCAGTATGTGAAATGAGTTAATTTTGTTCCGTAAAGTAGTTGTTTCTCTTGTATAATGCCATCAGTTATTACTTGATTTGAAGAATAAAAATTAAAAACATGATAGCATGAAATATATTTTAATAATTGATGTTATAGTCAGTCATGGAATAGTATGCAATATTCATGTAATATTTATTTAAGCATTTTTTTACTCAAGTTCTCATTATATGGCCCTGGCTGGCCTGGAAGTTAACTGTAGAGATCAGGCTGGCCTACAGAGATCCATCTGCCTCTGCCTCCCAAGTGCTAGGATTAAAGGTGTGCGCCACCATACCTGGCCTAATGTTTAGATTGTATTTCCTCTGTGCAAAAGAAAGCATACATAGCCAATAGAATAAGCAAACCTGTACTTACAGCTTTCCCATAGAAAGCTTTTTTTTATTTCCTGTGTCTGGGCCATCTGTTATTTTAGTTAGTTGTCATATTATCTTCTCACATTTTGTGGAGGAAGTCTTCAATTTCTGCCAAGCAGTTTTCAAGCTTTAACATTGATTTTCCCTGACATTCTGTGAAATGTTACCTCAGTTTTACAGGTGAGATTGGTGGACACTACAGTCAGTAGATTGGACATAGGAACAGATTGAGCCTCCTGGCTTCTGGAGCTATCCTTCCTGAACCACACATACAGACACCCAACCCCACAGTTCCAGATTTCAGGAACTGCTATCATCTTGAGGTGAATTGGCTTCTAAACAGAGATGTCAATCATGGCTCCAGACAGGCTGCCTGCAAACCTTTTAAGCTTTCCCTTGACAGTCCTGAAAAGTGGAGCCCCCAGGAGTTTCTCCTGCACTTGACAATTACAGTGTTGGATGAACACACAAGAGAAGATCTGTGGTCCTTTGCTGCAAGCCTGGATGGGCTGGATATGAGGCTAGGAAATGACTTGTTCATCTGATACACACACTACCCCCAAAGCTTTGTTTCATTTAAAATAATTTCTGTGAAGCACTGGCATTGTTAGTTAATAATTTAAAGTAATTTCCTACCATACTATCTGCAAACTCATGTCTCAGTTGCCCCTGCAACTCACTGTTACTGTAAGAAAAGCTGTATAATTCTTATCTTAATAGTTTGATGTTACTAACAATGCAAGGTAAGAATGCTGTTGGCATAGAAAAATTACTTCTCTCTCTCTC
Source organism: Peromyscus maniculatus bairdii (assembly GCF_049852395.1). Lineage (NCBI taxonomy): Eukaryota > Metazoa > Chordata > Mammalia > Rodentia > Cricetidae > Peromyscus > Peromyscus maniculatus. The sequence goes on from NC_134858.1 coordinate 77,601,443, forward strand.
TCTCTCTCTCTCTCTCTCTCTCTCTCTCTCTCTCTCTCTCTGTGTGTGTGTGTGTGTGTGTGTGCGTGCGCGCGTGCGCGCGCATGCATGTTTGTGTGTATTTTACTGTATATTCTCACATCTTCCTAACTCCAACTGTTCTCTCAGAGACCCCATACTTCACCTTGGCTGAATCTGATGTCAAAGAATTTCAAGAATATCCAACCACTGTTCTTAGCGCATTTTTCCACTCCAAAGTTAGGCACGACCCAGACGAAGCAGAGTGAAGCCACTGTGTTACCTTTTAGCCACCTGTTCTTCTGTGTGTGTTTTCTCTGGTATATGCTCTGCCTAATGCTTACCTGACTCTCTTGTGCTTTCCCTTTCTGCTCTCTGGGGCTGGCCTCTTCCCCATTAGCTTTCTCCAAGCCCTACACCTGCCACTCAGAGTCCCAAGAAACCTCCAGCCAAGGACCCATTAGCGGATCTTAACATCAAGGATTTCTTGTAAACAATTTAAGGTATCTGATATTGAGCTTTTTCTGTGAGCTTGTTATAGTGAGCTGTGCAGTGCTTAACTGTCCTAGGTCTGAGGTTTGTTATTTCTGTGTTATAGGTAGATGATGGATGGATAGATGATGGATGGATGGATGGATGGATGGATGGATGGATGGATGGATGGATGGATGGATGGTTAGAAGATAAATTAGATAGATAAATAGATAGATAGATAGATAGATAGATAGATAGATAGATAGATAGATAGATAGATAGATTTGAATGCTTGGAGCTTTAAATATGACATCAAAACCTGTCCTTACCAGTGAATTTTTAAAATCATAATTTGTTAATCTATAGGAGAAAAAAAACTGTCATTTGTCCTTATCTTGAAAAGCACAAAAATTATATTGATGAGGCAGGAGTCTCCCAGGCGCTAAGTTAGCTGAGAGATACCACTGTACCTATCCCATGATGACTAGACTTCATAGGACACCAGCATTTCTAATACTGGATTTAGAAGTCATTTAAAAAACGCATTTGGCTACATAACCACATCTTTTCTTTATTCTTATTTTTCATGTTAAGGTAAAGCTTAGATTCTTACCCTTTGTATTTATTCAAGCTGAATTTTAAATTCCTGGCAATCTGACCTTACATTTCGTGAATTTAATTTACTGAATGGTTCACAGTGAGCGTGAGGGAGGAAGTGGATGGAAGGGGATGCTTACTTTCAGCCCCGGCACCTAACACAGTCAGCAGCTGTTTACAGATGTGCTCAATATTACTTTACATACCTACTCAATAGCTGAAAGAACTAATCCTTGAGCATGAAATGCTTTTCTAAGGTCTGGCTAAAAGAACAGTAGGAATGTAGGAGCTTTGAACCATGGTGCAGTGCGATTTCTCTCACATATCTACTGCCTACATTTATTAACTCCTGACATTTTTGTGTATTTGCGTTAACAGTAGTCAGGCATGGTGACCCAAGCCTTTAACTCCAGCACCCTGGAGGCTGAGGCAGGAGGATTGAGATTTGAAGTCAACCTGGGCCACATAATAAGAATCTGTTTTAAATGAAACTGTTGATATAACATTTTAATACCTTGACAGCTCAGTCAGATTTTTTTATCCTTGTGGCCATTCTGTCTGTTCCTCTTGCATCAAGACAAGGTAGATGTGTAAGATGTCACTTACCTCGGCAGCTTGTCTCAGAAATGACGAGGGACTGCTTAGAGAAGCCTCTTTTAGAAGCTCCTGCTGTCATCGCATACTAAAAGCCTTGATAAGTGACAGACACAGAAGGAGCCTTGAGACAGCCCCTGTCCCCAGGATGCACACCCCAGGCAGACAGACAAACATTTTGTGATGAAGAGATGCCTTCTGACCCTAGACAGGATTTCCCAAGAGCAACGGCAAGGGAATGAAGTAGACAGAGGTGGAAGAGAAGGCACCGGCCTCGGGGCTTGCCCTTCTCGTCCAGTCTACACTTGTCCAACTGTTAAGTGGCTCATTGATGAACGTCAAGAATCATGGACGTCACTGCCATTCACTTTTCTATCACCACCCATGTTTACAGATCAGCTCTTAGATTCAGTGTCTCGTGACAAAGATTGTCAGTGTCAAAGTTTGAAAGATTTAGTGATAGATATTTTTTCTAAACTGGAACTATACATAGAAGTGTTTCTTAAGTTCCCTGAGTGAATTTTTAAGCTCATCTTAAAGAGTTTGGAAAACTGTAAATATGAGTTTGTTCATCTTGAACCCTTTTTTGGGTACAGGCATTTTACACTGTCAGGGAAAATTGTAAGGGAGGTAAAATGTTTGAGGGGTGTGTACAGTGTGTTTTCTAATTCAGGTGTGTTTTTTTTTTTCTTTGCAGCTGCAATTTTTGTGACCGAATAGGAAAAATAACATTGGAAACTTCAAGTAAGATTGATGCTCAGAGTTTCCAAGTGAGCCACCAGTACCAAACCCAGTGCTGACTGTGACTTCTCTTCCAGACACACAGCCCAGCTGTGACAGTGAACATTAGGAATGTCCTACCTTAGCTGTTATCCCTGCTCTCAACCTCGTAGTGTATTTGGATTCTTTGTGTGTTGTATGATGTAAACAATGAATGGGTGTTTCCAATGCCTTTAGTGCTTTTCTGGACGTTGCCCATGGACGGATGATGCAGCGGTTGTGTGGTGAGCCATTTGAAAAGATGTGTCTGTGTTTTTGAAGGTTTCGGTGTATATATCTATAACTTTTGGACAAACCCTCAAGTCCTCCCATGAACTCTCTTCTCTTCTGTACCTCTGTTACAAACGTAATGTGATATTATCAGCTAGTGAGGAAAACACTCTTAAATATATGAAAACTTTTTCGGTGTGGAGTACATTTTTCCAATCACAGAAACTTCAACTGTTGTGAGAAATGTTTATTTTTGTGCACTGTATATGTTAAGAAATTTTATTTTAAAAAATATGAAGTTTAATGTCCATAATTAAACTTCTCCTTGATGAAGCTACCTTATCGAGAATGAGAAAAAAAATCATATGAGAAGAAGTCCATATTTATCACTGCTATATTAAGATATATATTTTAATTATATTTGCAGGTTTTGCATCTAAATTGACCTATTTATTCATTCTTGATCAAAGGCACTGGAAAGTGGAGTCTTTCTATCATGTCTGTGAAAATGCAGTTAAAGATAAGCTGTTTATGTGACTATGAACGTGCCCCAAGAGACATCTGTAATTTAAAGAGAACTGCAAATATTTTTCCTTCACCGTGGGTTTACGTACATCTGTTCAGTTAGTGTTTCTTTGTGTGTTCTATAGACTAGTGTTTCTCCATCGTTTGATTGAGCTCAAAGTGAGTTCTGTTGTACCTTCGTGATAGGATTGAAACCAGTTCAGCGAATTGTATCTTTTGATGTACATACTGTGTTCTTTGATTTTTAGTTTGTTGTCATACTGTCTGTGCTGATGGCTTGGCTGAAGATTTTGACGTGTACACAAGGTCACTGTTGATCAGTGTTGTTTAGTGGCTTGGCAGCTCTTTGTAAAAGCATATCGGGTTGGAAAGGCATTTGCCTATTTTTCAAATTACTTAATAGATGTATGGTACCCTTTAAAGTGGTCGTATCTGAATTTACTGTGGGGATAACATACACTGTAATGGGGGAAAATTACCTAAAACCAATTTCAAAATGGCTTTTCTTTGTATTTTGGTTTAAAAACCCAATGCATGTCTGCCCTCTGAGATGCAATAAACACCTTGAACAAAGAAAATGCAAACATATTCTTTCCATCTTTGGTTACTTTTTAAGGAAAAGATGTGCGTCACATGACATACACAGCACACACAGAATGTTGAGAGGGCTAGAGAAACGACTCAGAGGCTAAGAGTTTGCACTGCTCTCGCCGAGGACCAGAGTTGTTCCCAGAACCCACATTGGGTGGCTTACAACCACCTGTAACTCTAGCTCCAGGGAGATCCAATGCCTCAGGTGTTCGTGTGGGCATTCACTCATGTGCACATATACCCACCCCACCTCACATATATATGCACAATTAAAACAAAATAAAAATCTGTTTTAAATGTTTTATTAATTTACATGTTCAAGGTAAGAAATTTTATCCGTGGCAATACAATTTCATTTTACAGTAAAATTAAGCAATGGTGAACTGTCATTAAACTGGGGACTCCCATCATGCTAGCAAATAAGTTCTAGATTACAAAATATGTGTTTACTTTTGAGGTGAACTTCCTTTTAAAACATACAAATAAAGTTTTTTTTTAAAGTGTGAGAATACCATGGAGGTTGAAAAATAGAATAATTGGGTCCCAATTTGAACACACACACTTGAATATATGTATACTGTTATCACATAAAACCTACCCTGGCCTGTTGTAATAAAACTGGATGACTGTGTCTACAGCTAGGATGCCAGAGCATCTCCAAAATGTAGTCTAGTATTGGGACTGTAGTGTAGCTTAATGATAAAGCACTCACCTAATATGACTGAGGCCCTGGGTTTGTTCCTAAGCATCACACACAAAAACACCCAGTCTCAGGTAGGAGACTGTTGTAAAACTAATTTGCTTTGGTTACCTAAGATTTATTTCTCAGAAGCTATTATCAGATCATGTCAGTGACTAAAAAAACATGTTATTTATTGTATAGACATGAATATGTATGTATGTATGTATGTATGTATGTATGTATGTATGTGTACCATGTGCATGCCTGGTTCCAGTGGATCCAAGAAGAAGGCATCAGATCTCCTGAAACAGACAGGTGTAAGCCATCATGTAAGTACTGGGAGCTGAACCTGGGTCCTGTGCGTAAGCAGCAAGTTCTCTTAACTGCAGATCCACCTTTCCAGTTCCCTCAGGTAATTTTTTCATAGAGTACGTTTTAACCATGTATTACTTAGTTGTCATAATAAAATTACCTTTTAGATGATAAAATATTTTAAGATTAAATTTTTGTGTGCTTTTCCCCCCCTTGTCTGTCCCATGTGGTATAACTTTTTTAATAGGCAAACTGTAAGAGTGTCATAGATCTTGGCTACTCAGAGACTCTTGATGTCCTTGTGAGAGAATGGTTTTATAGATGAGGCCCTGCATGAACTCTTCTGGGTACTGAAGGCTCATAATTTGAGGTACTTTACAGGACAGCTCTAATTTACCCGTGGTGTTGGATTGAAGGCTCACGTTCTGTGTTTTTGAAACAACCCTGTTTTGTGGCACTTTGTTGTTAATTAGTTGCCTTGGACGTTAAAAAATGCCTGCTTATGGGGCTGGAGAGATGGCTTAGTGACGAAGAGCAGTCACTGCTCTTGCCCAAGACCCTGGTTTGGTTCCTATCACACATGTGGCAGCTCAAAACCTTTTGTTCCAATTGCAAATCCAATTCCAGGGGACCCAGTGCCCTCTTCTAGCCTCTGGGGGTGCCTGAATGCACATGGTTCACATAAATTGATACAAGCACACACATGCAGTGTGTGTGTGTGTGTGTGTGTGTGTGTGTGTGTGTGTGTGTCAGTGTGTGGGTGTATTACATATCATGTGTCTGGCAGCCTGCATCACCCCAACACATTACTCAACCCCCCTGTGGGTAGAGCCAAGTGGAGAAGGGGAAGCCTATGCGGTTTGGAGTTTTAGTGAGACAGGAGTTACCCCTAGCTCAACTCTCAAACTTCTGGTACTTGATCTTCCAAGTTCATTTTCACATCTGACATGCAGGCTTAATTTTCCACTATAAAATATTCTATAATTGGTTTTCAGAGCAAAGGCTTTCAAATTCTCTAATCTCAAGACCCTTTGAATTCAGAAAACTCACTTAGGACCTTTAAGGGCTTTTGTTTATGTGAACTGTGCCTGTCAATGTTTACTGTATAGAGAATAAAACTGATAAATTTTAATTTTTCCATTTATTTTATTTTACAGAAGAAGTGTTCAAACATTCCAGATTAATAATGTTTTGTGGAAAATTAAAATTTCTACAAAGAAATTTAGAAGAACTGTGGTGTTTTGCCATTTTCACACCTCTTTATATTTTTTCTTTTTTGAATTTCTTTTTTGAGATTATAATTACATCATTTCCCCTTTCCTTTCCTCCCTCCCAACCTTCCCGTATGCCGGTCCTCTCTTTCAAATCCATGGGCTCCATTTTCATTGATTGTTATTACTTGTATATATGTGTATTTACACGCATGCACATTCCTAAATAGAGCCTGCTCAGGCTATATAATGTTACTTGTATGTAGGTGTTCAGGGCTGGCAGTTTGGTGTTGGATAACCAGTTGGTGTGCTCTTCCGTGGGGAAGACTGTTTTTCGGACTCCCGGCACTCCGCGGTTGCCTGTAGGTCTTTGTCACATACCTCATTAAATTAGACTTAGCAAAAGGTAGCATGTTCCCGTTTCCACTGCTGCATTCCATCTGTTACAGTAGCCTGTGCTTGGCTGGGAAAGTCCACTGTGTGACATGGGGAGAAGACGCGCGTAGCGTGATATAAGAGAAAAGACACACAGTAGTATTATAGAAGTAGTTTTGATCTGACAGGCCCCTGAAAGAGTCGTGGGGATCCTTAGGAAGCCACCTACCATGGTTAAAGAACCATTGCTTTAAATCTAAAAGATTTGCTAAATCTACCAGTCAGTAGATGAGCATGTTTGCGAGGGAGAGGGGAATCTCATTTCCACCATTAGTTGTGACTTTCCAAATGCCTGCCTCACAGCCCCCACATTACTTTTTTTTGAATGATGCTGAGGCCTGTGCAGGAATGTGAATGACTACATGGTAGGGAATTCCCAGCTCAACCACACACTGTTGCCTCAGGCTAATTGCTTCACGTCTTTAAGTTTTCATTTTCTCTTCTGTGGAATGAGGCTCCTTCTATATGTATACATTTTATATTAGCTGATGAATGGAAAGCATTTGGCACAGTGTAACACTCAGTAAATACTGCTGTGGTTACTTTTGGAAATCACTGTGTGGGGCGGGCTGAAAAGATGGCTCTGCAGTTAAAAACGGAGGACTAGGGTTTGATTCCTGGCACCCACGTGGCAGCTCACAACTGTTTGCAACTCCAGTCCCAGGGATTCCAAGGCCCTCTTCTCTGTAGGCATCGGGCACACTGCCAGACACAAACACATAGGCAGACGAAACACCTATACACATTAAGTTTTAAATTTTTTAATTGCTGTGATTTTTTTTTGCTATAGATTTGATTTTTTTCTATTGAAAGATTGGTAAAAGATGAAATTTTTAAAAAGCGTTTAAATGGTGGAGGTAGTAAGATTCCATAATAAAGCACAGCCACAGAAGTATGTGTTTTGAAATTCAGTAAGTGTAAGTACCTGTCCCACATGTAAACTACATGTGACACTAGCATGTCTATGTAAGCCAGCTGGAAAACATTGTCCAGCCAGGCACGTGCCGGATCCATTGCCAAATTTAAACTCATATCCTAGAGACCCCTTCTTAGGAGGTGCACCCAGGCTTGCAGAGTAGAGCCCTGCACAGGGCCAGGAAGTGACCTCTTGAGGGAGAGAATTTTCTGTCAATGATCATATGCTTTGCTGCTAAACCAACTGTTAATACTAGATTCCAGATGCAACAGTCCTGTGGCTCCTTCCTTCCTTCCTTCCTTCCTTCCTTCCTCCCTCCCTCCCTCCCTTCCTCCCTTTCTCCCTGTCTCTCTCCCTCCCTCCTTCCTTTCCTTCCTGGGACTGTCTTACTATTTAATCTTCTCTGGCCTGGTATTCACTGTGTGGACAAGCTGGCCTTAAACTCGGAGATCCTCCTGCCTCTGCCTCTCAATGCTGGGACTAAAGGCTTGTCCACCACTCCCTGATATGCCAAGTGGTACATTTCTGTTAGTGCAAGAAACAGTTTTTGAGGTAAATTAACTCATTTTAATGGGGGTCGGGGGTGGGAGGTTTTGGGATTTTTGCTTGTTTGATCATGTTTTTTATAATGAAGTTAAATTATATAGTCTGAAACACTAATATAAACATTCCCCAAGGAAAACTGAAGTTAATTCTTAAGTCGTCTGTACCTTTGAAGCATGAAATTTTGATAGTATTAGGGATATTGAGTTGTGACCATATATAGTAGTTCAGCTGTAAATTTGAAATTAAATAATTTTTTGCAATTCCTGACTTTCTCTTAATGGAAAAAAAAAAAAAAAAAAAAAAACGTTTTCCAAGCTAAGTTAAAGGGAGCATTTTGTTTCCTAGCAGAAAAACAAAGGTGATCGTCACTGTTTGTCAGAACAAAATGCAGCAGTGACTGGGTGCTGTGTCCTTGAGTCACTCACTGCAGAAATTCATAGTCTTTTTCATTTCACTTTCTTGCCATGGCTTTCTTTGGGGTTGAGCATTTTTTGCCTTTACAGTAAATACAAGACAAGTTATTTATTTATTTATTTATTTGGCATACGTGTCTGTGAGGGAGCTCCTCTTTTTCCAAGCTAGTTTTTCTTTTTTCATTGTCTCCCAAGCCCAGCATCCCCAATTCTAAACTCCTTCATTTTATAACCAACAAGTGTCCTAAACATTTTCCTCCCTCCCTCTCTCCCTCCCTCCCTCCCTCCCTCCCTCCGCCCCTCCCTCTCTCCTCCCTCCCTCCTGGGAGACAGTCTCACTGTGTAGCCTTCCCTGGCCTGAGTGCCTCCCATTTCCTATTCGCACCACCATGTCCTTCAGCAGTTTTGGGTCTTTGACTAAACTCTACCCAGACTCACCCACTGCAGCCCAGAAGGTGCCGCAGGAGGGCTTCCTTCTCTCTGTTCCCTCTGATCCCATTCCTCCGACTTGACCCGCATCAGTTCTTGGCGGCAAGATCTAAGCGCTGTAAGGATTCCGTTCAAAGCCTTCCATGTTCCAGCCTCACCAGGAAGCCTTACTTCTTGGTGTTGCTCACCAGCCGAAGCGCTAACTGCAGTCTGCAGCCCTGTGTTGGACACTGTGTGACCCTCTCACTGCTTCTGACCCGGTTTGCTCCAGGCTGTCCCCACACCTCCAGCTCCCCATTCCTAAGCTGGCCAGTCTGGGTGTCACTTCTTCCGAGAACTGGTTCCTTTCAGCCTGCTTGGCCACTCTAGCAGAACCCACTTCTCAGTGTGCTTCTTCAGTATCACACTTCCTGCCTTCTGGTGTGTGGTGCAATTCTCACCAGATTGTGCATACTTTGAGGGAAGGTAGAATCTAAAATTTCCTCCACATCTGAAGAGCCTAAGATTTAACTCAATAAAATGAGTTAAATCTTATGCTTCTGCATGGTGAGTTCCTGGAGTTGTATTGATTTTACCTAAATAATAAGATGAATTATAAAGAAGAAAAGAAAGTCTAGCATCTAATTTCTGGGAAATAAATAAAACTGATTTTTTTCTTTTATTGTAAACTGATCATATACATTTAGGAATTTTGCAAATTTGATTTGTTTCTTATAGGAAAATGATGTTATAACAATTTGTTCCTAAAATGTTTTTTTTCATTTTGTAAAGACTTAACAAGAGTGCCATCTATGTGTTTGATCCTTTACACTACCATTCTCCTCACCAAAGTTTTTTGAAATAAATTATAAGAAAAGCATAAGGCAGGTGCTCTTAACCGCTGAGCCATCTCTCCAGAGCTTAGTCAGATCTGCAATGCTGGAGTCTCTTAGGGATTCAGGCTAGGTCTTCATGGCACCCTGGCACCTGGGTTTCTTTTTTTTTTTTTTTTTTTGGTTTTTCGAGACAGGGTTTCTCTGTGTAGCTTTGCGCCTTTCCTGGAACTCACTTGGTAGCCCAGGCTGGCCTCGAACTCACAGAGATCCGCCTGGCTCTGCCTCCCGAGTGCTGGGATTAAAGGCGTGCGCCACCACCGCCCGGCTGGCACCTGGGTTTCTAAGGTAATTCACTAGGTCATTCTTGCTATTAGCAAAATTTGGAAACCTCTACATTGAGGGAAACCAATGTACTATCTGAGGCTCACAGCCTGAGACTCTAGCTGAATTTGATAGATGATTCTAGAAAAAAAAAAAAATGTTCTAAATACTTTAGGATAGGAAAGTCACAGAGTCCTTGTCTCCATCCAGAATGGAGAAATTTAGTTACTAGTCCTGGGAAGGTGATTTCCTATCACATGATGGCCTACGTGCCTCTACCAAAAAACAAGCTTTAATTTAGTATAGGGATGCTGTGATCTGTGGCTGGTGACTGCTCAAGACATCCATTTAAGGAGCCACATCAGTCACACCCTGGACTACATGGAGTGACACAACTGGTTATTTGGTGGGGACGATGGTGTGTGCCACTTACTTCTCCAAGCCACAGAGCCTTCTTCTGGTGTCCACTGTCCCCAAGTGCAGTGGCAGAGTACTAAATTCAGCTCTGTCTTAAAAATGCCGACTTTTATTTTCAGCCCATTGCTGGATAAAGTCCGACTTCTGTTTTGTAGTAGAATCTTGGCTTGAAGCATATCCTGACCTTGAAAGCTGGCCGCTTAGGAATATCATAGGAGTGGAGGAGGGGAGGAGACCCACCTTGGGACAGAGACTGTGACACACTGGCCTCCCCAGCTCATGAATGGGCACACATGCAAATTCCTCTACATCTATGCTAGCTCTTCAGCTCTGCCAGTCTGCTGAGAACATTTCAGTCCATCTCTATGAAACATGAGATGAAACAGCATAGTTAATTGGTTCCGTGCAACTATAATCATAATTTCCAGAATCATGTATTAATTTTGCTGACACCCTTAGAAAAGCCACAAATATAAGAAAAAAAACTAAGCCATTCTGAAGTTGCTTTTGTTAGGTTGGGTTTTTTTTTTTTTTTTTTTTTTTAATCACAGTAACAGGAAAAGTAACCAATACAGAGACTCTCCCTATTACCCCACCCCAGAGCAAATGGATCTGTTTTTCAGTGTGTGTTCCTCTTCTACTGAAAGCAAGGAGGGCCTCCGTCTCAGTGAGATGAGCACTAAAGATACTACTTTCTAATTCAATAATAGTTAATCAAATATTTTCTAAAACCCTTTAAAGCATGTCTATATATAAACACAGTCATACATTTTATTTTTTTCATTTTATTGAACTATTTTAACAACAACTCACATTATAAAAGAATGGCAGATATTTTGAGCACCATTTACAAAAACACTATGCTAACCCAAACGAAGATATTCCTTTGCTTACTAATCAAGAATATAACAGAAAACAAAAATAGGAAATAACGTTATTTCTTATTTTGTAGTCTTTATTAGGACACCTCTAAAAGAAAAAGATTTTACCCTGGCAGTCAGTTGTGTCATGAGAGAAAAATATGTGGCCTTAGAAATTGCCAGAAAGAACAGACCAAAGATCGGGCCCCTGGTTACTAGATTTTAGAGTGTGTTTGAGTGACATCAAAACTGTCCAGGCATAATGCCGACCTAACCCCTGCTTATAGCCATTCACCACATACTTGGTTGTTCATGAGGTGTGTCCTGAGCGACCGCTCTGCATTTTGCTCTCCGTGGCCGCTAACTGCTTAATGCTACTTGGGAGGCAGAGTGATGATGAGTGATGATGCCACCTTGGTCCCTAATGAGAACCATCAGAACCTTCTTTGCTATCTCGTGGTTTGGGGCAAGTGGGTTCTCTTTTGAAAAAAAAAAATTCCTTGCATTAAAAATATAGCACCTCACACACAGTGGACAGTACAACCCAACCGGGTGTGACACTCAAAAGGGGACCCTGGCTTGGGAAATGGCTTCTCCGCACGCCTTGGAAACTTCCTACTTTGAAAATCAGTTAAATAAAAACTTGACATCTTAAAGTGTCTCCGCTTTCAATATCTCTAAAGTTGGTTTATTGCACAAAACAAAGTGTTTCACCAATTTTTAGAAAGACACTTTGATACTGGGTTTTTTGTTTAAACCACAGTTGGTAGTTTTATTTATAAGGCTCACTACTTCTTCTGATTTGTGATTTGTATGTGGTTTGACCTGTAGTTCTTTAAGTTTCTAAGTACCAAGAGAAAACACATATCCACGCTGAGGGCAGGAGCAGAAGGGAAAGGCTCCATCGCACAGCACTGCAAACGAAACCTCTGTGTCTCCTGTTTCTAATTGTGTTGCTGTGAATCTTTGTATTTTCCGTTCAAGTTGATTCTTCTTACAGTAGGACTCTAAGAGCAAGCCCATTGAGAAGTCACGTTACAGTTCTAGTCTGACATTTTAAAGAGTGTCTAGTTTTAAAGAAGGCCCAAGTAAACAAACGGTTTCCCGCAAACGAACCTTAGCATCACATAGAGTATATATTTGATGCTGAAGGGTCATCTAGTTTCATTATCTGTACCTAAACATTCTAACCGTGAGAAAGTAAGCTAATTTTGATAAAGGGCGTCTGTGAAAATGCTGGCATACCCCTGCTAGGTTCAAGTCCAAGTATAGCCTGTGAGTGGTCTCAGAATGAGAACTGACTTTCTCTGGGATTCAGGATGTGCCTGAACTTGCTTCAGCTTTCCCTCAGCCATAAGCGCAGTTGGCTGCATTTCCATGGATCCAGAGGCAAATCTGGGCGTACTTGAGTGGAGTGATGCGCACAGCCACGTTATAGTCCTTCTGAACCCCGTGCACATCCACCCACTGGTGGCCTGAGTAGACCGCGATGATCTTCCGCTTCCAGGTTTTTTTGCCTGGCTCTTTCAGCCTCAGATAGATCCCAGAGCCGGTGGAGCCTGCCTCAGCATCGCAGTACTGGTACAGGAGGTTGTTGGATTCCTCAGAAACGCTGCAAAACCTATACACCAACTGATCATCCCTGTCCTTGTCAAACCCAGAGAAGTGGATCCAGCCGCCCGGCAGCTTGGTGATGGCGGGGCTGACTCCCAGCTCCATGTGCTGCTGCTTGTGTGCTCGTTTCAGCTCCAGGAGTGCATAGTCGTAGTCCAAGGCCGGGTCCCCGCTCTCTCCCCTCGCCCAGCCTTTGGGAATGTGGGTGCTCTTGACGCGGGTCCACTGGAAGGATGGCCTCCCTTGAGTGACCCTCGGACCCCGCCTGGACCCTTTTCCCCGTCTCTGGGTGGCGCTCTCCTGAGGATGCTCCTGGCCGCTGTGACTTTGGCCACCGCCCTCTGCTTCTCTCCGGCTCCTCTTGGAACCTCTGCGTTTCTTGCCGCCTCCTTTGTTTCTCATCTTCAGCACCCCCACCCTCAGCTTTTTACTGCCTTTGATATAGTCCTTCCCATCATGGACACAATGGGCAGCTGTGAGCACGTGGTTGGGGGAGATGAGGGCGCCGCTGCAGCCAGTAGACAGCTTGACCGCTGTATTAAAAGGGAAATTGGTCAAGAACCTTTTGTCCAAGATGCTGAACCTGCTGTCGGTACCATACACCTGCCGCCGCAGCCTCCTCGGGCGTGCTCCTTTTAGGCTGCTGTTTCGAGTGGGCTCTGGGATCAGATCTTGAACTTTCACCCTGGTTAAGGTTCGGGTGCCATTCTCAAAGACCGTCTCATAGGAAAGGGAGTCTTCGAGCTGGGAAAGGCTGGGAGCCGGGAGCTCTTCCTGACATTCGATGCCGCACACTGCGGTCATCACCATCCCAGCATCTGCCTGGAATGTGGGGCTGGCAAGATGGACAGTCCTCTCACTTACAACCCGGGGTATTCTGCTCAAGTGCCACGTAAAATCCGGCTCTGTTTCAGACCCATCAGAGAGGGTCCATCCAGAGATGAAGATTATCAACCAAAATAACGTATTTTCCATCTTGTACTTCTATTTTGCCCTTTAAAAACAGAAAAAAAGAATGAGTGGTTTTATGACCTCTTTGCTTTTAAATGACACATACCTCTTCGTTTATGGAATAGGTCCTCAGTGTACCTCCACCGTGAATAGATCCTATTTTCACCCACCTTAGACCTTCTGGAGAGTAGATCAACACTCCACCAAACTGACCCAAAACAAACATCCAAAAATCAACAAGTTGTTTCTCACCCAGCTCTCTCCCTGTCAGCTGTATGGGTCCCTCTTCCCCTCCCCACCTACTTGCCCAGACAATGCAGGATGGGACAGGGAGGGCTCCTGTTGGGCGATCTCAGACCCACAGCCCCTCCCAGATGCTCCTTTCTCCATTGATTATAAATAGAGACAGAAGCAGCATCTTGCAGTTCCTCCTGGGACTTAGCTCTTTAAAAGCAGGATCAAAAATTCTTCATGTCTAAAATGTAAATGACTATCAGAATTTGAAAACATTCACTGGAGTGCAGAACTTCCCTGATCCAGGGTTTGCAGAGGGAGCTGATATGGAGGAGGATATCAGACAGATGCTGCTTCGAAGCACGAAGCAACATGGAGTTCGAAACAGATGCGTTCATCTGCTGGTCACCTGCTCTGAGTTTATATATGCATAGGTATGCACACAAGCACACATACAACAACACACACACCACATACATACACATAAACACAACACACAAACACACAGACACATTACACATACACATACAGACACACAACACACACAAACACACACACAAGGAAGGGGGGATGGAATGGGGGAATGGGGCTGGAGTTGAACCTAGGGCTTCATGCCCGCTGGGCAAGCATCTACAGCATTTGCTGCTTCTACTTTTTTTATTTTGAGACAGTCTCGGTTGCACAAGTTGACCTTGCTTGAACTTTCTCTGTCACCTAGACTGGTCGTGATCATTGATCTTTCTGCCTCAGCCTCCTGAGTAAGTGGGGCTTTAGACCTTTGTCACCAGGCCTGGCCCCTCCTTTGATTTTTTTTTTTTTTGTTGTTGTTGTTCTTTAGAATATCTTTTATTTATTCATCGACAATTTCACACAAATATACTATATGTCTTAACCTTACCTACCCCTGAAGAGCCCTCCCCCGCACTGCCCCAACACCTCCCCATCACACCTTCATGTTGTCGTTTTTTAGTTTTAGAACTCTAAGTCCAAGCAGTGTGACCCGCTGGGATGGCGGATGATCTTGTTGCCTGGTCTTTGGTAGCTCTTGTATAGGTAACCACAGCTGCAGTGGGTTCCCTTCGCTTTTTACAGGCTCCTTTGCCATGAACGGAAAATACACAGTGAAGACCACTTTATGCTGAAATATGTCCTACACACATGGAACTGCCATTTGTATAAAAGTGTTTTCATAGTGGAATTGTATATGAAAATTAGTTTAAGAATTTGTGGCGCGTGGACCATGGTTCTTGATTTACCACTTGGAGAATGTGATCACGATATACCATGGTCTCTTTCCATCATGGCTCTCATCATCTAAGCTTTCCTGGTATTAAATATATTTAAAGTTGCCAACATGTGATACTATGATGCCCCTCTAACATTTGCAGTTTCCTCTTCTCTAGGGGCACAGGCATGTAAGCATGTAAATATATGCACTTAGCAGGGCTGCAGTTCACAGGCTACTGCTTGAGGCATTTCTTGGAGCAGTTTTCGAAACTCTCTCTCTTATTTGTCTGTTGTTGTTTTTACTCTTTTGGGGAGCCCATCAGTGCCCAAATAAATCACACACAGAGACTTTTTCTTATTTATAAATGCCCGGCCTTCGCTTGGCTTTTTTCTTGCCACCTCTTCTTAACTTAGTCCGTCTGTCTTTCCTTTCTGGACTTTTACCTTTTCTTACTTCTATAACCCTACTTTCACTCTTATTCCATGGCTTGCTGTGTAGCTGGGTGGCTGGCCCCTGATGTCCTCCTCCTTCTCTGGCTACTAGATCTCCTCCCAGATGTCTCCTTCTATATATTCTCTCTGCCTGCCAACTCTGCCTATGAGATGGTTCAACAGTTAAAGTAAGTGTTGCTCTTACAGAGGACCCAGGTTGAGTTCCCAGCACCCACATGGTGGATCCCAACAATCTATAGTTCCAGTTCCAGGGAATCTGATGCCCTCTTCTGACTTCCTCAGTTACCAGACATGCGTGTGGTACACATACAGGCAAAACACTCATACCCATAAAATAAAACAAATCTGAAAAGAATTACAAGCTCCCTTGGAAGGGCTGTGGGGTTTCTCAGATAACCATGTTTTAACCAGGCTTCCAGATGCTTTTGAGATTCAGGAAAATTTGAGTGACATTAAAGCAGCCAGGAACCTACCCTCAAAGGCTGTCTTTCCAGGGATGACGGCTTAACTGCACTCCAGATAGCTTCTACATCATCTTTGTGTAAAAAATAAACTTAATCCCTTCTCCACTCGTTTACTGTGTTAGCAACCACTAATATCAAATGGCTTAGATTTAATAAAGAAGAAACACATCTTATTTATGCTTATATCATGCAAGTAGTTGTATGTCTGAAGCATCCAATTCAGTAGGCTTGTATGGATGCCTCCTGCATCCAACACCGTGGATCATGTGATGGCATCACTTTTCCGGCCCTGTTGTGAGCGTCTCTGGAGTGAACCCACTGGAATAAAAGCCATGCCCATGTCTATCTTTGGCCATGGACAAGGGCAGAGCCTTGCAATATGAGCTCCAAATCACAGTAATAAGAGGGCCTTTGCTTTAGTTAGCCCATCTAATTTGGTCTGTGATTTAAAATTGGACAGATGTCTAAGAACACTTCCTTTTGGAAAATCTGAGTTTTCCTTATGGTAAAATGTCAAGGGAAATGATAGCTCTGATTGATGAAGCAACCCACAGTCCAGTGGATAGGACTACATCCACCCATCATCCACAAAACCCAACTCAGTAACCTAGGAGACATGGTCCCGAATGGAAAGGCAGCTCTTTCCATGCCTGTGCCCACGCCTTCCTTTGCCCTGTCTCCTATTATAATAGTGATATAATGCTGTCAGTTTCCAGGGGGCTTGCCTGGGTTGGGGCTGCAAATCCCAGGTTTGGATAAGAAAAGTGAGATTGCAATCATTGCCCACTACTGTGAGTCAGCATTCACACAGTTGATCGTGGGCTGGATTCTAGAGACAGGTACAGCAGACAGGAATGATGTAAGACTCTAACACCTGTAGCTGTACCTGGTCCTCTAATACATATGACCACATATCACTACAAGAGATGACTTACTATTACCACCATGTGTTATCTGTTGTTCTTAGAAGTGGGAGTTGATGGTAATGTTTAGAATATTTGTGTATCCATGCCAACATAATGGGCATACATTTGGGTCAGGAATTGTCCATCTTTTCTTTGCTCCTATTAGGCATATGAACTTAGATAGTTTATTAGCTGTCCAGGTTTCATTTTCCTCCTGTGCACAGGATACTCACTCTTAATAGTTCCAGACCAGACTGAGCCACAGAGATACCATATCTTCTACAAAATAGTAAGTTCTAGTTTATACTGCAACTTTAGAAGTAAATGGGGTGATATGTGCAAAGTATTACCATTCCGCTCAGAGCATGGTAAGCAGGTGATACATGTGTTATTTAAAAATTATTATTCTACTCAAAAATTAACTATTGGCCAAAGTTAAAAAATGCATAGTTTCTTTCTTTTGAGACAGAATCTCATGTAGCCCAGGCTGGCCTCAAAACTGAGAGAAGGTGACCTTGAACTTCTGATCCTCCCTCCACCTTCTGAGCAGTGGGATCATAGATTTATGTCACCATACTGGGTTTATTAGGTGCCAAGGATCAAACCCAGGGCTTCACGTGTCTTAGGCTAGTGTTCTACCAACTGGTCCCCAGCTCCCAAAATACATTGTTCCAAAGGAGTCCGTTTTACAAATTCTTTTATTTCTTAACAGTTTCCAGTTCACTTGCAAATTATCTGCTTAATGTAGAGTGAGTAAGTTGGCCTCATTCGCGAACATAGCATGGGACATCCTTGTACATCAGGCCATGAGCATTTTTTATGTAAGGGCCTATTCCGCCAGATCAGTGACACTGTGGGTCACCTTACTGAGGATGTCAGCACACACAACAGACTGCATAACCACTTTAAAATACGTGCTTGTTCTTCCTTTCAAAGCCACTAAGGACCTCTGTCCCTCTCAGTACCACTGTCTGCTTTGACACACCCTCATTTCCTCCTTCTCCTGTGTAGGAAGGCTTGACATACCAGGAGCCACTGTGGCCTGGCCTAGGCACTCTGAAGAACCACAGACAGAAGTGGCACTTAGGCCAAAGGTCACGGGGCAAACAGAGGAGTGTCACTAGTGATAATCAATTATAAAGAAACATCAGGAAAATGGGCTGCGTTTTGGAAAATACCTCTGCAAACTTGCATGGCCATTTTGAGTTTGGCAAGATGCGGGAAAGAATCACAGTAGAGGTATGAAGTTTCATTCTAGGTCACTATAGTCACTGACAGATGTCACTGACTGGCTAGAGCCCCAAGTGATGCAATATTTACAAGAAGTATATAATTTCACAGTGGTGGGAAAAGGACAGTGTCAGTGCCATAACAAAGATAGACAACAGAGACCGTGGACTTTAAGACCAAATTAGCTTGTGCTTGCTATTTACGAGCAGGGTGATTTTCTTAAGGGTGCCTGACCTGTGCATTTTCCATACAGTTTTTGAGAGAAACCGGTGTGTGTGTATGCACGTGTGCACCTGCAGTGAGCACTCAGCAAATGGCAGCAGTTATCATTGTTACCCAACATGAGAAGTCAAAAATTGAAGGAGCTGGGTCTGGTAGCTCACACCTGTACTCTCAGCCCTTGGGAGGCAGAGACAAGAGGACTGATTGCCAGTTCTAGGCTAGCTTGGATTCCATAGTGAGTGACTGTCCTGGCAGAGTAGTGGAGATAATAGGAAGCTGCCATGGTATATGCACGAAGTCTCAGCTACTAGGGAGGCTAACACAGGAGATTCAGTCTTAACAGTTCCAGACCAGCCCGGGCCACAGAGACACCACATCTTCTACAAAATCAAAAGGAAAACTTCAGTAGGTATTTAAGGCATTTCCTATACCTCTCACTACAGCGTGCTCCCTGTGGGATGCAAGCACTGGTCTCGAGAGTGACCCTCATCCTCGTCCTGAGGACCTGTGGCTGTACTCCCCACATGGTAATGGGGATGGTGCCAATGTGATTAAGCTAAAGGTTTTCGGATGAGGGGATCAGCCATGATGTCAGATCAGATGAATCCACTGCAACCCCGAGGCCTTATAAAGGGGAGGCAGGACAGAGCTGTGGAGTTGCAAGCGGAGATGGAGGTGAGGTAAGGTCTGGCCCCTCAGGATGAGGATGTGGGGGGTCTCTAGCAGATGCCAAGAGTAAGCAAGCAGTGGAGCTTAACAGGAACACAGTCCTCCTAACAGACCTCTGAGCTCCAAGTATATAAGATCAATAATTCTGTGTGATTTTTAACTCTGTAAGGTTTGGGTAGTTTACTAGAACAGAAATGGGAAGTGAGAGGCGTTGGGAGATAGCTCTCACTAAAGTCCCTGCCATGCAAGCGTCAGGGGCTGTTTGGTCCCTAGCACCTGCTCTAAAAAGGTTAGTATGGGCACATGCCTGTGTGATCTGAGTGCTGGGGAAGTGGAGACGAGGGGTTGCTGGAACTCATTGGCTCCCAGCCTTGTCTTGATCCTGGTGAGAGATCCCACTCAGACAACTAGGTAGACAGCTTCCGGGCTGGGCGTAGTGACACCCGCCTTTAATCTCAGCACTCGATAGGCGGGTGCAGGTGGATCTCTGAGAGTCCCAGGCCAGCCAGAGCTTGAGTGAGACCCAATTTCAAAAAAAGTAAAGAAAAAGAGAAAAATCCAACAGAAAAATCATCGGAGTGATGGCTCAGTGGTTAAGAGTGCTCACTGCTCTTGCAAAAGACCAGGTTTCAGTCTGCAGCTCACACTGCCTGTAACTCCAGCTCCAAGGGATCTGACATCCTCTTCTGGCCTCTGCAGGCACATGAACACATCATATGCCACACATGCGCGTGCACACGCGCGCGCGCGCACACACGAGCGCGCATACACAATAAATAAACATAAATTTAGACAGTGTCTGAGGAACAGCACCCAAGACTGGCCTCTGATCTCCACATGCATACATAGGCACTTGCACTAGTACACATGTACACAAGCACACATAAATACACTCCCACCACACTAAAGAAATAAGAACTTAATCCATGGATGGAGATGAGAATACAGTTTCGAAAATTGTCTTCCCTGGGTGTTTGAAGAGTAGTGGGAAGCAGTATGAAGTTGAGGGATCCATTTCATGGGCCCTAAACATCAATTATAAAAATGATGAAAAAAACAGACATTATATTTTAGAGAAAATGAAAACAGAATATCATAATTTTTATAGTCATAACCACTATTGCTAGAGACAAGACTCTGAGCCCTACAGATACTTTTTCTTTTCAGCAAATTCAGTGTCAACCATGCTGGGCATCATTTTAAAGGCTTTTTTTTCACCGTACATAATCTCTCTGGAAGTTCTTCTTGACTATTGAGTGAACTCTGAGTTCCTAAGATCTAGTCTTCCTCACAAGTAAATCAAGATCAAGAGTGTGTAAGTGGTTGACTGATCAATGATCCTTCGAAGACTCCATCGCTAGTCCTTGGGAGCAGGACCTTGCTGGCTATCTACGTTCCCACCACTAGATGGCAAAGCTAGTCCACCAAGAGCAAACCCCGGGGTGGCGTTTACTCTTCCATCATTCAGCTGTGCATCCCCGACTTGGCCTTTAAGCATGGGAAACGGGGGAGGCATTACCGGTTCACAATATACTAAGTAGTTGTCACATACGGAATCTATCACACTTAGCAAACCCATCTCCGGGTTCCAGAGTTCATCCTGATGAACTGAGTTCTGATCACGCTCACCACAGCCAGACGAATTTCTGGCAGGTGTTTTTCCAAAAACAGCTATTGCGCCAGCACGCTCCCACCATGGCCTACAGCACTGCTGAACCGTCCACCAAATGTGCTGTGATTCATTTCAACACGAAAGAAAGCCATGAACCTGCCAAATATTTCCATATGTTTATCAAATACTTTATAGCCCATTACTAAGGATAAGCTCTCCACCAATTCTGCGCTGAGAATAAACGGTTGGAGAGTTCATTGACAATGTGCCAATTGCTATTCAAAATACCACATACCATAGCACTATTTTCAAGTTCAGCTTCAGGAATGGAGACAGAGCAATGTCTGCTACAAAAGTTTGGCAGTCCTTGAGGGAAAGGAGGATGGTAAAGTTACACTGTTGATTATTTTACAGTAACCCACAACTTCTGTTTCTCATCACAATAAAACCCAAAACCTCCCTTCTTTTTCTTTTTCTTTCTTTTCTGCTTTTTTTTTTCCAGGATATGTACATCTCAATTTATAAAATGGATTGCTGTGTGTAAATCAAATTTGGGGTGACTGGTACTAAGGTAACCCCAAGGGAACATCTCTCTCTGCTAGCTCTTGCATTTGCTGGTGTATAAAATCTCTCTATTTTTTAATTTGGACTTTCAGTAAAGAATAGTTAATAAATATGTTATATTTGATAGTCACAGTGTATTTTGCTAATCACATATCAGTTTTACCTGTAGGAAATTTCTAATTTTTAAAATTTTTTAAATCATAAAATAATGATTTATGAACTGCTAACTTGATGTTGGTCTTTCCTAATGTCCCCACCTCAGAGTTCTCGTTGGTAACATCTAAGGTGAAGTAGCTTTAGCTTCTGAATCCCCACATCTGGTCCCACTGTTAAAAAGCAATGCATCTGTTGACTATTGGAGTATTGGGCACAGAAAGAGAAGCGATCTATTCAGTCGAGAAAGTTAACCCACACTAGCAACTTTACAAGGACTGAGCCAAGCGGGTTCTGAGCAGTCTCACATTATAAAACAGCTGCAAGAAAAGTGGCGAGGGAATCTACATGCGCCGTCTCACAAGGAAGAATCATCTCTAAAATGAAATTCCACACATGGTTTGATTGGCACCCTCTAGCCCAGCTCTCTTACTTGGCTGGGGTTTTAACATTCTCTTTTCTAAATCATAAACCAGATCTTAAACACAATTCTCCAGTCAGCAAGTTATGACTTTTATAATCCTCTGTAGACACAAATGGACTTGGGCATAAGGGGGGGGGGGATATTTCAGAAGCCAGAAAAGTTAATAAGGCAGAGAGAAAGGGACCTGATGTACCAGACAACATCTTTCTGTGTGTGTGTTTGGTTCGCTTGAGTGAGTGAGTGAGTGAGTGAGTGAGTGAGTGAGTGAGTGAGTGGAGGTGGAGGCATGCCCAGACAACCTTGAGTGTGGCCATATGCCAGGCTAGCCCACTATAAGGTTTCATGGCATCTCCTGTCTTCTCCTCCCATCTCCTGTAAGGCACTGGAATTACAGATGTATACCACCTACTCTGGCTTTATGTGGGTTCTGGGCATCCGAGCTCAGGTCCCCACGCTAGTGTGCCAAGCCCTTTACATGGTGAACCATCTCCCCAGCCCCAAGCCACGACTTTCCAAATTGAAGACAGTGTGAGAGAGTCCAATCAACCAGACTGAGGAGTTGCTGCAGCTTTCCCAGAACTCTGTTATTATAGAAAATCTCAAGATCACACACACACACACACACACACACACACACACACACACACACACACAAAAGAGAGAGAGAGAGTCAAAAGAAAAACTTAGTTTCCATGTGCCCATCACTCAGCTTTGGTAATTCTCAATACTTGGCCACTTTTTAAATCCACTCACCCCTGACAGGAGGGCCTGGTTCTTTAAAGCAAGCCCCCGATTTCCACTTCATTTCACCTCCTTGTTCCAAGGGTCTTCCACTGTCCCTTTTGCTACCCAGGCAGAGGGGAGGGGAGAGAGGGGAAAAGAGTGAGGCAGACAGAGGCAGAGAGACACTAGCTTTGACATAACTTTGCAAAGAGACAAATTTCTTTCCAGGAAAGGTTTTTACACCTTTTCCAGTGACATCTGTTAATAATCACAAAAATAAAGAGGGCCCCCTCTGGTACTGCTTAAGCAGAAAGCATTCCATTTGTATTCCAATTCCAATGCAAACATCGCTCCTCTGATATTAACCTTGCAGTGGCCAGCACTCACTCAGAAAGGAAGGGTGGCTGATCCCTAGAAGACAGCCTAAGCCTGATCCCTTCTGCAGCGAGTGCCCCTATGCTCCTCCTGTGGGTCCCGCCTTGTTCGGGAGCAGGACAGGCTCTAGAGTGTCCTCCTGTCTCAGGAGTTCATCCTTACCTGTGAGTGAAGCTTACTGTATTCTCCGGTCCCAAAGCGCAGCCCAGCAAGGATCCGGGCGGGGGATGCAGGCACTGGTTAGGGAATGTGCCCTGCCAGGATCCTAGTGGGCAGCTGAGCGCAGGGGCTGCTCAGCTCCGCGGAGCTCGCAGGGCCCGGGACCAGCCAGCCAGAGTGGTGCTGCTGTGCTGGGTGGGTGCCTGGAGATGGGAGGGGAAGGGGGGGCGATGACGCCGCTTGGAGGGATGGGTGGGCGGATCCTGCATACTCACCCCTGCATCCCGGCTGCACACTGATGGTTAAACACTAGAAAAACCTCTAAGTGGGTTCACAAAAGATGTAGGCACCCGGGGCATATTTTAACTCATGTTTTTAAAAAAAAACAAAGCAACAAAAACCAGAGGAGGAGGAGGAGCCGTCAGCGTGATCGTGCAGGCCTGTGATACTAGCACGTGGGGAGTAGAGACAGAGAGATCAGCAGTTCAAGGCCAGCCTTCTTAGTTTCACAGAGAGTTTAAGGCCAGCCTGGCTACACAAGACATAATCCAAAACACACACACACACCACACACACACACACACACACACACACACACACACACACGCACACAAATTATCATCATCTGAAGATGATACTAACGTGGAAGAGAGGTGTGAACTACCTTTGTCTTCCTATTGGTATCCAGCAATCCACGAAAACAAATTCTTGTCTATCCCTAGCCAGTTCCTACCCGGACTTTGCTTTCCTCAACCAACTCAGTCAGTACCGGCGCCAAGGGAGCAAAGGTTGCCTCCAACTCAAGAGTCTCTCTGCCTAACCCCAAGGGCAGAGGTGTAGAGCCTAGGCTGGGATGCTGGGACGCCCAGGGAGCATCCTGCGCAGCCTCCCGGAGTTCCCTTCTGTGGCTTCTACTTAGGCCTGGTTTTTACCACCACCATCAACCTCCGGTCTCAGCAGAATTTTCAGCATATTCTTTCTGTCTGCTCTTCTTTTATTCTCTCCTCAGGATGGGCACTCCTTAGGGGTGGAGATTGTATGAGGAAAAGAGCTTCGTTTTTTTTTCAGCTTTTACTGGGAAGCAGGCCTGGGGCGAGAGTTCAGTGTATGGGGCGTTTATGTACAATGCCCAAGACTCAAGGTTTCATCCTCAGGGTGTGTGCACACACTGCTCCCCCATACACACAGCAAAGAAAAAGAAAGAAAAGGAAAAGGAAACAAACAAACAACAACAAACTACTTCAGTCTGTTCTGACCCTCACAGCAGTCAGAAAACCTAATAAGTTCACAGGTCTAGCCTATTGTGTAACAGTTGGTTCTTCATACTACATTTACTTGTTTATGTATTGTATAAGGGGTAAGTTGTTTCTGCCATAGCACATGAGTGGAGGTCAAAAGACAACTTGTGTGTGTGTGTGGGGGGGTCATTTGTCTCATTCCACTATGTGGGTCTGGGAGTTTGAATTCAGGTCTTCAGGCTTGGTGACAAATGCTTTTTTATCTGTTGGGTGATACCATGGCAGCCCATAACACTTGGCTCTTTTATTACATTTATTCACTTATTTATTGTCATGTATGTGTGTGTTGTGTGTGTGTGTGTGTGTGTGTGTGTGTGTGTGTGTGTGTTACATTACTGCTAAGGGGTATTGATGGAGGTCAGAGGACAGTTTGTAGAAGTCATGTAGGTCCTAGAGATGGGTCTCAGGTTATCAGGCCTGGTGGCATGTGCTTTTACCTTCTGAGCTACGTCTCAGCCCCATAAAACTTGGATCTTTAATGGATTGCTAAATGCCTCAGTTTTATAAGTACTTTTTAAACAGATGATAACGTACTGCTGTATTCTTTTTTTCTTACTTAGCATTGTCTCATACGTTTTGACCCAAATAGTTTAAATGCATTGTTATTTTTATCTGGACTCATAGCCTTAGTTCTGAAGCTCTCAGCAATTAGATCATAAAATGGTATGACTTTTTAAATCATCACTATTTCTTGTGGCACTCAGCATGGGGGCTGATTGTTTGTTGAACTGAACATGTTTCCTGGCTAAATGTGGAGTCAGCAAGTAATAGAGGAAGCCCGGAAGAGAGAACAGGAATCCTGTCTGATGCTAAAAGGTTGTGCTCACTGGGCCCCTTGGCCTCCTCACCTACAAACTAAGAAGACAGAGCTGGCAATTCTGCAATCAGTAGCTCTCAAGCATTTGAGGCAGGAGTGTGTTCTGCATCAGTCGGTTAATCCGCAGGGTCTATCTCTTGGCTTCACTGAGAACCCCATGGTGCTTCACAACCAGATGTCCATGTGCACCTGAGAGTGAATGGTGTCTAAGAGCATCCATAGCACTTTAGGAAATAATTTGTCATAGGAAATGCTACTACCATTTTTAAAGAAAAGAAAAGTCTCATAAAAAGTTTCTCACCTCCTTTCCCCAGTGCTCCTGTTCTTCAATATTGTGAGTGTCTTTGAATATTGTGACTATTGAGGCCTTTACCAAATTACTTTATCCCAAAGTACTGAAGCTGAGGCCAGGTGCACAACCCAGACCTTCTGTTAAAGAACCAACAGAACGTATAACTACCCATTCTCTGAAAACCCCAGCTTAATGGAGATGTCGTCTAGACCCCCAGATGTAATTCTGAGAATCCCTGAACATATCTCTTGTCACATTTTAGTTCCTTAGAGGCATGGTGGTCGCAACATAAAAAGTGAACTTTGTTGGGCCTGGCTATTGTTAGCATTTAGGCCATATTGTTAGCATCTGTACTGGCCATACAACAGCTATGATTAAGGGTACATCACTGCCCTTACTACTCTCCCAAGAGAATCAGAGCTAGACTATTTCTCTTTCATAGCTAAGTCTCCATCACAATGGAAATGTACTTAGAAGGTTTGGAAAGTTTTGGCTATGGGAAGATAGGAAGAGGAATCATTCCATGGCTCACGGGCAAGGTCTGTGCAGTGACTCAGCCTTGTAGAAGTCACATAACTTCCTATGGAATCTTCCCTCTGAACTTTCAATTCCAAGGTTTCATCGGAATCTTTTATTATTGGGTAATATGTTCTGCAAGCTTAAGACTTCAGGGTCCTTTGATTAAGGCAAACTGAGAAAATTAATGAGTTGTATAAGAAGAACAAGGGAGAGAGCAATAAAGGTGGCATTTGTCCTCAGATAGTCAGTCATTCTGATAGAAGTCTCCTGTGGTCAGCTAATTTGAAGTGCAGACACTGGCGCTCCCCAGTCCTGCACAACTGTTGCTTTGTCTCTGACGGTCTATAGAGGAGCAACAATGTGTACCCAAAAGAAATGCAGAAGTTGGGTTTCTTGGCGGAGCCCTCCTCCACTGGGATCCAGCCTCTGATGGCCAATATTGGTGTCCCTTCATTTGTGAGAGAACTGGGCTTGGGTACTTGTCACACTATTTTGGAACCATTCCCATGTCTTTCTAGAACTGTGCATGCCGCAAGGGCAACAAATCCTTAGTGTATTTAGCACTGAGAACATCTGCAAATGAGGTGTCTGATGACTATAAACTGGAAAGATGGAAGGGTCTTTTAAAACTGACCAGCAAAGGGTCTCCATCACTCTTATTTGTCCTTTAGATTATCAAATGAGGCTGGACTTCTAATAAAAACATCCACGGCTGGGCCAAGGAAATAAGGGCTGTCATGTGAGAATAGGAACCTGAGTTGGATTCCCTAATTCCCACACCAAACAAAACAAAACAAAACAGGTGGAGTGAAGCATGCTGATCCTGGGGCTTGCTGGACTGCCAGTCTAATAGAACACACACACACACACACACACACACACACACACACACACACGTACGCACGCACGCACGCACGCACGCACGCACGCACGCATGCACCACAATGACTAAGCCTAGACCATAATAAGTAGGTGTGAATGAACCACCTAATGAATGAGGATGTGATCCAGGGAATGCAGTCAGAACTAAGCAGAGGACCTCAGCTAGACAGTCTGTGGGAGGCAGGATTTCATAGGCCATTGCTGGAGGACAGAGCCTCTTGTAAATCCAAACTCATAGGAATGTAAATTGGAGTTAATGGCGCTGAATCATTTAGACTTCAAACTTGGAAGTTCATAATGACTCTTGGTTTTATTTTTTGTTATTACTACATATTTAGGGGTTCTGGAAATGGTGATTAAACAGCTAGAGTACATGAGCTGACTTTCAATAAAGATCTTTATCAGGGCCAAAATGATACTGAGCAAGGCATATTTTCAATTCTGTAGCCAGTCAGGGAGAACAAGGCCAGTGTGTGTGTGTGTGTGTGTGTGTGTGTGTGTGTGTGTGTGTGTGTGTGTGTGTATTTGTATATGTATGAGAAATTGCTTCAGCTGAGTCTGGTCCACATTCCTTCATGGCAATGGTCACATAAAACTTAAGCAGAAGCCAGCTGGAGCTTGTCACGAATCCTGTCAACCCTACATGCATCTGAGGACTGATGTCCAGAGATTTTACCACATACAATTCCCCTTATTCTTAGCTATATGCATTATTCAGAATCCTAGAGAGCACCCAGAAAAGATATGACCAACTGTACATCAGAAAGCTAATCTTAGGGGCTGGAGAGATGGGTCAGTGGTTATGAGCACTGGGTGCTCTTCTAGAGGACCCAGGTTCAATTCCCAGCATGTAGTGGCTCACAGCTGTCTGTAACTCCAGTTCCAGAGGATCTGACACTCTTTTCTAGCCCCCCTGTGCATGAGGCACACACCTGGCGCACACATATGCATGCAGGCAAAACACCATACACCTAAAAATAAAATAAAAATTTAAAGTAAAGAAAGACAGCTAATCCCGGAGGCAGAATCAGTCTTTGTTGGGAGAAAGGGAGGGGGATAGGGAAAGGGCAGAGAGGACATGAAACAGGGTTGAGGCTGAGGTTGAGAAGGCAGCTCAGAGGACACAGCAACAGTTACGTCTAGAAGCTGTGGAGTTTCAAGCTAGGTGATGGCTCCAGAAGATAACTCCAGGGGTAAACTGAGTGACTACTGACTGGCTATAAGAAATAAATGTAGGGAAGGGAGGAATTCAGAGCTCAAACTAAATCCAAGCCAAGGATATGTATTGTATAGTTTTGTATGATAAAAAAAAAAACAAAATCAATAGCCCTCCAAAGGAAATGGTTTAACTAACATACTGTGGTGCAGCCACACTTAGGACAATTTCCTGCTATTACTAGGGATGCTGGGCCTAAACTGTGTTGAGGAGATTTCCCCAGGGTATAAAGGAAATACATAAAGGAACAAAAATAAGATCATCATAACAACAATTAAAAAAAGTTATGGAGCCAATGAGATGGCTCCATGGATAAGCAGGATTGCTGCCAAGCTTAACCTGAGTTTGATCCCTCATACCTATATTGTAGAGGAAGAGAACTGTCTCTTACCATGCTTATCATGACACACACACACACACACACACACACACACACACACACAAAGTGATAATAAAAACACTCTATAAAAAGTTACATATACACAAATGTATATATATATACACATACATATATTTTATTTTACTACTGAGTAAAGAGAAATATGGGACATTAATAGAAGAAGGAAGGAAAAGGGAAGCAAAAACATCTGTACTGTATTTTAGAAAGTCTTTGAATTTTTACAGAACCCCTAGGACTGTACTTGTGAAATTGCACATGTGTGTATAACCATGAAAAGATGTGGGAGACTGTCGCATGGAGTTTTAAGGATTCCAGTCATTTTAATTGTCACACACTGCAGACTTCTTCAGCTGACATTGGTGTAAAACTCCTACAGTGTGTGAACTAGAGGTGCATGAAAATAAAGCCCACTGACTGAGGGGTGAGCCTGGGGTGGGATGCCAAGCTGGCATGCCTGGTGCTCTGGGTTGGAGCCAGGGCATGCGAAACCAAAACAGCTACTGAAAGGTAGAGAATAAGAGAGAAAGCAGGTGGGAAGAGCGGGGAGAACTGGGGAGGAGGAGAAGGGACTGGAGAAGGGCTGAGTGAGACCAGCATTCCCCGTATTGGGTCTAATCCTGTTCTAGTTACATATCAGACAGCCAGATTTAGTTATTAATTTCTCGGTTTGACTTCCCTTACTTGGAAAGTGGAATAAAGCCAGATGTGGTGGCGCACGCCTTTAATCCCAGCACTCAGGAGGCAGAGGTAGGTGGATTTCTGGTGCATTGGAGGCTAGCCTGGTCTACGTGCTGAGACGCTGTCTCAAAAAAGGGGTAAGGGGAATGTGGGATGATAATCTCAGGCCTGGAGGGCTGTTATTAGGCTCAAATAAAAGAATACCCTCATGATACCAGCTCCACCATGGGCTCCTCACAAATGGCAGATGTCTTTAGTGCTCTCTGAATCACTGCCCTGCTCACAGGGTGATCTGGGCCACCTTTTTACCTTGTTTGTTTTCCCCTTTTTGTTTTTTGGTTTGGTTTTGGTTTTTTTAGACAGGGTTTCTCTGTGTAGCCCTGGCTGTCCTGAATCACTCTGTAGACCAGGTTGGCCTTGAACTCAGAGATCTGCCTGCCTCTGCCTCCCATGTGCTGGGATTAAAAGCATGCAGCAGCCGGGCGGTGGTGGCCAGGCAGATCTCTGTGAGTTCGAGGCCAGCCTGGGCTACCAAGTAAGTTCTAGGAAAAAGGCGCAAAGCTACACAGAGAAACCCTGTCTCGGAAAAACAAACAAACAAACAAACAAACAAAAAAAGGTGCAGCAGCAGCACCTGCTCAGTCCTCCTTAACTTCTCTTTCCATTCCAAGGACCATGGTGCCTCAGCTCCTTCTAGGCTGATCACCTGCTTGAAGGCAGGAAAGGGACTCTGAGGTACAGTCCATAGAAGTGGCTCCAGGGCTCACCTCTCCTCTCTTCGTTCACTTCTTCCTCTAAAACTTGCCTTCCAAATCGAAGTGTTTCCAAATGCCCTGGTCACATTTAATTGGATCAATAAAAGCCAAGGTTATGTAAGCTTTTGTAAGTTTGTTTCTCAGGTTTTGCCCATAATAAAAAGACAAGGATCAACTGTGGGGCATAGGTATGGTGTGACTAAGTGCCATATTAGGTAGTGTATTTATAGATCCTCCATTCCCTCCCAGTCCCACCAAATTTAACAGAAATGATTTGAACTTCTGACACAGATATGGCCAAATCTCTTTGAAGGACCTAAAATCTCCTTAATATGTCTACATTCTGTTAGTATCTGTGCTCCTGGAGCAAGGAGATACTAATACCTCAGGGAAGGCTGACCTGTGGGCACCCAAGTGGATCGAAGTGTTGTTTGTTTGTTTTGTTTTTGGTTTTTTTTTTTCTATTTTCAAACAAGAAATTCCACCGAAGGCTAGATAAAACACAACCACTCAATGTGCTTATTTCTTTGTTTTTAAAATGTGTCAGGGAAATATAGAAAAACAATTATCAATATAAATATTGAAGTTTTCCCTCAAAAGCTGGCTTGTAGGGTATGGTGCGTTAGAACTAAATTCTGCTAGATGTGGTGGTGCACACCGTTGATCCCAGCACTCAGGAGGCAGAGGCAGCTGGATCTCTGCAGATCTGAGACAAATGGAGTCTATATGGCAATTTCTAGGTCAGTCCGAGCTACATAGTGAAACCCTGTCTCAAACAAACAAACAAACCTCAACTTTGTCCCAACCCCAAGCTTTTTAGAGTACTGCATAGGCTAACTTTAGTTATTATTTTTTATTTATTTGTATTTCAGTTTTGTAAGAACTTCTGAGTAGAGAGAGATTCTCCCCCCCCCTCCCTTTTTTTGTCTCCAGGTTACACTTTAATCTCTGTCAAACAGTAAAGCCTTTTTAACACTTTCCAGCACAGGCCTTCAGAGGCTGGGACTTAGAAGAGCTCTGTTCGGTTTGCTGCCCGTGGTTAACACACAGACGGAAGTCAACACTGGCTGTGTGCTTATGATGCCTCAGGCACTGGCATGTTGAGCTAATTCTTCCAGGTGAGCTGACTGCACTTTGTAGAGAGCACTTTTGTCCTCCATTATGGCTATGGCAACCAAAGTCAACACTCTTAACATCACCAAATGTCCCTTGAGGCCCCCAAACCACCCCAGGCTGAGTAGTCCCCCTCTATCCCCCAGACACTTTCTACCAGATGGTTTTATTTATTTTTCCTAAGGAAGGGGGCTATGAAAGTTTAAGTACATTCCCTTGAGGGCCACACAGCGGGTCAGCGAGCTGCTTCATGGGATTCAGATTCCAGCTCAGCTCGTATAATTCCGACTGTCCTGTTTAGAGATCAAGGTTTATATGTGTGTGTGTGGGGGGGGGAGGTGCTGGAGAACTGACTTAGGCTCAATATTTCTTTTCTTTTTTCCACCCTGTGCCGGTTACTTTTTGTTAACTTGACACAAACCAGAGTCACCTGGGAAGAAGGAACCACATCTTAGGAATTCCCTTCATCATATTAGCTTCTTGAGCATGTCTGTGGGCATGTTTTCTTGATTAATGATTGATGTGGAGGGTCCAGTTCACTTGGGTAGTGCCACCCCTAGGGAAATGGTCCTGTATAAAAACAAAACAAACAAAAAAACCAAAGAAACAAAATTCATACTGAGCAAGTCATGGAAGCAAGCCAGGAAGTAGAATTTCTCCGTGGTCTCAGCTTCAGTTCCTGCCTCAGGTTCCGGTCTTAACTTGCCTCAGTGATGAGCCAGAACCTGTAAGCCAAATAAACCCTTACCTCCACCAACTTGCTTTTGGTCCTGGTGTTTAACACATCAGCAGGAAATGTCACGAGGACACACCATCAACATTCCTGGAAATACTGTAGTTTATTCTGAATGCTGTTCCTCCCTAATATTTCCGCCAATCCTCAAGCATCACCCTACCCTTAACCCCATGGCATGCTTGTAGTCGCCATCAGGCCCGGTCCCTCCAACAAATGGCCATGTCTCACTGAGAGAATGTTTTAGCTTTTCCTCCCCATCTCATCTTGGTCTCACTGAGAGAATGTTTTAGCTTTTCCTCCACATCTCATCTTGCCCAGTCCTTCTCCTGAAGTCCGGCCTCTTTCCCTGTGCTCTTGACCACCCCCCTCCTCCCCTCTCACTTTGCTCTGGGGTCCTCAGCTCTTTCCTAGGCTTAAGAAAATGCTTCTCTGGTTGTTGATTATTACTCTTATATATCTACTTGCCTACACCACAATCCATATAGTTGCTCAAAGTGACTTTTAAAGTAAATAAACATCTAAATTAGTATACTTTGGATAAAGTGTGTTCTTCATGATGTGATGAGCCTCATCCATCAACTTATGTTAGTTATGAGAAAATTTCTGATCTCCTTGAAGGAAGGAAGAATCCTGCCAAGCAACTGCCTTTCAGCTGCAGCACTTGGCTGAACTACCCTGCAGATTTGGGGCTTGTCTGCCTCCTAACTTGCATGAATCATTTTCTTGAACTAAATCTCTCTCTACATGCATCCTATTCCTCCCCACCCCCTACCCCCTTTTCATGAGGAACCTTTCCGAAAGCCCTTTTTCTGAAGCTGTTTTGCCTCTGAGTTCCAATCTCTCCCGGTTATTCATTTAAAATACCAGGCTCTCCAATAATGTCAAAAATAACTAATCCTGAAAAACCAAAATAATATCTTTTGGGGATTTCTAGATGCAGATGTTCGTTTTTGAGCTTTGTTTATTACGAACATTATGGAAAACACAGTCTTTCTTCCTTAAAAAAGTACTTTTCAGGGCGCTTCAGTAAAAGAGCAACTCAGATGCAGAAACTTCTAGCTTTGTTTAATCATTCTAAAATCTAAATGGTTACCAGGAAAGATGTGTCACCAGTTAATAGGCCAAAGTTCAGGTATTTCTATTTCCTTTTTCTTTTGTATGTTTAAAGGAAATTATTTTGGACTCTGCATGTGAAGCACAAGCAAGAGACGTCAGAAAACAATCATCCACTTGGGTGTTTGTAAATCAACACTGTGTGTGTGTGTGTGTGTGTGTGTGTGTGTGTGTGTGTGTGTAAATATATATAATTTAACAGCATAAAAAGATATGGGCTCATTATACTCATGCAAAGAACAAACTTTTCTCTACAAAATTTCATATTTCTCAGTAATTAAAAATATATGCTGCATATAAAGGTAAACTATAGCAATTAATATTCAACATACTTTTAGTCTTTACCAACTGTTGATTTGGTTTTGTGATGGGGAGATCTTATTGTTATTTTAAGATCACAATAGACTTCTAGATGGTAGAGAGCCAATAGACAGAGCTGGTCTTATCTACAAAGAATCCCAAGAAATGGATGTTTTCTCTGGCTGACCCTCCACATCTGCACAGGATTCTGCTGTGACTGGGTATGTGTGCTGTGTTGTAACACATTTAGAGACTGAAACTTTAGGATTTGTTAAAGTTCATTGTGTTGCTATATTTTGAGGCATATATAAAATTTGAAATAAATCATTAATCATTCTCTTTTTGCTATTAAATAAGTAAAAAGTAAATGTAAGTGGTAATAGACAGATGTGGTAAATGGCAGTCTCTAACCTCAAAGTTTGATGCCCCCCATTCTCCCTATAATGCTTAGTATGCCACAAAAATTAGAACACTGGGGAGGGGAAGGTAGAATTATGTATTCAACTACATTTTTTAAAAGTCAATAAGAAAAAAATCAGCATGATTCAGAGAAGTACTTCTGATGTTAGCAAGAACAGTTTTATTGGATGGAATTTTGACCTTTATGCTAAAAACCAGAAATAGAGTTTAAAACAGAAACATATTTTTAGGGGATTACAAGGAGCTTTTTTAAATGCAGGGGGGTATTTACCATTGGTATTTTAAAGAAGTTTCAACAATGTTAAAAATGCTTAACTTAGTTCAGGAGACAAAAGAGAGAGAGAAAGAAAAAAGAAATGTTACCCACAGTAACAAAATCACTCCAACTCAGATCATTTTCATTTTTATATTTGTCTGCATTTTTACAGCCCATATAAATTTATACTTTTCCTATTCTATTATAAACTCATACATTCTTCTCTGCACATCATTTTTGAAATGCTTGTAAAGGTAATTTATAGAGATCAGTGTACTTCATTCTAACCCAGTGGCATTAAGTCCAAGCATGCAAGACAGGTCCAACATTTGACAGTCAACATATTCTATCACCTCCATAGGCTAAAAGAGAAAAATCATATGGTCATATTAATAAATGCAGAAAAGACATTTGACAAAATCTAATGCCTTTTCATGATTTAAAAACCAAATGCAGTGAACAAGGAACATGGAAGACAGTTCAATGTCTGTTGCTGCAACTGAGGACTAGAGCCTGGAAATTTATGGACAGAGATTTATTTAACCCATGATTCTCCAGTCTGTCTAATGTTACTGGTATGTATGTGTTTTCAGTGCTGATCATTTTGTACTAGGTAACCAAGTGGTGTGCTTGTCCCTGGGGAAAACTGTTTCTCCCCTTCTCAGCATCCCTTAGTTGCCTGTAGCTCTTTGGGTAGGATTGAGACCTCGTGGGCTTTCCCCCACCCACTTCAGCACATCTATGTTTGTGTCACGAATTGATAAATGGTCTTATTAATAACACCCCCAGCCAGATATTGGGGTGAAAGCTGAAAGATCAGAGGGATAGAACAAGCCAGCTACAAGTTCTTACTGCAAGGAAATCCTCAGCCAAAGAGAGCTACTTCCTGTCTACTCATGCCTTATATACCCTTCTGTGCCCTGCCATCTTACTTCCTCTCTCCACTCAGCTACATCACTTCCTCTTTCCACCCAGCTCTATCACTTCCTGTCTGTCTGTACAGACCTCCAGACCTCTATGGCTAGATAGTGCTGGATTAAAGGAGTGTGCCACAACACTGGCTCTGTTCCCAGGGTGGTCTTGAATTCACAGAGATCCAGATGAATCTCTGCCTCCCAAATGCTAGGAATAAAGGAGTGTGCTACCTCTGCCTGATCTCTATGTTTAATATAGCGGCTGGCTTTGTCCTCAGATTCCCCAAGCGAGCTCTATTTGTTAGAGCACAAATAAAATATCACCACAATTGTTATCCTTGGTCAGGTCATGTTTAGACAGTCCTGCTGGTGAGACTTTGTAGATGTGGTCCCTGGCACTACAAGGAGACACAGTCTCATAGCAAACTCCCGGATCCTCTGCCTCTTCAATCTTTCTACCCCCTCACCCACAATGTCCCCTGAGCCTTAGGTACAAGAGTTGCTTTGTAGCTGTAGGTCCACAACTCCGCATTTTGATTGGTTGTGGTTTTCTATGACGGTCTCTGCTGCAAAGAGCAATTTCCTTGGTGAGGAGTGAAGACTACACTTATCTGTGGTATATCTGTGGGTATAATGACAAATGTTTAGAGTATAGTCAGGGGCCATGCTGGTTTAGGGTTTTCTCTCCTCCAAGATCCATGGCTTCACTAGCCTTGGATAGTCCGCCAGGTTTCCAGTACCCAGCATGGTTTCCCTCTTGTTGAGCAGGTCTTCGGTTCAATTAGAGAGCTGTTGGTTACTGCCACGGACGTGTGCTACAGCCTTAGGGTTACCATGCTATGCTGGTTGTTGTGGTCCATAGGTATCATAGTTGGGTAGGACTGTTGGCTGCTTCCCTCCTTTGAAAGTATGCACAGTGCCTTCTGGTGCCATGAAAGCTAGTCCTTGGGGAGGAGGCTTTCAGGTCAATTTCAGCTCAGGGACCTCTGGGCCCTATGCCTGAAGTGCATGGTGTCTTCAGCAATCAGAACTTATCTTCCATCTCTGGGGTTGGGTGTGCAACTCAGGGCAATAGCACTAGCCTGTAATGTTTTGGGGGTCTTTTGAACAACTCCGACCAACAGCTCAAAAGAGGGCTTCTCATTCTTAGTGTTGGGGGGTTGTTAATAGTCATTTGCTTT
Source organism: Peromyscus maniculatus bairdii (assembly GCF_049852395.1). NCBI lineage: Eukaryota > Metazoa > Chordata > Mammalia > Rodentia > Cricetidae > Peromyscus > Peromyscus maniculatus. Next base: position 77,637,437 of record NC_134858.1, read on the forward strand.
GTGGGGGAACATTGTTAGTCTAGATGGGAAATTTTCATTCGAGTTACATATGTATATTTATACAGTGACTGACAGGTATTATAGGTATTTTTAGGCAGATAGTTAATAGTGTGATTCCTTATGACTTTTCCAGGCATCCTTATTGTTATTTTACCCTCCTCCCTTCTTCTGTATTTATCTCCTCCCTCCCTAACTAGAGCCCCCCCCCATTTAAACTAATTTCTTAAGGAAATACCTCCCCCCTTTCTGGTAACGTGTCTAAACTTTGTTTGGAAAGCTACCGGGCAGAGAGACTTTATGGGAGGTCGTGAGCAGACTGCCCGGGGTAGCTCGGTTCCCTTCGATTGCTGTGGCCTGGGCTCATGACACACAGGTATGATGCAAGTCTGTGCATGCGTGGGGACTGTGCTCAGTGCCATGATGAAACCACAGCTGGGAGGAGAACTTGAGAAATAATTCCATGAAATGTGTTTTCACCAAGGTCTCTTTGATGTAGCTAAGGGCTCTTGTGCATAAAATGTAGCAGTAATAAGTATTATTTTGCTTTGTTTTGCTCTTGGCCCTGTGATAAAATCCAAAAGGTACAGCGTTCAGTAGATTAATAGTTTTTAAGTATTCTGCTAGCTACCACAGGTTATCCATAGTTGTGATAATCCCATGAAGCTCTTTTTAAAAGATGTAAGAAGGAAGTTATCTAACCTATAGAGGACTATCTGAGATTATATTATTATTTAGTGAGAAACTCAGAAACTGATTTAATAACTCATAATTGTTCATAATTCATTACTAGAACAAGACTTGTAAATATGTTCAATAGTTACTGAAATAATATTGAAATGAGCTATCATTTAGAGTCCACTTGGTTTGGATCTACCTTGAAGCCAGTTTTCCAGAAATAGTACTAGGCTTGTTTTAACCCAGATGAATTTTGCTGTTAAGTGTTCCTCAGATCCAAAGGCATAGCACTAAATATTCAGGAAAAATGCATAGTGTATCAGTCACTTTGAGCCACAACAAAAATTTTAGACTGCGTGGTCTTAACAACACGACTGTATTCTGGAGGCTAGAAGCCCTTCATCAAAATCTGGAAGAACTGGTTCTGCAGCAGGCTGTCTCAGCGGCTTGCTGAGAGCATCTTCCATGTTCAGTCAAGGTAGAGTGGGCTCTTTGGAGGACACTCATATAAGGACCCTTATAAGGACACTAATCTAGTAGAGTTGGGGCCCCAGCCTTATGGTTTCATTCCGTAAGTATTTCCTAGCCACAGAGAAGGTGAGGATTTGAACATGCATGTGATGGTTAATCATGGCTGTCAAAGCGGATGTGGTTCAGAATTATCTAGAAGGGAAGCCTTTTGCTGTACTTGCTATGGACTTTCTGAAGAGGTTTAATAGAGGGAAGACTCACCTTGACATGTAGGCATCCTTAGCCACAGGTGGGGCCTGGGAGGTGTGAAAAGAAGAAAGTGGAACATGAGTGTTCACCTCTCTGCCTCACGACTGCAGATGCCTCCCACGCCTCCCGCCATGCTGTCTTGCCGTGGTGGACTGTAACCTCAAACTGTGAGCCAAGATGTCTTCTCTGCCTTTGTTGCTGTTGCCGGGAATTTCGTCACAGCAATGGAAAAGTCATTTTTATGGTGTTATTTTTGATCACAAGAGGAAGGTGGTTAATGATCCATAGCACTAACACAGCTCGCTCTGGCGTTCATCGTTAGCGTCAGTAGATGAACCAAGCGCTTACTGCTCCAAGATAAGAAGTAAAGGACACGCTCTAGCAGTTTCTGTTTGCTTAACTTCTCATTCAAAACAGATCGGCTGCTATCCATCAGATAAGGATGTTTCAAATTGTCATACTGCACCCCACTCATATTTGAAGTTCATCAAAAATTTTGTATTTTTTGCAGGTATTTTAAAGGAGAAATTGTGTTCTAGAAATGAGTGGTTCTCCTGGTGCCCCCAGGAAAGCACGCCGCTTGGCACTAGGTAAGTACTAAACTCAGTGAAAATGCTCAGACTTAGGAAAACAGTCTCCCGTTACATACTCCACTGACAGAGCTTAACACTCTATAGTGTGTGCTATTTGAAACGGTGTCCCAGAACATACTGTTCGGGAAAAGCTGCATCACAAAATCCTCAACCTTCAAACTTCAGAGCTGGTACTTGGTTTGGTTAAAATATCTCCAATAGCCGAGGCTGGCCCGCATCTCCTGACCCTTCTGCCTCTACCTCCTGTATGCTGGGATTTCAGGTGTGTGCCACCAAGCCCAGAAGTGACTGGCAGCACCCAGCACAGTGGATTTCTTGCTATGTATAAATTTTGTGAGGCCATATCACTCAGTCCATAATAGCTAGCTACTTAAATCCCTCCACTTAACCTGTTCTTCAGAGTAGCAGGTGCCTCCCATGTTCTCTGAAAAAGGCACGGGCACCAATGAGTGAACAGATAGCTCCTGAGCCGCCCACACAGCTGTTCCCACATGTTGAGCAGCAAGCTTATCAAGAGTCAGCGTGGATTGCCAGACTTGTTCAAGCTCAACATGTTATTATAATTGTGAAATTTAAACTGATTTAACTAGGATAAATATAAATATGGATGTGAAAACAGAAAAGTTACTCTTCTTGTGAAAACCAAACTGGATTATTTGGAATGATTTAAAAATTGGCAAAACAGCTGACAACTAGAAAAGACTAGAAAAAGTAAGTAAGAAGTCAGAGCTTTGGGCCAGGATTGTCTCATACATATACCTTTAATTCTCGATGTGCTCTAAAGAAACTGAAGGGCTACAATTATGCCGCTATGTGCAGGGCCCTGGCATGGATTCCTACCACCACAAACACCACAAAGCAGATACAATAACAAACCAATTATAGATTGCAGTTATACAGAATTGTGGTCCTAGAGTCCCCTGCAGAAAAGAGTGGATTCAAAGAAAAGATTTTAATAAGGGGCTGACAAATCAGGTGTGTTTGTGCATTTTATGTAAAATACAATGTTAAGATATGCATTTATAATTTGTAACTGCTCCTTTTTAAATGAAATACTGTTCCAATCACTTCATGAAAGACCACCTTTATGCTGTTATCAGGACTCTATGAGGGTCACCGTTGCTATGCTGTTAATTGATGTAGAGCCCAAGGCCCAGGCAGAGCTGCGGTCTTGTCTATCATGTTGGCTCTGGTGTTGACTTAGCTCAGTAGCCAGCCCCTAACAGCTGTGAACAGAGGAAGTTTGCAATTGCCAACTATGGAAATTAACTGCTTTTCACCTACATCAGCAGTTTGCAACCTGTGGGTCGCAACCCCTTTGGGATGGCATATCAGATGTTTACATTAAGATTCATAAGAGTAGCAAAGCTACAGTTATGAAGTAGCAACAAAATAATGTTATGGCTGGGGGGTCACCACAACACGAGGAGCTGTGTTAAAGTGTCTCGGTGTTAGGAAGGTTGAGAACCACTGCTCTACACCATTAATCCTGAAGCTGGCTGATGCACTGCCTGGCATTGCTACACAGGATAATAATCTTGTGAAGGAGTCCTTAGGAGTTGCTTTCTCCTCTATTGTACTGATCAAGAGGACCATTTGCTTTGACTGAGTTTTTAACTCTTGAGTTCGGTGGTGTGAGGATGGGTAGGTATGCTGGATGCTGCTCTTATGAAGGTCTTTTCCACCTTATCTCGTGAGACAAAGTCTCTCACTGAAGGTCAACAATTGGATAAAGCCTACTGACCAGCAAGGTCCTAAAATACTCTTCTCTTCACCTCACAGTTCTGGGTACACAATACTACACCTGTCTTTTTTTTCACTTTTATTTTAATTAAAAATATTTTTCATGCAATATATTCTCATCATGCTCTCACTTCTTTCTTCCCAGATCCTTGCCACCTCCCCACCTATCAAAAAACCAAACCAAAACAAAAAAACACAAGATATACATGCACACACAGACACACAAAAACACACAATTGGAAACCATAATATACAAGCAAAAAATTAGTAATATAAAAAATGCCCAAACAGAATGCTGGAGAGATGGCTCAATAGTTAAGAGTACCAGATGCTCTTCCAGAGGACTCGAGTTCAATTCCCAGCAACCACATGGTAGTTCACACCATCTATACCTCCAGTTTGAGGGGATCGGGTGCCTTCTCCTGGCCTCTACAGGCACATACATGGTACACAGATACAAAAGCAGGAAAAACGTGCACATAAAATGCAATAATAAAAAAATCCTTTAAAGTACCCAAACAAAGCAACATGAAACAAAAACATCTCCAAAAATACCACTGAGTTTGTTTTGTGTGGGTCATTGACTGTTGGGCATGGAGCCTACCCTTAAATGTGGTTTATGTACCCAGTGAGACTCCATTGGAGAAAACTAAATTTTCCTTTGCAAGAAGTCATCAGATGGAGATGGCTTCTCGGTTAGGGATAGGAACTCACATCTACTTCCCCCTCTCAGCACGAGGACCTTGTGTGACTTGAACCTGTGCAGGCCCTGTGTGTGCGCCATCATAGTCTCTGTGAGTTCATTGTTCACCTGTCCTGGTGTATCTGGTACACTGCGTCCTTGGTGTCATCCATCCCCTCTGGCTCTTACGTTCTTTCTGCCTCCCCTTCCCCATAGCTCCCTGAGCCCTGAGGGGAAGGGTTTGATAGAGATAGCCCATTTAAGACTGAGTGTTTCAAAGTTTCTCACTCTCTGCACATTGTCCATTTCTGGGTCTCTGTACTTGTTCCTATCTATGGCAGGAGGAGACTTCTCTGATGATGGTTGAACAAGATGCTGATCTATGGGTATAGCCGAATGTAATTAGGAGTCATTTTATTGCTATGTTCCTTTAGCAGTACAATAGTATTTGGTTTTCCCCCAGGTCCACAGCCTATCTAATCTTAGGTTCTTGGCCACCCAAGCAGTGTCAGGTATTGGTTCCATCTAGGGAGTGGGCCTTAAATCCAATCAGATAATTGTTGGTTACTTCTACAACTTTTGTGCCACTACCACACCAGTGTGTCATGTAGGCAGGACATGATTGTAGATCACAGGGTTTGTAGCTGGGTTAGTCTTTTCTGGTGACATGCACAGTACCTTCCAGTACCACAAAAACTAGTCAGTAGGGGTGTGGTGGTTTGAAAGAGAGTAGCCCGCAAAGGGGGTGGCACTATTAAGAGGTGTAGCCTTGTCGGAGGAAGTGTGTCACTGTGGGGGCAGGCTTTGAGGTATTTTGCTTAAACTTCCATCAGTGTGACACTGAGAACATTTCCTGTTGCCTGCAAGATGTAGGACTCTCAGCTACTCCTCCAGCACCATGTCTGCCTGCATGCCATCATGTCCCACCATGATGATAATGGACTGAGCTTCTGAACTGTAAGTGAGCCATCCCAACTGTTTTCCTTTATAAGAGTTGCCATGATCATGGTGTCTCTTCACAGAAACCCTAACTAAGACAGAAGTTGGTATCAGGGACTGGGGTATTGCTGTGCTAGGCCTGACCATGTTTTTATTTGGAGTAATATGAACTTTGGGAGTCTGGGTTAGGAAAGCAGTGGAATGCTTTAAGCACTGCTTAATGGGCCATACTATTAGGAATGTGAAAGACAGTGGTGCTGAGTGTAATTTGAACTGTGGGTGCTTGGCTCAAGAGGTTTCAGAGGAGAAGAATGTTAGTATCTAGCCTAGAGACCAGTCTTGTGGATTTTTTTTGGTGAAGAATGTGGCTGCTTTTTACCTTTGTCCAAAAAGTCTACCTGCGGCTAAAGTGAAGAGTTTGGGATTAATACCATTGGCAGAGGAAATCCCAAGACAGCCTAGTATAGACTCTGTTGTGTGGTTGTTAGTGGTAACTCTAAAGAAGATTTATAATGAAAAGGAGTAAACTGAGCAAGGAGACAAACAAATTATGAAATGGAATAAAGGGAGTGGTAATCTCAGAGCAAGATCCTACCCAGATAAGTTTCCAATTTGTGAAAAGGAATTAAAAAATTTTTTTTAGAACCAAGTGTGGTGATACTCTCCTTTCATCCCAGCACTTGGAAGGCAGAGGCTGGTTGATCTCTGAGTTTGAGGCCAGCCTGGTACAACCATCAAAACCAGAAAGTTGGTAAAGATGTAATTGAACAAGGGGATCATGTTCCAGCTCCAGTGAGCAGGAGAAATGGGCAGCTTTGACCACGTGGTTCTGGAGTTAAGGATAGAAGAAAGGGACTACGGAATCTGCCCCCAGACTAAGGAAAGCTGCTGAGGCCAGGCATGTGTCAGGGCTGTCCCTTAATGGAGGCCTAGAGAAGCCATTGCATGAGGATGTGAAGCTGATTAATCCTGGATTACCTTGGAGACCCTAAGATATTGAAGATGCCGGAGTCATGGGGTACCTACCGAGGAAAGCTGCTAACAGAAGTAGAAACAGCACAAGAGAAAGAAGTGTGTTGCAGTCAATAAAGCTGAATGGAGTTGGAGATCTGAAGAGTACTTTGACATCAGACATGGAGATACAGAGTTTGGAGTTTGCCCAGCTGGTTTTCAGTCTTGCTTTGGTCCAGTATTTCCTCACTATGTTCCCTTCCCTATGCTTTGGAACAATAATGTGTATCCTGTGCCATTATATTTTGGAAGCATGTGGTCTGTTTTTAATTTTTATTTTATAGAGGATTATAGTTAAGAGATTGCATGATCTCAGAAGAGATGTTGAACTTTGGAACTTAAAACATTGTTGAGACTGTGATAGACAATGAGACTTTTGATTGGACTGAATGTATTTTTGCATTATGATATGGCTAAAGCCTTTGGAGGCCAGGGAATGGAAAGTGGTGGTTTGAAAGAAAACAGCCCCCATAGGGAGTGGCACTATTACCAGGTGTGGCCTTGTTGGAGAAAGTGTGGCCTAGTTGGAGGAAGTATGTCACTGTGGAGGCAGGCTTTGAGATCTCTTTTGCTTAAGCTTCCCTCAGTGTGACAGTGAGACCACTTCCTGTTGCCTGCAAGATGTAGAACTCTCATCTCCTTCTCCAGCACCATGTCTGCCTGCATGCCACCATGTCCCACCATGATAATAATGGAGTGAACCTCTGAACTGTAAGTGAACCACCACAATCAAATGTTTTCCTTTATCGGAGTTGCCATGGTCATGGTGTCTTGTCACAGCAATAGAAACCCTGACTAAGACAAGGGGTGAAAGTTCTAGTCAGGAACCAGCTCAATCTCCCCAGGTTCAATGAGCTATGTAAGGGTTGTCTTCAACAATGGCCTTACCCTCAGTTTCATACCTGTCTTTTTATGTGTGTGCAGAGGGTCTGAGCTCAGACCTTCATGCTTGAGCAGCAAGGACTGAATCATCTCCCCAGCTCTTAGTTTCTTAACTTTGGAACCTGTAGTATATATGTCAAGGACAGCTCCATGAAAATCACAATTACACTGTATGAGTGGACACTGCCTTTCATCCAGGAGTTCACATTTTCAATGCAAACTCTTCTTTATCCTGAGAGAGGTACAATGATGTAAGAATCAACGGGCTCAGGTTTACCTTTTTGATGGTTATGCCACACACAAGAGGAGTGTGCTTATCCAGTTCCTCCATGGGTGCAACCAATTCTCGGTGTTGTCGGGTTCTGCGAGCCCTACTAATGACTCCCCACATGTCCTGTGCAGGGCATTCTCTTTACAGACAGTGGAAAATGGGTGCAAGAGAACTACATTTCCTCCAATGTCCATGTTCTTATGCTAACCCAGAAAGTTCCTCAGCTAGATGTGAGAGTAAGGAGAGAACCACTTTAGCTAAAATCTGACCGCACAATGGTGGCCTTTAATTACTAGAGTGAGAGCCTTTGCTGACTGCTTCCAGATTGCTTTATTTATCAGCCTCATGATTGACTAAAGAGCCCTTTGAATTTTAACCCAAGCAGACAAGTTATATTTAACAGGGAGTGATATGGGTTTATGGTTAATCTCTGTGACTGGTTCCACTGGGTTGTCTAAATGAAAATGACTTGGGCTTACAAGAGCTGTAATTAAAGAGGTGGGGGGACAGCAACACAATGCTTCTAAGTCATTGTGAAGGAAGTGATAGAACACAAGACTCTTAGAGCTTGGAGGAAAATTGTAATCCATCTAGCCCAAATGCTTATTTTACAGACAAGAGGTTGCCAACATGCAATTTCTGCCATCTTCATTACTGCTCTCTGAGCAGGGTAGTCCTTTGCCCTGTGGGACCAACCTGCACTCTGAAGCCTGTGCTGCCTCCCTGGTACCTGGCCATTAATGCTGGTAACAGCCATGTTTATCATGACAACACAAACTCTTACCTCCTTCCCCAAAGGGTCGTGCTGTCTTTCCCTGTTGAGAATCCCAGGCCAAATTGCTCATAAACACCCAGGAAGCATATACAAACACATTCTAAGTGAAATAGGCCAATAACACAGAGAAAAATATTATATGATTACACCCACATGAGGTCCTCAGGAAAGCAAGGTTTATAAATACAGAGTGGAGGTTGCTGAAGCTGGAGGGGTGGGGGAAGAGGTGGGAGTGGAGAATATGATGGGATACAAGATGAGAAGTGGTCCAGAGACTGGTGGTGCAACAATGTGAATTCGGTTACTACTCTGAACTGTATACTGTAAAGTAACCAAGAGCTGGGAATGTAGATCAGTCGGTAGAGTGCTTGCCTCGCATTCCTAAAGCTCTGCATTGAATCCCCGGCATCCAATATACTGGGTATGGTGACAGGCAGTGCCAATTCTAGCATTTGGGGGGGAAGAGGCAGGGGGAGCAAGACTTCAAGGTCAATCAGAGCCATTTAGCAAGTTCAAGGCCAGCCAGGAATACATGAGACCCCCATCTCCAAAAGAAATAAGGACTAAGATAACAAGTGTGTGTCAAGTATATTTTGTCACAATAAAAACAGATAAACAGGAGTTGGGGAGATGGGTTTCTCAGTAAGATACTTGCTATGGAAGCATGAGGACCTGAGTTCAAATCCCCAGGATACGTGTAAAAAAGCTGGATGTGGCTGTGCCTGCCTTTCACCCTAGTTGTGTGGGGGTTAGAGACAGCAGGGTCAGTGTGGCTTCGCAGCTGCCAGTTCAGCTTCAGGTTCAGTGAGGGGCGCTGACTCAAAGGACTAAGGGAGGGAGAAATAGAGAGGACACTCAACATCGCTTCTGCACACAAATGCGTGTGTGTGTGTGTGTGTGTGTGTGTGTGTGTGTGTGTGTGTGTGTGTGTGCTCTCTCTCTCTCTCTCTCTCTCTCCCTCTCTCTCTCTCTCTCTCACACACACACACACACACACACACACACACACACACACACACACACGAGATAAACCAACAAAAATAACTTTGGAAGTGACAGAAAAGGGCAACGAACAGGAAACAAGTGGAGAGCTGGATGATAATGATGGGATTCAAGTGGAATTTTCATTTTCAATGCTTGAGGTTGAACCCAGGGCCTGGCACACACTAGGTATGTGCCCTACTATTGGTGAGTTATGAATGTGCTCAGTCCTTTTTAAAAAATTTAGTTTTGAGACAGAGTTTTGCTCAAATGCCCAAGCTGTCCATGAATTCACGCAACAGCCCAGTCAGCCCTTGAACTTTCAATCCTCCTGCCTCAGCTTCCCCAAAACCGGAGACTGCACATGTGCACCACCACACCCAGCTCAGCAAGTGGAAAATTTTAAAAAATTCACGGTTCCACTTTCCTAAACAGGAAAGCGTTTGCCCAATGAATTTCGCTGACGTAATTGGGCTGTGTGTTCTCTTTCGGTGTTTGGTTGCCCAGACATGCTGGAGAAGCAAGAATGACCCCTCTAACTGTTATCTCTTCCTCAACTTCGCCCACGAAGCCATGGCGACTAACATTTTGAACCAGACATGATACTTTAGGGTGGGTGACAGAGCAGCCCAGGGTCCCTGGACCCCTTAGTCACTGCTGCCCTTTTGTAGTTTTCTGCAGGAACCCCACGTTCAGGATCCTAACGACCTTCATCCAGTTACTCTCACCCAGAGCAATGGCAGCAGGAAGCCAGTTAATAAATGACCGAGGAAGCTGGGAACTCTGGGAAGCCGTTGCGGTGGAAGAGGTTGTCAGTGTATCGAGTCCCAGCCCCGGTGCCGGGACTGTGCTGCCTGCCATGCGCTCCTCCCTGAGACCCACCAGAAACCACGAGTCACTGCAACAAGGAAGTGGGAAATGCAAACCGCTTGCAGATTTTTGTTCATTCTGGGGAAGTTGATTTCCTTTTGGATATTGCCGACTCGTGTGCCATTTTCCATGTTTTTGGCATCCTAGGGACATGCTGTAACCTTCTCTAAGGAGACAGAAGATGCTGGCGAGTTCGTTTTTCATTAAGTAAAACTTATAAATATAGATGCTTTACTAAATGGCTTTTCCTACTGACAATCACTAGTGTTTTATAATAATTGCAGTAACTGTTAAGCCTTTATGGAGAGTTAAAACGAGAAGGCAAAGCTCAAAATGAAACAGGAATTCATTGAAATAACTGAAATAGGTCCTAGGACATCTCAGAGTGGTTGCTGTAGTATGCTGAGTTTTGTTTGTTTGTAAGTGATACCCATTGCTTTAAAAAGTGTTCAGGAGTTTAGGGCTCCATGTGAAACACCCAGGGCTGGCAATATGGCTCAGCAGAAAAAGCACTTGCCATGGAAGCCTGATAACCTAAGTTCAATATCCAGACCCCCTGGTGGAAGGAGAGAACCAACTCCCAAGTGCTGGACTCTGACTTGTACATGTGTACCATGGCATGCATGTGTGAACACACACACATACATGCACACACACTCACCTCACATACATGCATACATTAATAATAAATTAATTTAAAAATTTCCAAACCCAGCTTTGGCAAACTAATATTTGAGAGCGGTAAATATAATTAAGCATGTATGAATAGCAGTAGCTGGGATGGGGCGTCTAGAATCATTTTGTGTTTGAAATGATTAGCAAGCCCAGAAAACCTAACCTGGAGAAAATGTGAAGTATTTCCATATTAAAATATTTAAACAATGGTTAGAGGAAGATAAATTGAATTTCTGAGGCACTAATAAGTAGAAATATGACTACTGAGTAGAGATTCGAGTGTAGAGATACTTGAGCTAACATAAAGGTACCTCTTTTGTTGAGCATGGTAGCTCACACCTGTATTCTGAGCAGGGAAACTGAGGCAGGACAGTCATGGTTTCAAAGTGATTCAAGGCTTTAGGGTAAGGCCCTGTTTAAATAAATAAATATCATCGCTCTTAAAGCTAAGGAGAAATTTAAGTCACATACTAGGGTCAGACAAAATGTAATTTGATCTTTCTCTATATCACATTTTAAATTTACTTATCAATATAAGATCTTGCAGTGTATTCCAGGCTGGTCTCAGACTCGGGATTGTCCTGTTTCTTCTTCCCTGACTGCTGGGATTACAAATGTGAACGTTCACATAAAACCTTCCTGTCTATCAGACTTTATCTCAAGTTCCCAACTGTGGGGGAAATGTTGCGTATTATTAAAGTAGTCCAGTTCAGTATTCTGCCCTGCCCCCCACTCTCTGAGGTTTGATTCTAAGAAGAGCATTTATGCTTCATGCAGACAGCCTCTTAAGGTGTTCCCCAAAGCCCCAGCCACCTGAGCCCCACAGTTCCCATTGACTGCAGGCACAACCTGTGATCTACCTCTTAACCCGAGTGATGGGATATGTGTGGTTATATATATTTGATTACATGCACATGACTGTTACATGTTTCTCTCTTGCTGATTAGGAGGAGGCAACCCACATGGTCATGAGCCCCCTCCCATGCCAGGGAGTGTAGGTAGCCTCTGAGCTGAGGGTGGGCTCCACTCAACAGTAAGCAAACAAATGAGGCCTTAGGTGAACAACCGCAGAGAAATGAAATTTCCCAACAACATGAGCGAACTTGGAAGTGGATGACGTCAGGTGAAGTCACAGCACCAGGCCATACTTTGGTTCCAGCCTCATAGGACCCCAGGCAGAGACAAGCCTACTAAGATTCCCTACTCACAGAAACTGACATCAATAAAGGTGCACCATTTTAAGCACAAGTCTTAGTAATGAACATATTTCTACCCCCCAAAAAATGAATTATAGAAATAGGCAATGAATACATCTTGACATAGGATAAAGGAGTGTCTAATTCATGGTGTCTTATTCTTTCTATGGTTTGGCTTGAATGCCTGTGTGTCATTCTTATACCAGAGAAGAGTACTGCCAACATTCCTTGGTCCTCTCAAGGGCTTCCATTCCTGTTACATCCTAGTGTCTTCTTTAGTGTCGTACTGAGCCCGTCCTCAAGGGTGGTCAGCCTTCTCTATACTGTCAGCTGTGAGGTTCCCACACCATACCTAAACCTCAGTCTAAAGGCCTCCCAAGATCTTCTAATATTCAGTTGTGTTTGGACCATTCTCAGTCAGAGAAAACACACTTCCTCTCCCTGACCTTGTTCGACTGCTGTCTCTGGAGAGCTCCTTCTGACCTTTGGCTTAATAATTCATTCCTTTGTTGTCTGTGGCTCATCTTTCCTAGAGTATGGTGGTGGCCTGGGGAATTTTCTACAGAAGCCATTGATTCCCAAGACTGTGAGAAGGGAGGACACAATACAATACACAGGGTGTTTTTATCCAGATCAATCCATCTAGGTCCCTCTCAAGTTCCCCTAGCCTTAGATGAAGCCTCACCACTGAGTCAGGGCACCACCCATCACAACAGTGTTTCAGTGGTTAGAAAAAGGCTTCCTTCTGCCAAGCTTGGCTTCAGAGTGCAAGGCTTAGTTAAGGAGGTGCAAATTAGATCCCAGCCCCCCCTTTTTTTTTCCAAGACAGGGGTTCTCTGTGTAGTTTTGGTGCCTGTCCTGGATCTCACTCTGTAGACCAGGCTGGCCTTGAACTCACAGAGATCCTCCTGTCTCTGCCTCCTGAGTGCTGGGATTAAAGGTGTGTGCCACCTCATTAGGCTTGTGCCACCTCAGCCCGGCACAGCTTCTTCTTATAAACCTTGCTGACAGAGCTTACCAGTGGGGGGGGGGGCAGGGTAGGTAGGGTCCAGGCATCAGTTAAACATTTTCTACCCCTCCCTTCATAGAACCTTTATGAATTCAGAATAGAGGCAGGGCACAAAGGAACTGGGTCATTCATGCTTCCAGATCTTTCTGGAAGAATTTGAACTTTGAAGCATTGTTTGACTTGAAGTCACCCTTTTGAAGCAATGAAAACTGTAGATTGTATTTCTTCTGGCACTAAGAGGGAGTCATGGGGAGTTAGTTGTACGGGAGAAGTCATTAAATATGGCAAAAACACAGCATCTTGCTAGCACTTAACTGCTGATCAGTATGGCTGAACGTAGTTGAAAGTTTCTCTGGTCTCCCCCGGCCCCCGCAGTTCCACATTCCTCTGCCCCCAGCCCCGGGTCCCTCAGCCACTTATAAAATAATCATTCAGAGGCCTAATATTATTTACAAACTGTATGTCTATGGCAGGCCTCTTGCTAGCTAGCTCTTATATCTTAAATTAACCCATTTCTGTTCATCTATGCTTTGCCATGTGTTCCGTGGCTTTACAGGTCTGCTGGCATGTTGTTCCTTGGGCAGCAGGCTGGCATCTCTCTTCAGATATCACCTTTCTCTTCCCTGTCTCTCTCCTTGGATATTTTGCCTGCCTCTAAGCTGCCTTGCCATAAGCCAAGCAGCTTATTTATTGACCAGTGGGAACAACATATATTCACAACGTACAGAAAGACATCCCCCAGCAGCTGAATGTTGTCCTAAAGTAAGTGCCTATCCAAGTCCATGTGACTATTTCAGCCACAACTTGTACATGATGAATGTGAGGTTTACACAGCTGATGTCTCCAATATTGTAGTCTTAAAAAAAAAAAAAGGAATAATATCTAAGCCCACTTACCTGGTTCAAGCCTTGTGAGTTCATGTTTAGTCTTATAAACATCCACCACTGCTGAGCACACCAGGAATACAACAGTTCCAAAGCACCATGCTACTTTAGAAGCCATCCTGGAGTTGAAAATCCTAGATCACTAGAAATATTTAAGCAAGCCTAGGTGACCACTGAGCTAGCTTTGTAAGACAGAATAAGCAGTGTTCATTTCAAATACATGGAGGAGTTAAAGCTTGAAGGAAATAATCATTTCATCCATTTACCTCAAGGATCAGAAACGTGGGCTAAGGAGGAGGCATGGAGGTCAAAACACTTGATGAAGCAGAGTGAGGACCTGAATCTTCACCCCCAGAATCCACATAAAACTGGATGCAATAGCTTGCATCTGTAATCTCAATGTTCCTCAGGTAAGATGCTCGCCAGATACAGGGGGATCCCCAGAAGCTCGTGAACTGGCTAGCCTGGGATATGCAGTGGTAAACAAGAGATGATGTCTCCAAAAAGGTTGAAAACAAGGACTATCTTAGTTAGGGTTTCTATTGCTGTGAAGAGACACCATGACCATGGCAACTCCTATAAGAAAACATTTAATTGAGGGTTCAATACATCATCATGGCGGGGAGCATGGAGGTGTGCAGGCAGACATGGTGCTGGCTACATCTTGATCAGACGGCAACAGGAAGTAGACTGAGGCACTGGGTGTGGCTTGGGCATATATGAGACCTCAAAGCCCACCCCTACAGTGGCATACTTCCTCCAACAAGGCCACACTTCCTCCAACAAAGCCATACCTCCTAATAGTGCCACTTTCTATGAGCTTATGGAGACCATTTATATTCAAATTACCATAAGGATTAATCCAGAAGTTTGTGTTGACCTCCACATGTATGATAAGATACATGCATGCCTGTCCATACACACAGTCATGTGCATACACCCATATACCACCCTCCTACAAAGATAAAGAAATGAATCAGAAGCAAAATGTTCCATTATAATTCCCCCCAATGCTTGTTAATCTTCGAGGGCACAGTAGTGTTTAATGAAAGAAACTACAATAATGCTAAGGCTGCAACAGAAACTGAAGGGTGTGACTCCCTGCAGCTAAGCACTAAATTGACGTGACACCTTTCCAAATGAGTATCTCTAAGGGCAGCCTGAATTCTAGAGTAGCCTACCTTGCTGCAGGATAGTACACAATCTCATCAGCAGAGTTTATCTGAGTGTGAGAGAATGGAGTTTGGGCATCAACAAACCAGTCTGCTACTGGCTGCAACAGGCCCAGCCAACACTTCTTGGGAATGGGCCATGAGAGACTGACTATAATCGCAGTCATTAGTGACACAAGGCAGCATGGCTTCTGATGGGCCGTGGGAGCTCTTCTGTTCCACCCTCCTGTGTCCAGAGAGAGTGGCAACTGGGAGTCATTACATTTACGACTTCTGTGAATAAGGCAGGACTATGCCAGGAGGAAAGGTCCATGTGTCTGCCCTCTACCTTCACACCACACTGCTTTTATTAGCGTGGGCAGCAAGCTGAATCAAGAAATGAGTATATACCTCTATACTTCTGAGAGTTACACCACCGTTAAACACAATGGAAAGGCTCCCCCGATTATGTTTCTTTTATGTATGTGTGTGTCCTCTGCCTGGAAGATACTTTTCTTTGAGTCAGTTACCTGTTCAGAGAACGTCTCTGACTTCCACAGACCCTCTACCCCATCCATCACTCTCTATCGCATCTCCCCATCTGCATTATTTTGTAGGCATTTTCCATAAAGTATTCCGAGATGCTGGGTGGTGGTGGCTCATGCCTTTAGTCCCAGCACTTGTGAGGCAGAGGTGGGCGGATCTCTGTGAGTTCGAGACCAGCCTGCTCTCCAAAGCAAGTTCCAGGACAGTCAGAACTGTTACACAGAGAAACCCTGTCTTGAAAAACAAACAACAACAACAAAAACCATTCTGAGATGATCTCATTTGCTGACTATGTTCCCTTTGTCAGAATGTACATTATCCTCTACAGACAGACATCAAATAAGTGTGTTTACCCCTGTCCTGTGCCTGTAAGAGTACTTAGTTCACAGAGCAAGCAAAGCAAGTTTTTTTGTTTGTTTTTCTGAGGTAGGATACTGTAAGGAAAGCCCACAGTCCATTTGCTGGTGGAGGATGCAGTTCCAGAGGTACAGCAGAAGCCTCATCATTAGTTTCTCCAAAAGAAATTCTGTTGGTATCTATATCAGTTACCTTTCTGTTGCTGTGACAAAACACCATGATCAAAAGCAACATATAGAAGAAAAATTTATCTGGACTTATGGTTCCAGAGGGATCAAAGTCCATCGCAGTGTAAGTGTGGCTGCAAGCAGGAGAGCTCCTGTCTTCAAATGAAGGTATGCAGAGGGAAGAGAAACTGGGGGTGGCTCTAGGCTTTAAGCTTTCAAAGCCACCCCCAGTCACACACTTCCTCCAGCAAGACTGAAACTCCTAAACCTCCCCAAAAGAGCACCAGCAACTGGGGATCGAGTGTTCAGATACGGAAGCCTATGGGGGACATTTCTTGTTTTAATTCACCACAATCCCCTAATGTAAGCTACATTCCTGCCTCTTGGCAGTAAAAGAATAGATCAAGCATTTCTTTCCCTTCCCACATCCCCACCTCTTCCTTCCATGTCTCTCTGGGTGTTGGAGGCATGAGTTGAAACAAAGTCTTACTAATTGAACCAGGCTGTCTGTGAACTAACTATGTAGCTCACAAACCATGATCCTCCTACCTCAGCTTCCCAAGTGCCGGGATTCCAAATGCATGTTGTCAGGCCCTGCTCTTTTCTCTATTTTATTCTATGATAGATTCTCTCTCTATGGAGCCTTGACACACAGTCATTTTATCTCAGCTTCCTGGTTGCAGGATTACAGGTCTACACCACCATACAGGCTCCCCTTTGTTCTTTGATAAGCCCCATGTGATGGAGGAACATCTTGTCCATTCCAAAGATGGTCCTGACCGAGTCCCTCCTTGATTAACTGTGAGACTCCTCTGAGCAACCTTGGCCTAAGAACTGAGGAGAAAACACGAAGAAGCTGAATAAACACTAACCTTATTTCTGTCAGTTCAAGGCTGTGTACCTCGTGTGTGTGACAACCCCAGACTCCTTAAAATGCTGTTGAAGAAAGCTCGATACTGTTCAAAGAATGTACTCATCAGTCCAGCTAAAAACCTGGGGGAAGGGCCTTGACCTCTTTTTTCTTAAAGCATTTTTGTTATAAAACTTGCAGTTATAAATTTATTTTCTCTTTGAGATTTTTTTTCTGCATTCCGGGGAGTTTCTTTCTCAAGGACCTGGGAACCATCCCTTTGAAATGTAATCACCAAGAAAGATGGCCTCACCCAGTCTCTGTGGGAGAGTAGGAGCCTAACTTTGATAAGTGCCAGCCACAGGCATGCATTGAGCAGACTCTCACTGGCTCCCCTCAGTGTTTTCCCTTAGCACACACAAACGTTGTTAAAGCCTGGGCCGGCCTTTTGTTCCTGCGTATTTGCATTTGTGTCTCTTCCCCTTGTCCTAGCTTAAATAAAGCCTCTCTTGTCACTTTAATGAGTGCCTAATGGATAGTTTTCACTTTCACAACAAGAGGGGACTATGCACAGCGTGCTTGGCCCTGTGGCAGGGTGGGGGAATTCCCACAGACTGTATACCACAGTTAGTCGGCATTTCAGCCTCCTCAGAGACGATATTCCTCTGGAATGTTCTTCACATTTTCTTTGCTTTGATAGAAGATAGACACAGGGCCTGTCCTAAGGGTGGAGCTCTGTCTAAAATCAGAAGAAAATGATGGAGTAATGCCTAGACTTTGATAGTTCATCCTGCCTTCCACCTTCTCCCCTCCCTCCTTCCCTCCCTCCTTCCCTCCCTCCTCCCCTCCCTCCTTCCTCCCTCCCCACCTTCCTCCGCTCCTTCCTGTGCTGGGAATCAAGCCCAGAGCTCTTGCACTCTAGGCAGGTGCTGTGCACCACTGAATTACATTCTCAGACCTTGGTTTTCGGTTTGTTTGTTCAAAGCTGGTCTGGAACACAGGATCCTCTCACTTCTCTGCCTCCACAGTGCTGGGATTACATCCAAATCCTTCTTGACAACGTGACACTCAAAATTCTTTTGGTTAGCTTAATTGCATCATGCAGTTGCCAGACTATGGCACCTCCCAAAGTAGCAGGCAGTTGGCTACAGGGTCTGGGGCTTGGGAAAAAAACACCTGAATTTGGAGACACACATTTGTAAGTTTGATTACCCAGCAAGAATGGACTGAGTTTGAGAAGAGTTGGTAAACAAGAAACATCATGTTCTAGGAGACATCATGTTCTCAGGCAGGTGAAGGGCCACACTTCCAACTCTTTACATCTCACAGTGCACAACAGGTGACTTGGGGGAGATTTAGGGCGTCCACATGGGGCTCAGGCCAAGCTTTCATTATTTTCTTGTCAGTTTCCTAGGTTAATGGAACAATGCACTACAATCAGGGTGATTAAAAAACAGCAGAAACACTGTCTCATAGTTGTGGAGGGCAGGAATCTAAAATAAAGGCAGCAAGCAGTAGGACCATGTCATCTTGGAAACTGGCAGGCGAATCCTTTGCCTCATTGTTGCTTTTGGTGTTTTGCTGGTGACCTTGGGCATTTCTTGGGTTGTAGAAATGGGTTACAGCCCTTCAATGTCACTTTCTGCTTTAGTGACCATACTGGGTTCTTCCCATGTGTTACTCTATTGTCACATGGCTGTGGCATTTATAAGGTACAAGTCCTGTTAGATTAAGGGTCCCCTTTATTCTAGTATGACCTTATCTTAATGACCCCATTTCTGGAGAAGGCCTTAGTCTGAATGAAGTAAGGCTGGGGTTAAGATGTCAATAATGTTTCTGTTTTAGGAGATAGAATTCCTTCTACAGTATTTCTTTTATATTTTAAAACTATAATGAAAAAATAAATACAAAGTAGGAAGTGTTGAATACTGAATTTTATAATCATTAAGATTATTAATATCAGATTATGCTTTAAATCAATATTTTATAATTATATATGTGAGTATCATTTGTGAGAAATATTCATAGTAGTAAATGTAAAAAAGTAAGAATATTCCTATAAACATTCATATAGGGCTGGCTTGTTGCTCTTGCAGAGGACTGAGGTTCAGTTCCCAGTACCCACATGGTAGTTCACAACCATCCATGACTGAAGTTCTGGGGATCTGATGCCTTTTTCTGACCTCTACCGGCACCAGGCATGCACATATTACATATATAGACATATAGGCAAAACATTCATACACATACAATAAGTGCTTAAAAAACTAAACATTCAATTATATTTTTTCTATGACAAAGTTAATTGCCAATTTCTTATAAAAATGAGAATAGATGTTGAATCCAAGTGAAAATTTTCTTGGATACATACATGCATACATCATTATGATAATCATACTGCAGTTATATTAAGCACTACCAACAGTATAATTATCACCGAGATCTTTGAAAACACAATTTGATCATCTGCCTCCAGCTCCAATGGGAAGGAACATCTGCTTGGCTCGTTCATTACCACCAGCTGTACTTTGATATAGATACTCTCTTCTTTATGTCTCCCCTACAGTTCACTCAGCAGAGCAATATGTTCCCACTGATGATTAGAAAGAGAGAGACATACTTTCAGATCCACTCTTCTTGAGTGACCCTCATAGGAACACAGAATTTAAAAAATGCTTCTCATGACAGCAACCAGCTGGTAAGTCCTGTGCTTCCAGTTTTCATCTGAGTGACACAGTCTATCTGTTTCTTTCCTGGCCCTTCTCTCTCCTTCCTGCTTTTTGAGAAACTCTGATACAATAGAAGCCAGGTCCTTACAGGAAAAACATGTTAGGCAAGAGAGAAACCAATGAGTGATGAGAATAGTGTCTTTGGAAACCAAAGGAAGGTGTGGTCATCAAACTCAGTTGCTTATGGCATTCTGAATAGATAAGCACGAGACTATTCCCACAAAGGAACAGTGGAAGAGCTCGTTGGAAGTAGTTTTAGTTCGGTGGTGGAAATGACCATGGCTTCCAAAGACATAAGTGAGGACTGCATGGGTTGACATTTCTTTATGCTTCCTGGTGTTATGTTTAGTTTTGGTGAAACATGGCATACATTAATATAACATACAATCAACATTATATGAATAGGACATATATTCTACAACTGTTAGCAGTATTAATAAATTGACATGAGACTCTTCTGAAATGTATAAAGCACCAGAAATTTATAAATTACATCCTGTTGCGAGATATTTGGTTACACTGTGTAAAGATATGTCACTGTAATTGGTTTAACAAAAAAACTAAATGGCCAATAGCTAGGCAGGAGATATAGGCAGGACTTCCAGACAGAGAGAGCTCTGAGAAGGAGAAAGGGGGAGTCACTAGCCAGATGCAGAGGCAGCAGGGCATGCAGAAGGAGAGGTAAAAGCCATAAGCCATGTAGCAGAATGTAGATGAATGTAAATGGGCTAATTTAAGTTATAAGAACTAGTTAGAAACAAGTCTATGCTATAGGCTGAACTTTCCTAATCAATAAGAAGTCTCCATGTCATAATTTAGGGGCTGGTGGTCCAAGAAAGTCTGCTATATTTGTCACCCAAAGTGGAGCTCGAATATCCAAACATAGGACCTGAGAAAGCTAAGAAAAGTTCTGGACAAGGAACCAGATGTAGTGTCCTGAACCTGCAGTCTCTCAGGTGGGCTAGTGCTCGGTAGCAAACAGATGGTTGGCTACCAGCTGCTACACCATGCACTAAACTGAGCCACACAGCAGCTGACATAGCAATTTAAGATTTGTCTCATATGGTCAGAGAATGTTGTAGGTGCTTAGTAAAGCCAGGTCCAGACACAGAAAACCTCTAAAAAGGTACAGTATGTTTAAGAATGTGCTTATATGCTAAAGAAATAAAAGAAAATGAGTATAGACAGTCATAAAAATATAAATAGTTTAAAAATAATGAAGTAGCTAGGTGGTGGTGGCACACATCTTTAATCCAGGCACTCAGGAGGCAGAGCCAGGCAGATAGATCTCTGTGAATTCGAGGCCAGTATGGTCTACAGAGCAAGATCCAGGTCAGGCAACAAAACTACCCAGAGAAACTCTGTCTTGAAAAATAAACAAACAAAAAAGAAAAGAAATAATAAAGTAAAGTCTTTTAAGACAGAGTTAGTAATATTTTTTAAAGGCACATAAAGAGGGGAAATACAAAGGGTGTCTGGATCCTGTATGGTGCTTTGTTGACTTCGAATTTTTGATTGCTAATAGCAGCTGCTGAGAGACATTGGATTATGGAAGGGACTGCTGAATTAAACCAGTCTATATACTTTAGAGATGTCTTGGCTTCAGAATGGAAGTCCAAAAATATTTTGCATTAGGGGAAAGGTTATGTTTTTAAAGCTATGGATTCCTTCAAAGTTAATTGGGATTAGATTTGACTTGGGGAGACCTGAAAACTCTTGGCTTCAGACATTAAATAAAGGAACAAGAAAAACCCTACAAGACAGATGATGTATAAGCTGATCCCTCTACATGGAAACAGGTCTGAGATGAGAGGACACATGATAAACTTGTTGGCTACAGAGTCCTCATGACTTATTATTACATGCCATCCTTCCATATAGCATGGGTAGAAATTTATATCACAGTTTGGCTATCCAGTCCAAACAAACTTTAACAGATAACCTTTTACCTGCTCAAACATAAAACAAAAAATTTTAGCTGACTTGTACACACCACACATTCCATACTTGTGTTAATGCAAATATATATTACCTTTAAAAGTTTGTGTGTTTTCAGAAAAAAAAAAGGCCAGATACCAATGAAGACAAGTAGCCCAGGTGATCCAGCCTCATAGAATGCCTCTATTGCAGTTTCTTCAAAATTCTACACCCAGAATATTTTCAAAGCTGCTAGCTGAGATTGTCCAGCCTCACACACTACTCTCACCAGGACTTCAGATAAGCCTTGCACTTTCTTCAGATAAGCCTTGCACACAGAGACTGTATAACAAATGATACAACTAGCTTTCTCAGAAATTGACCATTATCTCAATTTTCTCAGGTTCCCTATAATTGGCATCACCCAAAGACAGCAGGAAACAGTCTAAAGACTACAATGCCCACATTCTCAAGAAGTGGGGTAAGCAGCTTATGGTTGTTCAGTGGGTCATGAATGTTTTTCATTGCTTAGGGGGGTTGGTTACAAATTGTTACTGATCATGGTCAGGGCAAAAGCTAAACAAAGGAGATTGGATTTAGGGGTCTCTTTCTGAAGGGAAAAAGTGGGCTATAGTATAGAAATGATGGGATAAGAGGGTGAATTGTTGAGTCTACTTTTGAACAACCACTAGTTTCAAATATTTTACATTGGTATGGATTTTTATATATTGATACAGATTTAAAGTTATTTTTGTTATACTGTATATATGTTTCTACTATTGCTTAAGGTATTGTGCCTATGCAGCTCATTTAAAAATGTAATGTTAAGTTTTAGTCCTTGAAAGCTATTTTGGGTAATAAAGAAAGACAGGTTAGTAGTTAGTCATCTATAACAATCAAACTTAAAGTCATTTTAGGTATGTTTTCAAGGTCAAACAGAGATATATTTTAAATAGACTGTTTCAAACACTTCAAAAATCTACAGAATATGTCATCTAAAATGTTTTAATAGCATAAGGCTTTTCATGACAGTGAGACACATCTACTCCTGGCAGCACCAAGTTACTCCAAAGGAGGATTACAGGCACCAAGAAACCTGCATATGGAGTTTGCTTTTATTTGTGGCAAAGTTAGCCACTGGGCAAAGAAACTGCCCTTTCCTCGACTGCTGACAGTAGGCTGTCCAAACTAGACAAGCAGGACACAAAAAAAGGCAACTGCCGAACTTTGCCAAGACAAGGTGGGACAGTCCTTCAAAATTCCTGCTTCACAGGAAAGTCTGTCAGATTTTTAGGCCTGTAGGAAAAAGATGAAAACCCAATGTGCAGAGGAACCCTGGGATGACTCTCCAGGAACCCAGATGTCTCTGCCATTTCTGGAAGTTTCTTGCTCTGCACTTCCTGTTTATTCAGGTAATATTATATCCTTCTTGGGTCTCTGATGGAGTTGAAGACAAGATATTTATAGCTACTGTTTTCTTTGTTACCACATTCAAGAGAGAAACTCACAAAAGAGGTATAAAATGTATAAGGTTGAGAGACATAAAAGCTTAAATTGTTTATCTAAAAGATGTTTTGAGGTCTAAAAAGATAGTTTTAAGATGGCAACACAAGTTATGATAGGAAATGGTTTAGGTATAAAACTTTAAATTCATCAAGATAGAATAAATAACAGAATATTTTCTCTGAAATTGCCAAATACAAACGGGCTGGATATTGTAAATGTAATTCTTACCTGATAATTGCTCTTATTCTACATTGTTTTACTATGTTAGAGTTAAAACCCTTTCCTTTTTATCTAGACAAAAAGGGGGAAATGTTGCAAGATATTTGATTACAATGTGTGAAGACATGAGACTGTGATTGGTTTAATAAAAAGCTGAATAGTCAATAGCTAGGCAGGAGGTATAGGTAGGACTTCTGGACAGAGAGCTCTAGGAAGAAAGGGGGAGTCACCAGCTAGATGCAGAGGAAGCAGGACATGCAGGAGGAGAGGTAAAGACCACGAGCCATGCGGCAGCATGTAGATTGATAGAAATGGGTTAATTAAGTTATGAGCTAGCTAGAAACAAGCCTAAGCTATAGGCTGATATTTTATAATTAATAAGAAGTATCTGTGTCATTATTTGGGAGCCGGTGGGACAGAGAATGACTCATTACAACATCCATGTGTTATTTGTAAGCCTAGTCAAAGTCTGTGATTCTTCTTATATCCTCCCAGCCCCACCCCAAGAACCATTTTAAAAAAAAAAATATGCCCCTAAAAAAAGTGCTTGCACAAAGAATTAAAAACTGAATGAGAGCCAATGGTTTTTATTCTTTCTGGCACTCAGGTGGTAACAGAGGTAAATTCCCTGGGAAAGAAAATGACTCCAGAGAACTGTCTCTCTATTTGCACTATGAGAAGAAAGGATTCTTTTATTAATAGTGGTTGGACTTTGACAAACATGGAGAAGGAGCTGTAAGACATAGCAATCAACTCCCTGAGGTCTGCTGAGAGTAAAAGTCTAGGAAGATCTAGGAGTCTAGCTTTGGCCTGGGTGTGGTCATGCTGGGTCTGGGAAGCAATGGCAACAATCCTGGAAGGAACCCCCAGTGACCAGAGCTGGAGTCTTCTGCAATCAGTTACAGGAAAATCACGTTTTAGCAGAAAGTGACTTTCCTTCCCCATGTATTCACAGCAGAGCTGTTAAATGGGTCAGTAGTTTGAGTGGTATATAAAGGTGCCAAGTAGAGCTACGTGAGATTTTTAACTCTGTTTCTTCTGATGCTGGAAATTACACCGTCTGATTTTGCCATTACCATGTTTGACACATTAGCATCTAATTACCCCTGTAGATCATTTCTCTTAAGAATAAATTAGAGGACTGGAAGGTGGCTCGGCAGAAGGGTGTACGCTTATTGTGCTCAAGATCCTGGGTTCCATTTCCAGTGTCTCCCCTAAAGAATTAAAGAAACAATTTTAAAGCTTCTTTTCAGTATGAACTAAAAGCATACTATCTTGATTTGCTATTTTCCTTTTCTGAAAACTGGTAGAAGGCAAGACTTCTTCCGAAGTCAAACAAATGAGGAATGTCTTACTTAAAGCCCTTAGAGCAGAGGAGAACAAGGCAGAAGGATTTGGGCTCTTTTTCCTTCTTAGGGCTGAGGAGAGCTGGTTAAAAAAAAAAAATGTATTGTGAGACATTTGGGTGAAGTCACAGACTGTCTGCTAACTGGCCCTCTACAAAGGAAGTCTCTAGCTGCCACATCTTCACAATGTGAGGTAGCTTTACTACCTGGAACAAGGTGCCCACTGAAGCTGAACCCTCTTCTCCCACAGGAATTTAGGGACAGAGATGTCTCTTTTGATGACTCATTTCAAAGGGATGACTCCTGGGCCCAAGAGGAAGATATTACTAGACTGTAAAACTGGCAAATGCCTTTTAAAGAAGAGTTTCATATAGCTCAAAGAAGAGAAAGAATTTACAAGTTTTCTAAAGAAAATATTCAAGAGAAGTCGGGAACTTAGAAGAAAGCTGTATAAATGGTTTTTAGCTTTCCCCAAAAGGGGTATCTTAAGTCTGTCATGGTCACTGATTACAGAATAGATGGTTTCATACTGAAGTTCTTATTGCTTAGTCTATCATATAGGCCATCCAACTCCACTCTGGCTCTCTCCAGTGACAATACCTTCTGTTCTGGTTATTCAAACCTCCAGGTAGCACTGTCCATTAGGACATTCTGCAAATGATGGAACTGCTTTATAACCTTTACTGCCCAGCACTACAGCCACTAGCCACAGGTGGCTACTAATTAAAAATGTGTCCAGTGGCTAGCCTATTGCTTCAAGACGGCCCCCAAAGTTATACAACCATCATTGTATCTGCAGGAAAACTGTTGCTACCAAATGCAATGTCTATGATCTGGATCCTTCCTCAAAGAAAAATTATTAGTGAGGTTTGTGGACACTATATATAAGTCCATCCTTCTCAGCCTTAATGCTGTGACCCTGTAATACAGTTCCTCGAGTTGGGATGGACGCCCAACCATAAAATTACTTTTTGTTGCTGCTTCATAACTGCAGTTTTGCTACTGTTATGAATTGTAATGTAAACATCTGTGTTTTCCGATGGTCTTAGGTGACCCCTGTGAAAAGGTCATTCGATCCCAAAGGAGTCGCAACCCATGGGTTGAGAACCATCGTATGGCGATGGTTAGTATAACCTGTCAGCTTGACAGGATCTAGAAGCATCTAGGAGCTAAGCCTCTAGGCACAGCCCCTGGACAGACCTGTTAGGGATTATTGTGATGAGGTGAAATGAGGTGGAGAGGCTGATCTGAAAAGTGAGAGGTATTATCCTGGACTGGATCCTAGGCTAGCTGAGGACAACATGAACTGAACAAAAGCATTCATCATTCTCCACTGCCTGATGGTGGACACTGTGTGACCAGCTGTTTCAAGCTCCCGCTGCCTTGCCTTCTCTGTCAGGATGGATTGTACCCTTGAACTGCTAAAACGAATCTTCCTTTGAGTGATTTCTGTCACCACCATAGGAAAAGAAACTAAAGACACCATTACCTGATTTGAAAGCCTATGAACAAATATATCCAGCAGAATGCCTAGTTAAAAACATAGGCACTCAGAAATACTGATTCCTTTTCAAAGGCCTTCTAGACCCACAATGAGCCCTGGCAGTTTCCAATGTCTAGAACATAACATCAGGGCCTGGGTGGTGTGGGTGTCCCAGCAGCAGAGTGTCACTGTTCCTCACGGTTAAAGCCTCAGAGTCTGGCTGGTTTGTGATCTGTAGGGAGTTACTTAATCTTGGAAACAATCACTTTCTTTATATTGACTCAGACAAATATGCCAAATCTTGGAGTTAGATATTGTAAGCATTTGGGTTACCCTCAAGACATTTAGTAATAATCCAGCATTAGAAGAGGCTGTTAATGCAGTCTTTCTCTTAGAAGAATTAAAACAAACAAACAAAAGCCTTTATGAAAACCTTATAAAATCTTTATATTTTTCTGTTTGAAAAAAAGGGTATACTCTAGGGATTCTTTGCTGTAAAGGCATGACTTTATAAATCACATGTTTTAAAAAAGATGAACTCTTCTCTGGCAGGGAGCTATGTATCTGAGAAAGTAGGACACAGAGGGGGAGAAGCAAAACAGCATATATAAGAGAGGAAAGAGAATAGTTTTGGCAAACGTGTTTGAGCAAAATCTCAGGTTATTGGCACAGTGCAATTAGCTGTCCTTCGATGGAGCTATAACTGCAGTCTGCAGGAATTCCAGTTTCTAGCTGTGGACACAGAACTGGTGTCTCTCAGGGACTACGCCATCCCTTTCTTCTAATTTGGCCCTTGCTCTTTTTAAATTGTTAAATGCAATTATGCATTTTCCCTTGTATTTGTAAGTTCCATCGCAGAGGTCATTTGGGGAATTGTGTAGTGATCATTTGCCCTGAGAGATGGTAAAAATTTTTATAACTTGACCAGAATGTTTAAGTGAAAGACTCATTTTGAACAAATTGCTCTTTCTGATTTAGGAGTTTGGAGCAGATGCAAGTCTGGTCTTGATTCTACCATGTTGATACTTAAAAAAAAAAAAGACATTTTGGCTGCTCCTATCATGTGTGGGCTGCTTCTGTCATGGAATCACAGCCTTAGATTTGGATCTTGTCCAACATCCCTCTCAATTCAAGAATGTGTTCCTTAGCATAACTTAGCACCCTATGGATGACCAGCTAGTTTTGGCTTGCTGTCTAATCATAATGGGAACATTTATCATCATCAATCCCCCTCGTCCATTTATGGCATAGTAGAAAGCCCACTGGCAATGGACACAGGATGGATTAGCATTCACATTCTAGCTGCATGAACTCCAGCAAGAGTTATTTACCGTCCCCCCGCCTTGTCTTCCTTGCCTTTTCTGGCATAAAAGTGCTTCAAAGAGCTGATGACAAACTACAAGAGGATAAAACTAGTTCATATAAAATATGCTCAATGCTTGATAGCTTCTTCTCTCTACACAGAAAGAAATGTCTTTTCCTATTAACCTCAAATGTGCCTCCCTATAAATTATTTCATTCAATAAATATTTATAGGGAGACTGTTTATGACACTATGAATAAGACAGATGGGAACTTAGTCTTGGGAAAATTATGGTCTGATGAGAAGAACAAGTCAACAGACAATAAGTGAATGAAGTTTACAGGAGAAAAGTTAAGTGAATAGATAAGGTGTCTATAGTGAACAAGAGTATAGCAGGGTAAGGTCTGAGTCAGGCCTGCTGCTGCTGCTGCTGCTGCTGCTACAACTCAAATGAGAGTGCCAGCCTTTGGTCTTCATTATGTTCTATAGAGGGCCATCCCCCAAGAGTCTTTCAAAGTGGTGAAGGGAGCTCATAAGATCTGCAAGATGAATTTCTCATTGACTTAGGTAATACTATATCCTTCTGGGGTCTTGGATGGAGTTGAAGACTACATAGTGATAATTATAATTTTCCTTAGTTATGATAAAAGATAAATTAGATATAAAACTTTAGACTCACAAATATAGGATAGATAATAAAATATTTTCTTTAATTTTGCCAAATACAAATAGACTAGATATTATAATTGTAATTCTTGCTTGATAACTGTTCTATTATATGTAATTTTACTATCTTAAAGTTAAAACCTTCTTTTTTGATTAGACAGAAAAGGGGAAATGCTGTGGGATAATGCTCTTATACACTGGCTTAATAAAATGCTGATTGGCCAGTAGCCAGGCAGGAAGTATAGGTGGGGTGAGCAGACTAAAGGAATGCTGGGAAAAGGAAGGGCAGAGTCAGGAGTCACCAGCCAGATACAGAGGAAGCAGATGACAAGGCAGAACTGAGAAAAGGTACCAAGCCACTGGCTAAATTATGGGTTAATTTAAGTGTAAGAGCTGATCAGTAATAAGCCTGAGCTAATGGCCAAGCAATTATAACTTTTTTTATTTTAGACAAAAATGGGAAATGTGATATATTGTGTCCCCCAATATATTGTGCACCCTAATTAAGCTTATCTGGAGATCAGAGGAAAAGAGCCAGCCACTATATTAAACATAAAAGTCAGGCAGTGGTAGTACACGCTTTTAATTCTACCATCTGGATCTCTGTAAGTTCAAGGCCACATTGGGAACTGTAGTTAGAGTTTTCCTGTGTCCCACCTGGCCCATGGTCAGGACAAATCTCTCTCACCTGCCAGTCCCGCAGCTGCTTGGACCCAAGTAAACACACAGAGGCTTATATTATTTATGAACTGTATGGCCATTAGCTCAAGCTTATTACTGACCAGCTCTTACACTTAAATTAACCCATAAATTTTATTTATGTTTAGCCACATGGCTTGGTACCTTTTCTCAGTCCTGCCTTCACACCTTGCTTCCTCTGTGTCTGGCTGGCAACTCCTGACTCAGCCTCCCTCCTCCCAGAATTCTCCTCATCTGCTTGTCCCACCTATACTTCCTAAGCCTGGCTACTGGCCAATCAGCATTTTATTTATCAACCAAATCAGAGCAACACATTCACAGCATACAGAGTGACATCATCCATCAGGGAACAGAACCAGGTGCAGTGGCACACGCCTTTAATTCCGGCACTAACCATAGAGGTCTGGAGGTCTGTACAGACAGACAGGAAGGGATGTAGCTAGGCTGAGAGAGGAAGTGAGATGGCAGAACAGAAAGGCATATAGGAGTGGGTATACAGCAAGGAGGTCTCTTTGGAGGCTGAGGTGTCAGTAAGGTAAGGTTGGCTGTGGCTTGTCCTATTCCTCTGATCTCTTGGTTTTCACCCCAATATCTGGCTCTGGGTTTTTTGTTTTTTGTTTTTTTATTAATAAGACCATTTAGTAATTTGTCTTTCAAAGATTCTCTTTGAATTTATTCTTCAAGCTGAATATCCCTCTGGTTTGTTCTTTCTCCCTCCCTCCCTCCCTCCCTCCCTCCCTCCCTCCCTCCCTCCCTCCCTTCCTTCCTTTTTTTGTGATTTTTAAGACAGGGTTTCTCTCTGTAACAGCCCTGGCTGTCCTGGAACTCACACTGTAGACCATCTGGCCTTGAACTCACAGTGATTCATTGCCTCTGCCTCCCAAGTGCTGGGATTAAGGCATGAGCCACCACACCTGTTATTTCTTATATAACACAATTTTAACAAAAACTTTCAACTAGGAAGATTCCCATTTTATCAATACTATCTTTAAGCACATCCTTCATTGAAAACGATAGATGTAGCTCTAGCCACACAGAATCGAGTGACAGCACATGTCTCTTTATCTGGATTCTGTTCTTAACTAATGGGATGTGAGTTTAGTTATAGATTGCAGACCAATGCCAAGTAACTTGTCATCAACTAAAGGGGCCTGGTGTTTTCCACATGAACTACTCTATGGACAGGTTTGTTTCCTGATCACAGCTTTCTCTCTACTTCTGTTTCAATGTATCACACTAGTTTCAATCAGTCTGTGGGAAGTTTTGAATTTGACGTTTTCCTCTACTGTACTAGCTATTTGATGAGTCTCAGCTCATTCATAAATTCGGTTACCGTTTTATATGACTGTGAAATGGGCAATCCCAAAAATTACAAAGATATTCCAAAGCCTTGGGATTACTCAACAAATAGGGCTAACAATATAGGTTGTTTGTTTGTTTTTTAAGTAAATCACTTACCTAGAATGTAGGAGGCCCCAGGTTCGCTTCTCAGTCCTGAAGAAGAATCATACCATGCATACACAAACACACATAGACCACACACACACACACACACACACACACACACACACACACACACACACACACACACAATTTTCTCATAAAAAGCTACACTGTTATAGGTGAGTGCCCCCTGTGCTTTTCAAATTATCTCTATCAAGGAAAAAAAGAGTAAAGACAGTAAAATCATTCTATTAGCAACTTTATTCTGGGCTCAATCAGACCTGTTAATTTCCTATTGGGGCTGTTAATTTAAATCCACTTCTATCTGGCTAGTAGTAACATGTTAAACTACAGTCATATTAATATATTATGTTAGCCTCATAATTATTTAGAAAGATGGAAGTGTTTGATATATGACCTTGTACTCACTGTATTCTCAAAAAGCATGAGACTGAACTTCTCCTTCAACTTCTTAAAGATACCTTTTCATAGGAATTTATAGAAATTAGGATTATTTGAGTCAGCCAAGCATAAAAATATAATATTCTTTTCTGTTAGATGGTCTGCTTTAAGAACTAACCAAAAGTGTTTGGAGTGAAAACTTTGACTCTTGGCATAAAACAAACACTCTGAGAACCAAGGACGCATTTCTAAGTGTGGGAAAGCATTTGCCTTTGAGAGAAATTGAGAACACTCCCCTCCTCCACCCCAGCCAAATGTCAGTGAGTGTGGGCAGAGAATTAGTCCTTGTTCAGAGGGGAAATGTTACATGATATAATGATTTGGATGAAGTAAAACCATAGAACACGTTGGCCTTGGGACACTTGCATCAATTTTAATTTTTATCAGTCCTTCTGTTTCTTTGGAGAATGAGTGGGTGAGAGACTAAGATACAGTTTAAAACTTAACCTGTTTTTTTTCCCTAAAATTTGCCAGCAAAGGAGGCAAAAGCAAGGGTCAAGATGTTAGTAAGAGTCCTTTTGTCTTCATTTCCCAAATCTCCATGGGTGACCTCAGAACAAGGGCAGAACCAGAGCACGGCAGGGGTGGGCTGTGGGGGGGGGCAAACTAGAGCATGGTGGGGGTGGGTGGCTGGCAAATACTCAGTTCAAGGAAGAGGGAGAGATTTTGAGAAGAACGATTCTTGGCCGACAAAACATTAAGTAAATTTGTAAATTTGTAAATACTTAAAGAATGGACATTTTCTCTCTTGCAATATATCAGATCTGAAATCAACAGCTTTTGATTCCCATGGAGACCTTTGGTGGTTATAATATTGTCAACTTGACAGAATCTATGTGATGGTTAAGGAAAACTCACATATACAATCACCAAGGAGACAACTTCTGGGGACATGTGTGAGAGTGTTTCTAGACTGCTTTGGTTAAGGTGAGAAGACAGACCCTAAATGTGGAGAGAAGTATTGCATGGGCCCTAAATGTGGAGAGAAGTATTGCATGGGCCCTAAATATGGATAGAAGTATTGCATGGGCCCTAAATATGGATAGAAGTATTGCATGGGCCCTAAATGTGGATAGAAGTATAGCATGTGCTCGGGTCCTGGACTAAAGGATAAAGCCAGCTGAGCACCAGACTTCATCGAATTCATCCTGATTGCAGATGATTCAGTGTGACCAGCTGCCTCACGATCCTGCCTCTGGACTTTCTCCATCACCATAGAGTATACCTCAAACTGTGAACCAAAGTGCTCCCACTTGCCTAAATTGCTTCTGCCAGGATTTTGTCAAAGCAATGGGTAAAGTAACTAACTAACACGAGACCTAAAGAGAGGAAGATTCTCGTTAGTTTCTTGCTGTTTAATCTTGAAGTTAGCGAGCACACTGGGGCATGCCAGGTCTTTTTGGGTAGCCTTCTACACAGACAGGGTCAGCAATCACTGAACTCTCATAGCACCAGAAATTTAGATTTTTCTTTCAATGAGTTCATCATAAAGTAGAAAAGAGACAAGTGCAATAAAGACACGTTCATCTTGGGGCCAGAGAACCAGTTTAGCAGTTAAGAGCATTTGTTGTTCTTGAAGGGGACCCTGGTTCAAATCCCACATCTATGTGGTGACTAACAACTGTCTGTAGCTCCAGTTCCAGGGGACAGGAGATCCAATGCCCCTTTTTTGACATACATGGGCACTAAGTACACATATGATGCACAGACATACAGGTAGCAAAAACATGCATATGCATTCAAAACAAAAAGACAGTCCTATCTTAGAGCTACCAGAGATGGGAAAACCCTCAACCTAGTCCTGGGACTCCTGCAGAAAATGATAGTCTCTAAGCCCTGCCAATAAAATTCCAACAGCAGCATGCTTATCTGTGCCTTTCCCCAGCATGGAGCACCGTGACAAGCCCATATTAGGTGCTTAATAAATATTTACTGTACTGAACGAAGTGTACTTTGCTCATGTTAAAAGGTTTTGTGCAAGATCAGAAGGGATAATTTAAGGTGAACTGTATATTTCAATTACAGCTCCAAAGATTTAAAACACATTATTGTAATTATTCTTCTCTACACTTTACACTTCATACTGTACCTATTACTATTTTTATTTTGTTTTCCTCCTCCCAGGAATGGGAGCTTTCTGAGGCTAGGCCATACATTCCCATCACCTAGGATGGTGAGCAGCACCTAGTAGAAACTCAATAAACATTTACTTGCTGAATGAGAGTCCTGTGTTAGTTGCACTGATGAAACAGATGATTTGAAGGTAAATTTAGTAAATTTTGCCTTACCTTTTAGTATTTTGGCTCTATGAAGGAAGTTCCCGAAGGCCTGACAATTCAGTGCCCGAGTTTATTGCTTAGGAAATGGATTCTTGCTTTTTTGAGACTCACATGATAACTCTTAACTTTCCATATAGAAAACTGTGCACATACATCAAGTGTTGACATCGACCACATACACAAAAAAATCTCTGACCTAGGCTGGGAGGGAGAAATTTTGAAAAGAATTGGGTAGTGTGTGTATGTGCTTTCATATTTTTAGAATACAATGTAAGAACTCTTGGTTGTAATTTATTTGTATGAGGAGAGCTATTGCATAATATAATATGATTTAAAGAAACTGTATTCTATATTATCTGAGGTTGCCGTTGGGAACTATCCTCCTTACGCATTCAGGCAAGGTCTTTTAATCAAACCTAGAGCTCTTTGGTAAGGCTAGTCTTGCTAGCCAGCTTGCTCTGGAGCTCCTGTTTCCATCTTCCTCGGATGGAATTACATGAGGGCTCCCTTACTCACCTGACAATTGTGTGGGTTTCTGGGGATCCCAATTTCGGTCCTCATGCTTGCACGGCGCATGTAATTAAAAGTAAATATTTTTAAAAGTCTAATTTCTTGGCTAAACCATGCTTTTTTAAAAAAAATTATTTTTGAACTTCTAGAAGGATTTCTTCTTCTTTCTGTAAATTATGCATATGTGTGTGGGTTTGTGCATATGTATGCTGGTGACTGCCTAAAGCATTGTATCTCCTGGAGCTGGGGCTAGGGCTGGTTGTGAGTCAGCTGACCTGGGTGGAATTAGTGTCCTCTGCAAGAGCAGTGTAGGGGTGGTGTCTGTGCTTGACCCTGAAGCACCACCCCGAGTGAGACAGCCGGTAACTGCTAGGTACCTGCTCCACCCAGGTCTTAAGGGGTCCTGTCAGTGAAGCATCTTACCCAGCAAGCCACCTCTCCAGCCCCTCTAACAACCTTTTTCTGCCCTAAATGTTTCCTTATAGCATCCCACTCAGTTTTCCTGTAGTCAGTTGAAGAGAGAGAAACACTAACAATGTCTTATGTAAACTCAAGGGTTGGTGATGGTATTAAATGGCTGGGGTGGGGTGAGGCAGAGATGTCTGAGGAGAACAGTTACGATTACCAAAATAAATCTCCATCTACAGTCACTGCAATTGCTAATGGCTGTGAGTTAACTGGAGTCGGGTAGAGGATTTGTTTATTTCTAAACGGGATCTCTGGGGAGATTTCAATTTGTAGTGTGACTCGAGGGTTCTTCCCTCTGTAAGAAAATATAGGCTCTAAAGTCTTAGCAGGACTACCAAAGAAAAGGAATTTAAATCCAAGTCAACGGGATCACTGGGGGAAAGAACAACTTGACGATGTGTTTGAGGTTGAAAAGCATCGATTTCTGGAGACATCAGTATGTATTATTGTCACAAGTGGGGAGGGGCCTGGGAGCTGAGTAGATGTAGAGACAGGACCATTAAGTGTAGGAACTCAAGTACTATGCCGTCCCTGTCTACTGCTCTTCTATTGCTCAGAAACTGCCAGGAAAGTCATGTGCCTTTATTACCTATTTCCTTTTTCTTTTGTGTCTGTGCAGGTCTACTTATAAAAAAAATGTACACATCTAGTTTTGCTTTATGAGTTAGGCATAGGACCTCTCCCACAGGTATTATAGGAAGATTACCATGAAAACTTTGTATAACAATGTCCTCTATTGATACTGGTATTAAGTTACATTTACTTTAAAGTTGTTACCTATCAGTTTCCTGTAGATAGGCAGTGACAAATCAAAGTATGAATTAAAGTCTGTAGGACTTGACCAGAAAACCTTTTTTATTTTTAATTAATTAATTAGCTAATTAATTAATTAACTAACTAATTTGTGAGGCAGGGTTTCACTTTGAAGCCCTAGCTAGCCTGGAATTTATATGTAGACCAGCTTGGTCTAGAACTTGTAGATCTATGGGCTTCTGCCTCCTGAATGTTGAGATCAAAGGTATGTGCCTCCAGGCCCATCCCTGACCTGTAAAATCTTCAAGTTTTCTCTGGCAAACCTAGAAATGTTACAGAGCTGATTTTTAAGAACTTGAGGATTTTAACACAATATTTTTATACTTTGGGCCCTCACTTTGCCTGTGTTCTGGAAGCTTCTTCTCTTTTCAGTCTTTTTGTTTACACACACACACACACACACACACACACACACACACACACACACACACACTGCCCCTTGTATTGGGGTTATGTGTTAAAATATGAAGAAGGGGAAGAGATGCAAGAAAGTGTGTGTGTGTGTGTGTGTGTGTGTGTGTGTGTGTGTGTGTGTGTGTATTTGGGGGTCGGTAGGATTCTTCAATGTCTGTAGAGACTGGAGCACATGATAAAACTCAGTTCCTGTTACTGTAAGGCCATGGTGGTGATGTACTGGTTTTGGTTCTATCAGCCTCATTATCCACATGAGCGAGCAGCTTCCACAGTGAAGGGGAGGAAATATACTGGGAACTTTCCCTTTCCATTAACCACAGAAGGTAAACAGCCTGGTGGGTAGGGTGGGTGAGGGATTGGGGAGCTACTGACTTCAGTTTTTCTGGCACTGGGCTCTAGCAAAGAAATCATATCTTCAAATCTCAGTATAAACAGGCTGGCTGTAAACAATTAAGGTAAAGATTCCTCTATCTGTATAAATTCCAGGCTTCTTGGGAAGTCTTCAAAGGGTAAGTGAATTCTTAGGGAAAACAAGGACCCAAGCCTGGTTATTTCAAAACCACACACACACACACACACACACACACACACACACACACACACACACCAAAACAAACCTTAATGACTTTCTTACCAATTAAAATTGACTTTTTATTTTTTGCCCCTGTCCAAAGATTTCTAAGTTCCCCTTCAGAAATCTAAGTATGTCTTCAGAATAGCTCGATCCTGCAGTTTTCACGATGGCAAAATTTATTTTAACACTCCTCATTTCTCCTCTGGCCTACGTGCCTTCTCTCAGGTCTCCATCTACCATGAATGAATCTCTTGTATAACTCTCCCAACACAATCTTCCTCAACACACTGTCTCTCCCGGAAAGTCTGGAGCTCTGTGCTTACATCAGCAGTGTCTGCTTAGGACTCCATTTGAAAGCCAATTTTTGATGGCATTACAGAGGAAGAGCTGGTACTTAATGCTGGCTTACTTGTGTTTCTGGTGGGGCCCTGGATGCTAACCACTAGATATAGCTCCTGGGCTCGGAGTTAATGAAGTTTATATGTTATGAGTTGGCTTCCAAAAGAAACAATATTCTGTCTATTAAGATTATTCAAACTAAATCAAGTAACTTAATAAGGCTCTTCTGTCCCTGAGGATTTTTTCTGATTATTTAAAAAATTTCTTGAAATAAAATTGCAAATAGTTCAATATGGTATCCAAAGTAAATGCCAATTTAAAAGTAGTAACTTGCCTCTTATTCCAAGAAGACATTTAAAAACTTTAACAAGTTTCTCAAATCAAACCTCAATTTGAAAATAAATCATATGTAGGCTTTCTCTAACATTAAGATGTTCAGAATATATAGATACCAAGAGGTAAAACTCTACATAAAATTATTAGAGATAAACATCATGTTGTATTTGAACATCAGTTGTATATTAATTAATTAAACTATATGATAATTTAGATGAATCAAGGTTAAACGGTAAATTTGATCTATATTATTTATTTTTAAAAGTTTGACATTTCCATAAAGCTCTTTAACTTCAGTTTTTTATCTTTAGATCACTTGTGTTTGTTTTTAATCTAGCTATTTCAGAGTAACGAGAGCTGGGTGGATCTGCACAGGTGCTTGGCACAGTAAGGACTTGTGAAATTTATCTGGCCCATCTTCGACTGGCATATTATTATGGTTGGGTTTAGTGCCTGCTGGCAAGCTGTCAGGAGTTTTCACTACCCATGATGCTGATGAAATAGACTGCTGACCCACAACCTCAACCATCTCAGGAATGAAAGAGGAAAGACTGTGGGATCCCCAAAACCTTACAGAATAATGCACTGATCACACACCCCAACTCCACGTATGCTACAAACATTTTAAAATAGTTTTCCTGTATATAAAATAATATATGTCCTTTATGGTAAACGTCAAACATAGTAAAATTATAAAATGAAATATACTCTCTCTCTCTTTTTTTTTTTTTTTTTTTGGTTTTTCGAGACAGGGTTTCTCTGTGTAATTTTGGTCTCTGCCTTGGATTTCGCTCCATAGACCAGGCTGGCCTCGAACTAACAGAGATTCTCCTGGCTCTGCCTCTCAAGTGCTGGGATTAAAGGCATGTGCCACCACCGCCTAGCAAAATATACTTTTAACAGTCTTGGAGCATATTTTTCTAAGTTAAAAAAGTTCTCTACCCATTATTATTCAGTTTCTGGCTTATTTTTAATGTTATTAATTATTATTCTGTTATTACAGCTAAGTAATACGTGATTCCAACAGGTCCAGACCTGTTTTAAATATGTAATTTTTTTTTTCCCTGAAACAGGGTTTCTCTCTGTAGCTTTGACTGTCCTGGAATTCTCTTTGTAGAACAGGCTGGCCTGTCTCAAATATGTAATCATTTCATGGCTCCTTGTTAACCTTCTGTGAAACCAATGTAACTTGATGATCTAACTATAATACTTAAGGTACATTGCAGAATGGTGTATTGTGGGTAATTTAACCCTCTGGCTGAGTCTTAACAGATTTTTAAGAGATTTCTATTTTTCAAAAAAATGTAAAGAAAATACATCTCACTAATCCACAATGAAAGCAATTTGGAAGGCATTTTGAAACCTCTTCCTAGACAGAGTTATCAGCAGTAACTATGGCAACAGATATACTGAAAATAACTATAAGGGTTCAGGTCTGAATCTGAACTGAATTAGGATGATATACTTTGTGCGTGTGTTCATATGTACACATGTGCACATGTGTGAAGGCCAGAGGTCACCTTGTGTGTTGTTCTTCAGGAGCTCTCCACCTTGTTAAGACCAGATCTCTCAGTGACCTGGAACTTGATTGGGCTAAGAGCTAAGCTGCCTAGGGAGCCCAGGGGCCCCACTCATTTCTGCTGCTGCAATGCCAGGATTACACGTGCGTGCTCCAAACCTGGCTTTTCGGGATTGACTCGGGTCCCCATGAGCTCTGGCACTTTACCAGCCTTGATATATGCACTCTTTAAATTACTTTACTGAACTAAGTTCTTCTCAACGTGTTAATTATACACATTTTATATTCTTCTCTGTAATCTATGTCAAGCCTGTCATCCACTACACATGCTAGATGAGCTAATGATGGGAAGAGTTAAACAGTGCTCCATAGATCAGAATGGAAGACAGTGTTTTCAAAGCTGCTTCAACGGCTTCCCCAGCAAGCAAGCTCTTCTTACAATGTGGCTTTGGCATTCCTCCCATGGGGGCAGCTTTACGTGACTGTTTGCATTAAAAGAGAACTGGCAATATGTGACTTCCGAGGCTAGGTTATCTGGAGGAAAAGCACTGTCTAGCCTGGACTCTGGAATACTTGCCCTGCACGCACACAGGCTAGGTTCCATGCCAATTGTTTGTGAATGCTTGATGCCCTCAAATCAGCCTATAATGAGGAGTCACATATGAAGAGACTCCGAGACTCCCTGAAGATAGATACAGAGGGAAACAGGGCATATTTGTGTGTCACTGGAAAGGCCCCAACTGCCAGGCAGATAAGCTTTATTCCAAGGCTACTTCCTTCTCCTTCTCTTCTCTCTTCTTTCCTCTCTCTCTCTCTTGAGAAAAGCTCTCACACACTTTGTTCCCTAGGCTGGCTTGATGAATTCCTGCCTCAAGTAATACTGCCTTCTGAGTAGCTGGGACTCCATGGATGTGTCAACTGCTCTTATTGTGGCTACGTGAGAAACCGTGGGCCAGTACTAAGAAACCAGACTATCCTCCAATCAGGCATGCACAGAAGCCACAGGAGTGCATGCAGTGATTGTTGTTGTTTAGCTCTTGAGGTAATCCGTAACAGAGCAATAAAGTATGTCCCGTACACTGTTGGGACACTCTGTGTGCTTTTCCACATTGGAGAGGAACGTACTTTCTCAGTCCTGCAGACTGAACCGCTCTCCTACTGTTCAACCTAGAGGAGGCAAACTTTAGCATACACTTCATAGCTGACCTTAGACCTAGAGAGATATATTACGTATCTGGGAAGCTATGTGTTATCTGCTAAAACCAAACCCAAACAAAACAAAACAAAATCCTTCCATGGATCTGTTTTCAAACATCTCTTCTCCTAATTAAAAAAAAAAAAAAAAAAGGATGCAAACAAAAACAATTTTAAAAACCACTTAGTTTATTATAAAAGAGAATTCAATACAAACGGAAGAATTGAGCACAATACTATCAATCACACAAGGTTAATACTTAACCTTATAAAGTCAGTTAATCCTGCTTTATAACATGAAGGCCTCTAACTCCTAAAATTGTAAGTAAAATTTGTATTCCTAAAACAAGTTTAGAAGCCATACATGGTGGTAAACACCTGTAATCCTAATATTTGGGAGGCTATTTAGGGAGATTGTCTCAAAAAAAAAAAAAAAGCAAAACATACATAAATTAATTTTCTTTTTGTAGTGGAAGATGATAATGTTTTCATTTTAAAAGGTAAATTACAGACTTATTTGGCAAGGGAAATACCGTGGTCATGTAGGCAGTTTTCCTAGGGCAAGGCTCAGCATTCCATCCCAGATCTGCTAACTCCTGAGGTTCCCCCAAATGTGGGAAACTCAACTCCATATTTGTGGCAGTTGGGGAACATGTTTGCGATATACATGTAAAGTGAGGCATTATGGGTATTCTCTTGTAGTTACTCCTGAGAAAATGCTTCCACCATTTAGAGATATTTTCAAGTACTTAAATAGAAAACATCCTGTGTTAGAGAAAAATAATTAAAAGCATATTTTAAAATGAGACTTCATGTTGCGAATTGCTGAAATGCAGTCTACTTTTTTCATAGTTTAGATGTTGTGATTTTCTAACATCTTTTCTTGTCTATTCACTGTCCCCTCAAACTCATGTCTGTGTGCTGATAACCCAGCCTGAAGTTCAGTATATGGTGAGTGTTCAGCAAACATTCTGAATGTACTTTGAATATATTAAGGGATAAATGAACGTACTGGAGGTCAGACTAAGGACCTCAGTTATGCTAAACAAGCGCTTTACCGAGGAGCCACACCGCCAGCCTCTGCCTTTAGCATTCTTTTTGTGATTTATTTTATGCACTAAGTGTTTGCCTGCATAGATGTATGTGTGTACTGCATGCAGGGTGAGAGGAGCTGGAGTTACAGAAGCTGTAAGCCACACCACTTGGGCCTTAAGAACTGAACTTGGGTCCTCTGAACTGCTAAGCTATCTCTTCAGCGCCTATTTTTAACATTCTTAACATTATCAATTATGTACAGAGTGGCATTGCAAACCTCAGCTTCTTACAAGGTAAGTGAAGGCAAAGGAGTTTTTGCTGTTTGTTTTTCTTAATCTATGCACTTTTTTTGTTACTTTTTTGGCAATAAAATCTAGTTTTACAAACAAAAAGAGTGAGAAGTTTGCTGTTCTTGTCAACATGTGGGAAATAGGTTCTGAGTCTTTTTTGGAAGTGCATGTGGATGTACAAAATAGTTCCTTGGGCTGCTAACCACTAAAGATGACTGGAACTGGAACTGTCATAGGGAAAGTAAACATACAAGTAAAATATATGAAATTTACCTATCCTGGAGGTTTTTGGTTTTTTTTAACCCTTTGTAGTGTTTGCTTAGAGGAAGAGGTCATATGCTCTGTGTGGGTTATTCTGTATCAGTGTTCCTGGCTAAAGACCTTAAGTCCCAGAAACAGGAATGGACAAGTAACATCTCTGAATTTATGTCATAACAGCTTCATTATACTGGCTGTTTTATTTTGTTTCCCCTTAAGCATCTCCGAGGTCTGCTGTTAAACTGTTTTTGGCTCACACAAAGCGCCCCAATTGTGAAGCGCCTCCTCTAATTTAGGAGAGTGAGCTTCGTAAAGTACACCTTCTTCTCAGATGTTATGAGATTAATTATTTATGGGTTATAAAATTCACAATGAAAGGTGTGCTTAAAGGCAAGGCATGTTTTTGAAGAACTCTGCGATGCTAATATAATGCTCTCTATAAAATAACTGATTCTATCCAGTGTTAAAACTAGGCCAAGGCAACTTTTGTATTCAAGCATAGCCCAGAAGCTATCGCTGTCCTTACTGATAGGTCAAGTAAAATAAATAGAAACGAAGACAACAGTCTGTTTATTGGTATAATGGCACAACCCACACACCGTCCTGCAG
Organism: Peromyscus maniculatus bairdii; assembly: GCF_049852395.1. Lineage (NCBI taxonomy): Eukaryota > Metazoa > Chordata > Mammalia > Rodentia > Cricetidae > Peromyscus > Peromyscus maniculatus. The sequence continues at coordinate 77,678,825 of NC_134858.1, forward strand.
TGTCAAGGTGAAGACCTACTGTCTACTTAACTGGAAAGGGACCGCGGAAAGCTTTGGTGTCTAAAGGCTGCTTTGTTGTTGTTTTGGTTTTTTGTTTTTTGTTTTTTAAATCAGATATTCCTTTATGGCAGGGTGGGATCGGACCACTTCTCCAGTCCTTGAATCTTGAAGTATACATATCAATAAGACAACCACAGGCTTTCAATCCTGGCAAGACCTTATATTCTGGCCCTCTCTCATCCAAGCAGAAACCATAAGTCTTGCAAAATCGACATCTTGGTTTCCAGAACACTCAGGAAAATTGTCCTTAAGCTCAGGAGGACTGTGCCCTGGACCCGTGCACTCTTAACACCTTTCCTCTGATCACACTCAGATTTAAAAAAAAACAAAAACAAAAACCAAAAACCTCCCCTTAGATACTGGGCGAGGAGTCGCTCTCTCGCCCAGTGAGTGCCATCGAGGCCTGGGCTCTTTCTGGGTGCAAGTTCATCCCCTGCTGCAGCAGCAGGCCCCGGGGGCATGGCTGGCATCCAGGACGGTGGGGTTAGGGGAGGACAGTGGACCGCGCGGGGGAAGCCAGGCCCGCCCCTGCTCACCCGTCGGGGCCCCGGGTGGCCCGCTCGCCCGCTCGCCCGCCTGCCAGCCCCGCCGGCGCCCCGCCCCCGCCCCCTCGCACGGCGGCTCGGCCGATGCCGCCGCCGTGACTCAGCGCTTCTCGCGGGCCGCCCGGCCGCGGCGGCGGCGGCGGCGGCGGCGGCTTAGGCGCGGGCTCCTCCCGCCTCGCCACCCCCTCTCGCCACCCCCGCCCGCCCGCCCCCGGCCGCGGGGCCTTCCCTCGCGCGGCCGCCGCCCGCCGCACTCACTCCGCGCCCGCCCCGCCACCGTGCCCACGGCCATGGAGCCCCGAACCCCCCGCCGCCGCCACACCCACCAGCGCGGCTACCTGCTGACGCGGGACCCGCATCTCAACAAGGTGAGCCCGCCGCCCCGCCGGAGAGTCCGTCGTCCTCCCCCCCCCCCGGGCCGGTGCCCCCCATCGCCCGCCCCTGGGCCGCGGGGACCCGCGTCCCACCGAGGGGACGTCCCCGGAGGCCACGGCGGAGCCGGCGCCCGCGCCCCTCAGCATCCAGTCCGGGGGCCACCGGGCAAGATGGAACTTGTGCCCGCCCGCCCGCTCGCCCGCCCGCCCGCCCGGGACTTTTCTTTGTCTGCCCGTCTCCCGAGAACCAGGAGCCTACCCCGGGGAGGGACGTGTGGACCGGTGCGGGAACCGAGCGGTGCCCGTGAGGGTGGCAGGCAGGCAAGAGGGCGGGCGGGCGGCCAGGGCAGCCGCGACGACGTGCCCTCCTTGTCCAGGTGACAGGACCTGGCAGTGACCGGAGGCTGCTCTGGATGGAGACAAGTGACACCCTACTGGTCCCTACTGAACAGAGATGGGCTCTGAGCGCCTGGGATCCCCACCGAGGATGTTGGGGGTCCAGGGCCTCTTGGGTTTCTGGGGCCACACGGTTAAGAGCCTAAGGATGCATGGGTGGGTGGCTGCTGTTGCACCTTGCATGCATGCCTTGGTGGGAAAAATTTACAGGAGCCTGTAGTAAAGCCATTTATTGTATTTATTATTTTCTTTCTGAATTTTAGCTTTGGGGAAGTTATTTTTTTTTTAACCTGTCCTCTTATTTATTTTTTTTTAATTGAAAGGAAATGCAGTGTATGCCCTAATCGGAGTTCATTTTTTCACAAGCTGTGACATATCTCCTCCCACCCTATCCCCAAGATCTCCCCTAAATCCTGAAGATCCTGTAGAAACAATCATTTTGCTTTTGTAAATAACTAGGTCTTATTTTACAGCGTGGTTTTAGATTGGGGTCCCCCCCCCCTGTGTTTCTAACATTTCCTATTTATTCAGTACATGGAACATGACATGAGTGTCAGCATGGATGCCTGTTTAGTCGTTTGGGTTATCACTTTAGTGAACCCCCTTTTTCATTAAGAAATGGATCTCATCATTCCCCTCCAGTTGTGTGGTTGATGACTTGTTGATCATTATTATTAACTTAAAGATGTCTGATTATTTCATACATTATAGCCAGTTTGAGTTTCCTTTTTTTTATGGTGACTTTTGCAAATCTTTGATTATTTACTATGTATAGTTAAATAGTATAAAAATTTTAAAGTTTTTCTACTTATTTTTCCCTCAAAATAAGTTTAATTGCCAGTTGAATTTTTCTTCTCTTCCTTTATTATTCTGTAGGTCCTGGTCTCTTTTCACTAGAACAAAGGTAAACTTCGGTGTGACAAAACCATTTGCTAGTTTCACGTGTTACCTGCCTGCCCTAATTTGTGATGAAATTATGGGCTGCCTTGACAAGATCACATGAGTAGTATAACCTGTTTGATTTTCTTAAGTCAAGGTTCAAATGTTTGTTAAGAGTGGGTAGACAGGTCAGACCATCCCTTAGCAAAGGTGTACTTCATTCTGTTTGGAATCTCCCGTCCTGTAACAGCTGGCACCAACTTTAGGATAGATAACACCGTCACAGAGATCTTGCACTAAAGGCAGAAACGTGTAGTATTAATATGTTTACACATTTTTTCTGTATTGTATGAAATTGGATTAAAAATCTGGGTCATCCTGGGGCAATCAATAAAGTGAATTTTACTTATTCAGCCTTAGGACCAGTACTGTGCCTCATGGAAGTAACATCATTGAAAGCAGGGCTTTTCCTCATCTGCCATACACTCAAGACTCCTCTGTCTTCATTAGCAGGATAGGATTTTTAATTTAATTCAGTTTTTATTTTTTTATTTTGAGATGATTTGACTCCAAAGGGATGCCAATCTTAACTCTCTAAATATCTCCTCATAGCCTGGCTTGGCCTGTCACCTGGTTGTAGAAAGACTCCTTTAACCACATTAAAGAAGAATTGTATGACCTTCCCTTTGGGTGACTAAGGCACACTTTGTTAGCACTATTTCCTTACATATGGGTATGGATGACAACTTCTCGTAGGGCTGGGGAAATGGCTCAGTGGTTAAGAGTGCTTGCTGTTCTTGCAGGGGACCTGAGTTCAGTTCCCAGAACCCCATCAGGTACTTACCACTAGAGGCAGACAAACACACACACACACACACACACACACACACACACACACACACACACACACACACCATCGCCATTAGTTAGCATTTTATTCACTTGCCCCTTCTGTTATTCAAGTATTTATGCTGTTATTTCCTGTTATGTTAAAGTACAATTATCGTTTCGCTATGTATCCCAGATTCGTCTAATTAACTCCCAAACTTAGCCTTTAGCTTAAAATATATTTGATGATTTTCTTCTTTCCATTTTTGTTGTGTAATTCATAGAATTAAAATAATATTAATTGACTCAGTAATCATTTCCCTAGGGACGCCTTTCCTAATTATCTCATTCCCACTGTCATTATTTAATGCTTACACTTATGCACTCAGTTTTCCCACATTATTTTGTATTTATTACTTTGTCATTATTTATTTAGTGAAAGTCTGATTGTGTACTTTGTCTGGTCTGGATAGAATTTACTATGCAGACTAGGTTGACCTTGAAGTCATCGAGATCTGCCTGCCTCTGCCTCCTAAGTGCTCAGATTAAAGGCATCAGCCACCACCCCATCAATTGCAGGTAGCTTCCAAAGTTAGTTCTGGCATTATCCTAAGACAATATACTCACACATGTAGCTGTCTAATTAATTAATATCTAAGTAATGCACATTTACACTGAAGTCCAAAGTTCATTTGAGTCTGTTATTGTATTATAGAAGACAGTCAGAAATGTTAGAATTTGGCTTAAACTTTACAATCTGTGAAATTGTAACTACTTGTGGGTAATCGAGTTAAAAATTGGTGAAATCAAAATTAATAGTTAGACATGAAGTGAAAAAAAAAAAACAATCAGAGAGACAAGATCTTCAGAATTCTAAACCTTATTCAAACATGTATCACTTCAGACTGTTTTCATCATAGCTGTTTGGGAAGTACATCAGCCTCAAACTAAGGGGATTTGCTGTCTTTATGAACAACTCTCTCTCTCTCTCTCTCTCTCTCTCTCTCTCTCTCTCTCTCTCACACACACACACACACACACACACACACACACACATATACACATATACACACACACTTTTTTTGAGGCAGGATCTCTCGTGGTATATCCCAGGCTGGCCTTGAACTCAAAGCAATCCTCCTGCCTCAGCCTTTTGAGTGCTACAGTTGCAGGTGTGAACCGTCATACCCTGCAGCCTGAACTATTTTAAGATGCTTATCCATGCCTATCACACACACACACACACACACACACACACACACACACACACACACACACATATATATATATATATATGTCTAATTTAAAATTTATTATTTCCAGGAATTTATGTTTTCCAGGATTGCTTCTGATTTAGATGGCTTGTGTTTCTATGTTTTCAGAAATTTTATGTGGCTAATAATCATGTTTTATAAACTGCTGTACAAAAATTAAAATTGCATGTACAATAAAATAATTCTTCTTATTTCTCACTTTGTTTATGCAGTGGTTGGAAAACACTAATTAATAACTTTGTTAAATGTAATTGTTCCTACGAGTCTCCAAATGCTACCCCTTTTAGATGTTTTAGGCATTTTGTTCCAGTTGTAGCTAGTGATGATTTCTCATAAAAATACAATTTGGACTGCATTATTAACTCTGAAATTTAAAAGGTGAATTTCTGAGAAATGCTTCATTGCTGTTTGCTTCCCAGCTTATCAAGACCTACTTTGGTGTGTTATAAGGAAAAGAGAGAGAGAAACACATCTTATGATTAGGAGCAGAAAGCACTGTGGTTTAAGACAAATGGTAATTGTTTTCAATATTAGAGAGACTATAAGAGGTCACCATTTTTCCTGAGGCTGTGGAGGTGGACTTGTAATACATCTAAGTCAACCACCCACCCTCCTGTTTGCGGACACCCGGAACCTTTGCCTTTGAAGACAGAAGACAGCTTATCTTTAGTCCTCAGCAGGCTCAGCTCTCCTTTTCCATTGTTTTAATATTTATAATTGTATTTTAGTCTATTTAAAAGTCTTATGATCATACTCTTTGCATAGTCATTTTCTTTTATCAGTTCTGAAATAATGAATGCTCTTTTATAGTCTACGTAACATTAAGATTTTATAACTCATTTGGAATGTGCCACTATTACTGTCTTGTGGGTCTCATTACATTTCTCTGTTACCACTGTATTTGTATTATTCCATCAGTTCACATCTTTATATATGATGCAGAAGATAAAATGTTACATCCTTTTAAACTCCCATACATATTTTGAAGATTTTAGGAGGGAGAGGAGACTGATACAGTTTCCAGATATTTACAGCTTCTGTTTTTTTGATTGCTGATGCCCCAAATTGTCCTCAGGAGATAGAGCTGTAAATTTTCTCAGGTCCCACCTGGCCCCACAGTCCCTCAGCTACTTATAAAATAATCATTCAGAGGCTTAATATTAATTATCAACTGTATGGTCTTTGGCAGGCCTCTTGCTATTTCTTATAGTTTAACTCAACCCATAACTATTCATCTATGTATCGCCATGCGTCCCACGGCTTTACCTGCGTCCCATTACATGTTGCTCCTAGGATGGCAGCCTGGTATCTTCCTCACTCCATCTTTCTCTTTCCTGTTTCTCTCCTTGGATTTCCTGCCTGCCTCTAAGCTGCCTTGTCATAGGCCAAAGCGGCTTATTTATTAACCAATGGGAACAACATATATTCACAGTGTACAAAAAGACATCCCCCAGCACTTCCCCTCTGCTATCTAATTAAAAAGGAAGGTTTTAGCTTTAATATAGTAAAATTATATATAACAAACAGTTATCAAGCAAGAATTACAGTTACAATATCTAGTCTATTTGTATTTGGCAAAATTAAAGAAAATATTTTGTCATTATCCTATATTTGTGAGTCTAAAGTTTCTTATTTATCTTTTATCAAAACCAAGGAAATTATAATTATAACTATCTAGACTTCAACTACCTCAAAGACCCCAGAAGGATATAATATTACCTAAGTAAACAGGAAGAGCGGAAGAGCATTGTAAGCAACTTCTAAAAAGCTGGAATGACAGAGACAGCTGGCTGCCTGGATAGTCACCCAAAGTTCCTCTGCAATGTTGGGGCATCCATCTTCAGCCTATAGACCTAGAGTTTCTCTGTTGCTTCTCCTTGTGTCCTGCAGAATGTCTGGCAGTCTCCTCTGCAAAGCAGGAACCTGAAGGACCACCTTGCCTTGTTTTGGCAAAATTTACTGGTCATTTTTTCCATAGGTCTTGCATGCTCAGTCGATACAACATTTTGTCAAGCAGTCCAGGCAAGAACAGTTTTTTTTTTTGCCCAAATGGTTAACTTTTCCCATAAGGAAAGCAAACTCCATATGGATTTTCTTCAATGCCCATCATATTCTTTGAAATAAATTGGGATTAATCCACAGAGTCTATTTAATGATCAAAGGAATTTATTTGGGGGTAAACTCACAACCACAGGAGATTTATCATAGGGCCCAGGAAAGCTGAGCTCTGTCCCACACTGAATGGCTTGGTCCAAGATTTCATCATCCAGAACCATGAGGTAGCCAAGAAGAGGGCCAGTGTACATGTATCCCAGGCCTTAAGGGTCCCTGGTGGTGATGCCCCAGAGGCCAGTAACTCAAGGTCATAGGCAGCTGTACCAGCTACAGCTGCCTCACCAGGGCGGTGCTTCAGGGCATGGCTCAGACAGCTACCCACTACCAGGGGACATTTTCCTTCCATCTCAAGATTTTTTTTTTTTTTTTTTGGACTAGGTCTGCAGGAGACCAGCTATCTTGGTTTTCCTTTCTTTGGGGATGTCCTTATTTCACTTTGATTTCGAAGCATATTTTCACTGGGTATGGAATTATCTGTTACCAGTTCTCTTCCTCAGTATTTACAAGCATTGTCCCCTTCCTCCTGGTCTACCCTGACTCTGATGAGAAAGCTGTAGTTGCTGTGTAATTATGTGTATGTATATCACTTTTCTTTGGATGTCTTAATGGTGGTGCTTGTTTTTTCATTTTCAAAATCTTGAATATAAATGCTTTTGCAATTAGAATTTGTGTTACTGTTCTTAGCTTTGTTAAACTTCGTGATTGTGTAACCTTACATCTTTTTGCAACATTTTTTATAAATTTTGGAATATTTTTCAAGTCTTTTTTCCTTTCTCCTCTTTTTGGTGTGTATATCTGTGTGCACTTGCACACACGCGGATGTGGAGAGGCCAGACAGCTATGGTGGATGTCTTCTTCATCGGCTCTTCATTTTGTTCTCTGAGTAGAGTCGATCTTTGAGCCTGGAGATCACTGGCTAGTTAGGCTGATCAGTGAACTCCAGGGATGCCTGCCTCTACCTCCCCAGAGTGAGGATTAAAGAATCCTGACACCATACCTGGCTTTTGCTTGAGTGCTGGGGTTGTGAAATGAGTCTCTTTGACTTACATGACAAGCACTGTTGTCAGCTGAGCCAACTCCAGCATTCTCTCCTTTTTAGACTGATGATGTAAATGCTAAATGCAGAATAAAAGGCCTGCTAGTGTTTTATTTCATAATTTTGTCAGGTTGGTTCATTTGGAATGATCCATCACGAGCATCCCTGACTTTCCCTCTCTATTTCATTTCCGTTCTTGAACCCATCCAGTGAAAATTTTCAGTTATTGTGTTATTCAGTTCTAGTACTTGTTTTTAATCATTTGTAGTGGCTGATCTTGGTTGTCAATTTGACACACCTGAGAGAGCCTCAGGTGGGGGAATTGCCTCCATCAGGCTGGGGAATGTCTGTGGGACATCATAGAGGCCCTGTCCCTGGATAGGAGGGTCTGGGATCTAGAAGGTAACTGATAAGCCCAGGAAGCAAACCCATAAACAGTGTTCCTGAATGGATTCTTCTTCAGTTCCTGCCCCAGGCTCTTACCTTGAGTTCCTGCCTTGGCCATTGGATGGAAGATTAAGATAAAATTGTCCTTCCCAAGTTGCTTATGGTCATGGTACTTTATCCCAGCAGCAAAATGTGACTGACACGGGAACCATAAGCATGAATTCGATGTAACTTGTTGGAAAATATTAGCTGAGAGTGACAGTTAACTTTTTGTATCACAGGGGTGCCCATACATTTGGTCAGTCAGTGTTCTTAGTAGTGCCTTAGAGGGTGTTTCTGGATGAGATTAGCCTTTGAATTGAGTAAAGCAGATTCTTCTTTCTGGCGTGGGTGAGCCTCATTTAATCAGTTGAAGGCCTGACTAGAATAAAAACACCAAGTAGGGAGGTTCTCCTCCTGCCTGTTTTGGAGCTGGGACATCAGGTGGTTTTTGTTTTTTTCTTTTCCCATAAACTCACAACCAAAAGATTACTACTTCAGGATCTTGCACTTAGGGCTTTTCAGGCCTGATATCACAGCACTGACTCCCCTGGGTCTACAGCTTGCTAGAGGTAGCACTGTGGCTTTTCTGACCCCACAGTCGAGTGAGTCAATTATAGTTCTCTTATAATTAATAAATCTCTTATATATGTGTCTATACAAATGTGTATATGCATTGCATTTCTGAGGAATTCTGACCAATGCAGCAAGCTCCACAAGCTCAATAAAGTAGCAAACTTAAGTCAGAAAACATCTCTACACATGTCAGGGGTGGCCTGGTAGAGGAAGCTGCCCATGAAATTTCTGGGTTTATGTCAGAGGTACATGGGCCTTAAAATCTGAAGCATAGTTCTCTTTAGCAGTTCTTGGCATGTTTTATGCCAAAGGCCCCTTTACAGTTTGTTGAAGTGCATATACCTTAAAACCACCATTTAAACACTGTACGTGATACTACCAACAACACTGATTATATGGAATGTATTAAAAATGTGTGATATAAGATATGTTGGACCCATTGGACCAAGACAGTATCTTAAGATGCTGACACTTGTGTGCAGCTTAAAGTAAGTCTTTATTTGCTTGTTTTTAGATACTTTACTGTTTGGAGGTGTCGGTGTGTATGACTAGGCCTGGCTCAAGATTTTATTTGTGTGTGTGTGTGTGTGTGTGTGTGTGTGTGTGTGTGTGTGTGTGTGTGCGCGCGTGCGCGCGCGTGTATATGGAGGCCAGAGGACAACTTCAGGTGTTGTCCCTCAGGAGCCATCCACCTCTTTTTGAGACACAGCCTCTCATTGATCTGGAACTTGCTGGTTAGGCTAGACTTTACCTTAAAAGATTTATGCAAAATTTTTTTTCTTTTTTTGAGATCAAGTCTGTGTAGTTCAGACTGGCTTTGAACATTTTTCATTTTTTTTTTTTTTTTTTTTTTTGGTTTTCCGAGACAGGGTTTCTCTTGTGTAGCTTTGCGCCTTTCCTGGATCTCACTTGGTAGCCCAGGCTGGCCTCGAACTCACAGAGATCCGCCTGGCTCTGCCTCCCGAGTGCTGGGATTAAAGGCGTGCGCCACCACCGCCCGGCCCCATTTTTCATTTTTATTTATTTTTTTAAGGCAGAATATCACTATGTGTCCCTACTTGGACTAAACAGAACTCACTGTGTAGACCAGGCTGACCTTGAAGTCACAGAGATCCACCTTCCTCTGCCTGGAAAGTCACACACTGCCACACCTGGGTCTGCCCTTGAACTCCACTCTACTCTGTGGAGTGCTGGAATTATAGGTACATGTCACCGTGCCTGGGCTCTAAATCCTTAATCAGTACCCCCAAAAATTAAAAAATGAGGCAGGGGAGGTGTTGAACCAAGTGCCCACTGTACAAGTCTGAAATGGTAAGTTTGATCCCAGCACCCATGTGACATGGTGAGCAGAGTGGGGCGTGTCTAAGCCCAGGACTGGTTCAAGTGGAGACAGGAGATCTCTGGAGCTCATTGGCCAGGCAGCCTAGCTGACTTGATGAGTTCCAGGTTCACTGAGAGACCCTGTCTCAGTAAGGCAGAGAGCAACTAACATAGTTGGTGTGGGCCTCTGTTCATCATGCACATGCCTATACACACACACACACACACACACACACACACACACACACACACACACCAACGTAGAGACACGAGAAATAAAATGGTGTACCACTAGGAAGATATAAAAAATACTATGTTTTAATTATAAAAACAGGTTATTTAAGGTGGGCGAGAGGGGGAGAACAGGGGATTCTGTGGCTATTATGTTGAACTGAATGGTGTTGTAAAATAATAATAATAATAATAATAATAATAAAAAAACCAAAAAAAAAAAAAACAGGTTATTTAAATAATAATTTTGGGCACTCTAAAAACTGTGCAGAAAAGAATGCCTCTCTTTTTGTAGATGTAAAATATGTATATAACTACATTGACAAATTCAAAATATGACAAAAATTCAAGCTCAATTTAACCTTTTTAAAAAATGTATACTTGTATTGAGACAGAGTCTTGTTATGTAGCTTCAGCAAGCCTTGGCCTTACAATCAGCTTCCCTCATGCTGAAATTACAGGCACACAGCTAGCTTCAGCTTTATTTATTTGATTTAGAATAATATAAGTTTCCCTCTTATATATGTATGGCAATAAAATTTTCCAAAATTCTAAAATATTTTAAATACAAAGAAATATTTTTAAAGATTAATTTGTCAAATTATTTGCAGTAACATTAAATCATTTATATAGATTTAACTTATTTAAAGTTTAAACAATAGACTATGAAAAAGGACATCTCATTTAGACAAAAATGATACTTTAAAATTGGAATGTGAAATACATCAATAATGTGCTTTTAGTCCTTTTTACTATGTTTGACAACATAAACAAACTTTTAGTCCATTTTACTGTATTTCTTCATTTTAACTAAGAAGATTATCTGCCGAATTGACGAGAGCCTAAGGGAATTTGGTATAGTGAACATTTTGTGCATTCTTTTGGTGACTAGTTCTATTGGTTCTTGTCAGTGTCCAGTGCTATGCAATCAGCACCAAAACATTCTCTGTCTCTCCATGTGGGCCCTGCTTTTCCAGAGCGTCCTGTGAATAGAGTCTGGTTTCTTTCACTTGACCTGATGCATCTGAGGTTAATTTGCACTCATGTGTCAGCAGCTGTCTCCCTTGTAGCAATGAGTGTGTAGCGAGTACTCGAGTGAACAGAAACACTCTACCTGTCTTCGTGAGTGTGTGATGGACACGCAGGGTGTGGCGGCATCTTGTCCTCGTGAGTGTGTGAGGAGTACTGTGGGGTATGGAGGCACCTCCTGGTCTTCTCTGTTGAGCGCTTGAAATACTGTTAGGTTATCAGTTCCTTTGTGATCGTTGCCTTTCACTTGCTTTTGTGGTTTGTAATATTTCTTCTCCGTGAAAGTAAAAATAGTGTCTAGTTACAGAAAATAGTTGAGTTAATTCTCAATTTGTGGATTACCCATTAAGTGTCAAGTAGTATTCTGGACACTAGATAAACAAACATAACCATTTCTGCCCTCTTATTTCAGTTGTCTTAAACATATCAATAAGTCTGTTGTCACAGTTAGCATCTGGTGTAGGTTATCTGGCTCAAGATGTCTAGTGAGTTACAATTTTTTGCAATTGCTTGGTTTAGTTTTAGTTATAATTCTGAGACAAGTGAATCCAAACCACACGAGTTTCTCTGGGAACATTAAAGATGGTCATTGAAGAGAATAAAATGTGTTTGTTTTCTGATAAGTTTCTGCTGAATCCACGAATCCCTCCCGCAGTTCCCGAGTGGTTGGTTTGCATATAGACTTCTAACACAAGCCCCTCGTGCTGGCAATCCACTTCTGACTTCTGCATGAGAGCTTTGTTTTCTCAGGAAGCTAGGTGGAGTTCAGAAGTAGAGTAGTCGAGTTGTTTGGTGTGCTGCCCTTTGCAGTGGAACAGAGTGCCCTTCTGCTGTCCAGAAGTCGAGTGCAAGAGTCTTAGGGTGTAAGGAAAAAAAGAACAAGGAAGGGGTGAAACTCAGATTGGATTTAGAATGTGAGGGACCTCTGGGGGGCCCGCATTGCAGGTGTCTGGAAACCCGATCTGTGTATGGACCTTTAACCCTCTCAACTCCATGACAAGTCTGACAGAAGTCAAATGCAAGTCAGACCCTGGATGTGCACTCCGAAGCCGTCAGTTTTGTGCAGGCCATGCAGGGTGACATGAATAGACAACTTCTTTGAAACACCTTACTGCCAGGTTTTGGACAGGGCTGACTTGTTTATCAGTTTCTATAAAATTGTCTAAAACGATGTCTCTAGTAATATGGTAAATAAAAGCTATGGTTAAATAAAATCGTGTATTATCCTAAGAGTTTCAGGGATTCTAAGATTTAAGTTTTCTTAGTCACTGATTTTTTTCCCCCCACCTCTTAAAGGGCCATGAAATGATATGAAATCAATAATGGGACCCTTTTTTTCCCCTTTTAAACTTGGCTCATTTCCCCAGATTTCTAAGCCCTAATTATTAGTTTTTTAAAAAGATGAGTTGGTGCTTTAGTGTGTCTGCGAATATTTGGCGAACAGTGTAGGAGTCTGCAGTTACTAAACATCAAAGACTGTGGAGAGACTTCCAGATGGCATTCCCATTCACGTGGGGTAAGGGACACTGCATAGAGGTCTGTTCGATCAGACCAGACGGGGGGAAACAGGTAAAAGGCCTGGCTGTCTGAGTGAAGACGGCGAAGTGCCACTGTTACTTGGACGAAGGAGCGTATGTTAGAGCTTCTGACCATAAGCTGTGTCCTCAGAAGACCGTATTTGGTTGGTATTTTTGCAGGCACGTGGTCACAGTGTATAACATCTAGTGCTCCACTGTTTCTCTATAACATTTGTATTCATTTGAGATTTTTTTTTGCCTAACATTTTTTTCGTTTCTTTTCCTCCCTCCCTTTCTTCTTCCCTCCCTCCCTCCCTCCCTCCCTCCCTCCCTCCCTCCCTCCCTCCCTCCCTCCTCTCCCTCCCTCCTTTCTTCCTTCCCTTCCTCTCTTTCTTTCATTTTCAAGTTTGAAAGAGTCCAAGTTTCTCTTCTACTTCACACACACACACACACACACACACACACACACACACACACATGAATATACACAATTGAAAATCTATTGAATTATCTCTTCCGTCTTATAGATGATTCTTGCACTAATGTCCCTTTTTGACTGCTTTAAGTTTAAAAATAATTTTACCAGAATGAATATTCTAATCAGTTTTCTAAATAGCATTTTATAGTTGTAAAAAAACGTTAGTGTTTCTAAAATTAAATATGTAAAATGTCTGTTTTGTGTATGCAATAAACTGAGGTCTTGCTATGGCAGGATTCAAGAGTCATTATTCCTCATTGTATGAACATCCAGGGACAGGGGAATGGCTGCAGAGCCGTTCATGTCTTTAGTGAATGCGTTCCTGTCCATCTGGACTGTCAAGAAACAGTAGCATCACAAGGTACAAACCTTACTTAGTTTTTGGGGCTATAATGGTAAAATGCCATGGACTGGGTTTTTAAAATACAAGGTATGTGCTTTTGCATTTCTGAAGGCTGCTGGGAAGCCCCACGTCAACACACTGTAGTCAGTATCTGGTGGGGAATCCAATTCCTGCTTCATAGACAGCCATCTTCTGTCCTCACATGGCAGAAGGACCATACAGGCTCTCTGAGGTTTCTTTTATTCTAGTCTAATGGTTGGCTGTCATACTGTTCATAAGGGCAGACAGCCAACCATCCATCATGCCATGTCAACACTTAATAATGGGCCCAAAGAAACAGCAGCCCAGTCTTGGAATAGAAGCTTCTTAGGATTCAGTATCTCCATCAGGAATCTTCTAGAGAGGATTCCTCATCCTTGTCTACCAGGGCATTCTCGTTATTGATGACTGCTGGGCCTCTTTGCTTTGACTTCCTGTAGTGTAGTCCAACAAATCTTTTAGGTCCATTCTGTATCGACTCCTTAGTTCTATTTTATTTGCTTAGTCTTGAGTTCTTTTACAATTACTATTGCTTTATAAGCCTATGTTTATGTAAACAGATCATTTAACATGAGAATAATAGCAGAGGTGATGAGTCTAGAAACGCTTTAGAGAGGATCAAGCACTTGGGGTCAGTCTTGAAAGGAGAAGCAGGTAAAAAGGACTTCCTCTTTTTTTTTTTTTTTGAGGGGGGGTTTGTTTGTTTGCTTGTTTTGTTTTTTTAAATATCAGTTTCTCTTTGTAATAGTCCTGGCTGTGCTGGAACACTTTCTGTAGACCAGGCTGGCCTTGAACTCACAGAGATCTGCCTGCCCTTGCCGCCTGAGTGCTGGGATTAAAGGCCTATGCCACCACTGCCCAGCCAGAAGGACATTTTCTAAAAGTTAGAACGTAATTACACAAATTACCCCCTTCTCATCCTTCCCTTGTTCCCTCTCAGAATTATGACCTTTTTAAAAATTGTGTGTGTGTGTGTCTGTCTGTCTCTCCTCTACTCTATACCCCTGCTTAAATATATAAATACAACCTGCTCAGTCCATTTAGCGTTACTTGTATCTGTATGATTTCAGGGCTGACCATTTGGTATTGGATAACCAGTTAGGGGTCTCATCCCTGGGGAAGAGTATTTCTCTTCCTCTCAACATTCCTTGGGTGCCTATAGTTCTTTGTTTATGGGTGGAGCCTTGTGAGATTTCCCCTTCTACATTAGCGTATCTGTTGGTGGTATACTTCTTCACTTCTTGTTTAGGCAGGCATAGGGCAGTTGAGGTATCATGAATGAAACTTCCTTGTCATTTTAAGAGACAAAAATCTCACAGCCGATTTCCTGGTCCCCTGGCTCTTACCATCTTTCCTCCCTGTTTCCCATGGTTCTCTGGACCTTAGGTGCAGGAGTTGGATTATACACGTGTCCGTTGGGCCTGGGCACTCTGTAATCACTTGTTCCCTGCATTTTGACTGGTTTCTGTAAAGGTCTCCTTCTGTTACAGAGCAGAGTGTCTGACAGATGGTAAGAAGTACACTTATCTGTGGGTAGAAGGACAAACATTAAGAATGCAATTAGAAAGTTCTGTGTTTTAGCAGAGTGGCAGTTACAGGTTCTAGAAGATCCATGACCTTACTAGCCCTGGTAGTTGTCTTGATTTCTAGTGTCAGGAGTGATCTCCCTTCAGTCAAGTGAGGCTTACATCCAGTTCCAGAGCTGTTGGTTACTGACAAGGTATGTGAGCCACTTCTGCACCCTTAGCGATAACTTGCCATGATGGTGTCACTGTTGTGATTTGTAAGTGTTACAGCTGGGTAGGACTGTTGGTTGCTCCCTCTCTTGGAAGCTTGCATGGTGTCTTCCAATACGATAAAAGCTAGTCCTCAGGTAGGAGGCTTTCAAGTCAGATCAAGCTTGAGTCCACTAGGTTTTATGTCCGAAGTGTGTGGTGTCAAGAAGAACATTCTTGATAAAGATGCCTGCATGAAGAATAAAATGTGCTGCATTTGGGCTTGGGAAGAAATGAGTGTGACCAGGACTGCATAAGGACAGTAGGAGATAACCTGAGAATGGAGGCTTGGAACAGCTCCCTGGGCATCCTGCAGTTTATTTCCTGACCTAGTTCACAGTTGGAAGCACGACAGGTGTCAGCTGACCCAATTCTCGTCACATTTAAAATAGGGAACTGTTCATTTCTATATTTTCTGACGTTAATGATTGTATCTTTCATTTTTTGTGTACACATGTATATGCTGTATATATCGTATGTGCATGTGTGTAGGTGGATTTATGTGCACATGTGTGTACATGCAAATGTGGAGGCTAGAGATAGACCAGGTATCTTTCTCGATCACTTTCAACCTTATTTTTTGACATGGGGTCGCTCACTGACATTGGAGCTCACTGATTGGCTAGCCAGCCGGAGGTCCACATGTCTCCCCTCCCCCAGTGCCAGGGTTCCAGACACGTGGGCCTCGCAGCTCATTTCCTCGTGTTTGCACAGCAGACACTTCACTGGCTGAGCTCTGTCTCTCAGGCCTCTCATGTTTGTGCTTTTCGGCAGTTTCTTCCTGGCCGTTCTCTGCTCCCACCTTCGCATCTGTAGCTAAGGAAGCAGATGGGTGGTGCACGGTTGGCTGGCTGTGCTCCAGCAGCTAGACCCTGCCCTCCAGAGTCCGTGTGTGTATGCACTATTTGTCTTGTCCTCTGCAAATCATCGTTTCCCTTTTCTTCCTAGGACTTGGCGTTTACTCTGGAGGAGAGACAACAGCTAAACATTCATGGGTTGCTGCCGCCTTCCTTCGTCAGTCAGGAGATCCAGGTCCTTAGAGTAGTTAAGAATTTCGAGCGTCTGAATTCTGACTTTGACAGGTAACACATTTATGAACATATTTCTCTTAGGAAACACTCTTCCCTGTTGCTTTTTTTGTAAAAGAAAGTTGAGCTATTTACATGATTTGGAATGGATAGTTAACTTTAGGAGAATTTGTTCACAAATGCAGTGATTTTTTTTTTTAAGCATTTACTATCTTTAGGAACATTTGAGTGAAATATTTTTATAATCTATTCTCAGTTTACCTTTCTCAAGATATTTTTCTATGAGAAATGATATCTGCCCATTCTTATTTAATATATTATCTATTTATATGTAAACATGAATATTCTTAACAAAAGAAGGAAGAAATGTCCAAGAAAATTTCTGCCCTCATTTCTAAAATTGATCATTGGTGGTTACTGGTGTTTATAACTGCCTTCTTCTGGGAGAGTGACGAAGATTTTCAGTCCTGAACAATCTGGGCCTTGGTAGTGCTTCCTAGCTTGGCATGAGTTTCTGTCTACAGTACAGCAGGACAGTATCTGATGGCAGGAAGGGGCGGCCATCTTATCAAGTACGTTTTCTTTGAAGGAAATGCTCACGGGAACTATGTTAGTCCCTTCTGAGGACAGTTTTCCCAGTGACCTGCCTTCTGCTAATGTCACCTCTTGAATTCCCCAGCGCTGTTCTGGTTGGCACATTGGAGACTGAGCTTTCTGCACACAATCACACACTTAAGTGATCTCTAAACCACACCAGAGATCAGTGTGCATAGGGCCTTGCTATGTTAGTGAACACAGATTTTCAGGACTTTTCAGTTGTACGAAGCAGTTTGAATTTTATTGAAGTTATTGGTAATGCAAAAAGGGTTATATTCATAGAGAGATAACTAGACAAGAAATGCCTTTACACAGAGAAAGGCCACTAAAAGCTGGGTGTGGTGGTGCATTTGTTTAATCCCAGCATTCAGGAGGCAGAGGCAGGTGGAACTCTGTAAGTTCTGTGTCAGCCTGGTCTATATAGTGAGTTCTAGGCCCCCCAGGACTGCATAATGAGACTGTCTAAAGAAAGAAAGGAAGGGAAGAGAAGGAAGCAAAGAAGGGCTGTTAGTTTGCTTAAGTTAGTGGTTAAACTATATTGTGATATTTTCATCTCTTTAATTATAAAATAGAGACTACCTCTGTCCATGTACTGAGCAAAATTATGTTATTTCACAATAGTAGTAATGTTTAAATGGTAGCAACCCAATTTGGGTTTCCTCATTCTTTGAGATGTTGAGGTTTTTTTGTATGTATACATTTGTGTCTGTGTGCACCTGTGTGTGTGTGTGCATGCACATGCTTGAACTTGTAAAAGTTAGGAGTTGATGATGAATATTTTTCTCTCTAGTATTCCACCTTATTTTTTGAGACAGTATGTCTCACTGAACCCAGAGCACACCGATTGACTAACCTGGCTGGCTAGTGAGATCTGGGGATCTTTGTGTCTGCAACCCCAGCACCAGGTTATAGATATTGGACCACTGAACCCAGGTTTTGCTCTGATGTCAGAGATCCAAACTCAGGTCCTCCTGTTTGCACCTCAGATACTTCCCCACCCAGCCATCTCCCCAGCCCCTTGAAGGATATTTCTGAAAACGGTCGCTATTGTTTTTTAAACACAGGGTCTCACTGTGTAACTCAAGCTGTCCTCATACTTGGTCCTGCCTGAGTTGCCCAAGTATTAGGATTAGAGGTGCATGCCACCATGCCTGGCTTGATTATGTGTGGGAATGTTATTTTAAGATGTGTTACTTTTGTTTATGTTGCATTTGTTTTACTCTATGAAGCTGTGTTACTTTGCCTGTCTAGAACACCTGATGGTCTAATAAAGAACTGAATAGCCAATAGCAAGGCAGGAGAAAGGACAGGCAGGGCTGGCAGGCAGAGAGAATATATATATATGAGAAAAAAGAAGTAGCCAGAGAAGGAGGAGGACTCCAGGGGCCAGCCATCCAGCTGCACAGCAAGCCATGGAATAAGAATAAGATTTACAAAAGTAAGAGAATGGGAAAAGCCCAGAGGCAAAAGATAGATGGGATGATTTAAGTTAAAGAAAGCTAGCTACAAACAAGCCAAGCTAAGTCCAGGCATTTATAATTAAGAATAAGCCTCTGTGTGATTTATTTGGGAGCTGGGTGGCGGGCCCCCCAAAAGAGTAAAAAAAAAAATTATGCGTGTTTTCTATTTGACTAAAGATGTACTTTATACTTGCTTGTAATTAGAATTCTAATAGCCATATTTACTATTGGATTTTGACTGTTGTATGTAGATCTAATTGTGTCCAATTTCCACAGGTATCTTCTGTTGATGGATCTGCAAGATAGAAATGAGAAGCTCTTTTATAGTGTGCTGATGTCTGATATTGAAAAATTCATGCCTATCGTTTATACCCCCACTGTGGGTCTCGCATGCCAGCAATACAGTTTGGCATTTCGGAAGCCAAGGTATGTAAACTTTTATTTTGGATACAAATTTGTA
Source organism: Peromyscus maniculatus bairdii (assembly GCF_049852395.1). Classification (NCBI taxonomy): domain Eukaryota; kingdom Metazoa; phylum Chordata; class Mammalia; order Rodentia; family Cricetidae; genus Peromyscus; species Peromyscus maniculatus. The sequence goes on from NC_134858.1 coordinate 77,697,611, forward strand.
TTTTATCTTTTTGTAATTTTTTTATTTTGTAATTGACATGAGTTGTATTAGTTTATCATGCAGAAAATGGAGAAATCAGGAAATGGCTAAATGGAGCGAATTCATGTTTACATTATAAATTCTATTTGGCAATTATTCAAGCTAACTAAAATATATATTATCAGTGATTTTTGACAAGAACACTGAAACCAGTCTCCTAGAAAATTCAAGAATATAACATCTTGGAGAATGGAGAGCTGGCTCAGTGGGGAATGGCTCATACTGCCGTTGTAAAGGACCTGGGTTTGAGTTCAGTTCCCAGCACCCACACTGGGCAGCTCACAGCTGTCCCTTACTTCAGTTCTTGGGATTCAACACTCTCTTCTGGCTTCTTTGGGCAAGGCAACTGCATTTATGTTCATATATACACTCATGCTTAAATCTTAAGTATTTAAGTAGTGAAAAAATACGTTTTCACTGGTACACAGCAGGTCTCTAAGCAGGTCTCCTTATCTAATTGAAATTCTGCATTATTGGACAAGCCTCTCCTAATCTTGCACCAAATCTTGTAGCCCATGTGTAGCGGGAATCTTAGAGAGTCTTATTAATAAAATCAAACCTGAGCCAGGTATTGGGGTGAATGCTGGTAGATCAGATGCAGAACAAGCCACAGCTATCTCACCTTGCCAATTCCTTAGCTGGTCTTGTTTCCTCAGACTGGAGGCCTCTGAGTCCTCATCCAGAATGGGTCTCAGCTGAATTGCTGCTCAAAAGCCTGAAAGCTTAACCAGCCAAATGCTTAACCAGGTCAAATGCTTCTAGTTTCTGGTCCTCACGCCTTATATACCTTTCTGCTTTCTACCACCACTCCCTGGGATTAAAGGCTCACTTCTGAGATTAAAGGCGTGAGTCACCATGCTTGGCTCTATCCTTGAACACATGGATTTCTGCCTCTGGAATGTTAGGATTAGGGGCAGGTGCTACCACTGCCTATCCTTTATGTATAATATTGTGGCTGTTCTGTCTCTGACCCCAGATAAGTTTATTAGCATGCACAATATTTGGGGAAATACAATACCACACCCATGGTAAGCTAAATCAACAGCCACCCTTTTATGAAAAGAATGGCTGTTGATTTAGCTTATGTAGTATGTAGGTCACCAACTTCTGTTCCCTTTTTTTGGAGTTCCATTGGCTGAGCTCTAACAAGCGTGTCAGTTAGAATGGCACGTGAAAAAAAAAAAAAAAGACTTACCTTTCTATGTTTGGCTGTTTCATGTAACACATTGTCCTCCACATAAAAACCTAGGGTTTTTACAGTGACGGGGTACCTTCCTTCTTTAAGGCCAAATGGTGTCCTGTTGTGTGTGTATCTTCATTCATTCATTTATTACAGACATTGAGTTTGATTCTGTATCTTGTGTATTCTGAATCTGTTTGACAGACTTACAGTGATACCTATTTGACAGAGTGATGTCATTTTTCTTTGGATCCATAATTAGTAGTGAGATTGGTAGAAGTTTTGTTTTAAAATTTGAGACACCTTCACACTGTTTTCTGTACTGGCTGTATTAATTTCCCTTGCTTCCATCATTGGGTAATTTTCTTTTCATTCATACCCCAGACAGAATGTCTCTCATCATTTCAAGGATATCCATTTTCACACATGTCAAATGATAGTTGACTGTGGGTTTAATTTGCATTTCATCGATGATTAGTAATGTTGAATACATATTCATACACTTCTTGTCATTTATCTGCCTTAGATAATTTTTTAGAGATTCATTTGTTCTATTTTATATGTATATGTTTTGCCTGTATGTGGCATATGCATCACACGCATGCCTGATGCCCTGGGAATTTGAGGAGGGCATAGGCTTCTTTTGCTTCCACTTTCTGGGATTGCAGGTGTATGCCACCACACCTGGTTTATGGGGTGCTAATCAGAGCTGTGTGTTTGCTAGGCAAGCGCTCTGCCAGATAAGCTGTGTCCCCAGCTTCCCAGATCAATTCTTATATTAATAATTTTATTCCTAAGGATTGCTAAGGGAAAACGCTGCAATATGCATTTATGGGTTTCATGAGGAATTTTTTTCTCTTTGGCATGGATACTTTGTGTTGGATTTCAGGATGTCATGGATAATCATTTTTCAGAATGTTGTTGGGGTTGATTAAGCCGTCTTATTTCCATATGCCCATAGCACTTCAATTCCTATAGAATTCTGCATATTTGGTGTTTCTGTCTGCTTATCACAGCACACTTAATTGTGGCTAACCTTTACGCAGATGGCAGAGACAGCTCTCTGTGTCTCTGAGCTCCCTGTGGTACCTGAATTACTTACTAATGTATCTTATGAAACGTTTCAGAAAGCATCACACAAATTAATAATACAAGTGTATAAAGCAGACTTAAAAAGTTTCTTTGGAAGTATTCCTACTTACTATATATTTTAAACTTAAAAATGTTAGATATTGATTTTATATGTATGAGTGTTTTGATGGCATGCACATAAGTGCACCACATGCATGCCAGGTGCCTGTGGAGGTCAGAGAGAGCATCAGAGCCTCTGGAAAGAGAGTTACAGATGGCTGTGAGAAGTCCTGTGGGTGCTAGGAACCAAAGTGGGTCCTCTGCACGAGCAGCCAGTGCTCTTAAGCACCGTGCCCGAGCCATCTCTTCAGTCCCTGCCTCCTGTATTTTCAAAATCCATTCCCCCCAAAAACTCAGTCGTTTTTAGTACTTTTTAGCTACATCTCATTATACTATATTTTTGATAACCATGTTCTTACCTTTGATATTTTTAATGTTCTGTCAAGGTTATTTTGATCCCTTTTGCTAATACCCTAATATTTGTTTAGTCATAACCAGGTTATAAGGTTCTAGAGAGGGAAATGTTTTTTGAGACAGGGGCTCGCTGTATATCCCAGTCCAGCCTTTGTTTCCATGTGTAGATGAAGGTACTGTCAAATTCACAATGCTCCTGCCTCCAGCTGTGGAGCTGGGGTTCTAGGCATGCACCACCACACTGGGCCCGAAAGATCATTATTACAAGTTATTCTTGCAGTCCTGCTGAGTAGGTCTAGTTCCTGGCTGGCTCGTTTAATGTGCCCTTTGTGCTATCTCATTGAAACAGTAACTTAGGACTATCCTGTTCATGTGCTCTTAGAGAAAATGTTAAGTAATGATGATCCATCATTCCTTAATATGTTTATGCATATTATTTTAACAGATGGATCCTTGTAAATAATTGATCCTGAAGGAAGTGCAGCTCTAACAAATCAATCTATGAGAACAAAGAATTTTGACTGGGTGTAGACAGCCTGAATGCATGCCTTTTCCACTGCTCATCTTTAGGTGGCGAATCATTGATCTGATTTTGGCAAACAGGTGGAGCTAATACAGATTATTGAAAACAGTTTAAAAAGCACAACAAGCATTTCCCAAGATGAGCAGACTAGTACTGCTGGGTCACCAAAAGTCAGGGTGGAAACAATGGTCAGTGCTCAAATTAGGTGGAGAAACTGCAATCAAATAGAATTCTTGGCTTCGTAGTTCCTTAGAATAATACCTATTTTGTGAGTTTTGGAAGGGTAGGAGTTGGGCATAATACAAACGATATAGCTGGAATAATCTTCAACACAGCGCAGCGGCTCCTCAGCGGTGGTTATTGTCAACAATATTATAACAACTCCCAAGAGTTTGTGGGTTTTTGGGTTTTTTTGATTTTTCGAGACAGGGTTTCTCTGTGTAGCTTTGCGCCTTTTTCCTGGAACTCACTCTGTAGACCAGGCTGGCCTCAAACTCACAGAGATCTGCCTGGCTCTGCCTCCCAAGTGCTGGAATTAAAGGTGTGTGCCACCACTGTCAAGCTACTCCCAGGATTTTTGATGTCTAAATCGATGGAGGGTATTATTCACCAGCTTTATAATAGTAGCATATGTTTGCAAAAGAGAAAGAAGTTTCAAGGGTCTTTTGGACAGATCCAAATAGACAGATCTAGAAGTCAGTTAAATGTATGGACTGGGAACTTAGTAGATGCTATATTCAAAGATTCTAATGTTTTTATTATAATTTGTCTTTATTTCTGAGAATTTCACATGTGTATATAATGAAATATAATCAGCTTCTTGAACTTTCTTACTCCTTCCATCTCCCTCCAAATTTCATGACCCTCCAACTTTTGATAATCCAGTTAATGCTGTCCAGTTGTACACGGGTGTGACATTGTACCTAGGGAGATATGAATCAATGTCTACTCACCCCAGATAGGGAACTCATGACACACTGAAGTTCAGATGCCACCAGAGTCCAACTTCCTGGACCAGTGAATTGGATTGGGATTACTTACAGGAACAGGAATGACTCAAAGGTGCCTGCATCACCAAACCAACCGAGCATGGGTGACAAAGCATGGAAGCTGGAAACCTGTGGTGTAGGCAGCTTAGCAGGTCGGGGAGTATCCTTTCCAGGTAGTTTAGTTTGTCTCTGCTTCTTCCAGGCAGCTTGGCTTGGCTGAGCAAGTCTCTCAGCAGTCCTTACTGCTTACCTATGCTTGGGCAGGGAGTGCCCTAGTGAATCTGGTCAGTTTGGGGGACTTCCTGAAGCCATTGTGTTTGTTCACTTACTGTAGGATGGAATGTTTCAACTCCCTTAGCACGTCTTGTTTCATCTCCCCAGTTAACATCCAGTGTCTTAAGAAACTTCTTTCCAGAATGGGAGGTTTAATTCTCAGGAAGCAGGTACATGACACTCCTCCAGTAGCTGTCAACTGCTGATAGCTTCCAAGGAAGGGATGGGTGTTCTCTGGAACGCCTCCTCAATCTATTGCTTTCCTTTTTTTTTAATAGAATTTTGACTGTAAAGCTTCTAATGTTTTAGTTTGAACATTATATATACTACACAGATTATATCTGTTTTAATTTTGACAATGATAAAGAGTATCAAGGCTGATTGTTGAAGAGATTCAGTTAGTAAGATTTCTAAGTTTTGCTTTATTTTTGCCTAGAAAAATCTTTTTTTTTTCTTTTCAGTACTGAAGGTTGAACCCAGGGTCTTGCATATGCTAAACAAAGTGCCCTTCCACCTTCACCTCCCCCTGGAAAATTCCTGTGGGGAAGTGTCGCAGGTGTTGAGACGGTCTGTGTAGCTCTGGCTATCCCAGAACTCTGTAGAATAAGCTAGCCTGGAACTTAGAGAAATCCATCTGCCTCTACCTCCAGAGTGCTGTGATTAAAGACATGTGACAACATGCCTGGCCTTCTGGAAAGTTCTTAAATGTATTTAAGGAACTCTTTTTTTTTTTTTTTTTTTGGTTTTTCAAGACAGGGTTTCTCTATGTAGCTTTGCGCCTTTCCTGGAACTCACTTGGTAGCCCAGGCTGGCCTCGAACTCACAGAGATCCGCCTGCCTCTGCCTCCCAAGTGCTGGGATTAAAGGCGTGCGCCACCAACGCCCGGCTATTTAAGGAACTCTTAAGATGAACCACAGTGAAATATCAAAATGCCCTTTGCTACTTTTAATGTTTATATACCTGTTTCCTTCAGGATCCCCAAATGTCTTGGAGTAGTCATTAATTAATAATAACTGCACTTTCTTAATTTGATATGAGGAAGTATATCTGGTAGATACAGACACCACTATGACCTGAGTTTGAAACAGAGATATTTACATTTATGAATCTAAAGGTTGTTTCCTTAAGTGAAAATACACTCTGAATGTCCAGAATCTCAAGAAAAGAGTGTCAGCTTTAATTAAAACTTGATTTGTGAAATAGCAGTAAGAAAAGAAGCTAAAGCCAGTGGTGGCACACACCTTTAATCCCAGTGCTTGGGAGGCTGAGGCAGGGGGATCTCTGAATTTGAGGACAGCCTGGGCTACAGAGTGAGATCCAGGATAACCAGGGCTACACAAAGAAACCCTGCCTTGGAAAAAAACAAAAACAAAAAACGTCCCTGTAGTTGGTTCTAGCTGACTCTTGGTCCCTGAAAGGCAAGCCTAAGCCTAAAGCTTGCAGCCTGGTTGAAGGTAGGTGAGCAAGAACTGCATTCAATGCCCTAGATCTGGAATGCCAGTGCCCTGCACTGTGGCAGGCGTTTTTTTACTTCGGTTTTTATTTTGTTTGTTTGTTTCTATTTAGAGGGCTGTTTAAGTGCTCTGCTGTAAGGCAGAGATTCTTAAAGGAGCCGGGTTTTTGTTTGTTTGTTTGTTTTAGCTTTCTCATGCTCTACCTAGGTGGATAGTCTAGCTTCACATAGTATGTAGTTGGGTTTTTTTGTTTGTTTGTTTGGTTGGTTGGTTTTTCTTTTTTTTACTCCTTACTCTTTGGGGGCCTGCCACCGAGCTCCCAAATAAATACACAGAGACTCAGTCTTAGTTATGAACACCTGGCCTTAGCTTGGCTTATTTCTAGCCAGCATTTCTTAATTTAAATTATCCTGTCTACCTTTGCCTCTAGGCTTTTACCTTTCTCTATTCTAGAAACCTTTCTTTTCTTCCTACTCCATGGCTGGCTGGGTGGCTGGGTAACTGGGTGGCTGGCCCCTGGTGCCCTCTTCTCCTTCTTCTTTTCTCCCTCCTCCCCCTTCTTCTTTATTTATTTACATATTTATTCTCTCTGCCTGGCAGCCCCACCTGTTTCTGTCTCCTGCCTAGCTACTGACCACTCAGCTCTTTATTAGACCAATCAGGTATTTTAGACAGGCACAGTAACACAGCTTCACAGAGTTAAACAAATGCAACATAAAAGAATGCAACACATCTTTGCATCATTAAACAAATATTCCATATCATAAATATTCATCTTCAACTAATATTCCAAAACACACCCCTGAGGCTAACATTTCTTCAAACAAATAATGCTTCTGTTCCATAGTGGATTAACTGTATTAACCATGAAATGAATAGTTAATTGAGTAGGAATTTTCATATTGTTTAAATGATGTACCATATAGGTGTATGATACTAATTTTACTTAAGTTAGAACTTTTTAGTATCTCATTAGCTGATTATAAATAAAGTAAAGTAAACACGTATTGTTTATGGAAAGGTACATATGGTTTCCTGGCCGATTTGAATAATTTGCCAGCTACATGCCCAATCTTTGAAATAACTCCTTGATATTGTCCTAGTCAAATCAGATGCTGTAACAAACTGTAAATGGAGTAACCTGTTTATAAGAGAGGCTTATTTTTCCTACTCCTGGAGTCTGGGGAGCCTGAGCTCAGGGTCAGCGGTTGAGTTCTGGAAAGGGCTGTTTTCTGGGCTGTGGATCACGATCTGGTTGCTTATTATGTCTTCATGCCATAAAGCACTCTGAGAACCTTTTCATATAGACACCTACAGGTACTAATGCTGGTCCTATGGGCTCCATGACCCGATCACATCTGAAAGCTCTGCCTCTTCATGCCATAACGTTGGGATTGAGATGTAAGCAGTTACATTTAGCGAGTGCATGGACCTCAGTGTCTTGCAGCCATTTTAGTTTAACACCATTCTACTTATTACTGAGACATCAAAATGCAAGCCTCCAGGCAATCCAGTGCCCAAAGGTCCTGGGGTGCCTGTCAGAGGCAGGTGGAGCTGGCTTTTAGAAATTGGGCCAGGTGGGTATTGGGGGGGGGATCATTCTGGATTCAGACACTGCTGGCTAGCAGAGCTGCCCAGGTGAGCTCAGGCTGAGCTTATTTGATTTGGTTTTCTTGTGTTAGTCCACACTAGAATTGTCAGACACAAGCTGGCTGTGGTGGCGCACACCTTTAATCCCAGCACTCAGGAGACAGAGGCAGCCGATCTCTGAGTTTGAATTCAGCCTGGTCTACACAGTGAGTTATAGGACAGTAAGAATTGTAACACGAATCTTAAATGGTCTTATTAATAAAAACAAACCTGGAGCCAGGTATCAGGGTGAATGCTGAAAGATGAGAGAAGCAGAACAAGCCACATCTAACCTCACCTCACTAATTCCTCAGCTGATCTTGTTTCCTCAAACTGGAAGCCTCTGAGTCCTCATCCAAATGGGTCTCAGCTGAACTGCTGCTAAAAGCCTAAAAGCTTAACAAGAACTTGGTTCCTGGTCCTCATGCCTTATATCCCTTTCTGCTTTCTGCCATCACTTCCTGGGATTAAAGGTGTGAGTCACTATGCCTGGCTGTTTCCAGTGTGGCTTTGAACTCACAGAGATCTGGATGGATTTCTGTCTCCGGAATGCTAGGATTAAAGGTGTGTGTGCCACCATTTTCTGGCCTCTGTGTCTGTCTAGTGACTGCTCTGTTCTCTGACCCCATATAAGTTTATTAGGGTGCACAATACTTTGGGGGACACCATACCACCACAAAGAATGACATAGTGAGGGCCTGTCTCAAAAAAAATTAGACATATTAAGGTGACTTTTTAGAACCAGGAAGTATAATAACTTTACACCTCACACTTAGTCTGTAAACTTTAGAAATTCTTTTAAACACCAAATCACTGATTATATTTTTAATGCTTTCAGAAGAGTGAGTTATTGCTAGATGTTAATAAACTTTTGCCATTCACTTGTAGTAATACCTTGGAGTTTTATTTCTACAGGTTCTACAGTTTAGTGCTCTCATTCGTTTGTTTCATCGCCTTTAAAATAAGCTCAGAATTGGCACTGATGGTGTTTTAAGGTTTTAAGAAAGAGAGCATCACAGTGGATGTTCTTTAAAGCTATGAAACAAATGAGAATGTCTGAGCTTGGTTGTTCCTAACTGTCACTTCGGTGGATTTGGGGACAATTACTTAGAAAAAGCTGATTGTTATTGACACTGGAGATGGAGGTGGTGATGATCTCTGGAATTATAAGTTCAAATTATTCTTTTCCTAAGTAGGACAAATGCTGCATTTATGAAAATGTACCTGTGATTTGTACTAAATAGGAGTGAGGTTGAGTCTTCTGTATCATAAGTACCAGGAATTCAGTGTGTGCCCATAGGAGTTTAGAATTCCAAAGTATTTTCTTTCTTAAGCATTGCCTTAATTAGGAAAAATGTGGAGAATGGAAAAAATGTAGACATGATTCAAGCATCAGTTCTTTACATCAAGATCTAAGGGTCGGCCAAATTTATGCATAGACATATAAATCTCTCTGGCAAGGCAGTGAAACTTATCTTCTACTGTAAAAGCCTTTAGAAATATAGAGTAACAGCTCATTGAGCCCCTACCCATCTAGAGACTTCACATGTGGAAAACTTGAGTGGAAATACACGTTTCAGATCCAAAAATAATTTTTCTACAGCCTGTGTGGTACTTCCAGGTGTTTGGGTTTCAGTTTACATTTGACATATGGAGAACTCAGAAATAGTTTGCCAGGTTTTGTCTCAGGTGGTACGCATGAAAATATACACATTTAGTTACTTTCCCATTTACAGGAATGCATGTATTTTAAATGAGAATTATAAACCTTAGTCTTCATTACTAAAAGTAAAAAATGAAAAGAAATATTTATTCTTAGATCATTTTATAGCACATTCTCATGCCTGGAATACTACATTTATTGGATAACTATGTTTGATGGGTCTCTGGCAGATTGGGCTGTGTCCAGAGAAGTCACTCCAGCAGGAACAGTTTTTGAAACTGCTCGTCTGAGAGTGAACTGGCCGATAGAGAGATGCAAGCCTACAGGGCCTAAGTGAAGTCCTACTCCTGCCTTTTGTGTAGAAGACAGCAAGCACACTTTTCATAGGAGGGCCGTAGAATGGAGAACTGCAGTTGCTGGATGGAAGTTCCCGCAGAGATCCAGTACTTTCCAGAGCTTTTCTAACTGACATTGGAATAGCCTTCCTTCACTTTCAAAACTGGAAATAGTTTGAGTGGTTTGGGTAATCTTTGGTGGTACCTGCTCTAAATGAGATTCTAGAAGTGGGTTTATTATGAACCATTTGAATTCTAAGGTCACTTTGGTTTTTGTTTGTTTGTTTTATGTTGAGTTTATTTTCATGCTCTAAGGTTTTGTTTCTTCAGTTTCTTCTGAATGCCCTGTTCTTCTGTGCTGCCTACTCTTCTGGCTTAGGCAGTTTGTGTTCCTGCTCAATGACAATCATGTCAATGTGGCAGGGAGCTCATGGGTGGGTTAATCCACCCAGAGCTCTGGAAGTTCAGTGTGCACTTTGTGTGACTTGGTCACCTGGAGATGGGCAGTGACTGGAGAATTTACATCTGGACCCTTAAGCTCAGCATTGCTCTCTGCATGTGCCAACAGTGCAGCTTTCTGTTTTGTCTAGCCTCAGTGTCTAGCCTGGGCACACACAGTGACTCCTCCACTGTACACCTGTATAGCACACATGGCTTCATTGAAGTGACATTTTTTTGTTGTTGTTGTTTTGTTTTCGAGACAGGGTTTCTCTATAGCTTTGTGCCTTTCCTGGAACTCACTTGGTAGCCCAGGCTGGCCTCGAACTCACAGAGATCCGCCTGGCTCTGCCTCCCAAGTGCTGGGATTAAAGGCGTACGCCGCCACCGCCGCCGCCGCCGCCGCCACCACCACCACCTGGCTCTGAAGTCACATCTTTCAGACAGCTTGTCAGCTTGTTAAATGTGCATACCTTGGTGGCCTGGGCATTTTCACAGATGTTCTTAAAGTGAATGCAAAGGTTGCACCTCTTGATGATTTCGTGGGGTTTTTCTGTGTCAAAAGAGTGAGGAACTGTTCTCACAGATCACCTCAGGCCATTTTCAGGAAGAGAGCGGGTCACTTTTGGTTTAAAATTCTGTGCATGTTTTAAAATGTAGCTTACAAATCAGTACTTTGAGGGATTTGGAACCTCTTGTAAAGTAACCTAACCCATCAGTTTAGATAACTGAAGGAGTTCAGTTGTAACTTTCATTGCAGATTTGAGATTTATCAGAATAAATCTATTTATTTAGTATACTTTCAAACACAAGGAATTCATAAGTATTTAATGACCTGACTCATTAAAATCCTCACTGTATCCCCTAACAGCATGCGACTACAACAAGCATGTGACTTTATTTAGTTGTGTCCTGACTCCAATGCTTGAATGACTAAAGCCGGATGTTGGTATTTTCTCACTTGGTATACATAAATTGTACTCTGGATCTGAGGTTTGTGTGCTCTTTCAGGCTCTTTGTTCTTAGCATGCTTTCCTCTTGTTATGTGTTCTCCCTAATGGTAGTTGTCCAGCTGCAGAAGCAGCAGGGAGCACCTTCCCAGACAGTGCTACTCCATCCACATGGCCCTGTACCAGAGTCAGCAGCGGGAAGGACAGAGCAGGGTCTGCACTTGCTGTAACCATCTTGGCCAACTTCCTGCTTGCTGCCCATCTCTGCTTCTCGAGATCTAGATGCTGTGTGGCAAAATAATCTATATTTAATATTGTCAGAGAGATTGTCCATCTTCCAAAATATGACTGTGAATGTTCAGAATCAATAGCATAAAGTGAACTTAATTTTAGCTCAGTACTGTTTTATTCTGTATTTCATTAATATTTTATATTCGAGCCTGGCAGCAGTGGTGCACACCTTTAATCCCAGCATTCGGAAGGCAGAGCCAGGCAGATCTCTGTGAGTTCGAGGCCAGCCTTGTCTACAGAGCAAGATCCAGAACAGGCACCAAAACTACATGGAGAAACCCTGTCTTAAAAATATATATATATATATATATATATATATATATATATATATATATATATATATTCGTATTAGTAAAGTTTGTAAGATCATTGACAAGATTCCAAATTATATAGTTATCTATTTAATTTATAAGTTCCTGAATGTTCTATCTTTTTAACTAAAGAAGTTCTCCTTTTAACAGTGTAACTCACAGTCTTAAATATGATTGGCAGATGAATAAATGGTGTGTACAATAATTTGAAATGCACCATATTTTATATATTTAAAAATAATGTGGCTATGTGAATTAAAACATTTGCACTGTAAAATGAAGTAATTTGTTTTAAAATGTCAAAGATACATATACACACACACAAATTCAAAAGAAGTTTTTTTAATTACTTAAGTTAATTAAGTTAATTTTTTAAATAACTCCTTTATTCAAAGAAGTTAATCTTACTGACATTTGCCAAATGTATGTGTGTGTATGATGAGGTCATTCTTACCATAGGATTCTGTGCAGTTGCTTAGACCATGGGAGCTATGCTGGAGTTCATCAGAACAGTCTATTTATAGTTAATTAGGTGGGCACATACCCTATTTCTAAAATGAGTATGAAGAAGGAATGTAAAATCATTTTATATATACTTTGAGTCAATATTTATTTGAAAATAATATTTATGTAGAAATAGTGATATTATTTTTTTTTATTTTTTTTATTTGTATTATAAATTGAAAACAATCATTCCTATGAAAGTATCACCAAGGTGTTAAGGGCTAGAGTTGAGAGAGAGAGAGAGACAGAGACAGAGAGAGACAGAGAGACAGAATATGATTAAGTGAGAATGAACATTGAGACTAGAAGGAAAGACTTCCTTAGGAAACTGGTCCTGTGAGGCAGTGGCTGAGCCAGAGCTCCTGGTCCAGGCTGAAAAGCCAGGAAAGGGCAGGTCCTACAGCAGTGTGAAGCCTGAAATCATCCTGTGGCAGAAGTTTCTCCTCCTCAAGGGCAGTAGTTCTTTTCCAGCAGGACTTTAACCCCCTTTAAATGACCCAATATTTTGGGGAGTAATTTAAAACCTACATGGGAAATGTGAATCTTACTTAAAAATGACTGTCATAGCTGATAGTGCACACTTTAATCCAGCAGATGGATCTCTGTGAGTTCAAGGCCAGTCTGGTCTACATAATGAGTTCTAAGATAGCCAGGTTTATGTAGAGAGACCCTGTCTCAAAAACAAACAAACAAACAAACAAACAAACAAACAAACAAACGGCCTCTGTACAAACATCTAGAATGGTGCTAACCAAGTTGACACATGAAATTAGCTATTATATGCTCCCCAAACAATGTTGAACCTCTGCTTTTGGACAGTGTTCTACCTTGGGTCTGAGTTCTTCAGAGAAGCTTTTGGAAATTTCCTTAACTACCAGTTTTCAAAAGTTAAAACCATGCATGTGTTAATAAACCTTATTCTGTGAAATACAGTGTTTATTATAGTTGCCTCCCCAAAGAGAGTAATTCTAGTAGGCATTTCACGAGAGTGTCGCTCTACTATGACTTCTTTAATTTTTTACATTTATTTATTGTGTGGCGTGTGTGTGTGTGTGTGTGTGTGTGTGTATGTGTGTGTGTGTGTGTGTGTTTGGAGCATGCACATGCACACATGTGCCACTGTGTGTATGGGCACCAGAGGACGACATGGATGAGTTGGTTCTCTCCTTTCACACGTGGATCTGGGGATGGAACTCAGGTTGTCAGCCCGCAATGAGAACCTTTGCCCACTGTGCCGTTTCCCCAGCCCTGATTCAGGGTCTAACATTTCTAACTTTTAATGACAGTAATTTGATATTCAAACCCAGTTTAATGAATTGTGATAGAACCTTATCTATCACTCAGTTCCTGCAGAAGTTCTTACTGTTTCTTCCCAGCTCCTCCACTACTTCAGAAACTTTTTGTGGGTCCTGGGTTCATTATTTCTTCTCTCCTTTCCTGTACCAGAAATTCTATGAGCCTTCACATTAGGCACTTTACTAAGCATTAAGTACATAAAGATATTTTACATATAATACAAGAATTTACACATAATACTCGTGAGAACAAGGATGCACACGAGTGCAGGGTGTGTTACAAAGGCAGTGAACGGGACCGTGACAGCAACAAGGGGATTCCCTTGTATGATGTAGCTAGGGCTGTGTCTCTGAGGCGGTATTTGAGTTTATGCATGCAGCATAAGGTGATAGTTTGTAAAATACGAAAGCAAACAAGAGGGTCTGAGGCTGAGCAAATTGTATCATCAGGAGTTCTAGTATGGGACAGGGTGGCATGGTGAGAAATGAGGCAAAGGCCGGTTGTCGTATACTTTCTTTGTAGTTCTGTCCATTCGAAGCTACTGAGCTACTGGAAAGGGGACGATAGCCCCTGATTTCAGATGATTACTCTGCCTCCCAGATGGACAGAAGGCTGGGGTAGACTAGAAAGACCAGTGAGGTTTGCAGAGCTGACTCCCTTTCATCATGGCCTAATCACTTTGAATGGACTTAATCCGCTTAGGCTCTGGAGTAAGGAAATCGGGCAAGACTACAAACTGGCACAGTTGCCAACATTGGCATTTTGTTGACAGTCGTTAGTTCTATTGTAGTGGCCGATAAGTAGGTAAGATGACCGGATGTATGGCACTAGTGTGTTATACTCTGAGTGCATCACTGCAGGTAAGAGGCTGTGCTGGACTGAAGAAGTTGGAGCTTGCAGGCTTAGTACAGCTCATTGGGTTTGCAACTCAAGTCCCTCCCCTTGTGGTCTTGTCCTTTCTGCACCACACACACCATCCCGAGCCAACCCTTCCTCCCCACCCTCCCCACCAAGGGAGAGTCCGCTAGTCCATGTGTTATCCTGACACTAAATCTTTTTCACTTCATTTCTGTGCACCTATTTTTAAATTCAAATATTATTAATATGGGTGTGGAACACTGTAGCCGTCTTCTGAACCTTCTGCTGTGTTTTTGGCTCCAGCTGTGTTTTTGGCTCACAAAATCCTGTGGTTATAAGAATGTAAATACTGTAGCCTTATCCTCTGCATCTCACATATTCCTCTCCATGTCCCTTATGAATTAAGTGGCTCAACATTTTATTTCCATGAGCTGAATCTAATATATGTCCCATGCCCATAAAATATATTTCTTTCTTAATCCATACAACTATGTCTGTGATCCACTCCACCTACTAAAATGTCAGGGCAGTGTTCTGCAGGTTTTTATTCAGGGTCATGGTTTCTGTTCTGTACATTCTCTTACTGACTTGTAACCTGAGAACTTCCAAGTCAGCGTCTCTGCGCCATCCCTTCCTATGATTCCTGCTCACATTTCCGGCTGCTAAGTAGCTCCTCTTTCATGGCACACAGTGACCTACAGCTACCCACCCCAACCCAACATCCCTAAGCTGAGCAACTCAGAGGTCCTAATTGTCTTCGTGGTCCCCTCAACACCGGAAGCCGTCCTATCTCCCCACCCTTTTCTGTTCTGTATCTTGTCAAGTTTGTCTCTTGTCTGTGGCATCAGTCTCATCACCCCTGTCACCAGTCTTTTAAATTAGGCCCTTTTCATTTCTTCTCTGACTCACTGCATCTTCATCCTATCAAAGTGCGTAATTTCCTCCAAAAGGAATAGCTACCTGTTATTCCCTCGACTGAAATTACTGAATGACCGACTCTCTATGCCCCACGACAAAAAGCCAAGCTCCTTAGTGTGACTTTGAAGGGTTTCTGTCATCTGGACCCCTCGGCCTACCTTTCTGTTGTTGTTATGATCCCCCACCCCCATTCTCCACACCAAGATGAGCGCCACCCCAAACAACCTGGGGACTTCCCGGTCTGCATAACATGACCTGTGGTAGCTGGATGTTTTTTGTTGTTGTTGCTGTTGTTTGTTTTCTCTTGTCAATCTGTGTGTTGACCTTTCTGTCTCGGTGGTAGTTGCTCATCCTTCCCCTGTGCCCTTGAGTGCACCGGAACTAGCACTGCCTTCATGTAGTGGGTAGAACATGAGGAAATATTACCAAATGCTGTGTGCTTTAGACCTGAAGAGACGTGGCTTGAGACCCTGCTGTGCTTCTTATTAGCTCAGTGATCTTGGGTTTCTTATACCACAGATCCCTGGTCTTCAGTTTCCTCTCCTGTAAAATGAGTGTTGTTACTGTTTACATAAAAGAATCCTCTTGAAGCTGCCTTTCCATGGGAGGTGTGTTACAGAACTTAGAAAATTATTTACCTGAAGTTCAGATAAACCTACAGTTGCCAAATATCAAATCTTTTTTCTTTTCTTTTCTTTTTTTTTTCTTTTGGGTTTTTCCAGACAGGGTTTCTTTGTGTAGTTTTGTGCCTTTCCTGGATCTCACTCTGTAGTCCAGGCTGGCCTCGAACTCACAGAGATCCACCTGGCTCTGCCTCCCAGTGCTGGGATTAAAGGCGTGTGCCACCACCGCCCGGCCAAATCTTATAACTAAACAGAATTTACTTTTCTAAGTATTGAATCTTAGTTTAGCACTGTGACAATAGCAGTTATAACTGGAGCATAATTACTTGTGATGATAAAATATAGTTAGTAAAATGTAAGAAAATAGGAGCATCATGAACTGTCAGCTAGAATTAAATTGTATTTTTAGGACCAGAAGGCATTTAAAAACTATTCAAATACAAATTATATTTTATAAACTTCATTATTGGGCTGGAGGGATGGCTCAGCCACACAAGCCTGACATTTTGGACCCCAGAACTCATGTAAAGGCCACACTCTATACAGAGAGCACTAGTGTACACACAGAGAGCACTAGTGTATACAGAAGCACTAGTGTACACACAGAGCACCAGTGTATACAGAGAGCACTAGTGTATACAGAGAGCACTAGTGTACACACAGAGCACCAGTGTATACAGAGAGCACTAGTGTATCCAGAGAGCACTAGTGTATAGAGAGAGCACTAGTGTACACTTGTAGCACTAGTGTATGGAATCTGAGTGCACCCCCACGGGGAGATGGCAGGCTGAGGCAGAAGAATTACCAGAAGTTCCTGTGTCCTAGCCTGGCTTAAGCATCGGGAAAAACACTTTATCTTGAGCAAGGTGGAAAGCTGAGGACCCACTCCTGAAGGTCCCCTGACCTCTACATGTACGCTGTGTGCTGGCAGCTCCCCCAACAGTGAGCGTGCACATGGGTGTGTATACACACATACAATGCCCCCACACACACTCTTACCTCTCTATCTCCCTCCCCCCCACAGACTCACACACACTCACACACTCACACACTTATCTCTCTTTCCTTCCCCCTGCCTCTCTCGCACACTCTTACCCCCTCCCCTTCCTCCCTTCCTCCTCCCTCCCTCACTCTACACACTCTTACCTCTCTCCCCCCACTCCCTGTTCCCCTCATATACACACTCCCTTACTTCTCTCTCTCCCTCCCCCTAACTCCCTTACCTCTCTCCCCCTCCCCCCACTCCCTTACCTCTCTCTCCCTCCCCCCCACTCCCTTACCTCTCTCCCCTCCCCTCACTCTCACCTCTCTCCGTCTCCCTCCTTCTAGTCCCCTTCTCACACGCATAGTCATTATAGAAAACATTCCCAAGATACTAGTAAAGCCGTAGGTGTTTTTAGAGAGGAAAGGTAGTATGAAGTATGCACTTAGTACTTCCAAGATAATACAGTTGCTGCTGCCATGTTGAGGGCAGCTAGAGACACTACCCAGACTCAGACTCATGTAGGAGACGTAACCCACTTTCAAAATTGTTACATTCTCTGTTTGACAATTTCACACACACACAGTACATTCTGATTGTCACCTCACACTCTCTCATCTCCCTCTCACCCTTTTACACCCCCCACTCCAAATCCTTTCCCATATTAACATAACATGTCTTTTGGTTTTGTTCTGTGACCACTGAGTTTAACCAGGTTCATCTCTGTGAGGTGGGTTTGGAGTTATCTGTATGGTGGACTCCTCAGAGGTCTATTCTCACTTCGACTGTACTTAAAACAAAAACAAAAGACTGCTGATGGATTCCTAGTGACAGTATGGATTTGAACTTTTGAAGGAGTAACCTGACTCTGAGCAAGGATGGTTAGTTGGTTTATGGAGTGGGATTAGAGTGGCCAGTCAACAATAGCAATGACCCTCAGAAATCCTTTGGAAAAGTAGCCTCACCGCAGAAGGCTATCAAGTCTGTTCATGTAATTCATGTTTAATATATTGCTGGGCTCCTTACCTCCTTTTTTCTACAGATGAAATTTATTTTCTCTAAAAAGGAAAATACAGAAACAAAAAAACAAACAAAATGCAACTAAAACCAAACCAAGGCTTTTCCATTTGGGTTAATAAAGGCCTGTCTCCATAATTATGGATTTCTGTCATGTCTCCATTATGTACATAGACTTCCGTCAGTTGTCTAAAACACTAGAAAGGGAAGCGAGACTTACTGACGGGATGGTTTGATCATTTAGTGTTGGGCTTAGATCAGCTATCTGAGGAACACAGTCACAAAGCAAAGACCAGCAGAAGGAAAATTTTAAAGAAAGGTCCAGAGGTAACACTGTTGGTTTACGTCCTTCTAGAATGTGAAAGGACCCTGAAAACAAAGCTTCAGCTCTGAAGCACTTGCTCTCTGAGGATTCTGTTTGTCTTAGGAATGAGAATGTAAGTGCAGAGTAAACGTAGGCAGCTTATAGCAGGGCATATGACTAATGAAAGTTGCTGCATTTGTTTTCGAGATTCCCTGAAGATTTGGAACTTAAAGCCGCCGGCCAGTGTGGCTAGGTTTCATGGGAACATTGGGCAAATCCTAAGAGTAATAAGTAAAGAGCTCTAGCTCAAATGTAACCAAATTCTACTGTGGCCTTTTCTCCCTGTCCTTTCTTATCTGGAGAGCCTTTGGTTTTTTTGCATACGAGTCAGTGGCAATACTGTGATGGAAACCGCCTCACTTCTATCATTGAGTGTCTCTGTGACTTCCTGTCTTGTTCCCAGTTCAGAGTTTATATTGGCCGTCCATAGGACTCGCATTCCACAGCCATCAAGTAACTGAAAGATTGTTGTTTTATTTTTGCATTGCCAACAAATGTTAGATAGGATGTATGTACTTTCCCTTGAAAGTGAGAGTTACTTTTTTTTTTCTCTATTTCCTTATTACTTGCAATTTTTGGAAGGAAACCTAAGCTATCAGCCTCATGGTGGGACTAAGTAATTATGCTATTTTGGTAGATTTGGGGACTCAAACAGGAAGTGAAGAGTGGGTGATTTACAAGTAGTCGGTGCTTATACAATTGTTTTTTGTGTAGGTGTCTACCATATGTAGCTATTTCTCGATTTTTTTTCTTGTCTCATTTTTAGCTACTGCCTGATAGCTGTGGGTATTTTTAATTTTTTTTAACCATACTGTCATACTTGAGAATTTTCAGTGTGTGTTTTTAATGGACCTGTTTTTATGTGTATTAGGTGTTTTGTCTGCATGTATGTAAGTGTACTGTGTACATACGGTGGAGATCAGGAGTATCAGATCTAGAACTGCAGTTATAGACAGTTGTGAGCCACTAGGTGGGTGCTGGGAACTGACCCTCTGCAAGAGCAGCAAGTGCTCTGATCCCCAAAGCCATCTCTCCAGCCCCATATTTCAGTGTGCCTTACTAGATACTGCTAGGGCCTTGGCCACTGCCAGTTGTACTGGAAAGGAGTTCCGAGGCATCACAGTGTTAGTTACCCAGTGGACTGAATGCAAAGTGAGTACTGACTGTTTTTCTTCTGCAGAGTTCAAACTCTATTGTGCCTTTCCTCTCACCATACAGAGTGTAAGAACAGACCTAGAACCAGCTGGAGAAGACATGGATATGTTAGTTGCTTCCTTAATTACAGTGTTACAGGAAGGCACAAACACACCTTCCTCAATTTATCCATTCTAACAACTAGCAGGTTTTCCAAATGCAAGCCTAAGTTACTTATATTTTATCTAAGTTTTTTTTCTTGAATGATACTTTAAGAATAATGGTTCTATCTATCCATGCTTACTTAATGCTGTATCAGTAAAGAAGCATTCTGACTGCTAGTCAGTCTGGCTGCAAGATTCTCACCACCACTACAAAAAAAATTTAAAAAAAAAAAGGAATAATGGTTCTAGCTAGTCCTGGTCTTGTAGGATATTAGAGCAAGGCAGATTTCCTATTGCCTCCATTACCTATTTCCAAACATCAGTTCTCTTTTAAAATAAGTAGCATCTTGATAATGCGAGTGTTTCCTTTGTTGCTTTGAGTTGTTTTCTTTTGTTTCGTTTAAGATGAGGTCTTGCATGTCACCCTGACTGTACTCAAACTCATGGTAATCATCCTACCTCTCAAGTGCCGAGATTAGAGATATGTACCACTGTACCTGGACAAAAGTGATTTTTAAGAAAATGGTTTGTTATTCTATAGGTGCTTTTGTTTCTTTTCTATTCCTGTGAAGAGACACCAAGACCAAGGCAGCTGATAAAAGCAAGTATTTAATTGGAGGGTTGCTTACAGTGTAAGAGGGTCAGTCCATCATCATGGTGGGAAACATGGCAACAGGCAGGTAGTCATGGTGCTGGAGTAGTAGCTGAGAGCATATATCTGATCCACAAGTTCTCGGAGGCAGAGGAAGAGACTAGGCCTGGCTTTTGAAACCTCAAGGCCTGCCTCAGTAACACGCCTTTCCAGCCTTGTCTCCTTTATTCTCTCCATTATCCAATTTCTTTTCTTTTCTTTTTGTAAGAAACACAAAATGACTGACTTGTAGAGTTTTGTAGTCTGGTTGGAGAACGTGCTAGGAAGTGAACATTTTTGTGAGAGTGTGTTAGGTACTATAGCAGAGAAACAGCGGGTTTCTATGGAATTGCACTGGTATTCTAAACTCAGCTTGAGAATGTGAGTCAGAAAATGTTTGCAAGAGCAGCTGACACTTGCACTGCCTGTGATGAGCGACTGGGAGCTGGTCTGGCCGTCAGGAGGAACTGGAGGTCCTGGAAGGCTGCCCACATGGATCCTTGAAAAATCACCAAAAGTTGGAAAGTATGTGGTTCTCAGGCTGAATCTGTTGATCGAATGCCAAGAGCAAGGATGAGACCCGAACTGGGAGATAAAGCCAGAGGCGAAGCATCTGAAGTAGCAGAAGCTCAGATAAAGTGAGCTGTGAAAGAGAGTCCAAGGGCTGGAGCAAAGCAAGGATTCCCGAGGCCTTAGCTTTTCATCAGCGGGAAAGAAGCGTGAGGCATTTGAGGGTGAGCAGGACCAAAGGAGACCGAGGAAGACTGTGGGTAGCAAGGGGGATGGCATCAGGCTAATGGGACTGGAGGACAGAGACATGGACACTTGCTAGTACTATAATAAAATAATAGGCTCAGCTTGAAGGACATTTGCCAGGGCTAGGACGGTAAAGTCCCTGTTTCTGTTTGAACTAAGTGCATGCTGTATGCTAATCTAATGAAATGATAGAGAAGGGAGGGGCAGAGATAAACAGTGGCTTCTGTGGGGGGGTCCAAGAGCCACTGGAGGCGCTTGAAGAAGGCAGGTGGAGTTGTGAGACTTTGGGGATAGTAGAGACCAGAGGTGTAGGTAAAATACATGGGTGAGTATTTTTGTGAAACAAAGCTGTGCAGGACAGGAAAAGAGTGAACGGATGGCTTGATATGAATTTTGAGGTTTTCAGAAAGGGTATAATGGAAAGAGAAATAGAAAGAGTTAAGGATTGATGGCAGAGAGCCATGAACTCAAGAACAGTCTGAGCAATACAGATAGCGATACCTCATCTCAACAACATTCTCCACCCTAAAAAATGGACCTAGAAGCCAAATTGAATACTCCCACTAGACACGTCTGGGAACATTTCGGCATTGAATGTATTATATTTATAACAAGTTCAACCCTACTGAATAAATACTAAACAGTGAGCCCATATGGACAAGAATAAATTACTAATTGAATAAAGAAAAAGCAAATTTATAATTTCAAAGAGTTAGTTCACTAAATGCATGTTATTTACCAAAAGAAAAAGGAGTGATTCTGGGGTAAAACAACCCAAATAATTTCACATTAATCAAGTGATCAGAATGAGTATTCTTGGTAATGACAAATTGAGAATGGTGCCACTGATCATAAAAAGCCACACGTTTCTATGATGGTCTCTGAAGATGTGTGAATTCAGAATCTAGTCACAGTGTAGCATCACACAATCTCAGGACAGGGCACATGTTATAAGAGCACACTTGTGATGATGGACTGAGCCAGACAAGGAGATCCACACTCAGGTCTGGGACTGTCTTCCCCAGGCTCCAAGGAGAAAACACAGGCCGGCCCGGTGCCTTGTGGTGCCAAGCAGTCAGACACTATCATGGTGAGCAAAAGTATGGTGTGGTATGGGAGAGAGGAAGAGAGAGACAGAAAGGTTCATGTCCTGTGGACAGAGGCATATCTGAGGAGGGGAAAGCAGGAGCGGGCTGGGGTGGGTGATTTGATTGCCACCCGGGGCCATGTGATGTCTGGGCCCAAGCTGCTGTCGGGGCCATGTCTGGGTTCATGGCCCTGATGCAGCTGTGGTCTGTGTTGATATCCATGGCTCCTGATACCACCTGAGGCTGAGAGGATAGGGCTGTACAGAGTTGGCTGCCCCTCATTGGCTGCAACACTTGGGAGAGCAGGTTGTACATCTCACCTGGGCAGCACAATAGAGCTGGCCCTGAGGGGGTGAGAATGGGAAAGCTGTTGTGCCCCTCTATTCTGCCATGTAGTGACATGGGTGAGGAAAAGATGTTGTCCTCTCCTCGTCCCTCATCACCTATGGCAGGTGGGGGACCTGAGCCACACTCACCTGCTGCAGCACTCAGGAAAGTGGGCCCTGCTCCCCTCCTGGGCAGCACAGTAGAGCTGACCCTATTGACTGGGGTGCGGGTGAACTGCCCGGAGAATATAAGTGTGGGAGATCTGGCTCTGCTCCTCATCTGCCTTACGGTGGCATGGGCAGCAGAGAGATGCCTTCCCCCACCCTCCTTGCTGCCTGTGGCAGGTAGGGAAGCAGGCCCTGAGGTCATAAGAGTGGGAGAGCCGTCCCTGACCCTCACCAGCTGTAGTACTCAGAAGAGTGGACCCTGCACCTTGCCGGGCAATGCAGTAGAGCTGACCCTCATGGTGTAGATGTGGGAGATCCAACCCTGAGGGTGTGAAAGCAGCAGAACCAGCCCCGCCCCTTGCTCACTGCTGCAAGGGGTAAACTAGTCAGGGCAATGCTGGAGAGCTCACCCTGGAGGATGGAGGAGAGCTGGTCGGCTGACCATCACTATAACCACCCAGGCCCAGAACCAGGGTTATGAGTTGGCCCATCCTAACATCTACCACATCTGTGATCTGCTGGAGCATGTAAAGGGGCCAGTCCTGCAGATCCAAAGCTGCAGAATCTCCAGGACATGGGGCAACAACAGAGTATCCAAGAGAAGTTCCAGTGAAGGCCCGTCATTGATAGTGTAGCAGAAACCAGAGGCCTCAGACTAATGAGTCTTTGTAATAAACATTTGCAAGTAAAGATGTATGGATAAAAGGGCTTATCCTTGATTCTTTGTAGTATACTTTAAATTATCCATGACTCACTGTGTCATACTACAGCTTCCATAACGAGATTTTTCCTTTTTTTCCCCCTATTTCCTTTTTTATTCTTTTTTTCCTCTTAAATTTTATTTTATTTTATTTGGGTTTCGGGGGAGGTTGCAAAGGCAGATATGAAGAGATGGGGAAACAAATGGGATGGAGATGCATGATGTGAAAGACACAAAGAATAAAATAAAAAGAGAGTTAAAAAAACCACTTTTGTAGGGTTGCAGAGATGGTTTAGCAGTTAAAAATGAGTACTACTCTTCCTGAGGACCCAAGTTTGGTTCATTACCCACTCAGGAGGCTCACAGCTGCTTGGAATTCCAGCTCCAGGGGGATCCAGCACCTCTGGCCTCCATAGGCACCATACTCATATGGACATATTTACCCTCAGACATGCACATGCACGTAATTAAAAACTCACTTGGAACTTGGAAAGATTAAGACTAGGAAAGTGAAGCAAAAACTAAGGAAGGGCCCAGGTGGAGACAAAAGAGACACAGATGTTACACTGGATTTTGAAGTGGGCTCTTTTCATTTTTGGGATAGTTAGTGAAATGCTGATATCTGAAGACCAAGTGGCAGTGATCAATCAGTACTGATTTTCTAAATGTGGTTTTGAAGAATGTTTTCTTTGTTGGAAACACATTAACTAATTGGTAGTGATGAAGCACTATTTTGGTGTGGTTCAGGAAAAAAAAAAATGATTCTTTGTAGTATACTTTAAATTCTCGAAACATTTACTTTGAGATAGGATTGTATTGGTCATACCTTCTCAATGTTTTCCTCTTGATGTCATCTTTTTTAAAAGGTGGTTTTGAGACAGGGTCTCATGTTGTGGCTTTTGCTATGTAGCCCAGGCTCCCCTTGAACTCATGACAAGCTGTCTGTCTGGTTGTCGTTGTGTGTCACCATGCCCAGTTTTCCTTTGAATTTTCTCTAGCTTCAGTTGTGTTGGCTAGGCTGCCTATAAGACCACTATATTCATGAAGACTCCTCTTAATCACCCCAGTCTTTTCCTGTGTGGTGCTAATTTTTAATGCTTTTTCCTTGGCCTTCTCTTCTTTGTCATTCAATCATTTCTTCTAGTACTTTCAACTCTAGACTTTTGGCTTTGCATCTTTATCCTGTTGTATCTCTTTGATTTTTATAGGCCTACATTTTATCCAAACTTAGCTTTCTTAAGTATGAATGATCCTCAATGATTTAGCCCTGCTAAATCCATCTTAAGTTTAAAGTGATAAGTGAAAAAATGCGTTCATGGCAAGGAGGATGTGGCTCGGTGATAGAATGCTTACTAGCGCATACGAGGCCCTGGGGCCAACTCCAGCATTCAGAAAGAGGAAGATGCATTTAGTGAACCTAACCTTTGGGCGTCCTTGCTTAGCCACACAGCGCACAGTAGCATATTGCTTGGGAAACTGTGGCTGACTGGGAGCAATGGCTGTACAGCTGCCCAGCTCATCAGAGAGTTGTTCCATCATATGTCACTAGTCCAGGGATCAGGCAGAGGTCCGGTTTAGAGTGGGGTGCGTGATGAGTGTGTACTGCCTCCCCAAAACGGTAACAAACCACTGCAGATCTAGACAGTCTGTACTGCTCTCTCCATCAACCGAGGGCCTGTTGTATGTCTCAACCTTGGTTAACTCTCAAGGCTTACTAGTGTTTGTTCACATTTTGTGGAAGTGGAGTATAACTTTATTATTTATAGAAATAACAATGCAAGAAGGTATTATAATAGAAAATTGGAGAATCGTTGCCTCCTCCATTGGCTCAGGAACAGGCTTATAAACTTGTTTCCAGAAGAAAATGTAAGTCTTGTTAAAATAGAAAGTTGCGTGTTATGAAGTGAATTCCAGTTTGGTATGCAGTTCCATGGGGATATCAGCCAACAACATGGAGAATATTATCTTGTCTTCCAAATGTGTTGAGCGTAGAATATGTAGTGTTAGAGGTTATGAAAAATTATCTTCATTTTAAAATTGCCTAAGTTCTGACATGAACTAGTTACCGGACTCTGAGTATCTTCAGTTGGCCTGTTTAGCTTCGAACAGAACTCTGATTTTTAACAGATTGGTCAGTAAGAATAGAGATAGCAAGAGTTTAAGGCTGGGATGTAGCTCAGGCATAGGGAGTTAGCATAGCATTCATAAGGCTCTGGTTTAATTCCCAGAAAAAGTTTCCCATTTCAATTGTATTCATTTTAAAATGTAGATAAACATATTTCTTATCTAAACTTTCATCATATAACTTCTCTCCCTCTCTTCTCTCCCCGCCCCCCCTCCCCGTAGGATTAATGTTTCATATTCAAATTGTATGCCAGGCAGTATGAGTTACTGATGTGCAGAAATCCTTTTGGATATCTCAGATTTCTAATCATGGGAACATTCCAGGAAGGATTACAAATAACTCCTAAAATGCTTGGCTTTGGTGGGACATTACAGACTTTTGGCTTACTGAGCTCCTTCCTAGAGGAAGCATTTTTGCTGTGAATGAATCTCTCTGCATAGTGCAATAGATCATGGGGAGCCAAATGGCTCTTCCATAGTGGTTGAATACAGATCTGTGCATAATAAATCTTGATATTTAATTGGTGTTAATTTTAATATCATTCTTTTTCTTTGTTTTAAATGATTCTGTTTCAGGAGAACATTATTATTTGAAAAATCTTGGCCAGCAGACAGTCTCCAAAGAAATATAATTTAATGGTATATTGCCAAGAACATCTTATACAATTTAATACAAATTTCTTACTTAGGCCCAAATAGCTCATTTTATTTTCCCAGTTCTTTATTGATACCCTTTCTGCTGATTGCATTGGGTCAGTCAGATCTAAAAATGCATGTAGCTTATTAGGAGCTTCTTACCATTTAGGGACACAGCAACTTCACATGAGACAGTAAGAAAACCAGGAAAGGATATAATTTGGTATAAACTTAACTTTTTTATTCTTTGAAAATTTCATGCACATGTATAGTATATTTTAATTAATATTTTTAGCCAATCATGTTATAATTTTTGGTTACTTAGTAAATCAGTCTAATATATGTCTGAATTTGTTTTATGATTTCTGTGATTAAAAAAATGGTTGTAGGGTGTGGGGGAAATAACTCTGTTAGTAAAATGTTAGCTGTGTAAGCACTAAGGCCTGAGTTTGAGCCTTAGTACCCAGATAGGCCAGACATGGTGGCATGTGCCTGTGGTCCTAGTAATGCTGGGGTATCCGTGTCCACTGGCCAGCCAAACTACCCTATTTTGTAGGCTGGTAAGAGAGCCTGTCTTAAAAAAAAAAAGTGGTTAGTATGTAAGGCAAGGTGCCTGAGGTTGTCTTCTGGCTTCCATACGCACACCACACCTAAATATTTGTTTACCTGTACCTGCATGTCCATGTACGCATCTGCACCCACATGTATGTACATGTGCGCACGCACACACACACACATAACCTTTATAAATTAATTCAAAAGTAAACAGTACCATAAAAGCCAAGAGGACAGTTGCATTTAGGGGGAAAGTGTGTGTGTGTGTGTGTGTGTGTGTGTGAGAAAACAGATGACTTCTAGATAGCTGGCAAGATTCTCAATGTGTAAATAGACGTATGTAGGACGATGCTTTCCTTGGTCATTAAGTTGTACTTGTGTATGGTTCTCTGTTTTGAGTTATTCTAATTATAATTCTAAAGCAAAAACATTTAAATGACAACAAAGCATCTCCCCATTTTAGTATTTTAATGTGTGAAGCTGTTGAA
This sequence comes from Peromyscus maniculatus bairdii, assembly GCF_049852395.1. NCBI lineage: Eukaryota > Metazoa > Chordata > Mammalia > Rodentia > Cricetidae > Peromyscus > Peromyscus maniculatus. The sequence goes on from NC_134858.1 coordinate 77,724,564, forward strand.
GCTACTTGTTAAACTTTCACAGGAAGTTCAGTGAGGTGGATGTTTTTAAGGCTCCAGTTGGGTTGAGAGAGCAGAGGTACAAACAGCAAAGAGATGGTCAGGTGAGCACTACAGGGACAAGCGTGCAGCCTTAGTCACTTCAGCCTCTGGTGCATCTTCTCATCCTCACGTCGTGGGGAGAAGTGAGTGGAGCGCACTGTGTCCTTTTGTCATTTTGCCAGACTCTTCCATGTTCTGAGTTTAGTTAAAGACTAACTGGATTTGTGAGTGGTACAGAAACTTCTAAGTTCTCTTTTTCTGTTTTAATTATATGTTTGTCCATGTGTCTGTGTCTGAGAATGTGCACATGAGTGCAGGTGCTTTCAGAGGCCAGAAGAGGGCACAATATCCCCTTGGAGCTGGAGTTACAGGCAGTTGTGAGTTGCCTGACATGGGTGCTGGGAACTGAATGTGGGTCCCCTGCGTGAATAGTACATGCTCTAACTACTGAGCCATCTCTCCATACTAAAATGGTGTTTTTATTAGTGTGTTGTATGTATATTTTTGTTTGGGTGTGTGCACACTTATACGTGTGCACACGTCTGCACGTGCTTCCTCAGCCCAGAGGTCCACTTTGGCAATCTTCCTTAATTAAAGAAGAGTCTTTCATTGAGTCTAAAGCTCACCGATTTGGCTAGGGTGACTAGCCAATGAGCTTCAAGGATCCATCTGTTTCTACCCCCCTGCCCTGGTCCTTCAGTGCCATGTCCAGCTTTGTGCGGTGTTCGAGATCAAGCCCAGGGCTTCATGCATGACAAACAGGAACTCTGCCAATCGAGCTACGTCCCCAGCCTCCTACTTAGAGGATTTCTGCCATTATTTAAGGAAATGCTTTCTCAGTAATGTAATAAAAATGGAGGTATAGTTATAGATTGAAGTTTTTACTAATGTTCATGGTCATTTGACAGTTTTGAAGTAAATTAAAACTTTTTTTTTTCATTCCAGAGGCCTCTTTATCAGTATCCATGACAAAGGGCATATTGCTTCAGTTCTTAATGCATGGCCAGAAGATGTTGTCAAGGTAAGTTATTGGTGACTGCACTGAGGTAGTTTGCTCTCTTTCCTGTCCCATGACACATGTCATAGTCACGTTCTCATTGCTGTGAGCATCATTATCAGTGACTATCACCAACTAATCCTCTGGTTTTTCTGCAGTATTTAATTTTATTATAAAGCTATTAAGATACTGTTTTCCTGTCATTTCTAATTTCTTAGTGTTTTATTCTTTATAAAGTCATTATATGTATATAAACATATACATATACATGTGTTGAACATGTAGGGCATATTTTTTTAAAGCAAACTTCTTTATTGTATTTTTTGTGTTTAATGATCTAACAAGTTCAAGGTAGGTATAAGAAATCTATTAAATCAATCCTTTTATCCTTATGACCTTAAGAGGCTGTGAGTTAATTAAATTTAAAGTAATAATTTTTGAGGGTGTATATGTGCGTGTGGATGTGTGTATGCATGTGTGTGTGCGTGCATGTGTATGTGCGTGTGTGCGTGTGTGTGTGTGTGCGCGCGCACGTGTGTGTGTGTGTGTGTGTGTGTGTGTGTGTGTGTGTGTGTGTGTGATGTAAGTGTGGGTGCATTCATTCCATAACCTTGGTTATGGGATCTGAACTCTGGTCAGGCTTCTGTGGCCAGTGCTTACCAGCAGAGTCATTTCCCTGGCTTGATATTTACCATGACCAGAAATTTGGAGAGGATTTTAAGAATTAACAAGGTGGTTCACAAAATAGTTCTGGAGCGGAGTTCTAATCAGTGCTTTGTCATCGTACCAGCCAGGCTGTAGATAGTCGCCCTGCTTCCTGCTCTTCATCAGCACTAGCTGATCTCTGTGGTTGACTTTGTTAATAGTCTACCTTTATCCATGGACCCTCAAAGCCCTGTGTCCCTTTAAAAGCTTAGTATAGTGTTTGGCACAAGACACTAAAAAAGTCAGTGCTTGATTGGGATAGCATACCGAAGAGTAAGATATGATCTCTACCGTGGAGTTGAACACATGTAAGAGAGGCGGTTCTTAGATACAATGTAAAGTGCATGGTAGGATAGATGCTCTTTCTCAAGATATTTGATCACAGATTTTTTTTGCCCTGTTAGGACTCTTGAATGTTGAAATATTTCCAGTAAGGCATAAACTAACCTAAGATATAAATATCTCAAAATTTAAAAAAGATTTTCAATATATGATTATAATTATAACTTTGTAGATATATGCCTTCATAATTAGGTAATGGTATAGATGGGAGAGGAGCCTAGGGAATAAAAGTTAAGTATAACAACAGCAAAATGCTTTTAAAAAACATTTAAATCTTCATATTTAAAACATACTTCATTTAACATAGATGTTCCATCAAGTAAATGACAGTGTATACTATTTAAAACCTCCTTTTCAAAAAATTGAAACTGTTGAAAATTATACAGTTTTAGTGCTTTTAATGACCTGGAAAGCATTACTTGGATTATAGATAGTTTATATGATAAAATTACTATCTTTATAGAATACCCCACTAAAACACTTCTAAGTATAGGCAGGCCAGCTGGGTTCCCCCTGTTGAGAACTTCATTCATGAGCATTTGTATCATCAGCTGTGCATACAAGTCCCTCCGCCTAACACTATGACAGCACATTAAATAAAACAAGGTCTGTTAAATACACACCAGAATTATTTGGGCACTGAGAAATGGCCGTAAACTTAAAAAGGTTACAGTGCTCAATAATAGCATATGTATTACTGTAAATTAGAACTGCATTGAACTAATGGTGTGTGATTACGTTCTCTGTAAGAGCATGAATATATTGACCAATTGCATTTAGGGGAAATTGTGACTCCTTGCAATTTCACAGGGAAAAGTTTTTGAAGATGGAGTGTATGGAATATGCAAAAGAAATTTCACCTCTCCTTTAATGTATTTACTTTAACACAATTTTCCAATAGGTGTATTTTACAGTACACAAAAAAATTAAAGCAGCAGGTCTCAACAGTACATTTTAAAGCCCATCTGACCTTACAGTGTTGTAGAAAGAGCTCAGTGCTGAGGGCAGATCCAGGTTCTGGTTCCTTGGGACTGCCTAGGGGGCTCATCTATGCAAGGTAGTTTACTTTTCTGATTTTCCATTTCATGATCTATAAAGTAGGAGAAGGGGAAGGAGCATGATCTAGGCCCCCATTAAAACACTATGACTTTCTGAGGATAGGAATGGTAGCTACTTTTTTTTTTTAGAATTTGAAATATAAGTGCCGTAGTAAGTTCTTTCTTTATATATCATGATTTCACTTTATATACCCGTGGATATGTCTAGATTACTACTATTTATTAGCTGTTTACTGAGTCCTAAATGTTCTATCAGATGCTGGGATTACAGTAGTGAGCAAACAGAGCCACTCTGAAAAGCACATGTGTTAGTTTATTTTTAAACTAAGAAAGAGGGGCTGGATTGAGGCTCAGCAGTTATAAGCACTGGCTGCTCTTCTTGACCCCAGGCTGATTCCTAGCGCCCACCAAATCCAGTCCAAGGGAACCCAGTGCCCTTTTCTGCCCTCTGTGGGCATCAAGCATGTCTGATACACAGGCATACAAGCAGGCAAAACACCCAAACACATACAATAAGTGAATTCAAAATAAAATAAGAAATAGAAGCTTAAGTTCATTGCTATTCCATGGATAGTTTGAGTGAAGAATTTTAAATTTTCTAATAAATTACATTTAACTTATATTGTGGCCATGAATCATAGAATGAAGGCATTGGATGCATAAATTTTAATGATATTAAATTCTGTAAAGTAAGTCCTCCACATGAGTAACATATATGGTTCATTAATCTAAGTAAGTAGAAATAAGCTAAGCAGAATTCATCAGTTCTAGGAAAGGTCACCAGGTAATTAGTGTAGCAGACTGGACTGTGCTGCTCCGGGGATAACAGTACGGTGTCAGGTACTTCTGGGAGTAAGAGGTCAGAGCCTCTTGGAGCAGAGGTATGGCTTCCCCATCTACCTGGCACTTCTGCAATGCCTCATTATGGACGCCCCTGTCATTGCAGTGAGGGGCACTGGCTAGCCTGACAGGCGCCCTGTGTGTTTGGTTTGCATGTGAGCTCTAACTTCCCATCTTCCCTCTCGATTGAAGAGTAAGTATTTGGGTTGTTTGAATTTCTATCTCACACCTTCTCTTCTTTTTACAGTAATATAATTAATCATACATGTAACTATATAATGCTCAACACATATAGATCAAACCTGCTTCTTCTCTCCATTCTTCCCTAATGACTATGATTACATACAGTTTTTGTATATTTGATTTAGATTTGCTTGTAGCTCAGTGTCTCATTGCAGGGCATTCATTACCTTCAGGACTAGAGATCAGGAAAGAAGATGAACTTTTCATCTTTTTCTTTCTTCTAGGCTATCGTGGTGACTGATGGAGAACGTATTCTTGGCTTGGGAGACCTTGGTTGTAATGGGATGGGCATCCCTGTGGGTAAACTGGCCCTGTACACAGCGTGTGGAGGGGTGAATCCACAGCAGTGTTTACCTGTCATTTTGGATGTGGGAACAGAAAATGAGGTAAATGTTGAGTATATAAAGCAGCTAGCTGTTTTAAAAAGTGGTGCCAAATTCTGCATTTTGAGATTGTATTGTATTTCATGAACTTCATAAAATTCACTCATTTTTTCTAGGTTACCCCACTCCCCTAGACTCTGCCCCCAATTTTATAAGGAAATTACTTTCCTCATCTCTATATGGTTTATTTGCCTTAGAGGTCTCAAATTCTTTGATAAGTATTGATGCCATTATTATTTGAAGCACACGAATTACTCTAAGATACCATAATTTCTTTCTAATTATTATCTTTACATTGTACAGGAAATAATTCCATAAGTCTTATTAAATTGAATCAGCTTGCAACCTTACTATTCTGAAAGTCTGTATTGAATCTGTGGTAGATGATTTGGAGTTCAACTTTTCTTACTTCCACATTAATATTTTAGAAGAATTCCATCAGTAATTTAAACATCTCTTACATTTCTTATCATGTACAAGTAAAATCATATTTGGCTCCTATGCATGAATGCTTATTTAACCTTTATCCAAGGAAATATTTTGATTTAAAATGTGGCTTCTATTTTCTTTTTCAGTACTAATAGAAATGACTTAGTTATTAAAGCTAACCTGTTTTAACATAAAATTCTGTGTATGAATTAATATTAAGATTTCATTTTAATTTTTGTATATTTTAAAACAAGCTGAGATGGTATAAGGAAGTCAGTAAAACCTACAAGATCTATGGTGTATCTTGAAAATTCTAGGAGTTATTGAAGAGGAATGGAAACTATGAAATAAGTATATAATAATTTAAACAGTTTTAAACCTGGGCTTTTATTTATTTTTATTCATTTGTATGAATATTTTGTTTGCACGAATGTGTTTGCACCACATACATGCCTGACGTCCATGATGTTAGAAGTAGGTGTCAGATCCCCTGGAACTGGAGTTAGAGATGGTTGTGAGCCATGTGGGTTCTGGGAACTGACCCAGGTCCTCTGCAAGAACAGCCAGTGCTCTTAGACAAAGGACTGCTCTTAACCTCCAGTCTCCACCTGGACCTTTTTGCAAGGCTCTCCATATCATGTGGACATAGAGAAACTTGATCCCTGGGATCTACAATAGAGAGTCTTGCATTGATAGATTGCACAAGTTCTCAGAAACAAATGATTCATGAAAGTGGGTCTTAGAATTGTCAAGTTGACTGGTTGCCTTGGATTTTTCATATTATCTGTTCTTATCACATTATATTGGAGAAATTTGCCTGCTATTTATTTTTCAATATTTACTTCCATATATGTCCTTCAGTGTTAAAAGTAGTGTTGTTGTATTCTTATTTTTTTTGCATGAGTATATGGGTGTGATGTGCATGTGTGTATCTGGTTTTTGTGTGTGTGAGCATCTGTGTGTAGGTGCCCATGTGTGTGTGTGTGAGCATATGTGTGTAGGTGCCCGTGCATGTGTGTGTGAGATGTGTGTAGCCACCCATGTGTGTGTTGGAGGGATCATATGTGTGTAGGTGCCCGTGTGTGTGTGGATGTGGAAATCAGAGGTTAATTGGGTGGCTAGTCACAAAAAGGTTTTCACAATAACATTATTCTTGTTGCTTCCTTTTGTGACAGCCTATAAACTAGAATAATATTCAATTCCTTCCTTTTTCTCCTGTTTTGTTTCGGTGAGAATACAAAGTAATAGGGTCCATCACCGTGTCCTCATACGTGTCTGACATTGTAACTTGCTCGCACTTGTCCCCCCACCACTGTCCTCCCACATCCCCCTCCTCCCCTGGCTGGTTCCTTTTTAAATTGCATTTTGTATATATTAATTTTTGACATTCAAATCTCTAAAAATGTACTCCTTTTTCAAGTATATCTTAATTTTCTTAATTAAATTTTTATGATAAAAAGAACAAACTATTTCTGACAAGTACTTTATTATAATTGAAGAATTACATAGCATTCTAATTTATTTCAAAAACTGTCATTTTCATACATCTTAAGATCAACTATTATAATTATTTTTCTCTTTTTTTGCATTTATTTGTGTGTGTCTCTGTGTGTGTACATGTCTGTGTGCGTGTCTGTGTGCGTGTCTGTGTGTGTGTCTGTGTGCGTGTCTGTGTGTGTGTGTGTGTGTGTATGTGTGTGTGTGTGTGCACGTGTCTGTGTGCGTATATAAGACAGAGTGGACAGACTGTGGGAGTTTGCTCTTTCCTTCTACTCTGTGAGTTCTGGAATTGAACCCAGGACATCTGGCTTAGTGGAAAATGCCCTTGCCCACGGAGCAGCCTCAATTACACTTCTTTATGTTATGTATTTCAATTATCAGTGTGGGAAAGAATAGGAGAAAAGCGAAGGGATGCATTTTTCCTCAACTGTTTTTCTTTCTCTTTTTTTTTCTAAATCTCATATTAGAGGCTAAATATATTCCAGACTTGGAGAAAGTATTTTAATATTGGCAGCCATTAGTAGTACATTGGCAGTTTAACCTCGGCTGCCCACAAGCCTGCCAGTGGGTTGTTTAAAGAGTTTTTATGCCTTAAGGAACAGCTGAGCTTTACAACAGTCCTGGGTTTCAGGCTCTTTATTTTACATTTATGTCATTTAACATGTTAGCTTCCAGTGAGCAAAAACCTTAACTACTTGTTAAGCAGTACATTGCGGGTAAGATGTATTGGTCAAACCAAGGGGATTTCACAATGAGAAAGAGTGCTATTAATAATTATACCAGGATAACAGGCGTGCACTTGGCTGTGGTTTCTATTGGCTTTAAGTAAACCCTACTTCAGAAGATTCAAATAATTGAACCATCTTAATATCACCACACCTGAAAGAATGTATTTGTCTATAACAAAGTGTTTCCAAACCCAGTGGCTTAAGATCATTACTGTTTTATTAATGCTTATGACCCTGTGAACTTTAGTTTGGTCTGGATGGATAGGAAAATTTAGATGGCTAGGACAAGTGTGCTTTTTCTCCATCTAAATTCTCACTCATAAATTATTTACATTTTGCATACACAATATGAGGATTTCCATCTCACTCTATCAGGCTTTCATCTCAGTAACAGGGATGGATCTGAAGTTAGGGTCTTCTCATCCAGATCAGTTCTAGGTGAGGCTTGGGGTTGGCTTCTTAACTGTGGCTCTTTTCATGTGTTCTCACACCAGACTGACAGTGATGAGTCAGGGACAGAATAATGGCCAGCATTGCTGATAAAAGCTGGAAAATAGGAGTCCTATGGTTCTAGAAGGTCCACAGCCAGTAAAACCCCCTGGACATCAAGCCCCCTTTGTAGGGCCCAGTTTTGTCTCCTCAGAGTGAGTTTCTGTAGCTCACTGTTTTCAGGTTTTTGCTTTTGCCCTCCTGTGAGTTCTTATTCTGCCCTCTGAAATATCCTTTCCTTTTCCTAAGAAAACCATTTAACACCATTTAGAGGTTTTCAAAATCAGTGCTTTATAGTTTCCAGTGTTCAAGTCTTACACATCTGTTGATAAATATTTCTCTGTGAATTTTGTGGTTTGGATTACTGTTGTAAAATAGAGTTATAATTTGTTTTTCAACTGTCCACTACAAATATGATAAGATACATTTATTTCTGCATATTGTTCTTATATCCTATGACTATATTAAGTTAATATACATTTTGGATTTGATGATTACTGCTATTTTCTATTTTCATAATTATATGTATACAAATACAGAGTGCTAGTTCTTCCCTTTCCAGTCTGCATGCTTGTCTTTTTCTTACCTTATTGTAATGGCTAGCATCTCTAGTGTAATGATGAAGAAAAGTCATAAGGACAGATTGAAGCATGATCCTAATTAGTCTTAACTATAAAAACCTGGAGTCAGATATTAGGGTGAAAGCTGAAAGATCAGAGAGGCAGAGCAGCCAGCCACTAGAGACTTCTTACCTCCACAAATTATCAGACCATATGGGGGCAAGATCCTGTCTCCACCTGCCTTAAACTCCTGTCTCCTCCTTCCTAGTGCTGGGATCAAAAGCTTGAGCCTCTCAAATGCTTCAATCAAAGTCATGAGCCTCCCAGGTGCTGGGATTCAAGGTGTGATCCACCACTGCCTGGCTCTGTTTCTTTTTTAGACGGGCTCAATCTCATGTAGTCCAGGATGGCCTTGAACTTCTGATCTTCCTGTTTCCTTCTTCCAAGTGCTAGGATTAGAGGTATGTGCCACCACTGCCTGGCCTCTGTGGTTAACTAGTGACTAGCTCTACCCCCTGATTTCCAGGCAAGCTTTATTTGTCAGAACACAAAATATTATACAACAGATACTTTTGCATTGCTCTGAATCTGAAAATAATTAGCTATGTTTTTCATAGATATTCTTAATTTACTAAGAGTTTTTGCTACTAATGGGCATGTTTTATGCTATCTATATTATATCTCAGTTTAACAATTGACTTGAAATGTTAAGGATTGCTTATGACAATACTTGAACAGAATAATGCTGTCTCGGGTCCTTCAGTTTAAAAACAACTTAGTCAAGGCTAAAAATATTCTCTCTTCAGTAAGTCAGTAGTCCTATAACAAGTGTTATAGGACTCAAAATGCTTGAAGATTTCAGTTTTTGGAAATGGAAATAAATCTATGAAGAGAAAGAGAATTGTTATCTTTCCATCCATAAAGCTGTTGTAAATCTTTAAAACTTACAATTATTTCTGTGTGTGATAAATTTCACCTATAAAAGCTGAATGGAACTTTTTAAATAAGCACCACTGGCATGTTTTAATTACTTTTCTTTTCCCCAGACTAACCCAGAATGTTTTAACATTTAGTAATTATCTTTCTTGTTTTGGATATGGACAGTATGGGCTCTGTGAAGCATTAAGTAGGTAGTGACGGTGGGCTAATTATGAATCAGTTTGCCGAGATTTAATTTTTGTTTCTACTTCTTATAGAGATGACAAAACAGGCTAAAGAAAAGTCAGTGACTTTCTCATTGCTAATTCTTTTGATGGCAACTGTTTTCTTCACACTAGGAGTTACTTAAAGATCCGTTGTACATTGGGCTGCGGCAGAGGAGAGTGAGAGGTTCTGAATATGACAAGTTTTTGGATGAATTCATGGAGGCAGTTTCTTCCAAGTATGTATAATCTTTATTTTATCTGTATTTGAGTTGAATTTCCAAAGTCTGAAACCAAACTGCATAACTATTAAAATCTCCCAAGTTTGATTGAGTGTGGTTTAATAAATAGATTTGATATGAATGAAAGAAAACTACCTCCCCCACCTCCCGGCCCCATAACGTTTCCTGGCTAAGAGGTAGCATCATGTATCTGTCCTCCAAAGCTATCTCTGTTTATAGCTGTGAAGGAGCCTTGTCTTTAGACGTATTCTTTGTTGCTATGGAAATACACGATGGTCTCCGGGTGTACTACACTGAACTCACACATCACTTCTGAAATGCATGCTGATGGGAAGTAGGGATCTGGCCAATGACAGTAAATACAAGAAGGAAACCTTTCCCCTTTTTACATTTTTGGCAGTCTACTTCTTTCTGGCTGCTGGTAAAATCTGCTCTTCATTCATGTTTGTGGCTGATATTGGACCCTTTTGTGGTAGGAGAAGGAAGAGGTGGGACTGAGTGTGAGCTATCCAACCCCAGAGCCTGTAATGGAGGGAGAACCAGGCCATCCATCATATTTATGCATCTCTGCTTAAATCTACAGGATTTGATTAAATATACTACTGTATTTTCACCTAATGTAGTATATAATGTAGCATTTGATTGCAAGCCTATGGAACTCTAAGACTTTCAGACTTTTTCCTTGAGAAAGAGATTCTGCGATAATTTTACTAATATCTTCAGGAATTTTTCATGCCAGCCAACAGTCATTCATTTTGTTAGTGTGCATCCATAAAACCATTATTGTTTAAAAATACATATGTACTTGGTGATTTGTTTGTAAATAACTTTATCACTGGGATCCCATGTGACTAGAGTTGTCCTTTTGTTTCTTGTAATTTAAAGTTGTAACCAACAGAAGAAAACACTTTTTCATCAGCCTGCACAGTATTAAATACATTGAATTGTTCGTTATGGCATTCAATGCAGAGTATACTTTCAAGTTGGTATGGAGTACTTTTAAAAGTTTGATGGTTTGTTACTTTCCTACTTCGACATTAAGCTATGTTTATGCATAGAAATAGTTGAGAAACTTTAAGATCAAAAATATGTAATACCATTCATTTCTACTTAATATTCACATGTAATTTTAAATGTTTTATCCTAAAATCTTACATAAGGTTGTGATTATCAACTTTCTAAATAACAGCATAATCCAGAGATTGTTTAGGTAGTGCCATGAAGTCACTAAAGAAAGGAAATGAAACTTGCAACATATTTGCCTCACCCTCAGTTTGTGAAATTAAAATCTACCTAAAGAAGATAAGTTCATTATATTTCCAGGGAACTTATTGCACAAGTTGTAAGCTCTTAAATGTTGATGCATAGAGGAAGACTGTGTGGGAACAATGGAAAGCTTTCTGGAGAAACTGGCATAGGAACCAAGTTGCAATGATCTTTTTCAGTGCAGGATCAGATTTAAAAAAACCTTACATTTTTAATATTAAAATGGGGGATTACAGGGCTGGAAAGATGGCTCAGTGGTTAAGAGCACTGGCTGCTCTTCCAGAGGATCTGAGTTCAATTCCCAGTAGCCATATGGTGACTCACAACTGTCTGTAACTCCAGTTCCAGGGGGATCTGACACCCTTACACAGTCATATACACAGGCGAAACACTAATGCACATAAAATAAAATCATTAAAAAATTATTTAAGATATATGGAAAGAAAATGGGGATTAATAGGCTCAACACTAATTTTTAATGCAGAAAACATCTATAGTCAGGCATGCTTGCTCATCAGTATAATCCTAGGAATTTGGAAACTGAAGCAGGAGGATTGCTTTGAGTTCCAGTTCATCCTACACTATATAATGAGACTGCTCAAAGCAAAAATGGGGAAAAGGATAATATATCTGGAGGAAGTTGGGAGGTGTACTTCTGAGCCCTTCCCAGAGAAAAGTAACAGAGACTTAAAAAATATCACTTTGATATTATCCCTTCACAAGCTGTCTAGAAGTGAAACCAAGCATTATCCAATTAGGGCAACGAAGATAAGTTCAATTTACAAGGAAACATAACGGAAATTCACAGTTGGGGTGTAACTGTTGCAGCTGGAGTTACAGGACCCCAGACTTCGATGGGATGTATTGAGTGCTTTTGGGACCAATGCCTGTAGGAGGGAGAAGGAAGAACAGACATGAAGTAAGGGAGAAGCTTTGCTGCAGCGCAGACCCCACACACCTGGGGTCCAGCATTTGGGGCCACCCTGTGTGCTGCTGAGATTGCTAGCAGCCACTAGTTTTGCTGTGTCCCCAGCACCAAAACCATTCTGGCTTCTTAACTTACTATGTTAGCAGTCATGGGTGGGTAGAGTGGAATCAAATCATCTTTGTTTGCTCTGTGGGAGCTCTTGCCATATAGGTCAAGGACTTGTAGATAGTGTGACACACTTATGAAGCATGAAATCAGAACATCTCAGTTGAGAAATCCTTCACAGGATAGACTTATGGTCTCATTCCAGCTTTTCTGAGTGCCTGGTTGGGGCTCCATTTATTACTGACCTTCATATTGCTTCTGAGAAGGGAAGGGAGTGGGAGCGTCTCCAGATATCACTGTAGACTCTGGCCAAAGTCCTCAAGGCGTCTCTGCACTTTCCCCCAGTGGAGCTACCTGAGTAAGCATCCTAGATCCCTCTGAAGAACTGGGGTATGACTGCCGTGTATTCTTGCCAAAGTATTGCGAAGTCTTGCCTTCTGGAAACTAGGCCTCTTCTGCCCATGACTTCTGGGTAAAAGATTAGCTCAAGTTTGGAAATTGCACAAGCAATTGCAACTTTATTGTGTTAACGGCCTTCAGTTGTGTAGCTGTTTGCCTTTGATTCTTTTGATGGCAAGCACTGAGTGGCAGACTCTGGGAAAGCTGTTCCGTTGGCTCTCATAACTGCATCATTCTCACGTCCACACTGTTGTTGCCCCCTGAATCACAGCTGCACCCATCGGGCTTCTTCCTGGAGTGCTATCATCCTTCTCACTGCTTATCAGTAAGCCTAGTTATATACCAGCTTTGTTTTCTGTCCATTCTGGCCTCCTGAGGGCCAGGAAGAAACTTTTCAGTAATTTGGAGACTTCTCATCAGCAAATTCCATGTGGCTTTGGTACTTGGTATTTTTTTTTGTCATTGTTATAGAACATAGTCATCAGTTTTGTGTGTGTGTGTGTGTGTGTGTGTGTAGTTTGTACATTCCAGAATGTCTTTCTCTGAACCTAAATCCCCGCTTCTGCCATCCATGGCAATTTTTCTGGCATCTCAGCCTCATTCAGTATGAGCCATTGGTTTGGGTAGGCATCTAGAAGTCATCTTAGTAGTCACTTTGTGTCATCTCTAGGAATTCTTGCCAGCTGTTAAATTCTGCATCTCAGGAAACTGTCTGAAAAATCACTACCTAACATTAGGGTTCAGTATCTGATAAAATACCCCCAGAATTAAACTCAATTGCAGTCTTCCTGGCTAATACAAGCTATCTAAATCTGTTCCTCTGGAATACAGTTGCTCTCTTCCTTTCTGAGTCCCGGCATGCCCTGCATGGTGTCTGATGTGATATGATGCTCTTACAGGCCTGAGAGGGTTCTGGGGGAGATTCAGGAATTGATGGGGGTTAGAGGGGTGCATACTGTCTCCTGGAGGGAAAGCCTCTGTCTTCAAATGACAATGAGGAGAAAGAAGAAGACTGCTCTTGTGAGGTCATAAAATGGTGTTGACTCTGAGAGTCAAGATTTGGGGAGATCAAGCCTCCCCATGCAGTAAGAGCCCATTCACTCTACTAAGACTCAGGGGTAGCAGATTTGCCTGTGTGGGAATCTTGGATGCTCACTGCTGGCTAAGCACCCTGTTCTTGTCATCAGGGTCTTCTCCTAAGGAACCACAGGATCTGAAAGTCTCTTTGTCTTTGGCCCTCATGTTGACAGTTACTTGCCCTCAAGTCTTGTGTTTTTTCCTATTATCCTTTGAGTGTGATTTCTCAGAAACTCTTAAGTAACATTCCAGTTAACATTCTCTTGTCCTGATATACTGAGCAGGTCACCTCAGGAGAGCATTTTAACAGTTGGACTGCCACCTTGTGCTGTGGATTATTTATTACCGGTGACAGGATCCTTATGGCCATCAAAGGCTGACATAGGTCAGAGGACCCATCTTCTCACCTGCTTTTCCAGACCAGTCCTGGTACCAGATGTCATAGACTAGGTTACCTGGGAGGCATATTCTGAAATGAAACTCAGTGTTTAAGGATTTTGCAAGAAGTGCCTTTGAGGTTAACTCCCGGGGAAGGAAGACAAAGGGCATGGCTTTGAGCAGGAGAGGCTGAGTGGTTCTGCAGGTACAGCAGCCTCCGCTCCCTGCCCACAGAGAGTGGCACTGGCTGCGTTGCTGCTCTGTGGCTGCACTGGCCTAGCCTGTGTGCTTCTGTGTCAGTGAGTAATTGGGTGTAGGTCATCCTGGGAAAGAACAGGCCGTGCTTGGTCATGAAGTGGCTCTCTGTGGCTAAGGTGATCCCTGGCATCACAGTGGGTAATCTGGGTACCATTTCGTGTGTCTAGTACAGTGACTGAATCAAGAAGTGTTAAGTGGCCTCAGTATTAACTAAAACCTTTAGTAGTGTAGTCCATAGTATTCCTTAGTACTTTCTACTTGTGGCTGGAGAGATGGCTCAGTGGTTAAGAGCACAGGCTGCTTTTCCAGAGGACCGGGATTCAATCCCCAGCACCCACAGGGCAGCTCACAACTATCTGTAACTCCAGTTCCAGGGGATCCTACAGCCTCACACAGACATACATGCAGACAAAAATACCAATGCACATGAAATAAAAATAAATAGTTTAAAAAATTTGTCTGTTCAACAGTTTTATTTCCTGACCTTAGTAATTCCATGCCTGAGATTATAAATAAAAAAACTTACTCAGAATATAGATAAAGACTTTAATCTCTAGACTGTTCACTGAGCATCTTTGTGACAGAAGTTCTTCACTTTCCTCTGTGATTTCATACCCTCCTCACCTCTTACCAAGCGCTCTTTTGGACTTTTCTTGGCTTTTTCCTTTTCTTTCTCCTGAAACCTTAATATAAACTGTTTGTCTCTGCTTCTTGGTGATCTCATTTAATCAGAGATCTTTTTGTTTGTCACTCTTAAAGTCTGGATTTCTAGCTTGGACATCTCTCAGTTCTAGAATGTGTAGTGAGCCTCCTTACTGACATTCCTGCTTGCATCTGTAGTGGAGCAAGCATATATAACGAGTCTGATTTTGGACACCTGCTCTTGCACCACCCAGAAGCCAGCTTCTGCCTCACCCTTTCCATCTCACTACATGACAGCCATTCTTCCTCTTCCTCAGAATAAGAATTCCACTCCATACAAAGCCTGTCTGCAAAGCTTTTGCAACTTCAGCATATCCAGGATTTAACCATGTTTTCATTGCCTGTTACTTCGCCTCTCTTCTTGGGATTATTGTGGTTTCCTAACTGGTTTCCCCACCTCTCCACTTGTTGCTCTCCAGAGGCCAAGGTGGGTCTATGTTGAGTAATTTCTTTGCTCAGAACTTGGCAAGCCTTACCATTGCCTTCAGGATGAGAAGGGGCTTTGTACTAACGCAAAAGATCCTGTGCCACCTGGCTTCCTGGTGCCTTCCTGCCGTTGTTATGTTTTCCCTTGCCTTTGTTAATACGGCCTGCTCTTCTCTTTAGCTGAAGTGAGGTCAAGGAGTGTTGTGTCATCTGCTTGGAATTCTACCATCATCTGTGTCTCTGCCTGGTTTCCCACTAGGCTAACTGTTCCACCTTTGAAATTTGCAGAGATTAAATGAGATCATCAGTGAAGCTTGCTTTGACCAATTTGCTTAAAATGTTACTCTTAACTCATTTTTTTCATTCTCTGCACCAATCAATGCTAGATTTGTTTATATACAATCTCTTGTGTTCAGTGTAGATCCATACACCATGAAAACAGAGCACCTCCTCTTCCCTTCACGGCCACACCCATAGTTTCTTAGATGTCACCTGGTGTGCCGTAAGTACTCAGTTTGTGAGATAGATGATAGAATTTGATGTATTTCATATATATAACTTAAAATAGAGGTATGAATAGAGAAATTCTGACATGTTAAAAAAAAGCCTTTTCATGTGACTTAACTTTAAGAAATAGTAAAGTGCTCTCCTACATATTATATTTAGTACACACTGCTAGTATAGTGTACACACTGCTAAGGTTATATTAAAATTAACACAATATGAGGCTGTCTGTGGTTGAGTTTGTCTTGTGACTGTACTACTTATCATGTCTCTCTTTTCCCAGAATAGTTAGAAAAGTAGTGACAGCTTCTATGGCGTTCTCTATATGGGAATTTTTCTGAAGATTGTTAATTAAATGAGTAAAAATAATCCTCAGCTCTCAACCACCTACTTCCTGGATTATGTGGGATTATGATGTTCAGCTACTAAATTTTAAAAATAATAATTAAAAAAGAACTGTTCACCAAGGATTGTTTTTTAAAAAGTTGTCCTCTAAGTGTTTAAAATTAAAAGTCACTGGGAAGCATTGGGAATGACTACAAAGACACTTAGAATATTTAGAAAACTTTCTGCACTCTTGGCTGCCTCGTGGGTTTCATTTAATTTGTTGTATAACGTTTAGGAGAAATAATCTTTGTCTGAAGCCATGCTACCTGCACCTGCTGCAAGGTATGATGATGGAGCTGTTATAGGCTGTCACTTTCTTTGTTGGGTCACCGTTGAACTAAAGCCTTTACTGTGTACATAAAGCATAGCAGATACTGCAGAGCATCTACTAAGTTGCCCACAATTCTTAAAGATCACATACCGGGTTTCAGAGAAACAAAGTACATAGCCCTCGAGTTAGCATGAACATTTCTACCAAATGTATTTTTAATTATTGTTGTTAATACCCTCTTTTTTTCTAAATTCTCCATTTGTAAACCTACGTGTTCCTCATCCTCACACAGGACTGTTGCAGTGTGTGAATGTGTGCTTGTGTGCTCAGACATGCAATGTATAGGTCTGACTCTTAGAACAGGAATGTTAGAAATGCAATTTTTTTCAGCTTCTAGAGCCCATGTCTCAAGACATGTGAGAGGAGATACCTGGGCTTCTAAATCAGTGCTTAGGTCCATCTACTACATTTGTAGTCTAAGGAAATTATTTGCCTTCCTTGAAGCTTGGTTTCTTGCCCCATAAATTTTAGGAAAATAGTATGCAGGAAAATTGTGGTGGTTGAGATAGCAGTACAGATACAGTTACCTTTATTAAGTGCTGGAAATAGCAACTGTGATTTTTAATTCTTAGGAAGGATGGCCGAAAACTTTAGTTTAATATGGATGGAACATTCGATACTTGAAATGATCTAAACCATGATAGTGATAAAATCACTCTGGTTGTTATGCTCTGTGGCCACTCCATCACTCACTCCATGGAAAGATGAGGGTACAGTGATGAGGGAAGAGGGATTGGAACTCAACATTTCTGTGTTCCAACTTGGGCTGCAGCGGAAGCACTAACACTGCATAGCTTTTGATACTCTGAGAAGCAGTGCCACAGCCTTTGACGCATTAGTGAGTCAGTTGAAAGTGTTCGTTTCCGCATTGTATAGTTGGACTTAGAATAATTCTCATTCGGCATGTTAAACTGTTTTTCGTATAAATGTCAGCTTTCCCTTGCTGCTTGACGTTTTTCACTGAGCGCAGGAGTCAAGTTTGGCAGAACACCTGACCCAGGAGGGAGAACTTCGTAAGCTTTGCCTTGCATTCCTTTGTTGTTGTTTTAGTAACATATTTTTGTTTTTATATCCCAATCATAATTTCCCCTTCCTCCTCTCTTCCCTCCTATTCCCATCCTCATTTCCCCTTCCAGGCTCCTCCTTCTTCCACTGGCAATGTTCATTCTATTTCCCCTTCACAGTGAGATTCATGTACCTGCCTCTCCCTGCTTCTGACCCGCACCCCCACCCTACCCCCGGCTCAGCCCTCCTTGTTACGTAGCTTCTCTGGGTCTGTGGGTTGTAGCATAGTTCTCCTTTACTTGATGGCTAATAATTCACTTATAAGTGAATATACACGTTTGTCATTCTGGGTCTGGGTTACCTCACTAAGGATGATCTTTTCTAGTTCCATCCATTTGCCTGCAAATTTCATGACGTTACTGTTTTTAACAGCTGGGTAATGCTCCACTGTGTATATGTACCACATTTTCTTTATCCATTCTTTTGTTGAGGAACATCTAGGTTGTTTCCGGGTTCTGGCTATTATGAATAAAGCTGCACTGCACATAGTTGTGCAAGTGTCCTCAT
This sequence comes from Peromyscus maniculatus bairdii, assembly GCF_049852395.1. Lineage (NCBI taxonomy): Eukaryota > Metazoa > Chordata > Mammalia > Rodentia > Cricetidae > Peromyscus > Peromyscus maniculatus. The sequence goes on from NC_134858.1 coordinate 77,742,594, forward strand.
GGCACCATGGAGGATCCTTTGGGTAAATGCTCAGGAGTGGTACAGCTGGGTCTTGAGGTAGATCGATTTTCAGTTTTCTGAGAATCTGCCCACAGTGATTTTCAGAGGCTGTACAAGTTTTCACTCCCACTAGCAATGCAGACGTGTTCCCCTTACTCCACGTCCTCTCCAGCATGAGCTGTCCTCAGTGTTTTTAATCTTAGCCCTTCTGACGGGTATAGCATAGAATTCCAAAGTTCTTTGGATTTGCAGTTCCCTGGTGGCTGAGATGCTGAACGTTTCTGTAAGTGGCTCTTAGTTAGCCATTGGAGTTTCCTCTGTTGGCAGTTCTCTGTCTAGAACAGTACCCCATTTTTAATTGATTGATTTGTTTGTTTTTTAGTGTCATGTTTCTTGAGTTCTTTATATACCTTGGATATTAGCCATCTGTCAGATGTGGGTTTGGTGAAGATCTTTTCTTCTCTGGGCTGTCACTCTATCCTTTTGACAGTGTCCTTTGCCTTACATAAGCTTTTCAGTTTCAGGTTCAGTTTGTTAATTGTTGATCTTTTTATTAATTAAATTTTTTTCATTTATTTTATATCCCAACTGCAGTTTCCCTCCCTTCTCTCCTCCTGTTCTCTCTCCTCTGCCATTTCCCCTGGGTGCCCCCATCTGCTCCTCCTCTGTTTCTGATCAGTAAGGAGCAGGCTTCTCATGGGTGTCAACACAGTATGACATATCAGGTTGAGGAAGGACTAAGCTCCTCCCCTTGTATTAAGACTGGGAGAGGCAACCCAGTATGGGGAACAGGTTCCCAAGAGCTAGCTCAAGCATTAGGGACAGGCCCTCATCCCACTGCTAGGAGTCAGTCCCACAAATAGACCAAGCTATACAACTTTCACACACACCTAGAGGGCCTAGGTGGGTCCTATGCAGGCTCCCTTAGCTGTTGTCCAGAGTCTGTGAGTTCCTATGAGCCAAGGTTAGTTGTCTCTGTGGGTTCTCTTGTGATGACCTGACCCCCCTGGCTTGTAAAATCTTTCCTGCCTCCCTTCAACAGGATTCCCAGAGCTTGGCGCAGTGCTTGACTGTAGATCTCTGCTTTTGTTTCCATCAGTTACTAGATGAAGGCTCTGTGATGACAATTAGGGTAGTCACCAATCTGATTACAGGAGAAGGCCAGTTCAGGCACCATCTCCACTATTGCTAGGAGATGACTGGAGTCATCTTTGTGGGTTCCTGGGAGTTTACCTGGCACCAGGCTTCTCCCTAAATGCCTAAAATGTCCCTCCCCCCACATCAAGACATCTCTTTCATTACTCTCCCCCTCTGTCCCGCCCCCAGTTTACCCAGGAGATTCTCTTCTTTTCCCCTTCCCAGGGAAATCCATGTTGATCTTAGTGCCTGTGAGATTGGTATTCTGTTCAGGAAGTTGTCTCCTGTGCCAATGTGTTCAAGGCACAGGAGACAAGGCATTCGCCACCATCTCTTATATCCGGTTCAGTGTATCTGGTTTCATGTTGAAGTCTTTGATCCACTTGGACTTGAGTTTTGTGCATGGTGATAGATACGGATCTATTTGTATTCTTCTACATGCCAACACCCAGTTTGACCAGCACCATTTGTTAAAGATGCTTTCTTTTTTTCCATTGTATAATTTTGGCTTCTTTGTACATCTCATACTATTTCCTTTGTATGTTTTATTTTTCTGTACATTATAGATTACCCATATTATGTCAATAATTTACTTTTTATATCACACATAAATATAACAAAAATCCTGTAAAGGATTTTTTGCCTGTTTTATTACCATTGTATCATTTTTGTTGAATATATTTGGTTTATCTGTGGTGTATAGTCAACTATGGTTAAAGCTTTGAAACCCCCAAACAAGTCTAGGTAAACTATGGGAAAGAAAGGCAAGAAAGTTAATTGGGGTAAAGAGAAATAAATAACATAAATTCATTTTCTCTCATGTTTTAGCCTACCAATTATAACTTTCCTTAAGAAAATGTTCTGTGGCTGCCCCAGGAGTTGGCAATAAATAGCGAATTTACACAAAGCTATTTTAGACTACTTCCAAATAACACAGAATGGCTCTGTAGGCAGTCCAGGTGTCCTGTAACTTCATTCCTAATTCTTCCCAACTGTTCCTTATCCAATTATTTCTCTTATTCACAACATACATTGCTGTTATTTTGAACAAACTTCATGATTTGGCCAACTGAAGAAAAGAAAAAGATTTTATTTTACCTTTACTTACCCCCTTTCCAGTTCTCTTCCTTTTTTTATATCAGTGGTTCTCAGCCTTCCTAATGCTGTGACCCCTTATTACAGTTCCTCATGTTGTGCTGACCCCCAACCATAAAATTAGTTTGTTGCTACTTGTTTAATTTAACTTTGCTACTGTTATGAATCGTAATGTAAGTATCTTATATGTGACCCCTGTGAATGGGTTGTTTGACCCCCTGCCTCCATGGCCCACAGGTTGAGAACCACTGCTTTATAGTTTCACTATCTTAAATCTTCTACTTATTTGTTTTCCTTCTTCTTAAACGCTCTTAACATTTCAGTAAATTTCATCAAGTTTTCTGTGTCTAAGATAGTTTGTATTTATGCTGTGCTTTTGAAAGATAATTGCATTAACTATTATTGTTGAATAGTGGATGTTTTCTCTTATCACTTAAATATCTTTATTCTCTTGCTTACATGATTTCAGAAAAGAGGTCCAATGTAACCTCGGTCCTTCTTCCTGTGTGGGAAGATGGGGTTCCTCTACAGCTTCTTTCAAGATTTGTTCTTTGTCTTTAATCTTCTGCAGCTTGACTTTAGTATGGCTACCTAAGAGTTTAAAAGCTGTGTCCTGATTTTTCTATATTTCCTGCACTTGTTGGATCTGTGGATTGGTGCTTGTCATTAATTTCATAAGATTCCCAGCGTTGTTGCTTCAGATACTCTGTTCCTTTTTTCTTTTCTGTCTTCCCATGTGCAAACACCCCACCTCTGTGATTGCCCCACAGTTCTTGACTATTCTCCTCTTTTATTTCTTGCCTTTTCTCTTCGTGTTCCACTTTCCGGAGCATCTACTGGCAGGTTTTCAGGCTTACTTATTCTTTCCTCTGCTGTGTCTGGTCTACTGATGAGCCCATCAAAGGCAATTTTCAGCACTATGACTTTGATTTCCAGAATTTCCTTTTGAATCTTAGAGTTTCAGTGTCTGCTGATGTTACCCATATGTTCCTGCATGGTGTTGAGTTTTTCAAATTGAGCTCTTCATAACTGAGTCATAATCATTTTAAGTTCACGGTCTGATTGTTTCAAAATTGCTGAACATCTAGATGTAGTTCTTTTGTTTTGCTTTGTCTCGTGTGACTGTATGTCTCGTATCTTTTTTTTTTTGTGATTTGTTGAAAGCTGGACATGGGGTTTGGGGTGTCAGGAGTTGCAGTACATCTGATCTTGAGTGGACAGTTTTGCCTATCTGGCTTGGTTAGGTTATGTACTGTCCCCCAGTACCCTTCTTTTTGTCTCACTTACTGTCTGCTTTTGGGTTTTCCTTGAGATTTCTTGTATAGAGTTTGAGACTTGCAGGCCATTGAGCTATTATTTCCTAGTATCCTGGAGCCCTGTTGAGATGCTGAGCATGGCCAGTGTAGTTTAGCTCTCCCTATATCAGGTCTTGGTCTTTTAGTAGACTTAAGCTGGGTACTTCCTTGCCCATGTTATGAGCTAGAGGAAGCTACAGTTGAATATTTCTCTCCCCCGAGGTTGCTTAGGTTTTGATAAAGTCTCAGTAAATAGTCTTGGATGAGTAGAAGTCTCCCCAGGGGAGTCCTTATGGAAACAATGTTCTAGCATTTTCAGCATGGATACTTCCCACTTCCTCTCCTGGAGGTGCCAGGGGATCTTCACAGTAAACATCTAATTCATGGAAGTGTGGCTGAAGGCACATCCACTGGTGACATTTAACTCTCTGCTGCAGTTCAGTAGGAGTCAGAAGTGCTCCCACCATTTGGCCCCTGCAATGGGGCTCTGCTCCTAACTTCCTGTGTGCTTACCTTTCCTTCCGGTTTAGACAGTGCGGTGGGCCATGAGCTAGGGAAGAGCTAGCTGTTAATCCTGAGTGTTTGGGGTTTTCTGTATGACAGGCAATGACTTTCAAGGATTTTGCCTGTCAGAACTGGCAACCCTGGCCCTAGATTCAGGAGTCTGGAATTCATGAAGATTGAGAAGTCTGCTGGTGTCCTGAGTTAAATTCGAAATCTTATATTTGTTCCAAGCTTTAGTTTCATCATCCAAACTATGCCTTGTTGTGGTGTTGTGTCGTGTCAGACCATGTGATACTCGACGATTCTGCCGTAACCCAGATATGCCTATGGTTGTCACGGCCTATGACTACCCTCATACCCCTCCACGAGCGGAAGACTTAAAATGGACACGTGGGTACTGCTTTTCTGGGGTCACTTCTTTAATCGTGCAATTATTAGTTAGTTCTGATTAAGCAGGAGGCTGAAGCCAGGATGGCTAGGGAGATTCAGGAGACAGAAAGTTCTTTGTAGTATACAAAACAATTGTAGTTCAGGGTCAGTATTATACAGAGTGCCTTAATGTAACCAAATATGAACATAAAAGCATAAATAGTGTTACAGAAAGGTTAGTATAATATATATGTAGGTGGCTTGGCTTATTTTACTTATTTGGTTAAATTTTCTTAAAAATTATCTCTTAAGTAACAAGTGTGGCGTATTTTCTTGTGAATGAATGTTCTCTTATACAGTCATCTCATTGGATATCAGTTTTAGCCTCACAGGAGGAAGAAGCTAGATTCTGGAAAGGTGGCAGTGAAGATGAAGTTAATTTCCTTATTAGAGGATCAACAGCCCCACCGCCACTCCACCTCCACATAGCAGTGCATCAGGCAAGCTAAGGATTGAAGTTTCCATTGGCTCAGTGAGGTGGCTCATTTGGTAACAGCCCTTGCCACCAAACCTGATGACCTGACGGTGATCCCCAGGACCCACACAGTAGAAACAGAAAACCAACCCACAGGTGCCATGACAGATGCCCTCTCCTTTAAATAAATAAATCTAAGAAGTGTAAAGTAAGTCTCCATTGTAACTAGGTATGTCATTATAAAAAATTGAATTCTTGATTCCGAGAGGTTCACAGACATTTACCAAGTAACTGAAAAGGTACTGGGCACACATATTAGACTGTGGGAAAAGGCACAACAGAGGAAGGAGCTACCAGGAGCAGCCTAGATGGTACCATATGCCTTTCACATGATGACACATGACCTGAATAGGTTCATGTCATCTGATTTGAAGGGTCTTTTCCAAGTGGCTTACTTATATGGCACTATAAAAATCATTAATCTAGATTTTTATTAGGATAATTTCATGTCAAGAGTCCAAGGGAAAAAAAGCCAGCTTTTTCCATTTCAGAAATAATGCCTCATAAGGTGGTGGTGGCCTACGCCTTTAATTCCAGTACTCAGGAGGCAGAGGCAGGTAGGTCTCTGTGAGTTCGAGGCCAGCCTGGTCTACAAATCGAGTTCCAGGACAGCCATGACTATTACACAGAGAAACCCTGTCTCGAAAAACAAACAAACAAACAACCACCTCCAAAACAAACACCCCACCCCACCCCCCGCAAATAAACCATCAGGCTTGGCATGTTTCCTCACTCTTTATCTTCTTGGCTTTACAGAAGACACTGACTGTATTTTGTGTGTCCATAAAAGGGATGCTTTGAAGCTCTCACTTTAGAGGCTAACTTATACTTAATATCTGGCCTTTGTTCTGAGGAGCTATTCATTGCTTTTATAGAATTGGCTTATGTATAGAGATTACTTTTATAAGTATATGTATACAAAGACAACATGAATTGATTTTCTGTAAGCATGTAAAAATGATGTGCACATACACCCGAGATGCCATCTTCTACGACAGGACATTGGTGCGGTTTCAGATGAAGGCTTGTCTTGCGTTCATTGTTTGAATGTGGGCCTTGGACACAGAGGGAGTGGCTTGGTGCATTGCCACTCTTGTCACCTCTACAAATGCAAGTGCAAGCACAGCTTCTGTCCTTCGCAGTACCATGGGGCACTGGAAAGCATAATGCCTGTCTCCTCAGCCTCAGTGCCAATAACCGTGTTTCGTTTTCTGTTTCAGATAGTTTCTTAAGAGTCTGCCGTGTGTAAAGTTTAAAGGCACAATAGATTATATTTATATCAAACTAAAACATATATAAATTGTTTTCTAAATACTTGTAAGTGATCCCATTTCAAAGTTAATAACTGTAAAATCAAAATTCAAAATAGCATATTGTATTTCAGAAAAAAATACTATCGTCTGTTAGGATCCCATGGCAAGGCTAATGCTGTTCTTTGCCTGTTATTTTGAAGTAAATGTTTATAGATTTTCTTATTTATTTGGTAGTTTTATCAAGGGTATCACATATTTTGGATCTTTTAGTGTGTCAAGTTGACTTACTGATGTCCATGTTTTTATATACGTTTAACCTTCTCCATTCTCTAGATTGTCTTTGCATTGCTTGATATGTGGAGAATATGGAATGTTTCATATTTTGACATGTGACCTGGATCATGATGAATGCTCTTTCATTGCCAAGTTCCTTCTTAAGGTGGGGCTTGAAAGTATAAATCTTCCCCTTCTTCCTGGGCCACAGAGTCCACAGAATGGCACTGCTATCCGCTCAAGTAACCAACACAGTTGTTGTGAGGGAAGAGTGAGATTCTAGGCTTCGAATATGCTGCTGACTGCGGCGCTGCTGACCTGCAGGAGACACAGTGCAGCCCCATGCAACTAGGCTGTCCCAGAGTTTCCCTCCCTTTCTGTTGGGGGGGGGCTGTCTCCAGGACAAGGCAGACTGGTTCACTTACTATGCTGTCTTCTGGCTTCAGTAAAATAGATAGATGGATAGATAGATAGATAGATAGATGAATAGATAAATAAATAAAGATCAAAGATGACAAGAACAATAATTACCCATTTCTGAATTTCGTGAAGCACTGTGGCATTACTGTGTAATAAGTCTAGCATTGATAAAAGAGCTGTAGCTATAAAGAGAATTCTGAGGTGAGACTGTCTCCAAGTCAGGGCCATTCCTTCTTGAGATCTTATTTTGTATTAAGATTAAGAAGCCCTTTGTTGGAATTGTAGTTGGCTTCCAGGTTCCATTCCCTTTATTTTAAACTCCTGAACAATTTAGAACTTAGGCTCTGTTTTAACAGTTGCCTAGTTGGGGTCTTGTCAGCTCTTTTGGGGCTTGAAAGATACTTTCTAAAGAAGAATGAGACCTTGCACATATTATTCTTCCCCTTCTCATGTTTAGATTAGCATGTGAAAAGTTCTGAGGGGAGAATTGTGTTTCTTTTTGCTTAGAGTTTCAAATATCATTTGGTCAGTATTGCTTGTGTTTGCAGAATCCTCCTTAATGTATGGTAGCATGCAGTACCTTCTGGGGACCCACTTCCTCAGGTATTTCTAATCATTGAATGATAGAGAGATCACTTTGACCAGGGAACAATAATAGAATAGAATTTGCCTTTCATAAATGTCAAGCTTTTGCTTATTTCTAAGAGCTCTTAGGGAAAAGAGATCTTGAGATACACAGATCATTTATTTAATCACAAGGCTGGGGCTGCTGTGTTCCAGCCTGTTCTCTAGTTGACAGCTCCGAGAAGGAATGAAGGACAGTGGTCAGGACGCATCGTAAGTAAAAGCAGATGAGCCCACTTGAGGAATGTGTTCTAAAATAGGCGGTTTCTGTGCTCTGAGCTGATGTGTGGTGGCAGCTCGCTGGACTTGGACTTGGAAGACAGGACGGGGTTCAAGTTTTTTCTCTTCCCACCACTTGTTGCAGACTGAATTTTTTTTTTTTTCCGAGACAGTGTTTCTCTGTGTAGTTTTGGTGCCTGTCCTGGATCTCACTCTGTAGACCAGGCTGGCCTTCAACTCACAGAGATCTGTCTGGCTCTGCCTGGGATTAAAGGCGTGTGCCTCCACTGCCTGGTGCACAGATTGAAATCTTTATGTGTGCTAAACTACATGAGGCATTTCCCTAAAGCCTCCAGAGAACTTTCTCAAGTGTTACAGTGAAGATTCTTTAACATATGTATAGAATTCTATGTATAGACTTATAAACAAAGCCCCAAGAAAACACAGACCATAGAGACACAACATTTTACAGTACATGCTGATTAGCAACTGAAAAGTAATCACACTGGAACAGTTTATTATCACTGAGTATTGTATTTGGTATCTTACCTTTTCTAGAAGGAAATGGCCGGTAAACATGACAGGTCACTCAATCACGGTTTCAAATATTATCGCACTTAATCACAACTCGCGTGATAAATAACAGGATCACACTGGTCAAGCAATAACTAATATTTATGTGTCATAGGTGTTTGAATCTCTCAAGCCTGTGGTGCAGTACTAATAGTTTCGCTTTAGAGATGAAATTGAAGGATAGGGAAATTGACTCACTCCCATTGTTGTCAAGCTGAAGAGCTGGGATACCAACCAAAGCACTTCCAACAGCAGAGTTTAAACTGCAACAGAGCCGCTGGTGATCTCAATGTATGTTTTCATCAAACCTGCTGAGAGTATCCCTTAAGAGATACACTCGTGGTAACTGCTGTGAAACAAACAGCAAGTATGGGTTGACTAGGGAAGGCCTTCCACACATTTGGGGAAGAGAACTGGGCAGGGGAAGGCCTCGGATATGTATATTTGCGGTAAGATTTCAGTCAGCAGAGCAGAGATTTGTTGACCAAAAAGATTCTTCTTAGATGAGTTCCACAATGGGTAGGAATGACTGGCTCTGTTTCCACTGCTGAGCGTAGCAACTGCCTGAAGGCTCCTCAGGCAGGTGGCTGGGGCTGGAATACTACAGTGGATCTTACATGCAGCATGACATGAGAAATGGAGGCAACGAGGGTCAATTCAAGGTCATTCTTGCTGTGTAATGAGTTTGAGATCAAAACACATAGCACCCTGTCTCAAACCAAACCAAACACAGGGATACTTTTTGCTAGAAACAAGGGTCTGATACTCTCCACCTAAGTTACCTGATGAAGGGCACACTGAAGGGCACATCTACAGGGCTGCCCAGCGTCTTACTGCCGCATCACAGACAGCGCATACCATTCATATCCACCAGACTGCCAGGACAGTGAAGGCAGACAGTGGCAGATGCTGAGGATGCCAAAGCCAGTTGTACACAGTGCCTTGAGGAAGATTTGTCCATGAATCACTGCGGGACTGTGGTGAGGTTACCAGCACAGCACAGGGAACCTCCTCTGTAAGGAGACATGATGAACAGACATTGCGCAGCAGCTTTGTTTATAGAATGAAAAGCTGGAAACAGTCTAAATTGAAATGAACAGGCAACTGGAGTGAATATGTTGTCCCATATTTGCAGCATGTGATATTAGAGCACAAAGGTGGTGCTTCATGTATTCCCTTGGATACATCTAAGACTCAGGATTGAGGAAAACAGTTCAAAAAGACACCATCTCACTGCTCATCCCAAGCTCTTAATAATAAATAGCACCATAAGAATTAGAGTCAGCCAGGTAGTAATGGTGCATGCCTTTAATCCTAGCACTCAGGAGACAGAGTCAAGTCAAACAGATCTCTGAGTTTGAGGCCAGCCTGGTCCACAGAGTGAGTTCCAGGACAGCCAGGACTACACAGAGAAACCCTGTCTCAAAAAAACAAAATAAAATAAAACAAAACAAAACAAAAGACCCCAACTAAGGCTGGAGAGATGGCTCAGCAGTTAAGAGCACTGGCTGCTCTTCCAGAGGACCCGGGTTCAATTCCCAGCAACCACATGGCAGCTCACAACTGTCTAACTCCAGTTCCAGGGGGATCTGACACCTTCACACCAATGTACATCAAGTGAAAGTTAAATAAATTAAAAAAAAAAACTAAACTAAAAAAAGAATTAGATGTCATTCAATATCCATCATATTTGTGTAAATTACCCATATATAGAGAGCTTAAAAGCAATGCTATCCTGCTTTGGGATATAGAATAGCCTGCATATATGAGCTGCTGGGTGATAAGGTGCAAGAGATAGCTCTGGCCTTGCTTGTTCTTAACATCTTCATCTCTAGACCAATGATAGCACGCTTCTTCAGACACCCCCTCATGGCTAGATCATGAACTGCACCATCATCTGGCTGCTCTTGCTCTGAAACAACTCTGAACTCATACATCCTAACCTCTCATACAGTTTGTTTTGCTCCCATATCTCTATGGTTGCTTAAAACAACATATTCAAAGCTGAGTTCATGAACTTTCATACCATGCCTCCTTTTCTACCTGAGGCTTTGCGCTTTGTGCATGCGTGTGTGCATGCGTGCATGCGTGTGTGCATGTGCAGGCACTTACGCATGTGTGCAAGGTGCATGTGGAGACTAGAGTCCAGCCTCAGGAATCACTTCTCACGAGCCATCTACCTTGTGTCTGAGGCAGGGTGTCCTGGTGGTTGGGTCTCACTAATTAGACCTAACTGCTGACATGGAAGCCCCAGGCAGCCACCACCCGTGTTTGTGACCCCAGTGCAGGGATTACAAACACATGCCATCAACCCGGAGTTTTTAAAGGAGGTTGTGAGGATCAACCTTGGGTTGTCAGGCCTGTATAGCAAGCTCTCTACCAACTGAGCTCTCTTCCCATCAGGCTCCCTTTCTCTTTACATACCTGCTTCCTGTCTCTTCACATTCCTGCTTTCATCTCTTTACATACCTGTTTCCTGTCTTTGTATTCCTGCTTCCTGTCTCTTTACATACCTGCTTCCTGTCTTCACATTCCTGTTTCCTGTCTTTTGCTTTTACCTATTACACTGTGGGCTGGAAATTTGGAATTTGTTCTTGATTTCTTCTTCCTCATTGTCTACTTCTTTTCACCCCATGTTGTCCATTTTGTCTTCTGTATTTCTCTCTGTCACATTCTCATTTCCAGATGGAAGCTTGGAATTTTGCAACCACCTCCTGAGTGAACTCCCTGCATCTACTCTTGCCTCCTCCAATCCACATATTCCCTCATTATGATGCCCTAGTGTAGACACTAATTGATTGTGTCACATTTCTGCTTTCCTTCTTCCTTTGGGGACCAAGTGTGAACTTTAACACAGATTAAAGCCTCAACAAAATCCAGTCCTGTTTACCTCTCTATTCTTAAATCTTGCTTTGTTTCCTTCCAAATCCTATGCTTTTAGTCCTCTTTAATTGACTTCACTTTCTAGACTGTGCTGTAGATTTAGTTAATTCTAACATTGAACATGTTTGCTCTGCTCTGGAATTCTTCTCCCTTTCTTACCAAACCCCCCTTCTCAGTCATTTGCCCCGCTCTGTGCCGGGGTGCCCCATTTCACATGGAAACTCTCTATCACTGTGTGCTCTAAGAGGGGAAGCTGTTTAGGGGGCAACTGACAAGTAAGGAAAGGAAGGAGGGTTTCTTTGGGGGAATAACAGGAGCTAGTTCGATGAGGTCTCATTGCACCTAGGGCCTGCACTCGGTTGAGATTTAATGTAACACACTTTCAGTGGGGAAGGAAAACATTTCATTCCATTCCATTTCCGAATCCTTGAGAGGAGCTACATTGATGAGTAGAAGTGGGTGCAAGAAGTACTGAATGGCTAACTCAATTTAGTCTTTATAATGTAATAGTCACAGAGAAAAATCAAGCGATACCAGTATAATATAGTTGAAAGAATGCTAAGGAAAGTGGCAGGAATACCTACTTGTGAAACAATACCGATACAAGGGAGCTGGAAATAGAAGCATTTCATAGTGTATTTGCTAGGAAGTGAACAGGGCTCTGTTCTTACATACTAGGGTGTATTGGATGTGAAGGGTACATAGTCAGAATTTGAGTAAGATTACCTGTGCTAGCGCTCAAGGTTACTCATGATCTGAAACTTAACTTTATTACATCTTGCTTATTTATTTCTTATTTGGGGAGGGGCGCACATGTGTCACAGCGTATATGTAGAGGTCAGTGGACAACTTGCAAGTATCAGTTCTTTTCATGCCAGTTCTAGGGATTGAACTCAGGTCATCGGGCTTAGTGGCAAGTGTCTTTATCTGCTGAGCCATGCCATTGGACCTGTTATAATATGAAATAAAACAAGCATTGTTCATCTTCTGAAGTTCTTCAACATGATGTTATTAGCATCTCCTAGTACAGACTCTGGGACTCCCTGATTTATTCTTCTTTCACTTCTTGAGTCCTCACCAGAGTCAAACCTAAGTCTCCACTACTTAAAGCTGTTACTGGTCTCTGTGTGCCACTGAGTGTGATTTGATTTGGAGTTTTGTGGTGCTGGTGATTAAACCCAGGACCCTGTGCATGCTAAGGAAACTCTCTGCACTGAGCTTCTCAGCCCCACCAGTGCTTTTAATCTAAACCTCTTTTAAGATTGTTTGATTGTATGCTTTGTCCTCCTAAGAAGTTTGTTTCCCAGTTAGCATGTTAAGGGCAAAATTGCTGCTAAATTCATTAAGTATCTTCAAACCTCAATTCATTATCAAAATGAATCATTTGGAATAAATCCTCCCTGAGCGATTCATTCATTATGAAGTACTGTAGGTCTTGGACACTGTGTGGTGGCATGCACATAACACATCCTAAAACATGATTTTTACCCCACCTCTCAGGAAAATCCAAGCATGCATGGTCAAGTTGGTTACATGAACTCTTAATATATTTTTTTTTTGAAGGTTCACCAAAGTCATTTAATCTGTCAGTTTCTCATTCATTTTTATGTCTTAATAATATTCTATTGTATGAATAAGCCACATTTTATTTCTCTCCAGTATTTGATAGCTATTTCAGTTGTTTTAACTTTTTTACTATTAGCAACACACTGCTGTAAACCTTCATGTACATGTTTCATAGGTGCACATTTTCAGTAGTTTGAGGATATATTCCTAAGGGTAGAATTGTTGAGTAACAGGAACTCTTAATATTTTAAGAACAAAGAAAGACTACTGTTTTCACCAATATTTGTCCATGTACACCTAGTCACAGGGTACAAGGTGTGTTGAATGCACACAAGTGGCACCTTGCTGGTGTGATGATAGAGTTTTGACACCCAGGGTCAGAGGTGTGGTGAGATGTGGCTCAGTGTCAGAGTGCTTGCTTAGCACATGAGTGTTGTTGGTTGTTTTATCACTCTTTACTCTTTTGGGGGCCTTCCACCCAACTCTCACATAAATCACTCACAGAGGCTTATTCTTAATTGTGAATGTCTGGCCTTAGCTTGGCTTGTTGCTAGCCAGGTTTCCTTAACTTTAAATTATCTTGTCAAGCTTTTGCCTTTGGGCTTTTATCTTTTTCTATTCCTGTATACCTTTCTTTGTTTCTTAGTCCGTGGCTTGCTGTGTAGCTGGGAGGCTGGCCCCTGGTGACCTTGTCCTTCCTTTTCTTCCAGATTTCTCCTTCTGTTAATTCTCTCTGCCTGCCAGTCCTTCCTATTCTTTCTCCTCCCTCACAATTGGACATTCAGCTCTTTATTAGACCATGAGGTGTTTTAGACAGGCACAGTAACACAGCTTCACAGAGTTAAACAAATGCAACATAAACAAAAGTAACACACTTTAAAATAATACTCTACAACACATGAGTCCCATGACCTGCGGTCAGCCCATACCTTACCACTCCGAGCAGTATGAGATCACTAAATGCTCAGTCCTTAGTCATGAAGAACTCCAGTGTCTTCATCTGTAAAATGCATAATGACAGTGCCTTCCTTGCTGAATTGCTGAGAGAATTAAATTAGACAGCCCCTCTGAAATGTGGACCATACTGTCTGGCGCTTAGTCAGTTCTGGCCACAGCCATTAGTCACTGCAGTAAGGTGGTTTCCAGACTCAACACAGCCACAGAGAACGCAAGCTCCAGAACGTTTACATGTCAGTTTTAGAGTATTTTTGTTAGCTTTTAAAACTATTTATACCTGCCATTTCATGCCAAATCTTGATTGTAAAATAGTAGATTCTTTTCACAGTTATATAGAGGTGAACGAGCTAACTCTTGAGGGTTCTGTCACTTCTGGTTTCATAGTGACAAGGCTGCTTTAAGCTAGAACAAAGTATCCCTTCCATGACTTTCTTTTTATTACATGGTACAAGATGCATGTATCACAAGATGAATTCAGAAAACCTCTTTTTAACTTTCTAGGAGTGAAATCAGAGCTAACTACCAGTCAGGAAAAGTCACAAAATTAAAACGGGTGTGTAACATCTTCCAGAGGATGATTCTAAAACAGGCACATGAAAATGATAAGGTGTCCTGTGTACCGATTTACTACCTAGGACCATTCCCAGATTGCACCGTGGAAACATTGTAGATTTATAGCTTCATACACTGTGTCCTGAACACTGAAGGCAAACCACACTGGAGAGACTTCATTTCAACCACAGAGAAATTGTAACAAGCCCCAGACCACCAAACCAAGTAACTAGTAGATCCGGGAATAGACTTGAGAAGGCTCTGATACCTCCTCACAGACCACAGGCTGCTTCTTCTGAACATAATGACAGAGCATCTGCTGCTGTTCGTCCCCCAGAATATGACGCACCAGGAGCAAGCCGTAGGAGGGCATTGCCCAAATGACACACAGTTTTTGGTTTCTGAAGGCTCCTTAGAAACCAGAGAATTAGAAAGTAGCCATCACAAACATCAGTGACTGCTGGCTGATATTTGTGTTTGGAGTACTTAGTTGCTACCACAGAGTTGACTTCTCTGCTGACATTCTCAAAAGTGACAATTTATAACTATGGAAATGCTTCTTTTCGGTTCTTTACAACGCTTTCTGATTTTATGGAGAGCTTCCTCGGAACCTGAAGAATGGCCCCGTATGTACATGTACAGTTGTTTTCCCTGTGTCTCATCCCCGCGCTCCCAATCTCCTCTCAACCCTGCTCCTCTTTCTACCCTCAGTAGATCCGACAGCACCGAAACCGTTGCTCTAAGAGCTTGACTGCTGTGAGGATCCAGTCCGCCAGCCTCACGGCCTCGGGCTGCGGGGACTTCTGTCACCACTGTGCCGTCCGACAAAATGTGCTTGTATTTATCTACATCTCACCGTTTTCTTAAGCTGTAAAATGACTTTATTACTTGGATTATTTTCTTTGGAAAAACAGTCTCTGAAGTTCCTTCAGTAGCTTCGTCTACGCTGTCTTGACTTAGCCTTCTTCCTGAAGAGTGATTTTCAAACTGTCCTGTGCAGGATGGAGGTGATTTTCTCTTAGTCTTTGAGGACGTTATCTCACATTTAGTAGTTACTTGTTGCTGGTCATTGAACTGAACACATATTTATCATTTCAGACAACCCCCACTACAAATCTGTGAAAGACGTGGCCAATATTTGTGTCTTTCTTTTTCTTTCTTAAAATTTTTTAATTTTTAATTTTTGTGTGTGTGTGTGTGTGTGTGTGTGTGTGTCTTTCTTGATAGGAAAATATAGGCACAAAAAAGTTGAAGATACATAGTATGCAAGGATGCCAGTTCAACGTGGGAGCTCTGACTCTATAGTCTATGGCCCAGAATTTACCATTGTAGCAGCCAAATTCAAAAAAGAACAAAGGGGCCACCAGCCATATTCAGTATTAAAGTTATTTGAGAACAAAATTGATACCCGCGAGGAGGCATTGTTCATGGATACACACAGCAGCAGACTGTTACTGTTCAGGTGTCATTGTTCTACTGTGTCACCCTGTGGGCCTATGTCCACATGTGGAAGATGACAGTAACAGTGGCAGCCCGTGCTGTGCTTGTGAAGAATAACTGCGTGTCTTCCATGCTATCAAGGGGCAGAACATTGGCTGTCGGTAGCAGCAGTATAGAGAAACAGAAACAGAAGCCAGCTCTCCTCTGTATCAAACATGGTGCAGGGGTGAAGGAACAGGATGGAGTACGAAATAAATGGTGTTAGTGTAACTGAGGAAAGAGTGTAGAAAATAGGGATTAAAAATGTATGGCCTAGTAGTAAAAGTAGTATCAGATTTTAAAGTTAGCCATTTCCTAAATCCACAATGGTATTAGAAGAAAGTGTGGATTATAAATAAATGCACGTGTGAGGGCTGTCATAGGCATGCTATCCAAAAGTGAGTCCATACGAAAAAACATCAAGTAATCTGATTCTGTAAACACCTGAAATTTCTGTAGAAAAATCAACAGAAACACTATTCTAGTTTCATTTTTGTTGCTGTGATTCCGTTATCAGAGGAGTCAAGGCAGGAATTGAAGGCAGGTCTACTTGCTATTCCACACAGCATCATCTCTGACAAGGGAACTCATTTCACAGCCAAAGAAGTAGGGAAGGAACCGTTGAGGATGCTGGTTGCTGGCTCCCAGAGAAACATCCTCAGCCAGCTTTCATACACAGTTCATATCAGCTGGCTAGAGCTACAGCTGCCCACAGTGAGCTGTGCTGTCCTACATCATTAACCGTCAAGACAATCCCCCACAGACATGTCCACAGGCCACTAATCCAGGCAATTCCTCAATTGAGATTCTTCTCTCAGATGGTCTTACACCATATCTAGTTGACAGTCAAAGCTGTCTAGGACAAACACCATCTAAGGGCTTAATGGCACAGTGTAGGAGATTGGGAAAGCCATCTGCAGTGTCTATAATAGAAGACACTGTTCTTAAAATATAGAAACTTCTTATTAGGATAACAAATGAAGAGACAACAATAAAAATGAACCAAAGAACAGTTTCCCAGAAAGAATTAAAATGACCAAGAAGATATGAAAAGAAACAGAAAACAATGTTAAGTTTCATTAGTAATTGAAAATGAGACAGAACCCACCAGTCTCCTACCACAGCAGCCATTGAAGAACAACAGACAGGTCTTTGTGCCATCCCATGACCAGGGTCTTCACAAGGCCACAGGTGACCAAGACCCGGCCAGTACAGCCACTGTAGTGGACATCTCACCAAACATGTTAATTAGGATGCAATGAGATCTGAGCGGTGAGGTATGATGGGGACCTACTCAAGATCTCCAAAGCAGTCTTGAGTTCATCAGTACATGGGTGAGCACATACATCCTCTCAGGGGTCAAGAGGAGCCCAGTGGTGTCCTGCCTGCCTTGAGGACAGTCAGTCTCAGAAAGGTCCCTTCCCTCCTCTGTACATGACAAAAACTTTACAGAGAAAGGGAGGGAGGAAAGATTGATTTAGTCCCAATTTCACCTGTGAATGTTACAGTGTTTTTTAAGAGGTAGACCATTAAGGACAAATATATGATATAGTATATGAGTAAATGTAATGGATGAAAACAATGGAATGATGGACTTGTAGTCATGGTGGTAGGGAGAGATAAATCAAGACAGAGCTCCGACACTGTGGTGTTGGAGAGTTTGCAACTATCCTCATTGTGGAAGAAGTGGGAAATGAGGACAAAGTTCAGTACTCTGTAGTGAGAAATTTGTCACTGCCGATGAAAGAAGTCACAGCGTTATGGAGTATGGTCCAGAAAGAATAGGCATCAAGAAGAAAGCTATTTCTTAGCAAGGTGTGGAGACTGGTAAGGGGTTGAGCACTTGTAGACAGGTGTGGTGAAGCTGTCTTATCTGAATGTTTGTGTCCGCCAAAATCCATACACTAGAACTAAACCTCAGCGTGGAACTCTGAAGAGGAGGGCCTTTTGAGGGCCAGCCATCATGACGGATTGGTGCCCATGTGAAACAGGCTAAAGGAAGGGAATGTGCTTGCCGCCTCTGCCATGCAAGTGTACAACAAGGAGATGCTCTCCGTTAGGAGACAGTCCTTCCCTGACAGTGTCTGCAGCCTCCTTAACCCTGGGCTCGAGCCTCCAGAACTGTGAGCTCTATGTTTACATGTGATGCAGGGCAAAGAATTTTTCTTTAATAGCACTAAGAACGAGACCTTTGGGTTTGTGTTAATGTCCACACAAACATGAAAACAAATACTCAGGACTTCTCTGATCCTGGCCAAGCCTTATAGCTCGATTTATCTGCTGTCTTGCTAGAGTACGGTGGTATTCAGGGTCAGAAGAAGCAAAGGCATGAGGGAGTCCAGAGGGTTATCCCATAGACTGTTGTGATAACTGCTTTTGGCATGCCTGAATGGAGGGGACCATCTGAGTTAGTGGGTTCAGGAGGACCAGGAGGAGGTTAGGCCTCACACACGCTGCACTGCAGCCCATTAGTGAGTGTGACATTTTCCCAACAGGGTTGTTTTCTTTTCACCTTTCTTTTATTTTCCTTCTACTTTCCCTTGTTTTATAAACTCTGCATCTCAGCTTTGAAAATAATAGTCAATTAAAGCTTCATTTATGTGTCAGTTGGCTTCTAAGTCTAGCTAGAAGCACTGTTTTCTTAATAAGTATAATCCTTTGTTTATACATAGCTTTTATATTACATTTTGCATACCTTTCATTTAACTCAGAAGATTTTGTTTCTACTGAGTTTTAAATTCCTTGAGGCTATGGATCATGTTTTGGACTGACTTTTTGTCATCTGGTATGATTCCACAGTACCAACCCACTCCCTTTTTTGTGGTAAGTGTGATGTCAGTCCTTGCTGATAATGTGTTATACATTTGTGCTAAGAATGTAGATAGGGCTTTTAAAAGACATTGGTGTGCCTTTTCTATGGGCTAGATTTAAATGTCTACTTAAAATGTTATTTCATTAACTTCTAAAATGCATGTTTTTGCCTCATAGATATGGCATGAATTGCCTTATTCAGTTTGAAGATTTTGCCAATCTGAATGCATTTCGTCTCCTGAACAAGTATCGAAACAAGTATTGCACATTTAACGATGATATTCAAGGTAATCACATTTCACTATGTATGGATCAAGAATAACAACTGGTAGTCTCCAGTCAGACAAGAGAGAGATGCAATGACCTGTGTGAGCAAAGGTAGGAAGGGACACAGAGGAAGATGTCTAGAAAGATCATGTCATAAAGTGATTTGGACATGCAAGACACACAGAGCTCGGTGTAGATGTAACTAACCGTCTTATTAAATAAGAAACACAGAAACAGTGTAAAAGAGAAAGCCGAGAGGTCAGAGCTCAGAGCTAAAATCTCACCCTTCCGCCTGCGGTGTCCCAGCTTCCCGAAAAGACCTATTTCCTGTCTGTTCGTCTATTTATAGTATTTTGTTCTGCCTTCTCATTGATTGTAAACCCAAACACGTGACTGCCTCGTCACTGTCTGAATGTACAGCCCCCTAGAGATCTATGGGATTAAAGGCGTGTGCCACCACTGCCACACTCTTGCTATGGCTCTAATAGCTCTGACCCCCGGGCAACTTTATTTATTAACATACATTCAAAATCACATTTCAGTACAATTAGATTACCACCACAGCTCGGCATGCAGCTCCAGGGTGTTTGTCCCCCCCCCCCCATCCACATCAGAAAAGGAGGAACAAGGTCAAAACCTGCATCCACACTTCAGGTGACTACTCTAAAAACACCGAGAATAAACTGAAGGACCGACGTCGCAGGTGGTGAGAACATTATCACAGGGATCCAACGGGACAAGTGTGTGCAGTGAAGCATTATGAGAAGGAGAGAAACTGAGCTGAGAAGGCACATGGTAGGGATGCGATAGGGGACAGACAATACACTGTCATTCACATCAGAAACTTCCGTAGTTTCACAACTTTGGGAGGTCAGTAACTTTCAAAATTAATTTGCTATTCTGACAGTTTTGTAATCTCTGGAGAGCTGTCACAGGTGGTGAGAAAATTCATGCTTTAACTCTCATCTGCACTAAACAGTTTCTACTGTGAGCTATAAATTCTTTATAATAAAACAACAGATTAAAGCCTAAACAGTATCATTGTATTATTTTAATGAAATTATAGAATTATGTACCTATGCATATATAAAAGGTACATATACAGAAATCCAACGAAATAAACAGATGAAAAATAATATCTGAAATTAATTCACAGCTTCTTATTCAGATCCCGTAGATATTAGGTACCTGTTTAAAAAAAAAACAAACAGGATTTTTGTTGGATGATGGTAGTCATAATTTCTGGTTCTCTTTCACATTTGAGAAAGCATCCTAAAATGTACTATATTATATATACATGAGCTCCCAGAAGTCTGATAAAATCTCCAGCTATTATGACTTAATAAAGAACGAAATTTGTGAAAATAGACTGCATGTTATTTGAGGATATAAATACCTATATTCTTTAGCCATGGTCTCTAAGCCTCACTCCTGTAAGTACTGTCTGTTTTTTGGACAAGGTCTCGCTCTGTACAGATGGACCTCAAACTCACAGCATCCTGTTGGCTGAGATCACACGAGCCACCTGCCAGGCATATGAATAGTGTGCTGCCTTCTCGTTGATATTTCAGGCACATGCTTGGCTGTGGCCCTTTGTCTAAGCTGTGTGTGGTTCTCTATTCAAGCTCCTGTTTTCTGTCCCTCGCTGTCCTCCCCCCTCACCATCTAGGCCTTCTAGGAAAGTCTTGGAACCTGTTTCATTATGACTAACCGAAAGGACAGACAGGTCGAGGGTGTTCCTTAGTTCTAGCACCTCGAGGACCCTGACGGTTTCCCTCCCACTGCTGTGCATGTTTGTCAGTTTCGTCCTGATGTCTCTGTAGCACTCAGACTGTCGCTGCCTTTCTGGGGCTGCTCTTGTCTGCTGCCCCATCACGCACCTGCGGACTTCTTCCTCCTGCTTTACTGCTCACTCTCCCCTCTGCTAGCCCGTGACAGAGCACTTCAGGCCTTTCCTTTTGCTTAGTACTATTCTCTTAACTCATACTCCATTTTCTGACATTCAGCTCGAAGGGTTATTTCTGCATTTAGGATTTCTTTGAACTCCAGGGCGGTATGTTCGTCTGTTTATTAACAGCTCATCTTGGATATCTCAGAGTTACCTCATTCTGAAACCATTCCAGAGCAAACCCATTTCCTCCCCAACTCGGCCTTCTTTCCCTCTGGTCTCCTTCTCAGGGAATTTCAGCCAAGTGCTTCCCGTCACTAAGGCCCCTGATGTCAGACCATACAGAATGGAGTCTTCCAGTGATTGGTTGTTGCTGATGTTTTCTAAGAACCTCATCCTTGTGCACTCGCTTCCTTGTCGTGCATAGTTCCTAGATAGTCACTTTACAGACAGCTGCAGGTTTCTTGGAATAGAGTAGTTAGAGGATTTCAGAAGCAAGTCCAGAATTTCCAGGTACTAAGAAGTGTACATGTGAGCTATAGAAAGGAAGTCTGGTTTTAATGTGTCGCAGCCCTGACTCTAGGGTACCCTGTGTAATGGCAGAGTGGCTTTAATGCACACACATACTGCACTTTGCAGTGCAGGCTGATATCTGAAAGTCGCTCATCAGTTCATTTTGAGGTAGTCTCTAGCAGCCTCCAGTGAACAGTTGAACAAGCCTTTTAAGGGCTGGGGGGATGTATATCAGTGGTGGACACTTGGCTAGCATGTACAATGCCCTGGGTCTATCTCCAGCACTTCAAAATCAACAGAACAAACCCATGTCTTCTTCTCCTATAGTGTGTTATACCTTTGCA